>NC_136252.1:3908750-6310000 GCF_053564925.1 Oryzias latipes | reverse complement strand
GGTGAGGAGGCTGGTGTCCAAATGTGCCAACAAAAGTCCTCCACTCACATTTTTTGGGTAAATTGAAGGTTTGCTGAATTCAAATCCTCCTGCAGGCTTAATTTGTGCAAAACCACAAATTCAAACAGGCAAGTCATGTGAGTTAAAAAGATGAAACAGTAACAGAAACCTTGGGCACATGTCCTTTTAGACACTGTAAAGCTGCACGGCTGCATGCTTGATACCAGTTCACATTGGAGCAATATTTAGACTCAGGCTTATCGATCAGACTGAGACACTGACTATCATAAAGCTAATAGATTACATCAGACACAACGCAGCGGCCCGGTCAATGATGCCCGATCCTATTAACTGAAGATTTGTAAACAGTTGTGTGCTCACTCTGATGGCCTCTGCTTCTTTGTGAGGAAGAGGAGGGCTGCTCATATTTGAACAGTCTTCACTCAGCTGCTGTCTTTCTCACGCAGGATTTTTTTTCTTGTCTGCTGTTCCGGTTTTGCAGTAATGAAAGCAGCTTCCACCCAATGGCCCAAGCCATGACAGAGAGAAATATTGCTGTGCAGCTTTATATTAGCATTAATTTGACTGTGTTTAATTGTGTGAGGGTTTTTTTTTCTTTCTTGCTAATATGATAGAAAATGTTATTCTTGGCATCTCATTTAGAAGGTTTAGGAATGGATTTGTGACCTCTATCAGCCAACAAAAAGTCTTACTTTTGCATTAAAAATATTCCGTTTTTTAAAACGTGAATGTGGCTGTATATTAATAATATGCAAAAGCAAGTAAACAGTCTTAGTCATTTACATTCGCAGGCTAAATTACATTTTCTTTCTTCAATGTCAGTTAGGAACTAAAAAATGGCAAATGTTATTTATTGAGCTTCATCCTGTTACATTTATTGCTTATTTAACCATTATTTTTGCTGGAGTAATGAACTGTAACCATAATACTGTCCTAATTTTTGTATTTAATGTAACATTAACAATAAAATGCATGCCAAGATATGGATCTGAGCTGTATTATTGAAAGGAGACTGTGGGGATGCCATATTTCATTACATAATTTAACAAATATACTAAATAAGTGTATTTTTTTTAGAACATAAAGTTTATTATTTGAATCCATAAAAACACATGTTTTTGATTGTGTCTGTACTGTACCAAATTCTTTCTATGCAACCCGGTACCATCTAACCC
The DNA here is from genome assembly GCF_053564925.1 of Oryzias latipes. NCBI lineage: Eukaryota > Metazoa > Chordata > Actinopteri > Beloniformes > Adrianichthyidae > Oryzias > Oryzias latipes. The sequence continues at coordinate 6,308,804 of NC_136252.1, read as the reverse complement.
ACAGACTGGTGCTACTCTGTGGCCTGGGGGTTAGAGACCATGTGTCTACAAGACTTTCTGAGAGCAGCCATGTTGTTGGTTTAGATCCTGCAGAGACAGGAGGCAGAGCTGGAGGTAGCAGTAATTAAGATGTTGAGGTTCTCCTTGGGAGTGACCAGGATGGATAGGAACAGTGAAGAAATCAAGGTAGAAATTTTGAAGATAAATGCAGGGAAGCAGATTGAGATTGTTTGGACACACTAAGAGGAGGAACAGTGATGAGGAGGACAACCAAAGAGGAGGTTTTAAGGATGTTGTCAAGGAGGACATAAAGGGTGGTTGGTGTGAGTGAGGAGGATGCAAAGGAGAGGGTTACGAAGGTAAAAGATTAGCTAAATCTCTTAGATCAACTGCGAGACAAAGAAGAATAATATGTCTTTTGTCACTGACATCCTTCAGTAAGTGGAAATATTCAGGATACTAGAGGAAATGACAGTTAGTTACTCAAACTGCAAATGCATAGCACTTAAAACATATGTACAACCAAAAAGAAGGAGGTTTAGAGGACCAAAGAAGAAGTTAATGCATGTGGTGAGGGAAGATGTGAAGAAAGTTTTTATGAGCAACAACTTACCCCATCAAACTAATAAAATAAATCCCTTATTAACCTGAACTTGAACAATAGCTACAGAAAAGCTGAACTCCCACAATACCTCTTGCCTACTGAATATTTGATTTAAAATAAAGGATTTTATTTATGCGATTAATGCGATTTTTGAAACTACTTGTGGACTTTGTTTCATTTAAACAAACTTTTGAGTCATTATCTGGAAAACACAAGTGGTAAGAGGTGAACTTTCCCTCAGAATTTATGCTTTGGACCATTTAACATGACATTTAGCATATATACCACTGTCCTCTGCCACAGCAGAACAAGGTCTGTGCAGGGTAAGGTTAGGACTGGCCTATGGGAAATCAGGGTTTGTTTCCCAGGGGGGGGCTTCATCCTATGGGTTTTTGGGCAAGACCCTTAACCCTTGTGCTACCTTAGATGACACCCCCCCCCCCCCTTACATTGACGTGTTCTCCCTGCCATGACAAAGATGGACAAAGGTGGAAAGATTTCATGTATTCCATGGATACCAGTGAAGATGACAAATCATTGAAGAAAAAAGGTTTAGTGCACTGTCCAGTGGGTCTAGATGACCCAACTCCCAATGTTAAAAAACCTAGGATAGCACAAGGGTTACTGCTACTTCCTGACTATGTAACCACAAGGGAGTCCATATCTGGATTCCCCTGTGCCAGTCCAAAGCCCGGATAAAATACAGTGTTGTGTCGGGAAGGCCATTCAGCATAAAAATCTCTGCCAAACCAATTTTGCAAAACAATAAAAGCTGATTTGCTGTGGCGACCTCTGAGGGGATATGTCAAAAGGTAAACATATCAATCTTCTCTAATTGTTTAAAACATTAAAATGTCTTTCAAGACAGTCAAGGTAAAAGGTTCGACTGCTTATTGATGTCTAAGTGAGGTGACGAGCATATATCATAAAGAGGACCCAGTCTGCCCGTTGTAGATGTCCAGAATTGGTATCCAACTGATGAACGCAAAATGAACATGATCTGAACATCTATCAGACATCCAGTGTTTAGTGTGAAGAATCAATCGAACTGCTTTACAAGGTAAAGTCCCAGCCAGGGCGGTGTAAAAAATGGACCATATACTTTACTTCATTTAAAAAGATGCTACAAGTTGAAGTTGATTTTCTTTCTCTAGTTTTATTTAAAGAGTATCCAGATCAGGAAGAGTACATTCTTGTCTGTCTTGCATACATTTCTTGTCTAAATGTCTAATCCTAAAGACAACAGCTGGAACTCTGTTGCTCTAATATTGATTTAGTAGAAAAGAAAAGATCATGTTGTCCATCACTGATACAAAAGAGCCCAAAACTGTTTTCAAAAGTAGGCACATAAACAGCTTAGTTAAACTCGCGCCTTTACATAATACTCTAAATTTCGGCTTAACCTGGGCTAAAGCACAACAGATGCTGGCCGTGAAGTTTTCACATTCATTTCATGGTCCAGTAGTATTCACATCGCTTCGGGGGTTATGTGGCAAAGAGCAGAGAACACTGAGAGAGGGAAAAGCTGTCTTCTCAGCCAACAGTGTGTTTTAAGAGCAAAACGACTTTTCCAAAATAAATAGATCTGTGTCGCAGACTGCGAAGAGAGAGAAAAGCCCTCGGTTCAATAATTAATTCCCGAGTCGAGCGTTTTGGGAAGCCGCTGATTGGACTCATTTTTTCTTCTTCTGTTATGATACAAAGGAGGCCGTTTGAAGTAATTTGTCCCTGAGAGAGCAGCCTGGAATACCATACATGCTTTGATTTAGCAAAGCAAATTTAATTTTGTTTGCTTTATGCAAACTAGCTGGGGCCGCGGGGCTTTCTCTGATTCCACCAGAGGGGCAATGGTGGTGGTGGTGCTGCTGCTGCTGATGATAGAGGTTGGGGAGTGCATGCAACAGCATTGCATGGCTGCCACTAACACATAATAAAGAACGCACACTCATACACACAGATGCATGCAGCGAGCAGCAACAGTTCAAAAGTACAAAGTATGTTCCTCTGAATGCACACACATTCCAGTCCCTTTGAAATCAAAGCCTAAAATAATTGTCTGGTATTTTTTGTTTTGTTTGATTCCATCGGTCTATTATTAGCGTTAGTGGTATTATTCCTATCGTGTTGCTGTGGCTGCTTGTTTTATTCTTTCAGTTTTGTTTTGTTTTTATTTTATTTTTTTATTTTGGTCTGCTAATGAAAGCTTCTCTACTCACTTTTGTTCTGCTTGGCTTTTGAAATACGTGAATGGAATACATCTTTTTGTATCTGGGCCTGATATTTTCTTGGATGCATAACACCCCAGAGCACAATGGGGAAGAGGCTTCTTTATTCAGTGAGATGGACTTTTCTTCACATCTTTGTGCAGACTCAAAATCTGAAAAAATACCAAAAGAAGAAGCCGAACACATGTGCTATTAACGACCAAAATTAAGCCCAACCATGTAGCACAACTTTAAATCCCATCATTGTGTCCTTGGGTTATGAAGAAATGACTTGAATATCTTGTACAGATGTTAATGCAGACAGAAATGGCATTTTCTTCTCAGAACAGAGGGAAAAAAAATGCTCAGAAATGGGCGGCCAAGCCGATTCCCCGTGTTCAGTTTGAGTCATTTCTTGGCGAACAATAATAAATGGATAAAGCAGAAAAACCCAATTTCCTTTATGCTTTTTTATATTCTGAAAAAACCTCGTTGACGACCCTCATGGACGCCTTTTGTTATAGAAAACTGAGCTAATATCCTCCTTCTCTCGCTGCAGTTTAAAGGTCTTAATTGGATTCCATTAGTATATTGCTTGACATGACACTTGAGTCTGCTCTATTAGAAGTCCCCTGCCTGGGATTAAAAAGAGCCCTTTTTTCTACATTTGCCTCTCCGATCTTTTGTTAAAGTCTCACATTGTCTTTGTTGGACACACAGTTTTAACTGACACTTGTAAAACATGAAAGCTTGACTTAAAGAGGTGCTTTTATGCACCTGTTCAAGTCAATCCACTGCTTTTAAATGTAAGTCAGCATCTCATTGCAATGGTTTATCAGTAAACCTTTGCATAAACACTGTCAGCTCTGCACGTGAAAAATGTGCTCAAAGTCCTCCAGCCTCTTTCTGCAAAAGACCTGACCAGAGTCTGTGCTCTTCTCTCTGTGGGTTTCTTTTCAGAGTATCATTCAGAGTTGATGAGCTTCCTCCGTGGTTTCACTTGCAGTAGAGCACAGACTAAAGGGAGGATGTGTTCGATGAAATTCTCTTTTATGCTTCATTGCCCAGTCCTGCATTGACATGGAGGGACGTTCAGCATCTGATCGCCAACACAGCAAAGATCCCCGACCCTGAAGAGCCTGGCTGGAGTATCAATGCAGCAGGATACCACGTTCACCACAGGTACCACCATCAGGTCATGTTATAGTTGAATGATTTGCATACAAACATGCAAATTCAGTACTCAGTGTAACCTGATGTTTCAAAGCAGTATTTAAACTTTTACATCAAACTTTGAGGTAACTTAACATAATGTTTAGCTTTTCTGTCTTTTCAGCTCTTTATTTTTCTACAGCTTTTTTAAGTCTCTAAGGTTGGGTAATATAAAATCTTCACCTAACTTAGAGGTTAAAACATAGAAACCACCATCAAAGTGGTAAATAGATATTTTTTGCTGGATGTACTGGGCTGGAGAACTGCTGGGTGATTAAAGAATGTTTTGGGGGGAGGGTTTTGATTAAGGAGCAGGTGAACTCCACAGCTCTTAGCTCATCTCTAATAGATCTAGATGGGTTTTGGAGAATGAGGCTGTTAATTCTTATGCATTGTCCTGCTTCTATGAAGGGGTTTTCTCACTAACCTGATTAGGATTTTTAAGATAAAAGGACTATGACTCCATGCATTCCAACATTTAAAGCTCATATCTTAAAAAATATTTTATTATTCTTTATTCTTTATTCTATATTATTCTCAATTTTGTCTCTTTGGATGAAGACGTTTTCATTTTTTATCATTTTAACAATAATTTATACTTTATTTCTTTTTTAGCATTGATTAATTTTTATTAAGTCAGACCTGTGAATTTATGGCTGAGGATCTCCTAAAACTGTAAAGTTTGTCTGCTGACATTAAATCCACCGGCCTGAATGTGAGATATGAATCCTGCAAAGCAAAATATTGGTTAAAAGTTTGATTTTCTTTAAGATCTATTTGTTAAAACAAAACAATAAAGGATTTAAAGCACATATTATGCTAAAGCACATACTTATGCTGCACAATTGTTTTGGAATAAATTAACAGCAGTAATAAGCAAAAGAATGATGCCTCACCATAGGAGACTCAGTGTATTTAACAGAAAAAAGCATTTTTAACTGTTATGTTAATTTTCAAAGTGTCTTATGTTTTAGAACTCTTGAATGTTTGTCCAAAGTAAAAAAAAAATACTCATGAAAAAATACTAATTTCTCTCAGTACTTCAACATTTATTTATTTTATTTTATTTTAATTTTTTGACTTGTCCTGTCCAACAGCTGGGCAAACAGTTCAACTTCAACGTTTATTGATGAAAATAAAACAATAGTTCAGATACAAATCTTTAAAAGTGTTACTTCCGGCTGGACGGAGTCGTCGGATTGTGGACGTTTCTTTCTGCTGCAGACATTTTAAACATGGTGGTCACAACACAGACATAAATAAATACAAAACTCGTTATGATTTTAGCTGCTTTGCTGCTTTTTCTAGGTTTTACTCTGAGACAAAAGGGCCAGAATGGTTGAAAAAGGCAGAATCCCGTTGGAACAGAACCGACTCAAAGTTCCAAGTCCATGTCTGCCTCCAAGCCCGTCAATATGAGACAGAGACACCTGATTGATTAGAATCTGGACCAATCAGCAGCTGTTTGATGGCAGCTTCGTTATGCTAAACTGAAACTTATCTCAGCAAAATCAAAGATTAAAAAAAATGAGATGACACACAACGCATGCGAAAACCTTTTTGGCTGTGGCAGTTTTATCACGCTAAATCGCACCCAGAGTAGTCAGCAAAATCAAAGATAGGAAAAAAAGCGAGATTTGACACAACGCATGCAAATAAATGTTTTTAAAAAAGGTTTTTGAAAGCAAAAAAAAATATTTTGAAAGAAAAAAAAATATTTTGAAAGCAAAAAAAACTTTGAAAGCAAAAAAAAAATTTTTATAAAGCAAAATAAAAAATAATTGAAAAGAAAATATTTAATATTTTCACTTGCAACTTAGAAAGTTTTTAAAATTTATTGTGTATTTCTATTTCCTCTTTTCTCCAAAGTCTATGTGAAGTTCACTTCTTTCTTCCTGCATTTGTCTTTTTCAAGCTGCTACACTCAACCTGAAAGCACTTTTAAACCCGGTTGCTAAAACGTCATCAGTGTAGATCATTGACTGTATAAGAAAACTGGACTGAATGACCCCTCCCGCCCGGCATTCCAAACAGGAAGTACCTGCTAGCTCCAAGAAGCCCAAATCTCTTACACCTCAATAGAGAAATAAACAGCCATTAGTCATTCTATTTGTCAGAATAACCATTCTTTCTCTGAATTGAAGTCTGTGAACTCGTCCAACCTTAGAAGCACTTGATTGACAGATTTTCCACAGCCCGCTATCAAGTGGTAAGGGTGCAGTCTTCCAACAAGCTCACTTCTGATTGGTGTGAGTGGTTACCACAGAGACGTTGACTCAGACCGACTGGGACCAATTACTGCTTACGGACATCGTCTTGCTCCAACATGCTGGCGTCCATATTGTACAAAAATGGCCACTTAAATTACTTAATTTGGTTGAAGCCATTTTCAATGTGTGAGACTTTACACACTTAGTCCCGTTCCTATAAACAGTCACTGTTGTAGTTACTGGGTCAACAGTTTGCTGTAATATCTCACTTCATAACTTGTATCACAAAAACAGCGTGCGCCTAATAGTTGTCAGGCCATTTTTAAGAGCCACAGTCTGTTTCATTTGTTCAGGCAGATTTTATAAGTTCCATTTATTTGAAATTACAAATCCTCATTTATTTACTGCTCTTTGCACCATTTATTCCTTTCCCAATTATTCCTAGTGAATCAATCACATCCTAATCAAATGCAATCTAATTGCACGACTGTGCAATTTTTGCAATTTTTAATTGGAGTCTTAGAAAATCAGGCCCAATCTGTTCAACTTTTGACAAATGACTGGTTGAGTTGCAGAAAAGTGAGTAACAGAGGTCTTTTTAATCAGTTATTGACAGATGCAGACACACCTGGACACAGATGGATGGTTTAAAGGCATAGCATCTTGTATATGAGGGTCAAAAAATATATTGGAAAATTGATACTTTGGGTCCTGCAGTATCTTAGCTGTTCCTAGCACTGCGCTTTTCTGGACTGAGAGGTCTGAGGTCTTTCCAGGTATCTGTTGTAGCCACTCTTCCAGCTTGGGGGTTACTGCCCCGAGTGCTCCAATTACCACAGGCACCACTGTCACCTTTACTTTCCATGCTTTCTCCAGTTCTTCTCTGAGTCCCTGGTATTTCTCCAGTTTCTCATGTTCCTTCTTCCTGATGTTCCCATCGCTTGGCACTGCCACATCCACCACAACGGCCTTCCTCTGTTCTTTATCCACCACTACAATGTCTGGTTGGTTCGCCATTACCATCCTATCAGTCTGGATCTGGAAGTCCCACAGGATCTTTGCCCTCTCTTTCTCTACCACATTCAGAGGTGTTTCCCATTTTGACCTTGGGGTTTCCAGTTCATATTCTGCACACATGTTCCTGTATATTATTCCAGCCAATTGATTGTGGCGCTCCATGTATGCTTTCCCTGCCAGCATCTTACATCCTCAGTTATTTGCTGGATTGTTTCAGGCGCCTCTTTGCACAGCCTACACCTTGGGTCTTGTCTGGTGTGGTAGATCTGAGCCTCTATCGCTCTGGTGCTCAGGGCTTGTTCCTGGGCTGCCAGGATGAGCGCTTCGGTGCTGTCCTGTAGGCCAGCCCTTTCTAGCCATTGGTAGGACTTCTTGATATCAGCCATTTCAGTTATGGTCCGGTGGTACATCCCATGCAGGGGTTTGTCCTCCCATGAGGATCTGTCCTCCAGCACTGTATCCTCTGCTCTCCATTGCCTGAGACATTCACTGAGCACACTGTCAGTTGGGGCCTTGAGCTTGATGTACTCATGGATCTTGGATGTTTCATCCTGGATAGTGGCTTCTACGCTCACTAGTCCTCGGCCTCCTTCCTTGCAGCTAGCATACAGTCTCAGGGTGCTGGATTTGGGAAGGAACCCTCCATGCATGGTAAGGAGCTTTCGTGTCTTAACATCTGTGGTCTGTATCTCTTCCTTTTGCCATCTTATTATTCCTGCAGGGTATCTGATAACTGGCAGTGCGTAGCTGTTTATTGCCCGGGTCTTATTTTTGCCATTGAGCTGGCTTCTCAGGACTTGCCTTACTCGTTGGAGGTATTTAGCTGTTGCAGCTTTCCTTGTTGCCTGCTCCAGGTTGCCATTTGCCTGTGGAATTCCAAGGTACTTGTAACTGTCCTCAATGTCTGCTATTGTTCCTTCTGGGAGTGAGACCCCTCCTGTGTGGACTACCTTGCCTCTCTTTGTCACCATCCGGCTGCATTTCTCGAGCCCGAATGACATCCCAATGTCAGTACTGTAGATCCTGGTGGTGTGGATCAGGGAGTCAATGTCACGCTCGCTCTTAGCATATAGCTTGATGTCATCCATGTAGAGGAGGTGACTGATGTTGGCCCCATTTCTGAGTCGGTATCCATAGCCAGTCTTGGTGATTATTTGACTGAGGGGGTTGAGACCTATGCAGAACAGCAGTGGGGACAGAGCATCACCTTGGTATATCCCACATTTGATGGACACTTGTGCAAGTGGCTTCCCATTGGCTTCAAGGGTGGTTTTCCACAGCTTCATTGAGTTTCCTATGAAGGCTCTTAGAGTCCTGTTGATGTTGTACAGCTCCAAGCATTCAGTGATCCATGTGTGTGGCATTGAGTCATAGGCCTTCTTGTAATCAATCCAGGCTGTGCACAGGTTGGTGTGTCGTGACTTGCAGTCTTGAGCGACTGTTCTGTCGACCAGGAGTTGGTGTTTGGCTCCTCTGGAGTCTCTACCAATGCCCTTCTGTGTGTTACTCATGAATTGATCCATGTGCCTATTTATCTTGGTTGCAATGATGCCTGACATGAGCTTCCATGTTGTGGACAGACAGGTTATTGGCCGGTAGTTGGATGGGACTGCACCCTTTGAGGGATCCTTCTGGATCAGGATTGTTCGCCCTTCCGTTAGCCATCGGGGTGAGTCCCATCTCTTAGCAGCTGGTTCATTTGTGCTGCCAGGCGCTCGTGGAGTGCGGTAAGCTTCTTTAGCCAGTAGGCCTGTATCATGTCAGGGCCCGGTGCTGTCCAGTTCGTCATACCTGAGACTCTTTCTTGGATGTCTGCCAATGTGATGGTTACTGGATTCTGTTCAGGGAGGTTGCTATGTTCTTTTCTCAGAGAGACCAGCCACTGGGCATTACTGTTATGTGCTGTCTCTTTCTCCCATATACTTTTCCAGTACTGTTCAGTTTCCAGCCTTGGTGGGTCTGCTCGGCTGTTTTGACCCTGCCACTGAGCGTACACTTTTGCAGGTTAAGTTGTGAAGAGCTTGTTTATTCGTCTGGCTTCATTGTCTCTTGTGTACCTCTTTAGGCGGCTGCTCAAGGCTAGGAGCCTTTGTTTGGCAGTTTCCAGTGCTTCAGGTATGGGCATCTGGCGGTATCTCTTAGGTACTTGCTTTCTCATTGTACCTCTTTGAGCCTCTGTCAGCTTACTCACATCCTTCCGAGTTGCCTTGATTTTGGCTTCTAACCGTTGCTTCCATGGTGGGTACTGTTTTCTTCCATGGTTGCTCTTGTAGCCAAGCATCTCAAGGATCACTGCTGCTGAAGTGTAAACCAGTTCATTGGTTTCTGTGATGGTATATATACCATCACAGGTATATGGTATATGATATATATATATATATATATATATATATATATATATATATATATATATATATATATATATATATATATATATATATATATATTTGTCTTCTGCTGAGGTCTTGACGTGCCGTGGGGCAAGTACCAACTTTCTGATGACAGACAGAATTTGCGCTCAGTGTATTTAAACACGCATGTGCAGTGACGTATGTATCAGAGGATGTTAAATTGGCCGTCCTTGCATGTCAATCAAGTCACATACTTCTCGGTGAGGTTTTTAATTTTTTGAAATATATATTTATTTTTTTGGTTATTTATCTTTGCTGGCCTGCAATCTACCCTCAGGTCCTTGAAATCAACCGGTCGATCGCGATCGACCTAATGAGCACCCCTGGTCTACAGCAACGGAGTCGCTCCCACTGCCCTGGCTACAAGACAATTGAACAAGATTTTCTATTTATTGTAAATAGAATTTTAAACATAGTAAGAATATTTTAAGGAGGGAAAGAAGTCTAATAAATCTGCGCAATGAAGAAGGGACTTCAGATGTTATGATGGTGTTTTCCTTCTTAAGCTTACATGTTTATGGTCAGCACACTGTTTCTGATGTGAGATAGACATCAGAATGAATGTGACAATTTTTTTTTGTATTAAATTCTGCATTGTAGCCTTTAGTGGACCTTGAGCAGGTTTAGAGGGGCCCAAGTCTGGGTCCTTCTGTGCTGGTCCTCAGCCTGAGTAAAACACAGGGCTGCCAAAGCACCTGTTAGGATCCGTGAAAGCTGATTCGCTTTGGCGACCCCAGAAGGTATGTGCCGACAGGCGAACAAAAAAACATTATTATTGGTTTAATAATTCAATAGTATCATCAAGAAAAAATATATATATCAGCTGATCGGATGCAGTTTCAAATTGACAAAAATTTGAAGTTCTTGAAGTAGCAATTACAAGACAAAGTACTTTCTGAAGTTATTCATTTTGTGTTGAAGAGTTAAATATAGCCTCTATGAAGTGTGCAAAATCCTTTTTCAAGTTTCAAATGTAACCCTTTTTATTTTTTATTTTAAGTAGAATGAACTGAGATGTCACAGCCTCGTTTACCCATAAATCATCGTGCACTGATTTGTAGAAGTAGAAGTCCTGATTATTTTTGCCTTATTTAAAATCTGATTTGGGGAGATATTACACAATAATGCAATCTTTCAAAAAAAATAAATTAATTAATAAATATAAAACATTGGAGGAAATTAGTAGCATGCAGTTTTCTGGCTACCAACCATGCAGGCCATTTCTGTTCAAGTACCTTATTATGGCACACTTGCAGCACTTCCTCACAGTTAAAACTGTAAAGGTTGGGCTTTGCATCCAAGCAATTTTCTTTACAGCTGACGATGAAATCTACCTGACCATTGATATGAGCACAACTGCTAATTCTCCCTCTTCTCTTTTAGACATTTAGTGTTAATAACTGTCATTTTCAAATCTTCAGATCTCTTCTCATTTCACATCAATGTTGTACAAAAGCAGGACAGCCATGACTGAAAAGCTTTGAGGTCTTCCAGGAGGCAGTGAAAATCAAAGATTATTTCTACACAGGCAACAATTACAATCAAACAGATGTGAAATGTACAGTTAACAGCAAATTAAAGCAGAATTTTCCAGTTCATGAGTGTGATTTTAATCGCCATTGTTATTTTGATGGATAATTGACAGATATGTGTGCTAGTGGACAGCTACACCTGCGATGAATTTACGAACCCTAATGGGGAAAATGCATAATCATTATTATTGTAGGTAGCATGATCATAATGCTGTCTTTTATAGAAACAACAAGACTCTGAAACATTTTATGAATTATCTTATTATTAATCTGTAATTACACCTATTACACATGACTAATATTACTAAAATTACACCTATGTTGTTTTTAAGTCTGCTTCCAGATGCAACAAATTGTCTGAAGATTTTATTGCTGCAAACACCACCACATTTGTTTCCTCACCACAATCTCATGGCCTCTAAATTGAAATTGATAAATAGTTTTCTAAAAGTGGAAATCTCCAAGATTTTAGTCTGAGCTGATTTCCCAACACCTTCAGGTACAGATGATATCAGCAAATTCTGTTTACTATCACAGGCCAAGGAACTGAGGGGTCATTTTTTAAAAGAAATGAGTATGTGATTGGTTATTTTTCATTATATTGGCCCAACCATTATCTGATTTAGAACACAAACAGCTGTAGCCTGCAGAGGAGGGAGACAGGAATTGCCTTAACAGTCAAATGTGTGCTGTTCACCTGCAGATTTCATTGGCTTCCATGTGGCTCTGTCAGGTTGTTTTAATCCCTTCCCACAGTGTCTTAATTAGAGCATACTTTCTAGGTTTTATGTCTGTGAATGTAACACTATCAATTTCAGCAGCTCCTTCTTTCTAAAATGACGTCCATTAAACTAACCTGATCCCTTTTGAATTGCTACTTAAGTTCTTGTCGCCATAGTTTTCCTTTCATAAACCTAGCTTTTTACAAATAATTCTATACACTCACAATAAGTCCTGCATACAATTGCAATTACTAACAAATGAAAAAGAAAAAGAAGCCAGACTACCTGAGAAAAACTTATACAGACACACACACACATAACATGCAAATGAAAAAATCAAGAGTTTTTTGTTTTTTGAGGCAACCAAAAGACCATTTGACAGGGTGTCCAGTTTCAATGCTAAGTCAATGTACAGACATGATCAGAGCTCTTGCAGTGTGATTAGAGTGTTGGGCGACAGTGCAGTGGTTCTACCCCAGCTAGTTTGGGGCGTTGCAGCGCAATTTTCCCAGTGTTCAAATATCTGAATTTTGGCAAAGAATTTGTTTTGCATCAATTAATTAGGAACTCAGCTTTTGCCCACGACTTATTGATGACGTGGGCAGTGAGTCCAAAACCAACATAGAGGACAATCAAAACATTTTCCTCCTGACCTTGATGTATGGCGTTTCATCACTGCCATTCATTCAACGAGCGCAAAGACAACTGAGTGGGCGTATTCAGGAACTAAGTGAGCGAACCTTAAAACCACGCAGCCGCAATTCTAACCCAGCGACCCTGCATTTTAAAACTGCACACCTGCAATCCTAACTGAGCGGTGATCCTGCACGCTCACTTCCCTTTTGCCTGGGTGTGCGCACAGTGTTAAAGGGGTGTTGTTGTCACTTGGGGGGCGGTAACTTTTCTGGTTGATCTGATTGGCTGAAATTTGCATGTCAAATCCGGCGAGGCAGCGGGGCGGGTCTTCCATTTTTTACAGCAGGGGGGGGGCTGACAGGCGGCTCTTGAGCTCTCTGCCTTTTATCGTATTTTCTTTTTTAAAGAGGACCTCGGAGAGAACAGTTTTAGTCAGTTTGTTAGTTTAATTTAGTATTTTCCTATTGAATTCTATGTATTCATGATCCTTTTGATTTTATGTTTTACTTTTTCAATTACCGACATGAAGCCAATCGAGACGACTGTTGTTGTGAATTTGGGCTATACAAATTGAATTGAATTGAATTGAATTGAACAGCATGATAACGGTACAGAGAGAAGTGAGGACGTGAAAGAAGACCCCCCCCCGCCCCCCATGCCGATATGTGCATATTGCAGAACAACTTCATTTTGGAAACCCTGGAAATGCAAATAGACACAATGACGAAAGAGAAGCTGGCGTGTTTGATAGAAATGTAGCCCAGCTGTTCATTTCAGATCCAGAAGATGAGGACTTTGATGAATTTTAAGATGCTGATTGATGACTGAAAAAAAGAAAAAATCACAACGAACTCAGTTTTGCGCTCGCTGCCTTTTTAAAACACACACCAGCATACATGTTTTACCGGTATGTGTGAACGTCAAATACAGAAAAAAACACCCATAACTGAAACTGTGCCGTTTAATCCAGTGCTGTTGTATTGTAAGGAGAGGAGTGTGTTATGGAAAATAATATGGTTTTAACTGTGTGTTTGTGTGTGTGTATGTCTGGCAGGTCAGTGCGTGGTGTGGCTCTTTGACTATCACAATTAAAAATTTCAGCTGTCATACTTGTTCGCCACCCCTGTTTGTGTTAGAGGCTTTAATAGAAAAAAAAATGCTGATGTAACGTGGATTAAAACGTTAACCCAAGACCAAGGTAAGAAAGTGCAGCGGGTTTTTTTGCGCTGTAAGTTTTTCTCATCTGAAAATGACTGCATTCGTTAACGTTTTAATCCACGTTACAGCCGCCGTTTCCTTTCTATTACTGTAAAGCCTCTAAATCAAAGTCCCGCCCCGCTGCCTCGCCAGATTTGGTATGCAAATTTCGGCCAATCAGATCAACCAGAAAAGTTACCGTCCCCAAGTGACAAACACACCCCTGAACACCGCCCCCCCAAGTGACAAAAACGCCCCCTTTAACACTGCGTGCACACCTAGGAGAGCGCGCAAAGGGGAAGTAAGCGTGCAGGATCACTGCTCAGTTAGGATTGCAGGTGTGCAGTTTAAAAATGCGGGGTCGCTCGGTAAAAGACGGTAAAAACACAAAAAACACTCAGTTCCTGCGCGCGTTCAATTTATGGCAGCGATGAAACGCTATATTGATAATAATGAAAACCTCATATAATGTCATTCTCATTTTACTTTTTCCTCTCTCTGACTAATGTGGGACAGGAAGTTCCCAATCTGGGTCACAGACAGATGGAAGTAACACTCAAAGTGGCCATCATTCAGACGCAGTTCTTGCAGTATGTGGTGAAGCTCACCTTACCCTTACTGGGAAAACTCTGAATGAACCCAGACATGAAGACGTGATTACAGACGCCTTTGCAGAGCTATTCAAAATAAATAAACCTGATATCGCGACATAATTCCATCCCTTGTAAATCAGTTATACAAATATGCAGACATTGCTTCCATGTAGCTATGAAGCTAAAAACTTTGGACAGTAGCTCCCCCCACACGGGAGGAACAGTCAGGTTTATAAACACAAAGAGGCAGCAGACAAAAACTAACCGTGTGGGTTGCGTTCGGTGTGAACACAGCATAAAAGACCAAAGTCCTCTGGTTTGCTATGCAGGCCTGAAACCGGGTGCCCATGCCAGCCAAATAAACTGGTCTTTATAGGGGGGTCAAATTTGTTTGGGCTTTGCCTACCATGTGATACCATACATTATATGGTTGATGTGAATACTCGATTCTGATTGGCTGCTGGGTGTGGATTGAAAAGTGATAATGCACAGGGATAAGGAATGCCTGAAAAAGAAGTTCCGGTCACATAGCTTAAATGTTCTGTTACCCTGCACTGACTTCTTTAAAACAATCTTTAGCTTCATCATCTGGACAAAAACAAGCAGTAAGAGGTGAACTTTCTCTCTGAACTGATGCTTTATTTAACACATCGTGACGATCATCATCGCTTACCTTTGCCGCTGCAGTCAAGGTCAGTGCTGGCTCAGCCAGCTGAGCGGCGTGTTATCATGTTACCATGACAACGCGCAGCACCACCTAACAAATAGTTCGCTTTTTGTGAAAAAAGCAATGTAAACCATACAAATAACAAAAATAAAGTACTAAAAACTGATTAAATATTTATTTCTTTTGTATATGACCATGGTTGTTTTACGTTGGATGGTTTAAGCTTCCACGGCGTGCGTTCATTTCTGATAATGCACACTTCTTCGGCCATTAACCCTTACTTAATGAATCGGTTACTATTTTCAACATCCTTCCTCTGGCAAATCAAAAAGGTTTGGATTAGCTTTTGGGTCTAATTGCACTAAATTGATTAATTTTTATGTTATGTTTTGAAATGTCTTGGAGACATTTATATAAAACTTTGTTTTAATTTGTTTACCAGACAGATTTTGTAAATGTAAATATTAATTTTTTTTGCGTTTTGTGACCACAAAGCAGTCATTGCCCATAAACTGATTCTGATCATGTATACACACAGACACCTGCGCACTCTTGTCATATAAATCTCTTCAGCCACAAAAGTCAACGGTCTGTTTTATGACGGTTAAGACAGGTGATCTTGTCCAGGGAGGAGTATCGTTGTAATCTTCTAATGTTATTATCACACCCACAGCTCCGGCGTGTCTTACTGTTTATACCCATGATGATTTACACAGACCGAGGCTGAGAGGAGCAGAGCTTTTACCTGGCTCTGTACAAAGCAAGAATTTGAAGGAGAGTGAGGTCTGTGCTCTCCCAGCCACCATGTTAATGCTTTTACAGGGCCTTCGCTGTGTTCTCCAGGTAATGACATATCTGTAATCAGTCATAGTGTTTGTGATGTTTTTCATCTTTCCTTCTCTCCTTAACCACCTCTAACTAACTGTCATCACCTATCCCTCTTGTTTCCTCTCTTAGCTTCTCTCCTACCAAGCTTTTTGTTTTTTTTTCTCATTTCTTTTACTCTCTTCCATCCTTTCTTTCACAGCATGCCTTGTCATAAAAAAAGATTATAATTACTGTGTCGCTGTGAAAAGAATGGATTAATTAAAATATAATGATGCAGATCACAGCAGCGGGCGTCTGCTGAAATCTGCCCATGTTGGGGCTGTGGCAGAGGACTTGTAATGCCCTGATCATGCTGCAGCACTCATGCCAAGTATAAACAATGGTTTATTGCAAGGGCAAAGACGGGTGGACAACTATATGACCGCCACAAGGTTGCTCTGTGAAATACACCAATATGTGCTAATGTGGGAAAACCAAAATAACCTCTCAGGTACTTTGTTGGTGGGTTCGAAGACAGTACAAAATCTGGTGAAAATAGTCGATAATTCCCATTCAAAGAATTGTACAAATGTTTTTTTTAAACTGCAATACATATAACAAAATTGGAAAAATTGCATGATTGCCGCCCTGTAACAGGGTGTATACCGCCATTGCCCATTGGTGATGCAGTAGGTTAAGAAAATTGATGGAAGGATGCACGATTGCCACCTTTTCTGTCAATACTGGCTGGTAACATGTATTAAAATACTTCTGGGCCATGACAAAAAAAAAAAAAAAAACCTCACTGTTTTCTGGCTTTCAAACCAATTTGAATTAAAAAAAAAAACCTACACAATTCTGAACAATGCTCACTTGGAGACAGTGTTGCCAGACCAAGACAGGAATAAAGCAAAAAGAAGAAAACCACTTTGATCTGCTAATCCTCATATTTTGATGTAATTTTTTTTTCTTCTCTTCTATATTATTCTATTCTAAATATTTTCTGATTCTCTTCCATTGAGATCCTATTCTTTGTTGTTGTACACAGGATGGATATAATTTACTTCTTTTAGTTTACTTCCGCTTTTGGTTGCCCCCTTGAGAAAGCCAACAGCTACAACAACTAACAACAACAAACCTGCTAGTGTGAATGCGCCCTACACCAATGTTTTTAGGCAGCCTGGTCTCTCCGTGTGAAAGCTAACCAAGCCAAAGGAAGGTTTGAAATATTTCTGAATCTCCTGATTCCAGGCTGTCTTAGTGTGAAAAGGAATACAGTTTGTTCACAGATTTCATACGTGGATTCGGGACAGATGGTTCCAGTGAACGCTGCAGCTGCAAGGTTCTGCAAAAGCCGCAGGAAAAATGGCTTCCCTTAGAGAGTTAGATTAGTTGGTACTGATGACTGTCTATGTATCTGAGTGTGTGTTTGGGGATTTGTGTGGTTGCGAGATAGGAGTGGGTCAGTCTCATCCTAAATTTCCAAACTGTTTGACCTCTATACATACCAGACTTTCAGCTTTGCACCACTCTGATGCCGGCTAGTGACCCCCACCCTGCACTTCTCCACCCCCCATCCCTCCGCCATGATGGCAATAAACATGTCAACCGCCACACGCTAGAGCAATCTGCCATCAGATTTACAGTGCATGAAATATGGTGGTACTTTTATTGGTCCAAAGACTTGTCACTCATAATTTATAGGCTGTTGCCGTGCCGACTGTGATGTCAGCCGGCTCCCGGCACCCTGGGGAGAGTCAAAAGAGAAAGGGGGGAAAGAGATAGGGATGATGAGTGGTGTTGGCTTTACTGTATAGAGGGATATAGTGATATAAGAGCACAGAAAAATTTGCCTGAGCCTTAAAGGATAAAGGGAGGAAAGAAGATGGAGAGGAAAGGGAAGAAGGAAAACATAATGCTCATTCATCCTGTTTGTTTCTGTGTCAGGTTTATCAGGTTGAGGGAGTGAAAGTGTTGGGTTTTTTCTTGGTCTCCTAAGAGCGATCTTTTTCTATTCCCTTATTTGTTGCTCTGTATTCCTATTGATCCATTGGTCAATGGAGGAAAAAAATCGGATTTATGTCTCCACTCAAAGCATTTAAGACTGAGATGTTTCATGGCTGTGCACATGAAACATGACATACAGCAAAGACGCAGGAATCTCAAACAAGCCTAATTTCACTAAATCTGGATAGCACAGGTGAATCTACCGTAATTATCCTGTAGGAGATTTAGATGGAAAATAGCATTGGTGGGATAGATCAAAGACACCCAGAGTGGCTGAAAAAATGAAGTGAATATCAATGAATGTATGATGGTGAAAGAGTTGGGAAAAAAATTCTATGGCATTAAAAATGAGATAAAATTCAATCCCTCTTTTGAAAAATGATCTTCCACTCCCAGAGAACTATTAGAATGTTTACATTTGCTGCATTTTGTTCCATATCAAAATAATTAATTGCCTCCATTTTCAAATTAAAAGTACATTACAACACAATTAAGGATGCAAATGAGTGTTTGCCTGTCGCGAGGAGCCAGCGAAAGTGAAAGAGTGACTGCACTGATGTATGAGGGTTTGCACTCTTTGTGTTTTAGGTGTGTGATATTAGAGCAGTGTGCATGTGTGGCTGTGTGTTTGTGTATTCAAATATGTAAAATAAAAGTGTCTTTCTGCCATTGTGTTGAAATTACATCAGCATAGGGACATAAATCAGAGGTCTGCAGTAATAAACAACAAAGTAATTTAGTCACTTTCTCCATGGAGCTGATGAACCAGAGGAGCAGAGTTACTCTTTCTCCATGAAAAGCCTCCGCTTCTGGTTCTAAACTTTAACAAACACACTTTTTTTTAGCCTCACATGTATTTCAGTCTCCTCCCTCAGCACTGACCCCCTGTTCCATAAAAGATTCCTACATCTTGCTCGAAAGCAGGACGAGTAAAACATCATTTTGTCATAACCTTCTCTCTTTGGAGGGACAACAGATATAAAAGTATATAGCCTGTGGTTTACTGCGAGTCCACCCCCCTACCCTGCCAGGCAGTAGCATGTAGGGCTGATGGATGCTGGGCATCAGCCGCCTTTTAATTGCTCGTAAATTTTTGATCCAGGAAAAACGCCACGTTCTCCTTGTCCCCTGGCGACATAGGTGACAGAGTTGCTCGGGAGGGAATTAAAGACCCTCTGCCAAAACACCCAGAGGATGGGAGGAGGAGGAAACGCTCTGACACACTCACTGCCACTCACGGTCAGGGGTTCTACAGCATAGAATATTTGAGGAACCAAAAAATCGTATCAATACATAATAACCTTTAAAACTACAAGATAACCTTTTACAACGTGCAGATTGTCAAAATGAAATATGACCTAGCAAAAATTCCCAAAAGAAGAAAGCTCTACTAAGAATTTGGATTGTTTTTAGTTAAATAATTGTATTTTAACATCGGAAAAAAATTCTCAGTTAATTCACATTTTATTGAAGACATCAGTGTTGAAATGTTGCTCAGAGGTTTATCTGCCCTAATAATGAGAATTGTAGAAACACGTGAATGCTTATTGTTCAAAAATTGTCAGCCATGTAGTGCAAATCCCACCAACTAATCACTCATCACAAAAAAACAATCGCAACGACAAACAGAAAGGCAAATCAAATAATAATAAAAATAATGTAACAAAACCAATTTCCAGCAACTAAAACGTGATCGTGATCTACAGTACAGACCAAAAGTTTGAACACACCTTCCCATTCATTTGAATGAGAACTTTTGGTCTGTACTGTATGTCTTCAATATTGGGATATACAGTGTCTAGCCACACAAGGGGGTTGATCCTCATCCTCTCCCACCCTCAAACTCATGGTGCAGAAATAAATAAACATAACAGTTTAAATTACTAACTCAAACAGAGTAAAACAGCTAGACAACAAAACACATGGACAAGAACTCACATTTAAACCCCAAAATGCCCAGACAGGCAAAGAAAATGGTGTATAGAAGACTGCTGGGATCTAAGGTGGTAGCAATCACTCCAGTAGGTCGGGTCAGGACACATATGATGTTCAGGTGAGGGAGAATTAAAATGACAGAGTCCAGGGATTGACTTTTTCACCTTCCTTTGAAGGGATTGGATTTATTTGTTGTTGCGTGTGGTTTCTATGAACAGAAACACAATATGAACTGATGAGAATAACTGACATCATCAGAAAGAAAATACAGGATGTATATAACTCTTATTTAACCCAAAATAGCTTCAGAATGATCACATGAACAGAAATTGTCAGTTAAGGAACTAATATTGGGTATAAAGTCATTTATAACAGCATCACACACTGTATTTATATACATATCTGCAGCAACAAAACAAACTGTCTCAGCTGAGGTGTTAGCATTAGCTCCGCCACGCAAGCTAGCAGCTATTTATGCATATTTGTGGTTAAACAGACACTAAAACTTGAGGTAAATAATCAAAATACACTCATAATGAACTGAAACATAACTTGAGTGCTTAATAACTGTACACTTACATGTTAATCACGCACACACAACTCAAATGCTCAGCTCATGTCTCATCTGTGCAGCAGCTGCAGGCATGGCCAGTGGTGGTGAGTTCAGGAGCAGGTGGGAAATCTTAACACCAACCGTTTTCCTTTTGTACAATGGTGTTAAACCAACTTAATTGAATTAAGTTGATTGAAAGTAAAATAACTATATCAGACAACTACGTGTTATTCTTAAATTGAGTGAACTTAGAAGTGATTTATTGTCACCAAACTAAATAATTAAGTTAGATCAATGTATAAAAGTTTTTTTTTACATATACAGCCCAAATACTCTGTTTAGAGTGTAGGAACCATGGGTCATTGCTGATTTGGATGATGACATTTGAGTTTTTTCAAATGTGTCTTCAATGTCTGCGTACTGATGAGAGTTTCTATGGTTAGTACAGAGCAGATCCAGTATCGCTTCATGCCAAATAACTCAGATAAAAATTGACAAATTACGTCGTCCAATCAGTGATGTCCCACAGTACCAACATTTTCTGGATTTTTGTTGCGATTCGTTTTTTTAACACTTTATTTTGTTTTCTGAAATGATTCCTTTTTACTTCGTTTCATTTTTTTCAGAATTGAGTTTTGATTTCCACAATATAATGTTGGGTTTTATTTGTTTTGCTTTTTAAGTGTCATTGAGATCTTTCGTTTGTTTTTGCGTTGATGCGATTTTTTTCAGTGTGATTTGCACTTTAGGTCCACTGTAGCTCTCTGTTAGGACTACCACAATTTTAATTTTCTTTATAAATTCTAACAATGTCGCTGCTGCTTCTGCAGGTCCTCTTTCTTCCTCCTCCTCCTCTTCAGAGGAGCCCTCCTCCTAATCTGATTAGGTGATTTTACCACTTAATCTGGTGTTACAGCCATCATCGTCTTCTTCTGGGCTTCTGAATATGCTGTGTGCTGTCAGATGGAGATGAATATGCAGAGGATATGATTAAACAGCAAGCCACTCAAACTTTGTTCCTAAAGTAACAGATGTATACTAGAGTTAATTTATCTTTAGATATTTGACCTCATGCTCTCAACAAAAAGGAAACAGTTTTACTTCTAATAAAAATATAACAATTTACAAAAAGAAAAAGATGCAGGAGCATGGCAAAACGTGGTTCAGGTTAGTTTTACACCAGCTGTGGTGGACAGATGAACTCCTGAGGGACTGGAATCAGGCAAAGAGAAGGCATGAAAACAAGCTGCACAGTGTGGTAAACACAAATGTACAATTACTTTAGAAAGATGTTTTATTTTTACTATTTCTACTTGTTAAAATCTTCATAGCTTTAAATTTTACTTTAGAGGACAAAAACTCCACGTACACGTGTTATTGTTGTAAAGTTTTCTAATAACTGATTTGTTTGAATTTTATTGGACATTTGATTGTTTATTTCTTAAACACCAAATATCTTTAGGATTTGTGGACAAAGGCTTCATATTTAATGTCATAAAAACCTGCTTTAGTGTTTTAAACCTTAATGTAAAAACACCTAAAGCAGATTTATTCTATGTGTCTAATCCCACTTCACATTTCTTTGCCCAGAATCATTTAAGACCTATGCCAACAAGGGGCATATATATCTTTAGCACTCCTGAGTAATGTTAGCAGTACTAAAATGCTGGTCACACCATTAGCTTTGAAGAAACTTGCTGGCTAACCTCTATTATGTTTTCAGAGAAGGGCACTAACTCAGATATGAATAGCCCTATAATTCATGAAGAACTAGAGGTATGATCTAGGGAAAAAAAAAAACAATTCAAACATTGCCCGTGTGTCTTTTTTTCTGGAGCTCAGTGATGAAAACCTTTGTCTAAATGTGGGCATTAATGGAGGGAAGAACTGAGGTGTTTAGCCTGAATTTGCATTCACAGCTCTCTTACTCCTTTTACAAGGGAGAAGACCCTTTAAACATCTGCACAGCCTCCATAGTGATGGAGCTG
This sequence comes from Oryzias latipes, assembly GCF_053564925.1. NCBI lineage: Eukaryota > Metazoa > Chordata > Actinopteri > Beloniformes > Adrianichthyidae > Oryzias > Oryzias latipes. The sequence goes on along the minus strand of NC_136252.1, from coordinate 6,286,509 downwards.
GGTGAGGTAAAATTGGGATTTGTTATATATCTGTAGACTTGTAGCTGTTGCCAAGGCTAACAGATGCTCATCTGATCAATTTCCTCTCCTGTTTGTCTTCTTTCTGAGATGAAAGTGCAGGGACACAGCAACAGGTTTATCCCACTATTTGCTTGTTTGTTGCAGTAAAGTCCGGCGTCCTGCTGTGGATTTTGATCACTTCCTTCTTCTGTGTCAAACTCGACCTTGTGTCCGATCTTTTTTTTATTTTTTTCTCCTCTTCTTTCCCCTGCTGTTTGTGTTTTTCCAGACTCATTTGTTGAACCTGTGTCGACTGGTCTTGGCCTCGTGTGATCTCTGTCCTTTAATCTGACCTGCTGGCTCTGGCCTTCCCCATAGATGGAGATAAAGACAATGAGTCACTTAGACCTTACTGGGGTAATGGTCAGCCTTTGTCATCTATATACTATGCATATTTTTGTTAGATATTGCTCAAAAATCGATCACTTATTTTAAAAATTTTAATTTACAACATTTAAAATAGCATATGGTTTAATTGTCTTTTAAGGTGCAAAATGTCACATTGTACATATTCTGCTTTTCAACAACAAAACTGTTCCCTGATGGCAGCAAATATAATTTTGTTGAAAATTGAAGCATAAAGGGGTAAAAAAATAATTGCATTAAACTTTTGTTGCAGTACACTGACAACAGCTGCTTTATTAGCTACACCTTCCTAGTACCGGGTTGGACCCCCTTTGCCTTCAGAACTCCCTTAATCCTTTGTGGCATCAATTCAACAAGGTACTAGAAACATTCCTCAGAGAGTTTGGTCCATGTTGACATGATAGCAACACACAGTTGCTGCAGATTTGTCAGCTGTACATCCATGATGCCGATCTCCTGTTTCATCACATCCCAAAGGTGATCTATTGGATTGAGATCTGGTGACTGTGGAGGCTGTTTGACTCCAGGGAACTCATGGTCATGTTCAAGAAACCAGTCTGAGATGATTCCAGCTTTATCCTGCTGGAAATAGCCTTCGGGAGATGGTACTGTGGTCATAAAGAGATGGACATGGTGAGCAACAATACTCAAGAAGGCTGTGGCGCTGGAACCATGGTCAATTGGTACTAGAAAGGCCCAAAGTGTGCCAAGAAAATATCCACCACATCATTACACCCCCACCTCCAGCCTGAACTGTTGATAAAAGGCAGGATGGATCCATGCTTTCATGTTCTTGAAGCCAAATTCTGACCCTACCATCTGAATATGGCAGCAGAAATGGAAACTCATCAGACCAGACAATATTGTCCAGTTTTGGTGAGTCTGTGTGAATTGTAGCCTTAGTTTCCTGTTCTTAGCTGACAGGAGTGGCACCCGGTGGGGTTTTCTGCTGCTGTAGTTCATCTGCCTCAAGGCTGGACGTGTTGTGTGTTCAAAGATGTTCTTCTGCAGACCTGGGATGGAACCAGTGATGCTTTGCCTTCCTATTGTCTTTCTATCAGCTGGAACCAGTCTGGCCATTCTCCTTTGACCTCTGGCATCAAAAAGGCATTTCCGCCCACAGAACTGCGGCTCACTGGATATTTTCTCTTTTGCAAACCATTCCCTGTAAACCCTAGAGGTGGTTGTGGGTGAAAATCTAACTAGCTTAGCAGTTTCTGAAATACTCAGAATGGCCTTTCTGGCACCAACAACCATGCCACGTTCAAAGTCACTTAAATCACCTTTCCTCCCCATTCTGATGCTCAGTTTGAACTACAGCAGATCATCTTGACCATGTCTAAATGCTTAAATGCACTGAGTTGGTGCCAAGCAGATTGGAAATTTGTGTTAACAAGCAGGAAAGGACAGATGTGCCTAAAAATGAGGTCAGTCAGTGTATCACACCGTAACAAGCTAAAGTTTCTTGATTCAAATGCTCACAGGAAAAGGACACTGATACCACCTAGAAATAAGTGACTGTAGACATTTAGAGCTGAGGTTTCCTGGAATGAGTCAGATGAAGTTCAACCAAAAAAATTGAGTAAATGTAAAAATACAGTCAAAGCTTTATTTACCAGAGGAAAAGGTCTAATTTTAGTACATGAAAGCAGTCATGCAATTCTCTGAAGCCACAGACTGAAATCACAGTTTGCTACAGGCTGACCGACTCACAGACCCACGGCTCTCCTCCAGTGGGCACAAAGGGGGAGATGGGTGAGCCTGATCAACCCCAGCAGTGTCGACCCAATTACTCATTCTCTTAAAGGGCTATTAAAACATAATTGCCCAGCGATTTACATCCAAGTTAACGTGGCCCAGAGATAATTTATTATTTTCCATAAGCCTTTTCTTTTGTGTGCCAGCTGAAAGACTGTGTGGGGGAGAAAAAGAGGGAGACTGTAATTTCCTGACTCATGAAGAAAGGCATGTTGGCAGCCCAGTGTAATTGTTTAAACCCCTCTCCCGGACACCTTCCAGTCAGCCCCTTTTAATCCTTGTTATCGCTCTCATTAGCCTGAGGTCAAGGGTCGGTCAGCTCGCTGCAGAAGCACAAACACAGCACTAAGGAGAGGAGGCTATGCAGAGGGACAGCTGGGACGGGCCTGGTAGTGACCCTAGACATTTATCTAAAATAGTGTACTGTTTGTCCTGTAGCAGCACACATGTGTGGTTTTATTGGTTTTTATATTTTGCATGAAATACTTATTACTCATTCAAGTTTAAATCCAGTTTGGAGAGTGTAGATTCAGATCTTTTGCCCTATAAGCTACCAGTGAAAATCTTGATAAATTCTAAATATGACATGAGGTCCATCTTTCCGGTTTTCATACCCACTAAATCCTATTCTTAGTGTGTGTGTGTGTGTGTTTGTGAGATGAATATTGCCAGGTCTCCTGACCACTGCAAAGCTACTGAGTAGCATATGCGATGCCGGGGGGCGCGCAGCAGTAGAGGTTTTAGGCACAGGGGCGCAAATTTAACGGGGGGCGGTGCTGACAGCGGCTCAGCTTGGAAAAAATCTGGTCCACTATTGGTTTCCTGTTATCTGTTCTATCACAGAGTTTGTACCAGCCTGTAACCCTGCAGCTCCTCCCGTCTCCTGTCAAACGTGTGTGAGAAGGAAGGTTAGGGGTAGTGGGCTCAGGCTGAGAGGTGGAACAGCGCACGCGGAGCTCTGCCTGGATTGCACAACACCAGGATCGTCACGTGCTTTTAGATGACTCAGTTCATGCTAATAATGTCATGCTTTATGAACTATTGTAGACATTTTGATTACGTGTCTTTATTTTCCACGAATGTATTCTTTGTCTGCCTGTGGTTTAGTTGGTGTCAGTATTTGACATAAAGACAGCAGGTAATGTAGGAAAACAGCTGCACTTTATGAGATCAGAAATAAACAATCCATTATTTAGAAAAAAATCAACACAATGTTTTTATCTATTTCTTTAAACTAAAAATGTTAAATATATTGGTGCTGCTAATGTTTCAAACCAATTCACATTTAATATTATTTATTGACTGAATTATTTTTCTCAGCATCAAATGATTCAGTTGGTCAAAATCTTTCTAGTTTAAATAAGGACTGAAAGATTTTTTATTTTAAGCACTTTAAGCTTCTTTTCTGTTTTCGACCATGACAGGGTTTCTGTGTGGCCAAATAAAGTTAATATTTGTTGAAAGTGGATTTATATTGCTTTTTTCGTTTTTTATTGTTAAAAGATACAGTTTTAGGTGTACTTACACAATTTATATAGATACTAACCCACCGTAATTTATTGTCACCGCAGCGAGTGTGTGTGGGGGGTGGGAGGACGAGGGGTTAGGGGAGGGCGCAAAACTTTTTTAGCTGTGTTTACATGGACAGAAGTAATCGTAATGAACGCCTGATCGGAAGAAAAATCCGTCATGTAAACACGCTTTTCAGAATACTTTGCCCCGATCAGACTCGTCCGGATCAAAATTTCTTTCTGATCGAGATAGGTGGGTTATGCCGATTGTTGATCCGATGATTCTTCAGGGAGGAGCGCTTCGTGCTCCGGGTGCCGGTGGACAGAGCGAACTGTGTCTCTGAGCAGAGCAACTGGATTAATAACTGTGTTTGAGGGGAGGATGCTTCGTTACGTGTGCGTTTTGTTTTTTCGTTATGTGTGGGAGACTTCAGACTGCGATCCGTCCCGCCGCTCTGGGTTAGCAAAGCTCGGACTTTCAGCTCACACTGCGGCTTTGGGGCGGTGTGTGAGCTTTTCAAAGCAGAAATGCTGCTCAGTCCTCAGAGACCGTTAAAACAATCACGTGGATTTGTGTTTCCAGTCGTGTCCCGACTAAATAAAGGCTGATGTTATTCCCACATATTTACGTGCAGCCAATGTGCAGATTGCAGCATATCCCGCATGGATTTTATGTTCAAAGGCTAATGTTGTTAGCGTGTGTTAGCCTTCTCATAACCCTTCTTCCAGCTCCGTTCCGCAACAAAAAAAGCACTGACCTCACGGAATAAAAATAAGGTGATGAGCGAACAGGCGCTTCATAATAACTATAACAAAAATAAAAGCACGTTTAGAGGATCATCTCCTATATTATGGAGCAGCCACATATCTATGTATGTAGCCGCACAGCTGGTTTACAGCGGGACTCATTTCCTCTTCCGGTATATTAAAGAGAAGTGCGCATGTGCAAATTATTTATTCCGACCGAAAGTGTGACCATGTAGACGTTTGTAAAAATCGGAGTAGTAGAAGCTTTTTTTTGTCAATTTAAGACTCAAAAAAAAAAAACTTGTAAATTTAAATCTATTAATTGAATAAAGTTATGGTCATTTATAACAGCAAGTGTTTTTTTTACTATTTTTTTTTTTCGTTTTGTCTGTTCTTAATTTAAAGTTTCAATTTAACATTTTTTTTTTTGGTTTTCTTGCCTAATTTTATGGGGGTGAGGCTTTGAGCCCATTGGCTACTGGGACATAATTGACATTGGGTGATAGAAGATGTTATTTCCGCTCTAAAACAGCGACTGCTGTTGCCACTGCCTTTGTCTATCCTACCCTTTTGTGAAGTAGTGATGTGCTACTGATAGTGCTTCCCTAAACTTTAGTACCGAAGAGAAAGGATGACAAAGGAGAGGAAATGACATCTTTTTCCTTTAGTAACAGTTTTATAGTTTATAGTTTTTTTATAAATTTGTATATTTGCAAGGTTTTTTTTCAACTTTTTTATTTTTATTTTTCCACTTTACAATGTATACTTTTCCTTTTGAACATTTTTTTAGTATTTTTTTTTATTTGCAATTTGTTTTTTATTCATTTTATACTGATCCTGATTTGACCCCATGGAGGTGTTTTGGGAAGAAAACTATAAAACTTGGAGCACAAAATAAAATCACAGAAGTTAATGTACATTTCGATATGTTTTTTTTTTAATTATTTACAACTAACTCCTGCCAGCTAGAATTATTACCGTACATTAATATACAAACAAGTGCAAAAGGACAAAGTTCATATGCTGGAGTTTAATGTTATTAAAGTTTTCAAAGCCTTTTAAGTTTTTCTGTTTTTCCTGCATATATGGTTATTACATGCACAGAATGACTGACCCATGTGGTCTATACATTTACAGTAGTGTAGGTTAACACAGGTCAGAAGATAAAAGGCAGCTTTCACTGCTCCTGAGCTTGTTTGGGAAAGTTTGTCAGAATTCTCTTCTTTTGTGGTCCAGATGAAAGTTTATTCACCATAATTTGAGTTTATTGTATTGATTATTCCAGCGATCACCCATAGATTAGGATCTCCTTTTGTGGGGATGAATCGTCATTTTACCATTTTTTAAATTGTCCATATGTGCTGCGTAAAGTGCCAGAGGAGATCATTGCCCCTGGGAGAACAATGTAAAATCCCAGATGCCCCTTGTCACCCTTTATTCTGACCGACATACTGACTCAAAACTACTTAATTTCAGGATTATCTCATTTTTCACAGTTTGTCCTCCAAGACATGGTTCTTCTATACGGGTGTCTGTGTTTGTCTGTGATCCTGCTCCCTTTCTCTGAAGTGTCTTTAGGTTGTTTTTCAGTGTCCTTTCCCTAAATGAACCCTAAATAAAGGACCAGCCACTAAATGCTTTAGCAGACTTCCTGTCTTCCTCATGCATATTTCTGACTAATGGTTAAATGACATGACGCTCATTGTTGCCACTGTGATGTTACAGTCACAGATAAATGCATTCAAAACCAGTTCACTGGTTAAAATTGACTTTATCGTTTCATTTTACAAACAACACAATCAAACACTAAGAAAAGAATTAACTGAACACTCTCTGTCCATGTTGATAACTATTACTGCAGTGTGCTGTGTTTGTGAAAGAACTGCACGATGGAGCAGTGGTTAGTGCTCTTACCTATGGTTCAAATCCCAGCAAGACTTTGCCATTCTTGTGCATGTATGGGTTTTCTCTGGGCAGTTCCCATAGTTCTGAAACATGTTTCATGGGTTAATTGGTATCTCTAAATTGTCCCTAGGTGTGTATGTGCCCTGTGATACACTGATGACCTGTTCAGGCTGTGTCCCACCTTTTCCAAACAGTAGTTGGGTTAGGCTCCAACAACTTGGTGACCCCGAAAGCAGGTTCTGTATGTTACCTTGACACAAACATGTCTTGACTCTGGAGTAAAAAAATTAGTATCTCTACTCTGCAGACTTAATGTTTTCAGTCAACTTTAAAAAAGGGATTTGCCTGGTAGCCTAATTTTAATACCAATATTTTTTTTTCCTGCACTATATTGTAAGATTTACCAGAAACATTCCAGGAAAAAGTCTGAAAGATTTGCTATCAATTGATAATGTATCAAAGCAATCATCTTTGTGCAGATGGACATGTACAGTTGATGTAACCCTTGTGCTAACTTAGATGACCCCACAATTACATTGACGTGTTATTTCTACCATGACAAAGGTGGATAAAGGTGGAAAGATTTCATGTAATCCATGGACACCAGTGAGGTTCACAAATCATTGAAGAAAAAAGGTTCAGAGCACTGTCTAGTGGGTCTAGATGACCCAACTCCCAATGTTAAAGTGCCTAGGATAGAAAGGGTTAAACAATAAATTTGTCATAGCTAATACCAAATCCACTCATTTTCAATATTTTATACTTAAGTAGTTGTTGATACCATAATGATGCTACCTCATAGCACTGGGAACAGTGCAGGAACTGTAGCTTAGGTCAGAGCTTTACTTTCTCTGTGGCACAATTCTCAGCTCAGACTCAACAGAAAACAGGTGATGTGACAGAGCAATAAGAGGGATAAAGAAGGAGAAGTGACCCATTCGCACACCAGCAGGGAGCCTGATGGTGCTACCATGAGTCGACAGGACGTTGTCACACTTCACACAGCTCACTGTGTGAGTCTGCGCGCATGGGTACTGTATCTGACAAGAGTATAGTGAATGGCAGCTTCAGTGTGAGAAAAAAAGCTAGTTTGAAACTATAAATACATCTGTGAAACTGTTGATGGTATGTTATGGGAGCTGTGGTGGTAAAGATTGTGCTAGAGTTCAGATCAGTGTCCTAAGACCAAATTTAAAAATAGTGACACCGTTTTAATTGTGCTGTTTCATGTAGTTGTCTGCTGCTTCAGTGCAGTTTAACTGACACTGTTGTGCAGAGGAGAGGCAGGAAGCACCCTATCACTCAGCCTCCCTCCCCATATGGCCACAGACAGTCTCAGCTGCCCCCCCAGGCCCCTGTGAGTGTGAAAAGCAATAGTGTGGAATGTGTAGGAATTAAGTATCCTATCATTCAGAGCAGACATGCAATTAAAAAGAGCTGCAGCCGTCACCTCACACCTTGTGTGAATCATGTCTCTATAATTCAACAAGGCTGATGGCTGCCATCATTTCTTGTTCCTAAGAGGTGCAAGTAAACACACACACTCTTGTTTCCTGTCTCAGATTTATTGTATAAAATCATTTACACAAATTTTACAAACTCAAGTACAAAATCTCCTGTTTGTTTAACAGAGTTGTTGTGTTTCAAATGTTGTTTTCTGTAATTGGTTCTGAATTGAGCTGCTTGAAAGAAATATCATAAATCTTGCCCAGAAAAATGTTTTCTGTGATGTTGAAGCATCGTTGAAGGTGAAACACCTGTAACTTTATTATTTCTGTAAGGGTTGATGTATAAAAAGAAGTGGGATGCTCTTACACTTCTCTAAAACAATATTAGCAAAAAGCATTAGGTAAGAGGGGAAACTTTATTTTTAACTCTGCTTCAACAAACAAGTCCAACTTAAAGGAGACCAGAAGAAGTAGATTATTTCTCTGAGCTGGTTTTGAAATCCAGCAGATTCCTTCTGTGTGAATGGAAGGATGCTGGGATAGGAGAGGGGAAGGGGGGGGGGGGGGTCGTAAACATCATGCACTGGCGTCATCAGTCAGATTTACAAACATATGAACCCTACAGAGTAGCTTATTCACCATTTGATTGGCAACCGTTAAAGTCTGTTGACTAAAATTTCATTTTAACATTTTTCTTCCGTTTACAAACTGTAGCAGAGAAAGAAAAGCACCACAATTGTTATCATTGACCTACTTGCACCGCTCCTTCTGAAAAAACAAATGGATAGCTTGTTTGTAGAAGTCTTCCTTTTCTTTCTTCCGTTTTAAAAGACTCTCACTGCCATAGATGTGTCTAACAAATACCCGAGTTTAGACACGTAATCCTCCATTAAGAAAAGGATGCTAAACAATATTGAAGAAGAACTGGATGTCTGTTCTTGACGTACTATCCTATTCTGTAGCTGCAGTGTCACATTCTCTGGCATCAGCTGCACCTTCTGCCTTGAAGCCCGTATACTGCGGGCACAGGCGGTCCTGGCTAGTTTGACGCCCTGGGCAAAACACTGCACCCCCCAGCCCCAACAACTCAAAGCATCAGTTTGTGTTTTCTTTTTGAAGGCTTTCTGGCTCTGGTAAGAATTTCCACATATTTCTTTTTCTTTTTTGTTTTTCTTTTCTTTTTGATGAGCAGAATACTGCGACTGAGTTTTTGGGTCAGTTTACAAACAATTTATTTTTATTTTTTAAATTACGACTTTAAAGTCGTAAATTCACGGGGGAAAATAAATAAATTAACGAGAAAAATACCAAAGTAGTCTGTTTATCGGAGCCTTGCTGGAGGATAAAAGAGGTGGAATGTTTTGTGAAGCTTTATTTCTGGATAGGCTTCAAAAACAAAGAAATCCTGAACCTTTTGGCGACTCAAAATCAAATTACTGTTACTGTAGCCGCCTTCATGGGGTTCGGTGTTGGTAAAGCGGAGTTTCATATGTACAATAGGGGGCTTAGAGACAGGTTTGGGTGAAGAGGACCGATACTTTATTCTGCCATCATCATTCACATACCCAGAAGTCCATTTGTCACCTTACGTCATCAACCTGTCATGCGCACATCACCAAATGTCATTGACAGTGAAGAAAGGAAAACAGTGTTACATATGCCCCCTCCTACAGATGAAACGTCCCGTTTCAACATAAAGTAACACAGATGAATGGAAATAGTCTGTTACATTACCATAAGAACGTTAAAAAAAGCCAAAAAATGCGCCTCCCTCAGACGGAAGCGTCACACAGACTTGGAGATCTTGTCTTTGGTGGAGGAAGAAAGGATTGACGTGGAGAGCTGCAGAAATACCGAGGGCTTCAACAACAGGATGCAGATATCCTGCAAACCGCCCATCAATAAATAGAACATTAATGAATCGTAAAGTAAACAAAAAAGCTTCCAAACATTTGTAACGTTACCAACTTACCTGTTGAACTAAGTTCAACTAAGCGGTCTGCTCTACTGGTGCATGGCGTTCACTTGTTGCTCTTCATGCTTGGTGTGCTCACTTACCAGCATACAGACAGGACTTACTTACAAGTTCTTTCTCGTAAATTTCCAACTCTATATAATATATTTCTCGTAATTCGTAAAAAAAAAATCGCTTAATGCAACCCTGACCCAAATTATGAATCAATAAATTCAGGTAATTTCCGTTGGCTTCATGAACTAATATCAATGGAAACTAAAGAACATATTCTTCTGTTTTTGTGCTTAAGTGTCACATAAAACTAAACAGAAAAAGACAAAAGATTGTGTGCATTGCATCTGAAGCATCAACTGTAGATGAGAACGGCAGAGAAGCTTAGATGAAATCCACCAATAAGCCAATGAGGGCGGCAGTTAAGGTCAGGCGGTGGAGCAGGTCGTCCAACAACCGAAGGGTTGGCGGATTGATCCCCGCTCTCCCCAGCCAGCTGTCGCCCCCAGAGTGTGGCTAGTCTGCAGCTCACCGCTCCCCCCAGGAGATAGGTCAAAATGCTTAGAAGAATTTCCCCATTGTGGGATAAATAAAGTATCTATTATTATTATTTTATTAATTAACAAGACTAGTCTAATTAAGTGCAAACCTTCATTAGCAATGTGGCAAATGTTGCTCCAAATTTTACTCCTCATACAGTAAGTTTGGTCTTATTTGGCGTCTAGCGAGTGTTAATTTTGGGCACTGCCTCCATTCCTTTATCCTTGGAGTGTTTTTCTTCCTCTTCACTTTTTTTTTTTTTTCTAAACTGGCCACCTGAAGTTTTTTTTTATATTTTGTCCATTTTCCACAACCTTGAATAGACTTTTCTGTCTGTCAAACTCCCAGAGTTAAGATGAGTGTGGGGATGGAAACAAATTCACTTTGATGCAGACTTCAATTTTTTTTCTTTCACTTTTCAAAAAAATCTAGTGAACCCACTGAAGTACATTGGTTTTATGAATGAAAACTATTTAATAATGTATGTATTTATTACTAAGCTGCAGTTTGTTCTGGGGTTTGTTTTTTTCTGTCTGCAGCCCGGTACCAAGTGACACACGGACCGGGTTGGGGACCCCTGGCCTACAACATGTAAGGGTAAAGTAAGGGTATTAGGTAAGAGCCAGGCATGTCATTCAGATTTTTCACCTCAAATCCTGCGCAAAGGCCCAGTTAGTGCTGTTCATGTGATAAGTGTACATCCATTGAGTGCCCCTTGTGCTGCAGCTGAATATTAGAAATGGGAAAATTAGACAATCGTGTGCAGTTTGTGTGGACATTCGGGCGTCTTTTGCGCACTTTTACATGTTACCTGCACACACTGCTGCATTTGCACGGCCTCATTAAAGGGCCAGTGCTCACACTTTTCTAACGACTAGAGTGTGGCGTAAGGGCACCGTACAACAGCATCACCCGTGTGTCATGAGCATGTGTAATTTCCATTAGCCTAACAAACACCCAACAATCATACATTCCAGTTTCATGACTTCCCTAGAGGTGGCCATATGAGCCTTAAGGGAAAGTTGCATCCACTTCTCTCTATGACCTTCTACAGGTCCAGACAACCCAAAAACCTGCAGCATCCATACGGGTCAACACCCCCCATAGGGTGTCGGGAGATCTACTGTGGAACATTTACCGGTACCTTGAACTGGTTGATAACTTGGCACTTTCCAACTTTAGCAGATGGAAAACTGTAGCCAGCAAGAATCGTGCAATCTCATATTTAAGAGCTGATATATAAATAAACTGTGAATTTCAGTACTTATGGAAACACTACTTTGGGCATTATTTGGAGGACATCAGGTAGAAATATAGATGTCTTAAGGAGATTGAGCTTTAAATGATGTCACTTGATTAAATTTGTATTTTTTTAAGCGATTAATCAGTGGAACACAAAAATGGAAACGTTTATTCAAATTTTTTGATAAAAAATAAAAAACACTCCAGGAGCTCTCTGTGCAGCCTGTAGAAGGGCTTTGGAAAAGCAGACTGAATCTGAAGGCAACCTGTTTGTTTTTTGCAGTTTCCTGGTAAGCATATTGAAATGCTCTGTACACACGAGTGGTGTTGAGCTCTCCTCTGTAGCAGTGCCCTTCTATCTCTTCTGATAGCTCATATCAGCCTTTTTGCAGAGCTGAGCTTGAGTGGGCTACAGTGTAAATATCCCAGACCTGTTATTACTCCAACAAAATGTTCCTAGCTGTTGTCAAGCCACTGAGTACAAAATGGTGAACTGCAGACGTGAAGAGAGATAATTGCCACTCACTCTGAAAATTTGGCAAGCGCCCTTCCCACGAGACCCGGATGAAATGGTGCTTCAACCCCCGAAAGTGTCATTCTTAATGAAATGGTAATTACAAACCCAGCGGAACAGCTGAGGGGCCTGCAGAGGCCCACGGAGCCCAACTACAAGAATAAACGTGCTACAACAACCTGCAGAGAAGAGGGAGAGCGACGGGGAGGCAGGGGGTGGGGGGAGCAGCTCAGCGAGATGACGTAAAGCTGGATGGACGCTAGGTAGGTGCAACCTTCAGGAATCTGAGATTTATTTCACTTGTGAAATGTAATACACACTCCAGGTTGGAGTATGCATTACGCGGGGACCCTCATCAATAACCCCAGCTGTGTGGACTGCAGTAGGGGAGGTTGGTTAAAAGCACCCACACAGCCTGGGTAATTGATTGCTTTGTAAGTGAACGTGTCTTTAACCTTTGGGAGGTCAGGCCCAGTCGGACACCATCAGTCCTGCCTGGGGTTGAACCACTTCCAGCCGTTTGTCTTCCGCTGCTCCCTCATCTCTGCACCGATTTGTCAACCATGAGATGTTTTGGGTGTTTAGATTACAGGCGAGATGGGAAAACAAAGGCAAAATGCCACCCCAAACAAAAGGCCTGATCCTGGATCTCCCACTGATCTGGAAGCCGGGCGGGAGGCCAGCTACCTGGGGTGCTGAAACTGGAAGGGGGGGCACAATGAAGCCTCTGAAAAAAAAAAGAAAAACAGCCGATGTGGGGCTTGAAGCGGAGCCAGAATGAAGAGGGAACGGGAGCCAAAGTGAGAATTGAACGACAGCCAGAACGGTGACATGAGATAGAGCCAGAACAGTGCCTGTAGACAGAGCCAAAACGGGAGGCTGAATCTCAGGGAGAAGGGGGGTTGGATCTGGGGCAGTTAACTGTTATCCTAATGGCAATGCTCCTCATCACTAGAGATTTTAAAGTGTCCCTTTGCCACCCTCCCAGGTCCTTAAAAGTGTCTGTATTCAAGCAGTTGGAGGATGACTAAAGAAGATTGATCTGAGGGCTTATCAGAGCTTGTATGAATGCTATCACTCATCAGATGCTTAGAGGGACATGTGAGCAACAACCTCTAAGACCAACGTGTTTACATCTTCCTCCCCTTTATGAGAAATTAGTCATTTAAGGCTGACCTGTGCTTTTCAATTTATCAGGAGATAGAGGCTCCCTCTTGGTTAAGTGGAAGTGTGAAGTAGGCTTGTGTGTTTATTTTCAGGCGTGATATTTCATCACCATAAAGGCAGAGCAGCTTGTTTTTGCACATTGTGTGTAAGTGTGCGTTTGTAAATGAACACCCACGTTCTTGCAGGAGTGTGTGTTTCTGTGTGTTACTGTGTGTACCTGTCAGTTTCATCTGCTGCTCTGTTACCATCGATGTGATGTACCTGCCACTCTCTGCCTCGGCTGGGGAGTGTGTATCTGTGTGTGTGTGTGTGTGTGTGTGTCTGTGTGTTGCTCCAACTGACGACAAGAGTGCGCTGGAAATGAGAATCTCAAGTTCCCTGATTCCACTTTGATTCCAACTGTGACAGCCAAACCAAGAGTGTTGCAACACTAAACTCTCTTCCCGTCCAGACTTCTCACCTCTTGTCTCTGATGAGTTTTTGTTACCAGTCTCTTGGATGAAGTTTGGGTCGAGCATGATCTGCAACTTCTATTGCTACTTTCACACCAGACATTTGACCTGCATTCAAGAACACATTGAATGCACATTTTTGAACGCATATTTATCCCATGGTGTCCATCACCTACAGTTGGAAAAGGCTGTGTGATGCAAATCTTGTGAATCTTGCTACTGGATATTTCTTTCACAGCTCTATTCCGATATATGATGGACTTGGTGTCATAGAATCCAGTTAGGCACAACCCACAATTTTTAATTTCTTCTCAACGTTTAAACTGTTGGCACACGGTGAATGAAGGTGGATGTCATCCCTTTATCACTACCAAATACGAGTGCTCGATTGGTCAAAGTTTAGCTGGTTTAACTTTCAATGCACATTCAATGGCCACGTGTTTTTTTTTTAACGTAGAGCCCAATACTGTTGTAGAAAATTGTGTCGTGACGTATGGGCATGAGAGTTTTTAACACGGAAGCCCAAAATGAGCATTTACATAGGCTTTTCTTTGGAAGTGGCTGCAGAAAAGCGTGTTGCTATGGGTGTTATAAACATAGCTTAAAAGTTCTGATTTATGCTTTGAATACTGATTTCAGCGTTTTGATGCATTCAGACTCCCTTTTGTCACATATGTTGTTTGTTCTGGTGGGGCTGAGCCACATAGTTGTGTTTCTCTGTTGAAATTTGGTTAATTTATAGTAATGTAATAAATGTAATACATGTTTTTTTTGCGTGCAGGAGCATTGAAGTGTGTTAAAATGACTCCAAAGCTACAGCACAGCAAAATGCAGTCTGTTGATTTAAGGCCTAAATGAACAAAACATGTCTTACAGTGACGCCATGGACTCTTCATGTTTCTGTGGTGGAACAGAGAATCAGAGAGACTTGATGTTCATGCCACTTAAAATCATGCTGGTTTTGCTCTTCCTTAGCAATGTTGCCTCACATTCAAGAGCATTTTCTTTGAGATACCTAAAATACAATAATACAAAAAAGGGTACATCACACCTGGAACCATGGCTGATGTGTGCAGAGGTGTGAAAACAGAGTTCTTTAGGGTTGTGTTGCATTGTACCACACCCGTGTCTCGGCAAATCGACAGCAAAAAGGGAGAATTATTATCCAACTTTTTTAGATCAACTCTGAAGTGCTGTGTCTTTACACAGTAACATCAAAAACACAAGTTTTCTCTGATTAAGATGTCAATTGGGGTTTTTCGAGCCTTTGACCACATTTAAATTAGAAGTGAATCACTGAAAACTGTAAATAAGTAAGAAAAAGCATAAAAAGGTACCAAAATGAATCAGATTTGAAACACTGAAATGTTTTCTTTCTTTCAAGCATTGTATCTCACTGGACTGCATACTGTTGATGACAAAGTGGGAAAGGCATTGTTGCGTAATTGTTCCAATTTCTTAATATTTGCTCCCACAGTGGATTTCTTCACACCAAGCTGCTTACCTGTTGCAGATTCAGTCTTCCAGCCTGGTGCAGGTCAACAAATTGGTTTCTGGTGTCCTTAGACAGCTCTTTGGTCTTGGCCATAGTGGAGTTTGGAGTGTGACTGAGGTTGTGGACAGCTGTTTGTTATAGATAATCAGTTCAAACAGGTGCCATTAACACGGGTAACGTGTGACGAACACAGGATCCTCATTCAGAAGAAGTTACAGGTCTGTGAGAGCCAAAAATCCTCTTAATTGTAGGTGATCAAAACTTTTTTTTCCACCAAAATTTGCAAATAAATTCTGTAAGAATCAGATAATGTTATTTTCTGATTATTTTTTTTTTACATTTTGCATTTACATTATTTTTGATGAAAATTACAGGCATATCTCATCTTTTAAAGTGGTAGAATTTGCACAATTGGTGGCTAGCTAAATACTTTGCCCCACTATTCAACTGAAATAAAAGATCAAATGATTGACTGAATGTTGTGCCATATGCATTGGAACCTGAGGCAAATGTTTGCCTAGATCTTTCAATGTGAGAACTGCTCAAAGCATACTGTAATTCCAAGTAAAAGTTGTCGTTTATTTGTTCATTTTTTTCACTTCTATGTCTCTAATCAGTCACAGCAAAATGAGACACAACTCAGACTTAAAGTTTGCTGAAGGTTAAAATCAACATTAAAAGCAAAACACTCAAGAGGAAACCATATATATCACAGTATTTACAACATCCTGTAAGTCTTGCAATTTTCTTGCATCTATCATGTTAAGTTGAAGCTGTAATGTTATTTGAAAGTGAGACCAATCTGATTTACTTTTATTTGTTCTGTCTGTGATTTGACTAAAGATCAATACAATCACAACTCTCTTAGTTTCATAAATACAGATGAATATGGAGTTGTGGGTGTGTGTGTGTGTGTCTACAATATGGTTGGCACAGTAATGGTAAAAGTTAGATTAAGGGTCAAAGGTGTATGTTCAATTAATAAGTTAATGTAATCTGATATGGTTATTAACTTTTTACACAAACATGTTTCTGTGTGTGTGTGCTACAAAGAGTGTCTCTCTTATTGTCTGGAATATCCTGTTTGTGTGCCTGTGTGTGTAATGAGCACGTACACACACAAACACACACACCTAATGGATTCTGGCAGGCCGTTTCCATTTCATGCAAGCTTGTAGATGGTCCTAGGGCAGCAGGTCTCTCTCAGTCTGAATCTCAGTCTCCCTGGTGGGGTTGTAAAACAGGCCTTGCATCTCGGCTCTAGCCAGATAGATTAATTAATTATCCAGATTGCCTCTTTTTTTAGGGCTGAGCCAATTACTCTATGACAGAGCCTGTGGTCTGTGCACACCACTTTAAGAGGAGAGAAGCAGTGTTTGAGCATGCAGGATAATTACAGAAATGGCTTAACTAGAAAAACTAAAAATCTTTCTACCACTTAGTGCAAAAGTAACTATGCAATTATCTTGTTTCCTGTGACCAAACGGTAGATCTACATAAGTGTTGGCAAATGGAGAGAAAAGGTTCAGGTGTGTGAGTGAAGGAGAGGTAAAGAATTAAAGGCATCTTGTTGGTCAGTGGCAGCAGCACAGGAAAAAATGGGCTGCTGTGACAACTTAAGCCCCTATGAACTCTGACATGTTTCCTGTTTCTGCGTTGTTGAGGCAAAATTAACAGATCCATTTTTCTGCTATTATCTTTTTCCTAATTAGCTTTGTACCCTTTAAAATTAAGCCTGCAGTCGAGTGATAACTCTGTTTTTGTCTGAAATTCAACATGTTATGGTAATTGTGTGTCAGTGTCTGGTTTTGTGCATGCATTTGATTGATGGGTCAGCTGATAAGCTGGCGCTCATGTGCACTTTGTGTGGGTGCCCTGAGGGACAGAGGAAGCAGATCGCTGCACCTCCTGCAGGGGGTGCCGTGTCTCGCGGCAGGAGCATGCAGCAGGCACACAGAGGGGTGCCTGTACCCCCCTCCACCTATAGGCCCCTGAACAGACACACACATCACCCCACTGCACCCTACTGAGATACAAGAAGGGTGCGTGGGGGTTGTGGGGACCCTGTTCTCCTCTGAGCCCCCCACTGATGAATAATTCATATAAAAGTAGCAATTTTGGTATTTTGCTACAGGGGGCTCAAAAAATGGAGTAAAGTTCCATGACAACCTAACTCTAGTCTTTCTCAACACTGTATTTTTTCTCAGTTCAATTCTAAAACACAATCAAATGCATCTTTCCACCTTTAGGAGTTTTTAATCTCAAGCTTTCGGCCTAAACTTCATTTTTCTGTGTGGAGGGATTCAACCTGAAGACATAAACAGCATATTGTGGAATTTTTAAACATTTGCCTCACAGTATTTTATTTTATGGTCAGTTCAGTGTGGCATAAATGCTTTTTACATTTAAATACATTTAGTCATATTTATGACATAAAAACTCATTTCCTGATTACATTGACTTTAAAAGGCCTATGCTGTGCTATTCTTAAGTTTTTAATAAACACTAATATATTACCTTTGGCATTAAAAAAGAACACACTTTTATTAAATGTTATTTTCCTGAGCTCTTATCCAACCCAGAAGTAAGACGGCTCGATTACTTACGCACCGGCTTTCGCTCCCGTGTTGCTGCCACCCATTTCATGAGTCGGCTTCAGCAGCGTATCTGCTTCTCGCCCACAAAAACAAACTGAACATTTGCAAAGATGGATGTGCATATTGTGCATATAAAATTAAACCGTTTTTGCTAATCCCCTCTAGCTCCATGGAGAAAGTGGGGATGTGTGTTAGCCTGGGGGTGGAGCTGGCAGCGCAGTCTCTTCCTGGAAGGGGCTGTTCCCCACTTATCTACATCACAATGTACATTTTATTACACTTTAAAGCTAAAAAAAATGATTCTGCATGGTATTGGCCCTTTAATGTTAAGATCCAGACCAAGTGTCTGATGGACACGCATAAAGTCCCACTCCGATCATCGTTTGTTTTTTTGTAAAAGGATTCCTAGTGGTCCTTTATTTATGATTATGCCTTTTTTTGCCAAAATCAAAAAACTGTCGTTTTCTAGGACATAATTTCTGCAGAGCGGCAAGTGTTCATTAGAAGTTGTGGGCAGGACTGTTGGCATGGAGTTTCCCTGACCCCCCTTCTTCTCCCCATTAATGAGAGCTCCCAGTTTACATTCTCCCGTTAGCTTACAGCCCCTCTCACCCCCAACCTAACATTAGCGGTGCTACAAAAATGATGAGAAGTATTGGAGCTATCCAGCCATAAAGTTTTTAGTCAGATTCCAGCTTGGATGATAAAAAGAAAAAGGGAAAAAGGGTTCATGGGTCCGTTTGTCCGTAAGTGGATGCATTGGAATGGAGCAGAGCAGGGAGCTTGTGGCCCGCTGCGCATATTCTCTTTGTAACAAATTCACAACAATTTGAGTAAAGACATACTCAGTAATGCTATTTTAATCTTAATTTTCTTAATATATGTCCTCCATCATCAGAAAAATGTCACAAAAACATGTTAAAAACTTTGTTGTTTTTTTAAGCGGAGTGGGTCTTTAAACATTTCTTTAGCACAACGTTAAAGGGAGAAAACACAGGAGTAAAACATGCATTCTCATATAAAAAAATTGAAATGGTTGTGAAAAACAACATTTTTAATAAGAGGTCTTTAGTTTCGGTCTTAAGGACTCTTACAGTTTAATTCTGTTGATTTAATGAAAGTATTTTGATGTGAAGTGACAGCTAAATAACTATTTTTTCCTCCTGTTTGGTGTTGACTACTAGTTTTAGTGCTGCATCCGTTATGTGGCATTTTACTGTGAAGCATAGGTGCACAGGTTTAGTTTATCATGCCATGTGTTTGCTTTTAACACATTAGTGTGGCATCAAAAACGTCCCTTTGAAGAGGGACATAAAAAGCTCTGGGATGTGTGTTTGTTTTGTCCGCTCTGACAGCAAGGCTCTCAGGATCTGGAGGGAATTTGACTCATTGCTGTTCCCTCTCATGCTTTCTCCCTTTCCCCGCAAGGGCAGAGACATCCAAAAGGACTGTGACTTGGTGTGCGTCCAACAAAAGCTCTCTGTCCAATTTCATTTTCCTTTGAATGGATGTTTGAATAACACTGGAGCTACAAATCAAAATATGTTGGACACTTAGAGTGAGGTCACGGGATGTAGATCACTTTGGCTTCCAGAAAAGTCTCCTTGTGTAAAAGACGGGGACGGGTGGCTGCCTCCGTGACTGATGGCTTTAGAGACTGAGAAGGCTGTTGAGGGCCAATTCTCCTGAGACTGTGTCCACGCTTGAGCCAAGCCCCTCATTTTCCCTTCTGCATTACATTTCATAAAACTTTTTTACTCTTCACAAGCTAATTTACTTGACATTTTGAGGCAGACATGTTGAGTGTTTCTCTCCTGTAATTTCCACAAAGAACCTATTTAAAAAAAAATCCACATTTAAAGGCAATTAAACGGATGGAATTGTGTAACATCCAGCTAACCCAGCTGAGCAGTGCCTCGCAGCATTTCATGGTTACAGCAGTGCGTGTCCCAATGGCACAGATATAATTGAGACCTCTTCTTAATTACCTAATAAGCCTAATTAGTAACATTTTCTGAGATGAAAATTTGGCTGCCAGAGAGATGGAAATCAGAAGACTTTAAGTCTATTTGTTTCTTCATTTAAATCCTGGTGTTAATAAAATTAGTGTATTATGATGTAACCGAAACAAATCATTCTGGGATTGACCAAAAGGCTAATGCAGTCTTTAATGTTCTGGATAAACTTCCAATTATGGAGCACAAAAGGAAGAGAGGAGATAAGAGAAAACAAGCAAATTGAAATTGTCTATGGCTGTAGTTTCTTTAGTTTGTGTGGCACAGAGGTGCATCAAACTAACAAAACCTGATACGAAAGTGTTGTCATCAAGTCCACCAATCATGTGTTGGAGCTGCTGCAGCATCTCACTTAATGAGAAGTTGTTGGTACCACAGAAGGTGTCACCAACCTTTTCAGGGACTGAACAGATGGTGGCCCCCCCTTCTCCCTTTTTTTCTGTTTTTGAGGTCTTGCCAATACCCACTCCGTTGCTCCTGGGAAAATGACCTAACTCACAGGCAGCTGCTTAGTGCGGCTTGAGTGAGTCTTTACAGCCGTTTCTATTGAGGAGATTTAGCAGGACCTACCAGCTCAAAAAAAGGGGCGAGACCGCTGTGCAAGGGTCCCTGAGTAGCTGCAAAAATCAGTTTTGGTTGTACCATCCCACTAGCCTGAGCTTTTGGTGCCATTTCCAAAGTGGAAGCAAAAATCCAGACCATGGAGATCTCAAAGCTGCAACTCTGGTCACGTTTGTGTGCACCTTCCTCGGCTTTTGGCAGATGGTGTGAATGTCAACTGAGAAAGAGGGAAGGCCTGTGAATTAAAACGTGAATGGGGTTTCTCAACAGTTACAAAGAGGCTCCACGGAGGGTAGTGGGGGTGGCCCCTAGCAGATAAAAAGAAGGAGGGAGTAAAGCCCTTGTGAGGGGCACTTTGAGTTGAGGAGTGAGAGCGGATGAAGAAAATGTGAGGGCCACAGATTTGATATCTGAAGCGGGCGGTCGGGGGGCTTTAACATGCTTCGTGCTGCGCAGACAGAAGACTGCCTGTCACTCTGCAGTCGGCTTGGCTCAACCTCCCCTCCGACCACGCAGGAGGTGGAGAAAGGCCAAGCTGAAAACTGGATGGCTGTATTCTCTGGCTAATTACTTGATACACACCGCTTTACGTGGGCTTCAATCTGGACTCATTTGCTGCGCTCAAAAAAAAAACTATCTTTATTCGATTGAACCACTTTAAAAATGCCAAACCCAAACATTTCTGAATCTGCACATCTATCTTTTTGTAGAAATCCCAGGTCTGCTAATCAGATCTACTGCTCCATCATTCCCTGCTGCCTGTAATGTTGAGGCTGAAGAGTCCGGGGAATCTTCCTGAAAAGTAACTCAGCTCAGTGTTGCTTTTGCATCGACATGGCAGGGAACATCAAATCTGTCGTTTTTATTATGTTTTTTCTGCGTAAACCTGTTTCCTGCAGCTTTCTCCATCAGATATATGTCTGTGTGAGTTTATGACCATGAAGCTCAGGCAAGCCCGATCGATCGGCACTATAGGATTTAATGGGTGCTCTGCTCTCGCTCAGGGGACAGTTCAGGGGAGTACATTTAATCACTGAAAAAGACCAGGGTGGTGAGCCTTGGTCACCAGCAGTGATGATTTCAGGGATTCAGACATGCATATCAAAATTACTGAACCATCATTCATCTTCAAAACCCGCTCAGTCGTGTTTGGGGGTCACTGGGATGCTGGCGCCTACACAACTACTGTCGGCCAAAGGCGGTTACACGTTGGACAGTTTGTGAGTCCATCACAGGGCCACATATTCACACCTAAGAGACTATTTAGAGTCACCAATTAACCTATGAAATGTGTTTTTGGACTGGAGGAGAAAACTGCAGTGCCTGGAGAAAACCCACGCATGCATGAGGAGAACATGCAAACCCTAGAGGCCACCGTAACCCTCTTGCTATCTTAGATGACCCCACCCTTGCATAGACGTGTTCTCCCTACCATGACAAAGGTGGATAAAGGTGGAAAGATTTCATGTAATCCATGGACACCAGTGAAGATCACAAATCATTGAAGAAAAAAGATTCAGAGCACTATCTAGTGGGTCTAGATGACCCAACTCCCAATGTTAAAGTGCCTAGGATAGCACCAGGATTAAGGGACATCATGAAAAGTCTGGCTGCATGCATGGATTGTACATTTATCATGTGAACAGCACCATTTAGCTCTTTGGACAGGACCAGGGGATATTAAAGGAATGAAAAATTCACATGACACACCTAATTCTCACCTACTCCCCCTTAAGGTGCTAACACAACGGCTGCGTCGACTAGCGTTCAAGTGACCACTTACAATGAAAAATCCAGCCAAAGGCGTGTAGACCAAAGTTCTGGGCTTCCGCGTCTGGAACTCTCCTGATCATGTGTCGCGCAGGTTTTAAGTCCTGTCGCGGGCTCCACGTACAGAACCGGCGTTCATTGATCGTGGACTGAAAGTGCAACATGAACTTTTTGATGCTTAAATGCAATAATGCAGCACTGTGACCAATCAGGGACACAGATTTGATAGTGGTGTGTGGGTAGCATCTGCTTCAAAACAAGCACTTTTTCTGCCTGGTCATATTTATAGGAACAGAGCTCTGAAAACAAAAAGCCTGGAGCAAGATTTTCGGGAATTGTCAGGGCCTGCCTACTGTTGGTGGCGGACAAGGGCTAGTGAACAATAAAAAAGAAGAAGAAGAATCCCCTCCCTGCTGCTACCTGCCTGTCTGGCGCTGGTCCAGTGTGAACACCACCAGCTGGATGTGCGTCCATGAAACTGCGCAAAGCACATTCTTGATCGCGCAACATGTGACCTGTGTAAATGTAACATCTATTTAGACTTACGTGTTTTATAACCATTCGGTACGACCAGTTGCCCGCATTATGCCCATAGAAAGAAATGTTCATGAGTATTTCCTCTCTACAGGCTCACTGAGCGGTCTACATCCTTTATATTTTGTGCGGGACAACAGTTTTCTCCGTACAGATTTGACAAATTTTCAGCCACAGCCAGCCTGTATCCACCCTTAAGAGTGGTTGTGAATAAGGCTTTAAATGTGCATTTTGACACAGCACAGCAGTGGCAGCCATGTCTAAGAAAGTCTGGGTACATTCTAGCCTCCCTATTTTTTATAGCAACAAACTGGTGCAGTTTTTTTAAAATTGTTCTTCATTGAGTGTGAAATGACATTGGATCATGTGTCCCATGTTTTGAAAAAATCTCTGCGTTATTAATATCATCTTTCAGCGGAACAATCAGTGGTGGAGCCACAGGGGGGCGAGGGGGGCAGCTGCCTCATTAAGAAGTCATCAATAAAAGTTTCTTTAAGCACTGCAAAAATAACAAAAGCAATATTTTTAAAGGAAATAACAACAATACTAGAAATAATAAAGTTTTGCCACCCTTCCAAAGTCTTCTTCTGCCCCCCACCCCCCCTCCATATAAAGTGATCTAGCTCTGCTCCTGTGAACAATCTTCTATTGAAGCTCTGAAACACTCTAACTTTGCCATGTTTTGGGTTCAAAAAGAAACTGAAACTTTTGCATTTAATGCAAACCATTAAGACGAGACTCTTTTGTTGGAACAATTTTACTTGAAGTTCCAAAACAGAATCTTTATGGACTATCAGGATTTGTAGAAAATGCCTCATACCTTAACAAACTCCTGGATGCCCTTGAACTTCTGCTCCACACAGTTGTTTTACCTAATGCTATTATGCTGGGACCTACATGCTAAAAGTCATTGGTAGTGATTGTGGCTGATTAGATTATGTCCATTGATTGCGCAGGGTGCTGTTAGGACAGCAGTGGTGTGAGCTGCAGCTCCTGCACGTTCTCCTCACATGCGCTGTCGGAATAAGACGGAGGAGGCAGAGCCCCATGCAGGGCAGCAGATTGAGTTATTGATCGGGCCTCATCTTTCTCTCGTCTCCTTCTCCTCTCTGCTGCTCCCAGAGACCCCTTCATCAGGGTAATTAATTTTACTTATTGCAGATTAACGCTGTAAGGACTGCATGGTGGTATTGGCAAAAATCAGCTGCTTATCTCCATTGGATTGCACAGATGGAGGGGTACGGAAGCCTGCTCTGACTCAAGACTGTAACCGGAAGCAACGGACAAGAAGAAATCGCATGAAAATAGAAAATTTGAGGGACTGAATAGAGTCTTGGGTATTCTGAAGGAGGGGGAAGGTAAATGTGAAGAAAACTGAATGCCAGTGTGAAAAAGACAGGGAAGACAAGAGAGATGAGAGGCTTTTATTATGCAGTGGAGATTAAATGAGAGGATGACAGGCAGTGGTCATGTAGTCCCCATACTGCCAAGCTGCTTAAAGGTCAGCCATTGTGTTTAGCATCAAAATTGGGTAGGTAAATAATAAGTAATGAGGCTTGATTGTGGTCGTTCCAATGAAACAATGAATCAGTCCAACAGATGCACAGCTGCCCTCAGCTGCTGCTCACCTGGCAAGAAGTGACTTGTTGCTCTTTTTTGTCATGCAGAAAGCCACACCTTCAATTCCCAAATGTGTGGATGTATGAAAGGAAATTTGCTGGTTAATATTTTCCTTACAGACTGACTCTTCCCTGCCTTTTGCAGGTATGGCTTTGGAGTTTTGGATGCTGGGTTGTTGGTGCAGCAGGCGGCACTCTTCCAAAAGGTTGGACGGCAAAGGACGTGCACACAAGAAGTTGCATTCGACTCACCCAGGTAAAAGTGTTTATCAAACAAAAGCGTTTTTTTATCGTAAGACCTTCAATTTGTGGCTCAAGAATTTATTGACATCCTCACAGTGTTCCTCGGTTTTTATGTGTAACTCTCACAGATTTATTTGCATATTCAGAGCATGGAAAGAAATATTTGAATGATGGATTTTGTGGTCGTCAGAATCTTCTCTCCTGGAGACAGTGTTACGTTGAGGATTCACTCAGATGGCTGTCAGTGGACATCCAACGAGATCAGCTCTCTGGAGCATGTGCAGGTAAGTTTGCACAACGCAAACTTTGAGGGATTTGTTAAAAATGTTCAAAGATGGCGATGTTTATTTTGACAGTAGACTGGATTGACCAACATTGTGACTGTTTAAACAAAAAAATAAGCAGAATATCTCAATGTTTTCAGCAGGTTTTCAAAGTCTATGGTATTTTGGTATACTGTTCCCCTTTAATTTCCCTGACAAATTCTTTGAATTTAATTGATTTTTGTCATTCTTAAATTTTCTACCACCTTTTAGACTTGTCTAAATGTACCAAGTCCTAAGAAAGTTTTATATTTTGGTAAACACGAAGATTCGCTTTGTTGCTTCCCTACAGCTTTAAAGCCCATTGTATCCCATCAAGAGCTAACAAAACCCAGCCCCAGAGAACCCAAATCAAGGTTCTTTTGATTAAGATCAAACAAATATGTAAATAATGAACGAACAAGCTTTAAAAGGGAAAGCACCATTTTTTTCATTTCCCCTCATCTCTCCTCTTCTTCTCTAGCCTGTTGCTCCTCGGAAAACATCACAACGGTGGTATCTTTTTTATCCAGCTCTTCGAAAAACACTCCTATATTTTTGAGATATAACACGTAGAAATATGTTTTTTTTTTACTTGGGAACAGTTTTGTAATAAAGCTGTTCTCACTGCATTTTGCCCCAAAACAATAAAGCAGCAAAGCTTTAAGAACCTAACTTCTGCCTGAAACTGGGGAAGCTTAAAGATGTCGTACAAATTGTTTTCGAGTTTCTCTGTCGTGCGCTTTATCTGAGAATAGAAGAGATAAAAAAGAATCCCACTGTGATGTGCAATGTGTTGGCAGTGTCATTTGCAGAAAATGGCAAATCCGTGTTTTCTTGAGTACAGCCACATACATGCAAATGTGTTTATGCTTGATTGTGACAGCAGGCATACGTGTGTGTTTGTGCACACTGGAGTTTGTGCGAGCTCCCTGTGTTTGTGAGTTTGTGTACTTGTGAAATAGCAGCAAGAGAGAAGGAACAAGAAAGAGGGAGTGTGTCAGCATGTAAATTGAAAAGGCTTCATCTTTGCGGCTCTGCTCTCTGGCAGAAAGCGTGGGTCAGGCCATTGCTGCGAGGTGTGATTGATGGACGTGTTGCCGTGGTAACACCCCATAAACAGGCACAGGCTGTCAGTCTTTTTGCAGCTTGGCGGCTCTCTCTCTGCGATGTGCCATTGTCACACCAGATGTGCTGCTTGTGATGAACAGGGACAGGCAGGGTGTTTCAGGGCGTTTGTGGTGGTGTGTGTCTGTGGGGGTTAGAAGCTTATCTAAATTATTTAATTAATATCAATTTTGTCTTCCCTTTGACCTATTTTTTTCTACCCAATAGCCTTTTTTTCACACCTGTGATTGCTTCAGGACAGATTATTGCCTCGTCCCCCTGTTTGTCACGTTCAGTGCCTCAGCCCAGACCGATCAGATTTGAATTCAAACTTAGGCTCCCAGGGCTCACTCATGTTTGCACCGCCTCGCTGTGTTTCCAAAATGACTTCAGAGTTGAAGGCAGGAATGTCAAAGTGACATTTTCTGTCAGATATGCTGCAAAAAGATGATTAAAACCTCTGGTATTAAGACTGAGGTGGAAAAGTGCTGTTGATCTTACTGAAGGTTTACAAACCCAAAGCTAACAATGCTTTCTACTCCTTAAAATACAGATACGAGAGAAACAAACAACATTTTCACAAGCACTCCAAAATGGAATAATGTACAACTATATGTGGCAGACAAACAAGAAAGTAGTCAGACTTAAAGTACCAGGACACAATGAACATTATTCTGTCTTGAACAGATCTTGAAATTTCAAAATTACACTGACCATAAATATAAACGCAACACTTTTGTTATTGCTCCCATTTTTATGGTATGAACTCAAAGATGTGAAACATTTTCCACATACACAAAATAACCAGTTCTCTGAAATATTGTTCACAAATCTGTCTAAATCTGTGAAAGTGAGCACTTCTCCTTTGCCAAGACAATCCATCCCACCTCACAGGTGTGCCATATCAAGATGCTGATTAGACAGCATGATTATTGCACAGGTGTGCCTTAGACTGGCCACAAGAAAAGACCACTCTGAAATCTTCAGTTTTGTTTTATTGAGGGGGTCAGGGGACTCAGACAACCAGTCAGTATCTGGTGTGACCACCATTTGCCTCATGAAGTGCGACACATCTCCTTTGCATAGATTTGATCAGGTTGTCTATTGTGGCCTGTGGAATGTTGGTCCACTCTTCTTAAATGGCTGTGCGAAGTTGCTGGATATTGGCAGGAACTGGAACACGCTGTTGTATACGCCGATCCAGAGCATCCCAAACATGCTCAATGGGTGACATGTCCGGTGAGTATGCTGGCCATGCAAGAACTGGGATGTTTTCAGCTTCCAAGAATTGTGTACAGATCCTTGCAACATGGGTCCGTGCATTATGCTGCAACATGAGGTGATATTGTTGGATGTACGGCACAACAATGGGCCCCAGGATCTCGTCACGGTATCTCTGTGCATTCAAAATGCCATCAATGAAATGCACCTGTGTTCTTCGCCCATAACATATGCCTGCCCATACCATAACCCCACCACCACCATGGGCTACTGGATCCACAACATTGACATCAGAAAACCGCTCAACCACACGATGCCAAACACGCTGTCTGCCATCTGCCCTGAACAGTGTAAACCGGGATTCATCCGTGAAGAGAAAACCTCTCCAACGTGCCAGACGCCATCGCATATGAGCATTTGCCCACTCAAGTCGGTTACAACGACGAACTGGAGTGAGGTCGAGACCTCGATGAGGACGACGAGCATGAAGATGAGCTTCCCTGAGACGGTTTCTGACAGTTTGTGCAGAAATTCTGTGGTCATGCAAACCGATTGTTTCAGCAGCTGTCCGAGTGGCTGGTCTCAGACGATCTTGGAGGTGGACATGCTGGATGTGGAGGTCTTGGGCTGGTGTGGTTACACATAGTCTGCGGTTGTGAGGCCGGTTGGATGTGCTGCCAAATTCTCTGAAATGCCTTTGGAGACGGCTTATGGTGGAGAAATGGACATTCAATTCCCTAGCAACAGCTCTGGTGGACATTCCTGCTATCAGCATGCCATTGCACGCTCCCTCAAAACTTGCAACATCTGTGGCATTGTGCTGTGTGAAACAACTGAAGATTTCAGAGTGGCCTTTTCTTGTGGCCAGTCTAAGGCATACCTGTGCAATACTCATGCTGTCTAATCAGCATCTTGATATGGCACACCTGTGAGGTGGGATGGATTGTCTTGGCAAAAGAGAAGTGCTCACTATCACAGATTTAGACAGATTTGTGAACAATATTTCAGAGAACGTGTTATTTTGTGTATGTGGAAAATGTTTCACATCTTTGAGTTCATACCATAAAAAATGGGAGCAATAACAAAAGTGTTGCGTTTATATTTTTGGTCAGTATATTTTGAGTAAAAGCTTATGGCATGCTTTACCACATGTAAGGGTTAATGGCCGACGAAGTATGCATAATCACTTTTTAACGCACTCTATGGAAGCCTGAACCGTCCAACGCGAAGTGCGTTAAGAAGTAATAATGCATACTTCGAAGGCCATTAACCCGCTTATACCATGGTCACTTACAAAAGAAATAAATACCTGTTTCTAGTCCTAACTTATTGTTTTTTCCAACTTTGTATTGCTTTTCTCACTAAAGGCGAACTATTTGTTACATGGTGCGGCGCGTACCACGTAACAAGTAGTCCGCGTCGTGCCGCAACACCGCTACTGTCAAGATTCGACGCTGACCTTTCCGATGGGTTGAATAAAGCATCATTTCAGAGAGAAAGTTCCCCTCTTACCGCTTGTTCTTGTCCAAATGATGAAGCAAAAGGTTGTTTTAAAGAAGCCGGTGCAGTGATACAAAACATTTAAGCTAGGTGACCGGAACTTCTTTTTTCACCGTGCGATTATCCTGTAGTATATCACTTTTAATGCACACCCAGCAGCCAATCAGAATCGAGTATTCACCCGGACCATGGTATAATATAAAATAATTCCAAGGCTGTTACTCAGTGGCGACTGCTCTGATGACTAACTGATAAGTTGTAGGTTCAAGCACGGCATGGAAGTTTACTAAAAATAGTTGTTTACAGTGATGATACAATGATCTCAGAGAAATTAAGAGAATTGCTTTTTTAACTAAACAAAATGTGAAAATGACATCTTTGTTTTCTTCAACACCCAAATTAATAGTAACATCATATTGAGTGGACAAAATCTGTCTTTTGAAAATTTGAACTGTGTTTCTGCAAATTCCCTGCGACAGACTGGTGACCTGTTCCCGCCTTTTCCTGACATTAGCCAGGACAGCACAGTGGGTTAAGAAGATGGGTGGATGAATGAGTTTCAGCCTTTATTCTTTAAAAGTTTAATCTTTTTAAAGAAATCTTAATAGTTTTGTTTTCACCATAAGATACAACGCCCTCCGGTTCACAGGTTGTGTTGCAGAGTTGTGGTGTGGTTAAAAAAGCTGTCCCACTCTCACCCAGATGGTCCTACATTAGACACTCGTATTGTATTAGGAAGAAGTTGAAAGTTGACTATAAAAAGAGCCCAGATCATCACACTTCCCCCTTGTGCTTGACATGCTCCATGGTTTTTGTGTGGTAGTGGTCATTGTGGTGCTGCTTTCTCACACAATAGTATAGTATATACTATCACTTTCTCACACAATTTACCAAACTGACTAGTTTTTGTTATTAAAGTATTGTGTTAGTCTTCAAACTCAGTTAGCCATTAATCCATAGGTTAATGTCAGATCATGAATTTGCTGGCAAGTCCTTTTTTTATCTGGAGTAAACCAATTGCTGTTTTTCTAATGTCGCTGCAGATCGTTCAGCTTTTCTCAATCCATTCTTACCTTCAATCCTCTTTTTTTTACAGCTTATCACTTAATTTCTATATCATTTTAAAAAACAAGTAGACAGCAAAAGCAGAATGAAAATAAAATGATAAATTAAAAAACAGTAAGTCTAATAAACCAGGGTTAGAGTCTTCATACCTGGGACGGTAAAAGTGTTTAGTTTTTCTGAAAGCAAAAAAAGTCATTTCTATACTCTGATATTTGCTGTGAAACTGTAAGGTGTGTTAAACACAATGTATTTCTTTCTTTTTTTAGCTCCTACATGATAAGACTTTATTCATCCCACTAGAGGACACTGTATATGTCAAGTTAAACAGCTGCTGATTTCAAATGTGTCATCTAACTCAGCAAACTGTGGATTCCTTACAACAGTCTCACATCTATGAAGTGTAGAAAAAGACACTTTGACAGCTCCTGAAGTTGACAGTGCACAGCTGCATCAGGAGTAAACGTTCTGAGGTCTCCTTCTCTGCTCGTCACCACACACTTTCACACCTGCAAAAGTCTCCCTCTGCTGACCTTTCTTATGATCTGTTTGCATTTGAAAAAGTCAAATCACTTTTTAATCCATGTCCCCTTCTTTCATTCTTCATCCCCTGCTTCTCACCAGGTGAGACTGGGTGTTTCCGCCAGGTGTCGTGGTGACCTCTCTGTAAGTCTGGAGTCTCCAGGCGGCACAGTGTCCATGCTGTTGGATTCGCGGCCTAATGATGCCTCCACTGCTGGCCTGAAGAACTGGACGCTGATGACGGTGCACTGCTGGGGGGAGCAGCCACGAGGCCACTGGACGCTCAAGGTCTGAGGCTGCTTTGCTTAAATGCTGTCACTCTTTTAAAACTGTCTTTATCCTGTCTCACAGAGGAACTCACAGATTACACAAAAGTCTCTTATTTTTGTTTTTTTCTATCAATAACATTTAATTTAAGGATGAAGGGTACCTCTGCATCACTAAAGCAACAAGAAAAAAAGCTTTGTCTAGTTTTTTACTTATTTCAACACACTGTCTAAATCTGTTTGATATACCTGTCCCTATGATATAGAAATAATTTGCTCTGCTTCACGTTGTCCTCCTTCAGTTACTGCAGTGTATAGAAGTTTAAAAATAGCCCAACTCAGCTCAGCTTGGTTCAGTTCATTTTGCAATAGCAAAGTGAATCATCCCTTACTTTCATCTCCGAGCTTCAGCCAAGCATGGCAATCTTCATTTTCCTCTCCGCACTCTTCTTTTCCCTTTTATTTTCCTCCCATAGATGTGTTGATGTTTGATATGGAGGAAGGAGCTAAAATGGAAGGGAAATTAAGATGGGAAGGTTAAGTAACCTTGGTCGGGTTTGACAGACACAATGCTGCTGACGTCTGATTAGAATCCATTCCCACAGACAGTGTTGCACTGAGGTCATTTACTGTATATGTGTGGGCAGCGGCAGGAGACTATTTGTCCGTCTGTGTGCAAATAGGCCTCAGTCCTTGTACGCAGTTGGAGGTTTTTAAAGAAAGAGCTGTGAGGATGAAACACACCCACCCCCCTGTCCTCTATCACCAAGTTCCTCCTGCAAACTCACACATACACATTTGGACTCTTTTACTCTCCCTCTGCCTTTTTGTCACTGCGTCTCTCCCATGTCCTCCTGCAAATTTCTTGTACCCTCTGTGACCAATTACCAGGGCCCAGTGTGCCGCAGGTATGGGGGTGGGGTGGGGTGGGTGGGATGCTACCGATGCCTTATAACAGCGCTGCTGCTCATTACTGGAGGGCCGAGGCGAATCACAGCCGTGCTCACAAAACCGCCAGCCTCTGAAGTGCTGCATACCCTCACATTTAATCAGCACATACATGTACCCAAATACTTGCCCCAACAGGAACCTGCAACAATCTTTTCCTGCTGGATCTTCAAAACTTGATGTGTGCAAACCTTTTTTTCACTATTACACTGATTATAAATTATATCTAAATTTACCTTATTTAACGACTGCTGCAGCAAGATTGCATCAGACAGGCAGCAAAGCCAATTAAACTCCCAATGATACATGAAGGGAAACAGAGGACAAACAGGACTAATGCAAAAGAGGGGCTGTGGAGAGCCAAGGATAAACGGCAAAGTGGAGGCTCTGGAGAAAGTCTTTCTCTGGTATCTCCTGGATGAGTGTTGCA
The DNA here is from genome assembly GCF_053564925.1 of Oryzias latipes. Lineage (NCBI taxonomy): Eukaryota > Metazoa > Chordata > Actinopteri > Beloniformes > Adrianichthyidae > Oryzias > Oryzias latipes. Next base: position 6,254,641 of record NC_136252.1, on the reverse strand, counting down.
AAACTCAAGGTTTTGCAGTGTAGAAGTAAAGAGGTGTGTGTGGGGGGGCACATCTATGGAAATTCTACATTGATTTGTCATAATGACAATTGTCAAAGTGAGCAGTGGCCGTGCTGGAATAAAAGCGAGACTGAGGGGAAGGAGGGTTTTATGGCTTGAGGCACGGCTGACCTTCCAGCACTGTGAAGGAGAGCAGGATTGGAAATTCGCTGTTGCTCCTCATGCACCCCCCTCCACCCCTGCCTCCCTTCCTCCATCAGCTGAATGCTTGCAATATTGTGAAGACATTCGTACACACAATAGACTCTCAGCAAAGACAAAGCAGCAGGACCAACAGTATTTAAAGCGAACGCGCACAACGAGCTTTACCAAGAAGCTGCTAAAAGTACGTCTGACTTAATTTTCTTCATCCTCCCTCCGGTCGCTCATTCATCCACAGTCTCTACTTTACCTTTTGACTCAGTGCATGCTGTTTCCATGCTTCCCTTTCATCCTTATCCTGTTGCGTCAAGGTTTTGTTCCACAGAAAACGGTCAAAGACAGCCCTAATAATTCATTAGTGTTTCACATAGCAGGGACTCAGCAGCGTCGCACAAAGGTTTTTCACTCACACTTTCTGCATCTGTTATATCATCTGTTCACACTATCATACAAGGTGTTTCAGTTAACTGACCCCCAAGGATATGTCTGTGAAATGTTTCACATTCTAATGTTTCTTTTGTTCATTTTGACTTTAATTCATGTTTGGTTGCTTTTCTTTTCTCTAAAACTCCTTTCGTCCTCTGTTAGCTTTAAGTTTCGTTATCCTTTGCAAACTTTAGTCATCAAGTTTCTATTTCAGATGAAAACTTAATCTTTTTAGGTCTGTTCTTATATTTTTGGTTTTCTCTTGTTTTGCCATCAGTGTCATGCATCCTAGCCAGATTTGTCTGCCATAGTGTTTCCTTGTAGCTCTCTTTAATTGTATTATTCCATCATGCAGAATCTTAATTAATCTACATGCAAACCAGGCATTTGACACTTGTTTAGTCTATAGTGGTCACTGTGGACAAACAGGAAGAGGCTTCTTCTTCTGTTTTTTTTACTACTGTTTACTAGCACATGTCCTCCACCTACAGTTGGAAGAGACTTGGTGCGAAATGTCAAAGCAGTGCAAGTTTTGCAATTTGGCCACAAATCGAAAAAGAGTCCTTGATATGGCAAATATGAATTAGCTTCATCTCAGGAGAGTGGTCTTGGGTTAACAATTTTTGAAAAACAAATGTAGATGTTGTCAGGCTAGTCGCCAGGTCTGGATTCACGAGATAAACCAAATTCACATGTAACTAATAAATCAGAGTCCCTGATTGGTCAAGGTTTGACCTAATTTAACTGGCAAAACGTGTTCAGTGGCCACATGTTTTGTACTTGGAGCAGGAAAACGGTTGTTAAAAGTTTTTGAGTTTTGAACACAGAAGCCCCAAATGCACGTCTATGCGCATTTGTATAAACCTTTTATTCAAAGTGCCATGAATGTAGCTTTAGGGCTTTTTGTAAAACAGTTTTAAATAGTCTTTGGTTGTCCTATTACTTAAAACTATTAATTCCTGCTGTAGCTCAATCTGAGCCATGGCAAAGCCTGAACAGCCACTTAGGTTACTTGATATTCCTAGGAAGTCATCATTTAATGAGAAGCCATCTTACTTTGTCTTAAAGAGTTGCCAAATAAAAAAAAGTATTTTGCAATAGGATAATTGTTTAAAATGATGATGGGTGCTTCCAAAAATGCAAAAACTCCAACTGTTGGTTTTATTGAAAGCATTTGTTTAAGATATAACACCAACCGACAGTAAGACGAGAGGATTTTAGCCCCAGTGTTTCTTGTGGGGATCTTTTCTACCAGGGCTTGCTGGCGTGGTCGGTGGTTGTTGCCGCGGTTGTTGCCCTTGCTCGGGCAGCTGGAGTTTAACATTGCAGCCTCATGGCAGTGAATTGGACCCCTTCGCTGTCCCGGTCTGGGCTGGCACTGTGGTGATGTTCCCACAGCCGAGCTGGTTCCTGGTATGAAGAGATTCCCAAATACTGTTTCCTCACAGCGGAGCCAAGCCTTAAGTTTCTTTTAGAAGTTACTTTTATAGGTATTTATTCTGTGTGGGGTCATAGGTCATATGTTTTACCGAGGGGAGTGGGAAGGGTGAAGGATGGGTTGGGTTTTTATCTTGATATTGTGTTTTTTTTGTTTTTTGTTTTAATGTTAAAGCGCTTCGAGTTACGCAATGTATGAGAAGCCCTTTTTTTCTTTAAATAAAGTGTGATTTGATTTTGATAAAAGTCTTCATAGTTCAGCACATAAAAGCAAAGTCTATTTATTTAAAAAACATACAAATATTTGTCTCAAACTTCCCGCCTGGCTTTATCTTAATGCAAACTCATCCGCAGGGACTGTATGAGCACGTGCACGTGAGTGTGCATGTGTGTGTGAGAAGCAGGGTGGCAACAGTCTTTGAGAAATAACATCTCTGATTCCCAGAGGACTTTGAGACTCAAGCCAAACAGAGATGCTGAAGGAATATAATGGAGCTGCTTAGCCTGCAGCACTGTGGACACACAAACACACACCGCCACAAACACAAACAACCGCGGTTTCTGCCTGTGACTGACAGATCATATATTTACCATCATCTTTCCCGGTGCTTCTCCAGGAGTCTCTCCCCTCTTGTCTCCTCAACAGATTGCACAAACCAAACATGAAGTGACTAACTGATAAAAGAAAAACCAGGAGATAATGTTGTAATTATGCAGTTCAGCTGATGCACGGAGCCAGCAGGGAAAAATGATCAGCCTGTGTCTGCCACCTGGAATGAATGGATACTGTACAGTTTTTGTTTCTGCAAAACTACTCAGAAAAATAATCAATCCTGTGGTCCTCTGCGGAGAGACGATAGCATTACATTTCAAAACAATTCCTCAGAGGCTTATCATACTTTTAGTTGAATCATGGCAGGACGGTTGTGTTTGAAAAAAATGTGCCGCGTTTTAGACATGCAATGAGCATTACAGTGGATCATACTGACAAACTAGTATTAATCCAGCAAAATGACTCTTCTAACTTCTTATGTTTGTAACAGCTGCAATCTGTTGCATTACAATAACAAAAACTGGGTTGGATGCTGTATATTAACACTGCTTACAAGTGGCCATACTGTAATACTATAGGGTTATATGTTGCACATCAACCTAACATAACATGGAGTGTAACAGGTTCTCTGGATAACACCTGGAAACAGCAAAGATGCAAAAACACAAATGAAAGCAATGCATTTTTATAATTATCAAAGCAAAACTGCAAAGGTGCCTCAAATTAAGTTAAGGTTGCAAAAAAGTCGACTGATTTGAGTTTATTTCCTTTAAGGAATAAATAAGTCTTAGTTCAAAGAGAAAAATTGGACATTCTTCTTGTTGATTAAAATTTTATGCTCTTTGTTTGACTCTGACCTAACAGAAAAGCATCTCTCCGTCTGCCTCATGAAGCAAGAGCCTGCTGGAATCTTCAGCACCATGGACAGCACACTACCCTGAGAACAGTCAGCTGAATCTTAAGAAAAAGTTAAAGTTGTGTGCTTAACTTATTCAGCCATAATACCTCTGCATACTTTCTTCTTAAATTTGTTTAACATGGACTCTCGTCCCGTTACTGACCCCACAGCAGTTATTACAGTAACATCAAGTTAAAAATGTGATTCTAGCTTTTACCAGCTGGATTTCTTACACAAACTGCCAGAGACCTCAGTAAATCACACCAAATTTTACACTCTGTAAAAACTCCCATAAATACATATGCAGCAGTCCCACACCTTTCAGGTGCGAGCTCATCACTGGGTCTTTTTGATAAATCCTGATAGTCCTGCTTCTAAGCCGCAAAACTCGTGCCAGGCACAGGCTTCTGGTTAGATGTCATCCCTTTTTTTTTAAACTCACTTCAATGATTTTTTGTGAAATTCTGTAATTTTGATGCATTGCCACTTTGTTGGGAAACACCTCCACCCTCTCCCTCAACATCAGCAAACACACAGTATCAAGTTGGCGGATGTGTTGTCAAAGCTTGAAATGATAACTGAGCCGCTTGCACTTTCAAAAAGACAGCATCTTTCACCCCAAAACACACACAAACTCTCCCTCACTCTCACTGGCCCAAGGTGGATTTCTAGAGGTGCATATATTTGCATTAATCTGCATGTTTAATGAATTTTGGGAGATCAAGCGATCTGAGCGGGCCCTTTGTGGGTATTCTTTTCTTTTTTCATAGCAGTTCAAAGTGGGGGTTTTTGGGGGAAGGGGGGAGTGCTCCATGTAAATATCACCCACTGTGTGTTGGCACCCGTCACAGATGGTCGGGGGCGAGGGCACCCTGTGGGCAAAGGATACCTATTTATGTATGTTTGTGTGACACTGAGCAGCAAAAAGAGTGTGACTGTGTGAATAGTTTGCAGCATATGTGTTTTTGTGTGGGTGCGCTCTTTGTGTTTATCTGTGTGCTACTTGCAGGATGTTAGCTTCGATAATTGTGCTGCTGTTTGAAGTCCAGTGCATATTTGTGCTGTGTGTGCGTGCCTGCGTGCGTGTGTCTGAATTGATGCAAGTCTGGTTGTGTAAGTCGGCTTGTTTGTGCTGAGGCGTGCCGCAGAGTGTGCGTGCCTGTGCGTGCGCATCTCCCAGCATGCAGCACTGCTGTGGTGGCCCTGTTTTGGATGATTGATGTGTTGGAAGGAGCAGTGAGGAGCCCAGGTTGGGCCAAAGCCTCAGTCTGACACAGTGCTGCCTCCCTGCTGCTTTACATATGTAGACACAGCAAGACTCCTCTTTCCCTCCCATCTGACACTGCCTCACTCTAACAACTGTGCCAACACTCACAGGTTCCTTTTTCTGCAAGGGGTGGGGGTATTTTATTTTGAAGGTTCTTTTTGGTAGTTGCTGAAGCCTTTTGCTGTTTGGTAGCAACTTCCTGTTTCCTGTTTTAGACTGGAATCAAAGTTAGAAGCAAAGACACAGTCAGTTCAATTTTTACTTTTTTATTATCATTAAGCCTGCAGCTCTTTTCTTTGAAACACCTGCAGTCATCCAAAGACTTTCACTTATTATGAGAAGCTGTAATCTTTACCTGATATATCTTAAGTGCATTTGGCCTCAAAATAATATCACAATAGTGTAAAACAGGTAAGAAAACATTGTTTTGCCACAGAGTTTAATTAGCAGGAAGCCAAACTGACACAACAAGCAGAGCTTTAAATCATTACCACTCCAGAAAAATGTCAGGTTTCTATTTGTGTGGCACAAATTTAGAACGTTAGTCAAACTGCAGGCTGCGTGGTGGAACAGTGGTTAGCACTTCACCTCACATCAAGAAGGCCCCAGTTCAAATCCCGGCTGGGACATTTCTGTGTGGAATTTGCATGTTCCTCCTGTGCCTGCATGGGTTGTCTCTGGGCACCTTGGCTTCCTCTCACAGTCCAAAAACATACTTCATAGGTTGATTGATTACTTTAAATGAACAGATTGACAAACTGTCCAGGTTGGACCGTACCTTCATGCAATGGTTTTCCATACATCCTATGACCCTTTTTGGGGTCACAGGATGGAAGTCACACTGGAAGTCACACTGCAGTTTGATCTCCATGTTTTTGATGCATGAAGAAATTTTGTCAGAACAGGTTCAGCTGCACTTTTAGCAAAGATGACAACTCTGTCCAAATAGGCAAGGCTATTTGGAAATGCTTTACGCTAAACAATCAGTTTCACTTAACAATATTCAATGTATAGAAATGGATGGAACACAAAGATTGATGATGCTGTAATTAAAGTCCCTTTCTGATCATCTTTAGATCCATTTTCAAAGCAGCAGTGGTCTTTTAATTATGATTATGCCCTTTTAAGGAGAAAAAAAAAACGTGTCATTTAGGACATACTTTCTGCAGAGCGGCAGAAACTACAGTTCCGCCCTCTGAGTTGCAGGTGGAACTGTTGCTGTGGATAAGCCTGCCACCATTTCCCATTATCCATCTGTGTCCTGCTAGCTTACATCCCTTCACAACCCCAACCTAACATTAGTGGCACAACAAAAATGGCGAGCAACATTGGAGCTATTCAGTCGTACATTTTAGATCCAGATGCCAGCTTGGACAAGGAAAAAAAAAGATGTTGGTCTGCAACTGGATGAATCAAAAGGGAGTGGAGAAGGGAGATTGTAGCCTAGTGATTTTACCACCTACATCACTGCTTTTCTAACACCATTTTTCAATACTCAGAAAAGCAATTTTAAGCTTAATTTTCCTTAAATATGTCCTTCATCTTTAGACAAATGCTGCAAGATTACAGTTTTCATTGGAGTGGTTCTTTAAACGTTCTATCTAAAGGTAGCACTGACATACTGCCCCAAAGGACTTGCAGCCTAAAGTCTTAACCCTTGTGCTATCTTATGGGGTCTAGATGACCCCACCCTTACATTGACGTGTTCTCCCTACCAAGACAAAGGTGGATAAAGGTGGAAAGATTTCATGTAATCCATGGACACCAGTGAAGATCACAAATCATTGAAGAAAAAAGGTTCAGTGCACTTTCTAGTGGGTCTAGATGACCCAACTCCCAACGTTAAAGTGCCTAGGACAGCACAAGATTATTTTGGTCTATGGGTCTTTTTTTATTTTGGTTACAAGCACCATGAAATAATTTTCCGGTTTTGTCTTCAACTTAGTTTCTGCCCGTCGTTCTCTGCATTCTCCTCCATCTTCTCCTGTCTTGTTAAATGTATCACTTCCACTCAGTGTTTTGTTCTTCTCATCCTTGTTGAGCAGAACTCCCACTCTCCCTCTCTGTCTGTCTCTGTCCCGTCTGCTTTTCTCTTGCATTTGCCTACCTCAGCATCACTGTTTGTCTGAGCTCCTCTCACATCTTTGGCTGTCTTTCCCCTGACACTCAACCGCTTCGATATCCTGCCATCTCTCCCATCACTTATCCCCGGTGCTTCTTTTCCCATCCCTTTTGAAACCAGTCCCGTCTCCCCCGTTCATCCGTCTCTGCTAATCTGTCCATTTTCTTTCTCTTTAAATATTTTTTTTTTGTGACTTCTTCAAAGCTGGTTTGTGCTTTTTTGGACATACAGTAAACAGTTTATTATGATTACTGTGTCCCTCACTTTTATTGTCTCGGTTGAATGCACACCTAAAGAGCTAACATCCCTCCAAACATGACTGATACTTTAAACAGTGTCCCTCTGGACATTAAATTTAGATAAGTAATTTTAAATTCGCTGTTTCAATTAAAACATGCTTTCTAATGCATGCCTTTGGTTTCTTAATGACGGCAGGACAACAGCTTCTTGGAGAGCCGTATTAGACCAGCAGAAGGGCATGCTGGGAGGCTGCGAGCCATGCAGGCCTTATTGATCCACCTGTAGCATCCAGCTGTTTGTTTACCAACAACAAATCAATGAAACTCTCAGCTGGGCGCCGCCATGCCTGGACTCAGATCTGCACTGAGCACTCACACACTTCAGGTCTCACACAAAACAAGAATCCACACACAGAAAAGCAACTGCTGTCAGCTGATGAAGTTTGTCCAGACTTTAGGTGTGCTTTGTCTTTTAGATAGTCATGGTCTGGTTTTCATTAAGACGTGTTGGAGGCTTACGACACTTTTTGGTCTGTAAATTTTGGGATTTAGGTTGCTGATTTTTCAATGCTGGGTTATTTTTTTCTGATGCTCAAGGGAGTATTCAGGCTGGTCTCATTTGGTCAGCTTAAAGTGTCAAGACATATAAACAAATAATTTTTCTAAATCCCATACAATGCCACCCCCCCCACACACACACACACACACAAACACACACACACACCATGGTAAGAAAAAATTATGCAATGTAGAAATCGGGATCTCTAGTGAAAAGGGGAAATGATATTTGGGGGACATGTCCACATCAGTGATTATGCCATTTTTAGTCAAAAATGTGTTTTCTAGGACATAGTTTGTTCAGAGCAGCAGGAGTTCATTAGAAATTTATTTCATACCTGTTGATGCGGCGCAACCATGCCCCCTCTTCCCATCACCCATAACTGAGCTATCTCTATACACAATCTCCCTCATACCCTCAACTTAACTTTGCCAGTGCAGCAAAAATGTTGGAGCTTTCCAGCTTTACAGTTTTGATCCAGATGCCAGGTTAGATGAAAAAAACCAAGATGTACGGATCTTTTTGTCTGCAAGTGAATGCATCATAATGGAGTGGAGCAGTGAGCCTGTGGCTTTCTCTACCTAATAGAAAAATGCTCAGAAATGCAATTTTAAGCTTAATTTAATAAATATATGTCCTCCATCTTTTAAAAAAATGCGTCAAACATGTTAAAGAACATGTTAAAAATACCAAAAACAACATTTTTTGTTAGAGTATGTCTTAAAAACCTGCCGTTGAGTGAGACCCAGTAGAGTAAGAATATTTTAAAACCTCTCAGCCATGCCAGTCAACCTAACATGACCCTAACGATGGACATCATTTTATTTTGGTTGTGTCGTTAAACATTTTAACATGGCGATCCATGGGAAATTGCTCCCTTTAACAGAGAAACATAAAGCCATTTATCATTTAACAAATTGACTAAAATATAATCTAAAGTTAATTGTGAAAAATAAAAGATGGAAAATATATCTCTTCCTTGCTTGTACATGCCGTTTTTGTTTTTTGTTTTTTTTTGTTAAAAATGTGAACGTTTCCCTTCGGAGTCTTTGTTTTGTGAGATCGTGTATTTCCTTTCCTTGCTTTAGGTGACCGACCACAAAGGCGAAGTGTGGAGATGCACGAGGCAGCATGAAGAGGAGCCTGCTGGAGCTTTACTCACTGCCACCCTCATTCTGTACGGCACCTACCACTCACACCAGAGCTCGCCTGGTAAGTGAAAGTGTCCGTCTTTGTTGAGTCTTCCAGGTGCTTCGGTGATGTAACACAAGCACTGAACATCTTTTTGTGATGAGTACAAAAGCACAAAAAAGAACAACAAGCAGAAAGACTTGTTCCACTCAAGTTTCAGTCAATTCCGTCCAATATTTCTGTTATGTTGTAGAGCATACACCATAAAAAATGTTTGAAGTGAGAGATTTGTCACTAAGACCTTACTCACTAAGTGAGCTCATTTCATGTTTTAATCCCTGATTCAGCATTCATAGTTTCTTCCACAGCATGCATGATAAACCCTTATTCCCTGCCCCAGTCATGCCACCATAGACGCTGTTTAATAAGCTCATAGCTGAATACCATGCAGAGTTTTGGTTCTCTTTAGTCCAAAACGTCCATTATCACCAAAATAATGTTTTCACACATTACAAATTGCCTTGTGGTTGGGACTTTTGGAGTCGAGCAACCCCGCCCTACTTCCCATCATCCATCTGTTTACACACTCTCTCGCGAGTTTACAGCCCCTCACATGCGCAACCTAACATTGTCAGTGCACAAAAAAATGGCGACAATACTAGAGCTAACCAGCCGTACAGTTTGGAACCCAGCTTTGACAAAGAATACAAAGACGTACATGGATCTATTTGTTCATAAGTGGATGCATCAGAATGGAGCAGAGCAGGGAGCTTATGGCCCACTCACTGTAGCACCGACTGCTACTGCTACAAGCTTCTTCTACCAGCATTTTCTTATTTACTACTGATTCACAATGATTTAAATAAGAAGAAATTCCCCAGAAACAGGTTTAATCTTGGTATTTTTATCGAAGTCCTCCATCATCAGAAAAAGGTACTAGAACATGTTAAGAACACAAAAAATACACTTTTCATTGGAGCTATTTGTTGCCTCCTTTTTTGAGATCTGAAACATCAAATTATAAATAAACTAAAATAATTGCAAATGTTTTCAATGGAACTGTTTCGTTATATATTGTCTCACATGATTTGAAAGTGTTTTAATGTTTAAATTAAAAAAATAGGTTGTAATAAATGTGTGTTTTCATGTCAAATATTGTTTTGTTAAAACTTTCAAACTCTCACAGCACAAATTTTGTCCTTTCATTGTTTATCCAGTCGGATCTAAAGAAGTCAGTTTGTTGTCCAACCCAACTGTCATGTGTAATTACAGTGTGACCTGTAGCTGCCCTTTCCCAATCCAGCCACCTCCTTCCCAGGGTGCACGCGACCTCCCTTCAGACCTGTAACTCGTTAGCTGCCAACCTCTGATTCCCTGCCAGAGGTTTGAGGACTGTTAAAACCACTGAGACATACTGGGGGGAACACACATTCAACCCCATTTTGCTGTTTATCACTGTCAATCAGTGTTTATTGTGGTCATGGAGGTCATGCACTGCCACAGTCTATTCACAGCAAATCAAGGAACACTGAAAAATGTTCTCTTAATCCTTTAGATTACATTCTATTGTTTTCACGTTGCACTCACTGTAGAAGGTTAGTGATGGACGTATGAATGAAAAGTGAAGGAATTTCCCTAAAGTGGCTCCATTGGGAAAGCTGCTTCTTGCTCGTGTCCCATTGTGTGTGTGTGTATTGCTCCCCTTCCTTTCTTTTTTTGTCAAGATGCTGATCTCTCTGTTGACAAATCAATGCCCCCCTCCCTCCTCTCTTCTACATAGTCAATCCATCCATGTACTTCTCCCCATGCTTCTGGGTCTAATCCAAGTTCAAGCTGTTAGTCAATCTGCTGTCCATGCACACAAATACATGCAATCGCACACACACACACACACAGGGCTAATTTGCAAATTTGCATGAGCCGCCATTCTTACCATTCAGTACTTCAATACTTTGCTGCATTTATACATACAGTATTATACTACAGACTGCTCTATTGCTGTTAAAAAAGGACCATGCCACCTATATTTACAACGACTTCACAACTAAAGGCTTTATGCCAAAATCTTGGTAAGATAATTGCAAAAAGGAAAATGTGTTTTACTCAGTCTTTCGAAATACAACGGAAAATTATTCTGGTAGAAAAAACATTATATGAGAAATAAAAGCCATTGACTAATGTAACTTTATCTTAATGTCGTAAACTGACAAAGAAAACCTAAACAGTTTTTTTAAAGTGTTTGTTACATAATTTAAAAAAAGGGATTCTAACTGTGCCAACATTTATTTTATGTACTTTTTGAAATCTCAGATATTACTCTTTCAAATAAAAGTAAATTTTCGCTGATGTTTTTTCCACTGATATTTCACTTATCTTTCCAAAGTTCTCAGATCCATCAAAATAACTTGGCAAGTTTTTATATTCATATTTAATCTGTCTTTAAAAATTTAAAAGGTTCTGCTAAACTTCTGTTTTCCCTGCAAATCAGTGGCTCCATTCTAAAGAGCGGCAGGTCTGTCAACCTGTTGTGGACAGAGTGTGTCTGTGGGGAAACCGTATTGTGAGCTGGCACGCTTGAAAAAGTCTACCTGCTAAACCAACTTTGGCTGTGGTTTTTTTGTTAGTTCAGGGCTGAGCTGATCTTCAGCTTTTCTTAGGCTGTAGTGAGCTTTGTTTAGTCAGAGAGCATGTTAACTGCAGTTTGATGTCCCAGAACTTCCAAATGAGTTTATCAGCAGCTTTTTTCTACCTGGAATTTGCGTCAGAGACATTAAAGGTAAGAAAGCGTGATTAGCTTTTCTCGTTTGTGTTTTGTTCTCATAACTGGCCCAGCTGTGGCTTTACAGCTATCACAGAAATGCCAGTTTCATTCTTTCTCGCCTTTGCTTTTTTAAACGTTTTGATCATTCATGTGTGAATTTAGGAACTTGTTTTTAGAGTTTGTATTAGGTGGCTTGCAATATTTTTCTGTGTGTGAGGGGAGGGGAGGGGGGGTTGAAAGTTAACTTTCCAACAAGTTAGAACAATTTGCTAAATTTTGCATTCTTTAGCATGAGTGGTAATACCCATTACAGCCTTAAATTCTTACTGTAATTATGGTGTGGCGTATGTGAAAACGGAACCTTAGAAAGTGGTTCAAACGTTGAATGAGGTAAATTTAAGTTACCCCCTCCAGAAGGGGCTGTGGTGGGATTTAGGACTTTTATTTCATAGATTGAAATTCTGTTTATTGTGACTGCCAGAGATCTGCTAACACAACACACGTTATAGGTATTAGAAAATGTTTGTCATATTCCGTCTTTAAAAACTTCATATCAGACATGGTTAGAGCTGTTATCCAAACAAAAAAATGGACATAATAAAAATTAATTAAGTCAACACTTACTGCACTTTATTCAGCCTTGTAGCTAAGATATCTTTATACATTTAGTGTAGAATTTGTGATGAAAGTCTGTAGGTTACCAAAATTCTTTTGTTGAGCTAACAACAAAGCTAACAAAATACTTTTCAATAGAAACATTTTTCCTAAAGTTCTCAAATGACATAAAACCCCAAATTGTTTAAGTGAAGAAAAAAGATGTATTTAAAAAAAAAAAAAAAAAAAAACTATCCATTTCACTTTTTATAAATTTTAGCAACAGAAGAAGAAGTGCAATTTACTAAATTATTTATGGTGTTCACAATGTTTTCTCTTCATGTTGCTGTAGAAGTTTGCATTCTGGATTCTCCACAGACCACCTCACCTGACTGTGTCATTCTCCTGTGTTTAAAATATTATTTTTACAGAACAAAATGATGGGAGACCAAAATAAATGAACTGTCAAAAGCTGAAATCAGTTAAATGATGGGATATTTTTGCACGATTAGGATGTGGCAGTAATATTGTTGAAGTCATCACAAAGTCATTAACATTTAGGTTCATATGTCGCCAGACTGTTAACTTTTCCGATTCTTTCACATGAGAAGTAACAAGTTCTAAATATTTTATAAAACTGTGAATAAACGTGTTTGTTTTTTTATTAACCTTCTAGTATGCCTGCTTAAACTCTAAGTAATTTTCACTAAAATGAACTGAAAAAAAATGTTTGCTTACAATAGATCTGTTAAAGACTATTGAGTCAACAATGAAGATAATGGAAGCAAAGAACTCAACAATATGAACTTCAACATTGGCGGAGCTAGAACTTTTATATTGGGGTGGGAGGGGATCAGAGGACTTTTAAAAAAGGTGGCAAATGAGAACCGCAGAGTAGAAGGCCATTACAGATGCACGGATCAAAAAAGCAAATTTTAAACAGTTTTATTATCATTATTGTCAATATTAAAACAGCAGTTCTTAAAGATGGTTGCGATCATTAATGTAAAGCAGTAGCAAAACAAAAAACAAAAAAGTGTAGAAATTCTAGAAGCACCTCTAAAATGGAATTCAAGCACAATAAGAGATCAAATGTGTCCACATACTGAACATTCTGAACAACAAGAAAGAAATTGTTTTCAAGAAGTTTTTTAGACAAACTTTATTTTTCCAAAATGGAGTTCATGAACAACAAGAAATCTAACTATTCAAGCCTTGTACTGATTTATAAGCGACAAAATACAAGAGAGTTTGAGGTGATGGTTGTTGTGTTTCACAGAGATGTCTGTATCCGGGGCTTTGCACGCGCTTTCTTTTTTTCCCCAATACTGAGAATGACTAGATTTCTCAGGCAACTGTCAGCTACAGTTGATTTTTTGAAGTTGAAAAGCAGCATTGACATCCAGCAAGAGTTCATTTAAATAATGTGCTTATGTTTTTTTTGATGACCTTTTAATCTTTGTCAATATTGATACTAATGCTGACTAAAAAATTTGGGGCCAAGTAGAGGGGGGGGGGGTTGCCCTCGTGTAGCTCCGCCCCTGATTTAAACAACATTCAGCTTCTTGCTAAACTGATGTCCTGAGAGCAGTTTTCTGTGACCAGATAGATAAGTGTGATTATGTCCGTCCTTTCTGAGAGTGTCTTTCTGAGAGGGCAGTTTATCATTATGCCTGATATCCCAGCTCATCACATGTCAAGTGCATTTATATTTTATATTGTAACGTTTAATGTCCGATCATTTTATAAATGTATCAGTTTTATGAAAACACAAGTTTGCTGTGCAGAAGCTGTGATGTGACGGTGTAGGCTGTCATGGAGGATGGCTGTCACAAGACGATGCAGTTAAAAGGCTCTTCACGTAAAATGCTAACCGCCTGCAAACTTCCTCCATTCTCACATGTACCCTAAAGATGAAGCAACATCTGCAGACTGCCCGTCTTTGTGGCTCGACCTCGTCCTCCTCTGTGTGTTTGTTTGGCGGTAGTGCTGCAAGTGAAGGTAAATTGCTGTGATTATGTGGCAGTAATTGAACAGGGATGGTGTGTTTAATTGAGTTGTTGTTTCCTGATGTTTCTCTGTAGTAGCGGGAGGTGCCGTGCTGACAGGTGCCTCGTCTCGCCTCGCCAAGATGAGAGGGGTTTTTTTCTGTACCATAGGCTTTGTTGTGTCTGTTGTAGCTATGTGTGTGTATTTCAAGTAGGAGTGTTTGGCACAGAGTGTGTGCGATTAACTGTTGCCTCTCTGAGGTTTATAGGTTTTAATTATTGCACCTGCATGTGTCTGTGTGTTTACAGACTTTGGTGCATCTTTAGACGCACCAAAAGGCCCGTTTCATGATGCTTCTTTGCATCTGTGCTGGTTTGAGCGCGCTGCATGCCATGTGTGCGCGTGTGCGTGTTTCATGAGTGATCAGGCATGTGTGTGCAAGCAGCTCTATATCTGATCTGGCTCCCGGGCTCCTTGGCCCAAATCAAATGGTAGGAAACATCAATTTCACCATTTCGTTTCCTCCTTCTCCACCCCCATTCCGCTCCTCCTCTCCCGTCGCAGATTTTCTCCCTTCTTCATCCCATCCTCCCCTCCAGCCCCTCTCCACCTCCACCTCCCTGCCTCAGAATCTCTCTCTCTGTGGAGGAGTGATTACGTTTCTCCTCGGAGCACCAGTGATCTGAGGGTTTAGTGTGTGCGTGTGTTCAGTTGGTGATCTGAACAGCCTGGTGCTGGGCATTGTGCTCTGCAGACCATAGACGATGTGTTTAGATGAATGCTTCCATTCACAATTACAGCCTCTCCATTAGCTGAAGCTTGCTGCCTTGTTGTTGTCTTTTCTTTGACTCTGCAAGAGAAAAAAAAAGCAATTAAAGCACAACAAAAACAAGACAGAAGAGCGAAGGCAGTAAACTTGGGGAGACGCATAAAAAAATCTGTGAACAATCACACAAACACTTTGTTGGATGTTTGTATTTAATGTTGTTGGCATCTTTTAAACCAACTGACCCTCTTCAAAATATTAACTCAAAAAATTAAGTAAAGTATTTGATGCGGAACATTCTGATCACTTTATCTTTTCAAACTGCATCAAAGATTACATATAAAATGAATAATGTCGAAGTTATTTGTATTTTTGTTTTTAGATAAAACATCAATTAAGTCTAAAAACACATGATGTTTATGACAACTTCAGATTTTCCTGCAGTGTGATGATTGAATGTATCTGTTTTTGTTAATGGCAAAAAGAATTTAAACATAAATTAAGAACATTAACATAATCAGACTTTTCATTATTTTTACTCATGTGTAAAAATGAAGAAATATTATCTAACTGAAAATCCTTTTGTGAAGTTTTGACCTTGGAGTTTTTAATCTAATCAGTTAATTTTGACACTGTCTGAAAACTGCATATACTTTCCCTAAATGATGCATCCACCTGCTGAAGCTGTAGCTCCTCACAGTAGTAGAAAGAGGAAAACCTGAGCCTGCACCACAAGTTAACCACAAGGTAAGACTGAGGAAGGGCTTCCACACAGAAATATGAGGGAGAAACTCCTAAGTCTTTTCTGCATCAAACACAGGCTTCAAATGGGAATCATCAGGCCAGTAACAACTGACAGAAAATGTGTTTCTCATTTCTTTTAACAAATACCATATATTTGAATTTCAGATATATTGAGCTGGCCTTTTTGTGTTCAGTGTCTGTCCTTGTTTTGTGGCACCATTGAATAATGAGCTTTCGTCTAACTTAAAGTCCCACTATGATCATCATTGTAAGAGCATACTCAGTGGTATAATAAGCATGATATTATTTAGGCATGAAGCGTGATGATGTGCTGTTTTTAGCCAAAATAAAAAAGCTTTTGCTGTTTTCTAGGACATTGTTTCTGCAGTTGTCATCTCTGAGTTGTCGGCAGGACTGCTGGTTAATGCAACCCCACCCCCCCTTCCGGTCACCTATATTAAGAGCTGTTTACGTGCTCTCCAGCCGGCTTACAGCCCCTCACAACCCCAACCTGTCAGTGGTGAAAAATAAAGGGCGAGCAATATTTGAGCCAAACAGAGGCGTACGTGGATCTGTTTGTCTACAAGTGCATGCATCAGAATGGAAGCTTGTGGCCTGCCCAGTGTTTTTTCTACAAACAAATAAGCTCTTTACTCCTGATTCTCAATTGGAACAGGTAAATACTCAGAAATGCAATTATCGGTTTAATTTATTTTTACATCATGGGAAAAATGCCACATGAACATGTTAAAAACACCAAAAACATAATTTTCATCAGAGTGGGTCTATAAGCACATTTAGACATTTTTTGTGATGAGAAAAAATATATATTTTTTAGCTTTGTTGACATGTAAAATATCTAATATTTAAATACTTGAAGTAGTACTTTACAATTGAATGTAAACATATACAAACATAAACTTTGATGATAAGTCATTTTTCATTCATAGGAAAATAAACTGTTGTGCTAACGGTGTTTGACCATGTAACGAGTTTGTCGGGTGCACACTTCCATACACTCTTTTAATAGCATTCCACTCTTTTTATCTTCTTCAGAGGGCCCCCTGTATAGCATTGTATCCATGGGGTCCCGCCACCCCATCCCCGGCGGTGGGTTGCACCGGAGGGCCCGCCCCCCACCTCTGGATCTGCTTCACTGGGTCTACCAAATGGAAAGAGATAGGAAAGTGCGGGCTGCTGACATCATCGTTCCAGCCAGACATGAGGTACAGTACTTTACACACAAACACATTCTAAACACACACACGCTGTGATTTACTGTTCCAATAAATCATTGCCGTTGCCTAATTTCCTATGGATTTCAATTTCCCCCTGGACACATCTGCATTGATCAACTTCAGGTGTGAGGATGTGCCAGGTGTCGCTCACTGTGACACTGAGGAATGACTTCGAGAGCTCTGCCATGTTTTTGTCTGTGTGTGTGTGTGTGTGTGTGGGGGGGTGCGCACCTTTGTCTGCAAAGTGTGTTTTGTGCTCATGCAGCATTTACCTTTTACCTCCATCATCACTGTTGTGACTTCAAAATACAACTCCTTTAGTTGAGTAGTATCATCTGAAGACCAAACGGGAAGCAATGGGTGAAGCCAGATTAAGTGGCTATGTGTCTGACTCTGATTTTGAGGTACAATAAAATATTACTTTGCTTTTTTCAAAAAAGATCAGGTTTTAGGAAATGAACTATAGCTTCCTCGTGTCTCCATCAGTGACGCTGCAGTAAAAAGCAAACCCTCAGACATGGCTGTCAGTGTGTGTGTGCTGCTTGCAGACTTGTCCTTGCAGGGGTGCACGGTTGCTCAGCCTGTAGATGAGCTTTGAGCCAGTGTTAGAAGGCAGCGACAAGGTCTGACAACGTCTTTACCTCAAGTTCCTCCCCTAGAGGCAGATCTGAATGGATTGTAGATGCAAGGAGGAGAAATAAATTGAAGAAAAGGATAAATCGATGCTCGGCAGAGAGGCAAACAGCCTTCCAACCTCTGGTCCACACAAACCCGCACACACACATGAATGCTCCACATCTTGGCTTTTTTTCCTTGGGCTGTATTGGATTGGTATGCAGAGCCAAGGAGAGACACTCAGAAAAAGACTTGGCCTGCAAATGATGTACTTTGTTTGATCCATTAGTTTGAGGGGAGGGGTGTGGTTTGTGGGTGCACAAGGAGGGGTCATTGCATGGCGTGAGCAAAAAAGGTAGGACCCCCCCCCCACACACACACACACACACACACAAATACTGCTCCTCCATTACAGCGTTTTCTCTAAGAGAAGAGCAGAGATCAGATTCCAGAGAAGCTGCATGTCACCTGATTCTGTTGAAGAGATGCACTGTGGCGTTCCACTGGGTGAAAATATTCTGAGGCTTTCACTGAATATTGTTCTCTGTTGCTGATCTATTCACTCTGTGATTGGCTGAAAATGGGGAACTCCATAACACCAGTTATCGAAACATGAACAAAACAAAAAATCGTAAATGGACTCCAAAAACTGTTCTGTTGAAGGAGGCGAAAGTCAAGAACGAAAACAGGAACAGGAGTTCAAATTGATTCAAACTTCAACATGTCGACCACAACTTTATCGCTTCAGCCAAAGCAATTCTTGTAAATAGAAGCTATAGAAGAAAAAAACATTTTTAGCAGAAAGCTCAGTTTCCTTGAAAAGTCATCCAGATGCAAACATTTAGAAAACTGATTGAGTTTAAGTTTATTCTGACTCAGAACATATACTGAAATGAGTAGAAGCATGACTTTATCTAATTCTGTACATGTTTAGTCTTTTAGTCTTTGAGTGGTCACTGAAATGTCAGGAAAACAAGATTAATAATAATTACTATTGTTAAAGTTGAGAAAATTTGTGGAAATTATTTATTTTCAAAGATTCATGTTTAAATTTATATCATTTCACAGCTTTTATGAGTTTTACACTAATTCTTTTTTTTTTTTTTTTAGATTTTGGTATTGTAGTCTTTAGCTTCATGACAAATTTCACTTCAATGTTTTTTTTTTCCTAATAACCAAATGACAAATGGTTCATTGTTTTTCTTCACCTCAAACTAAATAGCAGTTTAAATGTGCACTCTAGTTACTGCCCGGCCTTGAAATCTTTGATAGGTTTCTTACAACTTAGTGTCTTTTAAATTAATTCAAGAATTATAGATAAAATCTCCTCTTCGCCATCCAATCAGAACACAAGTATTAAACTTAAGAATTAAACTTTATCCATGGCATCTTGTAAACTCCTTCCATTGGCTGTAAGAGTGGCTCTCACACAGCACCCTGCAGGGGTAATCAGACCCATTTCACTCTCAAAACAGATTCATAAGATGCAATCAAATGTAAACGTCAGCGTCCCTCTAATTATTGATGCACCCATCCTTCTGCATCAGTGCTCCCTCTGTTTACTCTGCTCCGTGCTATTTCTGTCTCTCATTTCCCAGCTCCTCAGCATCAGCAGCAGCAGCAGCATACACAACCAGTTCTCTGGAACTTCTCTTTTCACTGCATTTCCTTTTATAGTGTACTCGTTCGTACTGTACTCCCTGCTGTGCGTCTTTTTTTAAGAATGCTGGGAGAAATAATTGGAGCGCCATGTACAGTGCCGTCTGCTGCAGAGCTCCCACTTCCTCGTGCCTTGTAAATACTGTATCACCGAAACCCCTGCTGTAAGCTCCGGGTTTCCTCTCAGCTCTGAGACGTCAACGCTCGCTGAAAACGTGAGCTGGGATCAAACCGCGTAACCGCAGTCTGAGCGTCGTTCCTGCGGACAGAGCTGGGTTTTGACGGTTTTAGAGTTCAGATGTTCGTCCTTGTCTCGTCTTTTCTGTGTGAGCACACAGCTGAGGCAGATTTCTCTGAAGAGCTTGCATCCCTCCCTCTGTGTGTTTTTCTTTCTTTTTTTTTTGCTTCCATAAGTTCCAGAAGGAGGAAAAAAAAATATGTCAAAGGAGTCACGACTCCTGCTTCAAGTGCTGTTGGTGTGAAGTACGACAGATGGAGGACTTCAGGGGAGCTTCACAAGAGCAAACATACCGCTCTCACTGAAAATAAAACCAGCGCTTTCAGATGTTAGAATTAAGTTGCTGTCAGTTTGCCATTGAACAGCCAATAGTTTTCACCTTTGATGCAACTGGAAAGCCCAGTGCATTAAAATAAAAAGGAGCGTCTCTCAACAGTCTGAATTCATTGTCTTAGTTGTTTTTTGTCCTGCAAGCATAGAGGTAAAGTTCTGTCCCCACTAAACTGTCCAGAAACATCAACTAAAGATGACCAGTTACCATCAACACCAACGGATGCAGAACACCTCCATCCATGGAGGCCACACATTATAAATACATATCCTGTCATTTAAAAGTGTATATAAAACTTGCAGTGAAAACTCCTCTTTTAATGTTTGGAGCACAGAATGTAAATTGTCCTCATCAGTCAGAATGGAGCTCCTGATTCTGCCATCCTGAAGCAGTGGGTGGCAGCAGAGTGGGCTGTAATCACAGTCCACCTTTAAGCCCCTGTTTACCGCTGCATCACCATGTTGGAAAACAAGCAAAGTGTCCTCAGACTTCTGTACAGGACACACGAACGCATCTCCACCTCTGAGGTCTAATCTGTTATCAAGCAGGAGCAAAACAAAATGTTTTTTTGTCTGATTGAGCAGTAAAAGGAAACAGAAAATCCTGTTTTGATGTATTTTCATGCTAAAGATCTCTTCTATTTACCAGAAGCTGGAGACTCCTGCTGATAGAACGGCTAACTTCCTCAAACTTCTGACATCAAGGGAAGCATTAAAGGTAAAGAAAATACAATTCAGGTGCAGTATGGAAAAAACAATAATTATGACTTCAAAGAATATTTAATGGACTGTACGATGGTGCAGTGTTTAGCGCTAAGGCTGCACAGTGAGAAGGCCCTTGTTTGAGTTCCAGCTATGTCCTTTCTGTGTGGAGTTTGCGTGTTCTCCTTGTGCATGCGTGAGCCTTCCTCAGGCTCTCCGGCTTCCTCCAACAGCCCAAAAACAAGCTTAAAACAAGGTTAATTGGTATCTTTACATTGTCATCAGGTGTTAGTGTGTGACCCTGCAGCAGGCTGACGAGCTGTCCTGGGTGTACCCCCCCCCCCCCCCTCACCCAACAGTCGTTGGGATAGGCTCCAACAGCTCCATGACCCCAAAGGGGATTTATTGGGTGCAGAAAATGCATGTATGGATGCATGGATGAACTGAACTAGATGAACTGTTTTAAATGCGCTTTTGTCTTCATGTTTTTTTTATCTTAAGGTGTTTTTTGAATAATTTATAAGAATACATCAGTAAATCTTGAAAACAGAGATAGGAGTGATAGTGGTTGAAGCACTGATATCACCTACAGACAACTTTGACATGACATGTGCTCATAATGACTGTTGCTGTATTCCACAGCTTCATTCGGCATGTCTTCTACAGAGGTCCTCCGCGAGATCAAGTCCTGCCGCTGGAGAACTTCCTGAGCAAGGACTGTCAAGAAGGGTGTGAAAGGGGAAAGTGCATCCTTACCATCTTGTCTTCTCAGGGAGGGTATTGCGCTGATGAAAAAACAACTGTCGGACTCTTCAGTGGAGCTGGATGAAGGGGCTGTGAGCAGAGAGGCAGTGGGGGGAGCTGAAAGCACAAACATGAACCACAGTTAAATAAAGACGCTTGTTTCCCTCAGTGCAGCAAGCCAATTGATCACAAATCAATCTGTGTACTGTATTTCAGCCGTTTGGCCTGTGTCGATGGAGATTATTTATTGTGGATTCCCAGCCTCTTTACAACGCCATCTTTCTCACACCTACAGAAACACATCAATCTTTTCCCCAAAACAAATCAGGAGCAGGTCTCATCTTCTTTCCTCGTTTGCCTTCTGAAAGTTGCAGAGATTAGTGAACGATATGTTTGTCTTTTTCCACTTCAATGAAGGGTGAATTCAGCTCAGTGCAATAAGAAATGGATTACCCATTCATTAGGGAGGCTGTGTCACTCCTCATTGAGTTGGACAAATAACAAATTAATTCCTAGCCGCCTAATTTCTTTCTGTTCTCCACAGAATATTCCATGACATCGAATTACCGATCGCAGCTCCCTAAACTTTCTCCTCAATTCATTAAAAATTAGGAAGGAAATGCGACTGCTTTGCCAACGCATGACAGAATCCAAAAGTAAAGTGTTAATATTATAGGATTTTGTTAGTTACAGAAAGTTTTCTTTTTGACTTTCTCAGAATCCGCCAAAACTTTGAGATTAGACATCAAAGATACTGAGGTTGTGTTTTTTTTTCCCAGTCAAGTGCAGGTCTGTTGGTGGATGGGTTTGTAAAGAAACAGTGGTGTATTGACAGGCCAGTATTGATGTTTCAATTAGAGCAGCGTTACATCGTGCTGCAGCACGGTAACATGGTGCGTCTCCTGCCATCTGCTCTGCCTCCACGTCTGACGAACGAGGCACGTGGGGCTAATCGAGCCGCACATGAGCGATGGGACCGCAAAATCTGTCTCTCACGCACACAGTCACACATATATCTTATGCACACGTCCTTATGCAGAAAAAAAAAGGTAGAGGGGGAGGGAGGGGAAGGAGAGCTCCTCAGAAAGCCTGATTCCTCCCCTGCTCCCTTCACAGGAGCAGCCAGCAGGTTATTTCTCTGACAAGGAATCCGGTTGAAGCTCCAGATGCATGAGATGAAATTCTTCAAAAGCCCGTGCGATGGAAAGACAAAAAAGGAGACAGCTTCTGCCAGGTTTTCTTGTGCTGGGATGGCCTCAAATCACTGTGCTTTATGCCTGGCATAACTGCCTGCCAAACCACACGAATCAAAGACCTCATTGTGTGGATTACCTCGTTAATCTACTGATGCCATTGAGCAGTATTGCAGGTGTTAATGTGCCAGGTTTTTTTTCTCTTCTTTTATTGGGGAGGTGTACCATCAGGTTCGTAATCTGCTTTAAATGCTTTCTGGGGAGTGCCACACTGACACTCTGCCAAGAGAGCTGTGCTATCGCGAAGAGCTCCTCGTCAATGCAGCGCGCAGAGGGGATGGGCTGACTCAGGCTGCGGCGCCGATGCCAGTGGGACTGAACCACTGAGCCACACACCACTTGTTGAAATGTATGACTGCATGAATAATGAAAGAGGAAGAGGGAAGTGATATTGCTGGAGCGGTCCCACAATGACATCCATCACAGAGGTGCCTCATCTCTCTTCTTCCTCTGTTTCCTGCTCAAACTCTGAGCCTCCGCGCCTCTGTACCTGCCGCAGCTGATAGACTGCAGAGGTGAACTCTAAACCAGAATGAGATAAAGAGGAAAAGAGAGGGACGGACAGAAAGAGAGGTAATCCTTGCTTTTTTTTCCTGCTCCCTGGGGTGGTCTCTTCATCCAGGGCCTCAAAGGGGGACAGAACACACCCCCCTCCTACAATGGAGGGGGACACGCAGGGGCTGTTGCTATTTGAGTGTGTGTGTGTGTGAGCGTGTAGTGGGGGTGCAGCTTTAAGCAGGCCTTTGAGTGGCCTAATTGCGTTGGAATACAGCAGCCTGAGAGCTGGCTCAGATCACGGCGGGCTGCTGGAGGGGTTAGCGCCTGCACCTCGACAGCCACACTCAGCAAAAGAGCCCCGGCACAAAGCACACAATTAATGCTCTCCCTCTCGTTAACTCTCTCCCCACTTTTTGTCCTCTCCTACTTTTCTGTCATTCTCTCCCTCTCATCACCCCCCCTCGCCATATCTCGGTCCCCTCTCCGTCTCTTGTTCCTCCCTCCCTCCTGCCACACCGGCTCACTGTTTCGTCACTCGCCCACTGTATTAATCCTCCCATGCAGCCTGTCAATCTCCCCATCTTTGATGCACACAACAATTGCAGAGAGAATGAAAGGCGTGGGTCAGCCGCCTCTATTATGTAAGACCTGAAGCAGGCCAGCATGAGAACTACTGATATCTCGCAGCTAATCTGAGATAAAATCCTTTAAGTGATGCATGCTTCTGCATATGTTTCACTTTGAAATTAAAATTAAAAACTCTAGAAGCAGAAAATACTTGATTATTTGTGACGACTGCGATTTAAAAGTTTCATTTTCACCTTTGTTTTCCTTCCTGAATATTGCAGTACATGTTGTTATTTTCTCTGCTTACGTGGCAGCAGCTCAGCTAGGGTTTTATATGTTTGCAGGTCCTTCACATCACTGAGAAGTCAATGCATCATCCTTCAGATTAACTTCCAGAAAAACGGGCTGCAGTTGTATTTTCTTGTATTTTGGGGTCAGCAGCAGATGGATGGCATGGGTTAATGGATCTCTGCAGCTCTGATCACACCCCTCTAGCTGTTTTTTTGATGAAACTGGACTCCGCATGTGGAACAATAAGCGGTTTTAAAAAACATATTTCATCAGCCCGTCGTTTGATTTTCTCAATTACCCAAACCATGTCTTGATAAAATCTAATCATTTCCGCTCACAGGACGCTTCCTGGTGAGAAATTGGCAGTGGGATGTGAGCTGATGTATGGGCAGACAGTCGCCTAATTAGAGTGTTAGAAATTGAATCTTTACAGCACATGGGTCATATAATTATCCTACTGTTAATTTAACGGTTACATTCTCTACTGTTCATTTTTATTCCCTTAAATGCAGTTTGGCAGCAGGCCTCGTTGCTCAGCACCGGCTCTCCGTGTATGAGGGGAGGCAGCGTGGCCCCTATCATTGGCCCCTCCGAGTGATTGAATAACTGCAGACCCTGCAGTCCAAATAACAAGGCTCGCATCATTTATGCATTGTTAAGCCATGTAATTGAAGCGAGCCATAGTTTGCATATTACACCATTAAAATAATGTGCTTTGCGTTTCTCCCAACACGACTATTTAAGTCTGTGTGGCGATGTGGTAATGCCTTGAATTACAGCCTAATTACCACAATGTTCTTTTGATTTGGCTGAATTCAATGTTACGCCACAATAATGTTCAGAATTACCAAAATGAATTACCGAGCCGTGCTTGAAACTTTTTATGGGAAGACTTAAATCCTGGTGGCTCCATGCACCGCCAGAGCAGCTGCATTCAAATCTATAAAGGATTATTAGCTGCAGGAATGAGATCCATTAAAGACCCAATCACTAATACTTTGTTGAAGAGCTTGAGTTATACATGGAATATAATCATTTTACATTTCTCACTTGATCATCATCGCCTCTTTTAATCTGGTGTGTGCAAGTATCGCTGATGCAAACAGAATTCATCTTTGCATTTAAGTTTTGACTATGTATTATGGGTAACAATCATTTCCAATAACACATTCATCTTTTTTGTGATCATTTTAGCAAACAATACTTTTAAAAAGTCATTGTTTATTATTTTATATTTGTTTTGTCCCATTAGAGACTAATTATGCTTATTTCAGTCAACAAAGCAGCTTCAAAGCAAAAAGAAAAAAAGATGGGTTAAAACGTGAATCTGCATATGAATGAAAGGTCAAACTGAGGTCGTAGAGTTTTAGCAGCTATTGTTTGTGCTGTATTACACGCGTGTTTGCAGTCTGCGCGCTTCTACGTTCTGATAAAAGTTGAGATTAAAGATTACACTTCTGTTTTTAAAATAAAAAGGTTAAATCTTCTCTCATAAAAACAAACATAATGAGTTTGCTTTATCTTTATTCTAGCTCATTTATTATGAGGCTTACCTTTATTTTAAAAAATGTAAACCGAGTGTCTCAAAGAGCAGTAATTAGTGAATTAAATATCGTTTCTTTCCACCACAAAACTTCCTATCTGTGGAACCTGTGTTGCCTTTATTTGCACTTTTGTGATTTCTTTAAAACATTAAAAACAGATGCTGGAAGGAGTTTCTGTCAGAAAATAAAGACATTTTACAAGTTTTGTTTGTGGGTTTCCTTCCTTATCTGAGTAGGGAGTTGGGAGCGCTGAGGACAGACATAATCTGTCTTATCTCTCAGTTCTTCCAGGTTTTTCTTCTTCTCACGGCCCTCTGCTCTTTGCTCCTCCTTCCTTTATATCCCTGCAAAGGCTTTGTCCCCGCAGCAGCGGCAGAGAGCCTCTCTAAATAGAGGCCTTTAGATAGTCCAGGAACCGGGGGGCAACAGCAGAACCACGGCTGCTGTTGTTTCATTTACCTCTCCCTATGGCAACCAGCAGCAGTCGGCCAGGAATGTCCTCTCTCTGGACAAAGTCCTCGTCCCTGAGGCTGACACTGAGGGAACGACAGCTGGGGTGGGATGGAAATTTGCCCTTCCTGCCCTGGACTGCAGGCCTGAGTCTGGACTTAATCCTACTCTCCTGTCATCACTTTAGAAGATGATGAGCAGCCAGAGAAGCCTTTCACACACTATTAACTCTGTAACAGCTCCCCACAAGACCTGAAAATAATTTATAAATCTTCCTCCAACCTTCCACCGTGATTTCCCACATAGATCTTTCACAAAGAAGCAGAATTAAACTCTTCACCCTCCTTTTTTCCTGAAGCCACTCCTACACAGCCTAAAAAAAAACACCACAGCCCAAAGTTACTGTTTCTACAAAGATCATAACAACCCACTTTATTTTAAGGAATAATCAAAATAACAGATGATACAGATGATGGTGAGGCAGATTCTGACTTTTAAAGTTTAGAGTGATCATAAATTGATGCCAGCAGTCACATGTCTGCAAACAAAAAAGTCTGCATGTCACCAACCAATAACTTTAAATTAAAGAGCCAATCAGAATAATTTTTAATTTAGTAATATGTAAATTTCTAAATAAATCCAACTTTAAATTAAAAAAAAACAACAAATTATTTAAACGATGTTTTACTGTTTCTAATCAGTGGAAACAAATGAAAGGTATATTTTAAACAGTAAATAAATGCGTGAGATTTCCTCAATATTACTAAAATGTGATATTTCTCCAATATTTCGTTTTTTATGTAGAAATATTGCAATTTATAGAAAACAAAATCTACCTTACTCAAACCATATATGGAGAGAGTTCCTTAACCAAATATTCAATTGTGCTCTTAAATATTTTAATTATTACCTTAAAACCCTAATTTTCATTTTGTGGACCAACAAATTTTAATTTTCTTGTTAAAAAAAATATTTTTTTGCAGTCACCTGCTGAATAAAATTTCTATTTGTAGTTTTATGGAGTCCATAAAGTTGATTTAAGTTACCTTAGTAAAACGGTTAGTAATAAAAATGTATTTATTTAATTTGTTTTATTGTTAAACAATAATAATAATAAATTAAAAACAAAATGTCCAATCTAATCTACACCTTGAGCTGGATTAAAAAACATATTAAAGAAAATGAAGTGGATCTTACAGTGGCACTGCTCAGCCCGGCGCTCCGTCTCCCCATGCTTCACTCCGGTTATCCGCTTCCACAGGAGCCCCAACTCGCACCTCTCTTGCATAGAGGGTGGTGTTTGTTGAGGTTTGCGTGCAGCCAATCTCCGCGGCGTTGCCCTTGACAACCACGTCCATCAACATTGGAGATCCAATCGGCGCAAGGGGAGAGGAGGGGTCCAGGTGCGCCTCGGCATCAACTTGGCAGAGCGCCTGGGAGCCGCCTATGGGCAGGAGAGGATCTGTCAAATGCGAGCCTCCTTTAATGAGAACGACCAGTCCACCTCCGAAAGTCATGGCGACCGCAGCGTCCAACCACTACAGCATCCTCACCTCCAGCGCATCCATCGTGCACTCGGAAGCCGGCAGCATGCAGCAAGCCGCGGCGTACCGGGACGCGCAGAGCCTGTTGCAGAGCGACTATCCGCTGCAGAGCAACAACCACACGCTCAGCCACGCGCACCAGTGGATCACGGCTCTGTCCCACGGAGAGGGAGCCCCGTGGTCCTCTAGCCCGCTCGGCGCGGAGCAGGATATTAAACCCGCGGTTCAGGGCACGCGGGACGAGATGCACAGTTCCAGCAACAACCTGCAGCACCAATCACGGCCGCCCCACTTGGTGCACCAGACGCACGGGAACCACCACGACGGCCGCGCGTGGAGGACCACGACGGCGGCGCATATACCGAGCATGGCGACGACGAACGGCCAAAGCCTTATTTACTCCCAGCCGGGGTTCAACGTCAACGGGCTGATCCCGGGCAGCGGGCAGGGAATGCACCACCACAACCTCAGAGACAGTCACGAGGAGCACCACAGCCCGCACCTCAGCGAACACGGCCACCCCCCGTCCCAGCATCAGCACCAGCACCGGCCGCAGAGTCACCACGACCACTCGGACGAGGATACACCGACCTCAGACGATCTGGAGCAGTTTGCCAAGCAGTTCAAACAGCGGAGGATAAAGCTGGGCTTCACGCAGGCGGATGTGGGACTCGCCCTGGGGACCCTCTACGGAAATGTGTTTTCCCAGACCACCATATGCAGGTTCGAGGCCCTGCAGCTCAGCTTCAAAAACATGTGCAAGCTGAAGCCTCTGTTGAACAAGTGGCTGGAGGAAGCGGACTCCACGTCGGGCAGCCCGACCAGCCTGGACAAAATAGCGGCGCAGGGGAGAAAAAGGAAAAAACGGACTTCAATCGAGGTAAGCGTAAAAGGAGCTTTGGAGAGCCATTTTTTGAAGTGCCCTAAACCGGCGGCGTCGGAAATAATCTCCCTGGCGGACAATCTTCACCTGGAGAAAGAAGTGGTGAGGGTCTGGTTTTGTAACAGGAGACAGAAGGAGAAGCGCATGACCCCTCCCGGTGGAGCGCTGCCGGGGAGCGAGGATGTGTACGGGGACACGCCGCCGCACCACGGGGTCCAGACCCCGGTCCAATGAACCCTGCTGGAGCGCTCCTATAGGACTAGCTCATCCTTTTTATTTATCCCCGAGGTTATATATAAATCACTGGACTAAGAAGAGATCTAGTGGGTGTTTTATGTATAATAGATCGCAGTGAGTACTCACACAATATCTGCAGAGAATATCTGAGAAATGGAACATGAGTGAGGGGAGGACAGGACATTTTTTTAGCTCTGTTGGAGCTAAAGGAACAAAAGCCTGTTTGTGTTCTCCGAGGATTCATTCCCAGCACTGTGACCCCAGTCGAAGCAGTTTCAAGGTGTAGCTTCTGTTGTGTGCTGAAAATATACTTGATTAAAAAAGAAAAGAAAGAGAGGAAGGAAGCTTTTATTTTTGTGGAATAATTTTCATTTGCCACTTTTGCATCACCCCCTCCACCCCTCCCCTCTCCAAGCAAGTGTTTTGTTGCCGTGCGTAAAAAGGAGACCAAAAGGCGCGTTAGACTTGCCGCTCCAAACCGTTCGTCCGGCAGTGATGGCTGCGTGAGTGGTGCAGTGGGACTGGGGGGGTCATAGGAGCTGCGTCAATGGACGGCCAAGGCCGGTAGAGAGGCTGTAGCCCCAGTCCAGGAGAGTCCAACCAGCCGCCAGAGTCCCATCTGTCAGCTCAGAACCGCTGTGAAACTCAGACTGCGGCCCGTTCTGTGACGATTGAGGCTGCCGTTAATCTGTTATTATTATTATTATTATTATTATTATTATTATTATTATTATTATTATTATTATTATTATTATTATTATCTCACAGGTGCAGCGCATTGGCCTTAACTCGTTAATTACTCAGAGGTCAGCGGTAAATAAACTGCTTGACCTCTGGTGTCAGCGAGCAGCTCAGTCAGAAATTCCCTTCTCCTTTTCACACAACAAGAGTTAAATAATATCATCTCCTCCCTCAGAGCCGCTCCCTGCTCCAGGAGGGGATTCGTGGTTGATTGGAATAAATGGCACTTTCCCACAACAAGACGGTCTCTGCAAATCGCAGCAGAAATAAGAAGACAGCAGCTCTCTCAGATTATTGGGATCCACTCCTGTAAATATTGTATAATTTTGAAAATCAATGTCTTTTTTTTATCTTTATCTTCACTGGGGCACTTTTTTGTGGATTGTTGGTTTCAAACAGGAGTAAGTCGAGTTTCAGGGTGTAGCCTTATCCATTGCCTTTTATTTCTCAATGTTGCTGAAATTTTGCTTTTATTGCCTTGGCGAAGGCATTTGGTTTCATTTAAATTCACTTTGCATCACATCTGTTCGTTTAAATTTGGAGCAGGTTGGTTATTTCCCCCACTGGCCTTTGCTGGATTGTTTTCCAAAACAAAACAAAAAAATAGAAAATTAAAAAGCTGCGTCAGAGGAGCATTTTAAGCTTTTAGATGGAATTTGAAAGAATAGAAAAAGTCAAATTAAATTATGTCAAACAGAAATTTATGAACTAAAATTTTAATACAGCTTTAATACAGCTTTTTAAAATTTGTATTTTCTTGGAATTAATACTTCATTTGATTTCTAAACAACAAAAAGTGTATTATCATAATTATTATTATTATCATTATTATCATTAATATTGTGAGCGCCGCTGTTTTTCTGAGCTGTTCGTCACGCATTTAATTCAAGCCATTCTGCTCCTTTTTGTTGCTTTAACGTGGAGGAAAACTGGTTGTAGACGATTTGCTACGTTTTCTTAGTTATGTTAATGAAATCGTAATTTATTCCGCGATTTTTTTCAGCAGATGACGTCAAGGGCGAGATTAAAAATAGTTCTATATACATGAATACATTTATATATAGTAACCGCAGGGAAGGCTTTTGTTTTGTATGGAAAAGAGAAAAAATAGATATTTTGACTTTACAGGGAGAATGCCACAGTCTGCAGCGTCACAGTAAATGTACATAGGCCTTCATCTTTTCTCTGCACCGTAGCCCCCCCCCCCCCCCCCATCCATCCATCCATCCTTATTGACACCCCCCCCCCCCCCCCCGCACACACACACACACACACACTTTATGTTCGTCCTGTAAAGAGCAGCAGAAAGGATCCTGGCTGTTTTTCTCGGTAGCTTTAATGAAACCATTCTAATGTTGGAAGTTGTTGGATGTAGACCTGTAGCAACCCCAGCGTTGTTTTTCTTTCTTTATTTATTCTTTTGTAAGGTTATTTTTGTTGTTGTTTTTATTCAGGGTTTGGGGGCGGGGGGGCGGAGGAACTCACTGGATAAACGTGGGGAAATGAAAAAACGCGGAGCTGAAAACGTGTTTCATCATTGGACACATGAACGACGGACTTGCACATTTTTAAACAACGGGGTTGATAATAAACAGCTTTTTTCCAACTTCCAGACTAAATGTTGTTTTTTGTACAGAAACGACGTGATGCTGTCATCATTGTAAGTGAATGTGAGGAGTGTGCGGCTTTCTGACAGTTGAGGTGTTCAAATATTGCTTTACTGGTTAATCTGCAGTTTGCAGCTCTGTCCGTAGCTGTGTGGTGGGGGAGGGGGGTGTCCCAAAGTTTGAAAGAGCTTGAAGATTTTATTTTGAAAATCTCCAAAGATGGGATCTGTTGTTTTCATCATATTTTTATCTTGTCACGTGAAATACGAAAATAACAAAAATAATATTTTTATTTTATTTATTTTATTTGAATCCAAAAAGAAATGGATAAAAACTGATAAAAAAAAGTTCAGCATTTTTAGTTAATTTATATATAATTTTCTGGACTCATGCATTTAGAAATTTTCTACAAAAATGTGGGCAAAAATTATGCATTAGTTCAGTGTGTGCTGAGTTTGGGTCTGGAGTGTCTTTCTGCTGATTTTGTGCGGGATCCAGCTTTGTTTGTGTCAGCTGTTGCAGCGGTGAGTCTGCGCGCATTCAGAGCCATTTCCATAATCACTGCAAATATTTCAATCGTGAAAAAATACATATTATTTGAAAGGTCATATTGTCAAATGTGCATAACGTGATGGTTTCTCCCCCTGAAGAAATGAGTTTGACCTCGCTGATGTTCAGACCAATGCTGCGTCCCGTGCAGGCCTCTCAGGCTGTGAGGACAAACACGGTCTGGATCATGGCGTAAAAGCGCGCCAAAGCGCGAGCGCGCATCTCTGCCTCATCACCACCCCTCGCCTGTCGACCCTCCACTTGGAGGCCTGACAAGAAACGACGGACGGAAGCACGTGGACCCCCCCCCCCCCCCCCCCATCCCCAAAGCAGACTGTAGTTGAGAGTTGAAACAATAAAAAATAAAGGACGCGCCCTCCTGCCCTTCATCTGCTCTCTGGCAGATGCAATTAATAGCGCGTCGCGTTAATTACACCTTTCTTTTTATTTAGGTGAAATTTCCCATTAGACTTCAGGAGAGAGTTAAAAAAAAAAGGGCCGCGGCTGCGCGTTGGTGCTGATGAGAGAAGAGGAGAACTCCGGTGCTCTACCGCCATCTAGCGGCGATGCGACCACCAGAAGGTGAGTCTGTACTTTTTTGATTCAGGTAGGAGGAAGTCTTCTCATGGAGAAATACATTAAATAAACATTTGTTCCTGTATTTCCATGTAAAAAAAACTGTTTGTGTTGTCCCTGTTTATGGAAGGAGTTATTTTATTTGCTTCAAAAACCCTTCCAGCATCACAGAGACACATCTGACCCTCGCAATGGAAATCACTGCAAAATATGAACCAATGACGCTGAAACAGCTGCTGATGATGTTGAAGATGATGATGTTAGTTTGAATCTTACTGGAAATCCACTCAGTCTTAACTAAGGTGATTTCAGTATGAACACCACTGAAAGATCCCCCATGGATTTGCCTGATTGAATTGCACACTTTTACTGAGATGACCCAGGGATGTGTCTGATAGAGACCTCAGCTGTTGAGTGTTTTTCTGGTTAAACATATATGAATCTTTCTCTAAAAGCCATCCATCCATCTTCAGAACCTGCTATATTCCCTGTCAGGGTGACTGGGTTGTCTCAGCCAATCCTACTGTCTGGCACAGACCCACAGTACCTGTTCAGATACACCCTGAACAGGTCGCTAGTCTGTTGCAGGGCCACACAACTACACACACCAAGGGGCATTTTGAGGACAATAACAACAAATACAAACTATTACTGTTAAAACCAAAACAGCAGGCATTTGCAGCGAATCTGGGAATTTTAGTGGACCTTACAGGTGTCCAAAAATCCCAAAATTTGATGTTAGCAGTTATTTCGGTTTTACAACTCAAACCAGACTGAGTTCATGAAAATTGAATATGAGGTTTAGAATCATTTCAGATTTTTGTTTTTTTCTGTGTGAAAAATCATGATTGAACTTTGAAAGCAAATCGACTCTTGTACTGCTTTAAGGATCAGGACGTGGCTAAAACACAGAGTGATTATTTTAATATAAAACAGATTAGTTCAGGTGTAGGAGGATGTCATCAGTAACATCACGACATTTTTTGATGTTTAATTAATTCTGTGTTTGCTTTATTTAGTCCTGCAGGAGCTTTTCATCTACTACAAAGTAGAACAGCATGTCCACATGTGGAACACACAAAGACAAATCGGGCCTATGTATCAATCACACTTTCAATCTGCTGTTTCTCTGCCCCCTGTGCTCTACACACACACACACACACACACACACACACACACACAAACACAATAGTGACACAAGCTCACAGGCTGCAGACTATTCCCCCATTTGACATCCTTGTTGTTTGTTCTCACTCAGATGCATCGCAGCTAATTACACTTTGCACACTTAGGCGCAGAAAATGCGCGCATGCGTTCATTTGTAAACGAGTTATTGTTTAATTATAACTTCACATGAACTTTGCTGATCGGTGGGGCGAATCGTGTCTCTCCTTCAGCGCATAATTACTCAGGCTGTAATTGCTGGGCCTGTTGTTAAAGCGTGCTCGTCTTCCTCCATGTCGGCGCCTCTTGGAGGTGGCCAGAGAAGTTCTTCCACATCTCAGATGCTTCAGCTAAAACCAACAGTTTTAATCAATATTTTTACCAAAAATGACATTCCTGAAGCTCACAAATAAATATGTTTAAAGTTAAAAAGAGATTGTAAATGAGGTTGATCTAGATAAAAATCTGTAAAAAACCCACAGTTCAAATAATTTCTCAAACAAAAACTGTGGGTTTTGTGAGACAACTCTTCATCTTGAGAAACAGTGTTTGTCTTTCAGCAAGCATCATGCAGCCTTCTGAACAGCCCTGTGTGGTCTTGCTTGTTTACAGTAATTACACAGACTTTCACAGCAGGACAACAGCATGTGTGCATAAAAAAAAAACACCATCCTGGTGGATTTAGACATGGGTAAAGCAGTGCTGCTTCACAATGCCGTCTGTGGATTTCACTGCTTAAATGGATTTAGGAACCTGAGCTCTGACATTCTCCATATCCTTGAAAAAACACAAAACATAATAAGCACAGACATGGCAGTGAAGACTATCAGGGATGTCTTCAAAAGCAGAGCCAGAGCTGGGGAACAAGAGAGGGAAGAGTGAGCCACATAATGATGGGTATCACAGTGAGGCTCCCCTCAGGCAGCTCTGAGGCCTGTCAGGTCCCAGCCTGGGGCCGGCTCAGAGGAGACCATCTTCACAGCCGGGCTGCTCACTTTGAGGTTGCAGGGAGCTGAAAAAACACCCGGGACAACAATGTGCCAATGCTCCTCTCCCAGTTTTTTATGCAAAATTTATCACCAACACTCGCATAAATATATTCCCTCTCCAGATTCATCAAGCTCTGTTTACAAGCTCTTGAAAGACAAATAAAAAGCTGAACTAATTGCTGTTGATCTCCTCCTGAGTATATCAGCCTCATACAAGAGCATGACAGCGAGACATCAAGCTGCAGAGCAGAGAGCCTCCATGAATCACGCCTGCACGCTGCAGAGGCAGTGGCGGCGGCGGCAGTGTTAGTGGCGGAGGAATAATCATCGGGGAGGCAGGCCAAATTAATACTTCAGCCGGGGCCGCCTCATTCTCCATCATTAGAGCACATTACAGGGCCACAATATACATCATTAAACCAGGCATAAACAATTCATTAAAAGGCCGTTAAGAAGACAAGCTAATGTCACGTCTCCCTGTTGTATTAATAGACTGTAAAATGGCTGAGGGTTAAGGCAAAAACGATCATTCTGCAGCAACTATCCAGTCACTCATCCTGAATAATGGCTGGAAAATTTAACAGGCAAGTCTCTTTCTAATCACACCATCTCACTTCATGAAGACCCAGCAGTTAGACCATTTATTTTTCTGCAGCAGACGGTCTAATGTTCATTCAATCAGGGGGAAAACGGAATACGTCTAAATAAGACCCCTGCCTCCCCTTAATAACTGTCTTGTTCAAACTATGTGAGAATTAAAGGAGCCACGGCAGATCAGTCATCAGCTTTCACTTTATTTAAAAACCCTGTGTCGTTGTGGGAAAGACATAACAAAACGTCCTGCCCAAGCACGCCACAGAGGTTCATCACATGACCAGAGTGCATATTGATTACAGAGGAGCAAGAAGAACCCCAGCAGCTTCTCCCCACAAACACTTTGATTCTGACAGCTACCATCAGGCTGTCCTTCATGCTGGCGTTTCCCCGGCATCACTGCAGCACTTCTATGTGAATCTCGCTGAGGTGACTTCCTGGATTTTTCAGATAGGCCAGAAAAATGTGCTGCACAGATATGAAACAATCACAACCTGCTGCAGCTTTAGTGAGAATTGCATCATCTGAGGGAGGCACTGCTGTCCATTCTGCCCCATTATTATGCCCCGGGGCTGCAGGTCGGAAGTGACTTAAATACTTCTCAACCCTAAAAAAAAAAATTGAGATGAAATGTAATCTTAATGGGGTGTTTCACGCATTAGATCATTAGGCAAACTCACGGTTTGACTGTAGGACTCTGAGTCAATAAAGTCAAGGAAAATAAGGAACTTAAACTCTTAATCACATACAACCTCAAAAACTGTACAGTTAAGGTTCCATAAACAGGAATTCAAACCATCACTGCATAATCAGGAGAAAACCTGGACACCACAGGAGCAGAGACTAAAGAAATATATATCATTGCATACGAGTCCACTTGTCTGATGTACAATATATGGCAAATGAACAGATCCATTTCTGACTGTGACACATGACTGTAAATGTACTTTGGTGAAGGAACGTACAAGCTCTGCAAACCACAACAATCTACATCACCACATTCAGCAGCATAAGGCACAAATATTTACAAACATGAACATTAAACTCAAAATGTTTCAAAGAGAAAAAAGACCAAGTTGGAACACTTATTCACCAGCAGCAAGATATTTTCTGATGCACTACAACAAATGTGAAAGGATTTCTCCTTTGTCTCAGTTCCTGCAGTGTTAGTTTGAGTTTACAGCGAGCTGCACTCCAGAGATGTCCTTTGTGTTGTTGTGAAGCATTCTGTGTGAGGAGGATGCGCCTGTACAAACCCTGAGTTGACCACCAGACACTGAGGTAACAGCGGTCACATGCTGCCCTCAGTTAACATCACAGGTTTTTACTACACAATACAAAATGAAAATCATTTGCAATATGAGTGCAAATCATTTCAGAATATCTGGATAACTTCTAATATAACCAGAGCCTTCATTATAAACCCTGTTTGAACCGAAATGCCAATTTAAAGAAGGTAAAATCACTAACAACTCCTCACTTCTTTATGTTGTTTAAGAGAAATCAAGTTTTCCAATTACGCAAAGACTTTGGTTATTTTGATGCAAAAATACTACACAACACGCTGATAGTCCTGCACCTAAAGACGCACAAAAATGAAATGACCCTGGCACCAAAAACAAAACCCTTTTTCCTAAAGGACAACACAGTTTAATCATGCTTGAGGGATTCTCATTATGAAAGAAAAAAGGTCAAATCAGTGAAAAGATGATTCAGGGAAAGAACCGGAGTACAGCAAGTGGAAAAGCTAAAGTTTGAGAAAAGTCAACTCAACAAAATGGACTGGACTTTTAAAGGCAGAAACACCCAAGAATGTAAACCAAAACGTTCTCCTGAAATGTGGTAACAACACCTACACAGCTGAAAACCATTCAAGACTGCAAAAGGCGCATTTTTTGACTAAAATATTTCCAAGTAAGACAATCACACCAAGACCAATTGATTCAAACTTCAAATGTGTCTTATTTCTGCTTTTCTATTGACTGGTAAAAGACCTATTTATGTTTTCTGCTGTACAAGGTTTTAGAAATGTGTCATCAATGCATTTTAGTGCTACAGCAGCTGAAGGTGTTTCTTCATCTTTACGTCTGCAGTTTGAGCCCCAGAATTTACGGTTAGCTTTAGACTGTGAGGCTTTACACAACACAATGTGTAATAAATGACCAACCCAGGCTTGAATGGAACAGGCTTGGACCAACAACATTTTAAAAAGAATCCACTCTTATTTTTAAATTCTTCCAAACAGGCCTAAATTAACATTTAACATTTCTTCAATTGATCATCTTTGAAGATGAGAGTGCACACTTCTAAAGTGAGCAGAGAAAATGCTTTAGAAAAACTATAAACTTAATGCTTTAAGGTTGTAACCTAAATAAAATAGTTTCACTCGTCTACAACGGTTTGGTGAAGCGGTCTTAATACAACCCAGAAAAATATTTCTAAAAAAAAACGGAAAAAAAAACGACTAAAGGAGTCCCTCTGTCATTTGTCTTTATAAACCTGCACAGGTGTACCATGTAAATGAGGCTTCAGGTAAGGGAGAACTCTTTCAGACTGTAAGGAATTGAAGTGATGACTGACAGCTAACCCGACCTCAACAGGAGATCTGTCTGTTACAACAAAGACAAAAGGGATACAATTTCTTCAGATCTGCAAAAGATATTTGCTGTTTTCAGTTAACCTGGTCTCAGATTTTGAGCAAGTACAAACAAAACAGGAAGATTATGAAAGATGAGCGTACGGGCGGGAGAGCGAGGGCGAAGAACGCTGACAAAGCAGAAATGAAGTCCAACCAAGGAGAAACAGGAGTCAGTGGAATATCAAAGGGCTGTAAAAATGTACGTGTTGTAATTTCTAATCATAGGCCCACTGTCATGTTGAAAAGGTGGACAGGTAGTGTGAACACAGAAACCCTAAAGGACAAAGAGAACACAGTCCCAGCAGACGTCTCTTCTGAATAAGCAGGGAGCGCAGCAACAGAAATCGAGGCTAAACTAAAGTTGGAACATCACCTTTGCAGCTGAAAGCATGAGTGGTGATCATGTGGAAAAGTTTATCTTCCCACAGACAAGAAGGAAAAGTCACCAGAGCAAGCAATATTTCAATGTGTTTGTCCGTGTGCGTGGGTGTGTGTGTTTAAGGAAAAGTCTAACCGGATTAATTGCAATACCAGAAAAAAGCTCCAGAGAAGGAATTTAGTTCCAATGTTTCATGTTTTAAGTTTA
The DNA here is from genome assembly GCF_053564925.1 of Oryzias latipes. Classification (NCBI taxonomy): domain Eukaryota; kingdom Metazoa; phylum Chordata; class Actinopteri; order Beloniformes; family Adrianichthyidae; genus Oryzias; species Oryzias latipes. The sequence continues at coordinate 6,216,717 of NC_136252.1, read as the reverse complement.
TGTTTTACTCAAAGACAAAAGAAAAGCGTCAACACAATGTTCTAACTTTGTTTTTCTTTTGTTTCATTTTTTTTTCTTTTTAAATGAGCTGCAGAATTTCAAACGAATCATTTACAACATTTTTACTATTTGCTTCTCATGTGCTACAGAAAACTTTTTCAGCTGTCAAGAATAAAAAAAGAAAAACTCTTTGTTCTCATAATTATTATTGTTTTAACAAAATATGACTTTTACCTGAATTACTTTAAAGATTAGACCATCTTTGCCAGAAGTTCTCTGTGCAAACGACTAATAATCATTTTTAAAAAGTCCACCAACTACCCGAGGCGGCTTAAAGCAAAGCAGAAATCTGAAAGCTCTGAGGGAAGAAAGTCTGCCGTCTCTTTCTTATAGGATGAAAAACTTTGAGTGTATTTCTATTCAAATGTAAGTTTGCATTGGAGTGCAGATCTAGTATGAAATAATCTACCATTTTAGAAGAAGTGATGAATGCAGAGGCTCAGTCAAAGCCCTGAAACCAGCTGCTATAAGCAGAGCTGTACAGGTCAGTAATCTGAGCCAAAGTTAAGACCACAACCACTGGAAAACTGTAAAAAAGGTTTTGTTTTCAATCACGTCTTGAAATTTATGCACAATAGTGGAAGAATGGTGACTTCTTAAAATGATAGGGCCAACATTAATTCATGTTTTACCAATGTTTAAGAAGGCACTAAGCGAAAGGAATAAACCTTTGTGAGATGAATACGTGAGGCCAGAACAGTTGGAACAGAACAAAAATAACTCCTTACATTGGTATGAGATGCAAGCAAAACAAACTGTGGCTTTACTTTAACTTATTTTAAAAAGTCTCAGCCTACACCCAGAGGGCTAAGCTGTTTGTGTTCAGTCAGTACAATCCTCCAAAAGCTATTTAACTTAGAACAACCTTATTGTTTGCTGTCTAACAGAAGACTTTGTCTGTGGTGCAGGTTCTTCATCTCCTCTGACCCGCCTCCACCTTATTTTGGGGCAGCATCTGTTGGGTAGCAAGCTTTCCTCCGCTTGCCTCGTGGCAGAAAGAAAGGGGACTGTGGAGTCACTGAGTAAAACTTTTCTTGATGAAAACATTGGGGAAGAGGCTGGACAGCTCTTGGACGACCTGCATGTCTATCTGGGAGCAGAAGGAGATGTCCAGGAGAAGAAGTTTAGGACAAGCCTGAAGGAGTTTCTTCAGAGAGGCAGCACTCACCAACCGTGTGCCTGTTTGAGAAGAACCACAGTGAAGGGGGAGAAAACGTTACCGGGTAGAAATCAAGCTTTAAAGTCAAAAGTCAAAAGAGCGGATTTAAAAATATTAGTCATCATGTCAGACATCGTTCTTGTTTTTGTGGGTTTATTAACATTGTTGCAATGGAGAACACGAGAGTTCTTCAGAGACAAAGTGAGTCACAGTTTATCCTTAAAGTGAATCAATGTTCTTTGACCAAAGATATTAATGCTAAACATCTAAAAAAGCTTCTCGATCTGCTAAACATCTGTGTGAAACGTTGAAGACCAGCTGGTGGGAGCGCGTGGAAACCAGGGGGGGGTCACTCGATAGCTGAGGGGCCAAAATCCAAAACATGCTGAAGGTCGCGGGCCGAACAGGAGAAATGTTAAATGAATACACTATAACTAAACTTTTTAAACATCACAAGCTTTTAAAAGTCACAAAAAGACAAATAATATTATTCCGGAATAAATCAACTTAAACCTTAAATAACTTATATTTTTCTCTCCACAAAAATATATCCTATCAAAATGAGACCAATAGAAATAAGCAAACGTTAAACGAAAAAAACATCAACATTTCTTTACACTTATGCCATTTAATATAAAAAATAAACTGAAATAGTAAATTTACCAAATTATTTTGCTCTCCATAAAAAAAATAAATCTTGTCAAAATTACATGAATTCAAAATAGGTGAATGCTGCCTAACAAAACAAACAAATTAGTGCTTTTCAGCAATAACAAATCAAATGTAGTTTTCTTTGCTCTTGTGTCATTTTATCAGAGTAATAAAATTAAACGGCGAGCTGGATGTAGCCCATGATGACACATGATGTAAACAGGTGAGTGAAGGAAGGAGGGGTCGGGTTTACTCTGCACCAACAGTTCTGCCCACATGTCGGAGGTAAATTTCTAAAGAGCACCTGCCGCTCTGCCGAAACTATGTCCCCGCAAACTAAAAGTTTTTTGATTTTGGCTAAAAACATCATATTTGAAAGACCACTGGGACAGCTTTAAAAATGCATCAAAAGATAATCAAAGCAGGACTTTAACAACTACAGTTAACTGATGATAAGCTTCAGCTAAAAAGCATTGACACATAATGGTGGTGCTGAAAGTGTACCGAGTATGTCGAGATGCTGCAGGGAGGGACACCAGGCAGTCAGCTCCTCTATGTCAGAGTCACAGACGGTGCGGTTGGCAGTGAGGAAGAGCTTTCGGAGTCGAGGCAGACTGCGGGCGAGCTGCTGGAAACAACCGGTGCTGCTCTGCAGCGTGGGACACCAGCCCAGGTCCAGCTCCTCCAGCATCCTGATCAACCACATGAGACACATGAAAACCACGGAGACCCAGCTTTAAACTCAGTCAGGCGGTAAACCGACTGATTTCCCTTTGAAAAGGAGTCACATTTGGAAGAAACATGTACAGATTTTTGAAATTCCTGCTCTATTAAGAAGCTTATTTCAGTTGAGTCTGTAGGAATTATCACGACGATTAATGATTGAGCAGAAACAGAGCAATCTTTTACAAGAAGAATGTTATTATCAGTTGTATTTTCCACCTGCAGGTTTTGCTCACCTGCAACCAGAAACGAGCTCATTGAGGCCTCGGTCAGTCAGGTTTCTACAGCGCCACAAGTCCACAGAGCGCAGGGAGCGACAGCGCGTGGCCAACATGCTGGCTACAACATCATAGTCATCGATCTGAGGAGGATCCACGCAAAAATGAAATCAGAAGCAGGAAAACTGCATTTCCTGAAAATGCATGTAAATGCTGACAGCTGAAGCTGGGCTTGAGGATACAGAGGTACTCGGAAGCAAATAAGGACATGTAGAAAACTGAAAAAGTTGCTAGAACTTGTATAGGCCACTTAGTCCTAATATAGCAAAGTAAAATACAGCTAATGCTAAACCCTGTCATATGCCGTTGTTTATTCATATTTAAATTGCGCAATGATAAATGTGTTATCTGCGTGTGCTTTCTTCAAAACAGAGTTGAACATGGTTATATAGTGAAACCTAAACCTAATATTAAATGTAATATCTCCAACACTAGCTAATACAAATGACCAAAGAATGGTTAAATGTAAGAATTGCTGGGCGGGCCACAAGCTCCCCGTTTCACTCCACTTGTGTCATGGTGGCTGTGTCAGCCACCTCCCCCTCCCAGCACTCCTGCTCCTGCTCTGCTGATTGGAACCAGCTGTCCTGCATCTCCTCATCTCCTGCCTGCCTTCATAAGGGTTGTCTTCTCCAGTATCCAGCGCCAGTTTGTTATACTTACTCCGGTGCTTATGTCTGGCCCTTTAGTATTCGCTAAACCTTGTCAAGTCACGTTGTTACTTACCTTGCTTGTACTCACCTTCAGGTTCATCTCCCACTGGTCATGCTGGTTCCCGCGGTTGAGCTCCTCTCCACGTTCCACGCTGGTCCCGCCGTCCTCGGCGCCCACGCCTCGCTCCACATCGATCCCGCTGTCCTCGGCGTCCTGCTCCACCTCAAGTTGGTCCCGCCGTCCTCGGCTCCCCCACATTACGCTCCTCAGGTTCCACGGTCCGCCGCGCTCCTGGGACGTCAAAGCGTCATCCAAAGATTTCTCAAGCTACGCTCTCTTGGAGACTCTGTAAAGCCCCTGGAGAATTAAATACTCTTTACAAACTATTTCTGGTCGAGAGTTTACTTCCGGGTTTCAGCAACTGGGTCTGCCACGTCCACGACGTCATGACAGAACAAACTGGCCCCCGCGGAACAAAATTATGACGTGGGCAACCGCGAACTCCTTGCCATTAAGCTCGCGCTTGAGGAGTGGCGTCATTGGCTTGAGGGGGCTGAGCATCCCTTCATTGTATGGACCGACCATAAAAACCTAGCTTATCTCCGTACAGCTAAACGCCTTAACTCTCGTCAGGCCCGTTGGTGTCTTTTCTTCGATCGCTTCACTTTCACCATCACATATCGTCCCGGTAGTCGCAATGTAAAACCTGATGCCCTCTCGCGAATATTCAGCGCCCACGATCATCATGAGGCGGTTCCCATCATACCCCCCACATGTGTCATTGGTAACCTCACCTGGGATATCGAGACCCGTGTCCACCAGGCCCAAGGCGAAGAACCCGACCATCCTCCTCCCCCCGCTAACACTCTGTATGTTCCCTCCTCACTCCGTTCCGATGTCCTGGTGTGGGGGCACACGTCCCGGGTATCCTGCCATGGGGGTGTCCAAAGGACTCTAAATCTCATTAAACGCAGGTTTTTCTGGCCTTCCATGGAGCAGGATACCAGGGAGTTCGTCGCCGCCTGTACGGTGTGTGCCAGATCTAAGTCCTCCAATTCACCTCCCGCCGGCCTCCTCCACCCTCTGCCCGTCGCCGGGCGCCCTTGGTCCCACCTCGCATTAGACTTCGTCACTGGGTTACCTCCTTCCCAAGGTAATACGGTTATTCTCACCATAATCGATCGTTTTTCCAAAGCCGTTCAGTTCATTCCCCTACCTAAACTTCCTACGGCCACCGAAATGGCTGACGTTCTAGTTCACCAGGTCTTCAGGCATCACGGGATACCCACAGACATTGTTTCAGACCGGGGACCCCAGTTCGTGTCCCAGGTTTGGCGTTCTTTTTGCTCTGCTCTTGGCGCCACGGTAAGCCTGACCTCAGGATACCACCCCCAATCTAACGGCCAAGCTGAACGTGCAAATCAGGAGTTGGAGGCCGCACTCCGTTGTCTGGCGGCCCAGAACCCGTCCAGTTGGTCCAAGTTCCTCGTTTGGATTGAGTACGCACATAATAACCATCCCTCCGCTGCCACCGGTATGTCACCCTTCGAAGCCTCTCTCGGTTATTCTCCACCTCTGTTCCCCTCTCATGAACTGGATTTGGCCGTCCCTTCTGTGCAACACCACCTCCAACGCGTTCAACGCGTTTGGCGCCAGGCCAAGGCCGCTCTCCTGCGTACACGGGACAGTAATTGTCGGATCGCCAACCGTCGCAGGAGAGCGGGTCCCGACTACCAACCCGGTCAAAAAGTCTGGCTTTCCTCCAAGAATATACCCCTGCAATCTACCTCTCGTAAACTGGCGCCCCGCTATATTGGTCCATATACTATTGAGAGAATCATTAACCCAACCTGTGTCAGACTGCGGCTCCCGGCGGCTTTAAAGGTACATCCCTCGTTCCATATCTCGAACATCAAGCCCTTTCAGGAAAGTCCACTTTGCCCGCCATCCGCTTCCCCGCCTCCCGCCCGGGTCATCGACGGCGCTCCTGCTTTCACCGTTAGTCGGATCCTGGACATCCGCCGCCGGGGTCGCGGCTTCCAGTACCTGGTGGACTGGGAGGGGTACGGTCCGGAGGAGCGTTCATGGATCTCGCGCTCCCTGATTCTGGACCGTTCCCTCCTGGACGACTTCTTCCGGGCCCACCCGGATCGCCGTCCTGGACCGCCTGGAGGCGGTCGTTGAGGGGGGGGTACTGTCATGGTGGCTGTGTCAGCCACCTCCCCCTCCCAGCACTCCTGCTCCTGCTCTGCTGATTGGAACCAGCTGTCCTGCATCTCCTCATCTCCTGCCTGCCTTCATAAGAGTTGTCTTCTCCAGTATCCAGCGCCAGTTTGTTATACTTACTCCGGTGCTTATGTCTGGCCCTTTAGTATTCTCTAAACCTTGTCAAGTCACGTTGTTACTTACCTTGCTTGTACTCACCTTCAGGTTCATCTCCCACTGGTCATGCTGGTTCCCGCGGTTGAGCTCCTCTCCACGTTCCACGCTGGTCCCGCCGTCCTCGGCGCCCACGCCTCGCTCCACATCGATCCCGCTGTCCTCGGCGTCCTGCTCCACCTCAAGTTGGTCCCGCCGTCCTCGGCTCCCCCACATTACGCTCCTCAGGTTCCACGGTCCGCCGCGCTCCTGGGACGTCAAAGCGTCATCCAAAGATTTCTCAAGCTACGCTCTCTTGGAGACTCTGTAAAGCCCCTGGAGAATTAAATACTCTTTACAAACTATTTCTGGTCGAGAGTTTACTTCCGGGTTTCAGCAACTGGGTCTGCCACGTCCACGACGTCATGACAACTTGCTCTGCTAAAAAAGTAAAATAACTTTAAGCAAATAAGGCCCAAAAAAGACTACCGATACATTTTTAAAAGAAACACGAAAATTTGTTTTAAAAAGAAAAAAATAAATAAAAAAACAAAAGGATTTAGACACCAAGATTAATGCTTAATTTTTTTCCCTCCTTAATAATGTGCTACTGTGTTAAAAAGTGTGTATTTTTTCTTTAACATTTTTTTTCACATATGATTATTAGAAAATTCTACCACTTTATGTGGTCAAATGTCAGTTAGATTCAATGTGTTTCCACACATTGGACTGGAATGATGGACAGATCATTTTTTGCTGTCATTACGTGTGTTTGCTGTGATGGTGTGATGGTTTTTTTGTCATTATAGAAAAAAACCAACATACCTCAATCCAAATGATATTTTCCAAAATCGATATAATGGACTTATTTCATTTTGAAATGATTTTTATAACGTATGGAATGACTCAACAACTTGCCTACGACAGATCGATTTGGTTGGATAGTAAGAATAGAAATCAGTTACTGAAATGCAATTTGTATGCAAGTAATAGCTGGGAATGTGACAAAAAGAATCTTAAACCTTAAGCATTAATGTAGTAGTACCTAAGTTTTCCTAAACAGAATATACGCATCAACCAGCCCACGATAGTGCTGCTGTTTTATTAATGTACTCTTTTATTACTTTTCACTTAAATTGATAATTAAAAGCTTCAAAGCTTTCTTCTTAATGATCATTGAAATCTGAAGGACACTCAGATCCATACACTCTAAAACAGACTTTCCTAAATGCTGCAGACAGTATGTGGAGATAGAGACAATGTTTGTGTCAAACTAGTTCATTTCTCACAGATTTATAGCAGACTTTGCTATATTTTTTTTATGAAACTCTTGAAAATACTTTTGAATATATGGTATGAGCAGCCATGAATCAGTCTGTGGTGGATTCTCTACATTCTGCTGAGTGTTTTGACATACTGGAATGATAAAGTGTCAGTAATAGCTGGCATCACAACTTCCCTTTCTCTAGAGACCAAGAAAGACATTACTAACAAAGAGTCCCTTGATCAGACTTTCAGTGTTTTGGCTTAGTGTTAGATAATGTGGCCATTTTTTAATCCTTTCATCCACAGATGAAAGCAAATAAACGCATTTAACAGATAAACACCTGATACCTTAACCACCAAAATGACTGCATTTAGAACATTTCCCTGAGTTATCTTTGGATGAAACTGTCTTTGAGCATCTCTACTGTCAATCACTGATAGCAGTGCAGTTATTTTTGAAGAGATCACAAGAGGAACTGTTCTAAAATGTTGCGTTCTTTTCACGTTTTCCTCTTTTTAAATCTTCATTTGAGTTAGATACATTCTGTAGCAACTGACGTTAAGCTGTTTTAATCTGTTCTGCATTGCTATCCTCAGTTATAGTCAAAAGATTCTGTTGTGTTCTGTGTTTCCATTGGTGCTCCAGTCAGTTAGATGAATGTGATTGGAAGAGTGTGGGTGGGGGCAGAGGAGCGAATGAATGTAACTCTTGTGCTATCTTATGGGGTCCAGATGACCCCACCCTTACATTGACGGGTGGATAAAGGTGGAGAGGATTTCATGTAATCCATGGACACCAGTGAAGATCAGAAATCATTGAAGAAAAAAGGCTCAGCGCACTGTCTAGTGGGTCTAGATGACCCACTAGGCTAGCACAAGGGATAAAGGATTGTCGTGAGAGAGTGTGTGCACGGAAATCGAATAAGAAGACAAGGTCAGGGCGAGTCTTCCGTTTTGTGCCGTGTTTGGTGTGGTTACGGCGGACAGCAACCGTTTAAGCTGTCTACGACTTTTCATTATGTCCAACCGGACGTTACAATACATGTATGAGCACAGAGTTGTAGCGGAACAGACGGTCCGGAACAGACGGATCCAGTGTGAATCCACCCTAAAACGAAGATTTAAAGTCCCACTCTGACTGGCGCAGAGCAGCCCTACCCCCCCTTTCTCTCTCTGTTGCTGAGAGCTCCACGTTTACACACTCTCCCACTAACTTACAGTCCTCACACCCCCAACCTAACATTCCTGGCACAACAAAAATTATAGCTGGATAACTATATTGGAGCTATCCAGCTGTACAGTTTTGAGTCAGATGCCATCTCAGACAACTTCTAAAAAAAACATTTAAAAACAAAAACAAAAAAACACTTTTTTCATCGGAGTCGGTCTTTAAGTAATAAATGATACAAACACAGCTTGTTGACACATTGCTTGTGTCTAAAAATAAAAACTAAACAAGGATATTTTTAATGCTGACTTGTATTATTTATGCAAATTGTTGTTCGTTAATAAATGTTTATAAAACAAGGTTATTAAGCATAACTACAAAAACTTAATAGCTTATTCAAGCACTTTCAGTGCTAATCTTTGAGAAATAAGATGCTTCTAAGTCAAAGCAATATTTTGGTATAAGAAATTATGACAGCTCATTATAAAAAAAAAAAAATCAAACTTTGTGTTTTTGGAAACAATACAAAGATTTAACAGCACGTGTATTTATACTGCAGCGTTGAGTGGATTTCATGTGGGAACTATTGTATTTCTCCTGAGCCACACATTTACGGTCTGAAGTATATTTACAGCTATATTTGTGCAACATTCATTACAGTGTTCATCCATGCTCACCCTCACACAGCTCCCCAGGTTGAGATGTCTCAGCTCTACGCAGAAAGTCAGGATGCTCAGGATGGCCGTTTGCTGCAGAGTGAAACAAAATCAACTCTATAAAGTCTGCAGAGAGTCGGATGCCTCCATAAATACACTGGAGGACAGGCACTACCGCATTAAAAACAAGGTAGGAAGGATACTAATTATTGAAGGACTGGGGCCAAATTTCTAGCAAGTCCGTGTTGCCCAGCGACAGCCCCAAAACATCACTGCTTTAGAGTTGATCTGCATGAAGCAATGGGTCAAAATACCAGCAACAAGTTATGAATACCTATGAAGACTTACAGAAAACGTTTGACTGCTGTCATTGCCAAAAAAAAGGTATATAACAGAGTATTGAGTAGAACTTTTGTTATTGACCAAACACTTATTTTCCACCATAATTTACAAATTACTTAATAAAAATCAAAGTAGATGATTTCCTGAACTCTTTTTTAAATTCAGTCTTTCATAGTTGAAGTGTATCTTTGATGAACATTTCAGTCTTTTTAAGTGGGACAACTGGCAGAATCAGTGATGGACAAGTACTTTCTTGATCTTCTTCATGAAAAAAAAATTATATTTAAATAAAGAAACACATCCAGTCTTTTCACGCTTGGAAGGCAATTTCTGGTTTAAAGGTAATATAATGATACAGAGGATATCATTTTTACATTTTTTAATAGAGTGAAAGTGAGAACTTTTCTTCAGTAGCAGTAGGATGAATATAGAAGGAATTCAATGCGATGATTGCCAACACAAACACCTCTGTGACAGAAAAGTTTCAAGTAAGAGTGTCTTTTGTGTGTGAATGACTGTCTGGCATTTTCATAAACGTCTCCTCCCTGGCGAGGCAGTCATTTAATTAGAGCGCTGACAGGGTAATGACAACTGAGATGTCCGGGCCTCAACAGACACGCAGCTGTAAGCAACCTGCATGATGCCGCCTGACTCCACGGCAGAAACTCTACCCTGCCTGATGCCCACAGCAGCACTGAAACACCCCAGATGCTGCAGAAATGCTGAGATGCAAGACAAAAACCAAAGTCAGACACGCCTGAGCTCAAACACCAGCTACGCATCACTAACCTCAGTCAACAAGGTTTATCCAAAAAGACAACACTGGGCCGTAGGTGCTCTTAGTCTAAAACAACAACTGCACTCTGAAGCATCTTATAAAAAATGCATTTGTTAAAATCAGAAAATAAAAAGATCAAATATTAGCAGTTTTTCTGACACTGTCAGAAAAGTAGAGGAATATCTGAGGCCTCGAGTAAGACATTCCTAAAAGCAGGAAACTGGCCCAAAAACATTCAAAAGCCTTTAATTTAGCTATGATCACACACTGACCTTCTCACTAATGAATTCATATGATATCAGCTCCAGTCCATTTCAATCAGGATCAGTTCAATACAGTAAATTTTCCAAATAAACTTTCCACTCTTCCAACTACTCCAAAAACAAGTTGTCCTGCAAGTCTGAAGCAGGATTGTTCTACTTTTGTTTTGAAAAGAAAAAAAGCTAAATGAAGAGTTAGAAAATAAAGAACTGAAAGGAATTCATCTTCCTGCACAGAGTTATTCTGCCTAGTATATGGGAATAAAAGGAAAGATTATTTGGCAGTGGAAGTGTATGTTGCAATATTTAATTTTTTTATTTGCCTACAGTACAGACCAAAAGTGTGGAAACACCTTCTTATTCAAAGAGTTTTCTTTATTTTCATGACTATGAAAATTGTAGAGTCACACTGAAGGCATCAAAACTGTGAATTAACACATGTGGAATTACATACATTACAAAAAAGTGTGAAACAAGTGGAAATACAGTACAGACCAAAAGCTTGGACACACCTTCTCATTCAAATGAATGAAAAGGTGGGTCCAAAACTTTTTGTACTGTACTGTATGTGTTATTATAGGTTCTTCAAAGTAGCCACCTTTTGCTTTGATTACTGCTTTGCACACTCTTGGCATTCTCTTGATGAGCTACAAGTCACCTGAAATGGTCTTCCACAGTCTTGAAGGAGTTCCCAGAGATGCTTAGCACTCGTTGGCGCTTTTGCCTTCACTCTGCGGTCCAGCTCCCCCCAAACCATCTCCATTGGGTTCAGGTCCGGTGACTGTGGAGGCCAGGTCATCTGGTGCAGCCCCCCATCACTCTCCCTCTTGGTCAAACAGCCCTTACACAGCCTGGAGGTCTGTTTGGGGTCATTTTCATTAGGGTTGTGCCGATGGACAATACCATTGTTGATTGTTGATTATAAAAAACGTTCACATGGGTCACACTTTCGGTCGGAATAAATCATTCGCACATGCGCAGTAGAGTTGAAAATACCGGAAGAGAAAATTAGTTCCGCAGAGCGGCTACATGCATAGATACTTCAGCTCGGTAATATGCCAGATGATCTCCTAAATGTGCTTTTATTATTGTTACGGTTATTATGAAGCGCCTGTTCGCTCATCAATTTATTTTTAATCCGTGTGGTCAGTGCTTTTTCTGTTGAAGAACAGAGCCGGACGGAGTTAGCAGTAAGCTAACACGGGCTAAAAACATTAGCTTTGGATGATCATAAATCCATGCGGGAAATGCTGCAATCTGCATCTTGGCTGCACGTAAATGTGTGGGAATGACATCAGCCTTTATTTTGTCGGGACACGACTGGAAACACAAATCACGAGATTGTTTGAACGGTTTCGAAGGACTGAGCAACATGTCTGCTTAAAGCCGCTGTGTGTGTGTGTGCTGGCGGTCCGAGCTCTGCCCGGACACACACTTTACCGGGACACCCGGTTCTCCTGAGTTCGGTAGCTCGTTCACGTAGAGCTGCGGGACGGATCACAGTCCTAAGTCCCCCACACGTAACAAAGCATCCTCCCTTCCCCTTAAACACAAAGCTGTTAAGTCCGTCTGCTCTGCTCAGAGACATGGTAGATAGCTCCACGGGTCCACCTGACTATTAAGTGCAGGAGCGGACTACTTCTCTTCTATTTTTTTTTATTTTTTTTCTATTGTTTTGTTAAAGTCACTTCCCTCTTGGCATATAATAACAAAAAAATAACCCCCCCCAACGATACCATCATCCATGGTTGACTGCAAACATCGTCAACTGCCAATTTAAGGGACATCGCCCAACCCTAGTTGTCCTGTTGAAAAATAATTGATGGTCCAACTAAACGCAAACTGGATGGAATAGTATTCCGCTGTAAGATGGTGTGGTAGCCATGCTGGTTCAGTACGCCTTCAATTTGGAATAAATCCCCAACAGTGTCACCAGCAAAGCACCACCACACCATCACACCTCCTCCTCCATGCTTCACGGTGGGAACCAGGCATGTAGAGTCCATCCGTTCACCTTTTCTGCGTCGCTCAAAGACACGGTGGTTGGAACTAAAAATCTCCAATTTGGACTCATCAGACCAAAGCCCAGATTTCCACTGGTCTAATGTCCATTCCTTGTGTTCTTTAGCCCAAACAAGTCTCTTCTGCTTGTTGCCTTTCTTTAGCAGTGGTTTCCTAGCAGATATTCTACCATGCAGGCCTGATTCACAGTCTCCTTGTAACAGTTGTTGTAGAGATGTGTCTGCTGCTAGAACTCTGTGTGCCATTGACCTGCTCTCTAATCTGAGCTGCTGTTAACCTGCCATTTCTGAGGCTGCTGACTCAGATGAACTTATCCTCTGCAGCAGAAGTGACTCTTGGTCTTCCTTTCCTGGGGAGATCCGCATTTCAGCCAGTTTCTTTGTAGCGCTTGATGGTTTTCTTGTCTGCACTTGGGGACACTTTCAAAGATTTCCCAATTTTTGGGACTGACTGACCTTCATGTCTTAATGTAATGATGGCCACTCGTTTTTCTGTACTTAGCTGCTTTTTTCTTGCCATAATCCAAATTGTAACAGTCTATTCAGTAGGACTATCAGCTGTGTATCCACCTGACTTCTGCACAACACAACTGATGGTCCCAACCCCATTTATAAGGCAAGAAATGACACTTATGAAACCTGACAGAGCACACCTGTGACGTGAAAAACATTTCAGGTGACTACCTCTTAAAGCTCATCAAGAGAATGCCAAGAGTGTGCAAAGCAGTAATCAAAGCAAAAGGTGGCTACTTTGAAGAACCAACAATATGACATATTTTCAGTTGTTTCATACTTTTTTGTTATATTTCATAGTCGTGAAAATAAAGAAAACTCTTTGTATGAGAAGGTGTGTCCAAACCTTTGGTCTGTACTGTATGTAAGAATTCTCCGCAATGATGAATTAAAGATCATCAAAACAGGAACATCTCTATTAATGTGTTTCTAGACAATCAAAACCTATTATTTGCTATTTATTACCCATACCATTTTATTACACATGAATACTTCAAAATAAAAAGGTTCTCGTCCACAGGTGATGAGCATCAATAACTGTGAGAACGTACCTCTATCTTAGTGCGGTAGAGCACCAGCCTGCGGAGATGTGTGAGTTTAGAGATGTGTGTGAAGGCCTGTGGGTGGAGGCGGTCACAGGAGGACAGATTTAGCTCCTGCAGGTCAGGACAAGCCTGAGAGATGACCTCCAGACGGGCTTCATTCAGGAAGTGACAGCATGACAGTTCCAGGCAGACCAGGCTTTGACCACAGGCCTTCAGAAAACTAAAAGAAAGTGATAGAATGGAAGAGGGACAAAAAAGAATACAGATTAACCTCCCCAAAAGCTAGTGCTTTCCTTTAAAAAGGTTATCCTGCTGTTGAAATGACTCCCCACCCCAGGTTATTTCTCCAAGCACGATGAGGTCTTTGAAATGTCTCTATGTGAGAGTTTTCAGGGATTTTTCAAAGTCAGTTTTTAGGTTTTCTAGGACTTTGGGCCTTCTAACCTGCTGAAGCCTGTCAGAGTAAAGGCTCCACGGTTGCCGGTCCAGGACAGGTTGAGCCTCTGGAGGAGGGTGCAGCGGCTCTGTAGGTGTCCCAGGGAAGCGTCATTTAGCCGGGACCAGTAGGGTTGCAGACTCAGCTGGGTGTATTGCAGCGGGTCGCAGCAGTGCTGGTGCAGCAGCTTGCAGGTCTGAGCCAGACGGCAGAGGTCTGGCAGGGTCAGGTGGCTCAGTATCAGCTGGATGAGCTGCGCACAGAAGATGGGCAGAGGGGTCAGGGAAGGAGAGGAGGACCAGACAGGAAAAGGCAACAAACTGAAAGTACAGGGACGAAGCATGTTTTGCTCAACACAAGAGCAGTGTAACCTGGTATCAAATACAATGTAAAGAATATTAATTGTGTCCCCTCTATTAGGCAGATCTAAACAGTCAGCACAGAGCTCTGAGAGCAGGATGAGGAGTGAGGTGACTTGTTTTGCGTAGTGGTTGCTTTTCAGAGAGAAAGAATGACTTTGCTTGTGTGACTGTCACAGTAAATTAACAATACCCTGTGTTCAAACTGGTATCAGCTGACATATAATAGCTCTATTGTGTTTCTCCTGAAACAAACACACAGTTGTGGGGGCTGCCGTTAATGGCAGTGGTTTGGGGGAAAGATAAGAGAACAAATATCAAGAGAGCTGCTAGTGTTTTGGGCCTCGCCTCTGTCAACATGGCAAGAAAATGACTCTGTGCTCATGATTGTTCACAAGAACTGTCACGATCTGTCCAAAAGCTCGAGTCCTAGTGTGGAGTTCTGCTGAAAACTGAACACCCCTGCCGCTGCCCCAGCTGCTCAAGTTGCTCTCTGTGACAGATTGACACCTGGAAAATACACCATAGAAGGAATTTACCTCATAAGGCAGTTTGTCAAAGTACCCATTGCCGGTCCTCTGGTGCTTGCCGTCTCCTTGCCTGAAAGGGCCTCCAGCGTCACCCAGCTCCTCCTCACTGTCACTCAGGTCACTTATGTCGATGTGGGGTATCTTATAAAGCGCCAGCATGGTCCTCTCTTTCACCCCACGCAGGATAACAGCATCTAGCTCAGTGTAGTAGTCCAGCAGAGAGCTGTTGACCTCAAGGCGGAGCAGATTTGTGGGGAAGTTGATGTGCTTGATTTTTGGGGAAAACTGCCGTGCGTGGGGGGTCAGCACCTTCGTGGGCTCCCCTGACCACAACACCTCCCACCTGAACACAGGAACATATTTCTAAATGCTCCACAAGTAAGCCATTTATGAAGCCACTTACAGCTAAGCATGAATATTTTTGCAGACATTTTCTTTTACCTTGCCATTAGTAAATAGTGGCAACTCAATTTAATCTCTAAAAATCTGCCAACTGTTGGGAAAATGTGATTATTTCAAAACAACCCTTATAGGTGGACAGCTGTCCAACCTGGCAACCCTGGTAAATGCATTCCTCACAGCCTCATTTGGAGCTTTCAGATGTTTCCTCACCTTGAAAAACAATCTGTCTCCAGGCTTTATTTTTTTAATATTAGAAGCAAAACACATTTTCTTACAGTTAAGAATTGTTATACTGGATCATTGCGCTCCATAAATTTTAAAATTTTAATAAAGTTAAGTTTCCTTCGTATGGGATTTAGAAAATGTTAAAAAAAACAACAACATGGCTTTATTTCCGCTCAGGTTAAAGCACATCCTAAAAACACAAAAAACCTGCTTTGATGCACACTATTAAGATCATCATGTCCTCATCTGGCAAAACTGAAGTCTGAACACTTGAGATGAAAACATTTGAGCTTCATACATAGTAAAAAACAGCTTGTTTATGACAAGAATTCAGAATAGTCAAACTCCAAACGTACATTTCTTAGACCTTTGCATCCCATTTCATATTAAATTCTCAATACACACAGACCAGGTAGGGTGGAAGATAGAACTTGACCCACAAAAAAACGTTCTGCTGACATCTGGTATTGTTCTGCGTTCTTTGAATATGAACCACACTTTACAGAGGAACAGAAGATGTTAAAACAGTGATGCGTTTGGTTTCATATTTTTGAGATTATTCTGTTTATAGTTCATAAAAGCCTTTTTCAAAACACAGTTTTCCTTCATCTGGGAGCAACTGGATATGTGGCTTTCATGTGTGAAGGATCGCTTTAGTGACAGGTTGACAGAGATCATAAAAGGTAAGATCTGTTAACATAAGGATATCCATTTCTGCACAGTCGCACTACCAGATTCCCAGTAAGTTTATTTAAACCACAGATTATAAAACCTGATATGGATTAAAATGAAATAAACTAGAGTGCTGACTTTTTTTTTAAAGTTGACGAGCAGAAGTGCCATTTGTTGTTTTGCTGCCATTTCAAATATCTTTCTTGAATTGGAGTAAAGGTTTCTGATTTTAAATAGATCTTTTATATTATATTTTTATCTTAATCTGCTATGTCTTTGGTTTTATTTGAACTTCTGGGAAAACCATAACACTGTGTTAAATGTGGAACTGCATTATTTCCTACAGCCGTACTATTAAAAAGATTCACCAGTAAACAGTTTCCTTCTGCTGAGCTGCTAATAACTACTTTGGTAGAGCAGAAAATGAGCTTTTCATCATCTATTGATTCCATTTCTATCCATCCCTCTATTTTCTTCTTCTTATCAAGGACTTCGTGGAGCAGAAGTTGAAGCAGAGAGTCCTAGACATTCCTCTCCCCGGCCACTTCCTCCAGGCCAGTTGAGAGAATTAGTCTCTCCAGAATGTCCTGGGTCTTCCCTGGGGTAGGCGCTCAGTGGGACATGTTTAGAACACATCCTCAGGGAGGCATCGAGACCAGATGCCCAAGCCACCTCAGCTTGCCTCTTTCCACATTGAGGAGCGATGGCTCTACTCCGAGCTCCACACCCTATCTGTAAGGGAGCACCCAGCCACCCTGCAGAGGGAGCTCATTTAGGCTGCTTTTATTTGGGACCTTGTTTATTTTTGGACATGGTCCAGAGTTCATGATCACAGATGAGTAATGGAACAAAGACCGAACGGTTAAATGTGAGATTTGCTTTCTGGTTCAGCTCCCTTTTCACCACAACGGATTGGCACAACAACCTCATGAAAGCGAACATTACACCTATTTAACTGGCACAGACTCTTTAGTTCCCCTTCTTGAAAAGGGGAGCCACTGTGCCAAAATGTACCAATCCAATGATAGAAACTACCTCAGTGACTTCAGCATGTCAACAACATAGGCATGTCAACAAAGTAGAGAAGATCTCCACTGCACAACAATATTCCGAGTTGAAGTCAGGAGCTCTCCACCCAACACGGAAACCGTTGCTAAGATAGAACTGCTCTCAAATTGTTGTAAGCCTAAAGGTCCAATAGCAGAACACAACTCGAGTTCAAATCAGGGAAGCTATTCCTCCCATTTATACATTCCAGGTGCTGCTGTTGTTTCCCCGGTGAGTGTGTGTGGAAGTGTTCCAGGAGAACAATGGAACACCCCGCCTGGGCAATTTCCAGTATCCCCCAGAAAGACTCCTAAAGACTGGATACGCCAAACTTCTGTTCACGCTGTAGCCAAAACCATATTCAGAGGTCTGGCCCCCATCTGAAGGCGCAGGGGTGCAACCCTCTCCAACATGATGGTGGTGTTGGTGGGGGGGGGGGGGTGTCACACCAGCCCGCTTTCTCTCGGTTTGATAAACTCCAGAAGAGTGGAGAAACCAACCCTCTCAAGGTGTTGAGTTTCGGAGCCCAGGCCGCGCTTGGACGTGAGGCTGGCTACATCTGGCTGACACCTCTCAACTTCATGCAAAAGCTCAGGCTCCGGAGCTCCATGTCTCCCAGAGATGTGAAGTCTCATGCCTCAAAAGTCAGAATCCATGATAAACTGTCGGGTAACCACCTTAAACCACCGCCCAAACCCTTACAAGCTATGGGCCATATAACCACCCTATTTTCGTGAACTTTTAAAGAGTGAAAAAGAAAATTCTCTTTTGCTTCTGCTATTGTTGCATGAGAAGTCAAGAATCAACATTATTATTATTATTGTCATTATTTGTTTTAGGAATTGATTAGCTGTGCACATAAACAGATTCATGCACTGATGTTATTCAACGTAATATTTACAACACCGTTACCTGACGTCGGTTGCTGGGTTCTGAGAGAATGGGTTGTGAGAGCAAGCCAGAATCTGCACAATGGCTCCGGGGTAATAGGTCTCAAACACTTCGACTGCTGTGGGGTAGACCGGCTCCTCAAAGCCCAGTTCTATGTAATCCTGACTGTAGAAACCTTCAGGTGTGCGACGAAAAGGTAGTGGAGCACTGGCACACTGTTCCCACCATTTCCCATAGGTCCTGAACACTGCAGTCTGGGTGAAGTCCCCTGAGCTGGGGTAGACATTGGGCACCCCAGCCAAGTTCCACATGGTATAGGACATGCTATTTTCACTGCCATAATGGGAGCTGAAGTCCAAAACCTCCTTGGCATACTGCTCAACCTCCACGCTGACTGGTAGCACCGCCCTCTGACCAGACTCCACGGCGCGCCGGCTGTTCAGGGCCTCTCCTCGAGTCCCACTCCTGGAGCGCCGCCGCAGACATATATAGTAAAACATGCTCAAGAGGGTTAACATAGGGAAGTGTGGGACGGATGGGGGCAGAGAGGAGAAACTGAGATTAAAAGGAGGAAGAGCCTCCAACTACTGCTACTGCATTGTCCTAAAGGCTTGGGGGTGCACAAAGCACAGGCTAGATGGCTGGGTGCATGCATGACCTGTGGGTTAGGCAGAGACAAACACATACAAGAGTTAGAGAGGCAAGGCAGAAGGTCTAAGATACCATAAAATACAAGTCCTGCTTGATTCTAAAGATTGACAGTCAGTATTTACATGGAAGACAATTCTGTTATTAAAAGCTGCCATTTCATTTCAACTTAAAGCACATTTTTACATTTAGACACCAAGAGGGCAGCAAATCTGACATTTAACTGTATTACAGTGTGTGATAAATAAAGAATGTGATCCAGCCAAAGATGGATTACTTGCTAAACATATGTTATTCATACTGAAACTGCGGGTTAACCGTTGTCATAACTATTCTGAGTTGTATTTGTGCATGATAAACATTTTCTATTAAGGATACCTTTTCTTAAAAACAATTGCAACAGAAATGCTACGGTGAGAAAAACATTTTTTTCTTCAGAAAGTGGAATGACTGCAATTAAGGAAAGGTATTAAGCCTCCTCGGTACCATGTAATTGTTCTTAGCAGAAAACAAACTACTCCTTGACTTATTTTTCTTTTTAATCCACAAAAACAAACCTATATAATCACTTAACAGTTTAACAAAGAGAAATAAAGCGCCGATGCTGGTGTTTTTCCTTTCTAACCGAAAAGAGCAGAGAACTGCAGTTCTGCTGTCATGAAAAGACTTTCAGCAGCAGTCAGGACTAAAGCTGTCAGTTCAGTTTATGTACATTTTCTTTGTTATGGATACGTGTCTTCTGCCATAAATGTTCAATTCTAGTGAAGAGTGAATAAAAACTACAGATACTCGACCAACTTGTGACGAATAAGCATGCTTTTGTTGTTGTTGTTTTTTTGCGTTTTAAATGAGTTCTTAACGTAAGTTAAAAATTAACTTGTGACCTCATTCATACACGCTATCTGCTACGTTACCTGCCCATAACACCGCTTTAGAGGCTAAAAGGCTAAATTGATTAACAAGGACGTGCCTTGGTGGTCATGTGATGTCCTCAAAATGTACTAGTTAACCACTTTAAACTTAGGCGAATTTAAACGCTTTCCCGTTACTGTCAGTGCTCTACCAATAATCAATGTTTCTTAAGTGACGAGATTCGTTGATTTCGACAGCTAAAATAAATATGACTGAGGTAAAATCGCACACAGGAGAGCGTTTCTGATTGCCTACGCCGCCGGTGTGTTAGCTTATGCGGAATTCTGTGGATATAGTCAACCGAAACTAAGCTAACTAGCCGACCGGCTGACTGAGCTGTCAAAATGCGAGCAGTTAGCTTCTGTTAGGTAGCTTTAGCGTAAGCATAAAAACACAAGAAAATAAATAAAATTGAATGTACAGTAAACGTGGGTCGAGATTTCCATTCATGAGGAGCTCTCCTCTTCTCTTCCAAATCTTTTTCCAGCTATTTCAGCTTGCAAACAACCATTCCTGTCGTTTACCTTCTGATGCGACTTTCAGGATAATCGGAAATCTACGACTTTAAGATTGCACTACTCGAATAAATGCGCATTTGGAATAAATATAGTCAATAATCGAGTTAAAATGATCATTTGTATACTATTAAAATAGTCTGCATCTACAATCAAAGCTTAAATCAATATTTTCCATGTGAAATTGTTGTCTTCTCCATCCACTGTTACAGCATTTTGTATGTATGTATTTTTTAGAAAAAAGTTTAGAAACGTTAAATTATTATTCTTTTAAGGTTAATAAAGGGTTTATATCAGATTTAAAATCAACTGCTTTGTTTCAAGGACGAATAAACTGATATTTTTTAAATGAAATCCAAAAGTACGTGTAGTCTTTAAACGCCACATCGTCGTGTACAACAAACTGTCAACATCCGGTCACCATTCCTCTAATGCAAAGGATCACGGGAGTGATAGTTTATTGTTTCCACAAAGGATATCTTCTACTATATACCATACCACCGCGTCTTTTTTTATCCCTTGATTATCGTTTAATTTTTGTACCCACATTATTTGGATTAAAGTTTTATCCACCATAAATTAGTTTTATTTTTCCACTTTTTGCTGCTTCCTTTGGGTGTCGCCGCAGCTGTCTCGAATTATCTTCTTCCTTTTCGCTTCTACAAGAGAAGAACTCTTTTACTAAATACATTCTTCTTTTATTTGTTTACGTTTTCTAATACTCGGAGTTTAAATTTGCTGAGAATTGATGTTAACTAATTCAAAGAAAGTTTCTTCAGGTTCTATTTTCTGAAACTCCTTTGTGGTTTGTTACTGGGGCAGTTAATGACTGAAACTCGGATTAATGTTGATTAAAGGTGCAGAATCTTAGCATTGTTTTTCCCTTGTGATCATTTTTCAATAGCAGGTATTTAAAGTTATAAATGTTAATTTTGAATTTACTATAAATAACTTTGATACATTTTCAGTACAAGTACAAGAGATCTTCTGTCTTACTTTGACTTGGGTTTTCCCATTGTTACTGCAGTAGTAATAAATAAATAAATATAAATCAGTTAATTGTCTTTACTTCCCAATGAAAAAAGCAATTCAGCCATTATATACCATGTTAGATCCCAACCCTGTTCTACCCTCACATCTGAAAATAATTTTACTTTGGGAAATCCTATGAATCAAAAAGGGGTCATTTTTAACATTAAATAGTTCATATATTGCAAACTTCATGTTGACACAATCCAATTAAATCAGTTTCTGCTCAGATGTGTTCCCTCAAAAAACGTAGATGGTTCTCCCAGCGTGACATGTTTGTTAGCTTTCCCGGTAGTAGTTTTTCATCATCTGTTTTGTTTGATCTTCAGCTGAAACCGGTCTGTGCAGCTCGGACTGCAACACCGAAGCACATCACAGAAAAAAGACAAAAAACCCCAACACACACTTAAAATATGAAAACAGTCTCCAGACAGATTTAGAGCTAACAAGATGGTTTAATGTGAGTGGAGCACTGCTGGGCATGCTCAGTGACTGACAGGCCGGGCTGCTGTCACCTCCTCCAGGCAAGGATCAGCAAGCAGCAGCTCTGCTGCTGTCAGAGATCTGTTCTGGTCTAGTGTCACCCAGACACACGCACATGGTTCAGCACATGCAAATGGGGATGGACACACACATGAGTGCTTGTAAGGACATGAGCACGCACACACATTAACAGAAGATTCTCCTTCAGTCTTTCGTCAGTCATATGTTCATCCTCTCACTGCTAAACCTTCTGTCCCTTTAATAAGCCAGTTAAATAACAAGTCTGCACAGAAATAGCTGTTTGGCTGTTGCTTGTAGGACACATTTTTATCTTTCTCATGTGTTGGTGTTCTACGTGTCCTAAAGTTGTGAGCAAATCCAAGCTTGCCTATTCAACCTTTATACACTGAGAAGCAGTTTTTCCATATTTAATTGAAACAGATTCTTGCTCCAGTCAAGTTTCGAATCTTTAAAGAGTTGGTCTTAATTCATGGCATCAATGGGATTTCTGTCCATTTCAAGCCAAAAGGTTCTTTCTTAAATAAAATAAAATAAAAATGTTAAAAGTCTACATTCTTTCTTTGTTTTTGTGAATGTACTCAGCATCTTTGTCTTTTGGCTTCTGCTACTTTCAGAGTCTGAAGAGTTCTCAGTATATACTTTCAGCTTCTCTACATCGGCGGTTCTGGTGTTTCTTTTTTCATCTCATGTCTGCTCCTCTCATTCATGTGCTACTTTAAATGAGCTAAAAAAAACATTAGAACTGACAGTTAAATGACAATAATATTTGTGCTAACTGGCTCTTTTTAATCTTCACCTAAGTTCAGAATGTTAAAATTGATATTTAAATCCTCTCTTTATCTTCGCTACTTGTGGTTTTGGTTGATAGGGCTGCAGCTGCAATGTGTGAACAATGTTTTTTTTTTATTGCATATATGGAATTGGGTTGTAAAGTGACCTAAGGTGGGCAGCATTTCATTTGTCCCCTATGGATTCATGGATCCCTGGTTAGGAAACACTGATCCACTTCATCACAGCAGCTGTGTGAAACCTCAGTAACAATCACATATAGAATCACAATCAGATTTGCAGCATAGTTAAACTGAAGCCAATACACTTTAAAAATTTTAGCTTAAGAAATGTGCTTAGCCTGTCAAAGTGCCCTGGAGCACTTCACTGTGATGTATTCTGCCCTCTCTCTTTTCTTTCAGTATATTTGCTGTAACTTTCTTTCATTACAAAGTCAATATACTTTTTTATTTATTTTTATTTCTGTCTTTTTGTGTGTGTCAAAGTTGAATGAGTACTTAGCAATAGGCTTTAACAAGCTACAGCTTCTGCCTATCTCCTTTTCAAACATGTCAGTTTCTTAAAGTCTGTCAAATTAAGACTCTTTATTCCCCTAAACTGAGAAGGACTGCATGACTGAATCAATGATTATAGTTATTATTTATTGATCTGTTATTGTTTTTTAAAATGTCTGAAATAAATTTACTAAACTAAACTTTTGTTTTCTTTTTTTGGTCATTGTAAAACTTCAATTAACATCATTTCATTCTATTTGCTCACCTGCCTTGACTCACATATGAATTGAAGTGCCATCCCATTCCTAACCCACAGACTTCAATATGATGTCACGCCACCTTTTGCAGCTTTGACTGCTTCCTCTCTTCTGGGAAGGCTCTCCACAAGGTTGAGGAGTGTTAACAGGAATTTTTGACCTTTCTTCCAAAAGTGCATTGGTGAGGTCAGACACTGATGTTCGTGAAGAAGGCCTGAAGGCACAGTCATGTTGGAAGAGGAAGGGACCGCTCCAAACTGTTCCCACAAGGTTGGGATCGTGGAATTGTCCAAAATGTTTTGGTATCCTGAAGCATTCAGAGATCCTTTCACTGGAACAAAGGGGCCAAGTCCTGAAAAACAGCCACACAACATAATTCCTCCTACACCAAATTTTTACTCTCGGCACAATGAAGTCAGAACTGCACCGTTGTCCTGGCAACCTCCAAACCCAGACTCATCCATCAGATTTCCAGATGGAAAAGCGTGATTCATCACTCCAGAGAAGGCATCTCCACTGCTCTAGAGTCCAGTGGCGGCGGCTTTCCACCACTGCATCCGACGCTTTGCATTGCACTTGGTGATGTGATGTGCTTGGATGCAGCTGCTCGGCCATGGAAACCCATTGCATGAACTTGGGCTGGACTGAAGGTCACACGAAGTCTGGAGCTCTGTAGCAATTGACTGTACAGAAAGTCTGCAACCTCTATGCACCATGGGCTTCAGCATCCGCTGATCCCTCTCCTTCAGTTTGTAGTACACTTAGACTACTTTTTTCTAAGGGCAGTTTTAGACACTTAATGTCATATTCATTGCAGCTATAGATATAACATTTGCTGTGTTTTGTGCTAAAGCGTGTTTCTACAGGAATTCTGCAGACAAACACGTCGCAGCAAAAGGTGCAAGCATAGGTCCTCAGCATGCAGGAAATAACAATCCCAGCTGCTTGTAAATGTTCAATACAAGGTATAACAAAACATGTCAGATACATATAGTTCAAATGAGAAATGGGAGTCATTTTTAAGGAAAACAACAGCTGAGAGTACTGAGGACGCTTACAGGCACCTGCTTTTGTTCGATAAAACAATAATAACGCAAATTTGTATTTTTCTATTCTATTTTGACTCATATATACCTATAGTGAGAAGTATGATTTTAAAATAGCCCTTCATGCCAACAGTTCTGTCCAGGTTTAACTCTAGATTCTCTTTTGGCCCACCAATATGAACTTCCATCAACCAAACATTTTTAATTCTTTTAACAGACTGCAAAACTTTTTAGACGTTTTAGACCTAATGAGAAAATCTGCAAATATAATTACCGCACCAAGAAAACTGAGTCAAGATAGCACAGAGAAGCTGTCATCAGCTATTGTTTCCAATCTGTGTCCTCCAACTGAACTTCACCAACCGACAGTTTAATTGGTTTTAGGGAATGGAGTGTGAAAAAGAGTCATGACCTTGATCTTTCTTTCTGATAAATGATTTTCCCCCCCAACTATACATGCAAATATGCAGACTCTGTGTGTCAGAGTGTTGAGAGGGAGGTAAACAGATCGTCTCATTTTATTGTGTATTTAGTGGCTGATTAGGGGCCTAATTAAATACGCTGTTAGTGAGCTCATAGGCAAACAGAGGAGACACTGACCCTGCGACTTCTAAGGGACCCTGGAGATCATCTGAACAAAGAAGGAAGATGCACACGGCTGATGGGAAACACGCATTCAGAGAATCGGAACAAACGTCCATCATCAGACCTTTATCACCATAACCTGTTCTCAATACATTCCTCATTTGGGCTGATTAATATTATTCAGAATCCAGTGAGAAATCCCAGAAAACTAAGCATCAGTTAGTGGTGATGCTCAGTTAAGGCTTGAGATGGGATAAGCACAAAACTGCTAATAATGTGTTAAAATGTATAGCACTGAATCTTTATTTAAGAGCGGAAAATGTTCATATCACAACAATAGACTTCTGTTTTTAAGGACCCACTCTAATGAAAATGGTGTTTCTAACATGTTCTTGTAGCATTTTTCTGATGATGGAGAACAAGCTCCGAGTTGCATTTTTGAGTGTTTCTTTTTTCAAACTGTAGACCTATAGACCTGTAGTTAATCAAGAAATGCAGTAAGCAAAAGGTCGTATTTGTGATATAGAAAATAAGCTGGGCGGGCCACAAGCTCCCTCTTCAGTGTTCTAAGCAATGGGGAAGGGGTTGCACCAGGACAAAAATCCTGCCCACAACTCAAAGGTGAATTTCTCATGAACTCCTGCCGCTCTGCAGAAGCAATGTCCTAGATAACAACACAGGTTTTTTTATTTTGCCTAAAACAGCATGATCATAATTAAAAGACCACTGGGAACAATTTAAAATAGATCTTAAAAAAGGGTCAGAGTGGTACTTTGAATTTACTTTGTCCATAACCAAAGAAGAACTTCATTGTTGAAGACTACAACTCACTGCATAGAGTATGTTTCATCAGTAAATCAAACACTTCATTGTTTACCTGTCACAACAATGGTCTGAGCAGCTTCTGCTGGCATTGGGGCCACCAAAAGAAGTTTGCATGTCATCTCCCTGTTCCTTTGTAAAGTCATATGCAGTACAACACAGCACAGTGCTGCTGCATGTCTGTTTGCAAGAAGCCACGGTATCCCAGATGCTCATGTATGGACATTTTAGAGGAGAAAAAAAGTGTAATTTAACTCTTCATAAGGCACATACTACCCATCCATCAATCTTCTGTACCTGCTAAATCCCTTTTGGGATCATGGGGTTGATGGAGCCAACCCAGCTGCTGTTGGGCAAAGGCAGGACACACCCTGAACGGGTTGCCACACACTATAGTTGCCACCTACGGGAGATTTACCTATGAAGCGTGTTTTTGGGCTGTGGGAGGAAGCCGCGGATGGCAAGAGAAAACCCACGCAGAACATTCAAACTCTACACAGAAAGGTCCCAGCTGGGAATTGAACCAGGGCCTTCTTGCTGTGAAGTGAAAGTGCTGAAAATTAAGTATTTCAGCTTTACATCATAACTCGTAACCTTTTTTGCCAATCAATTTTTGCCGACATCCTTATATCGCTTCTATTCTAATTATGATGGATCAAAAGTGACGTGCTGCAAAAATATCAAAAAAGACCAAAAGCCATTCTACTGAAGTAAACAGACATACGTTGTGAATAGTACATACAGCTCAAATTATGCAAAGTATGAGCAAAATTCAGGCCAAAAAAATCCATCTAACATCTTAGAGCCTAAAATGTACACATGAAGAAAGTATAAGAAAGAAATAAACCTTTCCTTAAACTCATCAACGAGATGGGACAAGTAGGATTTGTGATTTATTTACGTTAGCAGGTGAACAGAGGAGGGTGTTCTGCTCTCAAACGTAGGTGTGACCTTCACAAAACACTAGATACAGTATTGATTTCGAAGCAGAATGTGTTTGAACAAACTGTAATGTGGAGCCAAAGTGCCTCCTGCTGCCCAATAACCGTCGTCTTATCCTCATCCACAGAGGCAGGCAAAGTGTCTGTCCATTGTCATTAGCAGTCATTTAAAACAAGGGAGCAAATTGTTGAAAATGAACTGAAATTGTAGCCAAACCTTTCATTTCTATGTAGCTCATGCCCCTCCAGAGGCCTTTCAGAGCTCTTTCACATGTACACCCCCCCTCCTCTACTCCCGCACCCCCAACTCTCCTTTATATTTCCCAACCCTGTCATCCCCTCTCCACCCCATTGGCGCCAACAATACTCCTCTCGCCGCACCGCCCCGCTCTCAACAGGCTTCTGTGGAATTTATTCAAATATTTTGACATTTCGCCTCCCCTCACTTCCCGAGCAGAAATGATTTGTGACAGCTGGAGATGGGCTCGGTCGGAGCAGCTTCCTCAAACACCCTGCTTTCTTTTTTTCCTTCCGTCCTTCTTTGGAGAAGGGCAGATTTTCCCCTTTCAACCCCCATCCCCTTTTTACCTCAGCTATTTGCTGCTGCTCCTCCTGTCAGCTGAAGCCGGCCTTGAAAGATTCTTGGCTTGTTTTTTTTCTGCGATTTCAAAGTGTGATAGACAAACTGGGTGATATTCCTATATTTGTTGACATTGTGTGTTTGCTGTCTTTCATGTGCCTTTTGCTCAGTTCCCACCTACTGTGTGACTCCAGGCTGACACCATGTATCTGCAGCATTGAGGGTAATCCTCCTCTGTAACGCCTTTCATCCCATTCCTTTGAGGATACAGAGCAACAAAATCCCTCTAGTTTGGCTTTTAAAGCAATATCAATTACACCAGCACTTTTATGCAGTCGGATCACCTGCAGAAAGCAGCCCATCCCAGACCATAGATAAAACTGGACAGCAGTTTGAAGGCACCTTATTTTCCCACTTGGTGATGAAATGAAATGGCATTAAAATAAGGATGCTGGGTGTCACGCAATGCTGCCTGTGACAGCACAGGGTGGACTGTAGCACAGAGCAGTGACAACAAAGAGCCCATTTGAATAATGCTGCTCATTAGCTCGGGGACAGGGCCTTTTTCTGTTGCCGTCTGTCCCTGGTCAGTGTGCGGCACTGCGATAGACAAACGCACACCAAGGTTGTCATCCATCACAGAGAAAGGTATGAAATGCCCAAACAAATGTATCTGTCTGTCATCTGTTTTCTCTTCATTGATTCTACACTTTGTTGTGAGTATTTACTGAAAAAATCGGAGAATCTGGACTTTACGATCCTTCTGTAATTTGAGGAAGATCAGTGCTAATTGTAATTATAGCTACCAATTAATAGGTAGTTCTGCAAAACAAAACTTGTGGTTAGGTTTTCCATGCAAATGTTCCCACTATTGCTTTATCACTGAAGTCCAGTGCTGAAAACAATGGTTAACGTACGGTAGAACTTACAGTATCTGACATCTTTCTTTCAGACCCACAATATCAGCTGTTTGCCAATATCTTATATGCAGATAATTTTTACTTCGGCCAAAGCAGATAAATAATTGTATAAACGTTTATTTTCTCATTTATTAAAGCTATACCATACAGTCAAAACAAGACAAAGAAGAACTCTAATTTTGTTTGCATGGTTTACACATAAAATGCACTAACATGGCAAATCAAACCCATCAAACAAAATTTAAGACTCAAAATTCCCTTAATCTGACTTAAGGTCTTTCAAATAAAACTATTAAAAACAGGCTGTTGATTGCAAATAACCATGATAGACTTTGGTTCTACCCACAGATATATGGTCTCTGGACCCTGACATGAGCTGTTACATTATGCACAGGGAAAATGAAGTCTGAAGTGAGAAGCTTGTTAAGATAAGATAAGATAAGACTTCATTGATCCCCGGAGGGAAATTAGGTTAACTGGAGTTCACTCCATCCAATCCAAAGTTATTCCAAAAACACCATTTAGACAAAGTAAAGTTTAAATCTTTGTGGGGCTCATCAATGAGTTCCACTACACTCCAATCAAAAGTACATGCAACTTAGCACAAATTCACATTCCAATAGTACAGGAATAAGAAAGCTGATCATCCCCACACACACACACAAACCTCTCTTGAGTTGGAAATATAGCAAACAGAAATCAAAGCAATCCATCCAGAACCTGCAGAATCCCTTTT
Source organism: Oryzias latipes (assembly GCF_053564925.1). Lineage (NCBI taxonomy): Eukaryota > Metazoa > Chordata > Actinopteri > Beloniformes > Adrianichthyidae > Oryzias > Oryzias latipes. The sequence goes on along the minus strand of NC_136252.1, from coordinate 6,187,945 downwards.
AAGGTCACAGGGTGTCTGGAACCAAGTCATCTACTGTTGGGTGAAGGTGGGGTCCACCCTGAACATGTTACCAGTCAGACACGGGTCACACATACATGCACACCTGGGAGCAATTTTGAGATATCAATTAACCGATGAGGCATGTTTTTGGACTGAAATAAAAACACACCCATGCACAAGAAGAAAATGGAAACTCCACGCAGGAAGAAACAAGCCGGGATTGTAACAAGGAGGCCGGTAAGGATAAACTCAGGAGGAGGAACTCTCGAACAGATCCAGAAAATCAAAGAGATTTAATTGAGACACCAACACATCGCTCAAATACGACTTTAAATAATGAGAGCACATAGGATCACTCAATGGAGCTGCAACATTCTCCAGAAGCACCTGGGGGTGGGGCCTCCAGGACAGAGCTGACCCAATTAGAAAACAAACCAAAAAAAACATAAACATAACAAGGATTCAAACCAGGGCCTTTTCGGTGATAGCCAAGAGCGCTAACTACTACTCCACTGTGCAGCCCCAAGCAAAGCAATTTACATCAAAAGGAATGAAAATGTAATTAGTTTTGGTATAAACTGTCACTTCTTAACCGGGGTGTCAATGTTAAATTACTCGCTTTTATATCCTACCCCGTGTGGCTTTTTAAAGAACTCCAACATTTGAGACTTTCTGGATGGGTCAAATTTGGATATAGAAGGAGTTACAACAGAATTTATTGGCTGGTAGAAACCACTACAAAGAAGAGGCAATGAGTTAACATGCACAGGTTTTCCAACACAAAAATATTTTACAACCTACCTTTAGCTTTGACATTTCACTCAAAAACAGCAAAAGAGAAAAAATGTTCTTAGGTAAAAGAAAAACTGTAGAACACAGAACAGGGAATCTAAGTCAATCTACATAACAGCAGAAGCAGAGGAAAGAATACAGACATCTGTAACTACAAAATCCATAAGATTGTCCATGATTGTGCTTTTGCGGGTGATCTGGATTGGCAAAGGTCCATGCTTTTTGGTTGTTCTAACACTGCTAGCTAACCACTGGACAAGAGCAGTCTTTTTATTTGAACAGACCTGATGGGAAGATCCAGCTATAGCTCTCTATAATAAGAAAATCGTTACTCTGCCATGGACAACTGGAGCTAATAAGTGTGTAACATGATAGAAAAGAAAATTAGTTCATAGCTGTCATCTTATTGATGAAGAGGCAATCAAAATCAAAGTGAATCATTTCATGAGGAGGACTGTGTTTTGGAATTCAAACGGGCAATACCTCAATATGACAAATCAGCCACTGTGGCGCTTGCTGATTGATTCCGTCCATGAAAACCTAATAGATTTATCCCTCTGTGAATTTGGCTCTCATTAACCTCGCAGCGTTTTCATACAAGAATGTATTGGAGCCATTTTATCCACCACTCAAAGGCAATTCAGTGGGCGATAAATCCTGGGGCTTATCTGGCTGCAGGTGACAGCACAGCAGAGCACTGCGGCTGACAGGGGCACAAACACACAAAAACACACACACACACATTGCCGCATGGAGATGCACGCTTATGCATGGGCTTTTTCTCCAGAGGCGTCGCCATGGCAAGCCACGTGAGCAAAAACCCGTGATCTAACCCGAACTGAAGACACGCTTTTTGACCCAAGCGGCCAGCCACAAAAAAATCTTCCTCCGGGCTTCCAGTTAAGAGCAAGAAATAGAAGAAAAAGCAGAATTCAATTACACAGTCGAAACCCTGTCTTTGCCCTTGGGGAGTGATATCAGCACCATTTAAAAGTCTGATTACTCACAAAACCAATAACATTTTGACTCCATGGTAATGGACCAGTAGATTAGAAAATTTAGATTACATTTAACTGCCTGTAGATTCTCATTAAAATGCCACCAAGTAGTTAGAAACAATAGGTAATTAAGAGTGTAATGAAGCACAGTAGCGTTGGTGCACGACGGCTTTATGCTGCTCTTGTGGGACCAGCCTTACTTTGCACTTATCCTGCAGCAAAACACAAACCAGTGGCTCAGTTGGGCAATGCAACATATTTAATTAGATTAATATGAGTTGGGGCCGTCCCGGCGGGGTTGGCTCTTCCTCTTGTGGTGACAGCGTAACAACACATTATATATGACCGGTGCAGGCTGGTCCCATGACAGAGGTGCTATGTGTGACAGTTTGGGTGGAACCTGTCTACGACTCCCTCCCACTAAATGATCAGATGCAAATAATTATGAGCTGCTGTGCTGCACCAGCAAGCACAAACTCTAACCCAAAACTAGATTCGATTTAACAAGCTGAGACCTATTACACTAAACATGATTGACAGTAACACAGTGGAGACATGAACAGGCAAAAACGTCCAGATGATAAATAGCTGAGTTGAGAACCTGTGGTGAAGTTTAAGTTGAGTTTCTCTCTTGGCAGCAAATCAATGAATGCTTTCATTAATAAACCAAAGGAAAGGAATTGATGAATGATGTCTTTAGAGCTTAAATAAATGTATTTAAAACATGAAGACTTTCCTGAAGCAGCAATATATCTGTGGAGTTTACATTTTGTAAAATACAAATTAAGTTTCAGATACGCAAAGTATAAATGCTCCTTGATTGATGCAAAACTAAACACAGAATGTTAAATGTGTGATAAATCGATCCTTTTCTGCTGCTGAAAATGATCATTTTTAGAAAAAGACAACATTTATGAAATGTTTTCTCAAAGCAGTAATTATTGCAAACAACTTCATGCGGCAACTCATTCATGTTCCGGCAGAAATTTCTCTGGATTCTGACACATTTGCAACACATCAGAATTTTTCAGTCTTGTTTTGGAGGTTTAAAAATTCAAACCTTACTGGTGTCTGAGGGAGATAGTGACTTAAAGGAGGTAAAGATAAGCAGAGATTTTACAGAAATATTATGTTACTTCATGTTAGATCAGGAGGTGAGTCCAGGACAAATGGCAATAAGGAGAGATGTAACATTTAATCAATGAATCAATATTTCAATTTCTTTTACAATCCAACCAGATTGATCTGTCGGAGGCAAGTTGTTAATTAAATTGAATCAAACTATACCATTAAACAATAGTTTCCAAAATGAGATGGATTGATTATCGATCTTGAAAAATACCATTTGGATTCTTTGGATGTGGAAAAACAACAGTGGGCTAAACTTTAGGGAACTAAAATATGAATGGATTTGACATTCATTCTTGTTTACTTGTTTGTACACATATTTCATTTATTATTGATTATCAGGAAAACTTCACCTGCCCTGTTCAGTACCAGGTATTTCTCTTGGAGTCACACTAGTTAAATTTTTGTTTAAAGATGTTGTGGATCCATTTTTAGGTCAGTGAATCAGATCGTTCAAAATGAACCAATTTGGACAATGAATTATATCGGCAACCGCAAATTATGATATAAATGGCATCGTTGTCAAAGGAATTGTTACACCCTTATTTATAACCAATTTTTGTTGGGTTCTATTATTTTTATCATGATTCCACAAAAACAGAACAAAAAGTATAGAGACACGCTTTACAACCGATCATTAGAACAGATGAAATCTACTGACAGCTTTTCTTCTGCAACCCTAACAACTCAAATATCAGAGAAATTCAGTTTTGCATTTATTTATTTTTTTTTTCCTGCAGTAACTCATTATGCATTAAAAGAGCAAAATACTTTTTTCTGTAAAATAGTGGAGTAAAGAATCACTAATCAATATTTTACTCAGTACATCAGAAGAATTTGTATTACAACCCACAAAACCTGCTATTAATTGAGCAATGCAATGAGTTATAACAACTCAGAAATGCCACAAGAAAGTTAATTTTCTGCTTGTTAATCAATTTAAGTTTCATTGAGTTTGACCTCAATAATAGAGTCATATATGTTTTTACAGTTCGTTTACACCCATGCACTTATATCTAATTTTTCCATTCTTTTATTCTTTATTTCTTCCTGAAATGTCATCATTCCTACCGTCTCATTTTTGTAAATTTTGTGGAGCTATTTTAACTTTAATAAACATATTTTTTGAGGTCTTTTTAAAGTCTCATTATCTGTCACGCACCCAGGTGTCTGCAGCTCACCTGGGGGAGTGGCGAGCTGCAGACACAGCCGCGCTCGGGAAGCATTTGGGGGTTTAACCCCCAAATCCAACCCCTTTAAGCTGAGTGTCAAGCAGAAAGGCATCCCATTTTTTAAAAGTCTTCTGTACTTGACCTGAACTTATAACTGAACTGAAGCTGAGAGGAGATCCTACAACTGTTCATTCTGTAAAAAAAATTAAAAGCTAAATAGATAAATGAATCCATGTCCACCACAATACCCTTGTGTGATGCAGATATAAGCCTACGGATTACAACAACAAAAAAGAAACACTTGCATTTTGCCTTATATCTTACATGCAAACCTGTCTAACATGAAATAACTGAAGCTCGTCACTAAGTTTGTCAAACAAACACTTTAAATCTAAATTTTTAAATTATCCTGAATTTGATAAGTCTTTGTATGAATGTTTAAGTGCTGATTTTATTGTTTCGTACATCATCCTTGCTTTGCTGGCTTGAAATAAACCAATTCATATCAAAATAAAAAAATCAAAATTTAAATAAATGTCTTTTATACCAGAAACAAATTGATCAGCCTTTTTTTTTGTAAAGTGAGCCCGTTTGTGAATGTCATTTGGTCAGATCAGTCAGAGCAGCTGGTGATTTACAAAGATAGTAACAAAAATAGTATTGGAGAATGAAACAATTTCCATTAAATTACATACAATTTACCAGACCTTACAAATCAACGCATCAAACCAGCTAGTTTATTGATAAAGAAAACATAAATGTGCTCCCAGCCTTCTGAAGAAAATGCTCCCCAGCTGTTGATTCATAGTAACACACTGCCCTCTGTAGGACGTCTTTTTATATTTGCTGTCTTCAGCCTCAAAGAATATTTTTAATCTCATATCCTCCCCAGCTGTTTCACAGGCTCCACAGATTTACAGTTCAGAACAGAGAATTACACTTGGCTGACAGGCCTGTCAGGAACTCTGTCCTCAGCCGTTTTCAGCGTCAGCATGCATACGACTTGCTGTACATGAATTTCTGCAGCGATTTTGGCGGCAGACACAGATGTCACACGCCTTGAGCATATAGACACAGGCCGTATGTGAAGCTCTAAGAGGAAAGCACATACACACTCGTGCACTTCAAACCTGCTGGAGTGTTTGTGCTTGTAAGCACTTGAGAAACTGAGCCAGAATCAAACACTGTCCTGATGAAGGAGGAGGAGGAGGATGGGAGAAAAGTAGAGCAGATGGCCCTGTGCAGATAGACTCGCACACCAGGAGCGAGGCGTTTTCTCTGAAGGACGAGGGCATGCATTGTTGTGGCAGCAAAGGCCGCTCCACTGCACTGCGCTCCAGGGGTCCCCGAAGAGCGGCGGTCTTATGGTGTCAGTGTCCCCGCAGTCCTCGTCCCACAGCCCTGCTCCATTGTGATCCCTGCTTTTTAATTTCTCAAATGCAATCAAGTGTGACACAAATTGTTTACCTAGCGTGTCTGCCACAACCAGGAGGGGGGAAAGAAAGAGCGGTGGGAGGGGGGGGGCTCACAAGCCAGAATCTCTGCACAAAATAATCCTCCATAATACCAACGAGTTTAAAGAGGCTTTGCCAACACCCCCCTCCCACCCTTCCTCCTCACTTTGCTCTTTTGAAAAAGGGAGCAAGAGATAAAGAGGGGAAAAAAGCTTGGAAAAAAAAACTACTAAAGGAGAGCTGTTAAAATCGCCCCTCAGTCTTGTTTGGGATTGCTAATTATTGTTCTTTTTGAGCGCAACAATTGGGGTATTAAGGCGTAAGCAGCTGTAGATAACATCCAGAGGAGGGCAAGGAAGGGAGAGGGGAGAAACGAGCAGCAGGGCACGGGGGACACAGATAATGGGCTGACAGAAGGGGAGCCATGATAGGGTCTGGTCCATGACCGTGCGCCTCTCTGTTCTACAACACACCACAACAAAAGACAAACCCATTCAGCTTTCTCCCAAAAGTCTGGAAAAGTTACTGATGTCCTCCATTTTGCCCCCCGGATTGAGAGGGGTCACAGCAGGGCAGCTAAAGGTCCCTCCTTTACCTCTGAATTTATGTATAAGTACATTTTACTAAGGAAAATAATGACAAACTATTTGATGACTAAATTGTATTTGTTTGTAGCATAACTTTGACTCATAGTTGACAAACACGAGTAAAAAAAAATTTAACTCATGATCAAATATATTGAAAATGACCCAAAGCAGTTCTTTGATGAAAATATTTACCTATGAAAGAAAATGTAAAGGTATTTAAAAAAATAAAAAAATAAAAAAGCAAAAATCTGTAAGCATCATGTTAACCTCTTTTTCATAACTGTACCCTAACACTCATCTGACATTTTGTCACGGTGTGAGGAACACTCACTACCAGAAAAGACCCTTGGCTTCTGATTGGAAGCAGAACAATCACTGAAAAAAAAATAAAATAAAAAATCAATCCATGAAGTACTTTGGTCCAATTTTGCCATATGTTGCCAAAGCTAAATAACTTGAAGAGTCTGGAGGGACAGAAATCCACAGAAGGATTTTTTTTTTTCTTATCTGCTCAATAAGTCACATGAGATTAGATCTAAGACTGATCTGATCTGAAACTGGCTCCTTCCTGAATTCTCAGGGAAGTTTGCTTAAAAGATGGAAACTAAACAAAATGTTTAGTTTTTAGCTGTTATGTTCGTTTGTGAGGAACAGAGATGATGTTCCTGGGTCAATTTGACCCGGTGAAGGTTTTATTAATTAAAAGATGTCTGAAACCCAAAAAATCCTAACAAGCAGTGTGAATATTTCATTACTAACTTCATTACTAATTATTCTATCAAAACTTAGTGAAATGGTGTTCCTGACCTCTAACAGCTAATGGTTGAATCATTAGATAGTTCACTCGTTTTTCTTAAAAATATACATGGTCTAACTTTTTTCAAATTTTTCACTACTGTATTACTTTTAAAAGAGCACCATATAAAATACAATACTTTTACATAACATTGAAACATAATCTTGAAATTTTGTTTTACATAGATGCACTGTGAACCAGAAAAAAAACAAAATCACAGACAAGCAATTGCAATATGAAGTTGTCCGTGTGTGTCTGTACATATACACAGCACAAGAGTGATCAGTCATCACATTGTGCTTTGTGCAAATTAATTTTGCACATTTTGCACATTTTGCACAGGTCATGCTGGTCTTGACCTGGTTCCTGTCTCCGGCTCGACTCGCGCCCCCGGCCGTCCCCCCAACTCCATCTGGATGAAGCTCGTCTGCTGGACTTTAAATATGTAGTAGTAGAGTTTGATAAATTAATTCTTCTCAAAGAGTTCTGGTAAATCGCCTGTCCGTCCTGAGGGAGGATCCCTCATTCATGTGGGCCCCCCTGAGGTTTCTTCGTTTTTTCCGGAATCCGTTTTTTTTCAGGGGTTTTTCCTTACGGCGATTTTATGTTTACTTTTTCAATAACCTATTCGAAGCCCATTGAGACGACTGTTGTTGTGAATTTGGGCTATACAAATAAAATAAAATTGAATTGAATTGAATTAGATTGAATGAAGGCTGCACGGTGGCGCAGTGGTTAGCGCTCTTGCCTCACAGCAAGAAGGCCTCCGGTTCAAGTCCCGGCTGGGGGAACTGAAAAACTACATCAACAGGGGACCTTTCTGTGTGGAGTTTGCATGTTCTCCCCGTGTATGCATGGGTTCTCTCCGGGGTCTCTGGCTTCTTCACACTGTCCAAAAACATGTTTCATAGGTTAATTCGTTGATCTAAATTGTCCCTAGGTGTGAGTGTGAGAGTGAATAGGTGTGTGTTTGTGGACATTCTACCTTGCGACAGACTGGCGACCTGTCTAGGTTGTCCCCTGCCTTCGCCCACAAGTGGCCGGTATAGGCTCCGGCAACCCCGTGACCCCAAAAGGGGTTAAGAAAATGAATGAATGAATTGACATGGTCACATGAATCACTAGTGGGCCCTAACACTGTGTTTATTATGTTTTCTGCAGACAGGTTTGTCTGACGCATATTTGGGGATGAAGACCAGTGTACTTCACCATTCTTTGATATGAATGTCTTGCTTGGAGGAGCAGGAATAGCAATTCCCTCATCTGGTTCAAAATCAGAATCATTAGAATTAGAATTTAGCTCAAGAAAAGTCTTCTTCTGATCATGATCAGTGATGACTTCCAGAGCCTCCTGGACTGTAATCTTTCTCTCATTTTCTAAAGGTCTGCCTGTGTAATGTTGGAAGGACTCCCATGCAGAAAATCTTTTATATGTTTTGCCCCTCCCCTGTTGAGTGTCCGCGGAATGTGGGTTGAGTTTTCCTGCGAGAATATGAATGGTTCCTATCAAAAGTCATAACACCTAGGAACCTGTGTGCGTGTGTGAGTGCGTGCATGCGTGCGAGCGTGTGTGTCTATGTGTGTGATTGGGGTGAAATATGTCTCACAGCTGCAAAGAAAGCAATACTACTTATAATAAGACATCCTTGTACCTCCAGTTTGACTGCCAGGTCAAATTGACCCGAACAGTATCTATGTGATATATAAATGCAGGGGGGGGTTGCAAATATGTGAGATGAACCAAATTCATAATATGTGTTGATTACATCAATTAAGGCAAGCAGAAGAAGTTTCATGCTGAAAAAATACTTTTAACTATTTTCTAGATGTTCAAACTTTAAAACGGGTCAATTTGACCCGCAACATAGCATGAGGGTTAAGCTCCTGAAGAAGCAATTCAGTCCATTTGTAGAGTAAAAGTCAAATTTGACATGCTTGTCTGCAGTAAAGACATCAACTTTGTCATGTCAAAGACCAGACAGACAGACAGAAACTTAGAATGTCCATAATATTTTCACTTTTTTATTTCATATATTCATGTTACGGCCCGACAGGCAAACCTGTCCCAGTCTATGGGAAATCATAACGGGGCCAGAACATATGAAAAATGGACACCAACAAGGAACACAGTATATTAAGGGGAAGGAAGAACCCTCTTCCAAAAATTAATAATTACTTTGCTGGTTCTAAACAAATACAAAACAGAGGGATTGGAGCCTTGGACAAACATAAAATAAGTCAGAGACCCAGCCACCATGACCGTCGGAGTCAGGCTGCCTGACAAAATCTAACTAATAAAAAGAAATAAAGAAGGTCCGCAAATAAGGACTACCAAGGTCCAACCCCAAACTAAAATAATAAAAGCCAACAGTATAAGACTGCTGAGGACCAAGAGGGGAATAAAAAGAGAAACAAACCAACCAGCACAACTTAAACTCAAACCACAACTGCTCCTCAGCCTCCTGCTCTACTCTCTGCATGCATCCCTGGATGAGGCCTCCTCTGACTTAAATACCTGGCAGGTGCTGATCGAGATCATTGGCTTCACCTGCCAGGTGAGCAGAATGACAGGGGATGCAGCAAAGAAGCAGCAGCAGCAAGACGTAACAATTAAAATAAACATATTCTAAAGGTAAAAATCTGTGTTTCTTTGTATAACTTTGTGACAGTTATTCTCCTTCAAAACCCCTGGATTAAATTTTCTTCTGGGGGACATAATTACCTCTACATGTCAGGGACTCTCAGAAGGTCTCTGAAGTCTGTGAAATGCATAAGTGCACTGGCTGTGCTGCTAGAATTAGTAACATCACCTTCTCTTGGGTTTATTAAGATGATCAGAAAGTGTGTTTTTGGCAGTTAAAATTCATCACAACTACTTCTGGTTTCTAAACAACATTTATACCAGGCAGCAGGGGATGCGGTTGAGTTTTCACACTACACCAAGCCCGTAAGTCTTACCGAGTTCCTTCATTCAGACAAACGTGACGTCGCTTGGTGGACGAGCAGCGCCACCTGGCCACAGCCTGCCTTCAGGTTGGGTGTCGACAGTTAGATGCAGGTAACCTTGGTGAGTCTCTAAGTTTCATCTGCAGACTTGGATCAAGACACAGAACTGCTGGCAGAGTTTATGACAGACCCAGCAGTGGAGCCCCGCCAGTGAGAGACCACAACCATGACCACGAACATTTGCAGTCCACACAAGACCGTGTGACCTGGACGATGCAGCAATGGTCTACCGTCCTGTTCACTGATGAGTGTCGGGTCACCTCACGTAGAAATGATGACCCTCAGCTTTGCTGGAGAAGGGGAAGTGAGCGATTCGCCGAGCTCAACATGGTCCTCAGGGTTTGCTTTGGTGGAGGAGGTGCAACAGGTCAAAATTTAACAAAAATGTAACAATTTTTAGAGAAGTAGTTTCCCCAGGAACCACAAAGCAACCAATCTAAAGACTTTGCATATGTTTGCAAACCTCCCAGTGCCCAACTGTGCTCCTGTGCACAAAGATCAATAGTAAGCAATAAAGCCAATCATAAGGGAATCCCCCCATGGAAGCCCGAAAAGGTGACCAACCCATCATCAAACATCAAATGTTATAAAAGTAAACTTTGCATTAGATTTTTAAAGAACATTTTTAAGCTTGCTTCACAAACTTGAACTGTTGCCACTGAGGAAAAATCACATTAAATGGAACAAAAACTGTCACAGAGAAAAACATCATTTTAAAAAGATGTGTCTTCCAGCAGAGGTTTAAGGCCTTCAGAACAGAAGCAAGCAACCTGGAAAACACATGGTGTCACACACACACACACACACACAAACACACACTATTGTCCTGAGAGAAGAGGCTGGCCAAAGTCATCTGGAAGCTTCTACATGCCAATAAATAAATAAAGCTGTAATTAGCAAGGAAAGCAGTGCCACCTGTTGGTGTCCCACCCCAGTGAACTCAGACTATTATATGGAGCGGTGGGACACACCTGAGCCTGCAGAGACTCTGTGTAAATGAGTTGGCACACGCTGAATGCTGTGCGAGAGCATGCGCTCGTAAGTTTTTGTTTCTCGTGGGCCACCCATGTAAGCACGAGTGTTTTGTGCTCCTCCATTTGTATAGGAGCTTACTGAGCATATGTGCGGCTGTAGAGAGAGGGGAATGTTACGTCTGAAATGGGGGTCCAGCTTCATGTCCTGGGGCCCACCTGGCAGCACTGAGCAAACTCAGGGGCAGCTGGCCTGGGGTGGGGGCTGATGATTGGTGTGGGGGAGGTTTAAGAGGGGAAACTGAGGGGGTCTTGCAATGTCCCTGCCCCACCAGAGCCAGACAGTGGGAGGCAGATGGACCAGCCATGGCTACTGCCAGGGGGGCATCAGGGCCACAGAGCTGAGGGAAAGGGCCAGCGTCCTTAGTTTAGAGAGAAGTCAAAAATGATGCACACATGAATAAACAAAGCAATCATAGATTAAAAAAAGAAAATCCCTTAATTGGAATTACTAATCATTTCATATGTGGTGTACTGAATGTGCCACACTTGCCCACATCCCACAGATGTGCGGGAAGTGCGATCAGAGAAAGCACCGAGGAAGATCCCCACCTCATAATCAGGTCTCTTAAAAATCGTTTGCAGTGGCTCCAAAAGGAGTTTTCTAAACCTTGACAGAGTGATGTGCAGGAACACTTTGCTGTGAGACTGACAAAGTCTGTTGTGACTGTGCGCTGGAGCTTGATGGAGCCGGAAGCAGCCACCGGCTCCTGCAGTCCAGAGAGCCACAGATGCTCCACTGCTCGAGTGTTGACTCTCTGTAATTTGTTTGCTCTAATTTGTTTTGCCGTGCCAGGGGAGTTCTGATTTTAATTCTGCTCTGTGTGTGTTTACCCCTCTTTGTGGATCACTGATCTGCTAAGCACGGAGAGAATGAGAGACAGTCAAGAGAGGAGGGTGGGCAACTCACACAACCAAATTAAAAAAAGAAGCAGTGCAGATTGTTTTAAGCTCTGGCAGCCCCTTCAGGCCCAAAGGCCTAGCTTGCAGCCTGCACCTGCTCCGTCCCCCGGGAGTCTGGTTCCTGAACCATGGCCCTTGTTTCTCCTCAAGCCCCCTATCCCAGCATCCCCTAGTCCCCTTTGCTTTTCTCCTCTCCTCTGCAACTTCGGTGCCTTTCATTCCCATTTCCTCTCTTCTCCTGTTTGGTGGTAGCTCCCCATCCCCAGCCTGTACACCACTCCTCTGCTCTGTACCACCTGCTCCTCTTCTTTTCCCACTTCCCCTCTGCTGCCCTGTTATTTTATCTTCATATTTCCTCCCAAATAATCCCCTTCCACCTCCCTCCTCCACCTCCCGTCCCTCCTCCTGCAGCTTGCTGTCTGGCATCTGAATGAATTCTGGGCTCTGCAGCATCATCAACCCATGAAAAGCATCAAACTCATGAGGACCACTTGTTCAAAACTGTCAATGATGTTCTTTATTGAAACTTTCAAGTCACTCCACTTTTTAAACTTCATATATTCGGGTCTGTCAGTCTGTATATTTACACCCCACTATTTGCAAAGTTCCAGAAACATCTCATTATACTATGGCTTTTTTTTAAAGCAGTCTAGCTGTGGTGCTTCTAGATACGATGACTGACAAGCAAGTCAGTCAGGTTGCGGCGGGTTGGACCAGCGTGAGATCGCAAAACACACGGAAGAACATGTTCTGTTATAGCTGTTACTGCTGGATCCAAACCAGACTCATGTACTCGGGCTTCATTCAGCGTCTTTGAAATGCGCCAACATAAAAAACTAAAGTTCCATCTCAGCAGACGCTTCGTTTTTGGTCATCTAAGTACATCAAAAATGGATTTGACTTTTGGTTTCCTTGTTTATAATTTTGTTATGTTGAAAACTGCAGTTACCCAAGCAGTATAAGGAAAAATTACACCACCAGCACATGTTGCTGCTGTAAACAACATTCGGCCTCTGTTTAAACTTAATCATGAATATAGCTTCTCCTGGAAGAAATGTTGTGGTTTTACTGTAATTCAGTTCCTCAAATCATTGCTAAACTGGTCTGTACTACTTTAATTATTTGTGAACAGACCGGCTTTCTCAGCAAATATCTGTATAAAAAGAAAACAAACTACAAGAAAAGAGGCCAAAATATGCTGCAACTGCTCAACTGTGGCAACTGTTTATTAAATTTTAGTATTTTTAACACTGCTTAGGGTTGCTTTTCATAAAAATTGGTGAAAAGGTTGGTATAAGCAAAAAAAAAAGGGCTGTTAGTTGATTTATAGATCCTTCTTTTATTTGCTAATCTTAATCCAGGTAAAATATACCAAATAAAATTAAAAGTGTGATCTCTAAGGATGCACAAAAGGATAAAAATGCATTATGTTTGGAAAAGGAAACTCAAATCCAGAGTTTGTCCAACTTTTTAGCTCCTTTTTTGCATGTGACACTCACATCATTCTAGCACTGAGAATCATCTAATCCAATGTTTTGTTTTTCAGTGCTCCAAAATGAATAAATTAAGTAATTAGATATTGGGAATAAGCATGACCTGCCCCTGAAAATTCTGTACATTTTATTTATCTTGCATGTACTATATTTGTTCCAACCATCACATTTCCATTCTGAGCACCACTAGCAAAATGGGACAGTTTGTGTTTCGACTCAAGAATTTTACACGCATCCCCGACTCAGTCTGCAAAGACCTTTGTATCGCCTGCCACCATGACGAGCATTCCAACCCATAACATTCAACTAACCATCCATGTAAGCTGCGCAGTGCTCTCACAGGCTTTATCTTTAAGAATACACTTCATGTCCTGCTGTACATCTGTAGTCGTCTCTCATTTGGCCTGTTCTGTGGCTCCACAGCAGACTCCTCACCCTGAAAAAAGGTGAAAATAAATTTCCACTAGTGCAAAACATATTCTCTCTTTGAGAGCAATTAGAAAACAAATATGAACAAAGAAACATATTTGACACAGAAAGTCAAATTAATAAATACATGGCACTAATAAATCATATTACAACAAAAATCACTGTAGGGTGGTTTTACCACTTTAAGAAAAAAATAAAAATCTGAGCACTAAGGCTGGTTTAATGCTGCGCTCAGTTTGGGTACACAAGTATGCATGCACGCTCACATGACACCAACATACCTAATGACAGGTCACATGACTACTAAACTATGCAGGTCTTCCTGCAAGAATAGATATTTTTGACAGAATGGAGAAAACAAGATGATTGCCAACACTACCTTGTGGTAAAAAATAAAGAACTACACCTCAATAACAGAAGAAGGTGCTGGTATAATTAAATCTCAATAGATTTGGTGCAAGCAAAGTTACTTGCAGGAAAGAAACAAAAGTAATGGCTGTAATGAAACAGGCACAAATCTGCTCATTTTCCCTCATCGCTAGTCGACGGCCCTGCGTGTGAAGTTTTGTTGAAGTCTGATGGAGACGTTTCCCATTTAGGATACAATTTCCTCCCACAAAAGCAGCATTAAGAAATGACATGACGATCCATGTGAGACACGATCTGGCGCTCAGTGTTGTCTGTGTTTGCTATTCAGCGCACGGATGGTAAACAGCAGAGACACGACAGCTGTTCCTTTTATGCCACGTGATCAACCTCCACCTGTTTGAACGGGTGTTTGCGTTGCAGTGACACTGGCAGAGTGGCGATTAGTTGCATCATTTCATCACAAGCGAAGTGCCACCTGTTTTCCCTGCAACACTCTCTCTTCTTCGATACGTTTTCCTCACAAGATCAGACATTTACTTTGCGTTCACCTTCCACAGCTACTTCTGATCTGAAGACGGGACAAATAAGGCAAAGAGGAACTGCGCCGGGGGCAGTTCTGACGGTACAGGAGGGGACAAGCCACACAGCAGCATGTGCAGCAGGATGAGGTTCTGTTTGCATCCTCTGCATACAAAAACCCAGGGACTTGCAAAGTGCCGGGTGAAGACGCTGCAATAGTTTCTCCAGATGATTTTCCACCCAGATTCTGTGGAACTACACAGAAGACTGTTGACCCTCCTGTTGTTCAGTCAAACCTCCAGATCCGGCATAGACTCCTCTTTTAGCGGAATGTCATTTTCAGACCCTGTGCCCATGTCTGAGTCAAAGAGGGAATGGTCGGAGTCAGGGGTGGCTGTGTGCGAGTGTCCCCCTGAGTGGCTGCTGCCATCACTGTCGTCCAGCGTGTCAGTCCTGGAGAAGAGGCCGAAGTCCAGCAGACCAGCGGGAGTGCTGCTGCTGCTCTCGCTTTCTCCATCGTAGTACATGTCCTCCACCTCCACGAACCACTCGGGCCAGAACCTCCTCCGCATCCGCTCACAGAACATGGCCAGATTGATCAGCTCTCCTGCGGATGAACCAGTTACACCAGACCTCAGCTGAAACATACAGATAAGGAGCTCAGCACTCTATTCCTCAGTCATTTTTTGGTAGGGTGTCTTCAACACAAAAGCCATTCAACATGAATTATTCATCAGAATTCAAAATATATATTTTGCTATTAGAATTTTTAAAATTCTTTCTATAAAATAAAAATGTTCATTCAATTGTGATGAAGCAGCTGCGACATTACAACAATGTTGAAGAACATTACTGCCATCTAGTGGATAAAATAAAAAATATATAAAATCTTATTCAGTGTGAAACTTTTCAGTGCAAATTTTGCACATTTCTTTATAATCTCATCTAATATTTAGCTTTGGAGCATATAAATATTGGGACAAATAAGCACGTAGATTTTGGATTATAAATGTGCTTTTACTGAATGTGCACATGGTTGAAAACAGATGACAGCAATTAAGACTTTCCTCAAAGTGTTTTGAACTCAAACGATTTTGTTTGTGAGGACATCAGCCATCAGATTCCCTTTAGTTTTTTCTTTTTGTTAATTTGATTGTCTTCAACTCTATTTGGTTTATTTAGCTTATGTGGCATTTTAAGGATAACCTTGTAACACTTTTGGAAGGTTGAAACTGTTCAGCATTCTGCAATTTATTTTAAAAGATATTTTTTTGGAGAGGTTTACTTTTTTGAGTATTTATATACAGCACAGCTTTTCCAACATCATTCCTGTTTTTGTTTTTTTAAGAGGTTTATTGCTTGAATTTGTGAATTGAAATGAGTGTTTAATTAAACAGTAATATATGCCATAACACAGAAGTCCTTCAACCTGGCCAAATAGAAAAGAAATTCAGCAAAGAGTTTGAGTTCCTGCTCTTTTGACTTCCATTCTAACATCTGATAAGAACTTTCTGCTGCTGTCCATCCATCTTCTGAACTTGCTTTATCCCTATCAGGGTCACAGGGTTGCTGGAGCCTATCCCAGCTACAGTTGGGGCAAAGGTGGGGCACATCCTGGACAAATTTACTAGTCCATTGCAACACTGCTGTTATTACTTTCATGAATGTCAGTAAGTGCTGTATAACATAGTAAGCTGGTTGCACAGCTGCAGACAGCAGTTCGTGTCTCACGCCACAAACATCAGCACAGACCTTTGATTTTTACTGTTGATCCTTATTCAAAAACGTGAAGAGAAATACTTCTGGTCCCCAACAAAGGCTGACCTTTGATGAGTTGCTCCGGTGGGGTCCCAGGCAGGGTCCACATGGCCTGAGCCAGATGTCCAAACACCGTAGCATCCAATGTGGAAATCTTGGAGCCCATAAAATATTTCTTGTCCCCTTTAGAAAAGACAGAACACAAAATATTGACGCAGAGACACCAGTTACTGCAGAAGAGAGTTCATTTAAAGAAGTCCACGGAAATGTTTACACTTACATTTTTACAGCAACTAAACATAAAAAAATAATAATTTTTATGTTAAATGACTGGCTTTGTCGTCTTAAAAACATTTTACCAGCAGCAAAACATTCAGTTGCTGCCTTCACTGACACTTTGTACATTTGTGTGTAAGATAGAGTGACAGGATAAAGTTGAGGAGAGGATTTGTCATCAAATAAAATTCATCCAACAGTTTGCAAATCTTTAATTTTAAAGAGAAACTTTGAATTCCTATTCTTTTAAAGTCCCCCCCCCTCCTTCCGATGATTTTTGATCTATTGTAAAAACGATCCAAGTGGTCCTATAATTATGATTATGCCGTTTTCAGCCAAAATCAATGTGTAATTTTCTAGGATATAGTTTCTGCAAAGCATTAGAAATCCACCTCTAGTTGTGGGAAGGACTGTTGGTGCAGCGTAATCCCTTTCCCTTCACCGACAACTGAGCACTTTCTGTGTACAACCCCAACCTAACATTAGCGGTGCAACAAAAATGGCGAGCAATATTGGAGCCAACCAGTTTTACAGTTTAGATCCAGATTCCAGCACAGACGAGGAAAATGAAGATGTTCATGGATGTATTTGTCAGCTAGTGAGTGCATCAGAGCTTGTGGCCCTCCCAGCGTATTTTCTACATAATAAATAAGACCTTTTTCAAACAGCATCTGCTCCTGATTCACAACGATTCAATTTAAGAAATACTCAGAAATGCCATTTTTAACTTATTTTTCCTAATATTCAACGACCACTTTTTTCAGTAAACCTTACTAGTACCGGGTTGGTCCCACTCTTGCCTATAGAACTCCCTTAATCCTTGGTGGCATTGATTCAACAAGGTTCAGGAAACATTCCTCAGAGCGTTTGGTCCATATTGACATGACAGCATCACACTGTTGCAGCAGATTTGTCGGCTGTACATCCATGATGCCAATTTCCCGTTCCATCACATCCCAAAGGTTCTCTATTGGGTTGAGATCTGGTGACTGTGGAGGCAATTTGAGTCCAGAGAACTCATTGTCATGTTGAAGAAACCAGTCTGAGATGATTCCGGCTTGATGACATGGAGCCTTATCCTGCTGGAAGTAGCCATCAGAAGATGGTTTACTGTGGTCATAAAGGGATGGACATGGTCAGCAAAAATATTCAGGTAAATGGTGTTGACTTGCACAGCACTTTTCTACCTTCCTCGAAGTCCCAAAGCGCTTTACAGTCACAGTCCCATACACACACACATTCAAACACGGATTGCAGTTCTGCTGCTGAACGCTGGCACCACCTTCCACCAAAGGCAAGGTGGGGTTCAGGACAAGGACACTTCAATATATGGGCGGGCAAGTCAGGATTCTTCCTCACTGCAACCTTCTAGTCAGAGGTCGACCGCCCTACCGCAGCACCGCAGCCAACCCGTGGTTCGGGCTGTGGCGTTGTAATCTACTCAACTGCTACTAAAAATGTGCCAAGAAAATTTCCCACACACAATGACACCATCACCACCAGCCTGAACAGTTGATACAAGGTAGGATGGATCCATGCTTTCATGTTGTTGATGCCTAATTCTGACCCTACCATCTGACTGTGGCAGCCGTAACCAAGTCAAGCCTTCTATTGTCCAGTTTTGGTGAGTCTGTGTGAATTGTAGCCTCAGTTTCCTGTTCTTAGCTGACAGGAGTGGCACTCGGTGTGGTCTTCTGCTGCTGTAGTCCATCTGTTTCCAGGTTGGACGTGTTGTGGGTTCAGAGATGCTCTTCTGCAGACCTTGGATGGAACCAGTGGTTCTTTGAGTTCCTGATGTCTTTCTATCAGCTGGAACCAGTCTGGTCATTGTCCTCTGACCTCTGGCATCAACAAGGCATTTCCGCCCACAGAGCTGCCAATCACCGGATTATTTCTCTTTTTCAGACCATTCTCTGTAAACCCTAGAGATGGTTGTGGGTGAAAATCCCAGTAGATCAGCAGTTTCTGAAATCCTCAGACCAGCCTGTCTGTCACCAACAACCATGCCACGTTCAAAGTCACTTCAATCACCATTCTTCCTCATTCTAATTCTCAGTTTGAACTGCAGCAGAACATCTAGACCAAGGATTCCCAAAGTGCAGCCCGGGGGTCAATGGCGGCCCGCGGGAAGATTTTTTGTGGCCCTCAATAAATCCTAATTGATGGTTATTAAACCAGCTGTAGATTAATTGGAAAAATATTGTTTCGTGGTTTCTGGTGACATCTGCAGGAAAAAAAAGGTCATTACACTTGGGTGTTAATGGTACAGCGTATTAATTTCACCACAAGAGGGTAGACAACATTTTCTATGTTACTGCCTCTGTGAAAGGAAGGACCGTGACAACAGAAGTAGAAAATTAATCAGAACCCGAGTCGGAGAGAGAACCAGAGCAGGTTCCTTTGAGGAAAAATGTTGTGTTGGTGAGGAGAAAAAGAGATTTCAAGCTAAGTGGACAAATGCTTACTTTGTCGTACCTCATGGGCAGAATAAAGTCTTGTGCCTGATTTGCCAGCAGGTCAATGCAAAGCTCAAAGAATCCAATATAAATCGTCACTATGTTACAAATCATAAAAACTATAGCAAATTTACCGGCGAGGAGCGCAACAATAAGCTCCAGCAACTACAACGAGGCTATGCTGCACAGCAGATAATGTTTACAAAAATGGCTAAATCCAGTGAAGCTGTGAGAGAAGCGAGCTACGTTGTGGCTTTGGAAATGGTCCGGCGTAGCAAACCCTAAAGTCACGGGGAGTTCGTAAAAAAAAAGTAGCTGACATTGTTTGTCCAGAACAAAAGAAAAAGTTTGAATAATTAAGTCTGTCAAATGACACAATTACTAGAGGAGTTGAAGATCTGGACAGCAACCTCCAACCTCAACTGGGAAAACATCTGGAGGGCCTGGTTAATTGTACAAATGAAACTTGGCCATTAAAGTTGTAAAAAACAACTTTTTCTATTTATCCAATTTTTTTTTTCACCAAAATTGACCCCCACTGGTTTAGACTCTAGAGACCATGTCTACATTCTTCAATGCATTGAGTTGCTGCCATGTGATTGGCTGATTAGAAATTAGCAGTGACGAGCCGCTAGACAGGTGTACAAGACAAGGTGCTCAGTGAATGTCATTGTCCTCCATTATCAGAAAGATGCTACAAGAACATGTTAAAAACACCAAAAACAGTTTTTTATAGGAGTGGTTCTTTAACTGAAACATGTACAATACATGAACACACTATATCAATTCAAGCATCTGTAATTGTAATTGTATCATTTGACTAACTAAGCAATGTTCTCTGGGATTTGGAAATATTTTTGCGAAAAACTGGGATAAATTTATAGATGATACAGGTAAAATACAATTTTTGTGTTTAATTTTTCATTTTGTCCAAAATCAGCAGTGTTTGACTTTAGGGTATTTTAACTCAATTCTGATGCTCTCATTTAAAGAATTGGAAAAAATTAGATTTTGCTATGGTAAACACAGGTGTGGAGTAAGATTGCAGGTGTGGGAGCTTTCTCATACCCAGCAGTGTGGCCAGTGTCCTCAGGTCCTTCTCCATAAGCCTGTAGACCTCCTCCTTGGAGAAGCGTCCAATGCCGTGGCCATACATCTCTCTGCGCACCATGCTGCAGTTCAGGTGGCTCAGCAGCCACTTCAGTGTGTCGCTCAGAGGCCCGCTCATGGACAGCAGCTTCTGGGTCTCCTCCAGGTTGTCCACCCACTGGCAGTAGGCTATTGTCCTGGAAGAAGACAAAATGTAGTTGGTCTGATTAAAAACTGACCACTTTTAAAAATGTCTACTTCTTGGTTAATAAATAATCTGACTATTTTGATGTAAATGAATGGACAATCTCTCAGAATATGCTGCACAAATCCACTGGAAGTCCTCATTCAGCAGCAATCTTAAATCCTGAAACAGTTTCCTTCTACATGTAGGAAATTATTGGAGAAAAAAAGTTTCCAAAACATCTTGAAACTAGTTCAATGAAACAAATCTTTTCTCAAAACAGACTGACTTCACTGATCGACTAAACCAACAAAATTCTGCTGGACTTCCTCCCAATTTTTGTGCAATACTAATGTGAGGTTTAAACGGAAGTTTGTTACAAACTCAAATTTTTCTTATAACATTTTATGTCCAACTTGAGATCCAGCTATCAGTTTAACAACAAATTTAAAATCTTTTGAGTCACACAGCAGCCCCATCTTCTAAACGAATCAAGCGCAAAAAAGCAGCAAAAACATGAAATGCGTCCCTATTGCATTTACATACAATATTTAAACTGTAATACAAAAAAACTGCAAAACAACATTCCTTCTTTACATTTCCTGTTTTAATAAAAACATGTTAGAGATTTAAAAACAAAGCATTTCCAAACCAAAAATGTGATTCTCAAAGTGCTACTAGAGCTGTTGTGATATCAGTGCAGATTGTGCAACAACTTTCAAGGCATCACTCATCAGATCCGAGAGATAAAGAAACCAAATAACAAAATATAATAATAAACAAAATTAAATAAAACAAAAAAACAAAGTGAGTCTACTTGATTTAGCAGAGCAGGTAGAATCATGATTTGACTCAAGAGAAAACGTTATTTATGAAGTTGTACAATATGCAATACAAGGCCTACCAAACAACAATATCAAAAATAAAAATGAGATAATTAGTGTCTCTCTTCAGGGGTAAAGACTCCAGTTTAAAGCTAATAGAGGCAAGAAAATGTTTCCTTGTGACTTCAATCTGCTGCTGTCAGACTCCTCAGATGCTCGTTTGTTTTGGTAAACCTTTTCATTAAATCTATAATTTTAGCAGCTTTCTTAAAACGTTGAAGGAATTAATGCTACACTAACTTATTACTGACTTTAATCATGAATTCATCTCCAGCAGGTTTGATTATTTTAACAGTCGTGCAGTGATGCGGCTGCAGTTCCTCCAGGATGCCGCTGCTCGGGTCCTGACTAAAACCAGGAGGACTCCCTGTAGCACAGAGAAAAGACCTTCAAAGTATTCTGCTAGTGTGAAGGTCGCGATGGCTTGGTGCCAGAGTATATCTCTGACATGTTGGTCCTACAAGAACCACCTGAAACCCAAAGAAACTCTGGGACAGACCTTCTGAAGGTGCCCAGAGTCAGGACTTAAGTGGAGCAGGATCTCAATCTTCTTGTGACAATCAATGTGACAATGTTTAATGTGGTCCTAATGGTCCTCACCCCTGGCTAATCTGTGCTCCGGTATCTGACCGTGTACCTCTTCTCTGGCTAGTCTCTACTACTGCTCCTAGACCTGGCTGTGGATCCTGTCGCTAGCTCGTCTCGCGCCCCCAAGCGTCCCCTGACTTCATCTGGAGGAAGTTCATCTGCTGGACTATTTAAACATGTGGCTGTAGATTTAGATAAATTAATTCTCGCTAAGAGTTCTGGTACGTCGCCTCTCAGTCCTGGGGGAGGGATCCCTCCTTCATGTGGACACCCCTGAGGTTTCTTCTTTTTTCCAGAATCCAACTTTTTAGGAGTTTTTTCTTACCGCAAAGGGGGGTCTAAGGTCAGGGATGCCCAGTTTAGTTTAGTTTGTTTAGTTCAGTTTAGAATGTTCCTATTGAATTCTGTGTATTCATCATCCTTATGATTTCATGTTCACTTTACAATTACCGGTACAAAGCCCCATTGAGACGACTGTTGTTGTGATTTTGGGCTATATAAGTCAAATTGAATTGAATTGAATTCAAAACGGTTCTATTCATACTACAACCGCTGAAAGTCTGTTTCAGCTCTCGTTTCTTTTTCATTCTTATTTCAAAGAAAATTTGATTTTACTCTCTGCAGGCTTTTTAATTGCCTTTTTTCTAAAGCACTTTGAATTTGAATTACCTTGTGTATGAAGTCTTATTATTATTCAAATTCATATTCAAATAAAGCTGCTTTGCCTTTTAGACACCAGCTTATCACCACTTATCCTCCACATGCTCCACTTACCATATCACTGCTTTTTATCACACCCTCAGTGAAATCCTCTGTAATCTCATTAAAAAGATGTTTAAAACCAGGGGGGAAAAAAAGCAGAAAAAGCATCTGTTTTTTCCTTAATCTAAGAAGTTTGATGTGGAATTGTGTAAAAAAAAACACATGTTTAATGACAGATTCAAACCTCTGAATTTTCCTAACAGCACAGCTCTGGATCTGTTAACGTCAACCTCCTCCTGATCAATAAAGTGCACGGCTGTCTCTACCACTGTTACCATCAGTAAAAAATTTAAATTTTTAGGCAGACTGATCACTGTTACCATCAGTAACAGTGATCAGTCTGCCTAAAAATTTACTCCCACACACACACACGGACCTTACTGCCTGCTTTTAAACGGATAGTATAAGAGAACCTTGCTCTCAAATACCTGTAAACTCATGAAATTCATATAATAAGAAGAAACTACTGGTAAGAATTAAAGCACTATTTGGAGTCTCTTTTTTTTTCCAGTAAATGGCTTAGCAGTCATCCACACCCACCACCTCCACTACACACACACACAGACACAGATGAATAGTAAAGGTATTATTATGTTCTTATTACATTTGCTTCAGAGCTCAGGGGTCTGTTTTTTATTTGCAGACGTGTTTGTTTTTCTCCAAAAAAACATTAAAATTATCTTCAAAAGCAAAAGCAGCTAAACATGCTCCCATGCTCTCAATGAAAAAAATCTGAGCTTTGCTGGTTGCTGCTGCAGGACACAGCAGCATGACCTTCTCCCCGACCTGACAGAAGTGTCATCATCCTCTGCAGTCTTCCTCACTGCTCAGCCGAAGACCTTCAGTTGAAACCCCTGATCTGGACAAAGTTTGTTTCCACTGCTCTGTCATGACTGCATGATCCCATAACGGCCTCCCCTTTGTTCCCAGGTGTGACTGTTTAACAGGCACAGACATGTTTTACAGGGACACAGAGAAAAAGCAAAGTGTTAACACTTGACAAGTCAACAGGTCAGAAGGAGGAAGGGAATGAAGAAATGTTCTGCTGATTTAAAGCAGATCACAGTATTTTTCTATTTCAAAGTCAGCCTGTTAACACATGCAGCTTAGTAAAGCTGAAGTCCACCTTAAAAAAAGAACTCTGTCCATCATAAATCTATATTTAACATATTTTCTGAAACGTTCTTATCATAAAGCAGCAAATTAATTAACGCACTCTATCGAAGCAAATTGATGCATTTTTTAACACTTGACACCAAAAATCTCTACAAAAAAGCAACATTTATGTGCAAAGACAGGAGCTTAGTGTCTGAGTGCTGAGTGGGAACCTCTTCTAGGCTCTTCTGCAACATTTTTGGAAGATCTTCCACAACCACATCAAAACATTCATGATGTCACATTGACAGACAGCTGTGCTGATCTCCATTCTTGCTCCTCAAGTGTTTTACAAATAATGATAAACTACATAACCTGGTATGTTAGAAACCAATTGTCTGCTTGCTGAAGGTATTTTGCTCAGGGAGAATCAATGATCAAGCTAATGTTTTCATCTGCATTTTTTTTTTACCTTTAACCCTTAAGAACCCACGGTGACATTAGCGTACCATAAGAGCATCAGAAAGGTTTTCTATGGTCCACTTGGTCTGTGGTATATCCCACATAATGATCATTTTAAGGGGAATGGATCTGGATTCTGATGGGTTAAAACAGCGTTTAGTTCATGTTCAATGGAATAGAAAAAAATCATTTAAAGACATCTGATCCACACTGAACAGAAAGACTGCTTAGTAAAAATAAAGATGACTGAATCTTCAGAAGACATTTATTATTTTTTAAATAATATACTTTCAAAATGAATACTTTTTTAATCTGACACATTGTTCAGATACAAAGTTTTTAAAGGTCAGCCTCCTGCATTTCCTTCTTAGAACCACCAGGGTGGCTAAGTGGCGCCGCTCATCTGTATCGAACCACAACAAGAGCAGCATGTTGCCACACTGCCCTTCGTGGACATAAATTATTCAGTCAATAAGTCTATATGTGGTTCTGAACATGGCAGGGCGGAGCAGCAGAGGAAGGAGAGACGGCAAGAGGAAGAATGTGGGTCACATGGATGACCTTTGGAGTGAAATTCCCTGTTCAAGACAAACTTTGCACATTTTAAAAATGAATGTTTTCCTTTACTAGAATCTCTAAAACCTCTGATTGTTCAAAGTGAACCCTGGCTTAATAAACGGAGGCCGATCTGGAGCAGCTGTGGTGAGGACGGAGTGTGTGATGGCAGGAGAAAGACAGAGCTTTTTAGGTAATGGAAAACATGGAGAGTGTGTGGTGATAACAATTTCCTGGCAGCGGTGGAAGCAACAGAAGAAGCAGCGTGTCCCAGGGGGGCTGGAGTGACTCACTGCAGACACGATAGAGGGAGAGCTGCACAGAGGGCATGGACAGTGTCCGCTCAGGCTGGAGGCAGGCATGTGTCTGTCGCGCTTAAGTTAGGATGGTATCCATGCAAACGGCCAAACGCACATTATGCCATTTCAAACCAAGGAAGCTGATCTGTCTCTGCTTTCTGTCACTTTTCCATCTCTCCAACTCGCTCTGTAAATTTCAACCCTGCAGTTTTGACATTATATTGCTGATATACGGGAGAGGAAAGCCAAACAAACAAATGCTTAATGAACCAATATTGATAACAAAAAGGCTGACATAACCACATGGGGTTTGTTCCTTGTTTCTTAAAGGTTACAATGTCAATGCTTTCAAAATAACAATTTGATTTTTCGAGCCTCATCATGCCTCATCCCCTCACCAGTACAAATGCTCCTCCACCATTTTCGTGACGGCTCTGGACACGGCTCTCTCCTGGGGGGTTAGGTTCTTGTTCAGGTTGACCCCCAGCTTCTCCTCCAGAAAATCCACTATGAACTCGGAGCCGGACACCTGCTGGTGGTTGTACTCGATCCACGGCATCTTTCCCTGTGGTGACAGCCTCCCGTCGAAGTAGTTCTGCGGAGGAAAACAGCAAACGTCAAAAAATGCAGACCTTACGGGGTCCTCTTATTTAAAACTTTGTGTTGGACAGTGAGGAGCAAATGAACCGCTTAAGGTTAGTGTTTACAACTACTGCTTATCTACTGTTGCCTTGGATAATTGGGGTTAAAAGCCAAACATCATTTTTATTTATGTAAATAAATAAACATAGTTTTTATTTGAGTCTTAAATGTATTTAAGATCTTTTTCTAAGATCAAATTTGTCTGTCATTCTTGGAAATGTCTCCTAACTCTAAATGCTGCAGAGTACAAACAGTTAAAATCAGGGCATTGGATTTCATAGTCAACATTTTGTGTGTTTATTTTCATTTTTTCATTTATAGCTGCCGGTGCTTCACAGCAAGAAGGCTGCTGGTTCAGATCCTAGATAAGAACTTCCTGTGTGGAGTTTGCACTTTTTTCACAAGATCCAAAACAATGTCTAAAGTCCCAGTTTAATCATCCTTGATCTATTCTGAAATTGTTTTAATTATGATTATGCCGTTTTTAGCCAAAATTCAAAACCCTCTCAGGACATAGTTTATGCAGAGCAGCAGTAGTTTGTTAGAAATTCACCTCAGAGTTTTGGGCAGCACCCTTCGCATGGATTAAGCCCACCCCTACTTCTGGTCATCCATCTGTTTTCCACGCTCTCCTGCTAGCTTACAGTCCCTCCTACCCCCAACCTAGCATTGGCGGTGCGACAAAAATGGTGAGCAATATCAGAGCTATCCAACCGTACATTTCTGATCCAGATTCCAGCTACGACTAAGAAAACACAGACGTACATGGATCTATTTGTCTACCAACAGATGCATCAGAATGGGGCGGAGCAGGGAGACTGTAGCCCGCCCAGTGAATTTTCTACATCACACCTATAAGCTATTTACACCATAGTTTTTTCATCTGCTCCTGATTCACAACGATTTAAATGAAGAAATACTCTGAAATGCAAATTTGAGCTTAATTTTCTTTATAAATGTCCTGCATTATGAGAAAAATGCCATGAACATGTAAAAAACACTGTTTGCATCGAAGAAGGTCTCTCATAGAGAATGTGGTGAGTCCTACTGAGGCGAGCATGTTGGAAACAGCCGTTAAACCTTTATGAAATAATCTTTTTTTTGATTGTTTCCTGTTTTAATCTCTTGTCGTGCTTCAAACTGCCGCCAAGTGCACATTTCCAAAATAGATTATCTCTGGAGGAGCTTTGTGAGTGAACACAAAGCCTCACAACCTTAACTCCTGAATTTCACTAAAAAATATGTCCAAGTGTGAACAAACTTCAAGTTCAATTTTTTCATCATTCATTAACTTTAGAAACTACCAAAGAAAGTTGGAAAATGTCACAATGTTAATTAGTTGACATCCTGTATTCTGGAGCTACCTGATAAGGCAGATCCGCCATGCGCAGGTATGTCTCTATTTTCAGGCAGAAGGGCGAGAGGCTAGGAACGCCATTCTTTGGTCTGGAGAACTGATGGAGGATAATGGCGTCTTTAGAGTCCAGCTCCTGCTCCTTCCTACATGGACAAACAGGGAGAAAAGCGCATCCTTAAAAAACGCGCCAAAGGTTTCAGCTGCAGTTCATGAGCCAAACGAGCGTGCTGCTTCTTGTTCTTGAACCAGCATGTCAGAAGATATACTTTAGGACACTGACAAAACTACTAAAATTTAATTTGAATGATGCAACGCATTCCTGTAGAACGCAAAACCTGTAGAGTCACCAAGAGCTGTGATGAGAGGAGAAGAGAAATATTTGAAGCAAAAGAGAATGAAATGTTTGCTGAAGTCCAAAACATCAACAGCGGCCTCAAAAAGGAATAATATACAGAAATTTAAATGAGATAAATGTGAAAGCTGAATAAATCTAAACTCTGCACCCCTAAAAAACATTTGTTTTTAGGTCAAACATGTAAGATAAAAGTCCATTCAAACACACAACCCACTTTTTTCCATCATAAGGCTTTCATTTTTCATTATGAGACTAAAATAATCCAAAATTCCCAATTCCAGGTGGGTGAAAGTGTTCAAAATGCTCAGACCAGTTCAGATCTAGACTCTACTGAGAAACTTGAAGAGGGACTGGAAATTAGTAGTTGACTTTTTGATAAAGACGGTGAATGAAACTTAAAGGAAGCAGCAGGGATGTTTCCTGAAAAGAAAAAAAGATTAAGCTGTAAACCAATCAACCTGAGAGCCATCAGATGCCCTGTTTGTCTCCAAGGTCAGTAGGTTGTCTGTAGTGATCACAAACGGTCTGAAAAGAAAAAAAGGAATCTGTGGTTCTGTTTTTAGTGTCTGAAAAACCTTTCTCTGGGGAACATACTGTACCTGTTCCTCACATGCAGGTTATTGTTACATCAAGACTGGCCGACAGAGTTCTGGAAACCAAACTAAATCAAAGGTGAAGTGACATGTTTGGTCATTGTTTCTGTTGGTTTGTACAGATTTTGTTGTCCTGATTGAGCTCAGTGCAAATAAAAAGTCTGTGATGATGGAAAAGGAACGCACAATAATTGAAAAAGCAAAACTTGTTGGTTTTGTTAATGGAATTGAAAAAGCAGGATGTTTACATCAGACATTAAATCATTAGAACTTTTCAACAGTGCAATACAATCATCCAGCACTTATTTTTTTTCTAAATTTCTGCGGCTTTAGTTTAGACATTTATCTTGTTAAGTACTGCACTGGCCATTACTATAGCAGAGAACACTATTCGATTATACTATATTGTATTACACTACATTACATTATGCTACATAATCTTCTTCTTTCTCTCTCTCTCGGCTTCTCCCATCAGGGGTCGCCACAGCGAACAAGTCGCATGGTAAACTTGGCAATGTTTTACACCGGATGCCCTTCCTGACGCAACCTTCTCAAACTGGGCTTGGGACCGGCACAGAGGTAGAGAAGGGAACATGGAGCAGCCCGGAGTCGAACCCTGGTTTCACGGACGGAAGGCGCCGCAAACCAGCACGAGCTAAACCGGCTCCACTTTATGCTATATAATAATATATTCTATTATATCGTATTGTATTATATTACATTACATTACATTATATTTTTCTTATAATAATTGGGATGACTGAAATTACTTCTACTTTATTCTAAATTGTGAAGTTGCTTATACTTAGCTGTGGTTTGAGAAAACGTGATAATTAACTTCCCTGTTATTAAAAAGAACGTGAAAACAGAACAAAAGCAAGAGGGATATTTGGAATCCAAATGACGTTTTTGCTGGTTCAGATATCTGGCTTGTTGGAGCCGACCTGTTTACTTGTAGAGGTAAGGACTATGTTTCTAGGACTAGCATATGTAGATGATACAGCTGATTGATCATATTGCACCATTGTTTGGCCTTCCTATGAGTGATGCCACATAAATACAAAAATATTTGGGCTTGTCCTGGGCTCGCAGAGATTTCTCCTATTTCTGTAATTCTTTTAACAATGTAATCTTGATGTGGATGTGTTGATTTCCAAAGACTTTCAGTCTGAGTAAGTAACATTGTTTTTTTTAGTTCAAAACCTTTTTATGCCTTTGACTAAGTGGAGAGCTTCTATTTTTCTTTTTAGCGAGTGCTATTGAAAGATATTCCTTGGTATTTTCTACAGACTTGATCTCAATAAATTCAAATAATTGTAAGTGATTTTCTAGCCAAATCTTTTTTTTAAATGTTTTTATGTTAAAATTATCTAAAGCCCCTTTACCAACTATTTTGAGACCTGAAAAAAATCAATTTCAATTAAAAAAGATCTATTTAAATGAATAGAAGTGTAACATTTCCCAGTTTAAACTTTAGTTAGGTTATCAGTTTTCTAAATAAATATTGACTTGTAGGATTTGAAAGTCTATTTTTAATTAATACCCTACTTTTCATATTTATGGTTGAATTTCTTTGCTGCTGTGTATGAACTCATCAATAAGCTTACAGGCTGAAACCATCATGATACTTTATGTCGCTGTCCACTCTCACGTGGTGCTGAAACCACTCCAAATCTCTCCATAGCCTGCCAAGAGACTGATGCTGGGGGGTAAAGTCTACTGAGCTCTTTGCTGATCCTTTCTAGTGTGAATGACAAATTAAACAAAATTCCCAAATGTCAATACAAGTCCTTCCCAGAGCATCGTGTGTTTATTTCCGCTGCAGTCTCAGGTATCTGCCTACAACACACCGCGTGCAGATGATGCTGGCAGCATCAGCAGCCTGCACGTGATTCAGCAAGGTTACGCAGCTGTGTGGGGGTGGGGGTGGGGTGGGGGTTGTACTGTATGGGGCCACCGTAACAGGATGTGCAATAATCCTTCTAAATGACAGGGAGGCGTTTTTTTGATCACACAATAATAGCCCCTCTTAATCGCTTCTCCTCAACTGGCTTCATCATTTCATGTATCCCCTTACTTTGGATGGAAGGACAGCTAGAGCAAGCGATCCTGCCCCCCCCCCCCCCCCCCCCCCCTCCGAGCCGTCCGAGCAGGAGCGCGTACGTTGTTTTAGATGGAAGGAGCAACGCACGCGCTCCTGGAGAGTCTGGCACAAGACATGGTTCCCGGGCGCGCGCGTGACAGCCCCGTCGTGTCCTTGGAAGGAGCAAAACAAGGACTGAAACCACAACAATCCCCGCGAGATCTGTGAAGGAGCGGCCTCCTCCTCCTCACTCCGCCTCACGTTTGTGGAGACAGTTGCCAGAGGATGCGATTAGAAACGGAAAACCCATTATGACGTGCTGCTTGTACCTGATAGCGAGCAGCTCGTGCAGGAGGTAGGCTGCGGCGGCCAGCAGGGCTCCCCCTGTGATGTACAGGGTCTTCTTCCACCAGGAGTCCGAGCCCAGAAGCGACATGATGCCTCCGTAGTCCTGCAGAGGAAAGGCGATGATGTATCCATACAAAGATTGCTGCTGCTCGGAGCCGCACAGCCCGAGCGGCAGGCTGTGATTCCGCCCCAGCTCCACCACACACGGCCGGGAGGAGGCGAAGCCAGCCGCCCAGTGCATCCTTCCACCCGCGCTCAGTCTCACCACCACCGCCCCGCGTCCTCCTTCCTGCGGTCCGCCCACAGCTGCATCCGAACCGCCGGTAGACTCTCTACGGCATGATGGCGGAGGCGGAGGCGGAGGCTCAGGGCAGTTCCCCCAGAAAAGTGGAGGGAGTTAACATACTGCCTCTTCCTCTTCGGGATGAAGCTCAGCACTCAGCTGCGCCTGCTGCTGCAGCTTCAGGAAAACATTGTCAACAAATACCGAGCCGCAACATCGTGACTTCCGGCTAAGCATTCCAAAATAAAAGTTGGGCTGCAGATCAAATGCATTTCAGTTTGCATTTGATAAATCAACATTAAATTTACCGTGCCTGCTTATTTTTATTATTGCTCTTGTTGTGTCAATGCTTTAAATCACTTATTTAAGCTAATCACTTTAGCCACTTTAACAATTTATTGACTGTTTTTGAAACTTCAACTTTTGCATCTATTTTAGGAATAATAAGAAAATTACTTTAGTGTTTCCAGAACAAGGTATTCATATTTGCGTTATCAAAGGTAAATGGAAAATCTTATATTTTTAATCATTTTGCCACTACAGTTTTTTGCTATTCTGCTTTACCCACAACATCTGGAGATGTTGGAGCTCCTTTATGCTTTGTTTAATTTTTGCACTAAATAAAAAAATTGAATTTAAGTTTGTCTTTTTAGGTCTGGGTGTCCTTGAAGCAAACAGTTGGCCCTTCTATAATGAGGAACAATGGTGCAAAACAAATGCTGGCCATGCAAAGCCTACTGTACATTACATCCCAGCCAGATGTGCAAAGCCTTTTTGTGCCTCCTCATCAGTTGGAAATCAATAAGATGTTCCTGGATTACAGTTTCCTTCTCAAAAACATCTACCTTAAAAGGTTCTAAAATCCAGTCAGGCACTTCCAGATTCTGAAGATCCCTAAAACGGATCTCCGTGTCAGCTCTGATCATCCTTAAGTGCTGTGTGTAACACAGCAGCTCATTGTCAGTCAGTGTACTTGACACCTGAAAGCAGGTAGAGACAAAGAATTGTAAAAAGAGATTAGTTCCTTAAAAATTTTTTTTAAACAATTTTGATTTAAATAATCCATAGTAATAATAGAGTGATTGTAAAAATAATAATACAGCAAACAAAATAAGAGCCTTTTCTCAGCCTTTGCGAGAGGAAGCATCTTGGCAAGGAAACCATTGTAGTGGTTTTGTATTGATTCAGGGTCACACAATGTTCTGTGTTTCATATTCTCAATAAAGTTAACAAGGTAAAAAAAAAAAGCAAGTGATTGTTGAGATAAAAGTCTTTGTTGCCTAGAAACTCTATCCACTATATTAAAGAGTTAATGAAGATAAGAGAAAGCCTCTGGAAAGTCAACACAACAGTGTGCAGCAGCACGCGCTTAAACGTTTCCTCCTTTTCACCTCAAAAGTTGCTTGTGGTCATTTAGCATATGGGCTTCAATTTTGTTATAAGACTTAACTACAAAATTTAGAGACTTGTGGAGCTGAGGACTGATGTTTTTAGTCAGTGAAAGATATGCGTTGATTGCACTTCTAATAATATAGTGACGTTTCATGAGAGATACTCCTCAGCCTCTCCATCATCAGACAGATGGCGGATATGTCAATAATAAGGCAATATTCTCTTCTGCTGTGGTTATGATCCCCCTGATTTCTGAAAGGGGAAGCTAAACTCTTGATGCTCTCACCAGACAAATGTTTAGTTTGTGTTCTTTAAGGGCTTCGTTGCCTCATTTGAAATACCTTTTCACAAAGTACACACAGTGGAAGTTGTGTATTTGTGAAGGACTGTAGCCATATTGGGTGGCAGTGGCTGCGGTTGAGCAGGTCCTCCAATGATCAAAGGGTCAGCGGTTTGATCCCCGCTGCCCCCAGTCAACTGCCATTTGTCCTTGAGCAAGACACCTCACCGTCCCTGCAGCCTCCGGTGTTGCTCCACCGGTGTGTGAATGTGCATGAATGCCCCGGTGATGGTCAGAGGGACCATAGGCGCACACTGGCAGCCACGCCTCTGTCATCACCAAGTATAAGGAGTGAATTATTAATGGACACCTTGTAAGCGCCTTGAGGGTCTGGAAAAGCGCAGATAAACCTAATCCGCTTTGCTTTTTTTTCCACCATTCATGTCCTGTCCTGCTGCTTCTGACTTTCATTGCTCTTATTTCCACCAACTGTTTTCCCAATGCAACCAAAATGCATTACAGAATAAATAAAAATCCATGCTGGGTTTAAGCAAGAAAAGGCTCAGAGCCAGTCATTGATTCATATTTTTTTTTTAAATTTAAAATATCCCATCTCTTCCCGTAGCAACCTATCATACTTTAGATAAAAGTCAGAATTCTCTGATAATAAATTAAACTGTTTTTTATATAAATGATCATATATGATACAACACTGAACAGGCAGACTGACCTACCACAAAAAAACACATTTTGCTGTTGCTGCTTCAGTCTTTTATTTTGAAGACATTGCAATGCCACATCCGAGGTGAAGCTATAAAAAAAAAAAACTCACTGACGAAGCTGCCCTTTTGTCTCTATTGAGGGAGTCACCCCACCCCGACAAGCCCCCAACATCCCAGGAGGGTATTCAAGGTCCCATTCCCACTATCTCTTTATCACTTTTAAAAGCATTCCCAGTTTTTTCCCATTTTGATTATGCCGTTTTTAGCCAAAATAAAAAAACTTTTCTATGACATAGTTCCTGCAGAGCAGCAGCAGCTCATTAGAAATTCACCTCTGAGTTGTGGTTGAGACTGTTGGTAGTAAGTTGGCCTCCTCTCTTCCACGAGCTGACAGTCTCTTCCAACCCAACATTAGTGGTGCCACAACAATGGTGAGCAACATCTGAGCTGTCCAGCCGTACAGTTTAGACCCAGATTCCAGCTCAGACGAGGAAAACAAAGACTAACATGAATCCATTTGTTTGCAAGTGGATGATCAGAATGGAGCGGAGCAGGCAGACTTTGGCCCATCCACTTCAGTTGCTGCATCCCAACATAGTTTATTCCAACGCCATTTCTTTGTCTGCTCCTGATTCACCATGATTTGAATAAAGAAATACTTAGAAAAGCCGTTTTAATCATTAATTATTTTATTTATGACCTCCATTATGAGAAAGGGCTTGCACGTTAAAAACACCATTTTCATTGGAGGGGATCATCAACCATGTGAGAGCATGTCATATAAAGCTGTATTTCTGACTTTTCCACTAACTTAATTGGGAAAAAAAATAACAGAATGGAAATTAATTTGTGTAACATAAACACTTTTAAAACAGACTTAAAAATTCCAGGTGTTCTGTGACGTCACTACAGGTCCTCCCCCGTGGGCTCCAAAAAGATCATGAGGAAAAATCCAACTTAATTTACTCACTTTGAAGCAACTTCGGAAATGCAGCAGGACAGTCATCTCGACGGCTTAATCCAGCAGCAGGTGAGCTGTGAACAAGCCAGAGGCTAACAGGAGGAAGAGGATCTCCTGGATTAGTGACGTCACAGTGGAACATCCTGTGACTGATTAGCTCCTCCCCCTGCAATGTCCAGGTCAACCTGAAATTGCCTCTTTAAAATGAAATACAAGAACGTCAGCATGACTAGTGATGATCTTTAGCTGTGCAGCTATGGAAACTCTGAGGTAATTCTTGGAGCTGTTGTCAAATGGGAATCAAACTTTCTTTCTACATGTAAAGTCACGTTTTTAACCATGTTCTCTACACTTGTCTCTTGTTTTTTCCAGTGCTCTCCCTGGCTACTTTCAAAAGCCACCACGCCAGAATGACTTCCTTTCCCTGCAGGGTGAGATTTGGGTTATGTAATGCTTTCACGAGACCCTCTTTAATCCAGAGGAGCAGCGCTGCCCCCTCCTCCTGCATACAATCTACAGACTGCAGCGTGCAAAAATAGAAATCATAAAGCCAATGTTTGTTAGCAGCGTGCATTACATAAAAAAGGATGAGCATGTCTACTGATGAACGGTCATGGTTTACTCACACTTTTGCACATATTTGAATTGGATGCAGATTTATTTCAGAGATGCATCATGTTAAGTGCTGGAGCAGTGGTGTTGTTGGAATAAAAGAAGAGCCTTGCTGCATTTATGAAACACATTTATTAAACAGCTCCAGAGCTTAAAGACATCCCACGGTCAGCAGTGGGCATGCTGGTTGTCCCTCCTTCATTAATCATGGCCTCCTGTTCTGCATCTCTGCACCCACATGTCCATTCATGCATGTGAATATTTCTGTTTGTGATTTGTGAGCAGCTCAGCTGTGTGTGGTTTTTGTGTGCTCCTCTGGGTAGGAGCTGCTGTCCTCTAGCCCGTGACCCTCTTTGACCGCGTGAAGGGCGTAGTTGATGGCGGTGCTGTCAGTCCAGCTCCAGGCTCCAGAGAGAGGGCTGTACATCATTCCTTGGACAGACTGAACTGTGAAACCATCTGATGAAGGAGAAATGACACAAGAACACCATGTCAGACTCACTTTTCTTTTTGTAAACCAACCCCCCCCCACCCCTCCATGTTGGAATGGAAGCGACTCACTGGACTCCAGAAGGCGCTCCAGCTCCTCTGGGCTGATGAACTTCTCCCAGTCATGCGTCCCTCTGGGAACGATGCGCAGCAGCTGCTCGGCTACTACGATAGCCAGCGCGTACGACAGTTTGGTTTTATTTATGGTGGTAATGAAGAGTGATCCACCCGGCTGCACACACACATGATGAGAATTTTAAGTTCAGGTAGGTTTTTTCCAAAAATCTTTGGAAAATCTGTGCTGGTTTCACATGCAGGGACTCCTGATTTCAGAGTAAATAAGTCTCTGGAGAAAAGACTTAAAACTTCTGGGGGGAAAAATAAAAGAATCCAGGAAGGAATGCTGCTAAATGTAGAGACTTATCTTGGAAAAGGTTAAGGACCAACTTAGATGAAAATGGTGTTTTTAACATGTTCTTGTGGCATTTTTACTGATAGAGGATATTCATAAAGAAATTTAGATTAAAATAGCATTTCTGAGTATTTCTTAATTATAAACGGCTTAATCCTAAAAGACGATTGAGAACACTTAGAAATTAAATCAAAAGATGATGGGAGTGGGACTTTAACTACTTCAGCAGTTAGAGGAGAAGCAATGAAGCCCAAGTCTGCAGCCTCTTCCAAGTCAACCATAACAGATCAGGAACATGTCATAAATGTGTCTTTTTTAGGAAGAAGTAGCCTGCTATGGAAAAAAAAGGAGTTTTTTAGGAAAGGCAAAACAGATTCCTAGAGATGCCCCACAGAGGCAAACACACCAGTCACCATCAGCTCCTTAAGAGGCACTGATGCACAATCATCTGACCCGAAAAAACAAAAGGCACCAAAGTGAAACACCTTCAGATCATGACTGCAGCAGAGGGCAAACGTCTCCAAGTCTGCCAGATGTTCCACGACCTCTGAGGCCACAACGGCGTCAAACTGGGCTGCTCCCGGCTCCCCTTCTCCTTCTCCTTC
The DNA here is from genome assembly GCF_053564925.1 of Oryzias latipes. NCBI lineage: Eukaryota > Metazoa > Chordata > Actinopteri > Beloniformes > Adrianichthyidae > Oryzias > Oryzias latipes. The sequence continues at coordinate 6,151,726 of NC_136252.1, read as the reverse complement.
TCCTGAGAGCTCCTCCAGGGTGCAGGCCCGGTAAGACACTCGGTCCCGTAGGTCCGGGTCGTGGGAAGAATGCAGCTGGGCGATCCTGATGCTTTCTTCTACAGGATCTATGCCCAGCACGTTGGCTCCCAGACGACCGAGAGGCTGAGGAAAGATGATGAGAGCAAGTGCAGTTCAGGTCAAAGGTCAAGACAAAGCCTTTGTAGCTTCTAGAGACAAAACTATTTGAAACTGATTAAAAGAAAATCAGTCATAAAGCAACAACACTTCCATTAAATTTCATCTGCTTCATACTCCTGGTGTTTTGTGCTGTTCATACATTTACAAAAAAAAAAAAACATTATTAGTTAAAACTATAAATTGAGGTTATACTGAAAATCTAATCCATGCAGCTAATTCAGTGTAATTCCTTCATTTCAGAGGTTTGCTGACTTTGGAGTCTCGGCGTGTTTTTGTTCATTTTAATGTTGTGTTAGATGGAGTCAAACCAGCATCAGCTTAGAGTGAATAAAAAAACAGATTGCAAATTTGAAAAACAATTTCAAACATTGTGAACAATTGTGAAAATTAAAATTTTGAAGTTGAAATAAAATATTTTAACATTGAAAGAAACTTTGAAAATCAGGAAAAAAAACTAAATTTGAAACTTGAATAAAGAAAAAAACTGTTAACCTAAAACTGTTAAAAAAAACAATAACAAAATAAAATATTACCAATAATATTTATTTGTAACGGCTGCTGTTTAGTGTTTTTCACTTTTGTTCTTTCGTTTCTCTCCTCCTTTGCTTTCAGTCCTCAAATGACTGTTTGAGTTCAGACTTTTCACTTTGGGTGTTGAGCCTTATTTGTGGGGGTGGGGCTTTGAGCCCACGACCACATTGGGAGATAAAGGTCAGCACAGCATCTGCTGATGGCGCCGCCTGTGTCATCCCTCCTCTCACGTGGCGTACAGCAGTCAGAACGCTCTCCCAAAGTTTGGTACAATGACACAAGTTGAAAATGTATATTTTTCACATTTACAATTTGGTTTTTCAAAATCTCAATATTTCCTTTAAGTGTAGAATATGTGCTTTCAAGTTTAAAACTTTTTTTCCGAATACACAAGGTCTATTTTTTTAATGAAAAATTCACTTTCCTGATCCTGGTTGACCAAAAAGCGTTGGACTGAGCGGACTACAGCTGTAACGGCGTCTCCATTTTGGCCACTAGATGTTGTCATCTGTCACTCAGTTCTTCTAAATTAAAACCTAATAGAAAAGAAAACAATTGGCAAGACTGATAGTAAACTACTGATAATGCTGAAACAGAATGAACTCAGTGGTGAGTGAAAACACTTCTAAGTTTGATTATACAGAGCATGGACTTTATGATTTTGATAATGATGTGGATCCAGACACTCATGTGTTTAATAAGTTCAAGGATACCTGCAGATATTACTGCGAGGAACAACTCAGTGAAGTTAAAACTGAGGGAAAATTTTCTGTTATTCATTTTAATTGTAGAAGTCTACCAAGAAATTTTGATAAAATTAAATCTTTTTTGGACACATTTAAAGGAAAATTTAAAGTAATTGCTCTGTCAGAGACATGGATAATTAAAGGGAAGGAAAATAATTTGAAAGTTGAAGGTTATGATTTGTATTTCAATAGCAGAACAAATAGGATTGGAGGGGGAGTTGCCCTTTATATTGACAACGGTTTAAAATGGAAACCGGTAAAATGCATGACATCTACTATTGATGATTTAATGGAAAGTGTTGCTGTGGAAATAGAGTTACAAAAAAACAAAAATATGACTGTTGGATGTGTATGTAGGAAACCAGGATCAAAAATTGAAACTTTTAAGGAAAATTTAGAAGATATGTTAAGTAATCTAAATCACCATAAACAATTAATAATTTGTGGAGACTTCAATATAGATCTCATAAAGTTAGATTCACATTTACAAACATCTGATTTTTTCGATTCATTATATAGTAAAGGATTGTATCCTTAGATTACAAAGCCTAGCAGAATAACAACAAGTAGTGCAACTTTAATAGACAACATTTTTACCAATATTTTGGAAACTCAAAGAAATTGTGGGTTATTAATTAATGACATAAGCGATCACTTGCCTGTATTTGCTATATTTGACTTCAGGTTGCAAAAAAAGTCAGCAGAAATCCACCAAATATACAAAAGAATAAGGAATGATGAAACTGTGAACGCTTTCAGAAGTGATCTCATAAATCAAGACTGGAATGAAATTTATACAAATGATGTAAACGGTGCATATGAGGCTTTTCTGAAATGTTATTTAGATCTTTACAATAGACACTGTCCAGAAGTTCTAAGTAGACCTAAATCTAAAAATAAAAGAAAACCCTGGATAACAAAGGGCCTACAGAATGCTTGTAAAAAGAAAAACAAACTCTATAAGGACTTTTTAAACTTAAGAACAGCAGCAGCTGAAAAACGTTATAAGGTTTACAAAAACAATTTAACAAATGTATTGAGACAAGCTGAGAAGAAATATTATCATAGGATTCTGTATGAAAATAAACATAACATAAAGGCTACGTGGAATATTCTGAATAAGGTCATAGGAAATAAGTCAGGATCAATAGAACTACCTCACTTCTTCCTTAAAGACAATGTGGTCATCAAAAAGCAAGAGGACATGGCAAATGAATTCAATTCATTTTTTGTAAATATAGGACCCAATTTAGCAGAAAATATTACATGCAATTTACAATCAAAAGATATTATTAAAAATAAAAATTGGATTTCCCATTCTATGTATTTATCTGATGTGACTGAAAATGACATTTTGACTACAGTATACAAACTAAAAAACAAGACCTCAAAGGACAGTGACGGGATTGACATGAAATTAATAAAAATGACCATAGATTGTGTTGTAAAACCACTACATCATATCTTTAATCTTTCACTTAAATTAGGAATTTTTCCTGAGAAGATGAAAATAGCTAAAGTTATTCCTTTTTTTTAAAATGGAGACAGACATACTTTTAATAATTACAGACCAGTATCATTACTTTCTCAATTTTCTAAAGTTTTAGAAAAGTTGTTTGTTAACAAACTAGACAGCTTTATTGAAAAAAATAAATTGTTAAGTGAGAATCAGTTTGGGTTTCGTTCTAATAAGTCTACAGATTTGGCTATAATGAAAATAGTTGAAGAAATTTCAACAGCAATTGACAAAAAGAAATACACAATAGGAGTTTTCATGGATTTAAAGAAGGCTTTTGACACCATGGATCATTCTATCTTGATTTCTAAATTATATGCATATGGGGTTAGAGGAATCGCCCTGAACTGGATCACCAGTTATTTAAAAAACAGACAACAATATGTGCAGTTTGGACGTAAGAAGTCTGATCTCATGAATATTATTTGTGGACTCCCACAAGGCTCAATTGTAGGACCTAAACTTTTTATTTTATATATAAATGATATTTGTGATATTTCTAAGTTGTTACAGTTTGTTTTATTTGCTGATGATACTAACTTTTTTTGTTCTGGGGATAATCTGAAAACCTTAGCTAAAAGTATTGAAATGGAAATGATAAAACTCAAAATGTGGTTTGACTACAATAAACTATCTTTGAATCTAACAAAAACAAAGTTTATGGTATTTGGTAATAAAAACAGAACAGAAGTGACTTTGTCCATTGACAATATAAAAATAGAACAGGTGTCTGAATTTAAATTTTTAGGGGTTATGTTGGACGACAAATTAACATGGAAATCTCATATATTTTATGTAAAAAATAAAGTAGCCAAGAGCCTTTTTGTTCTGAACAAATCTAAATATGCTTTACCATGTCATATTATGCACATGTTATATTGCTCTTTGGTTTTACCTTATTTCACATATTGTATTGAAGTGTGGGGAAATACATATGAAACTAATATAATGCCCTTAATTCTACTACAGAAGAGAGCTATTCGAATTATTCACAAAGCCAATTTTAGAGATCACACAAATGAACTTTTTATTAAGTCAGGCTTATTAAAACTTAAAAATTTAATTGAATTGCAGACCTTATTGGTTATGTTTAAAGCCAGAAACAGAGATTTACCAGAAGACCTACAAAAGCTTTTTATTTTCACCACAGGAGATGAAAATCATAGGAGAAAATTTGATTTCAAACAACAGATTGCTCGAACAACATTAAAGCAAAAGTGTTTGTCTATAGCAGGGGTAAAAATGTGGAATTCTCAGGAGAATCAGTTAAAAAGTTGTCAAAATATTATTAAATTTAAACGCATGTATAAAGCTAAACAAATTAGTTTGTACAAACTTGACTGTTGAATGCAATTTTTGGAATGCATGTATTAAATGAATGGAATGTATTTACTGTGTAGTGGAAGTGTATATTGTGAAATCTGAGCACAGGTGATGGTGTGAGAAATGTAAATGTAATGTTTAAAAGGGAGCAGATAATTATAAGAATTGTGTTCTTCAATTCTGCTCCCTTCCAATCATGAAAATGTTCAATATGTAAGAGAAACATGTAAACATTTGAACATCAATTTTCATGAAAGGAACAAATAAATAAATGAATGAATGAATGAATGAATGAATGAATGAATGAATGAATTGAGTATTAAAATAAACAAGCAAATAAGATTTCTTGATTTCTTGTTCCAGCAGGAGAGAAGTTATCTCTCCTGCTGGACTGAGCATTACACCTGCAGCCAGGTGAGAATCCAGTGGTTCAAAGTGTTTGTAAAAGAACAAGAAGAAAGATGAGGAACAGTTTTGAAACCACAATCGACCCTTTGACCTTCATGACCCTGAGGGTGAACCTGCAGGATGTGTGAAGCTCCGGACGAATGACGGGATAAGATGGTCGTGGAAACTGTTGATGGAGCTTTTGTCCAATGCTTAAACAAAAACTAAAGCCTGAACATGTGCCAAAGAAAGCAGTAAACTGCAAATATGAACACAGAGAGCCCCCCCCCCCCCCCCCCCACACACACACACACACATCCAGTCCCTCACAGCTGATCCATTCTGATGGCAGATTTACATCAACGTTCCAGACGCATCACTGGGATCCCCCCTTGTGAGGGTCTAAAAACAGAACCTGATGCTGTCGGCCCCCATCAGAGCTGCTATGGCCACAGTTGAGGTGAAAGCTCAGTCCTAATGTCTGCAGCTGACAGGCAGATAACGCAATCAGATGAACGGCTGTGGACGCGTCGACCCGCCGCGCAGCGACCAGTCGAACCACGGGAGGAAGAACGCAGAGATGACGAGGGTTTGTGAGACACCAGAGGATATGACAAAAATATAACACAAATCTATAGCAACAAAGGGCAGTTTGTCCTGAGCACTAGGGCACAAACGGACTCAGAGCTGATCTGGAGGAAGACACATTTACCTCTGAGAGCAGGCCTCCCCCACAGCCCACATCCAGGACTCGGAGTCCTGCCAGCGGTTTTCCAGGGTGGCGTGCTCGATGTACAGTCAGCAGGTTGTCCCTGTGGAAGGAAAGGAACAGACGAAACCTTAAAGGTCTTCCAGTGGAACTAACCATCATGGACAGACGGGTTGAACTGAAGGCAAAGCTGCCGTCCTGGCTTGAAGGTTTGATTCCTCTTCCCTTTACCTTCTGTCTTTAACCTATGAAGGATTGCTGATCTTGACCAATATGACCCCGCCTTCTGCTCCACAGCCAGCAGTCATCTGACTGCTGCTGACAGCAATTTAGAAATTACACCCAAAAAAAGTGAAACCGAGAATGTAGGACATTTCACAGACACCAAATGAGTCCATGCCAATACTTAGAACTGATATTCTAAAACTTTATGACAGCGAGTGCTTTTTGCTGGACAAATAACAACATAATCTATTTCATACGGGGGCCCTGAAGCTCAAATCACATCAACAAATCACTAAAACACATTACCGGTAAATGATCACAACAGCAATTAAAAGAGCAAAACAAAACAAAGGCTTTGTCCGAATTCCTTCCCTCACTATATAGTGCACTATATAATGCGTTCGCCATTTTCTAGTGCTGTCCAAATCTACAATACCAAAATGGGATTCCCTAGAAATTTCCCAGAAGTCACTGCAAAAAGCCAGTGTGCATCGATACTCACTAGGTTGGCAAATATAGACCACAATGCATTGCATTTGAACAATTTTTGCCCAAAAAGGTATTTAAATGTATTTTTTAAATAGACCATCAACAGTGGACTCATAAATAATTGTAGCAAAACGCTCATATTAATTAAATTTTAATTTCGTGAAATCGATGACGTCATATTCGCTGTTCAAAAATAAAAAAAAGTAGTGAGCATGGTGACTGAATTTTTAAAAACCAGGACAGAACATAGTCCCGCACTATGTTGTTTTTTTAGTTGTTAGGGGTTAGGGTGAGAATTCGGACACAGCCATAAATAACACAACACTTGTAAATGTAATTTCAATAATAATAATACTAAAAAATTCAAACATAAAAGAAAACACTAGGAAAGCAATAGTTATTTCCAGGAATTAAAATGAAATGTTAATGAAATGTCTGCTTTCTTTCTTCAAACTGTCCTCATCCAATCATTGATAGCACCTATTTCTTCTGCTTTCTTCATTTGTTTTCATTTTTAATACTTTGCTTTAATTTCTAGAAATTATTTTTGCTTTCTGAAAAAGAAAAAAGGAAAAAGAAAGAAAATATATACATATATTTATTTTTGCATTTTAGTTTCTGACTTTTTCCCCCCAAAATGTAATGTAATGTTTTTTTTATTTGTTATCTTCAATATGTTTTTAATTGAGTGATTTGTTGATGTAATTTGGACTTCAGGGCCACCGTAATGCAATTTTCCAAACAGAAGATGAAGCCGAGTCCAGCATTAAAACAGATTTTTTCATCCTCTGGCTCAAACACAGCTGAAATAAACCAGAAAACAAAAGCAGAAACGCTGAACTGTTGCTGCTGGATCTCGTGGAAACTCACCTCCAGGGTAAAGTCGAAGCAGACTTGTGTCAGCAAGGATTATATATAACCATGACCACCACCAATGAGACCACAAAGAGGAAAGGTAAGAGCTGCAGGATGACTGCTGTCATATTTATATGGAAGCATCCCTACAACACATCCTGTTAATCAAAACTGTTAAAGCTGCGGCCGCTCTGACATCACTGGCTCAGAACGCCGTGTCCCCTTACATTTTTTCTTCTTTCTCTGCATCTGTGAAACGTTTTCACTGAAATCATTCTTCCGCGGGTCATTGCTGCACCAACGAATGCGCTCCTCAGAGCCCATCTCATGTTGCATGTGAGTGCAACAAAAGCCCAACGAGCGCTGCGGTGCGGACACGTACCGCACAAAAGGAACCCGCAGGTCGTTCATGGCGTGAAGAGCAGCAAACTCTCCGTCTTCATCCCACCACTTGCTGGCCAGAAGCCGGAACCTCCTGACCTCTGAGGAGTCCACAGTACTCTGGGAGGCTGACCGAGTGCTGCACGTGCACACACAATGAATTACACACAGGTTACACTTTCACCTGCAATAACTTCACTCATCAAGATGCACACCAGCAGAACAGAAAGGGTCACAGGGTCGATTGGTTTGCAATGGCCTTAGGAAGGAAAAATTACCCTTTAATTAAAAAAAATAAAAAAGGAATTTTTACTAAATTTGGCACAAATAGGATTTTTTATTACATTTTATTTTGATCTTTTTTCATATTACTGGTATTTTTATTCTCGTGTTAAAAGCCAATCACTGATTCTTATAGAAAGTTTATACTTTATAAAAACCAGAAGTAGTAGCCCCTTGAGAAAAGTTTATATTATGTTTTTTCTCTTTTTTATCAAATAAATTTTGTCTATTATACAGACACACTTCAAACAAACAAGGGAGGAATCGTGTGATATTATCACTGGTGAAGATGTTTACTTTCCTTTTGTTGCCCTTTTCAAGTCAAAATGTCAACTGACAAAAAAAAAAAGAGTAGCAGATTTTCAAATTACATCAAAAAGATACATTTCATTTATTTTATCTGTTCATTCTGAAATGATGACGTGAAAAGTGACCCTATTAGTACATTCAGAGTAAGCTATTCATTTACTGATCAGAGACCGATTATGTCTGTTTTTCCCTTTGATCCTCTGAGCTTTAAGGTCATTTTAGACTTGATTGAAGCTCCGGATAAATATTGTAGAAGCAAATGGTTCTAATTGATCTGCAGGGAAAACCACCATATTTTGTTAATAAACTGCCGTTATAACTGGTTAGAAACTGAATTCATTTCTTATGATCAATAAAAACAGTTTTAAACAAAAAAATACAGAAATAAATGAAAAACTGTCTGATATTTAGACTACTCCCATCTGCTCTCTTTTTAGGACTGAACATGTATTAAAATTGTAATGACGTGACAGAAACTATTCATTTTAATGCATAATTCAAATTCATATGCTTATTGTTTATCCAAAAACTCAGTATCCATTGCATGCACCTTTACATACTTTCATTATTTATTCAAATAATTCATGGTTTTACGTTGAAACCTAAAATTCCAAATAAAATCCACACATTATTCCGTAATGCGCACTTGAAGACAAGACTGATTATATTATTTTATGGACATCAATGTAAAATAAATGAGAACCTCTGATTAAAAAGACAGAATCTACTGATTGAGTTTGCTGTGCTGACATCAGCTGTTCCAAAAATGCCAAACCCGCACGTGACCCCAAACGCACCGCAGAGCTGAGCGCAAACAGCCGCGCGGTAACTAACGGCCGTGATGCGTACCCGCGTACTCGCAGCCGCTGCGTCCGCTCTCTGCACACGGAGGTCCAGCTGAGTCCCCTCGGAGCCGCAGCCCTCTGGACCACAGTGCCGACCGAGGTGGCCCTCAGGCCGTTGAGTCCCAACACGAGGCGGGTCACTTTGTTTGAGTACATTTTCACAACACCTTTACCTTCGGCTTCCGCCCGGGTCTTCTTCGGCTGCACCGGTCAGAAGCTCTTCGCTTTGCTGCCACCTTCTGGTTCATGAGTCACATTACAGCCACTCTAATTCTTGATAAAGTCGGAAACGTTCCTTATTAGAAAAAAAAACCTTAAGGAAATATTTTGTGATCGGCTATACGTTATTCTTTTCCTAACAAAGTCATAGTATAGATGAACACGTTTTTTCTGGAAACCAGTAAAGAAACCTTTGTGTTACAGAAGACATTCACATCTAAAAAATGTGTCTCATGTTAATAAAATGTTCTTCCATAATATAAATAAAATATATAATGTAAGTTCAAATACAAAATCTAGGTTATAGTGAAATTTAAAGACAGCATTTCTTGTTGTGGTGACATTTCTAACACCAATTATTAAAAATGTAAATTGATGCATGTTAATGCAGAGCTGAGGTCAAAGTTTCCATACATTTATTATTCTTTGCACATCTCTGTATAAGTTTAATTGTAGTGATGTTGTTAATTGTGAGGATTTTGAAATTGTGCATAAATCTAATAACTTTTCTTGAAAAAATATTTAATATTTTTCAAAAATGCATGCAAGCCATCACAATCACCTATGCTTCTCATCAACAGAATCACATTTATTGACATTTAATATGGTTTCTTTGAAGAAAACAATTGCAAATATTGTTGAGAAACACTACATTTAATTTAAAATGCAGACAATTGTAGAGGCAAAGATTTGCTACACTGAAGCCTGAAAGGTTTCTGTTGTGGGAACCATTTGCATTCGTGAAACTGAGCAAATATTTACCTGTAGACTTATTTCCTGACTTTAAAAAGATATTTAAATATAAATCTATGTGTATTCTGGTGATTCTGTCTTTTTCCTTCATTGGTGCTTTGGGTGGGTAGTAGAATCAAAGGAAAATATGAGCTTTATACTTCAACCCTCTGGGTATTTTGTATTATTTTGTGTTGTTCACTGGCTTTATGATTGAATAAAGAAATAAATGTCACCTGTTTCAATGTTAAATGGCCTCAGCAGGCGATCACACACTAAGTTCTCTGTAATCCTTTATGGGTCATTAACACAACAGCTGCTTATTTCTAGCATCAGGATTTCTTCTCTGAGGCTTTAGAATCCATAGTGTTGTTATCTCTGTTTAGGTCTCTTCAATCGTTTATAATTGAGGACTTAAATATTTAAAAGAAATGGCAAGTAGAAGCTAAACTATTGTTGCTTTCTCTTTGTGATTCAACAGTAAAGCATCAGAAGATAATCCATCCTCGTCCCTATGACGTCATCAGGGAGCATCAACAGCAGCTGGAGTCCAGATTCTGGTTCCACCCACAACCAAACCATTGTGGTTCCCTCCTGAATTCTGCACTCTACCCCTTGCTGGACAACAAGCTCATGCCACAATATCTACTGCTGGATTTTTATACGGGCTATACGTGTACATTTCTAACCCCACACCCCCCCACCCCATACACACAAATTCTCTATTCCTAAGGACAAAATGGCTGTTTAAGACTTAAAGAAACAAATACTTGACTTTAAAGCAGGTTTATTCTCTCATCTTTACTTCATATTATTTCTGAACGTTTTATTGTACTAACAGGAAGAAGACAGCTTTTATTTTTGAACCGGCTGTCTTGTACCTCATGAGTTTGGTGTATAGTGTTTGGACAAACTCTTTGCATTAGCAAGACGCCTGCAGTGAAAACAATCCCAGCTGTTGATTTCTGCATGCGTGTCCGTGAGATGAAATCCAGTTGTCAGTGAAATGATTTTCTAAAATCTAAAGTTTTACCCAAATCCTTTTAATACTAAAATTCTTCACAGTAAACATAAACACGGGATAACTTCTAGGTAGTGGTCTAAAAAGGAAAAAGTGAAAACAATGACGTCCAGAATTCTGCTCTTTGGAGTCTTTTGATCAGAGGAAGCAGAGCCGACAGAGCGATATCTAGACACATTTTGGAGGAGGCTTTCAGAATCCACTAATGCAGCAAAATGCCTGAAAGCTCACGTTTGAAGGTGTTGCAGACATGCTGTGCTGCTTACGTTAAACCATGAACTCAAGAGGGCCCGGGGGTCTGCAACCTTCAACATTTAAAGAGCCATCCAAGTCGAATTTTCAGACTTCTTTTCAAAATAAAAGACACCTAGTATCGCATCTCAATGCATCAAATGTAGTTGTAGGTAGTGTGACATTAGCAGCGATTACAAAAAATATATATACTGTTAAGAGTTGTAGGTGCCAGAAAATTGGAAATCTAAAACTAAAATTAAACTACAGCTCATTTTGTGGCCCTTACTGTATTTTTGGACCACCTTAAAGTCCTTGTTCAATAATACACAGTCCACCTTAAAATCCACTCTGTGAATGAATGCTGCCTACTGAGCTCAAATGGCTTTTCTGTGGTACAGGCGCTCAAAAACCTGTCAAAATATTTGTCTTTAGAAAACTACTAAGCTGCACTGCATGATGGATTGATGGAGCATTATGGGTACTGTAGTCCTGGTGAAGTGATGCGTACAGTGCTGCAGCCCCCTGGGAAAAGCTTTTGCTTTTAAGCGAGTAAGATCAAACGGATAATAAGACAAAACGGTGAACAAACAATTTTATTGGACATCTTACAATAGATTGTGTGTGTGTGTGTGTGTGTGTGTGGGTGTGTGTGTGTGTGTGTGTGTGTGCGTGTGTGGAAGATAATCCTGCCACGTTTAGTTAACGGCAGCTTCAGTTGGTAGCGTCTGTTCTTCTACTTTGCATAAAGAAGACCACCATTCAAAATGTTTTTCAGTCACGCTTTAAAAAGAACATATTTACAGTAAAAGAATGAATGAAGGGGTGTTCACCTACACAACTGCCTCTATAATGAGACAAGCCTGCTCAACTCATGGAATTAAAATGGTTAGGTGCACAGATCTGGCCTTAGACTGTGCTCCTCAGCGTCTGCTACGACGGGGAGGGGAGGCTGACCTGGAAGAGAAGCGTGGGAACGGCGTTAACGAAACACACACTTTCACAACACGCTACACACAAAAACAGAGAGGCACATCAAGAGCCCAACACAACACTGTGGAGGTTAGTTCTCTCTGCATTCCTGAGGCAGCCGTCACTCAAGTACACGGTAAACATTTGCATTTTTTTAAGTCTAAATTTGCTCCAAACATGGGAAATAAAGCTCTTTGTTGCATCATATCTGACTTTAAAGAGATCAGCATATATGGCTGCAAATGTTCTCAACTCTTAGATTAAAAGACACACAACAGACATATAGTGAGTAAAGAGAGAGGAAAAAAACGAATACTACCTTGATCGCGACTTAGACTTGTGTTTGCGGCTTGCCTTCTTACCAGACTTGTGAGATTTTTCCGTCGACCTTGAACGACTACGTTTGGATTTCTTAGATTTCTTTTCTTTGCTAACTTCCGGGGTGGGGGATCTACTGGAATCAGAGTCTGAGTGCCTCTTACTAGCCTTGCTGGAGCCCTTCTTGCTGGACTTGCTGTCTTGCAGAGACAACTTGTCTCGTTGCGAGTCTGTGCGCGAGTCGCTCTCTTTCTTTTTCTTTGATTTACCGTTTTCCTCTGCGCCCGCGGAGCTTCCCTTTTCCTTCTCTCTAGCCTTGGGCTTCTCCTTCTTTTTCTCTGCATCCCTGTCCCTCTTTTTCTTGTCCTGGCTTCGACTCCTCTCCCTCCTCTTGTCCCTGTCTTTGCTGGAGGCCCTCTGCTTGTGCTTGCTGCTGCGGCTCTGGCTGCTGTCCCTGCACTCCCTGCTCCTCTTCCTGTCCTTGTCCCTCCCCCTGTCTCTGCTGCGGCTGCGGCTGTCTCTGGCCCTGCCCCTGCCTCTGGATCTAGACCTGGACCTGCTCCTTCCCCTCCTGCGCTCCCTGGAGTCACTGCGGTCTTTCTTGTGGCGCCCTGAGCGCTCGGCGCTGTCCCGCCTCCTGCCCCTCCCCTTCTCACTGCGATGCCTGTGCGTGCTGCGGCTCCGACTGCGGCGGCGAGCCTTGCGGGGGGAAGAGGACCGACTCCGTCTCCTCTTCCTCGGTGGAGAGGAAGAACGCGATGAGCTACGAGAGGACGATGTGGAAGAAGAGGACGAAGAGGAAGACGGCGAGCTGCTGCGGCTGGAGGTGGAGCGGGAGCTGCTGCTTTGGCCGTTGGCCGGAGAATCGCTTCTGCCTCGGCCGGCCTGATCCTTTGCCCTGCCCGAGTGCTTCACCTCACTGCCCTCCCTCTCACTGCGGGACCTACGCCTGTCTGCCCCGGCCTCAGCCTCCCTGTCCTTCACTTCCTGTTTGTGTGGGTTGTCTGAATGGCCCTCATCATAGTCCCCCCTTTCCTTGCTTAATCTTTCCTTCACCATCTCCTCTGGGGAACAGAACAGAGATCAACAGTTAAAAACATCAAAATGCTGCATCGCATACTCCATCTTTAGTCATGTTTCAATTTATTCTGTGCATTAAATGGAAACATTTAAAGCGTTTCAAGACCCACTCCGATGAAAATGGGGTTTTTAACGTGTTCTAGTGGCATTGGGCGATGGAGGACAGACATAAGGGACATTAAGCTTTAAATAGCATTTCTGAATATTTCTTTACATAGTAAACACGCACGGAGGGCCACAAGCTTCCTGCTCCGCTACATTCTGATCATCCACTGTCAGACACATAGATCCATGAACGTCTTTGTTTTCCTCGTCTGAGCTGGAAACTGGATCCAAACTGTACGGCTGGAAAGCTCTGATACTGATCACCATTTTTGTTGCACCGCTAATGTTAGTTGGGGAGGAGGCTGGAAGCTAGCAGAGGAGCAGGTAAACTGACAGCTCAGTTATGGGTAATGGGAAGGGAGGGCGGGGTTGCTCTGCCCCAATGGTCCCACCCACGATTTAGAGGTGAATTTCTAATGAGCTACTGCTGCTCTACAGAAACTATGATTTAGGCTAAAAATGGCCTAATCCTAATTTAAAGACCACTGGAAACACTTTCACAACCGATGAAAAGGAGTGGGACTTTAAAACCAAAAAACTTCACATTAAAAATCTTTGATAAAACTTTTAGGTTGTGGAAAGATCCCAAACAGAACTCACCACGGGCTAGAAGAGCCTCTTGTGCTTGTTTGTCCTGAAGTTGCTGCATCTCTCGCTCCTTGCGGCGGAAAGCATCCTGCTTCTCTTGGATCCTGTGGTGCAACTCTTCATCGTCTGTATCCGAGGACTCAGAACCCTGGACGACGTCCTCGTCCTCGCTTTCATCGGACCCGTAGTCGCCGAGGCCGCCTGCCACAACAGAGCCCCCAGGTTGTTGAATGGAAGGGAGTCACAGCGATTCTTACAGTCAGGTTTTGCCACGAAACCCCTTCATCCCAACTCAAGGTTTCCATGAAAGGCACTAAATCTCATACAAAGATCATACATGTAGCTTTAAACATGAGTAGGCATCAATTACTGAAGGCATGCTCGTGAAAATGAACATCAGAATGTTTTCCCCCTAATGAAAGTCTTGTATTTGAGTGGCATGAGCTGAGAAACTCGTCTTTGTCCCTGCTAACACCAGACCACAAATTCAAAATAGCCCCCGCCCCGCCCCCCCAGCAATAGAAAAAGGAATACTCACTGAGGCCGGTCAGAGAAGCCAGTGCACTTGACTGTGCCAGCTGTTTTGCAGGTGCTTTGATTCACATCAACAACAGGAACAACATGTTAAAACACATACTGCCACTGTCTCAAAGGCAAGAGCCGCTAGAGAAGGGGGGGGGGGGGGTCACAGGTAAAAGCAATGTTCACAAACGCTGCCATCGGTCACAAGAGAAAAACAAAATGGGGGGAAAAAAATTGGGAGAAAAGAGAGAGGGTTAACAAACAAGCTTCTGTCACACAATCCAAGTCATACAGTGGGACAGAGAGAACCACTCTGCACTAATGCACAGTCCCTTTGAGCGGAGGCCAGAGGCAGTCAGAGTCAATGCTGAGACTTTAGTCAGTCCCAACCATTGGAGCATCCCAAACACTGGAAAAGCTCTCTGATGCATTAGCAGAGAATGGTTGGAAAAACTCCCACGTTTATGTCTCAAATGTCCACCGTTACAGGACATTAAATGGTTATGTGTGCATTTTAGATTCTCTCCAGACTCAATCAATGTGTGCTGATGACAAGCTTAGATGTATGAACAGAGGAGAGCAGACCTCGGGTGGCTTTCCTGTGCGTCTCTCGGGCCACGCTCAGAATCTCTTCGTTCGTGACTCCAAGCAGGATTTCTGTCAGGAGGGTTTTGGTGATGCCCATCTATAAGAAGGTTTAATAAAAAAATGTAAAAGCTTACATTCATTAGGATTTTTTTGAGTGAAGCCGTTTGCTTGAATGCAGAGAACGCACTGACCAGCACTTCTTCCTTCAAGTCCTCAGTCAGTTCCGGTTCACTGTCCTCTGCAGGAGGGGACGGTGAGCGCACAGCAAATTCTCTTTTCACGGGGGGCTTTTCCTCTTTCTCCACGTCTTCATTTCCCTCATCATCACTGTCCTGATAACGTTTTCACAAAACAAAAAAGGGTGCATTCAGACTGGGATCTAGTCCTGAACCTTGGGTTTGATCTGTGTTCAGACTGCCGTCCAGCGGCCTTTCCTGATTCGACCCAAAGCTTCTTGTAAACAAACCCTGTGACTAATCACCTCTTCAGTCATTGGTCAGGAATTACGAGGGCGGGGCAAAGCAACTAGAGACAGAAATTATGGAAGTCCTGATTCAAACGTAATATTTCACCGAGCAATTTTAAACGCCTGTATGACCGTCAGACTTTTTTCTGCTTTTGTGTCCGGTGGAGTCACGCTGCAGGGCGGTTACTGCAAGAAGACAGCTAAAAAGGTACGCTGATAAGTGTTTATGACATGTAGATTGTCAGGAAAACAGTGAGAAGCAATGTGGATCACGTTAAAAGTTGTTTTAATGAGTCTGCAGTCATCCAAGCACATTTTAATGAGTTTCTGTGTCTCATGGTTGTGGTGTTATGGCATTGTATTTAAGAGAATTGGGTTAGGAACTACATCGTAGCTTTTAGGATGACATCAGCCGTGTTACGAGACACAGAAAAGCATGTAAGAAGCGTTTTCAGCTGTGTTGACATAAACATTCTAACTGATTAACAGTTGGACCCTTTTTTTCTGTCTTAATGAAATAAAAGTCGTTGCTTTACATTTGTCTGCGTCTCTTTCTTTGCCTCTTTCCTAAACTGTTTATATCACGTGACCACCAGCGACGGTGGCCGTTTGGTTCAGTTGCTTATATTCAGAACCGAAGCTCAGGCCGATTGGAAACGCACAGAGACCACCTCCAAAGATGGGTCAGAGAGCGGTTCCTGGGACAAGAGACACCTGCAAATACACAGAACGCCCCACTCCCACGGCTGAAGAACGCCCGTCACCGATCCCTCCTCATCCAAAACGTCTAAAACATTTCTGATGGAATTTTGCTCAACAATACGAGTTTTTTGTATTCAGCGCAACAGGCTATACCGTAGCGTACTTTCTAACGCACATAAGGAGTGTCTCAAGACTGAAACTAGCTGCGCCCGGCGCGCCAATCACGTTTGGTGTGAACAAAATAACAAAGCTAACGAGGAAAACCTGCTTTTAGAAAAATGATACTAACAAATTTGCTTCTGCGTGGCATGCGCGGCCCGTCTCCTGCTTCATCAGCGTTGTGCGCTTTGCTTGTGTCCTTTGCCATTTCTGCCCGTTCCTTCTCCATTCGCTCCCGCTCCAGCTTCCTCTGCTTCTCCCGGTCCATCTTTTCAAGGCCCTCTCTGATCCAGGCTGGAAGGGTGCGTCTTTTCACTGCATCTGAGATAAAGGCAACAAACAAATGATCAGAACGTTCCAGACCCATTCATCAGAACTCCAACTGTAAACTGCCTCATGCTGTCTGTCAAGCAGCAACTTTGAAATGAGCTTTGCTCTCATTCCTCAACAAACATCGCCAGATGTTTAACAAGACAATAAGAAAATGATTGACTTAGATGAAAAACTTCAAATTGATTCCCAAAATGTCAATTCAAAGAAAAAGGCTGGATAAGTTTTATCCCCAAATCTCTGATCATATTTTGTCTTTGATCAGAGTTCTACTCGTCTCAGCCAGCTTCAAAACTGTCCTGCTAGCTGACAAGCAGATAGATACTTGGATTCATCAAAAGTCAGCAAACAATATTTACCCAAAACCCAAAGTCGATTAAGTAAAGAGGGATTTAATGGGCAGAGTAAAAAAATACAACAACGTAAAAATAAAAACAAGAGAGATCTTTCTTGTTTCTTCTCAAACTCAGGCTCACCAAGCGGTGCTGGGACCTCCGCTTTGACGGGCAGCTGGATGGGGGATCTGGGCCGCTCTCTAAAGCCGGGGGGTCGAGCTTCTCGCCTGTTCTGCGAAGGTCCTTGCCAGTATTGGGACGGAAAACCTGAGGGAGTGGGGGTGAAGGACGATGCAGCTCCGTGCTGGGGAAGAGCACAGACCGGGAGTTACAACATGTTCAAATACCGTTTCCTCCCCTCCTGCAACAACTACAGGGAAAAGTTTTAAAAGATGATGCTCAACATTGATCATTCTGGCTGAAACACCTACAAATACAGAACTAAAAGGCAAAGTATGCCGAGAACAGCCAACATCCAAGCATGAAGTGACTAGTGCACTTCGATGCAGGATCCAGCTGTTTGTTTGGACTGGACCGTCTTCTGTTACTCTGCAGTCAAAGTAACAGCAAAAAGCTTCAATCTGTAGAACCGCATACCTGATAGTCAAACTGGTTCATGGCCATGGGGGCCACGGTGAAGCTTTCGGGCTGTGCCCCGTACCCATGGCTGTTCTGGGGGGGGTAAACCCCGTGGTGGGTTTCTGAGTTGAACTCCACGCCGTCCTGGCTGCTGCTGTCCTCTCTGGGGTTTACCACATCGATCGGTGCAGACACTGGGGGGATCCAGGCCTGGTCCGGGGGCGGGGGAGGCGGGGGCTGCGGGGGCTGACCATGGATTCCCCACTCTGTCAATCAATAAAGTAATATAAGCACAAAATAACAAATACATCTGTTTTATCCATACATAAGTTCTTGCTCTATATAGTTTGTGCTTAGAAGTAGTAGTTTGAACAGACACATTTTTGAGTGAATGATGGGAACTCTGTGGCCTACTAACCACATTTACATGTCTTCTCAGACTAAATTATCATCTGGGTTAGTTAATACTTTGAATAACATTCTTACAAGGGTTGCTGCAACAAAAATACCCCAATTTCAATGTGCTTTTTCAGAATAAAACTAAGAAAATTTAGTACCAATTCTGTTGTGCCGCAGCAAACAAGGAACTTCACTGATGTGCTAAACTTCCTATCCAGTTCTTCCTTTAGCGGCTACGATGCCTTAAAGAGTGATCAAGAAGCGCTCAATATGACATTTCAACACGAAAACTCCTTTTTGGTTGGTCAAATAAATTAAATGATGTAATAACTGACAGATTTACTCATGCTACACATCTTGCACCATATTTGATTTTATCAAACGAAAAATCCAGCAGAAATCCATTTCGTTTTAACTAGTAGTAGCTGCTGCATACTGTTGCTTTAAATTTCGGCACATGTGACCTGCTGTGATTTGAAAGGGAGTTTTCATGTCTGCTTCTTCCTTATATCTGTAGCGTGTAAGGGGTGGGGTGGGGGTGCCAATCCAGGTCTGTACCTGGCTGCCACGCTCGGCTGAACGGTGGTTCCCCCTGAAAGGTTCCATGGTTACTCTGCCCAACAGGTGGTTCAACGCTCGGGATGTCCTGGCCGTTGGGCTGAACGTTATGCTGTGGAGGTCCTGTTGATTCCTTCTGGGCTATCCAAGCCTGGGCCAGAGCAGCCCAGTCAACTTGACCTAAATGAATCGGACAACCACAAAGAGGCTTTAAATGTAAACATTGATTTTCTGTGCGTTTCCCAACCCCGGCTGCGCAGTAAATGCACTCTGGCTTTGGGGGGAACAAAAATATAGACAAAGGCTGTGTTCGAATTCCCACGCTAACCCCTAACTACTAAAAACTATACAGTGCGGTACTATGTAGTCCTCTGAATTTTAACAGCAATTTGGACACCATGCTATTTTTTTTAAACGGTGGATTTGACGTCATCAAAGTCTCAAAAGTTAATATCTCATTAATATAAGCGTTTTGTGGCGACTATTTTTGCATCCACTGCCTTCTGAAGATGAAAACATTGATGATTTATTAAAAAAAAAAAAAAGAAATTTTAAGAATTTCTTTTGGTAAAAATTGTTCAGACCCAATGCATTGTGGTCTATATTTGCCGATCTAGTGAGCATCGATCCACACTGGTTTTTCACAGACACTCCGGGGAAACTTCTAGGGCACTCGATTTTAGAATTGTAGATTCCGATTCCGGCACTACAAAATGGAGAACACACTATACAGTGCACTATGTAGGGGTTAGGGTGGGAATTTGGACACAGACAAAGAATACGTAACATCTTCTACATGCACTGACCTGGATCGTGCTGATGCTGGAAAGACTGCATCCACTGCTGTTGGCTCAGAGGCCACTGTGGCCAAGGCTGTCCTCCTTGGTCCCACATCACTCCTTTCTGCGATCTCACCTGCAACATCAGGATGATTTGTTCCAACTGTAATAAATGTACTTCAGAGACTAAACGCATATAAAGGGAAAAGCTACTTTTAAGTTTAATCTGATCTAAACTCTTAATGGCATGCAGTTCAACAACGAGGTCAGAATAACCTTTGATTTACAGAGTAAAAACACACTTCAAAAGGCCTGGTTGGAAAGTAAAAGGAAAGAGGATTTTCAAAATAAAAGTTCTCCTATTTTGTGTTCGGACATCAAACTAATTCAACTGTCAATCAATCTGTTGGTTTAGAGAAGAATTCATAATTGGAAAAGGCTCATTTCGGGTCTCATGAAAAGGTTCTCAAAAAGAATGCTGCAAGCTCAATAAAAATATAGTTTGTACTTTCTCAGCCTGCTTCATAAGTCTAAATACATAATATATTCATTCCGCCCTTTCAATTCTTCGGCGGCCCTCCCCCATCTTTATTTTAGCGACAAATCCCGACACGTTCAGAGAAAGAACGCAAACACGAGTCACATTTGCAACAAAACAAAGTCCCCGTCTGGTCTTTTTTAGACACAACTTTTCAAATCGAATAGGAAAATAAAATAATACGTGATATAGGAGGGACGTTAGCTACGCTTTGGGGTCAGATTCTTCCTGCAAACCACGGCACGAGCAGAGCTAACGTCAATGCTAGCAGCAAGCAGATGTTGGATGAAATCCTTTTTACTTTGAGCAGAGGTGGAAACAGACGTCGTGCTGTACCAGATCATGTAATTATTAACATGTGAACCAAAAATCTGAACCAGTGAAGAGCTAGCCTCAAAGACAGCCCCAGGTTTGTGAGCTACGGAAGCTCACCCAAGCTAACCTATGCTAATCATAGCAAAACGAGGCTTTAGAGCCTGCAGTTCAACCCTGACGTCATCTAACATTCAAATGTGCCAGTGCGCCTAAACCCCTGACATGGAGAAATGCTGTAGATGTTTGGGATCCAGCATTTGATTGTGAATTACATGACTCCAACCTTTTCTCCAAGTTAGTTTCTCTCCCAGAGCTGCGGGTCCAAACCAAAATGGCTGCAACGGAGAGCCGCTTGGAGGAACAGTGAAACGCAGCCGTGGTGCCTTCAAAGACAGTTTGGAATTTTATTTGTTTAGGAGTTGTGGGCGCAAAAACTGCAACATTTCGACTCAAGTAGGTCGTGATTTCATCAAAAATCATTGTCCGGAAGATTTATGTCTGTTTTTCCCATTTTGCACAACATATTTTCAATATTTAACCAAAAAAACGATGTCGAATAACTGTAGAGTGTTATTGAGGAAAGTGCTGGATCCATTGCACCAGTGTTGTGTTTTTATTGCCATATAATAATTCAATTGATTTTTTATTTCTATAAGAGCAACATATTTGACCCATAAACAAGATACTGGAACGCTGCAAGCTATGGTAGCAAACGATCTGTTTCAATGTGTCTTCATTAAGATTTCCAAGATTAGAAGGAGTACGTAAAAGCACCATGCAATGTGATGACAGCTGAAATTAAAAATGCATGAAAGTCATGTGATGCATTCATCTGATGCTAGGGAAGTCTATGGTGTTTTTGACACCTCCAAGTCATCTCAAATACGACTGTAGCTGTTCATACAGGTGTAGATGTAAAATACAACACGAATTATTTATGCCTCTTCCAACCACACTAAGATGACATTTATTTTAACATGTAATATCTGCCTGAGACCCGGCCCATTCACTTATGTCCTCTATAATGGACATTTTGTTTACCTGTATATTTCTAAGGAATTAAGAGATGCCTTTCCAAATCCTATTGTACTCTGTAGAGGACATCCTGGGCTTTCCATTGATGTGTCATGTGATGAGTTTGCATGCTGGGAACTTTAAGTTTTACATCTACAAAGATGGCTTCCATGCCATTTACCTAATTTTATGGAAAGGTGAAAGGCAAGTCAATTATTCTGTATCTATTCCTTTTATTTACAATGATAATTATATATATTCTTGGTCATAAACATGTTAGGAACAATATTTTTAGATCTGAAAAAAGTTTCATGTTTTCAGTTTTAAAACAGCAGGCAATTAATGAATGTCCACTGTAGTGGACACCGGGACCATTTTAATGTATTTAATGACTGCACATGGTTTTTGGAGAAAAAAGTGAAGCAGAGAGGATTCTATACCAGATAGTCGGAGAAGATTCAGATTTGGAGCTTTCAGATGATAAAAAGGATGAGATTCAGGAAGAAATAACTGTTATTTTTTTAAATTACTTGATTTTTTTGTGTTTTTTAAACGTCCATCATAAGAGGTTTACACCTGTGCTAGCAGGGCGCCCTGCCTAACAAGATGACGCCAAAGTCGTACTTTTCCCAGTACATTGATAACATTTTTGAGGATCTGTTTTTGATCTAGTTTTGTTCCAACTACCGGGGAATCACACTCCTCAGCCTCTCTAGGAAAGTCTATAGGCCACAGTACTGGAGAAGACAGTCAGTCCGATAGTCGAACCTCAGATCCAGGAACAACAGTTAGGTTTCCGTCCTGGTCGTGGAACAGTATAACAGCTCTACACCCTCTCTAGGGTGCTGGAGGGAATGCGGGAGTTTGCTCATTCAGTCCAGATGTGTTTTGTGGATTTCGAGAAGGCGTTCGACCACGTCCGTCCCCCGTATCCTGTGGAGGGTGCTATGGGAGTATGGGGTCCGGGGAGCCTTACTGAGGGCTGTCTGGTCTCTGCATGACCGGAGCAAGACCTTGGTTCGCAGAGCCGGCAGTAAGTCAAACCTGTTCCCACGTGCACGTTGTAGTCCAGCAGGTCTGCCTTTTATCACCGGTTCTGTTCATAGTTTTTATGGACAGAATTTCTAGGGCACAGGCAGGGGCCGGAGGGGGTCTGGTTTGGGGACCATAGGGTTTCATCTCTGCTCTTTGCAGATGATGTTGTCCTGTTGGCTTCATTAAGCCGGGACCTCCAGCGTGCATTGGAGTGGTTTGTGGTAGAGTGTGAAATGGCCGGGATGAGGGTCAGCACAGCTAAATCTGAGGCCATGGTTCTCGACCAAAGAAAGGTAGTTTGCCATCTCTCGGTGGGTGGAGTATCCCTGCCCCAGGTGGAGAAGTTTAAATATCTTGGAGTCTTGTCCATGAGTAAGGGAAGACAGGAGCATGAGATTGACAGGCGGATCGGAGCAGCGTCCGTAGTTATGCGGTCTCTGTATCGGTCCGTTGTGGTGAGGAGACAGCTGAGCCAATAAGCAAAGCTCTCAATTTACCGGTCGATCTTCCTCTGTAGCAGATGGTCCAACAAGTAACAAAAGAGTGATGCAGAATTTTATTGAACAAAATTTAATGTTTTTTGGGTGAATATCACTCTAAAGATTTAATCTGCTCCTTTTTTCTGATTTTCCAAATTTACTTCTAATTTCACAGAAATATCATCCTGTTGTCCTCTACAGTGGACGTGTTGGGAAATTAAAATAAAAAACATTTTTAAAAAAATTAAAATTGTAAGGTGTTTATTTAGGCCCAAATGGATAGGAAATCACAAAAAAACAGAAATTGTAAGACACTTTTTTTCCTCGGTTCTCAGGAGGATATTGTGTTAAGTAAAGGTATAATTTGACAAAAAATGAGGTTTTTTTACAGTTATTCTGGTGTGTTTGTTGTATTTTCATGGTTTGTTTTTGCACAACATAGCTTTTTTTTTACATGGTTGTCTTTAGCTGTTCATGCATATGTTCCATGAACATGTTCAGATTTATTTAAGGCAGATCATCTTTGTAAATGGGCAGTTATTAGATGTAGATAAAGTATTTCCTTCTTGATGCCACGGCAAAGCTGCTTCAGATCCATTCAACTGAAACTATTCTCCCCTGAAGTACAGCGGTCTTTTGTTAAGACTGTATTATGACTGCCACATGAACACTAACACCAGTCTTTACTGCTTAAAAAAACTGGATCTCCATTGTGATTTTTCAGCAGTATCCATCCATCTTCCTCCGCTTATCTGGGACCGGGTCAGCAGCAGTCTAAGCAAAGTTGCCCTAACTTCCCTCGGCCCGGTCACTTCCTCCAGCTCCTCTGGGGGTACCCCAAGGCGTTCCCAGGCCAGCCGAGAGACATAGTCTCTCCAGCGTGTCTGGAACACATCCCCAGGGAGCCGTCCAGGAGGCATCCGGAATAGATCCCGCCACCTCAATTGGCTCCTCTCGATGTGGAGGAGAAGCGGTTCTACACCGAGTATTTCACCCTATCTCAGCCGCTTCTATTTCAGCAATATAAAAAAGCAAAACACAACGAGCTAAAAGCCAAGAGGCCTTCGATATGTTTTGATCTAAATTCTCTTGAACACCTGTAAAAGAAACAGAAACGTGCAGTCCAGAGAACAAATCCTTCAAACAGTTGTTTGTTCAAGTGAGTGGACCATTTCAGCCGTAGAAAGGGATGTGCAAGTCTCTTCGACATTTGTAGAAATCCCGTTGTTGCTGAATATGTTTCTAAAGGTTGAGCAACAAAAAAATTTAAAAAAAGGAAACCAATTTTTAAAAATCTTAGTTATTTTTTCATCAATTCTGAGTCTGGAGGAAGAGTGGAGACAAAGAATCCACCACTTCAAGTTCAGTGTGAGGTGAAGTTTCCACAGTCAGTGATGGCTTGGAGCGCCTCGTCTTCTTCAGGTGTTGGTGTCTTCTGATGTCCACAGTCATTGCAGACGTCGACCAAGAAATTCTACAGTACTTCATGCTGCTGCCTGCTGATAAGCTGAGCTGCTGATTTTAATTTCTAGCAGGACATTGGCACCTGTCCACAACACCAAAGGTACCAAAAGCTGGATTGGTGACCATAATACTACTGTACTTGGTTAGCAAACAAGCCTGACCTGAATCTTTCAGCAAATATGTGGACTGTTGTCAGATTTGCGCTGAAAACGTTGTTTTGATCGGTCTTATGGGACATAGTTTTAGGTTTTGACTAACTGTATAGGCCACAATCATAAACATTACAAACAATAGATTTGAATACTTCAATTTATGAGTAATGTTTATTAAAATAAAAGTTTAAAATAAAAATGGTTTCATTTTTTAAAAGACAAAAAACAATTAACTTTTTCATGATATTCACATTTTTTTTAGATGTTCCTGTCGATCTTTACTTAGAAAGTGCTACAGTGCCTCACAGACATTGGACAGTAACTATCCTTATTTATTTTTTGTGTATGATAAAATAAGATCAGGTAAGCCTTTATTTGTCCCGCAATGTGGAAATTCCAAATTATTTAATATCTGTCTGCTGTTTTTAATAGAGATATGGTAACAAGGTAATTTCCCCTTTTGTGAAATAACTAAAGTTTTTTTCGGTTCTATTACATGCAGAACAACACATGTTTGAGACTTTCATTGTAAAAGTACTGCAGGGATGCAATGACGTATTTCCCCCACTATCCAGCTCAATGGTGTAACACGCAGCTCAGATTTTAACAGAGAATTGTGATATTCCCAGAAAGTACTGGTGGCATTTCTGGTACCGGCAGTCTAGGCTCGGCATACATTGGTCCTGTAACACACTGATGACTTGAATGAACAGAATAAGCAGATAAATTCATCTTAAAGCAACTTCCTGTGTGAAGTTTCAAAGTAAAATTGTGGGGAGAGATGCATCTTTTTCCATAAATCATGACCTACATCTATTGTATGCCAAGAAGCTCGTCCTGTTCCTAACATAAAAACCTTTAAAACATTTTTTTTGGTTTACAAATGTTATGTGCTGGTGTTGTTCACCACGCTAGTGCACTTTGTTGGTGTAAAGCTGTGGTGGTGCTAGCTGAGAGGAGCAGACCCTGAAATACTCAGGAGAAACTGTGTTGTGTGTGTGTTGGGTAAGCATGACAGCCTCTTGCATGGTGAAGAAGAAGATTTAACCTTCAATGCTGGTAAAACAACAGTTCAGCAGCATCTTATTAGCTTACGAGTGTCTCCCTGAGGGGGAGGGAGCCTTTCGTTAAGTGAGATTAAATCACATCAAACGGCTGAGCAGCATGTCCTGAAGCCCTAAGCTATTAAAAATAGACAAATCCATTTCAGGAAGGATTTGCTGTTTTTTTTGTTGGTGGCTGCCTGACAACTGGTTCCAACGTTCCAGCTGCATGACGGGGATGTCACAGCGTGTGGGAACAGAAGGACATGTGGCGAGATGTTTCTCGACGTTGCCCTTTTCCTGATTCCACACCCACCTCCTCTTCACCAGTTTGCGACATGTTCTGAAGAAGCGGCCCTTTGCACCTGTCAGGCCCGATAACGGGCTGGGATGGGTCCAATGTGGCACCATGGGATACAGTGTGACAGCACAGAGATGTGGTCAAAGACATCTCGCTGAGAGTTAAAAACAGCATGACACAAATCCCAAAGCAGGAAACATAACAATTTTCTTCTCCCACAAGCACTTGAGAGACTCAACAGAGAAAGAGGCAAAATCCAGCTCCAAAACAGCCTTTATTTTAGACCTTTATATCCTTCCAAATGATGCATTACAGCATTGAAGTATTCACACCTGGAAAGGAAAATCTTAAACATTTGAAGCACCATGATTTATACATTTCTGTATAT
The DNA here is from genome assembly GCF_053564925.1 of Oryzias latipes. NCBI lineage: Eukaryota > Metazoa > Chordata > Actinopteri > Beloniformes > Adrianichthyidae > Oryzias > Oryzias latipes. The sequence goes on along the minus strand of NC_136252.1, from coordinate 6,125,536 downwards.
AAAATTACATAAACCTCATACTCTTTTTGCTTACAGTAAGCCATACTGTACATAAATAAAGCCACACCTAGTTGTTTACCTCATGTTCTCTTCTAATCATACTTTGCCTTTCTGATGCAGAGGCACTGAGTAGATCCTTACTTCAAAAATAAAATAAAAAAAGCTAAATTTATTCTGGTAAATCCTCCTCATCCTCTTTATCTTTCTCATCTTGCTGCTGTTTAGGCAAACAAGCTTAAGCAGAAAACAATTGAAAGGAGCTGAATCTATAATATGCTAATAGAAACCGATAAACAGCTTTTCACATTAGTTTAAGACATTTACCCAAATACATTTTGACAAAGAGCTTTTTCCTTGTAAGGCCAAAAGCCTTGACATTTATTTTCTATGAACAATATAGATTTAATCTTTCAAACATATTAATTGCATTTGGAATTGAATCATTTGCAGGGATGATGAGCCTGTAGTTACAGCCGTTTGGCAAAATGAAGGCAGATGTGGTGTTTTGTTGGTATGACGAGCATCTGCGTGCGTTTCAGAGGCGTACAGACGGAACAAGATAAAGACAAAACACAAATACAACTGATCAGGTTTGCAGCTGCAGAGCGTGTTTTTGGCAAACGCATTGATAGTCTTACATTCATACATTCAGATGGATCAAACTGTGCAAATGGAAAACAAGTAGGTTGTGAAGTAGAACATGAAACTGAACCTATATGATAGTCACTTTCTAAAGTCAACATGAGTCTTCTCCTCTTCAGATTCATTTCGGTCTGCAGCTCCTTCCTAAACTCTCATTCATTGTGATCTCCATCACTTTTGTGAAATAACCTGCACATCTAAATCATTTGTAATGCAGCAATTCTGTCCTAATGGTATTGGAAACCCAAAGCTGGAATAATTCTGTGTTTTTTGCTCCTAGTGATGACTCAGTCTAATGAGAAGCTGCAGCAGAAGCTTGCATTGCCATCACAGCTGCAGATTTTCCTCTAAACCCAAATATATTCAAAAGTTTTCATGTCTTGCTTTTGCAAGTGACCCAAAATCTGCAAAAGGTGATGCAAGTTTTCCGGCCTAAAAAACCACGATGCTCAACATTCAAGGGAAAATCTTAGGAAACAAGAAGGAAATAGCTGTGTAAACGCGTGACGTTCCTGTTAGAGTATTTAAGATGCTGAATGAAACAATGGAGACGCATTCCTATGTTTCTCACATATATGTGCATCAAGAGGGCTGGGAGCAGTTTACCATGCTTTCCTTTTGCTTGTTTGTAGTAAATCCCAGCATGCGGTCTGTGTCTCAGCCATTGTTCAACCTCTTCAAAACACCCAATTAAACAGATAGACATGTGACTGACAAGTGGGCAATAAAGGGAACAAAATTAAAGTCTTGTATTGTTTTGTTTGAGTCTTCTCGAACAATTTGCCATGCCTTTTTTTAAAGATCAAGCAAGCGTAAGCAGTCGAAGCATTCCCTTTTCATGCCTCCACCCTTTCTCAGTCACGGTAAGAGAAGCTGGAGGGGCTGTAACACAGGATAATGAAAGCACAACAGACATGTCTCAATCGTCACTTTACAGTGTTTCCTCGTAGAAGAGCAGGTAAGCCTGAGAGTTGAGTACTCTGGACTCTGGTACTGTCTGCACAGTGGTATCACTGACGTACACCCACTGGCCCTGGGAGCTGCAGCTGGCGTCCCTCGCACCTAAAAACATACATTTGATCAAAACTTAGAACCAGAAGTGATGGAAAGAAAACACTTCCGTTAAAGGCTGCCTTTGTGCTTTCCAAATGAAGCTGTTTTGTCTTACCTGGATTAAAGGTTGGATTCATCACTTTCTCAGTGTTTCAAAAGACAACAGACCCATAGAAAATTCAGGAAGGCCTCAAAGTGTAAACATGTCATTGCACTGAATGGACTCCTCAGTGTTAAAATAAAATGAAAACATACACTCTATCACTAAAAGTATTGGCTGACCCATCCAAATGATCAGAATCAGGTGTCCTAATCACTTGGTCAGACCAAAGTAGGGGTGTGCCAAATCATTGATATGGTCATATATCGCTATATTTAGTCCCGTGATTGATTCTGGATGCGTCTTCATCAAGTATGGACCTTTTATTTACGTTCAGAAGCCCTGTAAAACATTATATTAACGATCCTTTGGTAAGACGATTCTTCGGAGGGTAGATAGGGGGCGCTTGTTGCGACATTGGCTGTCGCGGGCGGACGAAGAAGAATTCACATTCAAACAAAGATGGCTGAGAGTCAGGGTCCTCACCAACTACAGTTGAAATATCTAGATTCTTTCATAGGTTGTTAGCAGAAGGTAGCAACTCCATGAGCTTTTCTTAGCTACATATCAGTGCTACACTGAGTCTGTGCAGTCTCCTTCAAAAGAGTCAACAGAAGCTGTGTGGGGAACCAGGACCGGGGTTGACTGTCTTCAGGGTCACACGGAGTCCAGAAAGCTGACCGCCTTAGTAAATTAGAAATGAAAAGAGAATGAAAAGAGCTGGACCCTGACCTGACAGGTTCTTGTGAAGCAGTTCAGTCCTCCGCTGGGGGGGCCGCACTTTAACATAGGCAGCATAGTGGCCCCCGCGCATTGAACCGCTGTGTTCCACTATCCCATAAAGACTGTACAGGACACGCTCACCGGCAGCCAGGTTCTAATCAAAACCACACAGGAGAAAGATGGAAGAGAAGGAAGATTATCGACCATTTCAACAGCTTGACAAACGGTAAGACAGGTTCCTCTAACGGGAAATGTATCTACGGTAGTATTGTATTAATGTAAGACCTTGCAGGAGGCGGAGCAGAATGGAGCTAGATCCAGGATCAGAGGAAAGTCAACGTGGCGGTTCACCTTCCGTAGGTTCATCCCTGCCTTAACGCACATGTGAACACGTTATGATCTGCAGCCGACAACTCGAATGACAATGCTGCACGTGAACACGATGAAAGACAAACAGCTGAAAGTCTGAAGAACGCCTTACCTGGTGGAATCGTTTCAGGTGCAACATGATGACAGGAGGCAGCAAAGAAATGAGCATCTGCTTCCGAGCACTGGTGTATATCTTCTCTACCTTTTTCTCTGCAAAAGCACAAAAAACTGAAGATGTCAAAAAAAAAGTCTTAAATTATGAGAAAGAACAAAGGTTTAAAGACCCACCCCATGAAATTGTGTTTTTGGTGTTTATAACGCGTTCTTGTGACATTTTTTGCAAGATATATAAAAGAATGTTGAGATTAAAATGGTATTTCTGAGTATTTTTTTATTCAAAGAGTTATGAAAAATTGCCAGTTGAAAAAAGATTGAATTTTTGACACAGAAAACACGCCGCTCTGCAGAAACTATGTCTCAGAAAATGACAGGGTGTTTTTTTTTGCCTATACAAAATATCACAATCCTAATTAAAAGACCACTGAAAAGGCTTTTTCGGAAGGTCAAAAGAAAACCTGAGCGAGGCTTTAAGTTGTTGTAGTTCTGCTGCTTTAGGCAAAACAAAAACTGCTGTCGTTAGAAACATGACAGATCAGTTAGAACTTGTTCCTATAAATGATAGAATGTGGTTTGATTGGATGTGGGGAAATTTCCCCATCGTGGGACTAATAAAGGAATATCTATCTATCTAAAAACAGCGGAGACATGGGGAGAGGCTGCACGGTGTTGGTACCTGCTGAGCCGCTCCTCCACAGCTGCTTTTGCCGGCGTTCTGTGCAGCTCTCACACAGAAGCTTGTTGTTGCCCATCAGCAGCTCCACAGAGGTGAACTGGTGCAGGCAGGACTGGATGGAGCACTCTTTGGAGCTGGGGGTGTAACTGTGGGACAGAGCCTGGAAAGCCCCCTGGTGGTGCTGGAGGTTGTCTCTGTTTTGGGTTTGCTCTTCATGACAACAGTGAGCGGAAGCAGAGCCGTCTCCAGAATTGAACCCCAGGCTGACCTTAGAAACAGCGGCAGCTATCTGCTCTACAGCGCCACACTGCCTGGTGAGTAGAGATGGGGAGGGAGAGGACGAAGAGGCCTGCGGGGAGGTGGAGGTGTGTCCCAGGGCGTGGCTGGAGGCACGGGGCGCCCACTCGCTCTCAGACGCCTCACTGTCGGCATCGTTGCTGCTGTCCTGAGCACCAGAGTCTCTTTCACTGCCATCTGACAAACTGCCAGCCGCCGCCATCTTACAAACAGGGAGCCAGCGGGCCGATCCGCCAGCCACACCATCCTCCTCTGGCTGCTCCGCACCACAGCTGGCCCCCTTCTCCTCTAAAGAGCTGGAAGATTTCCTCCTCAGCTGTTTCTGCAGAAAAGAACCTCGTCATGTCAGCACTCAGACTCGGACTGCTCTTCAAAGCTGACCTCCGTTTTATAAATGTTTTCAATCATTTAAGGTTTTTCAGCTTAAAAATTTTACCAAAACTTCTACTAAATACTTTGATTTATAATTTCATTTTTTGTGTGCTTTCATTTAAAGTTGGGCAAAAAAATGTTTGAAGATTTTTCAGAGAAAAGGTTTTTTTTTTAAACAGAAGATCAGTGGCTTTAGCATTTGCAAATCGTTTACAAATTCTTAAGACAGAATCTCTGCAATAAAAGAAGATGGAATCCAGTAAATGGATCAGATCACGTGATCAGAAATGAGATTTTTTTTTTTATTATTATGATCAGTTCTATATTTTTAAAGCTCATCATTACCGATGAATGCTCTACTAGAGGTCTGAATGGATCACAACATTTTATTGCCATAAACGCTGCACAATATAGGACTAAGTTGAACATGAGGAACACAAAAACAGATAATCACAGACGTCCAGGCTTATTAACTCTTTAAATAAAGGTTTTAAACTGACAGTAAGTGTCTCTATTAGTTTGTCTTAACTCAAACAACAACCTAAAAGGGCTTTTCAAAAGTAAACAGATTGGATTTTTTTTTTTATGAGAATAGCTGTCTCCACGCTGCTGGTAGAGAGAGAGAGAGAGAGAGAGAGAGGGCTGCCAAGGGACCGTCTACAAAGTGCAAGCTCTGGGAAAAAGTGATATAAAAAGAAATCCATAACCAGCTGAAACTAATAAATGGTTACATTGATATGAGCTAGTCATGCATGCTCATTGTCCTATTCATGCTACAACGATTTTCAAAGGAAGACGTTATCATTTTTTAATGAAAGTATGAATCACATCTGATCAAAAATGTTTAATGGTTATGAAGATACTAAAACTACAGTCACCAAACATTCTTACAGGACTATCACATATAATTTTACTAGTTAATAGTTAACTATTGTTTCTAGTTGGTAGTTGCATTATTTTTACTTGATTGTTGAAGCTACTTCACAGAAGTGCTCTGTTTAAGTGTTAAATGATAAAAGAAGCTGAATAAAATACAAATCAGGGACAACCTGGATCTGCTTATTACTTTCTTCTACTTTTAAAAGCTTTCCAAAAGCACCAGATCTGGACTGAGTATCCTCAGATACTCAAAATCAAACTGAGGCCAAGATACCTGATGGAACATCCCTAGTCCTGTGTTTTCCCCTCCTCACCTGTCCGCTCTGCTTCTTGGTGTTTTTGTTGACGGGGTGTGCAACAGAAAGGTCGTGGTGGGCTGTGTGCACGTCCTGCTCACGGCTGGCTTTCCCAATCCGCCCAGGGTTGGATGGTTTGGACATCTGTGCAGAAAAAAACAAAAAGAAAAAAAAATTGCTAAACTGCTAAATAACATCCGACTTGTGAAAAAAAACTACTTGTTAAAAGAAGAAAACACTTCTAGTTAAAAGAATCTGGAGGTTTGGAAGCAGCTCACCCTCTCCTCTATGATGGGTAAAGAAATGTCTATGAAGGCCTCCTTCACTGTCGATATCTGAAAGAGAAATCAAACCCATTTCTGAGAGGTCTAAAAGGTGGTTAGATCTGAAGCAGATGTTTATGGGATAACTTTTTTTTTGGTTTAAGTTCTCCGTGTCTGGCTGACGCTTCCTGCATGGTCTTCACATTTCTTTTTTAGTCACCAAAAAGCTCTCATTCCAAACGCTTGCTGCTACCTGCTGCAGTTGGAGCTGGTCCTTGAAGAGCTTTTTGTTTGTTTTTCCTGTGGTATCTCTTCTATTTGCAGAGTTATTTGTCAGAATGTGATCATCATTTGGGTTGTGGTTTTCTAAAGCACAAGTGTTTTCTCTGTGGCTCTAGCAATCTCAACTTCAGGTCAATCATAAATACCTCAAAATTATGAAATTAGTGAGGAATGCCAGAGAGGCTGGAAACTGCATGGTGATCTGCTAAACCTCTGCCAATCAGTCAAGGTGGAAAGGATTTCAAAACCTTTGAGACTTCCATTTCTATTAAAAACGGGCTTCTGCCTCCAACAAGTGCATGAAACGCCCTGTTGTTGACCTGCTGATTCCTTTCCAGACAGCCTGAGAACAATAGACCGTGAAGCACACAGTGCGATGCTTGGATCGCCATTCCTCGTCTTTCTGTCACCCACAAACACTTACGTGTTCGCACTCCTCGCACATGATAGTGTTGGTGAGTTCGCCTACAAAGATGCGGTCAACAAAGTTCAGCTTTACACCCTCTTTTCCATATGCTGGGGAGAAAAACAAACCCAGATTTGAGTCATTTAAAGAAGCAGCTTTGACAAACCAGTGTAACATTCTAATATGAGTGAGCTCCACTAAAAATGACAAACACATCACTCATGGCTTCCACAGCAATGCAGCAAGGTAATGCAAGTTAAGGTACTTGGAAGTAATTTAGGACATAACTTAATGTAAAAGAAACAGCTGTCCTTTGCCTGACTGACAACTGCATTTCCCTTTACTGCCACAAGGTGGGACTATTGGTCTTAGGCATACGTTTGTGACATACAAACCTTTGACTTGGCGCTTGGTTTCCTCGTCAGCAGTCTTCTCTGTCGGATTGTTGAAGGCTTTCAGAATGGCAGCTTTGACCCTCTGTAGACAAAGATATGTGCACACAATACTCATAAACGCAGGAACATTGCATACACTCTGACCAATATTAGCTTGTCTTCTCATTACTGAAGTCATTAGTGATGGATCACATTCTAGCCTGCAGCTGACTTTGACAGGTATACCCATTATCAGCATCATTAGTGTAAAATAATTATTGTGCTTGTCTAAAAATGTTAGCATGTAGATCTCTTCATTAACTATACATCCGTGAGAGTTTGCGCGTGTGTGTGTGTGTGTGTGGGTGTGTTGGGGTGTGTATGTGTGTGTGTGTGTGTGTGTGTGTGTGTGGCAGCTTTCCACAAGCTCTTCTTATTGAAGGTGACATGGTCAGTGAGTGTGTTGGTGTGAGAGCTGTGAAGAGACACAGCCACAGTAAAGCACCAATCAATAGATAATTGGCCGTGGTCTATATGTCTGAGTCCAGACCAATCAGCCCCCTTTGTCCCTGGACCCACGCACTGGACTGCCTATTTAGGTCAAAAAGCCCAGTTAATCCCAGCCAGGCCAGTCTGCACCCCACTCAATCTGCAAAGTCAAACCATGCTGGGGCTCCCCCACTAATTAATTACCAGTAACGCCCATGCTCCCAGTCTCTCTGTCCAGAGAAACAGCGTGCCTCGTCCCATACATGATGGGAAGGGGGGGAGGGGTTGTGGGGGCTGGTGCGAAGGCATACTGAACTGAAGAAAAGGCAAAGAAGACCGGTGCATGGCCCGAGAGGGAACTACCTACTCACTCAGCTAATTGGTGATAACTGGAAGGGTCTTAATTAGCATATCCAGATCTCTGATACTAATGGGCAATCACCACAAACACTTAGGGCATTTAAGATATTGGTGACACTCTGAGGAAAATCAGTGACACACAGTCTTTATGCAGGATCTGAAATAACTTTTTGTGCTCCTTGATGAAACTTTTAGACCTGAAGGATTCATTAAAAGGTGTGAATGGATTATTGTTTTGTTTCTAAATCCATGTTTTGTCTTTTTTTCCCAAAGGAAAGTGAGAGTACAGTCCCGTCTTAATCAGTACATTAGCTGCTCAAAACCACAGCACATGTTCAATTCAAAAATCTGCTGCATAAACGAGTTTGAGAGGGTGATTTACCCCCACCCCACATTTACCTCTTTGATTGCACTGAGAGCCAGACTGATGAGAGAGTGTGTGTTTGTGTAAGGAAGGGGCTGCAGAGAACCCTCCAGCACAAAAGAACGACCCTGGAGCTCTTTCAGCAGCTGTGGGTTTCCCAAGATCAGACAATGATGCCGGTCGTGCCACTTGCAAGGGCCCTAAGTGGCACAACTGTTAGTGTTCACAAGTTTTAATAGAATCAGGAGAGCCGAGCCTGTGCCCCCCCCCCCCCCCCCCACCCACCCACCCCACGGGCCTGAGGCTGACCACTAAACACACCCGCTAACTTCTTCTCTCTGGTTCACAGAGTCACTGGTGGGCCCTCCAAAGAGCTGCTGTGGGGTCTCGTAATTGCCCAGTGAAGGGTTAGGGTGTGTGCATTTGGGGGTGGGGTGGGGATCACGAACACACCATTAGGTTATATAAATGCAAATGCAAATTACAAAAAGCATCTATAATTACTTTTTATAACTGTAAAACTTTTAACTCAATAGCACTGTTACTTAAAAATCAGTTCAAATCATAGCCAATGATGACGACAGAAAACCAACAACAAAACTTACTTTAGTTTCTTCTACTCGTATGGAGTCCAGTAAGTAATGCAGCAGCTCTTGACTGTCTTGTTGCTGGTAGCCCTTGAAGCGTGGAGCTCTGTGACAAAACAAAAAGAAAAAAGAAAAACAGACTCAAGATAAAAAACAAAACAAAAAAACAAAGATTTCAGTATCGAGTACCAATAAATACTTATCACACAAGGCCTAAGTACATTATGTTTTAATGACCTTCACTGATGAATCATTCTTTTTATTATTTCATTGGAATAAACAACTTTTGGTGTGGATAAACTGGAGCCATAAAAAACAAGTAGAAGAGGGGGCTAGAAAGTGGGAGATAAAAACAACAATGGGTGAGAAGTGTTTTTTTTTGGAGAAAAGATGATCACTGCTTGTAAATTTAAAAAAAAGTTGCAGAAATGAAGAGCTTGTTAACCAAACGAAAACTATGAGAGGAGTTCAAGATCAAAGAAGCACAGAGCTTCACAAACACAATGGTTTATGACAATGATCTGCAAGAGCATCTTGGCTATAGAACATAGATCCTTTTCAAAAAGGAAAAAGTTCTTCAAGAGGTTGTTTGGGAATTTTACAGATCATTTTCAGAAATGTTTTAGCTGTGATGGTGACAGCTGAAAGGAAGTAGAGAGTTACCTGTAACCACCCATATACACTCACAGACCACTTTATTCGGCACACCTGTCCAGCTGCTCGTTACTGCTAAGTTCTAATCAGCCAATCACATGGCAGCAACTCAATGCATTTGGCATGTAGACATGGTCTAGACTCTAGACCTGCTGTAGTTCAAACTGAGCAACAGAATGAGGAAGAAAGGTGATTGAAGTGACTTGAACGTGGCATGGTTGTTGGTGACAGACAGGCTGGTCTGAGGATTTCAGAAACGGCTGATCTTCTGAGAGTTTCACCCACAACCATCTCTAGGGTTTACAGAGAATGGTCTGAAAAAGAGAAAATATTCAGTGAGCCGCAGTTCTGTGGGTGGAAATGCCTTTTTGATGCCAGAGGTCAGACGAGAATGGCCAGACTGGTTCCAGCTGATAGAAAGACAATAGGAAGGCAAAGAATCACTGGTTCCATTCCAGGTCTGCAGAAGAGCATCTCTGAACCCACAACACGTCCAACCTGGAAACAGATGGACTACAGCAGCAGAAGATCACACCGACCCCCTGGGTGCCACTCCTGTCAGCTAAGAACAGGAAACTGAGGCTACAATTCACACAGACTCACCAAAACTGGACAATAGAAGACTAGTCAGAGTCTCCTTTTCTGCTCCCACATTCGGATGATAGGGTCCGAATTTGGCGTCAACAGCGTGACAACATGGATCAATCCTGTCTTGTATCAACAGTTCAGGCTGGTGGTGGGGGTGCAATGGTGTGGGGGATATTTTCTTGGCACACTTTGGGCCTTTTAGTACCATGTCCATCCCTTTATGACCACAGTGTACCATCTTCTGATGGCTATGTCCAGCAGGATAAGGCAGAATGGTTTCTTGAGCATGACGATGAGTTCACTGGACTCAAATGGCTTTCACAGTCACCAGATCTCAACCCAATAGATCACCATTGAGATGTGGTGGAACGGGAGATTGGCATCATGAATGTGGAGCCGACAACTCTGCAGCAATTGTGTGATGCTGTCATGTCAAGATGAACCAAACTATCAGAGGAATGTTTCTAGAACCTTGTTGACTCTTTGCCACCAAGGATTAAGGGAGTTCTAAAGGCAAAGGGGGTTCTGACTCGGTACTAGCAAGGTGTACTTAAAAGTGCCCGGGGATTTTGAATGTGCCACAGTAGCAAAAGAAAGCCATCTGTCAGGTCTACAGCAATTGACTGTATAAAGAGAGCTGAACCGAGTTAGTGTGACGTCACCCATCAAAAATGGCTTCCGGCACCAACCAAAAGAAGTCAATTCGGTTGACATTTTCTTGCGCTATGGACGTTGCTATGCTTATGCAAAATGATACAGTGATTGGTGCGAGTTGGTTTGAGTCATCGTTTCTATAGCAACCTAGCTCTCAAATCAGGAGTGAGCTTGTTGGAAGTCTTACACCCCTACCACTCAAAATCTGGGTTGGGAGAATCTATTAATCATTCGTCTTGAATGTGCGATTTGGTGACCGGCAGGCACTTTTGAGGTCAGTTTACAACTTGCAATAAAAGAAAAATCAAAAACCTGTTAAAAATAAAAGATAGTAGAGCAAGAATGGTTATTCTGACAAAAATAATGACTGAGTAACAGCTGTTTATTTCTCCATAGAGGTCTATGGGATTTTGGCTTCTTAGAGCCAGTGGGTACTTCCTGATTGAAACGTCAGGGGGGGAGGAGTCAATTAGTCAAGTTCTTGTTTACAGTCAAAGGTTACAGCAGAGCTCCAGAGCATGAGACAGAGTGTACGGTACATGAATGCAGAGCTTAGATCTAGTTACAAAAATGTTTGGTTTGAAGTTATATTTGCTAAAAAATTGACCATTTAAGAAAAGAGTGAGAACAAGTGAAAACTCCATTATACAGGCTGCTAGACCTTCTAATGTTCTTGTACTCCAAAGTGATCTTTCACTCTGGTGGTTTATGTCAGAGCTGACAGAGGGGAGGCTCTCCTTGACTCCTTCTTCTTGGCTGTCCATGGAAAAGCAGATGTGTGGACAGATGCAGGGGGCAGATGGGCAGGCGAGGCTGGAACCATGGCAACCTGTTGCACCGAGTCAGCCACATAACCAAAGGACAGGTTGGTCAGACAGTGAAAACATGAAAAGGCCTGACTTCTGGTAGGAGAAGCTCTTGAGTAAATGCAGGGGGGGTGTGGATTGGGCAGATTGTTGGGTTAACTCCTGCAGCCTTGTCGATAATTCCTATGATGGTTCAACTGGTTTAGTTGGGTGCTAAAGATTTCCTGTTACATTCATGAGAGAAACAATGCAAGATGTCAAAGAGATCAGACTCTGCAAACGTGAAACCAGTTTCTTGAAGCAAACATCTGACACAGAGAGATAGTTTTAACATTCTAGATTGAGAAACTGCCAGATTCTTAGTCATATAAATGCCATTTTTATTTTTGTTTTAGGGACTGAATCCCCTTAAGTATATTGTTTGTTTGGGACACACTGACACAGAAATGGATGAAGAATTACATGCTACAGTTAATGTGTTAATGCAAAAACCCAGCGAAATAAAAGGTGATGTTAAGGGTCATTTATCTGTTAACTATCACCTCCAGAGGAAAAAAAGAGATCAGTCAATGAACACACGTCACAAATCTAAATGTTTATAAATCAAATAAAGCACATGAGAGGATAAACAGGGGGGAAAAAGCAAGATAAAGGAGAATGTGAGGAGCTCTACTGGGATCAGTGGGAATGAGGAGGTCTGGAAGCTCATCCCAGTGGAGGGAAGCAGAAGGGCCCCGTAGCTCTGCTCCAATCTGGCCAAAGCAAACAGCTGCGGTGCTAACACAATTAATAGCCGGATGACTTAGTACCAGACACAAGGCCGCATACCCCCCCCCCCCCCCCCTCCCCTGAACACATACACGTATGAGCAACACAATGCACCTGTTCCCCTACTTCACTAAAGCCTTTCCTCACTGGTTAAAAGGTAATCTTAATGTTCAAAATGTTCCAAAGGCAAATAACTGCAAAGTGAGTTCAGCTGTGAACTGGTGCATCCTAAAATAAATATGCACATTTAAATCTAAAGTTTGGAAAGGTGTCAGATAAGGATAAAAAAACACCATCATCAAACATTTCTGATTATTCTTTTTGCTATATCTAGGGAAAGAAAAGCTTTCTGATGACAACAGGGTTTTCCAGAGAGCTCTCATATTTTTAGAACAAGGCCTCAGCTTTCAATGGGTTCTATGAGTTCCAGAAGGGTTTAGTGGAAACCAACAGTCTTCTTTTTCCGAGAAAAAGTTAATTTCTTTTGAATTAAACTGAAACCCACTCGGCTAAACTAGATCTAAAGTTTCTGAACATGTAAACAGGTTTGCCTGCATGGTCCCTAAACTTTGAAAGTTTTTTTTTCTTTTCATGTTAACAGCATAAAAGCTTGTCATGATTTTGACCTTCAACTAACTATGGACAGCAAAAACTACCATCACAAGTATCATGTTGCTCACTTACATTGTACTCCGTAAACACGGACTCCATACACTGGGTTCAATTACTTGAGCTGAGTGAATCGTAGCCGCTGAGGTTTTCTAACTTTTGTGTAAACACTGAAGTAAATGAATGTCAAAAAATACATGAACAAACCAAGATTTTCTTTTTTATTCCTACTATTTGTGAATGCCTGCAGCCTCTTTAGAAGTGTGTGTGCTGTCGGTGGTCATGTGTGTGTGATAGCTGAATGTCAGGACTAGATGGAATTCATTGTTGCTCTCTGCTATTTCTATCAGGGATGAAAAGCTTTTACAAGGCTTATTTCTCAACAGTTTCTGAAAGATGTGGGTAAGTGGACATTTAGAGAATGGAGCCAGCATACTTTTCATGTCTGAAATACAAAAAACTGTCCAGTGGCTGTCCTGAAAACCAAAAAGGTCCTTGAAAGAAGCAGGTGCAGATGAATGTCTGTGTGTGGCTTTTTCTTCCAGCCTACATATGGGAGCACCATAAAAAGAACCTCCAGATATATAGATCAGGCTTTGATGAGTCATCGTGATTTTCAGACGCCTGCGACTCACAGGGTTCAGGTTTTATGAAGCATTTAGAAAACAGTCTTGCATCAAACTACTGACTAGCAGCTGACTAGCTATTTAGTAGACTGGGTACAAGCTGGGACCCTCTCTGGCACCAGAAATGGAGCGTGGTGCTTGACCATCCAACATGCAGTGCCTGGCACTGGACCAAGCGCAGACCTAAGCCCTTTTCCTGGCAGAAGGACGAGGAGGCAGGCTGGAGATTACTCAGCTGGTTGAGGGCAAATGCAAGTCAACACATGTGCAGAAACACATGTGTACACGCTCAGACGATTGTACAATGAAGGCTCAAGCTTGCCGACTGTCACCGTCATCCTGGGAAACGCAGTTATGGTGGATAAAAAAAGGATGTCAGCATCGACAGGTCAAGGGCAGAATTGATCCCCTCTGAGTGACGAGAGCGTGAAGCAGCAATTAATACTGCTACCTTTAGAAAAGTCACTGAAATGAGAAAACGTGTCGCAGTAAACTGGAGCAGTTCTTGACTTTGGCCTTTTCTTTTCAAAGCTTTAGATCTGATACAATGCAGTTAGGTTAATCTGAGGAGGGGCATAGAAAACTTGAGAGGAAAAGCATTTTAGCACACAACAGGAGGCTCAGTGGAAAAACCTTGTAATGATGAATATTACAACATCCGCAGTCCTTTTCAGTTTTGCATGAATGTAAAAAATAGTGATTTAATTAGCTTTAATTATAAAGGTGATAGGCAAGTGTTGAGTTAATGGGTGCTGAGGCTTAAAACCACCTCTCTATTCAAATGCATGCTAGTGGAATAGATTGGCCCTATTTTAAATTAGACATGTGTGGATGAGTGAAGGTGTGGGCAATGATGATGTTTGAATGCACAATTGCCTGCATGTGTGATGCATGCTGAGGTGGTGTCAGGTGAGGTGGCAGTCCTCATCCATACACAGATGGCACAAAAAGCACTTATAGGCCTGTCGAATGAAAGTTAGGTACCAGAATAACCTAAAGCTGCACCACAGAGCTATCCAGTCAACCAACAATAACTGCTCTGGTTACCCACCTGCCCTACTCAACTGTACAAACTATACAAACAGGGTGGACCCGACCAGCAGTGCACCACGTTCAAACAAGAAGCCAGCCAACCAAACGTCCACAAAGGGGAACAACATGCAGTTTAGTGCATTAAAGCAAAGATGCGTGTTACCTTCATGTGCGTCCAGTATGACACAGGTGGAACAGCGGTGTTCAAATGAACATCTCCTAAAATAGTCTGCTGCAGCCAAATATTAGATATGGTAGAATGCTGAGGGTATGTTTTGAGTAAGATGATGTCAGAAAGGATGAAAGGCGAGGAGCAGGAGGCAGGTGTCAGTGCCAGGTGTGGGTCTGGCTGGTTAACAGTGTTTATCAGTGCACCAATAGGATGGAAGCTAGTGAAAGCTGGTTATAAAACCTGCAACACTGACAGCAGAGTCTGATGCATGCACTGGCTCCAAGCTCAGATACCAACTTGTCAAACGTGACAGGCAAGAAAGTCAGGAATGGGTGTTACTCAAAGAAAACCATCAACCAATAAGTGTTTCATTACAAACAATCGTGCTTTATGGTTCGTCACCTGGAGCCAAACCTTGGGGGAAAAAATAAACTAACTCCTAAAAAACTGATGAAGCTCAATTTTATCCAGAGATCTTACTAATCCAATTAAGCATCCATGTGTAGAAGTCATGGCCACATCCCTCACAGTTATGGGTGATCTTCCTCTTATCCCCTCTAGCCAGTAGAAAGCCACTGTTGTAGCTCCAAAACCCTGACTCCAAAGTCTAAAAGCATGGTGCAGCTTAAACAGACACAGCAAACACAGGTCAGAAAGGTTGACCAGCTTAGAAATAACCACCTAGGTCTAAAGCACACGTGTCAAACTCGAGGCCCACGGGCCAAATGTGACCCACCATGTGGCCCGCGAGAGCATAAAAGTTTTTAATTTCTTAAAATAAAAAATAAAAATTGGTGTGTATTTATTCATATCTAGGGAAAATCTGACTTGAAATATGGGATTGGTCAACTATACATTAGGACTTAAACACTATCCATATAACCTAACCTGACAGAATCAAATGTATAAGAATTCATGCTGGAGTAACAAGAAAACATATGTTTTCTATGCAACTGTAATTGTCACTTTAAAAAGTTATAGTAAATAAATAATTAGTAATTTAACACTAAGGAGTAGTTACATTTATTTTTCATTACATTTAGTTAGATGTATAAGTTATATCTGGCCCTTTGAGGACAGACACTATGCTGATGTGGCCCTCAGTGGAAATGAGTTTGACACCCCTGGTCTAAAGTAACAACAGTAACCTGGTACCCCCCGGTTCCAAAGATCCCTCAGTCATCACCAAAAGATGCAAAACTAACATAAGTGATAAGATCCAGATGCATCACAATTGAGAGTATAGGACAGTGCTGTGGTTCTTTACAGCGCATTTATGGCTCATCATGACAGACAATCTAAAGACATTTAAAATATATATTCTTTTAAAACAAGAGCGTTTAGAATTTATGATTTTGAGTTTTTATATCAAACACTGAAATAGTATTTTTCTTTCTTTTTACTTTGACCCATTCAAGATTCAAATTAAAAAAACTGAACAGAAAGTTCTTCTTTGTGTTGGTTTTTGGCTAATCTGTCAGCTTTTTTAAATGTACTGATTTGTAGTCAACAAACAGGCTCAGTTTGTGCTTCCATCAACCACAATTTCTTTTTAGGAATTATGAATTAGTAGCACCAATCCCTAAAACAGAGCAAATGTAAAACAATAAAATAGCAGAAAATGTCTCACTGATCTGTGTAGGCTTCTGTCACTTTGACTGGCTAATAGCGCTGATGAGTTGAGTTTCTTAGTGTGACATTCAGTACAATGGGGTTTGATCTTACTTCTGGCAGAGCTGGTTGAAGAGGATCTTTGGATTAATGGGGCCTTTTCCTGCCTCCTTCATGCTCTGCAGGAAGACAAACATGGCTGCTGTCAGAGGCTCTGGACTGGGCAGCGTAACCGTGAGCGGATTCTGGGGGGGAGAGAAAAATAAAAAAATCAGTTCAAGTGTTGCTTCTAAACCAGAGCACAGCACATGGGGGGGTTTGGTTATCTGAACAGATTTGGAGGAAAACCTGCTCTAAGCTTGTTCCAACATGTGGAAGCAGCTTTTTCAAGTTTATTCACTGAAATTACACTGCAGAGCACATTACTAGAAATAATTCTTAAAATTTGTAAAACTTGTCTTTTCATAAGCAAAAAAAAAGGAAGACAGGTCTTTCCACAAATTCTTATTTCAAGAAAAAAATCTAGTCACTAAGGCCGGTTCTCTTGAACTACGATTATTTTGCTTTAGAAAAACTTTCTTAATAAGATTATTTTTCTTGCAAGATAGATGAAAAAAAATTTCTCAAAACAAGAGGCTTTTTATTTCTTAAGATTTATTTTTTGCAGTGTAGTATTTGATGGAGGTCAGAAAAACGTCCCCAAATTTCTTTTCTTTAACACATATCTAAAGAAATAATGTCTTTCATTAATTTTGAATCCACTGGGTGATGAAACGGGAATACTGTACCAGGTTCATCTCCACAGGGGGACAAATCTTCATCTTGTGCCCTTTTTCCTTCACTTCCTGGATGAGGTCGATGAGCATGTGTGTCTGGGACAGATTCTGCCAAAATAGAAATATTTATAAGCTTTAAATCATTTGCAACATGGGAAACACTTCAAGCCAAAGTCTTTTAGATTGTAAAAAACAAATGCACACAACTTAACAGCTCAAAACGGGTCAATTCACACACCTGCATCAAAGACAAAATCTATTCCTACCAGACACAAAAAACTGTGATGAGCTCATTATTCTGAATGAGCTTTTCAAAATCATCCGAGTTTCAAAAATGAAGAGGATCCTTGGTGAACAGTTGACCAGTAACAGTCATTGTCCCTTCATGATAGAGAAACATCTTTTCCTTCCTTTTTAAAGGGATATTTATTTAGTCACATCCTGGCAATAAAGACTGTTGCTATGGAAAACAACACAATGGAGCTGGCATTGTGAATGCAGACACAGCTCATCCTCTGACAATTACGTGTTTTCACCCAAAAGATTGCAATTTTCAAGGAGACAATACAAACAGACGGGGAGAGGGAGGGAACGGCATGTAAAGCGAATTTCAATCAACGAGGAAGACCCAGAGGGTGATTAACAAAATGGCGGAAAAAAACAGCTTCATTGTTGGCGGCGTACCGGTTTACAGTCACCATGACATGACCGCAGTCGCACTGAGGAGGCTGTGCTGTCAACACGCTCTGCACCAACCGGCGGCCACTCGTGCTCGTGCAGGTGAACGTGCTGAAGTTTGTGCAGCGCATAAAGCCCAACGAAGCACACACTACAAATAACCTGCACACACCCAGCCATTGAAAGCCCACATTCTGATTTACTAGAGGCCGGACTCGTGGCAGGAGCCGCGTGATGAGTGTTTACACAATCTGAGGCTGTACACATGTCTGTAGCCATATCAGAATGGAAGTCTTTGTGTTTTGATTATTCACATCTCTGAAGATGGAGCTCAAACTTTCAAAGCACATCGTGTACACATGTACTTTCTATGATGTGATCCTGCCTGAGGCTGCTGAAGGACCAAAAGCACAACATGAATCAAAAATAAAATGAAAACGAGAATAAAACAGTACTTTTCTCTTTGGGGATTGTTGAGATCCACTCACTAAAACCTGGGTTTCTGTTGCTACATCAGAGATACATCCTCCGCCAAACATTTGGATGACACGATAACTATACTCCCAAAGTCACAGCAGTACCAACCTGCATAACAGCGTTGAAGAAGCAGGTGTTGCCGAGGTTGGTTATTCCTTTAACAGGAGCCAAGGTAGTGTTAATGACGGGACTCTTTCCTCGGGACGGGTCAACATAGTCGGAGGATTCATCTCGCAGCTTTATGATCTTGGGTGATGCTGATCGACACCAAAAAAAACACAAAATGAGTTCTTCATTTCAGAAAACAACAGCATAATCTCTCCATTCAATCAGAACTGTGGTTTGTCAAAGCATTCCTGATTTGACTTTCTTTGAGGTTTCATTTCATGAGACTAGAGCAGAGTTCAAAGCTCAGAAGGTGACAGGTCTGCACCTCTTTAAGGGGACTGTGGATGAACACTTTGGAAAAGCCGAGCAGAAAACCTCTAGCCTTTAAACCACACCGCGGCGCTGGGAGCGGCGTGCTGGGACGGCAGCTGGAAGGAGCGCTGGGTCATTTGGGGAAGCAGATGACAGCTGTTGAAGTTTCTGCTGGTTAGTGACGAGGGAGTGGGGGGCAGGGGGAGATGGCTCCTCTGAGCCAGCTGTTACTCCTGATCACCGATGAAAACTAACCATCTACACGAGCGAGGACACAAACGGGCTGAGGGGAGAGGAGCAGCTCCAAAATGATGAGCACAATCCCTCAAGAATCACATGGAGGAATGTCAAAAACATGGCTGTTCATCTGAGTAAGTGAACAAATGATGAAACCCCATCAGGTATTACAATAATAATGCATTGTGTGGTACTAGCACCAAATCTGGCATGGATACACCTTAGGAGCCCCTCTTTTAATAAAAGCCCCTTTTCTATGGGCGACATCACACATAATTCTCATATACAGTCAATTTTCGCCCCACAGACGGCCCAAAACACAGAAGTACAATAAGATGAATGATAATAAGCTAAACAAATGATATGAAATACTATTTTGTAAGTAACTCATTTGAACTGATGATGATACGCAACAAGGGGGCAAAGAAAAAAAAACCTCACGCTATCCTCAGTCCTTTAGCTTTTCTGCTTCCCATCAACGTCTGTAAAGGTTACTTACTAACTGTTGATTCCCAACGGAGGTCAAACGGCCAGACAAAGACAGAAGAAAATCAACCCAAATTATTTTTTTGGTTATTCTTTAATAATAAAGAAACTCTAAATCCTTCCAATAAGACCCAATGATTTCCCTCTATGTTACCATTTGTTGTGAACAGATTATATGAAGGAGTCTTTGGTGTTATCCTTCATTCTCAGCGTGCAGCAGTGAGAGTCCAAAAAGCTGACATGCTACAGTTCCTCAAATGTCAACATTTGATTCAAAATGACTTGAAGTGGAGACACGGCAACTGGACTTAAAATCTTGGAAACGTTTTGCTACGTGGTCAGATTGGGGTGAAGTGAGAACTTTCAAAGAACTTCTGCCTTTTTTTCCCCCAGAAGAGCAGGAATTTCCTGAGCTTGCTTCATGACAAATATTGTATCAATGCAAAACTGATTTCTTTTTTCTTTTTTAATAGGTTTTTAAAGAAGTGATAAGCCTGAGGCAATCCCACAATGGGACTATGAAGGAGAGAGCAAATAGCCTCAAACTTTACGGCTTAGCTGTGTTATTTAAAGTATGTAAAAATAAAATAACCGTCATCAAATATGCTTTAAAAAATTTATAAATGGTTGAACGTGCTTGATGCTTAAAAGAAATAAAGCTACAAAGTGATAATAATACAAAAGTTTTTGGTTATAAAAGGAACTGAATTTCCAGAGGAAAAGGCTGGTTCTTTCAGGGACTTGATGCCAGCACCTTCGGAGCCACTCGCTCTACAGGAATCAAAGCCATACTGAGAAACACAAAAGAGCTTTGGTCCATGAGCATTTTTATTTTTATGAGCTAGTCAAGAGATGACTGGCGGTGAAGTCCCAAGCCTGACCCGCTACTGTCCAAATCCAGTGAAATCAACTGAACCGCCAACCTTCTGAAGAACCTGTTCATTTCATTCAGCGGTCCTCTCCCTCCTCTGCACACCGTCTTTAGCCCATATTCAATTTGTAGAACCGCTACTTCAGCACAACACCTTCATTAAAAAGCTATTCAGCCTCCAGCAATGGAAGCTCTCTGCTGCGCACTACCCTCTACGCTGCCTCTCTCAAGGCCAAGGGCACTAAAACAAGTATCCTGCTCACACAAGTCGGAATGTGAACAAACAGTCAGATTCCACAAAGAGGAGTCTAAAGAAGGAGGCACCTTTAGCAACAGATTTAAGGGGAGAAATAACCTACAGCACTAGAGCACACGCACATTCCAGAGACTTGCTTCAATCCACTGTAGTGTTTCCTCTAAAAGACGCAGAGAGCCGATAAGAAATCCAGCACAAATGAATGGTTCCTGGAGTTTAGGGATCAAGATAGCGGGGGGTGAGGTTCAGCTTTCCGGGACGCCGCGGTGCTGAGGCGCCTCACCCAGTGGTGCCAAATGCATCTGGCCCTCTGTGCTGGCAACATCTGGAGGCCTATTTTTTAAAATGAAAATACAAAAAAACATGAGGGGGCTCACATGGGTCAACACATGCGGCAAAACAAACAGACAGGCTGAGCACCTCTAAGTTTGGGTGTCAAAGTGATGAAGAGAGAAACAGCATCCCAACGTAGGCGAGGGTGAGACGGAAAAGGAGATAATTCAGACGTAGAAGTGAGTTTGTCTGCTTGTTGTGTTTATAAAGTCAAGCAACTCCAGTTGAAGAGCTGAAGCTGGCACTTGAGAGGGTGCAGAGGAAAGAGGGAACTAAACAGGCGTAACGGGGATGCCGATGGATACACTCTGCATCTGGGACCGCCACCCAAGGTAAACAATGTTCAGGGAGCCATCTGCTTGGGACTGAAGGAAGGGAGGGGGCTAAGGAGGGCAGTGTGGGGGGGAGCAGAGAGTGTAGGGGAGGGTTGCAATGAGCACAAGCATATGGAAAAGCAGATTTTTTCTCTCCCTGCAGCAGTCATGAAGGCAAATGTCAGCATGCGCCGTGTCCACGCTTGACTGTGCTGCACTCGGCACCACCACCTGGCCCTCCTTGCTCAGCCACCGAGTATGGGCAGCAGTGACACTGTGGAGCCCGTCCCCGGGGCAAAGGAAAGAACCGGGACGCTCTTCCACATGCATACAAGTACAGCAACACCTCCCGCGCTCCCTGCTCTTTCTCACACAAGACAACAGCTTACCTTTGCAGGGAAAAGCAGGAAAGTTTCAAAAGTATTCCCAGTGTTTTGTCACCCATTGAGGAGATTCCAACAAGCAAGAACCAAACCAGCCTCTTCTAAATTACAGTTAGGTTTTGTGTGAATTCTTTTTATTCTTTTTTTTACAACAGAATTGACTCACCAGAAGCCAAAGTCTCATAGTCACCTAAAAAATATATAGACTTAAACTTTTCTGACGGTATTAAAACATTACCAAGGTTTGAAAACATGTTTTTAAAGTAGCTCACAGTTGGTTTGAAAAGCTGTCAGATTTATGGCCATTGGGCTCCATCCATGCACCCATGATAACTTGCAGTGAGGAAGACCAAGGCCAGCTCACTTCATGCAGAGCAGCCAGTCAAGAGGAAGGCCAGGCAACACCAAATGTCTTATTCATTTGCTAATTTGTTGTGACTGCGGGGCATAAAAAAGCTCGCTTTCTTGCCATCTGAGGCCAAGAGAACCCACAACATGTTACTTACAGATTCACAGAGGCGAGCAAAGAGATTCTGCTTCCCACTATTTGCCCTACTTTTACGTGTGGTGGTAGGAAGGACGCAGTCCCTCTTGATTACATCCATGAAAGCACCACCAGGGATGACAGCGACAACAGACCCGGGTACACAAAACAGAACCCTGATCCAAACCTGGAGGAGATGTTAAAGTCCCACTCCCATCATCTCTTGTAAAAGCGTCATATTCTAATGAGGATTATGCTGTTTTTAGCCTAAATCCAAAAACCTGTGTCCTTTTCTAGGACTAGTTTCAGCAGAGCAGCAGGAGCTCATTAGAAATGTGGGCGGGACTGCCCCCCCTCTGCGTTGCTGAAAGCAGCTTAAAACTTATCGCCTGCTCATTTTTTTTTTTTACATCATAAATAAAATCTTTTTCAAACGGCATTTTTCAGTCTGCTCCTGAATAACAACAATTTGAATAAAGAAATACTCAGAGATGCAAATTTAAGCAAATTTTCCTTAAATTTGCCGTATATCGTGAAATAAATGCCACAAGAACACGTTAAAAACACACTTTTTATCGGAGTGTGTCTCTAACAAAGGTCTGGTATGAAGTCAACCTCATATAAGCAGCTTATGTGACTTTATCGATGACAAACAGCCTCATAAATACTACCAGTAATCATCTTGAATTTCCAACAAGAACTAAAAGCGTCTTTTTATAAAGGGATAATAGAAAGCTAGATTTTAAATCACAAAAAATCATAACATTTTGCATTATTTGGTGTAAAAAGAACATTTACAGAATGTAATCATTTCCCTTGATGCACGTGTCGCAGCGTTTAACTCTTTAATTTGTAGGATCGATGCAGTTACCTCCAAATTTGACACAAATAAAGCTGACGCAGCTCTAATATGCTGACTCTTTACTGGATCCGTGTACTCAGGCAAAGACAAAGGTCTAAATAATGAAAACATTCACCAAACAAAAGCAATTGTCAGTTTTTCAATGAGAAACAAGCACGGATATTTTCCTGCACAAACATTTTAATTTGCTCCACAAAGACTCGCCAGCTGTTACAAGCTGGAGCCTGGATTTCTGAGGTCAACTTGCTTTTTACTGGGACTCTGCCACTTGAGTTGAAGGTCTTGATGGTGAGAGAGCACAGTTAATCGACTTTCTTTCTTTCCCAAGCTGTTGTTGTACAAAATTATTATAGAATCAGGGGTAAAAAAAAAAATTAAAATCCTTGCAGAGGCTCTTTTGTGCTTGATGTCTATAGGAAAAAAACACAAGAGCAGCTTTGTGGAAAAAAGAAAAAGAAAAACCTGGCCTTCACACTGAAATGCAATTTCACAAGCTCCTCAACAGGCAACAAGCATCTACTCTGCTGCAACAACGGCTGGGCGCCTCTTTACCCATTTTATTGGCCGGTGTGGAGCAACCGAGTGGCAGCAAAGGTGACAGGTAATTTACAGAGAAACAGATATATGTTATTTGAAGTAAGCCACTTCCCTTCTTCCCAGCCTCACAGATAAATGGATCCAGCTTTAGCCAACAGATGGAAAGAGGTCATTTCTGTGTTTTGTGAAAACTTGTCTTGGATGTGTAACAAGTGAGATTGTAAACGCCAAATTATTTTTGACACGTTCACAGTCTGAGCCCGTCAATGCAGGCACTGCCACCTGTTTGATGGAGCCCCCCCATTATGCCTTCAGTAGACACTCACATACTTCACCGGCTCAGTCAAGAAGCGCTTAGACTACCAGTGGTCACGTGACTTGAGAGAAGTAATCGTGAACAACGACAGTCCTGCTTTGAAGGACTTTTCTGCTTGTGGTACCAACATAAATTGAAAGCTGCGTTTAACTTCTGTTTTGTGGTTTAAAGGAAAACAATGGCTGCAAGCTTTAAAAACTTTGTGACGAGAAGTGTGCAAATGTTATTTAGAATCCTTCTTTTGGAGACCTTCTTGTGTGAACATGTGTCCTCAGAGAGTTGGAGCGCTCCAGCTGCTGGAATCCAGTTGCTCTGACTTGTTGAGGACCCTGGCTCCCACTAGTGCAGCACACAGCCCCAGAGGTGGTGAGACACACAGCAGCTCAACGGAGCAAACAAGGGATGGAAACAGATAGCAATGGTAAGACAAAGAACGCCAGGGCAGAGGACGGACCCCACGCAGCTGCTCTTGTTCTTCAGGGAACCCAGGCGGGAAGCCTCTCAAGCGCTAAATTCCTCTAATATGTGCAGTCATCCGGCGTGCAAGGTGGGGGCGAGGGTGGGGGACTGCAAGAGTATCAGTCCTGCAACTCTGCGGCCATGATAGAGAAGAGGGACCAGCTTGACTGGGCGGCTGGCCACTGGGCACCGGGCAGTGGGCTACACAGAGACCATGAGGGGTGATACCCACCACTCTGTCGGGCTGCAGTCTGTTAGGAGACCCTTTAAAATGCCAACAAAGCAGGGCAGGCATGGGGAGGCAAGAACAGAAGGTGTACATATGTGTGTCAGTGTAGCGAGAATTAAGAGGGGTGATACTTTTATGGTTGAGCGACTGGGCAATGAGGGCTCAGGTGGCCTGACTGAGGTGAAAGGACATGCGGGAAACGTTCACCACAAGTATAACTGTCAGCAAAAACCATAAACTGGTAAAACTAAACTTTCAAAATGTCATAACTTCCTACTAAAATGGATTAAAGGTAGTTGTTTCTTTTCTTTCAAAAATTCTACTTTAATCTAACTTGAAAAGTAGATTGATGTACAAATCCACCAGGGGGAGCAGATGTACTACATCCAACTTATGGAATTAATGATTTATTCTTTTTAAATCAGGCAGGTCAATAATAAATCAATAACATGACATTTTGCTGAACTGCCATAGGCCTAAACAGTATATTGACAAAGAACAGTATCTGTTCCTACAAATCCCACTTGGTTCTTCAGTGTTTCTATTCTACAGGAGCCTTACCTGTTGTTGCTTTGGTGCTCTGCTTTTGTAGAAAGTCGAGAGTCTGAGCCAGAGCCTTCTTATTGCAGTGGGTGGAGAGCTCCTCGTTGCATTCAAAACACCTGTTGGAGTCACAGAGTCACAGACTTGAGGAACCCAGAAAACACATCACGTCAATCATCATTATGAGGACACTTTAAAAAGCATTTTTAAGTGTCAAAATTTTAACAGGCCATCCTATGTGTAGAGAGCTTCAGAACAGACTTACATATATTACGTTTAAAGACTTTTAAGACCTTTTGAAGAATTCTTAGAATCTAATTTAAGACTATGAACAAAGAAAATGAAACAGTCGGAGTCTGCAGTTCCCCAAGGCGCCAAATTTAAATGTCTTTCAGAAAACCATACAATTTGCTTCATAAGGATTTCCGCTAACCAGTTCTAACCACCACCACTCCTCTCAAGGCATGAATTTACACTCTCATTTTTCTGCACCAAGGAGCCTGAGTCACTTAGCTGTGGTTAAATGATACACGCCCAGTTCACGACCTTCTGACAGCGGATGCTGGAAATGTTTGTTGGTTTTTTTGTGTGAAAGGACATCACATCACATTGATGAGAAACAAAATGTAAGATCCATTCACTAGAACTTAATGCTTTATAAGGCCCTGTTTTTGTTCACTTATATTTCATTTAATTCAATTCAATGTTATCTATATAGCCCCATATTACAACAATAGTCGTCTGAATGGGCTTCAACTGGTAGTTGTATAGTAAACATAAAACAATAAGGATCATGAGGTCATAGAATTCAATAAGTAAATTCTAAACTAAACAGACTAAACTAAACTGGCCATCCGTGCCCTTAAACCAAACCCTCCTTCTCGACCCCCACCCCAAAAGAAAAAGGATTCCGGAAAACAAAAGTAGAAGCCTCAGGGATGTCCACATGCTCCCCAAAATGTAAAACTTTTGAAGACTTCAAGGATCTGCGGCCACCCTTTGGCAGCCATCAACAGACTGTCATCTTTTCCTTCCATGTTAGCTCAAAAACAGGCAGAATGCCAACACTTTACTGTGAAACTAGAAACAGCGTCTTCATGACAGGACAGAACAAAGTTCCAGAGTTTCTCACCAGGCCTTCCATGTGTTTAAGCTGATGGTGATGCAGTGAGATTCCAGGTGGAAGGCCTGGTGATGCTTGACCGCGTGCTGGATCTCTGATTGATTGCAGCCCTGGAAAACCAAACAAAAAATACAATTATGGTAAAAGGTGTATAATTATTCTGTAGAAACCCCAAACGCAGAACCAACCTTTCCTATCTTAAAGCACTGTATCAGTCAGTTGCTATAATTTCCATGTTAGAAAAATCTCAACTTCTGCTCCCTCTCCTTCACTATGCAGACATCCTCTACTTCAATACCACTTCTGCTTATGTACCGGTACATTCTCTGGACATCATTTACAACAACTTAGGTTGCTTTGTGCTCCGCTGCCCCTATATGACCCAATACACCACTATGTACCAGCAGCTAAGTTGTTTCTCACGGTCAGCCTGAAGACAATATCATTATTCACAGTTCATTTCTAAATGCATACATCTGAAATATGCAGTTTTTTTTCACCCCCAGGTTTGATAGAAATCTGCTCCCAAAGAATGGAATAACCTTCCCACCTCTAGGAGGACTTATACATCAATCACATTATTTAAGAGAGCATTCTCAATACATTTAACCTGCTTTTGTTTCCATAATCCTAAATGATATGTAAATATCTTTCATTTTTCCTATTTAGTATTTTAAAATTCAATTTTGTTCTGTGTTTTGATTAAATATGCTTTGAAAAACTGTGTTAGGATGATGGAAGTCAAAGCTGTAATCTGTGTGTGTGAGTATGATTGTGTTTGTGTGCTTTGTGTTGATCATACATTTTATATCCATCATTCATTCATTCGTTCATCTTCTAAACCGTTTTGTCCCTTTCGGGGTCACAGGGCTGCTGGAGCCTATCCCGAACACTTGTGGGCAAAGGCAGGGGGCATCCTGGACAGTTCGCCAGTCTGTCGCACGGCTAAAAGTATCATCATTTGTATTTTCTTGTGTCGGCTTCTCTTGGTTTGTTTATTATTTAACTTTGCTTTGTCAGCTTTTCTTTTGTTAGAAACAGGAGGAACACTTTCCCTGCTGCTGCAACAACAGCAGCAGGGAAAGTTTCACTTTTCACCACAGACAAACAAAAAACCTTTAGAACATGTTCATAAAAATGCCCGCTCTGTTCCTCAATGCAGACAGACATGCTCTGCATGCATGGATCTGTACACATCCAGGTAACTGGACTCCCTCATGCACATCTCCTCTCAATAGACAAAAATTGTCTCAAGTTTGCTCTTGTTTTTTTTCTGTGAAGCCCATTCTTTTCTTGTCCTCATCACTTTACAGTTCTGTTTAGTTTTTGTTCACAGGCGCACCTAACAATCATAGATGCACCAATGTTTCTAACATGACTAAGACTGAGGTAAAGAGAATGAAGAATGAAGAGAAACAATTGAGCAGTGATATCTTCCATTCAGCTATAGTTTGATACAAAGTATAAAATGTGTGGAAAAGCATGTCATTCTTCACAAAACAGTGAGGCTATGAATATTATGCCATTTGAACTATTCAACCAATAAGCAATAGAAAAAACATTTCTAATGTCTGATCTGTAAGTCTCTAACCCACATGTGTCAAACTCAAGGCCCGGGGGCCAAATGTGGCCCTCCATGTCATTTTATGTGGCCCGCGAGAGCATGAAAGTTTTTGATTTCTTAAAATAAAATAAAAAATTGATGTGTATTTATTCATCTCTAGGGGGAATTGGACTTGAATTATGGGAGTGGGCGTCTATATATTAGGACTTAAACTCTGTCCATATAACCTAATTGACAGAATCAAATGCAAAAAGATTTATGCTAGAGTAACAAGCAAACATATGCTTTCTATGTAACTGTAATTGTCACTTTAAAAAGTTAGAATAAATAAATAATGACTTATTTATCATTAAAGAGTAGTTACATTTATTTTTCATTACTTTTACTCACATGTATAAGTTATATCTGACCCTTCAAGGACAACCACTATGCTGATGTGGCCCTCAGTGAAAATGAGTTTGACACCCCTGCTCTAACCAGAGAAAACAGATTCCCCTGCTAATAATCCAAATAAGAAGTTCATCCCTTCAAAGGGTAAAAATAAAATCTTTAAATCTAAATAGAAAACTCAAATGATTGGTTTACGAGCTATGCAGGGAGTCTTTTATGTCAATCACATTTACAAAAACTGTTGGAAATCTTACCTGGAAACCGCATTTTAAGCATACTAGGATGTCATGGGATGCTACTGGCTCTCCGTCAATCATGGTCCTTTCCTTCAGGCAGTCTGAACACACCAGCCACATGCCTGAGAGGACCGACTTCTTCACAGAGCCCAGGTCCACGGCTTTATTTACATGCTGGCATGTCAGTCCTCAGTAAAAAGTAGCACAGATGTATTTCTTAAAACCAGAGGAAGAGGTCTGGGCTTTATACAAAACAACTGAGACAAATGTACTGATCAATAGAAGCCAATAAAGATTAAACTCAAGGCAGCTGACTCTCACAGCATTATAATAAATCAGAAGAATTGAAAATTTAGGTTGTAAATATATTTATTTTGATTCACGGTTTCAATTAAAAACTAATTTCCCTCTTCATAACTATAAATATTGTGAAAGGTGATTATGTTTTGTACTTATTACAACTATTTTAAATTATTCAAAGTCATCACACAGATAAAGAAGCCATGTAAAGTAAATGCCTGTCATTTGTCCACATACCACTGACTTCATCTGATGACTCTTCATCTCTGGGTTTCCGCGGTTTGTTGGTCCGCTTAGTCATCTCAACAGCTTTCGAAGAAAAGGGGTCCTTTAGCCGCATCTGGAGGTCTGAAGAGGACGGATGTACAACTGAATAATGCTACATACAAGTAAACAAAAACTAACATAACTTTATTTAAACACTACAACAAATAAAATAAAACAGTTGTAGTTTAATCTACAGATCAAAGAGTCTTTTATACCAAGAACAAAAGAAGCAACACAAACAATAGCTGAATCTGCAACATAGAGTGAAAATATTCTAGAAAGAATAACAATCTTTGGTAACTCATTTCTAATGTAGCCCCAGTCCAAGTCTTTTGGTTTCATTCCATCCCAAGTTTGTGTAGCTTTAGCTGCAGGGCTGTTGTTGTTATATAAGATCACTGACGTCAACGGGAATTGCTTTAAACCAGACTGCATTTTCCAACAAAGTCAAAAAGCATTCAACATAAAAGGAAATAGATTAGCGACATTGCTAAATCAATCAAATGTTCGTTGGCCTTTACAATATATGTCACTATATCCCCTTACAAAGCAAGTTCAAAAGCGAATGAAGTTTAGTTTTTCCTGTTAAGATAAGTAATACATCAATTTGAACTCACCTCTTCCAGTTAGCTTCTAAACTCTGTGTTAGCTGAGAGATGTCAACTCTGCCTAACAGACAAGCTAGCTACTTTAGCTAGCCCAGAAATGACCACAATTACTTTCATACACCACTCCGAAATATCACCTCCTTGGAAAGAACGCGATGATAAAATTTAAACGACTGTAATTGTAGCAGTTTCTTTGCTGTTCTTTATTATTTAATTTAGTTAAAAATAAAAGTCGGTAAGCTGTTGGTAGCAATAGCCAAAAGCATAGTTTAACGTGACGCACTACGGCAACTCCACTGGTCGGATGCGGCGTTCAGGGCCCGTAGAACTTTTCTAATTTATTTTAGTTTGTTCTTAATTTGGAAAAAGATAAAAAAAAAAAAAAAAAAAAAAAAAAGCCCAACATGATTTTAGACATAAATATCAGGTTCACACTGTGACACTGAACTTTCTATGTTTACTATCTATTTGTAAACCGTAACATATTTGCTCTTGCTAAGTTTAGGGAAAGTTGAAATGAGGTTCTGAAATTACAGTAGTTTTACTGGGGAATTTGCACAAGTATTTAATTTAAATATAATTGGGTGTCTGTGTGTCTTTTTTTGTAGGTTTTTGTACTATGGACTACGAGTCCGCAATAAAGTTTATCTATCTATCTATCTATCTATCTATCTATCTATCTATCTATCTATCTATCTATCTATCTATCTATCTATCTATCTATCTATCTATCTATCTATCTATCTATCTATCTATCTATCTATCTATCTATCTATCTATCTATCTATCTATCTATCTATCTATCTATCTATCTATCTATCTATCTATCTATCTATCTATCTATCTATCTATCTATCTATCTATCTATCTATCTATCTATCTATCGTCAAGAAAATACAGATTGTTTTATATAGGTTTATGACCAATAAAGGAATGAACCAGCTCTGTGTGGTGATGCTGTTCATATTTAATATGAGCCTCAGACTGGAGAAGGTACCAGTCCTCTGGAGGACTTCCTGCCTGGTTCCGGTTCCAAAGGTACCTCGTCCTACGGAACCGAACCACTTCAGACCTGTCGCCTTGACTTCCCACCTGATGAAGGCTATGGAGAGGATCATCCTCAGCCATCTCCGCACTCAGGTGAGCTCAGCACTGGACCCGCTGCAGTTTGCATATCGACCAGGCATCGGGGTGGATGACGCCATCATCTACCTGCAGCATCGGGCCCTGTCTCACCTGGAGGCCCCTGGGAGCACTGTGAGAGTCATGTTTTTTGATTTTCTCCAGTGCTTTCAACACAATTCAGCCATCACTGCTGAGGAGGAAGCTGGAGGTTGCAGGTGTGGACCAACATCTGGTTGCTTGGACCATCAACTACCTCACAGACAGGCCACAGTTTGTGAGGCTGCGTGACTGTGTGTCTGATGTGGTGGTCTGCAGCACGGGGGCACCTCAAGGGACTGTGCTCTCCCCATTCCTGTTTACCCTGTACACATCAGACTTCACCTACAACTCCCACCACTGTCATCTGCAGAAGTTCTCAGATGACAGTGCCATTGTGGGCTGTGTATCAGGGGGGGATGAGCAGGAGTACAGGGGGGTCATCACTGACTTTGTTAGCTGGTGTGAAGTTAACCACCTGCTGCTTAACACCAGCAAGACAAAGGAGCTGATCCTGGACTTCAGGAGGTCCTCACCATCACAGTCACCGGTGATCATCCAGGGTTCAGACATTGAGGTCGTGGACACATTTAAATATCTGGGTGTTCACCTGAACAACAGACTTGACTGGTCCAACAACACGGATGCTCTGTACAGGAGGGGCCAGAGTCGCCTTCACCTGCTGAGGAGACTGAGGTCCTTTGGCGTGTGCAGACAGCTGCTGAGGACCTTTTACGACACTGTGGTGGCCTCAGTGGTCCTTTATGGAATTGTGTGCTGGGCGGGGGGCAGTGCAGGCAGAGACTTGAGGAGGCTTAACAAACTGGTTAGGAGGGCCGGCTCTGTCCTGGGCTGCACACTTGAGTCCATCGAGGAGGTGGCGGACAGGAGGATGTTAGCTAAGCTGACATCCATCATGGATAACCCCTCCCACCCCTACACCAAACTGTAGAGGCGCTGACCAGCTCCTTCAGCACAAGACTGTTGCACCCTCAGTGTAAGAAGGAACGCCACCGCAGGTCATTCCTCCCCACCGCCATCAGACTGTACAACACCGTGTCAAAGTGACACTCCACGGTCCCAGGGGTGTTTTTCTGTTTAGTCATTGATTCATTTACTTTTGTTGTAGTTGTTGTTTTCAATTTTAAATTGTTTTTTGTTCCTGAACAGTTGTTTTTTTTTTTGTTCTTGGTGTGAACTTCATTAGTTATTTCTGTATTTTGAAAAAATTTGCAATGTTTTTTTACAGTTTACATGTTTTGCAGACCGCATGTTTTTTACACTTTTGCAGCTGTATTTATTTAATATTTATTTCTTTATTTAATAAGAATCTCATTTTTGATAATAATTTTTCATAATAATTTTAGTAATATTTTTAATTATCTAATATAAATGTAATTTGTGATGTCCTTTATTAATGTTATATTATATAGATTATTTCTGAATGTCGTGTTGCTGCCACAGATAAATGAAATTTCCCCATTGTGGGATTAATAAAGTCATCTATCTATCTAACTATCTAATAATTGCGCGATAGTGTTTTTATTTTAATATAGGGGAGCCCGTATTTTTTGTGTGTACATTTTTTACCCTCTAGACGATCCGTAGTCCAGCGCAGGCGCAGTCGAGGTCTTGTCTGTTTCAGCCATTGAGCGCTAGTTCATCGCATAAGTTTACTAGATTGTCTTATTGCAGCCGTGTTTTAAGCTTTGTTGACTGGTTTTATGCCCTAAGAGGCTGAGAACAAAGGGTCTCCGTACAAATTCATTAGCAACACATGGCGTTCAGGGGATGTTGGAGGTTTGTTGGGGTTGTCCCTCGACTTTTGTGGGATAGTTCTGTCCCGTGGAGAGCTTCTGTCCCGGTAGGGCGAAGCTGTGTGCCCGTCTTTTACAACAGTCGCCAAGGTCTCAAGACTGACATCTGCTTATCATGTGACTCGTTGTGTGTGTTTTTAAGAGATCGTCAAGTTTACTTTGTTTTGTTTTCAGGCACCGAGTTGCAGCTCCGCGGGTACAGTTCAGAGCCGCTGAGCACTGAGGTCAGTTACGAGCAGCTAAAGCAGCGCCTGAATGACGGGAACGCGGTGGTGATAGACGTCCGGGAGCCGTGGGAGCTCAGGGAGTATGGCTTTATCCCAGGGTCCGTGAACGTCCCCCGTAAGTCTTGCTCTGAAACATAAAAATACACTTATTTGTAAGGACGCACGCAGCATCATTTAAAACAACACGGCAGCACTTGAGACACATTAACAAATCTGATCCAAACTAAAATTTATACAAATTTTACTTTAACATTGGAAAAACATCTTGGTTTCATTAATTATGATCAGAAACTTTCGTCTAAATTTTATTTAATAAATCTGCTGATTTTACTAACTTAAGTATTATATTCATAAAACTAAATTTAGCAATAAAATTCCAATTTTTTTATTTTTATTGATCAGCCCAAATTAGGTTTTAGTAACATTCCATTTCTCCCAGTACAAACAAAAAAGCAGTTAAAACATGTCATTTTGCCCAGCTTTATAATTTAATATAAGTTTATTTTTGTGTATGTGTCCCCTCTGGTGTTTACTTCAATTGATGTACAGTTTACTGTTCTTTGCTTTTTACTGTATGTCACCTGTGTTCTGAATAAAAAAACAACTACACAACAGCACAGAGCCGCTGGACAGAAACACAATCAAATATTCAACAGCGTGTGTTCATAGAAATATATTATTTTCTGAACAGTTTTGACCGATCATAACAGTATAAAAATCAAGCTAACAGCATGTTTCCATGTATAATTAAACAAGGATGAATTTATTTATTTAAAACATTTTAAGAACAGAAAACCTTTCTATTTGATTTTTATTTAACTTTATTAACCTACCTTCTAAAACCCTGCGTGTCTTAAAAACAAAAGAAACAAACTCACTTGCATAAAGCTAAAAATTATTTGCTGATGTGGACGTAATTTCTAAATAAAGAACAACACTTTTATCCACGTGATCTCATCTGATCTAATAGGCTCATGTACTTTATGACCATAACTACAATAGAAATGTATTTCAAATACAGAGAAAGCTTTATTGCCATAATACAAGGACCGTAATGAAATGTAACCATGCTGAGGTGCATTAAGGATCATAAGACGATAATAAATGCAGGGCCTTCTTGTCTGAAGCCCAACTAGCAGCAAACCAAACACTCGCACAGTACATCAGCACTGGTTCTACGACACCGGAAGGACATATTTCATACAGTATTATATTACAGAATCAGAAAAAAAGAACTTTAGATTATTTGTTTAGTTTCAGTTCCATGAAGGATGTTTCTGATCATTTATCAAAGTTGTAGTTTGAGCAGTTCAGAATGGTTTTTGGCGTCCCCAATTCCATATCCATCATGCAGCTATAGACATTGTTGATTAGGTTCTGCTCATCATGAGACACAGTAAGTCAGTGACATAGTTGAAACCCTTGACCTGTCTTTGTTTCACTACACCAGTGGGTCAAGTCAACACTGCTCTCCAGCTGAGTCCAGAAGACTTCAGAGAAAAGTTTGGTGCTGAAATGCCTCGCCGGAGGGACAACATCGTGTTCCTGTGCTTGGCGGGCATCAGGAGCAAAGCCGCTCTCGACACAGCTGCCTCGTTGGGATTTAAAGAGTGAGACAGACAAAACCTCAATCCTAGTTCTTGGAGGCTTTTTATGTACAAATAGATTTGAGTTTCTTAGTCCTAAAATACTAATAGAATGTTTCTAAAAGCTACCTTTTGGTTGAGATTTTTTTTCCTGGTTCTGTTTCAGCGCCCAGCATTACCCAGATGGATGGCAAGGCTGGGCTGAACGTGAAGATCTGAAGTGACCCACTGATTTTGGAAACGGATGTCGTTTATTCAGGCAGGACACATCAACAGCAGAAGATGAGGCGTCTTCCCCTCCAAAAGCAGCCACACCGTTCTTCGCAGCTTCTTTAAGTCTCTGCTACATGACTGCAGGGAAAAGCCTTCCTTCCTGCCAGGGTTGCTGTTGCTGATGGAGGTGCAGGACACTGCTTAGCTCATCAATAAGCTGAAGCTTATCAGCTTCAGGGCTTCAGGAGTCTTGTGTCTTTTAAACTCCTCAAACGAGTAGGCGGCTCTTTTTTCCACATGGGACATCTTGGAGATCTCTATTAATTGTTATATTCTAAAGAGCATGTCAAAAATGTTACAGAAAAAGCAGATTTTCATTTGTCTAGATTTTAGTTTGATCCTTGTTCTGGAGGATTTTTTTTAAAGTGTGATTGGAAAAGTTCCTAAAGTTAGAAAAGCCAACATTTACAACTCATTAAGCACGACATGATTATCAAGAAATAGCTATAAACTGCTTTGTTTCCAGCAATCCCTGAACATTTGTTTCTTTCATGAAGTGCAGGTGTGTCAAACTCCAGGCCTCGATGGCCGGTGTCCTGCTGGTTTCACAAACAGCCACACTCTGCCTGATGCAGATTACCTGAGCCAGGTGCGTTTTGGCCATAGGAGACAACAGAAGCAGCGTTAGTTAGAGCTCAAGCAGGAAACCTTTTAGGACTGCAGTTTGATGCCTGTGATTAAAGGCCAATTTAACTGATTTTTTGTGCACTTCCTTACAACTTTGTCCCCCATAGTACTTAATACCCCATTATACCATGGTCCTGGTGAATACTTGATTCTGACTGCTGGGTGTGCATCAAAAAGTGATAATGCACAATGATAATGCACGTCTAAAAAGAAGTTCTGGTCACAAAGCTTAAATGTTCTAGATTACTGCACCGGCTTCTTTAAAAAAACAAACTTTTGCTTCATCATCTGGACAAAAAGAAGTGGTAAGAGGAACTTTCTCTCTGATCCGATGGTTTGTTTAACCATCAGCATGTATATGGCTTTCTTTTGTCGCTGCAGCCCAGGTCAACGCGCCACACCACGTAGCAAATATTCCACTTTTAGTTAAGAAAGCGTTCGAAAAAGGAAAAAATAATAAGAATGAAGCAGTAAAAAATGGTTGAATTTCTTTTGTAAGAGACCATGGTACAAGTGGGATAATGGCCTTGTGGTAGAGTGTCTGCCCAGTGACTGGAAGGTCATGAGTTCAAATCCAGGCCGAGTCACACCAAAGACTCCAAAAATGGGACCTAATGCCACCCTGCTTGACACTCAGCATTAAGGGGTTGGATTGGGGGGTTAAACCACTAAATTGTTCCCAAGCGGCTGTGTCTGCAGCTCACCCCTCCCCCAGGAGATTGGTCAAATGCGGAGAACAAATTTCACACACTTAGGTGTGTGACAGATAACAGGACTTTCATTGATTTTTTTCGAAGTGTGCATTATAAAAAATCAACTCTCTTCGCTGAAGCAACTTTGCGGAGGACGGTTCAGGCTTCCACGGTGTGCATTAATTTCCAATAATGCACACTTCGTCGACCATTGACCCTTAACTAATGAGAGCCGAACAGAGCTTAGTTTGCACACTCCATACCAGGTTTTTTAAATGAAGCACTTTTCCACATTTTTTTGTAAGTTTTTCACTAATCAGCTTCAGATTTCATCAAGATGGAAGCTTGCAGCCATAACAAAAAGTTTATATGAAGTACCGGTAATTAAATCGTTTGGAACAACACTACTGAGTAGTAGCACTAACGGCAGCTCTGCTGGTTGAAAGAAATCCAAGTCATGCCTGGAAAATGATTTCCTTATCTCAAGTGAACACTCTGATTGGTTCATGGCACCAGTGAAAGATTTCTCCTTCCCGTCTAAGTCCCCACTTGTCTGTGCTTTTAACCTTCAAGTGGCAGCCTTACAGCGGTTTAAGTGTTTCCTTGGTTTTGTGTTATTTAAGTTCAGCTTTAGTACAAAAGCAGGGCTAAAAAAAAACTGCAAAAAAATGCAATATTCCTTCAAGTGACTTGAAAACTGTTTATCAGCTGAAATTCATAACTCCTTAAAATACTGAGTGATTGCTAGAGTGGAGAAAGTGCAGAATGGTTTTCACCTTTTATGTACAATGATGGGTTTGTTTTGCAGAGAGTTGATTAATCCTCTTTTAATTTTGTTTTTGAGGAATACGTTTGTAAATAGATAACATTTGCTGCTACAATAATTTCAAAATAAAACTTGTGTTTTTATCCATAAAAATACTGTTTCTTTATTTGTACTGGTTGAAGGTGCGTCCTGCAGAAATGACCTCAGAGACCACTCATTTGGTGAATATGTGGGATTAAAATAGACAGAGGGATGGCTGGTGAGCTGACAGGCGCAGGGATGATCTACTGTGTTGAAGGGCTGTGTCTAATGGCCACTGAGTCTCCGTTTGAATTTGCCACTGACCCTCAAAGGAACATTAACAGGTTGCTTCATCAGTGGTCATGGTTATTGTTTTCAGCAGAGAAGAATGCTTCCACTGCTGAGCTGCAAACTTTGCTCTTTATTTCACCCGAGCTTTACAGCCTCAGCTGAGAGTCCAAACAGCATCAACCATGTCAGTTTGCTCCAAATTCTTATCAGTCTTTATCTCAAAGTTTCAAAGCAGCTTGCTGATTCTGAGTCATTGTCAGTGGAAGGACACTGACCCCGTCATGACTTTTCCCTGGCACGAGCAAACGACCCCCATAAACAAGCTGACGCTATTTCTGCTCACTCTGAGCTGCTGTCCTCGTTGTTAGGGCATAAACACTGATATTGTGCAGCGAAATCCTGCTGCAAACATGAAGTAAGAAGAATAAATGAACTTAAACATGAACGGGGCGTTTTCTTAGCTTGTACAATTTTGTTTTGCCTGTATTTGTAATAACAGAAAACACATTTAAAATGTGCTCATCTGGATAATAGTTGTAGAAATTGTTTATCATTCCAACGTCATGGTGCAACTTTACTCGCAAGTCATGTTAGATACGTTAGTCATGAAAAAAACAATTATTAAAACCTCATCAATCTTTAAAAAAGTTTATAAATATACATATATATAGAGAGAGAGAGAGAGAGAGAGAGAGAGAGAGAGAGAGAGAGAGAGAACATACTTTCTATCTTCTCAAGATGAAGAATAAACAGAAAAACCTTTTTTACCATATTCCTAAGGAAGACCCTCAATGGTTGTGACTAATATGCTAAAGTGAACAAGCAGGAAGGATGCACCTCATACTTTCCAGCTGCCTTGGGGGCAAATAACAAGCCAAGCACACGACTTCATTCATGGCGAAAAGAGCCTTCTTCCACCGCAGCAACTGTATGGAGAAACATAACACTAATGAGAGCGTACCAGATCCCATCTGGGATGTGTTTGGATACAATTTAGTGACACTTATGTCTGCAGGCATATTGACCCAGAGCATGATGGGAAAAAATGTCATCACCATACAAAATAACTAGTTTTTGATGACTTTATTTATCTAAAGGCATTTGTAGCTTTACAACCACTAAATAACTACATTATAATAATGCTATCAATCAATTTGTATTAAAACTACATTTTTAATGATACCGCTTTAGTAAAAAAAAAACATTTGTTCAAAAAAGGAACAAATTGGTTTTGCAAAGTGACAGTAAAGCACATGTTTAATGTGGAGAGAATCCTTGTCAATAAAACACATTTTTTTATTTGACTTTAATTACAATATATATCTACATATTTTTAAATAATTGTTGACAATATATTTTTGCAGCAGACATCCCATTTAGGTTTATTTTTTTAAT
Source organism: Oryzias latipes (assembly GCF_053564925.1). Classification (NCBI taxonomy): domain Eukaryota; kingdom Metazoa; phylum Chordata; class Actinopteri; order Beloniformes; family Adrianichthyidae; genus Oryzias; species Oryzias latipes. The sequence goes on along the minus strand of NC_136252.1, from coordinate 6,087,362 downwards.
AAAATGTTGTTTGTTTTATGAAGAAATACAGGACATCATAATATTACAAGAAAACCACAATATTGTTCAAACGTAAAAAATAAATAAAAATGTTTTTTATTTGTCAAATTTGAGTAAAGCAGTGCTTGATTAATGTTAGTGGTCATTTCGATTTTTTGTTTTGTTTCTGTTACATATTTAACTAGTTTCCATGTTTTCTCTATTATCTTACTTTGGTTTTACACATTTTAACCTGTTTTGATAAAGATCCATCAGTTATCTCACGGTTTCTTATTAGTGTTTAAAATCAGAGCAAAATGGTTACTAATGACGGCATCATAAATGTGCTCCAGCGGAGAATATCCTGATGACGAACAGCCCTGTGTGGCTGAAAAATGGAAAGAAGCTGGTTGGAACAGACATGTTTGTTCACACAATGAAAAGATTCCATCTCTCTCCAAAAGTGCCACGCTGCTGTCAGATGTGAGGTCAACAAAAAGGAATGACAGCATGGCTTCATCCATCAAGAGGAGAAACAATAACTGAAAAATGACTTTCACTTGTTATGCTCTGAGCACAAACTTCCTTTTTTGTGTCGAAACTTGAGTATTATCTCCCAAATTGAAGTTTAAAAATGCTGGTATTTAGTTTTTACAGTAATGAAAGGCTTTAAATGTCAATAAAAAGGTTTGTTATTTGACCTCTTATCACTGTGCCACACCAACCGTAAACTCCAGACAGTAATCCCCCCCATTCAGCACATCCTTTTCTTCTCTGAAGCAGTTCATTTCAGTTTCCTTTTTTGCATAGTCTAATTTTAATATGTTGAAAGCAGACCAGACTAATAAGTACTAATTTACGTCAAATTTTGCCTCTTTGCAGCCGCAGCGTTATCAGGTCACCCTCTAGCTTCTGCTCAATGTTCAATTAAAGTCCTTTGTCCCATCAGAGCAGATTACATCAGAGCTGCACCTACTGGCATGAGAGACTGCCCGTTTCCAGCCTGCCTGCTCCTTTTTCTGCTGGACACCAAGTCAGTATGAAAAGAAAAGCATTAAAAGACGGGCGGATATGTGACCCGAGTGTGTAACCGGAGAGGATGAGGAGACACGGATACTGCAATCCTGCCCTGCTCCTCACAAGCTACTGACACAAGTCAGATCAACTTGATTTGGTGCAAGGGCTCGAGATTCCACAGGTGCTGCCTCATGAGTGGGCGGCCTGGCAAACAACTGGGGGGTATAAAACCTGAAAGTGGTTCTGTGAGCAAGGGAAAAAGAAAAAGGACAGCCACAAAACCATATCAGGCAGAGAGGCGCCTAAATATTCCCTTCAGACATCCACAAAGCACACAGACAGCTGCAATGAGTCACAGCCCGGAGAGGATTTCATCCTATCGCCGTCACTTTGAAGACAGCAGCAGCTCAGCCTACCAGGTCAGGGTGTGCAGCCCTTCCCCAACCAGGAGACAGTCCCGTCATGCCTCCTCCGTGTACTCTGCGAGGCCTGGGGCAGTGCGTGTGGAGTCAGTGGGACGGCGTACAGTCTCTGCTGCCCGCAGGTCACGTGTGTCTGCTGTTGGGTGAGTGCTTTAGCTCTCCACACTACTGTATTGTCCTTAAGGCATTGTTTCAAGATGCCCCCCCCCAATGCTTCCTATTTATGTGCGTGAGTTTGTGTTCATAGAGTGGGCGCTGGGGCCATGCTGTGCGTGGGGCCCAGTGGAGAGCGGCCCATAGATCTGGATGTAGCTGCAGCAGAGAACCAGGAGTTCCTCAGCACTCGTTCAAATGAAAGGCAGGAAATGGTCGTCCTCAATGACAGATTGGCCGTTTACATTGACAAGGTAATCCAAATTTAATGCAGAAGATAAATGTAAAAGCAGCTTCTGATATTTTTCTTTAAGAGGTAAAGCAGAGAAATGGGATCAGATCTTTTTTTTTGGTCACAGGTTCGATCACTTGAGCAGCAAAACAAGTTACTGGAAGCAGAGATTGAAGCCTACCAGAGCCGCTTTGCAAAGCCAAGCGGTCTGCGCCTGCTGTACGAACAACAGCTGAAGGAGCTGAAAAAAATTGCCGACCAGATGAGAGTGCAGCGGGTGAGGCAGACAGATTCCCCCGGCTTCATCTCCTCTGTTTCTTTTTTACATCCATACTCAGTAGGGCGTGATGTTTTACGCCCCACTGATCTGGGAAATTCAGCCTAGCAACGATACAAAACGTCAACTTGGTGTTTTCAAGGTTTTCTATCTGGTAACAGGCTCATTTCTAGCAGGCACACTGAGAGGTGCCTCAGTCTGCTGAGGTGTTGTGGAGTACAGCTGTCATCAGCTATGTTTTATGCACAGATGAGATGACTTAATTGCACATTTGCAGGCACTGTCACAAACACACAGAGGAGTGTAGCCGGAATGCAAAAGGGGCTTATCCACATTTTTCACACATCCTTGCACTCACCTTTAAATTGAACAGAAAGGTTATTACTTCTGGTTTCTTGGTTTTCAGGACGTTTCCTTTGCTGCTAAGGAGTCCACAACTGCTCACCTAGAGGCAGTCAAAAGCAAATATGAGGAGGCGGTCGAGATGAGGAAGAAGGCGGAGCTTGATATTGAGGCTTTCCGTCCAGTGGGTGCCATTTTCTCATTCAGTGTTCGGTTACCGATAACATGCAGATAAAAAGACACCAAACTCTTTTTAGGATGTTGATAAAGCCACATCCTCACGCATCACCTTGGAGAAGAAGCTGGAGCAGCTGGAGGTGGAGATGGAGTTCTTGAAGCGGATCCATCAGCAGGTGCATGTTGTTGCTAGAAACCACTGTTGGGTTTACGCACACTTAGATGACGCCCGAACTTTGTTTCTGCACAGGAAATTGAGGAGCTCATGAAACAGATTTACTCAGCTCACGTTTCAGCTCAGAGTCTGTTTGATCTTCCTGATCTGGCTGCTGCGTTGAAGCAAATCCAAACTCAGTATGATGACATTGCTGCTAAAAATCTCCAGGTAAAAATGTGATCAGGTAATGAAGCTTACGAGTACAAGAAAAACTGTCAGAAGTGTGATCATCAACAGGCTTTTTCAATATTAGGAGATGGATTCATGGTACAAAAACAAGTTTGAAGATTTAACCCAAAAGACTTCAAAGCACGTTGACAGGGTTCGAAGCATTCGAGAAGAAATAGCTGGTGCTAAAAAAGATGTAAGTATTTATTATGACAAAAGATTAGTACAAAAAACAAATATGGGCAACAAAGGATTTACAAAAAATGAAAACATTGCCCTCAGATCCAAAATAAAGAACGTGACTTGGATTCCATGAGGACTAAAAATGAAGCTCTTGAAGCCCAGATTCGAGAGAGGCAAGAAAAGTACAAGAAGGAACTGGAAGACTTGCAGGTACGGCTGACCTCTTGATGTCTTCAAGGACACACCAGATCAAATCAAAAGCAGTTGTTGTGGGCCTATATTCTCATTAACTGGGTTATTGGATTTATTTTCTTAACTCACAGGCTCGAATTGAAGCCCTTCAGCTTGAGCTAAAATCCACCAAGGAGAAAATTGCACTGCACCTGCGTGAGTACCAGGAACTACTGAATGTCAAGATGGCTCTGGAGATCGAAATCACAACTTACAGGTGGATGAATAGCAGCTGTAAAGGTAGTTCCCTGTCATTTGTTTACAAAGTAATGAAACATGACTTTTCCTGTTTATCTTGCAGGAAACTGGTCGAGGGTGAAGACCTGCGGCTCTCCAGCATGATACAAACCTTGTCTCTTACCAGCTGTAGCATGAGTGCTGTTGGTGCTGGTGTGAGCCTCAGTGGAGGAAGCATGGACGGTGTAGGTGGAACGGGTGGGGGTCCGATGGGAGGTAGTAGAGATGGCATTGGAGGCGTAAGGGGGGACCTAGGCATGAGTAGAGGCAAAGCTACGAGAGGATTGGCAGCTGCAACTGACATTGATGGCCTTAATGATAGAACAGATTCTCAAGGTTACAATGGCCGGAGGGATATTTTGACTAAAGCAGGTGGGGAGATGAGGATTGGTAGTCATGAATTTGCCACCGAAGATGTCAGAGCAACAACTGGGAGTATGGATACTGGTGGTAGTGTTGGGGCTGGAGGTCTTGTTGCTCAGGCTGGAGGTCTTGTTGCTCAGGCTGGAGGTCTTGGTGCTCAGGATGGAGGTCTGAGTGTTGGGGCTGGGGGTCTGAGTGTTGGGGCTGGAGGTCTTGGTGCTCAGGCTGGAGGTTTAGGTGCTCAGGCTGGAGGTCTTGGTGCTCAGGATGGAGGTCTGAGTGTTGGGGCTGGGGGTCTGAGTGTTGGGGCTGGAGGTCTTGGTGCTCAGGCTGGAGGTTTAGGTGCTCAGGCTGGAGGTCTTGGTGCTCAGGATGGAGGTCTGAGTGTTGGGGCTGGGGGTCTGAGTGTTGGGGCTGGAGGTCTTGGTGCTCAGGCTGGAGGTTTAGGTGCTCAGGCTGGAGGTCTTGGTGCTCAGGATGGAGGTCTGAGTGTTGGGGCTGGAGGTCTTGGTGCTCAGGCTGGAGGTTTGGGTGCTCAGGCTGGAGGTCTGAGTCTTGGGGTTGGAGGTCTGAGTGTTGGGGTTGGAGATTTGGGCGTTGGGGCTGGAAGTCTTGGTGCTCAGGCTGGAGGTTTGGGTGCTCAGGCTGGAGGTCTTGGTGCTCAGGCTGGAGGTTTGGGTGCTCAGGCTGGAGGTCTTGGTGCTCAGGATGGAGGTTTGGGTGCTCAGGCTGGAGGTCTGAGTCTTGGGGTTGGAGGTCTGAGTGTTGGGGTTGGAGGTTTGGGCGTTGGGGCTGGAAGTCTTGGTGCTCAGGCTGGAGGTTTGGGTGCTCAGGCTGGAGGTCTTGGTGCTCAAGCTGGGGGTCTTGGTGCTCAGGCTGGAGGTTTGGGTGCTCAGGCTGGAGGTCTGAGTGTTGGGGTTGGAGGTTTGGGCGTTGGGGCTGGAGGTTTGGGTGCTCAGGCTGGAGGTCTTGGTGCTCATGCTGGAGGTTTGGGCGTTAGGGCTGACCTGGATCCTGCTACCATTCATTTGGGAAAGTCTGGATTCAACACTGAAGGTGGCATCACTGGAGTTGCAGTAGGTGGTGATACTGCCGGCTTAGCTGGTGGCATGATAAGCCTGACAGGGACAGGTCATGGCCCTGAAAAAGGACATGGTGTTACAGGTGTTGGGAAAAACCTTGGAGATGGAACTACTTTACCAGATTCGAAAGAAATGGGAAAAATTGGTGGAGGCAAAGGTGGCTTGAGTGGTGCCAGAATTGGATTTGGATCGGATGGATGTGATGGCAACATTGAAACCTATGCAGAGCAGGCTGTGGAGCTGACGGAGAGAAGGACAGTGCTTATTAGGTAAAGGTACCGCCAGGTATCTTTTCCCTGATGGAACACACATGCTGTGTGCCTGTAGTCTTAAAGGCTATGGTTCTGTAATAAACCGTTTTCAGGAAGTTTCATCTTATCTCACACCACATCTCTGTTTCTCCTCCTGTACAGAACAATTAAGAAGGAGGATGATGTGCTGGAGATGGACCACCAAGAACAGACCTACACCATCACTGGTGCTGCAGGTGACTCTGATGCGGAGTGAATTCTCTGTTGACCTCGTATCACCCTCAAATCTCCACGCCCTTCTTAGCGTTGGACTGACCAAACCCATGTCTGGACTGTGACCTTTGGCCTTTGACTCCTGACATACACCCCAAGTGACCCTTTGCTTCAGGCTTAAACCCTCAAATCAGGATTTAAAGACAACTCACTTGCAACACTATGCTCTCTAAACCTTTGTGTGTCCTGCACTCCCACTTATTTCAGTTTCAAATAAAGCCATCAGCATTTGATCACCTTGTCTGTCTTTTATATTTGTCTGTTCATGAGGCTTTTCAATTGATAAAAGGCAATGTAATATTTTGACAAAAAAGTAAACACATTTTTTGCTAAGCCTAAACAGTTGCTTTTGTTGTCTAAAAGGGGAAACGGGGCTGAAGACAACATCTAAACAGAAAGACAAGGCCAGAGACACCTTAGGGTCAAGGCGTTCGCCCTGACACTTTCTACACTGCTGACGACTCAGTCAGTCAAATTCCTCATGCAAGAAAGTGACAGCTTACAGCCGTTTCCTGTCCTCATTCCATCCAAATCCACACCTTTTTCTTCTGCAGCTGATTGGGAATGATTGGATGTGGCCAGGAGATGCCAAACACGCTTAATGTTCAGTTCAGGGGCAGAGAGAGGGGAAATGAAACACAAAATCTCTGCAGCAAAAAACGAAAAAAAATCTTGTTTCTTAAACAGACGGCAGCACAAACCTGAAAACCAACATTGGAGTGAAACTGTGAAGTGTTCTTCATTTTCTATTATTTGTTTACATTTAAATTTTCAATATGTCAACATTGACACTGAGAAAATGACATAATCAGTCAAGTTAAGCAACAAAGAAACGCATAAAAAAGCAATAAAAAGTAAAAAGAAAAATGTAAATACAATAAACCCCTTGCCGCTTATTCAAATATGCATCAAATTATCCGGATCCGAAATTACTTTAATTTAGCTTTTACGTGAAAAAAGTGATTTTGTTTTTTGCAGCTGGAAATAAATTAAGTTATCAAGAGGTAAGCTCAATCCTCACCTCAATTTACTAATAACTTTATCATTGAAGGCAAATAATCTGATCAATATTTATCTTTTGCAGAATATTTTTACACAATCATCCCACCAAAACTGTATGGGGCAATTATCCTCATCAATTTTCTGTTTGTGTGAATTATCCGAAAAATGTGCAGAACTGAACATTTCTTTAAGATTTATTCTTATAGGAATCAACTGGCACTTAAGTGTAAAAACCCAGTGACATTAAGGATATAAATAACGACCAAAGGAGTGTGCGTTAGTGCGCGCGCGTGTTTGCGCACGCCTTCTTTTTTTTGTCTGAGAAGCGGAGCTCTCCATGGTGCTTTATTCTGCAATGAATAAATCGAGTGTGGTCCTAATTCGTCATAGTAAGTTCAAATGAAAAACATGTTTTCCTACTTTTTATCCATAAAACTGACTCAAACAAATGTTCTGCAAAATTCGTACAAATAAAAAAAATCTAAATAATAATTAAAAAACATTTAAATCCGCTCTAGTTTTATCAAAATGATTTGATTAAATCCCACTCTTTTTTGAAAGAGCACAAAAAGCATGTTTTTATAATTATATTTTAATGGCCTCGATTCAACACAACTTTATTTCAGTTAAATTAGAAAAATCTGTTCGAGTCCAGATCTTTTGTTGCATTTGAATTCAGGGCTAAATCTAATCATCCAAACAGGAGTCAAAGCTGCATGTCTGGAAACACGCTCTTTGCCATCATAGTTGTTTTGCTCACACTTTCAGTTTGCAGAGACAAGCCTCTCTGCCGGCTGGGTCAAACTTGGTCCCATGAGAAAGATCCTGGTTCACTTTAAATCTTCACAGAAAAGGGCAAAAGTTGTGACTTTCTTTGAAACCCGCGATTTTCTGTCACTTTGTGCATATGCTTTGGGTGGCTAAATCCCAATTAGGGTCGGCTGACACGCTGTTCTATTCACGCAGAGCCATGCCTGCATACATTTGCCTAGGAATGAACTCCTCAAATAGATTCCCCGCTAAATGCACCGGACAGCAGAGAGAATCAGCATGAGTGACACCTTCTTTCTGAGGCGCTCGACTGAGAAAAGGTATGAATTTATAAGGTACACCGAAACATATCAATTCACGCTGCGTCATGCGCCTTTTTATCCACGCGCCCTCATGCGAGAGAGGGCGAGTTGGAGTGAGAGGAGACGCGGCAGGGAAAAGCCCCGGCGCACAAACTTTCAAGACTTTGAATGCAGGAGCGGTGCAACCCACTTTGAGAGGGGGAGAAAGGGAGGCACTTGGAATGAAATCACGCATGAACAGCGTTGAATCAGGTGCCATTTATGCGGCTCCTCTCTAATGCGATTTTGAATATTAGTCTGTCATCTGGTGGGAGTCCCATACAAGCATAATTACTATTCAAACGCGTCGCTAATGTCTCCCACCCACATCAAAGGAGCTGGTCTGCTCATGGCGCAGCTTGCGTCTTTCCCCAAGTTTAAAGCACGGAAAATACATTTAAAGGATTCCATCCAGGTTATTTCAAGCAATTAAAGTAACCAAATGTTTAAATTTAATGAAAAAATTGTGTTTTTAGGATAAATTGTTTCATGTTTAGAATGTTTGGATAAACAGTTAGAGGTCAAATAATTAAAAAAAAAAGTAAATAGAACGTGGGAATCAGTGAAAAATAGGAAATGTTAGTGGCTGGGACAATGATTGGGCTCTGCTGAAAAGACCCCAAAGACAGTTTATGGGTCGACATAAAAAATGTGTTTTCTGCTAACTCAGAGAGGGGTCTTAAATGCTTGCCATTGAAGCCGATCCAGAAGAGGTGGCGGTGAACCTTTGGCACCCTGAAGTATAGCCCAGTCAAGGCGCATGAATGGAGATCCCTGGTGGGGCATTGCTCCCTGTATTTACCGCGTTGCTCTGCAGACAGGTTGTTCTTCTATATTCATGGCTCATTAATGACCAACCAGTTAAATCAGAGACCCGACGGTTAAAATCCTGAAAAGAAATGGGGGAACCAAATGGCAAGAATAAGCAAAACCGCCCATAAAAACGTCTCTCTCCTCTTGTAAACTCTTTCTATTCAGGTCATTATTTAAGTTCATTAAAGAGATGAAGTTCGTTTAAGAGAGGCGCACTAGTGGAATGCTGTTGATTCACTCCACACTATTGTTCCAGATGAAAGATCCTACCATGTAATTAATGTGTCTTTTTTAAAACTTTATTCTTTTAAAAAGTAACAATACCCTCCGGTCAGGCCATTTGATTTCATTTAATTTTCCATCCCATTTGCTCTTAACACTGCCTTCACTCTGACACCGAGCCCGTCACGGCTCTTCGGGGCTCCTGGACGCACCGCAGAAGAGAGCTCCGTCCGGACACTTACCGCTTCAGAAAGTACGGACCCTTTCTTTCAACCCCCCCCCCCCCTCCCCCCTCACCCCTACATCCTTATTCGTAGAATAATTGATTCCACTGTGAGAGAAGTGCAGGTCTGAGAAGAGGCGCAGGGGCCGAATGGGATGGGAACCAGTCGAAAATGGCAAGGCGTTAATAAATAACCGCTCCGCGCATCCGGGCGCAAACTATTGATGAGATTGTTCGCGTGTCGTTTAGGATAATTTGAGAGTGGATGTGGGGGGTGGGGGTGGCTGATCACCTGAGGAAAGAATGATCCTCGCGTAGCAGTGCGCGCTCCATAAGAAATTATAATTATAAAGGGTGGATTTTGCCTTTATTTAATGGGAGGGATTTTCTGGTGGGCCCTTCTTTATAATTAAACTGTAATCTACAGAGTCAGACTCAGAATCCGGGGCAAACAAATATTAGTCCACAGATCGGGGGTCAACCTCGTCACGCTGTGGGATGATTGGTCGTGCGTTCTGCTCGCATCAAAAATTCCAAACAGCGTCATGCAACCTGCTCCTCAGAGATCCACCGGGCTCTCCCTTTCGATCACCACATCACCAAGCGCGTGACCGTAATCCATGGGGTGCACCATCCAGATCGAAGTGCCTTCAACGGCGAAAATTATATTTTCTTTTTGCGAGTAAATAAAAAACCGTGAGGTTGCATACATAAATGTAAATATTAATAGTAATAAAAATAAATATTTGTATTACAATAAATTCTGTGTGTTTTTTTATTTTTTATATCATATTTAATTATAATACAAAATTAATGTTAACGTAAAAATGACTGATTATTTGTCTCTGCTTATTTGAGCTGCTGAACATGTTGAATGTGAATAAACGAAAGCCCACAAGTGTGCGCGCGCTGGGAAGATGCGGATGTTGTTTTTCTCTCTGCGTCTCTCCTCCTGCTGCTGGCTTTCCCTCCTTAAGTACCTGCCTGATCCGAACCCGGCACACGCCGAGAGTCAATAGAAGTTAACAAGTCCTCCAACTTTCCTGCTCCTTTTGTTAAACTAAGGACAAAAAAGGGAGGAGGGAGTGCAGGGTCCTTTGAAGTATGCAGAGCCTCAAGAATGCCAGCCAAGTAGATTTAAAGTAGCCCCTGATTTCCAAACTCCGGGCTGAAGGGGAAGAATAGAGAAGGGAGAGGATTTATGGAGAAATTATACAGTGGATTTGTCAGTTAAAATATCGGAACTGTCTGGGGGACAAAGCCACATGCTGAGGATTAATGGCCGCTCTGGACCTTTGATTCCGCACTCTCTTTTCTCTGGCCTTGACAAATTGGATTTCGGGGATGGGAAGGTCGCCCGGCTCTTTGTGTCCCCTGACCGGTTTCGAGCATTTCATTATGCGGCGGAGTGAGGGAAAGTGTCCATGTGACCAGGCCGGTCAGTTTTCCTTCTCCACGCAGCTGCTGGGAGAGCTCAACTCTCTCACACGCACACACACAAAAACAAGCACACATCCGTAAACTCAGGACCGCTCCCCCCTGCAAACCAGCATCACCTCTCTGCAACACCCTCCCATCTTCTTCAAACCGCTCTTGCATCCACGGACAGGGAGGTGGATGTGTATGAGTGTGTAGGGCAGGGGGTGGGTGGGCGCGCAGGGGGAGGGGGGGTGCTACCTTCCCCTTCTCCATCAGTAGAAAAGCCGGGGAGCCAAACGCCACTGCATCACTTTGAGGGCGGATTCTGGAGTGTCCTCGTCCTTCTCGTCTCTCCTCCTCTTCCTCACACTGTCTCTCACAATTGGTCTCCATCAGTCTTCATGGTTTTGATCTCACCCCACGCAATGCAAGCCAACCGGGCGTCCACCACCGTCAGCGTGTTCGCGGACTGCAGCATCCCGGCCGGGCTGCGGATAGGACCGGTACCGGGCATCTGCAAGCTCGGGAAGTACGTGTCGGACCGAAAGGAAGTTGGACCCAAGAAAAAGGTAAAAAGGCAATAAAGAATAATGCGTATTTGATTTCCCCCCACAGTGTTGCCTTTCATTTAAAATCCAAATGATTGAAATAAATAAGCGTCTATTCTTTTGAAGGCTGACGTGTCAAACTCTGTTGGACCGAAAGTTGTTAATTGGTTTGGGCTGTCAGGTTAGAAATAATTGAGCTCCATCAGTGGCCGACTTGTCAGTGTGTGCTCCTACTTATCCGGCCTAATGGGCGGCGCGGGAGTGCAACACCGCACGGCCTCACATTTCACTGCCTGGCAGGCCTGTTATTCTGATGAGCCGTTTATGGTTAATCCAATCCGGCCACAGAAAGATGCCACTGGGGGTCGAAGCCTCAGCCAGGGGGAGAACGAACGGAAAAAAAATAGGAGAAGCAAGAAAACTGCTTCAGGACTAACGCAATCATTCCCAAATGACGGTGCGTCAAAGTTCATATTCTTGGGAAAATGTGAGTTATATTTATTATTATTAAACAATCTAGATAGGAAAAACACAGACAATAACAAGCAGCCGCATAACTGCACCTCTAAGTGCAGCCTGTGATTGTGGAGGCTGTCAGCGGCTGTGATTGATGCGTCTAAATGCGTAGCCCCGGGGAAACAGGGCGATCATCAGGTGAAATCTCTGTGTCAAATGTCACGCTCCCATTTTTAATGTTCTCTAACAGTTTAGAAATGCTCTGACACTCCTCAAATTCATTTCTCATATCAACTCAATTAGGCCCGCGTGGCAGTCTCTTTAGAAAATTATCAGCAGAGCGGATAAAGACGCATTAGGAGCGCTTTGGGTCGCAGCATCTTCTTTAGCAAAGGCGGATGCGCACAGGTGATTTACGACGCTCCAATCATTTCATAAAAAATATACAAAATATAATAAGTTCTAAATAAAAATTTGAAATTAGTTACATAATAAATATACAGACAGTGCGTAAATTTGATTCATTTTTTTGTATAGATTTTTTCTTGCTTAACGGGTTTTAACTATGTTGTTAACTTTTCTCCAGATCCGGTTGGTGCGTGGAGAGTTTGCAGATGAATCTGGTTGCGCCGTGCCAGACTGGATCGGGTTCATACGCCCCGCGAGGAACAGTCAAGAGCAAAACCTTGAGGCTGTGACGGATTTACCTGGCGGACAGGTGAATTTTTTGTCATTTTTCTTTTTTTTTGCAATTGTTTTCTTTTGTGATGAAACATATTTTTTCTTGTTTTGGAATTGAAGATTTTCTACCGGGTTCTGAGGGAAATCCCCGCTGGTGAGGAGCTCCTTGTTTGGTATTCCAACGCTTTGGCCCAGTGGTATGACATTCCCGTCACGGCCACCCCCACGCACGACGAGAAAGGTAAATGAAACTATTTGTAATAAGACCGGGTTTTGCATAACAGAAAAAAGTAAAAACTGTTTGATTTTGATTTTTTTGTCGGATAATAATAATAATAACAGTTTATTTTTGTACTTATTTTAAAAATGCCACATCTTGCCGAACTTTGCGCAAACCCGCAGTTTCCTGGACGCGTCTGGCACATTGACGTGTAGAGCTGCTGCTGACATAAACGCCTGTTTTATTGCTCAGTGATCAATTGGATGCGTTGCCCTTTCAGCAGCCAACCTAATGATTTATTTACCTCTAAAAAAAACATTTGTCGTTTACTGACGACTGTGTTGCGTTTGCGTCAATAAACTTTGATTACATCTAATTTATTATTTTATTGGTACTTTTCGTTTGCTCCGAAACAAGTGTTTAAAATCGCGTGTTTGTTGTTAAATAAACATTTTTCTGTTGAAGGAATTTTGCGCAACGGAATCCCAATGTGGAACAAAATATATGCGCAATGACTAATTCTTATTTTTGATATCAGGTAAGAAATCTAATCTGATTAAGAGTCTGTAAACGACTCCCATTTTGACTTTTAATCAGTTTGTTTGGGGGATTAAGGATAGTTCAGCGTTTGGGGATTATTCTTTAATCCGGAAAAATACAGTGGATCAACAGACTTTAATCCCACCAAAACGGGGATTATTCAGACATTAGATCATTCCTAAATAGCTACGTTCATTAATACTGTACGTGATATTTCGAGCAGCCAATGCCACTAAAATTAATTTTCGAAACTAAATATCTTGATATGATATCTGTGAAAAAAATATAAGTGCTTGAAATAGAACAAAAAAAACAAAACAATTAAAACCAAAACGCGACAGGAAGAAGAAAAAGAGGAGGATGAGGATGCCGTCATTGCGCCATTAATATTCATGCTTTCAAAAGCAGATTATTCAAAAACAAGTGCTTCACGGTAAATTAGGTGGGTGCGTTAAGGTATTGTGGCCTAATGAATGCTAACTTTTATGTGGGGAGTATATTGCCCCGATTCCCCGGCCCTACACACCGCGTGCGCTCCTGGACATACGCTCCATCCCATTATGATGCGTCAACAGATGGGCCCGCGCCATTGTTTCTGAGGACTTGCGATTTCAAGCAACAGCTGCTGTCACTTCCACGGGAAAACGCACAGAGAGGGAAAGGGCCGCATCGGTTTTGGAGCGCCAGATTGGACAGGGGCGTTTGCCCTTTCGAGGGTGATCATAAACAATGGCCCTTATGAGCATTACAGATTCATTACATCTATATTATCCTTGGAGTACTCAACTGGGGGTAATTTAGATGCCCTCTTGTGTCTATTGGCACCAGATCTTGAATTTTAACTATAATGAATGAATGTAACCTCCAGATGTGTCTAAAGATTTTGAGATCAATTTTAAAAAATGTAAGAATTTGAAACAAAATTAGATTTTTTGTGTGATTTAGGTTTGTGTTTTGCGTTTTGGGGAGTTAATACGCGTTATACTTGAGCTTTTAGGCCGGACTTGGCTCTTTGCGCGGGCGGTACAGCTCTGTTTCCATTAAAATTAATTAAAAATGACGGCGTGTCTGTGTGTTTTATGGTTCAAATGTTCTCATTGCTGTTGCTATGTTGTCTCTGCAGGTGAGGAGCGTTACATATGCTGGTACTGTTGGAGAATCTTCAAATACCCCAACACGCTCAAGGCCCACGTCCACTTCCACTGCGCTCTGAGTAACGGGAGAAGCTTCGTGAGCAGCGAGTTGGTCAGAGGCACGGAGAACTTCAGCCGGTCACCGAAATCCGGAGACATTCCCAGCGCTTCCACCTCCCCGAGGAGCGCCCACAACAACTCCTCCGTCTCGGACTCTGGCAGGCGGGTGGTGTCTTCCTCGCCTTTTTTGAACAAAACAGGACTTTCACGGAAAAGCAGCTCTGAGGAGCAGGACAGGGCCCTCGACATGAGCGTTGCATCAGCGAGAACCCAGGGTCCCCTCCTTAGCCTTGGCGCGACGTCCTCGGTGTTGGGTGGCATGGGCTTCCATCCGGGCGTGCGCTCCGCCTTTAAACCGACCGGAGTTTCCAAAGCCTCGGGTTCGGAAACCTCCAGAGAAGAGGCCAACGGGAAGCTGAGTGGCCTCGGATTCAGCAAACTAATAGGAAACACGAAGCCAATCCGCAACCTGAGCGAAGGCCTGAACGTGGGAGGAACCCATCCTTCAAAGTGCGCACCTGCAATTGTGGACTCGGCATCCCCGATGGTTCCGTGCGCAAACGCCATTAGGGGTTTTCCGTTGCTGCCCCACCTGGAAGAAAGCTCAGCTTTTAAACACGTGGACAGCCGAATACACCCAGGCCTGTCCCCGTCCCGCTACCCCCAGATGAACCCCGGGCTTCATTTCGAGAGGTTTTCTTTGCCTCCATTTGACGGCGTCAAAACTTACGGAGGAGACTGCAACATCCCGCTGATGCCGTTCACCGTCTACAACGGGGAGCTCCTGTACAGCTCACCCTACTACCCGCTGAAGTTCCACTTCAGTAACCTCCTGAAGTACCAAGAGTCCATGTCCTACTTTGGCGCCCCCTCCCTGAGCCAGGATCTGGGCTCCATCACGAACATTGACCGGGAGATCGCCATGCACACGCAGCAGCTGTCTGAGATTGCAGCAGAGAAGAACCGCTCGCGGCTAGACTCCCTGCCTGCCGGAAGCGCCAGCAGCGGGGCGTCAGGTAAACCCAAAAAAGGACACCTGTGTCTGTACTGCGGCAAGCTGTATTCCAGGAAATACGGCCTGAAAATCCACATGAGGACTCACACAGGCTACAAGCCGCTCAAATGCAAGGTGTGCTTCAGGCCCTTTGGAGACCCAAGCAACCTGAACAAACACATCCGGCTGCACGCGGAGGGAAACACGCCGTACAGGTGCGACTTCTGCGGGAAGGTGCTGGTGCGCAGAAGAGACCTGGAAAGGCACGTGAAGTCCAGGCATCCGGGTCAGACTGTCAAGAAGCTGGAAGACAAACCAGGTGGCCTGTTCGAGGACGCAGAGCAGAAGAGCGACAACGACAGTGACGTGGACGTCTGCTTCACGGACGACCAGAGCGACCAGGAGTCCAGCAAAATCAACGACTGACATGTTTACGCACGGAAAATAAAACCCCTTTCTGAGACCAGAGTTTTTGCTGGGTGCAGGAACATCTCAGTGTTTTAACGTCACTATTTCACCCAAAGATATCTGTTAAATTAAACAAAAAATCCCAAACTGTTTTCAGATTTGGTTTTTATGGAGTAAAAGGGATACATTTAGAAAACTATCCGCAGATGTCGTTTCAGCCCATTTTATGATAAGACTGTTTTTGTAGACATTTGTGTTTGTTTAAAAAAACATCATCTTCCAACTGTTTATGCAGCCACACGCGGGCTCCTTTTCTGCACTCAAAAAAGTGAAATTTTGCTGCAAACAAACAAGGAACAATGATCAGCTGCTGACAGTTTTCCCATCACAACAACAAAAAACAGAAGCTGTCAGGAATATCAGGATTTGAAGGCTTGTTTGCAGAGTAACACGTTTTTTATTTGTGTCCACCAGACGGTTGTAAAAAGCAGACTTGATGATCCAAATGGAGGAAAGAAAACGACACAATTCTTTCAAAACTGTTTTTGCTGTCCCTTTGAAACTGTCAGTTGCACTTTAAAAACATCTTCACCAAGCAGCTGCAAGAAAATAAATTATTATTATAATAATTATTATAATCAATTGTTTTTGTCCGTCCCAGAATAAAACACTTAAAGTTGCACTTTGTTGTCGAGGAGCGCTGTTTTTCAGCCAACAGCTTCCAGTTTATTTATGGATTTATTACCAGAGGGAAAAGTATCGCAGTTATAGAATTTGTATAGAATTTGTAAAGTAATATTTCACATTTTGGTGGAGATTTGTTGTATGTGTTGTTGTCTGAGAGGAAAATGTTTTACTTCTGTCAATTAAGTGGTTGGTTTTTGAATAAATTTAATTTAAAACTCGAAAAGGTTGTTGTGATATATTTCTAAGCCGGTTAATGATATTTCAATAAAACCTTTTTGTAATGGAGCAAGAAATGACCAACTGTTTTAATGTGAAATTTGAAAAGTTTACGCATCTGAAAAATATTTTTAATAGTCAATGGAGTTACTGCTGCGCGCTAATGGCATTAGTAATGCGCGAATGGTTCTGTTGGAGGAACTTCTACTTTTCCGTGCTAAAATGTTGCGCATTAAATTTGTTTTTTTGTGTACAGGTTTTTTCCACACACTTCTGGAACTTTCGGCACCCCAGTCAGGTCCTTTTCGCATTTAGACTTTAGTTTGTGGTTAAGTCGCTAAATGCAAGAAAAGAATGTGAAATATGAATAAATCACATCGTTAGTTATTTAAACGCGTTTTCTTACTCGCATTAAAATGTGCCCGTTTTAGCGCACAACTGGACCATGTGGACTGAACCTGCTGTCTTTCATAATTAGCTGTCTCCGCTGAGATGTGCATGCTTTCCCTGCAGGACAGCAGTGCGTCCTTTTCTTTTCTCTTTTCCCATCTGTCCTCTTCTTTGAAAAAATGGGCAAAGACAGGTTCAAATGCTGGTCATTCTGCGCATGGAAACGCGAGGGACTATTTCATATTAAGTTGCTCCGCATGTCGTCGTTTGATGTCCTGCAAATATGAAACCAACGATGCCACATTTTCATGCATTCCCACTTTTCCATTGAATACAAAGTAATTATTGCTTATGTCGTCGATTGCCGCTTTCTTCAATTTTTGCAGCATTTGGGTGTTTTACGCGACTAACATCCTGTAAACTTGCTGCAAATACTCAGAAGAGCCGAAATCCTCAGCATTTCCGGAGCAGACCCGCCTAGATGAGGCAAAAACGGAGTAACAAACTGTGGTTTTTGTGGTCAACGAAGATAAGCGTCAATGAAAAAGACAAATTATTTGTTCCATTAAATAAAGTAAACATCTCAAAAGCCCTCACGGACAAACGAAGGGCTTATCAGACAAATGTGGAAAAGTATTAGTGGAGAAAAACTAGAAACAAATGTGACATATCTGCATATTTTCTTAAGAAAATTGATTCAAAAATAACTGAGTGCTCATTAAAGAATGTACATCTTTCTAAGCATATATGACCTTTCCAGGGACCTTGTGGTGGCATGGGATGGGTAAGTGAGCTACTTTCTTTTTTGTTGCAGATAACTGCTCATTCAATCCAGAGGTCAAACCTGCTCTTAATCAGAGCGGACTGCAGCCTTTCTTTATGGTTATTTCAGAAGTGTGCCTTGACCTGCCCGCAGAGCTGAGTGTGACAGACAGCACAGTCACAGTCAGAGGAATGGGAGTCAGAGATCCTGGAGCTCTGCTGCTTTTACTTGGCCACAAAACAGAGAAATTAAGAAATGTGCTTTCTGATTAATAAAAAAGACTTATTTGGATTTTTTTCTATCAAACATCGATTCTCTTTCTATTGGGCTACATAAATGTTTTCAGATTTCAGTCAGATTTTTGCAGGTTCTGTGCAAAGTGCATCATTTTATCTGCAAAGTTTTATGATTATTTCTTTCATTTGTCAGATGGTTTGTTGCTTTTAATTTTATAAGTTGGTTGTGGGAGTGTCTTTGGTTGTGTTTGTGCTTATCAAGTCTGGCACTTGGTGAAGCATCATATCCAATAGATTGGCAGTTTTGTTATGAAACCAGAGTCTGGTTGTGGAAAATTGGCTTGGTAGAGAATGTTAGTGATATGGTTTGAATTTCTTTGCGGACCTCATCAAGGATCAGACTGACCTCATTCCTGCAGGACAAATTCAGCATCACACACACACAAGGACTCTTCTTTCTTCTCTTTTGTCCCCCCGGATGAGATTTTATCTCTGTTTTTTCTTTCCCTTCAAGTTGTGAACATTTAACAAATTGTTTTAACAGCAGCTGATGAGTGTCCTTTACCATGACAAAAAAAGAAAGCATAGAAAATTGAAACGAGGCAATTATGTGTCACAGAGAGCTTGGAGACCAAGACAGAAGCTGCCTGCTTGACTGTTTGGTTGCACATTGGCGGTCTGGGCTCTGGATGAAGGCCCTGTTAACGGAATAAGTATCAAGTAATGTATTGTGATGGGAGCGGTATTATGCGGTGTGTGTTATGTCAATACACACAAAAAAAGTAAAAAGGTGTATTGACTTTATGTACTTATATAAGATACAATTATTTTCATGATCATCTTTAAATGAGGACCACATCTGAACAAAGGAGAAGGTCATGATGCATTAACAAGCTCATGCTTTACAAATCTTAAATTAGAATGCATACATTTAACAGGCATGTCCTTTCCTGGTGGGAAAAGAACTGTAAGACAAAAGGGTTCTGATGTCAAACACTGAGAAGTTGTACCGTGTTTGACAAGATCATTTTCAAAATGAGAACAATCCAAACATCCTTAGACATAATTTTTTGGGTTAAAAAATGGAAATAAAAAATAGAAAAATAAATTTCTGAGACTGCAGGCTTCTTCTTTTCCTTTCGGCTTTTGTCTTCAGTGTGTCACCTTCCTCCATCTAACCTTGTCTTCTGCATTGTCTACTCTAACACCAGCTACCTTCATGTCTTTGTTCGCTGCATCCATAAACCTCCATTTTGGTCGTAAGCCCTACTCTGCATCCTTCTACCAACAAATTCATGGTCTCTCTTCTGGACGTATCTTAATCTTTTCAGTCTGGCCTCTCTGACTTTATCTGTAAAACCTCTAACACGAGCCGTCCTCTCTGATGTCCTCATTCCTGATCCATGATCACTCCCAAAGAGAAGCTCAGCATCTCTGCTACCTCCAGCTCTGCTTCCTGTCTTTACCTCAGTGCCACAGGATTTAATTCTTGCAATCTGTCATTTTGGTTTCGTCAAGAAATAAAAAGGACATGATGGATGACAAAAAAAAACAAAAACGGCCTTAAATACAAAAGATCACCTGTCAAACTTAAACACACCAAAATAATCTAGGTTTTATTTGCAGTCATTTTAAGACAACAGGCAAAGAATGGACTCCTAAGCTGCACTTCCTGTGTTTGTAAAAGCAAATCTAAAACAACTTTAAGGGTCATGCCATCCAAGAAAGCTGCCATTTAAAAAAAGCTTTCCAGCTTTTCTTTAGACAGCAACTCTATGACAATAACAGCAGCACCACAGAGAGAGTAGTAGGTGGACATACTCTTAAGCCTTAAGTGCCACCTGCAATTCAAGGACTGTCTCGCAGACCTGGATCAATCTGAGAAGGTTTCAGCTCTTTATGGGAAAAGTCTTTTTTCCCCTCCATGCAGCTAACCAGCAGTCAGAGTAACTTGTTTTTTCCATTAGTCTGACTGAAACGATTGACTGACTTCTATGTGTCTCTGAATCACCTTCCACTTTGTGGCAGATCCTTGTTTCAAACAGTTTTGTTAGTCTTAAGAACCTAATTGCACAAAAATTAATCACTTGAAACTTTGGCTTAGTAGAAAAACTGTTCCATAAAAGACAAAAGTGATCTTGTTGGATATGGTGATGTCTGTTTCCCTGCGTTTTAGAACAAAAAACCAGCATGGTGCACGTGAAAGCAATAAGCACCATGTTTGGCAAACATGGACTCTCATTATAACTGACCACAAATGATCGCTACATTTCAATCAAAGGCAATTATTGTAATTAAGCACAAAGTGTTATCACACTCTGCAGGGGTGCTTCTGAAGAGGGTCAGAGTCTCTTTTGTGCGTCCGTTCCGCTGCGCTTACTGATTCCCGTATTATATTCTCTTCTCTGCGTACAATATGCGGGCCTCTCTGCTGTGGGAGCCACCATCAGTCTGGACCAGATCCAGACGGCGTTCACCACCCCACAGACACACTCTCTCTCACAGCATAAACCAATGCTTGCTCATCCCCTCCCACAAGTGTTTTCAATCAATTAGTCCTGTTCATTAGTGGAAACATTGGGGGTAAAAGAGTTTGATTGAGGGAGTTTGACTTCCAGCCTGGGGCTTGAGCCAAAGCCTGACTTTCCTGGCAGGACAACTGCCCCACCATAGCCAACCTGTTTTCTGGGCCTCTGCTCTATTTCTTCTACAGACTGGTGCTGTTGGTATCCTTGATAACAGGAATCCTTTTCACCCACTGCCTTTGCTGACCGAAAGGAGATGAAAGAGCGAAAACTAAAACTTTACGTTAGCGGTTGAAACAGCGAGCCACAAAATAGCAAAAGAATATGTGGTTATCCATCTGATCTTTAGGAAATCAGAAAGCAATGCTAAGACATTCCTGCAAATATCGAAAGGCCCTCTCCAACACACACAGACAGCCTTTTTTAAGGCAATGAAAGAATCTTGTTTTCAAAGGAAAAGTTTGAGCACAAGGCTATTCAAAATTCTCCAATATAACCTGAGCGATAACGTTTGCCATGTGCCCTGGAGGAAAAATAAAGATCTTTGCAAGGACACAAAAAAGGAAATGCACAAAGAAAAAAGCAGTAGCTGTATGTCTGAATAAAATGTAATAATAAAAACAGACAGACAGTATCTGTGGGTTAGTGGACTTGTTAAATTCATTCAGTCTTTTATTCCACAAAGTTTAGCATAACATATTGTAAAGCACAGGATTGTTAAAAATATACTCAGAGTTTGATGCTTTAAAGTCAAAAATATAATGTCAGTGTGTCTTTTGCTGTGATCTAAAGATGGATTTTGGATCTTTAATAACTTCTTTTACTATAAGAATGTGTGTATTGGTAAATTTCAAGGACATATAATTAACAAAATCATTATTTGAAAAGGCGGGCTGCACGGTGGCGCAGTGGTTAGCGCTCTTGCCTCACAGCAAGAAGGCCCCTGGTTCAAGTCCCAGCTGGGGGTCCTGAAACAGAACATCAATGGGGGGCCTTTCTGTGTGTAGTCTGCATGTTCTCCCCATGCATGCGTGGGTTTTCTCCGGGGTCTTCGGCTTCCTCCCACCGTCCAAAAACATGCTTCATAGGTTGATTGGTCACTCCAAATTGTCATTGGTGTGAATGTGAGAGTGAATGGGTGTGTGATAAGTGTGACCCTGTGACAGACTGGCGACCTTTCCAGCATGTCCCCTGCCTTCACCCATAAGTGGCCGGGATAGGCTCCAGCAGCCCCGTGACCCCGAAAGGGACAAACGGAAGAAGATGAAAAGTTATGGGCGGGGCCATTGGTGAGGAGTAAGCCCTCCACCATTTCCCATCATTCCTTTGTTTACACTTTCCCACTAGCTTACAGCCCCTCACACCCCCAACCAAACATTACTGGTGCAACATAAATGGGGAGCAACATTGAAGCTATCCAGCTGTACCATTTTGAGCCAAATGCCAACAAAGTGAATGCAGCACCTACTGTACATGCTGCTAAAGGCTTTTTCTGACTTTTTTTTTTCATCTGGTCGTGATTCACAAGGATTTGAATAAAGAAATACGTAGAAATAAAAATGTTTAATGTTCCGCATTATATAAAAATGCCACAAGAAAATGTTAAAAACACACCAAAAACACAATTTTCATTGAGTCTTTGAATACAGATTTAAACCTATTGGATTTATTTTTACATAAAATTAATCTTTGAGATATGCCTGTGATGAGCCAGGTCAAATGAAGAATTGTCAACATGGTGACATGTTCTCTGTTTGTTTTGTAACAACGCTTTTATGAATTTAGGTTTCAGATGCAGAGACACTAGGACAACATGTTTCTACAGCTTGTCTCAGCCACTCAGCTTGGGTTAAGGCTAACAGGACCCATGTTGTCTGACTGCTCCATGGCTGACAGCCTGCTCTGCTCGAGCAGGTTGACCATGACGAGTGCAGGTAGAGTCAGCGAGTGCAGCTGGTTTGGTTTAGCTTGAAAAAGATGGAACAAATAGCTTTGTGTGCATTGCAGTTAGCATTCAGGCAGAAACACAGGAAATCCTCCCTTGCGTGGATGTCAGTCTGTCAGTCCGGATGCAAAGTGATTGGGCCACTGCTGGCATTCTGCTCTCCTGGAGCAGGTAAGCCAGGTCGAGTAAATAACAAAATCAGCTGGTTTCAGAGAACACAGAGGGATGCAAACACATGAACCCAGGAAACTGAGGAGAATAAATGCAGCTGAGAGGAGTTATGACAAGAGGTAGAGAAGACGGCAATCAGAAAGATGGGAGGATGGATGAGCCGGAGAAACAAACTGACACATTTGATCCGGATGGACAAATAAAGAAGAACAAAGAAGGATAAAATAAGTTCTGCTTGGATTCTGCCTCGTCTTCAGCCAAAGAAAGTTTCAGTCTGCTGTCAGGTATGATAGCTGCAGGTAGAGGGTTTGGACTGCTGCACACCAGCTGTGGCCCACTGGTGCCTTCTCCTCCTCCACCATCCCTGCAACCCAAACACATGCTAAACAGGCTGCTGCCTCTGAATCCTCTCACATTCAGCTGCAAATGAGCCGGCTCTCAGCTCTGGTGCTGTTTGATGTCATGAATAACGATGATGAATTTTCAATCACGCACCTTTCTCAAAACTATAATGCTCAATTGTTCTATGCCTGCCACATCAAGCAGTCAGGTTTAGGAGCTCCTGGCTCCATTTAAATCTAAATTTACTTCATTTTAAATGCAGATTTTGTAACACAAACACAGATATTGGGGCTTTATCTTTTCAGAGCTAATTAGCTAGCTCTCAGAGATAAATTAAATTCTTAAGAATCAAGACACAAATTCTTATTTTAGACTTCAAAACCTTCTTTACTTACCATTGTGTCATGTTTCCTGCAGACTGAGGTGACTTCCAAGCATTCAGTCTTGAAAATTAAAAGTAACAATTAACAACAAAAGTTTGACATTTGTTATTGATTTCCTCAAAATCTGCACAGATCTGAACATTGGTGTGAGGTGTGTTCATTTTGAATAATTAAAGATGAAGCGTTTTTGATCTTCTGGAGAGGTTTGGTCCTGCAATGTCTTGTAATCAAGCTGAGAGGAGGAAAGTTCCTTACAAAACTGCTGGGTCTGATCTGATGTTTCTGGGTGTTGGGCGGATGAGATGTTTTCGGTAAAGTGTTTAGCCTTAGTCACAACTGCCCTCACGGGTGGACATAGGCTGTCTGCGAGCATAAAATGGGCAAACATGTATGAGACTGTTTAGTGACTGTTTAGTGAGCCAGTAGAGCAAACATGTTCGTTCACATTTTTTCCTATGGGTATGCTGCGAACGGCAGGTTGTACTGAAGATTTAGGGTGAAATAAGTGAGACGGAGGCGTGCTGTAAAATGTTCAACCCCACTAACCCTCCGCGCAGTGCAAGGAGCTCATCAGCGCTGTTCAAGTGATAAGTGCGCCCTCCTTATGTGCAGCTTGACTTTTAGAAATTAGAAAAGCATAGTTTGTGTGGTCATCCTACGGGCGTCCTACGGCACTTACGTATCCCCTGCATAACCCGTGCATGCAGGGGGAATGCGTGCATGCTGCATAAACTCACACCTTACTAACGGCTAGAGTGTAGCGTAGGGACATCGTACAACAGCATTATCCTTAGTGTACAACTTACATTATCCTTACAAGGATAGGGTGGTCACACAAGCTTTAAAGGAACTGCAAGACAGATCTGTTTTGTACGGGTCAACCCCGGTATGGATGCATGTGACTACAGCAATGCTACGGTCAGAATTGCAACTGTGCGATGGGGAGGCATCGCCCGATTTTTTTGAAAATTGTTGGTGTGGATGTAGATGGCGGCAGTCAGTCAGGCAAGGATGATGCCATCTGATTATACACTGTGTAAATGTCTCCGGACGGTACCCCTCTAGTCAAGTACTACTGGCTGCCCGGAAGCCCGGGGGTATATAAAAAGCAGGCCATTCTGCGCCACTAGTTATTCACAACTCAGGTTCTTCTTCTTCTTAAGCCTTCTTAGGCCTTACTCTTCTTCTATGAGTAGTGCAGTTGGCACAATGTTCTGTCTTTTTTATATTTTTTATTAGCATCAACCGCAATTTTTCATTATGCAGGTCTTGAAGTTGCTGTGGTACTAACTCCATGATGGGTTTTGTGCAACGTAAATGCAGTACCGTGATTTGAATCCACGATGGCCATATTGATTGCCATAATGATGTTGGGTCATCGCCGGGCCCCTGGCCCATGTCAACAGCCCTTGTCGACTACAATTTCAAATGACATGGAACTATTTCTACCAACCGGATGGTGGCAGTGTGACGGCAGCACACGGCAGGGGGTGGCAATCTGAAATCGGCCGATCAACAAATGATTTGGGGGACCTTGGAGACCCTCTTATCAGTCAATAATCGCCACCTTTATTTTTTAAACTTGCACAACAATCATGTACAACAAAACATGCTGTAGAAAAGCTTTCTGCTTCAACTGCACAGACAAATGATCCACAGAGATGTTTGTTGGTCTTAATTAATCTGTGCGAAGGTAAGGTAATTAAAACCCAAGTCTCACCAGGAATTAATGTGATGTTTTTGCGATCAAAGTAAGATTTAGAAAGGATGGAGCTGTAGGCATTACTTTACTGTGGCACTTCTATAATCAAGAGCAGTGATTTTACAAAACTAAAAAGAATAATTTAAAGCGTTATGAAATCTAAACTTCAGCCTTTGGTACCAATACTACTTTGCAAGTTCAAACAAACAAAAATGAAAAGTAATAAGGGGTAAATGTAGCAGGTCTAGCACTTATTGACAGCATAACGGGTAAACTGTTGGATTTAACCAAAGCCCCCAGGATAGTACAAAGCCACAATCGATAAGCAGCCAGTTAAAAGACAAAGTAATTTGTCAGTCCATTGTGAGAGACTGAGCAGCTAAATGAGGACAACAGACACGTTTCCTGAAAAATTTAGATTCCTTTCTTCACAATTATAATTTAAAAGTCTTACAACCTGGGAACTTAAAAGACATCAACAAAAACTAAATGTACTCAAGGTGGAATAAAGAAGGTTAACTTTACCACATGAACTGATCAACTAACAGAAACAAACACCCGAGAACAGACAGTCTAGAGGGACAGAGCAGAAGTAAGCTCCAAACATTTGACAAAGTATACAAACAAGATTGAATTTAGGACTTAGCGTTTTAGTGGAAAAGTATAAATAAAACTAAAATATTTATGAATGAAAGGCAATTAAATAGAGACAAAATGCATTTGAAAATTTTTCAAAAAAGTGTATTTTCCAGGCTCTTTGAATACTGAGAGGATGGCGCCTCTCAATTGGCTGGCTTGTGTAGATGATAGTTCTGCTTTCCATACTGACTTATTCAACCATGCAGCACCAAGAACAGAACCATCAGCAAGCACCAGCTTGTCCACCACTGGGAAGCTTAACACAAAATGTTTAAACAATTATTAATAACATATATAACAGCTGTGATTTGATTTGAAATGGTTTATTTCAAGCAATTAGGTAGAAATAATACACAACAGCCATATAATCATCAGTTATACATTCATACAGTAACTAATCAAACTTAGGATAATTAGACATATTAATTATATTAATAAATATTAATATAATTAATATTAATGATATTAATAAATATTGCTTGAAAGGGAGTGGAAGGAAGCAAACTTATATAATCCCACCCCGTTATACTGTAACCATTTTATTACATGATTTATCAATATCCGGTTCCTAGCTTTTATCAGACAAAAATAAGAATCATAAGATATCGATGAAGCACATGACAAAGATGAATTACTTAAGTATTACGTCAAAAATAACTATTTTAGAAATCAACATGGCAAATGCAGATCAGTCATCTGAAATATATGCAGATTATGTTACTTATAAAAGCCATTCATATGAATAAAACATAATACTATATCAGTAAAGTAGACACAACACTGTTTCAGGAATTTTCATAGCAAAATTTCATCAAGTATCAAAAGTTAAAAACATGTGCAAAATTATGCTACATTAGGAAAGATTTTTGAATCAATTTATGGAGAAAGTGAAGTAAAATCATTAAAAGTCAATCAATTTAACAATTTTCAATAAGTGTTTAATCATTTGTTTTACTTTTTTTAAATATTTTTTTGTATTTTATTTATTTATTTATTTTATAATAAAGTAATGCTGTAGGGGAAAAATAAAAAGGGTCCATAACTGTCGATTGTCCAAAGTTGGTATTTCTTCTTTTACTGATAACAGCCGTTCTTCTGGGTACAAACAGTTAATAGTTCTCTTCGATATTATGACTGCAGACATTAGATTCAGGTCCATATCCTTCTTCAGCTGATATCAGCTGTGGTGAAAGTTGAGGTCAAGTTGTCTGCAGGTCAGAACTCTGCTGTTATTCAGGCTACGTCAGACATACAGAGAAAGTGAGGAATCCAGGTGTCATATTTCTTGAAATTATTTGGCTCTTTGGTTTATTACTCCATGTTGTTTCAGACGACCGTGATCAAACACTTTTCAAAGTCTTTCATGGTGTTCACAACCAGAACCTTGGACCGGTCCTCTGGACCGAGCGGTTTGACATAAATCCTGCAGCCTTTAACCCAAGTGTTCTCAATCTGCTTACGCTTCCTGAGAAGCCGTGCATGTTTTGAGATTTCAGCATTCCTTCTGGTCAGATGGTCGTTCAGATTAGCAGCCGAACCTTTCAGGTGTTTCCTTTGGTTCATCAGAGCTAGCTTGTGTTTTTGATTCACAAACCTGATGAGGATCGCTGGTTTATCCGTCTCCTTTCTCCTGGGGAGCAGGTGGCAGGTCTCGATGGTATTGAGATCCAGGGAAATCCCTTTAGATGTGAGAAATGAATGTATTTGCAGCTCCAGAGGTTCTCCACCGATCTCCGTATTAGCACTGCTAGCTACGCTAGCGCTAGCATTAGCAGTGCTTGTTCCTGCTGTCAGTTTCGCTCCAGTTTTGATTGGTACTCCAGTGAGAATGACATTATTCATCCTTACTTGCTGTTCCACATCGTCCAGTCTTTTCTCCAGAATTTCGACCCAGTTTTCTCGCTGCTCGTTTTGAGCCCGAAATCTTCGGAACTCTTCCATCATTTCCCAAAGTGGCGCTAGCTTAGCCGACACTTGTTCCATAAAACCTTTCAGCGTTTCTTGAATAATGTCAAGAGTCTTTTTGAGGTCTTGGTATTCCTGGGGTTTCTTCGGGGGCATGGTCAGCTCTCTTTTTTACAGAAAATCAACTTTTTAAGTAATTTGAAGATAGTTGTAATCGCAGAGAGGCACGCCACGCGTCCTGATCGTATTTAGTGTTTTTTTTTCTTCTTTTTATTCTGTGTTTTGTGTATTTTATTTCTTTATTTAAATTTTAAACGATGAATATGATGTCACGGATTTCACGAAGTAAAAATTTCATTGATCTGAGCATTTTACGAAAACTATTTATGAATCCACTGCGTTCTGAAGATGAAAATGTTGATGGTTTATTAAAAAATACATTTGAATACCTATTTTTGTGTGGCAAAAATAGTTTAAACGCAATGCATTGTGGACAATCTAGTGAGCAAAGACTTCTGGGTAATTTTAGGACACTTGAATTTGGAATTGTAGATTCTGACAGTACTACAAAATGGCGAACACGCTACATAGTGCACTATGTGGTGAATAGTGAAGGAATTCGGACATAGCCAAAAACTAAAGTGTGCAGCGCAACCATTTTCATAGGGGTGTGCCATCACAAGCACCAACACGAGAGATGAATCTGGACTCAGTGTGTTGAATCTTTAATTTCTCAGAGCATTTTCAAAGAGCATGTATAATCATTGCTGCTGGAAAAGCGGTAAAGATTTGTTGAATGTGGTCTATTGATTTTCTCATTACCCTCAGCCTACTAAACAACAGGCAGCTTCTAATGCACTGGTCATTATGCCTCGGTACGGAAGGCAAGGTCTCTCCCTCTAAATCTCTAAACCCAGACAGTGACAATTCAAGCTGTTTTCTACCATACAGCCGTCACATTGACATTACAGAATGGTTCTTGTTTCGCTCAGCTGTTATCTGCACGGCATTAAAAAAAACATGAAACGGAGCAAGGATAATGTGACCCTTAACACACTTGAGATCTCAGGGTTATTCTTGTATTTGCCAATGACTTCCTATTTTATACTTTCTTTCTATACAGCATAGTTTGACAAACTGTAGTTGAACAGGTTTTGTTAAATTAAATGTCAAACTTTGTCTTACTTCAATAATGATTCCACCAAGTCAACTTAAGGTATGCACTTGTGGGTCCTTGGGGCAGTTGGTACTAGGCTGCAGAGAAAAAAACCCCTGCACAAATGAATTTTTCTCTGTTCAATTCAGATATAATTACTCATTTATAAACGTAATTATAATATAGAAGTTCTGAGAAAAATTTAATCGTGAAAAACTAGGGCATTCTCTCCACCACATCAGACTCATTGAACTCTATAAACTCAGTATGACATAAATCCATAAATCACCAATATAATTTATATGGATGATGAAGAAAAGGAAGCTTGATTGATTTCAAATTAAAACTAAAGGTGTATTCAGACAGGAAAAATCTGTTGGTCCAAACCGAGTCTGCTTAATTTGGTCTGGATCGAGTCCTGAACCTTGTGTTTGGTCTGTATTCAGACTCCCGTAAAGTGGACTTTGCTGTTCCATCATCATGTGATCATGTGAAACTATGAGGGCGGGGCAAAGCAACTGTAGAGGCAGAAATGATGGAAGTCCTGCACTTTACAGTCCTTGTTGGGATAGTTCATTCAAACTTCATACTTCATTCACCAATTTTGAGTAGTACTCAAGTACTCACTTTTTTGGCCCGGTGGAATCATGCTTCATGGACAAAAAGACAGCTAAGAAGGTACACTGATAAGTCTTTATGACATATTAGGAAAACAGTGAGAACAAATGTATGTCATGTTAAAAGTAAAAAGTTAGTACAAACACTGTTTATTGTAAGCAAGGTCCAATTGTTTACATGTGGTGTCACTCACAGTAAAAAAAATCAAGCTGACAGCACAAATGTATCACTGATACCACATACTTTTTTATATAAAAGCAAAATCATATTACCTAATTTAGTATTCAAAGTCAAACAACAATAGAATTTGGTTTTTAAATAAGGTTTTGCATGTTTTCAAGAAAACAACCATTAAACTGAGAATCAATTTCTTGCTTTTGATCAACAAGATCAGTTTCTTTGTAAAGTGTGCTAACTGTGAGACCTTGCATTTGGAACATGCACTGAGACACTTAAAACACATGCTAAGACAATGGCAATATCTATAATATCTGTTGCAGGATATGAGCCAAACCAATGGAGAAACACTGTAAAGTCAAACAATAAACTTCTTAAAATAGGAAGGAAAAAAGAAAAAAATACTTGCTGTAAAATGTATTTAACATTAATAGCTGCAAAATGAGAGATAGTAATATTACTTTAGGCACCTTTACGGTAACTATACTGCAACTGGGCAGTATTTTACTATAATATCTGTACATAGCAATGAAAATGCTCATAGTCACCGCTGTAAGCTTCAATGTTGTATTTACGGGTAGAAATGGACAGGATAAAAGGTGAATTTGTTTTTCTATGTGCTTTCCCAAAATGGATTTCGTTTTTCGTAAATGTTTAACTGTAAGGTTCAACTGTGTGTGAGTGGAAATTAAAATAAAGTTCCTTCCTTTCAAATGGGGAACATAGCTGTGCATTTTCATTATGCTTTTATTTTGTTAATGAAACAACATCCTGTTTGTGTTTTTTAAGAGGATAAAGAGGTAAAAAAACTTTTCACTTCTTCATTCCAAATAGATTTTCTATTTGAAATATCGCAAATTGTAACAAATAATCTTCAAGTATAGTTACAACATAAATTGACATGTTTATTATGCAAATGTGTTTCTTCTCTGAAAATATCTAACCCGGAACTAAACTTTGTCTGGAGAAGTTTTTGTTCAAAAACAAAGTTGCAGTGGTTACTGTTAGGGTTATATAATTATCCTTTGCTTACACGCCATTATCACCATAATATGATTGTGTCAGTTATATCTTTCAGTAAGAAAACAATGACATGAAAAGTGCTGACTATAATAGTTCCTGTACTGCTTGATTGAATGACCCACTCTCATGGCATCAACCACCAATAAAACCCTGACAGTTACAAACTCTTGGTTAATCGTTTTGTGGTCCAAAGGTTGATGTTATGCACTAGTTTTCTGTAAAACATTTGTGACATAATAGGCTTTTAGAAATACACCCTTGAAGGGGAAGTTATTCAGGAGGGGCAAATGTACACTTTGCTGATGGACTCACTTCAACGTCTAATTTGCAATTTTGGAAGAAGAGAATTGAGTTTGATCCTACTCAGAGATGGCATGGTGGTGCAGTAGTTAGTATTATGGCTGCATAATAAGAGGATAATAAGTTCAGTCCCTTATATAACTGGATTGTACATCTCACAGTCTATAATTCAGAAACAGCTGGTGAAATTTATCAATACTTTTAACAGTTATTGTAAGGCTTTTAATTTGGGGAATTGGGCTAGTTTAAAACAAAACTAAATATCGGCTTTTCATTTTGCAAGGAAGGTGGGACCTAGGACCATCTGTCCCCTGCCTCTTCCCTGGTGGGGGGTACGGGCCCCTTTGCAACGGCGGCCGTGTCCCCGGGGTGCCGGCTTCCTGGGCCCGGCGGTGCTCTCTCCGCACAGTGGGGGGGTTCACATTACATCTGAGCCGGGGGTGTTCGTGTCCCTGGGGGGTGGGTTCTGGTCCTTGCTCCTGAGTGCTGGGCCCCGCCAAATTTCCAACTGTGGCCGAGCCAGGTCGGGCCATATTTACAACACCCCTTGTGGGCCCTCTTTTTTCCCCGGGGTTCCCCCCTCCTGGGCGGGGGCGGCGGGCCCCTGCCTCGCTCCTCCCTGGACCAACCGTGGGCCGGGCGGATGGCTGCCTGGAGTGCGGAGCGGGTCTCCCTTGGGGGGTCCTGGCTCGTACCTGGGGTTGGGGTGGGGGGATGCCCGGAACTCCTGGGTGGTGGTGGGGTGCTCGTCTGGGGCTGTGGGCGTCCTTCTCCGGTGGGGCCCTGCGTTGGGTTCTCCCGGCGCGGCGGGGGGGCTGCTCTCCTGGTTGGGCTGGGGCGGCGCTCTCTTTCCCTCCGTGCCTCCCTGCTCTCTGGCTCTGGGGGCCTTGCGGCGGTCCTGCTGGCCCTGGCCTGGGTGGCGGGCTTGGTCGCCCGGGCGGCGGTTGTTCCCTGCCGGTTCCCGTGTGGCGTTGGGGGGATTCCGGCTGCCGCTGCTGGTGCGGTGGGGGTCTTGGGGTGGGGATGGCTGGGCACTCTCCTTCCTTCTTTTCACGTTCCACCATCCATTTTAGAAGAACATAAACACTCACCTGAGCACAGGTGTTAGCTCAACAGACTGAATGACTGAAATATTTCACACTAGTTGGTTTTAAGGCATAAGTATGCGTGTGAACACTATCTGTTTTGTGTACATGTCGACAGGTGGACATTTTTGCAACTAACAGGTGTGTTTATAACATTTGAGTGTGTGTGTGGACAGGCTCCGCCCTTTTTTTTTTTTTTTACATTTAAACCTTACCATAATGATTAACAACCAGTAAACTTGTTGCTTTATGCTGCTTCATGGTCTTATCCCCCTTCCCCTCCTATTATCACCCCCTACCCCCCCTCTCTCTAACGTCCCTCTCTCTTCTTCCCCTCTTTCCTTTTCCGTCCGGTCCAACACCAAAGATTTTCAGACATGTTTGAAATTAATAAAGTTTGGCCTCAATTACAAAAGGAGTTTATTCAGACATACCTTTGGTTTGTCTGAAGATTAATAACCCCTCTTGTTAAAGTAAAATATTTCCAACCCAAGAGGCCCTCAGCTCTCATCTGACTGCCCAGCTGTTGGACAGGACAAGTTAAAAAAAAAAGAAAGAAAAAAATATCGGCTTTTAAAATCTTCATTATTTATTGGCCATTTTAAAATTGTACATTGAAACTCTGTTGACATGGTGGGGCAGTGGTTGGCACTATCCCCTCACAGTTCATGCCCCAGTGGGAACCTTTGTGTGTTGAGTGTGCATATTCTCTCTGTGGATCTGTTAATTCTTTCAGGTAAACTGGAAATTGACCAGTGGTGTAAAATGAAAGTTTTGTACATCTTTGTCTGGTGTAGCATTGATCTAAGAGCTCATTTGATGTGAATATAGCCTTGGCTAATAACAGCTGCAAGAGTAACACTTATAAACTAAGTAAATAGTGGAAAATGGCCTAAAAACAGCTAAAGAAGTTGTCATAAAAGAAACTGATTTTTATGTACCATATTTATTGTACAGTAAATAAGCATTAAATGAAAATACAGTAACATTATAGTAAAAGGAAGCCCAGTATAATTGATGTGGGAACAATTACAATTACAATAAATACTTGCAGCTGGATGCCAGAAACTACTGTTTTTCATTTTAGGGTAGTACAACTGTAAAATGAAATACACAGTAAAATATCTATGCAATGCATTTCATTTTACAGCTTTATTACTGTAAAATGAAATGCACTACATAGAAATTTAATTGTATTTCATCTTATTGTAATAAAGTTGTAAAATGCTTTACAATATGTACTGGCATCCAGCTGCCAGTAAGTTACAGTAAAATCTACAGCAACTATTTTTCAGTGTTGCTGTGTCTCATTGTTATGGTGTTATGGCATTGTTTTTAAGAGAATTCTGTTAAGGAACTACCAGGTAGCTTTTAGGATGACGTCAGTGTTGGGCGCGTGCTGCGTAACAAGACACAGAAAAGCAGGTAAGAAGCGTTTTCAGCGGTGTTAATATTATTCATTCTCTGTTGCACTATTATATTTCTTTTTGTTGTTCTAATGTGTCTGTGTTTTTGGCATATTACTGTTTATTATTGTTATTTTTATGTTTTCTAAGTGTTGTAAATGGCACATTGGCACCGCAGCAAATTCCTAGTCTGTGAAACAGTTTTGTTCACTAACAATGGCAATAAAAATCCCTCCCTCTCTCTCTTAAATAAAACTTTTTAACAAGTAAGGAGTTGGAACCTTTTTTCTCTTTGATAACACAACAATTGTTGCTTTATACTTGCCCGTGCCTCATCACTCGCTACATTCCTAACCTGTTTACATCACGGGACCACTGGCAAGGGTGATCGTTTGGTTCAGTTGTTCCGCTCCGAGAAGGAAGTGTATTCAGACTGAGGAATCTCAGAATGCACCGAAGCTCAGTGCGATTGGAAACGCAAAGGGACCACCTCCAAAGATGGGTCCAAGAGTGGTTCCTGGTCCCGGACTACAGTCCACTTGGGTGTATCAGACTGAAAATTTGTTACGGATTATCGAGGGAAACAAACTCTGGTTCACTTTAATCCTTGTGCTATCTTAGATGACCCCACCCTTACATGGACGTGTTCTCCCTACCATGACAAAGGTGGATAAAGGTGGAAAGATTTCATGTAATCCATGAACACCAGTGAGGTTCACAAATCATTGAAGAAAAAAGGTTCAGAGCACTGTCTAGTGGGTCTAGATGACCCAACTCCCAATGTTAAAGTGCCTAGGATAGCACAAGGGTTACGCGGACAAAATGTGTCCAGTCTGAAGACACCCTAAACTCTCAGTATATTTAAATTGCCGTTTAGTTAGGCCTGTGTACATTTTCTTTGAAAAGCCAAAACACAAAATCAAGCAGGAGTTAAATAAAGCCAAGCCAGGGCAACAAAAGTTTCTGTTTGCAAAAAACTCCCGTAATTTTTGACCTACTTTGTTTTATATTGATCTCTATTTAATCTTTTAAGGTTTAAGTGAACAACTATCCCACCGAGCGACACCCAACAACGATACATTTAACTGTAATAATATAAATGAAAGTAGCAGTCTTTGCATCTTCTCTCGACTTCTTTAAAGCTTTTTCTAATGCAACCAGATGTTTGAAGTAAAAATTCAAAATATTTAGTCAGATCAGTCTAATCACCTCACTTCATCCTGTTTTCTTTTTATAATCAATTTCAGCTGTTTTGAGAATTTGAAGGTACGCAGTGGATCCGCTACACATTCATGGGTTTATGTGTGTTTTAGAAGAACAGAATATTTATCCTTCGAGTGTGCCTTTCACATCCTCTGGAGACAATCATTACCGAACATTACAAAGGACGACTATTTAAACCCTTGCTCCTATTGAAAGAAGAGTCACCCTAACTGACGAGGGGATCTTAAGAAAGAAACTAAAAGTGAAAGAAGGAGACAAAAGACAAAATGGGCTCAGAGACAACATGAAGAAGAGAAAGAGGATGGTAAAGACATTGAGAGAGATATGGAAGGAGTGAGAATGGCACAGAGGGAATCGGAAAAAAGAAGGCTCCATTGGGGTGCAGTGGGCTGTGTGACGGGTTCATTCACTCTGATCTAAACTCTGTGTACCACTGCGCATCAGCGCTCTCACCCAGGCAGCCAACACTGCCACCGCAGACACAAAGTTAACCAGTCAACTCCATTACATTGCAGGAGGCGTGCACAGACCTGCCACACCAAAGGGATTGCCCGGCCAGCCAGGAAAATTAATTGCTTTTAAATGAAGTGGAAATCTCTTTTATTGGGTGTCTGGTGTTGGTTTGTTATCTGCGGGGCTGAAAGGGTCCCTTTGCTCTTTAGTCTTACCGCCTTTGAAAGGGAAACTGACTCTGGATGAGGTCATTGATCAGTGGGGGCTATATACTCCCAGTGGGTTTTTGTGAGCCCTGCCCATTTAACTATCCCTTTGTACTCTGCACATTGAGCTCCAGACGCACTACGGTTAATAAACATATTTGTCAACGATGCTTCCTCCAAGACACCGATCTCTTTGTGAATGGAAAACTGATTTTGAACCAAAGCAAGGCTTGTAAATAAATGAAGCTAACATTTTTTCTGTAATATTCTAAAAAGTGAAATTACATGAAATAGGTTTCATCAAATATTCCCAACAAGGTGGAAGCCATTGAAGCGTTAATGAAATGGGCAGCTTTGACAAAAATGTTAAAAAAAAAGTTTATTACATTATAGCTTCAACATAAGGATTCAATCTTAACCTGAAGTCAGAATTGTTTTTAAACTGTTATCAGAATTTTGGCTGAAATGATTGCTCAACCTTTGAGCTGCTGTACTTGCAGAAATTTAAGCATGCATATCTTGATTTTTGATTGGATTTTTTAATTTTAAATGGTTTATTTCAAGCATCAAATAAGAATAATACGCAAAAACAATGCAATCATCAGTTATACATTAATACAATGACGTATCAAACTTTGGATAATTAGACATAAAATTAAATATTGCTTGAAAGGGAGTGGAAGGAAGCGAACTTATATAATCCCACCCCTGTTCCACTGTAACCATTTTATTACACGATTTATCATTATCTGGTAAATAACTTCTATCAGACAAAATTAAGAATCCTAAAGTATCAATAAAGCACATGACAAAGATGAAATACTTAAATTATGGAAAAAATAACTTTTAGAAATCAACATGGCAAATGCAGATCATTTATCAAAAATATATGCAGATTATGTTACTTATAAAAGTCATGTTTATGATTAATAAAAATAATACCATATTGGTTAAATAGACATAACACTGTTTCAAAAATCTTCATAGCAAAAGTTGCTCAAGTATAAAAGTTAAAACCTGTGCAAAATTATGTTACATTAGGAAAAATCATGAATCAATTTTTCGAGAAAGTGAAGTAATATCACTCGAAATCAATCAATTTAACAATTTGTAATAATTGATTAAGCCTTTATTATTATTATTTTTTTTTTTTTTATGACAAGGTAATGCTGTGAAGTAAAATAAAACAGGGTCCATAATCTGTCAAATGACCAAGGTTGGTATTCCTTCTTCTGCTGATTAACAGCCGTTCTTCTGGAAACAGAGTATATAGTTCTCTTCGCTGTTATGTCTGCAGACATTAGATTAAGGTCTGTATCCTGCTGCCGTTGTCAGCGGCGCTGAAAGTTGAGGTCAAGTTGTCTGCAGGTCAGAACTTTGCTGAAAATCAGGGTCACTTCAGACTTATCGAGAAAGCGATGAACCCAGGCGTCATATTTCTTGAAACTATATTTGACTCTTTGATTTATTACTGCATGTTGGTTCAGACGTCCGTGATCAAACACTTCTCCAAGTCTTTCATGGTGTTAACAACCAGAACCTTGGACCGGTCCGGTGAACCGAGTGGTTTGACGTAAATCCCGCAGCCTTCAACCCAAGTGTTCTCAATCTGCTTACTCTTCCTGAGAAGCCTGGCTTATTTGGCGATTTCAGCATTCCCAGCTGGTCAGATGGTTGTTCAGGTACGCAGCAGATCCCTTTAGATTCTTCCTTTGATTCATCAGCGTTAGCTTGTGTTTTTGATTCACAAACTTTGCTGGGTTTGCTGGATTGCTGGTTTATCCATCTCCTTTCTCCTAGGGAGCGCGTGGCGGGTCGCAATGGTATACAGATCCAGGGAAATCCCTTAAGGCATGAGAAATGATTCCACTTGGTGTTCCAGAGACACTCCATCGCTCCCAGGTTCTGAAGAAATGCCAGCAATGCTAGTGCTATTGTCTCAAAAGGTTGGTGCCATGTATCATTGTGACAAAGTAGTTATCTACTTGTCACCGGTCTATCATAATTCATCACTTTTAGACACATAATGCATAATCACAACATATTCAAGACTTCTTTGATTTTTGTAATGTTTCTCACCTTCTCTTCCTGTTGCCCAAGGAACAAAATGGTGGCCAAGGCCTTTACTTCCTGTTTAATAGTTGGGCACAGGAAGTGGAAAGAATTTGGATTTCTTTGTATATACATTTTGTTGTAATGATTTCAGTTGTTTGTTTATTTATGTATGTCTTTATTTGCAGGACTTTAACTGTATTATTTACAAGACATTTCTATCTTTTGTTGTAATTATTTGAAATGTTTGTTTAAATGTGACTTCCTTCCTGGGTGTGGCCAGCCAATTAACTGGAGCCCTTAAAAGAGAAGGAGCTTAGTGTGAAGGAAGGGACGTGTGAGCTGTGCAGCCAGAGTGTGAGACCAGAGAATAAAACCTGTTCCTGAACTTAAGAGTCATCTGCCTCCTATGTACACCAGGCCACTCTTGTCACATCACATTGTGACAATCATGCTTCCCTGAGGTTCATTACCAACTGTAGATCCATGAGGCATCAATAGCTGCTTTTACATGGAAAAGTAATCGGAAAGAACGCCTGATCAGAAGTATAATGTGTCATGTAAACACGCCGTTCGGAATACTCTGCCCCGATTAGACTCGTTCTGATCAAAATTTCTTTCCGATCAAGATAGGTGGTTTATGCCGATTGCTTATCCGATCGTGTTACATGTAAACAGTTCATTCCGATCGTGGGTCACTACTGTTCTGGTTTACGTCACACATAGAAGTTGCGGTGCTCTAGAGAAGGCAGAGCGCATACGGGGCAGAGCAGCTGCTCCGCGTGAGTGAACCGTGTCTGTCAGCAGAGCAGCCGGACTTATAGCTTTGTGTTTGCGGACAGGACAGTGGTGCTTTGTTATGTGTGCGCTCCGGGTCGGCTGCCGGACTCAGGAGAACTGTATGTCCGTGCAGAGCTTGGGCCGCCAGCTCACACACACCGGCTTTGGGGCGGTGTGTGAGCTTTTCAAAGCAGAAATGCAGCTGAGTCCTTAGAAACCGTTAAAACAATCCCGTGGATTTGTGTTTCCAGTCGTGTCCCGACAAAATAAAGGCTGATGTTTTTCCCACATATTTACGTGCAGCCAGGATGCAGATTGCGGCATTTCCCGCATGGATCTTGTATTCATCAAACAAGGCTAATGTTGTTAGCGCGTGTTAGCCCACTCCTAACCCTGGCTTCTTCCAGCTCCATTCCTCCACAAAAAAAAAGCACTGACCACACGGATTAAAAATAAAATGATGAGTGAACAGGCGCTTTATAATAACCGTAACATTAATAAAAGCACATTTAAAAGATCATCTTGTATATTACCGAGCTGCTGCATGAATGTATAATGGCAGCTCATTTTGTTTACAGCGGGACTCATTTCCTCTTCCGGTATTTTCAACACAACTGCTCATGCCCAAATGATTTATTCCTAACGAAAGTGTGACCATGTGAACGTTCGTTCCAACCAGAAAAAATTTTCTGGGCCCATGTACATGGTTGAATTTTAACCTGACCATTGATCCGATCAAGATATTTTGCACATTTAACCGCGGCTATTGTGACATGTATTCAGGAATACAATGGCCTTCTCTGGCCACTAGGAGGCAGGGACATTGGTACACTTTTATTTACAAGGCCTTGCTTGGATTACTGCCTCCCTACATTTGTTCTTTAATCACAAGGAGAAGTTTGGAAACTTTCTCCTTAAGATCTAAAGACCAGTTGTTGCTTTCTGTTCCATTTGCCCTCACAGAGCTGGGGAAAAAAGCCTTTGTCCACATTATGATGAATGTGGTTTTAATAATGTTTGTTTTTATGTATTTTTTGTATTGAAATGTGCTGCCTCTTGGCCAGGAGTCCCTTGGAAAATAGGTTTTTAATCTCAATGGGACTTTCATGGTTGAATAAAGATTAAATAAGAAAAATAAAAAAAATCAACATTAAGTGGTTGAATTGGTAAGTTTAAACTATCAAATGCTGCCTGAGTATGACTATGACTGCAGCTCGCTGCTCCTCCAGCAGATGGGTCAAATGGAGACCAAATTTTTTTTTAAGCCATCTGTGTGACAACTTGATGGAAGTTTAAATTAAAAGCTACATCAATGCCTTTAAGCTTTTTAACCATATCTTTGTTGGCTTTATTTTTGTAATAGCTGTTGATCCATTGCAGAGTAGGGTTAAATGTGTTTCCTCATTTTGTATCCAGAATAATTTTTTTAAAGAAATACATTAAATTGTCTCTAGTAAAATTAGTTTTCTGTATCCGACTTATAGATCTCAGACACCTACGACATGCACCCTCCTGATGAGCTACAAGACATGATGTTTTCCTTTAGTTGGTAACTGCTCTGGTTATGGGAGTTCCAATAGTGACTACGGTTGGGACCACAATGACTGCTGCAGATCAAGTCCTTCACACAGTGCATCCCCCTCACTAAGCTCCACCGCTGGGCAGTCCAACCATGGGTGTGTAGGGATAGAGAACATTATCTATACTTCCCTGCTCTGCCTTCCTCCTTCTCCTTCTTCTCAAAAGATGTCCAGATACCAAACAAAGGCCTGCTGCCAGACAGCTCTGGAGATGAAGACGAAGCTATAGTCTCACATCCCCATAAGGTTAGATATTAATCCGGCTAAGAGAAGAAAAACCATGCTACAGGTTGCTTTCTAAGCTTTCTTTGTGAGAGTATTTCTTTGTGTTGCTGTCTGTCTGGCTCTTGAATAGAACCCCCCTCCCACCCACCCACCACACACACTCCTTCTTACTATGTCCATTGAAAAAAATAGCTTCTAAATACAGGTTATTAGAATATTTGTGTAGATGAGTAATAAGTTATTAGTTGCAATTACTGGTCATCTATTAGTCTGGTATAATAGACTGATTAGGCTGTGAGCCTTTTAACTTCTGAAGAAGTAATTTGGAAGACAGGCTACCTTTGAGAAAGCGAAGAAAGGCTTCTTTTATTCAGGCCACATCAGGCTATTGTACTAACAGACATGTTATAATGGGATTACTAGCGACTACCATGGACTTATAAAATCAATGGCGAATGCCTCATTTTGTATAATTCACAGGTACTGGAGATGAGAAGAGATCCTGGCTAGTGAAAGGGCACTTAGGGTGGGATGAATAGACAGGGGTATATGCATCTCACAACCTATATACAGTGTAATTTGCTGCATATGGGAGATGGTGGTGGGACATTTCAGTGGCTCTGGGTTTACTGATAGTGACACTTTGACTTTTGGAGTAGTTACGGCCCAGCTCGTTACCTTTCTGCTTGTTGCAGAGAACAGTGTTTGACATGAAAAGAAATTTGAAGCCTGGCGTCCTCTGTGCAGGTAGCACTGGCCCTTTGAGGACAATAGTTCCGCTCTCAGTCTGCGTGAGTTTTCCAAGGACACCCAATTGTTGTCCAACACATTCATTTCTGTAATCTTTTCATTATATGAAAAACAACTGCAGAATTTGAGGCAAATATGCTATTTGATTCTGTTTTATTTTGCCCTCTTTCATCTCCAGTTCAGGCAGATGCTGGCAAATTTGAAGCACTCTTATTATTCAAACTGCTTGCTAACATTTGTTTTCAGGATGAGAATCAAAAAAGTGGATAGAGATGCAAAGAAACCAGCTCGTATGTTCTATGTCTTCATCCACAATACCAGAAATATGGCATTGAGGAGAAAACATGACCAGCTTGTGCTGTTAAAGGTTACCAGGCACCAAGCAGATGAACAGAGGAGGCACCTTCAACCTTTACCACCCTACTCATTCATTTAGCTGCAGCCACAGATGGAGCCCAGTGTTGATGCGGGGCCAAGTAACCCAGAACAATATCATCTTCCCATCGATGGCAGACAAGACAAGTGTATTTTAGTCTTCTACCCACTTGTCTCCTCTCTTTGTACCTACGGTTCTTCCCTGCCTGTTGTTTATTCTAATGTGGCCCTGATGGAGCAGCTGGTGGTGACATGGGCTTCATTATACTGTTCCCACAGTTACATGCTTAAAGAGACGGAGGAAGGCGCCATTGTTGCTCTGATCTGTGAACGACAGCCCCTCCTGTTGCACCAGCTCCTGGATGGTGATCTGAACTGAGCTGATGGATTTCCACCAGAAGGACTGTACAGAATTAGCATAGTGATTGATTTTTACTCTGCAAATGACATCCTGAGATTTAAACTCTCATCACCCATCAAATAAATGTTATTTGCTATTCTTGTTAAACTCTTAGAAATACAATTGATCATCATTTTACAACTGTGTTTTTCTTTCACATTTTGACCCTATCTTGAATTTCACCCATAAAAGATATTCATTTGATACAAAAGAATGTACTTGCATATGAATCTGAACATGGATGTTATGTAATGGAAACTTTTATAACAATTAAAAAAAAATTATAATAATTACCAAAAACACCAAAAAGAAGAAAATATTAACCAACCATTAAAAAAGCTAAAAAAATAAATAAATTGATTTTCAAAAGTTTTATAAAAGCTTTTTATTAAAAAAAGAAATAATTACATACATTATAAGCGGCGGCCGTGGTGCAGCGGTAGGGCGGTTGGCCCATGATTGTAAGTTTGGCCGACTGTGACTGTAAAGCGCTTTGGACCTTTGAATAAGATAGAAAAGCGCTATAT
This sequence comes from Oryzias latipes, assembly GCF_053564925.1. NCBI lineage: Eukaryota > Metazoa > Chordata > Actinopteri > Beloniformes > Adrianichthyidae > Oryzias > Oryzias latipes. Next base: position 6,045,686 of record NC_136252.1, on the reverse strand, counting down.
AAGTATACGCCATTTACCATTTAAACATTCCTGGGGAAAATTAGGATTTCAACCCCCCTTCATCACCGTTTGTTAACTTTTTCATTCTTGTTCTGTTTTCATGCCATAAAATTTATGGCAATAGCTCCAGTGTTACAATCCTTTGACTACCGTAAATCCTCAACCGTTTACGCAAATAATGTAATTCCAGCGGATTCTGAAGAAGGAAAACCCAGCCTTGCGATTAATTGTAAACACAAATGTTAACAATTACCACAAATCAGCTCATTCTGTTGCAGAAAATGAGTAACTTTGTGACATTAAAGGGCCTATATCATGCAGACTCAACTTTTTGAGCCTTTAAGTGCATTATAATGGCAATTCCTCACAAAAAAACAACCCCAAAGCGATATTTTGATCTATTCACACATCTCTGAGCATTCCTTCAAAAGACCTGCGCTCAGAGCACCAGCCCCTAATTCATGAAAACAAGCGGGTCCTCACATTGGGATGTCACAAAGTGGGGAAAAAAACCCTTCTTGGAAGAGTGTACGCTGCCAGCTCCGCCCCTGACTAACACACAAACCCACTTTCTCAACGAAGCTTGCGGTTTTTAGCATTTCCTGTGCACAATATGCACATCCATTTTTGCAAAAGTTTGGATGTTGTTTGTTTTTTTGGCGAAGGTTTACGTTTTGAAATGGGCGGCACCCACAAGGAGGGAAAGGCGGTGCCTCAACAATCAAGTCGTTTTACTTCCTGGTAGGAAAATTAGCTCCGAAAACAGCAAATATTTCATAAAAAAATGTTCAAAAGGTAACACGTTATCATGGATATAGTTTACTCTGAATGGCTTAAGAAAAGCATTAGAAAGGCCCTTCAAGCAACACTTCGAGCAACTTGATTCATGCTGATCGCTTAAACGGTTGAGGATTTATGGTATGCCAAAGAGTGTGTGCTATTTGGGTGTTCCCGGTGACATCTCCGATCTTAATGTGTTCAACCAACAGTGGCTACACAGACAGACCATCTCAGTAACATGATAGTATTAGTATGTATGACATATAGTATGTAGATAGTATGTAGTGTTTATGTTTTGATTTCTTTTAATTATGTTTTAATTACATTTAATTTACATTTAATTACATTTTTTTAATGTCATTTTTAATGTCATTTTATGTCATTTTATGTTGCTACCTTTGTTTACCAGTCCAGGCTCAGTCATTTTCTCTGTGTATAGAATGTACTGAACGCTAAATATAAAGGGTTTGTCAGGCGTCGGGGTCGTCCCCGCACACCTGCGTGATGATCCGGTCTTGCACACCTGTTCAACATCCAATCAGGGACCCTATTTAGTCCATCTGGCCCTCCAGCCATTGTCGGTTCGTCTGCCCTAATGAAGGACTCGCCGATCCAAGCCAAAGCCAAACTAAAGCCTACGCCAAAGCCCTCGCCAAGGCCAAAGCCGAAGTCTACGCTAAAACCTACGCCGAAACCCAAGCCAAATCCAAAGCCAAGCCAAGTCAAGCCAAAGCTAACGCCCACAGTCCACACCAAGCCAAGCCGACGCCCAAGCCAACGCCAAAGCCAACGTCCACTCCAAAGCCACCAGAACCGAAGCCACAAGTACCCAAGCCTCCAGATCAGAATTTCGCAAGAAACTCTGAATCCTCCTCCAAAGAACAAAAACCCAAAAGAACCAAGACCAACACCAAAAATCCAACGCCCAACATCATCTGTTTCATCCTACAATAAAACTCACTAAATCAAACCAAGTCCTCGTCTGCCTTTTTGGGTCCAGCAACTCCAAACCTAACAGGGTTAGTTTTTTAACTCCTAAATTTTGATGACAATGAAGCCATTATTCGTTGTTATTATTTGTTGGATCATTTGTTGTTCAAAAATAGTTTAAATAATTCAAACAGCAACACGCTAAGAGGTAAATGAAAGGATTCTATTTCTGTTCATAGTTTATCTGCTCTGTGATCTTCTTTACCAACTTTAGCCTGGGATGCAGTCTATGCATACTAATATAAGGTTCTGGCTCAGTGCTGTTCATGCATGTGAGAAGGAAGTACAGTATAAAGGCCAGTGGACAGGATTTCTGCACATCTTTTAGTAAAATAGACGCACAAAGTTCAGCTAAAATACTTCATCTGAGGACTATGAGCTAATTGACAGTCATTTTTATCTACAATTATATGAGAGCAGAATTGTGTGTTCTTAAAGTGCTCACACATTGGATTATTTGTCCTAATCCTAAATTAAATCCAATAAAAGGATAACAAGAGAGGCTTAATTATTGTCTTTTTTGTTGCATTTCATTAGGTGAAAGTAACCTTGTGCTACGGCTTTTCTTTTGCACAACAAGATCAAAAATGTGCAAAGTGCATAAGCGTCTACATGTGACACACCGGCTCTGCCCTGTTTGAAAGCACAGGACAATGCACGGCACACAAGGAAAGAATAGTGCGGCCAGTCACTCAGTCTGTCCAGCCTCTTCATCGCTAAGCCCAGTTTGGATGATTTGGTCGGTAATTGCTGCCCACAAGTGAGCCACTCCACATGAATGGAAGTGCAGTAAAGCGTCAGCGGCCATGATCAGTGTCTGCTCTCAGGTAATAGCCCCTCCTGCCCCCCCCTCATCAGTCCTGCTTGCCTCTCCCAGACTTCCCCTGCTCAATGAGAGGATAAAAGAAGTGAGGATGAGGCAGTGGGCTCTTGCAGAAGGGGGAGAAGGGCCAGTGAGGCAATATAGGCAATCCATAATTACCTGTAATGAGACTTTTGTCTTGGAGCATTACAGCGATGTTCTTGAAGTCACTCTGGAGGTGGTTTTCAGATGGAGGAAGAGCTGGGCACGCCTCAAGTCCTCTCTCGACCCATCTCATCCATATGTGCAGTAATAAGTAATTACTGAAGACTCATTGAAGTCCATGTGGAGTATTCTCCGTCCCCTTCTCTCAAGGCAGATGAATACCCGCCACTCACCTATTACACAAAGTGACACTCCCGAAGATCCAACGTGTCATCTCAATCTTCCTCTTCAGCCCCACTCGTTCTTTGCTTCCACCCCCCTCAGTTTGAGATAACAGCTGGCATCCTTTGAAGTCTGACTGGCCTCCGCTGGGTCAGCGTCATGCTGCATCTGACACATCTATTCATGCTATCCCAAGACACTGAAATCTATTTTCTGCATGGCACCATGTTACAAATATCCATCTAAAGCTTATAATGCTGCTTTATTGCATCTTTGGGATTGTGAGGGCAGAACCCACTGCCCCAAATTTAAGTTAAGTTCATTTGTTATATTTCTTTGAATAAACCATTCTATTTCACACATTTCATAAGAAAATTGACTTAATGACTTGTGCACACATTTAGTTACTTTTGTTTTGTTTTGAGTAATTCTATTCTTTTGAGTTCTCTCTGAGGCCTGATGCTGGGGCAGAGGCGGGAGCTAGAAACTTCCTGATGATGTGGCAGTGGGAGGAGCTGAAGAAGTTCCTGATGAAAGGGCAAAGGGAGGAGCATGGACAACTTCCTGAACACTTCCATCTGGAGAAGATGGAGGGGGAAGAAGAAGTTTATTCCTAATTTTGGCTATTGTTTGTATTTTTTTCTTGGAATATTTTAAGATTGTTTTGAAGTATAAGTTCAGTTTGTTTGTCAAAGCATTAAATTACTAGTTATTTACTACTTTAGTTCATATTTAGGTTTTGAATGTTTTGTATATGTGATTCCCTCCCTATTGTGTCATTGGTCTGATCAGCCAGTATAAAATCTCCCTACTGTTTCCTGTTGGTGGGTCAGTTTTAATTCAGTTTGTTTGAGCTTTTGTTATTGATTCTCTCAGTTATATTTTTGTTGAGTTGACTCCAGTTAATTTCGGCCCATGCCATTTTTGTGTTGGGTAAAATAAAACCCCATATTTGAAGATCTTTTTTGTCCTGCTGCTCAATCTCTGCCAAGCGGACCTTCACATTATATCAAATAAACTCATGAGAAAACAGATGGAAACTCATCATAATCTATGGTTTGTTTAGAAAAGTTCCACACTGTGTGAAACAACCTGAGTGTTCATGTATTGTATCCAAAATAAAGCTGGCCTTATTGTTCTGCAAAGATCAGAAAAGGAATCTGAAATCTTCAATATTGTCTGCTTTAGGAAAGGACATTTGGTTCTATGAAAAGGAATGAACTTGAATCCACTGCATTTCTTTGGAACAATAATGTTTAAATCAAGGAATCATCCGGTTATTCATAAACACACCAGAGCATAGAAGCCAGAACAAATGACATATGACCCTGATCAACAAACTACCAAAGTTTGCACACTAAGACTTCCGATGGCCTGGCTACATAATGTTATTCCATTAATAGCAAATGTGCCTCTGAAGATTTGTGTCTAATATATGTTTGCCTATTTAAAGAATGTTTCTGCATTTTGTCTTCCAAAAGTTGTATCACCTGAAACAATGCTGGTTCTGCTTTTTCCTAATTTGACATTCAGTGATGCATCCAAGTTAGGTCACTGAAAGGAAAACAGGAGCAACAAAAATGGATGGAATAAGGAATTCTGCTGGTTCAGATGTAACTGTTTAAATGGACTTAATTTGACTGTAAAAATAGATGAATGATTTGGCCAGTAATACCTGTAGAATTGATTTGAAAGCTTTCTAATTAAGTGGCTACCAGGCTTTTTCTTCTTGTGTAACCCATTAACAACCAGATGTTTTAAACTTTATGTACCCCTCACCTTTACATGTTGAGGATTTCTTAAAAATCACAAAATAACTGACACAACTAAAAATAGAAAATAGGGTAAAAACATACAATAAATAGATGGTCAGGATTTCAGATTCCTCAGCAGTGGAGGGCAGTAATCCACATGCCCCCTGAAATGTACCCAAATACACCAACTTTGCAGTTGGAAGGTCTAACATGAATAGATTACAAAGGACCTGGTTTGAAAAATATATGCTTGTATTTGTATTTGAAATAAAAAAATTAGGTGCAAATAATATATGGAGCATATGAACTGATAAAAAAGGCAGGATTTATCTGAGGAAATGAAAGGATGCAAGGTCTTTAAAAGCAACCCGAGTGCAGTAATGAGGTCACTAGGAGGTGCTTTAAAGTGTTTTACCCGTATCGGGTCTTAGGTGTCTTATTATTATTATAAGAGGTGCTTGGTACTTTGCCATCTCATGGAGTTTTAAAATGAAGTGTTTCAATGGTACACCCACGATTGTGCGTGTGAGCTCGTCAGCTCTTCAAACTTCTTGCAGACTTTTCGTTGCCCCAGCAGAAAATGACCCTTTGGTGACCACACATGCTCAGACTCACACCCAAATATGTACAAAACAGCTGTGGGTGGGCCTCGTCATTAGTCCTGCTTGTTTTGCTTTTGATTGAGGCAGGTTGCATTGCGGTGCAAATCTGAGAGTGAGCGAGTGTCCCATGTGGATCGGTTCTCAGTGTTCACTTGGCACTGGGGCTAATTTGCATTCCTTTGTGAACAAATAAAGGACACCTATTCTGAGGACAGAGTTTACCAGCTGCCCTCCAAGACTAGTCCTTATTAGAGCCCTGCTGTTCCTCTGAGAACGCCAGCACATGTTCAGCATGCGCCGCTGCTCTCACAGCCCACACACACCCACGCTCCGGGACACGTGCACACCACCATCTCAGCCATGATCCATTAGCAATGCACACAATGGAGCATCACACAGAGACACTTGCAGAGTCCAAGCACAAGCAACAGTGGCAATATTCTGGACCTATCAATGACGTCTGTGGGGCATCTGAGTGGTAAGCCTTCATTCAGCCCAGTTTAGAAATGAAAGACTGGAGCCAGCTCAGTACACCACACAACATGTAGGTGGCTTTGATACAAGCAATTCTGCCCTTATCACTCCCTTGTAATTTTTTGTTTTGTTTTTATTTTTTTTATTTTTTTACTCCCTTGTAGTTAATACACTTAAAGTGTCATTTCATAAATTTTTGTGTACCTGTGGCAAAGTCATGTTTTAAGCCTTCATCCTCGGTTTAGTTTTTGGACAGATGACCATCAGCTCTGGAATGGCCTTACTGAGAATTTTCCACTGTCTTTCTTTCATAATGTTTATTGCTTAGCTGTTGTACAATAATTTCACTGGCAGTGTCAAACGTCAGAGCTCTGTCTCCCCTTCTGGTCACTAGCAGGAACAGTCTCCAGAGTTCTGAGTGCACTTCATCTCCCAGCAACCCCAGCGAACAGTTTATGGATGCCACACTCCTGACTCTCATTTTTCATAATTGACAGTTTACTTTTGCACTGTACTGAGACTCACTCAGTGCAGAGTATTGTTTGTGCCACTCTGCCCGCATTATTGAATGTTACATCCTGACCTGATCTTCTGATTTCCTGACCCTGTTTCGTCTTTAAATTTGTTTGCCTTTCCGCCTGCCCCGAATCTCGCCAGGTTCTTGATTACTATAGTTTTCTCCCTGATGCTACCATGCTTGTTGTTGACTCCTGCCTGCCCGACACTGATTTAGATTTGTGGACTTTTAGGTGAGCTAATAAACCTGCTACAATTGAATTCAGTCATCTGGCTGTTATTGTGACAGACAGGATTAATTACGTACAGTCTGTTCTATTCTATTCTATTCAATTTAGCTTGCCCTCTATTATGCACTTTACATTAGGTTTGTTATGGTGAATGATTTTAAAAAAATCCTTCTGATCTGTAATAAATAATTTGACTATTCATTCCATCTTTGTGACAACATTTAAAATCCCACATGTTTTTAAACCTAATAATTGTCATTGAATTTTGCCACCACACAAACTGCCTGCACATGTGCACACACACATCATTGTATTTTGTTGTGAATGTGGCATTAAATTACTTTCCTTTGAACCACATCTTTTACACACACAAAAATATAAAAGAAATATATTCAGATGTCTGACCTTACATAGTTCAGTTGAATGAACCATCACCAGAGGCGAGAATTAACACAACAAATAATTGGTATTTCCTTTGCAAACAGCACAAATTCACCAGTGAAACTGTTGTTTCGTTATTGAAAACAAGTTTAACTCACGTTTTTCTTTGTTTATTTTTTAATTCCTGTTCTGAAACACCTTGAATGGATAAACTAAGAAATAGGTTGAATACCAAACATTTCTCAGCATGTTGCTGCACAAACTCCTTCTGAAGGTAAAATGTAATGCCACAAACTCCAACACAAAATAGTTTGTTTGCCAAATGCAGAGCAATGAAGAGCCTCACTGAGGACCTGAACAGCTCATTTTCCAATAGTAGCATTTTCTATTTTTGTACGCTGATGACCAGTGAAGAGCTGTTGTCTGTCACACCTCTGATCTGAATTGACAAACAAATTAGAGGATGAATTAAGAGTCTTAAATAAAAGCCAATTGTCCAATTTCAGCTAATTGGAACAGAAGATGTAAGCAGTGGCTAGCTTGGCCTCAACTAGGATCCAAAAGCGACAATTGATCTATTCGCCTCTCCAACAGTTAATGATGTATGGAGAAACTGCACGTTCCCTCAATTTTTGAATGCACTTTTTTGTGTGCATGTACAGCAATTTACAATTGACTGAGCCTGAGAACTGGACTGAGTGACCCCTCCCCCTGTCATTCCAAACTGGAAGGACCCGCTGGTTCCAAGAAGCCAAACTCCCATAGACTTCTATTGGGAAATTAACAGCTATTACTCAGTCATTGTATTTGTCAGGATAATCATTCTTAACTATGATAATTTTTTTTAACATGTTCTCATTCATTTCTTTTTTTTTGCATGAGATACTTTATTTTTGGGTTAGTTTTTGGGTTGCCCTAACCTGTGGAGGGTGGTAGAGAGGAGAGGCTGCATCCTAAAAGGAGAGCAGGTGTGTCTTGCAGTTGCCCTGAAGCTCATTGAAAATGGGCCATAAGATTGTTGTGTGTGGTAAGTGTATTGTAAAGTATTCGTAAGGATAATTGCATGCACTTATATTGTATATGTGATGCTGTCATATGGTGACCTTCGCCACACTCTTGTAATTTCATAAAGCCTTTGTCACAACTGCTCCTATGGCTAAAAATGGGCTGCTTATGAGTGATAAATATGCAAAGCTGTGAGGATTGTGCCCTTGTGTGTGATTTTGTCAGATATACCTCCTGGTTTTGTTCAGGTTTTGTTTTGAGTTGTTCCCCAGTCAGTCACACCAGGTTCAAGTTGATTATCTTCCACAACATTTTTCATTTCAGTTAATTGCCCTCAGTGTATTTTAAGCCTTTATAACATGCATTTGTATGGGGGTTGACCTATACGGGTGCTGTTGGGTTTTGTGTTGTCCAAACCATGGAGAGTTGTAGAGAATAATAATAATAATAATACATATTATTTAAAAATGCCTTTCAAAACACCCAAGGACACTATACAGGTTCAAAAGTAAACCACAATAAAATCAGAACATGTTAAAAACAATAAAATAATTAAAATCATTAATAAAATCAGATAGCAAAAGATGAAGAATTGTGATCTGGAAAAGCAAATTTAAACAGGTTTTGAGTCTGGATTTAAAAATTAAAAGGGGGCAATGTTACAGAGGTCTGGGAGGAGAGAGTTCCAGAGTTGGGGAGCGGAGCGGCTGAAAGCTCGGTAGATGAAAGGAGCTGAAAGCTCCCCATGGTGACAATACGGGCTGGAGGGACGGAAAGCTGAAGGGAGGAAGAAGACCGGAGAGAGCGAGAGGGAGTGTTGATATGAAGGAGAATAGAAAGATAAGAAGGAGCCAGTTTATGGAGGGCTTTGAATGTGTAAAGAAGTTTGAATTGAATCCTGAAAACTACTGGAAGCCAGTGCAGCTGCTGGAGAACGGGAGTGATGTGATGGAAGGACCGTGTTCTGGTGATGATGCGGCCAGCTGAATTCTGGACCAACTGAATTTTATTCAGAGAAGAATGGCTGACAAAGAAGCGGAGCACAGGTTTATCCTGTGGCCACCTTGATGTATGTCATGAAAATTATACAATTGCCGTAGAATTGGTAAGTGTATCCTTGATTGGAAGGCAAATATAAGTTGCAAGCAAACAAACAGAAGATGCTGTCATACAGTGCCCGAACGCAACACTTTGTGACCACCCGTATTTGCCTCATGTACAGTGCAGGTGATTTGTCAGTGCCTGGGACGCCTGTAGGATGCTCGCACACACAACATTCTTATTGTCTAATTTCTTTATTTCTAACGAGGAGTGTGCACTTGTCACGTGAACAGCATTAATGGGCTTCATGCGTAGTCCTCAGAAATTGGAGGGTTTGAAAAGAAATAAAAACAATATGCTGCCCCTGCGTCTCCCCTGCGTCTTACCCTTACTTGCGTGTTGTGTTTGTACGCAAAATAAAAATATGCATCAACATTTTCGCTCTATTGGATATGACTTTACCATTTCCTGCAATCCATTTGTGTGGCCTTCACAGGTTTGAACATTTTTTGCCCTCAGACAACTCATATCCACCCATAAGGGCACTTGTGACTAAGCCATTAGGAATGTACAATTTTTGTTACCATACTGTTGTGGATATAAGGATATGGATGTTGGATTTCATCAAATCCTGCCATGGATTTATGCTTAGATTACAGTATTTCAATGCTAGATAAGAAGAGGACAATTATACAGAGAACTGACAATTGAACAGTTCAAGTGTGTCCAAACATTTGGCAGCAGTGCGGATGTTTCTGGTCAATTTAGCTCTTCAAACATCATTCTTACATCTTATAATAAAAACCAGACAGCTAATAATCACATTAAACATCATTCAGGAACTGTTGCCTTTTGCTTTTTCACTCATATTTTTTGATCTGATTGTTCTCTGCAAGACAGAATTTAGAAAAATCACGGTGACATTGACTTCCAAATTCTCTGTACCCTGAGGCTTAGAAGGTCTTCAGGTCTTTGGGCCTTAGGGCCATTTAAAAAAGGAGCCAGAGTGCCCTCTGTTTTTTTTTTTTATTATTAACATTAATACATTTCTGTTAGCGACAAGAAAAAAATGTGGCTATCCCCCCATTGTACAATCAAACCCATTTTTTTTTAATACGGGGGTTCTGTGCTGCTGCTTCTGTCTTTGTGGCTCCACTGAGACTCAGAGCTGCCAAGGAGAGTCAGGGTCAGCCAGGGACAAGCGAGAAAAAACACTAACCCACGGAGAGCTGAAGAAACATTACAGTGAAGCAGCTTGAATCTGAGAGTTCTGGTCTAACTAGTCGTCGTCCACTAATTTAACGATCTTAATATGGTTCATATTTTAGAAAAATGCTCTATATTAGTTTAGGGGGACTGTTTACTTTTGCCAGATTTCTGTGAACATCAATTTAACACAGAACAGATCATGCAGGGACAGGAAGTTGGGTACTGAGCTCAAAATAAAACACTAGGGGATTTTCAAAATAAATGAACATTATATATGGCGACTTCACAGCTCTCTCACTACGGTTCTGACACACAATTTATCTGTTTAACATATTATTTTCTGATTTGAAATGTCTTCTTCAGCCGCTGCTGCTGCGGCGGGGGTCTATGTGGGGATGGCTGGGCACTCTCCCTCCTTCTTTACACATTCCTCCATCCATTTTAGAAGAACATAAACACTCACCTGAGCACAGGTGTTAGCTCACCTTTGCACTAACAGTTTGCATGATTGAATGACTGAAATATTTCACACTAGTTGGTTTTAAGGCATAAGTATGCGTGTGAACACTATCTGTTTTGTGTACATGTCGACAGGTGGACATTTTTGCAGCTAGCAGGTGTGTTGATAACATTTGAGTGTGTGTGGACAGGCCCCGCCCTTTTTGTACTACATTTGAACCGTACCGTAATGATAAACAACCAGTAAACCTGTCTGCTCTGTGCTGCTGCATGGTCTTATCCTCCCCTCCCACTATCACCCTCCCCCCCCCCCATCTAACATCCCTCTCTCTTCCTCCCTCCTTTCCTTTTCCGTCCGGTCCAACACCAAAGATTTTCAAACATGGTTGAAATTCATAAAGTTTGGCCTCAATTACAAAAGGGGTTTATTCAGTCATGCCTTTGGTTTTTCTGAAGATTAATAACCCCTCTTGTTAAAGTAAAATATGTCCAACACAAGAGGCCTTCAACTCTCATCTGCCTGCCTAACTGTTGGACAGGACAAGTTAAAAAAAAGGAAAAAAAAAGAAATGTCTTCTTCAAACATTAGATACAGCTTGTAGGAACTGGATGTTTAGGAGTTGAAATGCAGGAAACTGGGCTTGGTGGCAGAAACATAAACCTTTGATGAATAAACCTGAGCAGGACAAAAACCGTGGAGAAACAAAAAGCAGATAAGGCGGTTGACCTGAACTGAAAAGCAGACACTTTTCCTCACTGAAGACAATAAACAGAAATGAAGACAGCTGTGGATGATTAACATGAACCTGGAGTGACTGACAGGACAGAATATGACCAAAAACACTGAAAAACTGAACTAAACTGCATAATCCTCACAGCAACATCATGATATCACTACATATTAATAATTTTAGCATTTTTAGCAAGGATGTCTTCATTTAAAATATTACCATCCGGATTAGCCTCAGATTCAGGAACAACAGTTTTGTTTCCGTTCTGGTCGTGGAACAGCGGACCAGCTTTACACCCTCTTTACGGTGCTGGAGGGTTTTTGGGAGTTCGCTCATTTGTGTTTTGTGGATTTGGAGAAGGCGTTCGACCGCGTCCCCCGTGGTATCCTGTGGAGGGTGCTCTGGGGGTTTGGGGTCCAGGGAGCCTTGCTGAGGACTGTCCGGTCTCTGTATGACCGGAGCAAGAGCTTGGTTCGCATAGCCGGCAGTAAGTCAGACTTGTTCCCTGTGCATGTTGGACTCCAGCAGGGCTGCCCTTTATCACCGGTTCTGTTCATAGTTTTTACAGACAGAATTTCTAGGTGCAGCCAGGGACCCGAGTGGGTCTTGTTTGGGGACTACAAGATTTCCTCTCTGCTCTTTGCAGATGATGTTGTCCTGTTGGCTTCATCGAGCCAGGACCTCCAGTGTGCATTGGGGTGGTTTGCGGCCGAGTGTGAAGCGGCTGGGATGAAAGTCAGTACCGCTACATCTGAGGCCATGGTTCTTGACCGGAGAAAGGTAGTTTGCCATCTCTCGGTGGGTGGAGTGTCCTTACCCCAGGTGGGGAAGTTTAAATACCTTGGGGTCTTGTTCACGAGTGAGGGCAGATTGAAGTGTGAGATTGACAGGCGGATCGGAGCAGCGTCCCTAGTTATGTGGTTGCTGTACCAGTCCGTCATGGTGAAGAGAGAGCTGAGCCAAAAAGCAAAGCTCTCAATTTACCGGTCGGTCTTCGTTCCAATACTTACCTATGGTCATGAGCTATGGGTCATGACCGAAAGAATGGGGTCCGAACACAAGCTGCTGGAATGAGCTTCCTCCGCAGGGTGGCTGGGCGCTCCCTTAGAGATGGGGTGAGAAGCTCGATCACCCGCGGAGAGCTCAGAGTAGAACCACTTCTCCTCCACATCAGAAAGAGACTCCTGGACGCCTCCCTGGGGAGGTGTTCCGGGCATGTACTACTGGGGTTGGCCCTGGGGAGGACCCAGGACACGCTGGAGAGACTAAGTTTCTCGGCTGGCCTGGGAACGCCTCGAGGTCCCCCCTGGAGGAGCTGGAGGAAGTGGCCAGGGTGAGGGAAGTCTGGGTATCTTTGCTTAGACTGCTCCCCCCGCGACTTGGTCACGGATAAGCGGAGGAAGATGGAGATGGAGACCATCTGGATTCAACTTAAATAATGTTGATTATGTCTGCAGCACATTGTCAATGTAAATAGCCTCCAGTGTTTTATTGCTTTGATATTTTCCTAGTCTATGATAAAGTGAACAAACTCATGTTGACAGTATTTTGTTTACATAATAGAAATGACCATTGTATCACTTTGACCTACATTAGCTTAGTATTAATCTAGTAGCAGTTTATTTTAAAATTTTGCTTAATTTCTGTATTGTTTAAAGAAAAAAACAGTGTTTTTGCTGCCCCTTTCCAGGTTTGCGCCCCTGTTGCTTTTAAAATCCTGTGCTTGTCCTTGGTCTGCAGGTATGTTTGTCCTCCAGAGTCCAAACAAGTTTTCTCACCAATTCCACACTGGTGATTATTAATAATTGTAAGTTAAGGCTGTTTCTCATACGACCTGCATCATATCAGTCAATGATTAAGGTCAAAAGTTATGGAACAGATGAACGGCCAATCGTTCAAGACTCAAATTAAATAAGGAACTAGATCATAAAGGATTCAGAATGTGTCTCCATACTGTAAACTGAGCAGAGGACTTTTACCTTGCAGCAATAACAATGCTGATGGGTATGATATGAATTCCCTCATATTGAATTCATTTATTAAATTATCCCTACACCTCCAGTGAAAATCAATGCATATAATTAGCAGTCATTGAGCTAAGCCCACTTGCCTATTCACAAGCCAAAGGTGCCACGAGGCGGTGTGGTAAATAGGTTGTTTTCTCTACGCCCCTTTTTTTCACCATTATGCCGATTGTAGGATACTCACAGCTGAGAGAGGGGCAATGTGATGAAGTATGACTGCTGTCACAATACAGACAACAGAGAGGCTCGGTGAAAAATGTAATTTTCCTTCTTCGGTGAAGCTGCAGCGGTGGAAAAGAATGAACCCGGCAGAATTATTCGCCTGCAACTACTAGAGCTTGTGGTAATTACAATAATGATGTCTCCCGGTCAAGGCAGAGCCAGTGCTGCAATCACACAGAAGCTGATCAAAAAATAAAAAAATTCAATACATATTAAAAAGAGCAGATGACAAAATGATGCCGTTTGGCCTTCTGCTAATAGGAAAGAAATAAGATAGCTTTAGCCCTGTTATTTCAAAATACATACCATATTTATATGGATTTATCTGTAAATGTTGACAAACTTGTGCAATTTTATTTTACTGATAAAAGTTCTTTGTTGATTACTTGGTTCAATGTTCATCTTTAACATTCTTTACTGAAAAGAAAGCAGTTTTTGCCTTCATAAAAATGGGATTCAGTGATATTATTCAGCCATAGAATATTGTATGCAAAGAGCATAGTTGACACGCTGACATTCACTAATGCTTTTACTAACCTCCATGGAGCCATGGCTGGCATGGTGCAGCTGGGATACAAGGTATAAACATTAATTTAACTGCTAAATTCATGTGATTTGTTTGTAAACATGGGAATTAATCTAATTGTAAAATACATTCAGCTAAAAATGAAAACAATATATGGATAAACATTTAAAAAATGTAGATTTTTTTTTTTCTGTTGAAGCCACTGGATCTTGTAAAAAAGCTTTGCTTTTTACACGAGGGTCAGTGGTTGTTGACCTGTTTTTGGAAGGAGGCCTGTCTTTTTAAAGAGGGCCTGTCATTGAAAGGCGCCCTGTCCATGGACGGGGGCTTGTCTTTGGATGGTTGCCTGTTATTGGAAGGGAGTCTATCTTTGGAGGTGGGCGTGTCTTTGGATAATAACTTTTGAACTGGATGTTTTTGGTTTGAACTGGAGGAGTCATGCTGATCGTTTGGCAGGCAAATGTCTCAAAGTTTCTTTTAAATCACATAAGTGCAGTAAAAAACAATAGATTGACAAAAGTCTTCGCCCAAATTAAAATTTATGCTGTTTTTCACACACCAACACACACTTTTGGAATAGCCATAGAACTTTGGAATAAACAAATACATTTAGGCAAACCCAAGCCACTCTTTAACCCATTTAATCTAAAATGTTCTTGTAAATAACATTTCTCATGTTTGCTGCTACTGAGAATTTAAATGCCTCATGAGTTAGATCAGTAAAAGACTAAACAAAGTCAGAATTTTACAGAACAATGTTTTATATAGCAAATAGTTGTGTAATGGGGGGAGTTGAATCTATGGTTTTAACAGTGAATTATTAACTTGAGATTGTTAAACAGAAATAAAATAGTAAGTTTTAGTGTAATATGTAAGTATGTCCAATCTAAATCCTAAGACTCTTTAGGCTCTCGTTTTAAAGGATACTTACAATGTCTTCTGTAACATGAAATTTAGTGATTTTGACTTTATTTGTTATGTATCAGACAATTGAAATAGGAAAAAAATGCTTCTATAGAACATACTTTTTGTTTTTAAACCAGTTGCATATTCTAGGAATTCAAATAGATCTTACAGAAGAATACTGCAGGAATTTCAGCCAACAATGCTTCTCAACCGAGAAAAAAAAAGTCCTTATGCCTTTTCAACTGGCTCCAGAAGACATGGTGGAAGGAGCAGGGACTGTGGGCTGCACAGATGTTCCCCCTCATATCCACAAGCGTGACACCACTGTCGCTGGTTTGCCATCGCATGGCGCCCGCTTACGCATCTTTCTTCTTGGTCCCTCCACATTACACACAGGCCTGTTTGATTCTGATGGGTCCTGAAAGCCAGGAGACATACGCAGCTGTAACAAAATCAATGCGCTTCGCCAGGTTTTCAAATCAGGGACATGTCTTATTATAATTACTAGCTGAGCAATTTTTCCTTTTTGCTGCAGAGAGACAAATTGTCATGGTGCCTCATGGACGGTTTTGTGTTTTCTTCTCCTCCCTCCTACCTTGTTGTCCTCCTTTCTTGTCCTGAGAGCAAAGGGAAGACAACAGTTTGGGAAGACGGACGGAGATGGGGCAGAACGGTGGGGGCAGTACTGATCTGCAAATCATTTATTTACGTTTGGCATCTGCATAATGAGGCAGTGAGCCAATGGCAGCCCTGGCTGGCTGTAGACAGGGTGGCATGCCTTCAGTTTTAATGGGCACAGTGAGGAAACTTCCAATCCTTCTTGACATTTCTCATAGCGAAATAAACGTGCTCTGGGTCAGAGTGTCTATTAGGAAGATAAGAGACGAGCAAGTCAATTATACTTCAATGACTGCATAGCCAGGGGACCTCATTAACATGATCAGGGAGGTCCAGGCTGCAGCAGCCCTTTCCTGTGTGTAGCCCCTGATTAAGTTGTGGAAGAATGACAGGGCCTTTTTTCTCCCTGCTTTATGCAGGAAAAGAAAGAAACTCAGAGACGTAAACATATTCAAATATAGCAGAATACACACACACATGCATGCGCACACAAGTACACACAAACAGTCATAAAGCAGACATCGCCAGGATGTGGTGTCTGGCCAGCCAGCCAGAAATTTTTGACACTTTCAAAAAAGTGAGAGGCGCACTCCGTCAGAGCTATGTGAGGAGATTTAATCTGCAGAGGAGGATGCTCTGGGAAAGCATTTGTGGCAGGGAATGTTGGGAGCTGTCATGCACTGCCTGGACGCATGGCCTTGGGTTGCGAGGCGAGGGTGGCGGCGAGAGCGAGGCGGGCGGGGTACGGGTTAAAAAAAGCAGAGCCTGGGGTTTGGTGGGCGGATTGGTGCATATTTTTCTCTCTCCCCTTTTCCTTCTCTTTTTCTTAGTGAGGATGCTGCGCTCTGTTGACATTGATGGGATAAGTGCAGACAAGGCACAGGGAGCGCGGCTTGTCTTTTCTAGTGCTTGCATAGTGTGCATCATTTCCAGCCGCTGCTCAACCAAGGCTAAAATTAATTATTACAAGCGCCTATATATGGAAAAGTGGGAACTGGTCGTTAGTCATCTCATTAGTGGAACGCCTGCTCCACTGTATTCTGTTTTAAACTTTTTTTAACTTCATATTTAGCTGAAATAGCTCTTGTTCATTTAGTGTACCTTTACCTAGCTGGGCAACTACTTGTTGTTGTCTGCCATGCAGAAAGACAGATCTGAACTGTAAAAATAGGACAAAGTTGATAAATAAATGTTTTTATGGTGAAATTACTACGAATTGTTCACCAATAAAGTAAAAGTAAAGAATTTTTACCAAATGCATATTTTATTTGATTAAAACTCAAACACCTTCTATGAAAGAATTGGAAAATCTCCTTTTAATTTGTTTTAGATTCAAATGAGCTCCAATCAGAATTTTCCTGGATTGAATAAATATGAGGAAAACCTGGAAGTTCTTTTTTTTAGTTTTTTTTTCTTCTTTGAAATTTAAATAGTCTTTTTAAATAAAAAAAGGGCAAAAATAGCTTCTACTCCATGTAATCTGTTCATCTGTAATCACTGATTCACTGTGATTACAATCACTGAAGGGAAACGTATTAAGAAAAGATAATAAGAAATAATTTCTTCTATTCTGACAGTATAGAGAAACCATTCAAGGGGTCTCATTCCTCAATGTTTGACATGCTTCAATAAGGATGGGCTTCTAATGTAGCAATAAAACAGATCTAATTTCCTCAAGTTACCTTTCTTAGGCCAAAGTTGTGATGAGATTCTTTGGTTTTGGTCTTTTTTGTAACTCGGTGAAGATGACAGAAGCGACAGAAACAAGCCTTTGTTCCCATGCAGGCACACCAAGCACATACAAAGGCATCCCACTAGAAAAGCTCCTGCTCATCTCTGCTTGCATACCTCTCTTATTGCTCTCTGAAACATGAATGATTTGATTACTTGATGACAGCTTATTTCTTAAATCTGTTTCGGCACCATATGTGTCTAATGTGCGGCTTGCCCGCCGTGCGACTGCCTTGCCCTGAGGTCTGTGAGGGGCTGGAGCAGTTTTTAAACCTGGAGGGAGGATTGTCTTGTGAGCTCAGACGCTCGCTTTGCAAATGCGCATCGGACTGAATTCAAGTGCATGTTCAAGAAAATGACTCCCCATTGCCATGCATTTTGTCTGCTACCACTCTCTCTTTTTTTGTGGTTTTAGAATTTAACAATGCTGCTCAGGGCTAAAAGTTCTGTTTCAGAATATCTTGGCCTTGGCAAAGCAACCAAATCAAGCAGAACAGAGCTTCAGGAAAGCTTCTCTTTCATTATTTCCATTGGCCTCCAGAAGAAGAATTCTTGTTATCGTAATTGGCTCCCTATTTTCCCTCTTGCGGGAATCTGGAAACAAAACAGCGCTTCCCCGTTCCATGTAAAGTTAACCTGCTTTGCAACCTGTGTCCTATCAGTTTAATCGGGCCTTCAGTTGATGTAACTGGATGACAACGATGCCTTGATGATAAATCATGAGGCTGGCAAATATATTACCTGTATTTCTTTCCTTCTTTTGTAGCTTTCTCCTCTGAAAGCAGTGAGAATTGTGGGTACATGTGCTAATGCAGCTTCATGAACAGCGAAAGAATTGGACTTAAAAGACAGAGCTCTGAGTTTTTTCTAAGACGCTCTGCCAATGTATTGTTTGGTGGCACACAATGTGATCAATCAGATAAAAAGTTCCTTTAACAAAAAAAAAACAATTATCATGTCATATTCTGTAAACATTCATGTTGTCATGCAGGACAAAAAACAGAAAAAGAAAGAATGCTTCTATTGTGTTTAGAAAGCTGCACATTTGGTATCAGCAGATCATTCCAATGCGTTTTTGTCTCAGCTCAAAAAGTTTATCCTATTTTGAAGTTAAAATGGATTTACGTCATAATTTACGGATTGAAAAAAGAAAACTCACAAAACAAACTTTCTACTGTGAAGCTGTTTTACTTTTTGATATTCTTTAATTTTAATTTAATCATGTCAATCAACTCTTAGAAAAGGAAATATCAATTCATTAAAACCATAAACTGGTTGACGTTAAAGGCAGATTTTTGTCCGTGTTAATCAGCTGTTTTCCTGTAATTTTTTATGTAAGAATTTAGAATTTTTAAAAATAATATTCAGTTTCATTAGTATTTTGTAAAAACGTTTTTTTATGACAAAACAAACATGGTCTCAGATAAAAACTGATTAAAAAAGATATTTAATTGAGCATACTTAAATCAGAAATTAAATCAAAATCTTTGAGTCTAATTGAATTAATCCAATATATTTGACAGCCCTATAAAGAACACACAATCATAATGGATACATTTTAAACTTGTATATTTTTTTCCTTCTAATGTTATTTCAAATTTCAATCATGTGTGTGTAAGATGTTTAATATTTATCTTGCTTTCGTTTAAGCTGCTATTTGTATTTTACCAGACTTCAGTGAAAAGTTACTAAGTACAATTTAATAGGAGAATTATCACTTGATCCATTTTTAATTTAGGAAAAATCAAAAATGTAATATTAAAAATTAAAAGCCTTTCATTTTTAAATTTATTTGCAGAGGTTTTGGTGATCTCTGACGTTTGGTTGCCGTAGAAATACTAACAATTTATTTTGTCTTTTATTGCTTCTTTAACAACTTTCTCACTTTGAATTTGTCTTTCTCTTTTATTTTAATATTGTCTTTTCACATTAATTATGGCCACTTAATGATAAAGCAGCCTGCTAAGTTTGTATCTGCTGTGGTTTTTTGCGATGTGCTTAGAGTTTGCCATCTTTTCTTGATTCCTCAAAGAATTAAAAGAAGCTGCTTGTAACCGTGACACCTAAACGAGCAGGCTGACCTAAGCATTGGCTGAATTCATCCTATTGCAGACATACACACCCATTCACATGGTGGCTGAGCCTGCCTTTTTAACGTGGTGAAAAAAGCAGTCTTGCTAATTATGATGCAGAGCAGGTGAACTCTGGAGGTCTCAGGTCAGGATGAAGGAGTCCCAGTCAAAGAGCTTTTTGAAACCAAGTTTCCTCTTTGATTCACCTGCCTCAAAGAAACTTGCCAAGTTTTATAAAAGCAGAAATATCAAACAACTTTTTGTGATGTATAAAATGCATCTGAACAGCAAAGAGGAAAAAGCCTGGCTCAGAGTAATGTGAATGACCTCAGACTCACATAAGTGCATTCATCGTCAATCAAAGAGAAGACAGAACAGTTCCTTGTTCAGCATCCAAACTGTATGAAGAACTGACACTTTTGAAATGAAATTGGCCACTTTTATGTTTTCCTGCTCTTGCAATTAATTTTTCTCAACAATTGAAATACACTGGCCTTGCTAATTCTTCTCTTTTGAATTAAGTCAATGCATGAACGACCAAGAAGGTCAGTCTGTGGTCTTTGGATACAAACTATCCTTTATTAATCTGGAAATACAGCTCAGAGCTTCTTCAAGGTTTGTTTTCTTGTAGAAACCAAGTCCTGGGTTAGTGTGGTGCAAGTACAACCTGGGATTCTTATAGAGGCAACTTCAAGGAGAAGGTTTGCCAAAGGTGGACTGCATGTTTTTTTTTGTGAAAATTTAATTGTGAGCGGCAGTGGTCATTATGGGATTCAAACCAACCATTTAGCTCTGCCAATAGCCTATCTGCCGCGCCAAATTGACCTTCGCACTAAGGATCCAGACCTGTGATTACAATGCTCCTTCAGGCAAAAAAAAAAAAAAAAAGCTCCCTCTAATAATTGATATGTTGAGCTTCCACTGCACTGTTGAGCAGGGAGAGAGGAGCAAAGTGATTTCCTGGTGTAAGCAGACAAATAAAAAGCTTCACTGAATGTTTTTGCCATCTCAGATTCCTGCTGAAGGGGTGACACTGGCTGTGGTGCAGAAGACTACTTTGTTTGAAGTCTCTTCGTGAAAGTGGAAGATGAAAATGCTCAAAAATATTCAATGCTGATTTGATTTTTGGCCGCCCATCAAACACAGCAGGTTTCTTTGCTCTGCTTCTTCAGCAAAAATGATCAAAAAAAAGATCTTTTTTTAGATTCAAATTTAAATTTCTTTCCATCTACTTTTCTAGTTTATAATACAATTTCTATGTATATCTATCCATCTATCTATCTACATATATATACATATATTTTGCGGGATTGCCCTCCGTAATCTTTTACAGCTCCTCCTGCTGCAGCTTTATCCACTCCTTAAGCTACGGCGCAGACCTGCTTGTGGCCTTTCTTGCTTTCTCATGATTTCTAGGATGCACCCAGAGATTTTCATTTATAACTTATGGAAGTTCTTTTAGGTCATAATTTAAAGTAATATGCTATTCTAAATTGACTATTCAATTTGCCATTTGAGGAATGCAATTTGAAAATGCACGTTTCAATTGACAATTTATACAATTTAGGCATGGAATATGAAGACACATTTTGCAATTAGAATACAATATTAAGATTTAGAAAGTAATATGACAATCTCAAAATAAAAAATTACATTAAAAAATCAATTGCATTTTAAATTTTCATGGGTTTTTGATGTCATAATTAAAATTTACAATTCAAAATAAAAGAAATGACATTTCAATACATAATTTGCTTTAAATTCATTTTAAAATAACTAAGTAAGAACTGCAAATGTTGTGATTTTTTGGAGGACATCTATAGGGCTGCTGCGTCTTTTAAGACAGTGGTCCTCAACCCCTGAGCCATGGAACGGGACCTTTCAGAGGGTCACTTGGTACCAGGCAACAGACAAAAAAAAATCATATATACAATAACAGATTATTTCCATTTTGTTTATTTTCAGACCCTAAAGGAAGTGTTATTTTTCAAAAACCTCCTGAATTCTGTTCACCATATCTGTCTTGGTCCTGTGACTTAAAGCGGCTACTCTGCTAAGTTAGTAGCCCACAGCTTAAAAGCTAATATTCAAACAACAAAACTTATTTAGAAAGTTTCTTTGGTGAGAAAAGAGTCAGTGAGGAAACCGGAAAAGAGCCTTTAACTTCACAGAAAAATGAAGCTGCTGTCTACAGACAAATCCAGGAGTCTTCCTCCAAATATATTGAGACATTTGTTTTTTGTTTTTTTTAACTTGTCCTGTCCAACAGCTAGGCAGGCAGATGAGAACTGAGGGCCTCTTGTGTTGGACATATTTTACTTTAACAAGAGGGGTTATTAATCTTCAGACAAACCAAAGGTATGTCTGAATAAACCCCTTTTGTAATTGAGGGCAAACTTTATTAATTTCAACCATGTTTGAAAATCTTTGGTGTTGGACCGGACGGAAAAGGAAAGAAGGGAAGAAGAGAGAGGGATGTTAGAGAGGGGAGGGGGGGGGATTAGGAGGGTGATAATAGGAGGGGGGGGGGGGGTAAGACCATGAAGCAGCATAAAGCAACAAGTTTACTGGTTGTTTATCGTTACGGTAAGGTTCAAATGTAGTACAAAAAGGGCGGGGCCTGTCCACACACACTTAAATGTTATAAACACACCTGCTAGCTGCAAAAATGTCCACATGTCAACATGTACACAAAACAGATAGTGTTCACACACGCATACCTATGCCTTAAAACCAACTAGTGTGACATATTTCATTCATTCACGCAAACTATTAGTGCAAAGGTGAGCTAACACCTGTGCTCAGGTGAGTGTTTATGTTCTTCTAAAATGGATGGTGGAATGTGAAAAGAAGGAGGGAGAGTTCCCAGCCATCCCCACACCAAGACCCCCGCCGCAGCAGCAGCGGCAGCCGGAACCCCCCCAACGCCACACGGGAGCTGGCAGGGAACAACCGCCCCCGGGCGACCAAATCCGCCACCCAGGCCAGGGCCAGCAGGACCGCCGCGAGGCCCCCAGAGTCAGAGAGCAGGGAAGCACGGGGGGAAAGAGAGCGCCGCCCCAGCCCAACCAGGAGAGCAGCCCCCCCCCCCCCCCCCCGCCGCGCCGGGAGAGCCCAATGCACACAGAGACATTTGTTACCAGTAGCTGCTCTGTGTAAATATACAGTACAGACCAAAAGTTTGGACACACCTTCCTATTCATTTAAATGAGATGGTGTGTCCAAACCTTTGTCTATACTGTATGTGGAGACTCTCAATCCATTGTTTCACACACGCAGAAAATAAAGTTGCAGTCAAGGTAGATTCCTGTTTATTCTATGTTTGAAGTTTAGAGTCTTACGATGGTTGTGTCTTTTTATTGTGCTTTATATATTTATCACACCTTAACAGTCAACTATAGTTGTTAGCATCCAGTTGTTAGCATCCACTTTAATGTTAAAGGGAAAATCTTCATCACAAAATCTAAGTTCAAACCCTTAGAATAGCCCCCCCCCCCCCCCCCATATGTACGTTTTTGTTATGCTGTATATCATAGGTATGTATTCATCTGTTTAGATCTAGATAGATACATTTTTTCCTTATTCAATACTGCTTAACCTTTGTGCTATCCTAGGCATTTTAACAATGGGAGTTGGGTCATCTAGACCCACTAGACAGTGCTCTGAACCTTTTTTCTTCAATGATTTGTGATCTTCACTGGTGTCCATGGATTACATGAAATCTTTCCACCTTCATCCACCTTTGTCATGGTAGGGAGAACACGTCAAAGTAAGGGTGGGGTCAAAGGAAGGCACAAGGGTTAAAGAAAATCCATTTAATACCGAAACATTCCAAATGTAATGCGTTAGTCCTTCCTAGAGCAAAGCAGCCTCTCATTATGATGCTGCCACCCCTGCAATTAGATACAGCACAGTGTTTTGGGTTTTGCAAACTTACTTTTTTTGTTATTCAATTCCAGGTGTGAACATTATTGTCAGAAGTCAGAGCTCTGTCTCCCCCTCTGGTCACCAGCAGGAACCGTCTCCAGAAATATAACCCTTGTGCTATCCTAGGCAATTGGGAGTGGGGTCACCTAGACCCACTAGACAGTGTGCTGCACCTTTTTTCTTCAAATGATCTTCAGTAGTGTCCATGGATTACATGAAATCCTCTCCACCTTTATCATGGTAGGGAGAACACGTCAATGTAAGGGTGGGGTCATCTGGACCCCATAGGATAGCACAAGGGATAACTACACTACATCGCCCATCAACCCCATGGTACACTTCCTGCCTGCCTGACCCTGATTTAGCTTTGTGGACTTTTGGCTGAACCAATAAACTTACTGCATTTGGATCCAGCTGTTTTATGTATTATGCCTGTTTTATAACAGTTATGACCACACATTCACAGTTCGTTTGATTTTAGTTGCATATTTTACATCAAAGTCTATCTTCATTGGTGGGCCAAAGATGCTGAGAATCTGCCAGGAAAGCATGATGAAGGTTTGAGCCCTGGGTTTTCTACCTGTGCCCTGTTGTTGCAGCAGAAAATCGTGGGATCTTTGTATATCCGGACCCAGTTTGCAAGTCTGAATGAAGTTTGACTATTATTGATGTCTTGACATAATGTTGTACTAGCTGTTGTCAACCTCCAAATGAAATTTGAACTTGAGTTAAATTATTTAAAAAAAGATTGAAATAATCTATGATTTTATTTTTAATAAAAATGATCGAGGATTTAAGGTACTTTCAAAATGTAACATTTATTTTTGAAACTTGGTGGAATACTTTTGACTAATTTTATTTTGGTGTCAGAATTAAACATTTTTTCTAAAATGTTAAATTGAGGAAAAATAAAAGTTTGGAAACAATTTTGTTTTTCCCTGGAGGGCTGTCAAAATGCTCCTCTATAGATCAGGGTCTTTTACATTTCTCACACTTGGCCAATGTGCTGGTTAATGTAGCCTAACAGTCAGATTAACCGGTCAGTAATTAAATGTTATTCATGCAGCCCCTCCCCAGACCTTTTTGCTCCTTCACTTATCTTTATGTCATTAAATTTAAAAACAAAGCCAGCCTTGAGTGTCGCGTTCAGTGATTAGAGCTGGGTTGGGACCCAATTAACGGCATGTAGCTAAACGCTCAAATAGCAAAGAAAAAAGCAGCCAAAGGGGGACATTTCCTGAGGACATAATCAAGTCTGATCACATCAGCTTTAATGGGAATTGCAATGCCTGCTGGGTAGACGTTTAAGCTAAAGGTAACAGCCTGAAAGTGTAGGAATTGTCAAGTTATTTGATCCAAAAAAGGTTTTTTTTTCTAGGAAATTTGTTAGAAAAATTGAACATTTATGTGAAACAGTGATGTTCAACATTGGAGGCCTTTTCAATTTCTTTCACTTTTCAAAATAGCTGCAGAGGTTTTGATGACTCTTCATCCTCTCCCACTATTGACTCTCATAATAGGTAGACAATCCTAAATTCCCAAATGTTTATCTCCATCATTTAAATAAGTGAGAGGCATAAATGGGATTAAGGGTTCTGTGTGGGTTGGGGGTGGGGATGGGGTCTTCTTTTATATTTTATATTGTTGAGCTTGTTTTACGTTTTTGTTCTGGTGCTAAATACTGTGTGTATGGAAAGTGCTATACAAATAAAGATTGGTTAATTTGATTTGATTATATATATATATATATATATATATATATATATATGCACAGAAATAGGTGGGAATAGAAATAGAAGATAGGAAAAATACACCCATTAAAAGAAGGATAAACGGTTTACTGTTTACACTTATTCCAAAACTGTAGAAAATACTTATTCTATACTTTAAAAATAATAGCCCTATAGAAAGTAATTTGTATAAAAAGCTTAGCAAAACGTGTATAATTGTTCATAAGTTTTATTTTTAACTATCAGTACAAGTTCCTGAAACCTTGCATCAGTCATCATAAATGCTGAGAATAATCAATCCTGCAAAAATTTGCTTGAATGCCTGTTGTCCCTGCACAACCAGGCTTTGGGGGTCCTATCATTTCCCAGTGATCCGCCTTCTTCTTTCCTTGTCTGACAGTTATGAAGATCATTTGCAGTCAGGAACATCTCTATGTACTGGATCTTCAGCTCACATTACTCTTGGGAAGTCTGGACTCTTTAAGTTGTAACCTTATGATCCTCCAGGCCAAACTTAAGAGGACACCAGAGTCTTAACCTGTCCCAACCAGCACTCTGGATTAATGCTACTCACATCCCATCACATCCTTGGCCATAACAGAGGCTCTTCAGACTGCAGAACCACAAATCTAAGGAGGCATCACTGGACCCAAGACCTGCCTGAGTTTATCCATAGCCTCAGGTTCTTTGACTTCACAGACCAGCTCTGATGGCCTCAGGGAAGAGAAACAGCAGCACCAGAGAGGAGGAGAGAGGATGATTGACCCAGAAACAGGAAGAGCTCAGACACTGGGTGGTCACATAACCAAAAAAAAGCTTTTGGTCATTTTTGCAATTCAGAGGTTTGCTTGTGACTGAAGTGGGGCAGGTTACTTCCAGACTGTGTAACTTACAGATACAGCCATAACTACAGAAAAACATGATCATGCAGATTTTTAAAAACAGTTTACAAGTGAAGGTGCCTACAGATAGAGGGGGTGTAGAAACTGAAAAACCACATAAATAAGAACTACAAAGAAACGCTTCTGTGTGTCGGTATGTGGCCCTAAGCTTTGGAATGGGTTAAGCAAGGATGCACACGTATTCATCAATTCAAGAAAATGTAAAACACATAAAATAGAGCTGAGGGGGCTAAAAGGTTAACTTTTTAATGACTTTTTTTTGCAATGAGAAACTTTTCATTTTTTCACGTAGAACAGAAACACATCTAAATACATTTTTACAAAATTACTGTGAATTTCATTTTTTTTTTGTCAAAATTAAATTTTGATTCACTGCAAATGTTACATATTATTCACTTTTAAATGCTTAAAGTAAACTTTAAAATTACACAACTCTATAAGAACATAACACAAATAGTTATCTTAAGTCAAAAGTACAAACCACTGTGGTTTTGATCACAGAAACAAATCTTTTTTTCTTGTGTGGCCCTGAGGGCTCTGAAGGTCAAGTACCCACATCTTATTGCCATGGGCTTACAATGGCTTGTAATGTCATTTAGAGAATCACCATCAAGAGATCATAGTTCTTGTGAAGTGATTGAGGCTGCATATCATTGTTTTTATATCAGGAGCCTGTGGGACGCATATGGTTGGCGTACCGGACTTTGGACATGCCTGACTTGGTTTCCTACATTTTGGGACCTACTCTGCAAGTTCCTGACAGAATTCATGAGAACTACATTTATCAAAGGGGTTCAGCTGCTCTAATTAATATGCAGGACTTGTTTATTAGTGGGGTGGAAAGATAACACATCAGTGCAGCATGGAAACCAATGATATTTTTGCGTTCATTCATCTTTCATTCATTCAGTCATTCATCTTCTTCCGTTTTATCCCTTTCAGGGTCACAGCCTGCCTGAGCCTATCCTGGCCACTTGTGGGCGAAAGCAGAGTACACCCTGGACAGTTCGCCAGTCTGTCGCAGGGCCACAATCACACACCCATTCACACTCACACTCACACCTAGGGACAATTTAGAGTTGCCAGCTGACCTTTTTTATGACCATTTTTTGACCATTTTTATGTTGTTTTTTTATAAAGTGAATCCTAGTTGGATTTATGGAGCATTTCAAAAACTGCTGATCTACTGGGATTTTCACCCACAATCAGATGGACTAAAGCAGCAGAAGAAAACACTAGGTACCACTCCTGTCAGCCAAGAACAGTAAATGAGGCAATAATTTACACAGACTCACCAAAACTGGACAATGGCAGTTTTGCCAGAGTCTCCTTTTCTGCTGCTGCTACATTCAGATGATAGGGTCAAAATTTGGCATCAACGACATGAAAGCATGGATCCATCCTGCCTTGTATTAACCGTTCATGCTGGTGGTGGTGGTATAATGGTGTGGGAGATATTTTCTTGGCAAACTTTGGGCCCTTGCCAACTCTGCATGGTTTTGGCTTCCACAGTCACCGGGGGCCTCATTTATAAAACTTTGCGTAGGATTTGCGTCAGAAGTGGCGTACGGATGAAACATAGGACGTGCGTATGCACAGAAATATTCGGATTTATAAAACCGTGCGCACGCAAATCCTACGCATCTTTCCCTTAATAAATCACAACCAATTCTAAATGCAGCGCAGCTTTTGCGGCTTCATGACACGCCCATAGTTGCCCATAAATAGTCTGTGAAATGAATATTCATTGATTGCGAAACCATGGCAAACACTGAGAGGAAATGAAAAAAACGTAACTTCACTCAATGTGAAGTAGAAGTTATCGTTGTGTGGGGGGTGGGGGGGAACACCGAAGCTGACCCCTCTTGATGAGAGACTGGCGTTAATAATTGGGGAATCCCTTTTAAGTGGAGTGGTGACTGAGGCGCAGGGGGAACACCGACGCGCCAGATGCACCGGGTGACACACCCCCAAAAGCCCGCAGAGGTCCAACAGGACGCCTCGAGGAAGTCGGAACCGGCTCATAAGCCACTCGTCCTCGTTTTCCAACAAGTCTCCTTGCTGTCTAAAGATGCGTTCACTCCGAATTCTTCCATTTGCCACATCTTCTAAGAGCGCAAGATCAGCCATTGTGCGTCATTACGCATTGTGATGGGGCATTTTATTTCTATCCATTTATTGCATCTGACAAGCTACAGATGTCGGTAATAATCGACGTGGAAATGGGAAATTGATCAGCGCAAATGTAATTTCTTGTTGCTTTCTGAATGGTTGAGACATACGCCATACATAACTAAACTAACTAAACTAAAGGCATATGCATGTATACCATAATTCCATAGCTTATGAAGAAATGTTTTACTATGAAAACAACTTTCCCCAGTGGACAATTAATACATCTCTCTCTGTCTATCCATCTGTCTGTCTAATTGCACCTAAATCTGCTCTGCAAGACGGACACATTGACGGGAATATCAGTTTTGTACATTATTTCGTTCTGTTAACTATATTATTTATGAGGATGAATTGCACAACATGCCAATATTGCAGAACATATTTCACTTTTCTTTCTGCAAATAAGTGTTCATTTGAATTTCTGTTGTAATTTTCGTTTGATTTTTTTGTTTGTTTCACTGCTGATCGATCAAACGGGTGTTCGTGTAGGCTGTTAATTGTAAGACTTGCTTTGTGAAGTCTTCATGTTATTTATGAGAGGCAGTATTGTCATTTTCACTTTCACGTGTTTCTTCCATCTGCCGACGGTGTCGCCGTTTCTCATTTCACCCATTTTGTGTATACGCCTGGGTCAGAGCTTGTGTGAAGGACCGCACATTTTCCCGTCAAGTTTGCTTTTTATAAATCTCAATTATTGCGTAGAATGGCGTACGCTTTCTTTTGTGCGCACCCAACGTTTATAAATGAGGCCCCAGATCTCAACCCAGTAGATCCCCTTTGGGATGTGGTGAAACGGGAGATTGGCATCATGAATATGCAGCCGACTATCTGCAGTAACTGTGTGATGCTATCGTGTCAATATGGACCAAACTCTCTGGCAAATGTTTTCAGTACCTTGTTGAATCTATGCCACCAAGGATTAAGGCAATTCTGAAGGCAAAAGGGACCCAACCAAGGTGTACCTAATAAAGTGGCTGGTATAGAAAGGTTTTCAGTATATGAGCCCGCCTTCAGTTTCAGCAGAACTGTCATTGTGCGATAATGTGATCATATTAGACCATGTTTCCAATTATTTTGCTCACTGTTTAGAGGTATTGTGCTCAAGGCTGTTGGGGCAGTGAAGCTGGGCCTCCAGACCATTGTGCCTCTCCACAAAAGATAATTAGCCATCCACCTATTTGCAGCCTAAGGACAACCACACCGTGGTTCAATTCGAACAGTTGATTTTCAATAATTGACCTGTTCTGCTTGTATGTATTTCAGATTAAGAATTCATCAAACCTGTGCATTCATTCGCCTTTTTTGTTTTGTTTTTGGCCATGAACAGTGTAGCAAGTGTTTAAAAATAGCGTAATCACAGGCCCATTATGGAAGAACA
Organism: Oryzias latipes; assembly: GCF_053564925.1. Lineage (NCBI taxonomy): Eukaryota > Metazoa > Chordata > Actinopteri > Beloniformes > Adrianichthyidae > Oryzias > Oryzias latipes. The sequence continues at coordinate 6,016,114 of NC_136252.1, read as the reverse complement.
CACATGGGGATTTTTACTTTTTCCCATTGTACCAGGCAAATTTGGGATGCTTTGTTACCCGAATGTGTGAAGTCAGAGTTCAAAAACAATATTTTGTTTTTACTAGAGTTTTTTTGTTTGTGTAATGTTTAATACAGGACTTTCCAGTTAAATTATTATTTCTAGATGATTTTTATCCTTTAATGGAAGAGGATGACAATAAATACACTTGTTTGTTTATGTCGACTATAGAGCTACACACTAAAAAGTAACTGAGCCAAAATTTTCATTTATATCAAAGAAGAATCATTTGAAATGAACAATACAAATCAATAGTGTTCTGCACTGATCTTCTTTATTGTTTCTAATTGACTTGGGATATCAAAGTCATTAAATCCCCTTTTTCAATTTAAAGCTGTTTATAGACACAAGCTGCAATCCTTTGACTTCCAGAATGAAACTCTTGATAAAAACAAACAGAAAATTGACAGAATCAATAAGTTTGGTAAGTTTTGCATTGGAACACATAGCAAAATTTCTTAACATTAATATAGTTTTACAATTTTTTTGTTGTGATGTTGATTACAAACAACAGCAAAAGCACAAAAGAGATATGATCAGCATTTGCTATCAACTTGTTTGATGATGTTTTGATGTTTCCTTTTAAATGCCTGCCTCCTTGTTTCACTCGACAACTAAAACCTTGTCATGTGTCATGTGAATGCACTTGTCTGATTTACCAAGCCAATCTGAGGTCACATTTAGGACAATCCATGGACAGGATACGAGGCATAGAAATAAAAAATGTTCCCTATATTTTCCTTCACATTTTTACTTTTTGTAATCTGCACAGGGAGTTGACAAAACTGAGCTACGATTTTCTCTGCAGTTATGTTCTAACCCTTTGGAGCTTTTTGGATTTACCTGCAGAAATATAGAAAATATTTGTTTGACCTTAAAATATCCCGGGTTTGTTTTTTATATTTTAGGTTTTTTGGGTGGGATTTGCCTAAAAAAGTTATTCATCTGTCTGGGATGACCCTTTTGATTAAAAACATAGTCTGGCTTTTGGCGGGGGGTTAAGGGAGTACAGATACAGAGAGGGGGAGGCAGGAGGTTCAGGGAAACAAGATATTTAATAACAAAAACTAACACAGGAGGGTTATAGTAGGACGGGGGGGGATAAGCCCATGAAGCAGCATAGAGCAGCAAGTTTACTGGTTGTTTATCATTACGGAAAGGTTCAAACGTAGTACAAAAAGGGCGGGGCCAGTCCACACACACACTCAAATGTTATCAACACACCTGTTGGCTGCAAAAATGTCCACATTTCAACATGGACACAAAACAGATAGTGTTCACACACGCATACTTATGCCTTAAAACCAAATAGTGTGAAATATTTCATTCATTCAATCACGCAAACTATTAGTGCAAAGGTGAGCTAACACCTGTGCTCAGGTGTGTGTTTATGTTCTTCTAAAATGGATGGTGGAATGTGAAAAGAAGGAGGGAGAGTGCCCAGCCATCCCCACACCAAGACCCCCGCCGCAGCAGCCAGAACCGCCCAACGCCACACGGCAGCAGGCACAGAACAACCGCCCCCCGGGCGACCAAATCCGCCACCCAGGCCAGGGCCAGCAGGACCGCCGCAAGGCCCCCAGAGCCAGAGAGCAGGGAGGCATGGGGGGAAAGAGAGCGCCGCCCCAGCCCAACCAGGAGAGCAGCCCCCCGCCACGCCAGGAGAGCCCAACGCAGGTCCCCACCGGAGAAGGGCGCCCACAGCCCCAGACAAGCACCCCATCACCACCCACGAGTTCTGGGCATCCCCCCGCCCCAACCCCAGGTACGAACCAGGACCCCCCAAGGGAGACCCCCTCCACACTCCAGGCAGCCACCCACCCGGCCCACGGTTGGTCCAGGGAGGAGCAAGGCAGGGGCCAGCCGCCCCGCCCAGGAGGGGAGCACCCTGGGGAAAAAGGGGGCCCACAAGGGGTGTTGTAAACATGGCCCGACCAGGCTCGGCCACAGTTGGAAATTTGGCAGGGCCAATGTCATTTTTAATCATATCAGTGTTTTAATTATCAATAATTTCTTTTTGCTACAACATAGTTTGCTGCAACACATTTAAATACTTTAATTAGAATTTTAGTTCATCCAACATATTTTATTTAGTCAATATCATCATATTTTATAGCTAATGCTCTGCTTTAAACCAGTGATTTTTAACCTTTTTTAGCCAAGGGCAAGGCACACTTTATCCTTGACAAAAATCCCGCAGCACACCAGCATCCAAAAATTGAAAAAAAAAGGAGAAACTCATAGTATGTATTGATCTACAGTCCCTTTGCAATCTCACATGCATTTTTGTGATAATTGTGGCAGAAAAAGCTGGAAGTTGCAGCTGTTTTTTTTCCAAAAGATGTAATAAAAGTTAAGTTAGTTTTCATTATTTTTTAACTAAATTACTCGAAATTTTACCCTGGTAGTTGTTCCCTACAGTTTATTAAAATGCAATTTTATGTAACCTCACAAAAAAACAAATATATTCTTTCTAAATAGTGATTTATTTTTTTAAATATTTCTTTTAATGTTGGTGAAAAAGCAATTGTAATTTTTGAAAACAATTGATCACAAGATGTTTGATAAATTTTGCACAAAAAACTAACATTATATTTATGTTTTCTGTAGCTGCGCAAAAAAGTGAACATGTTGAAGTTTTATTATATTTTCTTTTGTCTGATTCAAAAATAACAAAAATATTTTTTTTAATTTTAGATGATAAAATTGTTTCAGTGTAGTTTAATTGCGTCTGTTGGCCTTAATCCTGTTTCTTAAAACCCTTATGCTATCTTAGATGACCCCGCCCTTACATTGACGTGTTCTCCCTACCATGACAAAGGTGGATAAAGGTGGAAAGATTTCATGTAATCCATGGACACCAGTGAAGATCACAAATCATTGAAGAAAAAAGGTTCAGAGCACTGTCTAGTGGGTCTAGATGACCCAACTACCAAAGTTAAAGTGCCTAGGATAGCACAAGAGTTACATTTTGTTTTTACTTCTTGTTACATTTTACATATAAAACAATCCAGACGTTATTAGAAAAGTGTTTCAGTTAGAAAGATGACTTGGACCAAACTCTGGGATGTTTGGATGTTAATAAACACAAACTTTGAAGGAGAACTTAACTGTTGACCTCTGACCTCTGATTTCATCAAGAAGATTGAAAAACTGTTTGATGTGTGTTCATTGTGGTTTCAAGGGAAGACTCATTTTACGCTGAGACGTTGTCACTTTAACCCTATGCATCATGGGAGATGTAGTGCAAAAACCCATGCCAATGCCAGAAAGACTTCCGTCTCAGATACCGGATCCGGTGTAAAACTACACAGCTAAAGACGAGCTTTAGCTGGTATTTTTGTTGGAACTGAGAGACTTTACGAGCTAAATTAGAACAAGGAAGTGAAGGCTTTAACCACTTCTGATTGGTCAGACTGACAACGGATGTTTAAGCCTCCAACAATGATTCGAGGAGAGAGTTAAAGGGGCGGGACTTTTCCGAAAACAAAGCTCAAGCTGCGGCTAAATCGCGGTACCGTCATTCTTGTCTAAATATCTTTAACAAGCCTTTTTACAATCTTTCATATTCCTAACTACTCAGTGTTTTATCAGGGCCTGTTTGGATGAACACAGAGCTGATATCCTGGAGATGGAAAATGTTTTTAGATCAGTGAATGGGTAATTTCCCACTGTACACCTGACCATAACTCACCGCATAGTGTGCCGGTTGAAAAACACTGATTTAAACAACAAATAAATAAAGGAAAGTTTACAGATGCATGTGGCAAAAACTGAATGAGGTTCAACGGAATGTTTTATGGAGCTTTAGCCCTGTGTACAACTGGTACTAAGTGAAGTTAGCAGCAAACTAGCTAGTTTTCTTCCCATTTCATTTCTATGTTTCTATTTTTTATAGGTCAGAGTTCACCAAGTGAGCGGCTGGTAAATCTGCGGTACTTTTCCAGGGGTTCGGTTTGTCTCAGTTTTTGTTTGGCTTCAAAGGCTGTGTGCGTGAAACCAAATCAGATGAGCTGAGAGATTCATTAGCACTCAAACCAAAGTTCTTGATTTCTTTTTCTCAGGTGGACTTAAGCACTTAATGGGATAACACAGCAAGAGCATGTGCATACTGCAAATGACAAATAAAACCGGCCACCTCACTCCTGCAGACCACATCAAAGGGAACCTGGTTATTAATGAGAGACTGGAGGACAGTGCACTGCATTACCATCACATACAACTCACTGCTTTCATCTACATCCTGCAACAAATACACATTTATTTGTAACCACAAAGGCCAAGACAGACAAACTACTTTCTTTACCCATAACAACCAGAATCTCTCATTGCCTCTCACAATTAATTAGGCAACTTATTGAGCTCAAGATGCAATATGCATGCTAATTTAATGGGTTGTGTCTGGTTTCAGAGAAAAGAGGAGATGCTTTGATGTTTACAAAACTTGGCAGTAAATCACTGGCGGCGAACAATTACAGAATTAATGAAAATCAGGGAGACAATTGCAAAGGTTATTGTTGCAAATGCATAGATGGTAATATCTTAAAATGCCTGCTTGATGAATGTGATTTTAGCAGAGTGCATTCAGTTTAACAATCAGTGCTCTAATACTGGTCATGAGGGCATCAGCAGTGATGGTGGCCTTTCCTTTCTTTGTAAATAAGACCTGTTTATTTTGGAGCAGGTTCCTGTTTGGAGAAAAGAAGATTCAAATTTAGCCCCCTGCAGTGGGGATTACCGGTATATTATATGGATAAAATACACTGTCAATATCTAAGAGTTTCTACATCTGTGAAAACTTTTAAATCTAAATTTAAGACACATCTTTTTAACCTAACATATTTTAACATATTTATATGCCCTTTAAGTATTTTTTGTCTTTTTTGTGCTTAATCATTTGCAATTTTTCCCCCAAATCTATCTTTAAGCAATACAGTGCCTCCTCAAAGTAATAGCTACAGCCTTTCCTTCCAATTTTATTTGTCTTTTGATTGTTGTTGCTTTTAGGGACTGCCGTGGTGCAGTGGTAGGGCAGTTGACCTCTGATCGGAAGATTGCAAGTTCATTTCCCGCCTTGCCTGCTCATATGCCGAAGTGCCCTTGGGAAGATGCTGAACCCCACCCTGCCCCCTGGTGTAAGGTTGGTGCCAGTGTAGCCTCTATCAGTGTGTGAATGGAACCTTGACTGTAAAGCACCTAGGCCTAGGGCTTTCAAGGAAGGTTGAAAAAACACTATACAAGTCTACGCCATTTACCATTTCAATCGTATAAGTACTGGCATCACACATCATCTCTGATAGTGTTTTATTATTTACAAGTCATTCTCATTCTAAGGAGAATGACTTGGAACAATGTTTGTTATTGTATTTGCTGTGATTTATTGGTTCATTTTTTTTATCCATTCCGTTTATCTTTTACAGGAAAGAACAAATGTACTTGGATGTGTCTTGAATGTTCTATGTATGTTTCAACAAGCTACACAAAAGTGAAAGTAAGCTCATGCTTTTTTAGTGACATTATTCTTTATGTATATTTTAATATTCTTTTGACAGGCAGTCTTTTGATCAGCAGGCAGTCTTTAATTACAGCATCACTTAGTTTTGGCATTACAATTTCGTTAGTTGCCTGTTTGCTTATTAATGAATCAAAAGAAAATCAATTTAACACCATTTAAAGTACTTTTTGTACGCAGTCAATGTATGAGGTCAATGTATGACCACATTTATTTATTAACTTGACCTGAGCTCCCTCTTTCTGATTTCTATGACTTTTATTTTATTGATCAATATTTAGATTTAAGATTTTTCTGCATTTTATGTTTGACTTCCATGAAAGAGAGTACCGGCACTTCTTTTTGTCCAATTAAAGCACTGGTACTTACCACAAGCAACATATTAACTTAACGCGTACAAACCCAGGGGGTACAACATAAATACCAAGTAGGTACGGTATTATATAAATACCAACAAAACTACCATGTAATTACCAGTTAAATATCATGTAAGTACCATACTATAAAAGCACATCTTTCATCACTCAAAAAAGTATTTTTTCTTCATATCATATTTGCATTTAGTGTATAAATGGGATAATAAATTCTGATTCCCATCCGTACAGTTTTAATCAGTGCATAAAATAAGGGAGTGCACTCCAGTTTGAGTTCCACTTCAAGTCCTTGGACTGACTTGTTTGCATGATGGAGCAGAAATAAGTGATTTGGGTCACATGCAAATGTCTTGCTTGTCTTAACTCCAACATGTGTCGATCCATCTGGAGCTTGCTACAGAATGATAAGCACAAGCCTGGCCAGCATGTGTCGTTATTCGAAAGGCGGCAAAGACATGCTCAACGGCTAAAGGCAACGTGCTGCAGAGAACCTCAACCAAAGTGGGTCAAACAAGAAGCATTTCTTTGTATGACGTCTTTATCCTGACAAACCTGCTTATCTAACCTGAAATAAAATGTTTTGGTCAGTTTTTGTTTTTTAATCATCAAAGATGCAACCGAGTAACCTGATTTAACAAAATGCTGGTTTTCTTCAGTGTTCAGTGAGAGCTGCAGGGAATAGTGTCTGTGCACCCTGTGTTACAAGAAAAATTAATTAAACAAGACTTGAGGTTGTGATCACACATGTCAGCTCAGATCTCAGAGCACAAATCCTCATGCTGAGCGCAGGGCCTTGTCTGATTATGGAAGAGTTGTCAAGGCGTTGGCGCTCCTGCTTGGTGCGCGTGGTACCCGCCCGAGAAACAACAGGCTGTCAGAAACCTGCGTCCACCACTGCCTCTCAGGCTAAAACCTGTGCGACGTGCAGGCCTCACAAACTGTTGCCGAGACAGACGCGTCTCTCTGGATTAAAGGTAGAATTATTCACAAGTGGTACAAGCGCTGCTGAATAGATAACAAAACTCCCTCCGGCTACCTGGCAGGAGGCAGAGTTTGCTGAGAAAAAAAAGGTCATTTTTGTGTTGCAAATTGAGTCCTTACTTCCATGTGATGTCAATTCTTTTGTTTCCAGGAAGTTAATTACTCTTTCTTTTTTTCTATACCATCACAGAGTAGGTAAAAATGCTTGAATGTGCTGAATTTGAATGGATCAGACTCCTATCAAGACCTTTAAGGTGATCCATTTTTCATCCCATGCATCACCTTGTAATAAAGACGTCAAAACAAAGGGCTCAAACAGATGCCAGATATGGATTTTTTTACTGACAACACAAGAGTAGCTGTGTAAAGAAGCCTGCTCCTGGTTTGTTGAAGTCCCACTCCATTTAAATTTTGACCTGTTTTTTTAAGTGTTTCTAGTGGTCTTTTAATTAAAATTATACTGTTTTTAACTAAAAGAAAAGAAAAAAACTGAGTCATTTTCTAAGACATATTTTCTGCAGAGCCACAAAAGTTCACCTTTGTGTAGAGGGTGGGACTGTTTACACTCTCTCCCGCCTGCCTACAGCCCCTCACAACCCCAACCTAACATTACTGGTACATTACGGCAATCCAGACATACAGTTTAGACCCAGATTCCAGCTCAGACGAGGAAAACAAAGACGAACATGGATATATTTGTCTGCAAGCAGATGCATGGATCAGTGAACGTGTTGTACGCCTTGTGTATTTTTAATAAAGAAATGCAATTTTAAGCTCAATTTTCTTTACATATGTCCTCCATCATCAGAAAAATTACACAAGAAAATGTTAAAAACACAAAAAAAACACTATTTTTATTGGAGTGGGTCTCTAAGTATTAGGCAGATGGAGGGAAAACGGATAATAACTATTTACAAAACGAAAGTGAGGAGACATTTCTGTCACTCATGTTCCTCACAATGTCTTGCTCTTTCAACATGACTTCTACAGAACAGATTTTTGTTAGAAAAGCCATGGAGCATAGGTAAAGTCCGTGAAAGGAGCCTTTATAAAAAGTGGAAACAACAGAAAGTATTTCGCCTCCTAATAGAGCCTTTTGTGCAAAGACCTTTTCACACCGTGAAGTTTATTTCAGAGAAGCACAGAAAAGTTGTAATGTTGGCAGCATTCCTTTCATATTTACTGGTTGCTTTCTGCAATCAATACATCTCAACTTTTCATCCTGCCACCCTCAGCTCTGGTAAATCGCTTCCTCTCGCTCGTTCTTTGTGTGCGAGAGGAAAGAACGGCACACAGGTGCACAGAAAATCCTTGAAGTGTAAACTGTTGTCCAGCAGTCGACAGCGATGCTGCACAATTAAAATAGCTAACATTAGGTGGCCGAAACAAAAAAAAAAGAAAAAAAACTAGACCTTCAGACTCCTTTATTTGACAGAGATTGTGTGCCTGTGTGTGTGCCTTCAGAATTTCATACAGTTAACTTACAAATACTTCAAGGTTTTTTTTCCAAACAGGAAAAAATTAGATGTTTTTTTTAAAAGGTTTTTAAATTTTTTTTTGAATCGCCTGAAATATGTTACCCTCAAAGCTTAAAGAAAGACCTTCAGGTAGACTAAGAGTCTCCAAAGATTCGCTCTAATTGTACATTATTTGAATAAAATAAAATAAAAAGATAAGAGCTAAAATGAAAGAGGCTTAAAAACCATTGAAACATCACAAATGATCATAAAACTACAGCTAACTAGAAGAAGATGGAAAATGCTAATGGGGTTGATTTCAGGAAAACTTCTGAAGATTTTAATTTATAATTTTCTTGATTAAAAGGTAAAAAGTATGAAGTATAATATCAACTCTTTCAGTCTCAGTTCTCTCTGGATACAGAAGCTTTTTTTTATATGTATATGGATATAAAGTGTGAAGACAAAAGAAGTTCAGACGCTTACAAAGTGGAGAAACACAAACATTTGTTGTGTAATTGTAGAAATGCATCGACTTTTGGAAGTTAGTTTTGGTCTCTCCTTATACCATGTGATGGAGCGCCCCCTGTTGGCCATTGGAGTCTGTTCTTCAATCATTTGCTGAATTCCTAAAACTGACTCAAAGGTCTGAAATTACCACACGGCTGCAGGATGCTCATTCAGATTTTTTTAATTTGCGGAAAAGAAAAACTCAAAACTACAACACAGAGGTGTTGTAGTTCCTGACTCTTACAAACAAATCGTGTGGAAATATTTTTTAATCTATTACACAAATACTTGCTGATCTCAGAGTCTCAGTGATTTGGCAGTCACCAGTAAGTTAATTTCAACAAACTGAATCCCTTGCATGGGTAACCAAAAACAAAAGAAGGTGCAAAAACAGCCATTCACATTTAAAAAGTAAATCGGCAAAATAGTTTTTGCAGTGGACTAAAAAGAAACACATACTGGCTGAATCCCAGTTTAAGGAAATACATAAAAATATTGGCTGATGGAAATATTAAAAGTGCATGTGTCTGCATTAAAGAATACATGTAACAGTGTTAAACCTCTATGTAAAGGAAAAAACTGAACAGTGTGAGTTTTTTTATTCTTCATTTTCCTTAAATGATTCATTAGACACGCTGCAACCAGCTGTTTATCAAATGTTGACAATTTATGGCAGCAGATTTTTTGTTTGTAGACATGTTCACAAAAGCTACTATTTTTTATTAATCATTGTGTCGCATTCTCTTTTTGAAAACGTCCAAATAAACAGACTCCAAGAGAGATTACCTAGCTGATCCTTGGAATAATTCTTCGTATTTATGGTTATGAAAGTGTAACATTGATTTCAATAAGTAGAAAAAGCAAACAGAGGAAAGAAAGGGGCTTTGCTATATGGTGGGTTTAGCTGGAGGAGGGAAATATGAACTGTGACGGCCAGACAGACTCAAACACACCAAAATCACCAGAGGGGGAATTTACTGATTGGCACTGATCAAAAGGTCTTAGCAAGGTGCTATTTGATGAGCATGTAAACAAGGTCAAAACCCTTCAAGGTTACTGCTGCCGACCCGTCAGTGAACTGATTGTATGGGGAGTTAACGTTATCCTAATCCAGGGGTGTCAAACTCATTTTGGTTTGGGGGCCATATTCAACCCGTCTGATCTCAAGTGGGCTGGACCACTAACATAAAAACAAATTAACAGCTTTGTTTTTTTTTTTACTCAATTGGAAAAAAATGCCTCAACTGACATGCCAAATCACTTATTATTACACATTCATATACAGAGGCCAATGGATCTTAAATAAAATTAATTAAACTTAAAAAAAATTCTATTGAATTTTATACAGACTGAATATTTTACATCTGACACTAAAGCAATCCTGATAGCAAACTCAAGAGGGGCTACGCAAAAAAATGAAACACCTGCCTAAAATGTTAATGTCCAAACCATTAAAAAAATCACTAAATTAAACTAGCAAACATTTGTGAACCTAAGAATTTGGAGTTAACCTCCTTTGTCTCCTGAAACTTCACCCATCCATCAATATCAGGATTCAGATCCAGTGCAGAAAAACTTTTACTGTCATTCAAGTGTGCAAACACACATTGAAATGTCCAAGAATCTTTTCCCTTGTTTCTATCTGAATTTTGTAACAATACCTGCCTTCTTCCTGACCTTTAATGGGGCGCCATCAGTGACCAGACTGATGTCAGTGACCAGTTCACTGCAGTAACAAGAGAACTGACTATGTCGTCAGCTGTTGTTGTGTCCATCAACTCAAGAAACACTGCTGTGATGGTCTCTTCAACACCTCTAATAAATATGCACAGCTGTATATATCTGTGATGTCGGTGCTTTCATCAATAGCGACCAAAAATCCAAAAAATGACCGGATTCCTACATTTGGCGCTCAAGTCTCCTCAGAGATGTATCTGCAATGGCAATCCTTGACAGACTTATGTTCGGAAAGGTCGGCTGCTTTTTGGGGCACAGGACTTCTGCAGTATTCAGCATTTTAAAAAATAAATAAATTCAACATCTGAAAATGGTTGGATGTTTGCTCCAACTCATTTGCAATAAGGAATCTGACGTCACAGCTGCAGTAAATGCAGATGGTTATTTTGTCAGTCCAGCTAATAGTTGGTAAATCTTCTCTTTTCTTAACTGCAAATAGTGAAACTTTTCTTTATGGTAAGTCTCATAGTGGTGCTGAATCATGTTATATTCTTTGAGCACTGTAACCTGTTGATGACATACCAAGCATGGAGGTTTGCATTCAGCTCCGTGAACAAATAAAACTAAACTAAAAAACCTTTTTGTCTCTTTAACAACATTTTGGTCATTAGTGTGTCACTACTGATCATTCTTCAGTGGTGAGGCTCGCGTGGAACCAAACTACATCTTACCCAGACGCAGAGCTGTTAGGTTTGGCTTTTGGGACATACAGAGATGCTGTTTCACCTGTTTTGCTTTTCCTTTGCTCCCCCTACATTTACATTGACGTGTTCTCCCTACCATGACAAAGTTGGATAAAAGTGGAAAGATTTCATTTAATCCATGGACACCAGTGAAGATCACAAATCATTGAAGAAAAAAGGTTCAGAGCACTGTCTAGTGGGTCTAGATGACCCGACTCCCAATGTTAAAGTGCCTAGCACAAGGGTTGCACAACCTTATGATTTTTACTCCTCATACGTGGGCCGGACTAAACCACCTGACGGGCCGGATACGGTCCGCGGGCCGTATGTTTGACACCCCTGTCCTAATCCATACATTTGTGATCAGTGTTTTGGTTGAAACATCATATTTGGCTCATGGGTTGAAGTTGTGCTCTGCAGCGAGATGCAGACAGCTGAGCCGACAGCTGCATGGTGTTGACATTGAGACACATTGATCATCAGAGCACAGCAGTGGTTGCCCAGGGCTGATTAGGGGTTTTTAAAGGGGTGGGGGGCAAAAGGAAAAAGGGAGAAACAAATGGGTGTCTTTCGGTCTCTTGCCCCGGGTGGGACGCTCCACATTGGACACTGACAGGTCTATTTACTCAATACATCTATTGACTTCAGACTGGCATGGACAGTGGGCCACCCAAAGTCTCTAGTACTGCCTGTCTGGCAAGTTATTGATTGATTAATCAATAACAAATCCTTCTCAGTTTAACTATAACATAGAAACACATGCATGAACTGCTGGGTCCCACACAAATGATCAACTCTGTGTGGTTTTCTTTTTTTTGTGTCAGTTTTCTGAAAATTTCTGTTTGTGACTGTCTATCACATTTTGTTTCACAAAATCTTTCAAGACAGCTGTTTTTGTTATAAATTGTGTCCTCTGGATGGCGCTACAACATCATATTACATGTACTGAAATCAGCATTTTTAGTTCTGCACAATATTTAAAGAAAACCTTGCACAAAAAGTTACTGATGCAAATGAAATGACTGGAAAATGAAACTATTTATTCCTCCTTTAATTGTCAGAAAATTCCTCTAAAAATATTTATTTGTACTCAAGTTTAACCAAAAATCTTTTATTCCAACAGTCAGACGTGAGACTCAAAGCTTTTAACCAAAACCGTTTTTATTTTTACAAAAAGGCTTTTGGCTGAAATGGCCACCAGGCACATAGTTAATTCAAAATAAAATTAAAAAATTAGCATTTTCCCAGATGTTTTGTGCAATATTTCAAACCGTTTCCTGGGGAAGAGGCAGATCACTTTTGAGCATCATAACAACATCCCCCAACAGGAGAGGACTCTGCCTAAGTTTGATTACCATTTATTTTGATGCAGCTTTTAAAAAAAGATGGAATATTTCTGTAACTCCAACATCTGATTTCGTGATGACATTGCACAGCTGCTGTTAATTTGCATTTTTATTACAGTTTACATGACTGCACAGCCATGCAGTCCTCCGGCCAGTGGTACGTGTCCACCGTAAAGTCGTCGTAGGCGGTATTGAAACACAGAGAGCGAACAAAGGCGTCCTTGTCGGAGGGCTCTGGGCGAAGGCTGGCTATGTTGTGCTTGTAGGCGTACTCTATGATCTGTAAGACAGTGTGCTTTAGAAATGGCGGCTCTGTCACCGAGTCACGCTGAAGCAGGACTGACAAACAGCTCTTACTTTGGCGGCGAGTTTAAGAGACACATCTCTGATGGAGCTGAGGGGAGGATATAGTCTTCCCTCTGCCAGGTCTCTCTCCGTCACCATGTGAGCCAGAGCCTGTCAAACCCAAAACAGCCCTTCTTAATGGAAGACGCTCCAGACAAAAGACAACATCAGAGATGTTGGAAAAAGAGGGAGGATAGAGGAAAAATGAAAGATGAGAGTGCTGCACCTCTGCTGCTGTCAAGAAGATCTCCTCTGTAATGTGTCGAATTGCACAAGCAGTGACACTTAAGCCCACCCCAGGAAAGATGTAAGCATTGTTGCCCTGGCCGGGGTATAATGTCTTCCCATCGGGCAGGGTGACGGGGTCAAACGGGCTGCCGCTGGCAAAGATGGCACGACCCTGCAAGGCGGAGAGGTTGAGCAAGTCATGCTTTGGTCACAGAAAAGTCAGCGGTCTAGCATCTGTGTGAACACCTCTGTCAGCGTGTAGCACTGCTCAGCGGTGCATTCAGCCTTGCTGGTGGGGTTGCTCAGTGCAAAGATGATGGGGCGTTCGTTAAAGGAGGCCATGTCCTTGATGATCTGCTCAGAGAAGGCTCCAGGCACTGCTGCCACTCCTGACAAGGAAGACGAGCAGATAAGGCCTCCGTTTCATGGAGCACCTGAAGCTCATCCTTTCTTTTGACTGATGACTTACCAATGATGGCTGTGGGTCTCAGTTCTCTGACCACATCCTCAAGATTTTTCATCTGCGAATGACTGTGAGCGAACCTCTCCTTCTCGTGGGTCAGGTGGTCTCGGCCCTGTGGTGAAAAGGCCAGTTAAAGAGACGCAAACATCAGTGAAGCACAGATATGTTCGAAGGGGTGTCTGCTCTACTACAGCGCCACTCTTTTTTTCAACATGGGATAATCTGTTTATGCCTGCATGTTCACAGTTTTCAGAATAACAACCACACCTTCACAATGAGACCCTTGGAATCAACCATCCAGATTTTCTTCAAACTCTCCTCCTTGGAGAGTCCCTCCTTCTCCATGGACATGGTGATCAGCTCAGCAATCCCCATCGCTGCCTGGAAGCAAGATCAAAGAGGATCAACTTCTGATCCCATTTCGGATTCCTAGCTATAAAGGAACAGAAAAGTCCCCCAAACAAATCGAGCAGAAAAAGCTTTTCTAAGGAACTTATTTCTTCTGAAAAATGCTGCAGCATTTCCTCAAACAGGAGCCATACCTCTCCTGCTCCTTGGAACACAATGGTATGGTCACACATCTTGCTTTTGGTGATGCGGAGAGCAGCCAAAAGTCCAGCTACTGCTACTGCAGCAGTGCCTGCACACACAGAGCAACAGCAGAGTTAACAAACTCAGACAGTTCACAGCTGTGCAACATGGATGTGACTGCTGTACAGACAAGAGTAATGAAGGAGAGATTTCAGGAAGTATATGGCTGATTGACTCATCAAAATAAAATATTTGTTAATAGTTTTTGGAACAAAACATTCTGATATATTTGATGTCATTTAAAAATGTGCATGGTTTTGAATAAGATCTATCTATCTATCTATCTATCTATCTATCTATCTATCTATCTATCTATCTATCTATCTATCTATCTATCTATCTATCTATCTATCTATCTATCTATCTATCTATCTATCTATCTATCTATCTATCTATCTATCTATCTATCTATCTATCTATCTATCTATCTATCTATCTATCTATCTATCTATCTATCTATCTTCAGAACCCGCTGAGTCCCTTTTAGGGTCATTGGGCTGCTGGAGCCAACCCAGCTACTGTTTGAAGAAAGCAAGGTGCACCGTGAACCGGTCGCCAGCTACATGATTTAGAAATGATTTTACATTTTGCCCAGACTTTTTAGGGTCGACGCTTTAGATTTCTCCATTCATCCTATTTTATCTCTCACATCAGGTTGACCTGCAGTCAGAGAAAAACGATTTTAACCAGGCGATCCCTCAACCCGAACGGGTCTCTTCTGATACCTTGGATGTCGTCGTTGAACGTGCAGTACTTGTTGCGGTACTTGCTCAGCAGGCGGAAGGCGTTAACATTTGCAAAGTCCTCAAACTGAATCAGACAGTCCATACCGTATCTGAAAAAGAAGGGCAGCAGTTAAAGCGCATGAGCCCCCCTGTGCACTACTCTGTCCACAAGGGGGTGCTGTCTTCCTACACAACCCAGCACAGGACAAGAAGAAAGGGGGTGTTGTCCCCTCAACACATTAAAAAAGTGCATTCCTTTCAGCCTTTTGACTATCTGCAGCAGTGGGACATCCTTCCTCTATTGTGGTCTGCATTTTAAAAGGCAGTTAAAGCTTCTGATTTTTGTCACTTTGACCAAATGGGCACCTGTTTTCCAAACTTTGACCTTGTGACAAGTGTCAACAAGGAAGGTCATTTAACATTTAACAAGGGGACAGAATTACACAAACAACATATTTACAGAAAAGAAACACAGTTAAACCCCCCCAGCAGCAGTTTTTAGTTTTACAAGTTGCTATTTCACCACCTTTCACACACGGTCAATGCAGAGCAGGGTCAGGGCCTTTCAGCCCACACAGCCAGAATTACAAGTCTGCAAATGAGATTTAGAGGCAACAAAAAAGGAATTCCAGGTTTCCAAGCCGTTCAACAGATGCATCTTTTTGCTCAGGAATCTGCTGGATTTTTGCAGAACAACTGATGTTGTGATGAGAAATACATTTTCAACTGCAGGAAACAGAAGCAGCACTGGTAACCCGGAAAAAAAGCAACATATTTTCACAGTTTCTTGCAACGACTGTCCAAAATAAAGTCTTTCTGTTTGCTATCTGTAATTTGAAGTATCTAAAATAACATTTTTGTGTTTTTGAATCTTTAATGCCACCCTCTTTTGTTTGCGACTTTAAAACTCAAAAAACTAAAATACCAAACAGATGGCAACAGATTTTTGTGGCAAATGGAAAAGTTTGACAAGTTTTTCAGTTTACCAGGATTAAATTTAAATTAGATAGGAACTCGTTAAATGTACACATACCATAACAAATGGTCTTCTTGTGAAGATGGTGTGACATTACAATACCTGATGTATTATTTATGTGCAGTATCCCCATCAACTGTTGCAGATGCAATATATTTAAAGTTGAGTTATTTTATTAACAACTATGTCTTACAACAGACCTTTCTCAAAAATAACCAGAATTCTGTCTGAAAAATCGTAGGATTTGTGCTTATTTGTGTCAAAATGCGTGCTCCCTTTCACACATGTTCCTCTTTTGGGTTTTGTTGTTGCCATGGTAACCAGCCTCACTTAAAAAGGCGACGTAAATGCCTCCACGCCTTTTCAGAATAATTACATCCACAATTAATGAAGTGACCCAGCAATGCAGCCAACTTTTGCAATAAAAAAAATGACAGAATTTCATTGCATGTGGTTTATGTTTGTGGACAGAGCACACAATACAGGATTTTAATGGATTTTGTGCAAAAAACATTCAGATTCTTATCTGTTAGAGGAAACATCACTTCTCACCTTAAACTAATATCCAATAGGGTCATAAACTGTAAATGAGGGAATGGCTACCATCGTAAAACTTTTATTCAAACTTTTATACGCAAGCTTGTGAGTTAGATGTGACTCTGTATCATTTAATGCTCGTCTTGTAGTTTTACATGTTAGGAAGACTGGCTGAGTTTGTCTGAAACCTGGATTTAAAACAATAAAAGTGTTGTTAGAGACAGACAGAACGACAGACAGAGGAAATTATAGGAAAATAAACTGCAGGATTAGCTCCCAACATTTGTGAGGTCTTTGCTTTTAGCTCCTTCCTAATCACTTTAGTTTTCATTGAGAAAGTACATTTTCCTGCTTCAGTTATTGCCCTGTAACTTTTAAAACTTAGTTTCATCTCAGACTTTTTATAAAACCCCACCTCGTGTTTAATAAGAAAACTTAACCTTAACTCCAACAAAACAAAGCAGTTTCCTTGTTTTTTAGTGGATTTTTCTGCAAACTTTTGAGAGTCATAAATCTTGGGGTCTTGATGTGAGAGTGTTTCTCACTGGATCCCTTTACTGCGATGCACAGCATGAAACGGATGCTCTGACAACCTGACGACACACTACTAGAGACGTGTCGAGGAAAAAAATGTGTTTTCCATCAGGGAATGAGCAGCAGTGATGCACCAAGAGTCTGCACGGATAAGGAAGCCAAAAGAGAGCAGTAAACTGGAGCACGCCTTACCAATATTCAGACTCCCACCAAGCCAGCACATCTTCACAATAAATTTACAAAAAGAAAACAACTTCTTTAAAACAGGCTATAAAATGAAAGTTGCAGATTTTATGAAAATGAAGATCTTTTAATGGCTGTCTCTGAGACATTCCTGATCAGGGGAGGTTTTTACAGCATTTTCTTTGGGTATAGTGTACACACTTTCAGTCTGTGACACAAATAAAGCAGCCTCCTCCTTTCCAGCCGGTTCCAGCACTTTTGTTTAGAGCTCTCATGATACAAACAACTGATGGTTCTGCAGAACACACCTACATTTGTTTACCTCCAAACACTGCTTCTACTCTAAAAGCTTTAACGCACCAGATCATCTCCCGTTAACCCTTGTGCTATCCTAGGCACTTTAACGTTGGGAGTTGGGTCATCTAGACCCACTAGACAGTGCTCTGAACCTTTTTTCTTCAATGATTTGTGATCTTCACTGGTGTCCATGGATTACATGAAATCTTTCCACCTTTATCCACCTTTGTCATGGTAGGGAGAACACGTCAATGTAAGGGTGGGGTCATCTAAGATAACACATATGTTATACCAAAATGGAAGTCAAGTTTCCTCCATTTGCTGTTGACTAAGAGGTATAAAGAGTGAAACCGTTGATGATAAAAATGGTGTTTCAGTAACAAGAATTACTGGAATAAATGACAGCATGAATGAGGAATTTATGTTAAATGAATGTTTTAATGAGAAACCAATAGTCTTGACAGTTTGGATTCCTTCATTTGTTGCAGGTGGATGCAGCGTGCAGAAAGCAGCTGACAAACATCAGCATGCATCTGACTGACTGCAGATGGGCCTCTAAAGGTCATGAACTGTGTGTTATCTGGGGTTAAGGTGCTGAACAAAAGAAACTCTTCTACCTGTGCAAGGAATGTTGTTGTAAAGCTCACACAAATAAAGATAAAGCCATGTTTCAATAACACGCTGCATGCTTTCCTAAAACTGAAGCCTCTGTCACCTTTCTGTCAAGTAAAACTGGGATTGCTCTTCAGAGACATGGCGAGTAATGCATACCAAGTATGAGCACACCTTAAAAAAAATACATTTGTGTTGAAAAGGAGGAAAAGTCTTCAATCACACGGTAGGTAATGAGGAAAATGTAAAATTCTGCATTCGTGTGTAATCATTGGAGGAAATCTAAACCTGGCATTTTCACTGTTCTAGGAAATGTGCTTTTGTTTGAATGACCATGAGCCTAATTAATATGCTGCACGTTATTTCTTTACACTTAGAATCCATAATTTGAAGTTACCTTTAGGTGTCAATAGTTAATCTAAAAATATAGACAGAAGATAAATGATACTGTACTGAGTAATGTACATACAGTAAGTGAAAAAAATGTATATGAAAAACACACTTAATCCACTTAAACAGAATGTTAAAAATGGCTAATTTTATTGACAAAAATAGTTGATTAGTACTAGGATCTGAGACTTTCTTTGAATCCAGAAACCAGGGACTTTGTTTCATGTTTGGATCATGTCATTTAGAAGACAGACACTTTATGACTGACATCTGGATTTACCAGAGATCTGTTTCCATCTCTTCCTCTGGAGTTTTGTCAACAGCATCTGCTCAAAGAGGTCTAGAGTGAGATGTACTTTGTGGGAAAACTGTCAGAACAGGAAGGAAAAGGACTTTCCACCTGTTTGACATGATCAAACCACAGCCTGTGGTCAAATCTGATACATCAGCTTTTATTTTTTCTATAGTTCCTTTACGTTTATTAAACGTATCCAAGAGAAGGAAAAAAACTGTCGGCATCGGTCCTTAGCTTCTTCTTTAGGTAAAGGAATGCAGGACAGCTCAAAGGAATAGTAGAGTGAATGCCGTAGATACAGGAAAATGCTAAGTTTAGCGACAAATGAATTCCCTTCTCCTCAGAAGACGACTAATGCTCCCCTTTTATCTAATCAAATGACGGTTTGCGGACAGAGCATGAACATGTGGCTTTTCATGACTCCAGAAGGAGAAAACTTTCTGAGGTTGGCTTCAGTTCTGGTCTCATTCAGTTATACGAGTGTCATGTGCAGGTACACATGTCTATTTTTACATAAGAATTAAGTAATACATCTGTGTCATGTGTTTATTGATACTTAAGAATTCTTAATTCTGTCTGATAAAAGTTATTTACTGGATAATGATAAATCATGTAATAAAAATGGTTACGGTGGAGCAGGGGCGGGATTATACAGTTTACTTCCTTCCACTCCCTTTCAAGTTACCTTCGATTTAATGTCTAATTATTGTAAGTTTGATATGTCTATGTATGAATGTATATATGCTGATTGTTTTGGGATTATTCTTGCTTTGACTGTTTGAAATAAACTATTTCAAATCAAAAATCCAAATCAAAAATGTTCTGGACATATGGATTCTGAATTCCTGTCTGGCCATTAAGGAGATCGTTCTAATGAGCCTCAAAGGGAGTGAACCTATAAGAAGAAATAAAAAGACATCCAGCATTTCCCTCATTATGTGAAATCCAGTCTTTTAAGTTACAGCAATGAAGACATGTTACTTCAGTGTGATTGTATCAGAACTCACACCTTGTACCATAGCTCAAATACTTATGATTTTCATTGCACCTGTAATATTAGTTTGGGTGTTTTAGGAGCTGTAAGCTAGTGGGAGAGCGTGTAAACAGATGGGTGATGGGAAGTGGGGCAAAGCTTACTCTGTGCCAACAGTTCCATCCACAATTCAGTGGCTACTGCCGCTGTGCAGGAACTATACCCTAAAAAACAAAACAGGTTTTTTGATTTTGGTTAAAAATGGCATAATCAAAATCAAAAGACCTTAGAGAACACTTTAAAACAGATCAAAAATGATTGGAGGGAGTCTTAAAGTAGTATGTGACACCTCCAGTAAAATGGTGAGATTTGATTCAAACCATACTGAGAGTTTCTTCCTTAGAAACACGTGGAAAACATGAAAGCGGTCCCATCCATCCGTCACGTACAGGTAAGCATGTAATGCATTTTTAACTTGGAGAAAAGCCCTTTGGTGTTGTCAAAGCTCCCCCCTGTTTTCCTGCAGACACGGTCTCCGGATCAGTACCTCTGAATGGGTAGCCTTGCATAGCTCTTCATGCTGCGCTGAGCAGAGGAATTCAGCATGCGGGCGAATGAATCTCTACCGACAAATTTTCGGAGTGAGCTGACCATGCTAAATCTCCACGCTCGTTGGACAAATCAGGGATTTGAGGCAGCAAGGCTCCCCTCACCAGCAACAGCCTCGTTGTCCCTAAATGTCCCCTGTTGCAGTGTTTTTCTATATTTTTGAGCCAAGGCACACTTTATCCTTGACAAAAATCCCGCGGCACACCAGCATCCAAAAATTGAAAAAAGGAGAAACTCTATTGTCTGTACTGATCTACAGTCCCTCTGCAATATCACGTGCATTTTTGTGATAATTGTGGCAGAAAAAGCTGGAAGTTGCAGCTGTTTTTTCTAAAAGTCTTGTAATAAAAGTGATGTTAATTTTTAGTAATAATTTTCAACTAAATTAGTTGAGATTTTACCCTGGTAGTTCTTTTTCCCTTCAGTTTTTTAACATTACAATTCCATGTAACCTCACAAAAAACCACATATATGTGCGTTTTGCTTGTTCTTGAACATGCGACACATGCTCTGTGTGTCCGTGGCTTAGGACCTCTGTGATGTTCACTGTGAAGCATAACTCCAACGTTTGTTCTGCAGGTTGACCAGAATTCTCAGGAAACAGCGTGGTTTCATCTTAGACCACAATGGATCCTGTTTTTTTCGGATTAGAGGAAGCACAGGGTAATGTGGATTCGAGTTCTGCTGACAAGAGAGATCACAACAGACAGGGGGTTCAAACTGATTCATTAGTTTCACTCATGACAGCAACAGAGAGCCAGAAAGGATCACAACAAAGGTCAAAGACAAGGGTACACAGCTGTGTGCACACACCTCTTTCCCTGCAGGGCTTTGTGGTGGAGGCCTTCATAAATCCCTGGCCCCACTCTCACTCTCCAGAGAGTCAGCATCTCTCAGCACACATTATTTGTCAAATCCCCAGCTGTCATTAAATAAAGGCTTGTTCTGCGTCTGTTGACCCCTCCATTCATTCATCAGCTGTGTACTTGGAGCACAGCCGTCCAGTCGATGGCGCTCCTTAGATTTTCAAACACCATTTTCTGTCAGGTCCTTAACAACCTGTCAGAACCCAAGAGGTGGAGCAGATTTCAGAATAAAAGCTGGAAAGTAAATCTCAGAAAATGGCCTGATCAGCATTAAAACGTAGTTTTATACGCATTTGGAGAACAAGAGGTTACAGAATTTTATTAATTTCTTCAAATCATGAGAATTTTATCAAATTCTCAAGATCAACTGGCCGGACACCATCTGCAACGAAGAGCTCTGGCATAGGATGCCACCTGTCTAACAAATCCAGTGGTAAAATCTCCTCAGTCCTAAATATTCCAGGGAACTATCAGCTCTATCAGAACAAAATGGAAGAGTTCGGGAACAACAGCAACTCAGCCACAAAGTGGTAGACCACATAAACTGATGGAGAGGGGTCAGTAGATGCTGAAGCACACGGTGCAAGGAGGTTACAGACTTTCTGTGCAGTCAATTGCTACAGAGCTCCAGACTTCATGTGACCTTCAGATCAGCTCAAGTACAGCACGCAGACAGCTTCATGGAATGGGTTTCCATGGCCGAGAAGCTGCATCCAAGCACATCACATCACCAAGTGCAAGTGGGTTCCTTCCTCTTCCAACATGGCCATGCAGCAGAGCACAAAGCAAGGTCCATACAGACATGGATGACAGTCTGATGTGATGAACTTGACTGACCTGCACAGAGTCCTGACCTGAACCCCATAGAACACCTTTGGGATCAATTAGAGCGGAGACTAAGAGTCAGGCCTTCTCCACCAATATCAGTGTGTGACCTCACCAATGGGCTTTACAAAGCATGGTCAAAAATTCCTGTAAACACTACTGAACCTTGTGGACAGCCTTCCCAGAAGATTTGAAGCTGTAATAGCTGCAAGGGGTGGACCATCATCATATGGACCTCCATGGGTCGGGAATGGGATGGTACTTCAGGTGAGCCAATACTTTTGGTAAAATAGTGTAGTTTTCTTCTTTAAATCGTTAAAACATCGCTATAGCTCATTCCCAATTAAATCTTGTGCCAAATTTAATGATTAAGACACGATCAGGGGTGTTTTTTGTTTTTTTTACTAGTGTTGCTACAAATAAACTTGTTGAAATAATTGTTATTGCAACATTAAAACAAGTAATCTTTCCAGTTACAAGATTCAGGCTTTAAAGTACAGCTGCAGGCGGCTCGACTTAAATAGGAAGGGAACATTCTGACTAACCCATTGGAAGTCCCCAAAAAAGTCTGTTCAAACTGATTGGTTTGGAGAGCAGATGAGAGCTTGAGGTCGAAGAGTCCAGGATGACATTCATCCAACAGACACACGAGAGTCAAGTCCAAATGAACTAATATGTTTTCCTGATAAAAAATCTTTTTTTTTTTTTTACAATAAAAACGATTTAAAAAAAATTTAAGATAGAAAAGGCAAGAAACCTGAGGGATGGACAGTAGTTTGATTTTGACATGACACCAAATTCTTAATGTACTTATTCTTAAATGTACTTTAAGTGTGTTCCCTAAAATTCCTTCAGATTTCTCCTCTCCAAGATGAGTCACTGTGAAGTATTTTAGTCTGTGTGACGTTTCTTAGAAAAACTAAACATGGATATTGCTTGCAGAGATGTAATTATTCCTTAAATCTCTGAGCCCATAATTATTCATCTTCTGCCAATCTGGCTCCTATGGGGGAAAAAGCAGTGCTGTTCTGTTTTTGGGAAGCTACTCAGTTATTAGAGTCGTGGCTTCCTGTTGCCAGCTGGAAGGGCCTAGATCCAGGCTTCTCCCTCCAGGCTTCAGTCTATCTGTGAGTTGGGATGAGGCTTAAGCAGGCCTGTATGTGTGTGGTTGGGATGGCTCTACGGCACACAGATACAGAAAAGTTAGCATTTAAGATCAGTGGTTTTCCATTCTGTTTCAGTCAGGAAGCAGTTTGTGAAAGTGCAAAACCCCCTAAAACCAAACGGAATGTAACTCCATCCGTTTTTCTCTTGCAGCAAATAAAATAATGCACATTTAACCATGATGACATTAAGCAACTATTGCAACTATTTCATCCAGTAAATGGAGAGTTGAAAAGTTTCTTTGCCACAGTCTCATGCATTGTTTTTTTGCTTTGTATTGACACTCCAGAGCTGCCTGGATTTAATCCCCCATCCTGGCATTGTTGTGTCATCTTTTGTTTGGATATTCATACCCCTTTATTTGAGCTCTTACTGAAAGCAGCAGCGAGAGTGCAAGCAGCCACGGGAAGCTTCTGTTGAGTCTGTGGGTCAGAGAGAGCTGTGTATTGCTTTGCACACCAAAATGGTTTTTCCCCCATCCTGTTGTGGTAACGCACACTCCGAAACAACACAATGTGTGTGGACAAACACACCTGTACATGCAGATTGCACAGTAATGACCCTTAATTACAGCAGCCACCAAGTGGTACTGCTTTGAGAAGGTGCTAAATGTGTTCCCACAGAGCTGACTCATGCTTTTTGACTGAGAATACATTAAAATCAGAAGCTGTTTATGCATGGAGCTACAACTAAACTGAACTGATTCTGTTCTTTTTTTGTAAGAATTACTGTAACACTATGTTTTGATCTTTAGCTATGAAGAAGAATCGTCCTCAAAATTCTTAATTTAAGATTAAAAAAAAGCCAAAGTGGTAAAATGACATAAGCAGTAAGTCTTTTTCAAGACTTCTGAATCGCTCAAATGTTGTCTTCATTGCACAAACTGTCATTGCTAAACCACTTAACATTTTTCCTTTAAGGGCTCAGAGTGCTGCTGTGACCAAAATGACAATAGCAGGCAGATTAAAGTAGATAAATGGTAAATGGTAAATAGCGTATACTTATATAGCGCCTTTCTTCCTACAAGGACAAAGCGCTTTACAGTCACAGACCCATTCACCCAGTCACACACACATTCACACACACAGTCACACACTGGTGGTCGCTCCGCTGCCAAACACAGGCGCCTGCCTACCACCAGAGGCAAGGTGGGGTTCAGTGTCTTGCCCAAAGACACTTCGACTCATGGGCGTGCAAGGCGGGAATCGAACCTGCAACCTTACGATCATGGGACGACCGCCCTACCGCTGCACCACGGCCGCCCAGGTAGGCATATGAGGAACAAAAGGTCAGTGCGACCATGCACCTGTCTGACACAGCTTTCATAAACTCGTCCAGCAGGTCATCGTAGGGCTGACCTCGCACTCTTTTGTGTCTTAACCCAAGGTAGAGGGGGTCCTTCAACAGGGCCTGCAAATACAAAACAAACAAAAAGAACAGAAAAAAGGTCAGTACTGAGTAGAAGCCCTTCAGCTCTCAGAGGTAGGGCAGGTTTATTTTTATAGCATAAGTGCTTTACAGAAAAATAATCTAGCCACAGGGGTTGCAAGCCAGTTGCCTCTGTGCCGGTCCCAAGCCCGGATAAATAGAGAGGGTTGCGTCAGGAAGGGCATCCGGCGTAAAAATTGCCAAAATAACCATGCGAATCATCCACAACACTTTTGACATACCGGATCGGTCGAGGCCCGGGTTAACAACGACCGCCACCGATGCTGTTAACCTACAGGGTGTCGGTGGAAATTTGACTACTGTTGGTCGAAGAAAGAGGGGAGGCAGAAGGGCCCGTGGCCAGAGAGAGAAGGGAAAAGGCAGGAACATAGGTTTGAGAATAGGGACTCTTAACGTTGGCACAATGACAGGGAAAGGCAGAGAGCTGGCAGACATGATGGAGAGAAGGAAGGTAGATGTACTGTGTGTGCAGGAGACAAGGTGGAAGGGCAGCAAGGCACGTAGTATTGGAGGAGGATACAAACTGTTCTATCATGGTGTTGATAGGAAGAGAAACGGGGTAGGAGTGATTCTGAAGGGGGAGTTTGTAAACAGTGTTCTAGAGGTGAAAAGAGTCTCAGACAGGATGATGAGCCTAAAGTTAGAAATTGAAGGGGTGATGGTGAATGTAGTCAGTGGGTATGCGCCACAGGTTGGCTGTGAGTTAGAAGTGAAGGAGAGATTCTGGAGTGAGTTGGATGAGGTCATAGAGAGTATCCCCAGAGGAGAGAGAGTTGTTATTGGAGCAGACTTTAATGGGCATGTTGGTGAGGGCAACAGAGGTGATGAGGAGGTGATGGGCAGGTTTGGTGTGAAGGAAAGGAATCTGGAGGGACAGATGGTGGTGGACTTTGCGAAGAGGATGGAAATGGCTGTAGTCAACACTTACTTCCAGAAGAGAGAGGAACATAGAGTGACATACAGAAGTGGAGGTAAGAGTACTCAGGTGGACTACATCCTGTGTAGACGAGGTCATTTGAGAGAGGTTAATGACTGCAAAGTGGTGGTAGGAGAGAGTGTAGCCAAACAGCACCGCATGTTGGTGTGTAAGATGACTCTGGAGGTCAGGAAGAAGAAGAGAGGGAAAACAGAAAAGAAGACCAAGTGGTGGAAGCTACAGAATGAAGAAACTTGTGAGGAATTTAGGCAGAAGTTGAGACAGGTCCTGGGTGGTCAGGATGAGCTTCCAGATGACTGGGAAACTACAGCAGAGATTATCAGGGAAACAGGTAGGAAAGTGCTAGGTCTGTCATCTGGAAAGAGGAAAGACGGTAAAGAGACTTGGTGGTGGAATGAGGAAGTACAGGAATGCGTCCAGAGGAAGAGGTTGGCTAAAAGGAAGTGGGATGTAGAAAGGACTGAGGAAGGTAGACAGGAGTACAAGGAAGCGCAGCGTAGAGTGAAGAGAGAGGTGGCAAAGGCCAAACAGAAAGCTTACGATGAGCTATATGACAGGTTAGACACAAAGGAAGGAGAAAAGGACTTGTTCAGGCTAGCCAGACAGAGAGACAGAGATGGGAAGGACGTGCAACAGATAAGGGTGATTAAGGACAGAGACGGAAAGGTGCTAACAACCCAGGAGAGTGTACAGAAAAGATGGAAGGAGTATTTTGAGGAGCTGATGAACGTGGAAAATGACAGGGAAAGAAGGGAGGAAGATGTGGTTGTTGTGGAGCAGGAAGTAGCAGAGATTGGAAAGGATGAGGTTAGGAAGGCTCTGAAAAGGATGAAGAGCGGAAAGGCCGTTGGTCCTGATGACCTACCTGTGGAGGTATGGAAGTGCTTAGGAGAGACAGCAGTGGAATTTCTAACGAGTTTTTTCAATAGGATTCTAGAGAGTGAGAAGATGCCTGAGGAATGGAGGAGAAGCGTTCTGGTTCCGATCTTTAAGAACAAGGGTGACACGCAGAACTGCAGCAACTATAGAGGAATAAAGTTGATGAGCCACACAATGAAGCTGTGGGAAAGAGTAGTGGAAGCCAGGCTTAGGAAAGAGGTGGAGATCTGTGAGCAGCAGTATGGTTTCATGCCCCGTAAGAGCACCACTGATGCCATTTTTGCTTTGAGAATGTTGATGGAAAAGTACAGAGAAGGTCAGAAGGAGCTGCATTGTGTGTTCGTAGATTTAGAGAAGGCGTATGACAGGGTGCCGAGGGAGGAGCTGTGGTACTGTATGAGGTCGTCTGGAGTGGCAGAGAAGTATGTCAGAGTAGTTCAGGACATGTATGAGAGAAGTATGACGGTGGTGAGATGTGCTGTAGGTCAGACAGAGGAGTTCAAGGTGGAGGTGGGACTACACCAAGGATCAGCTTTGAGTCCTTTTTTGTTTGCTATGCTGATGGACAGGCTGACAGACGAGGTAAGACAGGAATCTCCCTGGACAATGATGTTTGCGGATGACATCGTAATTTGCAGTGAGAGTAGAGAGCAGGTGGAGGAACAGCTAGAGAGGTGGAGGTTTGCTCTGGAAAGAAGAGGCATGAAGGTCAGTCGTAGTAAGACAGAATACATGTGTCTGAACGAGAGGGATCAAGGTAGAAGCGTTAGGTTACAGGGGGCTGAGGTGAAGAAGGTGCAGGAGTTTAAGTACTTGGGGTCAACAGTTCAGTGTGATGGGGAGTGTGGAAAAGAGGTGAAGAGGCGAGTGCAGGCAGGTTGGAGCGGGTGGAGGAAAGTGTCAGGAGTGTTGTGTGACAGAAGAGTGCCAGCAAGACTCAAAGGAAAGGTGTACAAGACAGTGGTGAGACCAGCTCTGCTCTATGGGTTAGAGACAGTAGCAGTGAGACAGAGACAAGAGGCTGATATGGAGGGTAGCGGAGATGAAGATGTTGAGGTTCTCCTTAGGAGTGACCAGGTTAGACAGGATAAGGAACGAGTACATCAGAGGGACGGCTCATGTTGCCTGTGTTAGCGACAAAGTCAGAGAAGCCAGACTGAGATGGTTTGGACATGTTCAGAGGAGGGATAGTGGATATATTGGTAGAAGGATGTTGGAGATGGAGCTGCCTGGCAGGAGGGCAAGAGGACGGCCAAAGAGGAGATACATGGATGTCTTAACAGAGGACATGAAGTTGGCTAACGTTAGGGTAGAAGATGTTCATGATAGAGCGAGGTGGAAAAGGATGATTCGCTGTGGCGACCCCTGATGGGAAAAGCCGAAAGAGAAAGAAGAAGTGCTTTACAGAAAAATGACAATATAAAAGCACACAAACATAAATTACAGTTAAAACCTATTTTAAAAATCACGTATGAACAAGAACAAAAGAGTGCAGATAACACACTTTCATCTCTCAACCGCTAAACTAAAAAGAAAAGTATTTAATTTGAACTTGAACAATGTCAGAACAGAAGAGAAGAGACAAAAGTTCCCATCAAACAAGATCTATCAGGAACCAGTTTATAAAGCTGTTACAGAATTCATGCTTTAACTCCAATGCTAACTTTATAAACCACAAAAAAATAAAAACATCTTAGAACATTGTATTCAATAGATAAATGCTATTTAAATCTATCTAAATGCTATTTAAATGTCCGTCCAAAACAGCCTAAAAACAGCCTTCCTATGTGTGTGCAATTTCACAGCCTAGTTCCATCTTTCACACAGGTTTAGTGACATCACATCCTAAAGAGCACATGTTTTAAACTGTCTTTATAGAAACCACTAAGTCAAATGTCATCTTCTTCTCCACCTTAACTCACAGTCAGATGGTAAGCAGACCCAAAAATGACAACACAACGTCCTCCTTAAAAAGGCCGATCTAGTTCACACTGTAGTCCAATAACAAACTGAGCTGCAAGATTAATTAAAGAAACTAATCCCTTTAAAATAGTAAATGCCATAATATTTCTACTCTCTGCTACGACAGCGTATTAGGGCCGCCATAAAAGAAAAAATATACATATATTTGTGTTAAAAATCATAATTTTATAAAGAAAAAGCCATGGCGTTTTGAAAAGAAAGTTGTCATTTCATGAAAATAAAGTTGTACATTTACGAAAAAAGTGAAGATGATTAACCCTTGTGCTATCTGTGGGGTCCAGATGACCCGATCCTTACAGTGACGTCTTCTCCCTACCATGACAAAGGTGGATGAAGGTGGAAAGATTTCATGTAATCCATGGACACCAGTGAAGTTCACAAATCATTGAAGAAAAAAGGTTCATAGCACTGTCTAGTGGGTCTAGATGACCCAACTCCCAATGTTAAAGTGACTAAGATAGCACAAGGGTTATGGGAGGTTCTTGATCAGTGTGGTGTCCATCCGAATGCTCTGAAATGTCTGCAACATAAATTAAACTGCTAATATCTCATTGTTCTTGTCGAAACATTTTAAAAGCTTAATGTAACATTTACATTTTTGAAAAAGTCTTGTAAAATTGCACCTTTTTGAAGAACACGTTTCTGACTTTGGTCTTATAAATTGTTGATTTTGTTTTCATAATTGTACAACTTTTTTCCTCATAAATGAACAACTTTTTTGTCACATATTTGTTTTACTTTTCTTTTATAAAGGCCCTGAAGCTCTGTGGTAATTTTAAATAAAGTGAAACAAAACGAAACTTTTAAAGTAGACAAACGCACTTAAATTAGCAGCTGGTTTTTACATTTTTGCCACAATTACACTTTTAATAGAACCCAAACTAGGTGTGGATCTTTATGGGTCTTCTGCACTTCTGAATTTTGACTAAGAAATAAAAGAAAGAAGTGTAAAGAAAAAAAAGGAGAAATAACAGAACACAATTACAGAAGTTAGTCAGACGGTGTAAATTATTCTATGGTCTAATGTACAAAAAAAAACAGCAATTCAATCGTCTCCTTGCAAAAAAGAGCTCAGTCTGAGTCCTCAATCAATCGTTCTCCAGAGTAAAAGTCTCTGTTTAATAAGAAGACTTTACTCTCAATTTGTTGTCTGAAAAAAAAAAAATCACACTTAAAAAGTAAGTAAGGTGTTAACACTAATTTGTTTTGACACACAAACGAATATTGCCATTGGAGGGGTGCGCTACCACACAGTATGAACAGAGAGTAAATCAACATCACTTCAAGCTTAACCTCCAATATGTTTAACTTCTAAAGGTTTTGGATCTTTTGTGCAACAATAAAACGCCTCACTGGAGCAGACGGCCCTCATTTCCACACATAATTAAATGGTTCCTCAGAGATGAGTGCGATTTGGATCCCAAAGAAGCCACCTTTCCATGGCAGAGCCAGTGTCTGCCATGTCCAAGAACAGTTCAGAAGGTTTATTTGAAGTAGCATTCATTACAGGGCTACAAGCCTTCTGCTGGAGAATCTTTGGTGGATTATAAAATGGCCAAGTTCAACAGCAACCAAAACAAGCATACGTTTTTAAATGATCCCTTAGGAAGGGGCCTCATCTCAGAGGGGGATTTTGGTGGCCATTTCACAAAGAAATGATGAACATACAAGGAGAAAGAGGAGAAATGTTCCAGGAATAGCTTCATTTTTCTGTAGGCCATGAGGTTCACTTGGAAACATGGACTCAATGACTTCGTTGGGTCATAGAGATCAGCCCCTAAGCAAACTCAAGTTATCTGACCTCATTGACTCTGTGCTGAACTGCTGACATGACTTGTCTTTCTGTCACTGCATGTCTGCTGTAACCTGGACCTGTCTTTATTCTGTACAATCCCTTTCCTCTCAAAAATCCATTAATCCTCATGGCTGTGAAGTTCATGTATGCAAGAGACTCACACTCCTTGTAGTTACTGTGATCCAGATGGTCGGAGCAGAAACATCTTCTTGCTTTATGTCTTCAGTTTTGTCTGTAAACGTGCTTTCATAAAGATTTTGACTATTTTAGTTCCCTCAGTAGAACATTTGCCTTCTACACAGATGTTTCATTTGTTTATTTCTTTTAATTTCAGTCTGGCTATACTGTAAAAAGTCAAGTTTCTCTTGAAATGGGATCCCTGTTGATGATGATCTGTTTATGTTGACTATTAATGTCATCCGCATCAATAAAAATAAAATTACTTTTGATTTTCTCTGTATCATAAAAATAGATATGTCCCCAAAAAGTCAGAACAAGTTTAATATTACTTTTTGTCAATCATTTAAATAAGTCAAAATGTTATTTCACGAGGAGTCAAAAAAACATAAATTGGAATACATCAAGTGTTAATTTATTTTAGCCTTAAATCTAGTAAACAATATGACTAACAGGTAATACAAGCCCCAAATCCAGTGTTTCAGAAAATTAGAATATTGTAAAAAAAAGTCTGTTGGAAACTGATGGTGCCACAACATAAATGGTCTCTCAGTAGCTACATAAGTTTGCTGACTTGACAGATTTCCAGATGATGTTCATCAAAACCCTTCACAATAAAGACAAGCCATTAAAAAAGGTTGTTACTAAACAAGATGTGTGGTATTTAGGACAAAATGTGGCAGGAAAAGATGTGGAATCAGGTAAAACTGCAGTCTAGAGAGGACTGAGGCTAAAATCAGAGCATCAAGTGTTACTCCATTCAAAGTGCTGCAGTACTTGTTTCAAACCACTCCTGAGACGTCAGAAGCATCTTCCGTGAAGGACAATTAAAACTGGACTGTTGCTTAATGGTCCCAAGTCCTCTTTTTCAGATTAAAGCAAATATTGGTCCTAGAGTCTGGTGGAAGATTGAAGAGCCACAAAATCCAAATCGCTTCAATTCCAGTGTGAGGGTTCCGCAGTCAGTGATGCTCTTAGGCACCAGTTCATCTCGTGGTGATGGTCCACTGTTTTCTGAAGTCAACAGTCAATGCAACATCTACTGGGAAATTCTGGAGCATTTTGCTGCTCTCTGCTTTAGAGGGTTTTTGCTTTTTCATTAGTACTTCACTAACTTAATGGCTACATCTGTGTCAGAGACTGGTTTGCTGTTCTCGATGGTTAACAAATTTGCCTTACCTGAATTTGATGAAATAAATCTATAAATCATTGTTAAATTGAAAAAGGAAATGCACCTGACCTGAAGGCAGCTGTCAGAGAAGCCTGGGCTTCCATTACACCTCTGCAAAGCCACAGGCTGATCACCTCCATACCACGATGCATGGATGCAGTATTTCAAGAAAAATGAGTCTTAGCCAAGTCCATAGAAATACACTAGACTAAAAACACATTTTATTTTTATTAATCTAGTGCTTTTGCTGTTTTAAATCTGTGTGCAATGATTCTTTGTAATTCCATGTGTGTTAATCCATAGTTTTTGTGAGGTATTGGAGCCAGGGTGGTTTTTGTTCTGCTTTTATTTTGTTACTTCCCGTATCTCACATGTCCTCTCATTTCAGTTGTCTTGACCTTCCCTCAGTGTGTTCACCTGCCCTCCCTGCTGTGCGCACCTGTTTGTAAATGTTTAATCAATCCTCATGGTTATAGTCTGCGTCTCCCCTGCACTTGTTGCCAGATTGTACACAGAGTTACTGGGATATTTTGGCTTAAGAGCAACTTAACAATTAAATTCGAGTTTTCGTTGGAAAATCCTGTGTCCTGCATTTTGTGTCCACCTCGTATCCTGACAGTTTTGATGTCTCCAATGTGACTCTACAATTTTCATAGTCATGAAAATAAAGAAAACTCTTTGAATGAGAAGGTGTGTCCAAACAAAACGGCCCTCTCACCCTCCGCAGGTGCTTTTCTCCTCCAAGCTGGGGTCCTCTACCAGAGGCCTGGGAGCTTGAGGGTCCTGCAGTATCTTAGCTGTTCCTAGCACTGCGCTTTTCTGGACTGAGAGGTCTGAGGTCTTTCCAGGCCTTTCTCAGTATTAAAAGTTTTAACTAGACATGTGAGTAAGTTAGTTTTAGAAGAAAAAACAAACAATCTATGGAGATTTTGGCTCTGACCTCCCCTCTCCTGATATGGCAGCTGTTGAGAAATCAATCTAATCCAGACAAAAATGTTGAACCTACAATTTGGAGAAAAGTATAGAGGCACGTCTGGGTCGTGGGATCCGTCTGCAGGACTATTTGGCTTCCTGCCTGCTTCACTCTCTCTACCCCTTCACCCACTCAAGGGCACATATAATCCCATAATAAGGGTCATTTTAATAATTAGCCAGTGTTTCATCCCCCCCCCCCCCCCCCATTCTGCCCCATCATTCCTTCAGGGTCTGCAGATTAAGATGCAGCAGGCATAATAATCATCACACATCCTTCTCTCATTTCAGTGAATGTGTCATTTCTGCAGAAGGTTAGGAAAATGTGTGTCAGGGCAGAACCTGGCAAATATCAGTATCAAGATGTGATGGAGTATTTCTCATGTTTGGTGTTGATAACAAACCGTCTAAAAATGAAGACATTTCTCATTTTAAAACTGTTAAGCATTCTACCTTTATGAGAAATTAATTTAATAAGTCTGCGGTTTTGGTGATGAATGAGGCAACCACTCATTATTTAATGTTTTTA
This sequence comes from Oryzias latipes, assembly GCF_053564925.1. Classification (NCBI taxonomy): domain Eukaryota; kingdom Metazoa; phylum Chordata; class Actinopteri; order Beloniformes; family Adrianichthyidae; genus Oryzias; species Oryzias latipes. Next base: position 5,982,949 of record NC_136252.1, on the reverse strand, counting down.
CTGTAAACCTTTTCTCACAGAAGAACATTTGAACTAGAGGGGATTTAAGGTAAAAGAGCAAAAAAGGGAATTAACATTTTTGTGCTTCATTTCAGAGCAAACTGACCAAATCCGCAATCTGTCAAACCATTTGATAGAAGACAAACAAGCTGCAAGAAATTGGTAATGAGAGCCAAAATCTTTTATTTTATCATTAAAACAATATTCTCAGCAAAGCCCCAAAATGAACATTTTCTTAAGGTGGACCAGGGTGTGCATAGTCTTTTAGAAATGGTCTAATCTGTAAAGGAAAATTTTAACTCTTAAGCACCATAAAAAATATCAGCATGGTTTCCTGGGTTTAATCTAGTTTAGGTTGATCTTTGGTGGATTGCATTTAAATACTAGACACTGATCATAAGTAACACCTTTAAACCGTGGCACCAGTAATGAAGCGCATCTGGGATACACTATAGTGTGAAAGGAGGACAGAATCGGTTGACACACAGGTCTCAAACAAATACAAAAAAAGCTTTGCAGGCCCTATAAGGAGAATCACAGAGATTTTAACACAGTGACACATGATTTGAACTCACTCTGAGGCCAAGGCTCAGGGCTGATGCCTCGTCAGAGTGGGAGATCATTTAAATTTCATCCAATTCCAAACACATTAAAACCACAAAGATATAAAACAAAGGCTATGTGACCTATTTTTATCAACGGTTTGGGATTAATATGCTTCTTATGCAAGATACCGGTACTCCTGAAATCAGCTAATAAACTGCATGAAAGTAGATACAAAGTGACCTTAGGACATAAACGATTGCCTGGAGATTTTTTTTCATCTCTCTGGTTTCTGTCCAAAGTTTTTTCTTTCTATCTTGATCTATCTTGATTTGCAAACCCATCAAACCTCAGCAACATCTCTTACTTTTAATCCACCGAAGTATCTTCTTGGAAAGGAGTTAAACTTATCTGAAAACTGTTTTGGAAAAAGGAGGACAGCCTCTGAACTTGAAGCTGAGTTCTGTCAGACACACTGGCAACAGAGCTGCCTGCTCACTTCTGCTGAGTTCTGGAGTTTGTGCACACCAAAGTAGCCAGGTTAAAACCGGGTTAAGACCATCATATGTGAGTTTTCTGGTTCATGTAGGATGAAGACTGCAGCAGCGTACAGTGAACAGTGACAGCTTTGACTCTGGCTGCTGTTCACACAGCTGGCAGAGGACAGAGGTGCTTTCCCCACTGGCGTTTGTCAGTGGAATTGCTTAGTTCACTTATGTAAAGGGCGTTTTCTGGTTTAAAAGTGGGAAAACTGGCTTTCACACAAATAAGCCAAAGCCCACCTGACTTGGGTGGATTGACTGCTTTATTTTGTTTGTTCTTCACCAGAAAAAAAAATATTAAAAAACTGCTTTTTAAACAAATCCTTTCAAGTTGAAGCACTTTTAAATCCACAGTGTTGGTGGATTTAATAGCAAAAATTAAAAGCAACATTTATTTTTTGTAAACATTGCTAAAAAGAGGAGCTGAACAAACTAAACTTAGGAAAAACAAGTGATCTTTTGACAGTTAAAGCCTTTAATGTTTCCCACAACATTTTCCATCTTTTGTTTCCTTTTGTTTCCTTTGTTTCCTTTTCACAAATGTACCATCCTGATATCACTGTAATTGTCATCACATTTAAAAACTATCATTCTGTGAATGTGCTCAAAGCCAAAAGAACAAAAATCAAATAAAAAACAAACAAAAATGTAAGTATTGAACAAGAGAGGGAATTCAAAGTTTCATCTTAAGGCTCTTGAGGTCTTAACTGGCCCTTTGAAAACAACTGAATTCCTAATCTTTTCAGAAGTCAAATCAAAAATGTTTATACTTGTTACAGTATTGTCAGTGATGTGATCTTAATGTCAGTATGTGCATCAGCAATGTACTGTATCTCGTGCTAAACCAATAAAGCGGCTGCTTCTATTTCTCTGCATGATGACAGATTGAATGCTGAAAGTCGGTTTTTACCTCATTATCTGTGCCCACATCCAGCATGACAGGCAGGCACTGTTGTGGTGGCATGCCTCCGCAGGCTGTGTACAGGGCCAGCTTGCCCACTGGGATGCCCATACCATGACAACCCAGGTCTCCAAGCCCCAGGATCCGCTCTCCATCAGTCACACACACGGCCTGTCAACCACATGGTTGTCAGAACTGAACCAAGCCAAACACCTTAAAGAGTGTGTCTCAGCATTCTTCATGAAATCTTCAAGGGTAGCAATCATGGTTTAATTAAATACTGTATAAACTCTTATATTAACCGTTTTTTTTTAGAAAATGTCAAAAAATGCTCTTTGCTTTTGCTCAGACATTTCATCCTTTCTTTCACACTTTCCAGTGACAGGTTTTTCCTCTAACACTGTTCAGGCTCTGCAATATTTCAAACCAATGTCCTCCTTTGGGATGATTTTACCGCATAAATGTTATCTACGGAGCCTGTGACCTGACATGGGTAAAATAATAAATATCTCGTTCCCCCAAATTAATATCTTATTCGCACACAATAATTAAATTGTGGGAATAAAATTATATGTTGTTCCCACAAAATAATATTCAGTTCCCACGCATTAACTAATTTGTGCGAACGAAATAATTATTCACGTCATAAGTCATTCATAAACACGGATGTGAGCAATATTTGGATTTACAGCAGATACCTTCATATTTCTTTCTGTGTGTGTCTCATTACATTGCATGGAAGAAATGGATGATGTTTACAGATCAAATTAATTTATTTTAAAAAGCTTTTTTTATTGCGTGGGAACGAGGTATTAATTTGTGGGAACGAGATATTTATTATTTTACCCATGTCAGGTCACGGGCTCAGTAAGAGCAGACTAAGAGTTAAATATGAAGTTATTTGCTGTGACGCAGGTAACTGGCACATTTGACAGTTGCACTCTGACAAGCTCATGTAATTAGTTTTTCAACTGAAAGGTTAAACCCCGCTTGATTCCTAAAATAGAAAATGTTTCAAAGTTTCTTTCTAAAATCCTCTGTCAATCTTTTTTCTGATTTTTTGTTTGTTTGGTTTGATGCAATTTTTCTCCTTTTGCCTTTTTCTGTCGGAATTATTCTAAACTGGAGTTTTGGTCAGAGCACAGGTAAGCAGCAGCTTTTTAGCTCTGAGGTAAATGCTTTGCTGTTGACAGCTATGAACAGGTGGCTGATGCAGCAGGAATATCTGACATGCCAAGAATGCCTACCAGTGTCGTCATTAAGATGAAGGATGGTGAGATTAGATATTTGTTTTACACGCAGGATTAAGGAACAGGGTTTGGATGTTTGAGAAATGAGCTGCTGCTTCAAAATCTCTCACATCATAAAAAGTTTAATAGAAGTGGAGAAGCAAGATACAGAGGCTAATCAAACTGATGAAGGAGGCCGACTCTTCTGATGCTTGTGGAGCTGATTGTTCAAAGGAGGCTTTAGAAGACAAAAACTCTATTGGAAAACCTTGATCATCCATTACATAACACATTAATCCAACAGTGTCCACATTATGGGGCTTTAAAAGTTGGAGATTTTCTTTTCTTTTTAAAGTTATTTATTTCAAATTCATATGATAAAAATAAACATCATAAACAGAAGTATATGATGAATGACAATAATCAAAGTTTGAAAAGGACTTTAATTGAAGATCAACAATTTATGGAGACCAAGCCTCTTTTTTATTTTTTCCAAATATAAATTCGTACAAACAGTATGTTTTATATAATTACAACAAGTAAACACTGACAACAATCAATTATGGTCAAAAGTTTATATAAAAAAATACAAATGGATGTATGTTGTTGACTTCTTTATATCCATTTATTATATCACCTTTTATCATTTTTTAAACGTTTTATTATGAACATGATTGGAATTGTTTTAAAATCAACCAGGTCTTCAAATTTTAGTAATTTTAATTTGTTAACAGTGAGTAAGTCACCTTTATATAAGATGATCTGGTGATTATTCTTATGGCTTTTTTTTAAAGACAAAGACAGTTTACTGTTGTTTTGTATGTATTTCCCCACACTTCATAACAACATAATAGATCATGTATGGAAGGATGAAGTGTACTTACAAAGTGTAGCTGATGGCTGATTTTTTTTTTCTTAACTTTGTGAAGATCAGATATTGATGCATTTACTTTAGAATTTATGTTTTGAATTTTAGTTTTGATAAGTCAGAAAGAGCTACAATGAGAAAACTTCTGAAGGTGGTGGTGACCTATAAAATGACTCCTTAATCCTAAGAATCGACATTTCATTTGTAGAAGACGAACAGTTCAAATTTAGCTGAGTCAAACCACGTCTGAGTCCTATTTGTGCCTTTTCTTTCTTCTCCAATTAGTTTGATTTAAAGGTTCAAAGGTTTTTAATTCAGTTTATTTACCTTAATGTCCTTTTCCGGCCAATTTTGAAGAATTGAAGCAATGTGGCCGCTGTCATGAATCGTGATGAATAGACCCCTGGAAGACAGAAAATCATGCAGACTTGAGTTAGTGTGAAAGCAATAGATTTTGTTCTCTTTACTCTGTCTAGGTTTCATGTATTTAATGTCTTCCTGTAGGGCCTAAAAGCACATCAACTCTTAGTTTATTGAATCTTTTTCCAACAGCTATCGTTTTAGCCCTGAAGGTTGGGTGAGGTTAAGGAGGTTTTTTTCCCAACCATTTCAAGTTGTGCTGTTCTGAGGACCTCACACTGTAGTACCAAGCTGAGGGCCTCTTCAAGGATTTTGGCCTTTGTGATTCTCAAAACAGGAATGTATCCTAATATCACCTCCTTCATATCACTCCTCTTTTTCACGCCTTTGGTGGAGGAAAACCCCAGGATTAAAGATATTTTCCGAAGGTGGAAGGTCCAGCTGCAGCATCCAACTTGAAATGTATGAGGGGTAGCACCTTATTCATGCTCCAGTGACTGTTAAATCCTCATTATTTGTGAAAAATTGCTCCAAAACCCAAAATGTTCCAAGGTCGCTCCTGGTTGAACAAAATTCTAAACTTGATCTCTACAGGTGGTTATAAAAAGTAAACTTAAAAATGCAGGCGGGAATAAACTAACATAAAAGTGTCAAATAAAAGTGCTGAGATAATTCACACACATGACTCAATGTCAACACAGGTGTCCACCTAACATGAGGAACCACAGAGGAAACCATGAAAATCCAAGATGTGTAACTGGAAATCCAGCATGTTAACACCAACATCTGTTTGACACTTTGACTTATTTGGAATATTGACAGGGATACTTAACCAAAAATAGAATATTAAGGGATTGAAACGATGTTTAGCTTTAATTATGGTTATTTAACTTCAAAATGGCTAACTCCTAAGACATTTGTAGAGTGGTCTGTTTTTTTGTTTGTGCGCAAGCTGTGAAGCTGATTGGTCGGTGCCACAGCCACATGACTCCTGTTAAATGTGCATTGGAGGTCACACATGGCAAACATGTCAGAGCCCCCCGATTCAGGAATGTTTGCTCAAAGAGGTAAGCTATGCGTCTCTTCTAATTGATTAGGCAGGGCTGAAACCCCCTTTTTCTGAAGTTTATTGTTTCTTTCTAAGCTTTTTTTATGTATTTTCTGGGACGGCGCTCAGGGGCACGAGGTCTGTTTACTGCTCTCTATAGTCCCTGAAAGCCAAACGAAGCCTTTCAAAGGTGGAATTTCTTGGGTTTGTGGGGATTGGGGATGTCACAATTCCCACTTTAAAACCAAACTGTATCTTACACCATTAAAACGAATCATGGGCAGAAAAATTAATTGTTGCATCCCTACTGCACACCACTATGTTTACATTGAAAGTGTCAAACTGGCAAATTTAAGGATTTACTATCTATTGTTTTATGACATTACACCAGGCTTAGAATGACCCAACGGAAAGGTTTTTCTTCATTGCCAATGTAAAAAAAGGATATATCTGAATTTTAAGAATTTTGTTGTTTTTGTAATACGCCATCATACATCAAACCAAAACAAAACCATGACCCAAATATCCAGGTTTGATCAAAATTGTGGGGAGAGTGAATTATTATATCCCTATTGTTTTATTTTTGAACAAAACAAGTATATGGCTTTTTGCAAAAAGTTTTTTTCAATTTATAATTTTTACTTTATTTCTTTATAAACTCATTCTTGCCTTCTAAAAAAATTAAAGAATGCCCTTTTTTGCTTTTAACCAATATGCTGTTTTTCTGTTTGGAAGCTAAGTATCATGAATGGTCACCAGTGTTGAAGGTAATGAATTACATAGTAATGAATTACTCTAATTTAATTACTTTTGTCAGGAACGGAGTAACAAAACTAATTACAGTCCAAATTTCTGTAAATACATTACAATTAATAGACAACAGAAACCCTCATTACTTCATTACTCACATTTTGGTACACTTAAATCATAGGTGACTCATCAAAAGAAATTGTGAGTAGGCTTTAAGATTGTCTCTTGGTTAAATGAAACAAAACAAATACTAATAAAAACAGGTGCTGATGCATGCATGGTAATGCAGAGCTGGAGATTGGTCAGAGTAAGAAGAGAGTAAACCTGGACAAATTCATAGAGGCATTCGGCAACTGGAGATTTTCAAATTATTTCCATTTTGTTATAAAATAAAAGCAAAAACATTTTAGCTAAGTGCAAGTTTTGTCCTGGAGATTAACTGCTTTCCACTGCCTTAGTGTCCATGAGCAACCTGTCTTGGCTACAATACAATGTACATTTTTTCATGTTGAAGTGGTGATAAAAAACTGGATTGCCCTTGTGTCGCCTCTGTTTTTATTTGTTGATTTTACAAGGGTGTCTTGTTTGTGCTAGCTTTATTCCCTTGAGAATTTTTATGTGAGTGGAAAAAATTAAAGTAAAGCAATGAGTAATTAACTACTTTTTAACTGGGGAATGAGTAAAGTAATTTAATTACAATTTCATCCAGTAACTAAAGTAATGTAATCAATTACTCTTTGAACGTAATTTACCCAATACAGATGACCACTAGTCGATTTCGAAGCTTTATTCCTTTATGAATTTGTTATATTGCTCCAATCATCAAACACGTCAGTTATGACAGGTACTGTTTCGCTTGATGCTGAGGGTGTTCAGTGGTTGAGGTGGGGGCTCCACGCAAATCTGTCATCTTCTTTCACACCAAACTTATCTGTGTGCACCGGAACAGAAAAGGGGGTCATCCCCAAAATGCCTGCATAGTTAGGAATTTTAAGCACTGAAATTCCCAATTACTGAATGGAAGAAACCACGCTTGAATCTACAAATCTGGCAGACTGTCCTCTGAACTCTGTCCATAGCTTTAAAGGCCCACAGAGATCTTTTTTTCAATACTGCATTTTGGGGGACAATTTAGACTTTGTGATTTAAGATCACACAAGACTTTCTGGAACTTCATTGTTCATTTGCTGTTGTTGCTAAATACATCAATATTTCCTGGTTGCTGGGTTTCTGTCACTACACAGACCTGTGGAAGCCAAACAAAGGTCACTAGGTCACAGGCATCTTTCTGGCTGCTATAACAATCCAAATATTGTTGCTGGCTTCGGAAGTAGGACATCTGAGGTCAAAGTTTCTATCTTGCTTTTGGTCAGGGACCTGTAATTGGAGTATCCAGGTCTCCGCTATGTCTGCTTCAGGAAGCACTTCTTTTGTGTTCCTTTGGACAGACCTTTTTCTTTTTGAAAGTTCATGCTTCTAACTGCAAACTACATTCTATTCGGTTTCTGTGCTACCCCCCAGAATGGGTGTGGCCAAAATGACAAGTCACACACTGAAGTTAAGGGAAAGCTCAGCAGAAGTGACCTCAGAAGTGAGCATTTATGAACAACAGGATGGTTTCATGCAGAGAAAGAGAACCGCAAATGCAATATTTGATTTTGGGATGTTGATAGAGTACAGGGATGATCAGAGAGCTACACTATGTCTTTGTACATCTAGAAACAGTCTGACAGGAAACAAGGAGAGGAGCTGAGGTTTACTTGAAGAAGTCTGGAGAAATGGTGAAGAACTTTGGAGTTGTTCAGGACATGCATGAGAGCTGGGAGACAGTGGTGAGATGTGCTGCTGGTGTGACAGAGGAGTTCAAGGTGGAGGTGGGACAGCACCAAGGATCAGCTTTGAGCTCCTTTCTATTTTTCTGTGGTGATGGACAGACTGACAAATGAGGTCAGACAGGAATCTCTGTGAACCATGATGCTTGCAGATGACTTTGTGATCTCTAGTAAGCGCAGGGAGCAGGTGGAGGTGCAGAGGTAGGGCGGTCGACCCATGATCGTAGGATTGCAGGTTCAATTTCTGCCTTGCACGCCCATGAGTCGCAATGTCCCTGGCAAGACACTGAACCCCACCTTGCCTCTGGTGGGAGGTTGGCGCCAGTGTTCGTCAGTGGAGCCGCCATCAGTGTGTGAATGAGTGAATGGGATTGTGACTGTAAAGTGCTTTGGGCCTTGAAGAAGGTAAAAAAGGGCTATATAAGTATACGCCATTTACCATCTAGAGAGGTGGAGGTTTGCTGTGGAAAGCAGAAAAATGAAGATCAGATGCAGCAAGACAGAATGTGTATGAATAAGAGGAATTCAAGAGGAATGGTGGGGTTACAGAAGGCAGAGGTGAACATGGACTTTAAGAACTTCCATTCAACAGTCCAGAACAACAGAGAAGGAGAGGAAAGAGGTGGAGAGGTGTGTGCAAACAAGTTGCCAAGGATGGAAGAAGGTGTGATATGTAACAAAAGTGTCAGGAAGAATGAAAGGAAAGGTGCAGAAGACTGTGGTGAAAGCAGCCATGTTGTTGGATCAGAGCCTGATGCAGAGACAGAAGGCAGAGCTGACGTAGCGGGATGAAGATGTTGTGGTTCTCTTTAAGAGAGATGAGGATAGAAAGAATCAGCAATGAATCCATCAGAGGAACAGCTCATGGTGGATGTTTTGAAAATAAATGCAGGGAAGCAGATTGAGATGATTTGGACCTTTGAGAGGAAGGACAGTGATTATGTTGGTTGTTGAGGTTGAAGAGGCCAGGAAAGAGGTCTCGAGACAGACCAAAGAGGAGGTTTTAGGATGCTGTAGGAAGACATCAGAGTGCCTTGATTGAGCAAAGACGATACAAAGGTGAGGACTAGATGTAAGAGGTGATTCACTGCCAACCACCAAAAAACCCATCTTAAGTTAAATTAAGTTATTTATAAGTGAAACTTCAGTTATAATGATCTGAGGACACCATCAATCACAGGTGTAAAGGTATGTAAGAATTGAAGGGGAAAAAGTGTTCATCTCAAGAGAAAGGAAGGGGTCTCTGAGGAAACAGGAGCTTAGCAGTGCAGAGGCTGACCCCACAACAAGAGTGTTGGAAAACATCTTCAAGTGATGGATCAAATCAGACAAGGAGCCTTGCAGTACTTCCAAACCAATGTCACCCTGAGGGTTACTAAAAACACTCTGGACTCACATTTTTGTTGCTCCTTACACCCCAAGTTCTCTTTTTTTTGGCCAATCTGTACTTTTTTGACTGTGCACCTGACAAACCTCGGCCCTTCACATCTTTATTCTTAAAGAAGAGGGCGCTCAGAAAGCTGAAGAAACGCTGTGCAGTGCATCATGCTGTTCTTTATTGTCCAAACAATGGTTTAGCTGCTAGATTTTTTATTAGTTTCCTAATACTTTATATTTTAAGATTCTTCCTATATACTATCAGAATCTGAGGAAAGTTTGAGATTAGTTAGATTTTGAGATGAAGAGATGAGGGAAGGAAGAGACCTGAACTAAAAAATGTACTGAGCTGCAGCACAGCACACAGGAACAGCTGCTAAAGGCTTTCAGGGCAAAAAGCAGCTTTCCACTGCATGAGCCCAACATGCACTCCTGAGACCAACAGAGATAGCAGCCTGCCATTTTTGACCTACGTCCACTCAAAACACCAGCAGCCACCATTCTTCAACCTGACTGAAGCACTTTAACCTTCCCTTTAACTAAATATCCCAGGTATTTCAAGAAGCACAACAAACACAGGCAAAGAAAAAAATACATTTACAAGTAGAGTTAATGTCACATATATGATAAGTTAGATGCCTTCAATCCTACAAAACTTGAGATAAGGAATGACAAAACCTTTTTATGGTTACTCTCTAAAAACTGGAGCAAAAGATTTTCCCTCTGAATCAAACCAAAGTCCATGTGAAATGAAAAGGTCTCATTTAGGTTTAATAGATCCCATGTCAATCAGCAGGTTAAAAAGAAAGATAATCTTCTGTCAGAAAAATTCAGTAGATGTTTTACTCCCATCTCCTTTTTCAGAAATGCCAAAAAAAAGAGAAAAATTGGCAAATAACCTGATGTGTAAAAATAAACACCAGGAGCTAATTTTTAAAGCCTTTTTTTAGTTATGTTATGTTTAGTTATGTTATGTAAAGCTGTAGAGTGAACTGCCATTTTCCTTCAGTACTTGGTGTCTCCTGGTTTTGTTAGTTCAGGGAGGTTAGTGTTTGTCTTTAATTTCCCTTTTCCTTTGTACAGGTAAGAAAACAAGATTTCAGTTAGGTGGGGTTTTGTTTGTTATTTTGGCCTTGGTTCACCCTGAAGCCTTGTTGCTTCACTTTTAGTTATTGTTGTTTGTTTGGGGTACGCGTCCCGAGTTTGACGGTCGCGTGCCCAGAGGGGTACGCGTCCCGAGTTGACGGGTGCGTGTCTTGTGGGGCGCGCACCCCGAGTTTGACGGTCGCGTGCCCAGAGGGGTACGCGTCCCGAGTTTCTGTGGTGTGTCTTGTGTAGTGCCTTAGGTTTGTGTGGTACATCTTGTGTTTGTGTGGTGTGCTCTGTGAGAGCTACCGCTTTTTGTGTGCTCCACTTAGGGTAAAAACTTCTTTTTGAAGAAGTTTTATCTTGGGTAGGGGGGTGTTACAGCTGGGGCTGTATTTGATTTTGTTTTGTTTGTTTGTTCTGTGTTTTGTGTATTATTTCTGTATCAGAGTGGGACTTGTGTTTTTTGTGGATCTTTGTGTCTGTTGTCTGATTATTTTCAGGTGTGGTGGAAAGGGTGTGGCCTCCCATTGGACCAGCTGGTGGAGGCAGCCTTTAAAGCCACCATTCCGACATCCAGTCGGTGGGAAGGGAGCCTTGCTGCAACAGTCTCCACTGCAGCTTGGCCCTCTTCTCCGCTTTGTTTTATGTCTTCTCCACTTGTTTTAGTTTGTGTTGCACGTCGTAGTTCTTTGTAGTTTTGTCTGTGCCCACTCTGATTAGTCTTTTGGTTTATAGTTATGTTTTAAGTGAAGCTGTAGGGGTGAACTGCCATTTTGTTTAGTACATGTTTTCTCCTGTTTTTGTTAGGTTAGGGAGGTTAGAGTTTTGTCTTTGATTTCCCTTTTCTTTTGTACAGGTAAGATTATATGTTTCAGTTAGTTGGGGTTTTGTTTGTTATTTTGGCCTTGGTTCACCCTGAAGCCTTTTAGCTTCACTTTTAGTTATTGTTGGATTGTTTGTTTATTTGTAAATAAAATTTGGGTATATTTTTATGGAGACATTCGTTTGGTGCTTTTTGTTACAGTTCATTTATTAGTTAAATCTTTACTTTTTTTATGTTATGCCTTCCTAGGTACCCCTAGACACAAAAGGGGCGTAACATAATTGGGGGCTCGTCCGGTCCGGGATTGTTTGGAGACTTTGGTTAACAGTTTTTCTTTCTCCTTTTTGGCGAAGACCTTGGCATTTGATGTTTGTGACCTGTTTGGCTGTGAAGGCCAACGGCATTTGCAAAGAGCAGTTGTTGTCTGAGCTGGAGTGCTCCAACTCTCAGGCAGACCTCGGCTGGAGGCATCGGTTGGAGGTGGTGTAGGCGACAGTGTAGGAGTGGAGGCTGCTGCAGATGTTGCTAATGCTACTAACCCCGCCCGGGCGGAGGCGGGTGCGGAGGTTCCTGTTGCCGTAGCCGGTTAAGGAGGGGGGCCAGACCCAACTGTATTCTTCCAGACTGGGGTTGCCACAGAGGATGTCCACTGCTCAAGAAGGGTTGTGAGTAAATCCCTTGCTCTTACAGAAGTCACCAAACCGGCATAGTTTGTAACAGCACTTTTGTGTGCATTGGGGTTTCTTTGGTTTAGCCAAAATTTGTGAGGTTGGTGCATTAAGCACATTAATAACATTTTGTGGGACAACAAAAACTGTTAACCAAACTTGCGTTAAATTTTGTTTGGTGCAACACTTTCGTTTTGTTTGGCTAAATTTTGAGTTAGTTTTGTGTGACTAGTTTTGATGACTGGTCTTGACGGGTGCGTGTCTTGCGGGGCGCGCACCCCGAGTTGACGGGTGCGTGTCTTGCGGGGCGCGCACCCCGGGTTGACGGGTGCGTGTCTTGCGGGGCGCGCACCCCGAGTTGACGGGTGCGTGTCTTGCGGGGCGCGCACCCCGAGTTGACGGGTGCGTGTCTTGCGGGGCGCGCACCCCGAGTTGACGGGTGCGTGTCTTGCGGGGCGCGCACCCCGAGTTGACGGGTGCGTGTCTTGCGGGGCGCGCACCCCGAGTTGACGGGTGCGTGTCTTGCGGGGCGCGCACCCCGAGTTGACGGGTGCGTGTCTTGCGGGGCGCGCACCCCGAGTTGACGGGTGCGTGTCTTGCGGGGCGCGCACCCCCGAGTTGACGGGTGCGTGTCTTGCGGGGCGCGCACCCCGAGTTGACGGGTGCGTGTTCTGCGGGGCGCGCACCCCGAGTTGACGGGTGCGTGTCTTGTGGGGCGCGCGCCCCGAGTTGACGGGTGCGTGTTCTGCGGGGCGCGCACCCCGAGTTGACGGGTGCGTGTTCTGCGGGGCGCGCACCCCGAGTTGACGGGTGCGTGTCTTGCGGGGCGCGTGCCCCGAGTTTGACGGTCGCGTGCCCAGAGGGGTACGCGTCCCGAGTTTGACGGTCGCGTGCCCAGAGGGGTACGCGTCCCGAGTTGACGGGTGCGTGTCTTGTGGGGCGCGCACCCCGAGTTTGACGGTCGCGTGCCCAGAGGGGTACGCGTCCCGAGTTTCTGTGGTGTGTCTTGTGTAGTGCCTTAGGTTTGTGTGGTACATCTTGTGTTTGTGTGGTGTGCTCTGTGAGAGCTACCGCTTTTTGTGTGCTCCACTTAGGGTAAAAACTTCTTTTTGAAGAAGTTTTATCTTGGGTAGGGGGGTGTTACAGCTGGGGCTGTATTTGATTTTGTTTTGTTTGTTTGTTCTGTGTTTTGTGTATTATTTCTGTATCAGAGTGGGACTTGTGTTTTTTGTGGATCTTTGTGTCTGTTGTCTGATTATTTTCAGGTGTGGTGGAAAGGGTGTGGCCTCCCATTGGACCAGCTGGTGGAGGCAGCCTTTAAAGCCACCATTCCGACATCCAGTCGGTGGGAAGGGAGCCTTGCTGCAACAGTCTCCACTGCAGCTTGGCCCTCTTCTCCGCTTTGTTTTATGTCTTCTCCACTTGTTTTAGTTTGTGTTGCACGTCGTAGTTCTTTGTAGTTTTGTCTGTGCCCACTCTGATTAGTCTTTTGGTTTATAGTTATGTTTTAAGTGAAGCTGTAGGGGTGAACTGCCATTTTGTTTAGTACATGTTTTCTCCTGTTTTTGTTAGGTTAGGGAGGTTAGAGTTTTGTCTTTGATTTCCCTTTTCTTTTGTACAGGTAAGATTATATGTTTCAGTTAGTTGGGGTTTTGTTTGTTATTTTGGCCTTGGTTCACCCTGAAGCCTTTTAGCTTCACTTTTAGTTATTGTTGGATTGTTTGTTTATTTGTAAATAAAATTTGGGTATATTTTTATGGAGACATTCGTTTGGTGCTTTTTGTTACAGTTCATTTATTAGTTAAATCTTTACTTTTTTTATGTTATGCCTTCCTAGGTACCCCTAGACACAAAAGGGGCGTAACAGTTTGTTTATTTATTTGTAAATAAATTTGTTATATTTGTATGGAGACATTGTTTGGTTTGTTAATTTAAATTTGGTAGCCAGAACAATTTACTTTTATGTTATACCCCGTAGGTACCCCTAGACTCAGAAGGGGGCGTAACATCCAAACGCCACAAACATACCTGTTGGCTCCAAAAACGTTCAGCTGTCAACATGTACACAAAAGAAATAATGTTCCCACACGCATACCTATGCATTCAAACCAACTAGTGTGAAACATTTCATTCAATCACGCAAACTATTAGTGCAAAGGTGAGCTAACACAAGTTGTTCATGTTCTTTTAAAATGGATGATGGAATGTAAAAAGGAGGGAGAGTGCCCAGTCATCCCCACACCAAGACCCCCGCCGCAGCAGCAGCGGCAGCTAGAACCCCCCCACACACACACAAACACAGCCGCACGGCAGCGGATAGAGATCACGGCACGGGCGATCACATCCGCCACCCAGGATGGAAGGAGGTTTTCATTTAAAACCTGACGATACGTGGCCCCATTCATTAATTCCTTTACAGCCCCAAAGCATGATGTTCCACCCACATTCCTCCTCCAGAGTAACGTTCTTACCAAAAAGTATTTTGGTTTCACCTGACCATAGGAAATTCTCCCAATCCTCTTCTGGATCATCCAAATGCTCTCTAGCAAACGTTAGATGGGCCTGCACATGTACTGACTTTAGCAGGTGGGCACTGCAGGGTTTGAGCCCCCAGTGGCGTAGTGTGTTACTGATGGTAGTCTTTGTTACTTTGGTCGCAGCTCTCTGCAGGTCATTCACTAGGTCCCCTGTGTGGTTCTGGGATTCTTGCCCACCGGTCTAGTGATCATTTTGACCCTATGGCGTTTGATCTTGCGGGGAGTCCAAGATGGAGGGAGATGATCAGTGGTCTTGTATGTCTTTCATTTCCTAATAATTGCTCCAACAGTTGATTTTTTTCACACCAAGCTGCTTATCTGTTGAAGATTCAGTCTTCCCAGCCTGGTGCTGGAAGACTGAATTTGGTTACTGGTGTCCTTAGACAGCTCTTTGGTCTTGGTCATAGTGGAGTTTGGATTGTGACTGTTTGAGGTTGTGGACAGCTGTTTGTTATAGATAACCAGTTCAAACAGGAGCCATTAATACAGGTAACCAGTGGAGGACAGAGGATCCTCATTCAGAAGAAGTTACAGGTCTGTGAAAGCCAGAAATCTTCTTGTTTGAAGTTGACCAAATACTTCTTTTCCACCTAAATTTACAAATAAATCCTTTAAAAATCAGACAATGTGATTTTATGGATTTTTTTGTCTCATTTTGTCTCTGATAGTTGAAGTACACCTATGATGAAAATTATCGACCTCTTTCATCTTTTTAAGTGGGAGAATTTGCACAATCATGGCTGACTAAATACGTTTTTGTCCCACTGAAGCACATTCAAAGAAAATCCTCTTTGCAAACTTTGAACACTGCTGACAAACCAGCTGTTGTAACATTTTAGGCATCATTTCATAAAACTGGGGAAGTTTCTCTGGCTTCTACAAGCGGAAAAAGAAAAGAAGAATGTTTCCAGTAACTATGGATTAAAACAGCATCTGTACAGCTGACAAATTCATAAAGACATTTGCAGCATGGCTCGTTGACTTTAAGAGCCTATGAGAGAAGAATGCTAGGTATTAAGAAATGTTTATAATTATTTTATCTTAATGACTAAAAAAGCAAATTAGCTTCAACTGAGTTTCTGCAAGTCCAAAAACTTCATGCAGTATTGGTTTTAGTGTTCTAAGCCAAAGATTGATTTGCATTTAGACATGTATGAGGCGCAGTGGGGCATTTTTTGTGAGATATATGCAGGAAATTTGGCATAATTGGTGTTTTTGTTATAAACAGCCAAATGAATTTGTTCAAGTAGTTTAAGATCAAAAGAAACACAGTAATTTATGGAAAAATGATGTCACACCTATTTAAGTTGAAAGTTTCACATTTTAGTTGAAAACACTTTGTCTTTATCCAATGCAAAAAAAATCTTTATAGGGATGAATAGTTGTGATTTTTTTTTTTAAACATGGATTTGATAATCCTAACTAATAACTAAATGTGCATGTAGTGAAATAGGAATAGCTGCCATGCAAAGCAGATAAAATAAGTAAAACAAGACAGTAAGGTTGAAATATGGCTTATTTTTCCAGGTCATTCTCTCCAGTGTCCCTAGTGGTACGCCTATTCTCTTTAGCTGTTTACTCAACGCTTCGGTAAAAGCGGGTCTCTTTTTTAACAGTCATTTATTGGGGAATTGTGAAAAAATGTCTAAACTCTTCTATGATGTGTTAAAAAAACAGAAGAAGACAAGTATGAAAAACCAAAAATGCTCTGAAGTTTAAGGATTTTACAGGCACACTGCATGGTCATCATGATTTTACGGTCAAAGCAAAACTTTACCAGCTAGAACTATTAGCAGAAGTTTTCTTTTTTTAGGTGAATGATGATAGTGCGATTAAGGCAATTATGAGCTGACAACAATAATGTGCCAATTTAATGCATGACCGTATTTTCCCAGTTTTAAGAGACTGACAATATCAAGACTTTTCCAGTCACTGCTCAAGACTGCTTTTCTCAAAATGTCTTCAATCTTCTGATAGGAGATCACTTGTATAGGAGGATACAAAAATGCAATGATCAGAGATTTTTTTTCAATTATTTGAAAGTGCACTAAACTTGTAAAAAGACTTGACAAAGTTCTGTGCTGCAATGCACTTACAACAACTTCACACACAGCTGTGTATGACCTTAACCACAGGATAAATAGGCACTAAAGGTCTATTTATCTTCATTTTGCCTTCAGTTCATGGTTGTAGCCTATATGCTGCAACCATGAACTCAAACAGGAAAATGGACTTAGACCATATAAGGATTTTGTCCCTGTTGATCAGTCCCAGTGGCGGTTCTACACTAACTTACTCCCTGGGCGAGTAACCCCACCAGCGCCCCCCCCCCCCCCCCCCCCCCCCGCACACATACAAAATTTGACAACATCCTGTTGTGTTCCCTATCTTCTATTTAGCCATTTTACTCAAAAAATGCATGAATTTTCTAGACTCATATTACAGGGGGGGTCAAACTCAGTCACACAGGGTCTAAGTTAAAAACACGCTTAAGGTTTTGGGCCGAAGAAGATAAACATTAACTGAACACACTAAAGCTAAACTTTTAAACCTTTTAAACTGAACTTTTTGAACATAAATATGAATAAAAACAGGAACATTAATCCAGTATAACTCAAGTTAAACCTTAAATAACTTGTAATATTTTGCTCTCCAGAGAAATATATTCTGTCAAAATTATACAAATATGAACATGCTGCAGGACAAAAAACAAAGAAAGCCTGGAAATATTATAATATTAATAAGAAATTACATATCAAATAATTCCATTTTTTTTGCTCTTTCATCATTCTTTAGAGCATTTTTTTAGAGCTGGACTCCTGCTTCATTTTTAGCATTAATTTCTTAATGTGTGACGTCCTGTGTGTGTCTTTGTGAAACATATCAGAGGGATTAGATCTAAAAAATAAAACTTATTGTGATTAATATGTTTAGGTCTTATAAAACATTAAAGACTAAATCTTAGAACTCATCAGTGGGATTACTCCAAAAATATTTGGCATTTCCCTAAATTTGTGCAACACCAACAGTAGAAATCCTCCAAAAAAACTCAATTCTAAAAGAATGGTCTGCGCTCATCCCCCCCCCCCCCCTTCCCCTTCCCTCTCACACACGCGGCTCCGTCTCTATGACGGGAGGTGCAGCTGCGGCTCAGAGTTGATTGTCAGATAGAAAAAGACTCCCAATCCCCTGTTAGTGTGATTCACCCAGCCACCGGAGAATTGCACCCCCCTCTCGAGTTTTTTTACTAATGTTCCAAAGACTACCGCAAAGAGGTGTGGCCGCAAGCGTCTTGCAGCAGAGGGCGGTGGTCACGTGCGCATCGGGTCTGCTGTGTCTGGGCAAAGAATTGTGGGAAATAACCCCCATTGCCTGCTTTTGTCGAAATTGGGTTGAGCACGGATGTTTTTTCTGCCTAAATCCTTTTCATGTGCCTGTTTTACGTTGTTTCACTCTGAATTATTCTTTTTTTTTTTTTTTTTTTTTTTTGCACCATGAGTGTGAAGAGGAAATAGGAGGAAGACATTATTAAGAGTCTGATGTTTCAAAATAAAAGCATTAAGTGTCGGCTACTGAAGCAATTTCAACTTAAAAGCTTTAAGCTACCTCTTTGAATATAGTGTGTACCACATTACGCATCGGGCACGGCAAATGCCGCCCCCTATGAAGTGCCGCCCTGGGCGACCGCCCATATCGCCCATATCAAAAACCGCCACTGATCAGTCCCGAAGGACTAAAGCTGTGACTGTTAAACATAGCTCCTTTAAGTTACTTTTTTAAATGCCAAGAAACTGATGGAGCCAATAAGAGGGAAAAGAAAATTCAAAGGGAGGCCCAACAGTGCTGATCAATGACTCTGTTCCTGCTGCAGCCTGAGCGGACACAAATCTGTCATTGTAAGTGAAAAGATGGCCATCAGGTAAAGTAAGGAGACACAGCAGAGAGCTGAAAAGAGACAAAAACCCTTCATTCTTCCACACGAGAGAATAGCAGAAATGAGGACAACCATGTGATCCAGACAAGCAGGTTATTATTCCTTACTTTCCTCTCTGTAAAGCCACATAAGCACCACCACTATTGTTCATACAGCACAGAAAAAACCTTTTCTTATCTGACAGAAGTGATAGATGTGGCTGGACTGGAAGATGTGGCTAGAGTGGAAGGTGTGGGTCTTTTTTCCCCCCAAAGAATCTGTCAATGCAGTAAAAAAACATAAAGCCAGTATTTTTTATATAAACACAACGCCTTTGTATTTGAAAATGAAGCACAATTCCTTCTACTCTCCGTTCACACCCTCCACTCTTTGTGCAGTGTGATTCTCCAAAAATGACGCAATTCTCCTTCCCCCCACCTCTACCTCCCACTCTGAATGGCTGACTAAACAAAACAACACAACACATATTCAATACATTCCCTGAATGGGCCTTTTCTTGGGCCACTTTCTAACACAGCCCACTGCGGACATCTGCAAAAGGGTTTTTCAAAAAGGGAGTAGGAACTACTGTTTAGATCCAAGTTAGCGTAGACTAGCTGGATCTACTGGCTATGATGTGAGTGGTCAGTTTTATGAATTTTGCAACCGTATTCTTGTGTGATAGGAATACACGAGACAGAAAAAAGTATAGACCAATGGAAGTTGATCCAACTGACTTACAGCAGGAAACAGAAGAAAAAGGTCCAGAAGAAGACCCGGCAAAAGAAATAGTAGGCAAAAACTGGATGAACCCATCAAGGTATTAGATGTTTTTTTGTCTCTGGAGCCAGGCTTTCCATTCATTTGCTTTTTGAACACTTTCTGCCATTTGAAACAAGTTTTTGGTAAGGGAAGCAGATCACATTCAGAGGCATGTGGTTCTGGCTAAGCCAAAAGACTGTAAAAAGCCGGGTCAAAGCAGACTCAACTCTGTGGTAGCACTGAGGCTGAGTTACACATGAAAAAAAGTGAATTGCCCAACATTTAATATAGCATATTTCTAAAATTTCGAATATGAACTCAAACTCGGAAACTTCTGTAAAAAAAGAGGAAGTTCTGTGAGGGTAACCAAAATTTATGACCCATTGTATTTTCTGTGACAAAAAATGTGCTTGTGCTTCAAGGAATGTTGAGAAGGCGGCAGACTAGCTACCAGTGTCTACTCCTCAGCAGATGGAGGAGTGCTTTTAAAGTATCAAATTCTTCATGGTCTAATGCAGAAGAGATAACTCATGTATGGGACTGAAAGGGAAGACAAATGTAAAGTCGTAAATTTTTACAAAACACTTCAGGTAGATGTTAAGAATAAATTTTAACTTCTTCCCGTCTATCCTTTTATGGTCTTTAAGAGTTATCAGAATGGTCCAAGACATTTAAATCTACAATAAAATATTGAAGTTTGTTAACTTAGAGACTGAGGTAACACACTATAAATTTTACTGGAGGAGATCTGTGTGACTGCTGCTGTTGTAAAACTAGAGTGAATGTCATTATTGGTGAAAGAAACGTTTTCTCAACTAAAATGTTGATCAGCAAGACTGATCTCAATTTGTCTTCATTTAAACTGGTAATAAAAAAAAGAATAGCTTTAAGGTTTATGAATGCTTGAACTAAAATTTAAAAAGAAATATTTACAAATAAAGGTAGTGTGGCTGTTTTGTATTTACTTGAAATTACAAAAAAAAAAAAATAAAACTGAAACATTTGTAATACTAGACTAATATTTGGAACCAGTACCTTTTTGAGTTCCTGTTGTCTTTTTATCAACAGGAACCAGTTTGGCCATTCTCTTCTTACTTCTGACATCAACAAGACATTTCCACCCACAGAACTGCTGCTCACTGGATATTTTCCTCTTTTTCTCACCATTCTATGTAAACCCTAGAGAGGGTTGTGAGTGAAAATCCCAGTAGATCAGCAGTTCCTAAAACACTCAGACCAGCCTGTTTGGCACCAACAACCATGCCACGTTCAAAGTCACTTCAATCACCATTCTTCCTCATTCTGATGCTTGGTTTGAAAAGCAGCAGATCATATTGACCACGTCTACATGCCTAAATACTTTGAGTTGCTGCCATGTGATTGGCTGATTAGAATTTTGCAGTTGGACAGGTGAACCTAATAAAGTGACCAGTGAGTGTATATTTGTTCACATCATGTTTGATAAATCTTTCTTTACCAGCAACAGTTTGGTCAACTATAAGAACACTAAGAGGCAAAAGACTAGTATGAAATACACACAGTTCAAGCATAATGTTTGATGAAATAAGTCTCAGAAATTGATGAAACAATCAATAACATTCTTGACTTTAAATGAAGATACATTTGAGGAATATTCTTAAATTTAATTGTGTTTTTGCAAGTTAAAAAGCATGAGAAACATCACAGTTTGACCCTTTGATATACCAACTGGGACGTATTGGGAGATGTAAGTGTTATACAAATCATGCACACAGACATTTCCCAAAAAGAGAGATTAAACGGCATTTCATCAGAAATCCAAGTGCCATTCGTGAAACAAAGGCAGGGTGAGTCCAGGCTATTTCCTTGACTTTGAGTCTCCAGATTGTTATAAGTTGTAACAGCTAAACAGAGAACAAGACTGTTATTGTATTAGAATTTACAGTGTTTTTTTTTAAATACGTGTATCACAAGATATTTTCAAGAATTAATTCTTGTTCCATGATGTTTGGCAAATATTGTGTGAGAAAATGTCATTTTCCTGAGAATTTACATCAAGAGAAATTGTCCAAACTGAGCCTAAACTGTTTTCATTGGTTCACAAAAAAGAATAAAACCCATCTTTTTAATATTATTATGCCTCACTGGAGTGTAATAACTTGACAGTGTGTACTTTGTGTGACAGGACTGAAAAATGAACACTGATGAAAACAGATGGATATCATCAAGTTTGAGGTTCCAAACCTGAGGCCAAAACTCTGACGGAGCCCCAGTCCTCACAGTCACAGCTGAGGTGAGTCCTGGTGGAGCAGTCACAAAAGGGCTTTTCTCTACACATATTAGCCAACCACAACTTTCTATAAATATATGAGAAGAAAAAAAGAACAAGGACGTCACATGTTGAAGCTGTATTCCCACTAACACCACATATGGATACAATCCATAAATTTGAAGTAGGAAATACATCAGAAATAAATACTTTCTATCATTCTTAACACACACCGTTTAGACAGAATTTAAAATTTGGCACCAAAGTTAAAAGGGAATGAGATTACTAGAGAACACAAACTTTGAACTGGTCAACCAGTAAAACAAGCAGGAACTCTTCCAAGTGTGAAAGAAGCTGTTTATTTTTTGTGTTAGAAGTGAGCTGTATCAGTATTTAACCCTTTAAAATAAAACAATCACTTGTCTTTGCTGATTTTATAATTTTGAGATATACTTTGAGATATTTCATTAATTATTTTTCCTGTTAAACAGCATGCTTAAAGCACATACCATTACAAAGAACAAATGAATCAGACCTGTGGGGATGAAGAGTCAGAACAGCTCGTCTGAGGCATTGGCGGTGCTCCTTCACTAGCTTTCACAAAGCCTCTGCCAACATATGTTTTGGCACTTGAGCAGCATACACACATATCATCACTGACAGGTGTAATAAAGACATAATATAGAAGTTTTTAAATTTGTGGTGAGTAAGTGGGGAGCTTGCACTGGTATTTATATGGAATGATAACATTGTGAAGAGCATTCTGACGTCTTCCTTACTGCATTGCAGCATTTAGTTTCTTTTGAGTTTTCTGGTTTGTCCATGTGTAAAAACGTTTTATTCAACTACAGAATGACTGCATGCAGCTGAAATATGCTGTGTCCCATAGTGTTTTTTTTTGAAAAAGATGCCAAGTAAACCCAAAATGTGATCATGACTTTGAAGTTGAGAATGAGTTGAATCAAACAGACCAAATTGAAGTTGTGTGACACGTTTTACCCAACGTCTCGTGCTTCTTATAAAGAGAAGCACAAGATATTACGTATTTATTGTTGTTTGTTGTGAAAGTTGACATTAAGAAATTTGCAAAGAGAGCATAAACCAGAAAAAGTGATCCATCCACCTATCCTTCCCCGTTTTTCTGAGAGGGTTTATTGACCCACGTCTAGCTAAAATTATCCATGAGGTGAAAGTGATGACTATTTGCCACAAACATTGATGTGATGAATCCACATCCTGCTATGTGTGTCAAACTTTTACTTTGATTCTAAAACTCAACCCCACAACTTCATTTTATTTAGATGTTGACTCTTAACTATCGGTACTTACTCTTTGGCCTTTTGCTTAAAAAATACACTAAGATTTTACACAAGTTACTATAAAACAATGACAAAAAAATACTCTTCATTTTTTTTTTTTTATGAGAAAAGCATTTTTCTACACTGGCAGCTTATTGAATTTTGTGTGCTGGATTATTTGGGTTCATATTTGCTGGAGAATGAGCCCAGCATTTAAATGTTAATCTTCCTGACTGCAAAAAAGAAACAGGGCTCCTGTTGATTCACAGTCTGAATAGATTTCAACAAGCAAGAAAGTGAAAGATATTTAGTCTGGGAATTGATACATGTGCGACAAAAGCTGCAGGGTCAAACCAAAATTGTTAACAAATATGCTTGCAGTAGTTTTCAGGTTTCTTCTTAGAGACACATTAGAACAGGAGGAGTTTTCTCCTGTCTTCATGGAAAGACACAACAGTTCTCAGAGACCTGAGAATTTCAGGTCATTTCAAGTAATTAAAAAAAAGGAACAACATTTAATCAAACCAAAAATGTAGCTCAACTACTTTCCATGTTTATACTGTACATTTCAGCACCGGGGCATTAAATGATACATCATTTATCATTCCTCAGGAATACAGAAGGAAAACGGGAGTCATTTGCCATGAAATCTTTTTTTTTTGCTTCCCTTGGCCTGAATTCTTACCAAGGCTATTGTTGTACACAGTCCACAAAATTCAGAGTGGAATTACTTCCAAATGTTCGCCACGTTCTTCCCGAGGCCAGTGTAATTCCACACCACTGCTCTCCTCACCACCTCCTCATAGCTTGTTGTACTTAGAAGAATCAGATACAGAGTTTCTCTTTGGGCTGATCAGAGTGAAGGGCCTAGTAATCAGATTTATCAGCTAAGGTCCTGCTGTCATTTAGTCTGAAGAAACTGATTTTCCTGGGTTAAAGTCTTTCTGTTGTTTCTTCATCCTTTTTGAACACCTCGTTTAACAGTCCAGCACATCTACAGCCCTCAACAAGGAGAATCGTTTTTCTCAGACACTGTGTGTGGGCTCAATGGCTGTTTGCTTAAAAGCCACTAATCTGTGAGGCTGGAACACCTCATTATCCAGCTTGGTTCCCCTCAGTGTGGGGTGGTTTCAGCTGGCACCTTTCATTAGGACTACATCATTTCCTGCAGCACCTACCTTTGATTAAATCAAAGAACTGCTTCTTAAGATGACACCAGAGTTTAAAAAAGGGAGATGCTTTCTATTTGTGTTTCCACAAGCAGAAATCCCAGTTTACCAAGGCCAGGAAATAAACCATATCTCGGGATGGACAAGTCTCATCAAGTTTACAGTAAAACACAAATGGTTACAAAAATTAAAAAAACTTGTTGTTTTTTCTAAAAATGTTAGTAAAACGTGAGTTTGCATTACAAAGTTACATTTAATCAGTCAATAAATAAAACTCAATAAAAATCAATCAATAAAACTTGAAGTACCTTCTTGTGAGGAGACAAAACTGAAACCAAACTCCCTTCCTGAACTATATTCAGCCTCTCAAAAACCTGTCACTCTGTTTTTTTCACTCCTACCACTCTGTACTGTCTCAAAGAACCATTTAACACAATCTCTTTGTTATGTAAAAGACAGAGCTCCAAACGTTTTTCCTTATAATGTTTGCAGTTCCTCAACTATGGATGAAAAAGGAAATGGATGTTTGAAGAAATCCTTGATTTCATCAAAATGACTCTACAGAAAATATGTCAAAGAAGATGACGCTCCCTCAGCTGTATCATTCTGTCTTCATAAAACTCATCCAGTTATTCTGTTATATTTCCAAATTGTGTTTGCATACATCCCAACATCCTCCTAAGTACAAAACCGTTAAAATCAACCTTTATTTTATAGCTTTTTTATAGCTTTTTAAGATTTTCAGGCTTAAAACAATAAAGATGAAATTACAAAGTACCTTCACCCAACATAATGAAACATAAATTGGCACATGAGCTCGAAATAAAAATAGAGATAAAACCTGTTGGCCTTATAAAAGAGAAGAAATGGAACCCTCAGAGCTGACGCAACTCTTTATTTTTGCCTTTAAGCTCATGAACTTTATTTACAAAGACAGTAATTCTCCAAATCCAGCACACTTCTTAAACAAATCTCAGTTTTGATCCCAAAACATGACATATGTCACTGAAAACCTTCCTGCTCTTTAAAAGATGAATAAACTGTTAATGTATCCCTGCCACAGGAAGACAGATGCCACATATCCTCATGCTAAATCATCACCACAGAGTTAAAGAATGTCTGTGTCTTATTAGGGTCTGACAGACAGCTAAAGTAGCTAGTTGACCCTCAACCAAGAATCCACTAATGAGCAACTCATGAACATTAATCTCCATCAGCAAGATGGATTGGCTCGTGTCAGTTACCTTAAGAGCTCTTTGAACAAGAAGTCTCTGACTCTAAAAAGAAGTATTATCAGGTTCTTTTTTAAAGTTTTTTAACACTGAAAACAGACACAGAGTGCAATGTAGACAGATCTTCTCTGCAGACAGATCTTCTCTTCTGATAGGAAGAGACAAAACTAAACTCTAAACTACTTATTTGAAAGTTGTCCTTTCTCCAGCTATAACCCCTTTCTCTTGATCTGAAGATCAGAGCATACACTGTATTTTGACACTTAATGGTGCTTGGCCTTTGGCTATACAGAAGCTGACGTAGGACTGTTTAGTCTCCAAGATGCAGATTAGCTCTTATAGTCAGGCAGGACAAGGAAAGGCGGATACATCCACACAGTAAGTCTTTATATCATGGAGCCACTGATGTGAGACCTGATCTGGTTCTTTGGTGGTCCACAGACACACATGCGCTAACATACACTCACATACACACACATACACACACATGAAGTGGCATCAGTAATCTTGTAAGGGTATTTCTAGAGACTGACATGCAGGTAAAGAGCACATTTTTCAACTTCAGTTGCAACTATGTGGGAGGACAAAGTCAGATACATTTTGATTTTCAAACATAGGTAATGAAGAAAGACCCAAATGCAGGTTAGACTCAAACTAATAAGCTGTTGCAAAATAGTACAAAACATGGATTGAAACTTTATTTAATACAGAAATATTGGCAGTTTCAGAACAAAGCAGTTGTAGCTGGCGATTATTCTGCATTTAAAATTTTAAGTACATCTTCCAAACTGATGACATTAAATATTTTAAGACTGAACAAACTGCAGCAACATTACATTCATGAATTCCTTTCATTCCAGTGAGCATTAGAAGTGGTATAACATTGAAGAGCTCCTCAGTTTTATGTTAGGGTAACAGTTGTCCTTCAGCACGTTCAGATGAGAAGTTTTTCTGTTATGGGATTCAATGACAGAACCCACTGGGCTTGAAGAGTTGATAAGTGAAGATTTTTAACCTCTTCAGACCTGGCGTCCACATAGGAGATCATCACAATGTGGGTTTATTTGCCACTGTAGTCATTTCTGATTACCTGGGTCCCTGTGACTACGAAATAAAAAAGGCATATCAAACAAGACCTCGGGTCTCAAGAGGATAAGGAAATATTCAGGCCTGTTCAGGAATGGGGAGTTCTGATCCTTTGTGAGTTCTGTGTAATAAATATGTTATTTTTTTATTCATTAGAATAACAATAAAAGCATGTACTGCTCTTGCATGTCTGCAAAGCAGCGCTTTCTCTGCATCTTGTTGCAGTTTTTCTGATTGTCTGAGGGGAGAAACTACCATGAGAACTTTAGTTAGACAAGAAAACCATGAAAAAAAAAGAAAAGTGCTGCTACAGTAAGCTTATAAAACAGGTAAAAGGTCACAACAACTTTTTTGTTACGGATGCACATCATCCAGAACCATAAGAAAAATGACTAAATCTAAAGATCTGGCTTAAAAATTCAACAGGAATACTCAGCTTTACTAAAGGTAAAGTCTGAACCCTTGACCTTAGCTAAACATCTACCTAAACTTTGAGCTTTGAAAGCCAAATTTGACCTTCTTCACTGTGACACACTGCAAAAAACAACGTCTTCTGCAAGTTCAGTGAAGGAGGAAGGGCAAAGATTTTCCACTAAACCTGGGGAGACTGTAAGATATGGGATATCTGCATTAATTGGAAAAAAGTTTTTGTTGCCAAGTATTTCTCTTGATGTAAAACTATGTGGATTCCCTTTGGAAACTTCTGACATATCATCGTATACAAGAAAATCATAAAAAAGTCATTAGGACATATTTTCTAAGACAGGCTAGCTGCCATATCAACCTTTCGTTTTCAAATCTTGTAAAATACTCCTTACTTACAGTGCCTTGCAAAAGTATTCGGCCTCCTTGAACTTTTCAACCTTTTGCTAGATTTCAGGCTGGAAAAATAAAGATATAAAACTGTCATTTTTTGTGAAGAATCAACAACAATTGGGACACAATCCTGAAGTGGAACGAAATTTATTTGAAATTTCAACTTTTTTCACAAATTAAAAACTGAAAAATTTGGCGTACAAAATTATTCAGCCCCCTTAAATTAATACTTTGTAGCGCCACTTTTTGCTGTGATTGCAGCTGTAAGTCTCTTGGGGTTTGTCTCTATCAGTTTTGCACATCGAGAGACTGAAAGTTTTGCCCATTCCTCCTTGCAAAACAGCTGGAGCTCTGTGAGGTTGGATGGAGAGCGTTTGTGAACAGCAGTTTACAGATTCTCCATTTGATGCAGGTCTGGACTTTGACTTGGCCATTCTAACACCTGGATATGTTTATATAAGAACCATTCCATTGCAGGTTTTGCTTCATGTTTTGGATCATTGTCTTGTTGGAAAACAAATCTCTGTCCCAGTCTCAGGTCTTTTGCAGACCCTATCAGGTATTTTTCCAGAATGGTCCTGTGTTTGGCTCCATCCATCTTCCCATCAATTCTTGCTGTCCTTGCTGAAAAAAAGCAGGCTCAAACCATGATGCTGCCACCACCATGTTTGACAGTAGGGATGGTGTGTTCAGTGTGATGAGGTGTATTGCTTTTACGCCAAACATAACGTTTTGGTTTCATCTGACCAGAGCACCTTCTTCCACATGTTTGGTGTGTCTCCCAGATGGTTTGTGGCAAACTTTAAACAACACTTTTTATGGATATGTTTAAGAAATGGCTTTCTTCTCGCCCCTCTTCCATAAAGGCCAGATTTGTGCAGTATACCACTGATTGTTGTCCTATGGACAGACTCTCCAAAACTCAGCTGTAGATCTTTGCAGTTCGTCCAGAGTGATCATGGGCCTCTTGGCTGCATCCCTGATCAGTTTCTTGCTTGTTTGAGCTGATTGTTTAGACGGACAGCTGGGTCTTTGTAGATTTGAGTGGTCTGATACTCTTTTCTATTTTATTTTATCACTTGCACAGTGCTCTTTGGGATGTTTAAAGCTTGGGAAACCTTTTTGCATCCAAATCCAGCTTTAAACTTCTCCACAACAGCATCTCAGTCCTGCCTGGTGTTCCTTGTTCTTCATGATGCTCTCTGTGCTTTAAACAGACCTCTGAGACGATCACAGAGCAGGAGCATTTATACAGAGACTTGATGACATGTAGGTGGATTCTATTTATCATCATTAGTCATTAAGGTCAACATTGGATCATTCAGAGATCCTCACTGAACACCTGGAGAGAGTTTGCTGCACTGAAAGGAAAGGGGCTGAATAATTTTGCACGACCAATATTTCATTTCATTATTTGTTAAACATGTTTGAAATATCCAATGAATTTAACTCCACTTCATGTTTGTTTCCCACTTGTTGATTCTTCACAAAAAATTACAGTTTTATCTCTTTATGCCTGAAATGTGGCAAAACGTTGAAAGGTTCAAGGGGGCTGAATACATTTGCAAAGCACTGTAAAAGCAATGAACTTCATAAGTAGACTACAGTTAACATTTTAATTAAAAAATAAGTAGTTGTAAGAGCAGTAAGTAAGTGTTGTAATCATGTCTCAGTGGTCTTTTAACCCCTACTCTTTACAACACCTGAATGAGGATAAAGGGAAGGAGGACAGTCCAAGTAAAGCAGCATGCAGCCCTGAAAGCTGCAGCAAGAATGAATGCTCTATCAGCTCCATCTATTAGCAGCAGCTCGGGGAGGTTTCACTGTCAGAAAGAGAAAGATTTGGACCTGATGAACCTGAGGGAAAACAGACACCACAATAGAGTTGTGTGTGTGAGATTGAGGCACAGTAAAAGTGTGTTTACAGTGAAGGAAGGGAGGAAACCAGCGAACGCCTGTCAGTTAGGAGTGGAGCCAGATCCCCTCCAAGTGAACCCTGTGCTGACTTGAACAACTTCAGCAGTCTGCATGTGTTGTCTAACCAAACTGCTGAACACAGCCATCAAGTTTCATTCAGATTTTAGAAGATCAAAGAAGCGGCTTGAGAAACACCATAAACATGCGTCAACACTTTGCAGCTTCTTCACAGTGAAAGGAAACACATCAACCTTTTTTTCCTAGGTCTTGATTAAGCAAAGCAGTTCAAGCCATTTTTGAACTGAGTTATAAACCAGACATACTGATGAACACCCCACATTTAAAAGTAAAATAGTTTCTGAAACTTTTACGCTTCTAACAATAAAAACATCAAGAACCTAGAGTGTAACTTTTTGTTAAAAAAATTACAAATCCTACTCTAAACTTTCATTTTTTTGTCATGCATGTGGGTTGGTTTGATATACCGTGAAATTGTGTATAGATTGTTATGGAGAAAGTCCAACTTTTGCACATTTGAAAACCCACTCCAATGAAAATTGTGTTTCTGGTGGTTTTAACATGTTTTCTGATGATGGAGGACATGTACAAAGAAAATTAAGCTTAAATGTTCATTTCTGAGGATTTATTTTTTCAAATAATTGGGAATCGGGAGCACACGAAAAATGCCATTGGAAAAAGCTGATATGTGTGACGAAACCTACAACAGAGAGCCACAAAGTCCCTGCTCCGCTCCGTTTTGATGCATCCACTTGTAAATGGCTGGATCCATATATTGTCATGGTTTGAGTTTTGTTTTGTCTTGGTTTTTGCTTTTGTTCTTGTTCTGTCTTGTTTGGTTCTGTTTCCTGTTTTATTTTGAAAGGGTTCCTGTCTTGTCATGTCTTGAGTTTTACTTCCTTGGTCCCCATCTGCCCTGATCGTGTTCACCTGTGTCTTGTCTGCCCTGCTTGTATATAAGTCTTGTCTCTGCCTTCCTCTTGTGCTGGTCCATTAACTTCTGGTCATGTGTTTCACTTCCTCTGGTCTTAGCGTCCTTGTTCAATGTGTCTCGTCACGTCACAGTAAGTTTTGGTTTTTGTTTGGTCATCCTGCTCTTCAGCGCTTTTTGTTCGTTTAATAAACCCTTTAGTCCTGAACCCGTTGGCCTCCCATCTCTGCATTTGAGTCCTACCGGCTCTCGAACCACCCACACGTGACAGAATGGACCAGTCTTATTTTCTGGACCCAGCAGAACGGGACATGCGGCTTCTGGAGGTCTACTGCCAAGAAGCCGAGCATACGAGGTCTTACTGGGATTTTGACCAGGCCCAGTTTGCCTCGTTTGCCTGGAGTGGGAGCCACCTGGACTTTACAGGGAGCCGTCTTGCCCTGAGGGGGAGTCGTCGTCGCCGCCGCCGTCCCCGTCCACGTCACGTTTTTGTTCCGGCGGTGGTCCCGGATGCACCCCAGCCCCGTCCCTGCACCCAGGGGGGGTGCTGGCTGCACCCCGACCCGTCCCTGCACCCAGGGGGGGTGCTGGCTGCACCCCGACCCGTCCCTGCACCCAGGGGGGGTGCTGGCTGCACCCCGACCCGTCCCTGCACCCAGGGGGGGTGCTGGCTGCACCCCGACCCGTCCCTGCTTCCAATGGCATGCCCGACCCGCCAGAGCTCGGCTCCACGCCCGACCCGCCAGAGCTCGGCTCCACGCCCGACCCGCCAGAGCTCGGCTCCACGCCCGACCCGCCAGAGCTCGGCTCCACGCCCGACCCGCCAGAGCTCGGCTCCACGCCCGACCCGCCGGCCCGACTCCACGGCCTCCCGGCCGTCCTCCGGACCTGCCTCGCCGGACCGCTCGGCCTCCCGGCCGTCCTCCGGACCTGCCTCGCCGGACCGCTCGGCCTCCCGGCCGTCCTCCGGACCTGCCTCGCCGGACCGCTCGGCCTCCCGGCCGTCCTCCGGACCTGCCTCGCCAGACCGCTCGGCCTCCCGGCCGCCCTTCGAACGCTTCTCGGCCTTGCTGGCATGCCAAGCCCGGCTTCCCTGTTCTTAGTTGTCGGTCACAGTTGGTCTCACGGGCCCCCTCCTCCTTGGTGGCCGGTTGGAACCTCGGAGCGGTTCCTTGAGGGGGGGGGTACTGTCATGGTTTGAGTTTTGTTTTGTCTTGGTTTTTGCTTTTGTTCTTGTTATGTCTTGTTTGGTTCTGTTTCCTGTTCATGCTAGGTTTCAGGGTGCGAGGGGCTGTAGGCCAGCAGGAGAGTGTAAACAAAAGGATGATGGGAAGTTGGGGAAGACTTACTCCACGTCAACTGTTCCACCTCCAACACCAAGGTGAATTTTTTTATTTCAGCTAAAAACGGCATAATCATAATTTAAAAACATTAAAATAGATCAAAAGATGAATGGAACAAGACTTTAGACATCGTAAGTTATATACTATATTATAAAACTTTTTTTTTTTATATTACATCAGCATTTTTAGGGGAGTCTGCATTTGTCCCACCTGGTTGACACTATTCTTCCCCTTTGTTCAACTCAAGACTTGAATTTTCCTGCAGCTACAAAGGTTGGTATCTGGTTCAGGGGTTTGCGGTGTGGTTTTACTGAAAGCATCCCATCAAAAACAGACCCCTCTTCAGGGTGTTTCCATGTAAAGAGTCTGCATGGGGCAGCTGGAGAACCATGAAAGCACATTTATTAACATTGTAGGCCAAACAGTGTCACTTGTTGTTACAGGGACTGATGGATAATGGCTGACACTATCTATCTATCTTCGGTATAGCACGTCTGCATTATGTTGCCATGTGTTGACATGCTTACTGTCAGTCACCTAATAGCGTCTCGGAGGAAACTCACGGCTAACTTTACTTCCGCCTTGGCGCAAAATTAATACAGTGGCGACCTGGGGGTTAGCCCCGCCCATAGCTACTAAGACTCATGGGAAGTGTGAAATCTTGTGTGTTGAATCCTTCACCATCACTGAGAGAGCTGTGAAGAGAAGTAAAGTTCATGTTGTTACGCTGTTTGAGTGTTCGTAATAAATGGGTTTTAATGCCGGAAAAGACATGGAGCAATCTATTTCTCAGTCTACTCTCTCCCTGAGACTGTTTTAGGGCGAGTGGAGTATGGGGCAAGGACAGTCTTAGCAGCTAGTTCATTAGCAGCTCGGCTCTCGATTCCCCGCTACGAGTGACAAAGCAGCTGAGTAGTCACAATGCAAATGCGGGGGGAGGGAGAAAAACACGTACCAAAACAGTACAGAAGTGAACTGAACCGAAACTGCCTTACCGAACCGGTTCGGTTCAACTATGTGTATCATTACACCCGTATTGATAGACTTACCTTGGTCTTCTGAATATGAGGCCGTATTGTTGGCAGGCCAGGCCAACGGTGGGGGTGTAAATGATGGGCATGAACCTTTCAACATGTGAGCTGATCAGACGGTAGAAAAGCTTCTCGTTGCGGTCCTGCAGCCCCATCAGGAACACATATCTGGCGGTGACAGAAGACAGAGTGATCTCCTTTGCAGAGATGAAGATTTTGTGAATAACTATTGGTGAAATAGTTCTAGCTTCAAAATCTCTTGTTCATCTGAAAGTCCTATGCAGGACTCTGCAACAAGAAGAGCCAAAGAGCTCCCTGTAACAGTCCAGATAGAAGAGGATAACTGTATGTAACTATATTGTATGAATCCTAAAGAAAAAGCTTTAAAACAAAGAAAATTAAAGTGACAAAATAAAAACGTAATCCAATATAGCCCTTTGGAATGTTGCCCTACACAGTGAAAAGACACACATTAAAAATGTTGCATGTGCAACTGCATGCAACAGCCACATGCAACATGTCAAAAAAGGGTTTTTACCTTTACAGTCACATTGATTAGAAAAAAATAATTTATTGTATGCTAAGCAAGTTATACATCACTTATAATTTTAGCCTTTTTCACTCTGAATTGTTTGTTCTGAACCACAGTTTAATTTAGAAATCTGCCTCAGAAATGTTTCACAGCCAAACATGGACTTCATAACAGGTGCAGGCAGCTATTTATTTATTAAGAGCTGTTTGGAAGGTAGGGTAGTTTTCACAGTTTCTAATATGCTGTGGCAGGGTATTCCATATATTCTATAAATATGTGAAAATTCAAATGACCAGCATCATTTGTCAGTTGAATTTCTTTTAAGCTGCATTTGATGCAGTCTGGGCTTATTATAGGCAAAGAACAGCAGATTTATCCGCAAACAGAGTGAAAACTTACCAAACCTAACCAACTCTTCAAAGCTTTCCTGGTCTGAATCCACACCTTTAATTTGATTTTAAAAAATAGGTATAACGCATAAAAACACTCCTACGGTGCGAGATTAGTTTATAACATGCAGAGAAATTTTAGAAGGACAATGTTTAGCTTCTCAAAACCACAGAAAAACCGAGATAAAGACAGTGTTTTTGTAGTGGTTGCACAACTGTAGCAGTTATGCAAAGTGAAAACCAACATGCCGGCCTCAGAACCAAAGAAGGGCTAAGAGCTGCAGAGCAGACTGTGTGTAAACAGAGCAGGCATGAGCAGTGATAACCAAACAGCCTGAAGCTGCAAAACACTTGGGTCTCACAGTAGACAGACTGTCAGTGACACTGACATGGGGGCATGGGAATGCAGTGACTGCTTTTAGATGTTAATATAGTCTTTGCTAAAGCTTTCAATAGGATAACTCTTAAAACATTCTCTTTCACATTTCAAGTGACAGCTGCTGGAACTGAGAGACAACTGCTGACAGACACTGGAAAAGTACATGAGATCATTTAAAAACCCACTCCGATGGTCACTAGGGATGATTTAAAAAAAAACAACAGGAAAATAGAGATGGAGGAAGTGAAGTTACAGCAAGAAACAGTGGTTGGAAGATTTGTGAAGTCAAATCAGTGGTGAGAATGAATGAACGCCTTATCTCTAAGGGTGATAACTAATCTGGATTCTGTGCTTGAGAACTTCCAGATTTGGAAGTTCCTCTGAGGTTCTGATATTCAGATAATACAAAACCCGATAGAAGTGAGGAAGTTCAAACCGTGACAAAACTTTAGTCTCTGTCTGTATGAGTGTTACGACCCCTAGTAGTTGTCTGCTTGTCTTGTGTGTGCGGGTGTGTATGCATATGTGTTCTCAGCTCCTGTAGAAGTCCAGCTCCTGCACAGCTGCTGACTCCGCCCCTCTGCAGAGCTGATTGAGGCTGCTACCTATCGCCTGGCTTGGAGGGAAGCTTAAAAGCTCCGAGGATCCTCTGCTCCAGTGGCGGCTGCATTCCTGAGTGGGAATTTGTTCTTCAGCCTGCCCCTGCTGTCTGCCTGGCCTTAGCTCGAGAAAGCCTCTGGTTTCCCCCTTAGCTTTGATTCTGGTTTTTGTCCTTTTGTTACATTTACTCTTGTGGTCTTTTGTTTGCATTATGAGTAATTGGGTGCCTTGCTTTAAAGCCTGAGAATTTAAGTTATCCCATTATTTATTGCACCTTTGGTGTTGAGTTGATTATTTCTCTTTTAGTCCCCTGTGAGTGTTATTTGTCACTGAATAAACGGCTGTGTGGCCAACTTTAACCCCGCCCGGTTATCATAATTTTCTTTATGTTACACATTTCTCCCTCCTCTCTGAAGAGGGACGTAACAATGAGGTTCTTACCTGTCCAGGTCATCTTTCTTCATGTCGTAGTTCTTGAGCACTCGCAGAAGCTGGACGTCCTGGCTGATGAAGCAGGGAGGCAGCAGGCCGTGGATCCCCAGCTGGAGACGCTCCTCCATGGAGAAAGCCATGCCCTGCAAGCACACAGACAAAACATCATCAGTCCGGCACAGGAAGCGTGTATCCAAAAACACTTTCCAGCAAGATCGTGCTGCACAAAACCTTAGCAGACACTTGTTTTTGGATGAAATGATCTTCCTTTTTGCCTGATCAGATGATGAGATTAAAGATCTAAAGTGCTTAGAGTTTAAATGCAACATTGGAGTAAAAACGTTTTTATGAATAATTTGGCAGTTTTGAGGTTTTTATTCTACAAAAAATCTCCTATGAATAACTGCTTACAGTATTTATGAACATTTGTACCCACTCACTCTCCTTTAGTTTAATGATCAGTTCTGTGCAGATGGCAAACATGTTCGTATTTGAAATATTTAAAAAAAAGTCTTTATCTTCTCCTAAAATACTAAAAGAGAGACGTTGAATGTGTGTGCTACAGAGGATCCGAAATCCTGTTTGCTCACAGTTATGTGTGATGTCCACTTTGACACATATATAAACTCTGAAAAGAGAGACCAGACTAATCCACTCTGACCCCTTTTTTGACTTATATGCTGCTCACCTCTGACCTCTGAACCACCATGAAGACATGAAAGCACACGTGCAGCATGGATGATGACCCAGATGACAGAAAACACACCTCAGCACAACACTGGGAAACTTTGGCAGGAAAATGTAAACAAAACTAGATAAAGGAAAACTGTCAAAAGTTTATGCATATTTCCCCAATCCTTTGCTAAAGATTATTGAAACTATGGAAAAAATTATCGCAGCAAAAAATGAGCAGAAAAAAAAAAAGGACTCTTTTGTGGTAATCTCTATGTAATCAGAGAAAGAGGCAGACAGACAGAACATATCCCGCCTTAGAAATGCAGCTAATTTAGTCTGTAAGAGTTCTTATCCAAAGATGAGAACTTGACTGCCTCCATAAAACTGGGCAAATTGGGGAAGAAGCTGAAAACACTAAATGAATAAATGCAGAAAAATAAAGTTCTAATCTTGACAGGAAATGATCTACGAGTGCAAACCACAGACGAATGCAAACTTTATTAGCCTTACATAACAATAAACAGTGAAGGAGTAAAGCGAGATGGCTTCAAAGTGTTGATCTTATGGGATCGGAGTGGTTTTTGTGGGGAAAGAATGAGAGAAACTTTCAAAATGTGCCATTTCCCATTTGGCAGAACCTCTGAAAGAGCTCAGAAATGAGATGTGTTTTTACAGTTCACAGAACAAGCTATGGGGAATGACTGCGGGCAATTACCATAGCTAACAACATGTAGGTGCCCATTTTCAGAACCAGTCTTTTTCGAAAGGGTCATCTATTACACGAGAAAACTCCAACTGTCCTTCATAAATGATGCACTCTGCAGTCTGTACTTAACAGACCTCAAACAGACAAAAGTAGCTCTGAATTACAGTCTTCTGAAATTATCAGAAATACTTATTTTGGCTCTGCATCTCACGTCAGAGTCATGTTTGCAGCAGCTGCTGGCCCAGCCTGGTTGACCATGAGCGATGTGTGGAAGAAAAGAGTCTTAAAATACTCAAAGCAAGCTGAGTTTAAAGCGCAGCTCCTAAATCAGTCGGCCAAACGATGCTCTTTCATTAAATGAGATGTATTCACAAACTGCAGCCCCTTTCACTGTACATCTCCTAAAGAAGAACAATGCTTCTTCTTATATCCTCACATGTGGACATAAAATAAACTCACACACAAACCTGAAACTTTTCTGACGCAGAGAACCTTTATCCATGCTGACTTACACTTCCTCTGGGATAAATGGTCCTCTCATTGCACAGATTTGCTGAAGAGATTTACACACAAGCCCTGCTATAATTAGAGCACGCAACTTTGTGTTTACTTTTCACTTTCCCAGAGTTTAAGGGCTCTCAAACTTTTCACAGAGGATTTTC
This sequence comes from Oryzias latipes, assembly GCF_053564925.1. Lineage (NCBI taxonomy): Eukaryota > Metazoa > Chordata > Actinopteri > Beloniformes > Adrianichthyidae > Oryzias > Oryzias latipes. The sequence continues at coordinate 5,946,243 of NC_136252.1, read as the reverse complement.
ACTTCTAGTGAGAGATCCTACATTTGAAAGCAGCTCAAAAAAATATTTGCATCTATTTTAATTAACCAACTATTTCACTTAACAGCGTTTCAGTCAAAAGTACTTACTTTTGTCATCATATTTAACACATATTTGTTCAAACAAGCAGACATTTTCTCTAAGGAATGCTGCAATTCAGAAAAATAAAAAGTTCAGCATCAGATGTTAAGTTTATGTTTTATCTATAGGCAATAAAGAAATTGGTTTTAAACTTGCTTCTTTAAGGAAGCAGGTTTATTTATTTATTTATACCCCATAACACCCCAATTAGAATTAGCATTACCAATACCATACTAATGCTAGTTAGCAAGATACATTGGATTACCAAATAATGCATCAAACTAAGTTTCCTAAAAACTCTTTTTGAGACAGTACACCTGCCTCAGGGCAGAGGGCGCTGATGATCCCAGAGAATGTGACACCGCGGCTAAAGAATAATAGAATTAGTGGTACTGGTAGCAAGGTAGTGCTACCGTCCAGCTCTTCTTTAATACTGTCTAGCATAATTTTCTAAATGGAGGATTACATGTCTAAACTCGGGAATTTCTGGCAGAGATCTCCAAAGACAGAGAGACTTTAAAACTGAACAAAGAAAAGGAAGACTTTTACAAATGATTCATCCACGTGTTTCTTCCAACTCTGTGTACTCAATCAAATGATGAATAAGCTACTCTGTAGGGTTAAAGTTTTTTAATCTGATGAGTCGAGAACTTCACTTCCCAATTACTGTAACAATGTGTGTCAGCGTGGATTCAAGAAAACACTAAATGTAAAGTTTAACTTCACATAAATACAGGAGTATTTCATTGAATTCCCACTATGATCATCTTTTGATCAGTTTTCTAAGCGTTTCCAATGGTGCTGGTAAAACAGCAAAAACCCTATAGTGGATCTTTAAGGTCGTTTGTCACTAGACTTAAATTTACAAGGCGTGCAGTCATGTAAACACTTGAAGCATTCCTGCCTGTTTGTCTAAATGCAGGTTTTTGAATGTCTAATTCCTGCAATGCCTCCTCTCCAATGAAAAGACTAAACTGGGCTGCATGGAAAAAGTCTTCGAAAGCTTCCACATGTCTCTGGCCACATCTAAGCAGCTTGTACTCTGTGCACAGCATACACAAGGTCTGCGCTCCAGAGGGCAATCCACCAGCCTGAACCTGTAATCTGTCCACTGGGCAGTGCCAATCCTTAACCTCGGACTGCTGCCATGCCCACCACACAACAGGAAACTGCTAATTAGCACACCAGATGGCCAGAGAGCAAACATGAAAGTACAGGCTCCTTCAAACTGATAAAATGTCTTTCTGTTCTTCCCATGCAGTTCAAAGTGTAACCTTGGGGTGACTTTTCAGTTTGGCAATTAAGAAACTTAAACATTGTGTTACCTCAACCTTTTAATTTGCCTCTGCCACAACCACACAGAGCTCAGTCTGGCATTTAAGAACACCATTCATGTCTTCACAGAAATCCACTTATGCCACCAGCGGAGAGTGCTTCGTCTTACAGCGAGGAAACTCAAAACTTTTACTTGCCCACCAACATGGTGCACCTATTTAACTTTATTTCACACAGTGATATATCACTTCTTTTTTTTATTTAAGTGTCAGCCCAAGTCACAGGCTGACATTTAAAGGCCATACAGTTCAAAAGGTCACCCAGGCTTATTCAAACATGAGCGCTGCAGAAGCTTAAACATGTCATGAACCCCTAAAGAAAACAGCTGACCTTAAAGCTGCAAGGCCACACCAATCAACTCGCGAATCTCTTTTAATCAGCATCTGGATGCAATTTATAGTCCGAAAAAACTTTAAAATGAGGTTGTGGATAAAATTCCAATTACTTAATTAGATTACTCAGAACTTTAGGCAGTTTTAAGTGCATACAAACGAGGAATCTTTCAGCAGCAGCCCCTGAGAAGTCCCTGTAGAAATCTGTTAGAGAAAGATTCATAAAATACAAAACAAGCTTGGCAGAGGTTGGATTAACCAAGTGCCAGCTCTCAGACACTGAGCCTCAGTCTCAGCTAACATTTGCTCATGCTTAAAGCCACACCTCCATGTTGTCACGAAATAAAAACTAATTCACGAGTTGTCATGTTGCTAAAAATAACACCCATAAATAAAATATTTCAATGTCAATTTCATTTCGAGCAACTTTATATTATTCAAAGTTCTGTATAGTGGGGTAATAAATAACAGTAAAAATAATGTCATGGAACAAAAAATAAAATATTAACAACCATTAGGATGAACACTAGGAAGTAATTCAAACAACAATGCAATACAGAAAATAAATAAACTAAGTTAATTTAGATCAATTTTGTGCTAAAATGTGTTTCAAAGCCAATGCAAAAAATTGAGTTCAAAGTGAAACTGTTTAGAGCTGCTGGGATGCAAAGAGGGAAGCACCTCCATAACCAAGGAGCAGCTGCTGCAAAGGCTCTGCCAGCTAGATTTAAGTCTGGAGTTTGGAACACTCAGAAGATGCTGAGTAAAAGAACGTACACTTCTCCCATCTCCATTTGGGTGAGATATTTGGATGCGAGTAAATGAGATATCTAAAAAATATTAAAACAACAAGCCAAAGAAAGAAGAAGCAGAAAAATATATATATTTTGCAACTGACAAAGTCAACACTGCTTTGCATGTTTACAATTTACCGCTTTACCCATTTCACATAGAACAAGTAGGATCATCACTCCACCCTGCACTGAACAAAGGGAGAATAGGGGAAGGATGGTTTTATATGGATCCCATTCTGCTGACTTTTACTGATTTGTAGTGTGTCTTAAAGACCCACTCTGCTGAAAATCATGTTTTTGGTGTTTCTATACATATTGTTGTTACATTTTTTGGTGATGGAGGCCATAGGTAAGAAAAATTAGGCATAAAACTAAATTTCTGAATGCTTATTTTTTCAAAACATTGTGAATTGGGTTCAGACAAAAAATTTTTTTTTTATAAATAGCTAATTCGTTACATAGAAACAACATCTTCATTTTCCTCGTCTGAGCTGGTATTTGGCTCAAAACTGTATAGCTGGATAGATCCAATATTGTTTACCATTTTTGTTGCACCAGTAATGTTATATTGGGGTTGTGAGGGGTTGTAAGCCAGCAGGAGAGTGTGTAAATAGAGACAGCTCACGGCAACAAGGAGGGGAAGAGGTTGTGTTGCTCCATGCCAACAGTCCCGTCCACAACCTTTTTTATTTTGGCTAAAAGCAGCAAAATTATAATTAAAAGACCACTGGGAATGCTTTTACAATAAATCAAAAGATGGATTATTGGAGTGGGACCTTAAAGTGAAGCAGGCTAAAATTGCTCTCTTAAGGACAGACACTGTGAAGCACAGTAAAGTCTCCCAATGGAACAGCACTCCAACCACACTCGCTGAATTCAGTGCTGTGAGAACAATAGATTCCAGCTTACTGGTACTTGCTTTGTGCTTCTGCAATAAGACTGAAACTCTTTTTTTTTACTGTGGGGCCACAGAAGAACTTGAACTAATCTGTTCAACTCCAAAACTCTTTTAGACTTTCTGAGGAAGCTTCAAAATGACAGAACTGGTACCAAAGCCATGACCCCTTCAGTTTGTAAGATCACCAAGTGCAGTTGGACATGAGGAGTCAGTGGAACATCCATTTCCCACACCAAACAAGTGCTTTGTTTCTGAGGAATCCTGTCCAAAAAGGCTGGACACCCTCTAATTCCACCTCTCATCCTTAAACCACTGCAGCTCCAAAAGAATCGACCACATCTCATAGCGACCTGAGCTCAGCGTGATAGGAGCGACTTTCCCTGTGGAGCATATTTCAGCCAGAGTTTTAGATCAGCCAGACAAAGGCCAACAGGCTGTTAACAGAGACGGGGCTCAAATGCTTGGCAGCCTGGCAGAGACGTTTTTGGCAACAGAGCCCTGCTGTGTTCAATCCATTGTATGACAGGGGAAGCTCTGATTTCAACTGAGGTCCGGTCCTACACAACAGTCAGTTAACATGTTTGGTCTATAATAAAAGTAAAATACAACTAGTAGAGAAGAATACCACTTATCCAGTCTGCTTACATTTACCCATTAGAGACCTGAAGTTGTCAAAACAAATGGTTTCATTTCTTTTGGCGAGCTCAGCGCCCGTGCAGCAGCTGACCAAACAGAGCGCAGAGGTTCTGCCCATAAACACGGAAAAGCCCGCCCTTTACTCTACCCTGCTGTTGCCACGTGTTCAACCTGCACACCATTTGCTCTTCAAACTGGGAGACTTCAGTGAGGACAATCAGTAAAACAAAATCATGTTTGAAAACAAAGGAAATATGTGAACATGCCCTAGAGAAAAAGACACTTAAGGCTCGCGCCAAATCACCTCCACTTCAAACCTCAAGCAGGAAATGTGTCCCAGACGAGAAAACTGGAGCCAGGTAAATATTGAGACTAGAGTTAGAAATTTGCTATCACAGGAAGTGCACTGATGAGGAGACTTTGAAAGACAGCAAGAGGGAAATCTGAGTCATTCGCCTCTGTTCCTCTTTCTCTGATGCAGCTTTCCTAAAGGCAAATGGAAACGTTATAATTGTTGAATGAATTTAAGTGAAGCCTGATCATCAACAAAGAAAAAGACTCACATTTAAACATTAAAATGTTTTTATGGGTCTTCCTCTATCTTTTTATTGTAAAACACTAACTTAGTGCCTCCTGTAAACTTGTATTGTAAATATTGATGTGTAAATATGTAATGTTTTATTATTATCTATCTTATACTGCAATGTCATTGTGTTTTTGTATCGTCACTGCGTACAAAAACCGACTCAGGCTATCGTTATATTTGAAAAAATGGTCTCAATCAACCTACCTGGATAAAAAACGTTCGACAGTATCTGCTGTTTTCTAGTTATCTGCTTTTCTTTTTTTTTAAATATATATATATTTGAAGTAGCATTCAATTCAAAGACCCTGAAACATGGTTATTAACACCTCAGGTAAGTAAACTAAAGTTTGTAAAATTAGATGTTGGCGCATCCTTTCAAACTATTGTAATGTCTTCCAAAAGCCTGTGTTTATTGGATTTGTGAAAAATGAATAAAGAAATAAGAAACAGAGAAAAACAGTTGCTCTTATTAGCAGGTGAGTGTTAGAAAAAAAAAAGAATATTTACTAATCAGAAATATGAGGTCAGATGAAGCTTGCTACCTTTTTTATGCCCGACCCATCCAGAAGCCCACTAGCCTAAGATGAGGGGCCTACAACTATGAATCAGGCAGGAGCAACCTCTCCATTTGAGAGGAGGTCCCTGACAGAAGACAAAGAAAATGATGAGCCAGAAGTGACCAGGCTCCTGTCACCAAGGAACAATGGAGAATGTAGTGTGGTCTAGCACACAAAGGCAAGGACAATCACCAGCCCAACAGAGACACAAACACCCCAGCTTAAGTGTAACATGATTCCAGGTTCACAGCATGGTCAGAGATCTCTGGGATCCACAGTCTCACAGTGTGGAGAAAAGGCCACTAGGCACAGGGAGCCAAATAGAAACGGCCACCCCTATCACACTGTAATTGGCTTTCTCAAAATTGTTGGAGCAGCAGGCACTCAATAAGAGTTATGCATTAAACATTGAAGCAACTGTTGACAAAGCTAGATCAAAGGTATTAAACCCCTAAATGTAGAGTGAGTGGTTTAAAATGAAAATAGTTTTTAAACCCAGACATTAATCTTTTCCAAAGATAGCCCAACAAAAGCAGCTGTAAATTACTGGAGCAGATTGCTTTGACTGCCACCTGTTCATAGATCATGTCAATATCTTTTATGAAGAAATGGCCTCCCTGTAACATGAGATGTCTCCACACCATTCCTCAAATACAGAGGTGGACAAAATTGTTGGTCCCCCTCAGTCAAAGAAAGAAAGCCCACAATGCTCACTGAAATGACTTGAAACGTTCAAAAGTTACAATAAATTAAAATGTATTGAAAATTAAATAATCACAATTAGCCATTACTTTTGAGTTGTTGATTAACAGAATTATTTAAAAAAACAAACTAATGAAATAAGTCTGGACAAAAATGATGGTACCTCCATAAAAGGCTGAGAACTAATTACCCAGGGGGTCATGATGAACTCAGGTATGTCCTTTAATTGACATCACAGCTGTTTTCAAACCCATAATCAGTCAGTCTGCCTATTTAAAGGGAGACAAATAGTCACGTTGTGTTTGGTGAAAAGGTGTGAACCACACTGAACATGGACAACAGAAAGGGAAGGAGAGCATTGTCCCAGGTCATTAGAAACAAAATTATAGACAAACATGGTAAAGGTAAAGGCTATGAAACCATCTTTAAGCAGCTTGAAGTTCCTGTGACGACAGTGACACATATTATTCAGAAGTTTAAGACCCACGGGACAGTAGCCAACCTCCCTGGACGAAGTGGAACATTGATGACAAATTGAGGAGACTGATAGTTGGAACTGTATCCAAAGAGCCCAGAACAACCTCCAAAGACATTAAAGGTGAACTCCTAGATCAAGGTACATCAGTGTCAGATCACACCATTCGTCATGTTTGAGCCAGAGTGGACTTCATGGGAGACGACCAAGGAGGACACCACTGTTGAAAGGAAATCATAAAAAAGCCAGAATGGAATCTGGGAAAATGTCCTTTGGACAGATAAGACAAAACTGGAGCTTTTTGGTAAGGAACATCAGCTCTATGTTCGTAGACTCAAAAATGAAGCATCCAACCAAAAGAACACTGTCCCTACTGTGAAACATGGAGGAGGCTCAGTTCTGTTTTGGGGCTGCTTTGCTGCATCTGGCACAGGCTGTCTTGAAGTTGTGCAAGGTCAAATGAAATCTCCCGATTATCAAGGCATTCTGGATAGAAATGTGCTGCCTAGTGTCAGAAAGCTTGGTCTCAGTCGCAGGTCATGGGTCTTCCAACAGGACAACCATCCAAAACACACAGCCAAAAACCCCAAGAATGGCTCAGAGAAAAGCGTTGGACTATTCTGAAGTGGCCTTCTATGAGTCCAGATCTGAATCCCATTGAACATCTGTGGAAGGAGCTGAAACATGCTAATTTGGAGAAGACACCCATCAAACCTGAGACAACTGGAGCAGTTTGCTCATGAGGAGGGGGCCAAAATACCTGTGGACAGGTGCAAAAAGCTCATTGACAAATACAGAAACCGTTTCATTGCAGTGATTGCCTCAAAAGGTTGTGCAACAAAATATTAAGTTATGGGTACCATCATTTTTGTCCAGCCCTATTATATCAGTTTTTTTTTTAAATAATTCTGTTAATCAACAACTCAAAAGTAATGGCTGATTTTGATGATATAATTTTCAATAAATGTTAATTTATTGTTACTTTTGAACGTTTCAAGTCATTTCAGTGAGCATTGTGGACTTTCTTTCTTTAACTTAGGGGTACCAACTATTTTGTCCACCACTGTATATTCATACCAGGAGTTAGAATCAAAATAGCACAGAGAAAACATTTTTTCCCACTAATCACAAACAGGAGACAGTGTTTTGTTGGCTGAAGTTCCAAAAGATCAGTTGTTATTTGGAAAAACATTGTCTGGAAATCTAAGGAAATGATTTTTATTGAACTGAAATGAAACTAAGTGTTGACAGCAAAAGTCTCAGAGTCAAAACAAATCAAAAGAAGCAACAGGTTTTCCAGGACCCAGTTTATGCCAGACCACAGAAAATAAAACAGAGTTTGATGCTGTTTTGCATGTGACAAAAAGGCATTCTGGGAATAAAAATCAACCAAATGAATTTGCTCTGCTCGCAGCTTAGCAGTTTTCAGAATATTAAGATGCTTTTTGAATTACTTTATTTGAAAAGGATAGAAACTACAGATTCAATTCATTGAAACAAACCTTTATGTTGAAAAAAAAAAGGTAATTTATCCATCTGTTAAAATAATTTATTATTCAAACTGATTCATTCGTTCATCTTTGGAACCTGTTGTATCCCTTTTGGCATCACAGGGCTGCTGGATCCTGTCCCACCTTCTGTTGGGTGAAGGTGGGGTATATTCTGGACAGGTCATAGTCTGTACCAGGGCTTTTCGTAATTTCTGTCTACGAAAAGGAACACCGTAGTTTATTTTTTATTTTTATTTTACATCATTTTGTAGTGCTTCAAAACAGCCATATTACAACAATTCCTGTTTGTGCTCCTAAAAATATTTTACAAGTTTTCACATTCTATATTACAAGTTCTCAAATCAAATCTACAAGCTCGTCCATTTTGGAACATTAATACCTTCATATGAAACAAGTAATACGACTAAAAATGTGTCCTAATGACAAGATCACAAAGGGAAAAAAACTATAAATATATTCTGATATAATAAAAAGCATTTTAAGTTGTTAATCCAAGACAAAAAAAAATCTTGTCCTCCTCCGTAGCACTAATGGGCTGTACTAACTAAGTGCTTTTGTCCCCTCAGTACCCCCCTATCAAGAACTTTACAGTCGCAAGTCCCAATCACACAAAACACACTCACACACACACTGATGGTGGCAGCACTAAGACACTTTGGCACATGGGCAGAAAAAGGCAGGAATCAAACTTGCAACCTTTCAAGCAGAGGTCAGCTGCTCCACCTCTGAACCACAACTGGCTTTAATGAGCTGTGTGGTTTTCCTTAAAACGTATTAGACCTCAGATCAAAACACAAAACTATGTTCCAGCATAACACAATACAACAACATAGCTTAACACAACAAATAACACAAGTCTAAACTCATCACCTTCTCATTCAGCCATTTTCACAAAGGGACATCTTTGTCTTTGTGAGATGCATGCATGAAGACAACACTAATTGAATTTTAGAAAGTTAAGACAGGGAATCCTGGGACTAATACCTGAAAGCATGTCACAAAAAAGTAACAGCAGACACAAGAGTAACAGAGCTCCAGGCAAAGAAAGTACTGTAAGCCAACAATGTGAATATTTGTGCTTGAAAATGACAATTAGTCCTTGTGCTATCTTAGATGACCCCACCCTTACATTGACGTGTTCTCCCTACCTTGACAAAGGTGGATAAAGGTGGAAAGATTTCATGTAATCCATGGACACCAGTGAAGATCACAAATCATTGAAGAAAAAAAGTTCAGAGCACTGTCTAGTGGGTCTAGATGACCCAACTCCCAATGTTAAAGTCCCTAGGATAGCACAAGGGTTAAGAGAAAGAGTAAACCTTTCTAACAACAGTAGAGTGAATGGGAGATTATTTTATTAACTCACTTTTGTATTTACATAGTGTGGAAATTAACAATGTTTTTTTATTACATTTTTATGGGGCATCCTGTTAGCATGAATGCACCTGCAGTATTAGAAGACAAGCAGTATGTGTGTGTGTCCACCTGGAACCTTAGGGTGCTGTCTTCATTCTGATCTTCGCTCTCTACAGAAAACCCTGCTGTGTATAATAACACACTGTTAGTCTGAAGTTTTGGAGATATACACAACCTTCTATCTACTTTGAGCCAAACTTTGAACATGGTCATCAGCAGGCAAATACACATTTATAGTCTGCAGTTCTGCAGGCATGTGTGCAGAACACGGAGGTACTGTATGTAACACATTTGCAAAGCTCACTGGAAACAATACATTAGTGTGAAGACAACTCAGGTAATAACAGGTCAAGGATTTCTTTTCAGGAACGGATAGAGGAGAAACGCTGGTAAAGTTGCATGATATTTAATGTATAAAAGCATATAAAAAGCAATGACAAAAAAATGTAACGAAAGAAACATTGGAGTCTTTTTTGTGACTGTAAAGTCTGACATGAATGTGTTTATTTTCAATGTGAGGCCACAAAGTCACAGCTTTTTCTATTGTCAACAGTCCATTCTCACTGAACGGGCCCCATCTGCTTCCTGCTAAAATAGCCACGATAGCAGAGTTTAGAGGATTGTTCACATGTTAAAGCCCTTTAAGTCCATCCTTTCCTCCCAAGAGAAAGACAAAGAGCAGACATTTGTCTCTTCTCAGGATCTTAAAGCCTGACTAAGCCTTTCCCCGTGAACACATCCTAACAAATGTGCTAAGTAAGGTCTGTGAGAGCACATTGCTTCTAAACAAATCTGGATATACAAGTAGAGCTTCAAACAAACATTTAGAGCAGCTGACAAGCCTGATATGGTGGTAAAGACTATTCAATTCAGGGCAATTTTAAAGAGCTTCATGAAAACATGACAATACAGTCTTTCTTTTACTGGAGGGATTACAAATGACTCAGGGGGTTAACGTTTATATAAAATTGGGGAAGAGTAAGTTTTTTTTTTGTCAAAGAATGTACTTGAATATTTACTCCACTGAAAATAGTGTTTTTGGTGTTTTTAATTCTTGTGCCATTTTTCTGATGATGGAGGACATATATTAAGAAAACTAAGATTAATATTGCATTTTAGAGTATTTCTTTATTCACATCATTGTGAATCATGAGCAGATGAAAAAAGACAATTTGGATAAAAAAGCTTGTAGCTATAACGTAGGCTCTACAGATGCAGCCATTTGTAGACGACTAGATCCGCGTATGTCTTGGTTTTCCTCGTCTGAGCTAACATCTGGCTCAGAACTGAACAGCTAATATTAGTTGCCATTTTTGTTCCACCAGTTATGTTAGGTTGGGGGTGTGAGGGGCTGTAAGCTAGCGGGAGAGAGTGTAAACAGATGGATGATGAGAAGTAGGGGCAGAACTACTGCCACTCTACAGAAACTAGATCCTAGAAAGCGACACAGGGTTTTGATTTTGGCTAAAAACTGCATAATTGTAAACACAGGGAACACTTTTACAATAGATCAAAGGAGGATTGGAGTCAAACTATAAATCCTAACTGCTAATGCTTTCAAAAGACCTGGTTGTTATTGTCTGGCTAATGAAACTTCAAAAAATTGCCTTTTTTCCTGCTTTGTTGGTAACTATGACTGATTTAAATCAATATGAATTCTCACCTAAAAAAAACTTTAATTTGTCTGCATTTATTTTTTTACTTCACCAACATCTTCATTCAAAGTTGACTTCAGCATCAGATCTCAGTTTTAGCAAGTAAATTCCCGCTCATTCTCGTTCCCGAGTCATAATCTCCACCTAGCAACACGCACCACTTTAACCGACCAATAGATCCTCCAAAATTCCTCAACTCAGGCAAGTATGCCAGTGCAGGGCTCTCTAAATCAAAAGGTGTCAACTTGTGAATGCACAGACACTCGTGTTGGTCAAACAGCCTTCAAAGCTGTTGACTTAGGGAGGGCCTTCAAGTGGGTGGAGGCAGTATACGGTTCCCTTGAGGGAGCCCTTTTCATGCCGCCATACATGCCAGGTCCCTTAGGAGCCTGAGTGCTGCTGGGAAAAGGTCCAAGGCAATCAGGGGTCGGTAAAGTCCTAGATACAAATGCACACTTTAGGCAGGAGGAGCTTGAGATGTTCTCCGCCATGTTTAGATAGCAGTTTGGGTTTGACTGTATAGAGGCGTGTATCACTGCTGGCTCTCACCCTTCAACACTAAACGTGAGAAGAGACCATTAGCTAAAAAAAAACAACAACACAATTTGAAGTATCATCACTCGCTCATCTGTCATCATGTCTTTAGAAGTCCCTGACAAGCATTTTCTTGTTGTTACTGTGAGTCTGTGACATTAATGTACCATGACAATGAAAGCAAACAGAAAAAAACGTTTCTCAAAGACAACATAAAAAGCACTAAAAAGGTTTTTAAATCACCATTGGATTGCATCATATTGTCAGCAGGTTTCAATGTTTTTGATTTTTTTTTGTGTCTATGTGCGATGATAGGCGGGAAGGTTGAACTGGGATGACGAGAAAACACTCTTCCAGACAGCACAGACATCTATTTTTCCCGTATTTAATTAGCTCTACTTCTTATTTAAAGGGTATCTGAAAAAATCCTGTGTAGCATCATGCAGGTCTGCTGGACCCTAGGTACACCCAGGACAGGTCATCTCTTCACGACAGCCACTCAGTCACTCCAAAAGGCAGTTCATCACTAACCATCTCATCAATTGGTGGGAATAGCTAAGAAAACCCGCACAAGGAGAAACTGCAACCTTCACAATGGAAGACTGAAATTGATCTTGTGTTTGTCATCTTGTGTTTAGGAGACAGCTCTCCACCCCTTCATGCAACCCTGTTTGTTCCAATTCTGTCAAAATGATTAAATCAGTGCGTGTCTTTATGATTTCAGAGAGGATCTTACTATTCTAAGTTACTAAAATTCCTCCATCTATTGTTGCAAATGGTCAGAGTTAAGTGAGAGCTGGTTTACATTCTGAACAAGTCTGGAGTCTACCAGAGGTCCCAGTATTAGGCTGTGGGGTAAAGACAAAGTATTTGAGACAAGCAGACAGACTTCAGACAAAAAGGCCTCAACTGTGATTTATCAATGCTGACCACCAACCAGCATGAAGGCAGAGATGTATTCTGACCTCAAAGGAAAAAGATCAGTGCCATTTCAGGCTAAAATAATCCATTGTGGACTTGGTTCACACGATCAAGGGACACTGAAACACTTCACACCTTCATTTGGTTTGGGATTGACTTTTCACTTGGCAGATCAATACACTTCATGGAGTTACAACAGCTGATCATTTGAAGGCAGTAACTGCTGAAACAGACAGTGAAAAAATTCTAACAGATTTTGACAGAAGGAGAAAAAGACAAAAGAGGGAAGCTGGCAGGTTCTGCTTCTTCTCATACAGACTTTGACTCTTTTTGGTTCACGTTTGCTCATTGCAGTTTGTCAGCTGTGAAGAGGTCAGAATCGCTGGCTAAAGTTCAAAAGATACATTTTTCAAACGTCCTTGAACTGCAGAATGTAAACACAAGTCTGCCTTCAACCCCGACCCCACCCTTACATTGAAGTGTTCTCCCTACCATGACAAAGGTGGATAAAGGTGGAAAGATTTCATGTAATCCATGGACACCAGTGAAGATCACAAATCATTGAAGAAAAAAGGTTCAGAGCACTGTCTAGTGGGTCTAGATGACCCAACTCCCAATGCTAAAGTGCCTAAGATAGCAGAAGGTTTAAATCTCCTCTGCATTTCTAGATATGCATATTTAGGTGTTTTTTTATTTATTTTGCTGATTGTACTCCATGAATAAGGATGGATCTTACAAAAAAGGAAAAATGATTTGAGGAGGTAAGTGTGTATGGGAGAGTCTGCTGCTGAATAAACAGCATCAGATGTGAGTCAGTGAATGCAGAAGGTTGAATGATTGGTGTTCACATCTTATGATAAGCACCTATGCCTGCAGGTTAGCAGCACATGTAGATGTGTGTGTAAGGCTCATGAAGGAACATGATGAAGAGGAACAAAGGTGCGTTTACTATCTGTCTGCTTGATCCGGTCCAGGCCACTGGAGGAATGTCTGACCAGCAAAGAGTGCAGTCGAGCTGAAACACCTGACCACACCTGGAACATCCCACACACACACAAACACACACGTTATACCTGCAGTATGTTGTCCACTTGGTGAGGAAGACCGGTTCAAGCAGCTGTTCCACATCAAGTCTCAACAGAGACAGATTCTTCCAGTTTTCTTGCTCAGCTGAAGGAAAAGCTGTAATCTGACTGACAATCTCATCGTGCTGCTTCTCACATAGCATCTGTCAACCGCTGCTGGACAGCTAGTAATATAGACACAGTGGAGCTTCAGTGTGGTTTCTGCTCAGCTCATCAAAACTGCCTCTCATGTGACAGTTTTTGTGGAGCTCACAAACTCACGGCAGGAACTAATAACAGAAGATGCAGTCAGGACCATAAATATTTGGACAGAGACACATTCTTTCTAATGTAGTTTCTGTACATTACCACAGTGAATTTTAAATAAAACAACTCAGATGCCATTGAAGTGCAGACTTTCAGCTTTTATTCCATGGGTTGAACAAAAAGATTGCATAAAAATGTGAAAAACTAAAGCATTTTTTAAACACAATCCCTCATTTCATGGGCTCGTAAGTAATTGGACAAATGAAATAACTGAAAATAAAATGGTCGTTACAAATATTTGGTTGAAAACCCTTTGTTGACAATGACAGCCTGTCAGCCAGCCTGACAGCCTGAAGTCTTGAACTCATGGACATCACCAGATGTTGGGTTTTCTCCTCCTGAATGCTCTGCCAGGCCTTTACTGGAGTGGCTTTCAGTTGCTGTTTGTTTGTGGCCTTTCTGTCTGAAGTTTAGTTTTCAACAAGTGAAATGCTGCTCAATTGGGTTAAGATCAGGTGACTGACTTGGCCATTCAAGAATATTCCACTTCTTTGCTTTAATAAACTCCTGAGTTGCTTTGGCTGTATGTTTTGGGTCGTTGTCCATCTGTATTATGAAACGCCGTCCAATCAGTTTGGCTGCATTCACCTGGATCTGCGCAGACAGTATGTCTCTGAACACCTCAGAATTCATTGGGCTGCTTCTGTCCTGTGTCACGTCATCAATAAACACTAGTGTCCCAGTGCCACCAGCAGCCATGCAGGCCCAGACCATCACACTGCCTCCACCGTGTTTTACTGATGATATAGTGTGCTTTGGATCAGGAGCTTCTCCACGCCTTCTCCATACTTTTCTCTTGCCATCATTCTGGTAGAGGTTGATTTTGGTTTCATCTGTCCAAAGAATGTTTTTCCAGAACTGTGCCGGCTTTTGGAGATGCTTTTTAGCAAAGTCCAATCTAGCCTTCCTATTCTTGAGGCTTGCATCTTGCAGTGTAGCCTCTGTATCTACTTTCATGCAGTCTTCTTTTTATGGTAGACTTGGATATTGATACGCCTACCTCCTGGAGAGTGTTGTTTACTTGGTTGGCTATTGTGAACGGGTTCCTCTTCACCATGGAAATGATTCTGCCATCCTCCACCACAGTTGTCTTCTGAGGGGCTGGTGCTCAGAGTGCAGGTTTTTTCAGAGGAAAACTCAGAAATACGTGAACGGATTAAAATGGGGTTTAGGGTTTCTTTTCATGAGGAATGAACATTATAGTACACTTAAAAGCAAAAAAAAAAAAGGATTTTGCATGGTATAAGCTCTTTTAAAAAAATCTTGAATTGTCCTGATAAAGACATGTCAATTTCAGCTAGGTGAGCTTAGGGCAGTGGTTTTCAAACTATTGGGCATGCCTCTGCCCTGAGATGGGAGATTATATTATTATCTATCTATCTATCCATCTATCCATTTATCCATCCATCTATTTTCTGTATTTTTTCGGTACAAAAATCTAAGGCAGAAAAAAATGACTTGCAAAATGCATTTATTGGTTTTACATCACCATAAATCAAATTGACCTGTGTAGGGGATATGCTTAGTAAAACAAGAAAAGCTATTAGCTGCCAGGAACCAAAAACTTTGGATACGTAACACTGGCCTGAAAAAAAAACATTTGAACTTGCGCATTTTTTTTTCTTGTAGATCAATCGTTACAGTCGGGTGATGCCGTTTTAAGTTCGTTAACAGATTAGTTGCCTCTCAGAGACTGTTTGAGGGCGTTTGGAGTATGGGGCAAGGACAGCCAACGTGGCTAGTTAATTTGCTACTCGGCTCTCGATTCCCTGCTACGGGTAATAAAGCAGCTGGGTCGTTACAATGCATATGCAGGAAAAAAAAGAAAAAACTTAGCAAAAAGGTACAGCAGTGAACAGACCGAAACTGCCGAACCGAAACGGTTCGGTTCAACTACGTGTATTGTCACACCCCAAGTAATTATTGTTGTTAACGGCGGTTTTAAAGTCTGGTAATGCCACCCAAACGATTACACATTTTGCACATGCGACCGGTACGAATTGGAAACCTACTTTTCTCTGAAACTCTGATCTGAGAATGGAAAAATGCATGTATAGTAGATATAATGGATGTAATACCTCACAGTTTGAGAACATACAAAGTGAATGATCCTTTACTTAATTTATTTATACTTAGTAAAAAGGATCATTCACTTTGCACATGTTTTTCAGATTCTTTCTCAAATATTCCCCAGACAACAGTGCTCAACCTGCTGATTCGAGCTCTGCTGAGGAGGATCAGTTCATTGAAATCACGTCAGACTCCACCCTGAGGATGAGGTTCACACCACAGACACTCACTGAATACTGGCTGAGTGTGGAGAGGGAGCATCCACTCATAGGGCAGAAGGCTGTGGGCATTCTGCTTCCATTCTATGTGGTCTCTTTGTGAGATGGACTTTTCTGCTGTTGCCACTTTGAAAACAAAGAACAGAGCTAGGCTTAATATTGAGCATGACTTGACAGTTGCAGTAAAAAACCTACAACCTCGTTTTGAAAAATTTGTAGCATAAAGCAGACACATTGCAGCCATTGACACAACTTTTTTGTTTATTTTTGTACATAGGATTAATGTTGTTGTTCTTCCAAAGTGAACGATCCTTTACTTTGATTTTTTTCTAGTCTCTAGCAGCAAGAATGTTTAAGATTTTCAGATGGTATTAAGTTGAACATATTTGGCTTATTTTGTCAGTTGTTTTTTTTGCGGAGGGGGAGGATGAACATTCTTCCTCCTCCAAAGGAGGGAACAAGAGGAGAAGTTTAAGAACCACTGGCTTTGAGTGAAACATAAATCACTAAATGCAGAAAAATTAACAAAATAAGACTTTTGACCAAAAGAGACCATTTAGAGCAGTGTTTTTCAACCTTTTCTGAGCCACGGCACACTTTAACCTTAAAAAAAATCCCGCGGCACACCAGCATCCAAAAATTAAAAAAAAAGAGGAGAAACTCATACTCTGTATTGATCTACAACCCCTCCACAAACTCACGTGCATTTTTGAGATAATTGTTGCAGAAAAAGCAGGAAGCTGCAGCTGTTTTTTTTCTAAAAGATGCAATAAAAGATAAGTTAGAAGATTTAAAAACAGTTTGATGTGTGTTCGTTGGTTTCAAGACGTTTAACAACAGATCTCCGTATGCGCTGTCACTCTCACAACCCAATGCATCATGGGAGATGTAGTGCATAAAACGGCCGGAGATCGGTTTTCGGAGCTTCATTGTTTTGTTCACTTGTTCCACGGTCTGATACCGGATTCTGTGGAAAGCTACGCCGCTAAAGACGAGCTTTAGCTGCTATTTTTTTTAGAACTGAGCGACTTTACGAACTAAATCGGGACAAGGAAGTGAAGACTTTAACCACTTCTGATTGGTCAGACTGATGACGTGATTAAGCCTTCAAGAATGATTGGTGGAGACAGTTAAAGGGACGGGACGTTTCCAAAATACAGCCGAAGGTGCAGCTGAATCGCGGTACCTTATCAAAATGTCTTTAATAAAATAAAATAAACACAAAGAAAAAGTATTTTATGATCTTTTATATTCCTAACTCCTCAGTGTTTTATCAGGGCCTGTTTGGATGAACAGAGAGCTGAAATCCTGGAGATGGGAAATGCTTTTAGATCAGTTAATGAGGGCAATTTCCAACGGCACACTTGACCATCTCTCACGGCACACTAGTGTGCCGCAGCACACTGGTTGAAAAACACTGATTTAGAGCCAATATTTCCTAAAATAAAAGGATATAAAAACAAAGTTTCTGTTTGCCAAAACTACATTTCAACTTAGAGACAAATATTTCTTCTTCTTTTGTGGCAACCAAGCCACAGCAAACTAATATGGCAGTATAATGTCTTCCAGTTGCGTTAGATGACTATCAGGATGTTAGGCATAGCAGCACATCCTCAGCACAGAATCAATCCTGCTGTCTTGCAGAGGCCTCTTGCAGAGGGTTCTCTTTTGTCGTATCTGAAGGATTTTTCTTTTTCTGATTTAATTGATGTACACAGTCTGTGAATTTGACTTCAACACACCAAACTGTTATGTTAATTAAATCAAATACTAAATAAAATATGTATAAATGGTTCCTGTGAGCTTTAATCAGCTAAATTCCTAATCTGAATCTGAGTTTTGGTAAGTATTTTGTCTGCTGATAAACAGATTAGTGCCACATCTTTTCTGACTGTCTGCACTGGTTACGGTCATATTCACCTGCAGTTCAGATCCTAAATGTGCATCTGTAGGAGTACAGTTTCTTTTAAAAGCAGGTGTTGTTTTGTTATTAAAGGTAGATGGACTCAGCATCAGAGAGACGTATAGAGGGCTGAGACACAAACTCCTCATTAAGCTGTGATCAAGCACAAGGACAGAGGTCGTCTGTGGAGCCAGGTTAGGGCTCAACTCAGAGCCACAGAGAGCCCTTTCTGCACCTCGTACCCCACTTCTTCTCTTTATTGCATTGCAAGCATGCACAAAGTGCACCTATAATGCTCGGCTCCCCCATTAATGAGGGATGAGGGAGGAAGGTGAGGCGGTGTATGCACCCACACATCTGCAGCTCAGGGTCTTGTGAAGAGATTTGAGGGAAATTGAGGCCTGTCGATGTGAGGACAGACTGCTTTCAGCGCAGCGTCCCTCAGCTTCAATTAGCAGGGTATGTTGTGAATGGTTGGAGGTAATGTGGAGCAGCTGAGAGAGGTAAACACACCTCGTCTCCTGGGCTAGCTGAGATCAGGAGGAGGCTACCAAAGCACCACTGGCTGGGCCACAGAAGCCCGCCTGTGCTGGGCAGCGAACATGCTTTAGCAGTCATTTCCTTCCTTCTCATCCAATTTCCTGACCTCCAGTTAAAGCACAGGACCCACAGTGGAGGGTTCACCTGGCTGCAAAATAAGCCCCTTTTCACTGTCACCTGTGTGTGCTTAGAAAAACATGGCAAGCCTGCTGATGAAAACATTAGGTTCATCAGGTGCAACCAACATCGTCAATCCACCCACACATCTAAGCAGAATGTGGCCTTTTAACTTCTTCTCATCTCATTAAGGACAAACGGGGACAGCAGGCTTCTCTGTTGTCTTCTAATGAAAGTTTTTACACACTTATAATCAGTCCTGTTAAAGCATGCTTTCTTTCAAAAGAACCAAAGACCAAAAACTGTGAGCTCATTCACGACAAGCAGCTATAAAACAAGAGGAAAAACCACCTTGTAAAAGGAGGAACAAAGAGCTGTGGCTTTGTTAAAGTCCTACTAAACAAAAGAGAGAACAGAGGCAGAAGACTGCATTTTAGTCTCTTTGTAAGCCATTTAGAGGCAACAGAAATTGCTAATTGAGGTCTTTCTATATGCACATTTCATTAAAACATGCAAAATGCGTTTTAGCACCCTCAGGGCCTGGTTGATCATGACTTTGCATTCATTTAGGTCCCACTTTCTCTGCTGTACACTGAATCCTTTTAAAGCCCAAACGTGCAAACTGACAGGTAAACAAACCGTTCATTATGCCAAGTTTTCGCAGCAAACACAGCAGGCTGATTACATTCTAGACAAATAAAATCAATTTGAACTGTTAGACTAATTTACTCTGTTTTGAATTTAAACATTACTAGTGAAAACGTCAGCATCTTGCAGAAAGAACTGCAGCAGCATAACACTTAACATTTTGTATGTGGCATAAAATGAATTTAAATGAGAATTTACAAATTCCCAACATTGTATTTTTGACCTTATCCCTTTAGGGGTCTAACTTCCTTTTTGTAGTTTTTTCCTTTATTGTTACATTAGGTCACTTCTTAATTTAGTGTTGCAGCAGTTTTCAGACTGCATGTGTAAAACTCATCTTTGACCAATGTTGATTATATCTGTTCCCTAAAGCTGGCCAAAGTGTGCCGCCACTACAATACAAACCCCACAATGCTCTGCAAATGTGCTCTCAAAAGTTCGTTGAAAGTCTTTTTCTTTTTGATGAAGATGAACAAATGGTGACTGATGAACTCATGAAGTCTTAAAGCTTGACGCCTCTCATTGATGAACTTGTTTCCAAGTTGACAGTAGGTGTCTTAGAGAGGTGAGCATGCAGCAGATCAGTAAACTGGCTTCAATCTATGTTTCTTTTTTATTCTTGCAACAGGACATTTTGAGTTTTCCTACAAGACATTAGACTTTGGATGTTCTTGGTCTGTTATCAGTTAAAAACAAATACTGAAAAGTTATGGAAAGAGCTTTAGAAAGTAAACACAACTGATTCTCCTAATATTGGATGCTTAATGTTGTTGTTTTTATGTACAAACTGTCTTCAAGGTTTGGTCAGTTCCAGTTTCAAGTATAAAATTCTTCATAAAAAGCACAAACTAAGCTTTACAGACCCTTTTATCATCTTCTTTAGATCTGTTGTAAAATCGATCCCAGTGGTTTTTTAATTATGATTATGACATTTTTAGGCAAAATAAAATAAAAAATAGTGTAGTTTTCTAAGACATACTTTCTTCAGAGCGGCAGCAGTTTATTATAAATTTACCGGTACCTCTGAGTTGTGGGCGTAACTATTGGGGGGAAGTTAGACTCCCTTGACTTCCCATTATCCCTTTGTTTACATTCTCTTCCGATAGCTTACAGCCCCTCTCAACCCCAAACTAACATTATTGGTGCAACAAAAATGGCAGGTACTGTAATATCGGAGCTATTCAGCCACACAGTTCTGAGCCAAATACCAGTTAAGATGAGGAAAACGAAGACATACATGAATCTATTTGTCTACAAGCGGATGTATCAGAAAAGAGCAGAGCAGACACCACACAGTCTGCCCATTGTATATTTTACGCAATGACTACAAGCTTTTTACATCAAAAATGTTTCATCTGCTCCGGTTTCACAAAAACTTGTAAATACAAATACTCAGAAAAGCAGCTTAAATCTTAATTTTCTTAACATATGTCCACCATTTTAATAAGAATGCCACAAGGTTGAATTCAGGTTCAATTGATTGGTCATTTTCAAGTTAAAAACTGAACCAGTCTGGCCCTCGACCGGTACGGTTGTGTTTTTAAGGCCCACTGTGTATTTGAGTCTGAGACACATCCACTCTTAACAGCAATATGTTTTTTTAAAACTAATATTTATTTCTTCCATTTTAACCACGAATTGTTTTCTGCTTACTGAAGATACTCTGTTAGAAACAGAAACAGCTGAAAAGACAGAAGAATTTCATTCTTTGGTTTGGGAATTATTGGAAATCAACATTGGGCCACTGTGATGAACCTTGACACCTTTTTAAACATTTATGATATTCATATAACAAGTTCTCCAGTGGACTTTTGCTTATAGGAAGCAGATACAACCTGTGATTACAATCTGAAAAACCGATAGTCAGAAAGCAATTCCAGTACTTTAAAGTGCAAAGAGGGACGGCAATGCCATGAAGAACATGGAGACGCGGACAATCTAAAAGATAAAGCTATCATCGACAACTAAAGTGAAGAACATACTGTGTTCTCTATTAATGCTGCAGCAGATAAAAAGGTTTTTTAGTTCCTGTAGTTTCTTCGGGATGTCATGAATTAGTAAAGAATAAAATCTTGGCATTTAAGTTAAAACACTGTTAAAAGAATCACAGAGAGAGGAGATCTCTACATTCCTGCTGCAGCAAGAACAGCAACTCTTTCAGAGCAGGATACTGTATGTCTGACTAAGCATGACACAGCAAAAAACATAACTCACACGCACAGCCCTGTCCTGCCATTATGACATATCTGTTATATAATGAACACAGAGTAGAAATGAACAAAGCCCTTTCCTGAGAATTAAAGATACCACAAAAGTGGTTTAACAGGTACCGGCCTAAAAAAACATAGGGAATTGCCTTCCTCTCAGCAAACAAACAGATATACAATAATAGATTTAAAATGTTTGTAAATGTGTATATGTTTTAATTTATTTGGTACCTCTTTGTATAGGTATGTATGATTGACCTCAGCCAGCCTTTTTACACAAGCTTTCACCAAAAATAACAAACACCGCAGGCTGATGAACAGCGTTTGCTAATCCTTGAAAGGGTGCCATTAACCTGTGTACAACTTCTCATCGCGCCACAAACCAAATGACCCGTCTAAACTATCTGACTTATCTGCTCTGAGAATCATGGTTTCTCCTACTGTGGTTAACTGATTGCAACTTTTATCAGTGTGGAAAAGCTGTCACAGCAAAAAAAAAAACAAAAAACTAAATAAACCCTGGGTGACTATCATAAAGGTAAAATAATAGGATAGCTGGTTCAGTAGAGAAATAAACCTGCTGTTGAAAGGACTGGTAAACATCTTGGACTTTTCATGGGTTTGTTGATTAAAAGATTAAAGACCCACTCAGATGAATATTACTTTGTAAGTTTTTTTAACGTTTTCTTGTGACCTTTTTCTAATGATGGAGGCCAGATATAAAGAAATTTAATTTCTGAGTATTTATTTATTCAAATTGTAAATCAGGAGCAGATGAAAAAATTCTGTTGGAAAAAGCTTGTGACATACAACCTACAACCACAAGCTCCCTGCTCTGCTCCATTTTGATGTATCCGCTTGAAGATCAGATTCATGTACGTCTTTGTTTTCCTCGTCTGAGCTGGTATTTAGGTCAAAACTGTAAGGCTGGGTAGCTCCGATATTGCTCACCATTTTTGTTGCACCGCTAATGTAAGATTGGGGGTAGGAGGGGCTGTAAGCTAGTGGGAAATTGTATGAACAAAAGGGATGATGGGAAGCCAGAGCAGACCCACTCCCACCATCCAACTCAGAGGGAAAATTTCTACTGCTGGGAACGCTTTTACAATAAATCAAAAGATCTGAGTGGGACTTTAAATGTGTACTAGATTAGATTGAACCTGGGTGTTTTAAAGGTCAGTCAGCACCACGGACAGAGCCCTTCTGTCCAGTCTGAACTTTGAGGTCCTCTTTCTCCATCGTGGAGAGAGTGTCAGAAAGGCTCTGGTACAGTGACGTTCTTATTGTGAGTCATGCTTTTTTTTTTTCCAACTAGAAAACACACTGGAATGACTTGACCACAATGGTCAAGCTTAACAAAGACCATTTTTCCAGAAGTTAAAACATGCAAAGTCATCTTTGGTCTTGTGATTTTTTTAGGAAGTTATTAAGCATTATTCATGGCATGATTAAGCAACTTTCTGAAAGCATTGTTCCTCTTTATTCTTTAGAAAACGAAGTACGAAGTGAATGGTCATAACTCTTTGTAGAGAGTTGTTTTCTTCATGACAGCAGCCTCTTTTACAGTCTGTGCCACTTCAGCTGTGGCATTGCAGTAACACCACACCCCTACAGCCCCCTAAAAATAGTGACACTGAAGTGTAAACAGAAGCCCCCCCCCCCTCTGTGTGACGGCAGCATCGTTTGCTTTCTTCAATTCTAAATATAACTGCGTCTGAAGCCGATACCTGCACATCCTGACTCATGTCACATTCACGTGCCTGTGAGCGGCTCCGACAAAAGTGCTTCAGGATGAAAAAAACAAGACAAGTCAATGAGTTAAACATATCGTTATAGTAAAAACTCTCGGTCTGGGCGTTGCTGCTTCTTCAATGGACAGAAAACAGACGTTATATTTTATAGCATGCTAACATGTCTAGGTGGAACATTTTCATTCGAATGTTCGGGCTGTTATCAATCTAACGACAAAAACTGACGACATAATTCGTTCCTGCTAATAACCCTGAATGTCTGAAAGTTTACACTCTCTCCCGCTACACGACGTGAAAAATTATATTGCAGATTTAAACAGTATTGGCGGGGCAATGTCTCTGTAGGCAGTAGACCGTTCCGTGATGTCACAATTTCCTACGGCCCCTGAAAGCATCAACTGACTTGTCAAACGCTACTTGAAACTCTCCCAAACCACCAGGTCCGCTCACCTTGTTCAGGTTGGGGTTCCGGGTCACATCGTAGCCCCTCTTTTTTGTGTAAACGAACGTCTTCCCTTTGTCCTCCGACTTGTGCATCTCCGTTTCCACCGACTCTCGTCTAACGAAGCCGTGAGCCATGTCGTTTCCTAAATAGAGCGACTCTGCTGAGGCGTTGTGAACGCAACAAGTGGATCCAGCCGCGCGCGGGTCCCCGCTCTGACGTTTATATCAGGAGCAGGAGTCTCCTTATCAGCATGTGACTGACACAAAGCAGAACATGACTCAGCTACTGAAGACTGAAAAGCTTTCATTTCATTAAAAATCGAATCAATCAAAAGATACAAAGCTTTGCTACCAAACAAAAACTTCAGTTGGGAAATTTAACTCTTGAGGAATTTCCACTCATTTTTAAAGAATATATCTTAACAAAAAATAAACAAATAAATTAAAAAAATGTCACACATGTTGGAAATCTTTTGCTCATTATCAGCATAAAATAACATAAATTATTTCTGTCCAGGACAGCTTTATGCACTAAAAATTTTGAGTGGCTGTTAGTATTTGGCGTTCTTATACGTTTTTGTTACTGCCATATTGTGTTTTTGTACCTTTTAACAAGTTCTCATGGCATTTTACTTATGATAGGGGACATTCATAAAGAAAATTAAACATGAAGTTGCATGTACGTGCATGTGTGCAAAAGAAAAACAAAACAAAACAAATATATATATATATATATATATATATATATATATATATATATATATATATATATATATATATATATATATATATATATATATACACATATATATATATATATATATATATATATATATATATCATATGAGAAGGTGACAGTGGTGCCAGTGGTAATTGGAGCACTCGGGGCAGTAACCCCCAAGCTGGAGGAGTGGCTACAACAGATACCTGGAAAGACCTCAGACCTCTCAGTCCAGAAAAGCGCAGTGCTAGGAACAGCTAAGACACTGCGCAGGACCCTCAAGCTCCCAGGCCTCTGGTAGAGGACCCAAGCTTGGAGGAGAAACCACCCGCGGAGGGTGAGAGGGGCGTTTATATATATATATATATATATATATATATATATATATATATATATATATATATATATATATATATATATATATATATATATATATATATATATATATATATTTATATATATATATATACACACATGTGTGTGTGTGCATGTGTGTTTATACAAGAACTAGAAAACCCGGGCAATAAACAGCTATGCACCTCCAGTAATCAGATACCCTGCAGGAAAGGAAATGGCCAAAGGAAGAGATACAGTCCACGGATGTTAAGACACGAAAGCTCCTGACCATGCATGGATGGTCCATCACAAATCCAGCACCCTGGCAAAGTCACTCAAAGTAATGTATGTTATGTATCTTAGGTGATTTATGGTAAATCTACAGTGAGTTTTGTGTTATTTTGAGGGTCTTCAGGTTGAACCAGCTTAAGCCATAGTCACATGCACATGTATTGATCCGTACAGGTGCTGCAACTTTCTTTGAGATCAATGAACTTCAGTCTGAGTTTCTGAGTTCAAATTTTAAAACCTTGTCAAATATCAGTGTTGCAAAATACACTAACTGGTTTTCCTAGAAAGTTTTGTCTTTCAGAAAGAGGAATGGTGGAATAAATTCCACCACTCATTGTGATTGTTGAGCTCAGATAAGGTTACGTAAGTATAGAGCATTTCTCATACCTGTTAACTACAATGAACAAGTCTGGTAAGTCCACTTTGACCAGCAATAGCTTTTCATACAGCCTCCTTATTAAAGTTCACAAAGTACCTTAATTGAGTAGGCCTCATAATGAGAGTAAATGAGGACATTTATCCAGTATTATTATCATACTTTAGGTGACCCCTTAAGACCTAAACAAAGAAAAAAATTAATTTTGGTTCTCAGTCTGACCTAAAACCTTCATATATGAAAGACTCCAACCATCACATCTGCCCAACAAAAGTCTATGGAACTGAAAATAAGTTAGTTTACCTACATGTCCAATAACATACCTTTATGAAATATATTCTTTTAAGTCAAAATAGAACATTATTGATTTTTTTCTAACTCTAATGCTACCTTATTATAGTTATTTAAGACCACAGGGTCAAATATGGCCCAGATATTTTTTCTATTTTGGCTGCTGTTAATTGCTGCTTCCCAAAGTGGTAAAAAGCGTATACTTGTAAAGCACTTTTCTACCTTCCTTAAAGAACCAAAGCATTTTACAGTCACAGTCCCATTCAACCATTCACACACTGACACACTGGCCAACTTATAACAACCAGGATCAATGTGAGGTTCAGTGTCTTGCCCAAGGACACTTTGACGCATGAAGAGAATTGAACCTACAATCTTCTGATCAGAGGTCGACCGCCAAACCACTACTCCACGGCCGAACAAACAAAATCAAAATTTGTTTAATTCATTTTAAAAGTCCTGAAGAAAACTGTTGTTGGGTTCTCCATGGTTAACAGCAAAACAAAACAATAAACCTCAAAATAGTTTTTGATGCTGTGCTTTCTATATATATATCCTTCTTCTTACACCAGCCTCTAGTTGACCTTGCAACATTTGGTTCTTTATGGTTCATGTCAAAATGTTATGCATATTTATTTCTATTGACTGTTTTGTTTATGTCAGACTCCTATCTTAGCCAAACGTAGTGTTAGTTATACTAACTTTATCTGTTAATTCCAACCACACCTACACCCCCAGCTTCTCATTAGTAGTACACATCAAATCCCAGTAATTAGATACAATTGATACAATACAATACGTGCACATACTGCCATATGCACGTGTGGGTGACTTTAGCTCAACAGAGAAAATAGAAAGTTGTGTTTCAGCGATCTGAAACAAGGAGGAACATGTTATTTTTTGTTTTGGAATTGTGAGGCAAAAAACGTTATACATTTTTGTAATAAAATTAACTCCGGTGTTTTTGCTAGAAAGACGCATCATTCTAGAATAACGTGTTTACTCTGCATTGATTATATGTATACCAGTTCAAAGGATTGCACTTCATCCGCAGATTAGAATTTATTGTTGTTTATTTTGTGTATGTCGATTTTTTGATTTTTTTTCCAAAACTTGGATAAAGCTGAAAGCAGACTGTTTCTGTCGTTTAAGCTTTTTTCTGTCTTTTGTGGTTCATTTGTTTGTAATGTTTTTGAACTGAAACTCATAAATAAGTAATTTGGACTTTTCCTGTCAAACATGGCATCATATAATGTGCAGTTCAGGAGCCCTGTGCTGCAGGAGTGCAAGCAGTGAATGAGGTGAGAGATCAGGTGACAGCGGCAGGAGTGTTTGGTGAAGCGGGATAGGAGATGGCTGAACCTTTCCACAGCTGAGATGACATGCTCACAGGTTACTAGCCTGGGTCTGTTTGCAAATGCTCATATTTCAAAATTCACTTCTCTGGCAGCCTTTAGGAGCACAAAAATAGCAGTCGTACCTTTAGACTGGACACACTTTGTCCTGCTTTGGCTGTAAACGTACCAGATAAATGAGGTTAACTTTGACACTGAACTTAGTTGTGTGTTTCAAAAAGTTTGGCCTGTTTGTGTTGTGCTCATGCAAAAGATATGCAAACTTGATTAAATAATAACTAATTAAAGAAAAGGAACTAGAAGCTGAAACTACTAAATGAAAATTAATCAAGTAATAAAATAGTACGTAAGTCCAATAAATGCATGTTTGCCTGCTCTTCACAGTTTTGTAATAACTGAAATTAGACTATTTAAGCATTTTTTGGGGTATTTTAATTATAAAACAGACTTGGAAAAAAAATGGTGTCTTCTTATGCTTTTACCCTGTTGAAGCTCAGATAAACACGTGCAGAAAGTCTTGTACCTTTGAGTTCAAGTCATAACATAGCTTGGTAGTTTAATCAGACTAAGAAACTGGATTTAGCCATCATATTAATACAAACTAGACCATTTGGTCTTCAAACTCACTTTTTACTCGACTAACATAAAGAGAAAAACACATTGAGGTCTGCTGTGTTGTAAATAAAGACTTTGACCTAGATTAAAACACATGGTGTATTTATGAGATGTTTCATTTGCACACAAAAGTATAAAAACAAGACTGCAACATACTAGAACAAACCCAAAAAAAACCCTTATTGTTCCTTTGTTGATTTTCACAGCATATTGAGATCCCACGAACCTTAATACTATATAACCATTAGAACAGACATATAGTGTTTCTACTGGTGCACAAATTGAACCGAGCAGAACAAAACCGACATAGTGCATGAACTAACAACAAATTACATACCTGCATATCAGTGTGACTTCTGCTGTTACCTTTGAGAAACCAGTTCAGATATGCGTGTCATGATCAGCAAGGCTAAAAGAGACCCAGTTGCTGGAACTCGGA
Source organism: Oryzias latipes (assembly GCF_053564925.1). Taxonomy (NCBI): domain Eukaryota; kingdom Metazoa; phylum Chordata; class Actinopteri; order Beloniformes; family Adrianichthyidae; genus Oryzias; species Oryzias latipes. The sequence continues at coordinate 5,918,079 of NC_136252.1, read as the reverse complement.
AGGACAACAGGAGATCGAACTGGATTTAATGATTTATTGTCCCAGTCTGTAGATGGTGTTCGGATGAAGATCAGCAGGTTAGTTGTCTATCCAACGACGTAGCAACTCTTGTGGAGCGGCTGAGAGGAGTTGCGTGGTGCGGAGACTTGGCGTGGCTTTGTGTCGTGGCGCCATCGTCCCGCCTCCCCCCTGGAAATGCTCACTGGTATTGACTTTTGCTAGTTTTTGCGAGGTGAATGTGAAAACGCAAATGCAATCCCCTCTTTGCATTTTTGCTTTAATTATGTCACAGAATGAGCGATGTTAAAGTAGAAAAGCAAAAAGAATTTTGAAATATTGCTTTTTCATTTTAATTTTGAGTCATTTGATGCAGTTACATTTTGAAAATGAAAAAGAATTTCTGGTTTGGACTTTTATTTTTAATTATGCTACAGAATCGCTTCCATAGGAAATCCCTTCACACGACAAGCGCTCTTCCTCTGAAACTTTTACTCGTCTTGAGCAAATGAGCAATGGCTTTCAACCACTGATTGTAAAAACAATGGACAGCTCAACCCCTCCTTTCTTGTCTTCTCGAATTAAAAGTACAATAGCTTTGTGATACGGATGCCGCCATGTTGAAATCAGTCGACAGTGATTGGTCCGAGTCGTTGTGAGTCATCGTATCTATGGCAATGGCAACGGTTGTTGACATAGTTAAAATGACTCAGAGCAACTTGGACCAATTATTCTCAACTGATTTCAACATGGCGGCGCCCGTATCAAGAGGCAATGGTGAGGGATTTTCCTCATTTTGTCAGAGCCGGAGGTAAGGCACGGAGGTAAGGCATTTTCTATGGGTGACATCACACCTTGATTCGTTCATTGTTTTACAGTCTATGCTTTCAACAGCAACTGGTTTACAATATTTGCTCGGGCTCTAGCTTGGGCACAGAACAGCAGCGAGACCTGTTCATGCGATGAGTGTGAGCACCTTCTAAATCTTTTCACTTCACACAAACTTAGTCTCAACTCAAAGTATCGCGTTACTTCACTTAACCAATAAGAACAGGCCAACAGGGGGGTTATCTCATGTAGAAGTAACTACCATGCAGTTTCTTATACTAACATTGTTGAAAGCAAAAACTTATAAATCACCCAACAGACTATAATTAATACTTTCTATATCTCATAGAAAAAATTATGCAATTTTTTTGTTGATTTTTTTAAAGCATGTAAAAAAAATGTACTTGAAAAGAAATCTACATCAAGAAATGTCTTAATGTAGTGGGCTTTACAGGGTTAACATGTCAGAACATATCAGATATAATCAGAAATATTTCATAAATAACATTTCTATGTTTAGTTTGATAATGCTGCATGGAGGAATGACGCAGATTCACAACACTTTCACATAAATGCGTTTCTTTGTTTGCAGTTTTATGCAGGCATGTTCACAGACAACCGAGCAAACAGAGCAGTCCTCATTACTTTGTTCTTGAGCCTTTCTTATGAGAGATTGAACAATCTGAATGAGCAGCATCTGCTGGAACCAGCTGGCAGTGGAATGGAAAGAGGAATTTTTGGTTGGCACTATCATTAGCCCGCAGGCTGGGTGTGATCACAGCTCTGGAACAGCTGGATGTTTTTAGGAACTACCTCAGTGTAATGTTGTGTTTATAGACAAACTAAGGAGGAAAATTTGATTCCGAAAAAAGTGGTTTTTGTTGTTTTAAGCTGTAGTTTTGCTGCAACTTCAACGACAGCTGGTTTAACTCAAAAGTTTTCAGAAGCTTCTAATCAATTTAATAGACTTTTATTATTCTTCAGAAACAAAATAACTTAATTAAACAATGTATGTTCAAAACAGTGTGTGATATTTAATGTTTTGATATATTAAAATGCATAAAAATGTATATTTTATTTTTTATGTAATATTATATATTATGCTGTATTTTATTGTACATACTGTATTAACTATACATTAAAAGCCTATTATATATGTTAAAAACATTATTAAAGTCAAATGGTGTATTTTACTTATTTAAAAGATGGTATGGATTTCTTATTTCATCAATGATTGTGAGCTGTCAAATGACACAAAGCTGCTTCTTTTTTAAGTCTTAGGAAGACAAAAATACAGACTTAAGTTGCATTTCCAACCCAAGAACACTAAAATGCCTCAGTAGCTGTGTTTCCTTTACACATATATGCAAAACTTTATTGAAATTCTAGAAATGTCGCAATTACACAGTTTCCATTAAATCATAATTATGTGAATAAACACAAGCCAACTGACGTAAGTCATTCTAAAACATGGCAGCAGATGAAACAATACTTTGTTTTACAGTAAATACGTACAAATTTGTGCCACGGCACTCATTATCCATCAAATAAGACGTCTGTGTTTTATGGAGCATGTACGTGGCCATGGAGCTGCAAGCTTTTTACACATGGGAGGGGCTAGGGAGAAAGCGTTTTGGGTAATGGTAGTTTTACAGAGGAGCTGTGGATTCAACAATTCCACATGACACGCTCAACTTTTAATGAGCTGTGTGATGCTGTGGGACCTCTTGTGGCGCCCGCTGTGTCCAGGGCAGCCTGTTCTTCCCAAGGAGCGCATTGCCATCTGGTTGTTGGTCATGTGACTCATTTAATTGGGAAAAAGTGTTTCTAGGGCAGTTTTGCAAAATATATCTTTCACTTTCAAACACAAAAACATTTTTGTAATATCTGCGAGTTTTTTTTTTTAATTGTTGTGTTACAATTTTGCAAATTTACTATGACGGATCCAGTTTGTGCAATTTCATAGTCAATTGAAATGCTGCTAGTGTGTTCTTCACTGCAAGAGTTATTTCATGCTGGGTTTTTCTCTTGGTAGGTCTGAAAGTATACAGGAACTCTGGTGTGAACCAAACTCTCTGCTCCACTTGAGAACAGGAACCTGCTTCACTTGCAGCTGAACCCTGATGTTCTCCCCCACGCAGGGAGAGGGATCCCTGAGTTCTCTGGCAAGACCAAGAGCCGGGGATCACATCACATCTGAGCCTGGGGGTGTCCGAGTCCCTGTGGTGGGGGTTCTGGTCCTTTTTCCTGAGCGCTGGGCCTCGCCAAAATTCCAACTGTGTGCAAGTCTGGTCGGGTCATGTTTACAACACTTCTTGTGGACCCCCCTGCCCCTGCCTTACTCCTTCCTGGACCAACCATGGGCGGGTGGGTGGCTGCCTGGAGCGCAGGGCGGGTCCTGACTCGTACCTGTGGTTGGGGCGGGGGGATGCCCAGAACTCCTGGGTGGTGGTGGGGTGCTTGTCTGGGGCTGTGGGCGCTCTTCTGGGGCGGGGCCCTGAGTTGGGCCCTTTCTGCGCAGCAGGGGGGCTGCTCTCCTGGTTGGGCCGGAGCTGCCCTCTCTGCCTCCACATGCCTCCCTGGTCTCTGGCTCTGGGGGCCCCCGTGGCGGTCCTTCTGGCCCTGGCCTGGGTGGTGGATGTGATCGGTTGTTCTCCATCTGCTGCTGCGCGGGCGTTGGGGGGTTCTAGCTGCTGCTGCAGCTGCGGCGGGGGTCTTGGTGTGGGGATGACTGGGCACTCTCCCTCCTTTTTACATTCCATCATCCATTTTAGAAGAACATTAACACTCACTTGAGCACAGGTGTTAGCTCACTTTTGCACTAATAGTTTGAGTGATTGAATGAAATATTTCACACTAGTTGGTTTGAATGCATAAGTATGCGTGTGGGAACATTATTTGTATTGTGTACATGTTGACATGGGAATATTTTTGGAGCCAACAGGTATGTTTGTGGCATTTGGGTGTTATGCCTACTCCTGAGTCTAGGGGTACCTAGGGGGCATAACACAAAGGTAAATTTTTTTGGCTACCGAATTTAGAATTTGAGTGTGTGTGTGGACAGGCCCCACCCTTATAGACCTGTATTACATCTGAACCTCTCCATAATAAGTATAACCATCCAGAAACTTGTTGACTTATGCTGCTTCATGGTTTTATCCCCCCCCCCCCCCTTTTTTTATAATCACCCTTCTATCCCCCCCTCTCTAATATCCCTCTATCTTCTTCCCTCCTTTACTTCTCCGTCCGGTCCAACACAAAATATTTTCAAATATGACTAAAATAAATAAAGTTTGGCCTTGATTACAAAAGGGGTTTATTCAGACATACCTCTGGTTTGTCAGAAGATTCATAACCCCTGTTGTTAAAGTAAAATATGTCCAACATAAGAGGCCTTCAGGTCTCATCTGCCTGCCCAGCTGTTGGACAGGACAAGTAAAAAAAGAAAGTTAGGTGAGGCAATAGCATGGATCATCTGTTTAGCCATCTGCTGCAGCAGCAGTAAACTCAGGGTCTCTTTAGCTTCACTTTTTTACCATTGGTAAAGTATGTTATTGATTTAAGTAATGTTTTTTAGCTGCTATAAATAAATAAACAACTATTAAGATCCCCTTGTGACTGTGTCACTGCAAAAAGTCCAGGGGAAATATTATAGGACCATAAAATATGACAAAGAACAGACAGAAAAGCTGTAAGACATGTAAACAAACATTAATTTACAATTGTAGGTAAGGCAAGGCAAGTTTATTTGTATAGCACAATTCGTACACAAAGTAATTCAAGGTGCTTCACAAAACAGAAAAATGCATTAAAATCACAATACATCATAAAAATAATCAACGTAAAATTTACTTTAAAAGAAAAGAAAAAATAAATAAATAAATAAATAAATAAATAAATAATAATTGAAAATTAATTTAAAAATAAAGGAAGGAAAGGAAAGAAAAGTGCAGATAGGACCTTTCAGTCATATACACGGCTAAACAGAAATGTTTTAAGTCTAGATTTGTACATGAACACAGAAGAGGCCTGTCTTACGACTTCAGGGAGGCTGTTCCAGATTTTAGCTGCAGAATATTGAAACGCTGATTCCCCTTGTTTAGTTCTGACTCTGGGAATCAACAGGAGGCCGGCCCCTGAGGTCCTCAGAGTACGAGATGGTTCATATGGCACTAACATGTCAGAGATGTACTTTGGTGCTCGGCCATGGAGAGACTTGTACACAAGCAGAGCTGCTTTGAAGTCTATTCTTTGAGGTACAGGGAGCCAGTGCAGAGACCTGAGCACAGGACTAATGTGATCATACTTCCTGGTTCTGGTCAGGACTCGAGCAGCAGCATTCTGGATGTACTGAAGCTGTTTTACAGCTCGTTTGGAGAGGCCGGTGAGCAGGCCGTTACAGTAGTCTAATTGTACAATCCAATCTATTTTATAATTTATTTTTTCTACTTGGGATGTAAAGAGGATAATCAAATCCTACTCTTTTAAAAGTAGCTTACCCCTTGTGCTATCTTATGACCCCAACTTTGCATTGATGTGTTCTCCCTACTATGACAAATGTGGATAAAGGTCAATGGGGGTTTCATGTAATCCATGGACACCAGTGAAGATCTCAATTCATTGTGGAAAAAAGGTTCAGCGCATTGTCTAGTGGGTTTAGATGACCCAACTCCCAATGTTAAAGTGCCTAGGATAGCACATTACATGATTCATGTAGTTTTATTACTTTTGAACTGATTTGCTGTAACTGTACTGAAAAATAAAAATCTTAAAGTTGATAAAAATCTGAAATTAAGCTAAAATGCATTTCATTTAGTTTAAACTTCTATACATATCTTCAAAGAGCTCACAAACATATGTTTTCATTCAAAAATACAGAATGCATGTTCAAGGAAATCAAAAACATGAGGTAATTGTCTTGTTATATTGTATTTACACACTGAAATCACAGACATCTGTAAATAAAACTTTTTTTCAGTAAATTCAGAAAGATTAAACATAAATAAAGTTAAGTGAGTTTGTTGTGTCTCGGTTCTCTGTGATCCCTGCCAAACCAGATGTGTTATGGGTATCACATCCCTCCATAGGGACTCAAGTACCGAGCAAGAAGGATGCTTCCTAAACATTACACACTATCTGCACCACAGCTGTCTCCTCATCGTGTCTCGCCCCTAAATTGACTCACATTTATCCCTTCGGGGCTTTTTTCTGTTTAGATGAAGCACAAGAAAAAGACAAATACAATTATGAACAACCAAGTTCAACATTTAGTTTTACTTTTTACCACCAATGACACTGCAGCATCCTGCAACAGCTGGCTATCTTTTCCACATGAAGGGGGAAAAAGTCACACATTTGTTAATTTTATGAAATTACAAATAAAGAGCAGGAAAGCTCTTCCTGTCATGGTGCCTCAGTCAGACTCCTCCCCCTCCAGCTTGGCTCCACTCTGTTCCTGATTACCCTCCAGCTGTCGTCACTCCACTCATCATCCTCTGCTTTTTAAAAGGGGATCCAACGCCACTAATCAACGCCAGATCGTTACCCATTATGGTGACTAGTATGGTCTTGTCTAGCTCTTGTGCTTGTAGTCTGAATCCAAGTTCTGGCTCTAACCTCTTCTCCTTGTCTCAGGATTCCTGCCCACGAGTGACGTCAGTGTGGACCCCTCTCTCTGCCGTTTGGAAAGAATCGGTGAATCGCCGCGCTCGTACCTCCAGCCGTGCCACAGTCATTTGCCCATCTGGATCACCTCTTGCCTGCTCAAAGTTCCATCCCAAACAATAAACGACTCTTACCTGCCACTCGCCTGGCCTCTTTCTGGGTTCCAGTGTCTGGGTCTGCCTCGCATTGAAATCATGACACTTCCCTGTGTTTCACAGACATGCTAAGAACCACTGACATGACAATTCAGAGGACAAACAAATGGATTCTTGTGAATTTTCAGCTCTTTGATATAGAGATGAAAAAATGGTAGATTAAAAACTAGAATTTGTATTAATTTCACATGCTTGGCCGAAAGACAGCGGCAGTTGATGCAGTTTTATAATGAATCCGAAGACACACATTTGAGTGGACGTGAGAAACTTGATGAAAAGTATAAAAAAATTCTCAAAGTCTTATATTGTTAGTTTTAGCAAATCTTATGCGCTGGTGTTTTAACCCTTTCACACATAAATATGTATTTAAGTAAAGAAAAACTTAAACTTTAAACTGGTTGTTAATAACAATACAAAGCAAATGAAAATAAAAAGTTTAAAAAAAGCTGCAGACTAAAACAGAATGAAAATGTGCAAAAGTGTGCAGGACAAGGTTAGGAGAGCACCAAAAACAAACCTTGGTGTCGGGTGAAAAGCTCCAGGTGTTGAAGGATGTGTAATAAAACCAAATGACTCATGAAAGCAAGCAAAAGCATGAAAGTCTGAGTTTAAGTCAACATGAGAGAGATCCTCATGTGTTCATCTGGGTGTCCACCTGCACTGACGTTTTTTTAAGGTTTGATTGTTCCACCTCTCCACTAATCACTCCCTTGTAGCATGTAATAAACACCCACGCTTGGAGTTATGTGTCTGGTTTGTTTCTGCAGTGGAACAACCCATATTTCTACAGTCCTCTGAAGGTTTCAGAAAGGATTTTAATACCACACTAACAGAGGAAAGTCTGAACAAAAGCCCAATTTCCTCCCTAAAGATACTTTTATGAAGGTCAAACTGCTGTTGTTTGGACCGTGAACTGAAGAAGCACACAAAGGACCTCAGAGCTGGTCGGCTCGTCTCTCACCTTCAGCAACGGTGGAGGAAATGGGTGGATGCTTAGGAGGGAATCTCTCGGGACACTGCCGGTGTACAGACCAACATACATACATAGCTGCCCTCACTGCTTTAAGCTCTCTGTTTCTCATGTGAGTTCAAACATGACCTGAGCCCAGCCCCCAAAATCAATGGCTCCTTTCAGTGATTACGCCTCATAATGAGTCAGTGTTTGAGCCCATGGACTTTAGGAGAAGTGGAGAACAGCTTTTCTGTTTTTAACTAGAAAACTCCGCTGTTATGGGTCAACTTCAAGAAGCAGGAAGATCATAAATGAACAAATTGAGAAAAGGAAGCTCAGAAAAAGTCTGGAGGAAGGCTCTGTTGAACCACTACTCCTGTTGAACTCACTCATCAGAGGTTTCTACATACATGCAGCTTTTCTGGCTCTTTTACCACATCTGGTTTCTGTCTTTGTCACATTTTTCAGTTTAAGTTGTAAGTCAATTAAGCATTTACAAAAGCAACATTACAAACATCATACAGTTTTTTTTTTCTTCAGCTAAGTTTTGAAAAAGTAAAACGTGTGTTTCTGCCTGACTACTTAAGCACGCAGAATTTTTCATTCAATCCAGAACCTGTAAAGATGTAGTGTGTAGAGCATGACATTATACCTGTAAACTCAGTCCAAGATAGCAGAACTTCTCCAGTTGAACTAGTAAATCGCATTTGGCAAAACAAGCCAGAAGGTCAACAATTGAACAAAAGTCCCTTTCTTCTATCCACAAAGATGACAGAGATCAGTGTTAACCTGATGACTGTGTGTTTTTATAACCTTTACGACCCTTAGACTCCCTCTATCCTAGACATAAAGTCTTTCTAATCTTCAGTACATTTTTTATTATGCATGTTATCAGAATCAGCATGAAGTTCGTGTTGATTTTATGCAATAAAAGTCAGGAAAATGTCTGCCAGACAGAAGGTGCCTCTTGTGTGGTTAAATCTTAGTAAAGATTTGTAGAAACATATCTATGAATCTTTGGTGGCTAGGGTTGACGATGTCTTGCATGTGTGGGATAAGTTCAGAGTGTAGAGGAATAAACCCCCATAGCCCCGACGCTGATGGTGGTTAAGAGCCAGATGATGCCAAAGCACAGATCGAGGTGGAGAACTTGGCCAGCAAAAATGTCCGAAAATGCTGAGAAACAAACATCCATGAATTTAAAGGCAAAAACATGACCGTGATTGACTGGAAAAAAACGCACTTTAGCTACTGGTTCATAATAATGAGTTGCATATAGAGTGTGAACAGCAGCCCAGGTTTCCTGGAAGCAAAGTAGATCTTCCTCTAGAAATTGCATGAAAGCTTCACTAAGCTTCACTGAGAACCAGAACCACTGACTCAGTGAGGATCTGTCCTGCTCAACTTGAATTGAAGGTGTTTCTGTTAATTGGTGTACAATACTTCTTAGTTCCTTCTCACTTACAGTTTCAACTGAGCCAAGTTGGAGTGGATGTATTAAAAAATCCAACTGGATGACCTGTGGCCTGAGAGCTCTGTTGTTGGAAACAACAGGATAAAGCAGGAACTATTTGGGTTTTGCTTGCAGGCCGCAATGAGTTGCTACTCGATGGTGGCTGAAAAAAAAAATAATGGTGAGTCAAATCAAATCTAAACATCTGATGGAAGATCAACTTGAGTGAGTCATGAGAAGAAAGGCAGCTGGAGCTAAGACAAACATTTGAAAAGGGTTGACTACATGTTGACATGATTGCATGTGAAGACTTTTGGAGCCAACAGGTATGTTTGTAACACTAGAGTATGTGAGTATATGTGAGTCGGGTCCGGTGCCGGGGTGGGGCGGGCTGGGGCGCTGCGTGGTCCTCTGGGCTTGGGTGTGGGGCTGCGTGGTGGGGTGGTGGTCTTGCTTGGCTTGGGGCGGTGGTCCCTTTGCCTGTGCTGGGGGGGGGTTGGCGGGGGGCCCTGCTGGGGGGGGGGGGGGGGGGGGGGCAGCGGCGCTGGATGGGCCCATCTACACCTGGGGCTGGGATCAGCCCTTCCCTGGCTCTGGGACGGGACGGGACAACCCTCTTGGGACCCCCGGTCGCTCTGGGTGTCATCCGCTTCGGCTGTGGGGTCTGGGGTGGGGTGGGGTGGGGGGCTTTTCGGCTCCTCTCTCTCTGTGTGGGCTGGGTGGACCTGGCCCATATGCTGGGGGGGGGGGGGGGGGGGGGGGGGGCTGGGGGACAGCTGTTCGACCACCGGGGGACAGTCTACCAGCTGTCCCCAACTTACCCCCTTCCTCATATAACCTCATATTAGGGTGAGGGGGTGGGGGGTTTAGCCTGCGATACGCCTGGGGGGGGGAGCTACTTGGTAGTGGCCCCCCTCCTATGGTTGAGGTATGTAGTGGGCCCCCCCTCTTTCAGTTTTATTTGTACCTTAGACATGTAGGGCCCTAGGTAGGGGGGGTGCTTGGAAATTACTGCCAGCAAGCAGCAGATGTCCTCCTGGCACCCTACCCGCCAATTTTAACCGCACCTTAGACATTTAGGGCCCCTTGGTGGGGAGGGTGAGGGGACATCACTGTGAGTAATCAGGAGATGTCCCCTTAGTGCCCTACTCGCCAATTTTAACTGCACCCCCCTTAGTACACACACCCCTCCCCCCTCCATATATACATCCCAACATAAACACACACACATGCACACACACATCCTCTCAAACACACGCACACACATTTTGCAAGGAAGGTGGGACCTATGACCATCTGTCCCCTGCCCCTTCCCTGGTCGGGGGTACGGGGCCCTTGGCAACGGCGGCCGTGTCCCGGTGGTGCCCAGGAAACCGGGGTGGTGCCCAGGGGCGGGGGGGTGCCTGGAACTCCTGGGTGGTGATGGGGTGCTCGTCTGGGGCTGTGGGCGCCCTTCTCCGGTGGGGCCCTGCGCTGGGCTCTCCTGGCGCGGTGGGGGGGCTGCTCTCCTGGTTGGGCTGGGGCGGCGCTCTCTTTCCCCCCATGCCTCCCTGCTCTCTGGCTCTGGGGGCCTCGCGGCGGTCCTGCTGGCCCTGGCCTGGGTGGCGGATTTGGTCGCCTGGGGGGCGGATTGTTCCCTGCCAGCTTCCGTGTGGCGTTGGGGGGGGTACCGGCTGCCGCTGCTGCTGCGGCGGGGGTCTTGGTGTGGGGATGGCTGGGCACTCTCCTTCCTTCTTTACACATTCCACCATCCATTTTAGAAGAACATAAACACTCACCTGAGCACAGGTGTTAGCTCACCTTTGCACTAATAGTTTGCGTGATAGAATGAATGAAATATTTCACACTATTTGGTTTTAAGGCATAAGTATGCGTGTGTGAACACTATCTGTTTTGTGTACACGTTGACATGGGGGCATTTTTGCCGCTAGCAGGTGTGTTGATAACATTTGAGTGTGTGTGGACAGGCCCCGCCCTTTTTCACTACATTTGAACCTTACCGTAATGATAAACAACCAGTAAACTTGTTGCTTTATGCTGCTTCATTGTCTTATCCCCCCTCCCCTCCTATTATCACCCTCCTAACCCCCCCCCCCCCCCCCCTCTCTAACATCCCTCTCTCTTCTTCCCTTCTTTCCTTTTCCGTCCGGTCCAACACCAAAGATTTTCAAACATGGTTGAAATTAATAAAGTTTTGCGTCAATTACAAAAGGGGTTTATTCAGACATACCTCTGGTTTGTCTGAAGATTAATAACCCCTCTTGTTAAAGTAAAATATGTCCAACACAAGAGGCCGTCAGCTCTCATCTGCCTGCCCAGCTGTTGGACAGGACAAGTTAAAAAATATATATATATATATATATATATATATATATAAAAATTAATAAATAGAGTATGTGTGTGGGCAGGCCCCGCCCCTTTTGATTCACATTTACACCAGACAGGTGTAAACATGATAATCCTCCAGCATCTAGTTGCTTTATGATTGTACCCCCCTCATCACCATCCCTGTAATCATCCTCCAGATTTCCTTAACTCCCCCTTTCCCCCTTTCTTCTGTGCCCTTACCCCCTGTCTTCAATAACACTCCCTTCTTTCCTCTTCTTTTTTTCCGTCCGGTCCAGTGAAAAAAGGATGCAAATGTAATCAATATAAAAGTAAATAAAGTTTAGCCTAAATTACAATAGGGGGCTTTAAACAAATACACACCTAGTGTGTTAGAAGATCCAAATCCCCTTGTTGTAACAGTAAAATACAGTATGTCCAACACAAGAGGCCCTCAGCTCCTATCTGTCTGCTCAGCTGTTGGACAGGACAAGTGAAAAAAATAAAATGAAATGGGTTCCTAGAGCTTAATGCAAATAAGGATGGAAAAACCAAATTTTAATCAATAAGAATTAAACTAATCTTGGCTTTCCAGAGAGATATTTGTGTCTCCCATGTTTGATTCAGTAGCGTATCAGTGAACTCTTAGTGTATAAGTAAGGGTGAATTTTGGGCAGATTTTTCTTTTGAAGAGAACACATGGATCCTACAATGGATCTTTGTAAATTTCTTTTCTTTAGCACCTGGAAAAATATTCATTTTCAAACCTTGTGCTATCTTAGATGACCCCACCCTTACATTGACGTGTTCTCCCTACTATGATAAAGGTGGATAAAGGTGGAAAGATTTCATGTTATCCATGGACACCAGTGAAGATCACAAATCATTGAAGAAAAAAGGTTCAGAGCACTGTCTAGTGGGTCTGGATGACCCAACTCCCAATGTTAAAGTGCCTAGGATAGCACAAGGGTTACACATAGATGATGTCAGTTCAATACCATGCAGGAACTACAGGCCCCTCTGTGTGCCAGTGATCTTTACTAATGCTATGTGTACCATATAATCTGTGAAATCTATGTTTTGAGTTTGAGTTGTTGCACCAGGAAGGGAGCTGATTTCTACAGTAATTGTCAAACATCTTGCATAAACTCTGGTTTGAACTAAGACATTGTACATTATCTCACCATGAATTCACAAGCAGAATGGATGAAGAAGAGTTGGAAGATACTTTTACTTAGGCTTTCATTTCACCACCTTGACTATCTCATGCTAAAGCCTTGCAATCACAGTTCAAATACAGTAAAGACTTGTGCTTAGGGGGGAGGTCCAGGAGGAGCGATCCTATATTTAGATGACTAAGATCCTAAATGCTGTTTCCTCCATGAGATTTAAGGTTGTTGAACTTTACAAGAACACAAATTACACCATCATCAATCACTCCTGCAAACCTCAAGCATGCAAACAGCAGCCCTGGCCGTGTAAAAGTCACAGACACTGCCTTTGTTCGTTACAGTTTCACACAGAAGGAAGGAGGTCTCAGGGAGGAGGTCTGAGACGTGTGCAGACCTGTGATGTGGAAGGATGTTGGAGTGTTTTTATTGCAGAAAAAGATGGTAGGCATTTAGTGCAAACACAGGGCCACACACAGACGGACTGATGGATGATACAAACAACACAGATGAGGATCTGTTTGAAAGGACAGACTCACTAGCATCTATTACTGCTAATATTAAAATGAGTTCGGGTAATCGTGGACTTTCAATCACCTGGTGGGAATGTATAAAAAATGTAATGCAGCAAAATGTACATATTTTAATGTTCTTTGGAAATGTGTCACTATTGCAAATAATACAGATGATAACACATAGACTGATATTGGACAAACGAGAAATAACTTAAGGCAGTTTTTAGGAATGATTTCAAGCATGAGGAAAAAAGCTGTTTGAACTAATGTAAAAACAGCTTTATGGCATTTTTTATAAAGTGACATAGAAAACGGCAATGTGCAAAGCAAACCAATCCCATGAATGTGTAACGTCATGGGAAAAAGCTAGTGTCTCCTCTTCTAATTCCACGTTGTTTGTAATAAAGCAAAACAAAAATCACAGTGAGGGTTGATATTAAGGAAATCCAACCTGTGAAGAATAACAGTATTTATATTGATTTACGTGTTGTTGTTTATGTATTTTAAAAAACTAAAGCCTTATTTAAAAAAATAAAAGGAATGCTACGTGACACCCTTGAAAAACAATCTCTTCCACACCAGCCTTTGGTTTGTGAGTTTGGGTCACATGAAGCTTCGAGCTCAAGTGTTTGTTTTGGCCTGTAACATGCCATGCTTCTTTAAGCAGTAGTGGGAAAAGTTAGCCTAGAGTTTGTACAGTTTAAAACTGCACATTCAACTATAAATGTCAAAAACAACTTAAAGTGCTTCTACTCTGGGCTGTTTGGTTAGATTTGAAAAGGTTTAGAATTTGGTCTTTTTTGAACAGGCGTAAAGTTTCACCTGAACTCAGTTGTGGCTCAAAGGAGAGGCGAGAATGTGGCACAGGTAAGCATCAGAGTGAATGCAGACAATCAAATTGGCTGAAACTGCTTAAGATTTTTTCTTGTGAAAAGTCCCAATAGCTGCAACATAGCCTAAAGATGTCCAGATCTGCGCTTTTTTAGAGAGCCAAAGCTAAACTGCTTTCTTTGGATCTAATCTGAGTTGTTTTAGTCCAAAGAATTATTTGAAAATCCTAAAAACAATTCTGATCAGAAATGATTTTCATGTATGAACAAGTGGCGGTTAGCATTATCACCTCAAAGTGAGAAGGCCCCGGTTTGAATCCCTGGCTGGACCTTTCTGTGTAGAATTTGCGTGTTCTCCCCGTGCATTCGTGGGTTTTCTCCCGGTGCTCCAGCTTCTTCCCACCGTCCAAAACACGTCCTGTTGGTCAGTTGGTGACTCTCAATTTTTCCTAAGTGTGACTGTGTGTCTCAGTGATAGACTGAAAACCTGTTCAGCGTGAACCCCGCCTTCAGCCAACTGTAGCTGGGACAGGTTAGGAACTTGTGGTGCAAGACCCAATATGCAGGAGACCAGACTTGGTGACAAAACTGAAACATTTAATAAATAAAGTGAAACATGACAAAACCATTGGAGTAACAAAAAAAGTGAAATAGCAGAGCAGATGAGCAGACACTTAAGTAGACTGAGGGCAACCGAGAGAAATGAAAAGAGCTGTGGATGATCAATACCTGGAGTGACTGATGGGGAAAACAACCCATATCAAGAACAAAACCAAGAACACAACTGAAAAATCAAACCAAAGCACAGAATCCTTACAGTTACAGCAACCCTGTGACCCTGAAAGGGATTCAGCTGGATCAGAAAATAGATGGATGTTTGTTAATACACATGCAAAATCAGTGGCTCTAAAGTTTCACATTTCTCCTCATTCAAATTTTCCTTTTCAGTCTTACAATACAAAATCCTGAGGTTATTGGAGTATGCATTTCCCATCTGGTAAGGAGTTCTGCAGTCCATTACAGATGCCAAACCATATCTGTCCCATTAACTGTAGAAGAAAACGGGATCGGGTTAGTGGGAACTCAACCATAGAAAATTGCCTACTTCCAGCTTCAACCAAAGGAAGTCAATTCAGTCGCCATTTGTTTGCAATAGAAAGATTGGCATGTTGGACCCAGACAATGTCATTAAACTGTTATTGGTTCAAATGGGTCTTAGTCCACATTTCTATGGCAACCCCCCTTGCCAAGCTTGTTGGAAGTCCCCTACCACTGAAAACGGGCTACACGATATCTGTCAAGCAAACATTTCCAGCGCTGGGTGTGAGACGGCATACTTTTATTTAAGCATCTGATTGGCCAGTTTATTACTTGTACTACAGAAAAAATATTATGAGCAAAAATGTTAGATGATCAAGAACATTAAAAAAAAAAGGTACCAGAGCAAGAATAGTTATTCTGACAAATAGAATGATTGAGTAATAGCTGTTTATTTATTTAAAGAAGTCCATGGGATAGGGCTTCTTGGAGCCATCAGGTACTTCCTGTTTGGAATGCGGGGGGGGGGGGGGGGGTCACCCAGTCCAGTTCTCATATACAGTCAATGATTTGCCCTTGAGTCACATTTTCTATGCTTTCAATACCATTTAAAGCTTTCAATCACAACTGGGAAAAAAGTTGATTTCATGGATCGTCGCCAGCTTTTAAACAGCATTCTCAAGGTGATCCTTCTGGTGTACAGCAACAAGGACAAAAAGTGAACAGTCGGAAACTGTGCTTTAGCAGGTCATCACAAATCCATCCTTGCTGCAGCCCTGTGGCCGAAGAAGTAAAGCGGCAAATGTGACTTCAGTCAGCCTTTCATCTTTGAAATTTGCCTGTGAGTGGGAGAGGAGTAAGTTTGCCCCGAACTTCCTGTCGGCCACCTGAGCTGTGTGTTTACCCGCTCTGCCGCTAGCTTACGGCCCCTCACACCCCCAGCCTAACATTACAGAAAAACGTTGAGCAATATTGGAGCTATCCTGCCGTACAGTTTTGAGTCAGATACAGCAGACACAGATTCAACTATGAATAAAGAAGTCATTCTGGAAACCCAAAAGCTCCATATTAGTTGCTTCCTTCGCTTTTGGGTGTTTTACTTTCAGTGACACTAAAATAATCCTCTCAGCATTTTATTTTTAAGGTGTCCCAAACATTAAACGCCACAAATGAGCTGCTTTTTTCAGCAGAAACTAAAGTCTTTAAGTGGAGTATGAAGTTAAATATGTGCATCTTGTGCTGCCTTTTCTTTTTTTAGGGTGCAGGATTTCAGGGACCTCTTGATGCTAAGAAAAGGAGGAATCCTATGGTAGTTTTTTTGCGGGGGCCTTAATTTGGGGGCTTGGCTTCACCGTCTAAGGACAGCCGGCTTTCATGCACCACTGCACTGGAATGAAAACGCAGCAGAAGCCGGCTAGTCTAAGTGTTCACAATCAACTCAAAGCCAGAGAGCAGAGGTTACATGACCCCCCCCCCCCCCCCCTGCTGCATGCAGCAGCGATGCGCCTCCACCCTGAGCTGCTGCTGCTGCAGCTGAGGACCCCAGCTTCATCTTTCCTGAGGGTTGGCCCCACCCATGCGTGAACAGCTTTTGTCACGACTGAAAAAAAGTTCCTTTCATATCTTTTTTCTCCCCTCCTCCTCATCCTCCTACTCCTCCTCCCTCCCTCCTCAGCATCAAGTGCAGGGTGAGAGGAGCGTCCCGGCTGGGACTTTCTCCGCCTCAGACTCCATGAAGGAGCGATGAGGAGCAGACAGCCTCCGAGCCGCTAACAAAACATCGGGACTTCTGTGATGCTTTAACCAGCCACGCGTCTTCCTCAAGGATCCTCTTTGCGTTTTTTTGGGGGGGGGAGAGCAAAGAAAACATTGCGGGTTTGGAGTAATCCATCAATCGGATGCAGCAGGTAGGAGCTGCGCCCTCGCAGCGCGCGGGAATTCCTTCTATTTCTAATGATTGAAGTGTTTTGTTTTTTTACATTAACTCTCTTTTAGTATTTCAAAGCCATTTTGACTTAAACTGTTAAACATTAGCGCACTTTTCCCACGTTTTAAGCCATTGTGTTGTATCATCAAAGTATTCAACAGGCAGGTTTTCCAGAATTTTTGGTTTTTTTTTTTTTGCTTTTTTCAACAACAAATGTGTTTTTTTATGTCCTTTAAAAAAGTTTAATTTATCTATTTTTTGATAAAAATGTTCTTAAGTTTAGCAGAATCAGAGTAAGAGGAAGATTTGTCAGAATGATTTGATGAGGGCCCTCTTTTACCGTTAGTGAAGCAGAGCTGGACTACACTGACGCTCTGTGAGCTGCACAGCGCCACCCTCTGGTGGTTTGCCTCCATCCAGGGCGCATCCTGCACTCTCCCCCGACTCTCCTGAGGGATGGAAAGGCCACGGCCTCCTGTTTAGCTGACTAAAGTGGAAAACAGTTCAGCTGAAATGAGTGCCTTTTGAGACCAAAGCCATCATGGCAGCATATCAGTTTCCACTCTGCTGAATAATTGCAGGCTCGCTTTCTCTGCATGCATCCTCTCTGTGTCTGACTGTGGGAGAGTGAAGCTGAGCTGAGACTTTAGTCATTTTTGTTCTCACGCTTTGTGGGCTTATAGTTTATTGGCGTCTGTTGCAGGCGGATCAGACGTTCTCAGCTGGGCACATTTAATTGAAAGTTGAGTGGCAGACTCAAGTCAAAATGTCCCATTTGGAGAATAGAACAATTAAGATGAGTATTCCAAAAGTGATGTTTGTCCTTTAACTGTAGGTGTCAGTTGGTCCAATGCACCAAAACTGGGAGACAATTGTGACTATTTACCTTCTGAACCTGTCTTAGGTTTAAATAGTGGTTTTATGAGGCACCGTGCTAATTTCAGTTTCATCCCCCGAGTTCAGTTACTGGGAAGTTTCAAAGGAAGACAATCAGAAAAGTAGATATTTGGATGCTTGAGAGTACTGGTTTTGGGAGTATGAAAATGTGTCTCTGCTGAGTCAATCAGACTTAAGGCTGCATTTGATCCCTAAACCTGTCTGCAGATGGTCAAAAAGGGGAGCTGCAGCATCGTAATCATTTCCCTCTCTGAATTTTGAGAAAATTGCAGTGTCTGCTTAAGCGCTCTCACAGTGGAAGCATGAACCAGCAGTGTGCACGGCTTCTCCAGCTGATGTCATTCATCTGCACGGAGGGAGTCTAGTGGAGCTCAGGAAACCAGATATGGTCATTACTGAGGGAGAAGGTTACCCATTGTGGCAAACCTCCAGACCAATGTCTCAGCTCATTCAGACGATCAGGGTTCATCTTCTCTTTCTCCGCCCGCAGTCTGCAGAAAACTTTGGGAAAATAAATCTCCCCTTTGAACCACAGAGACATGCTTATAAAGTCTAGAGGGGCTCTCAGACTAAGTGCTACTGATTTATATGGATAATGGAGCCAACCTTTTCTGCAAGTACTTACAGACATATGTTGTCAGATACTTATTCTGTGCCCTCAGCTTTCCCAGTCAGTACAACTAATGCTATGCTGCCTCCTTCTGGCTGTAAATGGAACTGGATATGTTCAGCTCAGCAAACTGGTGTTTTAAGTGTTCATTAGTGAAAAAGCTCAAATAACTTGTATAATATAACTACAGCCTGGAACCAAAGTCCAAGGATAAAATTACAACTACACCCTAGAAAGGTTTTGAGTAAAATTGCAATTTGCAAAGACGTAAAAGAAAAAGTGTGCTGAAGGTAAAAGGCAATGTTTTTATTTTCCAGAGTCAGATCCAGATTAAAGATGGGCCCCATACCGCTGCGCGTACTGCTCTTGATGATGGTGCTGGCTGTGGTGGCTGCAGCTGAGCCGGTGAGCACGGCTGATGACCAGTACACCTGGCCACAGTGGAAGGTGCCTCAGGTGAAGAACAGGCACACCGTGCCTCTCAGCAGCCCCAGCTTCTCTGCACACCATCAGCCGGAGCTGGGCGGGACCTGTGGGATCGAGTGTCAGCGCCGGATCCCGTTGCCCTCCCTTGACGACCTGGAGAAGATTCTGTCCTACGAGACGGTCTATGAAAACGGGACGCGCACCTACACAGTGGTTTCAGTGCAGGGCATCAATGAGGAGCCCATTTGGTCCACAAACGTCTCATCCAGGTCTCGCCACAAACGGGAGGTGTATGGCACAGACACCCGCTTCACCATAGCTGACAAACAGTTCTCCACTAAGTATCCTTTTTCCACATCCGTGAAGATCTCCACGGGTTGCTCCGGAGTTCTGGTGTCTCCCAAACATGTGCTGACTGCTGCACACTGCATCCATGATGGGAAGGACTATCTCGATGGGGTGCAGAAGCTGCGGGTTGGTGTTCTGAGGGAGAAGTCCAAACGAGGTAAAGGAGGCAAGGGAAGAGGAGGCAGAGCGAAGGGGAGAAAAAGGAAAGGGGACAAAGCCAAAGAGGGCGTTGAAAAAAATGAGGAGACTCAAGGAACAGGAGAGCGCAGAGGAAGAGGGGCTGGGAGGAAGAGCCGGAGTCGTCGCAGTGTGGAACCAAACAAGCCTTCATTTCGATGGAGCAGGGTGAAAAAGACCCAGGTTCCTAAGGGCTGGTTCAAAGGTGTGTCTGATGGACTGGCTGCAGACTTTGACTATGCGGTACTGGAGCTGAAGAAAGCCCCCAAAATGAGGCACATGGATCTCGGTGTCATTCCATCAGTCAAGAAGCTCCCTGCTGGGAGGATCCACTTCTCCGGCTTTGATGATGACCGACCCGGAAACCTGGTGTACCGGTTCTGCTCCGTGTCCGAGGAATCCAAGGACTTGCTGTATCAGTACTGCGACGCCAAACCCGGCTCCAGCGGCTCTGGAATCTACATACGCCTCAAAGAGCCGGGCAAGAGGAGGTGGAAACGGAAGGTCATTGGGGTGTTCTCAGGTCACCAGTGGGTAGATGTTGATGGAGATGGGGTGCAGCAGGATTACAATGTGGCAGTGAGAATAACACCTCTAAAATACGCTCAGATTTGCTATTGGATCCACGGGGACTCAAAAGAGTGTCAGGTGGCTTGAGACAACACAGCCCCAACCATGTGATCAGGATCCCTCTGGCTCCCTGATGAGCATGAGCGCACACAGTGAGGCAGACTCAGCATCGACAACAGCCGGACCTCTTCAGTTCATCAAGAGAACCGGGGCTCTTCAGTTTCTCTAATTTATTTGCTCACAGAAAGAACATTTGATGAAGAAACGTATTCAGGCTTTTAGATCTTTTTTTATTTTACTCTTTTTTTTGTTAGGTAAATGAATTGACTGAAACTGCATTATCTCCATTCTGCATGACAAGACAGACATGCATGTTGTAGAGAAATGGCACAAACTTGTTATTGACCAAAACATCCAGGTGAACATCTCAGTTTAATGGGCTAAAAACAAAGGAATTCTTGGTTAAATTTCATATTGAACATTGTGTCTTTTTTAAGAGTTTTACTTTTATGTGATTTGTGAGTCTTTTCCTGTTCTCTTTGTTTTTGCAACACGGTGAAATATGGTTTCATTGTTGTGCACATATGGGGGCTAATCCAGGAGAATTGGTGCTAATTTATGAGACTGTAAGCTTTTCGCTGTCTTTTTTATTTCTGAAAATATTTTGACGGCCTAGTACTGTAACTGTGCATGTGAGGTGAGGCTAAAAAAAAGGGACATTCAACTCATTACTTGAGCTGTTTATATTTCTCTGTTAAATTAAAATTAAAAAGCAGCATTTTTATTATATTGCAAGTTTTAAATTGTAAAATCTTTAACTTTTCTTTCTCTTTTTTATTCCAAAATCCTTTTAAGTACTAAAAACAACAAAGTATTAACCACAATATTTAAAGTCTATGTTTATGTGTGAGTATGATGATCCAGCAATTCACGGGGCAACTGCTAAATGGTTGATGTATGCTCCCGCAAGTCAAAGATTTCAAGCTGAACAAAAAACAAGAAAATGTTTCTGCTTTACAAGCAAAAATAAAAAAGAAATGTTTAACAAGACATATTGGGTTATAAATGGTATTTAAAAAAAATCCTCACACCAATTGTGAAGCACGTAGGTAGTATTATCATGGTTTGAAGATGTTCCATAAGCATCCAGGAACTGGGCTATTAGTCAACTCTAAAATCTGGGAATAAATTAAAAAAACATATAAAAATTGCTCATAATAATTTGAAGTTTAAAACTACATTCTAGCCAAAATTTCAAAATAAATGTTTGTAAAAGCACCAGTAAAATGTGCTCATTCTGTTATTGAAAATGAAGGATAACACATTTAATAAAAATAAAAGACTTTGCAGATAACCATATTGTATATTTAGACTTCTAAAATTAAAGTGTATTTTTGTGGAAAAATGCTATTTTGCTTAATTTAACAAATATTTAAATAGACGTATGAATCCAAACTATTAGGAAAATTATAAATATGTTGAATTCACACTGCCTACAGTCAAGCAATTGTCAACCTTTGAGGAAAAATCTTGTTTTTAGTGAGAATGAAGAAACATTAAAATGATCAGTTTGTCATTCCACACATTCTGAAAGTGATCATTTTTGTGTTATGTAAAAAATCATGAGAAATTCAATCTGTCATCCAATTTATTGCATCTCAAAGGGCTTACATGCACCGGGAAAGGCCATTGTAAATCTAATAAATATACAGCTGAAAAAAAAACATTTTTAATAATTCAGTCATGAAAAATGTTAACAATCTCCCTTTTTTTTTTACTCTGAATCACATCTGACACTCACAACCAATCCACAAACATGAAGGGAACAGAGTAAGACCTATGTCTCTGCAGTTTACGGCACAGCAGGAGAGACCGTGTCAAATGCCATCCGACACTCCGAACACTGTCACTCTATGTAAGGAACAGATGAGGAGGGAAATTTGGGAGAACAAGGACACTGCAAAACGGTTCAACAGCGGCCTCTAGTGGAAAAGAGGCTCCACTGACAAAACAGCTAAAACACCACGATCAGATGGAAATAATTCGTATATTTAAATTTGCCCTTTTGTATGTCTGATTAGTAATTCTGCAGTAAACACAGACAAAGTGAGAGGCCGGTTTCTGAAAGCTTGTAACATGTTTCATGAAGCATTTTGGATATGTGCACAACATACATGATCTTTTTTAACTCCTCTGTCAATTGTTCGTTTAGTTTACATGCTGTATTAAAACGAGTTCAGTTAGCTGTGTGAACGACAAGTGTGTCATGGCAAATTCACACAATACAAAACGAACACACTGAGCAGGTCAAAGGCAAAAAGAGGACGGACCCACGAGAACCGAGCCAACACAGCTGAACATTTACACAGAAGGAAAGCTTGAATCCAAATGGAGCAGGCGTTTGATATGCTCCTCAACAGCAACGCCAAGGAACATACACGGCAGCCCAGAGGCCTGCCTGCTCTAAAACAAACAAAACGGGATCAAAATGACTCAGAGAAAAACATGGAATTTAAAGCCATGAGTTAAAAAAATGAAAGAAGAATCACTTGTTGGTCTTGTATGACTCAGAAGTCCACAGAGGTTATGCCTAAATATTCAATACAATAATCATTTAAACATGGTCAAATCCTTCCCAGGTACTCTTAAAGAGGGTGGAGGAAGAGGGGAATACTCACACGACTTTTTACAATTTCATCTTCTGGCTCAAACATTTATAATTCTCTTCAACAGACACACAGAACAGAGACGTAACGCTCGCCAGAGAAATCTATGTACAGCAAACATGATCTTTGTAAACACCACACTGCCTGCTACTCCCAAACCAGCTTTGTTTACCTCTTCACCAGGAGGCGGGGTCAAGGACAGGTAAGAGGAGTTCAGAACACCAAAACACATCAATCATTCAACTTTGACAGGAAATCTAAACACAGATGTCTTCTCTCGCCTCTCTGGACTTTTTTTTGTCTGTGTGACAAAAAAGGATTAGTACACCGATATAAGCACACGCGTTTTTTCTTACATTTTTTGTTTTCCGTTATAATCACTTTCACAGTTTGTGCTACAACATATCACACTGGAGAAAGGTGGGGCGGAGGAGGGAGTAGTTGAACATGGCTGGCCTCCTGAGATGTTGACAGACACCGGTTAAGAGGTGAGAAGGCTATGATCCCGAGAGGAAAGCAGCTGGGTCACAGGAAACAGAAACAGAAGCATGTCAAAATAAGAGCCTTGGGTTCTTTATTTAAAACCAATTCATTGAAAGACCCACTCCGATGAAAACTGTGCCTATAGTGTTTTAACATATTCTTGAGGCCTTTTTTCTGATGATGGACGAATATATGAAGAAAATGAACCTTAAAATTGCATTTCTGAGTATTTCTTCATTCATTTTGTTGTGATTTAGGAGCAGACGAGAAAATGCTGTTTGAAAAAGAGACTATTTGCGATGAGCCATAAGCTTCCTGCTCCGCTTCATTCCCATATTATGAATTTTATAGAAGAACAGATCCATGTACGTCTTTGTTTTCCTCATCTGAGCAGGCAAGTGTCTGATTCACGGTGCAGTAGGGCGGTCGCACTCTCATCGGAAGATGCAGGTTCAATTCTCCCCTTGCTGAACCAAGTGTCCTTGGGCAAGACACTGATCTCACCGGCCAGGGTTTGGCAGCGACACCACCATCAATGTGTTTCAACTGTAAAGCTCTTTGGGCCTTTGCGGAAGGTAGAAAGGTACACGAGTTCACGCCATTTACCATTGAGGGTCTGTAGGCTAGCAGAGTTTATGCTTCCGCCCACAACTCAGAGGCACATTTCTAAGTTCTGCAGTTCTGCAGGAACTCTGTCTTAGCAAATAACACAGATTTGCTGATTTTAACAGCAAAAAGAAGAAAAAAAACAGCACTATCATGATGAAAAGATCACTGGGACACTTTGAAAAGAGATCAAAAGATGATCGGAGTGGGACTTTAAAGACAAGTGTCATTGCACAACAACAGATGAGTTCCAATCAATCCACCACAAATCTTCAGACATAAAGTGTCTTTTTCAAAAACCTCATCAATCCATGTAAAAAAATAAACAGTTTTGACTTATCTTCCTCACGTTTTGAATCATATCTCCATATTTATTGCAGACATTTGAAGGTGGGGACTTGGTTCTGTGACTTAAACGCAAAACTAAACCTGCTGAAAACATGACTTCCTTAAAGGAGGAATGTCAAAATTATTGGACCCCATGTAGTTTTGTTCTGTAAAAAACAAATATGGATCAAATATTTAAAAAATGTGCCACATAATTTCTACCAGTAGATTGTGGAAGGGGCAGCAAGGAATTTCCAAAGGTTTTTTTTTTACCCAATGAAGATACTTTGCCTGGATAACAATGTAAAATTAACTTATTAAGACATAAAAACAAATCAAAGTTTCTACGCACCCGGGACGTTACAAGAAGTCCTTGAGATCGAGTTCGGCCAGCGGATCCTTGGGCTTCTTGGGGCTCTGACCTCCAGGTCCTGGCGAAATCTGAAAAAACAAGAAAACCCATCTTCAGAAAAGTGTTTACTATGATAAAAATAATAAAAAGTCTTTCATTTCTGTGCATATGTAAAAACTAAGAAAATAGAAATGTGAGGAACCGTGGTCATGATGTGACCGTCTGTTTTCCCTTTTCACTGGTGTGGTTAAAAAAGATAAAAAAGTATTTTTCAAAAAACACGTAAACATGTCAGGCGGGATTCTCACAATTATGTGGTTACCCTGGCCAAGTAATCTGTTTTCATAGTTGTTTGTATGTGTGGCGTCCTACCGGTGCTCCTGGTGCAGCGGCTCCTGCAAACGGGGGTCTCATCATGGGCTGCCCCATCATAGGCTGCATCAGTGGAGCTCCAGGTCCCCCAGCAGGAGGCTGGTAAGAGGAGGAGAAAATAGTAAAGGGAAAAATGCGTATTCCTTTTGCATATAAACTATAAAGGATATATTCTTGATAAACAAATTAAAAAAAAAACATGTTGAGGCTCACCATGCCAAATCCAGGCTGCACCGCCATCGGTGGCACCATAGCTGCAGCAGGCGCAGCACCTGGCACTCCGGGGGCTGCACCAGCCTAAAGACACAGAGCTCTCATCAGCACCTTCTGTATGCTATCATCAACCTTTTGGCATATGTATTTACAATCAGACATCTACATCTTGTCCTTCTTACCATTGGGGCTCCTGGATTGCCCCAGCTGGTGGGAGCAACCTGCGGAGTCCAGTTTGCTCCTCCGGTCAACTTCTTTTCACTTTGTGGATCCCTGAAGGAGGAGAAAAAGGAATCTGACACAAATCTGACTTTTGGCAGATTTCCGCCAAAAGCATCAGTCAATGATTGAGTTTACCTCTTCTTCATGCCTAGGTCTGCACAAACACAAGAAGGATCCAGTAAATCATCTTTTCACAAGTGTCTCACTTAAAAACAGAAAGAATGGTGCTCTGCGCTGCAAGAAAAGCTGGACGGTACCTCCAACCAAGTTGGCCAGAGATGAATCCAGGTCTCCTCCAATGGTTTTGGTCAGAGGTGGGGTGGGGGGAGGAGCCATTGTTATCCCTCCAGGTGTGACAGGAGTGCCCATGCTTCCTGCTGCACTTCCTGTGGTGCTGCCCCCAGTGCTCTGCGGCGTTATGGTGGGCATCAGCAAGTCGCCTAACCCACCCAACACTGAATAGACAATGGAAATGGAGAGACATCAGACACTCAACACAAAGATGAGGATCTGGATTATGCAGGGGGTGAGGAACCAGCTGCCATCAAGGTCACACCGGAGCAGCTCTGCAAGAGGAAAGTTTTCAGTTAAAGTTAAACCCTTTTTCACTTTCACTTTTATGTTCAGTTTGTAACTGACACAGTTTTACATTAACCTGACGTATTCAGCCAAACATTGTTTATCATCTTGTCAGTTTTTGGTTGTATAAGATGATTACTTAAAGCCTCTATACAGTTCTGTGCAAAGTCGTTGTCAGTATTCGTCTCATAGTTTTTTTTTCTTCTTCTAGTAATCTTTAAAGGTGATCCTGTGCAAAGATTTTCCAGACCAGACAGCCTCCAACCATTAAAATGAGTGTTTAGCATTTTGGTAAATACAAAGTTGTTGTTTTTTGCCCCCTTTTTTTTAGGTAGTTTTAGCTTTGAGTTTTTTTTATGGCTTTTATAAATGTAAAGAGATGGAATTAAAATCTATAAGAAGAAGCGATGGTCTGTAATCGGTTGTTCAGTTGTTTTTATTAATATATTCAATTTTTCTGTTCTTTCATTTTTTCTTCATTTACGATTTTGCTTTCTTCTGGTTTGCACATGGCACATCACCAGAGCTGCTTCCCCGTGTTAAGACAGTTGTTCTATTTGCCCCTTGGTTTCAGTCTCTCACTGCCAGATCCTGCTGTTGCTTTGTATTCATCCTAATATGTTTCTGTTTATCTTTTCATGTTTAAATCCACTTATTTATAATTAGGGCTGCACGATATAAGGAAAACTCGCGATATGCAATATTAAAGATTAATATTGAGATAACAATAAAATTTGCGGTAAATAAACAAATAGCAAAATAACCAAAAATATAATTCCCATTTCACTACAACAGTTTAAAAATAATACTCCAAATGACCCTCATCGACATACAGTAGGCGACAAACATCTAACATAAAAGGGCTCATCTGATTGGTCAACAACTTGAAGGCGTCCATCCGATTGGTCAAATGCATAAAGAGATTAATTTGATTCATTAACTGCTTCAAGCTGCCATAAGATTGTTTGAACACATTTAATGTTTACAATTTATTGCGATTTTCGCCGTTTTTTGCGATATGCATATTGCACAGCTGGATATTGCGATAACGATAAATGTGCGGTAATTTGTGCAGGCCTATTTATAATGTTTTTTTGTTTTTTTCCCCCCATTTAAAGCCAGTCTCTGCAACATAACATAGATTTGTGCATGCTTATAGGACGCTGCAGCCAATGACATGTTTGATAAAGTGACTAAAAGACGCTCGAGTGGTCCTTGGTGACATGTGGTTACTTTCAAAAAGACAGAAAAACAAGTCTATCTCATGCAAGAGCCACATACTGACATGCTGTACAGTCAGTGATTTATCCTCGTTCTGCAGCATGCACATTTGAAGTTTTCTTGAAAGATGGAGGGGAGGAGAACTGTCCATATGGCACATGCTGCGGTGAGCAGCAGCAATGAACTCACCCATTATAGATTAGAAGAAGCAAGCAAAGACCAAGAAAAAAAGAAAGAGGGGAAGAAAGAAAGCTTTAAGAGGGAGAGAATTGAGCAGGAGGTGCAGAAAGCACAGCATTTGTAAAAGTGTTAGGAATGTTGCAAACAGCGGCAGCAGTGCTGAGGAGTGAAGCATTCAGCCAAACAACAGTTTACATGATTTCAGAACAACGTCGTGTCTCAGTCATGCAGAAGTCAAGTTGTCCGCAGGAAAAGGAACTTCCTTTGCTTTTAACAAAGCTGCTTTATTGAAGCTCACTAAGTTAAAAAGCCTGAAACGCCTTGACTTATGAGCCAGATACTTCTGAGCATTTCATAAGGCACACTGTGTTCAAGACGTTACCTGAAGCATTAAAGCCGCCAGAGGGCGCTGTGGTGGAGGATGCAGGCTGTGCAGCTGGAGCAGGTACCATGGGTACAGCAGGACCTGCAGCTGGAACTGGAGGTGTTGGGGAGGGCAGTGAGCCTAAGGCTTCAAAGCCGCTTTCCAGAAGGTTGTTCTGGATTGGAGCTGAGGTTGGAGCCAGAGTTGGGGCAGCAGTGGGGGCAAGAGTGGGGGAGATTAGACCTGGAGACATCACAGATGAGGGGGTGGGGGGTAAATCAGGAGTAATATGCAGACTCCTAGTGTTTCCACTTATGAGAAACAACAAGAAAAAACATCAGCAGATAATCAAACTGAGAAGCAACAAAGAAAATAAGATTGGATGCAGAGTCTGCCCAAAAAAATTGATGATTTATAATTTATGAAGGACAATATCTTAGGTTTCTATTTTACTCTGGTCTTCCTGAACTACTTTCAGAAACTTTTAAGCTCCAGGGGAGACCCACCTCCCAGCAGATCATCTCCAGGCCCTCCAGGAGCTGAGCTCTGCTTCTCCTCTGCAGGACCACCAAAGGAATCTGCAGGGAAATCCAGCCAGGTACCACCCAGTCCGACACGATGGGACAGAAAGAAAGGTTTGTCACAAATAAAACTGCAACCATCCATAAGAAAGTGTAGACACACATCAAACTACTTGATATCAAATGTAAAACTTAGTCATAATGGAAAAAACATTATACAATTCAAATCAACAAAAATAAATACCAAAATCACCCAGAAAGAATTTTAATGTATAGTTTAAATGTATAGTAAGTAAATGGAAATTTTAGTTTAAAATTTAGTTTAGTTTAAATTTAGTTTAAAATCAAGATCTCATAGATAAAGAAAAATGCAATAAAGTTGTAAAGATGTTGCACAAAGCAGCAACAACAACATTTTATCAAATATTGTCATCAGAGGTACTCTGAGCCAGAATCAAAAACCTGTGTAGTTTAAGTTTCCGCAGCGCGACAGTACCTCGTTAGAAATTCACCTCTGAGTTGTGGGTTGGCACAGAGTAACTTTGCCCCCACTTTCCTCTATCTATGTGTTCCTAAGAGCTGGGAACAGGGAGCTTGTGGCCTGACCAGCACATTTTCCATGTCACAAGTAGGCTCTTTTCAAACAGCATTTTTTTGTCTGGTCCTGATTTGCAACAATATGAATAAATAGCAATCAGAAATGCAATTTTAAGCTAAGTGTTCTTTAAGCTTGTCCTCCATTATCAGAAAAATGCTACTGGAACATGTTAAAAACACCAAATTGACCGTATATAATGGAGTAGGTCTTGATATGATGTTCAGGTAATGTGTTCCACTAATTTAATCTTTACCTCCACTTGTTTGCATCATGCAATCATGAAAGGTTTAAGTTTAGAAGACACTTTAGCTTCAAGCCAGAGAAGACAAGACTATTTCTGCACAGGGAAAAGTGCAAAAATGTTTTTGCAGATGTAATTACAGGTGAAGAAACTGTAAATTCTTTAGTTTGTAATGATTTACCCAACAGGTCTATGACTGGTTCTGGCTCTGCTTTGGGTGTGGAGGAAGTTTCTGCTGCCGGAGCTGGAATTGGAGCTGAAAAGGAATCTGAAAAGCAGAGACAGACAGACAAGCTGGATTAGATTTATTATTTTACGGGTAAAAGCTTAAAATTCAGGGGGAGGATGCTCTGCAAGTGTATGGTTGTAGTTCTGCCTGAGGTGAACTGGTGCAGCACACATGCACAGGAGGGAGCAGCAACTGAAACGAGCATCCCTGCGCCGTAACGTCCGCATCCTTGACGCGTGCACTCCTCATTTTGCAAGGAAGGGAAACTGATGCAGCAGAGTTTCAGCAGCTCAACTCACCCGTCACAATATCTCCAGAAGGAGCCGGCTCGGGCAAAGGAGAGGGCCCGCGAGAAACAGCAGGAAGGTCTAATATACCAACGCAAGCGAGAGGCAGAGCACCAGAAAGAAGAAAACCGTGGAGGTTGGGGAGCAAAAAAAGGCGTTAGCGTAGCAGGTTAAAAAATGAAAACATAGATTTAAATTTTTTTACAAAAGCAGCCACGACCACGACGACACTTCGGTGCTCAACGAGTGGAAATACATGCACAGTTCTCATACCACTATGAGGGACAAACCAAGATGCGTGAGAATTAAACTGTTGACAGAGGAGGGACACATGGAAACCAAAGGAGATAAACACGTTCCACACACACAGAAACCATATCAACGGGTGTACCTGCACCAAAAAGGTCTACGCTAGGAGTGGTAGCAGCTTTGGATTCTGTTGTAGGGCTTTGCTCAGGCATAGAATCAAACATATCTAAGAATAAGCACATGGACATTCAGATTCCAAGTTGAGTGCAGACAGAACCACGAGTTAGAAGAGAGATGAGGGAAAGCAGAGAGAGCAGATTCATTAAAAAATGGGTAAGTAGCTGTGTGTCTAGTCAGTGCAATGCAAAAGGAGTGCAGACGTTAAAGGGGAATAATGCCATTCTCTATAGAGCTTTCACTCTTTATGCATATTTGGTTATGAGGTTACCCAAGTCAAATAAATGTTGTCATCTTTAGGTATAATTTAATGCAATGAGCATGTCTGACCTGTTCCTCTGTGCAATCAAAGCTTTTTTAAGTTCATTTCACAGAGTGTCAGTTAGGTGAATGTGGTTTAGCTGTTGAAGAGAAAATGATGCCGTTCAATATAGAAATATCTGTTTTTTTTTCTTCATCATTCAGTTTTAAGGCCATGTTTGCTTCTGCTTCTTGCAAAAATCATTAGAGGAGTTTACAGAAATCTTACAAGTTAATTACATTTCATAATCTATACTTAGTTTTTGCCACAGACCTTAAATATTTTCTTTGCTAAAACATAACAAAAAATTAACTCTTAACTTTAACCCTTTAACAACCCAAACTAAGATAAACTCAATAATAAAAACAGTTTTTTCTGCATTGTATTGCCTTGGGGGAGTAATAAACACAATCAGTGTTTTTAATATTACCTTTTATAAATGTGATGCTATTGAGCAGAGAAGTAATGGGGTAAACACATTCATGTGTGTGAACAGAATGACTGCTTTAGTGTGTGAATGTCACAGCCTCATCAGAAACACGAGTCTGATCACTATTCCCCTTTAACTTTTAAATAAAGCATTCTCCGTTTACAGAATCTAAAACATTTGCAGCAAGCGAGAGAAGAAAACTGATTTCTTCCCTGTAAGTCTGGCAGACAGTCTGTTAGTATTTGGTCAATAATCAAAACAAGTTGACAGACCTCTGTTCATCGCATGAGTTACATCTTTGCCCCTGGAAAACACTTTGTTGACAGGTTTTTTGTTCCCAATCAAACAGCAATGTTGGGATTTGATTAAAAAAATATGTTTTCTTCATTTGTTTGGATTGGAACAGAGGTGCGCAAAATGTTTGATCAATTCTAACCGAGCAACAGCAGTCATGAAAAAATAGAAAAACAACTTTGAAATGTGGGGACTGTCAGATCTAAGTGTCTGTCTGAACCGTCACCATCATCCTCATAATGCAGGGCGATGCAGTGGGAGGCACAATGAGAGCGAGAAGACTTTACCACCAAAGATATCTAGAGTCGGGGCGGCTGCAGAATCTGTGGTGGTGTCGGTGGTGGTGGCAGGGGTGGGGGCGGCAGGGGCAGCGATGGGGGCGATGATGGTTGGCGCCTCGTTAGAGGTGGGAGGAGTGATGGCAGCGGCGGCCCCCGTGTCGGCGGGCTTCATAGCGAACAGATCCAGCTCTGGAGCAATGTCGGCGCTCCCCTCCGTCGTGGCAAAGGGGTCTTTGGGAAGAGCAGGGGGGGTGTTGAGGGGTCAGAGGGTTATGTTCAGAAAAAAGGGGAATGGTGGGTTAAGAGGTTGTTAAAACAACAAACATCATGAAAAGCATTTTGGTTCGGAAAAACACCTTTGAAGCTCCAAAGGTTGGTTTAGTGATTGTGAAAGACTCATTCTGCACATCACTGACTTCACTGCTGCATCCAACATATTATTATTAAGGCCACTGCAGGGTCAGTTATCAGAAGGTTCCATTTCTTCACATCTATCACAAATCTACAATTCTGGGCAAACTCTAAAAACGTTTTTCGTATGTGATTTGACCTAACACTATCCTGTCACTGTGGCTGTGGAACTGTGTTTCAGCAGATCATCATGGAGAGAAGCAGCAACAAAGAATCAATTTAGCTGCAGACAAAATCTAAAAGGGAGAAAAAATATTGTTTAGACAAAACTGTAAAATAAAAACTAAGTATAAAGTTATTGATCAATGACCAGCAAGAAAGGAAAAAAATCCTGTTGCTAAAAGTAAAATTCTAAAATGTACTAAATTGACCAAAGATGTATAAAATGTAATATCTAATAGAATCAGAGAAAAAGTTATCAACTGTGAGCAAACAAGAACAAAAAACACCTTACATTTTGTAGCAATCCATTAAACAATCCCAACAGAAAAAGCTCTTTCTGGTCAAATCAAACAATTTAGCAAATGTCTGTCTGAGACTTTTTTTAAACATACATAAGAATTTAATATCAAGCAAAAGCTTTGTTTTTGACAATCCTCATGAGGCACTTATTTTATTTTATTCTATTTTTTAATAGCACACTGAGGTTGGTAAATATGAAGTGAAAAGGTAATTAGGCACAAAAACTCCAATTACTTCTGTGATTCCTGCTTTAAAATGTGACTGTGAAGAATTAAGGAAAGAGGAAAGAAAAGAAAAGTAGTGCAGAGTGCTGGGGTGCTTTTCTCAGGCACCAAAAAAAAAAAATAAGACTGCTGTTATGAATAATTCGTTTGAAAATACCTAAACAATAGAAATACACTTCGAAGTGAAATGCTAACAAATGCTAAAATATGCGAAATCTTAATATTATTACAGCTTTGTCTTCTCTCATTAAAAGACAAAAACCGTCCATTCTCTCTCTCTCTTTCCTCTCTCTCTATTCATTTAGTAATCATTTGTAAACCAATACATAAATACATGTATAAACACCCCTCTGTTTTGAGTTACTAATGACTTCTAAATTGTAAATAAATGGTATTTTCCCCCAGTTTTGTGTTACTGGGACTGTAAAGAAATTGCAAAACGCTGTGTCTTTTTATTATTCCTTCAGGCACTAGTCAAAGTTGAAGAATATCAACAGCATGGCAGAAACCCTTGTCCTGTTGAAGGTCAATCAAATATACAAATATCTAAAAGCTGATACCAATATTTCAACATTCAAATATTGTGTATGATTAAAACTTTACAAAATAGCTAAAAAGGTTCACATAAAACTACTGATACTGAAATTTCTACTAAAGATAAAGTTTAAAGTTACAGTAAAACCTGAACAAGTTAGTAGTAAGAGTTGAACGAAAAGTTGCTGATGTCAATGAGTAAATGTAACTTGTTATTAAGCACCCCTGTAGCCACTGTAACGTCAAGATGACACACAAACCAACAAAAGACAACCTCTGAAAATAAACCACAGACTAAAGTTTTGTGTTGTTCATGACTGCACAGCATAATTTAGGACAGGAACTACTTTAGACTAATAAATAAATATTGATCACATTAACAATGTAAAAGTTTTTTTCTTTTATTTAAGAACATTTACTAGAGTACACAGTAATTCATCTACATCAATTTTTACAAAAGGGAGAGTGTTGGTTGGTTTTGGTTAAGCCTAAATGCTAAGATGCTTAATCACAATTTTACTCTTTTGGTTTTAATATTTGTTAACTTAGCACTACTTGTCTGCCACTCTTCCTAATAGGAATCTCTTCACATATTTTATTTTAGTACATATTCTACAAGCCTGTAATTGTTTTGGTGGCTCTAAATTCACATCATTTTGTCAAGAGGAGAATATCAAAGAGAGTATCTGATGGAGTTTTTTTAAGCAAAAAGTAAAAAAAAAAATGAGGGCTGCTATGAATAATTACTGTTAGAAAATACATAAATAGATGGTGGTCATTTTCAGGACATTATTCGGTAATAATCAGTTTGTTAAGGGAGAAAAGGGGAGGATAGGAACATTTTACAATGTGAAGGAGGAGAAGGTCCATGACTGGGTCATAAGCAGGATTTGGTTTCCGACAGGAGGCCACGAGGGGAGAGTTTTCAACTACTGTCTTTTATGAAGGCAGAGGAAGTTTTCACATCAAATCAATTAAACAGCACTCCTCTTCGGTCATGCACTCACACAGCCTTTTCACCCACCAGATCCAGCAAATGCATCAGCAGCGGGGCCAGCGGCCACGGCAGCAGGACCGTCTCCTGGGGAAGGTGCAAACGCATCTAGGGTATTGCAGACAACAACAGCGGGAACGCAAAAAACAAGCCGACACACCAACACGCATATGGGTGCACAAACAGAAAATGAAGCAACAGATGAAATGGACAGGAAACAAAAATGAGAGGTCAGCATCAGGAAAAAAGCTCAGAATACAACAAATATGCAGCCTGGTTAGTGCAGGGTTGAGTCAAATAGTATCATCTGTTGATGACCTTTGGGTGGCTGCATAATACTGCATTCAGTGACTGCACCTGCAGTGCAGGCTTGTGAAATGAGGAAGTTGTCACAAGTCAGTGGTGGTACTCTGTGACAAGAGGGGAGGAGTGTCAAGTTTGGGGATGGAAATCTCTCTTTGACAGTGCCACTGAACTCGTTTCAGAGATGACTGAAAAGTTTGAGTGGATGCTACCAATCAGTACTTTTAGCACATCAGTGAAAGATGTCTAACTTCTCACAAACCTGTCAGGCAAAAAACAACTGACATGGAAAAATGAAAAAAAAAGGAAACATTGAAAAAATACCAACCACAAAACAGTGGGTTAATCATCTGTTACTGGGTTAATTCTAAAGATTTTGTTTCTCTTAAACTGCTAAAGTTGAATTTTAAGCATAATATAAGATGCTTGTGTCTGTCAGGTTTATGTGGCTTTTTTTTGTCTGCAAACAATAAAAGGCAGAGGCTTCCTCAGTCAATTCTTTCTCCATGAGGTGGAAAGGGGTGGCCTAACATCTAACTGGAACAATTTCCTTCAGTTTCTAACATGCATCATGTTCACTTTTTTATGCAGTAAAATATTTGACATGATCTGAGTTTAAATTTGTGTTTTAAAACACTGGAATGTTAACAATTCAAACTGCTTAGGACTTTTAGAAGGACCATAAACCGTACACTTCTGCTGAAGCTTGAAAAAAAGCAGAAGGATCGGCATCCCACCCTCCACCTACACTGACCTCCGAAAAGGTCGATGTCTGTGGCTGTGGTGGCTGCCGGAGCAGAGACAGGCAGCGAGGTAGGCACCGGTGCAGCCGTGATGGCAGTGGCAGCTGCAGGTGCGGCAGTTGCAGGGGCAGTGGAAGCTGCAGCAGAAACATGACTAGAGTCTCCGTTTGCCAGGAGAGCTTCAGACGCTCCATCGGTGGCGGCTGGAGCTGCTACGCCAACAAAGCCCAACATCCAAAAGCCACAACCGAGTCACAACCAGCATTGGAGAGAGGTTACAGAGAGTTGATCAGGAAAAAGAAAAGACATCAGGGTCAAAGTGAAAGAACATTTGGGAGTTTTTCATTTAAGTTTGAAGGTCTTTTATGCAAGCACAGAATGACAGAGAAACGGAAGAAAACCTGAAGTAGGAAACATCATTGACCAATAAAATGGTGGCCTTCCTCTAGTTTTAGTGAGAGAAGAGCAGTCAGTGCAAAACTTACCCTCAGCCAAGAGATCTGCAAACAAAAGAATAAACTTTAAAGGAGGAATGGGCTTAATCCTGCAATCATTCTAACATAGTTGACAAACTGACTGACTGTACTTTTTCAAGTACATTACCCACAAGTTGAAATAAAGAGGATTTGGGTTTTTTTTACTGTAAGGGAATCTTTCCATGAAAAGATGTTGAAAAGTTTCTGTGGTTGTTGCAGTGACACCAGCAACTGTGGCTATCGAGACTCGGTGACAATATGCTAAATGTAAATGAATACACCCTTAAAAAGAAGTCTGTCAAAAATAAAAAACAATTTCACATTTAAAGAAATTGCCTTTTCTCTCTATGTTTCTATTTTTATTCATGCCAAAAAAGAAATATAACTTCCAAATCAAATGAACACAGCAGACCAACGCAGAGCAGTATTAACATTTTTGAAAGGGTTAAATAGGACTTTGTGGCTCCTACTAGGTTTTAAACAGTGAGAAACGGCCCCAAATGGTTCTTTTACAGATTTTAAAGATAGCAGACTTCTGGTTTAGTCATGAGTCCATGAACAACTTGAGAGTGTCAAACCAGGTGGGTTTAACAGTTCTTCATATATTTATTTGATACTGAAGAATTCTGTGAAACTAAAAAAATCTATTATATGATAAATGTTCATAAATTTGGAGAGGTCACTCATGAAGATCTCACCTCCCCATGCAGTTGTAGAAGAGCTGGCTGCAGCTCCTGCTGCTGCTGAAGAAGACAGCATGGGGTCGAGGTCCAACAGGAACCCATCGTCAAGAGCACTGAGCACAGAGGGAGAGAGAGAGTGTGTGCATGGAGGGAGTCCTTAAGCACTTATAGCATTACAGAGAGGACTCTTACTTGCTGGCAGCGGTGGGGGCAGGGACCGGTGCGGTTGGAGTGATGGCAGGTGGAGGAGGTTTTGCAGGCGGTCCGGGGCGGGCTGGTGGCCCGCCGGCTGTGCCAGGAGGAGGGGGTTTGGCTGGGGCTGCTGAATGAGCAGCAGCAACAGCAGAACTGTTGTTTGCTGTCACGTCCTGAGGAGGAGGACGACACAAAAACATGGTCAAACAGAAAAGAAACGAAAGACTAGAAGAAACCACATTTCATTTAAAAACCTTAGGTTCATGATTTTGTATCTAAGTATCTATAATGATAATTAAAAACATCTTACCTTTGTGGGTGACCTGCAAATAAAAACAGACACACAGCTTAGTTAATGTTTAAGATTTAAAAAAATCCATTCACACATTTTTTACCATTATAACAGGTTGTCTCTACTTCATGCTCATGGATGCATTTGTCTGATTGTTTAACAAGCACCAATCAAACAGAATCACATGATATATCCAATTTCTTGTTAAAAAAAAACAACAACCTGCACATGCAGAGAAGAAATCGCAAAATCCAATCAGAAAAGCTTTTAGCTAGGATTGAAACTGAGTCTTTCTGCTGTGAATGGAGACAGCTTTATAATGTGGTCCATAATGTGTGTTTCTTTGAAAAATAAGGTCACAACTTTGACTTAAAAGTACTTCAATATGTGTTTAAGATAGCAGGAGAAATGCAGTTTACAACAGTTTTGCTGATAAACTCTGGAATTCACAAAATCATATGGATTTATTGGGGATTTCTGTGTTCACCACTATCTACTGAAGTCGCATTACCTACAGTGCCTTGGACAGTGCAACTCAGTCCTCTCAGTTTGCCTTTTCTAGACCACACCCCTTTTGGACCATTGACCATGCCCCCTTAGACAAAAAGGCTGAAGCTATGCGTTGGCAACGAACAATCAAGCAAACACTTTCAATGAAAAGTCTATGTAAACGCGCGTTTTAGGCTCCTGCATTCAAAACTCTTCTGTTCGTGCGTAGCTACGCATGTTTTTCAGGCTGTTTTCGGCTCTACGGACAATATGTGTGGCCATTTTTCAAATAAACACACATTATGGCCCAGATTTAGCGCCATACAGCTCTCAGTCATAGAAAATCCACTGACACATAAGTGTGAGTGTGTGTTGTTTCAACAACAGCCTAACACACAGACATAACACAAAATGAGAAATGGGCGCAGTTGGATGACAACAAAGACCATGTAAATGTTAGCAACAATGTGGCTAAATGTAAAAAATATTAGCAGAACAGCATCAGCAACAAAACACAGGTTGTTGGTACAGATGCATTTCTGAGAAGTATTAAAAACATCAGGATTAACAGTTATTTATATCTGTAAATCACATTCTGGTTGACACAGATTACTCACTTTTCCTCTCTGAGTTGTATTATAAAATGAAAAAATTGTGACAAAGGTTTATTAGAAAAGTACCAGAAAAGGTTTCATAGAGGAAAACTGTGACAAAACTTCATCAAGCCATTTAAAAAAAAACATGCTTAATCACTTACGGTTTTTTCCCTTCTAAAGTGTTCAGATGCGTTTCAAGGGACTCCAGAAGACTTTCTGGCGCCTGTCAGAAAAAAGGAGGATTAAAAGTTAAAACTGGGATGTTAAACCAAGACGTGAACAGGGGAGAGAAAAAAAGCTTTTCATGAGGTTAAAAGAAAATGTTAGGTCATTTGAGGAGAAGTGGAAGAGCTGGATCCTTACAGGTTTTTGTGAATTCACAGGCTAAATCTGTCTGTCAGTGAGCTGTTCAGATCACATCAGCTCAGATCAGAGCTAAATACTCGGGTTTCACTGCTTGTTTTTAACCCTTTTTCAGGTAAAACTCATGCTGCATACAAACTGATCTCCAATATGTTTGACATCTGCCTCAAAGAAAATGTTTTTACCAGACATAACCGTTTGTTCCAAGGGAAATAAACCCCTTTCTCTGCCTCCAACATTCAATATTTTTACATTTTCTTCACTTATAACGTTTGTGTGATATTTGCTTGTGCTATATCCATATCATCATTGAAGTTCAGATTTGGCTGTTTTAGTTACAAATCAAAGAAGACTGCAGGAAGGTCATCTTAAGCCTCATGCAAAGAGAAAAATATTCAGTCAAGCAAGATGCATGTTGGGACATACAACAATTTCAATGCCATGCATGCTTCTTAATCATCGGGCTAGTTTAATCAAACATTTCCACCAACTTCCATCCTAAATGTCCTTTTCGTTCACACTGTATATTTCCCAATCCTAAACCAAAAAGCAGCAAGTCAGCCAGGCTGAAAACAGTTTCTACTGACCCTCACAGGATCAACCAAGAGTCTTCCTGACTTTTTAAAGCGAGCTCAATTCCAAAGTGGAGAGGACAGCAACCGAGTGGATCTTGACAGTTTACAATATAAATCACGTTCATCTTTGGCAGCTATGACCTTTATTTGACCAAAGCAGCTTTAAAAACAAAGGAGGTTACAGCTGAAGTGTAATTATTAGTAAATGTGTAATCAGGCAAAAATATATATATATATATATATATATATAACAATCATTTTGAAATACCCAAAATGTGTTCTGGAGTTGAGCAGGAACCAAATCATAGATCTTTTAGGGATACAAATATTAGTTGTTTTTTTTTTAAATGAACATTATGAGTAAGCATTGCTTTTCATTTGGAACACAATGACTTAAATTACTTATTAATTTCTTTCAAAAAATCAATGACTTAAAAAGTATAAAGAAAACGACAAAACTGAAGCTCAGAAATGTACAGAGAAACAGTGGGATACATTTTTTTAAGTGTCCCAACCTTTTTTCAAGATGTATTTCCACACGTGTATGTGTTCTTTGCAGCAGGTATCTTGACTCATTTTCTGTGTGCGTAACTGCAGTATGTAATTACTTCTTAAGTCAGTCTACTGTATGTATGACAGACATTTTTAAATAACTGTTTCGTCATGAGGATTCATGGAAGTTTATAAAAGTGGACGCTCACGCAGACTGTAACGAGCCACCTGTCCTCATAAAATGCCTTCTCTCTGATTAAAGATATCAAACTATGAATCATGTTTGCTTTTATTGTGAACATCAGTGCAGCCACTCATTTTGGGTTGTCTTTTTTCTAACTACCCCTAAACCATTTGGTGGTCAGGGATTTTTCTGGAGTAAAAAAAAGAGGTGCTTTATTTTTGAAGTCCATTTTCTTTTGTTTTATGTCCTTTCAGAGTAAAACGTCAGAGTTTATTTATTGGGTGTTTAGAAGCAAAATGAACCCCTCCCCAGCAGTTCATGATTATCTATTGATCCATGACTCTGACAAAAACCAGCCTGCTGAAACTGAGGTTTTATTTTTGGATCGCTGAGGTTCCAACACAGATTGGTCATCAAAACAGTTCTCTTACCTCAGCCAACAGCCTTGTAAAATTGCATTTTTAAATGTGTGCTGGTGAAGAGGAGAGTTTACCACTTTTACAATCACAAGGCTTTTTTCATTCATGTGAAATGCTTATGTACTTAGGAGGTTATTAAAAGAGTAGAGAAAGACAAAGACAATGAGAAAAACAACTCATCTCCAAATTAAACCTGTGATTAAAATGATCCTGTCTGGTTAGTGTTAATCTAATTCCTCTTAAATAGGTTAATATCATAGCTGACTGACACAGATGCATTGTGATCTGGATGACTGATGGTGTTGTCCTCCTGAATATGCTAACATCCATCCTTTTACTCAACAACAACAAAGAAAACTGTGATATACAATTCTTAGATGTAGTAATAGACAGTCTTAAGTTGTTGTTCATGAAATGTAACCCTTGTGCTGTCCTAGGCACTTTAACATTGGGAGTTGGGTCATGTAGACCCACTAGACAGTGCTCTGAACCTTTTTTCTTCAATGATTTGTGATCTTCACTGGTGTCCATGGATTACATGAAATCTTTCCACCTTTATCCACCTTTGTCATGGTAGTGAGAACACGTCAATGTAAGGGTGGGGTCATCTAAGAAATGTGTGTTTTGGGTGTTTTTAACATATTCTCAAGGTATTTCTGATTATAGAGGACATATCTTAAGAAAATTAAGCTCAACATAGCATTTCTGGGTATTTCTTTATTAGAATTGTTGTAAAAGAGGAGCAGACAGAAAAATACAGGTTAAAAAAGGTTGTACTTGTTATGTAAACAAGGTTATGGGAAGGCCACAAGCTCCCTGCACCGCATTCACTTCTAGACGAATGGATCCATGTACATCTTCATTTTCTTTAACTGAGCTGGAATCAGGATCAAAACTGGACGGCTACCGATCTGATCGCCATTTTTGTTGCATCGCTAATGTCAGGTTGGGGTTGTGAGGGGCTGTAAGCTAGCACGAGAACTTGTAAACAGAGAGCTCTCAGTTATGGCTGAAGGGAAAGGGGGTGAGGTTGCTTCATGTCAACAGTCCCGCCCACAACTCAGAGGCAAAGCTTCTTATAAAATGCTGCTGTGCTTCAGAAACTATGTCCAAGAAAATGACACAGGTGGTTTGACTTTGACTATTAATGAGTTTTTAGTTTTAAGATTTTTCTTTATCTGACTTTGAAAAAGATCTACTTTTGTCAAGGTTGGTGGTTTTATAGAAAAATCTCTTAAATGGTTTCAAAGTAGACGCTTCTGAAAAAAAGATCCCCATCATTTTAACATCCTTCTATCACTTTATTCTGCTGTGCATTGGAGCAATTCTGCAGCATCTAAAAAAGTTGCATTTCTTCCGCATGCTATTTTTTGCCAACATTCATGCGGCCATGTTTAAAAAGGCAAAAAAATAATAAAATAAATAAATAAATCAGCTGCTGAGTTTCCTCTAAAGATGAGTTTGATTTAAAAATACGTTTGTCTGTTCCAGCAGTTATTTTTTTAATTGTTAGAATAAGCGAAGCTCATTATGACACAAAGGCTGCCACGGAAACTCTTCAGCTCAAACTAAAAGGGTCATAAATTAAAATTAAAAAAAAGCTTTTGTTTGGACTTTTAGCAGCCAGCATTGTGTGGCATATCACAGCTCACATTCGATCAGCTCCCACAGTCACCTCATCCCTCTTCATCTGCTGTGTGTCTGCTCGCTATGCGCTCACTGTGCAGTGTTTTTAATTTCGGTGCACTCAAAAATGTAGACTCTCTCTCAGCTGGCTGCTTCATAAAGCTAGCTCTGTGCACTCATCACTACTCACACTCTCAGCCTGAATGATCAATCTGCATCTCTGGAAGTGAAAAGAGAAGGGGGGAGCAAAGGGCCGTCATTAACCAACGAACCACAGATCATAGACGATGTGAAGCGCTCTGTGAGTGTCCAACTGTGGTTGAGGATGAGCGATCGGGATGTTAACAGCAGGTGAAAAAGAAAAGACTGGCATGCAGGAAAGTTAGAAGGCACCACCAGCGTGCTCTGTTAGTATTCATTCGAGAAAAAAAAGCACATCATTTAAATATAACATAAATACAACTTAGCTAAAGTGAAGTAGAATTTTTGTTACTTTTACCTGTGTGAGTTCAGGAATGTCGTTTTTGTCTATTCCCACTTGCTGCAAACACACAGACAGACACATGAAAAGGTTGCACACAAAAAAAGAGCCCATCAGTCAGAGTTTTGCAGGATACCTCAGCTATTTTAAAAAACTCGGACACCCTAGTCATTCGTGTCAAGAACCTCTTGTAGATCTCCAGCCCGTCTTTGCACTGACTCCTCTTCATCTGAAAGAATTTTTCTGGACAAAGGAAGTCACAAAAAAATTAGAGCATTTTTTGCAATCCACTAGTGAGAGTAAAGAGACTGACCATTGGATCGGATCTGATGAAAGCCATGTTTCTTTACCTAACAGGTTAATGATGCCGTCATTGTAGCAGGCGTAGAGCTTGATGAGGTCTTTGAAAAGCAGGAGAAAGCAGGCATTTATCACTCCGTTATTCAGCTCCTGGGAATGCACCTGAAGACACATGTTTGGTTTTAATAAATCAAATAAAAACATTTATTGTAAAGTTTTTTTAAAACCTTTTACATTTCAAGTAAACAATATCAATTATAAAAAAGTTGCATATTTTAGTCAGAGCTGGAAAAGGTCTTTGTTGTCCAGAATCAATACAATGGTATAGTGATGTTCTTATTACACACACACACTTTGTTTTACCACACAGGGATCAGCTGAAGCTCCTGCAATGAAGACATAAGGAATAAAAACATAGAACAGGACAGACTTGTTTGTAATTCTGGATGTAACCTAAGAAGTCAAACTGCAGACAAAACAACACAGTTTGTCTGCATTTCCATTTCTGAGACTGGAAGGAGATGAAGACCGCAGGATGAACACCAGTCATTTCAAATTTAGCAAATACTGGCTCCACACCGGCCCCTCTCTCTCTCTGTGTGGGGTGGGGGTGGGGCCCTGGGGCTGAACCTTAGCTGGGGAGACCCGGGCCCAATACAGGGGGACGGTTGTTTCATCAACCGGGGGCCAGCTGTCCCTGACCTACCCTCTTCCTCACTTATTAGGGTGATGGGGGGATCAGTAAAGTAATGCATCACAATAGAAAAATACTATAATATAGTAATGTAAAGCATTCCAATAAAATATGACTATTTTTTCAAAGAGTAAACAGCTGTCTGTTTTGTACATTGTTCTAGGCTAAATCATGTGATTTTACTGCATCTTTATTAGGTATCATTGTTCATGTTTGTACTTTTGAAGGACAGACACCTCAGGTTTATATTATAATACGTCTGATCTCTATTTGTATATGTCTCTATGGACTAAACTAACCCTAACCATTCATTCTTAGTTCATCTAAAACAGGGCGTCAAACTCATTTTCACTGAGGGCCACATCAGCATAGTGGCTGTCCTCAAAGGGTCAGATATAACTTATACATGTAACTAAATGTAATGAAAAATAATTGTAACTACTCGTTAATGTTAAATTACTCATTTATTTATTTATTATAACTTTTTAAAGTGACAATTACAGTTGCATAGAAACATAAGTTTGCTTGTTCCTCTAACATAAATCCTTTTAAATTTGATTCTGTCAGGTTAGGTTATATGGACAGTGTTTAAATCCTAATGTATAGTTACCCAATCCCATATTTCAAGTCCAATTCTATGGAAGCGATTATGTAGCACAAATAAAAAGCAAAGTCAAAACCAGAAATGCTTTTTCATTTTCAAAATGAAGCTGCATTTTTTGACTCAAAAATATAATGAAAAAGCAAACCACCAAAATGCTTTTTTATTTCCTTCCTCAACACAGCTTATTCTGTCACTTAATTAAAATTAAAATGAAAATGGTATTTGACATTTCATTTTCAAGACGTTCTCTGGTAAATGTGTAGCATAATTCATTTAGAAATGTCTAATTTGACAATTAAAATGGATTAATTGAAATGCTTTTTAATTTTCAAAATGAAGCTGCATTTTTTGACTCAAAATTAAAAAGAAAAAGCAATACTTCAAAATGCTTTATCATTTTATACTTCAACCCAGCTTTTTCTGTCACTTAACTAAAATGATAAATAAAATGGTATTTGACATTTAATTTTCAAAAGGTTTTCTGGTAAATGTGTACCAAAATTCATTTAGAAATGTCTAATTTGACAATTAAAATGGATTAACAGAAATGCTTTTTAATTTTCAAAATGTAGCTGCATTTTTTGACTCAAAATTAAAAAGAAAAAGCAATATTTCAAAATGCTTTTTCATTTTATACTTAAAACCGCTTATTCTGTGTCATAATTAAAACGAAAATGCAAAGAGGGGATTGCATTTGCATTTTAACATCCACCCCGCGCACCTTGACACAATATTCATTTTGAAAAAGCATTAGCAGAGGGGAGGCGGGGCGATGACGTCACTGCTTTCTCTGTGTGTCCGGCTGTTGACTGACGCAAACATGCACCAGAAGCAGACTGTGTTAGCGGCAGAGACGAGGGTTTTGTGATGGTTGTGAACTTCTGATGAGTTTCCACAGCTTCTCAGGACTAAGTAGCTGCATGTCCTCCTTCTGCGGTCCTCCTCCCGACGCACCGCGGACAAGCTTTGTTCTTCGGACCGCCAGCTGCCTTCGCATAGCGGAGCGCGAAGTTCCCGACGATCGCTGAAGGCGGAAATGCTGCTGCGATCTGAGAAACCATCATATGAATTTGTGTTTCCAGTGGTGTCCAGAACAAAATAAAGACTGATTCCCATATATTTACACATTTATCTGCAGCTTCGCGGTGAATTTACTGTTTGATGACACCTGGAGCCCCATCAACAGACAGCAGATTTCTCCATGCTAAACGTTGCTCTTAATAAATCAAACCGTAGAGAAAGCAGTGACG
This sequence comes from Oryzias latipes, assembly GCF_053564925.1. Taxonomy (NCBI): domain Eukaryota; kingdom Metazoa; phylum Chordata; class Actinopteri; order Beloniformes; family Adrianichthyidae; genus Oryzias; species Oryzias latipes. Next base: position 5,873,615 of record NC_136252.1, on the reverse strand, counting down.
TCATCGCCCCGCCTCCCCTCTGCTAATGCTTTTTCGAAATGAATATTGTGACAAGGTGCGCGGGGTGGATGTTAAAATGCAAATGCAATCCCCTCTTTGCATTTTCGTTTTAATTATGACACAGAATAAGCGGTTTTAGGTATAAAATGAAAAAGCATTTTGAAATATTGCTTTTTCTTTTTAATTTTGAGTCAAAAAATGCAGCTACATTTTGAAAATTAAAAAGCATTTCTGTTAATCCATTTTAATTGTCAAATTAGACATTTCTAAATGAATTATGCTACACATTTACCATGGAACGTCTTGAAAATTAAATGTCAAATACCATTTTATTTATCATTTTAGTTAAGTGACAGAAAAAGCTGGGTTGAAGTATAAAATGATAAAGCATTTTGAAGTATTGCTTTTTCTTTTTAATTTTGAGTCAAAAAATGCAGCTTCATTTTGAAAATTAAAAAGCATTTCTATTAATCCATTTTAATTGTCAAATTAGACATTTCTAAATGAATTATGCTACACATTTACCAGAGAACGTCTTGAAAATGAAATGTCAAATACCATTTTCATTTTAATTTTAATTAAGTGACAGAATAAGCTGTGTTGAGGAAGGAAATGAAAAAGCATTTTGGTGGTTTGCTTTTTCATTATATTTTTGAGTCAAAAAATGCAGCTTCATTTTGAAAATGAAAAAGCATTTCTGGTTTTGACTTTACTTTTTATTTGTGCTACATAATCGCTTCCATACAATTCCCCCTAGATATGAATAAATACACACCAATTTTTGTTTTTTATCTTAGGAAATTAAAAACCTTCATGCTCTAGCGGGCCACATCAAATGACATGGGGGGCCACATTTTCAAATGACATGAAAAGGCCTTGAGTTTGACACATGTGCTCTAAAAGCATAGTCTGTTTACAATGCTCACTTTGTGCTTTTCACTTTAGTTTTGACCATCTTGAGTTTCAAAAAATAAAAGAAAGATGTAAAACCCATCGTAGCGAAGGACTGGGGCAGTTTCAGTAAAGAGGATCTACCTCACCTTCAGGTACTCGAGGCTGTTGGCTGTTGTTACCTCGCTCTGTACTCTCCTATCGCTTGTTTCATTTTGAAACAAAAGCTAAACTGAAACAAAATCTAAATGTTTGATAGATAGTTAGAACCTTATTTAATCTCAAAATGGGGAAATTGCTTATTGCATATTGTAAAACGGATGGATGGTTGTGTCTCAGTGTTCCAGACCTCCTCCACCCTGTTCTCCACCAGGAATGAAGCTTTGGTATGCTCAACCATCATCAGCCTCTAAGCTGAGGTTCGTCTTAGCCTATCCTAAACATGAAAGACGTCATCAACCCAGAGCTAAAGATTTATTGACTTTTTTTATTTCTGAACATCTTTATCTTTCACAAATAAATCTTAATTCTTACTCCTGGAAACCCTCCTTATTCAACCCTTGTGCTATCCTAGGCACTTTAACATTGGGAGTTGGGTCATCTAGACCCACTAGACAGTGCTCTGAACCTTTTTTTCTTCAATGATTTGTGATCTTCACTGGTGTCCATGGATTACATGAAATCTTTCCACCTTTATCCACCTTTGTCATGGTAGGAATAACATGTCAATGGAAGGGTGGGGTCATCTAAGATAGCATAAGGGATAAGCGATCTCATGGTTTACATACATGACATTTTTTATTCTTAGATGACATTCTTTTGCCATATATAGCTATGACTTGCATAGTTTGGGATTCTGGGTGTCATATCTTCCTTTAATCTCATCTTGCATTTACGTTACAAAAACTTTTGTCACTTGAAATCAACAGGTGTTGTGATAAATATCATTTTTAATCCAAGAGTTGAGTATTGGATTATTTCTAAGATAAGGAATTACTTTGAATAACAGAATCAGGTAAATATTGTGAAGTAAAACACACCAATGAGGTCAGGAGTCTTTAAGCTCTTAACATGAACTCACATAATGAGCTACAGCAACAGCTTGAATGAACCTTTAATAAGCGTTTTTCAAGCTTTCTTCTGCCCTGAGTGATTCCCACCCCCAACCAGTGAATTCTCTGATGTTTGCCTGTCAGCAAGTGTCACTCACATCAAAATCCAGCAGCGCATCAATCTGGCCCTGCAGGGTGGGCATTCCTTTCAGCAGCTTCTCCACTGACATGGTCCTCATTGTCCCATCGGCCCTAAGACACAAGGATAAGAAAATAAAAACCCAGACACAGTGGATTTAGGAAACAACATACAGCAAGAGCCCGGGGTAAGGTAGTGGTTTAACCTCCCTTGTGCAGTGGGAACAGCATGGTTTCATCATGAAACTGCTTTCATTTTTATGCTTCACTGGTCAGAAAGACATGATCAGTGCACAAACACTGTTGTTTTTAAGGAAAGGACTGTGATAAAAATACTCTTTAATTTTCTTGAAACAATGTACATACATATTTTTGAGTCTTAAAAATATTGAGGCAACATTAATAAATGAAGACATCCTCACATAGACCCAAAACTTTCTTTGTTTCTCAGACAAATTCTTGAAGGATGTGTTTTATTCTGCAAGATTCAGAGGTAAAATTATGTTTTCATTTGAGTAAAATTGCTATATGAAAGGCTACTCTTGATAGCACATTGAGAAAATTTACCCTTTTTTGACCCGGCCAAAGTCAAAAGACATCTGTCTGTAGGCGAAGGCCTTCTCGTTCAGATAGCGGCCGTAGCGTCTGATAAATGTGGACATGTCGTAGCCTGAGGAGGACAGACAAACTTTAGTTTAGATGTTCAAGCAGGGTAACCTAAACCGGCTGTCAGAGCACCACAAGCCTGCATTCATAATTACAGTAATGCAACAGGACACCTTCACATTTCCTCCCAAGGGACGATTTAAGATCTCCAATAACCCACTGGACATACTTTCAGTATGGGGGAAGCAGCCAGAGCACCTGGAGAAAGTCCAAATGTTCACAGGTAGAACATTCCAACCAGCACCTTCTTACTGTGAGCCAAAAGTGCTTACCACCACATCACTACCCTTTCTCTCTTTATTTTCTGTCTGTAAGTGCAAGAATGTGAGCATCTCATCAGGCTTTGACAGCTCCTGACTTGATAAGAAGACAAAATAGCCTGTAGATAATGTTACCTTAGATTCACAGAGAAAGCTCAAATTGTATGTGGCCACCTAAAAAAACTTCTTCAGCTCAGATTAACTGTGTGATGCACAGACTAAGTCATCTGTAACTGATCAGACATGAGAATCTAGCATTTTCCATGTACCCAGATAACATGCCACATTCATGCAGGCAGAAGGTCGGCTGCCTGTTTTTGTCTTCGATCAGTCACAATTCCGGTTCAAAGACTGAAATTTTTGCACAAAAATGGACGGCTCAACTGCAAAGAGTCTTAGAGCACTTCAGGACGGATATGAGACACAAACCACAGAAGCAAATTGAGAAGAAAAAACACACAAATAATTCAATAAGTTCAAAAGCGTGAGAACAAAGAGCAAGCTTTTGAAAACTCAGAACAATTAGGAACTAATTTTGAAACCTTTCCACCCTTTATACTGATAACAATTTATTAAAAACTGACACTTTTCCTAGCAACTCAGAAAAAAAGAGGTAGGAAGTTGTCATTGAGACTACTTTAACAATAAAATCAAGTTTCACATTAAAAGTGTTTGTCAGCTTTTGATAATCTATTTTGGTGGAACTAGACTGGACAGTGCAGTAGCCTCAGCAGAGACTACATTCCTAAATTATTGTATTATTTTCCATGAAGCTGGGATGATTTGTGAGAACAGGGGATTAGGAGAGCTGGGGCTGGAGAACACATGGTCATTTTATCAAGTAAAAGTAAGATTCACCTTCTGCATAAAATACATGGTAAAGTTGTAAAGAACAAGTTGTAAATTTGAAGCATAAGAAAGTCATTATGCACCGTGGGAGCCAGTTTTGTCCAGGAAGTTGCTGAGGTTGAACAGGGTGTTCCGGGACGCCAGGAACTGCAGGAATTTCTGCAGGAGAAGAGAAAAATGCTCAATTAAATGTTTAATCCACTGAAAACATACTAACATCTTTTTAAATGCCAATTTCAAAATGGAAGAAACAAAAGCACATAAAAGGTTTTACAATCTAAAAAACAAGTAGAAAAAACAAAACCATTTGAATATTGTTCACCCTACATTATCTAAATCATATGTTCTCCATATGGTTGTCCTTGCTTATTTTAAATGTTCAGGTATCTCTTAGGTCAGGGATTCATTAAACTATAGAAGGAACTTTGATTTTGCACACCTGAGGAATTCCTGTAATTAATTTCTAGCTGGAGAAACTCCTGGCCTTGTGCAGTTGCTGAAGAGGGTCAAAGAATTCAGTCCCATCAAACACACATTAGTTCCATCTGCTTAGCTGCGTAATGACACAAGTAATATGCACTTTCAATACATTTAGGGACATGGAGATACTGAATACATACAGAGCATCTGACTGAGAAAGGTAATAAAAAATAATATATCAATAAATTCAATATAAATCAAGAATTTAGGTTTAAGGTTTAGGCTTAAATACAAAAGTAAGCACATTTCTGTTTGTTGTTGTAATGCTTGTTGGTAATATAATTTATACAGTTTGAAAGCTTGTTTAATTCCCTTTATAATATTTGTAAGGAACATGCATTTTGCATAAAATGTGTGCATAAAAATGATGTCCACTGAAAGTCTCATCTCAATATCATGGAAGTTGAGTCCAATGATGACTAGTCTGTTTTTTTGTTTTTACTAGGGGATATGCTGACCCATATCATCACACTGCCTCCAACCATATTGTTACTACACAGCAGTTAGCCCTTTCCACACTTCGATCCTACAAGTCAAATCCGTATACGTAGAATCTGGATTCGGTGTAAACGTTCCCCCACATGTTCAGGTTCAGTGCACGTGTAGCTAACTAAAGCACACACAGATCTTCAGACTGGATGCACTTCTGTTTACTTCTGTTCAGAGCTTCTGCAACTCCCAGATGGTGCCAGGTAGACGGATGCCTGATGTGCACCTGTGAGCACGAGTCCTGCAGCAGCAGTCAGTCTGTTCCAATAATTGGCAAGTCACGTTCAGTCCGGATGGAGCATGTGTGATAGCCCAACTTCAGCAGCTGCCATGGTGTGAAGTGAACCCTTCTGCCACCTCCAAAAGGAAGATCCAGATTTACCCCACTTAGAAAAAGTTAAGGATGTTTTTATTTAGATGCTTTCTTTTTCTAGTTAGTCTAAATTTTAATGAAATATGTAAAAATTCCCTTTGATATTACTAATAATCTCAATATTTACTCTCTGGCAAAACAAGTTTTTTATACCCACAGAATGTTGGAACTGATGCCACATTGAAAATGTTTTTCTTTTAAAATTGTTTGGTTTTGCCTCCAATAAGTAACCATTCTGAACACGGTGATACTATTCTGTGGAAGACACAAAATAAGGTCTGTAAATCCCATAAATACAATTACTCCCTACCCCAAAGAAAACAACCCCTGTGCATACGAAATCCAAGGAGTTTTCCACAATATCCCTAACTTATTGAAAGTAGTGTACATTGTAGGGAATTTCAGAGGAAGATGGCAAATGGACATCCCATAAAGAAGAAACCCTTGTGAAAAATGCATTAAAAAAATCCATAAATAATGTTTCCTTGCCCTCCTAGGTCTAGGGTGGCAGAGGTTCCTCTACAGATGCAGCCAAGGGTGAAAACTCTGCCCAAACAAAAGCTGTTTAGCATTGGCAGAAAGGACTAGGTTTTTGGACACAGCTCCCCTGTTCATTCTACAAGTGTGTGCTCCTTACAAATGTGATACAATGTAAAAGGGAAAGGAATGGGATTTTCAACAATATGCCGTTTTTTTCCAGGAAGCTTTGCAACGACAAAGGCAACATCTACCAAACACAAAGTTCTTTACTTTTTGCAGAATAATAAAAGACAAAATGCTCGTTTTCAGAAAACAGACTGAATTTTACTGCCATATTTACTTCAATACAATTCTGGCACATTTACAGAACAGCATCAATCCTACTCGTGTCAAAAGTTTAGCTCCACCTAAACAACAGCAACACAAGGTATGTCTAAAATCTCAGGCACCTCAGGATGAGTTTGTTCACCTACAAATTTGGATTTTTATCCTCATTGGTATTCTTTTTTTAACTAAAATTGATGCTCATCCTTCTGCACCCTCACTACTTTGTGACCATTTAGCTCTGTGCTCGATGAATCATCCATCAATTCATTTCTCCCTTTTTAGCTATTTCTTTGCTAAAGGGAGTGCAGCAGTTAGGCATCATTTGAGGTGGTTTAATTGCTTCTGCTATGTGAGAAAATATTTCAGAAAATTGTTGACCAAACCATCAACAGGTTTTACAACAAAATGATCTACAAAAAGAGAAATTATTAAGTGAGCAGCAGTTGATTAGAAAAAGGTGTTAGAAAAAGGACCTAAAGAGCAGGTCATGTGCTCACCTCATTGCCTTGAACCATGAGGTGGTGTGTGGTGATCAGGGCTTTGAAGACCACCACCCAGCTGGCGTTGCCGACCCTCTCCAGCAGGGTGTCGGCCATCTGGGGAATGTTCACGTTGGTTTCTTGGGTGGCCTGGATCAGGACTGAGAAACACAGAAGAGAAGAGGTGATGAACTGTAGTCTGGTAGAATGTGGTAAGTTCAGCTGGTGACAATAGAAGCAGATGTGAGAATTTATAGGATAAATCAAACACAGCGGTTTAAACACCTGGTTATGTTAAATTTGAACTTCTTATTTCTGTTTTGATGTTCAGTGTTTTAATAATCCTCCCAGCAACATTTTTCTTTGGCGTTCACCAAAATTTGATGACTCTTTTGATTGTTTGTACACAGATCCTGTCCAAAAAAAAAAACCTTTTCTCATACATCTTTTATTTTTAATTCTTCTTTTTCCCGTTATTTAAACCACGTGAAACAGAACTGAGTTTCACTTTGATCCACTGCTGCTATTTGTTTCACAGAACAATCAGGCAGCGACAGAGTGGAATAATCCACTGCAGAGACTTGCAAATATTCAGAACCCCCAACATGAAGACACGATTGCAATGACAATCACACCTGCAGCAGCGACCGGTAATCACTGCAGCAGGATACAATTCACATCTCCCCAAAGGAACACAATGGTCCTTTCAAATGCTCACTTAATAGATCAGAGATTTCTTGAACAAAATGAGTTCATTTGCCCTCTGGAGGACCGGCAAAGCTGGCACTAAATCACATCTTCAGACTTCCATGTTTTTAACATTTCTAATTTTTATTCAAGCACTAAAATGAATGAAAGGAATGTAAGATAATTTCCACACACAAAAAAATCTATAGAGCATTTCATTTTGTTGGTCACATTTTTTAGTTAAAAAGAAGTTTTTTTAAGTCTAATCTGACAATTTTCTACGACCCCTTACTGCAGCTGGAACAGCCGGCCAACATTTATTGGAAACAACACTTATTAAAATTTCAAATATTACTAAGAAAAGCAATGTTGTTGACCTTTCGGCATTTGCTTTCAGGGGTCGCTCTCACTGATTTGCTGTCAGATGGTTCAGGTGGTTTGGCTGAGGCTTTTACACCAGGTGCCCTTCCTGACAGAGTCTGGTATTGTTATATGGACCCAGGACTGGCACAGGGGGACTCAGACTTGGGCGCCTTTGTGGCCTTATCTTAAATGCTATGCATGAGCTACTTCAAAACCAAACACCTACAACAACTTCTAAATCAAACCATAACCAGCCGTAAATGACCACAGCAGTGGCGGAGCTAGAGCATTTTATATGGGGGGGGGTCAGAAGACTTTGGAAGTGTGGTAAATGAGAACAGCAGAGTGGAAATCCATTAGAATGAAATGATAAGACACACACACTTCAAACTGTTTCATCATTCATGAGTTTAAAAAAAAAATAGAACTTCTTCTTGCCATAGGGAGGAAACAAAGATTTTAGTTAAAGATTTTGCTTTTGTTATCTTCACAATCCTCAGAGAAGCTTGTAGTGATGGTTTCTTTATCTTTGCCAATTATTATCCTAATATTGACTCAAAAATTGGGCGGCAAGTGGCCCCTGGCCCCTAGTGAACCTATTTATGTGTTTTTTGAGGCCTTCTCTTTGGCTTGCAGTTTGTTAGTTTTCACATGATTAAAAACCTGTTAACTATGGCAGCACCATTATTTGAATGTCAAGGTCAGACTGTTTTGAAGATCATTCTGCGTCTTCTGTCCTGCTTTCATCCTGCAGTTATGATGTCTGTGCATTTCCATAGTAAAACAGCAAGCACACACACACACACACACACACACACACACACAATGAGTGTGAAGGATAATACAACCAGCGCTGATGAGTCAGCAGCCTTCATCATCCTACGCGTTTCATCGCCCCGTCTCATTCTGTCTGTCTGTTCGTCTCACTCTCTGCCTGTCTCTCACTGCGCTTCCTCTTGTGGCTCACATCTTCTATAATGCTGTAACAAAACACAGAGCCATTCCATCTCATATCTACACAACTAAGGGACTCAAAATGACTATTAGAGCTGGAGCACCATGTTCAGCAGCTTGTGAAGAAAATCAGTCTGTCTATGGCTCACATCTGACTGAATGTGTGAAACTGACAAAATTACAAGGATCCAGGATGAACGGAATCCAAATCCAACGGAGAGAAACAGTCTTTGTTCTGATTTGAATGCTGCAGTAAATTCTGACTCACCGTCTACCCCCACCAACACTAAAATATTTACATGCAGGTGTGTGAGAATGCTCATTTACACACTATTTCTCTGGATTTGCTTGTTTGAATGTCTACTTAAATCTCTGTAGAATGGAATGATATGATGTGTCTGCTAACTGTTGCTTTTGAATAACAGAGTTTTATTAGGAGAATACACTTAGTTCATTTAAACTGTATTGGTGAAATTCATATGTTTGATGGTGATCAAATGAAGAAGACAAATGTTTCGGAGATTAATATTACTTTGATTTATTTGGAATACTCAGGATTTAATGCACAAACTTCCTGCATACTTTGAACATGAACACATATGTGTTCACATACTACATGCATGGAATCTAGAACCCACAAACAAATAAATAATCGTCTAGTGACTGGATTTCCGAAACAACACACTAAGGTGTCATGCCTCTGTTTTGCTCCTTCCTGCTTGTCAGCTCCACTAAGGAAAATCTGTGTGTTTGCACAATGACACTTTATCTGGAGCGGGCAGACCTGCAGTGTCAGACTGTCTCAGCTTCAGTCTTTTACCAAGTGTGTAATTGTTTTTTTTTTGGTACCTGATTGTTTTAGTCTATCCCGGACCAAGGCCATGTGAATATTCATCCTAATCTGTTTTCTCTTTTTCTCTGGAGAGTTTATTACAGAAGTTCAAATCACTCAAAGCAAAACATATTAAAGATAACGACAAGAAAAATAAAAAACCAAAAGGACAATATCAAATTTTAGAAATCAAAATGTAAGTCCAAAGAAGCAAAACACAATTTTAAAAACATGAAACAAAAAAAAGTAAACGCTTTGGAAAGCAAACGTAATTTCCAGAAATAAGAATGTATGGATGTTTAAGGGTGAAAAAATACTTCCAAAAAAACGAAACAAAATATGAAACCTGAAAAGGTATGGGACCTCACTGATTGGACTTCCTTACAGGAAGTTATCTGGCATGAAAATATCTTTTGACTGAAGATATGTCCTTATATTTTTGGCCACAGTCACTGCAATAGTTCAGTGATTGATCAATCCACTCTTGACTAAATGATTGTCTTTAAATAGTGGATTAGAATTGTTTGCCTTGTTGGACAGATAGTTAACAACCCTGTAGTGTTCTGACCAAGAGTTAATGCTTAAAGACTTGTCACCGTGACGGGGAGTTGAACTGTTAAATCAACCCCCCTGCTTTCAGCAGCTCTTTGTCCTCCCCATCCAGTTATTCAAGACCTACTAACTGCTGCTGAGAGTGAGAGACAGCAGCAGCTTTTTTATGGTTACAACTTCCTGGTTGTTGCATGTCCAGAACTCTCTATTGCTTTTTATCAGGTGACACTGTTTTCTGCTAGACACCCCTTTTTCATTCCTGTCTGAGGCTAATAATTCATTTGAGGTTCCCTCACAAACAGTTAAATAAAGGAATCTTTTGTGAGGAATCTGTTGTTCACAGCTGAAAACAAATCAGTCAGCCACCAATCCTACAAGCAAGAAAAATCTCAGCTTATGTCAGGCATCATTGCAGCCAAGATAAATAGGCACATGGATCAATACATGAGCCATACACAGAAGGGCATTGGTAGACTCCAGAGGAGCCATGCACCAACTCCTTGTTGACAGAACAGTCGCTCAAGACTGGTCACGACACACCAATCTGTGCACAGCCTGGATTGATTAGGGGTGTGCCAAAATATCGATATGGTGATATATCGCGATATTTAGTCCCGTGATTGATTCTCGATGCGTTTTCATCAAGTATTGACCTTTTATGTAAGTTTAGAGACCCTGTAAAACGTTATCTTAACCTTCCTTTGGTAAGACGATTCTTCTGAGGGTAGATAAGGGCGCTCGTTGCGAGATTGGCTGTCGCGGGTGGACGAAGAAGAATGCACATTCAAACAAAAACGGCACAGGGGAAAAACAAAGAAAATAGCGAAAGCAGCAAGTTAAAAGACGCGCCGGCAGCATTGAAGCTGCATCACCCGGAGTTGTGTGAGAAAGCCGTGGTTGTTGCTGGCCTGAAGCCGACACAGCCCGGCGCGGATACCTTTTTCTAAGCGAAGCTACCACCGTCTTCTGCAAGAGCAGAGGCAATAACACACAGGATTGCTGTTTAAATGTACAAGGAGCTCCGTCCCTGCAGTGAGGTGGAGAACGAGGGATTTTGGTTTTTATTGAATGCATTAGAGCCACGCTTTGACATTCCTTCTAGGAAATGCTAAAAAAATTATCCCTGCACTGTACGTCCAGACCAGAGCTATGGTTGAGATGGAAACAGCAGAAAGAGTGGCATCCCTGCCCTTAGACCCCCCTTCTCCTCAAAGCAGCGATGGACGAGTGGCGTCATGACGCTAAAAAGCCTGTGGTTCTCAAGACAAACATGAACATAGTGTGATGACCTGGGTTCAGCCCCGCCTTCAGCCCCTAAGATTCATGGAAAGTATGGAATCTTGGGTGTGAAACCATGAGTAAGAGGGCTGGGAGCAGAAGTAACCTTCATGCTGTTTAGCTGTTTGTGATGTCTTCAAATAAATGGACTCAGATGCCATAAAGGACATAATGCGATCTGCCTCTCGCTTTGCTTCTCCCCCTTTTAAGGCTGTGCACGGACAGCTCTCCAAAGTAGCCAGTTCATTATCAGCTTGGCGCTCTGTCCCTGCTACAGCAGCGTACCAGCTGGGTCGTTACAATATATACATACATCACATGCAGCTTTTCCCCAAATGTTTTGTTCACAAAGATGTTTACTTTTCGATGCACTTAAACCCTTGTGCTATCTTAGATGACCCCACCCTTACATTGACGTGTTCTCCCTACCATGACAAAGGTGGATAAAGGTGGAAAGATTTCATGTAATCCATGGACACCAGTGAAGATCACAAATCATTGAAGAAAAAAGATTCAGAGCACTGTCTAGTGGGTCTAGATGACCCAACTCCCAATGTTAAAGTGCCTAGGATAGCACAAGGATTAGGTTCATGTATTTTATCCCTGGTCATTTGTTTTGAAAGCAGTTTATGTCTTAAATAACCTAAAGGAAAGTTCATAGCTACCTGATTTTGTTTTTCTGGGAGAATTTTATTTTTGTTTACATCACATTAGCACTAAATGGTGTCATTTATTTTTTAACAAAGACACTATAATTCGTTAACAGAATTAATATCTGATTTACAGCTATTTTTTTAAATAATGTGATAGCTATGGCTTTGTTTTTCAAAAGTTAATACCAATGTGCCTACTAGCTACTTGACTTATTCATTTTTTTAATCCTGTTTACAGCAATTTTGCACTAAATAATAGCTGCTGTTCATGTTCACTGTTGTTTAAATCGAAATTTACAGATATTTCCAAATGAAAATTGTCATTGTTTGTCTAAAACAGAGTATTACTGATTTCAGCAATGTTACACAAAACTCTGTTATTCATTACACCAAATAGGACACAAATTGTTTATTATCACTGTGTTACAAAAACGAAAAAATAAATGGGTAAATATTTTCCAACAAAAACAGTTTTTCAAGTTCTTCTTTCTTAAAGTTTGATATATTGTGAGTAATAAGAGACGATATATATTGATTATCACATTATCGCCATATCGTGATAGTATTGCAAATCGTCTCGTATCGTGAGGATTGATTGCACACCACACACGTAGATCACTGAATGCTTGGAGCTGTACAACATCAGCAGGACTCTAAAAACCTTTATAGAACACTCAATGAAGCTGTGGAAAACCACCCTTGAAGCCAATGGCAAGCCACTTGCACAAGTGTCCATCAAATGACAGAGATGACAATGGACTTCAGGAGGAACCCCCCACTCACAATTCTCAACACCACTGTCCCCTCAACAGACACAGGTTCCTAGGGTCCACCATCTCACAGGACCTTAAGTGGACCTCTCACATTGACTTACTTTTGGAAAAAGGCTCAGCAGAGGTTGTACTTCCTGCGACAACTCAAGAAGTTCCACCTGCCTCAGGAGCTGCTGACCATCTTTTACACGGCAATAATCCAGTCTGTTCTGACCACATCTATCACGGTCTGGTTTGGATCAGCTACCAGACAGGACAAGAACAGACTACAGAGAATCATCAGATCTGCTGAGAGGATTATTGCTTCCAGCCTTCCCTCCATTCAGGACCTGTACTGATCCAGGGTCAGGAAGTGGGCTGGGAGAATCGCAAAGGACCCCTCTCATCCCGGACACGGCCTTTTCAGCCTCCTCCCGTCAGGGCGGCGCTTTAGGACAATGCGCACCAAAACCACTCGCCACAAAGACAGCTTCTTCCCCCGAGCCGTCACTCTAATGAACTCCTGACTCCTGACCACTCAAGAACATAGAACAAAACCACAGAAACTGTCACACCGGAACTACTGCTGCATTTTTAATTCGTCTTTTTTCTTATTTAGTTGTTTATTTATTCCTATATCTACCTCGTATTACTTTCTTTTTTATTATTTATCCTTTTTTTAAGCCAATACATCTGTCCTGCATTTTAGGCCCAAAAGTCTTTTTTTGTTTTTTTAAATTTCAGCTTCCATACTATTCCACGCACCGTCTTCATCAGTACACATACACATAACATGTAAAGCATGTAAATATTAAATTAGACATTAATCAATGAACATTTTTGTGTTGCAAAACAACAAAATCTGCTGCAAAGATTGATGCTGCAGGCTTAAGTACTTCTTTTAGTCTGGACTCACACATGCTCTGCTGACTTACGCGGTGTCAGATAACAGCTACTGAATAGCATATCAGTGGCCCTGCCTGTGCTACACTCAGGAAAGACTCAGCCTGACTCCAATTTCAACTGCTAGCCTTTAACACATCAATAACTGTGAGTGAAACGACCGCCACTGCATGAGAACAACTGCATGCAAACGCACCAGAAGTCTACCACACAAAAATGCATCTCTTTCAACACCAATTTTCTAATTTTAGGACAAATGTTCAAGCATCCGTGGGAACATGCCAAGGTGGTTTCCTTGGAAACAGACTTTTGCATTTTCAGGACGAGTCCTTTAAAACAGGAAGACTTTACGCAGAGCAGCCCTGGATTGACTGAAGCCTCTACAGCATCACGTGGCTTCAATTCAGAGAATTGATGATGTTGTCATGATGTGGAGTTTATGCAGTCATTGGTGCTCCTTTCTGGGTATAGGAGGTGAAAGAGAAACCATGTTGTATGACTCATGCAGTGTTAAGCTACACATGAATGGACCAGTAAAGTATAGAGATTATTTTTATCTCTTCTTACCCTTAAGCAGCATGCAGTGAGGGGAAAAAAAATACCCAGAATGCATCGTGTCCATGTGTGGCACAGTGCAACATAGACGGGGGTTGCTGGGAAGCAGATGCAGTGGAGTCAGAACGAGTTGCAGCTGCTGGATACAGGTATCTGTACAAACAATCAGAGGTCACCTGAAACTGCGCTCCTGCTGCAGCTCCAAACATGCTCAGCTTCCCATCACTCAGCACGGGCCTGCCATCGGATAGCTCCTTCTTAACAAATTATCATAAAGTATTAACTAGTGTGTTTGACGAGATCATTGTATAGTACAATTATTATTTGAAGAGGCTAATTTATGTTTGTTTATGCATCTGAAAATTATCCCTGACTTGAATTGGTGAAGAGCAGTTGAAGTGTGTGTTTTTTATGACTTTTACAAAGTATTTTGTCGAATGCAAGACTTCAAACAGACACAAAATTAGAAAATTTCAGAATTTAGAATATGTTCATTTATTTGCTAAAAAACAAACTCTCCTGGTTAAAACACTTCAACTATGAAAAACAGGCATCATCTTTAGTCTAATACATCTCACCCACTCAGTGTTCTTCATTTTACCTGACAAATGTTCTGCAATTTAGCAATAAAAATCTATTTATTAAGTTGTACATAATTCACTAAAAGCTGTTGTTCTTAATTGGTATGTCCAAACAGATATATATTTATTGGTTTATCCAGTAGGGCTGCACAGTTGTTAGTGCACTCGGCTCACAGCGAGAAGACCTTGGATTGAATCCTGTCAGGGTTCTTTCTGTCTGGAGTTTGCATGTTCTCCCTGTGCATGCGTGGGGTTTTTTCTTGCCACTCCGCCTTCTTCCCACAATCATGTTTTATAGGTTAATTGGTTACTTTAAAGTGTGCCTAGGTGTGCATGTGAGAGTGTGCATGGGTGTGATTGTGTGCCCTTCAACAAACTGGCAATCTGTCCAGGGTAGAGAAGCCGGGTTGGCTCCAAAAGCTCCTTGACCCTGAAAGGGATTCAGTGGGTTCTGATAGTTGGATGAATGGTTAATCTGGTATAAAAAATATCAATTATATGAAAATTAAACATTACTGTATATGTTTATTTACAGACTCGATGTTCAAATATAAACACCACTACCATAAATTATTGATTGTTAATATGATTAGACCAGTTTTATCGTCCACTGTTTTAAACCTGTGGCTAAAGCTTGACAAGTATTGAAAAGCATTCAGAGAAAGGCGTGTTACATTTAATAAAAGATAACTCATCTAAGCTGAGATAGCAGTTTTAAACAGTTTTTTGTATGTAGGTAAAAATTGTTCAGATCCAACTCAAGTCTTAACTAACTACTCAAAAGAATCTCTGCTGTGTTCAGGACTATAGCAGGCAGATCACCCCTGGGTTGGCATCACCACACAGTTACATTTTTCTCTGCACCAATGTGTCGATGACTTAACTTTTCCAAAGCTCAGTGGGTCTATCTGCCCTTATTTGTCTTCAAAAACTGTGTGAAGTTTTATTAAATACATTTCTGTGGCGGTTAGGTAGGGGATATGGATACAATACCCTTCCAGTTAGTTGGATAAATCATTTGTGCATGTATGAATTTCCTGTTTATTCTGTCAACAAATTGGAAATGAAGCTTGTTTAAAACCTGTAGCAGAGATTTTGACATTTTATAACTTTAAAAATAGTTTTAAGGTCTTTTAAAATCACCTAAAACTTCCCCACAGGCCTTCGTCTATCCCAGGAGAAACTCTTCCCCGACACAGTGACTGCTTACTGCAATACTGGGCTGGAGGTAGGAAATCATCAGTCAGGGAGCAACAAGACAACAGGAAACCCTGGCCTCACTGCATTATTAATGAGCAATCAGATTAAAGTCACGCCCCTATAGCGTCCAAGGAGTTAGAAAGGCTGCTACCTTTTTAGTACACATCAGGATAAGGGTGTGTACCTGCATCACAGCCTGTCCAAATGATTTAAAAAACTTTTATTAGGTTCTGGCTGAATGTACTTCTAACCTTGCACTCTAGAAGACACAGAACATCCAAAGACCTAAGACGGACTGAGAGGCACGATAAGTGTATGATTCATATTTGGAGCGTTGTAGATAATGGAGTGACAGCAGCTGTGTGGGGGGTCACCGATTCGTGTCATTATCCCGAACACATGCTGATGCTGGACTGTTTGAATTGTGAGGATCCAGAGAAACCTGCTGTGAGATGAGGGCTGCAGAACCCTCTCAGTCTTCTTCATAACCCTTTTCACATTTCTCTGTTTATTGGAGCACTTCAGAAGGGAAACATGAGAGCACCAGAGTAAAGAGGACAGAGGGGCAAGCAGAGCTGAAGATGGGAGAACAAACATTCAGTATAGTTATTATCACAAAGAACACCTTTTTAAGACAGTAAAACAGTGTTGTTGTGTGGGGTTTTTTTTCTGTTAAAATGTTGGTTAGACATTCACTGTGACTTTTAACCCTTGTGCTATCTTAGATGACCCCACCCTTACAATGACGTGTTCTCCCTACCATGACAAAGGTGGATAAAGGTGGAAAGATTTCATGTAATCCATGGACACCAGTGAAGATCACAAATCATTGAAGAAAAAGGGTTCAGAGCACTGTCTAGTGGGTCTATATGACCCAACTCCCAATGTTAAAGTGCCTAGGATAGCACAAGGGTTAGAAAAATAGGAGCCTGGATGAGACCTGCGCTGAATTCCCCAGGGATTTCAATTAGGTCCTCAAGATCCACCACCTTATCTGTTTTTTTTCTCTCCCTGCACTAGTAGCTGTTCATCATCTGAGTCAGGCTTGATTGACTGACCACATTTAACTCCGGTAATCAGCAGCAAGGACAGCTGGAAAGCAGACTGGTTGGTGGTAGATGTTGAGGACCAGGCTCAGAAACCGATGGATTTGACGACTGTAACTACCACTCCCCAAAGATCTCATCTTCCCCACTTTTACTTCTTTTACTGATGAGTTTTCCTCACTGCAATTCAGATGCATCTGTTCTAACCTGGCCTGCAAGAATCAGTCTTTATCGATTGGTGTCTCCCGTGTCCTGCTCATGGCGGGAGGGATCACTTATATCACTATTGGTCTGAGCCAATAAGCTTTACTTCCTGTTCCGAGCATTGAATGTTTCTGAGGTCCCATATTTTCTTGCTAAGAATATCAAAGGTGACTGAATGGAAAAATGGCTACTAAATTGACAATATTTGGTTGTCTATCACAAACAACGTTAAAAGGGTTTCTCTGTTTGTTTTGTCTTAAGATTTGTTTGAATGCTATAAGTAAAATTGCACTGAGATCTCATTTCCTGTCTCTAGTTTTAGGCAGCACAGGCTTTGCTAAATCAAATTGCTTACCAATGGAGCAAACAATCTGACAGAACAAAGGTAAGTAAAGTTATAAACATCTGCACTGACTGACACACAGAGATCTATGATCAGAGCCTCCCAAACCCACACATATTCCTTCCTTCCAGAAGCCAGTCGTGTTAACACATTGATGGTGAGTCATGAAATGGTCACTAACACCCTGACAGCCGAGAGGGGAGTCAACACACTGTCTGTTTTTTTATAGCTTACCATCCTAAATTTTCAATCTCTCTGCATGCACACACACACACACACACACACACACACACAAAAAAAAAACAGCTGGTAAAACATTGAAGACTGAGTTGACAGTGCATCCTCACACCTGTGCTCACATGAATAATGAGATGATTCAGAATGGCAGCAGAAACTGATATGATTTCAATTTCAAATGCACAGAATCAACAGGGATCTGATCTCTGATGGTGTGAACAGCCAGCTTTGTGAACCTGAACGCAGAGTACTGAGGTCTGATTGACCTTGGATTTTCAGTGATCCGTATTATGCTGAACTTTCTCCTGCAGGAACCCATGAAGTTTGTTCAGACAAAGGGGGTCAGACCTGATGTGTGGTAGTCAGAAGCTTGTTGATAAGGCCTTCCCTTTAGGATTGGCACCTGACAAATGCCTCATTGACACCAGTTCAGGCGAGGGACATTGAGTTCCTGATGCCACTGACCTCATGCGGTTCTTGTGAATCTTTTAATTTTTCTAGATAATAGCTGGTTTTAAAGTAAAAAAAGGGATGTTTAAGATTAAAAAAATACTCGTCAGCTGCTCCTGACTCCCTTGACTACAGGAAGATTGAGAGATTAGTGAAGAAAAAGATATAAATGAAGCCTATTTGGAGCTGCAGGAGTAATGAAGATTGGCTTCAAGAACACAGACATATGTGCTAATGCTTTTATTCTAATGCTATTTCACCAACCAAACCATAACCTTCACAGTACTCTGCAAATGTCAGCTGTGATGTAGGAATTAGCATTCTGCAATGAATTCCTTTTCCTTAATATGATAGAGCAGAGGGAATTGGGCTGCAGGGAACTGAATTTGGTGCCAATTGTTGTCATTCAGCAAAAAATCAGCCAATCTAAAGAAACACAACCACTGCAGTATTTCTAACACACCCTTATAGTAAAACTTGACTGCTCAGGTAACACTTTATAACCCCAACAATACTGTCTGGTTCTCATCCCACACAACACATTATCAAATGACAGACAAGCATCTGTTAATGTGGCAGTCCTTGCTCTGCTGTGGGTCTTTGCATGTTGACGGATATATCAGAAAAAATATTGATGTCATTCCCCCCCAAAAAAGACGACAACATTTGAAAATAACTAGTGAAAACCGCAATCAACTTCACAAAATCCTGTCACTTGAGTCACAGCTGCATACTCCTCTACTCCGTCACTATTAATAAGATACTCCAATCCATCCAATGAAGTTCAAACTCCTTTACAGAACTTATCTGGACCCAAACGTTTCCTTTTATGAAGGGATGCTGCAAAATTGCCACAATCGGTCAGTGTAAAACACTAAAAAACACAACTGTGCGAGCTGATGGTTCTGCAAATAAATAGGACTTTTTGAACAATACTTTAAACAAACTACTTTAAAAAACAAGAAATGCTCCACATACAAGCGTGGTGCTTTGGTTTGCTCTGTCCGGCATGTGGCTAGAACCAGCACTGACACGTCACTGCCAGCAGCGATAAGTCCCTGCCATTTGCTTTTCCTGTTTTGAGGATCAGCCTGATTGATGGAGTTGGGTCAAAAGAATTGTTGACTGAAACATAATCCAATTAAGGCTTAAAACAGTTGATGTGATAAATGATTTGAACTGATTAAAGGAGCAACACCTGAAAGAACACATCAGGTCATGAGGTAAAAGTCTAAGAGAGCCACCGATTAAGAGCTAGAAACAAAAAAAAAGATGTTTACTTTAAGTAGATTTTCGGATGTCTGATTAATTTATTTAGAGTAAAGGTGAATTGCAGAGCTCATTAAGTAAAACAAGATTAACACAGGGAACTTTTCCCCTCTTCTATGTCACTGCAGAAATCGATGTCTGTGAGTTTTGGGGATGTGGGAGAGACAGTGCTGTCAATTAAAAGGACAGAGAAAGTTTTTCATTAGCAATATCATCTTAGTTTGACTTAAATATTTTAAAAAAAAACAATTCTTACTAAGAATTGTTTTTACTTATTTGAAGAAAATCTGCTAATGAGGTAACAGTTTTTTTTACTTATGTAATGGGGCCTGTTTTTGCAGTACGTTTGGCAAAAAAACTAAAAATGTACAGGATGAATGTTAGTGACTGCTATGTTAAAAAATATATATAAATCATGAATGTATGCATTTCAATGGTGAATAAGAGTTTTTTTATCAAAAAAGTTGACATACAGTGGGACAAAAAATTATTAGTTAGCCACCAACTGTGCAGGTCCTCCCACTTAAAAAGATGAGAACGGCCTGTAATTTTCATCATGGGTAAAACTCAACGACAATGAACGACAAAATGAGAAAAGAGAAAATCAGTGTCTGATTTTTAAAGAATTTATTTGCAAATATTAGTGGAAAATAAGTATTTGGTCATCTACAAACAAGCAAAATTTCTGGCTCTCATAGACCTGTATCAATGGCACCTGTTTGAACTCATTATCTCTATAGAAGACACCTGTCCACAACCTCAAACAGTCACACTCCAAACTCCACTATGGCCAAGACCAAAGAGCTGTCTAAGGACACCAGAAACCAAATTGTTGACCTGCACCAGGCTGGAAGACTGAATCTGCAACAGATAAGCAGCTTGGTGTGAAGAAATCAACTGTTGGAGCAATTATAAGGACATGAAAGACATACAAGACCACTGATAATCTCCCTCCATCTGGGACTCCCCACAAGATCTCACCCCGTGGGGTCAAAATGATAAAAAGAACGGTGGACAAGAATCCCAGAACCACACAGGGGACCTAGTAAAAGACCTGCAGAGAGCAGCGACCAAAGAAACAAAGGCCACCATCAGTAACACACTACGCCACTGGGGACTCAAACCCTGCAGTGCCAGACGAGTCCCCCTGCTAAAGTCAGTACATGTTCAGGCCCATCTAACGGACAGGACGGCTGATCCATGTAAATCATGTAGCAAAAAGAATTTCAAGGTCCTGGAGTGGCAAAACCAGTCTCCAGATCTCAACTCCATAGAAAATCTTTGGAGGGAGTTGAAAGTCTGTGTTGCCCCACAAAAGCTCCAAAACATCACTGCTCTAGAGGAGATCTGCATGGAGGAATGGGCCGAAGTACCTGCAACAGTTTGTGAAAATACAGAAAAGATTTGCAGCCTAGTTGCTGTCATTTCCAACAAAGGCTTTTTAACTAGGTCATTGATTTTAACTTTTATTATTGACCAAATTTTTATTTTCCACCATAATTTGCAAATAAATTCTTTAAATATCAGACAATAGGATTTCTGGATTTGTTTTTCTCATTTAGTCTCTCGTAGTTGAAATTTACCTATGATGAAAATTACAGGCCTCTCTCGTCTTTTTAAGCGGGAGAACTTTGGTGGATCTACATTTGGTGGATGACTAAATACGTTTTTGCCCCACTGTACTGTATAGCAACTCACAATTATCTATAGCAACTGCACCTGAGGTGTTGTTCTGTTTTAACAAAGGGTGTGTTGTCAGAGCTGTAACAGCATTTGTGCAAACACTAGCAGTACACACAGGTACGCACAGACACACATTTTCCATCCCTTTGCTTTCACTCACCTAAGAATATTGTACGGAGGATGCTGTTTCTGATTATCTATCACTCGCTTTTAGAGCGACATTATTGTTTACATTAAAGGGAAAAAAACGTTGAATTCAATGGACTACCTTCTACATGTTAATTGTAAAAAATATACAATCGTTTTGCCGATTTATGTAGAAAATCTTATCCAACAACTTCTCCTTATTATCTACAACCTTGCACTTGTGTTTGATGCAGTGCAGTGAAAAAAATATACACAATAACAGGGAATTTGCAAACTGGTAGTATTTTACTTTTAATTTACCTGTAAAAAGCTATGTCTGTTTGTAACAGGTAAAAACAGGCAATAACAGGTTAAAAAAAAAGTTGCAGCAGCACATTTGATCTTTTTGGTAAATCTCTGGAAACATGATGAGTTAATGTCATAATTTTATTGTCATGTTTCACTCTAAACAACAACAACAAAAGCAGGGGAATAATTGCCCCATCCTCCTGTGTGAGCTCTATACCATCCAGAGGCCACAGGACAGAAAGGTAGTTTCAGTGACTACCAGAGCAGAAGGTCATCCAAAGTTCACCCACACACACTCTTCTCGTGCTCTATTCCTTTATCGTTTAGTTCTCATGATGCCATCTTTCTTATAAAGGAACTGAAACTGAAAAATGTCCACATGTCCAAACTTCATCAACATCACACTGTGCTGCCAGAATTTTCCTCCTGCTGTACTGTTTGACCATTGAGTTTAGAAAACCACTTGGATGCTTTTAAGAAAATGTCCCGGTTAAGGAGGCCAGTTGTCCTCCTTCATAGATGAACTATGCGACCATTAATCAGCTCTCTGTAATATCCAGTTTGTTGTTCACTGGCAAGGACATTTGGCAATTTAAAGAGATCCTAGTTTTATGAATGAAATTAAAGTAAAAGCGTTTATGGAAAAGCTGATGGATGTTTTCACTCGTGGTCATGGTCATTTCTGCATTACACAGTGAACACACACTGTTCAGAGATGACTCACTCCAGAGTCATATCCTGTTCCTGTGTCAGCTGGTTTTCACCAACTGGTCCTTCAGGAAATAATGTTCTGATCCAAGAAGAGGAATTAAAGCAATACCATTATAATATAGATCTAATAACTGTAAAACCCTCAGCTCATGTTATCACTAAGGTCTACAGTACCTCCAGAACGTATATCTTTTTCTTTTGTTTTAATTTTTCATTGTTTTTATTGCTTTATTATTATAGTTTACAGACATAGTTTGTCGCTAAAAGGTTAAGTCATATAGTACATTATTTTTATAAATCAATTTTAGGATCTAATTTATCCAGGTGTATCTCAAAGAAATCTGACTGGGCTTACATATTCTCTCTTTTTTACTGCCATCGCATGAAACTTGAGGGAAAATGTAGGATAGGTAGCCATACATTTAAGTCCAGATGAACATTCTCAGGCTTTAGGCTACAACTGGAAAAACCTGAACTGAGAAATTTGTTTAGAAACCAAAATAATATTGTGGAATACTTCATATTTGCTGCATCCTACAAACACACCAGTAAAGATAGGGCTTGTAGTGACTATTGAAGGGGTAAAGTTTGGTTTATTTAAGGTTGAAAAGCATTTTCTGTGTGGAGTCTGCATACATGTAAGGGGCCTACCACTGAATGAAACCCTTAACTGAACTGGACGGACGGATGGATGGATGGATGGATGGATGGATGGATGGACTTACATTCCAGGTGCTTTTTCTTGGGTGCAGTCTGTTCGTGAGTGGTGGCTTTGCACACCGCTCTGCACACATCGGATCCAGTCAGGGTGTACTGAGCCGCGGCGATGCGGTCCGTCAGCGTCTGCCCCGACATCTTCTATCAGCTGGGTCCAAGTCCAACCTCGAATGTATGGTCCTACCCCCCCACACAGCCACGGAAACAAGCGAACACGCTCTGCAGCCTAATCCCAGCGGCCCCGAAAACACTCAAAGCGCAGTGCTGTGGTCAATAAAGGAGCTTCTGGTTAAACTGCACTTGAGGTGGTTACATAACACAACACATGGACGTTCCCCCGGATCTGCGTCTCTGACTGGAGCGTTTCTCATCCGAAGCCAGGCCAGTATCCTCGGAAGGTTATAGTCCACCGGCGGGTGGGTGCAGGGATTCAGCAGCAAAACCCTACACCCAGTTCTGACCTTAAGTCTTCCCCTTTTTCTCTCCAATAAAAGCCTTATTTTGTGTTATAATAATCCACCAGCCTCCCTGACAAACCCCGCTCTCCGATGATGATGATGCCTCCCCTCCTCCTCCTCTTCTTCCTCGTCTTGCTTCCCCCAGCCTCCTGGATAATCCTCTCCACCAGAAGCAGCCCACAGTCCCAGTGAATCAATGGGGCGTGCAGGGAAGCATCAGAGCCAGGCTGGCCTCATCATCTCCATCAGGGTCATCCCTCCACCATGCACTTCAGAGCGGCGTTCCCCTCCTCCCTCCTCCGCCTAATTCCCTTTGAGAAATGCGTCTGAGCCGGTGCACGGATGGAGGTGTTTTCGGTCAATTTAATAAGATATGTTTTAAATTTATTTTTATATATATTTGCCCTCTGACCAAATCCCGCCTCCCTCTGACGACTACAGTAACGTAAATCTACTAACCCCGTCTGCAGCCTCGTGAAGCATCGCGAGAGTTTTGCAGATGACAGAAGATCCGGCTCTGGATCATTGGACATTTCTGGAAGCACGAGGGCCCCACGCGGCAGGATGGTTTTTGAAATGTTAGGTTCTGTCATGTGAAGGTCAAATACAATCTGCTGTTTCAAAAACAATTAATTTAATCCGTAAATGCAAGCAGGAATGGTGAAAGGGCATAATTGCATTGTCACTTTCCATGGTGCTGATCTGAGCACCTGATGGGAGGTTTTAAGTTTTTTTGTTTTTTGTTTCAAAAACGTTATTACACTGTGGAATTTGTCAGGTTCTCTAAAATTCAAAAATCTATAGAGAAAGCCACGTTGAACTGTCAAATGTCACGTTGTCATCTTAATTAACTCAAAACTTTATATATTAAAATATCATATCTGCACAAGCACGATTTCTTGGAGAGGTTTGATAGCAATAACAAATCTGGAAAATGTCTGGCAAATCAGCTCAAATGAAACAAGGAAAAGAAAACTATTTCATCAGTTACAGAACCAACAGGAAACACGACACTTGATTCCACTTGCAATAAACTCCGTCTTTAAAAACTTTTACCGATCCCTTTATTCATTCCAAATAGATCCTCCTGACAATTATATTATAAATTTTCTTAATAACATCACCTTGTCCAGACCACTGAAAGAACAAATTACAATCCCCTTTTACTGAAGAAGAGCTAAACACGGCACTAACTGACATGCCAATAAAAAAGCCCCAGGACCAGACGACTTCCCAGCAGAATTTTATAAAGTGTGTTGGTCGACTTTTGTCCAATTCCCTATAATCTACCTCCAAATGTGACCTCCGCCAACATTATCTTACTTCTGAAACCTGGCAAAGATCACATCACCGTCCAGCTACCGACCCCTATCCCTGATTTATGCAGACCTCAAAATAATCTGCAAAGCTTTGACAGGAAGGCTGGAGAAGGTAGTGCCTCCCCTTGAACATTCTGACCAAACAGAAGAATGTTAGTGGAGGGAAAACATCCCTCCACTAACATGCACAGATTAATCATCCTCATAGATTACTCAACTATTTATAACAGAGAAGCAAGCATTATGTCACTGGATGCAGAAAAGGCATTTGATTGGGTTAACTGGAAACTCCTAATAACCACCACGAAAAAATTTAGTTTTGGAAAATCATTTATTAATTAATTAAAATACACCACCCTAATGCTGGTGATGATCAATGATCAAACATTTCCAAGATTTAACCTACAAAGAGGGACCAGACAAGGCTGTCCACCATCACCCTCACTGTTTGCACTCTTCATCGAACCTCTAGCCGCTGCAATTAGGCAGAGCCAAGATATGGAAGTCAGTCTTGGTGTTCTGCCTGGGCCCGTGCGGCCGTGATGCCCTGCGCTGGGCCCAGCGCCCCGGGGTCCACGATGCATCCACAGTGTAGGGGAGAAGGGTATTTCTCCTTTTTAAACAAAAATGTTTTTAGGGGGATTTTTAGGTGTGTTTTTAATGAATTCATTGGGATGTGGGGGCGTCCTGTGGACCTCCCAGGCCCCAAATATACACCTTGTGCGTCAGAAGATTCACAACCCCCCAGTGTAACAGTGAAATCTGTCCAACTCAAGAAGCCTTCAGCTCTCATCTCTTTGCTCAGCAGTACAAGTTAAAAAACAACAAAACATTTGTTTTTTAAAAGTAATTGGAATGTACAAACAATGGTTATAAAATTGATGTATGGAATTAGTTAATCCCTTCAAGTATGACACATTTTAGTCTAGTTTCCTTGTCAAGTCCTACATTTGCTTCAGTCTGGCTGTCACAGTTCAGACACAAATGACCAAAGGATTCAGTGATACCCCAGTAACTAAAATACAACACTAAGCAGATAAGATATTTTTTCTTAATAAAAATACTAAGGGTGAAGCTTAAATCTTCTTCTAGATGTAGTTCATCAGTCAAGGACAGTAAATAAATGAAATGAACTTGTGTGTTATTGTAAAACATACCTGTTAGCCAAAAAACCTTTGTTGTAGTCATTGGCCCGATGCAAGAAGCAAATAAAACAATCCATACAAGGTAAACCACATTCACAATGATTGGTCACAAAAAAGACTAATAAAAAAAATAGAAAAGGTTTCATGTAAAACAAGAGTATGTTTGAAACACTATTTTGTATTTTAAAGTAGTCTCTGCTGAATTAGTCTGATCGGTTGACAAAAAGTTTGCAGAATCAGCTATTAGGAAAACCAACGGTTTTGAAAGATGAAAAGCTTCTCCAATTCATTTACTTACTTAATGGGACAGCTTCCTTTTTCACAAACCAATAAAATGGGTAAATCCCAAAAAATGGAATCTTCTAAAGGGAGCTGAACACTTTGAGGGAAGGGTTTGCTTAAAAAAAAGCCTCCAGGATTTACACAAACAGAATGTTAATAAAAAATAAACAGCTCATGCAGCTTTCCCATTAGAAATCTTTTTTTTATTAAGTTACATCGATATGGAATGGCACTTGGTCCAGAAGGACCCACATGAAATGTTAAAACTCATCAAAGTTCTCTATATACAAATATTTAAAATTAAATACAGTGGCTTCTGAAAGGGATTCATCATAAATACAAAAAGTACAAATTGTTCTCCCATTTGTATCCCCTATGTTTTTGAGTGAACCGTCTGAAGTTCCTTCCTAGTAGTAATAACCTCCTGCTCCTCCTGCTTGCGGTTTCACGTTTTGATAAGACCGTCTAAAAAGTCTTTCTCCACCATTTCCTCGATGTTCTGTCGCGCTCGACTCCAGAAGACCTTCTGACTCTCCAGCTTGTGGCCCTCCTTGAGGCTAGGGAAGGAAGAGTCACTGGGGTTTTGGGCGTGGGCTGAATTGGAGCGGCTGCTCGCCTTGCTGTTAAACACCTGGCTGAGCAGGTTGAAGAAGGGCAGTAGCTGCTCCATGCTGCGGATGATGTACAGGGTCAGCATCAGGTGTCCCGGCTCCCAGGTCAGAGTTTTGGTTGAACAGTCCTCCTCTGGGTTTTTCTGAGGGGGGGGGGGGGGGGGACAAACGCACAGTAAAATAAGATGACTTATTCCAAAACCTACTGTCAGAGAGGGAGGAAGTTGTACCTTCGCCCGTTTCCTCAGAAGCTTTGCCAAACGGACCACATATGGCTTAAATTCTCTCTGATGAGTCCCCTGACGCCTCACTTCCATCCCTGAATCATCCGACGCCTCAGGGACGAAAGCCCAGCGGTACCTGCAAAACCACAGCATTTTTAGTTCTTTTCACTTCAACAGGTTTTTCTTCAAAAGCGCTTTGCAGGTGCGAGTTAGATCCCTGCTCACATCTGAAACTGCGGCAGGCTCTCAGGGGGAAGGGCCAGAGCCAGATCCAGGAACTTGCAGGCAGAGAGGTACAGGTTGAGCCAGCGCTGACTGTTGTAGGAGGTGGAGAAGCCATTCCCTCCTGAGTAGGTGGTTTCCAGGCCAGCAATAGAAGGCCCTGATGATCTGAGGACCAGCAGGACAAAGAAATCTATGAACGACTCCAGTCAAGGCCAGTTTATACTTCACAGCGATCAGCCATCGCACCCAGAATCTAGTTCGTACTAATGTTGGTTCATCTACGATGGATTTCTATGTGGTGTTTATCGTGGCGGACATCTTGCCCAAACACTTGCTTCATCTGCGAACGCACAAAAAACTTGAAATAAAAAAAGGGGCGAATTGCTTCCTCTAGGGCTGCAAGATTTGAGATTTCTCACATCTTTCCAGTGACTGGCTCTAGTTTCCATCTAGTTGTCCGCTCTCTCTGTGTTTCTCTGTGTCTGTGTATGACGATAGGCATTTCCTACTTTCTTCAGTTAAGTTTTCATCATCTGCAGCGTTAAAAAAGATACTTTTCGGGACAGAGTTTGCTCCACCGTCATGTACTGTAGTCCCTGAAATAAATTCAAGTTAAATGATGCGATTTGCACGGTGGGTGTAAAATTCCAGTCGCCGACTATGTAATCACATTTCCCAGCAATTGAAGGGATTCTTCTCCAATGGCCCTGCGACGCCAGCGATTACAAATCCTATTGCTGTGTAAACCGGCTCATTAACACCAGAGATGTCACCGGCGACACCTAAGTGAGACACACTCTTTGACATGCTGTCACTCTTCCACCGTTTTTGCGATCAACGCAAATTGGCTGATTCTAACACAGAAAAGCGTCACGCCAGCAAAGTTACGGTAGTAAAGTTTACTAAATTTATGCTAGTAAAGTGTTGTATAACAGCGGAAAGTTACTTTTCTCCACATCAGAATCAGCGGAGTGCATGAACACTTCATCACTTTATAGTATTGCGTAACAGTGCGAGGGTCTTCTCCACATCAGAATCTGTCAGAATTATGTTGCGTTACAATTGAAAAACGATATTTGAAAAACCATCAACGCTGGAGCTAAAGGGAAAAAAAAAATGCTCATCCACAGCTGTCACTCAACAGGTACTGCACCTTGTGATGTCCTCATCTGCGATCAGCTCCTGCTCCATCAGTAAGAAAACCTGAACCTACAGAGGATTACATGCCAAAGTGGGAATGAGTGTGTGTGTTATGAAGCAGAGGGAAGCCACAGAGCTGGGCGCCTCGTCCCTACCAGCTCGGTGATCATGGTGGGCCACAGCGAGGTGAGGTGCTGAGGGGACATGCGCAGCAGCAGCACTCTGAAGAACAGGAAAACCTGAGCATGAAGGATGGGCACCTGGGGCAGACGCAGGCTCTCAACCAGACGCTCTGAACAAAACGCACAAGTCTGCTTTAGTGAAACAAAAAACACAAAGGAAAAGAAGCAGCCAAGACCTTCATCTGTTCATCACATCTGTTACAAGGACTACTTAAGGACCCACCCTGATGATAATGGTGTTTTTAACATGTTCTTGTGGTGTTTTTCTGATGATAGACGACATCATAAACAAAAGGAGGGGGGTGAGGTTGTTCCACGCCAACAACTTTGAGCCAAATTTCTGATAAACTACTGCTGCTCTGCAGAAACTGTCCAAGAACACAACAGGTTTTCTCTTTTTGTGGCTAAAAACGACATTATTATAATTAAAAGACCACTGGGAATGCTTTCACTATAGATCGAAAGATGGTCAGAGTGGGCCTGGAGTTTGACAGGAATGGATTTGTTGCTATCAGGGCTTTCACATATAAATAACTCCAAGTCTTTTTACTTGAATCACTTTAAAAAAAAAAAAGAGTAAATGACTTTTAATCCAACAAAGCGGCCTCTAAGCTACAGTCAATGTTGACCTGTGATAAATGGGAGTGTTTACCCTGGATGTCCGGCAGGTATTTCTGGTATTGGTCGACTTCGCTGCTGTAGATGGTAAAAGCCAGCCGCTTGAGCAGCATGGCTCTCTGCTCCAGCTCGGCATCTCTGTTGGTGAACAGACTCAGAGAGCTGCTCTGGGCCACTGCCACCCGAGCTAAAGGCAAACGAGACCAAAGGTTACATCATTCTGCACTTCTTTTCTCTTCAACGTTTACATCCCACCGCTTCCTTGCACTCTTGTTCATGAATTAAACGAACACGAGTCTTCACTGACTGAAGGAAAATGTTTATATTGTTGCTCTGAAGCAGAAATGATTGAAACATTAAATTAGTGAGAAGTGAAACGCTTACTCATGAGGTCTCTGAATGTAGTTTTATCATGAGTCATCAAGTGGTCGATGATGGCTCTCCAGCTAAAAAACAAGACAGACTTGATCAATAACACAAAGACAGCGACAGCTACAGCGGTTTGCTTTCTCCTGCTTACTGGCTGACACAGGAAGCATCCATCTGGAAGAAGGTGTGGTCCATGAAGAGGTCAAAGGCCTCCTTTTTCCAGGCACGGCGAGTGTACTGGTACCCACTCAGACTGCTCAAAAGCTGGATGCAAGCGCGGTAGCTGGGGGCGTTGTGGGCACTGCCAGGAGATACATGAAAAACAGCTCTTAAAGCTGCCACTTTTACAAGTTTCATTCATGAAAGCTTTCCACTGAGAGGCATCACTTCCTTCTAATCAGTTTTTGTTTTATGATCAGATGAATCATGACTGGAAGTGGAAGCCGTTTAAAATGATGGAAGAAAAACAAGGAGCTCATTCACACCTGTGGTTACGGAGGTAGGGCACTACGTAGTGCATGATGTTAATCAAGAGCGGAATGACCTTCTCCTTCTCATCGCTGTAGAACACCATGTCCAGGAGATGAGCCAGCACCTGAGGAACCATTACTCAGGTTATCAGACTTCTTTCAGTTCAGTAGAAATGACGCTGTTAGGGAGAAGCTTGATCAATGAATCCTGACTTCACAAACCATATTATTGCAAGCATAAAATTGTTCTAACGCTTGAATCTTTAACATCGTCAGCGCCAGTAAGCACAGACAGACCTGCTTCTGCAGCGGTAACAACCGCTCAGATGCAGCAAGCACACATCCCAACTGAAGGAAGGGATGGACAGTTTCTAATTTGATATGAAATTGGCTGTGGAGCAGCTCTGAGGAGAGTGCTGTTGCTCCACGAGGCTGAGGCTGAAAGCCACAGGTCCAACACCGCTTGGAGACGGAAACCAACTGGAGGCGTGATGGAGATAAAAACAGAAGCAGAGTCGTTGAGTCCCAGACGCTGGAGTTTTACCTTGGCCAACAGAGTGAGGGCGTGAACGCTGTACACTGATGGAGTGAAGCTGGAGGCCTCCATCACTGTGAGCATCAAATCTACAACACACACATGCCAAACGTTAGCAGAGCAGCAGCAGCTACAAAGAACATGCACATATAGGGGGGGGGGGACATGTTTATAATTCTGACATTGTTAAAATCTGATTTTCTGAGGCACTTGTTTTCTAAAAGACCCACTCTGACCAAAGTGGTGTTTTTAACATGAGACATATAAAGAAATTACGCTCGAAATGATATTTCTTTATTTTAATTGTTGTAAATCAGGAGAAGTCCACAGATCTCTCAGCCTCAGATCTGTGGACTCAGTGATTTCTTTTGAAAAGCAGCTAAAATTCCATCGTTTTAAAATTGCTTTTTCATAATTCTTTTGTCCATATTCTGTGTTTGATAGTGTTTTACTGTGAAGCACTTTGTGATTTTTATCCTAGAAAGGGGCTATACAAATAAAGTTTATTGTTATTATTATTACTAGAAGACAAAAAAAAACACAATTTAGAGTCATTTGTTACATAGAAAATTCTCTACAAGCTCCCTGCTCCAAACTTTTAGCGACAGGGAGGGGAAGGGGGGCGGGTTACACCTCGCCAATTAATTTCTAATGAACTCCTGCCGCTCTGCAGAAACTATGTCCTCCAAAATCCTATAGGATATTTGATTTAGCCTAAAAACGGCATATTGAGGATTAAAAAAAGACCACTGGGAACGCTTCCAAAATAGATCAAAGGCTGATGGGACCTTAAAGACTGATTCATGCATTCTGGGTCAGCGCCGACATTGGCCGGGCTTGCTTTCAAGTTTTTTCAGAAATGTTTGTAAACCTTCCACGTCAGCTTCCAGGTTTGTTCCATCCACGACGATCTGAGGAGATGGCTTCACTTCCAGGTTTCTCCTCAGCCAGGTGGTTTGCTCCAGAGAGGAGCCTGCAATGGTTCCGATGGCCTCCACCACCTTATGGGTGACGTCCTGAGGACAGAAGGGGTTTTCAGCCATCACTGTGATCCTTTCCATCAATTACTTCAACCTTACAGCTCCACGTTGATGCCAATCTGTTTTATTTCTTTTTTTGTGTGTGTATGTTGCTACATATCACACCTTTTGTGCCTGAAGAGCTTAGCTTCTTCTTATTTTTGACCAGAAGAACTAATGAGCACGGCTGTCTTAGTCTTGTTGTTTGTTCCAACATCTCAGGTTAGCATCAATCAATTGTGTATTATGAAATGCTTTTGGGCTAATAAGCTCATCCCATTGTCGTTGGCATGTATTTTTAAGCAATAATCTGTCATTTCAATATTCAACCACAATCTATCCAAATCAGTTTCCCTTAGACTCTACTTTTTTAGGGTAGAGGGTAAAGGAGTTGTTGCAGTGGATACCTGTAGCTCTCGTTGGTCCTTTTTGCTCTCCAGATTGGGGTTCTTCAGAATGAATTCATTCAGAATCCTAATGCAAGGAAATTAAATTCAGTTCATCAAATTATTTAAATTAAATGTCTGCATTTATAAAAAAACAACAACAACAGGGAACCATAAACAGACAAGTATAAAAAGAAAAATGCTGGTTATTCTTTTCAATGGCGTCGGGTGGATGTCAAGCAGGAAAAACCGACCCCAGAATGAGGAACTGTCCAGGAGCAGGCAGGCCCAGCTGGACCGAGTCCTTCAGCAGAACCAACAGGGGCTGCCAGCTGTCCACCAAGCTAGAAACAGGGATCCTATGACAATGCAAAAAGGTTGCTGTGGTTAGAAAACAGGACCGCTGCACAACATTAAAACAACAGGAAACGTGAAGCAGCGCCCTCACCTCTGCACATATGCATAGAAAAACTGCAGCATGCACACCTCCAATGAGAGGTGCTTCTGAGGAGCCGAGAAAGAACAGCATATGAAAAAAAGAGAGGCTAAAAAACAAGTTTAGAGACACGTCATATTTTTAATCACAGCTTTCATCAGGAGATGTGAACTCCTCACTACGCTGTATTAACTATTACATTTGAGAGCAGATAAGAAGAAATAGAAATTCCTTTCTCTAATGAAATCAGGGGCAAGCATCAAAGCTAACCTTGTCCTTAGCGATGGCGGGCGGCTGCTTCAACACCTCTTTGACCGTCTGGATGACAGTCTCTGTGCGCATGGCACTCACTGAACGCACCAGCTCCACCAGCAGCAGCTGCTCCTCAGTGGCTGCAGGAATCACCTGAAAGAACAGGTGGATGAAAGCTTTGCACCAGATCTGACCGCTGTTATGCTTCCTCTGAAACACAGACATGCATCTGTCCTACGTCTGTGTGCTCTAATGTTGAATTTAAGCCAACCTAAACAAGCATGCAGAACTTCTTTCTTTCTTTTTAGGAATATGCCAGTTCAAAGCCTTCTTGTAAAGAAATTAAAGAAACTATGGTAAAAGGTGGAAGAGCTCCTGTCCCAAATAAAGGCATTATTAAACAGCACCAACCTAAGATGTGAGGCCTTAAAAAACTGTAATTTCAATGCTTTAAATGCAACTAATATAAATAATCATAACTTACTCTAAATTCTATTAAGAAATTATTTACAGTTGGAAAAAAATCATTTTTTTAATATCTAAATATGTAGATATATTTATGCTTAAAACAGAAGAAAATGTGCCTGTTTTATTAATATTTTTCCTTAGATCAAAATTACACAGATCAGAAATCAAACTTTTACTTCCTATTTCCCAAATTGCTCAAAACTCTTCAGCAAAACTGATTTCAGTCAAGTTAAGATGTGGGCAGATCTTCACTGTACCTTGTTTCGGACTGGAGCTTTGATTTGTTTCCTCTCATTCCAAACGTAGGCTATTGCTGCCATGAAGTGAGCACCGTGGTTCATGGAGATTGGACCCAGCAGTTCCAAAATCTGCTGTCTGAGATTCTGCAGATGACATACTTGACTTTACTATTTTATAGTATTCTGTGGTGAGACTTTTAGCGTGTAACAATCAAGCAAACTGTAAGATACCTTCAAACTAAAGTCTGCCTAAAGTCTGGTGTCCTGCTTGCTTTACTATGAACCTTTCCACTGTAGCTTCTACAAAACGGATCCAGATCAATAGAAACCAGCAGGACACTGGACCTCGAGGCCTGGCATTTGAAACCCTTGCACTATAGGGTACACCCCCTGCATATTTTCTAAAAGCCTTGATCCAATTAAACTTCAGAATGAGTGGGCAGACAAATCTAAACGCCAAAAGTAATCCTTTAAAAGAAAACTGTAACTATCTTTTCTGAAAAACATGTTTGTTCATTTTTTCCTGATACTTTGTTATATTTTATTAGTAGATAGTACCTTTGTGGAGCCCAAGTTGATGTTGGACATGGAGGCGGCTGAGGCGGCAGCAGGTTTGTCCGAGCTGTCGGCTTGGTGGAGAATGCTCCACAGGAGGGTGACGGAGGTCATGATGGTGTGGAGGATGGACAGGATGCCTGAGCGGGCCTCAGTCAGGTGCTTCTGGTCAACACTCACCTGTAACTGAACGGCACAGCAATCATTAATGCTGACACTAGAGCCAGTCTACAGGCCTTAAATAGAATCTTATTGTCAAAATAATAATTAAAAAAAACAAAAGCTTGTGAACTTCAGCTCCCATCACATACTGCCCTCACCTGGTGGTACTGAGAAGTGGGATCCAGCAGACAGGAATGAATAATGGTCGTCACCCCCTCCAGGACAGTCAGAATCAGGTCAGGGGGAATACAAAGGGCCATCCACTGTGGCCTGACAGATAAACAAAAAGAACCCTGAGTTTATGAGATGATAAAGGGCTCCCTCTGGTGATCAAACTGTGATGTTTCCCTCCAACATGTGCCTGTGTGATAAGATAAAGAAGAAGATCCAGACTTTAATACCTGATGTCAGTTAGTCCCGTCTCATAGCGGTACTGCTGGAGAAGGTTGTCCAGGTTTCTGCAGAGCTGCAGAGTGACTGAAGCCACCACCCTCCCCAGCACCCTCCCCATGTAAGGCAGGGAGGCTGTGATGAGTTCGATCCACTGAGGATGCATCTTACAGGTGTGGTGCTGATGCAGGGCCCTAATCACCGCACACAGAAACATGCCCTGTGCTGTGATAGGCTGCCCATGAAGGTACTGCAGTGAAGTCATTGGCTGCTGAGGGTTGACATGCTCCACCTCTCCACCTAAGACCTCAAACCCCACCCCACTACTGCCCCCTGCTCCTCCCCCTCCTCCCACAGACCCTCCGTCTCCTCCCTCGTCAGCCGGCAGCAGAACCCTGTGCTCCAGCACTATCAGGCTATGCAGCAGTCGGAGCAGCTGGGACTGGACGGCGCTACAGCTGTCCATCTGGTCCTCCGATAGGTTGATGACGCTGTCCTCTGACAGGCCCTCCTCCACCGCGGCGGTGTTCACCCCGGCTGTCCGCTGCTCGTGCCATTTCTGCGCACTGAATATGGAGGAGAGCAGGCAGTGGAGAACCACTTTCTGAACTTTACACTTTGAGAGGACATCGCTGATAAAACTGGCAAAGCCCTTGGCCGAGCCCCCGGTGACTTTGGTGAGCTCGCTGAACAACAGCGTTAGGACTTCCACACTGGTGAGCTGCATGGCTCGGTTTCCCACCAGGTCTTGAGGGCCTGCTTTGACATGGGCAGAGTAGTAGCTTCTTAGAAAGTATAGACAGAGAGATATGATGATCTCCAGGTACATGGCGCTACGGAATGAGTGGGAATGAGAGTCCTGGGGAATGGGGCAGTAAAAGTCTTTGCCCATGACAGATACTCTGTGACGGGCAAACAGGTTCTGAAGCAAGGAGAGCTGCGGAGTGTAGGTGTTGTTGATGCTAGTGGTGGAGATGGCGCTCACGAAGCCTGAGGGAGCAGCTCGCAACATTGCTGCGATGGCCGTCAGGGCGTGCAGAGTCCTGGAGGAGTCGTACAGCTGGAGGTAGAGCAGAACGTGCTGGTAGAGAGGATGGATGTTAAAACGAGGTGGGGTAGAGGACGGCCTATGCCCTGTGACACTGACGCCACCAACAGCTCCTCCTGAGCACCCGCTCGGTGACCCGGTGTCACTCTCAATCTCAGACACCTCACCCTCCCCACAACTGTACCAGTTCTCTAAATCAAGGCTATCCCCAAAGAAGATACTGGCTGGACGCAGCTTTTCGGCTTGGTTTGCGGCTCTTCTCTGCTTCTCCTCTTCTTTCCTTTTCGTCTTCTTGATCTTTGGCTTTGCCCCCGGAGACTTTTCTGCCAGCCTCTCCATTATCTTCCCCTTCAGGCTGAGCTGAGTGCTGCTGTGGCTGCGCTTCCGCGTCTGAGAGTCATCCACCTGAAGGTTGTGGTCTGGAGTGGCCGGATCAGAGATGTCTGGCAATGTCACAATGGAGGGAGAGGAACTGTGGCGGACAATGCCCTCTTTGTGCTGCTCCTCGGTGACAGAAAGAAACTCTAAAGTGCCTCCAGCTAACATCTCTGGCAAAGTCTGGTGGCTGGAGCACTGAGGAGGACAGAGGTCCAGACGGAGACCAGTGGAGGTGTCTGATGATGCGCTATCAGAATCAGTCTGGGGCCAATTTTCCGGCTGAGATGAGACTTCAGTGGACTCCTCGTCCATCATGTTCATAACTCTGTCTATGACATCATTTAAGACGGACGATACAGCTTCCTCCAGGGAGTTGTCAGACGTGCCTTCTGAAGAACCGAGCTGCCCTTCAGAGCCGTTCACTGAGCTGCTGACCCTGTCCGCCTCCTCAAAGCTGCCGTTTTCCACGGTTGGTGAAGGAGATCCACTAGACTCTGAGCCCTGCAGCTCCCCTTGCTGCTCACTAGGTTGGTAATCAACAGCTACTTGGAGGTTCTCACTACTTAGACTTAGAATGGACAAGCTGTCACTTAAAGGGTTAACAGTCAGACAGAAGGGCTCCATGTCGCTCACTGCCAGGCCGTGGAGCTCCTCCTGTCCGAGCCTTTCACCTCGGAGCTGACTGAAGTCTGATGAAAACAAGAAAGAAAACAATTTTGTTTCCATTGATTAAAAAAAATTATATTCTGCTACAAGAAGACAGTACAAACAGAATAAAAATAAAAAAATAAAGTTGTTGTGCTTACTTTCGGAGAAGCGGGATTCTCTGGCATAAATGGGATCTGCTGGATCCTGATCAGGATCAGAGAACACACTGGCCAGGTGGCGCTGTGCTTGCACCTTCTGGATGGAAACTCTGTGAGTCTTAGGGTGGAGCAGGAGGAGAAGAAGAGGCTCCAGCACCCGAGCAATGTCATGTCTCTGAAGGACCTGACTGATCCACGCTCGGCCTACTGCACTAGTGCACGGATCCCAGTAGCTCAAGCTGTCGAGCATGATGAAGAGAGACCTGGAGGACAGCAGGAGGAACCGTGAGGAGTGGACACATGAACAAACCGCCTCTTCTGTTCATTCTGAAAACCAATCTACCTGTCAAATGTGCGACTGAAGGGAGAAGACTTCGTGATGTTCAAATCTCGAGTTAAATGCCACAAAACGGAGAACTTCACATGCGCCTCCAACCGAATCCTCTGAAAGAGACAGAAGTGTTGTGAGAAGAGTGTGGGGAAATAAGAAACCCAATGATGCCATGTCGTTACAAGTAGGGACGTCCCGATCTGATCGCGTGATCGGAAATCAGGGCCGATCATGTACTTTCAGACTTTCCAGGCTCGATGGAAATTGGATGTTTCATATTTTTGGATATTTCAGACCAGAGCTAAAGAGTTCAAGCTTATCATTACCGCTGAATACTCTGCTAGAAGTCTGCATATCATGAATGGATCACAACAGGAGGCGCACAAAAACAGTTTGGTAAAGTTAGTATTCACAGAGTCCGAATAATGGGCTCAATATCTTTTTCAATAAACAATTTTAACTGACAGCAAGTGTTTCTATTGGTTTCTCTTAAGGCAAACAACGACCTAAAAAAAGGCATTTCAAAGTAATCGTTTCTTTTTAATGATAATTAAATTGTCTGAGAGATGGCAGACAAGAGACTGTCTCCTAAGTAATCAGGAAAAAGTTATTAAAAAATGTCTTAAAACTAATTAATGCTTACATTGATATGAGCTAGTCATGAATTATAATCATCATATTTAAAGTCATCAATTTTTCAAGATTTTTAAAAGAGATATTTAGCACATGTGATCAAATAATGTATGTTCAATAGCTCTGAAGACACTAAAGCTACAGTCACCAAACTTTCTCATATGACTCATTATAACCTAGTTTTACTAGTTAATAGTTCACTATATTCCAACTAGAAGTTACATTATTGTTAAAAGAAAGGTGTTAGACGATAAAATTATAATCAAATAAAAATAGTGACAAACTGGATCTGTTTATTTTGAATGATCATAGTTTTGAAATATGTTACAGAAGTAATCAGCAATTCAGATCGGGACTCAGTTTCAGCAAATACTGAAAATCAAATGACCTTTTTAGAGTTCATACATGCAGTCTTTGGTTTTCATAGGATTTTTTTAGTAGATATTATTTGTTAACTTCCTGAACATGTCTCTTTAGGGCAAATCAACAGTTGTGTTTGTATAATAGTCCTTCTGAGTGATCTTCCTGATATGCTTGGTTAAAAGGTTTTTATCTGCTATCATTTGAAGTTGAACATCTTCAGTTTTTCCCACCTCACTGTTGGCTTTCATCCTCTACAACAGTGTTTTTCAACCAGTGTGCCGCGGCACACTAGTGTGCCGTGGGAGATGGTCAAGTGTGCCGTGAGAAATTGCCCTCATTAACTGATCTAAAAGCATTTCCCATCTCCAGGAAATCAGCTCTTTGTTCATCCAAACAGGCCCTGATAAAACACTGAGAAGTTAAGAATATGAAATATCATAAAATTATTTTTTCTTTTTTTTATATGATTCTATTAAAGACATTTTGATAAGAATAACGGGATACCGTGATTTAGCTGCAGCTATAACTGTGTAAGGACAAGTCCCGCCCATTTAACTGTCTCCACCAATCATTCTTGAAGGCTTAATCACATGTCATCAGTCTGACCAATCAGAAGTGGTTAAAGTATTCA
Organism: Oryzias latipes; assembly: GCF_053564925.1. Taxonomy (NCBI): domain Eukaryota; kingdom Metazoa; phylum Chordata; class Actinopteri; order Beloniformes; family Adrianichthyidae; genus Oryzias; species Oryzias latipes. The sequence continues at coordinate 5,835,051 of NC_136252.1, read as the reverse complement.
CTTCCTTGTTTCGATTTAGCGCAAAAAAGTCTCTCTGTTCTAACAAAAATACCAGCTAAAGCTCGTCTTTAGCGGTGTAGCTTTCTACAAAATCTGGTATCAGACTGGAACAAGTGAACAAAACCATGAAGCTCAAAGACGCTGGTCTTTCTGCGGTCGGCGGATTACGGGCACTACATCTCCCATGATGCAGTAAAGTGACTGTCTTAGCGCACAATGAGTCTCTCCTCTTAACGTCTTAAAACAACGAACACACATCAAACAGTTTTTGAATCTTTTGACTTAATTTTTAATACATCTTTTAGAAAAAACAGCTGCAGCGTCCAGCGTTTTCTGCAACAATTACCACAAAAATGCATGTGAGATTACAGAGCGGCTGTAGATCAATACAGACTGAGCTTTTTCTTTTTTTTTATTTATCTATTTTTTTGGATGCTGGTGTGCCGCGGGATTTTTGTCAAGGTTAAAGTGTGCCGTGGCTCAAAAAAGGTTGAAAAACACTGCTCTATAAACACATCCATTCAACTGTTTTCTCTTTGTAGCTTCAGTTTTTCAGAAAAGTGCATGTGACTTATTTAACATTTCTGTCTTAACCTTGTGCTGTTTCACAGCTAAACCCGCCGCGTTTTTTAAGTTTGGGCAGAAACTAAAGAACCCAGAGTGCTGACCTTGTCCTTGTGCATGAGTTGCTGGCTGATGACATCCTCGCAGATGCTGGATGAAGGAACCAAGTTGTGAAGCTGGTAGAAGAGCTCCACGCTGCGTTGGTGATGCTGAGGTGTCCCTTCACTCAGCTGGTGCCACAAGATCAGAGCCACGCTCTGATGACAGACAGAGAACGGATTTTCAAACGGAATCAAGCCTGACAGAAGCATCCTAAAACTAATTCTACCTTAAAAAAGTCTGTCCTTTCTGCAATGTGCTTCAGGATTCCCTGAGTGAGCGGAGGCCTGATGATCACAGCAACTCGACCCTGACTGGGACTCGTGGTCTGTGTGGAGTCAAAGCTGCTGATGCCAGAAGCCACGCTCTCTGCTGTTACCATGGCAACCGACTGCGTCAGCCCTATAAGGTCCATGAGCAAGGAGATGGCTGCACCCTGGAGGCTGAAGTCATTGGCCAGGCAGCAGGCATCCATCAGTGTCTGCAGCCACACAGGCAGACGGACCTCCTCGGTATCTGTATGGAGAAGACACGACAGCAGCTGCTTATCTGCCACTCATAAGACTTTTCACAATAATAAGATTTAAATGCAAAACACAGAAAATTCACAAATATATAAATGGATCATGGGTGATCACTGTTGAGCGGTTAAAGGGGCTTTCTCAGATTAAAGAGCAGGGCACTTCAAGACTAACCAAACGGCTCTTCCAGAGTGGGTGATGATTTCAGGTTTCCCTCTGCGATGTAGACCGGGAAGCTGGAGCATTCCAGAAAGAGCTGGCAGGCAGCAGTGAAGGCGGCAACAAAGTCTCTGGGGATCGTCTCAAGTGCTGCGTGCGAGTCACAGTACGGGGAGCCCTCTAAAGGGAAGGGGTCCATCAGCTCCCCCCCCTGACCCTCAGATTGATCCACCTGTCCAGGAATGATGTACAGGATGATGAGACGGGACAGAAACTGCTGAAAGTGCTCCAGGCAGCACTGCATGACGGGTTTGTCCAGAGGCTGACACAGGCCAGAGGATCGAGCTCCTGCTCTGAGCGTAGACGGGGGGGTTTGCTCCGACTCCTCTGGGCCATCTTCCTGGTACTGGACAAAGTCTGTAAAGCCAGTTTCAAAGGAGTGACCTCTCAGGGGGGTTTCTCCTTCAAACACCTCCACACTGTCATGGTCCTCCAAAGTGGGGTGGAGAGCCTATAGAAAGAGGAGGAGGCACACGAGAAGAGTGAATATGTAAAACCCCCAAAATGTAAATTATTATCATCATAAATTTATGTGACAATATTTACTTGTAGAAAAGCACAACCGGAATTAAGATTCACCGGTTCATTTGACTTATTTTCTATTTTAAAAACATAAACACGAGGAATTTTAGTGGCCTTATTGCTCAAAAATTAAACAAGGATCACTTCTTTAGCTTGGATTTGATTTTGGTTTATTGCATTTTCAAATCTCGGGGTGAGATGCACCAAAAACAGTAAAAAAATAAATAAAAGAAAGACTTTGTGCTACACCATCTACTACTACATCTGCTGCATTGGGATAATCCTGTGAGACACGAGGTTATTTTGAAGGAAAGTCATGGGAACCTCTGTCAAAAGTTATTAACTATTGCATGTTTGTTTTTAAAAAAAAAAGCATTTTTCATTTCTGTTTATGTTTTATTTATACCAATAAAAGGATGGGTTATGTATGTTTAAATTAAAAGTAGCGATGATATTAATCAGGGTCTTATTTTTCTAAAGGGTGAAGTAAGACTGTGGCTCCTACAGGCTCATGGTCAGTGAGAAACCAACCAAAACGCCTCTTTAGATGCTTAAGCTTGCAGACCCCTGATCTAAGAGGAAAGGCTTTCTGCAATGACTAAATGTTAATCTAATACTTTAGCTTTCCTTGGTTTTGTTCAACTTCAAAGGGGAAAAAGTAAATGTAAATGCTGAAATATTAAGAAAAATGCGGTTTACTGCAGGTCAGTAATGAGCTAACAGTGACACAAAGTTAGAGACCTGTAACTCGGCCACCTGAACAGCTGTGCTGCTCACATCTACAATGTACTTACAGCAACAGGGCCAGACCTCAGCGATTCATATGGACTGAATGTTGCATGAAGGACAAACTGAAAGATTAAAGTTCTTCCAGTTTTTGATGACAGCGTTTCCAGGACCTAAAGCTGTTGGGCGTACACTTTGATCACAGCGACGTGTGCGTTCTGCAGCCTGGACTCAGGTGGCACATTGGTTAGAAGACTCTACGTCCCATGGGGTCGAGGGTGGGGGTGGGGGCGGAGCGGCGGGACTCGGTGGATGTGTTCTGGATGTTTTCCACTCTAATGGGTGGAGCACATCCAAGAGACCTTCCGTGCTCGTTGTACTCATCACAAATAAAAGCAGGCTGGGCTCAGCTGTCAGGTCACCTTCTTGAGTCTTTGGAGTTTACCTGAAGCCCTCCTGCTTCTGCCCACCTCCACCATGAATCCTCTGAGCCTTCATCCACGGCTCACTGGCTTTCAAAACATTTAAACAACCTAGCTGCTGGACAGGAACCAAAAGAACCACTACAGACCAAATAGAATAAGTCTTCAAACACTTTGTGTCAAGGGGGGCCCCAGGGGACGGGCACCCAGCCAACCATGCTACAGGCTCGGGGGGCCAGCATGAAGCGACAAGGAGCCCTGTTCTCAGACCGGGGAACACCATCAGAGCTCAGACAAATGCATTGTGGGTAATATTTAAGGGGAAGGAGCCTGCAGGGTCAAAGTAGGCTTTGATGCTTTGATGTTGATTTTTTTGCTTCCACTTTTTTTTAAAGGGAAGGGGGGGGGGGATACATATTTTAAATGCTAATTTTTATTTATTTATACAAACTACTAAAGTAAACAAAAACACATTTCAGATTCACATCACTCCAGTTTCTAGAAGGAATTCCAGCGATCCTCTGCCACCCTCCTGGGGCCCCTTCACCGTGGAAAAGACGCCACCATCGCCGCCGTAAAACAAGCGGCATAATGGTGTACATAAAGACTTGTTTAGGTCGTTTGACTGGACACACCAAGGCAAAGCTAACTGAATTTATAAGATTTTGCTCTTCCCGCCGCTCGCTGGAGGCTGCGATCAGCTGGCTGACACCTGTCATCGGCTTCGAGGAGCTGTCAAACGCCTGCAGGCCCTGCTCGCCCCGCCCGCGCCGCCAAGGGGTAAACCCCCGCAATCTATGGCCTCTGCGCCGGGATTTATGGGGATCCTGGTGGTCTGAAACTTCAGGAATTTAAAAATTCTACATTTAGTATTTAGAGTCTTACATGATCAAGCTCCGACGTACATATCTGACCTTTAACCCCATATTCTTCGGCCCGATCCTTGAGGTCTTCCAACCCAAATCTTTTAAGCGTTCAATTCATTCCTGATCCTATCCATCCTAGTCACTCCCAAAGAGAACCTCAGCATCTTCATCTCTGCCTCCTGAGTCTCCATCAAAGTCTCTAAACCAATAACATGGCTGCTCTCACCCCACACAGTCTTCCACACATCTCCTTTCATTCTTGAGGAAACTTTTGTCACACATCACACCTGAATCCTTTCTCCACCCATTCCAACCTGCTTCCACACGCCTCTCTCCCACACTCTCTGTTGTTCTGAACTCGTATCCCTAAGTCCTTAAAGTCCTTCACGTTCTTCACCTCTGCTCCCTGTAACCTCAGTGTTCCACTGGAGTTTCTCTTGCTCAAAAATACTCTGTCTTGCTGTAGTTGATCACACCTACAGCACATCTTCCAGCACCCATCCATGTCCTAAACAACTCCAACGTTCTTCTCTGTCACTCAAGACTTCCTCTGAAACAAACCACAGCTCCTCTCTCCCACCGTCTCTAACCTACGTCGTCTAACCTCCGTTCTTCTACAAAAAGAAATGTTGCATCTTTAGTTCTGCATGAAACCATACTGCTGCTCACACCTCAGTCTTGCTTCCACTACTCTTTCCCAAAACTTCATTTTCTGCCTTATCAGGTTTATTCCTCTGCAGTTTCTACAAATCTGCATATCTCAACTTCTTAAAAAATGAAGCAACCCCTTCCCCATTCCTCAAACATCCTCTGATTGTCCAGTGTCTTGTTCCATAGTCCAGTCAGAAACTCTACTGTCACCTTACCTAAACTCTCCACATGTCGTCACCACCAAGTGCCTTTTTACTACATCCTCACTAACCTGTGCTACTTCCTGCTCCACCTCTTCTATCCTCATGCATCTGCTCCTGTCAACCCTTTTCCTCACCTGTTTGTCCTCTGCATCTTTGCCTTTGTCTCTTGCTGGGTTGGATGTGTTTCCAGCAGAGTTGGGGAGGGCTTGTGCCTGGGGCCCCAAAGGCAGGGCCAGAGGGGACACCAGCGGTGGCTGCACCTTGCTGAGGATCTTGGAGCAGAGGCGGAGGCAGTGGGTGAGTTCTGCATGGCCTGGTGCCTGAAGGTGACAGGTCAGAGCCGCCACCATTCGCAGCAGCAGCTGAGGGAGATGCTCCGTCTGGATTTCTATGTACGTCTCCTGAAAAGGTTAAAAGAAGAAAAAGTGTCAACAGGTAAAGAAACAGACTGATCATCATTTGAAGCCCAAATCAATAGTGTGGAATTTTAAATTAACGGGCATGTACCATGAAAAGTACCTGTAATTTTATTTGTAACTGTATCCTTTTTGTTACATTCAAAGTGACAAATATAGCAAATAAAATGTTATAGTTTGGTTATTTTGAAAGTAAAAATATTAAACACAAAACAAAAGAAAAGAAAAAAACAAGGGGAAAAAGTAATAATTTGCAATAAATAATAACATGTAAAAAATATGGTTATATGTGAGATTCTGGCACAGAATGAGGAGTGTACAGCATATAACCGACCAAATGCTAAACAAATGAGACACACACACTGGGCAAAGATTTCATTTTCACAAGATCCAAACCAGACTTTGTTCCAAACTGAGATAGAAACCACATTATTGGTCCATTGGCACTAAAATATAGTACCAATGGACAGTGAGACTACCATTTAAAGCAAGGAGGGGATGTTGGCAGGATGTTGCAGAAATGCAATCCTAGCCTCAGTGAAGCAGGGCGAGGTGAAAAGGCAGGAAAGAGCAGTACTTTACCTGGCAGATTACCCTCATGCTTCTAGTAGGCTTAAGGAAAAAGAGCAGACAGATTGAACAGAAGGGAGCAAGCAGAGCACAGGCTGTCACACACCTCAACTCCTCACACTCTCATCGACACACACAAGCACTTCAACGGGGTAAGAAAAGGTGTGTAGGATTTCCAAACTATTCAGATTGGAAACATAGTTAAGTGGAGCACATTTCTTTGAAATAAATAAAAAAAAGAGGCTAACAGTATTTTGGCAGGGAGTGTACATCCCCGAACAGCCCAAGTCTGTGTGGGGATTGAACAAAACAACACTGGACAGACAGGAAGAACGGCCTCTCTGGTGGCAATCACCCCCTCAAAAATGGACCCAAAAGCAAAGAGGCATGCTAAACGGAGGTCAAGAGAGATTTCCCATTGCATTTGAGGGAGGCGAGTGTGCCAAGAGGGAGCAGGTTTGTGACTAAAAGCCTGAGCACTGATCTGTAATTACACAACAAGAACACAAAAAGAAAAGGTTCTAGAACACATGAGAGGGGAACTAAGAGTCGAAGGAATTGAGTAAAAGATACCAAAGCATTTGACCCACATTTTTCCTATAAAATGATACTAAAAACTATTTCTTTATTAAGGACTTCTATTGAAAGGTTAATAAAAATGTTGCCATTTAAAGGAAACTCAGATTAGGATTAAAGACCCACTCCAATGAAAATTGTACTTTTGGTGTTTTTTTAACATGTACATGTGGAATTTTTCTGATGATTGAGGACAGAAAATTATTCTTAAAACTGCATTTTCTAAGTATTTCTTCATTGAAATCATTGTGAATTAGGAGCAAACAAAAAGATGTGGTTTGAATAAGATTGTATTTGTGACGTTAAAGCTACAAGCAGCAGGCCACGAGCTGCTGATGATGCATCCACTTGGATCCATGTACGTCTTTGTTTTCCTCGTCGACTGTTTATTGCTCAACATTGTTCTTGCATCGGAAATGTTAGGTTGGGGGGTGTGAGGGGCTGTAAGCTAGCGGCAGAGCCTGTAAAAAGATTGCTGTCAGTTATGGATGACGGGGGAGGTGGCTCCACGCCACCATACTTTCCCACAACTCTGACGGGAATCTCTGATGAACTGCGGTCGCTTTGCAGAAACTATGACCTAGAAAACGACGTCATAATTAAACAACCACTGGGGACGCTTTGAAAATAGATCAAAAGATGATCGGAGTGGGACTTTAAGGAACACTTGACCCAAAAAAGGACATTTGAACAAAACCAAAGAGAAAAACGAAAAAATTCTTGGGAATTTACAAAAAATAAAAGAAGGTACATGGAAAGAAATGGTAATAAAAATTCTTACCAGGGAAACAATATCCAGAAGAAAATCAACCAACTGACAGAACTCTACCAAGACAGGCTGAGGAGGATCTGAACTACCAGCATGTCGAGCAGCATTTGTGCTGCTGCTTGCCGTTTTCCTGAAGAGCAAAAATACGTTAGCAGGACTTCATACTATCAGCTCAACGGCAGCAGTAGAAACCGTGTCGCTTTGCTTCATTTCCAAAAACCCGTTCTATCCCTTTCATGGGGCTGCCGGAGCCTATTCCAGCCACTCGAGGGCGAAGGCAGGGACAAGCAAAAATGTGCAAACTCCACACACAAAGGCCCCACATTGGTAATTATGTTTCAGGTCCCCCAGCAAGGACTTGAACCGGGAGTGTGCTAACCACTGCGCCACCATGCATTTCTGAAAAACATCGTCAGGAAACAGACCTGCAGCATTCTTCAAACCAGCGAGCAATGTAATCCCACATGTAGTACGGCTCAAAGGAGTTGAAGAGGAGGTTGGCTGTTTTAATCAGCTCTGCTGTCTTCTTGTTCTCTCGCAGTTTACTGGAAAAAACAGAAAATCAATTGAAAAATCGATTTTTCATATTCAGTTTAATTTCCGTCACAAAAAGAGTCTGATTTAGTTGGATGCGGGATGATATCTAACGACTAGCCTGACTTATGACCCGCTATGATCAGATCTTCCAAGTTACTTGATTAAATATAAAAAAATATTGACCCTATTTTGCTGTATGAAACGTAAATGCAACAGGAAAATTGTGTTATTGTATGGAACTAGGGGAGTAACAATTAATTGATGAATCGATTTCTATTCCTGTGATCCAATCAAAACAGTCTGAGGCAGAATCAAATCAAACTATACCATTAAAAAATGGTATCAAAAATAAATTACTGATTGATTTAGGTTTCTTTGAGATTCAAAACCAGTCTTATTTGGCAAAGAAAAACCCCATGACAAACTAAACTAAACAAAGGTTTTCCTAGTAAAACCATATGACATTACAACAGAAACTAAAAGAAAAATAAAATTACAATAAAGGACTGTAAAGGAAAGCCAGTGCCTGGGATTTGATTCAGCTCAATACATTTTTAAACCCAGCTGTGATCACCTGCTGAGGTGTGTATGGTCTTTGCTGAATGGACTCTGGCTCTGCAGGTCCAACTCTGTCCGGCACTGTGTGTGCAGAGTCCGGAACACCTCAATGAGAACATCCTCCAGAATAGCCGGGCCTGCATTTCAGAGAAATGTCGGGACACATCCAGTTTACTCTCATGGCACTCGGGTGAGTGTCAGCGTTGGCATGACGACAGACGGGTTACCTAGCTCCGGCTTGTCCAGTAGACTGATGAGGATGCGGAACGGCTTCAGATCGTGCATGAGAACGCTCTCCTCTTCTCCACCACGGGCCTTGCCCTGAAGAATGCCAATCATCGCCTGGAAACACACAATTACAGTAGACTTTTGCATCACTGCATTCTTTCATGTAGCAGAGCATTCTGCATATTCCTTTCATTTTGTTCTGTGTGAGTTTCAGGCTTGGCGTGCTTTTAAGCCAGCTGTAGCATGAAGCTCCCAGTTGTACCAACGTCCGTCCACAAAGGGGGAGCCTGACTAATGGCAACAAAAAAACAACAAAATATAGAACAAACAGAAATAAAAAGGACTTTCAAAAACAAGCAATCCCCTCCTGACCGATCTCTACTCTCCAGAGTAGCTGGGAGTCTTTGGTTGACTGATCTTTCATTGTAACAACTTTGCACATTTTTACCTTTGATGTTCATCTGTAAAATATGCTACGAAACATATGTGGGTTGTTTTAAGCATGAGGGGACAGAGAAGGGATGTCTGCCAGCCTGTCAAACCTCTGCACTGCATCCAAACATGTATTTCTGTTTGAGCATCTTAGCCCCCGTTGCTGCTTTTCCTCTAGAACGCTTTGGAAATCATTAAGTTTGATGTCAGGTGGCTTAACAGGCTCAGGAGGAACAGCAAGTTCTTCAACACAGCGAGTCAAGGTTTATATCAGAGCTGTTCTGAACTTCATTTTCCTTTCCCTATATTTGTATGCATCATCTGATCTTTACATCACAGTACAGCCAACTAAAACACAACATTTTGTTCTAATGCTATATCCTGTTAAAAATTAAAATTATTGACTAAAGTATTATGATTCCTAAAGCAGGGCAAAGGGGATCAGAGCTTCATGTGGGTGCAGTCCCACTCATACAGCAATGCAATCCTGTTTAGGGGAGGGTACTTGTTGTAGGTCCGGGCAAAACAAACATTTACCTGGATGGATAAGTCTGGCATCACCCATTGAGTTTTACATGGTGACAAAAAAGACTGAAGCCTAACAAACATGCCTCTAGTAATATGAAAACTTGCTCACTAATTAAATCAAAACTGATTCGTCAAGAAAGATAAATAAATGCACAAAAATCTAAAAGGCCTCTGAAACCAGAATGTGTTTAAGCTTATTTTAGGTGTAAAGTTGGACTTTTTAAATCTAGGAATGATCAGAGAATTGTCACTGCCTCCAGTGGCCCTTGCAAGAACTGCAACACGTGTCTCTTCGTGGTTTGCAGCAAAATTAGGATCGGGACCCTCAGCATCGCTGCCAGGAAACTAGATGGTCAGAAGGCCTTCTGCTTAAAGCTCACCTGGACCAGCATGTCCTTAGAGTAGGTGTTGAAGTAGAGATTAGCGTGCTCCTCAGGGTTGCTCTGCCGTGTGCTGCGGGGTCCTATGATCACCCCATTGTTGTCAAAGCCTTGAAAGAACAAAGGAATTAGAGTCACATACACAATAGGTCCCGATCCACAGATGAAATGCATATTTGATGTATTTGAACTCAGATGAAATTACCGTATTTTCCGGACTATAAATCGCACCGGAGTATAAGTCGCACCAGCCCAAAAATGCATTATAAAGTAGAAAAAAACACAGATAAGTCGCACTGGACTATAAGTCGCATTTTAACTTTCACAACCTTATATGACACAATCATAGCAGACTGTTTATCTAATAATTTCACAGTAATTTTTTCTCAAACTTATTTATTTATTCCTTTCATGAAGCATCATTGGCCAACTAATACTCTGTTTTCATCCTGTATTTGTAGAAACAGTTGTCATTTTTATTGCATTTCTGAATCTGTGAAATCATTGGAAAATAGAATATTATGTTGTTAGCCTTCAAGATCTTACTGTAAAAAAAAGTTTGCTGATTCTCTGAGTCACTTAACATACTCTTAACACTTAACATACCTCATACATCAAATTGACCCAGGAACATCATCTCTGTTCCTCACAAATGTACATAACAGGAGGGTTAACAATGTATTTATTTCAATTTATTTCTAATATAAGTCGCTGCGGAGTATAAGTCGCACCCCTTGCCAAACTATTAAAAAAAGGGCGACTTATAGTCCGGAAAATACGGTAACTTTCACTTTTTTTTTTGTAATTTATAAACTGATGGCAGACATGTTTTTTTGTCCTGATGCAGTAAAGTCAGACTGCAACTGACATAATTGGAAATGGACTGCGGTCAGATCTTGAATCGCTAACACACTTGGTCAAGAGCATGAGCCTCAGTTGTGAGCGATTCCTTTACTTACCATTCAATTAGCCACAGTGGCAAGCAAATGAAAAAAAAAAGATCAAGTGAGATTTTAAAAAATCTAAATACAAACATGCAAAGAAGTTTACAAAATCATCAGGTGGAAACTGTTGAGGCCAAAGAAACTGCAGATCAAGCAAAACTGTGATATTGCAGAGTTTTTGCATTAATCTAACTGTAGCATCAACAACTGCTTTTCTAAACGGATCATTTAAAATGACTTCTGAACAGTTTTACAATTACCACAGGCAAAAATATTTAAAAACTTGATTATAGCTTTGCACTTTCCAGCATGAACATTTCCCTCTGATTTCACCGTTTATGCTGTCAGAAAAATCAGGGTTGGGCATTGTTTGTTTGTGTGTTTCACACCGAGCAGCCAGGCGTAGAGTCTGCGGTTCAATGACATGTCTCTTCTCAAAACCACATGCAAAGCTGCAGAAAGGATCCGGATCATGTCAGGACGGGTGGCCTAAAAAACAGGCAAGGAGACATCTGTGACGTGGTTTGTCTTTGCTCTGACTCACACACAGAACAACAGGAATGAGCAGTGCTAAATGACAGATGATACAAGTGCCCCAGTTCCCACTGAGCTCGCTGAAGGAGGATGCCAAACTTGGCCGAGCAAGCTGACCTGGCTCATGTGGAAGGGGAAGCAGAAGAGGATCAAGTCCAGAGTGCTCCTCTGCACCAAAACACTGGAGTCCTGGACTGAGGTGCTGACTGCCTCCACCTGGTAGGACCAGAAACCAGTTTGTATGTGCATAAAGCGTGACAGTGAGAGCAAGTTCAAATCCACACGGTGATCCACTCAATCTGAGCAAAGAGCTTGGCTCCAGCTTGGCTGAGGAAGTGCCAAACCGTGCTTCCAGATGCTTTAGAGACATTTGAAATCCTAAATCTAGAGACCATTTCCTTAAGTGTCTGCAGCTGAGAAAGACTTCTAATTTTAGTGGTTGGTATTTAGTGCTGATAGGGACATCTGCGGCCTCAGGTCACCAAGCCCTCCTTCAAGTTTATTTCAAGATTCTTAATTCTGTCTGATAAAAGCTAGGAACCGGAAATTTATAAATCATGTAATAAAATGGTTACGCTAGAAGAGGGGTGGGATTATATAAGTTCGCTTCCTTCCACTCCCTTTCAAGCAATATTTATTAATATGTCTAATTATACTAAGTTTGATTAGTTAGTGTATGTATGTATTGATTGTATTGTTGTGTATTATTCCTATTTGATTGCTTGAAATAAACCATTTCAAATCAAATCAAAAAAATCAACTGCTTGTTCAAGTGCAAATGTTCATAATGACACAGCTGAACTACATAGATCTGATTTATAACAATGCTGATGTTTGTTTGTAATTTGATACCTGCAGTGTATTTTTCACGCTACGTGTTATTTTTTTATTTTTGAGCTGCATCGTGCTTTCAGCCTCTTAGCTGATCGGCAGGCTGACTCTGGTTTGCTGCGTCAAGACTTTAAAAAGCAGCATTTGCCTCTCGTACCATGAGCTCGATGTCACTGCCGATGACGTACAGCTGGTCCTCCATGGAGAGCTTGCGGTTGAGGTGCAGCAGGACAAAGGACACCCCAGGAAGACGCACTGCAGGGCTGGTCAAGATGCTGCCCCATAAGGCACTGTAGAAGGCCGACTGTTCCACAGCTGCAGCCACCTTTTCCAACAAGGTGTTGGTTCTACGGAAAAAACAAAGAGACTCTTAAGATTCAAGCAGAAATAATCCTTCAAATAAGAGTCTGAGAGGGTTTCTGTCTAGGTGTATTAATAAAGTGTATTAGTAAATAAACTAGTAGAAGAGAATCTTGAATATTTAGCAGGGTGGGACATGTAACAACCACCCCAAAGGTAGAATCTGTTTGAATGTTTTAACCACCTTTACCTCGGTAATCTGTAATCTCAACCTTCAGGCTAATCTGGGTTTACTGTACATTTGCTGTGAATTGTGATTTTTCAGTCTAAGTAGGGCTGGGTGATAAATCCATTTTTTGATTAATTCAAATGAGCTGTTTCAGAAGATTTGTTTTTGGCAAAAAGTCTGGATTTTTTATTTTATTTTCCCAGCATCCTGCTTATTTGGGCTTCTGTTGTTGGGAGTAAGGTCAGCACACGTTGAAATGCCAGCTCACAAAGTTGAGCCGTTTCCCACAGAAGGAACAGTTTCTTTAGTTCTATGGGAACTGGTTCCGTTTTGAGCCTTCAGACTTAGAGCAACAATCAAAAATCCGTTTAAAGGCTGTTGAGTGTGTGAAGCTATTCTCTCTACAAGACGCTTAAGTTAGAGGCAGCTCACAAAACATCTGACGCATCATTTCACAAACATCTCAACTGCTAGTATTCAAAACTCCCAAATGATATGTAAAAAAAAAAAGAGTTTGGTTGAAAATGTTCTGTCATTTGTCATTTTCGTTTAAGAAAGTAAAAAGGGGGGGAAAATTGATTACAATTAGAATTTAATGTGAAGAAAAAAATTATTTTTAGGGCATATCACCCTAAATCAAAGTTTGTTAAAAATGTCAAAGCTGAAGCTCTACGCTTAATTTAAAATGTTTCTTCTCAGTTAGACGTTTTAAAGGGCCTATATTTTCTTAGTAGTAAACTAAATCCATTTATGTGATGATATATTACCTTTGGCACACATAAAGAACAATTTTTTAATGAAATAGGACTTATTTTTGCTGCCAATTTTCATCCTCTGAAGTAAGACTACTTGATTTTTGAGACTCCGCCTTTCGCTCCATGTGGGTGCCGCCCATTTGATGACATCACCTAGAGCCGGCTTTGGCAGCGTGTCTGTGTTTCGCCCACGAAAGCAAACAGCATCTGAACCATTGCAAAGATTGTGCATAGAAAAGGAAAGAGTTTAAGTCGATCATCGCTAGCTCTGTGAAGAAAGTGGGCGTTTCTTTTAGCCTGGGGGGCGGAGCTGGCAGCACAGACTTTTTCTGTAAGGGGCTGTTCTCACTGGTCTACTTCACAATGTGAGAACACGCTCGTTTTCGTGGATTGGGAGGGGCTGGTGCTCAGAGCGCAGCTTTTAAGGAGGAATAATCCGAAATGCGTGAACAGATCAAAATACCGCTTTGGTGTTTCTTTTTGTGAAGAATGAACATTATAAGCCACTTGAAAGCTTAAAAAGTTGATTTTGCACAGTATAAGCCCTTAAATGGAATTGGAACAAATCATTTCAACCAAACAGAATGTCTCATTTCTGTTGGGTCACCCTAATCATGCTGATTACTAATTCAACAGAACTGTGAATTACTTATAAGTCTGCCCGTGAACTAGCAAACACTGCAAGTTCTTCTGTTACTGTTGCTCCTACCTATCATAGTATTCAGAACCCTCTTCCAGACCAGGCAGAACTCCAGTTAGCAAGCCCTGCAGGCCTGGTTTCAGAGTCTTCCCCAGTGGCAGATAGTAGGTCTCATAGAGCCCCAGCAGCACAGGCTTCACAGACATGGCAGCATTCGACAGCAAAGGAAAGAGCCCGGAGCTGCAGTCATGGAAAAAGATACAACTGTTTGGTCAATTTTCCCAGCAAATAAAAAAAAGCATCCTTTAAACGGAGCTGAAGCCGGAAGTGAAATACCTGTACAGAAAGAGGTCTTTGGCCAGCCTCTTGGGCCCGATGATCTTAAAGATGATCTCATAGGTTTCCAGGGCCTTCCGGTGGACTCCACTAGGCAGGGCAGGGTGGAGGCACTGGGCCAGCCGTTTGCCTATCGTCAGCTTCTTGGGAACAACTTGATATTTTGCATTGTTCTGCAAAACCTGAGAAGACGGGAACATTTTAGAAGTGTGGTCAAATATGATCCGTATTTGCAGTTTCAACTAGACGAAGAAAAAAGTTCACGCTAATTTCTCAACGTTTAGCGGAGTTCCCTAAACTCATTTGTAGTTTAAAAATGTGTTAGACAAGACGCATATGGATATGAACTTTGAATGCAACGCGTTAAGTTTAGCTTTTCACTAAATGAAATCCAGGGAATGCAATTTTTTCCTTCTCAGAAACAGACGGGGGGAAAAAAAAGGTAGAAAACGCTCAGTTGTGGGGTTTCTGGGTCCTTACTTTGTTGAGTTTACCCAGTGCAGAGATGAGGTCTGCCCACTCACTGGAGTACTCAAAGTTTTTGAGGGCTTTGTCCACTGCAGCCACATAGTTCCTGTACTTTGAGTCACTGAGCAGCTCCACCTCCTCTGCATTCATTCTCCCAGCTGGTTAATCCTTCAATGAACCACACAGCCCACAGATCCGTACATCACACCTGCAAGAAAGGATCACGTTTTAGTTCTGTCCCCTCCTTCTGCACGTGACACTAAGAGGCGTGGCCGGCACGCCTCACTCAGGGTGAGTCTGTTTGCTCCACAGGGAGGAGAAAAGGAGGTCAAAGTCGCACACGAGCCGCAGTGACAACATTTTGATTGTTGGTGAACGCCGACAGACATTTTCCTTTTATAAGGCATTTATTTATCATTTATGCAACGTGACCGGAAATGAGCCCATTCCTTCATTCTGAGCGGCAAATGTGCATCGTCACACTTGCAGTTAAAGATGAAAGTTTCAGATGTTCTGAGGAGTTTCCATAGTAAGAATAGCGAGATTTCTGAACAAAAAGATTTTCATTAACTCTGGACCTTTCTGCTCAAACATCTATGTGCTAGTGTCACCTGCTGGTCAAACACTGAACAGACAACCCAAAGGAGGGTACAGCAGTCATCTCCCAGCTGAAGGGTTTGTAGTTTGATTCCTGGCGACCTCACACACACACGTTGAAGTGTCCTTTAGTAAAACAGGCTGGCTTAGCTGCTCCTTGAGTGAGCGTGTGTTAATGTGAGCCAGTTGGAGTACTGTTTGGGCAGAGGAGCGTGCAGACCGTTTATCATTCAGAATCTCCTCCACATTCAGTCAAAGTGGCAGGGAAGGACAGAGCTGGAACATGGGAAATCCCGGTGGGTCCTTGGGTAGGACCTGGATAAACTACAGGGCTGTGTCTGTCAGGAAGGACGTCCGGTGTGAAACTCTTTGCCAAACCACCTGAGCTTATTCGCCGTCCTGAAGGGATATGAAGAAAGGTGAACACCAGCTGAAGATGTCAACGGACGTCTCACCCAACTGTGAACCAGAGTGACATCAGTTCTGAGAGCAAAACAACATCCACTCAGGAAATGAGACTGTCCACAAACATAGAAGCATCTTCTTCCCTTTTGTGTTCATGATGTCAAACAGTGTGGCTTATCTGGGACTTGGTCACAGTCAGAATGAATTAGGACAGGATGATATTGGGTTAAACAATGAAAACTTATTCATATCTTTCTTTTTCTATTGACACAACTAAAGATCTGATCATCCTACATTCCCAGTGGTCTTGTAATTATGATGATGCCATTTTTAGCCAACATTTTAAAAACCTGTATCGTTTTCTAAGACATAGTTTCTGCAGAGTGGCAGTAGTTCATTAGAAATTAACCTGTGAGTTGTGGGCAGGACAATTGGCACATAGCAACCCCAACCCCCTCTTCCCGTCATCCATAAGTGAGAGCTCTCTGTTTACATGGTCTCCCTCTAGCTTACAGCCCCTCACACCCCAGCCCTAACGTTGGCAGCGCAACAAAAACGGCGAGCAATATTGGAGCTGTTGAGCCGCACAGTTTTAAGCCAGACGAGGAAAATGAGGACGTACGTGAATCTGTCTGTCTGCAAGTGGATGCATCGGAATGGAGAGGAGTGAGAAGGCTGTTTCCTGCCCAGAGTATCTTCTACATCACAACTACAATCTCTTTCAAACTGCGTTTTTTTTTTTTTCATTTGCTCCTGATTCAAAATGTTTTGAAAAAGAAATACCCAGAAATGAAATGTTAAGCTTCTTTATATACAGTTGAAACCAGAAGTTTATATACACCTCATAAAAACACACAGATTCTGTTGTTGTTTGTAACCAGTTCGGCTTAACGCTTCGGTCATTGTGCATTTGGAAGATCCATTTCAACTTTCTGGCTGACGTCTTCAGATGTTGCTCAAATATTTCCACATACTGTTTTGTCCTCATGATCCCACCTATTTGGTGAAGTGCACCTGTCCCTCCAGCAGCAAAACAACCCCACAGCATGATGCCACCACCCCCATGTTTTACAGTAGGGATGGTGTTTCGAGGCCTGCAGGCTTCCCCCTGTTTATTCCAAACAGAACGTTGGTCATTCTGGCCAAAAAGGTCAATTTTAGTTTCGTCAGACCACAGGACATGTCTCCAAAAATGAAAGTCTTTATGGTTGTGTGCTTTGGCAAACTTTAACCTGGCTTTTCTGTTTCCTTTGGTGTAATGGGTTATTCCTGGCAGAGCAGCCTTTCAACCCATGTCTGTACAATACTCGTTTTACTGTTGATAATGACCCATTCTTACCATCTTCATAACATCTTTTGCCTTCGTCCTTAAATAAGGAATACAAAGTTGTCTAAAAATACCCTACTTTCAGTATTCTGACAAATAGAAATACTTTTGTTAATTGTAATTGACCTAAAACAGGAAAAGTTGACTTTTATTTCATGTCTGACGGTAAGAAAACACAAAAACCATGTCTGTGTTTTTATATGGCGTATGTAAAGTTCTGGTTTCAATTTGTAAGTCCTCCATCATCAGAAAAATGTCATAAATGGTAAAGTGGTAAATGGCGTATACTTGTATAGCGCTTTTCTACCTACAAAGACAAAGCGCTTTACAGTCACAGACCCATTCATGGTAAATGGCGTATACTTATATAGCGCTTTCTAACTTCTTACGAAGGCCCAAAGCGCTTTACAGTCACAGTCCCATTCACCCATGCACACACACATTCACACACTCATTCACACACTGATGGCGGCTCCGCTGCCAAACACTGCTGCCAACCTCCCACCAGAGGCAAGGTGGGGTTCAGTGTCTTGCCCAAGGACACTTCGACTCATGGGCGTGCAAGGCGGGAATCGAACCTGCAATCTTATGATCATGGGTCGACCGCCCTACCGCTGCACCACGCCCGCCCCAATCAATCAATTCATCCAGTCACACACACACAATCACACAAACCCATTCAACTCCGCTGCCAAACACTGGCGCCCACCTACCACCAGAGGCAAGGTGGGGTTCAGTGTCTTCGACTCCTGGGCGTGCAAGGCGGGAATCGAACCTGCAACCTTACGACCGCCCTACCACTGCACCACGGCCGCACCACGGATGCCCATAAGAACATACTAAAAAGCTCCTTTTCAATAGAGTGGGTTTTTCAGTGAATGAAGCAGATTGGAAGCAAAAGCGTAGTCTGGCTGTTCTACTGGATGCTTCACTGAAGCTTCCCTTCTCAAACTGCAGCTGAGATCAGGTCTTGCCTCACATGAACTCCTTTTGTGAGAAGCTGGTTTCAAATAGCTGTTCTGCAGGAGCTACAGGAAAGAGGAAACTCAAACGGCTCTGTGGGTTGCTGCGTTGCTAAAAGCAGCTTCAAGAGGATGGATGCACTCACATACTAGAAAGCCCGTGTTCAATAATGACACTCAGAAGCGCATTTTAATGATGCTTGGCTGACTAAGAAGATTACACAGAGATTTCCCTAAATCCACTACTAGGATGTTTGGCTGATGACAGCCAACTCGATTGCCATCTTTTGGTTGTCTGAAGCAAATAGAGATGTGTCCATGACATCACTGCGTGCTTTATCAGGCATTTTCACCTCAGTTTCCTGCTTATGTAACATGAACTTGGGCTGCTGCAGCTTCTCTGCTTCAGGGTGTGATGGTCCCTCACTCAGGGATGCTCTCCACCTCATGTTGGTGCCATCAGCTGCAAAACTGAATCAGTTTTATCACTTCAAACCAGTTGAACCAGTTTACCAAACGAACCTCTGTTTGGGACTGAGTAACGAGTAAACTTTCATTTGGTGTACAAACTGTTCCGGTGGAAAAATACTTTGAACTTTTCCCTGAGAAGATGCATTATTTGACACGGGTCTTCATTATTTGCTACATCAATGTTGCCTAAGAGACGAAATGGAAGTTCCTGTTTTTGGATTGATTTGATTTGTTTTTGTCTGTTTCTTTATTTGAATGATCTGCACTGAGTTAGAGCGTAACCACCATGCTTTCTTTTAGCTTCAGGTTGGTTTGGATTTTTCAAATGCCTCGACTTACAAAAACCTTTTACACCAAGTTTGTCATGTGCTTTAATTAAAAACCTATTTTTGAATCAGAGGTGCTACAGATGAGACAGACATCACACCTTTGAGCTAAACTGTTTGGATCTAGCTTTAGGTTATGACAAAGTGGAAACTCGCTTTGATGACAGTTTTAACTGGGACCTGGTGATGTCATTTGAGCTGTGGGCGTGGCCTGTCAGGTGAGTGTGGATCAGGTCTCTGACGTAAAGGGTCAGCCAGGCCAAGTGCCTGAATCTTTCATAAAGTGGAAGAAACTGAAACTCTGAAGGCCTCCACTTGACTCAACTGTTCTTGACTTTATTGTATTCCACATATTAATGTTTCGGGAAAGAAATGAACAGGGAGTAACAACAACAACAACAACAACAACAACAACAGAGTGTTTTCATCAAATATAATACTCCCCCGCCCGCTATTCTATTGTTGTGTGTAGACCTTAGAAAAGGCTGCTTAAAGTCGTCCGTTCTACCAAATAACCAGTTGTTAATTTCACTTCG
Source organism: Oryzias latipes (assembly GCF_053564925.1). Taxonomy (NCBI): domain Eukaryota; kingdom Metazoa; phylum Chordata; class Actinopteri; order Beloniformes; family Adrianichthyidae; genus Oryzias; species Oryzias latipes. Next base: position 5,815,603 of record NC_136252.1, on the reverse strand, counting down.
ACCCGTGCCATTTTAAAGCGTAAATTTAAAACAAAAACAGTACAAAAGCCTTACCGTTTGGGGCTGTCATTCAATTCTTGCATCCGCTTCGATAGGTAAACACGGCTGCTGCTGCTGCTGATGATGTGACCGTGATGATGAGCAGCTAGCCGTTCGGCCGGGGCCCACAGCCGAGATCAGCCTCTATAACAACACCTGGAGCCCTGAGAGAAACACTGTGATGACAAACCAAAGGCGCTTTTCATCTACATGTTCCTGTTTCTGCCTAATGTTGTCCTAAAAGAAAACCTGAGGTGGACGTTCTGTTCCTCCCGTTGCAGCACATCTAAAGCTAAAGGGCTGACAGTTCCCAGACTGCACTGCAGCTCGGCACTGCGTTCGAGGGCTTTTCCGCGTGGAAGTCTGCGACAACCAATCAGCTCCGGGTATGGTGTCACGAGCGCAAAGGTTACGCCCAATGCTCCAGGAAATCGCACTCCGTGCCTTCATGATAAAATCCTATTTTCGCACGAAAAAGTCTCCAATAAAAAAAAACATAAACGCAAGAGTCTATTTTGGATTAACAAATTCTGTCAATTTTTAAACTTTTTTTCTCCTTTATCTTAAAATGTCCTTTATCTTAAAATGGGCCCTAAGAAACGTTCAAATCAATTGCCCTTTAAACAATCACTTGTTTTGATGAAAATGGTGTTTTAACATGTTCTTGTGCCTTTTTTCTGACGATGGCAGACATATATTAGGAAAATTAAGTTTAAAATTGCCCTTCTGAGTATTTCTCCGTTCAAATATTGTGACTCAGGAGCAGGCAAAAAGTGTCTTTGGAAAAGCTTGTAGTTGTGACATAGAAGCTACAACCGGCATGCCACAAGCTGCCTGCTCCGCTCCATTCTGATGCAGACAAACAGATCCATGTCTGTCTTGTGTTTCCTCATCTGAGCTGGAATCTGGCTCAAAGCTGTACGGCTGGACTGCTCCAATATTGCTTGACATTTTGTTGCACCAGTAGTATAGGTTGGAGTGTGATGGGCTGTAAGCTAATGGGTGAGAGTGTAAACAGAGAACTCTCAGTTATTAGTAATAGGAAGATTGCTTTTTGCCAACGGTCCAGCCCACAGTTTAGAGGAAATTTGTGATAAACTACTGCCACTCTGCAGAAACTATGTCCTAGAAAACAACCATTGTTTTTTTTTCTCCTAAAAATGGATAATCATAATCCAAAGACCACGGGAAATACCTTTAAAACGGATCAAAAGATGACTGGAATTGGACTTTAATTCCACAAAAGTAAATAGACTGTAGAATTAGCCTCAGCATTGCAGTCCGTGTCCTTTTTTTCCTCTTGGCCCTAGGTCTTAACTGTTTAATATCAGCTGGGGAATTTTTTACATGTGTAAAGTGCTCCAAGAGTCAAATTCTACTTCAAGCAAATTTAAAGATGATCTTACATGTGTACAATGCATGAAAAGTGTGATTTGAAAAAACTTTAAAAACAATGATTCAGACGTTGTTCATTATTTCATTATTCACAAAAAATAGATGTTAGCAGTTTTAACAAAATTAATTACCTTTATGATGTTTTTCCCCTCCAATAAATAAATGTGGTCCAGGTTAGATTTTACATTTACAATTGTAAGTAAAATATATTATTATTATTATTATTATTATTATTATTATTATTATTATTATTATTATTATTATTATTATTATTATTATTATTAATTTTATTTATTCATTTATTTATTTAAGAAAAAAACATGGTAAAATATAATGCCCCAATGAGCTGTTATGAGTAAGCCATAATTGTTATACCATCTAATCACACTGCTTGGACAACTAATTAATTTTGTAAACACGTCTTTTATTTTGAAAGTCATTCCCGGATGTTGAATGCTACTACAGGAAAACCAAGACACAAAGCTCTGTGCAGATGGTGCAAACACGGGACTCTTCCTACTACTAGCCCATCACTATCCTCTATTCCTTAGATTGGACTTTACCATCATAACTCACATATCCGGTCATCTTTGGGTTGTTTTTTTTGTGTCGATCCCAAAGCCAAGGATCTGCTAAACATGACAGAACTCACGTCATGCAAGACACGTGGAGTTGGAGTCTTTTGGGAGCTGAGGAAACGGCTCCTGAGTGGACTTCTTATTGTCAGGTAATGTCAACGAAAGCCGACGTTAGCTATTATGATAGATCTAGTTACCTCTGAACTCCTGGACTGTGAGCCTGAGGTTAGCTGCTTAAATAATCCGATGTTGAGTCGCTAAAGTAAAGAATTAAGACTGATCATCACGTTATTGTTGAATAAATCATCAGTCTTCTATAAATGAACCAGCTTAAAGCTGTTAGGAAACCTGGACCAGGGGGACTTGATCACATTTTCTTTTTTATCTATGTACATCTAATACTTTGTTTGAAAAGTTAACATTGATGCGCATATTCATTGATAAATTTAATTTCACCTGATCAATGAATCAAGCAGAATATCTGAAAATGTCGTTTGAAGTCCACAGCAGGCAGCTTCATTTGACCTCTGCACTAAATATAGCTAAATAAATCAGTTTTAAGATTGAATCAACAGAACAATGCCATGAGAATCTGGATGTTGCTGAATGAAAGGATCAGTCTTGAGAACCTTGCAGTTTGGAGAAAACATGGCTTCCTGCTTCTCCAAAGAGCACGTGAGCGTCAGTCTTCTTCAGTCTGCATGAACTGATGGGTTGTCAGTACGTATGTTTCCATACGCATGGTCCACCAGCATACATTCATTCATTCATTCATTCATTCATTCATTCATTTTCTAGCTTCACAGGGCTGCTGGAGCCTATCCCGGTCACTTTTGGGAGAAGGCAGGGGACACCCTGGACTGTTCGCCAGTCTGTTGCAGGGCCACAATCAGACACCCATTCAGTCTCACACTCACACATAGGGACAATTTAGATTAACCAATTAACCTATGAGGCATGTTTTTGGACAGTGGGAGGAAGCCGGAGGCCCCGGAGAAAACCCACGCATGCACGGTGAGAACATGCAAACTCCACACAGAAAGGTCCCCCGTTGATGGGCTGTTTCAGGTCCCCCAGCCGGGACTTGAACCGGGGGCCTTCTTGCTGTGAGGCAAGAGTCCTGTTATTAGTAATGTTATGTAATCTTATTATTATTATTATTATTAGATGTAGTTTTCAACAAAGACCCTTCAATCAATTTTCTGCCTATTTTACAACTTTCCAACCAAAATTAATTTTATTTTAGAAAGAACATTTTCATACAACTAGAAGGAGCTGCAGAAAAGTGCAGGGTTGAATGCTATATTGCTGACTGAAAATTAAACTTAAAGGGTAATAATTTGACCTTCTAGACGTGAGGGAGCTTTGTTTATAGAAGCTGAAGGCTTTTTTCCTCCGTCGACCATATGACTTCACGCCACAGCGGGGGAGATTGTTGAAAGGTAATTCAAAAAAACTGTCAATTGCATAATCTCAAGACGAAATTATGTTGTTGTCCAAAGTCCTGTGAGCGTTTTAACGTTGTAATGGTGTCTGTAGCTGAAAGAATGCCAAAGTAAGGAGCTATGAAACAGGGTGAACTTTGGTGAAAATGTCGGAAGCCTCTCCCATTGAAACCCATTACAAAGCTGAAATTACTACAAAGTTTAAAGGCTTATATTTCAAAAACGAAAAAAAAAACGTGAAAATCTGAAGCTTAAAGTATGTTGAAGTTATAATGGAAGAAAGAAGGAAAAAAAGGTTTTTGAGGATTCCCCATTTATTTTAACGGAGGCAAAAATCCTGGAAATCTTGAAAAGTTCAAGGATTTGAAGGACCAAAAGTCACAACTGGAACGAGCTGAACATTTTAATAGACGAAAGTTCAAAATAGCATAAAAACTGTAGAAGTTGAGCGTCCAAAAATGGCAGAAGATACCATAATAAAGAAAGAAAGAAGGAGAAACAGGAAAACAATGGGTTGAATGCTTTATAGCATTCAACAATTATTGTTTTATACTAAAGAAAGGAGCAACCTTTGGTAAAGAAATTATAATTACATCTAAAAAGTAACTAAGGGCAGTTTTTGCCTAAGTAGGATAAAAATGACAAAACTGACTTTAATTTCTAGGATACGATCAGTGATATTGAAGAACCAATTCTTTAAAAACCCAGCATCTGCTGTAACATAGAGAAAAATGCTATAAAATGTCTTTATTTTTTCTGGTAGAAATAAAAACATACCCCTGGCATGATATGGATTACATCTAGAATATTGAAATAATAATAATAATAATAATGGGAATAATGTTAAAATGATCAAATTAAATTTACTAGTCAAAGCGGTGGGTGCAGTACACCTGTTGTGCCTCTAGATGGAGTAGATCTAAAGATATAAAAAAAATCTTCAGTTCCTAGAGGACTTTCCAAAAGCATTGACCTTCACAGAGCTCAGCACTCTGCTACCACATGTACTTCATTTGTTTTCCCAACAGCTGAGAAGTCCTGTGGTCTCCTGGGAAACCATCCACTGTACATGAAACCACATAAAAGTCCACCCTAGTTCATCTTCAGTCATAGTAGGAGTCTGTCCACCTTTGCAAACAAACAAATGAATAAATAGGAATACTTGTTTGAATGCATTGTTCTTTTGTGACAATGTTTTGTCCCACATTTTCTGAAATTCATAGATTAGGACATGACATTTTAACAATAGGGTTTGGATGTGGCTGTCTTATTAATCACCGCGGGCGAGACTAATTACAAATCCGTTACAATAGTCCATTTTCATTTGGCAGGAGACAAATGCTGCCTTTTGTATTTTACATAACAGCAATAATTGCTAAACTGTCTTTTTTGTAAAAGCGCAAAAAAAAAGAGAAAATAGAATTTTCTGATTATAATAATAATAATAATTATTATTATTATCATTATTATTATTATTATGATTAGGGATTAATATCTTTATAGGAGTTCTATGGCAAAGTATTAAACTATTACAACCTGATGCAGCAGATGTACGTCACATTATCCCAAAAGAAACTGCAACTGTCATAGTTTAAAACAAAGTTAGAGGAGAGGAAAGCTGCTCTTTTACGAGCCAAAAGCCCTTAAATGTTTGCTTGTCGTGTTTTGTAGCTTTTTCCTGAGGTTCAGGAGAAAGACGTTCAAGCGGAGAACTTTAGATTTGACAGATTCTTGGGGGGTTTCAGGCAGTGCCAGACAGTGTAATGAGAGCTGGAGAAATCAATAAATCATTTCATTCATTTCTCAAGTCGCTGCTCTGTTTCCCTGGAGTCTGGAAACATTTTTTAGGGGGAGGGGGGTGATTTATTAATTAATTGTTGAAATGAATGCATTTGAATGAAATGAATTTAGTTTTTATGTATGTATTTTCACTTTTAGTCTGACATTACGATCTCAGACTCTTGCATGTCAATTTTTGATTTAATTTTTTAAAAAGGCTTTTTTTTTTTAGAGCTGCTTGTAACTTTTTACTTTCCTTCAATGAAACAACGGTTTATTTTTTCCACTATTTTTCATGTTTTGCATTTGGTATGTGTTGAGTCTTCTCTTATCGGCTGCTCTAATCCTGTCTGACTTAAATCTGATGGCCAGTCTGCGTCTCTGCCTCCGTCTCCTGCAGGAAGGAGGTGGCCGGAGCTGCTGATGATGTGCTTGTAACCGGAGGAGGGTCCTCTCTTGTGGTCAGGACTCCCAGAGGGCAGCTGGAGCTGGCATTGCCCGCTGGAGTCAGCTTCACGGAGGGGTCCTGCATCCCAACACCTGGAGAATCCAGTGCAGAGGAGCTGCACTTCAGGCTCCGCATCACTGTTGAGCAGAGCTCTCATAAAGGTAGAAGTCCTCACATTTAATTGGAGCCACTCATCAAAGTACTTGAAGGTATCCTATTTTGCACTGAGCATCATTAAAAACCAATAAGCAGCCTCTTTATCTGCCATGCCAGAACTCCCTTTAATTGGTCTGAAGTTTTTGAGCAGCGTCTTGTAAACGCTCATCTTTTGGCTTCACCTGAAATGGTTGTCACTGCCATCGAAACAGAAAGTTATGGCTAAGGACGGCGTGACAGTCCCATCAGATTTAGATTGATCATCCGCTGCACATACAGGTCACCCCGGCCACTCCCGGTTTTATTGATTCTCCTGCTCCGTACTTGAAGGTGAGCTCCCTCTCAGCACACCTGGCTCATTTGTTTTGCTTGGCTTTGGCCCTTCACAGAGGCGTCTGACTGTGTGACGGAGAGTCTCCGAGCAAAAGAGACGTATTGCTTCTACTGCCAGGGCTGCATGACCCGGCTGCTGGAGGACAGGTAAGGTGCAGACGGGGTTTGGTTACACACTTCTTTGTGTTTATCCAAAAAGGGACGGACTTGTCCTCAGAGCAGTCTGCTGTTCTATGCCTGACAGGTTGGAGTTATAGAGGCTGTGGAACAATAAGGTCTGCACTGACCATTAAAAGAAATGGGGTTTTTGTTTTTACCTATAGGTGCCTGAATTGGTCTTTGGTGTTGTTCTCTTTGCCCTGCAGCTTTGTCTGCACTGCAATGTGATTTGCAGGAAATTGCACTGGCTGCATATTGGGGACCCTGGCCCTCAGGCTGTGCTTGTCAGCAGCTACCCACTGTCACCCAATGAACAGACTTTTTTTCTCCTTTGAACCAAATAGTTCAAAACTTTAGCTTAGGCAGTCCCACAACAAGAATTATTAGTTTTTTAGGCATGAAAAGACACACCAACAGCATTCTGAGCAGTGGAGCTCAAACAATGTATATGGGGGGGGGCACTACAAATGAAAGGATCAAAAATACGTACAGCTGTTCTTTTAGCAAAGAAAAACTATCTTTGTGGAAAGAAAAACGATCAAAGTGCTTGAATTGAACAAAAGAAGACGTCTGAAGCCCCTCATTGTTTATGGACTTCAAAAGGTTGATCTTAAGTCTCTATGGGGGAATATATGATGCTAATTTGACACAAATCCAATTTTCATTTTCAAAACTGTTAGATGGAAATGAAATCATAGTTCTGCGGATTGTTTATTTATTGTTGTGTTTGGTGAGCAGCACTTTGTGGCTCTCATCTTCTATCTCCAACGTTCAATCCAGCCAATAACTGCATTGCATCAAACGTATTGGTAGTTTGTCGTGGTGCTGCTGTTGAATGGATGGAACTAGAATAGAACTAGTTTTATTTAAATCTTTATATATCTTTATAACTACAAATCTAATTTTATCAACACTTAGGGATCATGTAAACGAGTCTTGTCTTTCTAATCTTTTTTTTAAGGTTTTGTAAATCTTATCAGTTTTCAGTTTTTGTCACAGAGCACATTTGTGAGTTGCAAAGAATCGCATTCTTCTCCAGGGGGGCTATTCCAGAAAGCAGGTTATGCTAGCTCCCACGGTAAGTTTGAGGCTAAGGAAGTTGATAACCTCAGTTTTCGGTTCCAGAAATGGAGGTATGTTTCAGGGTATGTCAAGTTGCTATGGCAACTCATGCTCTGAACATAACCTGGTCTGGAGCAGGATAAGTTGAAGGTTAGTTTGTTTTCAGAGAGGTGAAGCAGCATGACGTGTCCATTTGAAGATAATTTAGTGGATGAAGAAGCTCAGATATTACTTTTTCCACCATGAGAGGGCGATAAGACCACGGATGGATTCAAGATTCAAGATCAACTTTTTTAATCCCCGAAGGGAAATTTAGTTGTAGTAGCAGCACTACGGAAATAGGGGAATAAAGACAAACACAGACACAAAATATACAGGGAAGAAAAGAGGAAAAATTGAATAAAATAATAATAAAATAACTATACAGTTGAAAAACTCTAGAACTCTCAAAAAATCTTATGTACATCCAAGTCTGCCAGGTGAATTGGGAAGTCTGATGGCAGCAATGACTTCCTGTATCGTTCTCTGGCACAGCGGGGGTGTATAAGTCTGCCGCTGAAACTGCTTCTCAGGTTGTCCACCTCCCTGAAGAGGGGGTGGGAGTGATTGTCCATGATGGTCCCCAGTTTAGCCAGTAGTCTGTCCCCCACTACCTCCTCCAGATTGGCAGGCTTGAAGCCAATAACAGACCCTGCTTTTCTAATGAGTTTGTTCAGTCTGTTGGAGTCCTTTGATGCCAGCACCCCAGCACACTGCAGCAAAGAAGATGGTGCTCGCCATGACAGACTGGTAGAACATGTGGAGCATCCTACTGCACACATTGAAGGACCTGAGTCTCCTCAGGAAGTAAAGTCTGCTCGTGCCCTTCTTGTAGACGGCCTCAGTGTTAGTGGACCAGTCCAGTTTATCGTCTAGATGTACACCCAGGAACTTGTAGGACGAGACAATTTCCACATCCGTCCCACCGATACAGACTGGGAAAGACTTTCTCCTGCTAAAGTCAATCGCCATCTCTTTTGTCTTGCCACGTTCAGCTGCAGGTAATTTTCCCCAGATCACCTGACGAAACGCTCCACGAGGCTCCTGTAGTCCTCTTCCTGTCCATCTTTCACACACCCGACCACAGCTGTGTCATCAGACTACTTCTGGAGGTGACAGAGCTCAGAGTGGTACTGGAAGTCAGCTGTGTAGGTGGTGAATAGGAAGGGGGACAGCACGGTTCCCTGAGGGGCTCCTGTGTTGCTTATCAGGGTGTCAGACACACAGCTCTGCAGTCTCACAAACTGTGGTCGACCTGTCAGGTAGTCCTCAATCCACGAGGCCAGGGGGGCATCCACCTGCATCTTCCCTAACTTCTCCCTCATCAGTCTCGGCTGGATGGTGTTGAAGGCTGAAGACAAGTCAAAGAACATGATCCTCACTGTGGTGTTCGGCTTTTCCAGGGAGGACTATGCCCTCTGCAGCAGGTATATCAGTGCATCCTCCACTCCAGCCTTGGGTTGGTATGCAAACTGCAAAGTGTCTTGGAAGGGGCTCACCAGGGGTCTGAGGTGTGACAGCACCAGCCGCTCCATGACCTTCATAACATGGGAGGTCAGTGCTATAGGCCTGTAGTCACTGGGGGCCTCAGGATGGTTTTTCTTTGGCACCGGGACGAGGCAGGAAGTCTTCCACAGCACTGGGAAGCTCTGAAGGTTAAGGCTAAGGTTGTACAGGTGCTGAAGTACACCACATAGCTGGCTGGAGCAGTTCTTGAGTACCCGGGGACTGATGCCATCAGGTCCAGCAGCCTTTCGCTGGTTGAGCCTCTCCAGCTCTCTCCTCACCTGAGTGGGTGTGATGAACAGTCCATTCATTCATTCACTCATTGGAAGGTGAGTGGAAGGAGTCCAGTGGTCGTTCAGAGGAGAAGTGGGTGGACTGCTGGGGGAGGGGGAGCTGGTATCGGACCTGTTTAAAAACTGGTTAAAGACTGATGCTGGAAAGATAAACTTTTTTACATTAATCTAACTTAAGTATTGGCTTCAGTCAAGATAAATCTTTTTTTGCGTTCAGTCATCTTAAAATTACGACGCAGTATTAGGGCCACCAAAAAAAATTAAAAAAAATAAAGTAAAATTACGAGTTTTTATCTCGTAAATTTAAGAGGTAAAAACTCGAAAATTTATGAGAAAAAACTCGTGAATTTACAAGATTTTAAGACGTAAATTTATGAGAAAAAACTTGTAAATTTAAGATTTTAAGTGGAAGTGAGCATGCAGAGCAGCAGGTGAACGCCGCACAGCAGCAGAGCAGACCGACTAAACTCAGTTGAACAGGTGAGCTGAATGAGCTTGAACGTTCCAAATATCTGGAAGCTCATTTGTTTGATTTACAAATTTATTTTAAGTTTTATTTATTGATGGTTGGTTTGCAGGATCCCTGCAGCCCGATGAAGCCATCGGTGTCCCTGCAGCTGTTTGCTTGAATCCTTTCTTCCTCCACCAAAGACGAGATCTCTACGTTTGTGTGACGTTTGTGTGTCTGAGGAGGAGGATCACTTTTTTGGCATTTTCAACGTTCTAATGCTAATACAACAGACTATTTTCATTCATCTTTGTTGTTTAATGATATAACGGGACGTTGACAGGTTCATGACGTAAGGTGACAGATGAACTTCAGGGTTTGTGAATGAAAAGGAGAATAAAAGCTGGAACGATACTCTGCACCAAAACATGTCTCTGAGCTCCTTATTGTACATATGAAACTCTGCTTTACTGACACTGAACCTCGGTAAGACGGCTCTACTGACAATAATCTGATTTGAGTCGCCAAAGGTTCAGAATCTCTTTGTTTTAAACCTATAATAATCCGAAAACTAAGCTTCACAAAAGGCTCCACATCTTTCATCTTCAAGCGATGCTCCGATAAACGGACAACTTCGGTGTTTTCTCCTTGTTAATCTATGACTTTTTTCTCGTAAATTTACGAGATAAAATGTCGTAATTGTACTTTTTTTTTCTTCTTTTGGGTGGCCCTAAAACTCCGTCGTATAAAATAACACGTAGTCAACAGACATTTATTTTACTTTCATTCAAATTAATTCCATTAGTAGGTGTAACCTTGGTGCTGCTGTTAGATCGGCACCGCAAGGAATTGTGGGATACCATTCCCTTTGCCTTTGAGAAAAAACTCGTGAATTTACACAAGTTTTTTCTCTGGAAGGATTTGTGTACAGGTGTAGGTTTTTGTCTAAATATGTTTAGTTGTTTAGCTGTTTTACTGTGTTTTGCCGAGTTATCTTACCCTGTTATGTTTAATTCTTTCTGCACCATGAGTGAGAGGGAGGAAGAGAAGGATGAGATGATTTAGCACTACTAGTATAATAATATAGTTTAAGAACTGAAGTTATAGTCAGAGTCATGATAATTAAATGCATGGGATACATTATAAATCATCACTACATCATTTATTTTAATTTTATAAAAATCAGAATATCTGCAGCCTCAAACTTAGACATATGAGAGTTCAAGAAGTACAATAAATTAAGATGGAAAAACATTTTATTGAATTGGAGTAATAATACATTTAGTTTAATAAATATATACATTTGAGTTGTATAAACAATTATTGAGTTAGATGGACGTAAGAAATTAGGTTGAATAAATTTGACTCAATTACTTGTTACCAATTGAATCAATTCATTTAAGTTTTATAAGTTGTATAATATATATACATCACAATGTTATTGGAAATAAGATCAGAAACTCGTGCGTTTACTTTGTCCGTTCTTTTTCTCCGAGCAGAAACTTTCTTTTGCTGATGATGCAGCCGTATTACTTTTTTGATGGACGTATAATCTTTATACGCCGTCATTTAAATCTCAGACTCCGTCTCACTGGAGGATAGCGCTCTCTCGGGATATCAGCGATCCATTGAGAATATCTTTATGCACATGCCTAGCACCTGTATTAACCCAGGGTTACCAAGTTGAGCGTAATTACGCCAACTCATATCCAGTCTTTTGGAACCGACATACCCAGAGTAAGCAAGTTCAGCCAAAGTTCAGGGTTAAAGTCAGGGTAGTTTAATCCTGCTTTCTGGAATACCTCCCTGGTTATTGTATTGGTGATGAAGTATTAGACCTTCTTTTAAGTCCTTTTGTTGTACATTTAATAATTTTAATTGGTATTTTTGTGTGGTCAATTTAAAAAAAAAATCAGATTTTTTCCTAAATTACTGCTCAGTTTGAGCCAGATAAACCTTAACTTTTGGCAACTAACTTTAGCAGCCCACATCATAATACTAACACTGCAGGTGTGTCTCAAATCACTGCAGCCACTGATTGTTTAAAACCCACTCTGATGAAAACGGTGAGATTTTTTAACAGCATGTTCTCTCATGATGGAGGACATAAAAAGAAAATTGCATTTCTGAGATAATGACAATGAAAAGACCACTGGGAACGCTTTTACACCAGATCAAAAGATGACTGGAGTGGGTCTTTAACTTGAATGCTCCTGTCAATGTGCAGACAGTCTAGGTTCTAACATCTTCAGCAGGCTTGTCCAAAGTCCGGCCCTTGGGGGCAAAATGCAGCCTGCGTTCAAATTTCCTACAGGCTCCTTTCATAAAAATCAATAACATGCTCCCCCCAGCATTTTTCTAAAACCTATCTGTTGGATTTCTTAATCGGGGTGGGCTAAATTACGACTTACAGACGAGACATGCTATCTACAACAAAATAACTGCTAATGAATGATGTAAGAAATGGATATACGGACTGTAATTTTGGTAAAAACTTGTTTAGATGTATTTGCTTTCTGTGTGAGGACATGTAAAGTATGCCATTGCAATAAAATGTTCATTGAACAGTTCATCAGCATTTAATATTCTTAAAATAATTAGGCTAAAATGTTTGGCCCTCAAACATTTTTACCTAACCAAATCTTTGCAAAAAGTCTGGACACCCCTGATCTACAGGAAACGAAACCATTGCTGTTCTGAAAAACCTGATCAGATGTTTTCTTCTATGTATAACTCTGCTGGGGGAAAAAGCTTGAGTGATTGTCCCACACTTTGTAAAAAGGGTTTTATTTTGCTTTAGTCAACATCTCAATGAGATTTACTTATTTAGTTAATGACGATCTCTTTCAATATTAATCATTTGAAACACTTTTTTTTTTCATTCAGATTAAAAGAAAAATATATGGACTATTATTTTACTACAGGTTTTAATGTGTTTGGTTCTCGGAAACTATTGAAGCATTTCTGTCTCATAATTCAATAAAAGTCAATACCAGAAATGCTTTTTCATTTTCAAAATGAAGCTGCGTTTGTTGACTGGAACTGCTGACCGGAAATGAATTACAGTATGTGACACTTTTTGCAAGGTGGATGTAAAAATGTAAATGCAATCCCCTCTTTGCATTTTCGCTTTAATTATGACACAGTATGAGCAGTGTTTAAGGAAAAATTGAATAAGCATTTTGGAGGATTGATATTTTATTTTATTTTTGAGTCATTTGATGCAGTTACATTGTGAAAATGAAAAATCATTTCTGTTGATCCAATTTAATTGTCAAATTAGACATTTCTATATGAATATTGCTACACATTTACTAGAGAACTTTTTGAAAATGAAATGTAAAACACCATTTTCATTATCATTTTAATTAAGTGACAGAATAAGTGATGTTGAAGAAGAAACTGAAAAAAACATTTGGCTGATTGAATTTTTTATTTTATTCTTGAGTCAACAAACGCAGCTTCATTTTGAAACAGAGTAAGCATTTCTGGTATTGACTTATGCTTCCATAGTAAACTCAATAATTTGCTTCTAACACTTCTGTACTGTCTCTAGATGATCATATTAAAAAACTTTTTTGGAGTTGAAAAGAAAATTCAATTCTTTTTAAATATTGAATGTAAAAACAGTATTTTAGAACATTATGTGTATTTTCTTCCAAGAACGACCTTTACACCTGTAGTTTTTTATGTAATAGTTTTTTTTTGTTTTTTTTTTCCAGTTTTGTTGTGTTTTTCTGGGCCTCAGACAGCTCTGTGCTGCAAGCACCAATTAATTTATTGAGTGGCTATCCCTGGACAGTAACAGAGTGAAGGCCTGTTATTGTGTTTTTCTTCCTCCCCTGCTCCTTTAGAGTGTTCAAGCGGGTTCTTCCTCTCCCTAACGGCAGCTGGAACGCCATTGTGGACGACTGGTGTTGCCACCCGGATCCATTTGCCAACAAGAAGTTATTGCCTCGAGCTGAAGATTGTTTATTGGGTGACACCTTCGTCCTTTTAGCCCGAGATAGCAGCTGTACTCAGACTCTGACTGAAGAAGTGAGTCCTGTTGGAACAGAACACACACAGGATCAAAAGGTGAGAGGGCTGCGCATGTCCATTTTAATTTGGGATTTTTCCCAAAGTGCTACACTGGAGTCCTCGTTGTGTTGTGTAGTATAGTCACCCACACAGACTTCGTTTCAGCCTCAGACAGCGGCTCCATTGAAGTCCATCACCAGCAATTGATGAGGATTGATCCCTCCACTCTTTCATTAATCATTCTACACACGAACGGCACTGAAAAAACCCCACAAGGAGCAGAAAAACCATCTGCATTCCATTTTCTGTCTCACATTTGTGTTGCAGCTACTGCTGATCTGTATTTTTCATTTGAAGAAGATTGTGTATTGATGCTTGTTGTTGCTTTTTGCACAGAAAGCTTGTCGCCGTGTGACATTTATCTCCTGCGCGAGCTGCTCATCAGTCCTGGGAGAGGCCGTGTCACCAGGTACACCCCCATTCCAGCTCATTTCACTTATGCTGTTCAGCAGGACCTTAGAGCACTTCTCCATTGTGTCTTACAGAAGCGCTGAAGCTCTACATTACACAAGTGGTTGTGGAGCCCGCTGTGGGGGACCCAAAACCAGAAGCTGCACAAAGCAGGCAGGTTTTTATTGGCTTTTGACATCAAATAAACTCAAATTCATCAAGTCTTTTCAGGTTATTCGCTGGACAGGTTAGTTCCTCATTAAGATTGGAGCAAAAACCATAAAGTTTTTGTTCATTTCTATGGTTTGTCGAACAGACCAACAGTTGGCTAAGGTTCAGAGGAATAAAGTACATCAGCTGCAGCGTGGCAGAACCTTTTCACCAATATGAGGTGGTGGGAGGTCAGAGGTACAACGGTCGCTGTCCTCTTGGTGATTTGTCTCCCAGCTACCCAAGTCCCATGTAGAAGTGTCCAAGACACTGAGGCTGGAGTTGCTTCAGGGGCAACTAAAAATATAAGAAAACATGACTGAAACGAAAAGCACCAGGGCCGTTTACAATAACAAGACAACAACATGATTCAAAATAGTTTTAGTACTTTTTCTACATCAAACTTCATTCAAAAGATTGTTGTTTTTCTTTTTAATGTATTTACGTGGATTTTTGCAACTAAAGAAAGTTGGTTAGTCATTGCTATGTGTTAATGAAATGAATAAAAATCACTTCATTAGACAAAGGATTTTGATTGGCAAGCTTCCATGCTAGATTGTACCACCAGCAAAGTACCATTGATGACAGACTTGGGACAAGCGTTAGCAGTGGGGTGACAGGAAGTCCACTGTAAACATATTATCCACCATTTGTGGCCTCTCTAGATGAGGTCATGGAGACCGCTTAGAGCCCACATACTACAGACACATTTTAAAGGAGGAAGGAGACATGCACTTTATTTGCTAAATATTTTACCAAATGGCTCATATTTCTGTCTTCATCTGCAGAGTACTTGTGCTCTTCATTTAGCCTTGATATAGTGGCTCCAGTTAAACAAGGGAACATTTTTGAACACTTTGTTTTCTCTGAAATGACCAACTCAAATGAAAATTGCTGAGTGGACAATGATCTTCTCCTCTGCTCCATTCTGAGGCATCCACTTGTAGACAAATAGATCAATGTACTTCTTCCTCGTCTGAGCTGGAATCTGGATCTAACTATACGTCTGGAAAGCTCAAATATTGCTCACCATTTATGTTGCACTGGTATTGTTAGGTTGAGGGTGTGAGGGGCTGTAAGCTAGCCAGAGAGCATGTACACAGAAAGCTCCCAACAACTGGCAGGGGAAAGGGGGAAAACAGTCCTGCCCACAACTCAGGTGAACTTCTAATGAACCTGCCGCTCTGCAGAGACTATGTCTTAGAAAACAACACAGATTTTTTTCTTTTGGCTCAAAACGGCATAATCAAAACTAGAAGCGGCTGCATTTCCAGAAGAAAAAGCAGGGTTGAATGCTATAATGCTGAGTGAAAATGAAACTTAAAAGGTAATAATTGGCAAAATAAGAAGAAAGAAATTATCAAAGTTGACCATAAATAAAGTGGAAACAGTACAATATCATAAAAGATATGTTTGTTAAAAATGCGAGGAATCAAACCAGCAGAATTGTGCACCACAGCTCACGTGTCATGCCATGACGCCACCAAGCAGGTACAGTGGATTGGACGTACAACAGCTGTTTTGGATCGTTTAGTGTTGCAGCGACTCTCTGGCATCCAGGCTGATTTAAAAGAAAAGTGAAAAGCCAACAAAATTCCTCCGTTTTTATATATTTTCACTGGGATTGATTTGACCTTCTAGACGTGAGGGAGCTATGTTTATAAAAGCTGAAGACTTTTTTCCTCCGTCGACCAGGACGGCATATGACGTCACGCCCCAGCGGGGGAGATTGTTGAAAAGTAATCAAAGCTTGAAGACAATTTGTGAAAAAAATGCATAATCACAAGACTAAAATGTGTTGTTGTCCAAAGCCCTGTGAGCGTTTTAACATTTTAACGGTGTCTGTAGCTGAGAGAATGCCAAAATAAGAAGCTCTGGGTGAACTTTGGTGAAAATGTCGGAAGCCTCTCCCATTGAAACCCATTATAAAGCTGAAATTACTTCAATGTTTAAAGGTTTATATTTCAAAAACTAAAACATATTGTCAAACTCTGAAAGAATTGGAATTAGTTTAAAGTCTTGTGAATAATTTGTAGTCTGAGTGGTGTCTCTAGCTAAAAGTAAGTTGAAGTTATAATGGTTAAAAGAAGCAAAGGTTTTCAAAGTTTCCCCATTTATTTTAACGGAGGCAAAAAAAAACTGGAAAGCCAGGAATATTTTGAAAAGTTCAAAAATTTGTTAGACCAAAAGTCATAACTGGAAAAAGCTGAAAGAGCTGAATATTTTAATTGTCGAATGGTTAAAATAGCTGAAAAATTGTAGAAGTCCAGCGCAAAAAAAATTTGGTTGAACGCCATAGAAATAACAAAAGACAGAAAGAGAAACAGGAAAACCAATTAAAAGACCACTGGGAACACTTTGAAAATTGATCAAAACATGATCAGAGTGGGTATTTAAAGCAGCTGTCATCAAACACAGTGCGACTTTGGAATTTATCATAAAAATAAAGAGAAACCTTTCAATTTAATTCAAGCTTTATTTATTAAAAAAAAAGTGCTTTTTATGAGTTGCAGTTCAAAGTACTTAACATTTAAAAACCAACAACAAAATACAAAAAATAAAACTAGCTCACCTATTTGCGTCCTTTCCTTCCATTTACACATACATCCCCTTACCACACACTCAAAGCATACTGTTGCACACACACACCGACACACAAAACTGTAAGTGTGAAATAGACGTAGTATGGCTTGGGTCTGCTGTGAGGAAACAATCCATCAGGAATCTCTTATACCAGGAGCCAGTTCAGCCACAGAAAACTCCGGCGTCCACCCACACCAGACAGCAACAGAGTCCACTTCACAGCCATGAGACTGCAATGCTGGACCCTATTTGCCCCAGCAAGGGTGAGCACCGCGGCAACAACCAGTGACCAAACCGGCAAACCCTGGTATAAAAGATCCCCACAACAAACACAATCATAATAAAAGAAAGTTTAAAAAATATACATAAAATGTATTTAAATACATAAAAGTGAAAGTAAATAAATAAAAATAAATACCTCAATTAAAATAGTTTTTTATGATAAATAACTAGATGAGATCAGTTCCACAGGCCAGGACTTTAATCCAGTTGGATTGTCTGTGTTCTTTTATTTGGCCGTATCGCACCCCCACCTAGCAGTGCCCCCAATTTCATCTGGATGATGCCCATCTGCTACACTATTCAAACATGTAGTTGTAGAGTTAGACAAGATAATTCTTCTCTAAAAGTTCTGGTTCATTGCTTGGTACATCCTTCATGTGGGCATCCATGAGGTTTCTTTATTTTTTTCCCCAAAATCCTTTTTTTTCTTCTTTTTTTATGAGTTTTCCTTACCGAGAAGGAGGGTCTAAGGGCAGGCTTAGCTTAGTATGTGAATATATAGTTAAGCAATTACCTGTTGTATTTTATGACTGATTTCATGGTGTTATACAATTGCCGAAAGGAAGTCAGTGGAAGCCTGTGTTGTAATATTTGGCTCTATAAATAAATCTAAAATTGATAAGTTTTGGTCCTCACCTTATTGAGTGAATGTTGAGGTTAGTTGTTAAAAAGTATGAAAGAACTGGTGCAGAAGGAAGTATCATATGTTGTACAAGGAAAAAACAAAAAGCATCAGTTTAATGGCATACAGTACCGGTATATTTGACCACAAATGGGTTTACAACTGGCAGAAACTTGGGTTGATCCTTTGGGTTTATGTGCCGCTTCTGTTTTGAGCTTTTGGTACCGCAGGTGCTGACAAGCAGGTACCTTGCAGAGAAGATGTTGTTTTTTTTTTTTTTTTTATTTACTTCTTATAAATGTAGCACCATTAAAAATAGGAAACAACATGCTTTTCAATATATACCATATTGTAAAGCGGCATTGTTACATCGGAGAAACAATCTGCTTAACAAAAAAACGTCTTTACTTTTTAGGCCATGTTTAATTTTAGATTTTGAGTTTCCAGCCACCTATAAAGTCGTCACAAGCATTTTGAAGACCTCTTTAAAAAACACTATTCACAGTTTACGGGGGCTGTCATAGATATTACTCTGTTCAGGAACATTGAGCTTGTGATATAAAGTCACCCTCTCGACTTCTTTGCAATCACCTCTTACTAACTAGATGATAGTATGAACAACAATAGAAGTGATACCCAGTGGTCCTTGAACCTTTATGTCTGAGCAAGCAGGTCTCCACCAGCAGCCACTGTTTGGACAAAATGAACCGAAAGACCAAAGGTTTTTAAAAAAAAGTTTGAATCCACACAGTAAGTAAGCCCGACATTTCCAATCAATTACATTGAAATTAGATTTTTAAAGTGTTTGCACACATAACCTAAGGGTGACCCAAAAGAAAAACATTTTATAGAGTTACGTTCCTGAAAAGCTACCAAAGGTCAAACTAAATGAGGCATTTCTATAACATTCCCAAAAGGCCTATACCATGCAAAATCAAATTTGTTTGAGCTTTTAAGTGTTTATATCCATTTCATGTTTAATATCCGTTCCTCGCTATAAATAAACCCCAAAGCGGTATTCCCGCATTTCTGAGTATTCCTCAAAAAATCTGGGCTCTGACCACTAGTCTACGGAGCCCTCCATGTGCCAGTGGGTAAAAAAAAAAATCTGATAATTATTACAAGTCATCATTAGTCGCAGACCGTCTTCGGGGACCTGCGACTACTGATCAGATCACACTATTTGATCTGCTGCCGACATAGAACGAGATGATCTTTTAAATGGGCTTTTATTATTGTTATGATTGTTATTAAGTGCATGTTCGCTTATAGTTTTTTAAATCTGGTTGGCCAGTGCTTAATTATTGGCAGAACGGACCCGGAAGAAGGGTTAGGATTACCAGTAGGTTAGTACGTGCTAACAACATTTAGCTGTGGATGAACTTAAGATGGAATAACATCAGCTGTTATTTTTGTCTGGACCTGACTGGTAACACAAATTCATGTGTTTGTTTGCACGGTTTTTCAGAACTATTTATTCAAAAGCCGCCTCCTCTTGTCCCAAAGCTGATCCTCTGCTTGGGGATACAAATCTCCCAAGAGACACGGTTCTCCTGAGTCCAGCAGCCTGACATACTGTGGTCCAAAGCCTCCACCGTTGCGCACACCGTAACCGTAACAAAGCACCCTCCCCTGCCTGCAAACCCAAAGCTACGAGTTCGGCTGCTCTGCTCAGAGGCATTATTATAAAAAACTTTATTTGTTTATCACCTTTCAAGAATAAAATCACAAAGTGCTTCACAGAAAAATATGGTAAAACAATAAATATAAAAAAGAATTCTGAAATATTTAAAAAAAGATTGGGTTTTAGTTGCTTTCTAAAAGAAAACACTGAGTCTGCAAATCTGAGGCTGAGAGGAAGGGAGTTCCAGAGGGATGGAGCCACTGCTGCAAAGGCTCTGTCACCTTTAGTCTTTAACCGGGATCTCTTAACAACCAGCAAACCCTGGTCACATGACCTCAGGGACCTGCTGGGAGTGTACGGCTGCACAAGGTCTTTTATATACACCGGTGCTTGGTTATTAAGAGCTGTGTATGTTAAAACCAGGATTTTAAAATGCACTAGAAAACGAATGGGGAGCCAGTGCAGCTGAATTAATAACAGGGTGACATGTGAAAACACGTTTTAAATATTTTTTGCTCAAACATTTGAAGATGGAGCTGCAATAATCAAGATGAGAAGAAATAAAAGCGTGGATTGGCATCTCCAACTCAGAACGTGACACAATTGGACTCAGTTTTGCAATTTTTTTAAGATGATAAAAACAAGAACGAACAAGTGACCCGACATGCGAGTCGAGGGATAAAACCGGGTCTAGAGTGACCCCAAGGTTCCTGACAGAGGCGTTGATAAAGGAAGCAAGTGGACCAAACCACTGGACTATCTGGGGGAAGCAACTGTCAGGAGCACAGACTAGAACCTCAGTTTTAGCTTCATTTTAGTTGGAGAAAGGTATTATTCATCCAACTCTTGACTGAATCCAGACACCTGCGTAAAATCTAAATTTTAAAAACATCCTGGGGTTTAAAAAAACACAAAGCTGAATATCATCAGCATAAAAATGATAAGAGATATCATTAAAATAACTTAAAATATGCTGCAAAGGCAATAGATATAAAATGAACAGTAAAGGTCCCAAAACTGAGCCTTGTGGCACACCAGAAGTGAGGGATGCAGAGGAGGACTTAAATTCAGTACCATCCCCTCCCAACCAAATCTTGTGATGTAGGCCAGTAAGAACAGCCTCTTCCAGGAAGAGTCTGCGCTGCCAGCACCGTCTTCAGGCTAACACACACACCCACTTTCTTAACAGAGCTAGTGATGATCAGCTGAACTCTTTCCATTTCTATGCATCATATGCACATCCATCTTTGCAAAAGTTTGGATGTTGTTTGTTTTCTTTGGCTAAATGGAGACACGCTGCTGAAGCCAACTCTAGTTTGACGTCATGAAATGGGACAACACACAAGGAGCGAAAGCCAGAATCATAGAGATTGAGCCTTTTTTACAGATTAGAAAAAAAGAACTCAGGAAAATAACTAATATTTCATTAAAAATGTATTCTTTTGTGTGCCAAAGGTAAAATATTATTATATACATGGATATTGTTTACTATAAAAGGCTTTAGAATAGCACGTTGTAGGCCTTTAAGGTTTTTCAGTCATAATGACTAATGTTGTTCACCCTTTAGCATATCCTTTCAGGGCTTGACATAATACCCTTCCTGACACAACCCTGGATTTTATCGGGGCTGGGGACAAGCACAGGGAGACCCAGATTTGGGGCCCCCTTTGGACTACATAGTTGGGCAGTAGCGCAAAGGGTCTTATAAGAGGATATGACTAAGGTGTTCCAGATTCTGAAGAGCACTACTGTTTGGCAGCTTGTCATTATGCATTTTAATCATCTTAGTGTTTCTTAGATGTGATTTATATGTAAATGACTAAACTTGAACCTTGTTTGGTGCAGGTTTCACTTCCTTGAAAGGACAATAGCAACCAGACTGCTTAACCTGTCAAACTCCCTCAGTACTTTCCACTTCTCGGTTCAAACACCTGACGGAAATGCCTTCCTGCTCGTAAGTACCATCAAGAATTAAAGATAAACTTTGTTTCGTCTAAAGGATGACGTGGCCTGCTGTTTGGTTTTATGTGGGAAATATTTGAAGATCTACATCATGTACTTCTATCCACACATACAGTACATACACGCACACATAAAAACTAATTAGCAGGCACTGATTTTACATGTTGTCCCACATAAACAGAAGAGAGGTCAGTACTGTTCATCATAGAAACACTTTAAAACTGTGAGACACAGAATGTTAAAAAAAATCCAGGAAATCCAATTGTATGATTTTTTTTTAAAGAATTTGTGTAAATAAATATTTTGTCAATAACAAAGTTTCACCTGAATACTTGATGTAAATTCATCCTGGTTGTTAATGACCAAGATCAAAGGTTTCCTGTAAATCTTCAGCAGGTTTACCTTGTAGCTGCTATTTCTGTCCATTCTTCCATGCAGATCTTTTCAAGAGCTGTGATGTTTTGGGGCTGTATTTGGAAAACATGGACTTCCAACTCCCTCCACACATTCTGTATTGGATTGAGATCCAGAGAGTGGCTATAAAACACTCCAGAACCTTGATATGGTTTTTTTATGTAAACAATGTATTTTGGATCATTGTCATGCTGGTGGATCCTCAATTTTCTTACTGATGGAAGGAGGTTTTTGTCCAAAATCTCACATTCATGGCCTCATTTATCCTTTCATTAATACGAATCAGTCGTCCTGTTGCCTTTGGAGAAATGCAGCCCGGTAACATGATGCTTCCACCCCCATGCTTCACAGTGGGTATATGGTGTTCCTAGGATGCAACTCAGCATTCCTCTCCCTCCAAACACTTCTTGGACTGCTTCCACTCTTAATAAACACACAAGAGGCTAATCTTCCAAAGCTAAAACACATTTTGTCACAAAACATCAAGAGAACCCTTTAACAGCAAGAAACATTGTGACTGTAACCTAAGCTTTGTTGTCATTGAATCTAAATGTCGTGCTGGACTGATTGCGTGTTCCATGATCTCGCTTGCCTTGCAGCTCTGGCTGCTGAACAGCGACTCCATCGTTGCCTCAGTCCCAGAGAAGTGCGTCGGGAATGACAGCAGCTCTGCGGTTCACAGTTCACCGCTCCGAGCTGCCAGAGCCCTGAAACTCCTCTACATCACCTGCTCAGATGCAGACGTCCCACAAAGAGAGTGAGTTTGGACACTTTGCCCATCTGCAGCCTTTTAGTCAATCTTTTTTTTTGTCCTTTTTATCTGTTAGCTTATTCAGCTCTTTCTCTGTTCTGTGAATGGTAGAAATGGTTTTGTCCAATTTGCCTAATTGCAAACTAAATGTTTGAAATGCTGCCAGGTACTTTGATCCCATCCCAGAAAAGAAAATTAATTTACTGCTCTCCATGTTTGGTAAGGCAGAACTCCACTCCAAAATCCCCCACCCTTATTATTATCATTTGAATAAGAGTCTCCCCCATCACACATACCCACAGCCCCCCGTTCCACCTCAGTCATACAGCCAGCAGGCAGAAACACAGAACACAGAAGTTGGTTGTTTCCTCCATTTTCACCAAGCCCACCAGCTGACTGACAGAGATTAGAGACAAAACAAGTCTTTTTAATCCCCGTTGTTTTCCTGTTTAGTATGGATTTCATGCTATATAGAATTTACTGATCAAATGACTGGAATCTGTCATTAACTCAACTCTCAAGCTGCTCTAGTTTAACTGCCATTAAGTTTTCCTTTTGATCTATTCTGTCTCAGAGAGTTAGAGCTGTTTTGTTAGGAAAGTTGCTAAATGTTCTGCATGTCAATGCATTAAAAACATGAACATGTAAAATTAACAAAATTACAATTTTAAGAAATTAATGGAAAGTTTTCTTTTTTTAGGACTCAATTCAAACCTTTCCTTTGACCAAACAGTAAAAACAAAACATTATTCTAACAAATGTTTTAAAAAAGGGATTTTTTTTATTATAGGTGGGTGCAAAAGTAAATGTTTAAATTCAGTAAACAGAAATGTAAAAGTCTAACAATGAAGACAAAAAATATCAATAGAGAAACAAAATACAACTATTAATACTAGAGGACTAGTTTGTAAACTAAATTGCCTAAAAAAGGGGTGATTTGGATTAATTAATTCCAGCTGAAGCTTCTTTTTTACTTACATGACAAGGTCTAAAGACTGTTTACAGAGAAAATGGTATAGTCTCTGGATGGTACAATTACTAGTTTGTTTTAAGCAGGTAAAAAATAAAATAAACGGATTACCGGTACCTTAGTTTTTTTTTTTTTTTACCATTCTTAATGTTTCATCACGCTGCGTAACACATCTTGAAATCTAAACAATACAATTTAAAGGAGAGCTTAAAGCAGGTTTAAAGGGTTAAATCATTGCAATTTTCCTAATTAAAAAAGTAAAACGTATTTATGAAGTAGCGGATAAAGATTGGTACACAAAAGACCTACTAATGCCTTTATTGGTTGTGGTGGCAGTATTATAATATGGGATCATTTCAGTTGATCAGACCAAAATTTAACAACATGTTTTGTTAAAAAAACGAATCCATTTGAAACCAAAACATTTGAAAATAATAATAATATTTGGAAAAAAAATTAAAATGTTAACATCCAACATAAAACATTATTGTCTTACCTGGATGAGCAAAGTTTAGACCTTAAGGAGGAACAAAACAAGATATATTGCAAGTGTGGATGTAGTCCTATTAGACATGTTTCTTCTTTGTAGGGTTCGCCACCGAAGTGACAAATTAATTTCAGCTGTTTGTGTTCAGCGTTTCTGTGCTTTTCGATGTGTCGCCTTCTTTTTCAGTTCTTTTTTATTTAAAACAGACATTTGAACATCTGGTTGAAATAAGAATCAAATCTTTGGCCTGGTGGGGCTTCAACATTTCACCCAAGACCTTCCTTAAGAGACACGTTTTTTGCCGATTTAGTCAATCCCTCCATCTCCCAAAAAAAAAAATCTCCATGCAACTTTCATCACTCATCTCTGACAGATTAAATCTTCTGCCTGTGGAGCTGATGGCCGTCTTATTCTAGAGACAGTCATTCAGAGATGATTGCGGTGGAAAGTTGAAGTATGTGTTGTTTAAACTGCCAATAACTGGCCAGAGAAGCAGTGAGCCGGGGCCTGAGTGGATTATTCCCGTCACTAATGGCCCAGACTTGATTAAGGTTGAGTAAAAGTTGCAGGTACCGACAGACCAGTCTGAAGGTGGAAATTGAGTCCAGGGAAAGAAGTGATCCGCTTGACTCCTTTATTTCCACTCATAAAGAATTGTTTAGAATATGCAAATTGCAGCTACATTTTCTGCAGCTCAACCTTTCCTCCAATCTGAAGTGGCTTATAAGATATTTTTTGTGCCAAGACTCTGAGCATTTCAAAATTGAAGCTCACAGATGGCTAAATGTCAACCAAACAAATAGATCAACATCACTGACTGACAGAGCATCCATCTTTCTGCTCCCCTTCACTCTTCCTCGTTCGTCTCCCATCTTGTTTCATTGCTTTTTTGCACACAGATGTGTTTCTTCGTTTTGGATTAACCCACATTTGCTATTTTTTACTGACTATTTAAATAAAGTTTCCTGAAGACAAATGCTTAAAGATAAGGTTCCCTCAAAGTGTTTATGGGGGGGGGGGGGGGGGGGGGGTCATTTTGTTTGCATAATGTTGTCAGAGATGCAGTTAATCAGGGCAGCCGTGCTTTTGCTTTCAGGGTTGTTTCTCATTGGGAGGCGAGTATCATCGCACACCCCCTGGTGCTGCCGCTGAGCGTCTGTGAGGAGCTGCAGCGGGTGATCAATCACAGCAACTCAGAGCTTCCTTCATCCATGCGCTGCATGAGGTCCTACGAGGTGAGATGTTTACCAACTGATGATGAGAGGGTTCATAGTCCCGCGTTTCTCTGCTTATTTTCTAATAGTGACACAAAAAAAGTGAAAATATTTGACCAAAATACACTTTGGCCACACAAGCTGCTGTTTTACCCAGCAGGCATTGCGGGCCTCACTTACTTTTGAGTCTTTCATCTCTTTCGCTTGAGAAATTTTAAAACTAACCTTTGATCTTCTAGTGATCAAATTCGCAATCTTTCTTATGGGGGACTAACAAAAGATTTTTTTTAACTTTGTCCATGCGTTTTGAACTCTTGTATGGAAAGCAAAGAAAAAACTTTTGAAAGTATGAACTTCAACTCTCCTCACAACACTTATTTTCTCTAGGCCCAAAAAAAAGTGTTTTTTGCGGTGTTAAAATGACAATCGTTGCTTTACATTTGTCATTCTTTGGTCCTTTCCTAATCTGTTTATATCTCGTGACGACCGGCTACGCTGGCCGTTTTGGTTCAGTTGCTCCGCTCCAAGAACGGATTGTAATCAGACTGAGGAATCTTAGAACGAACCGAAGCTCAGTCCGATTGAAAACAAACCGTGACAACCTCCAAAGATGGGTCCAAGAACAGTTTTTGGTCCGCTTGGGTGTATTCAAAGTGAACGTTTGTTCTGGATTATCAGGAGAAACAAACTGGTTCACGTGTCCAGTCTGAATTCACCCGACGTTGAGAAAAGGTTGAGTTAAATTTGTGAAGGACGGGATGATCTTAAGGCTTTTTCGAGGGTCGACAGATGTTTGAGAGAAACTTCCTGCATTCACGTTTATCTGCTGAATTTGTTTGCTTTATGCTAATTCCAGAAAAGGTTTTTTTCTTTTTTAAATGAGACATTTCCGTTCCTTCCAAACAAATCCCGCATATGTCTGTTTTCCCTGTAAAGCCGTGAGGACGGGTCCCTTCTCACAGATCCTCAGCTTTTCCTTCAGTGTTACTCATCGGCAAGCTGAGCCGCACAACCATTTATCTCTCTCATCTTTGGCAAAGGAGCCGTTTGGTCTGCGTGTTTCACACTAAAGATTATATACAGAATTCTTGGACAAAGGGCTGCACAATAAATCGCAATTTTTTATTATTATTATTATTATTATTTTTTTTTTTTTACTTATTCTGTCCAACAACTGAGCAAACAGATGGGAGCTGAAGGCCTTTTGTGTTGGACGGGTTTTACTATTACAAAAAGAGGTTATGTATCTTCGGAAAACCAGGGTGTATATTTGTTTATTCCATGGTCCGGGTGAATACTCGATTCTGATTGGCTACTGGGTGTGCATTAAAAAGGGATATAGCACAGGATAACCGTACGGTGAAAAAAGAAGTTCCGGTCACCTAGCTTAAATGTTTTGTATCACTGCGTCGGCTTCTTTAAAACAACCTTTAGCGTCATCATTTGGACAAAAACAAGCGGTAAGAGGTGAACTTTCTCTCTGAACTGATGCTTTATTCAACCCATCGGAAAGATCAGCATAAATATATCGCTTTATATCGCCGAATCTTGACTGCAGCGGTGGTGCGGCGCGACGCGGACGCCGCGCCACGTAATAGTCCGCTTTTTGTGGGAAAAGCGGTCCAAATTGGAAAAAAAACAAGAATTAAGGACTAAAAACTGGTAAATATTTATTTCTTTTATAAGTGACCATGGTATAAGCGGGTTAATGGCCTTCGAAGTATGCATTATTACTTTTTAACGGGGGGAGATAAAAAAAGAGAGGGGGAGGAAGTGAGGCGATACAAGTGCAGAGTTGCTCATTTGAATTGGTAATTATTTTAAGCTGTGTAACATTTATGCTAGATCTGCTGGAGAGACAAATGTTACATCCATGGGTGTAATACTGACACTAAGATGAGAGGAACCTACCTGTTCATCAATACACTGTGGGTTAGGAGGAGGGATAAAGCAGACAGGGAGCAGTGTGACAGTGTGCACATGCACATGGTGGTGGAGATACGTGCACGCTGCCAAAGTATACCATGTGATCGTAAGGGGGAAACAGGTCCTCCCCAGCCCGACCAGGCAGACCAGGAGAGAGGGGGAGACTCCAGGAGCACCCCAGGCGACGGGACCCACACACCCACACAGCCTGACCTGGGGGGACCTAGGCCTGCACAATGAATCGCAGATTTATCGTTATTGCAATATCGAGGTGCGCAGTTAGTATATCGCAAAATATGTCAAAAATTCCAATAAATGGTCACCTTAAAGATGATAAAACAATATTATGGCATATTGAGGTATTTAACCAATCAATTAAATCCCCTTATGCATTTGACCAGTCAGATGGAGCCCTTTGATGTTAGATGTTCGCCTCCTACGTTGACCTTGGGCTTTTGGAGTATAATTTAAGTTTTGTCCACTCTTATTTAAACTGTTGCAGAGAAAAGGAAAAAATAGTTTTTGGTTGTTTTGATATTTGTTCATGTTCCGCAACTTAGATCGTCATTCCAATATTGATCACTAGTATCGCAAGTTTTCCTCATATCTTGCAGCCCTATTTGGACCAATGTGTCATTTGTCTTTAGAGGAGCAGTACCATAACAGGCCACAGGGCTGTTCTGTTCTGCAATAGATCGCTCATCTTGAATTTATAATCGCCCTATCCTAATGTAGTATGAGGAGGAAAGGAACTGTTCAAAAGGTGGTAACTACTGGCAATGATCTGAAGTTTCAAATTACATCATGGTGATTGAACATTCCAAATATGATCAGCAACAACCTAAAAATGCAAGAATGTGGGAAAATATGCAAACTTGGCACAGCATTTTTGATGGTATTAACAACAATTTTACATGAATTTAACTTATTCACATTTGTTTGCGGTCTTTTTTTATTTTTACATTTGTTTTTACCAAGTAGTCACAATTGGGGTTTTCAGGTGGACCAATTCACAATGTTGCTTTATATTTGTATTACTTTTTAACAAATGGAAACTAAATTGAGAACAGCTTGAGATGAATTTGAGACAGACAATAGGCTTTTTTTTTTAGATGATTTCTTCGTTCATTTTTTCCAACATTGTTTGGTTCCCATCTAGCCTGGGTTTTCACAAATAAAGCAACATCTTTGCTCCATTTTTACCCAATAAAAATGCCTGCCAAGAAGAAATAGTATTAAACATTTTAAAAGATGTGCATTTGTTCCCACATGGAGACACTATTTCTTAGCCCTCACTGTCCTGTTATTATCTGCAGGTAGCATTCCTGATCAGGGTGTGCGTCTGTGTGTTTTCTTTTGTGTGGGTCCTTATGAACAGATCAAAGTGTGCGTCAAAACCCCATCATTATGCTGCCTTGTGGAATGTCTCGACTGCCCCCACCCCCCCACCCCCCGCAGCTGCTAGAGTAATGGAGTGTAAATCATATCCAGCTCACAAGGAGCTTTTGTCCCCCGAAACAACAGAACATTTCCACCTCCCACCCTCCTTCACCCCATTAATCTCCTCCTTGTTCCCACGGAGACGGTATTTGGGTGAGATACCAGCAGATTTAGAGGTGAGGAGGGGCACAACTTCTCAACAGAAGCAACTACACCTTTAAAAGAAAAGAAAAAACTACCGGTACTAGGTTCTATTAAAGCTCTTGCAGTGTAGTGCCCAAAATGTATTTAAAGAATCCAAATCTGCAAGTTTGAGCTATGAAAATACCGTCAAACCTTTTAATCGATTGTGTTTCTGGGGAAGCACTCAAGATGGGATCGGGTTAAATCTTCAGAGATATGGATTCACTCACAAGTTTTTTGTGCTAAATAATAAAATACGGAAAAACACAAGACGGACCACAGCCTGGTAACTTTAGGCCAAACTGAGACTGTTTGGGAAATCAATTAAGAGGAAATCGGTCATCTGGCTGAAAGAAGTTTATGGTTGAAGTGCTGGTTCAAAACGTAGGTATTCAGGAGAGCTCCTACTGGATCAATTCACTTCAATTCCATTTTATTAGTATAGCCCAAATTCACAACAACAGTTGTCTCAATGGGTTTCGTACCGGTAATTGTGAGGTAAACAGACAATCAAAAAGGATCATAAATGCATAGAACAAGAATAGTAACAGCTGACTGGAGTCTGGAAAAACAAACTGCACCTTTGCTTATCCTAATTGTTGCTATTGTCATTGTCACTTTTGCACATTTGCACTTTTACAACTGCCACTCGACATCTTGTGTTTTTGTGTGCATGATGTGAGTGAATTGTTTTGTTTCCTCTATACGTTTGGCATTTGGAGCAGACAGCAAAGAAAGAATTTCATTGTGCAGAGAAACCCGTTTCTTTACTGTGCATATGATAATAAACCCTTTGAATCTTGAATCTTGAATCTAGAATTCAATAGGATATTACTAAAACTTTAACTAAACTGACTAAACTAAACTGGACATCCCTGCCCTTAGACCCCCCTTGGCAGTAAGGAAAAACTCCTAAAAAGAATTACAGAATACATTTCTGCACCTAAATAAAGGTCAATGTATTTATAGTACACAATTTATGGGTAGACGCCGGAATTATAGGGACAGTAAAACATGAATAAGGATAATAAATATAATTCCTTCCAGTTCGGCAGGTCAGATTAAATAGTTAACGTAGTTTGCCCACTCCTGTTCTACAGAATAAAGAGCAAACTGTGAGGGATTAAAACCAGAGCATTCTATAAAGAAACCAAAAAAGAAAAAAGAAATCATCTGACAAGCTGGTGGGTCTACATTAGCACACAGAGTAAATCTTTATTTAATTATACAGAAATATCTGAACCCAAAAGAACAGCAAGTAACATCTTATTTGATTAAAACTAAGAATTCAAGGAGGTTCTGTTTGGTCAAATTGAGTCCTGAAAAAAGCAGATGGTGTCACAATGTTCATCACATTTCTGCTTTTACTTATGAGTACATACATTTATTATTTATTGGGAATATTTTGTGATTCGTGATTAAACAAAATGCATGAATTCCTTCATTTTGTGGAGTCAAAGAAAGAGGTATTTTATTACCTAGTGGTCCTTATGTTGTGACTCCTCATTTAAACACAGAAGCAAAATCTTTGCAAACACTTCCTTATATAATAATATTAAAACAATTAAATAAAAGTGGTACATAAACTGTTTTTGATTAAACTAATGGTTTCATCTAAACTCGAATGTCCTCTCATCGCCTCCACTTCATTAAACGTAATTTTCATTTTTTTCATCTTCTTTTAATTAAAATTTCTGCGGATGCAATATCCATTAACTGCAGTCAAAGTGAAAAGGGAAGTTTCATTTCTGTGATGGTGGATGAGCTGCAGATGCTTTCATTCGGTGGATTTGCACTCGTTCAGTCCTCATAGCTGCTGAACTGCTTTTTTAACATGTTCTGTTTTCCACACAATCTGCTTCTTCACACCGGAGGACATTTTCTGCGTGCTGAATGCCAACGTTGAAGAGTTGTGATAATAGATTTGGCGCCTGGCGTTAAAGACTAAAGAACTCCTTTTACCAGACAACACTAATGTATTTACAAAGTGAATACTTTTTCGAAGACAAAATACAGTTCTCCAGCATTTTACACTGTCATGAAATTCATGATTTGTAAAAATAACATACAAAATATTTTAAAACTTATACCAAATTCTAAAATAACATTTATTTAAACCAACATAATCTTATAAGACTGGTTGTTATTGTCAGCGTTTTGTGATTCAAACCCTCAGAGAGCATAATGATCAACACAAATAAACTACACATGTGGTTTCCAAAGTCATCAATGAGTGAAGTTGCTTAGAAGGCGTAAATGACTTGAACACTGACAGAGAAAATCATGTGACAAAGGCTTAATCTATCAGTAGTTATATTGATGGTTTAGCAGCAGTTGTTATTTGTGCTGGTCAAAAGAAAATGTGACCTTCAGATGGGTGTGTGTACATGTGTGTACATGTATGACAAAGTAGCGTCACAGGTTGCAGGACGGCACCTGAACACCAGCCTCAATTGTTTGTGTGTCTCTTTTCTCCCAGCCCAGTAGCACTTTATAGTTTTCACGTGCACACATCCAGGCAAACAAATCACTCACATTTCAGATTTTGTTGAATTCTACACTTGGTTTTAAAGAGAGTCTTACTCCCCGTCTAAGTTTCCCTCAACAAACAGCCAAACCAGAGTATTGTACTCATCAGCATATATATCCACGGCAAACAGGAAGTGACATCACATGTCGTTTTTTGATATTTTTTTTCCCCTTTCTGTCTAATTGATTTTGTTTTAAACGTATTTCTGTATTTCAATTGTTACTATCTTTTTTGTTGTTGTTAAATATTTGTAATTTTGGAGTTATGTTTAAGAATCCTCCAGGTTGCAAGGCAGGAACTTGTTTTAAGGAAGTGTTTGGTTAATTGGCCTGTGGGAGGGTCTAAGCCTTTTATAATGAGTGAACTTTTCCCGGTGTGGTGACAGTAGTCTTGGGTACAGTGGTGGCAACAGATTCTCCCAGAATCAGCTGAATTCAGTCTTTGATTATTGTTATGGGATCAATAAAATCCCGTTTGTTTGATATTTGAAGTGTGCTGGCTTGGTCATCGTATTTTAGAGTGATTTATTTATTCACTGCTGAGAAGAACCCAGTCACAACGTGAATGTACCAGTTGACTGTCCAGCCTCAGCACTCCTCTCTCCTCATCCGGCCTCGTCTTTTCTCTCATGGACTCCAATGTTTGTTAACAGGAGCTCACCTCCAGAGGCCATTTCTTATCATTTGTATGAATTACAGTTGATATGCTTAAGCGGCGAGCAGACACTGGCACGGGGGACGGAGAAGACAGGGCCTTGAATGAGGCAAATGCCCCCATCCATCATCCCTGTATGGAGCCCTCAGTGGAGTGCAGGCATTGTCTGCAGCAGGCAAACACCCAGGAGAAGCAGATGGAGCTGGAGAGATGGAGGAAACAAGGCCAAGCCGGCTTTTCCTTTCTGGGCTCTGTCTGAACACGTGTTTTTTTTTTTTTGTTTTTGTTGATTTTATCATTGCCACCTGAATTATTATTATTTTCTGGCTATTTAAAAGCCAATAAATCTGGGAAGTCTGTTGGTTTCTGGCTTACCCCTCTCTTGAGAGCTGTTAAGCAAAAAAAAAAAAAAAAGCATTTTACTCCTTTTTGAAAACGCTGAAGTAACTGCTGACTTGTTTTTCTATACAGGTTGCGTACCTGCGACTGTGATGTCGGAGGACAGAGCCAGTCGGGACTCCATACAGCACTCCTGCACTGGAAAGGCCAATCGAATAATGGATCCAAGGACTTTAAGACAACTTAAACTATAAAAGTGTTAACAGGACAAGCCAAAGCTGCACTGTGGACATAAACAGAGCGTCATATATTTTTTGTTTTTTAAGGCACCCTCTAATATCCACGCAGCTCAACCTGTTTAGCAGATCTTTACTAAGAGGACATCTAGGAGAGGAATCTCTCAGACTTGTTTGTAGCTCAGAATTCCTCAGCAGGGAAGCTTGCAGCAGAAAAAGACGCAGAGAGCATGCTCAGTCTTGTTTCGATTCTTTAACCATAGTTTCTGGTTGCCCTTTTTTGTTACCAGGCTGCATGACTGAAGAATATACCCACACAATCAAAACACTTTTTCTTTTTTTTTCAAAATTGTGAAATTGTTGTGCATTCTTCTGGTAATTGATATAATTTATCTTCTGGAAAAAAGACTAATGTCTCAGTGGGACATTAATCCTCTGCATCTTTTCTTAAAAGATGGAAATCTTTATCATATTCAAAGCTTTTTAGAGATTAAATCAGCTACAAAATACAATACTTTGCACAAAGTAAAACCAGAGAAGCCATCGAAACAAAAGTTCTTTCAAAAAATACATCCTCATTTTCAAGGCTAATGCCAGCAGCATGTTTCCAGCATTTGGGATCTGCAGCATGTTTGCCTGCGTCTTACATCAGCTGCATTGGTGACTGCCTCTGTAAGCACTTGGGAGCTGAAAAGACGAAATGCTTCCAACTCCTGCTCGTTATAATTTGAGCTGCCGGACAGTGAAGGGCCTCCTTTGTCTTCTTTTTTTCCTAACTTGTCAAATGCTACAGTAGTTGTCAGGTCTGCACTCTGCACATGTCTGATTAGCAGCTAAACTTGTTCAGGTGCAGAGTTGTTGTTTTTTTTTACTGAATTTTGTTAGTGTTGCAAAAAAAAGACTGAACAAGGCCAAATACATTTTTGTTTGTTTTAATAAGAAAAAACTTTGTAGTTTTCTTTTTTAATAAACCTTTTTATCAAATAATCTTTATGCCATCAGCTGTTCCTCCTTCATCTCTTTGTCTTTTAGATAGTTTGCACCTCTTTCTATTTCTCCATGAGTTACTGTATCTGCTTGAGTTGCATAATGAAAGATCCTGCACACCTGCTCAAGTTGCAAAAAATCTAAATAAGAATTCTTAAAAAACCTAGAAGCCATTATACTGTTTAAAGGCTTTGCTTTGACATCATTTGTATTTTTTTCCGACAGTTATAAACCAATGCTTTCATCACTACTATGTCTGATAGAAAATCCGTCCACAAAAATCCTCACACTTCATCATAAAAACCTTTTACACTTATTACTGTTGAGAAGTAGAAACCAGTGACTCCATGCACAGAAAGCTAGATGGGTGGCAGCTAACAGAAGGAATATCTGCTGTAGGAAGAGCGTTTTACAGATTCAGGTGACATTCTGTTACTAAAGCTCCCACAACACATAACCATCAAGACCACTTTGTTAAGAACAAAGCTCTTCTTTGGCAAATGTTGCTTAGTCCATGAGTTTAGTCGAATAGTAGAACCATTGAAAACCTCCATAGCTCTTATGTCATTAAAAATTTAAACTGCATCCACTGATGTCTACAGTAAATATTTTAAACAAAAAATGACTAGCATCATTTACAGTCACAAACAACTTCATATTAAGAAGCAAAACTGCTGTTTGAGAAAAGACTCGGATTTGGGTTGTTTGATTACGTTAATTGTAAAAAAAAAAACAAAAAAAAGAAGAGGGGGGAGCAAAATATTACATCTTTTTTACTTGTTCTTTCCAACAACTGAGCAAACAGATGAAACAGATTTATTTATTTGTTACAGTTTGTGTTTTAAGTATACATACATGTTCTTTTTATTAAAGGGGAGGGAGAGGGGGAAAGTGTGTGTGTGAGTGGGGGGCGGGGGTAGAAGAAAAAGAAACAAAGAGGGAGGGGGAGAAGTGAGGGAATACAAGTGCTGAGTTGCTAATTTGGATAGGTTATTATTTGAAGCTGTGAAACATTTATGCTAGATCTGCAGAAAGGCAAATATTACATGCAAACGTGAAATTCTGACACCAGGATAAGCGAAACATGTCTGTCCATCAACACACTGTGGGTTAGGAGGAGGGATAAAGCAGACAGGGAGCAAAAGTGAACCATGTGATTGTTAGGGGAACCAGATCCCGAGTGGGGTGGAACGCCCACCCACCCAGCCAGGTGCTGAGGAGGCCCCCCTAAAGGGCCCCTCCAGCGTCAGGACCCCCAGGCCACTGGACATATATATGTATATATAATAAAAGAAAATGGAAAGAAAATAAAGGTAAAGTAATTAAATAAAGTAAAAATAAATAAATTAAACCCTTTGCCCAGAGAAACCTCAAAATAAATGCAATAAATTAACCCCCTTTGCCCCTCTGCTGTGGATGCATTGTTGACCCCGGGGGCCAGGCCAAGCGCCAAGCAACTGGCCACGGGCAAAATTGACTGAGGGCAGCCAGGTCCCAGATTCCCAAGGCCCTCCCCCCACCCAAGCCTTAGCGGCCAGCCACCCAGCCCTGCGCCCAGAAGGCACCGACCCAGGAAGCCCCGCTTCAATGCTAGCCAAGAGCGTCCCCACCCCCACCCAAGCAAAATATTACATCTAAGCATAGAAATCAAGATAGCTTGCTCTAATATTGGTCTGAAATCCATATAAGTCCATCCAGTGCACTGGTTTGGAGTCACACGTAAAATCTTGATGTCTGCATAAAAATCCTAGGATTTGATAATTGTTTGTGGTTTCTAGTGAACAGAGTCTCTACTGTCCTAGTTTCTTCTAATGTTTACAGATTAGGAGTAAAAACTGCTCCTTCTGTTTCTAATGCTGCTGGAATTTCCTACTTCTAACTTTGCAAACATTTTCCACTTTGTGTTGGTTATTTCTGAAAAGCTACGCTGCACACTAACTGCCTGCAAGTCTATTTTTACTTGGCCCTTGTAGAAAGAAAGATGTGAATTTTTACTACTGGCAGCATGTCTGGATCTGCTGAATGCTGATGCAGCATGTCACAACTGCTTTCAAAAATACAGAGAGGTATTGTGCCCACTGAGCCGGCAAAGCACAGAGTGAATTGGCTAATTAAATACACCCAACACTGAGCCATCAAGAGCTTCTCATTTCCTCTTTGCTCCATCGCCACACGTGCAAATGAAGAAGACTCTAAATAAGACATTTGTTTCAAGGCCACTGAGCAGAAGGAGCGGCGGCAGATTATTTGGTGAGGTGAACACACCAACAAACACGAGTCCTGAGGACCTGCATGCTCTTTCTTTCTGTCTCTCTTTCCTTGGAGATACATGTTGAAAGTGTCAAAATAAAACTTTTTGGTCGGCACACCACCATCTGCTAACACCATGCAGCTCATTTGCCTTTTCAGACACAGCTGCTGTAAAGTATACCTGCCTGAGTCAAGTTTATTGCGTGCATTTGAGCATTGCCTGTCCAGAATTCAAAGACAAATTTTGCTTTCTCTCCCTATATAGGTGACGCTAATGTGCAGCAGCAGCAACATGCTAATAAGCTGACGCTGCTGGTTATTGCTCCAGATTTTTCTTTAAGCACATTTTTCTCTGGGGTGGTGTTTTACTTTTCTTTTTTTGCTAACATTGTTATTAAATCTTTAGTTATGCGGCTTACAATAGGAATTTAGTTGTTTTTTTTAAATGATTTTTGCCTGAGTATTTAAAATTGATTAGAAAAAAGAAAGGAAGAAATTTGTTAAATGTCAACAATGCCACAAAACCAAAAATAAATATAGTAAAGAATAGAAGAGAATTGTATAA
Organism: Oryzias latipes; assembly: GCF_053564925.1. Lineage (NCBI taxonomy): Eukaryota > Metazoa > Chordata > Actinopteri > Beloniformes > Adrianichthyidae > Oryzias > Oryzias latipes. The sequence goes on along the minus strand of NC_136252.1, from coordinate 5,779,224 downwards.
AAATATAAGAAACATTACTATTTTTATTTAATATTTTATGTCTTTTCACCTATTTGTATTTCTGTAATGTTTATTTTTTATTATATTGCAATTATTATTGACAAATGTAAAAGGAAAATGTTACTGGCAATGACAATTTTAAAAATGCTTTTTTTTCTCTCTTTTTAGGATTTTTTATACTTTTTAATGCAAGTGTCATTTCTGTATTCATTTCTACCTTTTTTTTAATGGCAGCACTACTGTCGTTGCATTTTTACGTGGAATATCTACAGCATCATTTAGACCTTTGAACAATCACACATGCTTTTGAAAGTAAGATTTTAAAAATACTTATCTTAAAATTGCTCTTTTCCATCATTTCAGGCACCAGTTTTAGGGCAGAAAAGCATGGTAAAGTGGTAAAAAAGGATAGATTGTGAACAAAAGAGGCTTTATTTTTTTAATTTATTTTTTTAAACTTGTCCTGTCCAACAGCTGAGCAGACATATGAGAGCTGAAAGTCTCTTGTGTTTGACATATTTTACTGTTACAACAGGGGTTATGAAACATTTGACACACTGGGTGTATATTTAAATAAACCCCTTTTGTAATTTATGCTAAACTTTATTCTTCTTACTCATATCTGTAACAGTCTTTTGTTGGACCGGACGGAAAAGAATAGAAAGAATAGAAAGGAAGAAGAGAGAGGGATGCCCGGGTAGGGGGGGGGGGGGGGGGTAGGTATAAAGCCTCTGCTGGTATGACCTGACATGATACCTTTGTGGGATAATTTAAAAATCTGTCTGAAATGCAGTAGTGTAATGTTTTAGTCAGAATCAAACACAAAGGCTGCAGAATAGCCACCATCCAATCCACAACTTTTTTTTATTTAATTGGAAATGTTTTTTTTCAAGCAATCACATAAGAATAATACACAAAATGTCATGGTGCCTCTGGCAGACTCCTCCCCCTCTCCTCTCTGCTTGGCCTCTGATTGCTCCCAGCTGCGTCCACTCTACTCATCACCCTGCCAGACCTACTTAAGGAGCTCCAGGATCATCATTCATCGCCAGTTCGTTGCCCTTGATGGTGCTTAGTCTGGTCATCATAGATTCTCGCTCTATGTTATTGCTCTCGCCTCACGAACCTTTGTCTTGTCTTCAGGATCATCTAAACCCACGAGTGGACGCCCAAATCTACTTCCATCCAAGCGGAGGATACCCCCAGAAAACCTACCTCCTTCCAGCGCGCCGTCTGAACTCCAGGCCTCAGCTCAAGCCACAGCCGAACCTCCAGCCACGCCACAGGCCACAGCCGAATCACCCGCCTCGTCCAAGGTTCGCCCGGAGCCGTCACAGGATTCCTAGACTCGTCTTCAAGATCGCAGACGGGTCGTCGGTCTCGCCATCCCCTGCCACAACAGGACTTTACTAATGCCCTTGCAGTCTTTCAAAGGCTGGTCAACGACGTCCTCAGGGATTTTCTTAATCGCTTCGTTTTTGTATATCTGGATGATATCATCGTTTACTCTGACAATCTCATCCAGCATGAACAACACGTCCGTCAAGTCCTCACTCGTCTCTAAGAAAACCAGCTGTTTGTTAAGGCGGAGAAATCCGAATTTCATGTCAATTCAGTACAGTTCTTGGGCTATATCATTGAAGCAGGCCGTATTAAACCAGATCCCTCCAAAATCGAGGCCGTGTCCGCCTGGGAACCCCCTATCAACCGCAAGAAACTCCAACAATTTCTGGGTTTCGCTAATTTCTATAGACGCTTTATCCGCAACTATAGTAGCATTGCTGCTCCCCTCACTCGCCTCACATCCACCCATCAAAAATTTCAATGGACCCAAGAAGCCCAACAGGCCTTTGACCGTCTAAAGAAACTATTTGTCACAGCTCCCATTCTCATTCAGCCGGATCCCTCACGACAATTCATCGTGGAAGTCGACGCCTCAGATTCGGGGGTCGGCGCCGTCCTGTCCCAGAAGGAACTCACGTCTGGAAAACTCAAACCCTGTGCTTTCTTTTCTAAGAAGCTATCGACGGCGGAACAAAACTACGACGTGGGAAATCGTGAACTTCTGGCTATAAAATTGGCCCTGGAGGAGTGGCGGCACTGGCTGGAGGGGGCGGCGCACCCGTTTATCGTCTGGACAGACCATAAAAATCTCGCATACCTTAGGACCGCCAAGAGACTCAACTCCCGCCAGGCCCGGTGGTGTCTGTTTTTTGACAGGTTCCGGTTCACCATCACCTACCGTCCAGGAACCCGGAACGTCAAACCAGACGCATTATCCCGCAAGTACAGCACCACAGAAAACACCATCGCCAACACCATAGTCCCCTCCACGTGCATAATCGGGGCTCTCACCTGGGACATCGAAAATCGAGTTCTCCAAGCCCAAGGTGAGGAACCTGGTCATGCCCCATGTCCTCAAGGCACTCTTTATGTTCCCACCTCCCTCAGGGCGGACGTCATCTCCTGGGGTCATTCCTCCCGGCTGTCCTGCCATGGCGGCGTCCAGCGCACTCTCCATCTCCTCCGTAGGAGGTTCGTTTGGCCGTCTATGGATAAGGACATCCGCGAATATGTGGCGGCGTGTACCACCTGCGCCCGCTCCAAGACCTCCAATTCTGCTCCTGCTGGTCTGTTACAACCACTTCTCACCCCCAGCCGGCCATGGTCTCACATCGCCTTGGACTTTGTCACCGGGTTGCCTTCCTCACAGGGCAACACCGTCATACTCACCATCATTGACCGTTTCTCCAAGATGGCTCATTTCGTCCCTCTAGCCCAGTTACCTTCCGCCACTGAAACCACTCAAGTCCTGGTAGACCAGGTGTTCCGTCACCATGGCATCCCCTTGGACATTGTGTCTGACCGTGGTCCCCAGTTTGTCTCCCAAGTCTGGAAGGCTTTTTGCTCCGCCCTGGGGGCCACGGTCAGTCTCACTTCCGGCTATCACCCCCAGTCCAACGGTCAGGCAGAGAGGGCCAACCAGGAACTGGAGGCAACCTTGCGCTGCCTGGCGGCACAAAACAACGAGGACTGGTCCCAGTATATAGTGTGGATCGAATACGCCCACAATACTCACGCATTTTCTGCTACTGGGGTGTCACCGTTTGAGGCTGCTCTCGGGTACTCACCACCTCTGTTTCCGTCCCAGGAATTCGATTTGGCGGTGCCCTCGGTCCAAAAACATCTCCAGCGTTGTCAACGAGTCTGGCGCCAGACCACAGAGGCTCTCCTCCGCACCAAGGAGAGCAACTGTCGCATCGCCAATCGTCACAGGGTGGTGGGACCCGTTTATCAGCCCGGACAGAAGGTATGGCTCTCCGCCCGAAATATCCCCATACAGGCCACCTCCCGGAAACTGGCTCCTCGCTTCATTGGTCCTTACACGATTGAGAGGATTATCAATCCTACCTGTGTCCGTCTACGCCTCCCACGAGCCCTCAAGGTACACCCCTCGTTTCACGTTTCTCAAATCAAGCCCGTTCAGGACAGTCCTCTGTGCCCGCCGTCCGCTTCCCCACCACCCGCCCGGGTCATCGACGGCGCCCCTGCCTACACTGTCAGCCGCGTCCTGGACATCCGGCGGCGGGGTCGCGGGCACCAGTTCCTGGTTGATTGGGAAGGTTATGGTCCTGAGGAGCGGTCATGGATATCCCGCTCTCTCATTCTGGACCCGTCCCTCATTGAGGATTTTTTCCGGGCTCATCCTAATCGCCGTCCTGGACCGCCTGGAGGCGGTCGTTGAGGGGGGGGGGGGGGGGGGGGGGTACTGTCATGGTGCCTCTGGCAGATTCCTCACCCTCTCCTCTCTGCTTGGCCTCTGATTGTTCCCAGCTGCGTCCACTCTACTCATCACCCTGCCAGACCTACTTAAGAAGCTCCAGTATCATCATTCATCGCCAGTTCGTTGCCCCTGATGGTGCTTAGTCTGGTCATCATAGTTTCTCGCTCTATGTTATTGGTCTCGCCTCACGAACCTTTGTCTTGTCTTCAGGATCATCTAAACCCATGAGTGGACGCCCAAATCTACTTCCATCCAAGCGGAGGATACCCCCAGAAAACCTACCTCCTTCCAGCGCGCCGTCTGAACTCCAGGCCTCAGCTCAAGCCACAGCCGAACCTCCAGCCACGCCACAGGCCACAGCCGAATCACCCGCCTCGTCCAAGGTTCGCCCGGAGCCGTCACAGGATTCCTAGACTCGTCTTCAAGATCGCAGACGGGTCGTCGGTCTCGCCATCCCCTGCCACAACAGGACTGCTCATTTCCCTGTAACATTAAATCCATTACTACTTTCACTCTTCTCCTGTCCTCCTTCTGGGTTCCAGCGTCTGGGTCTGTTAGCCTCGCTAGAGTCATGACACAAAAAACATTACAATCATCAGTTATACATTCATACAAAGACGTATCAAATTTAGAATAATTAGACATATTAATAAATATTGCTTGAAAGGGAGTGGAAGGAAGCAAATTTATATAATCCCACCCCCGGTTTACCGTAACCATTTTATTACATGATTTATCAATATCCGGTTCATAACTTTTATCAGACAGAATTAAGAATCCTGAAGTATATATAAATCACATGACAAAGAGGAAATTCTTAAATTATTATGTAAAAAACAACTATTTTAGAATCAACATGGCAAATGCAGATCAGTTATATAAATTATATGCAGATTGTCTTAATTATAATATTCATGTATATGATTAAAAAATAATACTATATCAGTAAAATAGACACAACACTGTTTCAAAAATCTTCATAGCAAAAATTGATCAAGTATCAAAAGTTAAAAATATGTGCAAATTGTTTTTCATTAGGAAAAATCATGAATCAATTTTTGGAGCAAACAAAGTCATATCATTAGAAATCAATCAATTTAACCATCTTCATTAATTGATTTAGCATTTTTTATTGTTTTATAATAAGGTAGTGCTGTGAAATAAAATAAAATAGGGTCCATTTTCTGTCGATCGACCAAGGTTGGTATTGATTAACAGCTTTCTTCTGGGTTTAAACCGAGTTTATAGTTCTCTTTGCTGTTGTCCATCACAGATTTGTGGTGTTTCATTAGGTGGACACATGGGGACAGAGCCTATAATAATAAGGCAGAAATATAAATTAGCATCCTGCAAATGTCATTACCATTGGCAACTAAATATACCGTATTTTCCGGACTATAAGTCTCCCTTTTTTTCATAGTTTGGCAAGGGGTGCGACTTATATTAGAAATAAATTGAAATAAATACATTGTTAACCCTCCTGTTATGTTCATTTGTGAGGAACAGAGATGATGTTCCTGGGTCAATTTGATGTATGAGGTATGTTAAGTGTTAAGAGTGTGTTAAGTGAGTCAGAGAATCAGCAAACCATTTTTACAGTAAGATCTTGAAGGCTAACACCATAATATTCTATTTTCCAATGTTTTCATAGATTCAGAAATGCAATAAAAATGACAACTGTTTCTACAAATACAGGATGAAAACAGAGTATTAGTTGGCCAATGATGCTTCATGAAAGGAATAAATAAATAAGTATGAGAAAGAATTACTGTGAAACTATGAGATAAACAGTCTGCTATGATTCTGTCATATGAGTTTGTGCAAGTTATTATATCTTGGTCTCAGATTTTGTCAAATAAATTTCCCATCAAAATGCGACTTATAGTCCAGTGCGACTTATCTGTGTTTTTTTTTTTTACTTTATAATGCATTTTTGGGCTGGTGCGACTTATACTCTGCAGCGACTTATAGTCCGGAAAATACGGTAGGTCTTATTTGTTGATCAGCTGCAGATTCCAGACTTAGGAGTTACGAGAATTACGAGCTACTGACTGATTAGTAAGAAACTGCCATGCATGTCCCACTCTTCTGTGTCTTTACTGGTTCTTGTGCACCTTGTGAAAATCAAATAAAGAGCTGTGCAATGTCCAAATTCCCTCTCTGCTCCCTAACCCTCAAATGACTACATAGTGTTGGATTATCCTTTTGGACAGATGCTCATCACTTTTTTAAAAAGAGAAATATGATGTAAATGGTAAAATGCTAAATAGCGTATATACTTGTATTGCACTTTTCTACCTTCCTCAAAGGCCCAAAGCGCTTTACAGTCACTGTCCCATTCACAGAGTCCCACACGGATGGCGGCTCTACCACAGAACACTGGTGCCAACCAATGACCACCAGAGGCAATCTGGGGTTCAGTGTCTTCCCCAAGGACAATTTGACACCTGTCACCCATTTGCTAAAGTTATACCTAATTAATATTAAAAACATTTTACAAAGACTATTTATAAATCCATTGTGTTTTGATGACTTGGAGGATTTTTTAAACATAAATGTACACATATTTCTTTGAATGACAAATGAATTGTGTTCTATATTCACCAATCTAGTGATAATTGATGCACAGTATTTCATAGACTTGTAGGAAATTTCCTTCGCACTGGATTTTGGAAATGTAGATTCAGAAAACCCACAAAAAGGCAAATGCCATTTATGATGCACTAAGTAGTGAGTGAGGAAATGTGGACACAAACCTTGATGTGGCATCTATGGAGCTTCTTTTTCTACTGCTTCACTGCTTTTATCTGGTATTGTTTCATTTGTGGGGTTTATTCATTAAAATGTGACTTTTTCTCATATCTGTTTTGTCTTGCTTTATATTGTAGCCCATCAATACTAATACTATGTCCCATTGTGTCACACTGATACCATGTGGTGCTATCAATATGCCAAACATTTTTAAGAACTCATCATTTTCCTGGAGTTACAGCTCTGCTTAAAAACAATTTTGCAGCTGTCCACTTTCAAACAAACTAACCAACAAACAACAATATCACTCAACCATGAAGTAAAAATTTTATGTCAAATTTTCATGCGTAACTATAACCCTTCATTATATATTTCAGTTTGATGAAGATTTTCTCTCCTTTATTCCTTTGAAGCAGAAGCAGGTGTTGTAAGTCTTCACCTGACTCCCAAAGACTTATTTCGCATCCTGGATAAATGTCTAACAAAACCGTGCTTGACATCTCACATATGGAAAGATCAGGTCAATGATTGAGCAGCATCAAATTCAAATTGGATTTTTCCAGCCCTTTGCCCATACTAATGTGTTGGATATTATTTTTGGATTAAGCGACACAGTGATCTGTGACATTACAGCGTGGCGTGTGTAAAAACGAGGGGATCCTGTTGGGAAAGGTCAAGCCGAAAAGCTTGTTTCATCTCTGAGAGGAAATGAGGCATTAGATTGAGTTCCTGTTTCAGTCACCCAACCCTAATGGGTCATCTATCCTGGAAATCGTTGAGTTGATCCTGCAGGAGAGGGCTCAGAAATACATCAAGTATCCACATGTGGTGAAATAAATCAAGACAAAGAAAAAATTCAAGACAGACTATTCATTGAACTTATCACAGGCGTTATTATCTGGTTCAATTTTTTAAAAACATGACATTGTGACCAGACTGCTCATTTGATTTTTCTATTTACTGGAGCAGTTGAATTAACTGCATTCCACTTAAGAAGCCAAACATTTCCTTTAACGAAGTTTCAGAACATCAAGTACAGGATGTCCTTTTGAGCTTTTCTAAATTATACACAAAGCAGACACCCCATATCTCAAACTTCTGAGAGGTTCGATTTTTGTAAGTTTGGTCCATTTAAAGCTATAGACACACCGATCATGTGACACTCATTCAAGAATGTACTGAGCCTGAATTCTTGAAGGCGCATTTAGCCAATGCTGTTTAGACTGGACAAGCAGGAAGGGACTTCTTCTTCTTTTTCTTTTTCTATTGTTTACTAGCTCATGTCTGCCATCTATAAGCTGAAAGAGGCTTGGGGCGAAAAGTCAAAGCTGGTGAGTGTTGCTCCAGGCTCTTTCTTTCACAGCTCTATTCCAACACATGAAAGACTTGGTGTCATTTAATTCCAGCTGAGCACAAAGAGCAATTATTAATTTCTCCTCAGTTGGCACTAGCTAGTAGCTTTTTAAGGCTACTGTAACTTTATTTTTCAACAAAAAAACACCTAATTATGCTCAAAACTGTCTCACAAAAACTCTAGAGCACATGTGTCAAACTCAAGGCCTGCGGGCCAAATGTGACCCCCCATGTCATTTAAGTGGCCTGCGAGAGCATAAAAGTTTTTCATTTCTTAAAATAAAAAATAAAAAATTAGTGTGTATTTATTCATATCTATGGGGGATTAGACTTGAAATATGGGATTGGGCAACTATACATTAGGACTTAAACTGTCCATAAAACCTAACCTGACAGAATCAAATGTAAAAGGATTTATATTAGAGTAACTGTCATGGTTTCAGTTTGTTGTGTCTTGTTTTTCGCTTTAGTTCTTGTTCTGTCTTGTTTGGTTCTGTTTCCTGTTTTATTTTGAAAGGTTTCCTGTCTTGTCATGTTTCTTGAGTTTTACTTCCTTTGGTCCCCATCTGCCCTAATCGTGTTCACCTGTGTCTTGTCTGCCCTGTCTGTATATAAGTCTTGTCTCTGCCTTCCTCCTGGGCTGGTCCATTAACTTCTGCTCATGTGTTTCACGTCCTCTGGTCATAGCGTCCTTGTTCCCTGTTTCCCGTCACAGTAAGTTTTCGTTTTTGTTTGGTCATCCTGCTCTGCAGCGCTTTTTGTTCTGTTATTAAACCCTTTAGTCCTGAACCCGTTGGCCTCCCGTCTCTGCATCTGGGTCCTACCGGCTCTGCCTCCCCCGCACATGACAGTAACAAGCAAACACATGTTTTCTATGCAACTTTAATTGCCACTTTAAAAAGGTATAATAAATAATAAGTTATTTAACATTAAGGAGTAGGTACATTTATTTTTCATTACATTTAGTTACATGTATAAGTTATATATGGCCCTTTGAGGACAGCCACTATGCTGATGTGGCCCTCTGTGAAAATGAGTTTGACACCCCTGTTCTAGAGTCTGATATCGCATCACCTTAAAAGTAACGCCTTGTGTGTTCAAGTTCATACAGAGCGAACAAATGCCCGTCAGCCATATTCTGACAGAGATCTGACACACTAGCAAGTCCATTCCTGCAAGGCTCCAGCACACAATGAAGGTTTCAGAGTCACCCAGTTGAAGTCCTGGCTGTGCTTTGATTGAAATGCTATGGCATGGTCTGGAACTGATCGGCCATCCTGGAAAATCCTTCAAATTTTCTGAATGAACTCAAACCTGCAAAGAAGAGCGGGACACAATTCATCTACAACTATGGGGAGAACTCGGTGTCAGTGTGATGCAGATTAAATGATTCAATGATTCATTATTGCCATTTTCAGTGAACAGAGCAGTTTCACAGAATTGGAATTTGCTGCGGTGCTAATGTGCAACACAAAACACTTAAGAATAGAAAAAATGAACAACAGTAAGCAAAATTAAAAAATGACACAATGGTCAGAACAATAAAAAGAAAAAGTAGGGGAAACTGTGCAAACTGAGGATGATCAAGGTGATGCTGGAGGGGCTGTAGTTAACTTTTTACATTGGCAATTACTTTAAAATATTTAAAATTCAAATGACTCCATCTTTGAGTCACAGTAAATTTGGAGCAGCTTTATGCAGTTACAGATTCAGTTTTCTTTTAATATATACATACTGTTGTGCCTCTGCTTTTTCCTTTTTCTGCATCCTGTGCTGTGTCTTCAAGCATGGTGTTGACATTACTTATCTTAGAACACTGCAGTGCCACGTTACCCATTTCAAAGAGCCTCCAGCATGGCCATGACTTCTCAACTGCTACATTAATTACAAAGTTATGCTATTCTTCCCTCTGGCTCCCCCCACTTTCCATATTGCATTAGCAGCCACCCCATCCCAACCCCTGCACACATACTACTCCTGTCTTGGCATTCTAACAAGATGGTCTCTGCAAACCTTCAGGGACTAATTAGATTGTCCATTGGTTCTAACAATCCTCAGAGGCAACTATGGAGGAAACCCAGGCTAAGCCTTCAAGCTCATGGAGGCCACAGTCGGCATGCTGTTGGAAGAAAAAGTCCCAGCTGTCTCACTGAGAACCACCTTAAACAGACATCTAGAAAGATCATGAAAGGTTTTTTCAAAGCCTCTGATGGTGAAACATCAGTCTGGAAACAATTGTCACAAGTGAGAGTGAGAGCGGTAGAAACTGATCTGTATGCAGAACGTTTCTGTCATTTAGGTTTCTTGAAATATTTCAACGTTTGATTTTTTTTCTCTCTATTTAAGCTCCATTTTGAACCCTAGCAGGAGAGCTGCTAGATGCATGGAGACACGCAGGCTGATTAGAAAGCTGTGGCCTGACAGGCAGGAGAGGTTTTGAGCTGACAGCTGACAGTAGAGATGGAACTGGGCTGTTGGGGAGGCTGTTTCTGCTGCAGCAGCAGCTTGATTTCTCTGCCTCCAGCTTGAGGGAAGATGAATCGGTGGCTGATCCTCAGCACGGACACAGAGCTGGTTTTGGAGGGGGGGGAAAAAAAGAATTCTTCGAAGGAGTAAAATTTCAAGAATATTACAAAAAGCAAGCAGTTCAATTGCATGTGTTCGCATATGACCCTTGCAGAGAAAATTCACAGATGAAGAGATACAATCAGACTTTGGTCAGTGGCTGATTATGATTTGTCACATCATAATCAGCCACTAGATTCAAGCCTTTTGTTCCTCTTAGATAAAACTAAACCTTTCAAGGTTTAGCTGTTCATGTAACACTGGTGCAGGGATGCACGCCAAAGATGGATGGGATGAGGAACAGGAAAACATTGAAAGGGGGTTGTTGACAGGAGATTCTCTGAGCTCTCATGTCAGTGACAAATGGTTTAATCCAAACAGATTCAAGGCGTCTCTGCACATTTACAGGACGCTGCTGGAATCTTCCTGCCAAATTATCAAAGACGGTTTTGTTTTTCTTTGGGGTTTGCTGGTAACAAAACAGCAAGGAGGTACAGTTAAGATGATCACACTTCTAACAAAGGCAGCCCATGGTAATTTTGGCAAGATAAATCCTTACCATGCTAAAATGTTTCTTTTAACTTATTTTTAACAGTTATGACTTAATAGTGCCCTACATCATTTCATTAAATTGGAAAAGTTAATAATGATTTTAATTTAAAATTTAGTAATTATAAAAAAATAATAAAGCATAAAGCTTAGAATGAGGATCTGTTGAATATTTCATTTTGTAATGTATATTAACACACTGCCATTCTGTATCACTTGTTTCCTTTTACTATCTGTAAAACCAAGGATGCTAAAGTAAAATGTGTGGTTTAGCACTACAAAAGTGAGAAAATGACAATAAAAGAATAGTTTACACTTCAAGATGCGATAATTGCCCCTGAATTTGACTGCACCCAATACTCACACTAACTCTCATCAGCTCCATGAGGTCCTCAAACTCGCAGGCACTTCTTAGAACAGCACTGGCATCACAGGACCAGATAGAGTTCATTGTGGCCTCAATTCTACAGTGAATCAGTGAAAACCAGGGCAGCCTATGGCATTTATCGCTGCCATATATTGAACGAGCGTAAAGACAACTGAGCGGGTGTGTTCAGGAACCGAGTGAGTGAACCTCACAACTGCGCAGGCGCAATTCTAACTGAGCAACACCGCATTTTACAACTGCACGCCTGAACTCCTAGCTGAGCCGTGATCCTTTGCGCTCACTTCGCTCCTGCGTGCTTGCTGGGTTTGCGCACAGTTTTAAGGGGGCGTTTTTTATGGCGTTTCATAGCTGCCATAAAGTGAAAGGCGTAAAGACAACTGAGCGGGCGTATTCAGGAACTGAATGAGTGAACCTTACAACCGCGCAGGCGCAATTCTTCCCGAGTGACCCCGCATTTTAAAACTGCACGCCTGCAATCCTCCTGTGCGCCCTCACCAGGATTTGCGCTCAGTGTTAAGGTGGCGTTTTTGTCACGGTATTCAGGGGTGTGTTTGTCACTTGGGGGCGGAAACCTTTCTGATTGGCCAAAATTTGCTGCTCAATTTTGGCGAGGCAGCGGGGCAGGACTTTAATTTTTCAGAGCAGGGGGGCTAACAGGAGGCTCTCGAGCTGCATGCGGCTCTTTGCCTTTGATCATAGTTTCTACATACAGTACTTTCACAACCATAAGAGGAACATAAAAGTCTTACATTTTCTCCAAAATGTACGGTGCGGCCCTAATGTCTTGTTCTGTGACTTCGGTAAAGAGATTCTAGGAGATAACAGCATGAAAACGGTACGAAGAGAGGTGAGAACGTGAAAGAAGCCCCCCCCCTCCCCCATAGTACAAAGGTGCAGATATGTGCATAATGCAGAACAACTTTAGAAACCCTGGAGGTATTGAGGTTGGAAGTCTGAATCTGTGAAGATCTTTCTAACTTTATCAAACCTCAGCTGCCAGAGAATTTAAAATAATGAATCCATGGTTTGCAAGTGAGGACGCTGGAAAACCAACTCCGACAAGACAAGAAGACGCAGCAGCAGCTGAGTTTCCGTGGAAAAAGAGGTTGCCTGTGTTGAAGTATCGACTCGGGCGCAGCAACTTCCAGCAGATTACAATGAGAAGCTGTCCATCCTCTGCTCCTTTTACTGGGAGGCAGCGCCGGGCGAGTAACGCCACACTATTGGACTGTAGGACTAAAGCTGGGGCTGACGTGTCTGCTTGTTCTTTGGAGCCGCACGGCAACGAGACGGACTCTGACGATGATGAAAGGGAAGCTGGCGTGTTTGAAATGGAGCCCAGCTGTTTCAGATACAGGCAATGAGGACTTTGATGAATTTTTTTGGTGCTGATTAATGACTGAAAAAAATGAAAAATCACAACCAACTCACTTTTGCTCTCACTGCCTTTTTAAAACACACCAGCATGCATGTTTTACCGGTATATGTTAACGTTAAATACAGAAAAAAACACTCATAACTGAAACTGCACCGTTTAATCCGGAGCTGTTGTATTGTATTGTTGTGTTATGGGAAATAACATGGCTTTAATTGCATGTTTGTGTGTGTGTGGTGTGGCTCTTTGACTATCACAGTTAGAAAATTTCGGCTTTTTGTGTCAAACTTGTTTGCCACACCTGTTTGTGTTAGAGGCTTGTATAGAAAAAATACGGATTAAAACGTTAACCAACAACCCAAGACCAAGGTAAGAAAGTTCAGCGGGTTTCTTTGTGCTGTAAGTTTTTCCTCATGGGAAAATCACTGCATTCGTTAACGTTTTAATACACATTACAGCCGCCATTTCTTTTCTATTAAAGCCCCAAAAAAGAAAGTCCCGCCCCGCTGCCTCGCCAAATTTGAGCAGCAAATTTTGGCCAATCAGATCAACCAGAAAGGTTTCCACCCCTAAGTGACAAACACACCCCTGAACACCGCCCCCCAAGTGACAAAAAACGCCCCTTAACACTGAACGCAAATCCTGGTGAGGGCGCACAGGAGGTGTGCAGTTTTAAAATGCTGGGTCACTCGGTTAGAATTGCACCTGCGTGGTTGTAAGGTTTGCTCACTCAGCTCCTGAATACGCCGCTCAGTTGTCTTTGAGCTTGTTCAATAAATGGCAGCCAGGAAACGCCATTGCGGCCATTCTAGCCCATATTTTTAGAAGCGTGAATTCTCTGTGATTAAAACAAGGAAGAGAGAGGGGAATCGTTGCCCTGACATGTCCGAATTCCATCACTATTCCTTTACTCCTAAAAGACTGGGACTATGGTACGGAACTGTCTAGTGCCCTGAATTTTGATGAAACTGAGACACATGCTCTACTATTATTATTTTTTTACTCCAAAGATGATGTCACCTTTTTGCCAAAGTAAAAACCTAATAAATATGAAAATGTTATGACTATTAATAAATCCACTTTGATAAAAACTTAAATGATTTATAAAATATTAATTAGCATGCAAATTGTTCGAAATAACAAGTTGTTCCAATGCTATGCAATATTCGCCAATTTGAGCATTATGCACACTGGTTTTTCACAGAGACTTCTTGGAAATTTCCAGTGCACTGGATTTTGGACACCCATGACAAAATGGTGAACGCTTTATATAGTGCACTAACCAGAGAGTAGCTAGTGAAATCGAATATAGCACTAGTTTGCTAGACCAGATCTGTTTTCCATGATGGAGACCATTTTTTTTTAAATAGACATCCAAACAGGTCCAAATCAAATTGAATTCTTGGAGTCCTTCCTTCCAGATATTTTTCTACAAACTTACCTTCAGAAATGGGGGGCTGAGTTTCAGTGTCTTTGCAGCAAAATTTGTTTGATTATTAACATATTTAAAGTGTGAAAAATTTGCAAAAACAAATATCTGAAAGAGGAAAAATACTTTTTTACTGCACTGTATGAGTTCAATAGCGGATTATTGCCAGAACAGGGGAAACAAAAACTATGCAAAACTATAAAATGAATTAACTCAGTTGGGGTGAGATTATATAATCTCGCTTCTTCCCAATCCTTTTCAAGCAATAAATCAAGTTCAGCATGTCTTTAGTTAATAATCCCCATTTAATAAGCAAATGTGACTTAAGTGTGTCTTTGTGTTTTTTTATCTGTATTCTATCATTTCTGTAGTTTGATCAAATTTTCATTTTTTATTGTATTGACTACAATTAATGCTTGAAATACAAATAAATCAAATCAAATCAAAACACAGAACCAAAAGGCTGTATATTAGTCTTAATGTTTCTCCTCCGCTGTCATAAACTGCAGTCAAGAATGACAGACAGTTTTTCACTCACAAAAATGGCAGAATTACTCAGCACATTTCCTGGTTTTCCCCTCCTTCAGTCCCTTCAGGAGTTGATTGTAGCTGCAGGTGAAAGCAGCTTCCTTTTGTAAAGTGGACTTCACCTCTGGAGCCCTGCAGCCATACATCCTTCACATGAAAAACCAAAGAAAATAGCAAAGTGAGGCCAATAACAGGCTGAGACACCTTCCTGCTGGCCAAATGGAGCAGACTGTTTTTGTATGTGCCCCCCTGCCAGTTTATGTGAGTCACTGGATGCTGCCAAAGACTGGCATTTTATTTGTTCCAATTCATTTCCATGAACCTGTTTTTAGATGGGACTTTGAGTGACCATTCCATTTTCTTTCAAGGACTCTGGACATTATGAGTCCCTTGAGGTGTTTAAGTTTTGAGGTGCAACCGTCCTTTGTCCTTGTTACAACGAGCAGTTGTCACATTAAAGAAACAGGCAGAGATGGTTAACTGACAGAATTTTATTGGTTGGTGTTGCTGGAGTTGAGCAGCAGCGGCAGAGTTCTTCTTGAGTTCTGTGAAAGCACATATGTTTAAATATTTAGGTTTTACAGCTGCTGCGTGTCTATGTGTATGTAGGGATGGCCAGTTCGACACAGATGCTTCGGCGCTTGTTTCACCTTCATGAAACAGAGTGGTTCGACACAATGTGTCGGGGCGAGTGTCAACTAGCGCAGATCACGTGGTTGATGACGTATGAAGCACCAAATGCTTCGTTTGGTCGAACCACGGTTCAGATGTCACTTGTGTTTGAACAGTTGGGCGCGCTATTCTCTATAAAGTTCTATTGTCTCCCCTGGATTGGAATCAGCGTCAGTCCAATGCACTTTACCATGGCTCCTAGTTAATAAAAAAAAGTACTGTGGCTCAGGATCCTTTCAACTCTGTTTCTCCTAATAAGACAATTCACTGGGAACGTTGTTTATAAGGAAAGTACTTGTATCCATATATGATGGCAAAAGATCATTGTATCAGTACTGATAGATCAGTGGATTTACAGTGATTGAATCCTTGAAACCTGGGTTCAAAGCTAGCGCTTTACTTTTTTTCTTTTTTTGTTTGTAATCTGCTTTAGCTCGTGCTGGTTTGCGGCACCTTCCATCCGTGAAACCAGGGTTCAAATCCAGGCTGCTCCCTGTTCCCTTCTCCACCTCTGTGCCGGTCCCAAGCCCGGTTGCTTTGAGAAGGTTGCATCAGGAAGGGCATCTGGCATAAAACATTGCCTAGTTTACCATGCGACTTGTTCGCTATGGCGACCCCTGATGGGAAATGCCAAAAGTGAAAAAAGAATTTGCTTTGCTTTTATTTTCTTCATGTATGTGTGTTTTGCTGCGTCGAGCACTTCTCACAGCAAACGTAACTCGTGTTGTTTTACGTTGTTTTTCATCATCAATAATAATAGTTTTGTTTTACGTTTTTTCATTATCATTTCCACATTGAAGTGTTGCAAGGAGCTTAGTTGAAGGATATACACCCAGTCTGCCACCAGATGCCGCTGTTCACCGAATGATTGGTTCAGTTTTCTGGCACAATTACATGAACCCCAATGAGGCTTCATGGAGCTTCTATTCATCTCCATATGTGTATGCCTTGTGTGATTGTGGTGACTCACCTCTGTTTTCTGTGTCAGGAATGGTCTACCAGTTCCGGGGAGGGAACCAAAATCATTGTAAAGTTAACAGGGGATATTTAGAGTGTTAATTTTATTATTAGAGTGAATTATTGAAATGTTTTAGGAACAGTTAGGGAGTTCTATTTTTGTATGGGGAAATGATCTTTTTTTATAGGGGTTGGGGAAACTTTGAATGTATATCTTTTAATATTTTGTGTAAACAGGTTATCTGTGGGAACCTGCGTGGATGTTAGCTCCCAAAGGAGAAATCCTAAAGGCGGGAGTTGTAACCATTTGGGGTTTGTTGTTGGTTAGCGGTTAGAGTTTGGGGCATGACTGTGAAATGGCAATGAAAGAAAAAGAAAAATGAGGTTTTGAGCTAAACCCAAGTCCTGAGACCCCGCCTGTGCTCCATCGTGATGGCCTCCAAGACTACGAGCTGAATGTGACAGTCCTGGACCTCCTCCTGAATCCCACCTCTCTATACTGTATGTACAGGTGTCCAAAGTAGCCTGTCCAGCTGGACAGAAAGTCTAATTTCAGTGGGTTGTGTATTGCTGAGACTAAATAAAGAACCACTTTATTCTGCAGAGGCTACAGGAGAATGATTGGAAGGGTCATGTGTTGATGAAAGATTTTCTATTTTACGCTGCAGAGGCATTCATTAACCTCTTAACTATAACTTAATATAAGTAATAGTGTTTCTTCATTTTTTAATTTCAAACTGCAAATAAATGTATAAATAGACAGAATTTTCTTTGATAAATCACACAAGAAATAGAGTTTTCAATGTGGAACTGTTATTTGCAGGTGATTAAAAACCTGAGTGTTGAAGGGGCTTGTCTGGAATAGAGCCTTTTTCATGACGCCAGCAGGACACTGCATTAACCATAACAGCCTCTCCATCAAAGTTAAGGAATAAGTCACTCCACTCTGCTGAAGGTGTTATTTGTTCTGCACTGCTCTGTGTGCAAGGATCCACCGTCACTATCTGCTGCATTCAAAAGGATTCTCACATGGGAGGGTTGAGATAAGATTTAATATGTGCTTCAAATGTAGCTCATGTTTGTTTTGCTTTTTCCATTCACTTACAGATAAAAGATCTGATTGAACTGATATTTCAGTGTATTTCTTTTTTCCTGTTGTTTGTAAACCACTTCACAGTTTGAGGCATCTGACCCCAATTATTCTGCATAAAAATGTGTTAAGATAACAAATTATTATATTATATATGTATTTAGATTTAGATATAGATTTAGATATAGATATATATATCTATAGATTGATATATATCAATCTATAGATATATATCAATATATATGGATAAATACGACACACCAACCTGTGCCCAGCCTGGATTGATTACAAGAAAGCCTATGACTCAATGCCACACACGTGGATCACTGAATGCTTGGAGCTGTACAACATCAACAGGACTCTAAGAGCCTTCATAGGAAACTCAATGAAGCTGTGGAAAACCACCCTTGAAGCCAATGGAAAGCCTCTTGCACAAGTGTCCATCAAATGTGGGATATACCAAGGTGATGCTCTGTCCCCACTGCTGTTCTGCATAGGTCTGAACCCCCTCAGCCAAATAATCAACAAGACTGGCTATGGATACCGACTGAGAAATGGGGCCAACATCAGTCACCTCCTCTACATGGATGACATCAAGCTATATGCTAAGAGCAAGCGTGACATTGACTCCCTGATCCACATCACCAGGATCTACAGTACTGACATTGGGATGTCATTCGGGCTCCAGAAATGCAGCCGAATGGTGACAAAGAGAGTCAAGGTAGTCCACACAGGAGGGGTCTCACTCCCAGAACTGGAAGCCCCAAGGTCAAAATGGGAAACACCTCCGAAGGTGGTAGAGAATGAAAGGGTAAAGATCCTGGGGGACTTCCAGATCCAGACTGATGGGATGGTAATGGCGAACCAACCAGACATTGTAGTGGTGGATAAAGAACAGAGGAACGCCGTTGTGGTGGATGTGGCAGTGCCAAGTGATGGGAACATCAGAAAGAAGGAACATTAGAAACTGGAGAAATACCAGGGACTCAGAGAAGAACTGGAGAACCAACAACATCCAAACTTTTGCAAAGATGGTTTTGCATATTGTGCATATAAAAGGAATGAGTTTTTGCTGATCACCGCTAGCTCTGCTGAGAAAGTGTGTGTGTGTTGGCCTGGGGATGGTGCACGCAGCGCAGACTCTTCCTGGAAGAGGCTGTTCTCACTGGTCTACGTCAGCTCGTTTTTGTGGATTGGGAGGGGCTGGTGCTCAGAGCACAGGTTTTTAGAAGAATACTCAGAAATGCGTGAACAGATCAAAATATCGCTTTGGGGGTTCTTTTCTTGGGGAATGAACATCATGATACACTTAAAAGCTCAAAAAAATGGATTTTGCATGGTATAGGTCCCTTTAAAATATTGAGGAAGAAACCATGTTATTGATCAAGACTGTCTTGTTTTCTCTTATTGTGTTTCTCTTTTCACTGTATTTTCAACTATAAAACTCAATTAAAAGGATTTATGGAGATGATCTGGTTCTGCTGGTTGACTTTGGGTTGAGATTTCTTGTTCTCCCTATGTTTGTGTAACTTTTTTCAGAGCGGTTTGGTTTCTCCACACTGTTCAAAGACAAGCATTAGGTTCTGTGATGGACTGGTGCCCCTCCCCAGGGTGGACCCAAGCTTCTAAAGACAGCTGAGATCCACCAGACTCCCATGACCCTGATTAGGAGGAAGCAGGAATGGATGGATAGTTCTGCCAGAGGTTTTGGCCCCCTATCTTAAAAGCTTATCTTCAGCAGCAGTTATTAGATATCTGTAAAGGGTACTGACATGACAGGGCATCCCACAATTGGTGTATGTGGTGTCTCATATTGGTGTCTCATATGTTCTCCAGAAACAGGTCTGTGCACTCACTCACTGTTACCATAGCACAGCCGGTCCATCTCACACTCAGTTGCATTAGAGAAGATTTTATCTGAACATTTCAGGGTGAATTTGGCCTTAACTCGTAGAATTGTGGAGCTTTGTTATTTTCATCTGAGCAAATGAAACCTCTCAGCGCTGCCAGTGCCTCAACCAGAGGATGCTATTACCACCGTTTTTTTCTCTGTTCTTCCAGCCTCTGCTTGTTATCTAGTAGCTTCTTCATCTCTTGCAGTGGCCTGTCGTCACAGTGCAGAGTGGCTAAACAAGCGAGCTTCGCAGCATGAGCACAGGCAGAGTGCCACTAACATTGTTACGTGTCACGAGTTTGCAGCATTTATAGGCCACAGCATGCACATGATTTCATCTCCAGTGTGTGCATGCACCGCCAATGTGTTGTCATTAACATTTTGCACCCTTCTCTGTAACATCAGGGGACCACAGCGGTTTTGCCCATAGCTGCAGCTCCTGCTACCCTGCCAGCTTCATTCAGGATCACATCTGACGAGAGGGAAATGTTTGAGAACCACGCAACAAAGAGGAGGGGCTTCATCTTCCAGCAACAGCTGTCAGGTTGATCTTGTACACTTTTAGCACACATGCACCTTTTACATAAGTCTGCAGTCGTCTTTCAAAAAGATTGTAAACAAGGCTTTTTAGAACACTTTTGTGCAACAGACAAGAGATTTATTTTGCACAGCTAACAAACTGCTATCCATCCATCTATTTTCTGAACCTGCAGAATCCCTTTCGTGGTCCTAGGGTTGCTGGTGCCTATCCCAGTTATTGTTGGGTGAAGGCAAGGAAGTCTGTTGCAGGGCCACAAAACCACACCCTCTCAAATGCACACCTAACGACAACTTAGAATCACCAATCAGCCTATGAAGCCTGTTTCTGTCAGGTAGGAGTGTCATGGATGGCTGGTGGCAGAAGACCCAGAAGCAGGAAGGACACAAACAAATCCAGTAGGTTTAGATGATTTCATAGCAAAAGAGCAGAATATCACCCAAAAGTACAGAGGATGCTCCTATAGTAAGAACAACAAATATACTGAAAAGCAGAGGGTAGGGGATCCAGGAGAAGTCGTAGCAAAAGTGAACACAGAAACAAAACACCCGATTCAAACCGTAACAGAGAGTGCAAACCTCTACATCACAGTGCAGCCCCAAAGTTCAATCTAATTTTTCTCCCCTTCACAATCCACACATCCATAGAAAACAAAGCCATGAGCATAAAAAGTGGAGACCAGGGTGTACACGAATTTATTTTTGAAGTAAAATCTGATTTTTGAAAATCGGAGTCAATAAGAAATTGCTCCCATCTGATACCAGCTTCTTGTGGTATTTTGAGGAATTGCAATATTTAGTTCTTCCTGATATGGGTCCTGTTTAGAAGGGAATGGTGGGCAGTTATTGTCCAGTATCCAATATGAGAATTGGACTGAATGAGAAAATGGTTTTCTTCCAGATCCAGCCAAATTAAGGCCATTTAGTCACCATATTTTTGTTATATGGATGCCGCCATGCAGAAGCCATAAAACATCAGCGATTGGTCTGAGTCTGTCTGAGTCAACATTTCTATGGCAACCACTCTTGCCAATCAGGAGCAAGCTTGTTGGGAGGCCACTCCCCTACCACTTAAAAGTGGTCTCAGGAGAATCTGTCAATCAAACATTTAAGACGTTTGACGTAGGACCACCTGCTTTTATTGAGGCATTTGATTGGTCAGTTTATAACTGGAATAACTTGTACTACAGTAAAAATATTATAAAAAATAGGATTAGCAAGAACATGTTAAAAAGAAGGTTGCAAGAGCAAGAATGGTTATTTCTGCTAAATAAAAGCTGTTTATTTTGCTATAGAAGTCTATGGCGCTTTGACATTTTGAAGCCAGGAGGTACCTTCTGTTTAAAACACATGGGGGGAGGGGCCACTCAGTCCAGTTCTCATATACAGTAGACGCTCTGAACCACCCCTCAAAGTGTTTCACATTGAGAAGTGGCACCAGAGCTGTGACAGAGATGAGATGCTGTTTTCTATCGTGAGTGCTATCCGGCAGTATTTGCTGGGACCAAGACTTACAAGTCTGACATTTAGAAGAAACTTTTATTTAAAGTAACCTGTAGGTTACTCACAATTAAAGGCAATGTAGGCTTGAATGTCTGGGAACAGAACCGCCAACTTCTGTCCGCGATTGGCAGACGGTTGTTCAACACAGTGAAATAAAGATGCATTGTTTATTGAATTTTATAAAGCTGCTTAGAGTTTATCTAGTTAGACTGAATTTGATCACACAACATTCCTGTACCAAATCACAGAATGAATGTCTGTTCAGATGCTTTGGTTCAGATTTTTTTAACAACTCATGTTCAATTGTGTGCACTGCAAAAACTCATTCTTAAAAAAGTAAAAAGACTTTTTTACAGAAAAAAATTATTTTCTTCTGCTGTGCAAGAAAAATAATCTTATTAAGAAAGTCTTTCAGCATCTTAGTTTGCAAATACCTGTTAGTGTCTAGAATTTTTTCCTTAAAGTAAGATTTCTTGGTAAGACTGTTTTTCTTAACCCATTGGCAGATTTTTTCTTTTGCTTTTTTAAACCCAAAATTTCAAGTTTTTTCAGTTTCTTTTTACTTATTTTAAGGGGTCTGTTTTTCAGTGTGCACTTGATTTAGGTTAATACGTCAGATGTCTGCATGTTTACTCCAGAGAAAGGGAATGAACTATTGTTTCACACTGGCAGGCCATGCAAACAGCTGCAGGTCTTCCACAGGTTGCAAGCGTCCTCAGTCAGTTCATCTTTCATTGTAGGATAGGATGCAAAGTAGGAGGAGCAAATGTAATGAAACTTTAACGCCATTGGAAGAGAAGGCCCAAAAGCAGAGGAACATTTTGCTGGAATCTCTGTTTTCTGTGAGGCTTTGGCTCATCACAGTCGCGAAGATGAAACTTTCTAAGCACAGGCTGGAGGTCTTTATCAATACACTGAAACAGCTTAGATTGCAAGAGAGTGCACCCTTTCTTTCATCTACGCTTTTGCATCAAATCTCAAAATAGAGCAATTTTGAGTAAAGAAATGCAGCACAGATGTGTTTTTAAAGAACTACTTACGCTTTAACAGAAAATCTAGAAATTTCTAATCCACAGCGATAGGGAAAAGAAACAATGCAACTTTAACAATACTGGAGAAGAGGTAAGTGTAATCTCAATTCTCTCAATCCAAAGAGGGTGGAAGTCATTACTGCAACGTGTACCCTCAAGCGTGCTGAACTGACGCCTCCTTCTGCCCGCTCGTGAATGTCTAAAACCACAAGACCAGATGTCAGATCAAGTTTTTTTGTCTGTGTTTGTTGAAGGGATTTGCCAGAGAGCATGAAAAATCCTTTTCGAGCAATGGTTTTGAGCACCCCAGTGAATTCCAAGAATTTGGTTTTAACCCAGAAATTGAAAGAAGTGCCTGAATCTGTCGTGGAACATACGAGCATGTAAAGTGGTCGGAGTTTGCAAGAGATAATTGAGTTTTTATCCTCCTCATCTGAAACTGGCAGAGGGGTAACAGGAGAGAGGTTAATCGCTTGAAGTGTTGGCTTGTAGACGGTAATAGAGGTATAGTCCACTACTATCTGATATCTACAGATCGAGCTCATGTTACTCAGCACTTTAAGAATGCCGCGTGTCATCTGTCGAAGGGCTGTCTGGCCCCATCCAAAGCCTGCCTCATTGCTCTCCAGCTTGTTTGCCAGACTGCTTTGGAGGGTTGCCTCATTTTAAACTGAGAGCAGAAAAAGGCGACTCTGAAAGCAAAAAGAAACAAGACTGAAAACTAGACTATAGCTTGTGAAATATTAAAAGTAAACATTTCCAGTCTTCATAAAGTTCTTGTGTGGGCAATGGAGATGTGAATGCATGTGTGGAGCACTGCCAAAAGACAGAAATCTGGAAAATGACATTGGAATTCATCAGGTATCAACAAGGAAAAAGGTAAAACTGTTTAATATAAAATCAAAACCTGTTGATCCTAAAAATTGACTGAAATTATTTTTCAAATTTTATTTTCATAGTAATGGGATGTTTTGGAAGCGTCTTACATACTATAGAATGTTACTGAAGTGAGGAAAAAATGAAATGAAAAATAAGTACCAGGAAATGTTTTAAGATTACATTACCTTTTTGGAACAACAGGGGGCGACAAACTAGGTCTCAAATTGACACTTTGCAAACACATGGTAACTATGTTCACCTATCAAGAGCTATAACTGGTAAACACATATTTATACTGAATCTTTAATAGAATGAAAAATAGACTGTTTAAACACGAAGAGCGTTCTTAGATTTGTCATGTCTAGGTGTAATTATGATGTCTGATTTCAGTAGATAAAGGTGTCTCTGTAGCACATGAGTCAAACTCAAGGCTCTCTGTCATGAGGTGAGTTATGACGTAAGTAATTGAGTTTATTTTTATCCGACGTGGCTTGAAGTTGTGGCGTGGCTGGAGGTTAAAGTGTGGCGGAATGTTTCCAGGAAATTCCGTGAGGAAACTTCTGCTCTGGGAGACGGGAAATGCAGGTGACCACTCGTGGTTAGTTGTCATGTAGACGAGGCGTAAAGCGAGATTAGGCAAGAAGCAAAAACACATGAGTGGAGAATAAACATAGTGACCAGACTAAGCACCATTAGGGTCAATGATCTGGCGATGAATGCTGGCATTGGATCTCCTTAAGAAGGTCTGGAGGATGATGAGGTGAATGGCCACAACTGGTTCGAGTCAGGAACAGAGCAGAGAGGGGAGGGGGAGGAGAGCTGCCAGAGGCACCATGACGCTCGCGGGCCAAATGTGACCCGCCATGTCATTTTATGCAGGAGCATAAAAGTTTTAATTTCTCACAATAAAATTAAATAATGGTGTTTAATTATTCATATCTAGGGGGAATCTGATATGAAATATCGGATTGGTCAACTATACATTAGGACTTAAACACTGTCCACATAACCTAACCTGACAGAATCAAATGTATAAGAATTTATGCTAGAGTAACAACCAAACATATGTTTTCTATGCAACTGATATTGTCACTTTAAAAAGTTATAATAAATAAAAAAATGAGTTACTTAACATTAAGGAGTAGGTACATTTATTTTTCATTACATTTGGTTACATGTATAAGTTATATCTGGCCCTTTGAGGACAGACACTATGCTGATGTGGCCCTCAGTGAAAATGAGTTTGACACCCCTGGTCTATAGGATTCAGGAAAATCTACTCCTTGTTTACTGATCCAACAGGTCCCCACTAAAAAGCACTTAAATTTAAGATGGAAACAATAAAAATAGAATTAAATAATAAAACGGGAATAAAAAAATATATATGTAAATGGATCCAGGGTGCAAAGGCACTGTTATGTTGAAAATGACTTATTGTTCTTTACACAGACAGCCCACGTTCAGTTAAATTAAACTTTATTCAACGATTTTAATTCTCTTTTACTTTCTCGCTTTAACTTATCAGTACGTTTTTTTTATGTAATCAACAGCCGAATTTCAGTCAGTGTGTTTCCAGTCAAATACAACTTTTAAAATGTTTTTACATTTAAAGCAGAACAGATAGGGAACAGTAAAAATAATATATATATATCATATGATATGATATCATATCATCGTGAGAGACAGGTGAAGCAGGTCAAATTTGACCTGAACCTGAACCTCAATGTGACTAAACAAAAATCAGAAACCTGACAAGACAAACGAGTAAAGAGTCAGAGGAGGAAAACTCTTAAATCACCGAGGGGTAACTGACCAACAGAAAGCAAAGTCAAAGAAACAAAAACCAAAAAACAAACCCACAACCAGAAGACAAATACATGGCCTCGGTGACTTTTTCAACCATTTTTGAATCATAATGTGTTTTTGGGTCATGCGTCCTTCACTTCTGAGTCAAGGAAAACTTCCTCGATCAGATCTTCAGCATAGTCTAAAAAAGAAACCCTACAATTAATTTAAGAAATCCAGAACAAATGGAACCTTTATTGCTTTTTAAAAAATGCATAACAGAAGTTCCGATTGGTAATAATAAGCTACATTAATAATTCAGTCTTCCTTTTAGTTTGCTGTTGCCTGAGGAGCTGAGCCTCCACTTTAGCACCAAACACATTCATAGCTTTCTCTTTCAGTGAAGTCCTTTTTATTATATTTTCTCAAGGCTTTCTGGCCGTGCCAATTTGAAGAAATAGTACTACATGTTTATAGATGGATATTTTTGCATCACATGACCTTGTGGAAGCAGTGTTGGATGAGGTGTGTGTGGAGGAGGGGGTGTCCTCCCTGTCTCCACTCTTGATGTGGTGCCATTCTTTTGCTGAGGTCATTACTCACAGTGACACCTTCCGCTGATCTACATCTACAGCGTTTCAAACTGCTGCCTGCTTCTTGTGGCCTAGAGAAGAACAACGACCGGGACTCCCAAGCTCTGCTGCAGGCATCATGGAGGATGTGCGTTCCTCGCCAGATCCACCAGGCTACTGATTTGCAAAACTTGCAATTTGTAGAAATGAAATTTCAAAATAACAGCAAAATGCAAAAACAATTGGTGAAATAGGCCGAGTCGAGCTCCACAGTATCACTTTTTCTCTTAAAGTTACCTTTAGTTCTTCTGCCAGCAATGTTAGAAAGAAACCACACTCACGGACACTGACCAATGACTTTTCAGGCAAACCTGGGGCTACTGCATTTCTCTGCTCTTCTCTAAATCAGATTTTCCTTACTCTCTGGAGAAACCACTTAGCTTTAACCAGATAAAAATACAGTACACTCGTGAACACTCGGCATTCTCAAATCTCACACAACCAAGCTGAATGAAGATCATTTTTCTTGATCTAATCTTCCTTATGTCATGATTTGAATTTGTTGTCTTGTTTTTGGTCCTTGTTCTGTCTTGTTTCTGTTTCCTGTTTTATTTTGAAAGTCTCCTGTCTTGTCTGGTTTCTTGAGTTTTACTTCCTTTGGTCCCCATCAGCCCTGATCGTGTCCACCTGTGTCTTGTCTGCCCTGTCTGTATTTAAGTCTTGTCTCTGCCTTCCTCCTGTGTTGGTCCATTACCCCTGTTATGGTGTTCATGCCTTGTTCCTTGTCCCTCGCCATGCCACAGTAAGTTTTAGTTTGGTTTTGTCATCCTGCTCTGCAGCGCTTTTGTTTGTTCTTTTTGTGCATTAAAACCCACTAGCCCTGATCTTCATACCTCCGCCTCTGCGTCTGGGTCCAACCGGCTCTCGAGCCACCCCTCACCATGACACCTTAATTTAGACTATTCTGGCTTTTTTATGTTTTCTCTCCTTACTTGCTTGTGGGAAGTTTATGGTTGGTGTGTTCACACAATTAACATAAAAGCACCTTTTTGTGACATGATCAATTTTGTTTGATTTTATTTAACTCTAAAAGGCAGGTTTTATCTCGGCTTTTTCTTTTTTTTTTTTACTAGTTTTCCCTGCTGTCTAGCATTACCAGCATGAGCAGAGAGGTCAGGTGACTGCAGGAACTCAGGATCTGATTGTGAATGGTAAAGTGCGCTGCAGTGGGGCAACATTTTTCCATGAACTCTCTCCTTCAGGGCTCAGATCAGGTTTCAAAAAAAGGAATCCAGACTCAGAGTGTTGCTCAATGGACTCATTTGAATGTTAGTTTTCTATTTGGGGGCATACCGGTAATTTTGAACCTGTTACTGCAGGCGAGCATCATGTGACAATAAAAAAAAATTACTGACGCTTTTTCCAAATGGTTATAATGTTTTTTCTTGGCAGATTTTCTTTCTGATTTTTTTTTCCAATAAAAAATGTGAAGATAACAAATAACCCGACGCACTGTGTCTCCTGCCCTTGTCTTAAAGGCACAGCATGAAGCGGGCTGCAAGACTGAACTGAGGCTCAGTCCATGATGGACATAACAGACCAACATGTTGAGTGGTGCTGCTCAGCTTTAACCACACCAACAAATTGTTTCAAACTAGAGGTGCAACAAATCTTTATAAAAACTTCTTCGAAATGCATTTAGATGTTTTTAGTCACACCTTTTTTCCCTTTTGCAATAATTTCCAAAAGCATCAACGCCCCTCTACATTTCCCTCGCTGCTGCCCCTGAAGCTCCTGTGGCAGATGCTGCACCAGCGGAGGCCGCACTGTTGTCACCTAAGATCCATCTTCGTTTAGAAACTCGTTCATTAGGCGCTGTGTAGCTCAACGGGAGGCCGGCCTGCGCAACACGCCTGTGCGACCTCATGAATCCACATTATAGATGAGCAAGGAGGCAGGTTGCCCCAACACTGCTTGAAGCAGTAATAGCAAATACTTGACAAAGAGGGAAACAAACACAAGTTTATGAAGTCAGTGGAAATGCAATTTTGCTGAAAAATGTCACTCCTTTTATTAATTTGATTTGTTTTAAAACTTTTCATTTATTTAAATGGTTGAAAAAATGATTTTCATTATTTATTTAAAAAGTGTCTAAATCTACCTGCCTCTTGGTAATAGAGAAAAAAAATCAGTCAACAGCTGTAAATCAGCCTCTGATCCTAAATCTATTTTTATGATTCCATGGGTTGTCGTAACCCTTGTGCTATCGTAGGCCCTTTATCATTGGGAGTTGGGTCATCTAGACCCACTAGACAGTGCTCTGAACCTTTTTTCTTCAATGATTTGTGATCTTCACTGGTGTCCATGGATTACATGAAATCTTTCCTCCTTTATCCACCTTTGTCATGGTAGGGAGAACACGTCAATGTAAGGGTGGGGTCATCTAAGATAGCACAAGGGTTAAAGGAGTGTTTGAAATTTTGTCCTGCTGCAGAACCCAAGTCATCTTGGATTTGATTTCAAGTGCATGGACAATTTGTCTTTTGACTATTTACAATACAAGTGTCATGATCTGCTTGGCGGGACAGACCAGACGCTGGAACCCAGAGAGAAACACAGGAGAGTTAACTGGCGAATAAAGGATTTTAATTTCCTGGACAGGGATCCGAGGGTGAGTATATTGAGAAGTGTCCGATGGCGAGATGATACTGGCGTGGTGACCGAGAGTAATGGCTTGGAGTTCTGGCGTGGCTTGAGGATCTTGACTTGGCTAAAGGCGTGGCGTGGCTGGAGGCTTGGATAGAAGGTGAGGATCAGACTGCTCTTGAGGAGGAAAGACCCAGGTGGACGCTCGTGGTTATTTGTCCTGTAGACAAGGCATAGAAGCGAGGTTAACATGGAACTTAAGTTCCTGCTCATGGACTCAAACAAATGACCGGGCTAAGCACCATAAGGGCAAACGAACTGGCGATGAATACTGGGACAGGATCTCCTTAAGAAGGCAGGTAGATGATGAGCTGAGTGTCCACAGCTGGGTCTAATCAAGAAGGTAGAGCAGAGAGGGGAGGGGGAGGCACCATGACAATAAGTCTGGTAAATTGGTAAATGGCGTATACTTATATAGCGCTTTTCTACCTACAAGGCCCAGACTGTAAAGGACTTTACAGTCACAGACCCATTCACCCAGTCACACACACATTCACACACTGATGGCGGCTCCGCTGCCGAACACTGGCGCCAACCTCCCACCAGAGGCAAGGTGGGGTTCAGTGTCTTGCCCAAGGACGCATCGCCTTATGGGCGTGCAAGGCGGGAATCGAACCTGCAATGTTACGATAATGGGTCGACCGCCCTACTGCTGCACTACGGCCGCCCCGTTATTGTTATTTATATGTGTGATCTGAATTTTGATGAAATACATAAAAGTTACCTTTGATATTAGTAATAATCAAAGAAAATAAACATGTTTTTTTCAATAGTTTAATATTTATTACCCCCAAAATCAAGACAATGATACATATAACCCCAAATAACAAAAATTGATCATGTCATTACATGCTACATGCAGTTCTGCCTGGTCACTTAGGGGTTCAATCATCCAGTCTCTGCTTCAGTTGGTCCCATACGTGCTCAATGGGGTTCAGGTCAGACCAAACCAAGCGAGGCACTTGTACTTCCCTGAAGTGGGATACGTCTTTGTATGAATGTATAATTGCTGATTACATGGTTTTGTGCATTATTTTTGACTGCTTGAAATAAAAAAATTCAAATCAAATCAATTCAGACAATTCTGGTACCATGTGGTGGAGGATTATCATCATCCATGAACAGAAAGTTGGCGGGGTGCTGGTGGAATTGGATGATGATGATGGTTCTATGATGTCTCTGAGGTAAGAACGTGTAGTGACTGGACTATCAACAAGAACCAATTGGGTTTTGCGCTGACTGGTGATGCCTGTCCAGACTGTTGCACCTCTTCCATCAAAGCGAACCCTAGGGACCATGTTGACCTCGATGTACACTCAGCTTGTCTTCTCCATCAACGCTGACAACCATTATTTCTGTGTGAGGTGACCCGACACTCATCAGTGAACAGGATGGTAGACCATTGCTGCATTGTTCAGGTCACATGTTCTTGTGTCCACTGCAAATTCAAAGCAGTGTCTTGGTGTCAGTGGAGTCACCTGCAAGTGTCATCCAGCATTCAAGTCAAAGATCAACCATTCACAAAGTCAGTTGTGAAGGGTTTGTCTGGATACCCTAGTGCCCATCACATCTGGGGGCAGAGCTATTTAGTATGGGTGTAACAACACAACTGCTGTACCGAACCGTTTCGGTACAGCAGTTTTGGTTCGGTCCACTTCTGCATTGTTTCGGCAAGTTTTTTCTTTTTTTCCCCGCATATGCATTGTAACGACCCAGCTTCTTTGCCGCGTTGACTGTCCTTGCCCCATACTTCACAAACAAACAGTCTCAGAGAGTAGACTGACAAGCTGATTGCTCACTCTCCTGTCTGTCATTTCAACCCATTTATTATGAACACACACGAACAGCGAAACAACATGAGCCTCACTTTTCAAAGCTCTCTCTGTGATGGTGAAGAATTCAACAAACAAGATTTCACACTTCCCATGAGTCTTAGTGGCTATAGGCGGGGCTAGCCCCCAGGTCGCCACTGTATTACAGTTTTTCTCCATTGGTTTGGCTCATTCCTTGAAACAGAAATTACATTGTCAAAACAACATGGACAAACCTCCAAACCATTTAACTGTTCACAACAGAATGGAATTTCTCATTAGTTTGATCAAATTGCAAATCTCTTAGTACATGTCTCAATGTCTCAGTACATCTTTCAATTGATTAAGTACAGGTAGCCTACATTTAGCACAATTTCCAAGTGAATAGATCTTGTTGATCTAAACTGATTGTTGATTCTCAATGGTTGTTCACTCCAAAATGAGTCAGCATCATTTCATTGTGTAAGTCATCACATGCACAATAATTTGTTCAATTGTCAAAATTAGTCAAGAACAAAATACCATGAATATGATACATGAATCCCTTGGAACATTTGAATTACTAATTACAGCAATTGACAGTCAGGTAAAACTAGAACTTGACCAACGAAGTCATAGTGCTCCTACCACCTTACTCTCCTTTCCTCAATCCTATTGAGGAGTTTTTAAAGTGTTTCTCTCTGTTTTTCTCCACTTGGAGGTGAAGAGTGTATGAGCATCTGGCTCAAGATCAGAGGTCCCTGCTCCATGCAATGGATGCTGCGTGTGAGGATATTACAGGAGATCAGTGTAGGGGATGGTTGCGACATGCACGCCGTTTCTTCCCTCGTTGCATCGCAAGGGAGATTATATGCTGTGATGTGGACGAAAATCTGTGGCCAGACATATAGCAGCGTGAGGATGGCCAGCAGGGTGACGATGATGGGAGAGGGAGAGTGAGGACAGCGACCAGTGAAGAACTGTTAGTTGTGAAACTCAAGATTATTTACAGCACTGGAGGCTGAATAACGTTTTCATTGTTTTTTGTTTGTGTTTATATTATAAAGTATATTATGCTGTATACATTTTGATGTATGAAAGTTAATTTATGTGTGTGAATGATAATGGTCAGAATTTCCTTTGCAGTGTGAGTGCAATGTATGCTGTTAAACCTAAGAGGCAAGTCTTACCCTAAAATCCTTTTTTCAGTTTTATACAAAATTGTATTCTGTTAGCTATACAGTACAGATACCATTGTCAATAAAGGACTGAGCTAAGACTGAAAGGTGGACATGAGGGATATTTCAATGGTCCTCTGCTATAGTGACAAAACATCTAATCATTTTGACTTGCAGTGCTTACACAACACCAAAGAGACAAAGTATTTTGGAGGCACTGACTGTTTAAATGAGATGGAAATTTAGTTTGACACATGAGTGAATTAATCTGGGTGAGATATGAGCTTTTGCAGGTGAACCATGCTGTTGTACATTATTTTGGCAAAAGCACCAAGAGTGTTGA
Source organism: Oryzias latipes (assembly GCF_053564925.1). Lineage (NCBI taxonomy): Eukaryota > Metazoa > Chordata > Actinopteri > Beloniformes > Adrianichthyidae > Oryzias > Oryzias latipes. The sequence goes on along the minus strand of NC_136252.1, from coordinate 5,747,565 downwards.
GAACGTCCGGTCTGATCAAGAAATGAGCCAAATCAATTGAGAAGGATCTTTGCCATTTTGGTGGCACTGACTCTTTGCATGGGAAAGGAATTTAGTTTTGAAGCATGAGTGAACAGTTTTGGGAGATATATTAGATTTTGCAAGTTAGCTATTGTTATTAAGCAGATCACCTACATAGGTCAATTTTACTTAATGTTATGTAAAACCAATAAATGCATTTTGTAAGTAATTTTTTTCTGCCTTAGTTTTTGTACCGAAAATAGATAGATAGATAGATAGATAGATAGATAGATAGATAGATAGATAGATAGATAGATAGATAGATAGATAGATAGATAGATAGATAGATAGATAGATAGAAATTCTTTATTCATCTCCCAAGGGAAACATTCAGGTGTCCGGCAGCAAAAAACACACAGACACACACAATAAAATAATAGTTCATAAAACAGCAGTTCATATCAGGCAGATTTGTTAAACAGCAGTACCGAACCGAATTGTACCAAACCGAGCCCTATGAAATTCTGAATCGAACCAAATTGAGATTTTTGCGAATGGTTGTACCCCTACTGTTTAGATGATGGTCATGGTCTATCTCTGGTAGGGCAACAATCCTGGGTCTGTCACAAACTGTCAGTAGTTTTTTGGTTGAGCCCTGATGAGTAAGACACACTGAGTGAGACACACACAACATATTAAGACCATTATGTAGGAAAATACAAATCGAGGTGCATCTCCAACTCCAACACAATTACTCCCTATCCTAAAAAACTGTGAAGTGAAACACTTTGTATACGATATCCACTGATTTTTTTCACAACATCCCTAACGTATTGTGAGTAGTATAATCTTTTAAAACATGTAATTCATGGTTCCATCCGTTTTAGCCTTAATCTGCGAAGCAGCCCCACACCACCACAACACTACCACCATGCTTGACTATTAGTGTTCTTTAACTGATTAACTTTGGCAAATTAGATTTATACATTACAGGACATGCACTTTCTAAATAAGCAGTTAACCCTATGTCTCCGTAGACCTCAGATGATCTTTTTGATAATCAGATGTTTTTGTTGGTTTAGTCAAAAGTATTTGTGTTCATTTTTATTTTGCTAAGCAGGATCTTTTTGTTTGAAGTCATAATTGCTGAATCATGAACACAGATCCTAACTTGACAGGTGCTGTTCAAGGCCGCAGACTAGCGGGCCACAGTAAATGTAATTATGGGACTCTGGCGATCTGATAACCTGCCTGTCTGTCTCTCAGCACACCCGCATATTAACTGTGGCTCAGTGAACGTGGCTGGAAGCAAAGAAAAGTGTTTCTGTTGATCTTTAATATGGGGGGGGGGGGGGGGGGCATTTTTATCATCAGGCTTTGTATACTCCAGCTGTAGATATGTCTTAGTGGTGTTTCAGAGAAAATACTTTATAAAGAAAACAAATGTTAATTTATGAATGTTTATGTTATAAAATCTTTTTGCTACCAAAAGTGTTTTTTTAAAGCTATGAAGTTGAACCAATGAGGGAGTGACTCAGGTTTGCAGGGTGCCATGACAGACCTTAACGTTTCTCTCAGCTTCCCATCATGCAGCATGTTCTTTTTCTTGGATTAGGTTGCAGAGATTTCAAAAGATGCACATTTCACAAACAAATGTGACTGTTTCCATCTTCGACCAGCACAACTTAAAAAAAAACACTCCTCTGTATTTTTTATGCATGTGGTATTTTAGGCAAAGTGTGTGGAGTTATTTATTGGGGAGACCCTCAGGACATTGTGTCAGCTCCCGCAAAAAAACAAAAAAACATCATAGTTTCAATCCTTGAAGAAATCCTGTCAAGCTGTTGGAACTTTAAACTGAGAAAACAGTCCAAAGTTGAGGTGAGTGTGAGTGCTGTCCACCCCAGCAGGGGAAATGACAGGCAGTGCAGATATTTCTACACTGCCAACCTTTTACCTGTGTTAAAACCCTTCAGTTAAACTTTCAGGATGACAAGGAATGAGACTACTTCTACTTCTACTTCTTCTCTGAGTGGCACACCCGTCATCTGAAAGGCAGCTGAACAGCTAATGTGGAGGGGGTGGGGGGGTCTCCAGCGGGCAGTAAATCCAGATTACATGACAGATTGTAACATAATTGGCTGCCGATTTGCTCAGAGAGATGAGCTGGGAGTTTCTTGCTGGATCTCAGATGAGGCTTCAGCAGTTGGAGTTTGCCAAATGAGGAGCAGATCTTCAGACACTGAATCCTGATGCTTAGTCAAATTTGCAACGGTGAATTTGAAAGCAAAGACTCTAATAAGAGGGACTGGTTTGTGTGGTGACACTTCATAAAAACTGGCGGCTGACGTTCCTCAGGTCAGACGATCTGTGAAAGAGCACAAGCACATTTGCTGTCATGGCCCATTGTTTTCATAGCACTTTGCCTGCCCCTTTTTTTGGGTCAGTAAATTTACTTTGAGGTGAGAAATGTTTATTTTTTATTCATTACATTTACTTGCCCTTTTTAAGGAAAATGTGAAATATCCAATCTTTCTAAAAACAAAAGCAAACCACTTTTTAAGTTTAAACTTGTGGGTTTTTCTTTAATTCTGTACGTGTTTATGGTAAATAAAAAAGCTTCCTAAAAGGCTTTATTTCGTCTGAGTTGTTAGAAACGATAAAAGATAAGAAAGTTGAAAGCTAAAAACAATGAAAAACAAAGTATTTTCTTCTGTTCCTATCGTGAAAATATTTTTGTTTTTAGGACCAACTCCAATGAAAATTGTGTTTTTTACATCTTCTTGTGACCTTTTTCTGATACTACTGTACATATATAGAGAATTGTTGAAAATTGTTATGAATCAGGAGCTGTTAGAAAAAGAGTTTATTGGTGATGTAGATATGTGGGCGGGTCACCACCTCCCTCCTCCATTCCATTCTGAAACATTCAGAAACTATGCCTGGAAAAAGACAAAGGTTTTGGGATTTTGGGCAAAAACAGCATAATAATAATCAAAATACCACTGAGAACACTTTTAAAATAGTTCATTGGAGTGGGTCTTCAATGCAATTCTATTATATATCAATAAATAATAAACCAAGTGTGGTATCCAGACAAATCATTATTTTTATTCCTTTGATAATACTTCAGAGGGTTTTTGCTTTCCCATAAGAAAAACTCAGGAGTTTCTGAAATTTTTAAAATTGGATGTTTTGCAAACACACAAAAATCTACAAAAGCTCAAATTTCGTGTATTTGCCTTATTTAACTATTCATTTATCTAGTATGCCATTTTATTCTATTGGCAGAATTTAGTTTTTTTCCAATCAAACATTTGCTGTGATGAAGATATCTTCCAGGAACAAGTAATTTAATTGAAGAGAGTTAGAATGTGTCACATGCACCAGCTCATAGGCCCTGTGACTGGAAGGTTGTGAGTTTGGGTTCCAATCCGGGCCGAGTCACACCAAAGACTCTAAAAATGGGACCAATGCCTCCCTGCTTGACACAGCATTAAGGGGTTGCCGAGTGTCAAGCAAATGGTTCCTGAGCGCGGCTGTGTCTGCAGCTCACTGCTCCCCCAGGGGAGGGGTCAAATGCTGAGAACAAATTTCAGACACCTAGGGGGGGTGACAGATTATTATGGAGTCCTATACTGTTCATAATTAAATAAATAAATATTTAATTCAATAAATAAATATGACGTCATGCAAATACACAATCAACCCATAAATCTCTCATAAATATATGAAGATATCATGAAATTGTGAAAAACTTGCACACAGACTTTAAATTAGCCATTATATTATTCAATATATATTTCATTTTGCTTTAAAAACATGTTCATTATTTTAAAACAGCATTTTAAAAATATTCATTTTAATCATGTGGAATATTATTATAATTGTACGTCAGAACCTCGGATTTCAAAATCAATATTTTCCAAAGTAGCTTTGTTTTTATTTAATGTTGCTGTTTTTCACAATGGCTGATTTATTTCATGAAGAGCTTTTTCAGGAGAATGGGTCTGTCTGTCAATCAAACTAGACAAGGCGGAGACACTTTTGTGATTGGCTATTCCTTTACCCAGACATGAGCAGCAGCACCCTAACTCCCCTGACTATATCGATCGAAGATGCTTCAGCAAACGTGATGGCGCAATGCACACCCCTCAACACTAGGGGGAGTATGCACCTCAACACATCCACAGTGTTACAAAAAATTGGGCAGTTTTGGTTCTAAATTTGCGGATAAAAGTGGCTTTGGGCGAGTGTGCATAATTCAGGTGATTTTGTGGTCTGTTTGGCAATTTTCATCTTCTCATGAACGTATAGTAGTGGTCTAAGTTAGGCTGAGTGGTTGTTGGAGTTCCACTAAGCTTCTATGAACTGGAGTTTCCATGAACGCACCATGCCGCGTGTGGGAGGGGCAACAAGCTAGTGTTTTTAGCCTTATAGCCACATGGAGCGGTTGCCTGTGCTTATCTCAGTAACAATGCATGGAAGCACAATGAACATGGAGAGTGTTAAGATGTCAGAAACGTCATCGCAGGAAAGGTTCAACATTTTTCTTGAGAGGGAAAAATAAAACCAGAGGACCTGATTATAATCGTTGAAAATAGAAAAATATCATAAGGTTCAGGAGGCCCGAGCAGGCTTGTCCCGCTTTGCACAGCTGCCTGGTGTCACTCTGCCGATCCTCCTGCGAGCCGACATATGTCACGATGTGAGCTGTGAGTGAATGGCGTAAGAATGAGGAGTGTGAAAGATGTTGACGACCGGAGCTCCTTTGTGGTTTGGTCCACACAAACCCTCAAACTACAAAAACAGAGTTGTGGATGTTTGCGTCTTCTGCAGCAGACAGATAGTTTGTCTCTATTTGATCCTCTAATGTCAGGAAAGCCTCGCGGATATCGCTGAAACATGTAATCTCTCTGACTGGCACACCGCTGAGCGGGTATCGAGGAATATGAGTCGATTTCCATGGATCAGCCAATGAGCGTTTAGATCCCGCCCACTTTCACTGATTGACAGACAGACCCATTCTCCCGAAAAAGCTCTTCATGAAATAAATCAGCCATTGTGAAAAACAGCAACATGAAATAAAACAAAGCTACTTTGGAAAATATTAATTTTGAAATATGAGCTTCTGAAAAAAGACAGAATTATAGTAAAATTCAACATGATTAAAAATGAATATTTTAAAATGCTGTTTTAAAATAATGAACATGTTTTTAAAGCAAAATGAAATATATTGAATAATACAATGGCTAATTTAAAATCAGTGTGCTGGTTTTTCACAATTTCATGATCTTTTTATATATTTGTGAGAGATGTATTGGTTGATTGTGTATTTGCATGGGGTCATATTTATTTATTGAATTAAATATTTATTTATTTAATTATGAACAGTATAGGACTCCATAGATTATGGGACTTCTGATTTTCGATGTAATACAATATTACCCCAAATTCCAGTTAAAATAAACTCCATTAAAAAAAGTTTTTAAAAATGGAAAATGAGTTAAAATACTCTAAAAAAAAAGTCAGAATACTTAAACAAAAAAGGTAAAATTGCTTTAACCGATTATTTTAAAAAAATTATTATTGAATCTCATTGAAGCTCAATTGTCATTTTTATACGTTTGTCTTCATTTAATCTCAGATAATTTTGTAATTTTATTTATTTCATTTTTATTTCCACAGATTTTTTTGTGCCGTTGCATTAATGCCCGACACACCAAACCAGCAAATGAAGATCAAAACGAACCAAGTGTGTGGCTTGCTGTATTCATCCCTGATGAGCGTCAGCGAACTCCCAGTCCTAATCCCAGAGCTCCCAGTATCTGTCTCCAGCTAAAACAAACATCAATCCTGCTGGTGCCTGGACTTCGGCAGCACCAGGTGACGGTCCTGACAGACATTTGAGAAACTGGCTGCCTTCTTCTAAAATCCATGAGGGCCTATTTAGACATCTACACTGTTTTAAGGCTCTTCCTATCAGACAGAGGGTGTGCTGGATGAGCCAGCCAAGGTGTCAGAAGAACAGTGAGTTCTCCCTGTGCTCATTTATTTTATTCTTATTTCTCTTCAGCCGTTTATTCCCTCACCTTTTTTCCTCCCAACTGTAATTATACCTGCTCTGCGAAGCATGGCTTGAGGCGTGGCGGCGCAAAATCACTTGTTAATACGAATGTGAGGAGAGTGGGAGGTGAGGGCCTCCTCACCGACAGTCTCTGTGGAAACATTAGGTTATGAGCAGTCTGCACCTGGATGTTTCTTCTGGGAAAAAGAGGCAAGGAGGCCTCGCTCTGGGGAATTATGTGAGCGTGAAGTGAGACCATCCATCCTCAGTACACAACCACAATTACAAATTCATAGCTAAGAGGGCAAAGTTAACCGCCTTTAAATGAGGCCTCAAGTACTCCACACGGATGCAAATGGAAAAGGAGAATCTCCTTTGTATCTCCAAGACCTGCACAGCTGTTAAGCCAAATGCAGATGAAGATTGGCATCACATCCTCACCTCAGGTGGTTTCTTTCAGATTAGAATTAGCAAATGTGTGAGAGCCGACTGTTTTCTGCAGCACACATGAGGTCACTTTGAGAAGATTTAAGAGAAAGAAGATGATTGTCTCTGCCCACTTTTCAAAAGGCCAACAAAGTTCACAGAGCTTGCAACAAACATCATTAATTTGAACAGCTAGACAGCAGTAAGCATTTCTTCAAAGGAATACCACACATTAATTATTAATCCCTACTACACCGGACAGCATGAAAGAACAGCTGCTGACAGTTGGTTATAATAGGGGACACTTTTTCCTCACTGATGCTGGCTCCCTGTAAACAGTCTTATATATAAGCAAGTTGCTTCAGCTCATTTCCATAGTACCTCTGCTTGACCCACAAGAATCTCTGGCTCACTTTGCCTTCAACTTTGCGGGACTGGAGCGTATTTGGGAAGCGTGTGGTCTGGTGAGTGTGAAACAAGCAGAGCTGCAGTAAACCTGCAGGAGTATAGGAATGTTTTCATTCCAAAACCATTAGAAAGCAAATTGGAGGGGAGATAAAAGCTGTCAACTCGTATCACCTTCCTACAGGAGCTCATCGAATTCCTCACAGAACAGCACGTCTTCTGCTCAAGTGGAGAATTGAAATTTGTTGCTGTTGACCACAGCGTGAAGGGTTTTTGCACTGCAAAAGTGGAATTTTAAGAAAACAAGAGAGACTCATTTTGCTGTGATGAAGATATTTCATGAGTTTAGTTTAAGAGAACATTTCTAAGTGACTCGAGTTTCTAGGATCTTTTTTTTGACCCCACTGGCAGATTTCTTATTTCAAGAAAATCTGTTGATGATGAGTTAAGACTTTTTGACTTTTTTCGAAGGGGTCTGTCCCTGCAATGTCTGTGTTTTCTCCAACTTCCTCCCACAGTCAAAAAAAAAGCTTTACAGGTATTTCAGAGGTAAATGCGTCTGCGTGTGAGGCACTGGCAAACTTTAGCCTGCCTTAGCCCTAAAATAGCTGGGATAGGCTCCGGCAACCCTGCCCAGGACTAAGGACTAACTAAGCAGGAATCCAAGATAGAGGGATCTCACTAGGGCAGTTTGCTGTAGGGCGGCTTGTCAGTGCAATGCACACTGCACCTCAGCTGTTCCCGTGGAGATACAAGTGCCTACAACGTAGCAGACGGGCACACATTTCACTTATCTTCTTTATTGACCGTCGGGGTTTGTCGGCTGCTCTGTGTTGATGGTGGAATAAATGTGTCACTGGGGTCCAACATTTTGCTGCTGATTCCTTTTCTCTAGGTCTGCTGCTCAAAGGGCCTTCAGTCCAGACACATCCCGTTATTAATCCAGAGGCATTTTATTTAACCCAATATTTTCACATGAAAAACATTGAAAATAAAAATAAAAAAGGTCACATTCATCTATTAACCAAGAAAACTATGCAAGGTGCACTAAGATAAATCCAAAGAAGGCTAAAGCAGGTAACATATTCATATATTAAAACTCAAGCAGTGTAACGTCTCTGCAGCAGAGGCTTAATGACATGGATGCAGAACATTTCCAGCAAGTATGCTTTCACTTATAAGTCAATGCACTCCTTAAGGAAAAGTAAAAATAGAACATGTCACTCCGCGCAGCTCTCCAGGAAGACCCTTTGCCAAGACTCACTGTCCATGCAAAGTAACAGGGAAACAGCTGGCAGTCGCAGCTGTCAGGTACTTGTGCGGGACATGCGGCCAGAGGGAAGTCAGAAGCGATAATAGATGCAAAAATCGACTTGGTATTATCAGGGGGGGATGGAGGGGTGGGGGTTGAGGGCGTAAGGGAGGAAGACTTTCATGCAAAATCTCAGTCATTTGTCATCTCACGGCAGGGATCCAGACTCGGAGCCGTCCTCCCCTCACACGTCCGAGTTGATGCTCAGGTTGGCCAAACGGGGATCAGAGTTGATCTCGTACCTGTAATGATATCCCTCCATGTGGTCCCTGCAGGCATCGCGGATGTTGTACATCCACCTCTTGATGCCCTTTCTGTTCAGGTAGAGCACCAGCAGGAATATGACGCCGATCAGCGCCAGCACCAGTCCCAGGAAAACGTAGGACGTCTCCAGCACTCGCTCCATGTCACTGGAACAATTCAGCTGTGACAGCTCCACCTGCAGCAGAGGCTCACGCCTAAGAGGCTCAGGCTCCGCACACGTGAGCTCCTGCCTGTCCATCACCTGTGTGGCGTTCTTCAGCCACATCAGCATTTCGTCTATGATGCAGTTGCAGCGCCAGGGATTCCCGGACAGCCGAAGGCGAAGGTCAGGCTTGGCGGAGAGCTCACCCAGGGTGCTGCTGTGCAGAGTTCTCAGGCTGTTGTTCCTCAGGTCAAGGTCACGAAGCAGGGGCAACTTCAGCGTCACATTCTGGATGCTGATGAGAGAGCTGTTCTGCAGGCTGAGGGAGGTCAGGTTGGAGAGGCTGCTGAAGATGCCGTCCGGAAGAATCACCAGGTCATTATTTGACAAGTCCAAGGTGGTCAGATGTAGCAGGTTTGCACTGTGGAGGAAATCCAAGACAACATCGGCAAAAGAATGATTGTTGAAAGATCTGCTTAGGTTTAAAAACTCCAGGTTATTGTCTGGAGGGAGAGCACTTTCGTCAAAAGTCTGGAAATTGTTGTTGCTTAAGTCCAGCCTGGAAAGCTTTGGCAAGTTGTCAAATCCCATTGCTTCCACATGCTCAATGTTGTTCCCGCTGAGATACAGATCTGTGAGGAGTTCCAGGCGAGTCGGGAAAGAAGCTCTGTTAATATTTGAAATGTTGTTTCCTGTGAAGAAGAGGATTTTGGTTTTGGCCGGGATGGAGTTTGGAACTGCGTGCAGGCCTTGGTTTTGGCATTTCACAGTCTGTGAGGAGCACACACACTTGTCCGGACAGCAGTGGCAGGCCAGCACGAAGGCAAGGACGAAAACTAAAACCAGCCCAGACTTCTGTAGTCTCCGTCGGATGTCTCCGTGGACAAAAACGCACGCGCTGCTCATTTTGGGGTTTGGAAATCTGTGCGCGCTAACCGTGCGTAAATATTCTGTTTCACCGAATCACCGCTTCCGCGCAGAACAAAGTTTTTCTTTTTCTTTTTTTAACAGTGTCCCACCTCTATCCTTTCAAGAAACTGCCCCCAGTTGGAACTCCATACAACTACCCCTACACCATTCTTGAGCAAAGGCGAGTCTACATTTCCATCCCGTGAACTTCTGTTATCCTCCAGGTGTTTGTCTCCTCTCGGATTTTAAACAAGCGGAAGGATTTCTTTCTCAGCTCCGCTGCGAAAAGAAGCTGTTGAGGCGCAAAAAGAAGAAGAAAAAGTCTGCGTTTAGTTCGCTCTGCCGCTGCACTCCAGACAGACAAAGCGCTTACGCACTTCCAGCCTGCCGCCCCTCTGATCGCTGGGAGAAAAGAGGGAGAGACCAAAGCACGCAGGGCAGAGCGCCACTACCAAAGAGGGGCTCGTACCATTTCTTTAGCCGTGGGGGTGAAATCAAAAACTCTAAAGTTTACTTTAGGCCTTTACTTCTGTATGATTTTTAGTCGTACTAATAAATACAAATCATTATTTACTACAATATTTTTCCTGTTGGTCAAAAAGTTAAACTTAATGCTACATAATTTAAACCATTGAATGTTGGAAAGTTGGGTTAGGACCAAATCACAGATTGTATGGAATAACAAAAGTGCCACAATAAAATCCTTTGCTAAATCGAAACTGCTAATGTTGTTTTCTCTGAGTATCACAAATTGTTTTTTTTTTCAACTGTGTTGCTTTTACCACTTCTTTAGTTTAACTGCATGTGTGGAAAATGCACAACTTCTGCTCCAAAAAAAGAGCAATCCCTAATGTTAAAGTCCCTGAAGCACAACTGTAGGCAGTTTCTGTCAGCCATTGGAAAAATAAAACCAAGAACCAAAGAGCTCATTTTTTAATGAAGAAAATGTGAAAATACAATGCTCTCTGAATTTTCACAGGAGCCACGTTCTAAAAATAAGGTAAGTATCATCTGTGAAGTAGGATTACAGATGTTTTGAGGCTGCAAAACCCCTCACTGCACACTTTATACACTTTTCGTAGACCCACTTTCAAACCTTTCAAGTTCAAACCTTTGCAGAAAAGCAAGTCCAGAAAACAAAGAACATATCCTGTGTAGGACACAAAGCACAGATGAGATTGATTGGCAAAGTCGGATTGGCTAGCGGCTAGCCAATAAGGACCCAAGACACATTGTGCTGTTAAAAAAAAAAAAACAAGAAATCTGTGAAACAGTGACGCCATGAAAGATGAACTGTGATATAGAGAGGAAGTATTCTATAACTAAAAGGTTAAAAAATAAAAGTGTTTAAAGCCTAAAAATAGTACATATGTATATTACTACCATTCTAATAAGAATATCATATATTCAAAAAATCTACACAACGTATCAGTGATTTATAATTTATATTAAAAGGTAAAAAGAACTTAAATCACCTGTTCCATTCACTTTCAGGACTGCAGGTGTATAAAACCACACAGGCTGTTTCTACAAACATTTCTGAAATCAGGGTCTCTCAGGAGCTCAGGGAAGCCCAAGCTGTGGTTGGATGTCACCAAGACTGTTCTAGATATGTAGAGCATAGAAGCACATAGCAGCATCTGCGTGTTTGGTTTCTACTCTAGGAACTGATAACAGCCCGGATCCAGATGAGCGGAAAGGTTTGGCTGCTACATTCTGGGTCAGGAGGTCAATTGTGTATTTTGGTGCCAAACCATTCAAAGCTTTATAAATCAGAAACAGAACTTTAGACTTTATCCTCTAGCACAGAGGTTCTTAATTTTTCCAGTACAAAGGGATTCAAGGCCCATTCAAATATTAACATGTTGATTTAAATTGATCGTGTTGGATTTTTATTTAATAATTAAATCAAGTATTTTTATGGTTTATCAAAGTAAAACCTTACGGGGGGGAAATTTTATACAATGTGATCATCTCAAAGACATTTATTTTCACACGGAACAGGTAAACCAGGGTCCTTAACACAAATTAGATCCAAAAATATTTATAAGGCATTTTGATTTAAAAAAATGTGGTAGTAAAACAATCATTCTTAAGATAAAGGTTTCAAATTGAATAAACTGTAAATTAAGTGTCATGGTGCCTCTGTCAGCTCTCTTCCCCCTCCCCTCTCTGCTTGGTTCCTGAGCTGTGTCTACTCACCTCATCACCAACCAGACCTTCATAAGGAGATCCAGAACCAGCATTCATCGCCAGTTCGTTGCCCCTGATGGTGCATAACCTGGCCTCATGGCTAGTTCAGTCCAAGTGTTCATGGTCACGGCTAACCTTGTTATTGCGTCGCCTTCAGGACATTCTGACTATGAGTGGACACCTGAGTCACCAGATCACCTGAGCCACAGAGCCTCTCGGAACCTCAAGAGCCTCCAGCCTCGTCACGAGCCATATCTACCTAAAGCTACTTCACCTGCTTCGCTTCGGCCTCCAGCCACATCAAGATCTCAAACAATAACATTAAAACTTTACTTGCCTACTTACTCGCCTTGTGTTTTCCTTCGGGTACCAGCGCCTGGGTCTTCCTCGCCTAGCTTGCCGTGACATTACATTCCATTTCAGTTTGTTTCTTAAATGTTTTATTTCCTGTCAACAAGCCTGGTCTGCTACTTTTTGGGTCCTCCACCACCAGCTCTTGACTTTGTCGACTGTAGCAAATACACAACATAATTAGGGTAAAAAATTATGTTACTGTGAATTTTCCTGACACAACGTCTTTAACTTTTTTGCCACACCTCTACTGTCGTCAGTGTATAAATAGCCGGGATTCCCATCAGAAAACTGAAGAAGCAAGGACAAAAAGCAACACATCTTCTAGATTAGTCTTTTAACGTCCAGTTGCCTTGGAGAACAGAATCATGTGAACGAGTAAAGCTGGATGACTGAGAAGCTACACAGATATCCCAATTCATTTTTTTCAAGGGAACAGTCCCGTCTCTGAAGGGATTCCTGAGGGGAAACCACTATTTCTAAGCCATCAAACCACATCTAAAACATCTCTGTAAAAATCTCAGACAGTGCTGACGACATAAGAAAAACCAAAAATGAAAAAACTTTTTTAGAAAAATTAGATCATAGATCTTAATTTCTACAATTCTTACACCTAAATAAGTAAAAGTGCATAAACTTGTAGAGCCTGTTAGCAAACATTGTCTGAACCATCTTCATTAAAAACAAAGTTAAACAAAAACAAGGGTCCACACTTGTAAGAACACTTGAAAGAATTTTCTTTATCTATTAAGTTTCCTTTCAAGTTTGTAGTGAAGACTGTTTTTACTTTTCTTCTGGACGGAGATCATTTCAGCAGTGACCTTACTGTTCTGCTGTGCTGTGCTGGATTATGCAATAAAATACCACCAGAAGAGAAGCTGTGGATGCGTTCACGCTTGAAAGGGCAGGCTAAACAATATGTCATATTCCAGAGCCCTTCATGTGGATTCAAGTGTAACCCAACCTTTACCCTCATCTCACTCCCTCATCCTGATGACTTGGGTCAGCAGAGGGACAACAGTGTAATTCATTTGATCACTTCTCCATCATGACCACATTTAGAAACGTTTTTCTGGTCTCATTTGAGATTATTAGCGTGATACCAGCATAATTAAATATGCAAATGTTTAACAGTCAACCCTTACTCAAGCTTATTAGACATTCAGAAAATAAGCAATTTGTGTGAAAATTGTGTTTAATTTTTAATAGAAAAACAGAATGAGAATGATCCTGCAGAAAGGGTTTGTTAGAACGACCTGCTGGAAGTTGAAGGTGTGATGTTGAATTTTGGAGGTAGCTTTGTTCTCATGGTAGGGTGTGAGCTACAGAAGAAGGAGAAATTCTGGTGAGCAATGGATGAGGTGATCCAGAGTATCCATACAGTCTAATGCACAGAACAGAAAGGTAAAAGGACAGCTGGTTGTGGACCCTGCTAATAGAATGGAGATGCTAGGGTCGGGTGAAGGCAGTTTTTCCAGAAACAAGTTGAACATCGGGTGACATACAGAGTGGAGGGTTGAGCACACAAGTCCATTTTGTTTTGTGAGGAATAAACTAAAGGATCTCTGAGAGAGAGAGAGAGAGAGAGAGAGAGAGACAGACAGACAGACAGACAGAATGGCTGAAGAATGAAGGAACGTGTTCAATTCAATTCAATTTTATTTATATAGCCCAATTTCACAACAACAGTCGTCTCAATGGGCTTTGTACCGGTAATTGTAAGGTAAACATACAATCAAAAAAGGAACATAAATGGTTCTGGTTTCATTCTTAAGAAGTCTGGAGGTGTAGAGTCATGGCATATAGAGTGTCAGACGAGTGAGGGTGAGGCCACAGAACTACAAAAAATGAGGGATCTGCGAGGGATATTACCATTTGCTCAGAGACAGCAGAAGGCTTTCTTATTGAGATGTTTTAAAGCATAATTTAAAACCAAGACAACAAAAAACAAAACAAAGATGACATAAAACAAAACGTTTAAGGCCAACGCAGCAGGAATATAGATGAGAAAGGTGAACGGATGATGGTTTTCCATGTGGCGCTTATAGTCCAAGTCCCCTTTGCCTTTTGACCCAGCAAAAAGTCCCTTAGATGGGCAGACTGACAGGTGAGGTCAGACAGGAATCTCTTCGGACCATGATGCTTGCAGATGACACCGTGATCTGCAGTGAGCAGGTGGAAGAACATCTAGAGAGTTGGAGGTTTGCTCTGGACAAAAGAAGAATGAAGATCAGATGCAGGAATGGTGAGGTTACAGAGGAAAGAGGTGAACAAGGAGGAGCACTTTAAAGACTTAGGGTCAACTATCTACAACAGCCGAGAGTGTGTGAAAGAGTGTGTGTGCAAGCAGGTTGGAATGGGTGGAGGAAGGATTTGTGTGTGATGTAACAAAAGAGTGTCATCAAGAATGAAAGGAAAGGTGCAGAAGACTGCGGTGAGAGCAGTCATGTTGGTAGAGACACTAAAACAGAGACAGGAGGCAGCTGAAATGAAGAAGCTGAAGTTATCTTTGAGAGTGCCTACCATGACAAAGGTGGATAAAGGTGGAAAGATTTCATGTAATCCATGGACACCAGTGAAGATCACAAATCATTGAAGAAAAAAGGTTCAGAGCACTGTCTAGTCTAGTGGGTCTAGATGACCCAACTCCCAATGTTAAAGTGCCTAGGATAGCACAAGGGTTAAATGACCAGCCAAGAACGTTAATGACAACAGTTTTAACCCCTTTTGCTGTGAATAAAAAGAAACTTAAAAAATATTATATACTCTACTGTACACTTAAAATAATAATAACATACATCTATATTATATATCTATATCTATATAGATATATAAAGAATGCTGCTCTCTGCTCACTCCCACCCCAGTGACAGAAACAAACGGACCCACTCTCAAATCACGTAACGTCCTATGACGATTAACCAATAGAATTCCAGTATACAGGGCACTCTGACCAATCAGAAGTCTCGATGGAAACTAGTGTGTTTACCTAACCTGCAGTGTTATATTCAGGCCAAAATCGGCACAAGCAACGCAGTGGCTGAAGTTTCTGTATTGTAGTCATGTCACAGCGTATGTCCACCGCTAATGCATCCTCCTCTTTAAGCTCATTTCTCTACATCTAGCGAGAGGTAAGCGGACAAGAACAACAAGACATTTATTCCTCTGACGAGAGGAGATGCTAGCTCCGAGCTCTCACTGTCTGGGAAGCTATGATGATCCGGTTCTCTTATGTATATATATGCATAAACGAATGTAACTAGCAGAGCCACAAACACGGCCGTTAAAAAATGTTTTTAAACAACACGTTAGGATTTTCCCTCCGTTTTGCATACATACATTGTCTAAAATGACATGACGCAGCTTTGGCTGGAGGAGGATCTAGTCTGTTAGCTAACGTTAGCTTGACTGGAACTTCTAGGAACACGATCAAAGAAATTGATTTTATTGAGTATTTAAAAGTTCAAAATATTTAAGCTTATGCTGTAGGCTATAATACCAATCATATGTGACATCGCCAGAACATTACATAACACTCAGCCTTAGTGCGTCGTTGGCTCTTTCCCCCTAAGGGCTACCAGATGTCAACCAACCAATGTGGAAACAGGAGGATGTTTGTGTCGAAAGGTAGAGCAGTCAATCTTTGGAAAACTAAAACACCCAACATTTTTAGTGGAATAAAATACATGTCAGCATAAAAAGTTTATTTACTCTTCTGTTTAGGTGGACAGCATAAAGGGCAGTGAGCTTAATCTACGAGTGTGAAGTTTGACAAAAACCTACATTGTAGAATAAAATAAAACTTTATTAATCCCACAATAAATTAACTTGTTACCATAGTTATATTAAATCAGCAGATGGAAAAAACAAAACAACTCTCAAAATACACATAGAAATGAATAGCAAACGTTTTTGTCCAGTGTCTGTGAGGCACTGTAGACTGAAGGGGCTCCTAAGTGCACCCATGGTTTTATGCAAAGCTTGATGATAAAGAGATTATGGATCCGGTTTCCATAACATCCTCCACTCGCCCACTACAGTCAGAGACTAGGGTACATCCCAGGATGGAGCCAGATCTCTGCACCAGTTTGTCCATCCTCTTCCCGTTCTTGTCATCTGCCCTCCTCCAAGAGGCTCACTCTGTAGAAGAGTGCGGATGCAACAATACAATCATAAAAAACTCATTAAGGGTCCTGCAAACTCTGAGGGACCACAGTCTCCTTAGCCTCTCCTGCAATTCCTGGTTGCTCCTTCTGCTGTATATTAATTGTTGCCAAGCAACAACAGCTGGTGGTGTAAACGAAGCACCCACAGTCCACGTCAGATCCAGATGTTTTGGGGAATAGTCCAAAGAGGAGTAGCAGGCATGCCACCGTATCAAAAAAAAGATTAATAAGAAGATAAAACAATACAAAAAACCCTACAAAAACAAGTAAGCAAACACGGAGGTATTGTAACTGACGGCCTACCACGATATCAGAAAAAACAAAACAAAGAAAAACCCGTTTTAACCCCACTATTTCATTTACCAGCCATTTTCCCACATTTTGAATAAAGTCTGGGGTTTATTGCATCTACATCACTTCAAAATAAAGTCTTGAAACTGCAAGACATCAATAACTTTATACGACAAGGAACACGGGATGAAAGTTTGGCTGAAATTCTCAATTATTTAATCAAGACTTGTTTTGTGTCCTTTGTAAACTTTAGCAGGTGCTCATGTGCTCCTCTTAAAATATGTTGGATTGTAATATATCTCTGTAGACTCATGAAACGACTTGATATGATTTGACTTTAAGGTGTACAATTGTTGATTTTATTGCGTTTAATATCAATAACATTTGTGAAAACGTTTTTCCTCCTCAGGTGAACTCTACAATTATGGCGTTTTAAAACAGAAAGGGATCCTTTGGGGGGAAGGAGGCCTTTCCCCTCAGGTTTGGTGGACTGTTGGATCAGAAGGACTACTGGTTGTTGAAGTTGTTGCATTTTGTAAATGATTAGGTGAAAATACTATTTTTGCAAGTTCTGAGATAGAAATTTTTGTATAAAACACATGAAATTTTGTATTTATTGAATTTAGGATGTCATTATATGCTGCAAGCAGCATTGTTTATTTTCAAACCTCGGTCAATATGGTGGACTGAGTCAAGTCCAGCTAAGGCCCTGGGGTTGCTAGGGTGCAGTGGAACCTCAACACAGGCACGATTCTAGCACTCCAGATCATCTCGACTTCTTCTGTTCCTAAACCTCACACCACACGTTTTCGGTGGGGGTTGGAACTGGGGCTGGTGGATTTGTCTGAAGGACTTTGTAACAGAAGGAAAGCGGTTTCACAATAAAAATTAGTTGGAGGCCAGGATGAGTCTGGCACCAGCAGACTGCACCCCCAAATGCCGGTCCCAACAGCACGCAGACCAGGTCATAGCTGCCTTAACTGGGGGGTCCGAGAGGCAACTCAAGGCGTTTCTGACTTCATATTGTCACAATGCAACCACCCTGCGCGACGCGTTTGGCCGCACGGCCCTTCACCTCGCGGCCTCGCTGGGAAAGAAAGCGGTGCTGGAGTGGCTGCTGGAGAGCAAGGGGGCAGACCTTATGGTAAAGGATAAGGAATCTGGCTGGACTGCTCTGCATCGCAGCGCTTTCTATGGACAGATTCACTGCCTCACATCACTCATCAAGGTATAGTTCATCTAAAAAGCTGTGCTATTCAGTTTTGTTTAGAGATGCTCTTTTTTCTTCTCTAACAATAAATATAATGACCAAAACATTGTTGCTTTATTGTCACAAGTGGAAAAAATGATGAAATATTGTTTTGCTTTGGTTTTAGCATGGTGGACTTCTTTCCACCCAGGATAAGGAAGGTTTCTCTGTCCTGGACCTGACGATGAAGGACCGACCAGCACATGTTGTTTTCAAAAACACTGGTAAGGAAAGTAAAAACCTTTTAGTTTTTGCTTTTGTTCCGTTTTTTCACTTCGTCAAATCTGCAAGTTGATCTCCCTGTAGAGGTTAAATCTTGATTCAGTGTCGGCATCGTCTTGGTTACATTGGTAATAGTGTTTTGTTCACTTCAGACCCAACAGAAGTGTACACGTGGGGAAACAACACCAATTTTAGTCTCGGTCACGGCAATCAGGAGAGCCGGCAGCACCCTGAGCTTGTGGATGTGTTTGCCAGGTCTGGAGTTTACATCAAGCAGGTAAGCTAACAACCCACTGTTGCTGTGTCATCTCTCAGGAGAGTGGGACTCATTATTTCCTACAGTGAAAAACCCACACATACATTGGTACCTCTCTTATCACACCTCATGCTACAAGACAGTACCAATATGTGTGACATCAAACTTGAAAAAGGAAGGAAAAGGTTGTGCATGTATACTGTAGATAAGTCACTTGGGTAGAAAAACACTCCCTTCCCATGAGCGCAGCATTACATAACCATCCCTCAAGGGTGCATCAGCATGTTTGAAAAGGCTTTTTCCCAAATGGTTGACTCCTATTGGCTTCTACCTTTAAATACACAGCTGTGAAAATAGTGGGTACAGTGTGCATTTTGAAATTGTAAACTATTTGTACAATATGCATACTCATACATACATCTGTGTGTGTTTGTTTGTGGTGGTGGTGTGGTTAGCGCTGTGGCCTCACAGTAAGAAGGTCCTGGTTCTCTTACCAGCTTGGATGCAAATGTTTTTGATGGGCTGAATGGAGATTCTCCATTCCCCTCAGGAGTGGCTGTGAGTGTGTGGTTGTCACTACGTTTGTCTATCTGTAGGCCTGCGGTGGATTGTTGATCTGTTAGTGTGTCGACACCTTTGTGCTGCTGAGATAGTTTTAAAAGGAAGTTTATATAATGGATGCGTATAATCTTAATTTGTGTTTTATATGACCTTATTTTAAGATGTTTAAATGTACAGCATTACACTGATGTATTTTCTCTAAAAAGCTCCTTTCGCTGAATCCAGGGGTTGATGTGCAACAAAGTTTCATAGAGCATATCTGATATCATGACCAAACAATGACCCAATGTCCCTGAGTGTTCTCTTTGTCTTCCCAACTCAGTGCAACAGGTGCTTGAGGTTAAATATTAATTCTATAATGGCGTGTTTTTAATTAAATGACTTGCATTGGCGTGTATGCATGTGTATGAACGTCCACATCAATAGACACTTTGGGAAACATCCTCACTCTTTATTCAGGGCTTGATGGGAGCGATGTATTAGTAATGATGTTTGCTTTTCCACTTGTGCGCTGGCCTTCTATTGATGTAGTGTTTTACTGTCAAGTCTTGGCTGAAGGAAATGGAAAGACACAGAGCATGCCCTGTGGGGTCAGGGTTAAAGTCCCAATTGTCTTTTGATCCATTTTCAAAGCGTTCCCAGAGGTCTTTTGGTTATCATTATGCCATTTTTAGGCAAACTCAAAAACCTGTGTTGTTTTCTAGGACATAATTTCTGCTGAGCGGCAGGACTTCATCAGAAATTGGCCTCTGAGTTGTGGGCGGGACATTTAGTGCAAAAGTAAGCCTCTGCTTATTTCCCATCATCCCTTTGTTTACACCCTCTCCCGCCTTAGAACCCCAAGCTAACATTATTGGTGCAACAAAAATGGCGAGCAATTTTGGAGCTATCCAGCTGAACAGTTTTTAGCCAGTTGCCAGCTCAGACGAGGAAAACAAAAACTGTAAAGGGTCTATTTATTTTGCAAGTGGATGTACCTGGATTGGAGCGGAGCAGGGAGCTTTTGGCCTGTCGGTTATAGATTCTACATAACTACAAGCTTTTATGAAGGGATATTTATGCCACCACGTTGCACACAAAACTTTCTAAGTTGCAAATGAAAATATTAAATATTTGCTTTCAAATTTCTCTTTTGCTTTCAGCTTTATTTTTTTGCTTTCAAAATTTTTATTTTTGGTTTCAAAATCTTTTTTTTTCCAGATTTTTTTTTTGCTTCCCAAAAATAATTTTGCGATGTCAAAACAAATGTTTTTGCGTGTGTCTATCTTGCTTTTTTCCTATCTTTGATTTTGCTCCCATAAGTTTCCGTTTAGCGTGACAAAGCTGCCATCATACAGCTGCTGATTGGTCCAGATTCTAACCAATCAAATTGCCGTATTTATCTAACATGGTGTCCGCTACTGAGGCTCAGAAGCCGTTCCAGCTATTTTTACCCTCAATTTTGTCTCTTTGGATGAAAAAGATTTCAATTTTAATCATTTTAATAATAACTCATCCTTTCTTTCTTTTTTAGCATTGATTAATTTTTATTTATTCAGATTTTTAAATTTATGGCTGAGGATCTCCTGAAACTGTTAAGTGTATCTGCTGACACTATGCTAAATCAACAGGCTTGTGTGTGATCTGTAAATCTCCCGGAGCAAAATATTGATAAAAAGTTTGATATAGTTTCTTTAAGATCTTTTTGTTAAATAAAAACAATAAACGATTTAAAGCACATATTATTTTATGCTGCACAAATGTTTTGGAATAGATTAACAGCAGTAATAAGCAAAGGAATGATGGCTCACCGAAGTAGACTCAATGTATTTAACAGAAGAAGCATTTTTTACTTTTACGTTAATTTTCATAGTGTGCTTTTGTCCAAAGCAAAAGAAAGTTTACTCATGATAAATTCTATTTTCTCTTCATATATCAACATTTATTGATGAAAATAAAACTACAGTTCAGATATAAATCTTAATGGTAATAAAATCTTAATTCCTGCTGGTCGGAGTCGGATGAGTCCAGAATCCCGTTCAAACAGAATCGACACAAAGTCCAAAGTCCATGTCTGCCTCCAAGTACCGTCAATATGAGAAAGAGACACCTGATTGGGTGGAATCTGGACCAATCAGCACCTGTTTGATGGCAGCTTTTTCACGCTAAACTGAATCTTATGTGAACAAAATCAAAAATAAAAGCGAGATGAGGCACTGAACGCATACGAAAACAATTGTCTTGCAAACGCAAAAATATCTTTTGACAGCAAAAAAAAATTTTGAAAGAAAAAGAAAAGTTTGAAAGAAACGTTTTTGAAAGCAAAAATAAAGAATTTGAAAGCAAAAAAAATTTGAAAGCAAAAAAAAAAATTGAAAGCATTTTCATTTGCAACTTAAAGTTTTGTGTGCAACGTGGTGGCAGAAATATCCCTCCATGAGCTTTTTTTAAACAGCAGTTTTTTCGTCTGCTCCTGATCCCCTGCAATTTAAGGAAATAATATAAATGCAATTTAAATCTCTATATGGCCTCTATCTTGAGAAAAATGCTACAAGAAACGTCTGAAACATGATGTCATTGGAGTGAGTTTTTAACCAGTTCAAACTGGTTACAGTGCCTTGCGAAATAATTCTTCCCCCATTCCTCCTTGCAAAACAGCTGGAGCTCAGTGAGGTTGGATGGAGAGCGTTTGTGAACAGTTTTCAGTTCTTTCCACAGATTCTGAATTGGATTCAGGTCTGGACTTTGACTTGGTCATTCTAACACCTGGATAAGTTTATTTGTGAACTAGTGATGCACAATAATGACTTTTTACAACCGATACCCGGTATTTTCCTGCCTCTTGTAGCAGATACTCAACCGATAGTTTTTAAAATACTTGAGAAAAAATATTAGTAAGTAAAAAGTAACAGCTATGGGCTCTTCTATATTCAACAAATTTGCAGAGCTAGTTTTACCTGCAAATTTGTTGAACAACAGATACAAACACTTTATTTGCCTTTTCAGTCTGTCATACATCTGTGAACAGAGAAAGTGCATTTCAGTGGTCAGAACAAATACTAAGACTTTAACTTAAATACCAATGTAACAAGAACATTTTTCAATACAAATAATCCCTGATATAAAAATGTGCTAAAGAAATAGTTTAATCTTAAAGTGCAAAAATTATTGCTTTATTGCAGTGCAAAATAATAACTATGAGGTTTTTAACTGAAGTGCAAAATAAATGGTTGCTCATAGAAATAAAATTTTCAAAAACATTCAAGCATTTTACAAACCGGAATGACAAAAAGAAAAAAAAACACCACAATTACATTTCATTTTCTGTTCTAACTGTGGTTTGGATCAATGGGACATTTTTCCTGACACCATGTAGCATCTCTGCTTTCTAACAGGTCAGCTGTTGATGTTTTCATCCAGAACATTTGCAGCAGAAGAAAAAAACTATCAATGCTAGTGCAGGACGCTGACCGCTATTTCCATGCAAGCCCCGCAGTATTTTATTTTATTTTTCCAGAATGAGCGCTAGCAAAGACAGCAGCTTCATGTTCTTTCCACGCATGGCGGTGGTGAATTTTTAAATAGCTTGTGAGAGTTGTGGTGTTAAAGCTTGACCTTTTTTCCCTCTTTGTGACACTTCTGTCGAACACATTTTGCAAAAAGCGAGTGAGTCACTTATGGAGTCCTAAACTGTTCATAATTAAATAAATGATCTCATGCAAATTCAAAATCAACCAATAAATCTCTCATAAATATATAAAAATATCATGAAATTGTGAAAAACTTGCTCACAGACTTTAAATTAGCCATTATATTATTCAATTAATTTCATTTTGCTTTAAAAACATGTTCATTATTTTTAAACAGTATTTTAAAATATTCATTTTTTATCATTTATCATGTTGAATTTTACTATAATTCTGTCTTTTTTCTGAAACTCTGATTACAAATTGCACGGTGGCGCAGTGGTTAGCGCTCTTGCCTCACAGCAAGAAGGCCCCCGGTTCAAGTCCCGGCTCGGGGACGTGAAAAACAGTACATCAATGGGGGACCTTTCTGTGTGGAGTTTGCATGTTCTCCCCGTGCATGCGTGGGTTCTCTCCGGGGTCTCCGGCTTCCTCCCACCATCCAAAAACATGCTTCATAGGTTAATTGGCAACTCTAAATTGTCCATAGGTGTGAGTGCGGGAGTGAATGGGTGTGTGAGTGAGGACATTCTACCCTGCAACAAACTGGCGACTTGTTCAGGATGTCCCCCCTGCCTTCGCCCACAAGTGGCCGGGATAGGCTCCGGCAGCCCCGTGACCCCAAAAGGGATAAAACGGTTAAGAAAATGAATGAATATTTTCCAAAGTATCTGTTTTTATTTCATGTTGCTGTTTTTCAGAATGACTTATTAATTTCATGAGGACCTTTTTTCCAGCAGAATGAGTCTGTCTGTCAATCAAACCAGACAAGGCGGAGACACTTTTGTGATTGGCTACTCCTTTACTCAGACATAAGCAGCAGCACCTTAACTACATCGATCGAAGATGCTTCACCAAACGTGACGGAGCAATGCACACTCCTCAACACTAGGGGGAGTATTATGGAGAGAAATTAGACTCAGTCGGATTTGTGCGTGCGTAATTCTTGATTTGTGCGTAAATTAGGATTTGTGTATGCATTTTCTTGCTTTGTGCGTGCGTAAATTAGGATTTGTGCATAAATTTGGATTTTGCGTGATTTGTTACTCACATAATACGTTTTGTGTATAAGTTAAAAATATATAAAACGAAAAAAATACAAAATGCAATTTACGTATGCACAAATTAAGATTACAACAGCTTGAAACTACTTACACACACACATCCATAAAAAACACGCACGAATCCCTTGTTCCACACACAAAGCCAAAGTTACGCACGGATCTACCGTGAGACTGCCTTCCCTTCTAAATGTATTTCCTGCAGTGGGTGTAGCAGGGCTTAAAAAACTTTAAAGGAAAATAAAAATTATTATCTGAGAATAGGACGTTCACTTTTAAACGCTAATATATATATTAAATGTATATTATTCTCCGAGACACCGAATTGATACAAAATGCGTAACAGGAATGACCAGTAGGGGGCACTGTTTTTTTTCTTCCGGAAAAATCAAAGGCAGTCAGACTGAGAGAGTCACGGGAAGAATGGCGGCCCATCTTGGTGGTCAGCGCCCCGAAGTAAGTAGCCTCTATGTTCAACACTAACATCTACTGTCTTCATGTATTGATTGAGTCATTGTCTGGATACGTTTAGAAGGGAAGGCTGATAGGAAAATTGTGAGACGTGAAAACAGTCTCACGGTAGATCCGTGCGTAACTTTGGCTTCGTGTGGGTGTAACAAGGGATTCATGCGTGTTTTTTAAAGATGCGTGTGTGTAAGTAGTTTCAAGCTGTTGTAATCTCAAATTGTGCATACGTTAATTGCATTTTGTATTTTTTTAACTTATACACAAAACGTATTATGTGAGTAACAAATCACGCACAAATCCAAATTTATGCACAAATACTAATTTACGCACGCACAAAGCAAGAAAATGCATACACAAATCCTAATATACGCACAAATCAAGAATTACGCACGCACAAATCCGACTGAGTCTAATTTCTCTCCATAGAGTATGCACCACAACACATCCACAGTGTTGCCAGAAATTGGGTAGTTTTGGTTCTTAATTTGCGGACAAAAATGGCTTTGGGCGAGTGTGCATAATTCAGGGGATTTTGTGGTTGGTCCGGCGGTTCTCATTTTCATGTGAAAATACAGTAGTGGTCTAAGCTAGGTTGGGTAGCTGTTGGAGTTCCACTAGGCTTCTATAAACTAAAGTTCCATGAACGCACCACGTCGGATGTGGGAGGAGCTACCAGCTAATGTTTTTAGCCTGATAGCCACATGGAGCGGTTTCTGTGTTTATCTCACTTACAATGCATGGATGCACAATGCACATGGAGAATGTTAAGAGATCATGTTTATTTATTTTGAATAGTTCTACATGATAACAAAGTTTCCATGTTTGAGTTCATGAGATCATCCCAGAGAGAGGCTCTCTTCAGCTCTTGCACTGAAACTACGTCTTGATGATGGCCGTCGCAGCAGTTTTTTCCATTTCTATCAGAACGCGCAGCGCAAAAGTGTGTGTGTGTGTGTATGAGCGCAAGTTAAGGGTGTGTTGCTCAGTTCACCAGAAAAGTAATAATAAAAAATGGTTTCCTCTGAAAGAACAGAGACTTGTTCTTTTATTAACCCGGTCTGGAGGCTCAGAGGGTCCAAACGGGGAAGTGAACCCCAAATCAAACCCCGGATCTCCGATGCGTTTATGACCAGGGTCAGAAACGTCATCGCAGGAAACGTTCAACATTTTCCCAAAAGGGAAAAATAAAATCAGAGGACCTGATTTATAATCATTGTCTCAATGAAAATAGGTGGAGGTGTGCCACAGAACCTGGTACTAGAGCTGGCCCTGTGATTTAGATAGTCTCCTTTGCAATAGTTGTTTGCTTTCCCCTATGTAGGGTTTGTTACAGTCCTCACTGCTGTGGGTAGAATAGGCCACATTATTCTGCTGGGCTGCACAGTGGCGTGGTGGTTAGTGCTCTTGGCTAACAGCAAGAGGGTGTATGTGTGAGTTTTCTCCAGGCACTCCGGTTTCCTCCAAAAACATGCCTTATAGGTTAGTTGGTATCTCTAAATTGCCCCTGTGTGTGTGATTGTGTGGCCATGGGACAGACTAGCGACCTCTTCAGCTGAATCCCGCCATCGCCCAACAGTAGCCGGGATAAACTCTGGCAGCCCTGTGCTCCCGTAAGAGACAGCAGGGTAAGAAAATAGATTGATAACTCTGTTGTAGCTCTGGATTTTGTCCTTACGAGTGAACCAGTTAAACTATCGAAAAGTTTGAAATGTACCAGGATGCTGTGCTGTGAACAGTCCAGAGATATAGAATGCAATTCTCTTTTGGCGTTTGGTCATCTTGTTACAGTTTCTTGTGATCTTGGGATTTGAAGAAGGTTTCATTTGTATCTCTGGAATAATCAGGATGACATTTAAAACCCCTTATAAGGTTGTTCCCAGAATCCACAATTGAGTTTAAAGTCTTCAGTGAGTGGTGTCTGGTCCATGTGTTAATATAGCTGATGTGTCATGCTCTTTGAAGCTCTCAGTTACAGTTTGAGTCCTATGAATCCTGGCGTTGTTGTCTCTGAATATGACTGTTCCATCAGGGGTAAAAATAATCCATTGATGTGATAACTTTATTATTCAGCATGTTCCCGTAGTCAGCTGAGAAGTTTCTTTCTGGGACATCAATGTCGAGCCTAAGCTGACCACACAGTAACGTCAGGTCATAGTCCTGCCCCTACATGCTGCTTTTATGTTTGTACAGTGCTCTACCTCTGTGGTCATCACTTCACTTGTTCCTCTACATGTGCTCTTCATCCTGGAACTGAGGAAATCTGGACACGGATGACCTGTTTTACCTGCAGCAGAATTCATTTTGCTGAGGTGCCAAGAAAAATCTATTCCATTTGTCGTTTTTTTTCCCACTTTGATAGCCTTGCTGATAAGTGGTTTGCTTAGAGCAACACTGTTCAGGCCTAATACAAAAGGCTCCTCTCATTCACTGATTCTTTAAGAGACATCATCAAACTGCACCATCATACCCCTCCCAGACATTGGATGAAGACATTGAATGGGATCTTTTTAGCAGATGTTTGTGCTGTATGTGTTGTTGGTAAAAAAAAAGTAATTAAAGCATTGTCTCTTGACTCTTTGTGTTGACCCCCCCTCCTCCCCGTAGGTGGTGCTGTGTAAGTTCCACTCTGTGTTCCTGTCCCAGAAAGGCCAGGTATTCACCTGTGGGCATGGACAGGGAGGAAGACTTGGCCATGGAGATGAACAGACCTATCTGGTAAGATTTCTTCTTTGTCAAGACTCCAATGTGTTGAAATGTTCAGTGTGTGCAAATTTTTGCTTTATATTCTTAATTTCTTTTTGGTTTGAAACTTTTCATGACTGCGACATTATAGATGGAGTGTAGAAGACCTTCAGTTTTGAAGTGGTATTCTTTAGACACCCCTAACCTTTCTACCACAGTACAACTTATAATAAAGTTAGCTTTGAAGGATTCTGGGTAATATGGGGATGAACAGTTTCTGTCTATGTGCCATTATTTTAGCGACCCTCTGTTAAGTGATCATTTATTGTGTGCTTGCGTGCAACTTAGAAAGGGGACTGAAAAAGAAGGAAAAAGATTTTGTGCTTTTGGTTTAAAACTGAACTGTTTTTCTGGGAACCTTTAGGTATCAGACTAAAGGCCTACAGGGAAATGTGCTCATGATTTATTCTGAGTCCGATCCTGATGTGACCTTTGTGATGATTGGTCATTGATCAAAAAAAGTTATTAAAACCCATTTGAACGTCTACCATTTAGAGCCTCAATGCTACTGTGTTTGACTTTATTTAAACCTTCAGAGCCTCATAAACTCCATTTGATGATGCAAATCTAATAGAGCTGCTTGTTCGCTACATTAACAATGAGGTTTCATGAGGGTTTGTATGATTAATAGCGGTGGTCAATAGTTTACTGCTAAGCTCTCAGGTATGGAAAAATGAGAAACCCATAAAGATAACTATCCAGAGGCTGTTGTTCTATTGTGCTTTTACTTTTGCTTCCAGGTTCCCCGAATGGTGGAGGGGCTCATGTCCCACCACTGCTCCCAGGTGGCGGCGGCTAAGGACCACACTGTGGTGTTGACAGAGGAGGGCTACGTTTACACCTTTGGTCTCAATACCTTCCACCAGCTGGGCTTGACTCCTCCTCCAGCCTCGGCGCATGTTCCTAAACAGGTGGAAATATAACCAACCTATTGTGGAGCGAACATAACCCTTTCATTGAGGATTCAGATGTTATCCCTTTCCATCGCACTTTGTCTGATCTCTATAGGTGTTTGCTAAAATGCTAAAGGGTAGGATGGTGACTGGAGTTGCAGCAGGAAGGTTCCACACAGTTCTTTGGACTAGAGAGGCTGTGTATACCATGGGCCTTAATGGAGGACAGCTGGGTGAGTCTCTGCACAGAATTCTAGGCCAGCTTTCAGATGAATAACGTGATTAAGCAGTCTATTGCTGATAGGTTAATAAAAAAAGGGCACATTAAAGTGTTAATATTCATAGAGGATTAATATTAAGCTCTTGTTTGATCATTTATCAGTGGGTGATTGATGTGGACTTACACTTTTAAACAGTGTGTCATGGTTTAAAACACACTCTATATGCACAGATCTGTTTAGTAGCTTGTCTAAAATTTATATTCAGGTGTATCTACATTTTTTAGGATACTTGCTTGATCCGAACGGGGAAAAGTGTGTGACAACCCCCAGGCAGGTGTCCGCCCTCCACCACAAGGAAGTTGGCATAGCCATGGCCGCAGCAAGTGATGGAGCAACAGTGGTCGTGACCCAGAGGGGGGATGTTTATCTGCTAGCTGACTACCAGTGCAAGAAAATGGCTTCAAAGTTAGTTAAATCAAATATGTCATCACCCTCATTGTTTTAACCTTGAAGTTTAATTGAAATATTCTCTTCAAAATGAGAGGTTTAGATCAGACTTTTTTTTTCCCCCCAGGCAGATTAACATCAAAAAGGTCCTAGTCAGTGGTGGCAGTCTGGACCACCGAGTAGCGCCACAGGTTTTGAAAGAGGGAGGAGCTGAAAAGGTGTCCATCTTGGCATTAAACGAAGCGGGCAGGGTGAGTGAACCGTCAGAGGGCAGTCATCGATTCTCATTGTACCTCTGAGGTTAGCAAACGTTTAAAGGAATTTTAGAAAGGATTTTTAAGTGATTTTCTATAAGGAGGATCCTGTTTTGAATGGGAGTAGAGGTAGAACATTTAACCAGGCAATTAATGAATTGACCAAAAATGTTTTTCCACAAATAAATATTAATTTGTTGGTTTTGAACAAAGTTTTTAAGGAAAGTTTTTGCAGACGGAGCAATGATGTTCCTATAAAAATAGTCACAATTTGTCAAATAAATAACCACACAGTTAATAAAGTCCAACTCTGATTATATTTTGATCTATTTTCAAAGTGTTCCCATAGGTCTTTGAATAATAATTATGCTATTTTTAGCCAAAACATAAAAAACCTGTGTCCTTTTTCTAGGGCATAGTTTCTGCAGAGCAGCACCAGTTCAGTAGAGAAATGCCTCTGAGTTGTTAGTGAGACTCCTGCCATGAGTAACCCCGCCCCCACTTCCTATCGCCCATCTGTTTACATGCTCCCCTGATAATTTACAGCCCCTCACACCCCGCACCCAACATTATTGGTGCAACAAAAATAGTGAACAAGATTGAAGCGATCCAGCCGTACAGTTCTGAGCCAGATGCCAGCTTGGATAAAAAAAATGAAAACATGTATGGATTTATTGGTCTATGTTAAGTTTCAATGCTAAGTCTATGGTACAGATGCAAACTGAGGTCCTGCGGCGCGATTTGAGCGACGGGTGCGGTGTGAAGGTCTGGTGGTAGCGCCATTTCAGTGGGGCGGTGAAATTTGGTACCCGTCTGAACCATCTGAACTGAATCGCCCAGCAGTACCCCTGGACAGTCTGTGGCAGGGCCGATGGCTGTGGGGCAATCCAGGGAGGCGAGGTGGCGGCCAGACGGAGATCCGCTGCAGGATGGGAAGCTAGGCTGCTCTGGTCTCCTGAACTTTATAATATTTTTCCTATTTTCATCGAGGCAATAATAAAAATGGTCCCCTGATTCTATTCTTGTTTTTATTTTTACTCTCTCTGGTTGATGCAGTATAGCAAGTGTTTAAACTTGGTCAGAGAGAAAACACAAATGCAGAGGACATATTTGGGACTTTAACTTTAAGTTTCCTTTTGAATAATTGCGGCCAACAACAAAATCCAGTCTTGGACGCACTGAGTGCTGCGTGCAGGGAATGCAGCAATCTGCCATCCTCACTTCTGTGCACGCTGGGCGCAGCAGATCAGGGAGCTTGTATTATGCACAGTTGCTCCTGGGTTGTTGTGACATCACAACGGCTCATTAATTCAAACCGAGCGTCTTTGTGACAGTTTGAATGACAGATATTTTAAAGGAGAAATACTCAGAAATGCAAAGATGAAATGATTTTTTTTATTACATTTGTTCTGTTGCATTAGAAAAATGCAACACGTACATGTCAAAAACTCAAAAAACATGATTTTCATCGGAGGGAGACTTTGAGGTTCAGGCACATCTTAACTTGAGCAGATATTTGTTGCACTTTACTTGAAAAACGACAAATCATAACTTCTCAAATTTAAAAGAAATTACAAAGAGACTAGAAGAAATGACCTGGAGTATTTTCTTCAGCAACTAAACATTGAAAGGGAAAATAAATATTTTAACTTTTTAGTATAAAAGACATTAATATAAAAATAAACATAAAAATAGATAAATATGTATAATTTTATCAAACATCTTCCTGTCCTACAGACTAAATCAGATGTGTTATCTAATGCTATAAAGGAGACCCCTATACTGAGCAAAAACAGTCCTGCCCGTTTGCTAGAATATAGGAGACGATGGTGACTAAGACTTGTGTAACCTGAATTCCTCTGGTCTCGCTCAGGTGTTTTGCTGGCGCTCCTCGGGCAGCTCTGTGAGACAGTGCAGGTGGGCGTATCCACGTCAGGTTTTCATGTCGGATATTGCTCTCAGCAAAACCGGCATGATGTTTGTGACTCCTGATGGAGAAGGCTTCAGTGGCATGTGGGCTGGAGAACATAAGAAGTACGGAGAAAAGAAAGGTGAGAAACATCCGACTTGCTTGCATAACTGATGCTATAAGTCCTGAGTTATGACCTGTGTTGAGGTATTTGTGCATCAGAAAACCTATTTGTGTTTGTAAAACACAAATAGGTTTGTTTTTGCATGTTTTGGTGTTTTAATGAATACAAATTGAAATTATTTTAGGCTAAAGCTCATCAACAGGGAAACCAAGCAAATATAAAGACATCTTGATGTATTTTAAGTGTTTCCTTTTAACCAACTCTGACTTTTAAAAAAACCCTTGTTGTTGGTTTTAGAGGTCACTGTGGACGTCTGTGGTCATTCAGACTCTGGCTCACCTTACGAACGAATCCGTCTGGAGAAACTACCTTTTGTCCACAGAGCTGTCGGCATCACCATGGATTCAAAAGGCAGAAACTTTGGAGTGCTACAGGCCGACCCCAAAACCAGGTAGATGTAGTAGCATTAAACATACAACAGTCTATACACTTGTCTGTGTGTCTTCTGAATTAACTACTTTGAATTTGTTGTAGAAAAACCACATGAATCTGGAGTGTCTGTCCCATCCAACATTCAGCTTTAAGCTTTCACCTCTGTTCATTTGCAGTGGTCTCTCGTTTGTCATGGGACGTATTCTCCAAAAGTAACCTGCAGTAGGCGAAATCTGCAAAGTAGTTCGATTTTTTTTTTTTTTTCAGTAGTTGGATATTTTAAGTGATGCTGAGGTGTAGCGGCCAACATCTATTTGGAGGTTTGCAGGTCCGGTTCCCGCCCTGCCCACTTATGGGTCAAAGTGTCCTTGGGCAAGACACTGAACCTCACATTGCTCCCGGTGGTTAGAGGTCATTGCTGGAGTTGCCATCAGTGTGTGAATGTGTGTGTGCATAGGTGAATGGTATTGTGACGGTAACACCATTTACTATTTCATACCCCTCAATACACTTTTAAGACACTTTTCTCAGACAGATATAAACATCTTCACACTTTTAAAGTCCAGTATTATGGAATGAAGGTCCTGCAACAGACTGGCAACCTGCTCAGAGTGCGGCCCGCCGTCACCCAACAGTAGCTGGGTCGGCTCCAGCAAGTCCTGAAGATGAGTGTAGGGAATAAAACCAAAGATCAAACAAAGATTCATGTATATTTATTGAGCTGCACCCACTCTGTACTTTACAAGAGACAAAGTACAGGGGAGATTGATTGACAATGGTTTAGACCAGGGGTCGGCAACCCATGGCTCCGGAGCCACATGTGACTCTTTCATCCTTCTGTTGTGGCTCCCTGTGACTTTGGAGAATAATGAGTATTTTATATTAATTAAATTTTATTTTAGTTTGTTCATTTTTCATGCCATTTCAAAGGCGCTGCTGGCTCCGCACGAAGCGAGTGCCACCTAAAAAACAGCTTCATAATGAGCTCGTATTTATCGGGCGAGACCTGCAGAGCTGATAGCAGGAGGACACACGCGAGGCGGCTTCAATAAACACTCCGATCTTTTGCCGGGAACTTGACGTGCTGCGGGGCAGAGACTGATGACAGACTGAGAGTTCGCGCCAGCGTTGCCAGCTAGAGTCACAGTTTTCCAGCCCAAAAGTCCTCTGAAAACCGCCAGACCCAGCCAAAAACCGCCCAAAACAGCTTTTGTTGATGTTTTTTTTCATACTGGACTGATTTAGCAAAATAAAAGATTTTTCTAGATAAAAGATAGTTCAGACTAATAATAAAATGTGTACAATATTGAATATTTCTTCAGCGGACCGCCTTCTTCCATTCATTTGCTCAACCCGCTCTATCCCCGCTATAACCTGCGTCCGGCTCTTTCATCCTTGTGCGGCGCTGGAGCGCCCCGACTATCGCGTCAACCTATGATGACTGTATTTTGCGCTCTCTGTGGGACACACTGAGGAGCGCGGGGGAAACAACTCTCAGCTGCAGAGGATATGAACAGGTGAACAGGTAGAGAGGAAAAGCAGGTAGAGAGGCGGAGGAGGGGCTTTGGCTTCAAACTCTGTCAGAGAGATGCAAACACGGGCGTCAGATTCAGACGCAGCTTTCCCTGCAGGAGTTGAAGCAGAGACTTTCTCGGATGATTTTATGAACTTAAACATGGAAACATTATTGCCAAGTAGAACTCTTCAAAATAATAAACCTGATCTCTCCACGTTCTCAGTGTCTACCATGCATTGATAAACACATCGCTCCATGCAGCGATCAGACCAGAACCAGTAACTCCTCCCACATGCGGCCGCAGCATCATCTTTTAAAAAACATAATGTGCATTTGCAGCGACGTATGCTTCAGACGATGTCCGATTGGCCAATCTACATGTCAATCAAGTCCCTTACTTCTCAGTGAGGACTTTGGTGGATTTTAAAGAAGTACTTTTTTTTTTAAAATCTTTTCTGGCCCGCGATCTACACTTATATCATTGAAGATCAACCGGTCGATCGCGATCGACATAATGGGCACCTTTGAATAATATATACATGCATAATATATATAATGATGTCAAAACGGGTTTTGGCTCCAGGTGCTTTCTTTTTTATTAGGGGCGGTCCCAAATGGCTCTTTGAGTAAAAAAGGTTGCCGACCCCTGGTCTACAGCCAATCAGGATGTGGAACAGGATGTGGCTGGAAAAAAATAAAATAAAAATAAAGTGGTCAAACTGCATTAACAAAAATCTGCTACACCGTGAGGCTGTGAAAAATAACCCGCATTATAGCGAGGGAATACAGTATACAGAGATTCTAAAAAATCTGTAAATGATCCAAATCCAAAGCAGTTCAGGATAAAAAAAGTTATCCTCATGCCTGATGAGCCTAAACTGTTTTTGTTTTTAGTGTTGTTTTTGTGCAAACGCTTTTAGCATCTAAATACAACTTTTTTGTCTGCAAGCAGTCTGCTTATAGCTTACATTGTTAATTGCATGTGATTGGGAATTTTTCTTTGTTTAACCTGAAATCGATCTAATAAATGTTTTATCTTTGTTTTTCCTAACTTCCAGCCTTTTCGAGGTTCCCAGCATCTCTCCATCCACCTTCTCCCAACACTTCCAGAGCCTTCTGGAGGAGGCAGATGAAACTGACAACATCCACGACGTGACTCTGCAAGCTGGCAATCGCACCTTCTCGGCTCACAAGTACATCCTGTCCATGAGATCAGACTTCTTCAGGAAGCTGTTTATGACTGATCACCGCGGAAATGAAGAGGAGCTCGATAAAGAAGTCAGAAGGAGCGAAGATGCAGTGGGCTGTGATTTGCTCATTTTGGAAAAAATCCCCGCAGACATGCTGGAATACGCGCTGCGCTTCATGTACACAGACTCCTGTGAGCTGCTGGTGCACGGGGCTCGGCCCAGAGCCTCAGGAGTCCCGACTGCACAAAACCAGGTTGCTTATTTTTCACATAAAATATCAAACGTCTTTAATATTCTACTTGTAAACACATACGAAATGAAATTCAGAGGGACTAAATGCTGTGATAACCATGTGTGACTGAGCTTGCATTACCCTGGAAGACCTGTCACCTCTGACTCATCATTGATTGCGACTGTGTGTGCTTGGCTAGGATTCAGAGCAGGGGAGGCTTATCAGCAGTCTGCAGGTTTTGGGTCTGAGAGATCGTTCGGCTCTTGAAGTCTATCGTTCCCTTTCCCCATCCACCAAAGAGGACAACAACAAGGCCAAGAACAAGGGCCTCAAGGTGGGCAAAAAGGCCAAAGGAGGCAAAGGGGACAAGACTGGAGCCAATGAGGGCGGGGCTAACCCTGTCAAAAGCTTACAGGCTGTTGCTAAAAAGCTGGGCCTGGGGAGCCTGTCAGCACGGTAAGAGGCTGTCTTTTCTGCTCCTAGCATGCTGCAGAAAGAACTGATGGTTCCTTTCTAACATCTTTTTCGGTTCCTGCAGACTGGATGGCGTCAGGTATGAAAATGGAAGGATTTCTGTTGTGCAGAAGAAGAGCGGCAGTAAACCTAAATTCTACCAGAAAAAAGGGTGTGTTGATGAATTATTAGTGGTTTTTGGTTCGTTTTTATCTTAAGACATCTGTTGACATAATTTTGTGTGTCTCTGTTTGCAGCTCTTATCTGTGTGATGTCACTCTGAAATCTGAAGATGGGAAGGAGTTTCCATGTCACAAATCTGTTCTCTGTGCACGACTTGGTAGAATCCATAAGAAAGCCTTTTTTATTCATATCATAAATGTGACAATTATTTCAGTTTTCTTCTAACATAGTTACATCACTAAAATATTACCGTATATATTTTTGACCAAATGAGTAGATTTTTATTTGTATTTTCTGGCATACAGTACAGACCAAAAGTTTAGACAAATCTTCTCATTCAAAGAGTTTTCTTTGTTTTCATTGTAGATTCACACTAAAGGCATCAAAACTATGAATTAACACATGTGGAATTATATACATAAAGTATGAAACAACTGAAATTATGTCATATTGTAGGTTCTTCATAGTAGCCACCATTTGCTTTGATTACTGCTTTGCACACTCTTGGCATTCTCTTCAAGTCACCTGAAATGGTCTCCACCAGTCTTAAAGGAGTTCCCAGAGATGCTTAGCACTTGTTGGCCCTTTTGCCTTCACTCTGCGGTCCAGCTCACCCCAAACCATCTCCATTGGGTTCAGGTCCGGTGACTGTGGAGGCCAGGTCATCTGGCGCAGCCCCCCATCACTCTCCTTCTTGGTCAAATAGCTCTTACACAGCCTGGAGGTCTGTTTGGGGTCATTGTCCTGTTGAAAAATAAATGATGGTCCAGCAAAATGGTGTGGTAGCCATGCTGGTTCAGTACGCCTTCAATTTGGAATAAATCCCCAACAGTGTCACCAGCAAAGCACCCCCACACCATCACACCTCCTCCTCCATGCTTCACGGTGGGAACCAGGCATGTAGAGTCCATCCGTTCACCTTTTCTGCATCACACAAAGACACGGTGGTTGGAACTAAAAATCTCTAATTTGGACTCATCAGACCAAAGCACAGATTTCCACTGGTCTCATGTCCATTCCTTGTGTTCTTTAGCCCAAACAAGTCTCTTCTGCTTGTTGCCTTTCTTTAGCAGTGGTTTCCTAGCAGATATTCTACCATGCAGGCCTGATTCACACAGTCTCCTTGTAACAGTTGTTGTAGAGATGTGTCTGCTGCTAGAACTCTGTGTGCCATTGACCTGCTCTCTAATCTGAGCTGCTGTTAACCTGCCATTTCTGAGGCTGGTGACTCGGATGAACTTATCCTCTGCAGCAGAGGTGACTCTTGGTCTTCCTTTCCTGGGGCGGTCCGCATGTGAGCCAGTTTCTTTGTAGCGCTTGATGGTTTTTGTGACTGCCCTTGGACACACTTTCAAAGCTTTTCCAATTTTCGGACTGACTGACCTTCATTTCTTAAAGTAATGATGGTCACTCGTTTTTCTGTACTTAGCTGCTTTTTTCTTGCCATGATACAAATTTCAGTTGACTACCACTTGAAGCTCATCAGGAGAATGCCAAGAGTGTGCAAAGCAGTAATCAAAGCAAAAGCTACTTTGAAGAACCTACAATATGAAATATTTTCAGTTGTTTTACACTTTTTTGTTATATATATAATTCCACATGTGTTAATTCACAGTTTTGATGCCTTCATTGTGAATCTACAATTTTCATAGTCATGAAAATAATGAGAATGAGAAGGTGTGTCCAAATGTTTGGTCTGTAGTGTATTTGTTACATTTTTGAAACCATTTGAATCTTTTGAAACCGTGACGGAACGAGCTTGTGTTTTCTGCAGAATACTTCAGCAGTATGCTTGGGAGCTCATGGATCGAGGTAGGCTCATGTTTTTACCGCTGCATTCCAAGCCTGTTGCCATTGTCGGCATTTTCTGCTTCATACTCGGTTGCACCTCTGTCACCTTTCAGGCAACTTCCTGCTCAGCACTGGAAATGCCGACCACCTCTGAGATTTTGCAGGTCATTCTCGAGTACATTTACACTGACGAGTCCTCCACCATTAAAGGTAAAGTCCCATTTTGAAATTCCAGGTGATCATTTGTCATTTGGGATAGTTAAGAGTTTTTCCCGCCTTCCCCAACAGAGTGTCAGAATGTGGAGTTTGTGTGCAACGTGCTGGTGGTTGCTGACCAGCTGCTCATCACGAGGCTGAAGGAGATGTGTGAGGTTGTCATCACAGAGAACTGTATGTTGTATTCATCTTTTCCTCCTCCGACTGATACCGCTTTGCTCTTGGTGTGAATGGAATATGTCCTTTTAGTGGAGAAACTGAATGGATTTGAAGATGAAAAGCAGCAGACTGAATATATTCACAAGCTTTTAAAGAACCACACCAATGAAAATCGTGTTTTTGGTGGGTTTTTTCCATATTTTTTCTTTTTTTCTCATGATGGAGGACATATTTAAAGGATTTAAGATCAAACTTGCTTTTCTGAGTATTTCTTTATTTGAATCGTTGCAGATGAAAAATAAGTTGCTTGAAAAATCTCCCAGTTGTGACGTAGAAACTGAAACGGACGGGCCAGAGGCTCCTATTCTGATGCATCTACTTGCAGACAAATAGTTCCATGTACATCTTTATTTTCCCCATCTGACCTTGAGTCTGGATGAAAACTGTCTGGCTGGATAGCTCCTATATTGCTCGCCATTTTTTTTCCACTGTTAATGTTAGCTTGGGGTTGTTAGGGGCTGTAAGCTAGCAGGACATTGTGTTAACAAAGGCATGCTGTGAAATCAGCGGAGGTTCCTGAGCCAACAGTCTTGTCCACAATTCAGTGGCGATTTTCTAATGGACTGCTGCCGCTCTGCAGAAACTTTGTCTTAAAAAGTGACAGGTATTTTGATTGTGCCTAAAAATAACAGAATCCTAATTAAAATACAACTGGGAACACTTTAAA
The DNA here is from genome assembly GCF_053564925.1 of Oryzias latipes. Taxonomy (NCBI): domain Eukaryota; kingdom Metazoa; phylum Chordata; class Actinopteri; order Beloniformes; family Adrianichthyidae; genus Oryzias; species Oryzias latipes. Next base: position 5,710,068 of record NC_136252.1, on the reverse strand, counting down.
AAATAGCTCAAAATACGATTGGAGTGGGACTTTAAATGCAAACAGATTTAATCTTCTTACTAAATCTCTCACGGGTGACATGAGCATCGTTTGTAAAACCAATCTGTGTGAAAGTAAAGAGAGAATCCCTGATTCCCTTTGACATGTGTCTATGTTTTTTTATTTCTTTTTCCAGTGACCTTAAAGAATGCTGCAGAGCTGCTGGAGTTTGCCACCATGTACAACGCAGAGCAGCTCAAACTATCCTGTCTCCAGTTCATCGCTCTCAACATGGCTGCTCTGCTGGAGTCAAAGTGAGAACCAGACGGCATTTCATCGACAGGAAGGCCAGCCCAGCTGCAGCGTGTGTGAATGGAGTCTGATGGGAATGAATCGGCAGAGTCCAGCGCAGGAAGCATTTTACTTTAGCTGCTTCCCACTTTAGACCACTTCCATCTTAAGTTATAAACAAAGCAGCTCAGAAAGGAGCTTCAGGTTTTCTGAACGACTGTGAGACTGGAAGCAGGAGAAGTTTGGTGTGAGATGCAAAGCTGCAGGAGGCAGAGTTTAGCTGCACTTTGCTTTTTCTTTTACTTCTGTTATCGGCTTTTAAGCAAAATTTACTGAACTGAAAAACTTTATTTAGCAATAATAGAAAGAGAAACTTTATTATCTATAAGACTGTAAATGCATAACTAGTTGATAAACAAACTTGATTCTCTCTTCTTAATGATAAAATGGGAACAGCAATGTTCCTTAACGAAAAGCCCCAAATCACCTAAACTCTTTCAAAATCGAATATGTTTAAAATCTGGATTCTTCTCTATTTTTTCTTTTCTTTATCATTTAGAGCTCTGGATGTTCTCAGTGACGAGGTCCTAGTGGAGCTTTCTGCAGCCTACAGGAGGCTGGTGAGTCATATCTGAATAATAATGACATAATCGGAATACGCGACCCGCGTTTGATGTCAACAGACAATTGATTTTTAATGAAGCTTGCGGAGGGAGGGGGGAATCCGCGGCACACACCTGTGCAGAACCGGGGCTGGTGATCCGTACGGATCAGCCACGCACCCCTAGTAGCTTCCCGTGGGATCCGGTGTCAGAGCGCTTAAGGAGTGAATAAAATAACAAGGCTCAGAGATGTGAGTCAGTTCAGCATCAGCTGCATTTCACTGCAACTCCCATGATGCATTGGGTTCACGTGACAGCATCTCTTACTGCGCTGCTGTGAAAGCCAGCATCTGTTCTAACAGTCTGCAAATCTTGATGAAAGCAGGAAAATAGTCCAGTTCTCCTTCAAGGTTTGTGGTTGAAAACAAAGGAGTTAAAATCAGAGATTCCAGTGTTTTTGGCCCAAGTCATCTTTATAAAAGAAAGAACTGCTTTCTAATATCGTCTGTCTTGAAGAACAAATTCACTTTCAGACTTTATTCACCTTTGAAAAACCTGAATTTAAGTTTAAATATAAGAAAAAAAATAAAGTGAAGTGTTCAACGGACACATTTAAACTAAACTGAAACAATTGAGTCATCCCAAAATTTAAACGTAACTAACTAAATTTTGACAAATTTAGTTAAGTCGTTATTGGAAACCATTGGAACCTTTAGGAAAAACAGCTGCAACTTCAGATCTTTTTGTGCTTTAATTATTACAAAAAATGCACGCGAGGTCATGCAGAGACCGGACATCAATAGTGACTATTGATTATTCACCTTTTTTGTTGCTGGTGTGCCGCAGGATTTTTGTCAGGGAAAAAGTGTGCCTTGGCTCAAAAAAAGGTGGAGAAACACCGGTGTAGAGGATGAAACTCCCACCCAGATGCTTTCAAAACTTTCAAGTGCTGTGGATTCAGTTTCCCAGAGTTGTGGTTCTGGTTCTAGATCCCAGCGATGCAGAAGCGAGTCATCACTCCCTATCCTGATGCTCCAGACCTCAGCCTGTATGAGGAGGAGGATTTGGACTCTGCCTTCGGTACCAAGCCGGAGACAGAATTGGATCTGTCATGCAGGTACGACCTATTTTCTACAAAGCTGAAAAGGATTTATTTCTTTATGGATGTGGAAGATTCTCCACTTAAACAGCAGAGTAAAATACTGGAGACGTCTCTGCTTACAACCTGGAAAACACAAAGCACTAATGAATGAACTGCAGAATCTCTATTTTAGGGGGATGCTGTTGTAGTGGCTGGTTTCAGGAAACAAAGCAGATGCATCAGACTGTTGATAAATGTGTTGTGATAAAACCTGCAAAGGGAAATCGGTACCAATGTATGTTTTGTCTCCTCGTTTTCAGGGAAATCGTGTTAAAAAAGGCCAAAATAAAAGCCAAAAAGAAACCAAGGCGGCGCTCTGACAGTTCAGGAGGTTACACCCTTTCTGATATCATCCACAGCCCTCCTGCTGCGGGTAAAGTCCCACACAGGGAAGCTAGTAGGTAAATAAAAGCTCACAACTTGACGGTCGTGCTGTCCCTTTGAGGCAGTTGTGTCTCCACTCTTGGTGAAGTCGGCCAAGGCCAACTCGACAGAGTCCCTGCAGGAGCTCCTGACGTCAGACTCGGACGGCAGCTGCATGGGAGCAGGCAGTCCCAGAGACATGCAGTCACCTGTCTTTGATATCCGGACGGAGGTCATTTTCACCTTTGATTTATTTTCTCTGCTCACATCTACAACAGTTGTAGGATATCACCTTAAAATTAGTAGTAATTATTTAACTAGTTGCATTGTTAAATCAACTCAGTGCTTTCCTGTCACAACTAAGACTTTCAAGACTGTATGTTGCAGGAGGAGGGGGCTCTCTCCCAGACGCCCACAACACCAACTTCCACCAACAGTTTTCAGACCCCCCCTAACTCCTGTCAACAAATCAGCATCAAGGGTTTTTTCAGGTAAAAACTTGAAAGTCGATCACACCGTGACACTGTCTCAGGTTTACTAGTAACTTTTGTCTCAGATGAATGTTTTTAACATGTTCTTGTGGTATTTTTCTTATAATGGAGGACATGTATAGCAAAAATTAAGCCTATAATTTGCATTTCTTAGTATTTCTTTACTCAAATAGTTACTAATCATAAGCAGACAAAAAAAGGCAGTTTGAAAAAGTGATCGTATAAGTAAAAAAATAGGATGGGAGGACCACAAGCTCCTTGCTCCGCTCTATTCTGATGCACCCACTTGCAGACAAATAGATCCATGCAAGTCTTTGTTTTCCTCGTCTGGCCTTTTTTTGGATTTAAAAACAAATCTTAAATGGTTTATTTTAAGCAATCAAAGCAAGAACAACGCACAAAACAATATAATCAGCAGTTATAAATTCATACAAAGACGTATCAACTTGGGATAATCAGACATTAAATTAAAGATTGGTTGAAAGGAAGTGGAAGGAAGCAACACTAGCTGGAGCTGGAATCTGACTCAAGACCGACTGACAGCTCAAAAACTGCTCTCCATTTTTGTTGCACCGCTTATGTTAAGTTGGGTGTGTAAAAGGCTGTAAGCTAGCAGAAAAGCATGTAAAAAATGATTGGAGTGGGTATCTGATGTGGCACAGCATTGCCTTCACCTTACACTTTCTAACACTTTTATTCTAGATCAGGGGTGTCAAACTGATTTTCACTGAGGGCCACATCAGCATAGTGGCTGTCCTCAGAGGGTCAGATATAACTTATACATGTAAGAAAATGTAATGAAAAATAAATGTAACTACTCCTTAATGTTAGAACTCATTTATTTATTTATTATAACTTTTTAAAGTGACTGACTTTTGCATAGAAAACATATGTTTGCTTGTTATTCTAGCAGAAAACCTTTTACATTTTGTCTGCTTATTAAAACCTACGTAACTCCATTAATGAAGGATCAACCTGTCCAAGTGAATAAAGAAAAACAACATAAAACTGCAGTGGCGCAGTGGTTAGCACTTGCCTCAAGAAAACGCTGGTTCAAGTCCCAGCTGGGGGACCTGAAACAGCTGGGGTACCGTGTGCATGCGTGGGTTTTCTCCAGGGACTCCGGCTTCCTGCGGAGTGTGTGTGTGTGGACACTCTACCCTGCGACAGACTGGTGACCTGTGCAGGGTGCCCCCTGCCTACGCCCACAAGGGGCCGGGATGGACCCCGGAAGGGAATAAACGGAAGAAGATTAATGAATATAAAACTGAGCTAGAAAGAACATGTAATATAGTGTTACATTTTACAAAAAAAGGCTTCACACAGCCTTTCATCCAACTGATGGTTTGATGACAACAATTCCCCTGCAAACACACATAAGACCTGCAAACATTGAACAATTACAACTGCAGCTACACATAGATAACATGTAATCAACTAAAGAAACATTTTATTTTAAGCTTTTATGCTCTCGTGAGCCACATAAAATAAAATGGAGGGCCACATTTGGCCCCCGGGCCATGAGTCTGACACGTGTTCTAAGATGTAGGAGGTTTCTCCTGGTATGAACTGTAGAACTTAGAGCAGATGTTTTTGTGGTCCACAGTTCTGCCAACAGTCCTCCAGTCCTGGACCTGAGGACCATCATGCATATGGAGGCCAACTCTCTGCCGACTCGCTGTGCGATTCCTAAAAACTCTGGAAGGTAAGACATAAAGCAAAGTCCTGATGTGCTGAATGTCACACTGGTTCTGGTCAGAAGGACGTGTTTACTGTTCCTTTAAAAACAATGTAGGTCGTCAGTCTTAATGCCTTTTGAATCTGTTGTCAAAGATGAAGTGAATGTGTGTGATGGAGACCAACCTGTTTTTCTGCCTGCAGCAAGCCCTCTCCAGTTTCCTCTAAGCTGTCTCAGAAACAGAGGAAGATGTTGGCCATGGTCAGCAAGGAGGCTGGTGGGGAGTCTGCCGCCCCCACAGCCACTCCACCCAAAAGCAGTGGGAAAGCCTGGTGAGTGGGTGTCAGGATCCCACCAGACTTGTTCTTCACAAAGGCTTCATTCCTTAAGCATCACTCTGTTTCTATGAGGAGCACAAACATGCGCCTTTACTCTTTCACAGGGCCAGAGCCGTCCAGTCTCCTCCCTCCTCTTGCTCATTTCGCGCTCTGCTGGAGGAGGAAGAGAGCAATTCAGTCAGAGCTGAAGAAATGAGATCACAAAGGGCCCAGAGCGCCCTGGGATCCCCAGTCAGTGCAACTCCAGCCAGCAAGAGAGTCACGTTCAAATGTGCTGAAAACAACGAGCCAGAGAGACCCACAGGGTGAGACATTCCCCACAGAGCCCTGCTGGCTGAATACGAGTTTCATTTCTCCTACAGAACAGAATGGAATCAGATACATAAACCACAGTTACAGACGATTTTGTTTCTTACTGTTTGAAATGAAAAACTTAATCATCGTAAAATCCTTCCTTTTAAGCTGCTCCCAGTGATTTGTTCTGAAGCTGGAATGAGACTTTTCTCGCTTAAGTTCCTCTGAAATCCACTTGGAGGCGCTGTTGCGTCATCCAACTGAACTGTCATCAGCTGCGACAGTCCCTGAAGCACCTTTCTATTCCCTTTTGGTGTCTGGGGATTTCTAACATAATCCTCCATTTGTAGCGGTACAGATGAGCAAATGTTCTGCATCAAGACATTTGTGCCTTTTTCAACATGAAGTCTATTTCTGCTGTGGAGGAAATGCAAACTCATTCAGGTTGTGTCCAAATTCCTTCTCTACTCACTACATAGTGCACTATATAGAGCGTTTGCCATTTTGTAGTGCCGTCCCAATCTCCAATTCTAAAATCGAGGGCCCTAGAAATTTCCCAGAAGTCTCTGCGAAAAACCAGTGTGGATCGATGCTCACTAGATCGGCGAATACAGACCATAATGCATTGAGTCTGAACAATTTTTACCAAAATAATGTATTTAAATGTCATTTTTTAATAAACCATTAACATCTTTATCTTCAGCAGACAGTGGACTCTTAAATAATTGTTGCCAAATGCTCATATTAATTAGATTTTAACTTTGTGAAATCAATGACGTCATATCCACCGTTTAAAGAAAAAAAGGTAGTGAGCGTTGTGTCTGAATTACTTTTAAATCCGGGCACTTCATAGTTTTTCAGTAGTTAGGAGTTAGGGTGGGAATTCGAACACGGCCTCAGATATGATGAGAATCTGCTTATTTGTGAGTCTTTCTCTATAAAAGGCACCGTTACCGTGTGATGTGGTGACTCTCTGAATAGAACTATGGGGCGGGAAGCGCAGAGGTCCATGGTACTCCGAACTGCCCTGAAAGACCCAGCTGGGTTGACCTGAGCGCAGAGACCAGGGCAGCCTGACCTTCACAGCATTCTCTGACAGCTGCACACACTCAACACACAGTACGCCGGGCTTTGCTGCTCTTATGCAGGACATGGTGGTAGCACGGCTCCTTCTGACACATTTCATGTCTTTGAGGAGAGCACAGCTCTTTTATCCAGTGTCTTCTGTGCATCCATGCTTTATGCTGTAACCTCCGTGAACAGCTGGGCCCTGGAGTGAAGCCAGTGATGTTAATCAGAATTGATAAGGCCAGTCCTCTGTCACAAAGGATCAGAGCAGAGAGCAGGTTTTCCTTGTGTTTGGGCGAGCAGACACAGAGATGAGGCAGACCGGTACGTTCTCATACAAGTTCTGATGATCTGCTTCACTCCACAATCTTTGGTTTGGCTGAATGTTAGGCGTCCAGATGCTTTCAGTTCAGACAAATCCAGTTATTCTAAGGTTCTAGTTTACCGGGACTTTCCTTTCCTCATCAAACATTAAAGGAAGATGTGTTTTCTCAATTGAGGGACAGCAGGGTTTGTTATCTGCCGCATGTGCAAATATTCCTAGTTTGACCACAAACCTGACCATGTGGGTCAGTGTCTCCGTAACCTCTGCAGGCTTGTTGGTCACGGATGTTGGCAAAGTCCGGGTCATTTTTAAAAGTTGACTTCAGGAAAACGGCACTGTCTAACCGCTGGACTTGAGTTTTCACACATTTATGAACGTTAATCCCAGAATGAGACATTTACAGTCACTTTTCATAACACTTCTTGGGATTATTTAGTTTAAGGAAACAGGATCATATCAAATCCTGCTTCATATCCTCCATCAATGCAAACGAGTCCTCTGTGGACAAAAACGCTTTCTAACCTGAATGTCTCCCAGTCCCCTGCATACTACGGAATTCACTCCTTTCGGTGCAAACGGGGGGCATTTGGGGCTTTTTAGTGATACCAAATGTAAAGGCATGGGGCTCTGGGACTTGTAGTTTTTGGTGAATTTCAAATTTTGTGACTGGACAAAGTAAGTTTCTCTGGTTGTCATGAGATGGTGATGTAAATGTGTTAATGTAGTTTTGATTCAAATCTCTTTAAATCTTAAAGCAACATTCCAGCTTCAGTTATGAAACCTCCTCTGCATTTGTCAGTGTATTGTTGAGCCTTGGTTCTCCTGCTTGGTCCTCCCTGCTTTGCCACGGATCAGTCACGTCACCCGTCGTGTGTGTTTCACCTCCTTCAGGCCCTGGGTGCTGGGGGCAGCCGGCAGCCCCCCCCTCTCCTCCCCGGTGACCTTTGCTTCCATCGTAGAGGAGGAGAAGCAGCAGGAAGCGGCGCTGATCCGCAGTAGAGAGAAGCCGCTGGCGCTCATCCAGGTAACGCACGCTGGCGCACACACAGCTTTAGTACCCAGCATTCAGCTGGAGAAAAGGCAACATCACATTTTTGAAAGTGCTGGTTAGAAGTTTTCCAGACGTCTGGCACAAACACCTTTCCCTCGCGGATGCCTGGCTGCCATTATGTGAAACGGCGCTTAACCACAGAGCTGTCAGTGTCGGACTCTTTGTCTGTCACACACCGACAAAACTCCGTATTTGCTGACTTTTATTTTCATTTTTGCAGATTGAAGAGAGAGCCATTCAGGACCTCCTGCTTCACTATCAGGCGCATGACAACCCAGACGAGCTGATCGTGGTGGAGCGGTCCTCCGCAGGGCCCATGGCGGCCCCCACCTGGCACAAACACTGAGGATGAGTCATGTGGCGGCGTAACATGCCATCAGACTGAGAGCCTCGCCTCTGGCTGTCAATTTTAACTGTTTACCACATCCAGCTTCAAGCTTTGCTTCTCTGCAGTGTCGCCTTCATTTATTTGTTTGCTAAGTTTAAGAGAGAAAAAGAGCTTCAGTCTCAGAGGGAGAAGTTTAGAGCTCCTCTTTAATTTGGATTAGTTCAATTTTTTCAGTGTTTTTTTTTCCCCTTTAAAAATGCAACTAATGTTCCTAAAATAGAGACGGATTGATGTTGTGATCCCAAAGATCTAAAACGTCAAATCTAGTTCTGAACTAAACGATTAGGACCGTTTCTGTGTGGATGCTGTCAATATTTTTTGATGAAAGTGCCAAACATTGACTGTGGCAGAGCGTCAGAGCTTTACATTGATCTCATTCATGAACGTATTGCCTCAAGTGAATAGCAGAAAGCTGATTAAAGGCTTCAATGTTCATCCGTCTTAAAGGCATGTCTGTTGGAAAAGTGAAATCCTGCAAAGTTGTGAAGAATAGTTTGAAGTTCAGGATGGATGAGGATGTCTGGAGCTGAATTTTCTCAAACTCTTTTGTGTTCAGACGTCCAGCTGTGAGGAGAAAATGGCACAAACTAATAAAATATCTCACCCCTCTCATGTCGTCTGCACCTTCATCTATTTAAAGTTCAATCTCACCAACAACTGAATGTTTGGGTTTTACTGTCATTGCACCAGAACGTTTTCTCGTCTTTGTGCTCTTCCTCTCTCACGATCGAATTAAAATCAAATCAAATTTCCCCGTCACCTCACGGATCCTCTTCCCTGCATGAACCGAGAACATTATGAAGTCTCAAGAGCGGTTAAGCACGATGACCCTGATCTGAACAGAGAGTGAGGTGATTAAGGGATTTTATTGGCTGTAATTACATGTAGAGCATTACATCGGAAGTCTTGGATAGACGGCTAATGTGGAAAATGTTAATGAGCGATTAGGGTCTATTACTGAGTGCAGAGACGACGCATTCATCAGAGAAAAGTCATGGTTTTGACATCACATCAATGTGACCTAGTGGCCGCTGTCGGATTCATGAAAAGGACTGCTCATCTTGTTTGTCCCCGGAATTAAAGTGTACTCTGGCGAGTGGCTCAGGGCCACATGAAAAGATTTGAAATGAGGCAATCATATAAAAAAGCAGTTCCACCTTTCATGTTCATCCCTTAGAAAGTGAAGACAAGCAGTTTGCTGATGGATAAACCTGAACAACCTCTGGAAGTGACCAAAAATGACTCAATGTTTTCATTCAATTCTTAAGAAAACAGGAAAAGTTGATATTTTTTACCATCAAAATTAGTTTCATTTTCTTTTTGCTTAAAGTTTTAGGCAAATGACAAATTCCTGTACTTCATTCTCTTGAGTCATCACATTTTATTTGACAGTTTCCATTCAAAGTTCTTAATATAGAGTGATAGTCAAAAGTCTCTCCTCTGTATATATAAAATCAAAGGTTTTATTATTTTAGGTCCTCTGGTCCTCGGACAGTTTCTCAGATCAGGTTCATGGTGGGAAAACGCTGCATCCTCAAAGATTTTAGTCCTGATTATTCTGGGAACAGTAACAAAGCAGCACCTAGAAGGACCAGAATGTTCTGGGAAGTTCTGTTAAATGAAATCAAATCTGTCGAATAAACAGAAGCGAGACCATTAAGAGCTTAAAAAAACAACAAAGAAAGAACTTCAGTGTTAATCCTGAAACTGACTGGAAGCCAAAGCAGATTCAGGAATTGGTGTCATGTTTGCACAGTGGAAGTGTGTGTAAACTGTCCAGACAGAGGAGCAATGCAATGTTGGCTTCTGCCAGTGATAAAGGCTTGGACTCAAATCTGAGAAAGAAAGATTGTGGAACGTCGGACGGATAGAAATGTCTCTTTTGAAATCTGAATTTAAGGTCTGAGGTCGTTTTCAACCCTGACATTTGACCTTTCTGTGCTGGGATTAAAACTAGACTTTATGATCTCTAGTTTAGCTTGAAATCATGGAGGCTGTGATGTGGCTGGAGTTTCTCTGTCCAGCTTGGACGGTGTGTTTTCCTAAGAGGCTGCACTCAAACATGGCTCAGTTTTAGCCCTGCTTTTATTCTTGCTTCAGCTGCTGCCACTGGGGTCCACTTTTAGGAAACACATCCAGATCTATCTTCCCTTAAAATCTGGTGGAGCTGTGTGTGCCGACAATCTAAAGAAGTGCTTGGCAGACATCAAATATGGGACGGAGCTTAACTTACTTTTAAAAACTCATCTTTTTTTCCCTTAAGCTTTGAGCTCCAGCGAGCAGATCTGGTGGGCCACCTTGTTAATTTTGTGAACTTTATTCTTTTGTTGTTTTCATGGTTTTATTGTTTTAATTGTTTAATTGATTTGATTCTTTTATTGTTATTGTTTCTTTAGGCAAGGCAAGTTTATTTGTATAGCACAATTCGTACACAAAGTAATTCAAGGTGCTTCACAAAACAGAAAAATGCATTAAAATCACAATACATCATAGAAATAATCAACGTAAAATTTACTTTAAAAGAAAAGAAAAAAAAATTTGAAAATTGATTTAAAAATAAAGGAAGGAAAGGAAAGAAAAGTGCAGATAGGACCTTTCAGTCATATACACGGCTAAACAGAAATGTTTTAAGTCTAGATTTGAACATGAACACAGAAGACGCCTGTCTTATGACTTCAGGGAGGCTGTGCCAGATTTTAGCTGCAGAATATTGAAACGCTGATTCCTCTTGTTTAGTTCTGACTCTGGGAATCAACAGGAGGCCGGCCCCTGAGGTCCTCAGAGTACGAGATGGTTCATATGGCACTAACATGTCAGAGATGTACTTTGGTGCTCGGCCATGGAGAGACTTGTACACAAGCAGAGCTGCTTTGAAGTCTATTCAGGGAGCCAGTTGTATCAAATTGTTTGGGGATTTTATTTATATTTGATTTTTAATGCGAAGCACTTTTATTGCCTCTGCTTTTACAAGGTCTTTACAAATAATAATTTGACTGACTGACTGACTGACTGACTGACTGAACTTGATTAAAAGAAGGACAAGTTGCAGACTGGTCTGTAATTACTAAGAGAGACTCAGGTTGGATCTGACCACGGTTTATAAGGATTCAGGAAAGTTGGGAGACAACCAATACTTCCTCCTCTCTGGAGTCATGGACTGAGAGGAAAGCTGCATTCTAAGGATTTTGACTGTGGTACAACTGGAAAGTCTTCCTCCTCTTAGACCCCGAGGACACAACGTTTGTGGAGATTCAATGTGGAGTCGTTAAACTACAGAGGAGTGTCCCACTTTATCCCCATCCATCTAAATGGTTCCTGATCCAAAGACCACAAGGGTGTTTTTGCACCATGCTCAAATATGGCTTCTTTCCTGCACGACAGTGCTTCGGTTGGCATCCTTGGAAAAAGCCCAACGTGTTCATTTGTGTGTGCAGCCATTGTTTCATTGGCTAATGAGCACACAGTTATAAGGCCCCACAAGACCACATGTATTCAATAAAGGTTTTCTGCACAGAGATTTCTTCTGTTTCTCTGGATCAGTTCATGTTCATCATGTGCTGCGGATAATAAGCTTTATAGGTCCTCCACAAATGTAAATTGGAGAATGTTTTTAATCTTTTCCAGTTTTGCATGCCTTGTATTGATTAAAAAAGCCTCTGCCCATCAGTTTTTATTTTATTTTTTTTTGTGAGAGACAGTCTCCTAAAAAATGCCTTTTATTTCTGGTTATGGAACAAAATAAACAGCAAATAAATTCTTGAACATAAATAAAATATTAAATTATAGAAAAAAAGAACAGGCAAAATAAATTTCTCTGCTGATTTAAAAAAAACTTTTTGGCCCTTGTCCCAAAAAGTTTGAGAATTGTAGCATGTCTTTCATTTGTAATGATCTAATTCCGTACAAATTTGATTTTTAAACCACTAGTTCACAATAGTCTTTCAAGAGAAAAAGCTTAAAATAAAAATCAAAATTATTATAATCCTATAAATTCCAGATTATTCCAATCTAGAGTTCTATCCTGATATATTTTTTTAACAGATTGTCTCAGATGCATGCTAAAGGATTTATATAATTAACAGTCCACGGAATTTCAGTGTAGTCCTCTTATTGGACAATCAGAAGGGGAGGATGAACGGAATGGATGATCAAGAAAAACATCCAGCAGAACCAGACTCAGTCAGTCAGTCAGACCATCTGCCATGAGGTCTGAGGGAAAAGACAGCAAAGAACCAGACAAACACAGAAAACACTGGAACATCTGTTGGAAGACTAGAAAGGTGGGTTAGTCACTGGGTCCACTGGTGACGGAGGAAGCAGAGGACCAGTCACAGGAAATATGTAATACGACTAAAGAAACGAGTTTTATCCTGCAACGGTGAGAGGAGATGAGAAAAACATCAGACGTTGGTGATTATGTCAGGGAGAAAATAGAAAACAAACCAGCACATTTCTGGAATGTTTGTTCAAACAAAGTTTAGCAAATTAAAGTAAGACAGTTATCTGTTTATAAATCTATTTTTTCAAGGCTTTATTTTAAATAAAACATGGATTCATGCAGTATAAAGGTCTTGTAGTTTTTAAACTAAACCATTTTTAAAACCATCCCAATCACGTTTTATAGAATACAATGAAAATGAATGCGGCTTTGATTTGGGGATCCAAACTAAATGGGATTAAAAGTGTCAAAAGTTTGTGGTTTTCCTTGATTTACTGTCGTTTTGTAAGTTGGCTAATGTTAGGGTAGAAGATGTTCATGATAGAGTGAGGTGGAAAACGATGATTGGCTGTGGCGACCCCTGATGGGAAAAGCCAAAAGAGAAAGAGTGTCGTTTTGTAATTAGATGACCTGAAAAGTGTTTAGTGCTGACTGATTTTTGTTTTTAATTGTAAAGCGCTTCGAGCTGTGCTGTGTATGATAAGTGCTTTCTACAAATAGTTTGATTTGTGTTCACTGTTCTCACTTTATCCTGGTCAGGGTTGGGAATATGCAGGCCTTTAAACAAAGAATATGTGTTGTCCAAAAAACCGTCAAGCCCAGTGGTGACAGAGCAATGCTTTGGGTTGTGCAGCTGCCGGTTCTGGACATGTTGTGATCATTTAGATTTCCTCTGTGTGCTAAAGTGTTTTAACGTCAGATGAGAGTTGGTCTAAGAAAGTAATCTTTGACAAAACTGTTATGATGATTCTGAGGATGTCTGTAAATTCCCAACAGAAAGATTTGAATGCATCAAATGCTATTCTTAGTATCACTTTGCAATGTACTTTCATAATCTGACTGCATTCTTTTTAGAAAGTCTTTTTCCTTTACTAAGTCTGAATTATCACAGGAATCTGAACACAAAGAGGGATTTTCTTCTCTTTCAGGTGGAAAATCCCTGAAGGATGGTTGCAGAATTTACAAAATATCTGAGGAAGGTGCATCCTTTTCTTTTGAAGGCTGATAAAGGAGAAGTCCTGACTAACAGGACCTCCTGCCAAGCACATGGGGAAGTCAAAGGGCTGTACTCCAGACAGTGAAGATAACACGGGAATTCATTGGTTTGTAGACAAAAAGGGACATTCCAGAGCCTTTAGAACTGGACTTCATTCCCGGTCTGCACTGACAGGGAGAGAAAAAAATCCTGAATTAGAGGTATCTTTTATCCAATTGTCCCTCATCCCATTGCCGGCCAGTGACAGCTGTTAGAAAATGTTGGTGACTCCTTATTTTGATCCTAAACTTTCACCAGTGTGCTTCTGGAGCTGTAAGGCTGCGTCACAGAGCCTTTAAAAGAAGGTTATTGGGGGCTTTTGCCTTCAGCCTGGCCAGGACTTGTACCTGCTGTCCTGGCTGCAGATCAGTTGATGCTCCCCTGGCTTCTTTTTGCTCTCACTTTGACAGCGTCAGATCCAAACAAGCTTCTACGAGAGCTTCTTGACTTTTCTCTGAAGTTCCTCAAAGGGGGATTTGATGCCAGTTATGATAATCATACATAAAAGAAGATGTTTTGACAGTGAAATAACTATGAATCATCTTTCCACAGATCTGCCCAAACATGTTTTGTACAAGCTAATATCTGTAGTTTTCTTTCATTCACATTTATTAAACACAGGATGGATCCTTCCGAGAAACTCTGCAAATTCAACTTAGGACCTGTCACATGAGGACATCTGTCAATCAAGTGGTTTGGGTGCAAAGTCAAGTGAAAGCTTTGTTCGGTCCACCCTCCTCCAGTCAAAAACAAAACAACCACACCCCTCATCGTGCTAAGGGACTGAAAATGTCTCTTAAACCAGACAGTAAATGCATTTATTTTGGGTGTTCCATTAGACTCTTTATAGGGTGGGTATTGGCAAGAGTGTGGAGATATGATACGCATCGCGATACATCTCAAATGTCCCTTGTTCTCGTCTGGAGCCCTCTACAAAGCACCACAATCCACTTTCTTATGTGGTACTGGCAGCACCGTGGCACAGGGTTTTGGTTCGGGACCCATCCCAAGCAAAACCTAAGTAGTACATGTCTCATAACAACAGCAAGGCTAACTAAACATTTAACACAAGCCATAGCAAGTACCTCTGTAAGCTACAGTGCTTTAATGTCAGATGAGAGTCAGTCTGTCTAAGAAATCATTCTTGGCCAAAACTGTCACAACAATTCTGAGGATGCCCTCAAATACAAAAAGATGTGAATGGATTCAATGTTATTCTTGGACCATAACAGAGCCAAACGTGGACAATCGCTTAAGGAGGCTCATTAATAATTAAATAGCAATCGCCAAATTCTTGTTCTATAATATCGCGATACATCGCCAAATCATCTCATTTTCCGTACACCCCTATATTGGAGTCAATGAGAATCTGCTCCCCTCTGTCTCATGTCTCCAGTGGTCTTCTGAGGACCTGCAACATTTGCTTCTGATGAGTTTGTATCAACCAAACCAAACAACCAAGGTAACTTTGATTCAAATACTCTAAATCTTATCAAAATATTCATCAAATCTCACCGGATACTTGACACGACTTAACAGGTGATGCTTTTTTTATTTCTTCTTTTTTTCTACTTGTCCTGTCCAAGAGCTGAGGAGACAGATGAGAGCTGAAAGCCTCTTGTGTTAGACACATTTTACTGTTACAATAGGGCTTATGAATCTTTTGACACAGTAGATGTACATTTAACAGGTGATGTTTTGTGGGACAGAATGTCACACAAAATGTTGGACTCTTTTATTTTGGCCAATTTTCTACTTAGTGTAAGGGTGTGTGCACAATCTTAGAAGGTGTTTTCCAATTTCAGTGTCTCACATTACATGTAATATGATCATTTGAATAGAAATTAGGCTAATTTTCTTGTGACTGCTGTTTGTTCAGGCCTATTTGTTTTATCTGCGTGAAAGCTGCTTACAAGTCAGAGTCACAAAGTTTCCAAAAATGTGAAACTAAGCACCAGTTTTCACTCAGAATTATACTGAATCAAATTTGATGTCAGACAAATATGCCAGTGCTCTAATATTATGCATTGTATTAAGCTTTGCAGCTCACTAAGCCTTTGCCCAAAACAAAGACCGATTTGGTGAACTTATGAGTGAAAAAACCTTTTAATTTGAGAACGTTGTCACTCCAAATCAATGCGTGCTAAAAAAAAAAGAGCCTGCAAAAAAAGCACATCAGGCAACTTTAGATATAATACTTTATGGAATCAACTTTTTCTCTTCCAGCATGACTGCCCTGGTGCTAAAAATAAGGTTCATGGAAATGTAGAGGATGGGTTTGGTATGGAAGAGGCCCGCGCAAAGCTCTGACCTTGACCTAAAGCACCTTCTTTGGTGTGGTGGAGGGTGTGAATGCTGATCTTCTAAAGTGTTACACAGATTCTGAAGACAAAAAAACTAACATTTTGTAAAAAGTTCTCCAAAAAAATTGAAAGGCTGATGTACTGAAGCTGCAAAGAATGGACCTGCTCCATTATATCAAAGACCCTGCAGTCAAATGTGGTCTCTTTACTGTTTCTATTGATTTGATGATCTGGCTTTTTAGTGCTTTCTGTGAAAATCTATTTGCTTTATTACCCAAATAATTTGTATCCTACAGTTTATTTCACTGCCTAATGTTGGGAGAAAATACATTTATGTGAGCAGGTTGACTGCAAAGGGTACAAACCAGCCATTTCTTTGCTGGACGTTCAGCAGCTTTCACCTAATTGTGCAAACATCATATTATTTATTTCTCATTCCCTCAAAAAATACATTTTATTTCCATATTTCTATTTAAATGAAAGCTAAATCAAGTAGTTGGAGTCCATGTACAAACCCGTAGCAGATTCAGGTGCACTCAAGCATGCAGTTACAATGCTGCAGATGATGAACACACATTTAAAAGCTTACAGTTGTTTAACGTGGACATCTTCCAGCATGGCTCCAGTTTGCCTAAATTGATCTGGAGACAGGCACATACTAAGACTTTAACGTGTCTGCAGCATCTATTAGCTCCTCAAGTGCTTTACCAGCAGGCTTTATTATTTTCATTCCTGCAGGAGCACAATACTTTAATGAGGAAGATTAGGTGAGATGGGTTGCTCTATCTTCTTGTCAAATTGGATCTCTCCCGTAACCTCCAGTTCTCATTTGTCCAAATACTTAAAACTCACCTCACAGGGCGTCGCAACGGAATAGAAGAAAAATGCTGGAATAAAAGGCTTCCTTTCTCCAGGAATAACTGCTGCTACTTCTACATTCCACACATTCCAACTCCTCAAGGATAGAGCAGTTCCCCAGCTCTTTGTCACTAGAGGTCAGAAGCAGTTTTACTGAATAAAGCTGGAAATCTCATTCCTGTAGTTGAGCCTCTGATCCACAACCAAAGCTAACTGTGCTGGCAGCAGTGGGAATACCTCACCGACAGCTGGTACAAAGTCATGCGAGCCTCTTGAAAGGCCAGTTGAAGAACTTTTTACAGTTACATCAGCATTCATACTTTCCTATGGATAACATCAACCCACGATTTTACCTGCTCTGTGATCGCTGACAGCTGGGTCTTCTTCTTCTGGGTCTGGTTCCAGCTATTTTAAAAGTAATACATTCAAATGTCTGATCATTGAAATGCATCTCTTTTTTATTTTCTATAAACTATTAGTTTTGTACCATCCAGGCATTTTTTAACCCCTGTGCTATCCTAGGCACTTTAACATTGGGAGTTGGGTCATCTAGACCCACTAGACAGTGCTCTGAACCTTTTTTCTTCAATGATTTGTGATCTTGTCTGGTGTCCATGGATTACATGAAATCTTTCCACCTGTATCCACCTTTGTCATGGTAGGGAGAACACGTCAAAGTAAGGGTGGGGTCATCTAAGATAGCACGAGGGTTTAACCCGCTGAATCTCTTTCGGGGACATGTGGTTCCTGGAATCAACCCAGCTACTGTTGGGCAAAGGCAGGTTGCACCCTGGACAGGTCACCAGTCCATTGCAGAGGCACAAAATCACTAACACTTACACAACTAGGAACAATTAAAAGTGACCACTAAACCCATGAAGCATGTTTTTGGACTGTGGGAGGAAACGCAGTGCCTGGAAAAAAAACCTACATCCACAAGGAGAACATGCAAACTCCACACAGAAAGGTCCCAGAAGGGACCAGGGCCTTCTGTTTGTGATTTCAAATCAATCCAAAGTAACATTCTCCACATCTGTGGCTGTGATTAATACCTGTGATTATTTTTGCAAAGACCTTTCACTTTATTTTCCATACTGATGAAAATATACTCATTCTGTTTTCACTGAATTGATTACTACTGATCAATAAAACACAAATTAATCACTGTGGTGTCACTTACTTCTCTGAAGGAAGCTATTTATTTATTTAGACATCTACATCAAAAACTAAAGGGGGGCTCAACATGATCTGAGAAGAGATAATAGGTTTGACTCTGTACACGCTCACCCATACCCAACCATCAGTGACTCCTCCACCTCTGCTGCTGTGACCAGCTCCCCTTTTCCACCCAGTGGCAGATCCTTGACTTCTGCTGCTGTGACTGGTTCCTGTACTCCACCAAGTGGCAGCTCCTACACCTCTGCGGCTGTGACCTGCTCTTCTCCTCCACCCAGCAGCGCCTGCTCCAGCTCCAGCCCTGATGCTGTGCCACCTAAAAGTGTAGAGGAAGTGTGCATAGAGCTCAGGAGGCTCAATGGTTGGAAATCTGCTGGTCCTGACGGAATACCACCACGGTTGCTAAAGGACTGTGCGTCAAAGCTGGCGGTGCCTCTTCGAACCATCTTTAACAGGAGTCTTCAGACAGGATGTGTCCCTGGCTTGTGGAAGACCTCATGCCTTGTCCCAGTGCCCAAGGTGACAAGGCCTGCAGGGATGAAGGACTACAGACCAGTTGCCCTGACATCTGTCATAATGAAGACTTTTGAGAGGCTACTACTCCGGAGGCTCAAACCCCAGGTGGAGGGGGCGCTGGACCCCCTTCAGTTTGCCTATCAGGACAGTATGGGAGTGGAGGATGCAGTCCTGTATATGGTCCATAGGGTGCTCTCCTTTCTGGAAGGGACTGGCAGATATGTGAGGGGGATGTTTTTCGACTTCACAAGTGCCTTTGATACAGTCCAGCCTCTGCTGCTGAAGGGGAAGCTCGAGAGGATGGGAGTTGATCCAGTTTTTGTTCGCTGGATCCACAACTATCGGACTCTTAGGTCACAGTTTGTTCGACTAGGAGACTGTGTATCTGGGGGATTGATGAGCAACACCGGAGCACCACAGGGAACTGTACTATCGCCTTTTCTCTTCACACTCTACACTGCTGACTTTAATTATGCATCTGCAGCTTGTCATGTCTAGGAGTATTCGGACCACACTGCTATTGTGGCGTGTGTAAAGGGAGGGGATGAGAGTGAGTACAGGGAGCTCATCACCAGATTCACCTCCAGGGGACAATGGTCTTGTGCTGAACACATCAAAGACTAAGGAGATGACTATTGACTTTAGTAGGAAGTCCTCCCACCAACCAGTGATCATCGATGGAGGGAGAATCAAGGTGGTTGACTCCAATAACTACTGAGGTGTGCACCTTGACAATAAACTGGACTGGTCGGAGCAGGCTCATGCTCTGTATAAAAAAAGGGCAGAGTAGGCTGTTCTTCCTGAGAAAGCTGAGGTCCTTTGATGTGTGTGCCGACATGTTGCTCCTCTTTTATCAGTTGGTTGTGGCGAGTGCTGTCTTCTATGGGGTTGTATGCTGGGGTGGCAGTATGACCACAAGGGATTGCACTCGATTGGACAAACTGATTAAGAGATGTGCATCTGTGATCGGGAGGAGGGTGGACTCTCTGGGATCTGTGCTGCAGAAGAGAATGAGGGCTTTGACTCAGAGCATCTTGGACAATCCCAGACCCAATCCTTTGCACAACATGATGTCTGGTCAGAGGAGCTCACGGAGTAATAGACTCCTTTCACTGCGCTGCAGGACAGAGCGCTTCAAGAACTCATTTGTCCCTACAGCTATCAGGCTGTTTAATGAACCTGCCTGATATGAACTGATATTATTTTGTGAACTGTCTTTTTCCTGTTGTTTGTTGTGTGTGGTTGTGTGTTTTGCTACCGGACACCTGAATTTCTCCTTTGGGAGATTGATAAAGTTTAAATCTATCTATCTATCTATCTATCTATCTATCTATCTATCTATCTATCTATCTATCTATCTATCTATCTATCTATCTATCTATCTATCTATCTATCTATCTATCTATCTATCTATCTATCTATCTATCTATCTATCTATCTATCTATCTATCTATCTATCTATCTATCTATCTATCTATCTATCTATCTATCTATCTATCTATCTATCTATCTATCTATCTATCTATCTATCTATCTATCTATCTATCTATCTATCTATCTATCTATCAAAAACTAAAGTCCTATATTAGAAAAGATCATCAATCTTGATCTTAGTTTTTTTTTATGTTGAGCTATTATTTTTAGTATTTTGCTGACATTTTATATTAATTGAAATTTCTATTTATTATTTTGTGTTTGGGCTTTTATTCTGTTGGAAGTCAGAAATTAATTCATTACAAAAAAAAAACAAATTCCTTTCAACAGAACAATTCAGAAGAAGTGCATCTTTTCATAAGTCTTATCGGTGCTCAGCACCCTTTAGAGTTTATTTTAACAACAATGTAAAATTCAAGACTTCCAACAAGACTGAACCTGAGAAAAAGATCAAGGTGAGAAATGTGAGCACTGGAGGATAAAACTATTTTGTAGCAGCTTTGGCTCGTTTGCTTGAGCGGATACTGAGTCTAATCGGTGTCCAAGTTTACCTCAAAGCAGAGTGTTTGGTTCCCCTAAAGCCTGCAGCAAAGATGCACAGACTGGCCTGAGAATTGAACAGCTTCCTGCATTCCCTGTGATGTTCTGAACCGGCATGTCACAAAAATTTCAGGAAGTTGTAACAACCTGTGAAATAGAAGACACGTCCACCACAGGTCGAGGAAAATACAAGAACCACAGAACTTATTCATATCATAAAATGATCAAAGCTGAGTTCTTCTAAAAGTGCAGGTGAATTGGGATCAAAGCAACCGTGCAGGCAATAGCATCGTTAAATTTAGCAATAAATGAATCCGGTTTTACACATGGAAAAAACAACTCACTGTAATATTTTTCTCTTTTCTCTTTATAGGTACCACTCATCCAGAAAAGATGTTTCTTAGACCCCAGAGGCAGACTGTAAAAGATCACTCCATCAGAAATAAAAAGAAGCTCCTGCAAGCATCATTGTGCTGTCCTGTTTTTTGGGAAGTTCCTTTGCCAGTTACACCAGCAGACATAAATCTATCTGATGGGGAAAGACATCAGCACCAGCAGAGAGGAAGGGGTGTTTTTGCATCTCTGCCTCTATTTGCTTGTCTGCCGGTGTGGCAATGTCCGGTGCACGACTCCTGCTTGCCCATTTGTTTTTATGCATCAGCGGGGTTCTGTGTCGCGCTTGTGAATACCTGCTGTGTGCGTCTGACGGCCCCTTTGATTTAGCTTCATGGAGCAGTGCTGTGACTGTGGGACTCATCCTTTAAGCGAATGTGTCTCCCCACCTGGGGAAGCCATTGATCGCTGCTGATAGTTCCACAGATGTTTCCAGATGTGAGATCACGTTTCAGAGACTCTGAACCTGTCCGCCAAAGTAAAGAAACAAAATAAAGCAAGAGTTCTATGTATATAAAGGCTGGGAAAGCACTAACTGAAGGGCTACTGTATGTGATTCCAGAGGTACTGCAAAAATGCATGTCAGATCAGTGGTGAGCACTTTTGCCTCACAGCAACAAGGCTCTGGTTCAAATCCTGGAAGGATTTATCTGTGTGGAGTTTGCATGTTCCCCCCGTGGGTTTTCTCTGGGCACTCTGGTTTCCTTCCAAAGGAACCTTCCAAAAACAGCTTTCATGGGTTAATTGGTGACTTTTAATTGTTCCTAGTTGTGCATGTGAGTGTTTGTGATTTTGCCCAACAGTAGCAACCAGCAACCCCATGACCCCACAACGACATTCAGCGGGCTCAAAAAATGCAAATAAATTGTCCTTAGGTGTGACTCTGTGTGTATGGATGGGTCTGTGATTGTGTGACCCTGCAACAGACTGGTGACCTGTCCAGGATGTTCCCTGCCTTAGCCGAACAGTAGCCAGGTTAGGCTCTAGCAGCCCCGGGACCCCAAAAACGGATACAGCAGGTGGAGAAAATATATGGATGGAAAATGTAATACTTCAAACTTTTTCTTGACACAATCACAACTTTTCTTCTCTAAGCATGCTTTCCTAAGCATGTTTCCACCGTGGGATTGGTTTTAAAATGAAAAAGTCACTTTTAAATATGTAAAATAAAATCTGATACATTTACTAGGCTCCTTCTTCTCTGCAAAGCTCCTATCTAAAAGTCAGTCTTACTTATTTCATGACCCCTGGAGATTTACAACAGAAGGTTGGCAGTGTAAGCTTTTGTCAGGATCAGCCAACAGGGGGCGATAAAGTAACGTGACAAAAGAAAATCCGAAAATCATAAGAAAATCAGCTGAACAGACCTTTTTTGTACAAGTAATTAATTCAGCAAGTTAATAGTGATGTTGTTACGATTATTATTAAAATTTAAAACATCAAAACAACTAGATTTTTTGTAGTCATTTGATGCAAATTAATTGGCATTAAATTGTAGAGAACACGTCTTTTTTTCCTCCCAATTTCTGCTTTTGCGTGAAGGTGGAAAGCATTCTAAGAGCCTGCGGGTCTCAGGTATTATCAGCTGCGCTCGCGGTGAGCTTCAGTGAGGCAGAGCGGGGCGGGGAGAAACAGCTGACATCCTCAAGCGAGATTACAAAGATGACTCTTGCAGAGCCCTGCTTGACCCAAAGACAGTCAAAGGAAGCGCGCTGGGGCAGTCGGAGCGCACACTGCTCGCATTATTGGATGAGCCGCTGACTGACATCAAGTAGGAGCTGTGCGTAAAAATCCACAGGATTCCACAGAGGGGTTGATCATCGGATAAAAGAGGGTGCCAAAGTGCGTCTTCATGCAAATTCAAAAAAAAAAAAAAACATAGGCGGGCCTTTGGGTGATGGAGTCACAGCCGGAAAAGCAAACCCCCCTCCCGGATCATCGGCGACCTTCAAAGAATGTGATGCGCGGCGCACGGACGCACTGACAGCGGCGCAAATGTTTTAAAGGCGCAAAGGCAGAGAGAAGAAAGTTCAGGACTCCAGCAGGCAGCTCCTCTTAACTGGCTCCAACTCGCTCGCAGCTGCTGGATCTTCAACTGCACACACAATCAAGCGTACCATCGAACGCTGCTTGAGACTTTGTTGCTTTTTAAAAGAATAAAATAGACGTTAACCACATTTTTAAATATTTATCTCATTTTACTTTTTTTTTAAATCCAGTTGTGGATGAAAATACCGACCAATTTAACCACAGAATCTGTGCGTAAAGACGCGGCCGCTATTCTAACTTTATACTGATTTTTTGTTGTTGTTTTTAAAACTCCCGAGGACTTTTTTCAGCACCATGTCTGAGGACGAGAGCGGCTCCAGCTCCGACTGCGCGTCTGCCGCAGACAGCAGCAGCAGCAGCAGCGTCAGTGTCCTCAGCTGGGATCAAGTGCAGCGGCTGGACGCCATTCTGACAGAAACCATCCCGATCCACGGCCGGGGAAACTTCCCCACTCTGCAGATGCAGCCGCGGCAGATTGTTAAAGTGGTCCGGAGTCGCATGGAGGAGAAGCGGATCCACGTCCGGGACGTTCGGTTAAACGGCTCCGCGGCCAGCCACATTCTGCACGACGACAGCGGACTGGGCTTCAAAGACTTGGACCTGATATTTTGCGCAGATATGAAAGGCGAAAGCGAATTCCAGACTGTGAAGGACATCGTTTTGGATTGCCTCTTGGATTTTTTACCGGACTGCGTGAATAAAGAGAAAATAACGCCTTTGACCCTAAAGGTACGCATGGTTACGCCCTTTTTTCTTCTTTGGGCACATCTACTGTTCCACATTTGATAACGTTTTACAGTCTTTGTTCCAAACTGACTTGAGGGCACAGCTTAGAAGACACTGAATTTCTATAGATGATAGACGCACGTTGGTTTTGTCATTAAAAAGTGCCATTCCAGTGTTTTCACGGTACCATGAATGTTCCTGCTATAAAAGTTGTACTTAAATTCTTGCAGAATTCAAAAATCCTCTCTGAATGGACACATTTGCAGGCATATTGTTAGTTTGATTTCTTCTCACTCCTCCCTCTTCTTCTCTCTAACACAGGAAGCTTATGTCCAGAAGATGGTGAAGGTGTGCAACGACTCTGACCGCTGGAGTCTCATCTCCCTCTCCAACAACCGTGGAAAGAATGTGGAGCTGAAGTTTGTTGACTCCCTCCGGCGGCAGTTTGAGTTCAGCGTGGACTCTTTCCAGATCAAGCTGGACTCCCTGCTGCTGTTCTACGAGTGCTCCGAGAACCCCATGACTGAGACTTTCCATCCCACCATCATGGGCGAAAGCGTGTATGGAGACATCAGCGAGGCCCTGGACCACCTCCGCCACAAGATCATCTGCACTCGGAACCCAGAGGAGATCAGGGGTGGGGGGCTCCTAAAGTACTGTCACCTCCTGGTGAGGGGTTTCCGGGCCGCATCAGAGTCTGAGATGAAGTCCCTACAGCGCTACATGTGCTCACGCTTCTTCATTGACTTCTCTGACATTGGTGAGCAGCAGCGCAAGCTGGAGTCCTACCTCCAGAACCACTTTGTTGGTCTGGAAGATCGCAAGTATGACTACCTGATGACACTGCACGGAGTGGTCAACGAGAGCACGGTGTGCCTGATGGGTCACGAGAGGCGGCAGACCCTTGGGCTCATTGCCATGCTGGCGGTGCGTGTGCTCGCTGAGCAGAACGTCATCCCCAACGTGGCCAATGTCACTTGTTACTACCAGCCTGCTCCCTATGTGGCAGATGGCAACTTCAGTAACTACTACATCGCACAGGTACAGCCAGTGTTTGCCTGCCAGCAGCCTGCATACTCCACCTGGCTGCAGTGCAACTGAGTCACAGAGAGGAGGAGGGCAAGTCTGACTTGGGCGCAAGTCAGACTTGCTTGGGTGTAGTAGAGCTGACAAGAAAAAGGAGTTTATTGTTTTGCATCAAAGCTTCTTTTTTAAATTCATACATTGAGTATGACTGACACACCAAGAACAGCTGCCTTTCACTTTCAGTGCACGTCCTCAGGCTTGGAAAAGACTGATGTGGGCTCTGATGGAGCCTGATGCAGATTGGTCTAGTTCAGGAGCTGCCAAACTCTCAGTAAGACCAACCTGATCTGCCACCAGCTGTTTTGCCGCCTGAAGGTGACTGCTCCTCCAGCACAGCTTTCAGGGATGATTTGCTAAGTGCACACACACCAACACAGACACACATACATGTACAGATGTGTCTGCAGGACTCCAGAAACCTGTTTTATACCAACCGCGCCAAGAGGAGGAACCTCCACCCCGCATTTGGATAAGAATGAGTTTGTTTACACACCAAAGATATTTTTGGGGCTCGTTTCTAACCTTAAAAAGCCAGTTTTGATGGGGAGGAAAAAACACAACAGGTTTTTGTGATATCTATTTGTGCTCGTGAGCATCTGTATAAGTGCCTATCGCCACCGTCGGTTTGAGAGAACAGCCAGGAGGCCGTGTCACCCACTCTGCTGTCAGACATAAAAACAGTAGCACCCCAAAGGCTTGTGAATGTACACGTAAAACCGTGCTCAGCGGGATGGAAAACGTCTGTTTGATAGTTATGTTTACATTGTTTAAGTGATTCTGTGATCAATTAAGCTGTTATGTTCTCAGAGTGATGTCCTGTTTGGGTCCTGTTGTAGCTGTTATAAGAGGGGTTGGATACGCTTTTCTGATCATCCGCCACAAAGAAACCTAAACAGGATATTTCCTGTGTAGTTTGTGCAGCGGTGCTTCTCTCTTTCTCATCCAACACAAGCAGATAAGAGTCAGAGGGAGTACCTGCTGTGTGTGGTCCTCCCATAGTAGAAGGATATGTGCAGGCAGACACCCCAGATGGTGAGACACTGTTTGCTGTCGCACCCTGGCAGGGAATTCCTCAGCCGCCGCTGAAGAGCTTGAACTTAGCTGAGGTTCGATCTGTGCACGTTTCCTTAAAGGTTTGCAAAAGACGCTGCCAAAGGTTTTGGCGCCCCGGCAGAAAAACACAGCTTTAATGAGGTCATTTCCAGACACACATTTTCTAATGATAAAAAGGACAGACGGAGGGAGAAAAGAAGCAGAGGGAAAAGAAAAGTGGCTGAAAGCCACAGCGCGATCAGTCTGGAGAGATGGGTGCAGCTGGTGATGGGGTTTATCTCTTCTGGGCTAGAAGAAGTTTTGGTTGCAGCTTCATCTTTTTGACTGCAACTCTAAAAATAATCAGAATTATCTCTCTGTTTTCATTGTAAAGAAAAAAAATAGAGTGGGGTCTATAGAAAACTGCATTTACACTCACCAGCTGCAGGAGACTTCAAGCTGCTACTTGTGCTTGACGGGTCTGGTAGCTTCAACGGTGCTCATTCGTGGGTTTTTTCATGATTAATTCCACTTTTGAAAATCTGTGTATATATATTTTTTGCTCTGCGTTGCGGCTTCTCCAGACGGCATTCAAAACAAGAAACCTTTTTTTTTAAGCATAAAAGTTGCAGATTTAGCCCCATGACTAGCATTCCGCTAAAAGAGCAACAAAAAAAAGAAAAGAAAACTGTGGCTGAGTTGCTTTTTTCTCTCATTTGGAGTTCATCTCAGTGGTTTTCCTCTCTGACTGACTTTCCGGAGATTGTGATGTACCGTCAGTCTCAATGAAGTTCTAACAGCTAGAGCTTTTCTGCCTGTCAAACTAGTGATCGTGCCTGTCAGTTAGAGATTGTGGATTACTTAATCGTCTTGCGCATCTGTCTTTTACAATTCACAATTTGAAAATGATCCTTGTTGTAAATGTCTTTTTTATGATTGTTATTTTTATAAATACAACAGAAGCTGCAGCTGTTGCAGCTCTTCTAACTCTGTGATCGGGCTGCAGAGGAGATGTTCTCAGTAGCTTTTTTTGCTATGTTATGTGTCCAAATGGGTCAAAAGGTTAAAGATGTTTTTACCTCAATAAAATATCTGAAAACCATTTCATACAATGTGCCATTATTCAATTATTAAAACTTCTGGGATTTGCTCTAGACTGCACTAGCTGGATTTTTGTCAATGTCAGGCCCGAACTGCCCAGCCCGTCCAGAACTGACGCACTGGTGCCAGAAAGAGCTGTTGGTGCCCACTCAAAAAAAAAAAAGACTTTGATGTTTTTGCAGCGTGAATATCTTTGCCTGCTCATCAAATTCTCTGTGGCCCCTGGCCTTGGCCTCCATCCGCCGACCACAACAGAGTGGACTGCCACCGAGTCACATGACCATCTGTCCCACTTACAAAGGGAAATGAAGTTGAAAACACCCACACAATGGGTAAGGCAGTCCCTGTGTGACATGCAGTTATATATAGCAGTGATAAGGACAAAATTGCTTTCACCTAAGCTCATTAGTGGCTCATTAATCTGAGATGATCTGCAGAACCAGAGTCTGACCGCTGTGCGCATTTAGACCCAAATGCAAAAGTACCGGATTTAACAGGGAAGTGGTTCTGAAACACACGCCGTGAACTCCTCACAGGAACCCACATCCAGTAACAGTCGGGTCACAGTTGGGGGTTGAGCACTGGACGAGCGTTCACCCCTCACATCCACATGGAGTCTCATTCATTTGGTGGTGGTTTGAAGCTCTTCTATTGTCTGTCAAACATGTGAGTATGATTTAACAACAAAGTAGAAAAATGTGAAACAGCCCTTTTAAAAAAAAACGACCACAGCTCTGAACTCATTCACCCCCCCTCCCCCCATCCTAAGAACATGTCTTATTGTTGAGAAGGTTCATCCTTCAAAACGCATCAAGAATTCTTCTTCACTGTAATGCCCTGCAGTTCTCCGCCTGCTTTGAGATTTCCATGACCAAGCATGTCAGGAGTCGGGTTCTTTGGGTTTCTACAGATGAGGTAAATGCTTTTACACTGAAGTTCCCGTGACAGCTCATGCTTTTGGAGCAGCAAATGTGAATGTTTTGATTAAACTCAGATACTCTTTTGAACTCACTGTTCAACTGAACAGCTTCTCCCGACTGCCCACAACCAAAAGGTGAGCAGGATGTTTTTCTGTTAGGAAAAAGAAAAAAGTAGTGTTGCTCTCATAGTTTTTTCAGTTGTAAACAACTCAAAGTATGAAGTAATTTTTGTATTTCTAATTTTAGCTGTAGTTAAACTGGCGCTTCTTTTCTTCTTTACAGAGAGATAACAAATCATCAGCTGCTTATCAGTAAAGATATGATTTATATGTATGTTATTAATTCTAAAATCATCAAAGTTTTGCATCATCACTTGATAGTGTTGCCCTTCAAATTATATTTATATCACTTTTGTCTCACTCCTCTAACTGATGCTAGTTTCAGTTTCATTTCAAGCAGAAGTCTACTTAATCTCATTTTAAGAGCCAGCCTCATTTGTGGTTTTCTTTTCAGAAGTCAGACTAATGTGTAGGCGCCAAAGAACTGAAATCTCTATTCCTTAATTTGAGATGCAGCATCAAAGTGCACTCCTTCTAATTTAAGAGGGAGCTTTAGTTGAAAGCCTTGAAAACGTCTTGCCTGAGAGGATGCAGTAGCCGCAGGAAAGCAGAGCGAATCCACTCTGCTACTGGATCCTTTTCTATATTTCCCGTCACTCTTCTGCAGGTCCTTGACTTTTTAGGTCACCTGGTCTCCTAAGACTTTTCCACTGCAGAGTGGCTGCATGGTATTCCTGACAGTTTTTCTTTTCCATTTTCTGTGAAGAATTTTTTCCAGATGAAAGTTTTTATGGAATGAGTGGGAGCCGTTAGGAGGCCGCCTTCATCAAACTCACTGTAAAGTTCTGTCGGTCCGCCGGTGAGGAGCAGTGACGGCAAGCCAAGAGGGAGCTCTGTTTCAGTTTACGCTGCAACCCGGGCTCTGAAAAGTCAAAATATGGAAACCTTTTAACAACGCAGTTTTAAAGGAATCACACACAATCACCACCCAAGTATGCACACATAATTGTAAATGATGTGTATCTAAACACCTGTCTAATCTCAGAGGAGCACCTGTGCTGCCATGGGGCGAGGTCTGTGTTCCCATATTTTGTAGTTCCTTGAAGCTCCACTAGGGGCTGAGAAGTCCATGGACTTCTCCGTGAAAACCAATCCCTCACATTTCTTTTTTGAATTAGAAGCAGAGACCAAATATTGCAGTTCCTCAAAAGACCACTAGAACTGTTTTTAACAGAGAGCAATGATTTTGTGATCTCAATGTTGAAAAGTTGATAAAACAAAACTTTTTTTCTATGCTAACTATAGGCTGGAGGGGGCTCTTAAGAAATCAAGTATTTTTAATTTGGTTAAAACCTGATTTCAGGCAGCGTTTTGGCATATTTCATGTTTTTGCTGGACAAACAGAGCTATAACAAAGCTTTAGTTTGCGTTTGCCAATCGTCTTGGAAGGTTGTTGAATCAAAATCAAAATTCCCATCCTGCTTCCTGCTTCATTTTTGCAATTCAGAATCCTTTGAGTGATGTCACAGATCATGTATGTATATTTATGGTTAGCACATAAAAAATGAAGCACAACAAAAGGAGACACACAGTGAAATTGAGATTCTCAAAGCCTTTTTAAACAAATTAATTTTCTGAGATGCTAAATTGGTTTAGTGGTTGATGTCTTCGCCTCAAATCCCAGCGGTGTCCTTACTGTGTGGACTTTACATGTTCTCCTCGTGGATGCATGGGTTTTACCGGTCCCCAGTCCAAAAACAAGCTTCTTAACCCTTGTGCTATCTTAGATTTACTTTGACGTGTTCTCCCTACCATGACAAAGGTGGATAAAGGTGGAAAGATTTCATGTAATCCATGGACACCAGTGAAGATCACAAGTGTGGCCCTGCAATAGACTAGCGACGTATTCAGGGTGTCCCCCACTTTCCCCCAGCAGTCCCTGGGTTGGCTCCAGAAAACCTCATGACCCTGAAAGGCAGTCAGTGGGTTCTGGTGATGGATGGATGGAGATTTAGCATCTCCATCCATCCATCACCAGAACCCGCTGACTGCCTGACTTGATTCAAATTACAATCAAGGCTGCTTCCTATGAGAAGAGCATAGACATCTGCTGCTCCTTTCTAACGATATTAGGCTGTGACCAACCAGCACCTTGATTATTCTGTACGTAAACATTCAAAATACAAACTGAGAGTTTCGAATTTAACTTGATTTGTTAAAAGTAATTTAAAAAAACATTTTAAATATGAGATGCACTTATAGAAACCCTAAGCACTGTTCTTGTATGCTATTTACCAACATGAGCAAGGTCAAGGCTGCTTTGTATGTTGCAGATTTTGAGCATTAAACACAAAAACTGACAATTAGTTGCATCAATTCTTTATTCCGGTAAATAACAAATGTACTAAATAAAAAGAATAAGAGCACATTTGATTGTTTTCCTTTGTCTAGACTGTGACTGAACCAAAATGTCCAGTATGTTGCATTCGGAGCAAATGTAAGGCATCATTTAGGGGGGAAAAGGAGACAGATGAAAAGCAATAAGTCAGTGGAAGGGATTTTCAGCTGATGGTCGTTGTTCCTGATGCTTGGAGATTTATTGCTAGATGTAAAACTCCACCTGAGCTGATAGCATCGGGGAGAAAATGAGGAGCAGAATCAGCTTAATGGAGCAGAAACAGCTGCACAGTTATCAACGGGGGAGGAGTCACACTTTGAGGACAAAAAAGAGAAACCATTTGTGTGTTTGTTTGTGTGTTGATACAAGGAGAAGGTGACAGAATGCAGGTAGGGGAGGAGATCCTCTCGTCTCAGAAGATTAACTTCATCTGGGTTAGCAGGTTTATATTATATAATTCCCTGGACAGATGACTGACCTGAGTCTGAATCCTCCCTATCCATGTCAGGTAAACACCTTTTTACACACCATTCATAGGCAGTAGTACATGTTAACCTTCACAGCTCAATCAAGACAGACGTGTTCAAAACCTGGAACTGTAAGTAAAAGCAAAACAATTACAATTACTCGTAACGGTGCAGATTAAAATGTCCATAAAAAAGCAAAAGCAACTTCATTAGGAACTCTAGAAGGTTTGGATCATTTTGAATCCAATAAAGGAAGGTTTCAAAAATTAGAAATGAAGGAAAAACATTTTATAATGACAGATCTTGATGAGGCTTTACATTATCCAGTCTGTGCCGACAGAAACATTAAAGCAACTGTCTGACCGGAAGCAGTTTAAAGAGAAGTGAATCAGAGTGATAAAGGCTGGAGCACATGGCAGCGGTGTGGTTTGTTGACAACGTGTAGTTGTCGCCTCACCTATCCATCATGCGGAGCAGCAGTGTGTGGGCAGCCTCTGGTAACTGCTACTGACAGGTGAGCATTAAGTGTCTGGCTCTCACTCCGCCTGAGTAAACAATCATGAGACCTTATCAGCACAGTGGTGCAGTTACAAACGCAGGCTTCACAGCACTGCATGTTTGTGTGTTTGGAAATGCCTTCAGTGATTTTATTTTGGTAAACTTTAAGGGGAAAATACCACCTTTTAGATTTATATACCAACATGAAATATTCATTTCTTGCATGTCTTTGTCATTTTCTGCAGCACTGTGGAGAAATTCAGTCTATTCTTCCTAAAGACTCGCTTTAATCATCTTTTGAACTATTTTGAAAGTGTTCCCAGTGATCTTGTAATTATGATTATGCAGGTTTTAGGCTAAATCAAAAACCTTTGTTGTTTTTTTAGCACATAGTTTCTGCAGAGCGGCAGGATTTCATTCGAAATTTGCCTTTAAATTGTGGGAGGGACTATTGGCACGGAGCAACACCCCCCCCCCCCCCCTTCACAGCACCCATCTATTTACACTTCCAGCTCAGATGAGGAAAACAGAAGACGTACATGGATCTATTTGTCTGCAAGTGGATGCATCAGAATGGAGTGGAGCAGGGAGCTTATGGCCTCCCCATTGTATTTTCTGCATTAGAAATACGAGTATTTCTAAATAAATATAGAAATACTCTTTTCCAACTGCATTTTCTCAGACAGTTTTCTGATTCACAAACAATTTGAATAAAGAAATACTCAGAAAGGCAAATTTGAGCCCAATTTTCATTATATATGTCCATCAGCAAAAAATGCCACAAGAACAATTTAAAAAAAACATTTTCATCGGAGTGGGTCTTTAAAATCTTGTTTCCCTTCACTACAGTGTTTGTGCACTTGCTGAGCTCCTGTTATAAATGGAAGTGACTCTGGCAAAAGATGGCTTTCTGCATCTTTTATTTTGAAAGGTTTCATGTTGCTTTGGCTTTCCCACATCGTCAATTCACCTTTATTCATAAATTATTGTATTAAGATCTTACTGTATCTCCAGTTCACCGAGCCTTGAAGTAATCTCCTTCAAATTTTTCAAGTGTTTGTCTTGCAATCTTCCTCCCGCCCTGCCTTCAACCCACAGTCCTAGACCTTCAACTAACCATCATCTTCTCCATCTGCACAACAAATGTCCAGAATTTCCAGGGTCTTAAATGATCTTATCTGCAGTTGTGTCAAAGCTGTGGCTGTTGTCTGGATCCAGCCCCAAAGACTTCTATACCCTAATAAGGATCCTACATTCTAAATAACAGAGTAACTTAATACTTTGTGCTTTTGATTAAAAGACCAAAGGAGGCACTTTACACATCAGTGTCTTAACAGGTCTAAAAGAAAGTCCAAAATGAAGCAAAAGAGAATAGTTTCCCCATACAGTACAATGTTTGCGTCGGTCCAAACAAAGTTATTAAATGAAAGATCGACATGCTCACATCTGATTATTGTCCATGTAGAGGGAGTTTTCCTTTCCATTGTTGCCTTTTCTTGCGTAATTTGGAGGGGTTGCATTTACAGCCCTCAACAGAATTAATTGGTCACTTATCTAAACTGTTGTTTTGGATTTGAGAATATAGATTTAAGAATTGCACTGAAATAAATTACAATTCCGATTTTTGCAACTGGATAGGTCAGTTGGTTACGTGCGGGACTGGTACATAGGAAATCAGGATTCAATTCCCAGGGGGCATGATGAGCTTCATCCATTGTGGGTTCCCCTGTGCCTGTCCCCAGCCCAGATAAATACAGGGTTGTGTCAGGGAGGGCATCTGGTGTACTAATCTCTACCAAACCACCTATCACTAAAAAAATCAGTGAAAGC
Organism: Oryzias latipes; assembly: GCF_053564925.1. Taxonomy (NCBI): domain Eukaryota; kingdom Metazoa; phylum Chordata; class Actinopteri; order Beloniformes; family Adrianichthyidae; genus Oryzias; species Oryzias latipes. Next base: position 5,677,199 of record NC_136252.1, on the reverse strand, counting down.
TGATTGGTTGTGAAGGGATAAGGTGAAACGTGAATAAGAACTAGGTTTGATGGTTTTTGTATTTTTATGTAGCGGTTTAAGACAACCAAGATCGCAAATTAGAACTATGTAAATAAAGTGAATTTTACGTAATTTAATTGATTTCAAAGCCATGTGGTAATAATACAACAAAAACACTGCATTCAGAGTATTTATTTCACAGAAACCAATGTTATTTAGTCTCAAACTAAAACACTCTTAATACTATTCTGATGTCAGCACTCAGTCTATCTAATGCATGATGTTATGGATAAAAGTGGTGAACTGGAGTTCTCGTCCACACCACCATGATGTTTGTGTGGTGGAACTTGTCATGCGAGGCTTCAGTTTAAACAGATGTGGCTCTGGGCTGTCATGGTATGGATCGAAACATCACAGTTAGGATATTAAATGTATATTAAACTCTTCGATTTTGAAGACAGTTTGTTCGGTCTAACTGCCAACGGCGCAGACTGTGTTGCTTTGACTTGTCAAGATTGTTTTTTTTTGCCTAAAACACCCGTCTTTGCTTTAAATGTACCAGCAGCTCCATATGAAAATACATTCTTCTCACCACTAATAATACTTTTATAATGAGATAGTCCCACACTTCGCTGAAACTTCCAAAACAGTCCGATAAAACACAGTTTTTCTGAACTATGTTGTTGATTTGAGTGATCAGCATTTGTCAGTCAAACCACCGTTCTCTTTTCCATCGGCTTCACAAAAAAAGGGTTTGTCTTCCAAGCTATCAGAGCAAGTCTCAGAATAGTTTTGTATTTATGTACAAAAGGAGAAATCATCTGAATCTTATTCATACAGTTTATGATGCGATAAAGTGAATCTTGTACAACAAACAATCTGGACAATTCTTCTCACAGAGACAAATGAGCCATTTTGGGCTTGGTGAAGTAATGGGACCCAGATGGCAAAGCTGATGTAAAATCTAGGTAATTTCATGCATTGGCACTGTGAAAAGCCTTTGCAAGTCTTGTTTGAATTGGAGTAGACTGTTGCAAACCTAAGCCAGATAAGCCAATATTGTGTCTCCTCTACCAGATGATCCCTTTAAACTCACATCATTTCCTTAAAAATAAGTTTTTTTTTACCCTCAAATTAAATCCTCTTGGTAGGAGAGGAGTCTTTAGTGCGGTATAGGGAAACGCTGAGAACTCCCAGGAAGAGATTGAGATTTTCTTTAAAAACTCCACCATGCATTTTGATGAAGTTGGCTGAGCATGAGATCTGATTTAATTAGTGCTACTTAATTTGATATTCACATGCAGGCCCTGACAAATGCAACAAGTCGTTCTCTCTTTGGAACACACACCCATGCACACAAGCCTAAGGGCAAACTCCCCCCAATCCCGACTCTTCCTTTCCCTGCGGTGACTGTCTTAATCAGGACTTGTTGTCATGAAACCTGTCTGGTCCTGAAGGTTTTTTTTGCACATCCTAGAACCAAACTAAAATCCAAATGTAAATTAATGACAATGGAATCGACCATCTATTTGACCAAGGGGCCCTGATTGAGACCAAGAGCTGTATCTTGACAATCTATATTTCACATATGGATCACAAGTGATGCAAAACAATCTACTCAATCAAGATTAGATCAACTTTATTGCAGATGCTTTGTCCTTAATACAAAAAGATACAAAAGACACACATGAACCCACAAAAAGAGACAGATTGTAATCCGCTCAGTAAACAGTCATACCAATGTTTCCACAGCTGTGATATACATTGTGTAGCACTATGTGCAATGTTAGTAAGCAAGAAAGCAATTATATTTACAGAAGCATTCAGGCAACACATAAATTTATACATTTGATTTCCTCAAACAGCCTGCAGTGTGCTGACTCAAGAGGACACATACAGTTCCCTAGCACTGATCCCTCTGGGCCTTCTTAACAAAAGTCTAAAAGCACCATTGGGAAATATCGAAGCAATAAAACACTGGAGGCTATTTGTCCATTGTGCTATCTTAGATGACCCCACTCTTTCATTGACGTGTTCTCCCTACCATGACAAAGGTGGAAAAAGGTGGAAAGATTTCATGTAATCCATGGACACCAGTGAGGTTCACAAATGATAGAAGAAAAAAGGTTAAGCACTGTCTAGTGGGTCAAGATGACCCAACTCCCAATGTTAAAGTGCCTAGAATAGCACAAGGGTTAAATTGATCATGTGCTGCAAAAATAATCAACATTTTTTAAGTTGAATCCAGATGATAATATAACCCAAATGAAGACATCCTACAACTTTTATCCCCAGAATGCTGAAATGAATAATAATATGTAGTGATATCATGGTGTTGCTGTGAGAATTATGCCGTTTAGTTCAGTTTTTAGGTGTTTTTGGTCATATTCTGTCCTGCCAGTCACTCTAGGTTCATGTTTATCATCCACAGCTGTCTTCATTTCTGTTTATTGTCTTCAGTGAGTAGAAGTGTCTGCTTTTCAGTACTACCTTGTCAGGTCAACCGCCTTATCTGCTTTTTTCTTCTTCACAGTTTAGATTATTTATTAAAGGTTTATGTCGATCGTTTTTAGGTCTTAAAAACATTAAAAACAAAATCATACAACTCATCACTGGAATTACTCCACAATATTTACCATTTTCCTAATTCTGTGCAACATCAACCGTGAAGATCCTCCAAAAGACCTCAACAGATTCATAAACAAATGATCTATTGTTTATTAATGATCTCAAAAGTGCAGTTGTTTTACTGCCAGCTACCTGCTGTCTTTATGTTAAATACTGACACCAACTAAATGACAGGCAGACGTAAAAAATACATTTTTTATGGAAAATAAAGATACGAATGAATGAATGAATAAAGATACGTTATAAAGTGTCTACAATAGTTAATGAATACTGTAATGATTAATAATAGTAATCCAGTAATCCAACAGTGGCCGAGCCTGGTCGGGCCATGTTTACAACACCCCTTGTGGGCCCCCCTTTTTCCCCGGTAATTTATCAACTTCTTCAAACCCTGTGGACCGTGAAAGGAGCTGGTTAGTGCTGTTCAAGTGATAAGTGTGCGCTCCTCACGTGCAGCCTGAATGTTGTAAATTAGGAAATTGGACAACGATAGAGTAGTTTGTGTTGGTGTCCTATGGGCTCTTACGTCTGATTCACACCCCCCCCTACTTCCAGCATTTGTACGCTGTTAATATGGAGCCAATACTCACATCTAACTAATGACCAGAGTGTGGCAAAAAGGCATCGTATGACTGCAACACCTGTATGTCATAAATGCATGGAACTTGTGTTATCCTTGCAAACACTTTACGATACACTTACCTCACGCATGACAATAGCATGTTCCATTTTCATGACCTCCCTTAAGGTGGCCGCACGAGCCTCAAAGGAACTGCAAGACACACTTACACCCCTTTAAGATGTGGCTGCTCATTTCTACAGCACTCCATGGGCCAGGAAACCCCACACCACCCGGACAAGTCAACCCCCCCGTAAGGGGGTGTTTGTGACTAAAGCTTAAAACTGGACCTGTGTTTTAGATGTAATTTAGATTTTGCTAATTTTTTATGCTTTATTTTAAATGTGTTGTATATTTCTCATTTGAGTACACAATTGTGACTCCCTATTGAAATCCAGGCCATAAAAAAAGAACATTTTCAGACACCCTTGAGTTAGCTGAGAAAAACTGGACTTACAAGTCCATGTGTTTCCACAACATCTTCCTCTGTTATCATGAATAAATCTTCATGCGTGAAGAATCTCATTCTTGGAACGCTCTCTTCCTGCTGTGCTGCAGAAAATTGCAGGATATCCTAAAGATGTTTCTTCAGATAAATGATGGTCAATCTGTTTTAAAAGATCTTTAAGAAGTTTCTGTGCTTTAAATATTCCCCAAAACTGCAGAATCCTCACAGCGCAAGAGTGATTAAAAAACACATAGAAGTATCTTTGGAGGTTTGTCTACCAACAAACAGGAAACAAGATGCTGCAGATTGAGCCTTTCTTTAACAAGCTTTACAACATCTAGGCCATGCCACCAAAATAACAAGGCATTCTTAAAAATATAAGTTTATTGAAAATCTCAACACTCCAATTAGATTTTAGGAGAGTGACTCAATGGGATAAAGTTAAACTACAATTTGCTTTGATTTGATCTATTCCATATGCTTTTTTAAGTGCCATTTTTTGCTATGTTGACCAAATTTGAGTCTAAAACTACAACTATTTTTATTTCCCAGCTCGTTTAGCAGGACAGAAGTTTGAAAGTTTTCCGTCTGCCCGCCATTCTTCTCCTGGAAATCATAATAACCACATGTAGGCCTCTTTTTCTGGAAACCACGAGCAGGTGGATTTATGTTCAAAGTAAGAAGACTCCATGCCGTTACGGACATCAAGTTAGGTGGAAAAAGAGGTTTAAATCCTGTTATGAGATTTACAGACAACCAGTTTAAAGGTACAGAAGAAAAAACAGCAAAAAGCTGTTTGCAGTGATGTTTTCTGGCAATTAGGTTAATAAAGCATGAAAACAGAACAGGAATGGTCCCAGTCCAGAACTTAGACCACCCCATAACTAAAAAAACAATGCTTACTTGTAGAAAGCATGTGGATTTATTTTTATTGGTTAATACCTTTTCCTCCAGCCTAATAGTTGTTGTCACTGAAACACTATTTCACATTTTCTAAAGGAATTTAAAAATTGACTGCCTTCTCAGTAGTTTACCTTTACTTCTGATTTTTTTTTAATTCTCCATATTGTGAAGAATGGCACAATATGAACATCTACTCAAATTTGATTTGATTTGATTTATTGATTTGTTTCAAGAATTGTAGTCAAAGCAATAAAGAATTTACACAGATTTGTCAAACTCATTGAATAAATGATCAAATGCAAGGATTAAAAAACAGAAAATAAAATAAAAAAAGACACTTAAATCACATATGCTTGATTAAAAACAGTGATCATTAACTAAAGTCAAGTAGAGCTTAATTTAGTGCTTGAAAAGGAATGGAAAGAAGCGAGTTTATATAACCCCACCCTTACTGAGTTAATTGATTTTATAGTTTTACATAGTTTTTGTAATCCAGTTCTGATAAGATAGATTCTTTTCAAGTGACAAAATCCAGTGCTTATTAATGATTGATTATTTTCAGAAGGATGTCAGAAGGATCTGTGAGAAAAATTTTTAGATACCTGCAGTGTTTTGGTCCTATTGGACAAAACAAAACCCAGCAGCTCATGTAAATCTCCAAACTCTTCACTTGATCTAAAGGAGCTTCTTCGCTTCTCATCTTCTGTCAGCCATCACTGTGTGTGAGACTGAGGCAGCATTGATGAGCAGGCGCTGTGGGACCTCTGAGGGGTCACCGGGGTCAGTCTGAGGATGTGCTCTCTTTGCACAGGAAAGTCACGAATCTGTCGAGCTGCGCTACAAAGAGCTGCAACTAGATAAAAAGAAGCATGTCTGCTTCAGGATGCTGCTGTTATGGAAGATATGCTAATATTAGTGCAAAGTGCAGAAACTTGTTTGCTTAAGAAATTAAATGATTTTCAGTTCAGACTTTAGGGCTATATTTTTTGCTCAGGGTTTCACAGAGACACAGAGAAAGGCTATTCCACGTGCAACATTGAAGCGAACAGCTTTGTGTGTACGTGCGATTTTCGACACTCTACTAGAATACTTATCTATTCCTCTGAGAGAACAGTAATTCATTGTCTGACAGCTGTTTTCTTTTCTGTGAGCCCTCTTTGACTGAATGTGTATGCCTAATACGGAGCCAGCTGGAGGTTTCTCAGAAAAAGGAAAACGGAAAGCCTACCAAGCCCATCACTGACATATTTACCAACAAAGTTAAAAAACCCAAACTGTCACTGAATCTGACATCCACCATCGACTCTTCCAGCCACTTTGCACCTAACAGATTTTGTAGGCTCACAGTTGATGTGTCCTTTTCATCCTTAACAGGAGACTGTGTTAGTTTCCTGTAATCCTCACAAATACTTCTTGCTGCCATCTAATTCAACAGCTTTCAGAGATCAGAGTCTTTTTGACTTTTGCCTTTTATTGACTAATGTTATCCTTTTATTAGGTAAATATATGTTAAAAATATATTCACCCTTACATAAAATTTGGCTGATTTTTTTTAATTTTCCTCTATACCCAAACAGGGATGTAACAATTAATTCACGATTTATTTAGCTTACTTTCCTACAACCCAACCAGATTAACCTGTCTGAGGCAAGTTGTTCAACTAATCAATCTATGCCATTCTATACCAATCTGTACCATTTTATAATGGTATGGATTTCCAACAAAGTATGTTCATTCATTCATTCATTCATTCATTCATTCATCTTCTTCCGTTTATTGCCTTTCGGGGTCAAGGGGCTGCCGGGAGCCAATCCCGGCCCCTTGTGGGCAAAGGCAGGGGACACCCTGGACAGGTCGCAAGTCTGTTGCAGATTAATAAAGTATATCTTATTTGCTGAACACCATTTGGATTGAGACATGGTAGGTTTATTTCTCTGTAATGTAAAAACGACCAAGTGCATCACAGCGGACAACACACATGTGATGACAATCAGTCCATCATTCCAGTCCAATGTGTGGAAACACTTTGAATTTAGAAAAGACATGTGACCAAACAGTGTGCTAGAATGTTCTAAGAATGTTCCCTTTGGATTACTTGGATGTGGAAAAACAACAGTGGGCTGCACTTTAGGAAACTAAAATGTAAATGGATTTGACATTCATTCTTGTTTCTTTTTACACATATTTAATTTTTACAATTAATTATCTTGAAAAAAATCCAAAGAATCTGGAAAACTTCACCTGCACTGTTCAGATCAATTTTAGGTCCATGGATTGGATCATTCAAAATGAATTAATATTGCCTATGAATTGTATCAGCAACCGCCACTTATGATATGAAACGAATCGTTCTGTCATTTTAACGTTCGCTCGTTAAAATGAATCATTCTCCCATAACTAAAGTGTTTCAAATTAGTCTCAGATTTTATCTGGAGTTACGACGCTTGCAGCCAAATTCTTATTCAGACGTTACAAGTGAATTTATCAACAAGTTTCTGCATTTTTCTAATAACACGTGCACAGACCTTCACACAAGTTTGAAAATCTGAGCAATTGTGGCAGCTGGTCTTATTGATGTTCTCTGAACCTATCAGTCATTCCTGTATTCAGTCTGCAATTGCTGCCAATTAGTAGTCTAATGTTACATGTTTTATATATATATATATACATACATACGTCCTTTGGTTCAAATACAGAGCAAAGATGACCACTCTTTTCTAACTAACTGCAGTATCTTGTGACCAGTACTGTTTTTAAATGAAAGGGTTTGACTGCTGAACAGTCCTGCTAAGATCAAGCTGAGGGAAGAGCTCCAGCCTGCTCCACTCTGAGTGCCAGCTCCTTTAATGAGACTTGAGCAGAACCTGTTTTACAATCATTTTCCCTTTCATTTCCTGTCTAGTTGACCCAAACCCCTCTGGAGAGTGGCTTGTTTTATTTCCAGCCCACGGTTAGGACACCACCTCTGCCCTTCATTTGTAGACAGGATGTTTAACCAGGCCACCTGCAGGGTCGAATGGAAGGTGGGCCCTGGGGTGATTCTTCCCAGATGTTGCAACACCAGTGCGCTTGAATCTGTGTTGACTGACATAAAAATGGCACTCCATTACCCCATCAGGCTCGTTACTAATTTTGTTTCATGAAAATCCTACTTCATGTGTTTGGAGGAACTAAAACTCTGTGTTAAGAAAAACTAAGATGACCAGAGACAAATGAGGATGTGTGGGTGAGAGCAGTTGAGTGACAAAAATTCTTTAAATTAGATACAAAGTTACGCAGTTTAGTAATTAATCCTTATATCAATGACCTGGTCTTCCAGCAAACTGTCATGCTTTCTAGGTGCTAATAACAGGTGGGTTTTCTCTGGTTGTTCACACAGTTCCCCTCTTTCCATGTGCAGTCCCTGCAGCAGAGGAATTACAACTGAAAAGCCTGCACTTTAAACATCCTTTAAAGTGACGTCTTTTAAAGACGTCACTTTAAAGGTTTGGACTGCCAGGCGCTTCTTTTTAAATGTTTTATTGAGTAAATGTACCAATTTTCAGCATACCTCTACCCTCAAGTGCTCATTAAAGCTAAAATTACACCAGTTAAAGGTTTATAAACCGCTCTATCACAGCAGCTTAACGGTTCGACAGCCGCTGCTGCTCCCCTGGACAAGCCTCTGTGCGCTGGTGATGATCCAAAACACCTGAGCCACAGCTATACTTAGCTGGGAGGAAGATAACAGTCATTATCAACTTCTGAATTGTCAAACCTGTACAAGCAGAATCCCCTGCAAACTGTATACAGCTGCCCCGGTGCTGGTAAGTACAACCCTTCTGCAGTGCAACAAGTTTACATCTCCAATGGCAGATGCTTCATACGCTGCATGTCTGTGGCAACAGATGATCTACGAGCAGGAAAAGACTGTCAGGTTTGAGTGTGGGGTGGATGTCAGAGAAATGCACACTTCAAACACAGTGAAACTTTCAAATGCAGTTTGCTTGCCCTCCAATTTTATGACATGAAAAAAAATAAAATTATTGTTTTTTTCTATTTAGGGTAAAAACATCTCAGTTGCTAGCTCAGTTGCTAAACATGGTTTAATGTATTTAGATATTTGTTGACCACTGCCATTCTTCTGGTCAACACTGGTGTTTTGATGCCATCATTTAGCAGATTCAGTGATGGACTGGGTTTGATTGGGTGGAGAATGCAGATGCAGTCCATCTTAACTTAGTTTGCGTTGCTTTCACAGCTGATTTCTGACTCTGCTGCCTGAACATTGTCATGAAGTTTCAACAACCGCTTGTCTGCTCAGTACATTCTCCAGCAAGATTAATCTCTTTCCCAACCTCATTTGGTCAACACCATGTGTCATGGGGGACAGGGAAACTGTCAGGATTCGGCCCCACCTCTTCCTGCAGAAATTGGTAGATGCATATCACCTGTGCACATTCAAGACACATGTGCTCCAGTCTCATTACCTGATAGTGGTCAGTAATCCTCTGTTACCCAGTTCTGCCTGTTTTCTGCCTCCTTTTGACCCAGACTCGCATCTTGAACCTTCGGACCTGCCTTTCGCCCTCTGGTATAGGTGTGAGTCATCTCCGACTCACACCTTTGTCTTTTGGTTTTCCTCTCTACCTGCCATTCCTCCTTCTTATTTTTCTTCTTTGTAGCATTTTTTGGCGGTTGGCATACAACTGAAGGGTGCATTACCGCTACCACCTGATCTGGAGTATGGGTCGAGGGCTTTATCCTACCTTTTCTGGATTTCTCCACCTCTGAGAAATGCTCTTGGACCCCTTGTACTGCCTGGAGAACTTTGTGACTTATCTATCAAATAAACTGCCACCCTGAATCATTGAACCTTTCCTCATCAAAATCATAAACAGAAAATGGAGATCTATTTCAGAATTTGACTTCTCCTGCAGTTACACAAACACCATGACAGCAGATTGATATGACGTCTGTTTTTACACTTGAGTGAACCAAGATTTCTGGAAAACATAGATGCCCCTTTGTGGGTGGTATTGCCATGAAGAAACATAAACAGTATTAGGGCTGCACGATGTGAGGAAAACTCGCGATTTGCAATATTAATGATCAATGTTGTGATGACAATATAACTTGCGGCACATGAACAAATAGCAAAACAACCAAAAACAGAATTTCCATTTCACTGCAACAGTTTAAAATGTATACTCCAAATGACCCTCGTCTACATTGGAGGCAAAGATCTGACATAAAAGGGCTCTATCAGATTGGTCACCAACGTGAAAGGGTCCATCTGATTGGTCAAATGCATAAGTGGATTTGTTTGACTCATTAAATACTTCAAACTGGTTTTGTCTTGCTTGTTTGGATTATTCATCAATTATATGTGCTTACAGTATTATATAGGGCACATCAGATTATAAGGCGCACCATAAATGAATTTACTAGTTTCAAACTTATGTTATATGTAAGAGGAACCGAACTATGAGGCCCATTGAGCGAGTAAACAGTCAGAAGCTACGTTTCCATTTAACAAACATTCAAAACTTTATTGAAAAATTTAAAATTGTCGAAAAAACACATTTTTGCTGTTTCCATTAAATCAAAATTATGTAAATAAAAACAAACCAAATAACACAATAAGTCATTCAAAAACATGGCGACGGAGATGAACAATACTTTAAATTACAGCGGATACATTCACTTTTCTGCTACAGCATCAGTGCTTCATCATCTACTACAGGAGACGACTGCGTCTTATTCAGCCCATGGAACGGCGAGCTCTTTACACGTGGGAGCGGCTACAGATGAAGGGATTTTGGGAAATCGGTTTTGGTGGTGGTTTTACAGAGGAGCTGTGGTTCCAACAATGACATGCTAAACTTTAATGAGCTGTGTGATACTGTGGGACCTCTTGTGCCTGCTCCTGTACAGTGCCCAAGGTAGCCAGCTCCTACCAAGAAGCACATTCCCATGTATCTGAATTGTTTAATTCAAAAAAGTGTTTTCGTGGCAGTTTTGCAAAATATGTCAATTTCGATACGCCTCAAAAAGCACCTCCTCCCAGCGCAAAAGCTTTTTTTTTTTTGCATAAATGCAAGTTTTTTTCCTTAAAATGTCTTGTTTCCATTGAGCAAATTTATTGTCACAAATCCAATTTGTGCAATTTCTGTCAATTGAAACATAGCTAGTGATAAGTCCATTGGTTGGAGTTTAGTAAGTGCGTTCACAGTAACACTTAAACTTGTTTGTAACACGCTACTTAAGTCAAATTAGAAGCGTTAGCCGCGTTAGCTTACTGTATTCTCAGTACGTCTAAGTCCTAACCATGGTCGCAACACAAAACAACATAGACCGATAGAGCTAAAACAAATGTGACTGTGACAACGCTAGCTCCCAACCATGTAAACATGTACATGTTTACATGTAAAATGTAACATGTAACATGTAAAAAAAATAAAACCTATTGCAGACACTGCTACATGTTAGCCACATTAGCGTGTTTACAATAACACCTAACATTGTTTGTAACTCCTTTTAAAAACAGACTGCTAAATCAAATTTACTTACAGTTCATTCCCCGTTCAAGAATCATCGAACAGAATTAATCCGTATATAAGGCGTCTGTTTTTGAAAAAACATTTAGTCTTTTAAGTGCTCCTTTTAGTACAGACAGTACAGTACTTTGTCTTGAGTAAAGTAACAGAGATGCTGGACAGGTTACCAGTTCATCGCAGCCTTGCTTACTGAGACAGGCAACATACAGTTTCAGGTATGGGGAAACCATCCAATCAATTTTGGTTTTGAACAGTGGAAGGAAGCTGTAATGTCGGCTCAAAACCCACACATGCAGGATAACACAAAAAGCCCCCACTGGGCTCTGAACAAGGCCCTTTTCAGGTTTGAGAGAATTTTGCACTTAAGTCTGTCCAAAGAAAATTAACTCCGGCACAGGGTGATGCAGAAGCCCCCCCCAAAAGTTTGGGAGAATAACCCTTTTGCTTTCTGTAATTTTTTTCTACAAATTTTCTGATTTAATTTTATGCTGTTCTACTCAGTACCTCAAGACCAGCATTGGGATTGCCATTGTAAATACATTTTCCAGGACCGCATAAATCCTTGGGACCAGGATGTCTGGGGTTCAGAAAATCCAGGATTGCATAAAACACTGAATTTCATGGTCAATAAGCCTACACTCCAAATAGAAAACCAATTTTACAAGTTTATTACTACCCTTAAGAGGTTTTTTCCAGTTTTTCTTATTGCTTTGTCAAAAAATAGGTCATTTTTGAGCTTTATGGGCTCATTGTGCCTGAATCCCTGTCCTGCTTCATGGTTAACATAAAGTTCCTGGACTAGCTTCAGTTCACTCATATAACTGTTGTCTGTAGTTCTGGTGCTCAGTGTTTAAACATTGAAAGGTCCAAAATACAGATAACAAAAACACTTTTAAAAATATCTAAAACCGGCAATGAAAAGATGGAGATTACAGATGACTGAATATGAAGCAAAAAGTACAGCAAACAAAACAATAAAGAACCAAGAGCTGATCACACATTGTCCAGCAGTGGTTGCCATGCCAACTCCAACATAAGCATTTCATCAGTTTCTGTGGTTCTCGGTAATTCGCATGTTGTGGATTTCTGCTTCATAAATCAGTGCAAGAGTCTGGATTTCAAACGGTCAGGGTGTGTGGAACATCTGCTGTTCAACAGAACCGAAATCTAACTTGTGACTGGAGGAATGACTTCAGCACAATCTTTGATGTTATCAGCTAATGAGTACAGCCAAACGACAAGAACAGGGCTGACGAAGGTGCAAGAGAAAGCCTTTTGCCTTTCCTTCACTTGAGGTGACTTTAGAGACTTAGCTCCTGTGTTTCAGACTACTCTGTTGGACACCAAATACTGTAACCACACTGGGGTGAGAACAGGCGTCAGTTAAGTGCACAGTGACAATTCCTGTTATTGCCACGGACACATAAAAGTACCACAGGATGAATTGCGGCATGCTATCCTCCTCCTTTTTGACATGTGTAACCGCACAGGCAGCTCACCTCTTGCTTGACTTAGCGCTAACATTTTAGACATTTAGCTCCACCGCAGAGTTATTGTCTGAAACTTCCTGGCTGAAACCTCTCTGCAGCTGAAACAATAAAGGGATCAATGCCTTGCTTGCTTTTCCTCTTCATGCCAGCATTCATACTTGCCTGCTTTGTTTTATCTTTCCCAGCATCCTCCTCATCCCTTCTTTCAGCTGTAAGACTATTTTGTGTGCTTGGCTTCCAGACATGCCAGAAATCTAATGCTGCTTCTTATTAGGCATGACCGCAACGACCCTGTGCTGTGATTGAGTCAACACGTCCCTTTCCAGAAAGGAAACACCATCACCTACAATTAGCCAACTAATACATGGAACCTCTGGCTCCAATCAACCTGCAGCTTTACAAATTGATTTCTGTCACATGGCAGCAGCTCCACTGCATTGATGAGAGTGAACTTTACTTTAAATCCTGGTTTATGAGTTTCTAGCAAGTTTGCACTCCAATGAAACGACCAGGATTGTTGTGATATCTAAGCTGTACAACTTTGTCATTTTAGCAATTTCATATTTTAACTTTACGACAGAACATCCATCATCTTCTTTTCAATTGTCTTTACATTAAGTTAATAATTTTGTCCCGTGTTGCACTTTTTTTTTTTTTTTTTTACAAATTCCCCAGTAAATTCAGCCTGTGATGTTTCCAAGACCCAGTATAAGGAAGAAAATGGTGTTTTTCTGTGTGATCAGTTGTATCAGATCATCGTCTCCTTGGTGTATGTCAATGTTCAGAATTATCCACAAAGAAACCATGTTACTTAAAATATAAAACAAGTTTAAAGAATAAAAGCAGTTGAAGTCAACTTACTTGGTAACCTCTGATTATATCACCAAAAGTTTTCACTCACCCATCCAAATGATCAGAATCAGGTATCCTAATCACTGGTCTGGCCACAGGTGTATAAAATCAAGCACTCAGACTTTCAGACTGTTTATATAAACATTTCTGAAATAACAGACCGCTCACAGGCTCAGTGAATTCCAGCATGGAACTGTCATAGGATGCCACCTGTCTAACAAATCCAGTGGTAAAATCTCCTCAGTCCTAAATATTCCAGGGAACTATCAGCTCTATCAGAACAAAATGGAAGAGTTCGGGAACAACAGCAATTCAACCACGTAAACTGATGGAGAGGGGTCAGTAGATGCTGAAGCACACGGTGCAAGGAGGTTACAGACTTTCTGTGCAGTCAATTGCTACAGAGCTCCAGACTTCATGTGACCTTCAGATCAGCCCAAGTACAGCACGCAGACAGCTACATGGAATGGGTTTCCATGGCCGAGAAGCTGCACCCAAGCACATCACATCACCAAGTGCAATGCAAAGCGTTGGATGCAGTGGTGGAAAGTGCTGCCACTGGACACTAGAGCAGTGGAGACGCCTTCTCTGGAGTCATGAATCCCGCTTTTCCATCTGGCAAACTGATGGACGAGTCTGGTTTGGAGGTTGCCAGGAGAACGGTACATTTGGGACTAAATTGTGCAGAGTGTGAAATTTGGTGGAGGAGGAATTATGTTGTTGGCTTGTTTTTCAGGACTTGGCCCCTTAGTTCCAGTGAAAGGAACTCTGAATGCTTCAGGATACCAAAACATTTTGGACAATTCCACGATCCCAAACTTGTAGGAATAGTTTGGAGTGGGTCCCTTCCTCTTCCAACATGATTGTGCACCAGAGCACAAAGCCAGGTACATACAGACATGGATGACAGTCTGGTGTGATGAACTTGACTGACCTGCACAGAGTCCTGACCTGAACCCCATAGAACACCTTTGGGATAAATTAGAGCGGAGACTAAGAGTCAGGCCTTCTCCACCAATATCAGTGTGTGACCTCACCAATGCGCTTTACGAAGCATGGTCAAAAATTCCTGTAAACACTCCTGAACCTTTTGGACAGCCTTCCCAAAAGAGTTGAAGCTGTAATAGCTGCAACAGGTGGACCGACATCATATTGACATATTAACCTCTATGGGTTAGGAATGGGATGGTACTTCAGTTTATATGTGAGTCAAGGCAGGTGAGCCAATACTTTTATAGTGTAGGTGGTGCTGTTGCCAAATATCTATACAATCTCAACTGGCCCTTTTTTTCAAGGGTTTTTACTCATGTGCCCACAATTCTCCCTGAAGAACAACATTTCAAAATAAGAGTTTCCACCAGTTTTTGTGAATGGAAAAACCCAATTTTCAGATGGATTTATTTAACAACTTATTTCAAGAGTAACAACTTTACTCCCATTCCTATTCAGTGTTCCATTCTCTTCAAAGAGTAAAAGAAACTGAACTTTAGTCATATTTAGAGCTTTCTATAGAAACCATCACTATACAGTTCCCCAAAACTAAAAGCTTAAAAAATTCACATATTTGATTGGGAGGGTCAACAATGTTGCACTCTGGGTAATACAAAGCAGCAAGTGCTAATTGCTAATGCTAGTTATTGGGTTGGCTAACTCTGTTTTGAGGCTCATTGATGCCAACATATTTGGTAAATCTGTTAACTAAATAAGGGGGAAATACAATAATTATTCTTTTTAAATTTAAGTAAGCCACTTAGGGAGTTTAAATAAATCCCAGCTGACAGCCTGTTTGAGCTTTATTAGGCCATCACCATGATAAAGTGTAATATCACGACTGGTGCACCGTCCCACAGATGCCTTTTCCATCTGGTTACTACACGTGTCTGCCAGTACTGTTTACATTGGCAGTAAAACTGGGGCAGCTAAACTTCCTCAAAATGCTAAAATAATCTTTAGGAAGGTTCACCCTAACCCTGACCCTGACAGTAACTGTAAACAGTCCAGTGGCAGAAACTAAGGCTTGCAGCAGTAAGAATAGATAAGATATCGTAAGAATAAATGCAACATGTTTCGCTTGCTATTCTTCTATAGCCTCCTCATCATTCAGATTTGATTTCTCAGAGTGAATCCTAAAAAGAAAAAAAAGCCCCCGCTCTATCCCTTTTAAAGACAGGTCATTTGATGGCGCAAAAACTATCTGTGTTTTTAATTTTTTGATAAAGACAATTTTATCCTTCATTAGATGAATGGATGCTACAACTACTGGACAAATGTAGCTCTCTGTCCACCAAAAAGGATTTACAGTTTTTTTTTTTTAAATATAATTTTTTACACAGTAAAATAAAAAATGTTCACACAATTTGGAGAATTCTACTCCAACAAACAAAACACCTCAGCAGAGTTGCACAAAATTTCACAATATGTCTGCGTCACCATTTTGCAAAACATTACACAATGATTTTCACACCATGGACACAGATAAAGGTTTTTGGGGTCACTTCCTTGTCATCACAAAGCCCTGGATTACCAATGACCACACTGATGTGCAAATTGAATTTTCCTATCCTCCAGTTGTGAAAGGACATGTGCAAATTTGAACATGTAGAACTCAGTTGTGCTATAAAAGGAAGCAGGTGAGTTCAACTGTCCTTAACAAAAATTGAAGAAGCTAGAAAAGGAGAGTAAGATTGAAAGGACATGAAGAAATAGAGGAAGAGGAAAGGGAGGTAGAGGAGGAGGCCCAGGTACCTAAATGAAGAAGGAGATAGAGGAAAAGGCCTAGGTAGAGGGAGAGAACTTAAAAAAGTTAATAGAACCATAAAAAAGAAGACAAGGACCAAACTTGACTCAAGAAATCCATGCAACACTTGTATTTGTTACAGATTTCATTTGTTTCATCGATTACATTGTTGGTTGTTTACTGTAACTAATTATGGTAAAAAAACGGATTGACAAAAAAACTTAAAATATTGAAATAGTCAGACAGTTTTGTGCAGTGCTTGGTGAGTATAAATTGGGCCTATTTGTGTACATTCTCCCTGTATTTCAAACTTCTCAGGAGGAATATTATAGGTTTGTCATTATTTTTACCTCATCTATTCCTTTCTTTTAATTTTTTTTTTACCTCATCTATTCCTTTCTTTTAATTTTTTTTTTTTTACCTCATCTATTCCTTTCTTTTAATTTTTTTTTTCATCTATTCCTTACATGAAACAATTTACAGCCAGACATCCAAAACAGGCTGTGTTGTGAAAAACATGTGCTGCTTCCAATTATCCACCTACATGTTCAATCAGCATTTTTTTTTGGACTTCACATTTCCCAGTTTAACCATGTTAACAGGACACTTTGTATTAAATTTAAATGTTATTTTGTAATCATAATTAACTGCTGTGCCGCTTCACTGAGAATGACGTTGTGGTTCAGGGAAAAATCGGATTTTAAAACATCTTTTTTTCCTTGGGATGTCTGGAAAAATCCCGCATTGCAAATGTTAAAATCACTACCCAGATTTAATGACAGCTACTGATTTCTACAGATGTGGACTCCCAAGTGGCTTCTTCCAGAAAGCAAGATGGATGAGGGGAGTTGTTTTAGCCAAAAGCAGCCTCAGTAAACCAAAATGAGTGGGACAGTGGAGAAAACCTTTTGGGACAGACTTGAAGCATCCATTTGCAGACACAAAATGATCCAAATCAAAACCATAAAGCATCAATCTTTTGGAAGCAGCACCTGAGATACAGCTGCAGCTTGTGAGGGCCTATTTTTGAAAGTCTTGCAATAGCACTGTCACTGCAGTATGTTGTCAGAGGGAAAGCTAGCAGTCATTTCCACAGGCTGTGGTTGCCCTGAAAAATGATAAAGATAGTGGTGTCAAGTGTTCGGCAGAACCTTCCTCATGGTAGCCAAAACCCTCAGGTGCTGAAGTGCAGCTGTCATTCTGTGTTTTGCGCAAAGCAGAGCAGGAACGGGGGCTGTTTTCCATCACAAAGACGCAGGGTCGAAATGCCTGGGAAAGAAAGCTAATTGATGAAAGGAAAGGAAAATCAATCATTCATAGGTCACAGTTTCTCCCTTGACTCACTTTCCTCTCCCATTTGGCCGAGTTTATCTCTTTGCACTTGCTGAGCCACCTGTCCTCAGTTTGCCATTTGCATTGTTGTCACCAAAGGTCGCAGAGTTTAGAATCGCATAAAGTTTGCTCTTTCACAATAACAAATTCATGCATATTCTTCTCCTGGTTCCTTGCAGACTAAATCCATCTTCCGTCATGTTTAGTTATCAATTAAAAATGTTCGAAAAATCTTTACCTTTGCTGGTTCTTGGTACAATAAAGCTGCATCACACTGACAAAACAATTGGCTTTTATTTACATTTCAATGACATTTCCGTTGCAGGTCCTTGCCACGGGCGTGAACCATTTCATGTAGCACTGTACCAGAGAAGAAAGGATTGTGTGTGTTTTGTTGCTTTACAAACAAATGGAATTTCTTTGTAGAAACCTTTCAAAAGATTTAATTTTTTAAACTTTAGTTTAAAAAAAGACAGAGAAAGATCAAACTTGCAATCTAGAGAAAAGCTATGTATCTAATATCTACTGTGTTCCTACCGAGAACATTGGTCCAGTGACATCCATGTTTCCTTGTTTCTGAACATGTGATTTTCTTTTGTGATAAAACTGTTATTGTCTCATGCTCAGCTTGCTTGGCTTTGTTCTTCACCTTATGTAAGTCATGTTTAGTTGGTTATATTTTCTGCTCAGGTTGTGTTTGTGGCGTCTTTTCTCTGATTTCCCCACTAAATCACATCAGGCTCCAGTTTGTAAATGACAGTGTTTTATGTTTCAGTTAATCAGTCCTGACCATGTTCCAATGCTTCTATTGTCAGACTCATCTACTTTCTGTCACCCATTTCATGAGTGAAATCACTCATGCTTTAATTATTCACATTTTGGATCACGTCTATAGTTTTTAAGGGTTTATTCAGACAGGGAAAGCCGTTTGGTCTGGACCAAGTCCGCTTAATTTGGTCCAGATCGAGTCCTGAACCTTTCATTTGGTCTGTATCAAGTGGAATTTCCTGTATCAGGCCAAAGCTTGTAAACAAAACCACATGATCTCTTCACTCATTAGGAATTACGATGGTGGGGCAAAGCAACTAGAGGCTAAATTATGGAAGTCTTGATTCAAACTTTTTGTTTCACTGACCAGTTTTAAACGCCTGTATCAACGTCAGGCTCAACAACTTTTACTCGTTTTTTTGGTCTAGTGGAGTCATGCTGCTTGGCAGTTACTGACAAGAAGACGGTTTTGAAGGTAGACTGTTAAGTGTTTATGACATGTAGATTGTCGGGGAAACAGTAAGAAGCAATGTGGAACACGTTAAAATTTGTTTTGATGAGTCTGAATTCAGACAGAAGAACTTGATCTGTAACAAATGGACTTCTGGGTATGTGAATGATGATGGCAGAACAAAATAGCGGTCCTCTTCTCCCAAACATGTCTCTGAGCTCTTTATTTTACATATGAAACTCCGCTTTACCGACACAGAACCCCGAAAAGTCGGCTACAGTAACAATAATTTGATTTGGAGTAGCCAAAAGGTTCAGAATTTCTTTGTTTTTGAAGCCAGTCCAGAAATAAAGCTTCACAAAATACTCCACATCTTTTATCTACAAGCAAGGCTCTGATAAACAGACAACGTTGGTGTTTTTTCTCGACTTTATTCTCTGTTTATTCTCCTAATTTAACAGTTATGACTTGTTATCTCATAAATTTACGACTTAAAAGTTGTAATTTAAAAAAATTGTTTGTAAACTGGCTCTCAAACTCCGTCTTATTCTCATCTTCAGCGTTAAAAGGCTTTTTCTGGACAGTTTCTTCTGTCATTGCATACTTTGATCGCTGAAATATTTCAAATTAAATGAAGTGAATTGCTGGGCTGAGGTGCGTCCGGCACCTCTCCGGAAGCAAGGATGAGTTGGGGTGCATCCGGCTCCCCCCAGGAAGCAGGACCAAGTTGGGGTGCGTCCAGCACCCTCCTGGGAGCAGGGACTGGATGGGGTGCGTCCGGCAGGTCTTCATCTGCCTCCCTGCAGAACGCCCCAAAATGCAGCATGTCACTCTCTGCTGGGTGCTGGTTTTGCTGATCCATAATGTTACGTTCGAGACTTGAAACTACAAAGACACAGGAACCCAGGAACATCAAAACTAACATTAGTTCACATATGTCAAACTCAAGGCCCGCGTGCCAAATGTGGCCTGCGAGAATATTGGGCAACTAAACATTAGGACTTAAATACTGTCCACATAACCTAACCTGACAGAATAAAATTTAAAGGGTTTTATGCTAGAGTAACAAGCAAACATGCATCTGTGATTGTCACAAAGTTATAATAAATAAATGAGTTATTTAACATTAAGGAGTAGTTACATTTATTTTTCATTACCTTTAGTTACATGTATAAGTTTTATCTGGCCCTTTGAGGACAGCCGCTATGCTGATGTGGCCCTCAGTGAAAATGAGTTTGACACCCCTGCATTAGACTATGGATCAGCACAGGAGGAAGGGAAGACAGGACTTAAATACATACAGAACAGACGAGACATAGGTGGAAACAATGAGGGCAGATGGGGACCAAAAGTAAAACTCGAAAACAAGACACAACACAGGAACCTTTCAAAATAAAACAGGAAACAAC
Source organism: Oryzias latipes (assembly GCF_053564925.1). Taxonomy (NCBI): domain Eukaryota; kingdom Metazoa; phylum Chordata; class Actinopteri; order Beloniformes; family Adrianichthyidae; genus Oryzias; species Oryzias latipes. Next base: position 5,657,023 of record NC_136252.1, on the reverse strand, counting down.
TTCAAAAATGACAGAAACAAAAAACAACTAGAAGACAACGGCAAAGAAACTGAAACCGTGACATTATATGGTAGACCTTAAAGACAGCTTTTAAAAATAATTATTTATTCTTGAAAATATTTATTCATAATTTATTTGTGGGCACTGATATGTGTTAATGTCAAATTAGATTGAGGTCAAATTTCTCTATGAATGTATTTGTCACCTGAGTAATATCACTTTGAAGTAAATCCCAAAAAATCCTAATGGATTCAGAAAAATTTCTCACACTTTGTTTTTTGCTAACACTCATACTTGGCTTTTAGAGTTTATAATCACAATTAGGATTATTCCTGCTTCATGTTGATTGTTTGGTACATTTGGTCTATTGTTGCATTATTTGTTTCTTGCATATTGAGTTTTATTCTTCTGGCTTGGTTTGAAGACTTTGCTCACCTCTTTCACTTTTCAATAGTAAAAGATCTGTGCACTTATAACACTTCTCCACGTATTTACACTCAAAGTGCTTAATTGTGCAGCTAAGTCTAAATCACCTGAGGCAACTAAGGCTTTGGTGACTTGCACCAGGGCACTTCAGCCTGAAACTGGGGCAGCTCAGGATCGAACTAACAACAGAAGGGCTGTGTGTTGAATTCTCTACCTTCCAGCCATAATCGGCACCTGGCCTTATTTAATAGCTACACCTGCACCTTGTTTTGTCTCAGTCTGAATTTTTTCGTGTGCCTGGTGAGAAAACTTTGCGTCACCATTTCTACTCTGGACTCTGAAAGGAAAGAGTTGATAAATTGTGCACTAAATCTTATCTTATCCTTTTTTCTTTTTTTTTTTTTTAAATCTCTCTCAAACTTTGGAGTTAATGAAAAACCTCCATGGGTCAAATACCAACATAAATTCTCCTTTAGAAAAAGAGCCCATAATATGAGCCTAATGCTTAATAATATGCAATTGATTTTGCATTTCTAACAGACATTTCTAAGTGTGAACCACTTTGATGTGCTCCTCATTCATGACAGACACATGGAAACAGCTCCGGACACAGAGCCAGAGGTTCCTGAGAATCCTTCCAGAGCCTGAAATCCACAGTAGTGCTCTTTGCCAGAGTGTTGTGAAAAACCAACCATGAAACCATCACGTCAAGGGGGGAAACTTTAGATAATCAGTGGTGTTTTTTGATGTCCAACATGTTATCTACTTCATGGCAGTAAGTCTCACATACCTGTGGAGGAACTGCTGTTTGTATTTATTACCCCAGCAAAGGTATCCCACGGTAAATTCGTCCTGGGGGCTTGGAAACATAAAAAATGCATAAAATCCCTCATGGAAAACCCCCCCACAGTTTTCCTGCTTTTACAAGGAACACCATGGACCCCCACTGCTGCTGGGTCCTGAGAGGTTACCTGCTGGGTGCCTGGGGGGGGGTTTCAGGCCGTGTGCTTGACTGGACTAATCTCAACCAAACCACTAGGGTACCCTTACTGTATTTAGGCCTTCCAGCTTCAAGCCTCATAGATACATTTACACAGATTTAACCCGCCTCAGTCAAGGTTCTAGAGCAGGTCTTCTCCAGTTGGTGGACTTTGTCAGGTTATTAGGGTGAGAGATTTCACATTGGAGTAGGCCTTCTGTTAGCTTGTTGGCTCAGAGCTAAAGGGATAATAAAGGGACTATAGAGAGGTTTCATGATGAGGAAAAGAGCTTGTCATTTGGGTTGATGTACCAAGAGGTGGGAAGAGGGGCCAGTGTGTAAAAAGTCACAGAAAAAGGGATAAATGATGCTTCAACTGGGGACTTCTATGCTCTTTTGGGATTTCATTCTCATCAGAACATATTTTAGGATTTAATAAGAAGTTATATCAAGGACTAAAAAATGTTTATTGCATTTGTGTAATAACAAAAGCAAAGAAACTTGCTTTGTGAATTAGTGACATGCTAAATAATAGGGGTGTAACGGTACACGTAGTTGGACCAAAACGTTTCTGTACTGCAATTTTGGTTCAGTTCACTTTTGTACCGTTTCGGTTTTCGTTTTTCCTTTTTGGCCACCCCCCCGTAATGTGTTAACTTTGCCCCGAGGCGGAACTGATGTTAACTGCGAGTTTCCGCCGAGACGCTCAATGGTGTCTGCACTCGCACGCGTTTATAAAGGAGGGGGGACAGAGCAAGGCAGCGCGCAGAGCAAGAGTGTGTGTGTGAGCGCACGTTAAGGGTGTACTGCTCAGTTCACCGGAACAGTAATAAAAACGGTTTCCTCTAAAAGAACAGAGACTGGTTTGTTTATTAACCCGCTCTGGAGGGTCTGAGGGTCCGAACGGGGAAGTGAACCCCCGAAGAAAGATCCGCCTTCAGCCCTGGAGAGAAGGAAACCTCATTGCAGGAGGTTCAACAGCTATTAGGTGATGGAGGTGACAGTGAGCGTGTGAACAGTATCATGCGGACGCAAGGCCAGAGCTGGAGGACCCCCCCCCCATCTCCTTACGCTCTCCTGTGTGGGAACTCTTTGGATTTGTTTGGATGAAAGGAAAAGACAATTGGATAAGTCGAATGCTGTGTGTTGACATTTTTACACAAAGATAGCGTATGTCACAGTAACACATCTAATCTGTTAACGAACTTAAAACGGCATCAACGACTGTAACAATCGGGTCTACAAGAAAGAAAATGACCAAGTTAAAACTTTTTGGTTTTTTTCAGGCCAGTGTTAATTATCCAAAGTTTTTGTTTCCTGACAGTTAATAGTTGTATTATTTTACATAGCAGATCACCTACATAGGTTAATTTCATTATTGTTATATAAAACCAATAAATGCATTTTGCAAGAAAATTTTTTCTGCCTTTTTTGTAACGAACTGAGCCCTATGAAATTATGAATCAAATCGAATTGAGATTTTAGTGTACCGTTACACCCCTACTAAATAAGCACAACAAGACACTGGGAGGAAAAACTCCTGTTTCACAGAAAATAGCTGTAGAGATGAGGGAATGTGGCTTTGGGTAGCGTAGTGGGCATGACTGTTACCCTCTGGCTGAAGGGTTTCTTGTTTAGGCCCTTGAACCAGCAGCAGTGTTGGCTCCACCCTCACTGACCCTACTTTTCAGCCTTGACCCCAGTGACTCTGGTAAGGCTTGGACGTGACCATAGGTGGATATGTGGTTTCACTGGGCAGCTCTCGGCATGAATGTGAACAGGGTTTCCTTGTAACAGAGAGCTGACATTCAATAGACCACCCAGGTATCTATAAAAGTGAAAAAGGGGAAAAAATAGACAAGTAAACATATATAGGCTATAAAGTATCTCCATGGGCATGTGGCTGTCAATTTTGAAAGGCAATCTTGGAACGTTGTGCACTCTGCAACCATGTAAATAAAAACTCCTTTTTCCCTTTTAGTGACTGACAGAAATTTGGGACGTTAATAAGCTGACATCTGTTGTATTGTGCAGATTTGCATGTGGTGCTTCTTGGGGGAATTAAACAGCATCAGGGGTTTTGTTCTACGGCGCAATGTACCATGATTTAAACAGGAACAAATTAGTCCCTCAAACTCTCTGCCAGCTCCATCAATAGCGGCACACAGCAGAGAGCCTCAGCAGGAGTATAAACACTTTCTGCAAATATTGAAACATATAAAAACAAGTCATGTTGAAGGCAGCATGGTAATATTTGGTCATAGTCTTCCACTCTGAAATATAAAATGTGTTGGTTTCTTTTTTCTCTGATTGATCATGTTAAAAACCCATTCTGATCATCTCTGATCTATTGTAAGAGGGTCCCTAGTTGTCCTTTGATTATGATTATGCCAAAATCAAAAAAACTGTTTTGTTTTCTAGGACATTGTTTCTGCAGAGCGGCAGTAGTTCATCAGAAATTCTCCTCTGAGTTGTGGGCGGGACCAATGGCATGTAGCAACCCCGCCCCCTTTTGCCCTCTCTGTTACTGAGACGGCTCTGTTTACATGCGCTCTCACTTATGCACAGCCCCTCATACCTCCAACCTTACATTACCAGTCTAACAAAAATGACGAGCAATATCAGGGATGATCCAGATTCCAGCTCAGATGAAGAAAACGAAGAGTGGATGCATCAGAATGGAGCAGGGAGCTTGTGGGCCGCCCAGTGTATTTTCCATGCCAGCCATTCTCCAAACATTGTTTTTTCATCTGCTCCTGATTCACGAGCATTTGAATAAAGAAATGGTCAGAAATGCCATTTTAAGCTTAATCTTCGTAAATATATGTCCTCCATCATGAGAAAAAAGATCACAAGAACATGTTAAAAACACAAAAAACTCAACTTTCTTTGGTGTGGGTATTTAAGCCTAAAACTGTGGCGACACTACTTGCTTGGTATGTTGGTGCGGCCTTGCAGGCACTCATGCTCTGCAGACTGCAAGGCTCTGCCACTGCCTTCCACAACAGACACTTCCAAACACATCCAGTCCCAAGGCTGGCTGCTTGACGTCAGCCTCAGTGCTCAATGGAAGCCAAAACACACGTGCACCTCCCGTTATCCACAAAAATGACTCCATTGTTGCTGCTTGCCAGTATTCTTTCCTCCCTCCTTGTCTTTGTCTTGGATGCATCAATGCATTAAAGACCCCTCTTTAAGGGCATAATGAATGGAATTCCGTCTGTTGTACAAGGTTGATGTGAACAAGCGGGTTGCCATAGAAATCTGCAGATAGCTTTCATTGTTTAACTGGAGGAGGAGAAATCACTGCCCTGAATTGCAGTCAGGCTGAGTCTGTTCATAGTAACAGAAAAAAGAAATGCCACATTAGTTATTTGGGTGAAAACCCAGCAAAATTAAAGTCTATGTCTGGCTTCTTTCACATATTCTTTTTTTTTGCCTTTCAAATGATCCTTTCAGGAGTCACTACAACAAATCCTCCACCTTCATGTAATCTTATATCTTCCTCTTTCAATTCAGCCACCCTCACATCCTCATTAACTGCAAGTTTGGCCCTGTTTGGACTTTTAAATAAAATCACAAATAGGGTAAAATGTTCTCCAGTTTCAATTGTTTCTTTGAATGCACCCCTAAAGTAAACCTCATGTAAACCTGTTTATTTACATTAGTGTATTCAGAATAAGATTAGATTTGGTTCTGAAATAGGGTAAAATTAATCATTTGGGATTTTAAAAGTTTGAACATGCAGGGTAAAAAGCCAAAGACTATGCATGTAAACACCTCATCCTTGTTTCTGATGCCAACAGATTCTGAGCATGATCTCTTTACTGTCTATTAGGGGTGTAAGAAAAAATCGATTCGGCAAAATATCGCGATATTTTATTTGGCGAAACTTGTATCGATGCAAAATGCTGCCAGGACGATATTTATTTAATTATTTCTGAGCGTCCTGCAAGCATCTGACTCTTGTTGTCCACTTCACCCTCAGACCGCTAGGGTGAACACGGCAGAGACAGCCGTGTTCAACAACAGCAGAGAACACGGAGGCTCTTTGAGCAGCTCTACACCACAGAAAACAACAGGAAGACCTCAGCCGGAGGCAGTTTTTTCTGTTGTAATGATACATGAACTACTTTGTTTTTACTGGAGATGGATACCAAACAGAAACTCTCAACCATGTTGCTGCCAGTAAGATATAAAAATGTGGATTGCGGTGCTTTTTAGTGGCTCAGATAAATACGAGTGAAGTAGTGCAGCGGCTAATGCGCTTAGCATCGGCTAAAATGCTGTCTGCGAAGCGGGCTAAAGTTCTGCAACCTCCCAGCAACCGATTCTAGTTTAGCGACCTGATGGATCAGAGGGATGTGTACAACGCTCTGAGAAAAGGCCGACATCGTGGGGAGGAGCGTTATTAGTTTACTTCCGTGTGTGAGAAAGCGTGGCTGCTATGGGATTACATTTCTGCCATTAATTGAAAGGGCGTGAAGACAACTGAGCGGGCGTATTTAGGAACTGAGTGAGTGAACCTTACAACTGCGCTGGCGCAATTCTAACTAAGCGACCCCGTATTTCACAATTGCACGGCTGCAATCCTAACTGAGCAGTGATCTTGCTCGGTCAGATCCTTTTTGCGCGCTCCCCTGAATTTACGCTCAGTGTTAAGAACATAGTTGTCTTTACGCCCTTTCAATTAATGGCAGAAATGTAATCCCATAGATGCAAAGTTGCAGCAGAGCAGACTGAATATATATGTCAACAAACCACCTTCTTTGTCACATAAAGCAACTTTCCTTCATTCAGTCATGCTGCCTCATCATCACACTTTATTGTTTCTGGAAAGAAACAATTTTTGAAGCACCATTTAGGCTCCTGAACCGTTTAAAAGTACTGGAGAAGCTACATTAAGCAATGTTGAAAATAAACAGCATTTTATTTCCCCAATAGAAACTTATTGGTTTAGGCACATTCATCCTTTGTTTATTCTTATGCTGAAAGATATTTTTTTGTGGAAATCAGACAATGTTGACTGTTCCCATTATATTTAACCTTTGTTTAACCATGAAAGTCCCATTGGGATTAAAAACCTCTTTTCCAAGGGGAGTCCTGGCCAAGAGGCAGCACATTTCAATACAAAATATACATAAAACTAACATTATTAAAACCACATTCATCATAAAAAGCAGTTGCACACTATTGTTTCAGTCTCTGATGCTTTGAGCTTGTTCTTAAAAACATTTAAAGTTACCATTCTATATTTTAACTTACCAAAATAAAAGCACTATGAATTTGCTTTGGTAAACGCAACTTATATATGAGATACAGTTGCAGTGATCATTAAATAAACTGAATTTGACCATGTTATTACAGTGGAAGACAATGAAAATCAGGTAGAGTTTTTTTCAAAGTCATTAAAAAAAGAAGAAAGAAAATATGTTTCGGTAAAATATCGCAATACGTATCGTATCACCAGACTCTTGCCAATACCCACCCCTACTGTCTATAGTCTTTCTTAGAATCCTAATTATTTTCAGAACTTTCCAGATGAGCAGTATTTCTGTTTGTGACCTTCCTCTAATAGTGATGCTGATGCTCTTGTGCTTGTTTCTTAACGCGCGGTCCAAGAATCATGGGAACATGATTGGCTCCAATACCTTTTATTTGCAGATTGCATCTGTGTGGCATTCATGTCTGCTGGAACACAAATGAAAGATCATTTTTGTTTTCATTTTCCAAGGATCCTGAATCTGTTCTTGTTAGTAATCTTCATGTTGCAGCATCTCTGTGTACAGGGCTCATCTGAAATTAATGGAAAACATCCTCAAGATCTCTTTTTAATTGCAAATAATGTGAGATTAAAAAAGCCAATTTCCTATAATATAAACCATGAGCTGCAGATTTAGGATTATCTGGGCATTTTTTCTTTAATGTAAAAACGTTTATTCTTGTTTACATTCAGAACACTCTGGCTTAAATTTAACCTTTTAAACTGAAGTATTCACTTGTAACCAAAAATTTACCTCAACACTTGTTATTTTTGAAGCAGTCAGCTGCTGTCGTAACTTGTTCCTGGACCTCCAATATGAAGATTTTTTTTTCAGCTTCCTTTAAGTTTTCTGTGGCACGCAAAAGAGTTCTGTTCTTTTTCTCTGACCCCAGATATGCCTTCTTGAATAAACTGTAGCCCTGTCTCTCATACTGGTTTCCTGTCTTGATGCCCTCCAAGTGCCTCTTAACTTCTCTCTGAGGTGGAGAAAATGACATGATGCACTGCACATCATGTAATATTCTTTGCAGGTAGTCCATGTCAGGACTGGTGGCCTCTCACGCCCATTTGGTGAAGCTCAGCATGCCCTTGGACATTAGAGAGCATCTACAGAACCTGACAAAAACACTAAAGCATGAACAAAAAATTCATATTCAGGCACAAGAATGTGTGGACAGCTGCTTCAAAGCCGCTTTGCTTGCAAAGCCTGCCAGAGGAAATAAAACAATACAATACAGTGTCCCATTTGCAGGAGGAGGGAGAAGTCAGATGTTATTCTGAGCTTTACTGATCCAAGTTTTTTTTCTGTCACTGCAAAGCAGCTGGAAAAATAAAACAGGACTAAATAATTTTCTAAGATTCACTATAATTTTTAAAAGGTCGACAGTTTACTGGAGTTTCTATGGATGAGATCCTCAGAAGGTTTAGTCAAAATGAGATTAAGATATTTTTGATGACAAATAGTATTCAGGTTTTTTTTATCACCATGCTTTTGCACATCTTCAGAGAAGCTTCACTCGAAAGTGAAAGGAGCTGTTATTTGTCATTTGTTTGCTGACATTTTCTCTGTTAGATATAGTGTTTACAGGTTTGCTGTATTTCTTAATGCATATTCAATCCATCCATCCATCCATCCATCCATCCATCTTCTTCTGCTCATCTGGGACCAGGTCGTGGGGGCAGCAGTCTAAGCAAATATCTCCAGAATTCCCTCTACCCGGCCACCTTCTCCAGCTCCTCTGGGAGACCCCTCGACGTTCCCAGGCCAGTTCAGAGACATAGTCTCTCCAGCGAGTCTTCCCCGGGGCCCCCACCTAGTGGGACATGCTTTGGACGACTCCCCAGTGAGGTGCCCGAGCAGTGAGCAGTGCTCTAAGCATTAAATAAATAATGCATATTTATTTTATAAAACAGGGAGGCTGTGCTACAGTTCACTTACCTCCCAATGAAAAAAACCCTAATATTGCAGAAATGGAGCTACAATACCATCCTAATGACTGACTAAAAGCCTTAGTCACATGCATCCTTGCGGGGCTTGACCTGTACTGGTGGTGCGGGTTTTGGGGAGTCCAGGCCTGTGGACGGTCACAGAGAGGAGCGGCTGCAGCTAAAGGGGAGCACAGGTGTGTCTTTCAGTTTTCTTGAGAAGGACCTGGCTGCAGACAACAAGATGGATCCTGACATCATAGTCCAGAAGCAAAACTTACACAACTTTAGGCCGAAATAGAAGTTGTTGGTTTTTTTTTTTTTGTTTGGATATACAGTATGAATATTTTTTCAGAAAGAATAAGGCAGTCAAAAAAACATCAAGTCAATTCTAGTTAATGTATCAAAACGCTTAATGCACCAGATATAAATAAACAGCTTGGGATTTAGAATGTTTTTATTATACTAGTGTGACGGTGTTTGTTCGTGGATCCAAGCGTGTTAAGTGTTTGTGCATAACAAAATGGTCAAATTTTTTAACGCGGCCTGTTCACAAATTTTTTTTTTTTTTTAAACTTGTCCTGTACAACAGCTGGGCAGACAGATGAGAGCTGAAGGCCTCTTGTGTTGGACATATTTTACTTTTACAACAGGGGTAATAAATCTTCAGACAAACCAGAGGTATGTTTGAATAAACCCCTTTTGTAATTGAGGCCAAACTTTATTCATTTTAATTATATTGAAAATCTTTTGTGTTCGACCGGACGGAAAAGGAAAGGAGGGAAGAAGGGAGAGGGATGTTAGAGAGAGGGGGGGATAGGAGGGTGATAATAGGAGGGGAGGGGGGATAAGACCATGAAGCAGCATAAAGCAACAAGTTGCTGAATGTTTATCATTACGGTAAGGTACAGATGTAATACAAATCTCAAAGGGCGGGGCCTGTCCAAACACACACTCAAATGTTACAAACATACCTGCTAGCTGCAAAAATTTCCACATGTCAACATGTACACAAAACAGATAATGTTACCACACGCATACCTATGCCTTCAAACCAACTAGTGTGAAATATTTCATTCAATCATGCAAACTATTAGTGCAAAGGTGAGCTAACACCAGTGCTCAGGTGAGTGTTTATGTTCTTCTAAAATGGATGGTGGAATGTGAAAAGAAGGAGGAGGAGTGCCCACAAGGGCTGTTGTAAATATGGCCCGACCAGGCTCGGCCACAGTTGGAAATTTGGCGAGGCCCAGCCCCTGGGGGCAAGGACCAGAACCCACCCCTCTGGGACACGGACACCCCAGACTCAGATGTGATGTGATCCACGGCTTCTGGCATTGCCAGAAAGCTCAGGGATCCCTCTCCCTGCGTGGAGAGAGTGACGCCGGGCCCAGGGAACCAGCACCCAGGGGACACGGCCGCAGTTGCCAAGGGTCCAGTACCCCCCACCAGGGATGGGGAAGGGGACAGATGGTCCGAGGGCCCACCTTCCTTGCGAAATGCGTGTGTGTTTGTGAGAGTGTGTGTGTGTGCATGTGTGTGCGTGTTTATGTCTGAATGTATATTTTGAGGAGTAAAGGGTGTGTGTACTAAGGGGGTGCAGTTAAAATAGGCACAAATTTTTTAAATGTTTCAACCATAAGTCTGCGACAGATTTTAATAAAACTCGTACTATGGCTGCAGCTTTTTATGCAAACTGAATCGAATTGACATGAAAACAGGCAAATGACATGTCAGTGAAGGCATTTGGAAGACACAGGTAAATGAAACCTTTTTTGCAACAGGTTTACATAACGATAAATTGGCATTTCTGCTCCTGTTAAGCTGGGTCATTTCCTGGTAATGATGACATCATAGAGGGTTTCCCAAATCAGGAAAGAACTAGATCACTCCAGAATCAAACAAGGATAGTTTTGTCATCGTGTTTCCAAGTTTTAGTCAGTTTCCACTCCGTCCACGTCCCGACACCACCTCACAGATGAAAAAAAGGGAAAGTAGGTTTCCTGGATACCAACGGGCTCACGTGTGCTGACACGCACACAGCTGGACCAGCTGCAACAACAAGGAACTGCAGATTACAGGACATGCAGCAAAAGAGTGACTCGTAAGCAAGAACATGATTACCGGTAGATCATAATTTCTTCTGCAGTTAAGTTTCCGTGTCACAAGGAGACTTTCAGAAACTAATGTCATTGTCTGGTCAACAAAGAAAGTGCAAATGTTTTCCTTTTTATTCCTGTTTATGTTCTGTTATTTAAATAAACGGATGTGTCAATAATTTAGTTAATAATATATAGATTCTTCTGTGTTTCATGTGTTTAGGATGGGAAACAGGATTAACCCTTGTGCTATCTTAGATGACCCCACCCTTCCATTGACGTGTTATTCCTACCATGACAAAGGTGGATGAAGGTGGAAAGATTTCATGGAATCCATGGACACAAGTGAGGTTCACAAATCATTGAAGAAAAATGGTTTAGCACACTGTCTAGTGGGGTCATCTGGACCCCACAAGACAGAAATATGGTGAACAGTTATAAACAGCCTTTTTGGGCTCATTTGTTTAACAAATTGAATAATACTAAAAGCACATTTGTCATATTTGTCATGCATGGTTTGTTTTTAGACAACAGCTGTGAAACCAGGTGTTTTTAGAACAGATAAAGAAACCTTATGCCTGAAGTCATTCAAGACGTTGCACATTCTCTGTGCCGGAAACATTTGGAGCATGCTAAGCCTTAGGGCTGCCCAAACGTGCTAAGTAAATGCATCCTTTCTAATAGGACAAATGGAAATTCCATGACACCCACACAAAAAACACACCTGAGAGTAGGTGTGTACAACCTCACAAACACACTTGAATATGCAGAGCCAAAAATAAATATTTTAGAGTCACAGAAATAGTCAGCTCTCTGTATTTAGGCCTCGGGGTTCACACATTGCTACTCATGACCTTCAAACATTCCCATAAAGACAGAATGTGGGGAATGTTCTGTGGAGCACTGACTCCACACTGCCTGGAGTGTTTCAGCCTGCCTGAAGAGGATGACAGGAGGAGGTTTAGCCCTTGTGCTATCCTATGACCCCACCCTTACCCTGACGTGTTCTCCCTACCATGACAAAGGTGGATAAAGGTGGAAAGATTTCATGTAATCCATGGACACCAGTGAAGATCACAAATCATTGAAGGAAAAAGGTTCAAAGCACTGTCTAGTGGGTCTAGATGACCCAAGTCCCAATTTTAAAGTGCTTAGGATAGCACAAGGGTTACGAGGGCTAACTCAAGGCTGAGGTTGACCACGAGTGTGTTCATGTGTGTGCGTGATGAAAATGCTACAAGGTGTGGGACACTAACATGTACTTTTCCTACAAATGTTTTAGAAGCCCTCTGAGAGCCAGGCAGATAGCATCTTCAACATAATGACATAGTCTGAGAAAGCCAAGGAGAAGGTTTTCTCAGAGACGAAGACAGGCGGGCCAGGCTAAAGACTGGAAACCAAGCTGCTAAAAGATTACAAGTTGTTCATCCTTGAGTATAAGTTTCTGTGTCACGTGGATTTAACAGAGTTTCTCTAATGTCACAAGACTGTGAGCTTTTAAAGGAAAGTCACATTAGTTGTCACACAATTGGGTGTGTGAAATTTGTTTTCTGCATTTGACCTGTCCCATGGGGGATTTAAGCCCCAATCCAACCCCTTGGGTGTCAAGGAAAGAGGTATCTTGTCCCATTTTTTGAGTCTTCAGTGACTTAAATGACACAGTCTTGGACTTAGAACTCACACTCTTACAATCCCAGGGCGGGCACTCTTCCAAAAGGCCACTGAGTCAGTATTTTAGTGGGACATGCTGCAGATCTTTTGAATTTAGTCCAAAATGACCAATTTCATTGGTTCCATTGCCTTTTCTTCTGTTTATTACTGAAGACTGATACAGCTCTTTCCCTCAACCATGTCAGAGCTGGTGGGGATCAGTCACTGTGGCTTCACCCTTCCCAACATCATCTTGCGTCTGCAGCATTCAACACCTCCAACGCCTACGACTGAGAGAGAAATGATGACTTCTGGTCTGTGAAGTACCGCTGCTCCTCTCACTGGAGGCTGCTGAAGGACGGCATAATTAAAAGAAGCTCCAAAGTCTAGAGACTGTGGGAAAAGCCGCGGAAATTTAAAGCTAACCACCTCCCCATGCGGCGGTTCTTTTGGGAGACTGTCAGTCCTCCATCAGTCGTGCAGTACATGAAGCACTGCTGTTCCTGCTGCCATCACACTGGGAAACAGATGCTACATGTCCCTAATGTTCTGAGTGGAGTAAAATCTTTCCCCTAAGAGTCAATGGAGGTGTCTTTATATGTAGGACTCCATGCTTAGTAAGTTTTGCTTCTTTTCCTCAATTTGAAAACATGTTTGTCGTCTTTTTAAAATATTAATCAACATCATGAACCTTTTCAACCCCAGAGAATCACTAAAGCATTATTTTTGTTTTGGCTCGTAGTAGCCACCATCGCTCTGTAATTCTCAAAAGAATGATGTCTTGACTTGCAATGTACATATTTGTCATAAAATCTAAAAAAGCAAACCTCAAAAGAAAACTGAAAAGGAAGTAGAGACGTGCTAGCTGTGGAGAAAACTTTAGAGCTTAAAATAAAGTCTTTACAACACACATTCCTATGTAGAACTGGCTTCAACCACATTTTTTTCACATTTAGTAAAGAAAACTCAAGAAGAAACAGTTTAATTTTTTTAGCACTGTGACCAGACTGACCAAGATTCTCAGCTGCAAAAAATGTAATTCCTCCTAAGCTCAACATTGATGGTTTTCTGTCATCCTTCATGGCACTAATGTTCTTCAAGATAAAGTCCCACTCGGATCATATCTTGGTCTTATTTCAAAGTGTTCCCGGTGATCTTTCAATTATGATGATGCCTTTTAAAGCCAAAAAAAAATTCTGTGTTGTTTTCTGAGACACAGTTTCTGCAGAGTGGCAAGAATTCATTGGAAATTTGCCTCTGAGTTAAGGAGACTGTTGGAGTAAGCCCACCCCCATTTCTCATCATCTATCGGTTTGCATGACCCCCGCTAGCTTACAGTCCCTCACACCCCCAACCTAAAATCAGCGGTGCAGCAAAAACGGTGATCAATATTGGAGCTATCCCACCTACAGGTTTGATCCAGATACCAGCTGAGACGAGGAAAACAAAGACGTTCATGGATCTATTTGTCTGCAAGCAGATCCATCAGAATGGAGCGGAGCATGGAGCTTGTGCTCCGCTGATTGTAGCTTCTAAGTCCCACCTACAAGCCTTTTTTTGTCTATTCCTGAGAAGAAATACTCAGAAATGCAATTTCAAGCTTAATTTTCTTTATATACATCCTCAGTCAGGAGAAAAATGCTACATGAACATGTTAAAAAAAAAATACACAATCTTTATTGGAGTGGGTCTTTAGGAAAACAGGCAGAGTGATATTTTTACTCAACTCCTACTGTGTCTGAGAACAATAATTGCTGAAGTAAACCTGGTTATCAACACCTGGTAACTCAGTCAGATAATTGCAGTTTCAAACTCTGGTTAAATTACAGACATTTAAATTCAATGTAGTCTAAATAAAACTTTTCTTTAGCTTTCAAATCAGAAAATAGACCAGATAGATTTTTCTACAGTAACTGAACAGTTAGGTCTACTTAAGATTTGTCTACGTAGTACTGTAGTATTTCTTTCCAGGTTATATTTCTGACGATAAACACAAACTGAACACATACTCGATTTCCTGATACCTGTTTTGTGTAGTGATTTACCCACAACAAGAGAGAAGTGTTATTTTACCAAACTAAAGAGTGAGAGTTTGATCAGTCACAACTGCTTTTCTGGTCTTTAACTTTAACTGAAGTTGATGACAAAAACCAAAGGAAGCAAACCTGTCTGTACTTTAAATAGGGCTGCATGGTGGTGTCCAGGGGCCTCATTTATAAAACTTTGCGTAGGATTTGCGTCAGAAGTGGCGTACGGATGAAACATAGGACGTGCGTACGCACAGAAATATTCGGAGTTATAAAACCATGCGCACGCACATCCTACGCATCTTTCTCTTAATAAATCACAACCAATTCTAAATGCTGCGCAGCTTTAGCGGCTTCATGACACGCCCATAGTTGCCCATAAATAGTCCGTGAAACGCCCACATATGAATATTCATTGATTGCGAAACCATGGCAAACACGGAGAGAAAATCAAAAAAACGTAACTTCACTCAATGTGAAGTAGAACTTATCGTTGGCGAGGTGGAAAAGAGGAGAATAATGTTGTTTGGAGGGCACAGTGTGGGCATTACTAATGGCAAAAAGGCACTTGAGTGGCAAACGGTGGCAGACGCCGTAAATGCTGTAGCCTCACAACCTCGGACCGTGGCCGAAATAAAAAAGTAAAGGTCGGACATCAAAGTCAAGGCAAAAAAACGTCTAGCGCTGACACCCCCACCCCCCCACCCCCACCTCCACACACACACACACACACCCGTGTCTGCCACGGGTGTGTGTGTGGGGGGGGGGGGGGGACCCCGAAGCTGACCCCTCTTGATGAGAGACTGGCGTTAATAATCGGGGAATCCCTTTTAAGTGGAGTGGTGACTGAGGCGCAGGGGGACACCGACGCGCCAGATGCACCGGGTGACACACCCCCAAAAGCCCGCAGAGGTCCAACAGGACGCCTCGAGGAAGTCGGAACCGGCTCATAAGCCACTCGTCCTCGTCCTTCTTGCTGTCTAAAGATGCGTTCTCTCCGAATTCTTCCATTTGCCACATCTTCTAAGAGCGCAAGATCAGCCATTGTGCGTCATTACGCATTGTGATGGGGCATTTTATTTCCCTCCATTTAATTACATCTGACAAGCTACAGATGTCGGTAATAATAGACGTGGAAATGGGAAATTGATCAGCGCAAATGTAATTTCTTGTTGCTTTCTGAATGGTTGAGACATACGCCATACATTGTTTCATCAAAAATAAAACAAACTAAAGGCATATGCATGAATACCATAATTCTGTAGCTTATGAAGAAATGTTTTACTATGAAAACAACTTTCCCTAGTGGACAATTAATGCATCTCTCTCTATCTATCCATCTGTCTGTCTAATTGCACCTATATCTGCTCCGCCAGACGGACACATTGACGGGAATGTCAGTTTTGTACATTATTTCGTTCTGTTAACTATATTATTTATGAGGATGAATTGCACAACATGCCAATATTGCAGAAAATATTTCACTTTTCTTTCTGCAAATAAGTGTTCATTTGAATTTCTGTTGTAATTTTCGTTTGATTTTTTTTGCTTGTTTCACTGCTGATGGATCAAACGGGTGTTTGTGTAGCTGTTAATTGTAAGACTTGCTTTGTGAAGTCTTCATGTTATTTCTGAGAGGCAGTATTGTCATTTTCACTTTCACGTGTTTCTTCCATCTGCCGACGGTGTCGCCGTTTCTCATTTCACCCATTTTTGTGCGTACGCCTGGGTCAGAGCTTGTGTGAAGGACCGCACATTTTCCCGTCAAGTTTGCTTTTTATAAATCTCAACTATTGCGTAGAGAGTGGCGTACGCCTTCTTTTGTGCGTACGCAACGTTTATAAATGAGGCCCCAGGTCAGCACTCTTGCTGAGGAAAGCGAGAAGGTCCTGGTTTGAATCCCAGCTGGGATCTTTCTGTAAAGAGTTTGCATGTTTGTCTTGTTCACGTGTGAGTTTTCTCTGGACACTCCAGTTTCCTCTCACAGTCTAAAAACATGCTTCATAGGTTAATTGGGGATTTTGGTGTGCATGTGAGTGTGTGATGTGCCTTACCTTCACCCAACTGTAGCTGGGTTGCCTCCAGCAGCCCTGTGACCCAGAAAAAGATTTGACGGACGTTTGCATTAGATCAGACACTGAAAAATGTTTCATTTAGGCATTTAGGATTCCTTGATTTAGGAGATGTTGATGGTTCAACTACCGGTTTTGCATTTACTTGTAATTTAGCAGAATTTTAGAAAAAAAACAACAAAAAAAAGCTATGGGGTTGTATTGATCTTTAACAAAAAAAGCATACATCCACAATTCCGGGAAGAACTTGTTACCACCACTGTCAAAGGTTTCCCCTTTAAATAAGGCTTGGCTGATTAACCAAACATTTTTCCAAAAAATAAAAAAAAATCCCTTCTTGGCTTTGCAAATACAATTCAGAAAACTCTTAAACATGTACCAAAAATGTGCAATCTTTTAAACAGGATTTTAACTTTTGAAATAAAAAGCAAGCTTAAGTCATTTAAAAAAAGGAAAAAAAACCTCTAAATTTTGGCATTTGAAGTCACTTCCTGTTTCCAGGAGTGAATGGATATTTATGATTGATGTGTTGAATGCTTTGGTTTGAAAGTTTGTGATGAGAAGAGCTTTATGGTAAGTACAATTCTATTTAAAATTTAGTGTGCACCCTTAAAGTCAAACAAAACTGACTCTTCAGTGTGGTAAAATGCGAGTGACTCATTTGTGTGGGGGCAGGTGAGAAGTGGGTGTGTCTGGTGTGAACTACAGACACTGCTGATGGACTGAGAGATACTGAAAAAAACTGTATGACAACTTTAATTACCAATTCATCATTTAACTCACACATTTATTGTTAGGTTTACTTTTAAGTTTTACAATAAATCTTTGCAGCATTGTATTGATTTCTGATTTAGGGTGTTTGGTTTACATAAAGTGTACCAGAGTTTGTTTTCCCTGAAAATCCAAACCAAATTTTCGGTCTGAATACAGCCAAGCTGACCCTTATCCAGGACCAGCAACCTATCTTGGACCCATCTTTGGAGGAAGTCTCAGTTCGTTTCCAATTGAACTGAGCTTCAGTTCGCTCTGAGATTCCTCAGTCTGAATACAATCCGTCCTCTGAGCGGAACAACTGAACCAAAACGGCCACCGTAGCCGATGTAAACAGAGTAGGAATGAAGCAACGGGTGAGCCGTGAACAAATGTAAACCAACGAAACCAACAAAGAGAAAAAAAGAGTCCAACTGTTTATTTGTTTGAACGTTTACTTTAACACAGCTGAAAACGCTTCTTTCCTGGCACGTGCCCAACAGTCATCCTAAAAGCTACCTAGTAGTTCCTTAATAGAATTCTCTGAAAAACAATGCCATCACACCACAACGATGAGACACAGCAACTCATTGAAATGTTGTCGGATTTATGTAGGCTCAAGTGTGAATGAACCAAAAGCTCAGGACTTCTAGAATTTCTCACTCTAGCAGCCTTGCCCTGCCCTCACAATTACTGACCAATGAGTGAAGAGATCTTTGGTCACATCTTTAGTCCTGAACAGGAAAGTCTTCTTGATGGCAGTCTGAATACAGACCAAACGCAAGGTTCAGGACTCAATCTGGACCAAAGTAAGTGGACTGGGTCCAGACCAATTTATTTTTTCAGTCTGAATACACCCTTAGTTGATAGGAATTAAATGATTTTTTCAGACTACAGCTGAGCATACAGGGTAACTGAGGGACTGACCCAGTGTACAGTCACTGAAAAAAAGGTTTTGTGCATGAATGCATCCATAAATGCATAACTGAGGGCTGTTGATGCTTTTTGGCAGTGGTCTTTTTTATAAATGCATGATGTCACAAACCAAAGCTGCTGCAGTTGGCAAAATGCTGAAAGGTCGACCGGAGATGATGTTCATGGGTTTTCAATAAAGATGAGGAAAATGGTTCAACAGGAGTTCAGCTGTGCCTCCAACCAAAGGGAGTTGAGTAAGAGCCATCACATGTACAGCCTCAGGAGAGAATCTATTACAGTTTAGAACTCCCGTTGACAAATTCTTTAGTGAAGCTCCGTAGTGTCTGACTCGAAGGTGAACTCGAAGGTTTTCTGATGCTCCTGATTTCAGAAAAGGTTTATCTGCTCCATTTCTTCCTCCTAAATCGTGTGTTTTCAGATTAAATCATTCTCTGTGAAAAAGAAGGACAGCAGGTTAACTGAAAATCAAAAGAAATCCCATTCCCAGCATGTGGGGAAAATAGTGATTTCACAGAGGAGCTGTGGATTCAACAATTCCAAATGACACGCTCAACTTTGAATGAGCTGTGGGATGTTGTTGGACCTCTTGTGGCGCCCGCTGTGCCCAAGGCAGCCTGTTCTTAACCAGAAGCGCATTGCCATCTGGTTGTTGGTCACATGACTCAATTATTTCGAAAAAAGTGTTTCCAGCTTAGTTTTGCCAAATATGTCAATTTCGATACCCATATAAATCGGTGTTGTATTTTATGTACAGGAAAAATGAATTGGTTATTTGTTTTCAACCAGCGGGTGCTAAAAAAAAACACATTTTCAAAAACTTTTCCACACATTTGGTTCCTTTGTTGATGTTGTTGTACAGGTCAGTATAAGAACTTGTTCCCAAAAAATGTATGAACAGGAGAAAACATCTTTATATTCAGTTTCTTCCAACCTTTTTTAGATTCTGAAAAGACCACATTTATTTTTTAGATTTTGTTTTCCTTGATTATTATTTCTTAGGTTATAAATCTGGTGTTATAAGTTGAAAGTGTTATTCTAAACTTATTTTGATTAAATTATTAGTATTGTTCAAATATGAGTAATCTTCTTTAAATTATTGCTTCTTTTACTCATAGATAATTTTTAGGTACTCTACCTGACTCTAGATATTCCAGTTCCGATCCACGTTTGGAAACAATAGTTTAACTTTATAATCTGCAATTAGGCAAAACTGCTGCAGAAAGTCGTTGTCCGTGTGGACAATTTCCCCAAAATACTCCCAGTTCATTCCGTCTTAAAGTGCAGTCCTAGTCCTTGTAAAGTATCTGCACAGATGATTATTAGTCTCACATCAGTGCAGATGTACCTGACCTGATTAACAACTGTAAATGACATCCTTCTGCAGGTGTGAGGAAGCTTTAGCAGCAGAGCTCTCCTCACACTTGGTTTCAGGGGAACAGATACATTTCAAACCCATGTGCCGTTCTGTGAGAGAAGTTACAGTTTGTGTTTTATCTGTTTTTTTTCTTCTCCCGAGGCAACATTTAATGAAATTTCTGTTGGGGGGAGCTGGTTCGGGCAGGTCCGGGCTCCACAGCTGTCAGTGTGAGCAGACAAGGTATTGAAGGTCTATTGTATGGATGAAATGGGAGTATGCATCCATCACATGGAAAATATAAAGCTAGGCTCTTCGGGAAGACCTGACCTGGCATGTTCTGCGAAAGAGCTATCACCTGTGTTTCAGTGTGATACAGAAAAAAAGCCTCAAGGTCAGAACTGTATTGATGGCTCGCTCCAAAATAGTGCCATAAATATTTTCTGTCCAACCACCAATGCACGGGTAGCTCAGTAATTGTCTGGTTGTTCGATTTTCAGCCACTTTAATAATGCTCAAAAAAATGTAACTTCATGCCCTTGTGGTGACATTTTTCTGAATTGGCATTTCATTAAACGTGAGACAGCAATCTGTCAAAGCTGCAGCATTATTAGTCACTGAATACTGACTACAAACTATTACATGAAAACAGGTACAAACCCGTATTCTCTTGGTTTTTCTGTGTCAGTGAGCAGGCGTGAGGAATACTCAGAGGATTTCACAGAAACGTTTAATCAGACAAGAGTTTGCCGCCATTTATAAAAATCAAAAGCTCCAGAGCAAAATTATAACAATACATTTAGAAACTGTTGAGTTAACCAGCAGGTAAAACTATACGGTTTTCAACCAATAAATGACAAGACAAAGAATTTCCCCTCTTCCGGATTTTAGTGATGGAAGTTTTTAGCGCTTACTCACCCATGCACCATTTTTTGTAGAGAGCAGAAACTATGAATAAATCACACCATCATACTACCACCGCCTTTTTTGATAATGTTCTATTCATTGGTATACTGCTCATTTGGTTCCAGATGTAACAGGACATGCCTTCTGTAACATTTGTCTTTTGTCACATCAGTCATGAGTGTATTTGTCCTAGTCTTTGTTGATATTCTAGATGTTTTTATGTTTGGAGGGGGGTTCCTTTAGATTGCTGCATTATGTCTATCTATCTTAGATCTTTCAGTGTGCTTACTTTGTTTAACAGCTCGTGTCCAAATGATTTCTTCAGCAAGAAGGTCAGAGAGAAAAACTGATCTGAATGTGTCAAATTAAATGAAGCTCAGCCTTCCACAAAATGTGGTTTTCACCAAGGACTGGTTAGTTTTTTACACAGAGCTTGAACACTTTTTTTTAAATCAATAAATAAAATGAAAGCTTGAAAACCCCATTCATATGTTTTTCAATTTTTGTATTTCAGGGAAGCATAATGAAAAGTTTTTAAAAAATATAGGATGGGGGGCAAACTCTCACTGGAGACATTTTAGAGACTGTTTAGGGTGTTGACTCCTTTAAATGTTTTTTTTCTTTCTGACATAAACTGAAAGCGTTTAAAGCATGTGCTTCTTTAGAAAATGGCTGAGCACAGCAACCTTTCTTGTTCCTTTTCCATTGAATCCACTTTGATGTGTCTTAAAGCCTAACTGCCATAAATTCACATTCACATGTTTCTTCTTCAGGCTCATGTGCGTCCAATGGGATTGCTGGCTCTGAGCAGATACGGCAGACAAGAAGACATTTATTCATGTGAATTCCTCTGTGCATTTTCCTGATCCGTCTATCTTTCTAATCTTAACCTTCTGCTCTGATTCCTTTACTTCTGTTCATTCTTCCAGTTTTTTAGACTGAATTAAGGAACTTAAACGTTCCCAGGAAAATTACTTAAGTCTCAGAAGTCTCATAGTTTTAGAGCAAAAGATATGTTCCATATTTTATTAATGTCGCTAAATTCAGTGAAAGAAAATTGTTGTGCAAATATTTTGTAATAGTAAAAAATATAAGATAATCTGTGATTCACTTCAAGGAATGCAAGACTCCTACAAAAATGTGGAAAGGTGTGGAAATGGAAATATGCTCCTTAACAAAATGATCAATTGTAAAATGGAAAGTCTTTCCTGTTTTTGTCAGAGAATTGGGAATTTTCTGGCAGCATTCCCTTTAATGTAGTAGCACTATAGCCGGACTTTTAATTTGAGCATTGAATGCTTTAATAAATTAATCTTTTGAAAAATATACATTTCATTATGTAATTATTTTAAAGAAGGGCTTTGCAGGTGGCATAAAACCATCTTCAACTAGTCATGGATTGGTTTCAACTTTTAATATTACATTTAGATATAAAGGTCCTGTTTCAGGAATTCAATAAGGCAGTTGGCTTATTGAATTCAGATTTTGATTAAAATGATCAATGGCTACAAATTGGTGTTTTTTTTTGGCACAAGCAAATGACAAAAAAACAAAAAAAACAAACTCTGGGCCACATTGGAGGAGTTTTCATAACCTTTGGTATATAAGGTGATCTGGTTTCTAATATTGACATGCTCCTAGGTTTTGGAAGTATGCTGTGGGTCAGAATTAACTTTGTGCCTCACTATTGCAGTATGTGGTCCATCTGGTGAAAGGTGGTCTGTTCTGATTTCAATTGTGCAAGAAACATTCAAGATGCACGCAGAAACATGTGGTGCTTTTGTTCTTCCAGAGACGCTGTTTTAACTTATTGTTCAACTGTGCCAACCCTGAGCTGCAGAGGTCACAGAGGGAACCTATTGCCTGTTTTTCACTCCCCTTGCCTGCTTTAATGATAACTCACAAGATTTTGGGGCAGAGCGGTTATAGATTAGCAAATTTACTGCTGTATTTAAACCTGGGAAACTGTTGTGCACGCTTTAATGACTTCAGAATTAAAAGAGGGAAAAGAGTCTGGTCAACATCTAAGAAGAACAGGCTGTTTTCCATCCCCTTTTGCCCCGGCCAGAACATCATTATTTTCTTTGGACAGGGTCCCTGTCACATGTGTCACACTTTCTGGCTGAAAGTTTCATCATCTCTTCTGTGGTTGTGATCTTTCCCACTACAGAAGAGGGGAAATTAGGAGCTCATTCATCATAGAGGGAGATCAGATGAACAGATGTAAAAACATTGCATGCACTTTTCCTATAGTTACTCCTAATAATTAGCCTTTGCTTTGCAGGTGACAGATTACTGTAAAGTTTAAGTCTTATCTGCCTCACATCCAGCAGGTGCCAGGCAGGTTTCACAGAGGAGGAGATCTGGGCCAAAAGGGTCAAAAGTAACATTCCTAGATGTTGTTCTCACTGCTCTAATCTTGAGGATAGCACATCCCTGGACGATGTGTTGTGTACAGTGTTCCCTCTCTTTATCGTGGTTCAGCTTTTCCTGTGCAGTTTAGCATGTTTTTTTTTCTCTTTAACACAGCACCATGTTCTGCGACCTTCAAACTTCTCTGTGCCGTGTCTCCTGTACAGAATCTGTTCAGTGTGCCAAATCTACATAAAGCAATCAGATCTTTGTTTTAACTCTATAAAACTGGACTTACTTAAGGTTTGAACTGTGAGACTTTAAACAAGAGAGAAATGTGTGAAAATGATTTAAAGCGTGCAGTGAGAGGTTTTACAGCCTTTAAACATGTGTAAGCCTGCTTTGCAGATTTCACGTATCTCACAATGATTTGAGTTTTCTAAGAGAAAGCTTTATAAAATGCAAGGGGTCATTGCAGCAAATCACCTGCTTCCATCCAACTCTCTCCACTGCCCCCTTCTTGCTTACACTATCTATCCCAGGGGTGGGCAAACTACGGGCCGGGGGCCATAAGAGGCCCGTTAAAAGATATATACATTCATTTTGAATCAAAATTTGTGTTTGTTACCAAAACCCTCCACGAGTCTGCTGCTGGTCCGGCCCTTCTGTCAAATTTTAGAACCCTTTGTGGCCCGTGAGTCAATAAGTTTGCCGATCCCTGGTCTATCCTCATCTCCTGCTTGACTACATCCAGGAATCTTATTTTTGGTCTTCCCAAACCAGACAGTAACCAAGCTAGTGTGAAAGTTCTGTTTGTGTTTTGCAGGATTGATTTAGCTTTGTTTTCTTGTTTTTTTTACATCGGATGCCCTTCCTGGCAAAACTTTAAACCGAACTTAGGAAAAGCACAGCAAAACACTTAGTTCTGCCCCCCATGATTATCTAGAAGACCCGGTAAAAGCACAGATTTACTTCATCGACCAAAATAACACTCGCTCTTTAACATCCCATCACTCTTGGACTGCTTACGCCGTCAACACTTACATTTTTACCAACGTAAAGTGTTGCATAAGTAAAGTGATATGCAACACTTTCTGTTAGTAATAACAAGCCACTGATAGATAAGAAGAGCTGGTCCACTGTTTCAAGCCACTTAAATGTGTACTATGACTATTGCAATTACATGCTCATCACCCACGCAGAGAGGACAAACTATCTTTCCATCTGTCAAGAACTATGATCTCATACTTGTGAATGCGGACCCTCATGCCAGCCACTCCAGACTCGGCAGCAGACCACCCCAAAGCATGCTGGAAATCCTGGCCTGATGAAGCCAACAGGACAACCTCATCTGCAAAAAATAGAGAGGAAGTCTAGTGGTCCCCTAAATAGACCCCCCCTCCGGCTCCTGGCTGCACCAAGAAGTTCTGCCTCTAAAGATTATGAACAGAACCACAAAATGTACTAATAACTGGTCCAACTTACTGCCAGCTATGTGAACCAAGCTCCTGCTCTGGTCATACAGATACCAGATAGCCCTCAGTAATGCTCCTAAAACCCCATTCTCTCAGAGCACATGATAACACAGGGCACACTGTAAAACAAACATGTTGACTGGATGAGTGAATTCTGGCAAACCTTCCAGCACTATATGGTGTGCAGAGCTGGTCCACCTTTTATGACCAGAACTTAAACTGCACTATTGCAGGGCCACAATCACACACTCACATTCACACCGAGGGACCATTTAGAGCAGTGTCTCCTAACCCTTGTCCTGGGGGCACACTGTCCTGCATGTTTTCCATGTTGCCCTGCTTTTGCACACCTGATTCAGCTCGTCATCAGGCTCTGCAGAAGCCTGACAATGACGGTCATGAAAGGCAGGTGTGTTTGAGCAGGGTTGGATTGAAAATATGCAGGACAATGTGCCTCGAGGACCAGAGTTGGGAAACACAGAGTAACCAATGAACCTATAAAGATGTTTTTGGATGGTGGGAGGAAGCCGGAGTCCCCTGAGAAAACCCATGCATGCATGGGGAGAACATGCAAACTCCACACAGAAAGGTGTTTCTGTTGCAGGTCCCCCAGCCGGGAACTGGACTGGGTGACTTCTTGCTGTGAGACAAGAGCGCTAACCACTGCGCCATATTTGTCCTCATATTTGATGGAATATTAGCTTATAGTTTTTAGAAGCTACGCTTAAAACCAACAGTTACAAAACTAAATTAACAAAACGTTTGCCATTACTGAGCCTCTATTCTAAATGTTGTCAGCAGCTGGAAGCTCACAGATCAAGGCATTCCACAGAAATCTTAATTGTCAGAGTGAAAAATATGGAGGAACTGCATTAAACTAATTTGATTTATAGTGTAATTAAATTAACAGCTAGTGAGATCTAGGAGTGACATGATTTAAGCAGAACATCTGTTTTTTGAGGCTGAACAAAAAAAAAGTTTCCAGTACAACTGAAAGTTCAACTTTATATCTTTATTTCAAGCAAAGTCTGTAATTGTTTTTCAATTTTTCTGAACGCAGCGTTGAGAAACAGCTAAGTGCTCTCTCTCACGGGTTGATAACACGCCTCCCAAGTAATTGACAATAATTTGCATCCAAATCTATCCCCCACACTGGTGTGATTTTAACAACATCTCACTGACAGAAGAAAAGAGTGCAGAAATAAAAAGTGTAACTGAACCGAAGGAGCGGCAGACTTATACCTATAATGCAGGGTTTTTCAACCAGGGAAATTGCCCTCATTAACTGATCTAAAAACATTTACCATCTCCAGGATATCAGCTCTTTGTTCATCCAAACTGATTAAGCACTGAATAGTTAGGAATATGAAAGATCATAAAATACTTTTTTCTTTGTGTTTATTTGATTCTATTAAAGACATTTTGATAAGAATGACGGTACCGCGATTTAGCTGCAACCAAAGCCGTTTTCTGAAAAGTCCCGCCCCTTTAACTGTCTCCACCAATCATTCTTGGAGGCTTAATCACGCGTCATCAGTCTGACCAATCAGAAGTGGTTTAAGTATTCGCTTCCTTGTTCTGATTCTGCTCATAAAGTCTCTCAGTTCTAACAAAAAAACACCAGCTAAAGCTCGTCTTTAGCGGTGTAGCTTTCCACAGAATCCGCTGTCAGACCGTAGAACAAGTGAACAAAACAATGAAGCTCAGAGAAGAGAGTCTGTCTGTGATCAGCGGCAATTTGCACTACATCTCCCATGATGCATTGGGTTAAAGTGACAGCGTCTCAGCGCACAATGAGGCGTCCTTATTAAACGTCTTGAAACTACAACAAACACACATCAAACAGTTTTTAAATCTTCAAACCTAACTTTTATTATAACTTCCCACTTTTTCTGCCACAATTATCGCAAACATGCATGTGAGATTGCAGAGGGGTTATAGATCAATACAGACTATGAGTTTCTCCTTTCTTTTTTTAAGTTTTGGATGCTGGTGTGCCGCAGGATTTTTGTCAAGGTTAAAGTGTGCCTTGGCTCAAAAATGGTTGAAAAACACTGCACTAACGATGTCATAAAACCGTTTAAGATTATAATTAAACATTGAAATAGTATTTTTCTAACAATGAAAAGTGAAATTATGTTGAGTATTGGCATGTTCGCAATAGCCAATCCATGCTGAAAACAAGTAACGTGATATTCTAGAATTGACATATAGAGATTCTGTTAGGGTTTCATTGATTAATTTGTCAATATAAAGCAATTTCAGAAAGAAAAAGACAATGTTAAATAAATGTGAAAAAAACATGGATAAAATCTATTAACTGATTAACTATTTAGATTATAAAGAGATTAGAAGAATATGAGAATTTCTTCTAGACATAATATTTGCTTTCAATCATAGATAGAGTTTTGCACTTTTACACACACAGGACACTTTTCATATTTTAAAAATATTGATCGTCAAATACCCACCTGAATTAGGTTTAGGTTTTCTAAATTCAAATAATATATGTACCACACACTGTACTCTGTCTTGATTCTTACAAAAAACTAGCTTAAATAAATAAATAAACTTGGATTTTTTTTTTCTAAATTAAGAAAGTTGTTCTTAGCCTCATGCTTCTCTTTATGTTTGTTTATTGCATCCAACCCCATTACTAATCTGTTTGAGTTCCTTTAAAAAAAAAAACAAATACCTAAAAAAAAAACTCCATGTGCTTTTTTCCTTCAAAATCAGTTTCATTTAGATTTAATTTCTAGCAAACTTGGATTTTAAATGATGAGATGTTTTTTTATTGAAGTTTTTATGCAGAGTCCCATCGGGACTTTGGCTAACATTAAAACCATGTGTTGTCCGGCAGTTGCGGGCCGTCCTGATCATGTTATTTTACGAGACATAACTGTAATGACAATCTCATAACAAGACTGGAATCTAGCAGTGGTGCTGAAAACTGTCTTTACCTCCCCTCCACTGCCCATCTGTAGGGGTTTCTCTGAAACACTTTGGTCAGAATCCATGGAAAAAGACCAATTGTAATTAGGGGGTTACATCAGTTTGGGGTGGATTTCTTCTGCCTCACATGGGAACCCAATTTATGGTCAGCTTCTGAGGCTGAAATCACAGAGAAAGTTTGAGCACAGCTGCCACTCTGAGTTAGGCGGGAACACATGAATGGAGCGAGGAGCACGCCGGGTGGTAAGGCACTTGAGGTTTAGTTATAGCTTTGAGCTGGGCTGCTCTCAGCATCCTAAACCAGAGTCAGAGCCGCTTAGTTTGATGTCCACTTTGAACTCCGGGTGCGGGAAAAGCCACTGAACGGAAGGCGCTACTCAGGTCACTTCAGGCCAGGTCGGTACGTTAAACAAGGGCTTCACGCTAGCTAGTCCTGTATGCCTCGAATCACAAGTACAATATACAGAGGATGCAGCACATAGCTGCAACACATATTTTAATGCAGAGCAGGACGGAATTCTGCAGAATGTATGATATATTATAATCTTGGGGATCTTTGGAGTTAAATGATAGGGTACACATCCCTGTGCAGAAGCAAAAAAACACTAAAATCTATCATAGAAAATGTTTCCACTTACTGGAGCATCATGGGAAGCAGAAAGGAGGATTGTGTCTGCTTCCCCTGCAGAGTTAAATGCAGTTCAGTACAGCTTGTTGGTGTGGCAGAGGGTCGTGGGTCAACATCTGCACCCCCAAAACTGATTACAATAGAGACAGGAATAGACATGCATCCAAAATTTGATCTCAAGAAAAATATATACAAACCAAATACTTTCATAACACTAAGGTTAAAAGAGGGCACAGTCAAACTGGACGTTGAAGAGCCACTCCAATGAAAATGGTCTTTCTGCTTTTTTAACATGTTCTTCTGGCATTTTTCAGATGATGGAAAACATTTAGTTCAAAATTGCTTGAATGAGTATTTCTTTATTCAAATTGTTGTGAATCAGGAGCAGAAAAAAATCTATTTGAAAAAGTGCTTACCGGTATGTGTTTTGTAGAAAACTAAACAGGGTGGGCCACAAGCTCTCTGCTCTGCTCTATTCCGATGCATCCAGATGTAGACGACTAGATCCGTGTGCGTCTTTGTTTTCCTCGTTTGAGCTGTAATCTGGATCAAAACCGTGCGACTGCATAGCTCCATTATCGCTCACTATTTTTGTTGCTCTGCTAGTGGTAGGTTAGGGTTTGGGGGCTGTAAGCTAGCAGGGGAGCATATAAACATAGAGCTTTCAGCAGCGGTGAGAGGAATAGGGGGCGGGGTTGCTATGGGCCAGGAGGTCCCCGTCTACAACTCAGAGGAAAATTTTGAATGAAGACCTGCCGCTCTGCAGAAACTATGTCCTAGGAAACGACACAGGGTTTATGATTTAACCTTAAAATTGGCAAAATCATAATTAAAAGACCACCTTGAACGGTTTTACGCTTTAAAACAGGGGTGTCAAACTCATTTTCACTGAGGGCCACATCAGCATAGTGGCTGTCCTCAATGGGCCAGATATAACTTATACATGTAACTAAATGTAATGAAAAATAAATGTAACTACTCCTTAATGTTAAAACTCGTTATTTATTCATTATAACTTGTTAAAGTGACAATTACAGTTGCATAGAACACGTATGTTTGCTTGTTACTCTAGCACAGTGTTTTTCAACCAGTGTGCCGCGGCACACTAGTGTGCCGTGGAAAATTGCCCTCATTAACTGATCTAAAAACATTTCCCATCTCCAGGATTTCAGCTCTGTGTTCATCCAAACAGGCCCTGATAAAACACTGAGGAGTTAGGAATATAAAAGTTCGTAAAATACTTTTTCTTTGCGTTTATTTTATTTTATTAAAGACATTTGGATAAGAATGACAGTACCACGATTCAGCTGCAGCTCCGGCTGTGTTTGGGAAAAGTCCCGTTCCTTTGACTGTCTCCACCAATCATTCTTGAGGGGCTTAATCACATGTCATCAGTCTGACCAATCAGAAGTGGTTAAAGTCTTCACTTCCTTGTCCCGATTTAGCTCGTAAAGTCGCTCAGTTCTAACAAAAATACCAGCTAAAGCTCGTCTTTAGCGGTGTAGCTTTCCACAGAGTCCGGTATCAGACCGTGGAACAAGTGAACAAAACAATGAACCTACGAAAACCGATCTCCGGCCGTTTTATGCACTACATCTCCCATGATGCATTGGGTTGTGAGAGTGACAGCGCATACGGAGATCTGTTGTTAAACGTCTTGAAACCAACGAACACACATCAAACTGTTTTTAAATCTTCTAACTTAACTTTTATTGAATCTTTTAGAAAAAAAAAGCTGCAGTTTCCAGCTTTTTCTGCAAGAATTATCTCAAAAATGCATGTGAGATTGCGGAGGGGCTGTAGATCAATACATACTATGAGTTTCTCCTTCTTTTTTTTTAATTTTTGGATGCTGGTGTGCCGCGGGATTTTTTTTAAGGTTAAAGTGTGCCGTGGCTCAGAAAAGGTTGAAAAACACTGCTCTAGCATAAAACCTTTATCCTTTATTAAAACCTAAGATCAAACTGTCCAAGTGAATAACATAAAAAATAACGTAAAACTGAGCTAGAAAGAACATGTAAGATAGTGTAACATGTTTCAAAAAAAGGCTGCACACAGCCTTTCATCCAACTGATGGTTTCATGACAACAATTTCCCTGCATACACACATAAGACTTGCAAACATTGAACAATTACAACTGCAGCTACACATAAATAACATGTAATCAACTAAAGAAAAATGTTATTTTAGGAAATTAAAACTTTTATGCTCTCGCGAGCCACATAAAGTGACATGGCGGGCCACATTTGGCCCCCGGGCCTTGAGTTTGACACATGCTTAAAAAGATAATTGGAGTTGGACCTTGAGAATTGTTTTAAGAAGCCAACGTGCTTCAAATGGTAACATTAAACCTTTCAATGTTTAACCATTCGTATCTAAAATACCTTACATGTTTAAAAGGCCACCAAAGAAACCCTTCATTATGAACCAGCAAAGTAAACTAATTCCAGATCTGGACGCTTCAATAAAACCATGTGTGGAAAAAGTTAGGCATTCTTGTAAAGACGGATGATAAAATCATTTAATTTCCAGAAAGCACGGAATTGTAAGCACTGAAATTATATGGAGGACTATGTTTTTTTACATTAAATGTAGTGTCCAACAGAATCCTGTGAAACCATAACTAGGACACATGATTAACCAACTAAAATCTATCAGATTAAGATGATTTATCAGTTCTTTTGATCCCTACATTGTGCTCCGGACTTTGTAACGAGATAGTGTGGAGCAGGGCTCACATCTGACAGAACCAGAACAGAGACAAACCCCAGCAGGGTGTTCAAGTTTACTGAAAGAATGGAGATGGCTGCAGCAGCAAAGAACGGTTTACAGGGAATTGTTGTTGTTCATCTCAAGTATCTGTACATTAAAAAGGTTTATGATGTCAAGGAAGATCTCAGTAGAAAGAAATACTGTCATAATATCTTACTTGAATGGACTGGAGGGCAGAACATAAAAGTAAAGCAGTTTTTTCACAGACTTTCAGGTAAAAAATAGTCCTGTGTGTCAGAAAACCTGTTCTGTGCAACTCCTCTGTGTTAAATCAAAACATTACTGTCAGGGTCTGAAATACGCTTTCATTATCAAAGAGAACAAAAACACCAATCTGAGTCGGCAGTCTGTGCGGTGCAGCCTTGCTGATCATGTGATCATCAAGGAGCCGAAGTCTGATAGACTTTGATTCCTGCTTTTCTCAAGTATTTGCTGCAGACATTGTTTTAATTCTTCTAAAATGATTCTGATTTTGTTTGATCAGATTTTCAAAGACGAGAAATATTCTTTCAGGAAGTGAAAGACAAATAACAAACATGAGTCTCAGCTGCATGAAGCCTGCATGTGCCTGGCAGACTACATAGCAATGAGAAACAGCCTTTAGTTCATGGAAGTATGATGAACACACCTGATCACCTCAGCCTGAGTCAAGCTCCCAGTCATCGAATCTCACCTATTGACAATTGCAACGTTTCAATTAGACAAAGATTTCCTGTATTTTTGATGATAGTTGATAATTTACAGATGTGATCATGTTTGAAGCAATAGAAGGAAAATAAAAAACAACACAAAATTAAGATTTGAACCAAACTAGATCTTATTAAGGAGTACAAAACAATGTAGTTTTGATCAGAGAAACTAATCTTTTCTTTTTTTTCCAGTTGAAATTTTTGAAATGAGCTAGGTGTCAAAGAGGGGAATTGCAACAGTTTTGCCACAGGTTAATAACGGCTTATATGTAATTTAGCCAATCACAATCGAGAATTTGTAGTTCTTTGAAAGTGTTGGGGGCTGCATATTAAGGATTTTATGTCAGGAGCCTGTGGCCCAGTATAAATTTTAATGTGAGCCACAATTGGCTCACGGGCCAGACTTGGGACAAGCCTGGTTTAAACTTTCTTTGTACTCTAGGTTTGTGTAAGACCCATAAAAGTGTGATTTAAATATTCCCTTAACCTGCAAAGTGGAGGCTAACAACTGCATGCCAGCTTTAGTCTTGCCCAACTTTTAAGGTGTGGCAGACAAATACTACCAATCACTACCAAATGATACCGTCCGTCATTAAACTGATATTTTTTACATATAATAATAATAATAATGCACATTGAATACAGCTTTATTGACAGCATCGTTATAGTAAGGTCACCACATTTTGTGCAGAATAGGCTTGCTGTCTTGTCACAATCCTGATTGTATTTCAAGTCAGGTTCATGTTAAAAGTGGATTCATTTTTCTTCGAAGTCAAGTGGTCATCTTCTGTTCGGAGCAGCCCCTTCAAAAAGGCAGTAAATATGTTTAAAACACAAGACCGAGGCAAATGACTTGACATGCATCATGAGTAAGTCATAACCGGATGTGGTAAACAGAAAATAAACAAAATTAAAATAAAGTAAGTTGCCCTATGACATTTTTTTTTCTCTACCAAGTCTGTTCCAGGGGTTGGACGGGGACCACTGGATTAGAACATAACATTCTTTCTATGGTTTTACCCAAAGGACACAATTGCTGTCATGCCATCTGAATGGCCGTGGCTGCTCAATGTACTGAGCTATAAACACCATCAATGTCGAGGTCCATACCAAACATCATCATCACCTTCTTTATCCGTACATTAAGCAGCAGTTGACATCTGACCCAAGAAGTTCCATGACTAAATTAAGACTGATTTATTTATCTTAGCAGTCTCTGTCTTTTTTCTTTTACCTTTATTTACTATAATATCTTTAAAAATATTTATTTGCAAATTCAAAAATTTCAAACTGAACTGCAGGAGAGCCCAAAACTGAACTGAACGATTGCTCCAACATGTGATGTTGTGCACCATTTCACGTATTTTACCTCAAATGAAATCTTCATTCCAGTACAGGTTTTCTTCTACAGCGCCACAGTTTTTGGAGAAAATAAAATTGATGTGAATTAATTCACTAAATTATAGAGTGACAGTAGTGAAGTAACTGCTCATTCATTTGGGAACCGCAGACAACTGAATGTGCAGAGGCTCAGATTCAAGTTTCATTTTTAAAAGTCTCAGTGGGGGAGGCAGTGGAAATGTCGGCACGCTTTGCCCGCACTCCATCTTCAATCATGCCTTCATGGAGGAAGCAAACTCAAAGCAGCTGTCCTTATGAAGACACAACTTCCTCTTTAGACACTGCCTTGAGGGAGATTTAAACAGTTTGCTCTCAAAACGTCTATTATTATGTCTTAAATCACTAATTTCACCCACTATTAGGGGGAGCACACATTTGTCGTAAAGACAGCCACAAGAGTCATTATTTTAAGGATGATTCATAATTATTCATGCGAGGAAGGTGCCAAAAGAACGAACAGAAACTAAATTCTTACCAGACCTGGCACCACATTTGTTCTGTATAAAGATCTGCCAAGCAATAATTAAGTCCCTGTCAGAGGAGAACAGTAATCTAGCTACTGCAAAGACTGGACTGCATTACATGCACATTGACTAGAACTAACCCAGAGGACTGCTGTGAGGAGCACGCTGGCTGCAGGCAGCCATTGTTTCCACCATTGTTCTTCCTGGTCATTAAAAAAAAAAAAAAAAAGAGTCTCCAAAGCCACACTACTCTAAATATGTATTTCAACTGTGCTAATTAGAGGCCGTCTCTGGAGCAGGCACCAAGCCCAGGATGAGGGACAGCTAAA
This sequence comes from Oryzias latipes, assembly GCF_053564925.1. Taxonomy (NCBI): domain Eukaryota; kingdom Metazoa; phylum Chordata; class Actinopteri; order Beloniformes; family Adrianichthyidae; genus Oryzias; species Oryzias latipes. Next base: position 5,623,572 of record NC_136252.1, on the reverse strand, counting down.
TATAACAGAACAAAAACAAAGATTCTAAATGGAAAATTATAAACATTAAGGGAGAGTCGTGGACGACACTGACTAACTGCTGATGTGATATTTTTTTGTGCCCCTGCCATAGCAAAGGGGGAAGCGCAGCAGTGACAGGAGTCTGTGGTTTGGCGCCGGACTTTGTGAATGTGACCGTGGGGCTGGACGCTGTCTGTGATTTGAAAGGTCGCCATGTCACTGACGAGCGGGAATAAAATAAACACGAGAAACTGTTGTTTCCTCGTTTCATACAGTCTCAGTTTACATGGTCATTTCCACCGTGTGTCTGGCCTCATAATACTCATTTTTGAACTCTTGCAGCTCTGGAAAACAATAATATATGTCAATAAATGACAACATATATTAGAAACAAAATGCAAAGTTCCACTCAGCAGAAAGGTCACTTTTTAAAAAGGGTTTCAACTGCCAGAAATTGTCAGATGAGGGAGACCTGTATAGTCTGTAGTAGTATTATTAGAGTCAGTTTGCTGTTATCAGTGCAGGATTGGATTAACTTAGATGAAGATACAATTAAACACAGGACGGAAATGATGCTCAACTGCGAGAATAGATCATTCTTCTCTTGTACGGGATAAGGAGTGTGCATTATCAGAAATGAACACACATGTTGTGCAAAGGTGTCTTTTGTGGTACTTACCACATGTAAGAACCAGGTAAATACAAATAAAGTACCTTGAATTTAAGTCTGCACTCGTCTGTTTCACTCGTATGAAGGAATTTCGACGGACAAAAAGCACGACCCCACAAAAATCCAATAGATTATGACTTTGGCTGGAAAAGGTGAGGATCTGGGGCCATTTCCTGTTTTCACGGTGGGTGACAAACTCATGAGCTATGCAAAGGAGTGTGAATCATTCCTGGAACAACACAAAACTCTGGAAGAAAAGATAAATAATATGAAAAAAAATGTGTTCTTTGGAATGCTCCTTTTTACTGTTTTGTTGAGAACTTAAAACACATTTCATTGTGATGACACTTTGTATGCTGCAGAAGTGTATCGTATTAAAGATTGTTGTTTTCACTGTTGTCTTGTTTCTCTTTAATTTGCCTCATGTTACAAGAAGTAATCAGGCCAGAATATGGTTTTACAATGCAGTTACTTCACCCTTACCAACAAGTTAGCATTGTCTCATTTGGTAAGGTCAGAAAACCAAGTGTGTATGTACACTGTATAGGAAGGTAATACGTGAACATACCCAGCATTTACTACTTAAAGTACCATGTGTCAGGAACTCGTAGGTGAGGACACAGGCACAGACGCAGGGACTCATAGTCAAATCGTAGGTTTTAATAACACTCACGATCGTAACAACAATCCAAAACGATCCCGTGACAGGGACAGGATCAGTGCAGGCTAAATACCCTCCAGGTGATTCAGCAACAGGTGAGACCAATAAGGTAAAGACAGAACAAACGAGCACAGAAAATACAAACCGGAAGTGTCAAAACAAAACCCAACAACCGCCCTGGCCCAGAACCTGACACCATGTAGGTAATTGGAAATAGGGCTGACTTTCTTTTACAGTCCAGTTTCATTGTACTTAAGGGGTAGTTTCTGTGGTAAATTCATGGTAAATACCATGAAACACTCAACAGGTGCAGACCTAAAGGCCAAGGTACTTTATTTGTACTTACCTTGTTCTTACATGTGGTAAGTACCACAAAAGACACCTTTGCACAACATGTAAATACCCAGTAAGTATATTATAAATACCCAGTATGTACCACATAAGTATGAACTAAATAGTACCACATAAATACACAGCAAGTACCATGTAAGTACAGAGTAGACACAAAAAGTACCTTGTAAGCACCCAGTAAGTCCCAAAAAAAAGTACCATGTAAACGCCCTGTTAGTACCCGGTAAATTCCATAAAAAGTACCACGTAAATACCCTGTAAGTACCCAGTAGTTACACAATAAGTACCAGTTAAATATCACTTAAGTACACTGTAAGTACTGTACTGTAAAAGAAAGCGTTACCCTAAGTTGGCGCGTTGAACAAAAGGTTCAACTGCTCACTGAAGGTTGACATGCCAAAGACTGTGTCATCTCTATGGCCTTATTTTTAAAAAGTCAGTCTTGATTCTAAAGGAGAGTGTCTCCCTTTAATAGTTCTAGTGCACACAAGTTTTGCATTAAGAACGTGTCCTAATGTTTTGCATAAGAAAATTATTGGACAAAAAACAATTGTTTTAAATTCTATGCATCTTTGCATTCAAGATGTACATGATTTACAACAAAATGAAATGCATCTGAGTAAAGCTGGTAATTCATAGTAAATAGATGCTGAGCAGGAAAATTCCAGACTCCATCAGGGGAAGATCTGTATCCAAACAAATCCTGTTTCTGAGTCCCAGTTTAAGCAAAACCCCAAACCGTCAACATGCTGTAGATTTCTCTTTGCAAGTACAAAAGTCTGACACACACACGTCAGATGAATGAGGCCCAGCTCAGATGTTTTCTCTTTCAGGGTTTCAGAGGACTCCCCTCCACCCGTCCACCTCACTTTATCTTTACTTTGGTGTCAGATGAGAGCTCTAAATCATCAAGTCGAAAAGTTTTAGTGCTAACACATTTCCCCCTCTCTGACCTTAAAGGACTCCTCGGCTCCCGTTGTCCAAATAAGCATTCCTTTGAGATCCTTTGGAGTCGCTGATCAATGGCGCCTACGACACATCTGGGAATGGGCTGCAGGTTAAGGCCTCTGCGCTTACAAGCTTTGCTGAAAAGTCAAACAGCACCATTGGCTAAGGAGTAGCAGCCATGCCAGAAGCATCAGCGGACATGAACTTTTATGAGCCTCATGTAAAGCCAGTGTTGATATCAAACCGTGTTAATGTCTTGGTAAATGTGCTATGCCCACATGACAAATAGGTAAATTACAGCAAACCCCTTTGGAGATTTTTAAGAAAAAACTTAAAACACATCTTTTTAGTAAAGCTTTTACATAGTTTTTACTTGTCCAAATGTTTTCATTTGATTTTATAAATCTTTACAATTAAGTCGATTTATTTTGATTGTACTGGTGGGATGTGTATGTGTTGGGTGTCATGGCAAGCTAGGCGAGGCAGACCCAGGCGCTGGAACCCGGAAGGAAAACACAAGGTGAGTAAGTTGGTAAGTCAGGTTTTAATGATATTCGGAGTTGCTTGAGATCTTCATGTGGTTGGAGGCTGGAGAGCAGCGGGTGAAGTTGCTGGAAGTAGCTTGAGGTAGTTATGGCTTGACGCGAGGCTGGTGGTCGGAGTTGGCTTGTGGCGAGGCTGGAGGTCAGTGATGGCTCGAGGCGAGGCTGGAGGTTCTTGGTGTTCCGAGAGGTTCTGTGGCTCAGGTAATCCGGTGACACAGGTGTCCACTCGTGGTCAGGATGTCCTGAAGGCGAGGCAATACAAAAGGTAGATGAGAATAAGAACACTTGGACTAAACTAGACGAGAGACCAGGTTATGCACCATCAGGGGCAACGAACTGGCGATGAATGCTGGTTCTGGATCTCCTTATGAAGGTCTGGTTGGTGATGAGGTGAGTGGACACAGCTCAGGAACCAAGCAGAGAGGGGAGGGGGAGGAAAGCTGACAGAGGCACCATGACATTGGGTTTTTTTGTGATATTTTTTATTATTAGTTTTATTTTTACTATGTTTACTATTTTAACTAATGTTTTTTTTATCTTACTAATATCTATTTTTTTATGGGAAGCACTTTGAGATGCTCTGTAGCACAATTCTATGTGAAGCACTTTGAAAATAAAGTTAAATTGAACTGAATTGAAAAAACAAATTCTCTTATAATGAAAAATTATCATCAGATGGAGTCGATCTTTTTTTTTTCTTTTTAGTTTTTTACCTGATCTGTGCTGAAAGTGATTATTTATACAAACTAAAACCAGCATTCAGAAGAAACATGAGAAAGGGAAATTAAGTATTGAGAAACACCAAAAAATATATATAATTTTAGATCTCATTCTGCTTATATTAGGACTAACTGAGTTAAAAAAAATGAATAGTTGCAAGTCCATTATGTTTTTTTTAATTATTGGGTTGTTGTTATTGGTTGGAGGTGAGTGGCTGTAAGCTAGTGGGAGAGAGTGTAAAAGATGGAGGACAGTAATTAGAGGCAGGCTTACTCCACATTCAAAGGTGAATTTCTAATGAACACCGGTCACTCTGCAGAAACTACAGTATGTCCTAGAAAAATACACCAGTTTTTTTCATTTTTTATTTTTACTAAATAATAAATTAAAAGACCACTGAGAACACTTTTAAAATAGATCTAAGAGTGGGACTTTAAAAACAACATTCAATTATAAATGTGATTATTGGATGATCTGAAACTGAGAAATAAAACGTGTGACACTGGGCCAAAGAGTCAAAACCTATCATTTAATTTTAAAGTTTCCTGCGGGCTGATGCTGACAGCATGATGACAGAGCACAAGGGTTACTGCACAACTGCAGAGTTTAACAGGCGACTTTGAGGAAAACTGAAACTTTTATTGTGGGTATGAACAAGTGACTGCCCCTTCAAAATGTACATGAAATAATAAGAAGCTTCAGCACAAAATTTGTGTTTTGTATGATTTATGGACAGTTTGGTTGTGAAAGTTAACTTTGCGTAATTCGTTTTAAAGTTTTGTCTTTAACTTGACTGAACAAATTCAGATTTTACTCAGAAAACAACCCACTGATCACTGAACCATCCAGTTAATACGAATGAATCAGAGAAAGGCTGAGAGAGTGCTGGAGGAAGAACAAAACAGGGAAGCAAAGGACATCTCTAGACAGTTTTTGATGCCTATTACACAGCTGCAGCTCAACTAGGATGTTTGACAGCTTGAAATACATAGTAATACATACCTATAAAATTTTCTCTACTCTAACAATTTTATTGGCATTTTTTTTCAAACACAAGGACAAAGGATACATCAAAAAAGTAAAATGTTTATGTAAATGTAGAATTTAAAATATTTGTTTAAAATGGAGATTTTAAATGTTTGTTTTCAGTCACCACAAAAAACAGAAACATCCCATCAGGCCCCAACCAAAAAATAAAAACAGATATAATCCAACCAGGCATACTATATTTCAATATTAGTGACATTCAGTGCTTCAGGAAAATAAAGGAGATTTTGAAAAAGGACTTTCATAAACTGAATTACTAGATTTTTTTTTGTTGGGTTTGCATACAAAACTGACCTTTCTGAAATTCACAGCTACATTAACACCGCCCTTGGCAAAGGGGGTTTTAGTGACCAAAGGTTTTTGTTGGTATATGTTTGTTTTGGGGTTTCCCAGTTCCCAAGTCACGTGCTCATGTGTGCCTGTGCACATTTTTCAAATCAGTTTTCGGGCTCTACGTACAAAACGCTCATCCATTGAGTTGAACGTTAAACCAGGTTGATCTTTGACCAATCAGGAATTCAGATTTGGTAGTGATGTATGGGTAGATTCCTTTTTGATTCACAGAAGTCCCATTCGTTTGAAAATTGATCATGCAAGAGAAATCATTAAATGCAGTTAGTGCCAATCCGTGTAATCTTTATTACACGACGCCGTTTTTTTTTGACATTTCGCACCAAGCCTCTTCCAACAGTAGATGGCATACACGGGCTAGTGTCAGGTAGCGACAGGTTTATACACCATATGCTAAAAACACATTTCAGAACGCGTTTAACACACGTCACATACCCCATGTGAACGTAGCTTTAAAAATGGATCGGAGCAATATCGGAGCTATCCAGCCATCCAGTTCTGATCCAGATTCCAGCTCAAATGACAAAGACGTACATAGATCTAGTCGTCTACAAATGGATGGATGAGAATGGAGCAGAGCAGGGAGCTTGTTGCCATCCAACTGTAGGTTGTACATCACTGCTACAAGCTATTATAAACGTCATTTATCATCTATTCACCATGGCTTGAATATAGAAATACTCAGAAAACGAAGGTTTGAATATTCTTTACAAATCTCCATCATGAGAAAAATGCTACAAGGTACAATGTTAAAAACACGAAAAACCCAATTTCTTTAAAACTCTTTTCAGAAGAAGCCATTGGAGGGTCACTTCTCAGGCTGGAGTACCACAAACACTGTTCCCTCAAAAGTGGGACGTAAGCAGATAGTGGACATTTGTTCTGGGTTTTCTGTGGAACAGAAGTAGAGCGTTCAACCTTTGATTGGAGAATCACAGGTTCCATTCCTGCCTTGCCTGCCCTTATGTCAAAGTCTCCCAGGGCAAGACACTGAACCCCACATTGCTCCTGGTGGTTAGTAGTTGGCGCCAGAGTTAGATAGCGGAGCCGCCATCAGTGTGTGAATGCGTGTGTGTGTGTGGGTGAACGGGCGCTTTGGGCCTCTTAAAAGCCAGTATGCACCATTTTTAATTCTTTCACATGATGTACCATGAAGCTGGAGAACATATTTTGAATGACAGTTTATTAAGGGACCCCAGATAAACCAAGTGATGTGACAGAATAACATCTTCTGTGGGATGGAATAACACTGATGCTCAACAAGCAGGCAGAAGGCATCATGTCTGTTTAACGTGGACTGGTCTGGACCTCACTCCAACATCCCAAACATTCATTTTACCCAATAGCCTCTGCTGGAACGCTTTATTGGGATAAAAACACCACCTAATAGGTGATGATGTTGATGAAAGAGGAGAAAATCAGAACATGGAGCCAATCAGAACAACAGGAAGGTCTGGACATCAGAGAAACAGATGTACATCTGGGTTGTGTTTTGGAGCTGTTGAGTGCTGACTGTTAGCCCTTAAAGCAGCTGATTAAAATTCAATGAAGCTGCTTTTTAGTACAATTGTATGATTTTACGCTATACATGTTATGGGGACCCCATACATTTCAACAGACAAACACAAAAAAACTATATTAAATATTCAGCATAAGACCACCATGGTTTTGACTATCTAATATTGACCACATTGATTATCAAACTTTGTTCCATTTAATGGGAGTAATACAAATAAAGAAAAAAAAAACACTGTAAACATGTTGTAGAAGCAGACAATATTAGAAAAGTAGCATTAAAACTTATTGAACAGTTTTTAGCAAGTTATAAAAATAATAAGAGTATTCACCTTGTACTATTATTTTCACTATTTTCTTAAATAGAATTATGTTTCTCGTTTGTCAGAAAAGCCTCTGGCTTAGTAACAGCAAATACACATATCACCGGTATATAGATTAAAAAAATGTTTTGCAAATATTTGCAATCAGGTTATTACAGCTGTGACATGCTCAAATATGAACAAAACTAATTTTCTAACCCTATTAAATAGGAAGGTAAAAAAAAAACATTTATCACACAAATTCAGATCAGAGTCAAATCCCAGAATAGTTTCTTGCTTTTTCATGCTTTTTTTTTCCAATTCTCTGCATTTTTGTCATTTAGCTTCTTTAAAAACCAAATACTTGAAATAAAGATAAAATTGAGCTATGACATGTTGTGAAATGAAAAATATTTTCTACATGAGTTATTAGTTTTAGGTTTTATGGATTCATACTGTAAGACTGTCCCAGTGTACCAAATAAGGCCCAAGATGTCAAATCTGGAGGTTTGGATTTCATGAAGCAGAGAACACAAACATTTGTTGTTGGGCTTCTTTTCAGATTAGTCTCGTTTTCATCACTTTAGAAAATTGGGCTGTTTTACATTCGAATACGTGTGAAATGACTGGAGGTTACAAAGCGAACCGACTTGGCTTCAGCCGTTTTTAACTTCCTCTAACAACAGGTGTTGCCCCCAAGTCCCTGTAAGCATCACCTTCTGAAAAGTAAGACTGCCTGCTGCGCCCCGCGGAAACCTGGTCTTGTAATCTGTGATGGAGAGGCAAACGTACGCCGAAGCAAGATCAGAATCTACATCAATATAAAAAAAACAGGTTTTCACATTGTGAAGAGGAAATAAAAGTTGCACAAAAACTAAAAATACAAATCAAACCATTGATGGGAGAAACTGAAATAAATGTTAGAAAACCAAAGTAAATCAGTCACTGAACAAAAGCTAGAATCAATGCAGCTGTACGTTCTGCAGAAATCCTGGTTCTATTAGGAATGTGCAAAAACAAATTTGCACCCATACGGGGGTTTACCTGATACAGGGGCCCCCTACTTGGTTGTTGCCTCTCATCAATCTCTCAAGAATGTAACTCTTTTTTTTCAGAGCTATAACATATGAAAATATTTTTTATTGGGGTAAAAAAATCCTTATCAAACTTTTATTCATTAGACCTTAATCTGTGATATTTTGTGATTCAAAGACAGTAGAATGGACACCTTTGGTCTTCTGAGATATTTTGAGGGTTAAATATGGGAAAACACAGTCATAGGCCGCCGATGTTCTCCTATTAGGCCATTCTATATAAAATTGACAGACTGGAGTCAGAAGATGAGATGACCACATCCACCATCACACAGTTCTGCACACTACCACACCTTTTACACATGGTACCATGGGTGTACATGGTAACATGTACATACTCACATACATACATACATACTTACATATGTAAATACCATGTAAATACTAAGAACAATCTGGTTTTTCTTTTAGCACCGCAAGGATAACTTTAGGGTGAACCTTTAGTTTTTCTCATTCTGTTTTTTTGCTTTCATTTTTCATTCCCTTGATTTCATTTCATTTAAATTACCTAAAGAGTTTGACTTAGTGTCTGAATTGCTCAGTTAGCTGTGTGTAGGACTGACACATAGAAAAACCAGGGTTCATTTCCCAAGGGGCGCAATGAGCTTCATCCAGTGCGGGTCCTTGGGCAACAGCCTTCGTGGTACTGCCTAACTATGTAGCCAAGGGGGGGCCCCAAGGATGGGTCACCCTGTGCCAGTCCCCGGTCCAGATAAAATACAGGGTTGTGTCAGGAAAGGCATCTACCTGTGTGAATCAGTGAAAGATAAGATAAGATAAAACTTTATTCATCCCACAATGGGGAAATTCTTTTTATCTCCAGCAACAACAACAAAAAAAAGACATTCAGAAGTACAAACAGCAAACAGATAATAACTAATTAAAAATACACAGCTAAGCAACCGTAGAAGAATAAAAAAAACAACTGAAAAACAACAACAACGGTTTACGAAATAAGTAAAATGAGTGAATGAAAAAAACAAAGCAACACCGAAAAACCCGAGGGTCCGTGGAGTGTCCCTGTAACACGGTGTTGGACAGTCTGATGGCCGGGGGGAGGAATGACCTGCAGTAGCTCCTTCTTGGACTGTGGGGGCAAAAGTCTGGTGCTGAAGGAGCTGGTCAGCGCCGCCACAGTTTGGTGCAGGGGGTGGGAGGGGTTATCCATGATGGATGAAAGCTGATTTGCTGTGGCTACCCCTCCAGGGATATGTGTAAAGTGATAAACAACCTTTAGAGTTGGTGTCTTTTACCTGTGGAGTTCTTCCTGGTCTGAAGGGGTGGTTGAGGTTGGAGCTGCTTTTAATGCCAAAGCTCACTTTGAAGGAACCAGCGACCAGACACAACAGAAGAGGGGGAACTGGGATTGGTAAGTTGAATTTGGGGTAATTTAAGTAACAGGGCTCCAGACTGCGACCATTTGGTCGCATTTTGCGACCAAAATTTGAGAGTGTGCGACTGAATTTTACATCCAGTCGCACATGTGCTACCAGTAAATTTGCCTCCCCCACCCTACGTATTTTTTATACATTAAACGTGGAAGGGGCACGTCAATGATCAATGAAATAATCAATGAGACGCGAGTGCACACGCACGCAAACACACACACACTCGCACACATACTCATGAGACGAGAGCACACACTCGCGTAAGTGGCTAAAATGCGTGTAGGGGGAGGGGCCTAGAGATAATCGAGCGCGCGTAAACATCTGTGGGAAGGAAACGGAGACAAATATCATCACAACCTCATGCTGAACTTTTCTCTGGAAGGCACAGACCCGGAGGTTACGGGGGTTACGGTTAAGTGCGCGGCGTCGCATCCCCCCAACCAAACGGTTTATGCACGGCTGTTAGGGCAGCACACCGCTCCCGCGGGAGTCGGGTCAGCTGAGGAGAATAAATGTCCCACACCTACATGCGTGACAGCTAACGGGGCTTGAACTTTAAACACGTGCGAGCAAAAACACGGTTTAGTCCGAGACGCACTTAAAACACGTGGTGAAAATGCAACGATAGACGTGTTTGAGATGAACCAGCGGCTCGCCTGGATCGTTGGGGAGACCAGGCCGGGGGGGGGGGGGGGGGGGGGTGATGGCAAATCTGCAGCGAGACTGAAGGAGAACAGGAAGTTGAAGTTCAATTCAGTTCAATTTAGTTTTAATATTCCTCTCCCCCTTAGCATGATCTGTGTTATTAGGGCCCGAGCACGGAGTGCAAGGACCCTATTGTAATTCGAATGTTTATTAGGGCCCGAGCACGGAGTTCAAGGACCCTATTGTAATTCGAATGTTTATTATTATTATTATTAGGGCCCGAGCACGGAGTGCAAGGACCCTATTGTAATTCGAATGTTTATTAGGGCCCGAGCACGGAGTTCAAGGACCCTATTGTAATTCGAAGGTTTATTATTATTATTATTAGGGCCCGAGCACGGAGTGCAAGGACCCTATTGTATCTGTTAGGTTTATTATTATTATTATTATTAGGGCCCGAGCACGGAGTGCAAGGACCCTATTGTATCTGTTAGAGTTATTATTATTATTAGGGCCCGAGCACGGAGTGCAAGGACCCTATTGTATCTGTTAGGTTTATTATTAGGGCCCGAGCACGGAGTGCAAGGACCCTATTGTATCTGTTAGGTTTATTATTATTATTATTATTTTTCTTCTGCCGGAAGAATCGCATTTTTGAGGCCTTTAACATACCCCAAAACTCACCAAATTTGGCACACACATCAGGAGTCGCGAAAAATTTCGTATTTTATGGGAAATTGGCATGGGTGCGCAAAAATGGCTCGACAGCGCCACCTACAGTGACTTTTGTCCCGACGCCCCGCATACGCTTTAACGTACAAGCTTGATTTTTACAGGGCATGTTCTTCAGATGGAGACCTACAAAAAAGTCTGAAAGGACCCACCTGTCACTCGCACAGGAAGTCTGATATATTGAGGTCAATATGTCATTTTTGCTCTATTTTGGACATTTGCAGGCCTCCTTCTAGAACGAACTCCTCCTAGAGATTTGAGAGTAATGACTCCAAACTTTGGTTTTGTAAACTAGACACATGTCCGATGTTAAATTGCAAAGCTTTTAAGTTTTTACAGAAGTTTGTGGCCGTGGCGGCGCATAGAAATTTGACGTTGTTTTGAAAACACGCCATGAAAAGAAAAATGGCCATAACTCAGCCATGCATATTCCAATCTGATCCAAAATTGATATGCATGATTGTAGTCTGACTCTGAACACATCTGCAGTGAAAGAATCCGGAAAAAGTGTAGCGCCACCTGCTGGCAAGATGAAATGACATGTTTTACTTGGAGCATCACTGCTCTGAGTAGGATGAGCCGACACACCTGAAAATGACATCCACCTGTTGAAAAGCCATTGAAGTTTACTCTGACAAAAAACCATAACTTTCAATGCGGGGGTGTGGTCGTAACAGAGCGGCAAAGTTGGGCATCTCGCTATGCACACAAAAGTTGCTCTCACGTGCACATTCCTTGTCCAATCTCACTGAAATTCAATGGATATGATGAAGCTTCTATTCTGAACCCATGGATATGACAATCTTGGACGAGCTCTATAGCGCCACCTAGTTATTGCATTGGGCACATTCTGCCCTGTATTTTCTCTTTGCTTTGTCCGATGTGCATGAAATTAAAACTGGAGATACTCAGAAGGGTCCTCTCTCATCATGTAAAGTTTCATGGGTGTACACCTGACGGTGCCTGCGTAACAGGAAGTGGTCGATTATGTGCACCCAAATAATAGAAATTTATTATAAATCAGCCGTTTGTCTCAGGAAGCTGAGATTTCAGAATTAGATGCCTTTAATAACCTCCAGCTTTGATATGTAACACTATAGGGTCTACGAGAAACTTCATCACTTGATTTTTTTAATGAAATTTTGGACTGAACAAAGATTTTTAGCATAAATTCTGTTTAGGTTATCAGCACCAAGAATTCAACTTTCATAGGCATTTATGTGCTACTGCTTCCTAAAAAAATTCAGAATGATTGAAGTTACAGGTGACATCTTAGAGAGCATTACATCCAAAAAGGTCCGAAAACGTCTTTTTAGGCAAAACTACAAACACCTATTTTTTTTCATAACTTAATCATCATATATCAACACCATTTATTTTTTTAAATGTAGGGATCTGTGTTTGCTGCCTTCCATATTTTTTTCAGAAGTCCAGGTGAAACAGATGATTTTTAAAAAATCCTGATTCATCCCAAAACCTGTGCTTTTTCCGTCTGGACTCCAAACAAGTGTGTTTTAAAATTACTTATGCTTCAAATATCCACACCAAGTTTCACACGCATATAGCTGAACATGTTTAAATGCTTCTTGAATATTCTTTACAGATATAAAATGAACTGGTCAACTGTAGGATGTCATTTCCTCTTACATGGTTCAGTCTTTTCCTCATGCTGGAGCCTGCTCCTCAATCCGCCCTGTTGCTGGAGTCAAATTTCACCCCCCCCCCCCCCCCCCACACACACACACACCAGCTGCCTGTTTATATGCTAACTAACCCAGAAGTGAGGTGACAATAGTTTAGACACAAGAGGGAGGGCAGACTGCTTTTTCATTTGTTTTGTATGTCTTTCATAGATTTTTATGAATAATCATTGCTTTTCTAGTCATGTAAAATGCAATTAACTTAATATTTTATCTTTTTTTTTTTACAAACAAAACATATGAATGTGCTCCAAAACAAAACCCAACTCTCAGTACAGTTCTACAGATGTAACATAAGACTTAGACAGTAAATGTCTCTTTTATCCTTTTTTAATCAATGCTGCAACTTCTTTTCCTTAATATAAATCCAATGAAATTAAACTACAAAACCAAAAAACACAACGTATAGCAAATTTCTCTAAATAAATTATGTGTATATACAATATGTAGCACTTTTAAACAAAATAATAACAAATCCTTCCAATACAAGCACAGAAAAATGGAACACAAAATTTAAAACCCAAATTTGAAATGGCAATTTTAAAAAGATAATTTTTTCAGCCTGCTAAAAGTGCACAATTGTAAAAGCTCTTTTATATAGACAACTGTTTGGTTGCTTAGAGCTCTAAATATAAAAACAATGCCTTTATGGACGTGGCACGGATGGCACGGATGTTCAGCAGGGTAAACCCCAGGAAAGCGGCGGGACCTGATGGAGTTCCCGGAAAGGTTCTGCGGGCCTGCGCCGATCAACTCTCCCAGGTCTTCACAAAAATCTTCAACCTGTCGCTAGCTCAGGCTTTCATCCCTGCTTGCCTGAAGTCATCCACTATCATCCCGATACCCAAAAAGTCCTCATCCACAGCCTTCCTCACGGACTTCCGCCCAGTTGCACTCACTGCTGTCATCACAAAGTGTCTGGAGCGGCTGCTCCTGGGACACATCAAAGACTCCCTCCCTCCAATCTTCGTCCCCCACCAGTTTGCTTACAAAGCAAACAGATCAACGGATGATGCCATTTCCATCACCCTCCACACTGCGCTGAGCCACCTGGAACACAGAGACACCTACGCCAGGATGCTCTTTGTGGACTATAGCTCAGCCTTTAACACAATCATTCCTGACATTCTGGTCAACAAACTGTCTGAACTAGGACTCCACCCACTCACCTGCTCGTGGATCAAGGACTTCCTGACAAACAGACCACAGACAGTCAAACTTGACCCCCACCTCTCCTCCACCCGGACGCTGAGCACAGGCTCCACACAGGGATGTGTGCTGAGTCCTCTGCTGTACACACTGTACACAGCAGACTGCAGACCAGCCCACACCAGCAACACCGTGGTGAAGTTTGCAGACGACACTACTGTGGTGGGGCTGATCTCTGGGGACGACGAGACGGCCTACAGAGACGAAGTCCTGAAACTCTCAAGGTGGTGTCAGGCTAATAACCTCATCCTGAACACCACCAAGACCAAGGAGATCATCCTGGACTTCAGAAAAAACAGAACAGATCCACCCCCACTCTACATCGATGGAAACTGTGTGGAGAGGGTCCACAGCTTCACCCTCCTGGGCACCACCATCTCTGCTGACCTCACATGGTCTAACAACACCATGACTGTCATCAGGAAGGCCCAGCAACGCCTGCACTTCCTGAGAAAACTTAAGAGGAACGACGTCAGCCAGGAGCTGCTGGTAACGTTCTACCGCTCAACCATTGAGAGCATTCTGTCCTATGGCATCACAGTGTGGTTTTCCCACTGCACTGAAGCAGAACGGCAGAGTCTCCAGAGAGTGGTAAAGACAGCGCAGAGGATCATCGGCTGCCCCCTCCCCTCACTGAAGGACATTTACCAGTCTCGCTGCCTCAGCAGAGTGACTAGCATCACCACTAACTCCACCCATTCTGCTTTCCATCTGTTTGAACTGCTGCCCTCTGGAAGGAGGTACAGGTCCATCAGAACCAGGACAAACAGACTAAGAAACAGCTTTTTTCCACAGGCAATTATCATACGGAATGCACATACGTCCACCAACCACACCTCACTCTAATTTTACTCCACCTGCAGGTGGATCACAGACTTCCTGACGGACAGACAGCAGTATGTGAGGCTGGGGAAGCTCGTCTCAGATACTCGGACCACAAGCACCGGATCCCCCCAGGGCTGTGTCCTTTCACCCCTGTTACTCTCCCTGTACACAAACAGCTGCACAGCTGGTCACCTGTCTGTCAAACTCCTGAAGTTTGCTGACGACACCACACTCATCGGCCTCATCTCTGACGGAGATGAGTCGGCCTACAGGAGTGAAATAGCCAGGCTGGTGTCATAGTGCAGCGCTAACAACCTGGAGCTTAATGCTCTGAAGACAGTGGAGATGACAGTGGACTTCAGGAAGGCCCCAGCCCCCCTCCCCCTTGTCATCCTCTGTGACTCCCCGGTGACCTCTGTGGAGTCCTTCTGCTTCCTGGGAACCATCATCAGCCAGGACCTCAAGTGGGAGCAGAACATCAGCTCCATCACTAAGAAGGTCCAGCAGAGGATGTACTTCCTGAGGCAGCTGAAGAAGTTTCACCTCCCTGAAAAGATGCTGGTAGACTTTTACACCGCCATCATCGAATCCACCCTCACGTCCTCCATCACAGTCTGGTTCGCTGCGGCCACGGCCAGAGACAAGGCCAAGCTGCAACGCGTCATCCACTCAGCAGAGAAGGTGATCGGCTGCCACCTCCCGTCTCTCCAGGAGCTGCACATCTCCAGGACCTGGAGGTGGGCAGCCAGGATTGTAGCCAACCCCTCTCATCCAGGACATAATCTCTTTCGGCCCCTCCCTTCTGGCAAGAGGCTCCGGTCCATCAGGACCAGGACCTCGCGCCACAAGAACATCTTCTTCCCCACTGCAGTCAGCCTGCTGTACAGTACCCCAACTCCCCCAGGTGACCCCCCCTCCCCCCCCCGCCCACCAAAGGACTGTCGGTGCCACTTACAGGCCCCACCATCCCAGCCCATCTGTGCTCCCACTTTAATTCACCTTACTCTACTGTATATAGTGTGTTGTTGTTGTTAACTTAATTTTTAACTTATTCTTAATTGCACTATACACCAAGTCAAATTCCTCGTTTTGTAAAGTGCGCTCTACTGAACCTGGCAATAAAACTTTTTCTGATTTCTGATTCTGATTCTATTAATCATTGTTTTTTATTCATTCAAAATGCAATTAAATCAATATTTTATCTTTTTTCTTTTCCTTTTTCTTTTTTTTTTATCTCTTATATCCTTTTTTATAATCAATGTTTGAACTTCTTTTCCTTTCTATTGTCATGGTTTCAGTTTGTTGTCTTTTTTTTCGCTTTAGTTCTTGTTCTGTCTTGTTTGGTTCTGTTTCCTGTTTTATTTTGAAAGGTTTCCTGTCTTGTCATGTTTCTTGAGTTTTACTTCCTTTGGTCCCCATCTGCCCTAATCGTGTTCACCTGTGTCTTGTCTGCCCTGTCTGTATATAAGTCTTGTCTCTGCCTTCCTCCTGTGCTGGTCCATTAACTTCTGCTCATGTTGATCACGTCTTCTTGTCTGGCGTCCATGTCCCTTGCCATGCCACAGTAAGTTTTTGTTTTTAGTTTTGTCATCCTGCTCTGCAGCGCTTTTTGTTAGTTAAATAAACCCACTTGCCCTGAACCCGTTTGCCTCCCGTCTCTGCGCCTGGGTCCTACCTGCTCTCGAGCCTCCCCCCCACACGACATCTATACATCCAATGAAATTAAACTACAAATCAACAAACACAACTGATAACAAATGTCTCTAAAAAATGATGTGTATATTTGCAGAACCTTAAAAACACCAAACAAATAACAAATGCTTCCCAATTAAAGCACAAAAAATGGAACACAAAATGTAAAACCCAAGTTAGAAATTGCAATTTGAAAAAGATACTTTTTTCAGCAGCTTTTCAAAATCAATCACCAATTCTACTCTTCTGTGGATGAAACAAAGAACTCCAGAACAATGAAGCCATTTCTCTAAGTCTCTCTCACCTTCAGTTTTAAACAAGGTCTGTGAAAATCCACCATACATTGGTCACATGAACTCAGAGACCTGCTAAAAGTGCACAATTGTAAAAGCTCTTTTATATAGACAACTGTTTGTTTGCTTAGAGCTCTAAATATAAAAAAAAATGCTTTTCTATCACCTAGACACAGATGGAGAACCATATCAACTGGATTAATAACAGGGTGGCATGTTTAGACAACATGAAGCTGTCCATCACATTTTTGACCTAAACATGTAAACACATCCTTGGCTCTGCGGTTAGGAAATGGTATTTGGGAATCTCTTTATACCAGGAGCCAGCCTGGCCATTGGAACATCGCCACAGTGCCCATCCAGACTGGGACAGCAACGGGGTCCACTTCAGAGCCGTGAGCTGCTGTGTTTAACTCCAGCTGTCCCAGCAAGGTAGACAACTGCAGCAACATCCACTGACCAAGCTGACAAGCCCTGGCAGAAAAGATCCCCACAAGAAAAACACTGGCTCAGGCAGGCTGGTCAAAAAAAAATAGTTTTGCCATTGTCTTGCAGCTCGCAGATCAAGTGGTTTAGTTTTCCAGTAATGTCAGTCAAGAATGCAAGTTCAGATTCACAATGTTCATATTCACCATATTCAACAGACATCTCCTCCAATAGCACCTTAAAAATCCTGTGCTGTTTTGCTTTGCAGCTGAGGTTGTTTACGATTTTCAGAATAAGAGTCATTATATGTCCAGAGCCAATCACTTCTGCACATAAGGCCTGCTGGTGAATGACGCAGCAGTAATGCAGACATTTTGGAAAGTCTGGGTCAGCTTTACAGTGAGTGATGAAACCTGTTTGTCTATTGATCATAGCAGGAGTCCCATCTGCAGTCACTGCTACCAGCTTTTCTAATTGTACCTTTTTCTGCACAAAAACTCCTTCACCGTGTTATACATTTCAACTCCTCTTGTAGTTGTCTGTTAGGGCAGATGTGTCAGGAGTTCTTCTCTTGTGGAAACCAAAAGCTATGCTGTACTGTTGCCGTCCACAGACTCATCACACTGGACGTTAACCACCTGCACTTTGCAAGATCCCGGTCCAGCTAATTGGCCAAGTTATCAGACATAGCTGACACTCATCTAGACATTGTAGTGGAAATTGAATGAGTTCTATTGTTCTCATCCTTAGGGACAGTGATAGCAATTATCATCATTGCTTGAATTTTTTTCATGCTATATGCAAAAGTCTTTGTCCCTTAAGGCAACAGATTACAGCCCCCCCCCCCCCCCAGGCTGCTGTCGTATTAACATTAGCTTGGAGCTCCAGAATGGACAAGAAAAAACGACGAGAATGGCTCGAGCAGGGCGTTGCTCACGGGGCGGTCGCTCGTGCCATGCGGTCGCACGTGCTCGGGCCCGCTAAATGCTACTTGTAGCTTTAATTATTATTATTATTATTCTTCCGACTTTTCCGTCGCCTTTTTGAGGCCTTTAACATACCCCAAAACTCACCAAATTTTGTATACACATCAGGAGTCGCGAAAAATTTCATATTTTATAGGAGAACGGCATAGGTAAACAAAAATGGCTCGATAGCGCCACCTGCAAAATTTGTTTTCGCGAGCACCTCCATATGCTTTATAGTACAAACCTGATTTTAACAGGGCATGTTCATCGGATAGAAACCTACAAAAAAGTCTCTTGGGACCAAGCTGTCAGTCGCACAGGAAGTCTGATATTTTGATGACAATATGTCATTTTTGCTGTATTTTGGTCATTTGCAGGCCTCGCTCTAGAACGAACTCCTCCTAGAGATTTGAGAGTAATGACTCCAAACTTTGGTTTTGTAAACTAGACACATGTCCGATGTTAAATTGCAAAGCTTTTAAGTTTTTATGGATGTTTGTGACCATGGCGGCGCGTCAAAATTGGAGGTCGTTTCGAAAACACGCCATGAAAAGAAAAATGGCCATTACTCAGCCATGCATAATCCAATCTGATCCAAAATTGATGTGCATGATTGTAGTCTGACTCTGAACACATCTGCAGTGAAAAAATCTGGAAAAAGTGTAGCGCCACCTGCTGGCAAGAGGAAATGACATGTTTTACTTGGAGCATCACTACTCCGAGTAGGATGAGCCGACACACCTGAAAATGACGTCCACCTGTTGAAAAGCCATTGAAGTTTACTCTGACAAAAAACCATAACTTTCAATGCGGGGGTGTGGTCGTGACAGAGCGGCAAAGTTGGGCATCTCGCTATGCACACAAAAGTTGCTCTCACGTGCACATTCCTTGTCCAATCTCACTGAAATTCAATGGATATGATGAAGCTTCTATTCTGAACCCATGGATATGACAATCTTGGACGAGCTCTATAGCGCCACCTAGTTATTGCATTGGGCACATTCTGCCCTGTATTTTCTCTTTGCTTTGTCCGATGTGCATGAAATTAAAACTGGAGATACTCAGAAGGGTCCTCTCTCATCATGTAAAGTTTCATGGGTGTACACCTGACGGTGCCTGCGTAACAGGAAGTGGTCGATTATGTGCACCCAAATAATAGAAATTTATTATAAATCAGCCGTTTGTCTCAGGAAGCTGAGATTTCAGAATTAGATGCCTTTAATAACCTCCAGCTTTGATATGTAACACTATAGGGTCTACGAGAAACTTCATCACTTGATTTTTTTAATGAAATTTTGGACTGAACAAAGATTTTTAGCATAAATTCTGTTTAGGTTATCAGCACCAAGAATTCAACTTTCATAGGCATTTATGTGCTACTGCTTCCTAAAAAAATTCAGAATGATTGAAGTTACAGGTGACATCTTAGAGAGCATTACATCCAAAAAGGTCCGAAAACGTCTTTTTAGGCAAAACTACAAACACCTATTTTTTTTCATAACTTAATCATCATATATCAACACCATTTATTTTTTTATATGTAGGGATCTGTGTTTGCTGCCTTCCATATTTTTTTCAGAAGTCCAGGTGAAACAGATGATTTAAAAAAAATCCTGATTCATCCCAAAACCTGTGCTTTTTCCGTCTGGACTCCAAACAAGTGTGTTTTAAAATTACTTATGCTTCAAATATCCACACCAAGTTTCACACGCATATAGCTGAACATGTATAAATGCTTCTTGAATATTCTTTACAGATATAAAATGAACTGGTCAACTGTAGGATGTAATTTCCTCTTACATGCTTAAGTCTTTTCCTCATGCTGCAGCCTGCTCCTCAATCATCCCTGTTGCTGGAGTCAAATTTCACCACCCCCCCCCCCCCCACACACACACACACACACACACACCAGCTGCCAGTTCATATGCTAACTAACCCAGAAGTGAGGTGACAATAGTTTAGACACAAGAGGGAGGGCAGACTGCTTTTTCATTTGTTTTGTATGTCTTTCATAGATTTTTATGAGTAATCATTGCTTTTCTAGTCATGTAAAATGCAATTAACCTAATATTTTATCTTTTTTTTTTACAAACAAAACATATGAATGTGCTCCAAAACAAAACCCAACTCTCAGTACAGTTCTACAGATGTAACATAAGACTTAGACAGTAAATGTCTCTTTTATCCTTTTTTAATCAATGCTGCAACTTCTTTTCCTTAATATAAATCCAATGAAATTAAACTACAAAACCAAAAAACACAACGTATAGCAAATTTCTCTAAATAAATTATGTGTATATACAATATGTAGCACTTTTAAACAAAATAATAACAAATCCTTCCAATACAAGCACAGAAAAATGGAACACAAAATTTAAAACCCAAATTTGAAATGGCAATTTTAAAAAGATAATTTTTTCAGCCTGCTAAAAGTGCACAATTGTAAAAGCTCTTTTATATAGACAACTGTTTGGTTGCTTAGAGCTCTAAATATAAAAACAATGCCTTTATGGACGTGGCACGGATGGCACGGATGTTCAGCAGGGTAAACCCCAGGAAAGCGGCGGGACCTGATGGAGTTCCCGGAAAGGTTCTGCGGGCCTGCGCCGATCAACTCTCCCAGGTCTTCACAAAAATCTTCAACCTGTCGCTAGCTCAGGCTTTCATCCCTGCTTGCCTGAAGTCATCCACTATCATCCCGATACCCAAAAAGTCCTCATCCACAGCCTTCCTCACGGACTTCCGCCCAGTTGCACTCACTGCTGTCATCACAAAGTGTCTGGAGCGGCTGCTCCTGGGACACATCAAAGACTCCCTCCCTCCAATCTTCGTCCCCCACCAGTTTGCTTACAAAGCAAACAGATCAACGGATGATGCCATTTCCATCACCCTCCACACTGCGCTGAGCCACCTGGAACACAGAGACACCTACGCCAGGATGCTCTTTGTGGACTATAGCTCAGCCTTTAACACAATCATTCCTGACATTCTGGTCAACAAACTGTCTGAACTAGGACTCCACCCACTCACCTGCTCGTGGATCAAGGACTTCCTGACAAACAGACCACAGACAGTCAAACTTGACCCCCACCTCTCCTCCACCCGGACGCTGAGCACAGGCTCCACACAGGGATGTGTGCTGAGTCCTCTGCTGTATACACTGTACACAGCAGACTGCAGACCAGCCCACACCAGCAACACCGTGGTGAAGTTTGCAGACGACACTACTGTGGTGGGGCTGATCTCTGGGGACGACGAGACGGCCTACAGAGACGAAGTCCTGAAACTCTCAAGGTGGTGTCAGGCTAATAACCTCATCCTGAACACCACCAAGACCAAGGAGATCATCCTGGACTTCAGAAAAAACAGAACAGATCCACCCCCACTCTACATCGATGGAAACTGTGTGGAGAGGGTCCACAGCTTCACCCTCCTGGGCACCACCATCTCTGCTGACCTCACATGGTCTAACAACACCATGACTGTCATCAGGAAGGCCCAGCAACGCCTGCACTTCCTGAGAAAACTTAGGAGGAACGACGTCAGCCAGGAGCTGCTGGTAACGTTCTACCGCTCAACCATTGAGAGCATTCTGTCCTATGGCATCACAGTGTGGTTTTCCCACTGCACTGAAGCAGAACGGCCGAGTCTCCAGAGAGTGGTAAAGACAGCGCAGAGGATCATCGGCTGCCCCCTCCCCTCACTGAAGGACATTTACCAGTCTCGCTGCCTCAGCAGAGTGACTAGCATCACCACTAACTCCACCCATTCTGCTTTCCCTCTGTTTGAACTGCTGCCCTCTGGAAGGAGGTACAGGTCCATCAGAACCAGGACAAACAGACTAAGAAACAGCTTTTTCCACAGGCAATTATCATACGGAATGCACATACGTCCACCAACCACACCTCACTCTAATTTTACTACAATGCGTGCAATATCCTGACTGTCTAACCGGGTCACTGTGCAATAACTTGATATTTATTAAGCTGTGCTCACAGCAACTCATGTAATTCCATTCTATTTTATTCACAAATATTTAATATTTAACAGTTTCTGTCCATATTGTTCATTTTTTGTTAAGAGTTGTAAATACAGTATTTCTTTTTCTATTCTATTTTTATTTTTATTTTATGTAACTCCTTCACTCCAAGGCTGCTGCAATTTCATTGTATCCCCATGTACAATGACAATAAACGATTCTGATTCTGATTATATCACTTAGACACAGATGGAGAACCATATCAACTGGATTGGTAACAGCAACAACCACTGACCAAGCCGGCAAGCCCTGGCAGAAAAGATCCCCACAAGAAACACTGCAGGCTGTTCCATAAAAAATATAGTTTTACCATTGCCTTGCAGATCACAGTTGAAGTGGTTTAGTTTTCCTAAAAAAATTCAGAATGATTGAAGTTACAGGTGAACTTTTAGACAACATTTGATCCAAAAAGGTCCGAAAACGTCTTTTTAGGCAAAACTGCAAACACCTATTTTTTTGCATAACTTATCTTTCAAATATCAGCACAAAAAAATTAAAAACGGTAGGGATCTGTGTTTGCTGCCTTCCATATTTTTTTCAGACTTAAAAGTGTAACAGATGATTTATAAAAAATCCTTTTTTATCCAAAAACCTGTGTTAAATCTGTCTAGACTTAGTATTAAAAACTCTCCAAGATGAATGTGCCTGACTCCACCTGCAGGTGGATCACAGACTTCCTGACGGACAGACAGCAGTATGTGAGGCTGGGGAAGCTCGTCTCAGATACTCGGACCACAAGCACCGGATCCCCCCAGGGCTGTGTCCTTTCACCCCTGTTACTCTCCCTGTACACAAACAGCTGCACAGCTGGTCACCTGTCTGTCAAACTCCTGAAGTTTGCTGACGACACCACACTCATCGGCCTCATCTCTGACGGAGATGAGTCGGCCTACAGGAGTGAAATAGCCAGGCTGGTGTCATAGTGCAGCGCTAACAACCTGGAGCTTAATGCTCTGAAGACAGTGGAGATGACAGTGGACTTCAGGAAGGCCCCAGCCCCCCTCCCCCCTGTCATCCTCTGTGACTCCCCGGTGACCTCTGTGGAGTCCTTCTGCTTCCTGGGAACCATCATCAGCCAGGACCTCAAGTGGGAGCAGAACATCAGCTCCATCACTAAGAAGGTCCAGCAGAGGATGTACTTCCTGAGGCAGCTGAAGAAGTTTCACCTCCCTGAAAAGATGCTGGTAGACTTTTACACCGCCATCATCGAATCCACCCTCACGTCCTCCATCACAGTCTGGTTCGCTGCGGCCACGGCCAGAGACAAGGCCAAGCTGCAACGCGTCATCCACTCAGCAGAGAAGGTGATCGGCTGCCACCTCCCGTCTCTCCAGGAGCTGCACATCTCCAGGACCTGGAGGCGGGCAGCCAGGATTGTAGCCAACCCCTCTCATCCAGGACATAATCTCTTTCGGCCCCTCCCTTCTGGCAAGAGGCTCCGGTCCATCAGGACCAGGACCTCGCGCCACAAGAACAGCTTCTTCCCCACTGCAGTCAGCCTGCTGAACAGTACCCCAACTCCCCCAGGTGACCCCCCCCCCCCCCCCCCCCCCGCCCACCAAAGGACTGTCGGTGCCACTTACAGGCCCCACCATCCCAGCCCATCTGTGCTCCCACTTTAATTCACCTTACTCTACTGTATATAGTGTGTTGTTGTTGTTAACTTAATTTTTAACTTATTCTTAATTGCACTATACACCAAGTCAAATTCCTCGTTTTGTAAAGTGCGCTCTACTGAACCTGGCAATAAAACTTTTTCTGATTTCTGATTCTATTAATCATTGTTTTTTATTCATTCAAAATGCAATTAAATCAATATTTTATCTTTTTTCTTTTCCTTTTTCTTTTTTTTAATCTCTTATATCCTTTTTTATAATCAATGTTTGAACTTCTTTTCCTTTCTATTGTCATGGTTTCAGTTTGTTGTCTTTTTTTTCGCTTTAGTTCTTGTTCTGTCTTGTTTGGTTCTGTTTCCTGTTTTATTTTGAAAGGTTTCCTGTCTTGTCATGTTTCTTGAGTTTTACTTCCTTTGGTCCCCATCTGCCCTAATCGTGTTCACCTGTGTCTTGTCTGCCCTGTCTGTATATAAGTCTTGTCTCTGCCTTCCTCCTGTGCTGGTCCATTAACTTCTGCTCATGTTGATCACGTCTTCTTGTCTGGCGTCCATGTCCCTTGCCATGCCACAGTAAGTTTTTGTTTTTAGTTTTGTCATCCTGCTCTGCAGCGCTTTTTGTTAGTTAAATAAACCCACTTGCCCTGAACCCGTTTGCCTCCCGTCTCTGCGCCTGGGTCCTACCTGCTGTCGAGCCTCCCCCCCACACGACATCTATACATCCAATGAAATTAAACTACAAATCAACAAACACAACTGATAACAAATGTCTCTAAAAAATGATGTGTATATTTGCAGAACCTTAAAAACACCAAACAAATAACAAATGCTTCCCAAATAAAGCACAAAAAATGGAAAACAAAATGTAAAACCCAAGTTAGAAATTGCAATTTGAAAAGATACTTTTTTCAGCAGCTTTTCAAAATCAATCACCAATTCTACTCTTCTGTGGATGAAACAAAGAACTCCAGAAGCCATTTCTCTAAGTCTCTCTCACCTTCAGTTTTAAACAAGGTCTGTGAAAATCCACCATACATTGGTCACATGAACTCAGAGACCTGCTAAAAGTGCACAATTGTAAAAGCTCTTTTATATAGACAACTGTTTGTTTGCTTAGAGCTGTAAATATAAAAAAAATGCTTTTCTATCACCTAGACACAGATGGAGAACCATATCAACTGGATTAATAACAGGGTGGCATGTTTAGACAACATGAAGCTGTCCATCACATTTTTGACCTAAACATGTAAACACATCCTTGGCTCTGCGGTTAGGAAATGGTATTTGGGAATCTCTTTATACCAGGAGCCAGCCTGGCCATTGGAACATCGCCACAGTGCCCATCCAGACTGGGACAGCAACGGGGTCCACTTCAGAGCCGTGAGCTGCTGTGTTTAACTCCAGCTGTCCCAGCAAGGGAGACAACTGCAGCAACATCCACTGACCAAGCTGACAAGCCCTGGCAGAAAAGATCCCCACAAGAAAAACACTGGCTCAGGCAGGCTGGTCAAAAAAATAGTTTTGCCATTGTCTTGCAGCTCGCAGATCAAGTGGTTTAGTTTTCCAGTAATGTCAGTCAAGAATGCAAGTTCAGATTCACAATGTTCATATTCACCATATTCAACAGACATCTCCTCCAATAGCACCTTAAAAATCCTGTGCTGTTTTGCTTTGCAGCTGAGGTTGTTTACGATTTTCAGAATAAGAGTCATTATATGTCCAGAGCCAATCACTTCTGCACATAAGGCCTGCTGGTGAATGACGCAGCAGTAATGCAGACATTTTGGAAAGTCTGGGTCAGCTTTACAGTGAGTGATGAAACCTGTTTGTCTATTGATCATAGCAGGAGTCCCATCTGCAGTCACTGCTACCAGCTTTTCTAATTGTACCTTTTTCTGCACAAAAACTCCTTCACCGTGTTATACATTTCAACTCCTCTTGTAGTTGTCTGTTAGGGCAGATGTGTCAGGAGTTCTTCTCTTGTGGAAACCAAAAGCTATGCTGTACTGTTGCCGTCCACAGACTCATTACACTGGACGTTAACCACCTGCACTTTGCAAGATCCCGGTCCAGCTAATTGGCCAAGTTATCAGACATAGCTGACACTCATCTAGACATTGTAGTGGAAATTGAATGAGTTCTATTGTTCTCATCCTTAGGGACAGTGATAGCAATTATCATCATTGCTTGAATTTTTTTCATGCTATATGCAAAAGTCTTTGTCCCTTAAGGCAACAGATTACAGCCCCCCCCCCCCCCCCCCCCAGGCTGCTGTCGTATTAACAATAGCTTGGAGCTCCAGAATGGACAAGAAAAAACGACGAGAATGGCTCGAGCAGGGCGTTGCTCACGGGGCGGTCGCTCGTGCCATGCGGTCGCACGTGCTCGGGCCCGCTAAATGCTACTTGTAGCTTTAATTATTATTATTATTATTCTTTTTCTTCCGACGGAAGAGTCGCCTTTTTGAGGCCTTTAACATACCCCAAAACTCACCAAATTTTGTATACACATCAGGAGTCGCGAAAAATTTCATATTTTATAGGAGAACGGCATAGGTAAACAAAAATGGCTCGATAGCGCCACCTGCAAAATTTGTTTTCGCGAGCACCTCCATATGCTTTATAGTACAAACCTGATTTTAACAGGGCATGTTCATCGGATAGAAACCTACAAAAAAGTCTCTTGGGACCAAGCTGTCAGTCGGACAGGAAGTCTGATATTTTGATGACAATATGTCATTTTTGCTGTATTTTGGTCATTCGCAGGCCTCGCTCTAGAACGAACTCCTCCTAGAGATTTGAGAGTAATGACTCCAAACTTTGGTTTTGTAAACTAGACACATGTCCGATGTTAAATTGCAAAGCTTTTAAGTTTTTATGGATGTTTGTGACCATGGCGGCGCGTCAAAATTGGAGGTCGTTTCGAAAACACGCCATGAAAAGAAAAATGGCCATTACTCAGCCATGCATAATCCAATCTGATCCAAAATTGATGTGCATGATTGTAGTCTGACTCTGAACACATCTGCAGTGAAAAAATCTGGAAAAAGTGTAGCGCCACCTGCTGGCAAGAGGAAATGACATGTTTTACTTGGAGCATCACTACTCCGAGTAGGATGAGCCGACACACCTGAAAATGACGTCCACCTGTTGAAAAGCCATTGAAGTTTACTCTGACAAAAAACCATAACTTTCAATGCGGGGGTGTGGTCGTGACAGAGCGGCAAAGTTGGGCATCTCGCTATGCACACAAAAGTTGCTCTCACGTGCACATTCCTTGTCCAATCTCACTGAAATTCAATGGATATGATGAAGCTTCTATTCTGAACCCATGGATATGACAATCTTGGACGAGCTCTATAGCGCCACCTAGTTATTGCATTGGGCACATTCTGCCCTGTATTTTCTCTTTGCTTTGTCCGATGTGCATGAAATTAAAACTGGAGATACTCAGAAGGGTCCTCTCTCATCATGTAAAGTTTCATGGGTGTACACCTGACGGTGCCTGCGTAACAGGAAGTGGTCGATTATGTGCACCCAAATAATAGAAATTTATTATAAATCAGCCGTTTGTCTCAGGAAGCTGAGATTTCAGAATTAGATGCCTTTAATAACCTCCAGCTTTGATATGTAACACTATAGGGTCTACGAGAAACTTCATCACTTGATTTTTTTAATGAAATTTTGGACTGAACAAAGATTTTTAGCATAAATTCTGTTTAGGTTATCAGCACCAAGAATTCAACTTTCATAGGCATTTATGTGCTACTGCTTCCTAAAAAAATTCAGAATGATTGAAGTTACAGGTGAACTTTTATTCAACATTTCATCCAAAAAGGTCCGAAAACGTCTTTTTAGGCAAAACTACAAACACCTATTTTTTTTCATAACTTAATCATCATATATCAACACCATTTATTTTTTTAAATGTAGGGATCTGTGTTTGCTGCCTTCCATATTTTTTTCAGAAGTCCAGGTGAAACAGATGATTTTAAAAAAATCCTGATTCATCCCAAAACCTGTGCTTTTTCCGTCTGGACTCCAAACAAGTGTGTTTTAAAATTACTTATGCTTCAAATATCCACACCAAGTTTCACACGCATATAGCTGAACATGTCTAAATGCTTCTTGAATATTCTTTACAGATATAAAATGAACTGGTCAACTGTAGGATGTCATTTCCTCTTACATGCTTAAGTCTTTTCCTCATGCTGCAGCCTGCTCCTCAATCATCCCTGTTGCTGGAGTCAAATTTCACCCCCCCCCCCCACACACACACCAGCTGCCTGTTTATATGCTAACTAACCCAGAAGTGAGGTGACAATAGTTTAGACACAAGAGGGAGGGCAGACTGCTTTTTCATTTGTTTTGTATGTCTTTCATAGATTTTTATGAATAATCATTGCTTTTCTAGTCATGTAAAATGCAATTAACTTAATATTTTATCTTTTTTTTTTTACAAACAAAACATATGAATGTGCTCCAAAACAAAACCCAACTCTCAGTACAGTTCTACAGATGTAACATAAGACTTAGACAGTAAATGTCTCTTTTATCCTTTTTTAATCAATGCTGCAACTTCTTTTCCTTAATATAAATCCAATGAAATTAAACTACAAAACCAAAAAACACAACGTATAGCAAATTTCTCTAAATAAATTATGTGTATATACAATATGTAGCACTTTTAAACAAAATAATAACAAATCCTTCCAATACAAGCACAGAAAAATGGAACACAAAATTTAAAACCCAAATTTGAAATGGCAATTTTAAAAAGATAATTTTTTCAGCCTGCTAAAAGTGCACAATTGTAAAAGCTCTTTTATATAGACAACTGTTTGGTTGCTTAGAGCTCTAAATATAAAAACAATGCCTTTATGGACGTGGCACGGATGGCACGGATGTTCAGCAGGGTAAACCCCAGGAAAGCGGCGGGACCTGATGGAGTTCCCGGAAAGGTTCTGCGGGCCTGCGCCGATCAACTCTCCCAGGTCTTCACAAAAATCTTCAACCTGTCGCTAGCTCAGGCTTTCATCCCTGCTTGCCTGAAGTCATCCACTATCATCCCGATACCCAAAAAGTCCTCATCCACAGCCTTCCTCACGGACTTCCGCCCAGTTGCACTCACTGCTGTCATCACAAAGTGTCTGGAGCGGCTGCTCCTGGGACACATCAAAGACTCCCTCCCTCCAATCTTCGTCCCCCACCAGTTTGCTTACAAAGCAAACAGATCAACGGATGATGCCATTTCCATCACCCTCCACACTGCGCTGAGCCACCTGGAACACAGAGACACCTACGCCAGGATGCTCTTTGTGGACTATAGCTCAGCCTTTAACACAATCATTCCTGACATTCTGGTCAACAAACTGTCTGAACTAGGACTCCACCCACTCACCTGCACGTGGATCAAGGACTTCCTGACAAACAGACCACAGACAGTCAAACTTGACCCCCACCTCTCCTCCACCCGGACGCTGAGCACAGGCTCCACACAGGGATGTGTGCTGAGTCCTCTGCTGTACACACTGTATACAGCAGACTGCAGACCAGCCCACACCAGCAACACCGTGGTGAAGTTTGCAGACGACACTACTGTGGTGGGGCTGATCTCTGGGGACGACGAGACGGCCTACAGAGACGAAGTCCTGAAACTCTCAAGGTGGTGTCAGGCTAATAACCTCATCCTGAACACCACCAAGACCAAGGAGATCATCCTGGACTTCAGAAAAAACAGAACAGATCCACCCCCACTCTACATCGTTGGAAACTGTGTGGAGAGGGTCCACAGCTTCACCCTCCTGGGCACCACCATCTCTGCTGACCTCACATGGTCTAACAACACCATGACTGTCATCAGGAAGGCCCAGCAACGCCTGCACTTCCTGAGAAAACTTAGGAGGAACGACGTCAGCCAGGAGCTGCTGGTAACGTTCTACCGCTCAACCATTGAGAGCATTTTGTCCTATGGCATCACAGTGTGGTTTTCCCACTGCACTGAAGCAGAACGGCAGAGTCTCCAGAGAGTGGTAAAGACAGCGCAGAGGATCATCGGCTGCCCCCTCCCCTCACTGAAGGACATTTACCAGTCTCGCTGCATCAGCAGAGTGACTAGCATCATCACTAACTCCACCCATTCTGCTTTCCCTCTGTTTGAACTGCTGCCCTCTGGAAGGAGGTACAGGTCCATCAGAACCAGGACAAACAGACTAAGAAACAGCTTTTTTCCATAGGCAGTTATCATACGGAATGCACATACGTCCACCAACCACACCTCACTCTAATTTTACTACAATGCGTGCAATATCCTGACTGTCTAACCGGGTCACTGTGCAATAACTTGATATTTATTAAGCTGTGCTCACAGCAACTCATGTAATTCCTTTCTATTTTATTCACAAATATTTAATATTTAACAGTTTCTGTCCATATTGTTCATTTTTTGTTAAGAGTTGTAAATACAGTATTTCTTTTTCTATTCTATTTTTATTTTTATTTTATGTAACTCCTTCACTCCAAGGCTGCTGCAATTTCATTGTATCCCCATGTACAATGACAATAAACGATTCTGATTCTGATTATATCACTTAGACACAGATGGAGAACCATATCAACTGGATTGGTAACAGCAACAACCACCGACCAAGCCGGCAAGCCCTGGCAGAAAAGATCCCCACAAGAAACACTGCAGGCTGTTCCATAAAAAATATAGTTTTACCATTGCCTTGCAGATCACAGTTGAAGTGGTTTAGTTTTCCTAAAAAAATTCAGAATGATTGAAGTTACAGGTGAACTTTTAGACAACATTTGATCCAAAAAGGTCCGAAAACGTCTTTTTAGGCAAAACTGCAAACACCTATTTTTTTGCATAACTTATCTTTCAAATATCAGCACAAAAAAATTAAAAACGGTAGGGATCTGTGTTTGCTGCCTTCCATATTTTCTTCAGACCTAAAAGTGTAACAGATGATTTATAAAAAATCCTTTTTCATCCAAAAACCTGTGTTAAATCTGTCTAGACTCCAAACAAACATTTTTTTATGGTAACTTATGTTTCAACAATCGACCCCAATTTTCACAGACCTATAGCTGAAGATGTCCCATAGCTCCCTGAATATTTTCATAGATATAAAATGAACTGGTCATTCTAACATCTAGCATTCTAACATCTAACATCTTACATGTCAAAGCCTCTCTCAGCCTGGCTCTGCTGAAGGAGTCGTGTTACAACCCCGCCCCCTCCTGCTGGGACCCCTGCTATGTAAATTAGCAAGCAGTGAACAGAGAGATGAGGAGTAAGAATGGCCATTACTCAGGCATGCATAATCCAAAGACAGCCAGTTAAACACTGAAAGACATATTTTTTCGGTATGTCTTTCATACATCTTTAGTATTAAAAACTCTCCAAGATGAATGTGCCTGACTCCACCTGCAGGTGGATCACAGACTTCCTGACGGACAGACAGCAGTATGTGAGGCTGGGGAAGCTCGTCTCAGATACTCGGACCACAAGCACCGGATCCCCCCAGGGCTGTGTCCTTTCACCCCTGTTACTCTCCCTGTACACAAACAGCTGCACAGCTGGTCACCTGTCTGTCAAACTCCTGAAGTTTGCTGACGACACCACACTCATCGGCCTCATCTCTGACGGAGATGAGTCGGCCTACAGGAGTGAAATAGCCAGGCTGGTGTCATAGTGCAGCGCTAACAACCTGGAGCTTAATGCTCTGAAGACAGTGGAGATGACAGTGGACTTCAGGAAGGCCCCAGCCCCCCTCCCCCCTGTCATCCTCTGTGACTCCCCGGTGACCTCTGTGGAGTCCTTCTTCTTCCCTGGAACCATCATCAGCCAGGACCTCAAGTGGGAGCAGAACATCAGCTCCATCACTAAGAAGGTCCAGCAGAGGATGTACTTCCTGAGGCAGCTGAAGAAGTTTCACCTCCCTGAAAAGATGCTGGTAGACTTTTACACCGCCATCATCGAATCCACCCTCACGTCCTCCATCACAGTCTGGTTCGCTGCGGCCACGGCCAGAGACAAGGCCAAGCTGCAACGCGTCATCCACTCAGCAGAGAAGGTGATCGGCTGCCACCTCCCGTCTCTCCAGGAGCTGCACATCTCCAGGACCTGGAGGCGGGCAGCCAGGATTGTAGCCAACCCCTCTCATCCAGGACATAATCTCTTTCGGCCCCTCCCTTCTGGCACTTGTGTAACAGATGTCGGTGCCACTTACAGGCCCCACCATCCCAGCCCATCTGTGCTCCCACTTTAATTCACCTTACTCTACTGTATATAGTGTGTTGTTGTTGTTAACTTAATTTTTAACTTATTCTTAATTGCACTATACACCAAGTCAAATTCCTCGTTTTGTAAAGTGCGCTCTACTGAACCTGGCAATAAAACTTTTTCTGATTCCTGATTCTGATTCTGATTCTATTAATCATTGTTTTTTATTCATTCAAAATGCAATTAAATCAATATTTTCTTTTTTTTCTTTTCCTTTTTCTTTTTTTTTTATCTCTTATATCCTTTTTTATAATCAATGTTTGAACTTCTTTTCCTTTCTATTGTCATGGTTTCAGTTTGTTGTCTTTTTTTTCGCTTTAGTTCTTGTTCTGTCTTGTTTGGTTCTGTTTCCTGTTTTATTTTGAAAGGTTTCCTGTCTTGTCATGTTTCTTGAGTTTTACTTCCTTTGGTCCCCATCTGCCCTAATCGTGTTCACCTGTGTCTTGTCTGCCCTGTCTGTATATAAGTCTTGTCTCTGCCTTCCTCCTGTGCTGGTCCATTAACTTCTGCTCATGTTGATCACGTCTTCTTGTCTGGCGTCCATGTCCCTTGCCATGCCACAGTAAGTTTTTGTTTTTAGTTTTGTCATCCTGCTCTGCAGCGCTTTTTGTTAGTTAAATAAACCCACTTGCCCTGAACCCGTTTGCCTCCCGTCTCTGCGCCTGGGTCCTACCTGCTCTCGAGCCTCCCCCCCACACGACATCTATACATCCAATGAAATTAAACTACAAATCAACAAACACAACTGATAACAAATGTCTCTAAAAAATGATGTGTATATTTGCAGAACCTTAAAAACACCAAACAAATAACAAATGCTTCCCAATTAAAGCACAAAAAATGGAACACAAAATGTAAAACCCAAGTTAGAAATTGCAATTTGAAAAAGATACTTTTTTCAGCAGCTTTTCAAAATCAATCACCAATTCTACTCTTCTGTGGATGAAACAAAGTACTCCAGAACAATGAAACCATTTCTCTAAGTCTCTCTCACCTTCAGTTTTAAACAAGGTCTGTGAAAATCCACCATACATTGGTCACATGAACTCAGAGACCTGCTAAAAGTGCACAATTGTAAAAGCTCTTTTATATAGACAACTGTTTGTTTGCTTAGAGCTCTAAATATAAAAAAAAATGCTTTTCTATCACCTAGACACAGATGGAGAACCATATCAACTGGATTAATAACAGGGTGGCATGTTTAGACAACATGAAGCTGTCCATCACATTTTTGACCTAAACATGTAAACACATCCTTGGCTCTGCAGTTAGGAAATGGTATTTGGGAATCTCTTTATACCAGGAGCCAGCCTGGCCATTGGAACATCGCCACAGTGCCCATCCAGACTGGGACAGCAACGGGGTCCACTTCAGAGCCGTGAGCTGCTGTGTTTAACTCCAGCTGTCCCAGCAAGGGAGACAACTGCAGCAACATCCACTGACCAAGCTGACAAGCCCTGGCAGAAAAGATCCCCACAAGAAAAACACTGGCTCAGGCAGGCTGGTCAAAAAAAAATAGTTTTGCCATTGTCTTGCAGCTCGCAGATCAAGTGGTTTAGTTTTCCAGTAATGTCAGTCAAGAATGCAAGTTCAGATTCACCATATTCATATTCACCATATTCAACAGACATCTCCTCCAATAGCACCTTAAAAATCCTGTGCTGTTTTGCTTTGCAGCTGAGGTTGTTTACGATTTTCAGAATAAGAGTCATTATATGTCCAGAGCCAATCACTTCTGCACATAAGGCCTGCTGGTGAATGACGCAGCAGTAATGCAGACATTTTGGAAAGTCTGGGTCAGCTTTACAGTGAGTGATGAAACCTGTTTGTCTATTGATCATAGCAGGAGTCCCATCTGCAGTCACTGCTACCAGCTTTTCTAATTGTACCTTTTTCTGCACAAAAACTCCTTCACCGTGTTATACATTTCAACTCCTCTTGTAGTTGTCTGTTAGGGCAGATGTGTCAGGAGTTCTTCTCTTGTGGAAACCAAAAGCTATGCTGTACTGTTGCCGTCCACAGACTCATCACACTGGACGTTAACCACCTGCACTTTGCAAGATCCCGGTCCAGCTAATTGGCCAAGTTATCAGACATAGCTGACACTCATCTAGACATTGTATGATTGAAATTGAATGAGTTCTATTGTTCTCATCCTTAGGGACAGTGATAGCAATTATCATCATTGCTTGAATTTTTTTCATGCTATATGCAAAAGTCTTTGTCCCTTAAGGCAACAGATTACAGCCCCCCCCCCCCCCCCCCAGGCTGCTGTCGTGTTAACAATAGCTTGGAGCTCCAGAATGGACAAGAAAAAACGACGAGAATGGCTCGAGCAGGGCGTTGCTCACGGGGCGGTCGCTCGTGCCATGCGGTCGCACGTGCTCGGGCCCGCTAAATGCTACTTGTAGCTTTAATTATTATTATTCTTTTTCTTCCGACGGAAGAGTCGCCTTTTTGAGGCCTTTAACATACCCCAAAACTCACCAAATTTTGTATACACATCAGGAGTCGCGAAAAATTTCATATTTTATAGGAGAACGGCATAGGTAAACAAAAATGGCTCGATAGCGCCACCTGCAAAATTTGTTTTCGCGAGCACCTCCATATGCTTTATAGTACAAACCTGATTTTAACAGGGCATGTTCATCGGATAGAAACCTACAAAAAAGTCTCTTGGGACCAAGCTGTCAGTCGGACAGGAAGTCTGATATTTTGATGACAATATGTCATTTTTGCTGTATTTTGGTCATTCGCAGGCCTCGCTCTAGAACGAACTCCTCCTAGAGATTTGAGAGTAATGACTCCAAACTTTGGTTTTGTAAACTAGACACATGTCCGATGTTAAATTGCAAAGCTTTTAAGTTTTTATGGATGTTTGTGACCATGGCGGCGCGTCAAAATTGGAGGTCGTTTCGAAAACACGCCATGAAAAGAAAAATGGCCATTACTCAGCCATGCATAATCCAATCTGATCCAAAATTGATGTGCATGATTGTAGTCTGACTCTGAACACATCTGCAGTGAAAAAATCTGGAAAAAGTGTAGCGCCACCTGCTGGCAAGAGGAAATGACATGTTTTACTTGGAGCATCACTACTCCGAGTAGGATGAGCCGACACACCTGAAAATGACGTCCACCTGTTGAAAAGCCATTGAAGTTTACTCTGACAAAAAACCATAACTTTCAATGCGGGGGTGTGGTCGTGACAGAGCGGCAAAGTTGGGCATCTCGCTATGCACACAAAAGTTGCTCTCACGTGCACATTCCTTGTCCAATCTCACTGAAATTCAATGGATATGATGAAGCTTCTATTCTGAACCCATGGATATGACAATCTTGGACGAGCTCTATAGCGCCACCTAGTTATTGCATTGGGCACATTCTGCCCTGTATTTTCTCTTTGCTTTGTCCGATGTGCATGAAATTAAAACTGGAGATACTCAGAAGGGTCCTCTCTCATCATGTAAAGTTTCATGGGTGTACACCTGACGGTGCCTGCGTAACAGGAAGTGGTCGATTATGTGCACCCAAATAATAGAAATTTATTATAAATCAGCCGTTTGTCTCAGGAAGCTGAGATTTCAGAATTAGATGCCTTTAATAACCTCCAGCTTTGATATGTAACACTATAGGGTCTACGAGAAACTTCATCACTTGATTTTTTTAATGAAATTTTGGACTGAACAAAGATTTTTAGCATAAATTCTGTTTAGGTTATCAGCACCAAGAATTCAACTTTCATAGGCATTTATGTGCTACTGCTTCCTAAAGAAATTCAGAATGATTGAAGTTACAGGTGAACTTTTATTCAACATTTCATCCAAAAAGGTCCGAAAACGTCTTTTTAGGCAAAACTACAAACACCTATTTTTTTTCATAACTTAATCATCATATATCAACACCATTTATTTTTTTAAATGTAGGGATCTGTGTTTGCTGCCTTCCATATTTTTTTCAGAAGTCCAGGTGAAACAGATGATTTTAAAAAAATCCTGATTCATCCCAAAACCTGTGCTTTTTCCGTCTGGACTCCAAACAAGTGTGTTTTAAAATTACTTATGCTTCAAATATCCACACCAAGTTTCACACGCATATAGCTGAACATGTCTAAATGCTTCTTGAATATTCTTTACAGATATAAAATGAACTGGTCAACTGTAGGATGTCATTTCCTCTTACATGCTTAAGTCTTTTCCTCATGCTGCAGCCTGCTCCTCAATCATCCCTGTTGCTGGAGTCAAATTTCACCCCCCCCCCCCCCACACACACACACACCAGCTGCCTGTTTATATGCTAACTAACCCAGAAGTGAGGTGACAAGAGTTTAGACACAAGAGGGAGGGCAGACTGCTTTTTCATTTGTTTTGTATGTCTTTCATAGATTTTTATGAATAATCATTGCTTTTCTAGTCATGTAAAATGCAATTAACTTAATATTTTATCTTTTTTTTTTTACAAACAAAACATATGAATGTGCTCCAAAACAAAACCCAACTCTCAGTACAGTTCTACAGATGTAACATAAGACTTAGACAGTAAATGTCTCTTTTATCCTTTTTTAATCAATGCTGCAACTTCTTTTCCTTAATATAAATCCAATGAAATTAAACTACAAAACCAAAAAACACAACGTATAGCAAATTTCTCTAAATAAATTATGTGTATATACAATATGTAGCACTTTTAAACAAAATAATAACAAATCCTTCCAATACAAGCACAGAAAAATGGAACACAAAATTTAAAACCCAAATTTGAAATGGCAATTTTAAAAAGATAATTTTTTCAGCCTGCTAAAAGTGCACAATTGTAAAAGCTCTTTTATATAGACAACTGTTTGGTTGCTTAGAGCTCTAAATATAAAAACAATGCCTTTATGGACGTGGCACGGATGGCACGGATGTTCAGCAGGGTAAACCCCAGGAAAGCGGCGGGACCTGATGGAGTTCCCGGAAAGGTTCTGCGGGCCTGCGCCGATCAACTCTCCCAGGTCTTCACAAAAATCTTCAACCTGTCGCTAGCTCAGGCTTTCATCCCTGCTTGCCTGAAGTCATCCACTATCATCCCGATACCCAAAAAGTCCTCATCCACAGCCTTCCTCACGGACTTCCGCCCAGTTGCACTCACTGCTGTCATCACAAAGTGTCTGGAGCGGCTGCTCCTGGGACACATCAAAGACTCCCTCCCTCCAATCTTCGTCCCCCACCAGTTTGCTTACAAAGCAAACAGATCAACGGATGATGCCATTTCCATCACCCTCCACACTGCGCTGAGCCACCTGGAACACAGAGACACCTACGCCAGGATGCTCTTTGTGGACTATAGCTCAGCCTTTAACACAATCATTCCTGACATTCTGGTCAACAAACTGTCTGAACTAGGACTCCACCCACTCACCTGCACGTGGATCAAGGACTTCCTGACAAACAGACCACAGACAGTCAAACTTGACCCCCACCTCTCCTCCACCCGGACGCTGAGCACAGGCTCCACACAGGGATGTGTGCTGAGTCCTCTGCTGTACACACTGTACACAGCAGACTGCAGACCAGCCCACACCAGCAACACCGTGGTGAAGTTTGCAGACGACACTACTGTGGTGGGGCTGATCTCTGGGGACGACGAGACGGCCTACAGAGACGAAGTCCTGAAACTCTCAAGGTGGTGTCAGGCTAATAACCTCATCCTGAACACCACCAAGACCAAGGAGATCATCCTGGACTTCAGAAAAAACAGAACAGATCCACCCCCACTCTACATCGTTGGAAACTGTGTGGAGAGGGTCCACAGCTTCACCCTCCTGGGCACCACCATCTCTGCTGACCTCACATGGTCTAACAACACCATGACTGTCATCAGGAAGGCCCAGCAACGCCTGCACTTCCTGAGAAAACTTAGGAGGAACGACGTCAGCCAGGAGCTGCTGGTAACGTTCTACCGCTCAACCATTGAGAGCATTCTGTCCTATGGCATCACAGTGTGGTTTTCCCACTGCACTGAAGCAGAACGGCAGAGTCTCCAGAGAGTGGTAAAGACAGCGCAGAGGATCATCGGCTGCCCCCTCCCCTCACTGAAGGACATTTACCAGTCTCGCTGCATCAGCAGAGTGACTAGCATCATCACTAACTCCACCCATTCTGCTTTCCCTCTGTTTGAACTGCTGCCCTCTGGAAGGAGGTACAGGTCCATCAGAACCAGGACAAACAGACTAAGAAACAGCTTTTTTCCATAGGCAGTTATCATACGGAATGCACATACGTCCACCAACCACACCTCACTCTAATTTTACTACAATGCGTGCAATATCCTGACTGTCTAACCGGGTCACTGTGCAATAACTTGATATTTATTAAGCTGTGCTCACAGCAACTCATGTAATTCCTTTCTATTTTATTCACAAATATTTAATATTTAACAGTTTCTGTCCATATTGTTCATTTTTTGTTAAGAGTTGTAAATACAGTATTTCTTTTTCTATTCTATTTTTATTTTTATTTTATGTAACTCCTTCACTCCAAGGCTGCTGCAATTTCATTGTATCCCCATGTACAATGACAATAAACGATTCTGATTCTGATTATATCACTTAGACACAGATGGAGAACCATATCAACTGGATTGGTAACAGCAACAACCACCGACCAAGCCGGCAAGCCCTGGCAGAAAAGATCCCCACAAGAAACACTGCAGGCTGTTCCATAAAAAATATAGTTTTACCATTGCCTTGCAGATCACAGTTGAAGTGGTTTAGTTTTCCTAAAAAAATTCAGAATGATTGAAGTTACAGGTGAACTTTTAGACAACATTTGATCCAAAAAGGTCCGAAAACGTCTTTTTAGGCAAAACTGCAAACACCTATTTTTTTGCATAACTTATCTTTCAAATATCAGCACAAAAAAATTAAAAACGGTAGGGATCTGTGTTTGCTGCCTTCCATATTTTCTTCAGACCTAAAAGTGTAACAGATGATTTATAAAAAATCCTTTTTCATCCAAAAACCTGTGTTAAATCTGTCTAGACTCCAAACAAACATTTTTTTATGGTAACTTATGTTTCAACAATCGACCCCAATTTTCACAGACCTATAGCTGAAGATGTCCCATAGCTCCCTGAATATTTTCATAGATATAAAATGAACTGGTCATTCTAACATCTAGCATTCTAACATCTAACATCTTACATGTCAAAGCCTCTCTCAGCCTGGCTCTGCTGAAGGAGTCGTGTTACAACCCCGCCCCCTCCTGCTGGGACCCCTGCTATGTAAATTAGCAAGCAGTGAACAGAGAGATGAGGAGTAAGAATGGCCATTACTCAGGCATGCATAATCCAAAGACAGCCAGTTAAACACTGAAAGACATATTTTTTCGGTATGTCTTTCATACATCTTTAGTATTAAAAACTCTCCAAGATGAATGTGCCTGACTCCACCTGCAGGTGGATCACAGACTTCCTGACGGACAGACAGCAGTATGTGAGGCTGGGGAAGCTCGTCTCAGATACTCGGACCACAAGCACCCGATCCCCCCAGGGCTGTGTCCTTTCACCCCTGTTACTCTCCCTGTACACAAACAGCTGCACAGCTGGTCACCTGTCTGTCAAACTCCTGAAGTTTGCTGACGACACCACACTCATCGGCCTCATCTCTGACGGAGATGAGTCGGCCTACAGGAGTGAAATAGCCAGGCTGGTGTCATAGTGCAGCGCTAACAACCTGGAGCTTAATGCTCTGAAGACAGTGGAGATGACAGTGGACTTCAGGAAGGCCCCAGCCCCCCTCCCCCCTGTCATCCTCTGTGACTCCCCGGTGACCTCTGTGGAGTCCTTCTTCTTCCCTGGAACCATCATCAGCCAGGACCTCAAGTGGGAGCAGAACATCAGCTCCATCACTAAGAAGGTCCAGCAGAGGATGTACTTCCTGAGGCAGCTGAAGAAGTTTCACCTCCCTGAAAAGATGCTGGTAGACTTTTACACCGCCATCATCGAATCCACCCTCACGTCCTCCATCACAGTCTGGTTCGCTGCGGCCACGGCCAGAGACAAGGCCAAGCTGCAACGCGTCATCCACTCAGCAGAGAAGGTGATCGGCTGCCACCTCCCGTCTCTCCAGGAGCTGCACATCTCCAGGACCTGGAGGCGGGCAGCCAGGATTGTAGCCAACCCCTCTCATCCAGGACATAATCTCTTTCGGCCCCTCCCTTCTGGCACTTGTGTAACAGATGTCGGTGCCACTTACAGGCCCCACCATCCCAGCCCATCTGTGCTCCCACTTTAATTCACCTTACTCTACTGTATATAGTGTGTTGTTGTTGTTAACTTAATTTTTAACTTATTCTTAATTGCACTATACACCAAGTCAAATTCCTCGTTTTGTAAAGTGCGCTCTACTGAACCTGGCAATAAAACTTTTTCTGATTCCTGATTCTGATTCTGATTCTATTAATCATTGTTTTTTATTCATTC
This sequence comes from Oryzias latipes, assembly GCF_053564925.1. NCBI lineage: Eukaryota > Metazoa > Chordata > Actinopteri > Beloniformes > Adrianichthyidae > Oryzias > Oryzias latipes. The sequence goes on along the minus strand of NC_136252.1, from coordinate 5,583,087 downwards.
AAAATGCAATTAAATCAATATTTTCTTTTTTTTCTTTTCCTTTTTCTTTTTTTTTTATCTCTTATATCCTTTTTTATAATCAATGTTTGAACTTCTTTTCCTTTCTATTGTCATGGTTTCAGTTTGTTGTCTTTTTTTTCGCTTTAGTTCTTGTTCTGTCTTGTTTGGTTCTGTTTCCTGTTTTATTTTGAAAGGTTTCCTGTCTTGTCATGTTTCTTGAGTTTTACTTCCTTTGGTCCCCATCTGCCCTAATCGTGTTCACCTGTGTCTTGTCTGCCCTGTCTGTATATAAGTCTTGTCTCTGCCTTCCTCCTGTGCTGGTCCATTAACTTCTGCTCATGTTGATCACGTCTTCTTGTCTGGCGTCCATGTCCCTTGCCATGCCACAGTAAGTTTTTGTTTTTAGTTTTGTCATCCTGCTCTGCAGCGCTTTTTGTTAGTTAAATAAACCCACTTGCCCTGAACCCGTTTGCCTCCCGTCTCTGCGCCTGGGTCCTACCTGCTCTCGAGCCTCCCCCCCACACGACATCTATACATCCAATGAAATTAAACTACAAATCAACAAACACAACTGATAACAAATGTCTCTAAAAAATGATGTGTATATTTGCAGAACCTTAAAAACACCAAACAAATAACAAATGCTTCCCAATTAAAGCACAAAAAATGGAACACAAAATGTAAAACCCAAGTTAGAAATTGCAATTTGAAAAAGATACTTTTTTCAGCAGCTTTTCAAAATCAATCACCAATTCTACTCTTCTGTGGATGAAACAAAGTACTCCAGAACAATGAAACCATTTCTCTAAGTCTCTCTCACCTTCAGTTTTAAACAAGGTCTGTGAAAATCCACCATACATTGGTCACATGAACTCAGAGACCTGCTAAAAGTGCACAATTGTAAAAGCTCTTTTATATAGACAACTGTTTGTTTGCTTAGAGCTCTAAATATAAAAAAAAATGCTTTTCTATCACCTAGACACAGATGGAGAACCATATCAACTGGATTAATAACAGGGTGGCATGTTTAGACAACATGAAGCTGTCCATCACATTTTTGACCTAAACATGTAAACACATCCTTGGCTCTGCAGTTAGGAAATGGTATTTGGGAATCTCTTTATACCAGGAGCCAGCCTGGCCATTGGAACATCGCCACAGTGCCCATCCAGACTGGGACAGCAACGGGGTCCACCTCAGAGCCGTGAGCTGCTGTGTTTAACTCCAGCTGTCCCAGCAAGGGAGACAACTGCAGCAACATCCACTGACCAAGCTGACAAGCCCTGGCAGAAAAGATCCCCACAAGAAAAACACTGGCTCAGGCAGGCTGGTCAAAAAAAAATAGTTTTGCCATTGTCTTGCAGCTCGCAGATCAAGTGGTTTAGTTTTCCAGTAATGTCAGTCAAGAATGCAAGTTCAGATTCACCATATTCATATTCACCATATTCAACAGACATCTCCTCCAATAGCACCTTAAAAATCCTGTGCTGTTTTGCTTTGCAGCTGAGGTTGTTTACGATTTTCAGAATAAGAGTCATTATATGTCCAGAGCCAATCACTTCTGCACATAAGGCCTGCTGGTGAATGACGCAGCAGTAATGCAGACATTTTGGAAAGTCTGGGTCAGCTTTACAGTGAGTGATGAAACCTGTTTGTCTATTGATCATAGCAGGAGTCCCATCTGCAGTCACTGCTACCAGCTTTTCTAATTGTACCTTTTTCTGCACAAAAACTCCTTCACCGTGTTATACATTTCAACTCCTCTTGTAGTTGTCTGTTAGGGCAGATGTGTCAGGAGTTCTTCTCTTGTGGAAACCAAAAGCTATGCTGTACTGTTGCCGTCCACAGACTCATCACACTGGACGTTAACCACCTGCACTTTGCAAGATCCCGGTCCAGCTAATTGGCCAAGTTATCAGACATAGCTGACACTCATCTAGACATTGTATGATTGAAATTGAATGAGTTCTATTGTTCTCATCCTTAGGGACAGTGATAGCAATTATCATCATTGCTTGAATTTTTTTCATGCTATATGCAAAAGTCTTTGTCCCTTAAGGCAACAGATTACAGCCCCCCCCCCCCCCCCCCCCCCCCCCCCAGGCTGCTGTCGTGTTAACAATAGCTTGGAGCTCCAGAATGGACAAGAAAAAACGACGAGAATGGCTCGAGCAGGGCGTTGCTCACGGGGCGGTCGCTCGTGCCATGCGGTCGCACGTGCTCGGGCCCGCTAAATGCTACTTGTAGCTTTAATTATTATTCTTTTTCTTCCGACTTTTCCGTCGCCTTTTTGAGGCCTTTAACATACCCCAAAACTCACCAAATTTTGTATACACATCAGGAGTCGCGAAAAATTTCATATTTTATAGGAGAACGGCATAGGTAAACAAAAATGGCTCGATAGCGCCACCTGCAAAATTTGTTTTCGCGAGCACCTCCATATGCTTTATAGTACAAACCTGATTTTAACAGGGCATGTTCATCGGATAGAAACCTACAAAAAAGTCTCTTGGGACCAAGCTGTCAGTCGGACAGGAAGTCTGATATTTTGATGACAATATGTCATTTTTGCTGTATTTTGGTCATTTGCAGGCCTCGCTCTAGAACGAACTCCTCCTAGAGATTTGAGAGTAATGACTCCAAACTTTGGTTTTGTAAACTAGACACATGTCCGATGTTAAATTGCAAAGCTTTTAAGTTTTTATGGATGTTTGTGACCATGGCGGCGCGTCAAAATTGGAGGTCGTTTCGAAAACACGCCATGAAAAGAAAAATGGCCATTACTCAGCCATGCATAATCCAATCTGATCCAAAATTGATGTGCATGATTGTAGTCTGACTCTGAACACATCTGCAGTGAAAAAATCTGGAAAAAGTGTAGCGCCACCTGCTGGCAAGAGGAAATGACATGTTTTACTTGGAGCATCACTACTCCGAGTAGGATGAGCCGACACACCTGAAAATGACGTCTACCTGTTGAAAAGCCATTGAAGTTTACTCTGACAAAAAACCATAACTTTCAATGCGGGGGTGTGGTCGTGACAGAGCGGCAAAGTTGGGCATCTCGCTATGCACACAAAAGTTGCTCTCACGTGCACATTCCTTGTCCAATCTCACTGAAATTCAATGGATATGATGAAGCTTCTATTCTGAACCCATGGATATGACAATCTTGGACGAGCTCTATAGCGCCACCTAGTTATTGCATTGGGCACATTCTGCCCTGTATTTTCTCTTTGCTTTGTCCGATGTGCATGAAATTAAAACTGGAGATACTCAGAAGGGTCCTCTCTCATCATGTAAAGTTTCATGGGTGTACACCTGACGGTGCCTGCGTAACAGGAAGTGGTCGATTATGTGCACCCAAATAATAGAAATTTATTATAAATCAGCCGTTTGTCTCAGGAAGCTGAGATTTCAGAATTAGATGCCTTTAATAACCTCCAGCTTTGATATGTAACACTATAGGGTCTACGAGAAACTTCATCACTTGATTTTTTTAATGAAATTTTGGACTGAACAAAGATTTTTAGCATAAATTCTGTTTAGGTTATCAACACCAAGAATTCAACTTTCATAGGCATTTATGTGCTACTGCTTCCTAAAAAAATTCAGAATGATTGAAGTTACAGGTGACATCTTAGAGAGCATTACATCCAAAAAGGTCCGAAAACGTCTTTTTAGGCAAAACTACAAACACCTATTTTTTTTCATAACTTAATCATCATATATCAACACCATTTATTTTTTTAAATGTAGGGATCTGTGTTTGCTGCCTTCCATATTTTTTTCAGAAGTCCAGGTGAAACAGATGATTTTAAAAAAATCCTGATTCATCCCAAAACCTGTGCTTTTTCCGTCTGGACTCCAAACAAGTGTGTTTTAAAATTACTTATGCTTCAAATATCCACACCAAGTTTCACACGCATATAGCTGAACATGTCTAAATGCTTCTTGAATATTCTTTACAGATATAAAATGAACTGGTCAACTGTAGGATGTCATTTCCTCTTACATGCTTAAGTCTTTTCCTCATGCTGCAGCCTGCTCCTCAATCATCCCTGTTGCTGGAGTCAAATTTCACCCCCCCCCCCCCCCACACACACACACACCAGCTGCCTGTTTATATGCTAACTAACCCAGAAGTGAGGTGACAATAGTTTAGACACAAGAGGGAGGGCAGACTGCTTTTTCATTTGTTTTGTATGTCTTTCATAGATTTTTATGAATAATCATTGCTTTTCTAGTCATGTAAAATGCAATTAACTTAATATTTTATCTTTTTTTTTTTACAAACAAAACATATGAATGTGCTCCAAAACAAAACCCAACTCTCAGTACAGTTCTACAGATGTAACATAAGACTTAGACAGTAAATGTCTCTTTTATCCTTTTTTAATCAATGCTGCAACTTCTTTTCCTTAATATAAATCCAATGAAATTAAACTACAAAACCAAAAAACACAACGTATAGCAAATTTCTCTAAATAAATTATGTGTATATACAATATGTAGCACTTTTAAACAAAATAATAACAAATCCTTCCAATACAAGCACAGAAAAATGGAACACAAAATTTAAAACCCAAATTTGAAATGGCAATTTTAAAAAGATAATTTTTTCAGCCTGCTAAAAGTGCACAATTGTAAAAGCTCTTTTATATAGACAACTGTTTGGTTGCTTAGAGCTCTAAATATAAAAACAATGCCTTTATGGACGTGGCACGGATGGCACGGATGTTCAGCAGGGTAAACCCCAGGAAAGCGGCGGGACCTGATGGAGTTCCCGGAAAGGTTCTGCGGGCCTGCGCCGATCAACTCTCCCAGGTCTTCACAAAAATCTTCAACCTGTCGCTAGCTCAGGCTTTCATCCCTGCTTGCCTGAAGTCATCCACTATCATCCCGATACCCAAAAAGTCCTCATCCACAGCCTTCCTCACGGACTTCCGCCCAGTTGCACTCACTGCTGTCATCACAAAGTGTCTGGAGCGGCTGCTCCTGGGACACATCAAAGACTCCCTCCCTCCAATCTTCGTCCCCCACCAGTTTGCTTACAAAGCAAACAGATCAACGGATGATGCCATTTCCATCACCCTCCACACTGCGCTGAGCCACCTGGAACACAGAGACACCTACGCCAGGATGCTCTTTGTGGACTATAGCTCAGCCTTTAACACAATCATTCCTGACATTCTGGTCAACAAACTGTCTGAACTAGGACTCCACCCACTCACCTGCTCGTGGATCAAGGACTTCCTGACAAAGAGACCACAGACAGTCAAACTTGACCCCCACCTCTCCTCCACCCGGACGCTGAGCACAGGCTCCACACAGGGATGTGTGCTGAGTCCTCTGCTGTATACACTGTACACAGCAGACTGCAGACCAGCCCACACCAGCAACACCGTGGTGAAGTTTGCAGACGACACTACTGTGGTGGGGCTGATCTCTGGGGACGACGAGACGGCCTACAGAGACGAAGTCCTGAAACTCTCAAGGTGGTGTCAGGCTAATAACCTCATCCTGAACACCACCAAGACCAAGGAGATCATCCTGGACTTCAGAAAAAACAGAACAGATCCACCCCCACTCTACATCGATGGAAACTGTGTGGAGAGGGTCCACAGCTTCACCCTCCTGGGCACCACCATCTCTGCTGACCTCACGTGGTCTAACAACACCATGACTGTCATCAGGAAGGCCCAGCAACGCCTGCACTTCCTGAGAAAACTTAGGAGGAACGACGTCAGCCAGGAGCTGCTGGTAACGTTCTACCGCTCAACCATTGAGAGCATTCTGTCCTATGGCATCAAAGTGTGGTTTTCCCACTGCACTGAAGCAGAACGGCAGAGCCTCCAGAGAGTGGTAAAGACAGCGCAGAGGATCATCGGCTGCCCCCTCCCCTCACTGAAGGACATTTACCAGTCTCGCTGCCTCAGCAGAGTGACTAGCATCACCACTAACTCCACCCATTCTGCTTTCCCTCTGTTTGAACTGCTGCCCTCTGGAAGGAGGTACATGTCCATCAGAACCAGGACAAACAGACTAAGAAACAGCTTTTTTCCACAGGCAATTATCATACGGAATGCACATACGTCCACCAACCACACCTCACTCTAATTTTACTACAATGCGTGCAATATCCTGACTGTCTAACCGGGTCACTGTGCAATAACTTGATATTTATTAAGCTGTGCTCACAGCAACTCATGTAATTCCATTCTATTTTATTCACAAATATTTAATATTTAACAGTTTCTGTCCATATTGTTCATTTTTTGTTAAGAGTTGTAAATACAGTATTTCTTTTTCTATTCTATTTTTATTTTTATTTTATGTAACTCCTTCACTCCAAGGCTGCTGCAATTTCATTGTATCCCCATGTACAATGACAATAAACGATTCTGATTCTGATTATATCACTTAGACACAGATGGAGAACCATATCAACTGGATTGGTAACAGCAACAACCACCGACCAAGCCGGCAAGCCCTGGCAGAAAAGATCCCCACAAGAAACACTGCAGGCTGTTCCATAAAAAATATAGTTTTACCATTGCCTTGCAGATCACAGTTGAAGTGGTTTAGTTTTCCTAAAAAAATTCAGAATGATTGAAGTTACAGGTGAACTTTTAGACAACATTTGATCCAAAAAGGTCCGAAAACGTCTTTTTAGGCAAAACTGCAAACACCTATTTTTTTTCATAACTTATCTTTCAAATATCAGCACAAAAAAATTAAAAACGGTAGGGATCTGTGTTTGCTGCCTTCCATATTTTTTTCAGACTTAAAAGTGTAACAGATGATTTATAAAAAATCCTTTTTCATCCAAAAACCTGTGTTAAATCTGTCTAGACTTAGTATTAAAAACTCTCCAAGATGAATGTGCCTGACTCCACCTGCAGGTGGATCACAGACTTCCTGACGGACAGACAGCAGTATGTGAGGCTGGGGAAGCTCGTCTCAGATACTCGGACCACAAGCACCGGATCCCCCCAGGGCTGTGTCCTTTCACCCCTGTTACTCTCCCTGTACACAAACAGCTGCACAGCTGGTCACCTGTCTGTCAAACTCCTGAAGTTTGCTGACGACACCACACTCATCGGCCTCATCTCTGACGGAGATGAGTCGGCCTACAGGAGTGAAATAGCCAGGCTGGTGTCATAGTGCAGCGCTAACAACCTGGAGCTTAATGCTCTGAAGACAGTGGAGATGACAGTGGACTTCAGGAAGGCCCCAGCCCCCCTCCCCCCTGTCATCCTCTGTGACTCCCCGGTGACCTCTGTGGAGTCCTTCTGCTTCCTGGGAACCATCATCAGCCAGGACCTCAAGTGGGAGCAGAACATCAGCTCCATCACTAAGAAGGTCCAGCAGAGGATGTACTTCCTGAGGCAGCTGAAGAAGTTTCACCTCCCTGAAAAGATGCTGGTAGACTTTTACACCGCCATCATCGAATCCACCCTCACGTCCTCCATCACAGTCTGGTTCGCTGCGGCCACGGCCAGAGACAAGGCCAAGCTGCAACGCGTCATCCACTCAGCAGAGAAGGTGATCGGCTGCCACCTCCCGTCTCTCCAGGAGCTGCACATCTCCAGGACCTGGAGGCGGGCAGCCAGGATTGTAGCCAACCCCTCTCATCCAGGACATAATCTCTTTCGGCCCCTCCCTTCTGGCAAGAGGCTCCGGTCCATCAGGACCAGGACCTCGCGCCACAAGAACAGCTTCTTCCCCACTGCAGTCAGCCTGCTGAACAGTACCCCAACTCCCCCAGGTGACCCCCCCCCCCCCCCCCCGCCCACCAAAGGACTGTCGGTGCCACTTACAGGCCCCACCATCCCAGCCCATCTGTGCTCCCACTTTAATTCACCTTACTCTACTGTATATAGTGTGTTGTTGTTGTTAACTTAATTTTTAACTTATTCTTAATTGCACTATATACCAAGTCAAATTCCTCGTTTTGTAAAGTGCGCTCTACTGAACCTGGCAATAAAACTTTTTCTGATTCCTGATTCTGATTCTGATTCTATTAATCATTGTTTTTTATTCATTCAAAATGCAATTAAATCAATATTTTATCTTTTTTCTTTTCCTTTTTCTTTTTTTTTTATCTCTTATATCCTTTTTTATAATCAATGTTTGAACTTCTTTTCCTTTCTATTGTCATGGTTTCAGTTTGTTGTCTTTTTTTTCGCTTTAGTTCTTGTTCTGTCTTGTTTGGTTCTGTTTCCTGTTTTATTTTGAAAGGTTTCCTGTCTTTTCATGTTTCTTGAGTTTTACTTCCTTTGGTCCCCATCTGCCCTAATCGTGTTCACCTGTGTCTTGTCTGCCCTGTCTGTATATAAGTCTTGTCTCTGCCTTCCTCCTGTGCTGGTCCATTAACTTCTGCTCATTTTGATCACGTCTTCTTGTCTGGCGTCCATGTCCCTTGCCATGCCACAGTAAGTTTTTGTTTTTAGTTTTGTCATCCTGCTCTGCAGCGCTTTTTGTTAGTTAAATAAACCCACTTGCCCTGAACCCGTTTGCCTCCCGTCTCTGCGCCTGGGTCCTACCTGCTCTCGAGCCTCCCCCCCACACGACATCTATACATCCAATGAAATTAAACTACAAATCAACAAACACAACTGATAACAAATGTCTCTAAAAAATGATGTGTATATTTGCAGAACCTTAAAAACACCAAACAAATAACAAATGCTTCCCAATTAAAGCACAAAAAATGGAACACAAAATGTAAAACCCAAGTTAGAAATTGCAATTTGAAAAAGATACTTTTTTCAGCAGCTTTTCAAAATCAATCACCAATTCTACTCTTCTGTGGATGAAACAAAGAACTCCAGAACAATGAAGCCATTTCTCTAAGTCTCTCTCACCTTCAGTTTTAAACAAGGTCTGTGAAAATCCACCATACATTGGTCACATGAACTCAGAGACCTGCTAAAAGTGCACAATTGTAAAAGCTCTTTTATATAGACAACTGTTTGTTTGCTTAGAGCTCTAAATATAAAAAAAATGCTTTTCTATCACCTAGACACAGATGGAGAACCATATCAACTGGATTAATAACAGGGTGGCATGTTTAGACAACATGAAGCTGTCCATCACATTTTTGACCTAAACATGTAAACACATCCTTGGCTCTGCGGTTAGGAAATGGTATTTGGGAATCTCTTTATACCAGGAGCCAGCCTGGCCATTGGAACATCGCCACAGTGCCCATCCAGACTGGGACAGCAACGGGGTCCACTTCAGAGCCGTGAGCTGCTGTGTTTAACTCCAGCTGTCCCAGCAAGGTAGACAACTGCAGCAACATCCACTGACCAAGCTGGCAAGCCCTGGCAGAAAAGATCCCCACAAGAAAATCACTGGCTCAGGCAGGCTGGTCAAAAAAAAAATAGTTTTGCCATTGTCTTGCAGCTCGCAGATCAAGTGGTTTAGTTTTCCAGTAATGTCAGTCAAGAATGCAAGTTCAGATTCACAATGTTCATATTCACCATATTCAACAGACATCTCCTCCAATAGCACCTTAAAAATCCTGTGCTGTTTTGCTTTGCAGCTGAGGTTGTTTACGATTTTCAGAATAAGAGTCATTATATGTCCAGAGCCAATCACTTCTGCACATAAGGCCTGCTGGTGAATGACGCAGCAGTAATGCAGACATTTTGGAAAGTCTGGGTCAGCTTTACAGTGAGTGATGAAACCTGTTTGTCTATTGATCATAGCAGGAGTCCCATCTGCAGTCACTGCTACCAGCTTTTCTAATTGTACCTTTTTCTGCACAAAAACTCCTTCACCGTGTTATACATTTCAACTCCTCTTGTAGTTGTCTGTTAGGGCAGATGTGTCAGGAGTTCTTCTCTTGTGGAAACCAAAAGCTATGCTGTACTGTTGCCGTCCACAGACTCATCACACTGGACGTTAACCACCTGCACTTTGCAAGATCCCGGTCCAGCTAATTGGCCAAGTTATCAGACATAGCTGACACTCATCTAGACATTGTAGTGGAAATTAAATGAGTTCTATTGTTCCCATCCTTAGGGACAGTGATAGCAATGATCATCATTGCTTGAATTTTTTTCATGCTATATGCAAAAGTCTTTGTCCCTTAAGGCAACAGATTACAGCCCCCCCCCCCCCCCCCCCCCCCCCCCAGGCTACTGTCGTGTTAACAATAGCTTGGAGCTCCAGAATGGACAAGAAAAAACGACGAGAATGGCTCGAGCAGGGCGTTGCTCACGGGGCGGTCGCTCGTGCCATGCGGTCGCACGTGCTCGGGCCCGCTAAATGCTACTTGTAGCTTTAATTAGGGCCCGAGCACGGAGTGCAAGGACCCTATTGTAATTCGAATGTTTATTATTATTAGGGCCCGAGCACGGAGTGCAAGGACCCTATTGTATCTGTTAGGTTTATTATTATTATTATTATTTTTCTTCTGCCGGAAGAATCGCATTTTTGAGGCCTTTAACATACCCCAAAACTCACCAAATTTGGCACACACATCAGGGGTCGCGAAAAATTTCGTATTTTATGAGAAATTGGCATGGGTGCGCAAAAATGGCTCGACAGCGCCACCTACACTGACTTTTGTCCCGACGCCCCGCATACGCTTTAACGTACAAGCTTGATTTTTTCAGGGCATGTTCATCAGATGGAAACCTACAAAAAAGTCTGTAGGTACCAAGCTGTCAGTCGCACAGGAAGTCTGCTATATTGATGTCAATATGTCATTTTTGCTCTATTTTGGACATTTGCAGGCCTCCTTCTAGAACGAACTCCTCCTAGAGATTTGTGAATAATGACTCCAAACTTTGGTTTTGTAAACTAGACACATGTCCGATGTTAAATTGCAAAGCTTTTAAGTTTTTACAGAAGTTTGTGACCGTGGCGGCGCGTAGAAATTTGACGTTGTTTCGAAAACACGCCATGAAAAGAAAAATGGCCATAACTCAGCCATGCATAATCCAATCTGATCAAAAATTGATATGCATGATTGTAGTCTGACTCTGAACACATCTGCAGTGAAAGAATCTGGAAAAAGTGTAGCGCCACCTGCTGGCAAGAGGAAATGACATGTTTGACTTGGAGCATCACTGCTCCGAGTAGGATGAGCCGACACACCTGAAAATGACGTCCACCTGTTGAAAAGCCATTGAAGTTTACTCTGACAAAAAACCATAACTTTCAATGCGGGGGTGTGGTCGTGACAGAGCGGCAAAGTTGGGCATCTCGCTATGCACACAAAAGTTGCTCTCACGTGCACATTCCTTGTCCAATCTCACTGAAATTCAATGGATATGATGAAGCTTCTATTCTGAACCCATGGATATGACAATCTTGGACGAGCTCTATAGCGCCACCTAGTTATTGCATTGGGCACATTCTGCCCTGTATTTTCTCTTTGCTTTGTCCGATGTGCATGAAATTAAAACTGGAGATACTCAGAAGGGTCCTCTCTCATCATGTAAAGTTTCATGGGTGTACACCTGACGGTGCCTGCGTAACAGGAAGTGGTCGATTATGTGCACCCAAATAATAGAAATTTATTATAAATCAGCCGTTTGTCTCAGGAAGCTGAGATTTCAGAATTAGATGCCTTTAATAACCTCCAGCTTTGATATGTAACACTATAGGGTCTACGAGAAACTTCATCACTTGATTTTTTTAATGAAATTTTGGACTGAACAAAGATTTTTAGCATAAATTCTGTTTAGGTTATCAGCACCAAGAATTCAACTTTCATAGGCATTTATGTGCTACTGCTTCCTAAAAAAATTCAGAATGATTGAAGTTACAGGTGACATCTTAGAGAGCATTACATCCAAAAAGGTCCGAAAACGTCTTTTTAGGCAAAACTACAAACACCTATTTTTTTTCATAACTTAATCATCATATATCAACACCATTTATTTTTTTAAATGTAGGGATCTGTGTTTGCTGCCTTCCATATTTTTTTCAGAAGTCCAGGTGAAACAGATGATTTTAAAAAAATCCTGATTCATCCCAAAACCTGTGCTTTTTCCGTCTGGACTCCAAACAAGTGTGTTTTAAAATTACTTATGCTTCAAATATCCACACCAAGTTTCACACGCATATAGCTGAACATGTCTAAATGCTTCTTGAATATTCTTTACAGATATAAAATGAACTGGTCAACTGTAGGATGTCATTTCCTCTTACATGCTTAAGTCTTTTCCTCATGCTGCAGCCTGCTCCTCAATCATCCCTGTTGCTGGAGTCAAATTTCACCCCCCCCCCCCCCACACACACACACACACACACCAGCTGCCAGTTCATATGCTAACTAACCCAGAAGTGAGGTGACAAGAGTTTAGACACAAGAGGGAGGGCAGACTGCTTTTTCATTTGTTTTGTATGTCTTTCATAGATTTTTATGAATAATCATTGCTTTTCTAGTCATGTAAAATGCAATTAACCTAATATTTTATCTTTTTTTTTTACAAACAAAACATATGAATGTGCTCCAAAACAAAACCCAACTCTCAGTACAGTTCTACAGATGTAACATAAGACTTAGACAGTAAATGTCTCTTTTATCCTTTTTTAATCAATGCTGCAACTTCTTTTCCTTAATATAAATCCAATGAAATTAAACTACAAAACCAAAAAACACAACGTATAGCAAATTTCTCTAAATAAATTATGTGTATATACAATATGTAGCACTTTTAAACAAAATAATAACAAATCCTTCCAATACAAGCACAGAAAAATGGAACACAAAATTTAAAACCCAAATTTGAAATGGCAATTTTAAAAAGATAATTTTTTCAGCCTGCTAAAAGTGCACAATTGTAAAAGCTCTTTTATATAGACAACTGTTTGGTTGCTTAGAGCTCTAAATATAAAAACAATGCCTTTATGGACGTGGCACGGATGGCACGGATGTTCAGCAGGGTAAACCCCAGGAAAGCGGCGGGACCTGATGGAGTTCCCGGAAAGGTTCTGCGGGCCTGCGCCGATCAACTCTCCCAGGTCTTCACAAAAATCTTCAACCTGTCGCTAGCTCAGGCTTTCATCCCTGCTTGCCTGAAGTCATCCACTATCATCCCGATACCCAAAAAGTCCTCATCCACAGCCTTCCTCACGGACTTCCGCCCAGTTGCACTCACTGCTGTCATCACAAAGTGTCTGGAGCGGCTGCTCCTGGGACACATCAAAGACTCCCTCCCTCCAATCTTCGTCCCCCACCAGTTTGCTTACAAAGCAAACAGATCAACGGATGATGCCATTTCCATCACCCTCCACACTGCGCTGAGCCACCTGGAACACAGAGACACCTACGCCAGGATGCTCTTTGTGGACTATAGCTCAGCCTTTAACACAATCATTCCTGACATTCTGGTCAACAAACTGTCTGAACTAGGACTCCACCCACTCACCTGCTCGTGGATCAAGGACTTCCTGACAAACAGACCACAGACAGTCAAACTTGACCCCCACCTCTCCTCCACCCGGACGCTGAGCACAGGCTCCACACAGGGATGTGTGCTGAGTCCTCTGCTGTATACACTGTACACAGCAGACTGCAGACCAGCCCACACCAGCAACACCGTGGTGAAGTTTGCAGACGACACTACTGTGGTGGGGCTGATCTCTGGGGACGACGAGACGGCCTACAGAGACGAAGTCCTGAAACTCTCAAGGTGGTGTCAGGCTAATAACCTCATCCTGAACACCACCAAGACCAAGGAGATCATCCTGGACTTCAGAAAAAACAGAACAGATCCACCCCCACTCTACATCGATGGAAACTGTGTGGAGAGGGTCCACAGCTTCACCCTCCTGGGCACCACCATCTCTGCTGACCTCACATGGTCTAACAACACCATGACTGTCATCAGGAAGGCCCAGCAACGCCTGCACTTCCTGAGAAAACTTAGGAGGAACGACGTCAGCCAGGAGCTGCTGGTAACGTTCTACCGCTCAACCATTGAGAGCATTCTGTCCTATGGCATCACAGTGTGGTTTTCCCACTGCACTGAAGCAGAACGGCAGAGTCTCCAGAGAGTGGTAAAGACAGCGCAGAGGATCATCGGCTGCCCCCTCCCCTCACTGAAGGACATTTACCAGTCTCGCTGCCTCAGCAGAGTGACTAGCATCACCACTAACTCCACCCATTCTGCTTTCCCTCTGTTTGAACTGCTGCCCTCTGGAAGGAGGTACAGGTCCATCAGAACCAGCACAAACAGACTAAGAAACAGCTTTTTTCCACAGGCAATTATCATACGGAATGCACATACGTCCACCAACCACACCTCACTCTAATTTTACTACAATGCGTGCAATATCCTGACTGTCTAACCGGGTCACTGTGCAATAACTTGATATTTATTAAGCTGTGCTCACAGCAACTCATGTAATTCCATTCTATTTTATTCACAAATATTTAATATTTAACAGTTTCTGTCCATATTGTTCATTTTTTGTTAAGAGTTGTAAATACAGTATTTCTTTTTCTATTCTATTTTTATTTTTATTTTATGTAACTCCTTCACTCCAAGGCTGCTGCAATTTCATTGTATCCCCATGTACAATGACAATAAACGATTCTGATTCTGATTATATCACTTAGACACAGATGGAGAACCATATCAACTGGATTGGTAACAGCAACAACCACCGACCAAGCCGGCAAGCCCTGGCAGAAAAGATCCCCACAAGAAACACTGCAGGCTGTTCCATAAAAAATATAGTTTTACCATTGCCTTGCAGATCACAGTTGAAGTGGTTTAGTTTTCCTAAAAAAATTCAGAATGATTGAAGTTACAGGTGAACTTTTAGACAACATTTGATCCAAAAAGGTCCGAAAACGTCTTTTTAGGCAAAACTGCAAACACCTATTTTTTTGCATAACTTATCTTTCAAATATCAGCACAAAAAAATTAAAAACGGTAGGGATCTGTGTTTGCTGCCTTCCATATTTTTTTCAGACTTAAAAGTGTAACAGATGATTTATAAAAAATCCTTTTTCATCCAAAAACCTGTGTTAAATCTGTCTAGACTTAGTATTAAAAACTCTCCAAGATGAATGTGCCTGACTCCACCTGCAGGTGGATCACAGACTTCCTGACGGACAGACAGCAGTATGTGAGGCTGGGGAAGCTCGTCTCAGATACTCGGACCACAAGCACCGGATCCCCCCAGGGCTGTGTCCTTTCACCCCTGTTACTCTCCCTGTACACAAACAGCTGCACAGCTGGTCACCTGTCTGTCAAACTCCTGAAGTTTGCTGACGACACCACACTCATCGGCCTCATCTCTGACGGAGATGAGTCGGCCTACAGGAGTGAAATAGCCAGGCTGGTGTCATAGTGCAGCGCTAACAACCTGGAGCTTAATGCTCTGAAGACAGTGGAGATGACAGTGGACTTCAGGAAGGCCCCAGCCCCCCTCCCCCCTGTCATCCTCTGTGACTCCCCGGTGACCTCTGTGGAGTCCTTCTGCTTCCTGGGAACCATCATCAGCCAGGACCTCAAGTGGGAGCAGAACATCAGCTCCATCACTAAGAAGGTCCAGCAGAGGATGTACTTCCTGAGGCAGCTGAAGAAGTTTCACCTCCCTGAAAAGATGCTGGTAGACTTTTACACCGCCATCATCGAATCCACCCTCACGTCCTCCATCACAGTCTGGTTCGCTGCGGCCACGGCCAGAGACAAGGCCAAGCTGCAACGCGTCATCCACTCAGCAGAGAAGGTGATCGGCTGCCACCTCCCGTCTCTCCAGGAGCTGCACATCTCCAGGACCTGGAGGCGGGCAGCCAGGATTGTAGCCAACCCCTCTCATCCAGGACATAATCTCTTTCGGCCCCTCCCTTCTGGCAAGAGGCTCCGGTCCATCAGGACCAGGACCTCGCGCCACAAGAACAGCTTCTTCCCCACTGCAGTCAGCCTGCTGAACAGTACCCCAACTCCCCCAGGTGACCCCCCCCTCCCCCCCCCCCCCCCGCCCACCAAAGGACTGTCGGTGCCACTTACAGGCCCCACCATCCCAGCCCATCTGTGCTCCCACTTTAATTCACCTTACTCTACTGTATATAGTGTGTTGTTGTTGTTAACTTAATTTTTAACTTATTCTTAATTGCACTATACACCAAGTCAAATTCCTCGTTTTGTAAAGTGCGCTCTACTGAACCTGGCAATAAAACTTTTTCTGATTTCTGATTCTATTAATCATTGTTTTTTATTCATTCAAAATGCAATTAAATCAATATTTTATCTTTTTTCTTTTCCTTTTTCTTTTTTTTTATCTCTTATATCCTTTTTTATAATCAATGTTTGAACTTCTTTTCCTTTCTATTGTCATGGTTTCAGTTTGTTGTCTTTTTTTTCGCTTTAGTTCTTGTTCTGTCTTGTTTGGTTCTGTTTCCTGTTTTATTTTGAAAGGTTTCCTGTCTTGTCATGTTTTTGAGTTTTACTTCCTTTGGTCCCCATCTGCCCTAATCGTGTTCACCTGTGTCTTGTCTGCCCTGTCTGTATATAAGTCTTGTCTCTGCCTTCCTCCTGTGCTGGTCCATTAACTTCTGCTCATGTTGATCACGTCTTCTTGTCTGGCGTCCATGTCCCTTGCCATGCCACAGTAAGTTTTTGTTTTTAGTTTTGTCATCCTGCTCTGCAGCGCTTTTTGTTAGTTAAATAAACCCACTTGCCCTGAACCCGTTTGCCTCCTGTCTCTGCGCCTGGGTCCTACCTGCTGTCGAGCCTCCCCCCCACACGACATCTATACATCCAATGAAATTAAACTACAAATCAACAAACACAACTGATAACAAATGTCTCTAAAAAATGATGTGTATATTTGCAGAACCTTAAAAACACCAAACAAATAACAAATGCTTCCCAAATAAAGCACAAAAAATGGAACACAAAATGTAAAACCCAAGTTAGAAATTGCAATTTGAAAAGATACTTTTTTCAGCAGCTTTTCAAAATCAATCACCAATTCTACTCTTCTGTGGATGAAACAAAGAACTCCAGAACAATGAAGCCATTTCTCTAAGTCTCTCTCACCTTCAGTTTTAAACAAGGTCTGTGAAAATCCACCATACATTGGTCACATGAACTCAGAGACCTGCTAAAAGTGCACAATTGTAAAAACTCTTTTATATAGACAACTGTTTGTTTGCTTAGAGCTGTAAATATAAAAAAAATGCTTTTCTATCACCTAGACACAGATGGAGAACCATATCAACTGGATTAATAACAGGGTGGCATGTTTAGACAACATGAAGCTGTCCATCACATTTTTGACCTAAACATGTAAACACATCCTTGGCTCTGCGGTTAGGAAATGGTATTTGGGAATCTCTTTATACCAGGAGCCAGCCTGGCCATTGGAACATCGCCACAGTGCCCATCCAGACTGGGACAGCAACGGGGTCCACTTCAGAGCCGTGAGCTGCTGTGTTTAACTCCAGCTGTCCCAGCAAGGGAGACAACTGCAGCAACATCCACTGACCAAGCTGACAAGCCCTGGCAGAAAAGATCTCCACAAGAAAAACACTGGCTCAGGCAGGCTGGTCAAAAAAAAATAGTTTTGCCATTGTCTTGCAGCTCGCAGATCAAGTGGTTTAGTTTTCCAGTAATGTCAGTCAAGAATGCAAGTTCAGATTCACAATGTTCATATTCACCATATTCAACAGACATCTCCTCCAATAGCACCTTAAAAATCCTGTGCTGTTTTGCTTTGCAGCTGAGGTTGTTTACGATTTTCAGAATAAGAGTCATTATATGTCCAGAGCCAATCACTTCTGCACATAAGGCCTGCTGGTGAATGACGCAGCAGTAATGCAGACATTTTGGAAAGTCTGGGTCAGCTTTACAGTGAGTGATGAAACCTGTTTGTCTATTGATCATAGCAGGAGTCCCATCTGCAGTCACTGCTACCAGCTTTTCTAATTGTACCTTTTTCTGCACAAAAACTCCTTCACCGTGTTATACATTTCAACTCCTCTTGTAGTTGTCTGTTAGGGCAGATGTGTCAGGAGTTCTTCTCTTGTGGAAACCAAAAGCTATGCTGTACTGTTGCCGTCCACAGACTCATTACACTGGACGTTAACCACCTGCACTTTGCAAGATCCCGGTCCAGCTAATTGGCCAAGTTATCAGACATAGCTGACACTCATCTAGACATTGTAGTGGAAATTGAATGAGTTCTATTGTTCTCATCCTTAGGGACAGTGATAGCAATTATCATCATTGCTTGAATTTTTTTCATGCTATATGCAAAAGTCTTTGTCCCTTAAGGCAACAGATTACAGCCCCCCCCCCCCCCCCCCCCCCCCCCCCCCCCCAGGCTGCTGTCGTATTAACAATAGCTTGGAGCTCCAGAATGGACAAGAAAAAACGACGAGAATGGCTCGAGCAGGGCGTTGCTCACGGGGCGGTCGCTCGTGCCATGCGGTCGCACGTGCTCGGGCCCGCTAAATGCTACTTGTAGCTTTAATTATTATTATTATTATTATTCTACCGGAAGAGTCGCCTTTTTGAGGCCTTTAACATACCCCAAAACTCACCAAATTTGGCACACACATCAGGAGTCGCGAAAAATTTCGTATTTTATAGGAGATTGGCATGGGCGCACAAAAACGGCTCGATAGCGCCACCTACAGTGACTTTTGTCCCGACGCCCCGCATACGCTTTAACGTACAAGCTTGATTTTTACAGGGCATGTTCTTCAGATGGAGACTTACAAAAAAGTCTGAAAGGACCCACCTGTCACTCGCACAGGAAGTCTGATATATTGAGGTCAATATGTCATTTTTGCTTCATTTTGGACATTTGCAGGCCTCGCTCTAGAACGAACTCCTCCTAGAGATTTTGGAGTAATGACTTCAAACTTTGGTTGTGTAAACTATACACATGTCCGATGTTAAATTGCGAAGCTTTTAAGTTTTTATGGATGTTTGTGACCATGGCGGCGCGTCAAAATTGGAGGTCGTTTCGAAAACACGCCATGAAAAGAAAAATGGCCATTACTCAGCCATGCAAAATCCAATCTGATCCAAAATTGATGTGCATGATTGTAGTCTGACTCTGAACACATCTGCAGTGAAAAAATCTGGAAAAAGTGTAGCGCCACCTGCTGGCAAGAGGAAATGACATGTTTTACTTGGAGCATCACTACTCCGAGTAGGATGAGCCGACACACCTGAAAATGACGTCCACCTGTTGAAAAGCCATTGAAGTTTACTCTGACAAAAAACCATAACTTTCAATGCGGGGGTGTGGTCGTGACAGAGCGGCAAAGTTGGGCATCTCGCTATGCACACAAAAGTTGCTCTCACGTGCACATTCCTTGTCCAATCTCACTGAAATTCAATGGATATGATGAAGCTTCTATTCTGAACCCATGGATATGACAATCTTGGACGAGCTCTATAGCGCCACCTAGTTATTGCATGGGGCACATTCTGCCCTGTATTTTCTCTTTGCTTTGTCCGATGTGCATGAAATTAAAACTGGAGATACTCAGAAGGGTCTTCTCTCATCATGTAAAGTTTCATGGGTGTACACCTGACGGTGCCTGCGTAACAGGAAGTGGTCGATTATGTGCACCCAAATAATAGAAATTTATTATAAATCAGCCGTTTGTCTCAGGAAGCTGAGATTTCAGAATTAGATGCCTTTAATAACCTCCAGCTTTGATATGTAACACTATAGGGTCTACGAGAAACTTCATCACTTGATTTTTTTAATGAAATTTTGGACTGAACAAAGATTTTTAGCATAAATTATGTTTAGGTTATCAGCACCAAGAATTCAACTTTCATAGGCATTTATGTGCTACTGCTTCCTAAAAAAATTCAGAATGATTGAAGTTACAGGTGACATCTTACAGAGCATTACATCCAAAAAGGTCCGAAAACGTCTTTTTAGGCAAAACTGCAAACACCTATTTTTTTGCATAACTTATCTTTCAAATATCAGCACAAAAAAATTAAAAACGGTAGGGATCTGTGTTTGCTGCCTTCCATATTTTTTTCAGACTTAAAAGTGTAACAGATGATTTATAAAAAATCCTTTTCATCCAAAAACCTGTGTTAAATCTGTCTAGACTCCAAACAAACATTTTTTTATGGTAACTTATGTTTCAACAATCGACACCAATTTTCACAGACCTAAAGCTGAACATGTCCCATAGCTCCCTGAATATTTTCATAGATATAAAATGAACTGGTCATTCTAACATCTGGCATTCTAACATCTAACATCTTACATGTCAAAGCCTCTCTCAGCCTGGCTCTGCTGAAGGAGTCGTGTTACAACCCCGCCCCCTCCTGCTGGGACCCCTGCTATGTAAATTAGCAAGCAGTGAACAGAGAGATGAGGAGTAAGAATGGTCATTACTCAGGCATGCATAATCCAAAGACAGCCAGTTAAACACTGAAAGACATATTTTTTCGGTATGTCTTTCATACATCTTTAGTATTAAAAACTCTCCAAGATGAATGTGCCTGACTCCACCTGCAGGTGGATCACAGACTTCCTGACGGACAGACAGCAGTATGTGAGGCTGGGGAAGCTCGTCTCAGATACTCGGACCACAAGCACCGGATCCCCCCAGGGCTGTGTCCTTTCACCCCTGTTACTCTCCCTGTACACAAACAGCTGCACAGCTGGTCACCTGTCTGTCAAACTCCTGAAGTTTGCTGACGACACCACACTCATCGGCCTCATCTCTGACGGAGATGAGTCGGCCTACAGGAGTGAAATAGCCAGGCTGGTGTCATAGTGCAGCGCTAACAACCTGGAGCTTAATGCTCTGAAGACAGTGGAGATGACAGTGGACTTCAGGAAGGCCCCAGCCCCCCTCCCCCCTGTCATCCTCTGTGACTCCCCGGTGACCTCTGTGGAGTCCTTCTGCTTCCTGGGAACCATCATCAGCCAGGACCTCAAGTGGGAGCAGAACATCAGCTCCATCACTAAGAAGGTCCAGCAGAGGATGTACTTCCTGAGGCAGCTGAAGAAGTTTCACCTCCCTGAAAAGATGCTGGTAGACTTTTACACCGCCATCATCGAATCCACCCTCACGTCCTCCATCACAGTCTGGTTCGCTGCGGCCACGGCCAGAGACAAGGCCAAGCTGCAACGCGTCATCCACTCAGCAGAGAAGGTGATCGGCTGCCACCTCCCGTCTCTCCAGGAGCTGCACATCTCCAGGACCTGGAGGCGGGCAGCCAGGATTGTAGCCAACCCCTCTCATCCAGGACATAATCTCTTTCGGCCCCTCCCTTCTGGCAAGAGGCTCCGGTCCATAAGGACCAGGACCTCGCCAGGACCAGTTTTGTCACCCTGCTCTGCAGCGCTTTTTGTTAGTTAAATAAACCCACTTGCCCTGAACCCGTTTGCCTCCCGTCTCTGCGCCTGGGTCCTACCTGCTCTCGAGCCTCCCCCCCCACACGACATCTATACATCCAATGAAATTAAACTACAAATCAACAAACACAACTGATAACAAATGTCTCTAAAAAATGATGTGTATATTTGCAGAACCTTAAAAACACCAAACAAATAACAAATGCTTCCCAATTAAAGCACAAAAAATGGAACACAAAATGTAAAACCCAAGTTAGAAATTGCAATTTGAAAAAGATACTTTTTTCAGCAGCTTTTCAAAATCAATCACCAATTCTACTCTTCTGTGGATGAAACAAAGAACTCCAGAACAATGAAGCCATTTCTCTAAGTCTCTCTCACCTTCAGTTTTAAACAAGGTCTGTGAAAATCCACCATACATTGGTCACATGAACTCAGAGACCTGCTAAAAGTGCACAATTGTAAAAACTCTTTTATATAGACAACTGTTTGTTTGCTTAGAGCTCTAAATATAAAAAAAATGCTTTTCTATCACCTAGACACAGATGGAGAACCATATCAACTGGATTAATAACAGGGTGGCATGTTTAGACAACATGAAGCTGTCCATCACATTTTTGACCTAAACATGTAAACACATCCTTGGCTCTGCGGTTAGGAAATGGTATTTGGGAATCTCTTTATACCAGGAGCCAGCCTGGCCATTGGAACATCGCCACAGTGCCCATCCAGACTGGGACAGCAACGGGGTCCACTTCAGAGCCGTGAGCTGCTGTGTTTAACTCCAGCTGTCCCAGCAAGGTAGACAACTGCAGCAACATCCACTGACCAAGCTGACAAGCCCTGGCAGAAAAGATCCCCACAAGAAAAACACTGGCTCAGGCAGGCTGGTCAAAAAAAAATAGTTTTGCCATTGTCTTGCAGCTCGCAGATCAAGTGGTTTAGTTTTCCAGTAATGTCAGTCAAGAATGCAAGTTCAGATTCACAATGTTCATATTCACCATATTCAACAGACATCTCCTCCAATAGCACCTTAAAAATCCTGTGCTGTTTAGCTTTGCAGCTGAGGTTGTTTACGATTTTCAGAATAAGAGTCATTATATGTCCAGAGCCAATCACTTCTGCACATAAGGCCTGCTGGTGAATGACGCAGCAGTAATGCAGACATTTTGGAAAGTCTTGGTCAGCTTTACAGTGAGTGATGAAACCTGTTTGTCTATTGATCATAGCAGGAGTCCCATCTGCAGTCACTGCTACCAGCTTTTCTAATTGTACCTTTTTCTGCACAAAAACTCCTTCACCGTGTTATACATTTCAACTCCTCTTGTAGATGTCTGTTAGGGCAGATGTGTCAGGAGTTCTTCTCTTGTGGAAACCAAAAGCTATGCTGTACTGTTGCCGTCCACAGGCTCATCACACTGGACGTTAACCACCTGCACTTTGCAAGATCCCGGTCCAGCTAATTGGCCAAGTTATCAGACATAGCTGACACTCATCTAGACATTGTAGTGGAAATTGAATGAGTTCTATTGTTCTCATCCTTAGGGACAGTGATAGCAATTATCATCATTGCTTGAATTTTTTTCATGCTATATGCAAAAGTCTTTGTCCCTTAAGGCAACAGATTACAGCCCCCCCCCCCCCCCCCCCCAGGCTGCTGTCGTATTAACAATAGCTTGGAGCTCCAGAATGGACAAGAAAAAACGACGAGAATGGCTCGAGCAGGGCGTTGCTCACGGGGCGGTCGCTCGTGCCACGCGGTCGCACGTGCTCGGGCCCGCTAAATGCTACTTGTAGCTTTAATTATTATTATTATTATTATTATTCTACCGGAAGAGTCGCCTTTTTGAGGCCTTTAACATACCCCAAAACTCACCAAATTTAGCACACACATCAGGAGTCGCGAAAAATTTCGTATTTTATAGGAGATTGGCATGGGCGCAGAAAAACGGCTTGATAGCGCCACCTACAGTGACTTTTGTCCCGACGCCCCGCATACGCTTTAACGTACAAGCTTGATTTTTACAAGGCATGTTCTTCAGATGGAGACCTACAAAAAAGTCTGAAAGGACCCACCTGTCACTCGCACAGGAAGTCTGATATATTGAGGTCAATATGTCATTTTTGCTTCATTTTGGACATTTGCAGACCTCGCTCTAGAGCGAACTCCTCCTAGAGATTTGTGAATAATGACTCCAAACTTTGGTTTTGTAAACTAAACACATGTCCGATGTTAAATTGCGAAGCTTTTACGTTTTTACGGTTGTTTGTGACCGTGGCGGCGCGTCGAAAATGGAGGTCATTTTGAAAACACGCCATGAAAAGAAAAATGGCCATTACTCAGCCATGCAAAATCCAATATGATCCAAAGTTGATATGCATGATTGTAGTCTGACTTTGAACACATCTGCAGTGGAAGAATCTGGAATAGGTGTAGCGCCACCTGCTGGTAAAAGGAAATGAAATGTTTTACTTGGAGCATCACTGCTCCAAGTAGGATGAGCCGACACACCTCAAAATGATGTCCACCTGTTGAAAAGCCATTGATGTTTACTCTGATAAAAAGCCATAACTTTCAATGCGGGGGTGTGGTCGTGACAGAGCGGCGAAGTTGGGCGTCTCGCCATGCACACAAAAGTTGCTCTCACGTGCACATTCCTTGTCCAATCTCACTGAAATTCAATAGAGGTGATGAGGCTTCCATTCTGAACCCATGGATATGACAATCTTGGACGAGCTCCATAGCGCCACCTAGATATTGACAAATACATTTTATGTCACATTCTGACCTATCTTTTCTCTGTGCTTTGTCCGACATTCATAAAATTACAACAGGAGATACTCATAAGGGTCTTCTCTCATTGTGTAAAGTTTCATGGGTGTACACCTGACGGTGCCTGCGCAAGCCACCACCAAACAGGAAGTGGTTGATTGCGTTGCAGTCAGATAATTAAAAATTCATAAAAAATCAGCCGTTTATATCACGAGGCTGAGATTTCAGAATGAGAGGCCTCTTACATATCTCCAACTTAGATACACAGCACTTGCATGGGTGAACAAGAAACGGCTCAATAGCGCCACCTACCATGTTTGTTTTTGAGAGCCCCGCCATGTTCTTTAACATACAAGCTTGATATTTACAGGACATGTTCATCAGATGGAAACCTACAAAAAAGTCTCTTGGGACCAAGCTGTCAGTCGCACAGGAAGTCTGCTATATTGATGTCAATATGTCAGTTTTGCTCTATTTTGGTCCTTTGCAGGCCTCGTTCTAGAACGAACTCCTCCTAGAGATTTTTGAACAATGACTCCAAACTTTGGTTTTGTAAACTAAACACATGTCCGATCTTAAATTGCGAAGCTTTTAAGTTTTTACGGTTGTTTGTGACCGTGGCGGCGCGTCAAAATTTGAGGTCGTTTCGAAATCACGCCATGAAAAGAAAAATGGCCATTACTCAGCCATAAATAATCTAATCTGATCCAAATTTGTTGTGCATGATTGTAGTCTGACTTTGAACACATCTGCAGTGGAAAAATCCGAAACAGGTGTAGCGCCACCTGTTGGCAACAGGAAATGACATGTTTTACTTGGAGCATCACTGCTCCAAGTAGGATGAGCAAACACACCTCAAAATGACGTCCACCAGTTGAAAAACCATTGAAGTTTACTCTGATGAAAAACAAATCTTTCAACGCGGGGGTGTGGTCGTGACAGAGCGGCGAAGTTGGGTATCTCGCCATGCACAAATGTTCCTCTCACGTTCACATTCCTTGTCTGATCTCACTGAAATTAAATAGATTTGATGAAACTTCCATTCTGAACCCATGGATATGACAATTTTGGACGAGCTATATATGTTCATAAATGATCATGAAGCATGATCATATAATCAAGCTTCATAGGAAATCAGCCGTTTGTCTCAGGAAGCTGAGATTTCAGAATTAGATGCGTCTTACAAAGCTCCACGTTTGAAAAGCAGCACTATACGTACGAGAAACATTTAACCACCTTAATCACCCTATTGTGCTGAAAGCAAATTTTTGGACATTTTGACTCAAGCAAATATTTTTATCATAACATCTGTTTAGTTTATCAGCACCAAAATAAAAAAATATTTACATTTATAAAATGAACTGGTCAACTCTAGGATTTTATTTATTCAATCTTACATCCTCAAGCTTTTCATCAGTCTCCCCTGCTGCAGGAGTGGAGTTAGCCCCCCCCCCGGCTGTGTGCTCACATGTAAATTAGCCAGGAGTGGCAGACAGAAAGTAGAACAGTTAGAAAGCCTAGTTCAACACTAAAATACAGCAATTTCCTTTGTTTTGTTTGTCTTTTATACATCCTTAGCACTAATCATTGCTTTTTTATTCATCCAAAATACAATTAACTTTATATTTTATCTTTTTTTTTTTTTACAAACAAAATATATGAATGTGCTCCAAAACAAAACCCAGTCTCAGTACACTCCTACAGATGTAACATCAGACAGTAAATGTCTCTTTTATGCTTTTTTAATCAATGCTGCAACTTCTTTTCATTTCCTTTATATACATCCAAAGAAATTAAACTACAACGACAAAAAACACAACATATAGCAAATGTCTCTAAGAAGATTGTGTATATACATTATGTACCACCTTTAAACACCAAATAAATAACAAATCTTTCTAATACAATCACAAAAAATGGAACACAAAATGTAAAACCCAAATTAGAAATTGCAATTTTAAAAAGATACATTTTTCAGCAGCTTTTCAAAATCAATCACATATTTTACTCTTCTGTGGATGAAACAAAGAAGTCCAGAGCAATGTAACCACTTCTCCAAAGTCTCTGTCACCTTCAGTTTTACACAAAGTCCGTGAAAATCCACCATACATTGGTCACATGTATTCAGAGACCTGCTAAAAGTCCACAATTGTAAAAGCTCTTATATAGACAACTGTTTGTTTGCTTGGAGCTCTAAATATAAAAAAATGCTTTTCTATCACCTAGACACAGATGGAGAACCATATCAACTGGATTAGTAACAGGGAAACATGTTTAGGTTTAAACTTACATCAATAGACAACATGAAGCTGTTCATCACATTTTTGACCTAAACATGTAAACACATCCTTGGCTCTGCGGTTAGGAAATGGTACTTGGGAATCTCTTCATACCAGGAGCCAGCCTGGCCATTGGAACATCACCACAGTGCCCATCCAGACTGGGACAGCAACGGGGTCCACTTCACAGCCGTGAGGCTGCTGTGTTTAACTCCAGCTGTCCCAGCAAGGGAGACAACTGCAGCAACATCCACTGACCAAGCTGGAAAGCCCTGGCAGAAAAGATCCCCACAAGAAAAACACTGGCTCAGGCAGGCTGGTCAATAAAAAAATATAGTTTTACCAATGTCTTGCAGCTCGCAGATCAAGTGGTTTAGTTTTCCAGTAATGTCAGTCAAGAATACAAGTTCAGATTCACCATATTCAGCAGATATCTCCACCAATAGCACCTTAAAAATCCTGTTCTGTTTTGCTTTGCAGCTGAGATTTTTTATGATTTTCACAATAGGAGTCATTATATGTCCAGAGCCAATCGCTTCTGCACATAAGGCCTACTGGTGAAAGAAGCAGCAGTAATGCAGACATTTTGGAAAGTCTTGGTCAGCTTTACAGTGAGTGATGAAACCTGTTTGTCGGTCAATCATAGCAGGAGCCCCGTCTGCAGGTATGGCTACCAGCTTTTCTAATGGTACCTTTTTCTGCACAAAAACTCCTTCACCGTGTTATACATTTCAACTCCTCTTGTAATTGTCTGTTAGGGCAGATGTGTCAGGAATTCTTCTCTTGTGGAAACCAAAAGCTATGCTGAACTGTTGCCGTCCACAGACTCATCACACTGGACGTTAACCACCTGCACTTTGAAAGATCCCGGTCCAGCTAATTGGCCAAGTTATCAGACATAGCTGACACTCATCTAGACATTGTAGTGAAAATTGAATGAGTTCTATTGTTCTCATCCTTAGGGACAGTGATAGCAATTATCATCATTGCTTGTTTCTTAATCTGATAAAAACCTTCTTCTACTTGATGAGAAAATGAGCAGGTCTAAACGAGGCTTAGATTTAAGAATTTTTTTCATGCTATATGCAAAAGTCTTTGTCCTTTAAGGCAACAGATTATAGTCCCCCCCCCCCCCCCCCCACAGGCTGCTGTCATATTAACATTAGCTTGGAGCTCCAGAATGGACAAGAAAAAACGACGAGAATGGCTCGAGCAGGGCGTTGCTCACGGGGCGGTCGCTCGTGCCAGGCGGTGGCACGTGCTCGGGCCCGCTAAATGCTACTTGTAGCTTTAATTATATATTTTATATTTATTTGAATGTTTTGTAATGAATGTAGCCTATTTTTAATCAATTGGTATTTTAAATTATTTCAATTTCTCACTCAACTACAAAAACCATCAGGACACACGTCCCATAATGCATTGTTTTGTAGTCATAGGGCAGCTTTCAGTCAGTTCAGTACTAAATTTCCAGCTGCCTTCGGTAGGTTGGGGCCTTGCTGCTCCCGCCCCTTTCTCCTGATATTTTTGTGATGATTGACAGGTAATGTTGGAGCAAAAACAAAAATATATGTCACACACCAGATGATCTGAACAGCGTTGCATCCACCTGGGTGATCTCAAACACGCTTTATTGTGCGTCTTGGCTGCACTTATTTGGTGTCACCAAGATAAATTTCCATCAGTTTTTGAGCCTCTCTCTGATCTCAGGTATCTGTTTCGATTCTTCTGATATCCAGTGAACATCGCCCGTTCTTTTACAGTTTACCTTCTTGTTGCATCTTCAAAAGTGCAGATTAAAATGTGACACTGAATTTGAAACAGCACATTGTAATTTCTGCATCTATTATTAAAGTATTTATTCATAATACAGTGGAAATTAGTAGATTTGGTTAGCATGTTGATTTACGGTATGCGCCCCTAAATTTTCTGGTTGTGCCCCTAAAATTTTCATTTGGGGGCCACTGTGCTCCTAGTGAAAAAAGTTAGTCTGGAGCCCTGAGTAATTATATTAGTTAAAGTAATTTTTTTGAAATTACTTAAATATATGTTTGTGTAAAACTTGTAATTTGCTCCTTTCTTGTTGAGATGACATGTTCAGTTAACTCTTTTTATGAATCCAAAATTCATGTTCCAATTTTGGGTCAATAAAATAATTATCATTCTGTGGCTTTTTCCCAACCACTTTGTCCATAACAGCAAACACATCAGATAAAAGCAGAAATATGTTTGCAAAAATGAAGTTCATGGTGCACAATTCAGCATTAAGCTTCAGAGGTTTTTCATGGGTTTACTCAAACAGGTTTTTGTTTTTTTTTAAAGATACATTTCTCCTCTTTAAGACATAATACTTAATTAACTGCAGTCTAAACTAGGAACTAAAGGTTTCCCCAAAAGCATGCACCCCCATTATCAGGAAGTCATAAAATATCAGCTACATCCCATCTGGCATGATCTACCTGTGATTGGTTAACTTCCGAACTCAGTGATCTTTGCTGCAATGTTGAAATGGAAAACAGCAGCACAAGTTTTCTAAAGGATGTCGACTTAAAAACACTAATCTTTAAAAGGAAGTAGTGTGAATTCTAATTTAGTCACATCAGATGTATAGTAACTATAAAAAGAACTGAGTCAAAGGTGAAAAATTGTACATACAATGACAAACTAAATCCAAAAAGGTTTTATTTTAGTTCTGTCAGTATGGTGGTTTATACAAATAAACAATTTACCATATTGTTCTTGATGGTACAGTATAATCCTGCTTCTACTCATTTGTGTTAGATTTTGGTTTAGTTTCAGGATTTAGAAACAACAATCACATTTTCTTGGGTCATTTATGGTTCCTCAGTTATCAAGTGTTTGCCAGTAAATCGTCTATATTTGTTCCCCCTACGTCAAGATGATGTAGACTAGGAACTAGTTCTAAGAAAGTCCCTCTCTTTTGGCTAAGGTGTAGCTCCATCCATCTTCTCTTTCAAGCAGAAACAAGCAGATGTGATTGACAGAAGTCGCTTTGGTCAGCCCCTCACACTGCTCCCTTTGATTTACCAGAAACCTACCAGTTTTTCTTTCTCTGGAAAATATTTTCCTAAAGATGCAGAAGGGGCGAACTAGCGAACTAGCAATGTCTGAACAGAAATAAACAGATCTGGTCTACACAGGCAATCTTCACAAATCATGTCTGTCATTCAGCATTTTAACCACAAGACACATGGATTCAAGCTGTGCCAATTACGATCAACTAGCAAGATGGAACTCAATGATTGCAATCCCATGAATGTGCAATGGTGCTGTAAAACAAGCCTCTGAGACCGTTAAAATGCTCAACAGGCCACATTACAGCGCTGCTGCAACCCCCAGTAATGTCTGGTTGTTTGAGGGGACACGCACCGCAGCGCCTTACCCACCCAGAGCTTGACGGCATGACCTACCTCCTCTGGTTTTGACGTTTCATTTAAATATAGTATGTAATGACACAGTGTCAAGGCATAGATGCTATTATGGCCTTCTGACAAAGCAGAGGTCATCCTGGCCACCCCACCCAAAAGGAGGGGCCACAGCACATCAACGTTCAAGTCAGTTTTCACACAGATCAAAACGACGTTGTACAGATGCATGAAGGGCAGAAGGGAAATGATAAAAGCCTTCAGTTGATTAGTGGCATTCTGGTTTGACTGTTGTGTCCCACATGATGCAAAACTGGAGGTAACAAGGAGTCATGCTGACATTGTAACAGCCAGCCAGCCACATCTTCAAAATGATCAGAAACAGAAAGAAAGTTATTGGCTTTGAGACAATCCTACAAAACTTTAAGCCTTTGAAAGTTCAGATATTGATAGGGTGTGCATGTGTGGCAGATGGGTTCTGTTCATTTTCAAACTTACTTGATGCACTCAAGTTCCATCACGATCTTTCCAAATAGATTTTTTTGCGAGACTTCAGCATAAATACATGCATCCAACTGTTTTTATTCTGTAGGAAACTAGGGTTTCAAAATACCCTACACGCCATTTCAAAATCCCTTTTTCTGTTCAAATTAAAAGCATTTGTGTTTAATTAGTCCAACTTTAAAAACCCCACTTAGTGTCACAAGGAAAGCTGTTAATTTTTTAGTCACTTTGAAGTAGGCCTCACCTTCCACCACTTAGCATTTGAGACTTCAAATAAAAGCAAAGACCACGCGGCAGGAGGCCACCTGGTCCTTCTTATGTCTAAACTGTTAATGTTTTATTTCCAGGTTGATTCTCTTCTACCGCAACCCAAAGACTGAGTAGATACAGCAAACGTTGACCACATCAGGTCATTGGAAGGAAATGGGGAAATGGTCTAAAACTGCAATACATAGTCTTTTAAAGTGTGGATGCCATGCTTTGAACAACTTTGTCAAATAAAAAAGCCCTTTAAACGCTGATTCTATTGATACCAATAGTTCGCGTCGAAAAAAATCCGAAGCATATGAATAATAGACATCTTTCGAAGGAATCAGAGATTTGGATCTGCCGCTAGAGCGCAGGCTGGAAGTGAACCCGATATGACCTGTGACGTCATGAAAGGCGTTGATTTTCGCAGTTCCGCTTCGGACAGCATGTAAACAAAACAGGTAGTCTTCGTTTCTCTCGTGTTTAAATCTGTTAATCATCAACATGCCAAGTCGTTGTGTGGCAGCTGGATGTAGCAATACATCTACTGAAAGTGTATCTGTGTATAAAATTCCCAAACAAGAAACGCTGCTGAAAAGGGGAAAGTTCAAGAAGGTGGACGGCGAAGGATTTTTCCCTCCAGATCTGCAGGAGAGAAGTCTGCGTTTTCGAAGGGACAAAAACCGGGACACAAACGAAGAATTTTGAACGGAGAGTTGGGAGGAGGATCTTGGCTTCTGAGTCGAGGAAAGGCGGGTGAGCTGGAAGCGAGCGAGCCGTTTTCTGGGTCGGAGAGGACGGCGCTGGAGTCGGGAGCGGAGGCTGCTAAGCTAGTGTGCATCACGATGGATCACATTGAGGCGAAGTAGTCGTGTTTTCTGTTGTCCTTGGATCCAACTGGAGTATTTCAACGCACTCAATGTTTTGCAAGAGAAGCAACAGGCCTGCAACGTTTTTTTTCTTTTGCTTTTGAGGTGCCGGTACCGTGAGTAAACTGAACTGTGTGTGTGTGAGCGCGCGCGCGCACGAGAAAAGGTTTCAAACTGGTTCAAACAGGTAAAACTGTTAATGTTCCACAGTTGTTAATGGTATACAGTGACTTTGTTAACTAAAGAGTAGTACCATCTGGGAAACTTTTATTTTGTGACATTTATTTTGTAAATTGGGTTGAAAACCAGTGTTTACCTTTGTTTAGATTAGGCCAAAAGGGGACATTTTGAGTATATTTTAGGGTAAGTGGAGTAATTTAATTTTATACATTTTTTAGACTTACTGGAGTCTAGCCGAATCTTCATGCTGGCTATCGTCATCGGCATGATCACTAGACCTACTACTTTCTGCTATATCCTCCTCACTTTCGCAAAAGGGTTCGAATCGATACGGTTGCAAAAGTGACTCATCATCATGATAATCTCCGCAACTTTCCTCTTCATCTTTCTGTTCATCTGATGATAAATCGCTAATAGAGACGGTAGCATCACTCTGTGCTTCGCTATCGGTGCTAGCCATGTTATCTTCCTTGTCTTCCTTTCGTTACGTCACAAACAGGGCGGCGCGAATTCGGCGGAATGCGTGAAGCCGGCGGCCGTCCTCGTTGTTTATATTGCGTTTTTCGCTATTTATTCTTTTTCGAAAAATATTAAAAACAATCGCAACATGAAATAGAAACTATTTACTATATTTTGGCTTATTAAAATAGGCCATGTCACCCACACTTTAAGCAGCAGCTTCCAAATGTTCATAATTCGTTGAGGGCAGTTTTAGTAAACCCTTGAGGAACAGTGTGGCAGCATCATCATCTGTGGGACCGTCCTGTGTCGTCATGTGCATAAGAGGGTTTGTGTCAAACAGAAATCTGAGGCTGCTTTTCACTCCAGCAACATTAGTTACACCAGTTTAACTTTGAACGTCCGAAGATTTTCATTTAATCAATTACACAACAGCTGTTTGCTGCATTTTGACATGCATAGATTGGTTGAACAAACCTTCATAACAAGGATTAATGTGGCTTCAGTGACTTGGAATGATGCATGGCTTTCGATAAATCCCATTTGACTTCCTAAATAAAGTGCATGTTTAGACATTAAAAATGTGCCTTTATAAATGAAAGCAACCTGGAGAAAAGCTGATATCGTAGTGAACGTCTCCAACAGGCAACTATTTACGTCTTAGGACTATTAGTGATGAAATCCAGAATAGACAGCCCTCTGCCATCAAAATCCTTTTTTTGGTGGCAGTTTTATCACCTTTTTTTGGTTTATATCTAAGACCAAAAAATGACAGGCTTTGCGTTGAAATGTTTTATGTTGTAATTGACAATATAACATTTTCTGTTGCATTTTCGCCCATAGGACAACTGCCTGCATAGTTCTGGAGTCTGCTGTATGTTACAGTACAATTCTTCTGTAAGCAGGAAAAAAGTGCAGCGCTTAAAGGCCCGTACACACCGGGACGAATATTCCCCAGGCGTTATTCGCCAGCGTTTTTCGCCTCGTTTTTTGTGTTCACACCCAGGCGATTTTCGCTGACGATGAGCCGAGCGAACATGCAATTTCATTCCCTGACATTAGATGGCGCTTAATGTAAACAGAAATACTCCTGTACACAAGGTGGTGCTGCGCAACTTCACGCTTCTTAAACTCGCTTTTCACTCAGAAGAAGAGAGCAAGTATTTACGTGCTTTTCAGAATCATACAAAGAAAACATGAATATTTCAAGCACCAGTAGCTCCAACTGGTGTTTGAAATGGTGGTTCGGGGATATTTTAGAATGTCCATCATTATTTCTTCGCGGCAGTGTAGACGCTACTCGGCGTCTATCTTCTTCGCTGGTATGTGTGTTCAGCAAGGCAGTTTGTGTTTGAGCGCCCCCAAAGTTGTGTTTTACTGTAACTTCAGAAGCTCCAGACACGTGTGCAAAAGCGCCATTCTCATTGGTCGTATAGTTTTCGACGCGGCGCGTCAAACCAAAAAAACGAACACGAGGCGTTTT
Source organism: Oryzias latipes (assembly GCF_053564925.1). Lineage (NCBI taxonomy): Eukaryota > Metazoa > Chordata > Actinopteri > Beloniformes > Adrianichthyidae > Oryzias > Oryzias latipes. The sequence continues at coordinate 5,549,572 of NC_136252.1, read as the reverse complement.
TTAAAAAGTGGCGCTTTGACGCGTGGCGTTTTCTCGCATCGGTGTGCACACTCACATTGGTGCCTTTTGTTTAGTCACGAGGCAATAAACGTCGGCGAATATCGCTGCGCGAAATTCGTCCCGGTGTGTACAGGCCTTTAGAATGGAGCAAAAGCTGTTCGCTGAGGTTAAAAGCACTGTGACACAGAGAAAACGCTTTCTTTTTACTTTTTATTTCACATTTAAAATTCCACATGTTGGGAAATGCTATTTTGGTTGATATGTAATTATTCAAGTCTTCTTTGCCATTTGTGCCGTTTTCGGGAGGAGTGGGATTCCTCCACAAAGATCTGATTTTAAACTGGCACAAAAAATGCAAGGGAGCTATGACATCACCAAGGATGCACATCATTTATACTCTAAGAAGGACTATAAGCGAAGACCAAAGATATTTATCAAGATTTGTTAGGTCCACCCATGGATTCATCTAGCTGCTAATTTTTATGCACACACTTAAATATTTAAAATCAAAACAGATGATCTGTAATAAAAATAAAAAAATTGATTAGAATATTTTTGTCCTCTACAACAGTGTTTTTCAACCAGTGTGCTGCGGCACACTAGTGTGCCGTGGGTGATGGTCAGATGTGCCGTGGGAAATTGCCCTCATTAACTGATCTAAAAACATTTCCCATCTCCAGGAAAACAGCTCTGTGTTCATCCAAACAGGCCCTGATAAAACACTGAGTAGTTAGTAATATAAAAGATCATTAAATACTTTTTTTCTTTGTGTTTATTTGATTAAATTAAAGAAATTTTGAAAAGAATGACGGTACCGCGATTTAGCCGTAGCGCCGGCCGTTTTTGGAAAAGTCCCGCCCCTTTAACTGTCTCCACCAATCATTCTTGGAGTCTTAATCACACGTCATCAGTCTGACCAATCAGAAGTGGTTTAAGTCTTCGCTTCCTTGTTCTGATTCTGCTCATAGTCTCTCAGTTCCAACAAAAATACCAGCTAAAGCTCGTCTTTAGCGGTGTAGCTTTCCACAGAATCCGGTGTCAGACCGTGGAACAAGTGAACAAAACAATGAAGCTCAGAGAAGAGAGTCTGTCTGTGATCGGCTATTTGCACTACATCTCCCATGATGCATTGGGTTAAAGTGACAGCGTCTCAGCGCACATTGAGTCTTCCTTTGACGTCTTGAAACCACAACAAACACACATCAAACAGTTTTTAAATCTTCTAACTTAACTTTTATTACATCTTTTAGAAAAAAAACAAAAAACAGCTGCAGCTTCCAGCTTTTTCTGCCACAGTTATCACAAAAATGCACGTGAGATTGCGGAGGGGCTGTAGATCGATACAGACTATGAGTTTCTCCTTTTTTTTTTGAATGCTGGTGTGCCGCGGGATTTTTGACAAGGTTAAATTGTGCCGTGGCTCCAAATAGGTTGAAAAACACTGCACTAATGAAGACCCCAACCAAATATAGGATCAACTTTGCATCCTCATTTTTGTTCATTTGTAGTTATAGTACATGGTAACTGTACAAACACTGCATAGCATTCACAACATTCATCAAAATGTGTTTTAAGTGAATAAGGATTTAAGACACTCTGTCAGCCAGTTCCAGTTTTTCTACCACATTGTTTATGTGCAAGAAGCCCAGCTTTGTCGCAAGTTGTTTCAGCCCAACATTTGAAAAATTAAAATGAGAAATAAAAAAAAGGAGATAAATCTTTTTGCAGCCATCAAAAATGGTCACGCTAGTTTAAGAAGACAAAGGCAAGTATTAACTTAAACCAGTTGGTTCAGCCAAGACGACACAGGAGTGACGCTGATCATACCATTTCTTTTTATGATTCTCACGTGGTTTTTACTTTTGTGTATTAGATTGTTGAATTTTTCTGTACATATTTTGCTTTTATTGAAGGGTTTTTTGTGTGTGGCAGTGCTGCAGACAACATGAAAAGTGCTATGAAAATAAAAATGGATTTGATTTGCAAACACAGCTGTACAGGTGGAGGAGCAGCAAGAGACCCCACCGGGTGCCACTCTAATAAATCAACAGTTGGATTAAATCAAAGTTACAATTTTCACAGATTGACCAGAACAGGACAATTTTAGAAAAGAAAAAAAAAAGTTTCTGCAACTGCATCTCATAGATGATAGAAACTGTTGTTTTTTTAATTACATGTCATGAAACCGCTGCTTGTTCCTCCCCTGTGTCAACAACCACAGTTTCTTCACTGTTCTGGTGCTCAGCTTCAACTTCAGCGGGTCACACTGAGCATGTCTAAATGCATTTTGCTACTGCCAGTGCATTTAAGCAGAATGCTGGCATGTCAGGGGCTGGATGCACAGTAAGTATTGAATTATTTTAATTACATTTTTTCATTACTCCATAAAAGCCTTTTTGAATCTTTTTTTTACAGCAGGCAGAAATGTTAAAAATGATTTTAAATGGATTGATATTTCACTTTTACATGGTTCAAAGTAAAACTAAACAGCTGTATCTGTTGTGTGAAATTGTGTTGTGTATAGATCATTTCTTCTTGTCTTGCCAGAATGAGTGACACCACACAACCTTAAAGTAAAAGTACAACAAATTTGAAGTCCCAAACCAAGTGGTTCAAACAAGTGTGCTCATTTTATTTCCTTACAAACCTCTGTTTATATTAGTACAGTGAAATCCATGTCATGTCAAACTAAATAAAGGGTGAACAAGTTTAGAAACCTTCAAAAAGTAACAGCACTGATGGGTAAAAAGTCACAAATTCAACCAAAAAGGAGGAGAATCATTTACCAAGAGAAATGTGTTAAAACTAACAGTTACGCCATTTGTACAGTTGATAATGTTGTTTCTCCATTTCAAAAGAACAAGGCGCTTTTATTCGCACAACCAGTGATCGTCTTTCATATCGAGGATGCAGAGAGCATGGAGGCCATCTGGATGCTGCTCTCTGATCAGACGGTCAACAGTGTCTTTTTCTGGCTGCTCTCCACTGGCTGGATGATCAAGGTGGAAAAAGAGAAGAGTGCGTGGACTTCAGTAAGAGCAGAAGTTGGCTCTGCAACAGGAGAGATGGCCCACTGAGTGAATAGCTTGGCAGTGAATGGCAGATAAGGAAAAGCTAAGTTCGCTGGAGATGGAGCAATGATGATGACTGATGACACATGTTGGATTCAATGAAGTATCTAATAAATGCCTCTTTCTCTAACTGAGCCAATCTTATAAAATGCTATAATTCAAGCTGACAGCAAAAATTAAAAAAGAATTGTCTGGAAAAAGTCTGGCCTTCTGACTGTTATTCAGCACTTCAGCCGACAATAAAAGGCACGTCTGCTCAGAGTATTAAATGTGAAACATCAGTTTACACAATTCGGTGGGCACATCCACAGCATGCACTCCCTGCAAAGACCTGCACCGGGTGGTCTAATTACAAGTTAGCATGGTCTGAATGCAGGTGTGAATGCCTCCAAAACAGATGCTGCTGCAGAATCCGGACAAACCTCTCCTCTTTCACAAGTTGGAGGTGGTGCTCTGTCTGCAGAGCTCTTCCATGCATTCCTCGCTGCCCTGCACACACTGCAATGATTAGCAGCACATGTCAACATTTTCACTCGAGCTTTTCACTGCCGTCATAAACTGGAGATAAGACAGACAGTTTGCTCTGCTCTGCTCTGCCTAAAACAACTGCAGCTCCACTGCTACTTAAGTCTTTTTAAATGCACAAACCATTTCCCTCTCATGGAAATGTCACCTGTGAAGTCATGCATAAAAAAAAATAAGTAAAATGCATTTTCTACAGACCATAAGAGGAGCTGATGAGTATTGATTTGATTACAGGCTTTGAAAAATAAATTGTTTAATCAATTGAAGCAAACAAACCATGACAATCTCTTTTTCTGTTGTTCTGACTGCTTATCTTGAGTTTTTGGTACCCCCAAAGCCAGCTTTGATACAGTGGCTGGTTATTGTCTGCTCTAAAACTGTCAGAGTCATAATTCTGACTGATGAAGATCTGGTTTCTGCTGTACAGAAAGTTCACCCTTCATCTGTAAGCAGGAAACCAGATTGCAGCTTCATTTTAAATGAGCCTAGAAACATCTGCAAACTCAAAGCCAAGTTTCATGCAAGGTCATTAAAGGTAGGCCACAAAAAACAAAGTGGATCTCCAAAATAGACAAAACTGCAACAATAATACCTCCTCACTGTCGAGGAGAGGTTTCAGTCTTTGACATTAATGCAGTCTGTATACAGGACAATATGGACAACTGTTCAGGGAAGAAAACCAAATGCAAACAGTCACACACTCTGGCCTCAAGGACTAACAAGGCCTCCAAGACAACCTCCCACTGCTGCACTGCTTTTATAATGTATGCTCTTGAACTAGAACGTGTGGAAAACATCATGATCACATTCTAGTCCTCTTTTTGTCATTTTTACAGTAGGTGGGTCACACCAGTAAATGTGGAGATTCGATGAACACTTTTCTGATCCCTGGGAAGCTGTGGTACAGCGTCTTTTTTACGGTCTGTCATTAAGCTTTAACCAAGGTTCACCATCTCGAAAACACTTTCCGACAAACCTGGCACCAGTTTTTGTTCAGGGTTGAGCTAAGCACCTGGTTTTTTATTTCCCATCAAGTTTGCTTGTGTCTTTTAGCCGTGATGCTTCAACAGACACCAATTCTATTCAGGGCTGGAGCAAAAAGCCACTGGGTACTGTCAACATACTGGGCTGGAGGTTTAACTTCAAACTGAAACCAGCTAGGGTTAAAACAATAAAGTGGCTTTGGCCTGACACTGGCACAGCTGGACCGTAGACCAGTTAGGAAAAAAAAGACACAGTAAAACCAGAAAGATAATGATGCGCTCAACAAACAGCACAAGATGAGTTTTTGTTGAGTTGAAGTGGTTCACCTCACCTAAGTCCACACTGTGTTAAAAATAAAATTTGATTCTGGTTGAACGCCCATTACATGGACGATTCGATTGCGTAGTGTATTTATTAAATGCCAAAACAACATTGCAATGACTTGGTCCTGAATACGAGCAAACACAAATGTTCTTTAGAAGCTACAAAGCTGAACCAGGTTATTAACTCTTTAACACCATAGCTTTAGCTCCTGCATTGACGTTCCTTGAACCATTGTAACATTTCAACCCTTGACGCAATTTACGTAATTCCAACTGAGTCTGAAGCTGAAAAAACAGCTTTGCACTGACATGCAACACTTTAGTAGTGAAGTGTTTACTCAATCAACGTAAATCAGGTGATTCTGACATGGAGAAAAACACCTTTTCACAGACGTGCAACACTTGACGCCATGCAACACTTCTGTTGACGCCAGAATCTGTTGGAATTACGTTGATTGCGTCAAGGGTTGAAATGTTACAATGGTTCAAGGAACGTCAATGCAAAAGGTTGAAAACTTGTGGTAGTTCAAAGAGGACGTGTTATTTTGCTGTTGCCAGTGACAGCTCCGGTGTTTAAGAGTTATTACATAAGACCAACACTAATCCAACAGTAGCTCTTTGTGAGAGGAGAGGATTAAGAGTGAGTTCATCAGACTATAGAAGTGTAAATTATGAAATAGTCTACCTGCAGTGCTGATCTAAAATTCATTTAGCATTGAAATCAAATTGTATGTGCTGATTGTGCAAGTGAGACCAACACAACAAAGATCTGTGACTTGTGACAAATGCTGGTTGTGGAACAGGATTTAGTCCTAGATCACAGTCTGACCAGAAGAAGGTGCCAGCTTACAATGGCTGTACACAGTTCTTCAACACATCACAGAAGCTCCTGTTCGATAAATACATTACTGTTAAAACGGCTAAATGTTTAGTTGTCTCAGACAACAAAGGAAGTTTAACATTAATGATTTGACAACATTAAAAAGATGCCTGTTTTAATCAAAGAAAAAAAGGAAAATAGAAACAGAAGCAATGACTCCATTAGGGAACTGGACTGAGTGTTCCCTCTCCACATGGCAGTGTCCGTATTGTGGAATTGACTTTGTTTCGCTGGAGCCAGAAGTAAGGCATTTTCTGTGGGTGACTTCACACTCGCGTCCAGTTCTCTAATACGGTCAATGAACAGAACTCAGAAAGACAACTACAGAAAAAAAGCCATGTATCAAGGAGGAGTGACTCTAAAAGAACAAATATTACCATTTGTGATGCTACAACATGTATCAAATAAACTGACGTGTCATCCGATGATTTTAGTCTAGAATAGTCCTTTTTGCAAAGGTAAGATGTCCACTTGAGATTTGCCATCTAATCAATGAGCACTAACTAAATCCTAGTCTTTTATTTATGAAAACAATTTTTAAGCTTTAAAAATCTTAAGATGATAACTCACTATTATCTTTCATCCATATTACCCTAAATACTATAGTATTTTATAAATAAAAAAAACACATTGGATGTACATAGTAAATATAATACACATATAAAATTAGTTTATTTTATTTCACTTTTGATAAGGTCTTCTCATCTTAAGTTATTTCAATTTATTGAAGCTTTTCCTTTTACTTGGGTTTAAAAACTTTAAATTTACATTTAAAATGTATTTTCTGTTTTGTTTTTAAACAAATTTTGTTGTTGTTTCGTAAAATGTATTTAATGTGTACTTAAAAGTCAGTCACTTTAATACCCAAGTTTGATAACCATTACAAATTAGTTTACATAGTTTACTATACATTTTTAATTTTTAAAGATTTATTATTGCAAAAAATGAGGAAAAAAAACATAAAACAAACTTGTAATTAAACGTTGTCTCTCTTACTGCAGTTCAGTTACTTTTTTATTGAAATCAATAATAAAGGAATAAAGATCTATTTTAGCTAGCTTTAAGCACACAAATTCAAAGTGGAAACATAATTCACTCCTAAATGTATTCAAAACAAACTGAACTGCATCTGTTTTCTCTTACAGGGCTTCAGTAGTTAATCATCCTCTTGATTGCTTCAAAGCACTTCCACTTGTCTGGGATGTAGAAGGGTTCAAAGATGTGAGGGAAAGGGGTGTCGTAACCACACACTCGACTTATGGGAGCCTCCAGGTTGAGGAAGCACTCCTCCTAAGGAGACAGGAAAAAAACAATGAACATCATTATATGTTATACATTATTATATATAATGTACCATTTAAATAGATGAGTTTGGTCAGTTATGCTTATCGCAGAAACACTATGTGAGACAGAATGTAAAAAAACAAGAATCCAGGAAATCACATTGAATCATTGTAGAGATTTTTTTTGTGTATTGGTGCAACAAAAAAAAATATTTAAGTTCCTACAAACAATCAAGAATTCCATCCCTGATGAGAATTACGGAAAACCATTGATCTATTGCATTGACAACAAGGGTTACATTACAAATCACTTTAAGAATAGATTCTTTAAAATTCATACACTGTGATTTCCTGTACGGCTGGCTGTTAGCATTAGCCGTCGTATGGGAAATTTAATTAAAATATTAATAATACTGGATTGGATTTATCTGCGCTTTTCCAGACGCTCAAAGCGCTTACAGTGTGTCAATTATTCATTCACTCCTCATTCATGCTTGGTGATGATAAATACTGATGGAGCCACAGCTTCCCCGGGACAGACTGACAGAGGTGTGGCTGGCCGTTCGCGCCTATGGCCCTTCTGACCATCATCAGGATATTCATCCGTATTTACACACCAGTGCAGCCACACTGGAGGCGGGGAGGGGGCGTGTCTTGCCTAAGGACACAATGAAAGTTGACGGCCTGCTCACCCACCTGAGCCAATGGTGCCCATTATACATTAGCATCGAGCTATCGGATTTCGGGTCAACTGCTGTTATTGTTAAAATTCCACTGTAGATGTATCAGAGTATATTAGTAATGTTCCATTAACCTTCTGATTGTATTTTGTAAAGTTTCTAGCAGTTTTACCGTTGTACAACATGATTGTTTTAAGACTTGATCTCGCCAAATCTCACGAGAATAGCGTTAGGTCACCGGAAAAGGAAAGGCATAAAAGATTGATCTCTTTTTATGAACAATTATTGATCTTTTTAGCCTTGGATCAATTCAGATCGATTATTGATTTGATCAACCCAGCCCTAATTTCCTGGAATCCTTTTTTTTTTTTAATTTTATCTTTCACAGTAGAAGTTTACATACAATGAGCATTATAGACCTCTTTCTTTTTTGTAGACAGGCCAACTTGCAAATCTGTGACTGACAAATACTTTTTTTGCCCAATGTAAATGCTAGTTTAGAGTTAGGAACTAAATCTGAACCACTTGTTTCCTTTTTTGACCACAGAGGCACCAACGCTGAGTCAGACCAAATAACAATGTGAGTAAAACTGCACCCAACTTTTAATCGTATCTGTACAAGGCAGACAGGACAAAATAAATAAATCTACTGCTATTTAAGAAGTTTTGGAAAGTCTACACTCTGCTGTTGTTTTTTCAAGGAATAAATGAAAAGCTCTTATCAAACCCAAACATCAGAATAACCTTTGCTATGAGAATAATTTACATGATCTGCTTCCGACAGCATATCGAGCAATCCTAAGAATATGGGTTAAAATTAGGTTTAAAGTCATTTACTTGGGTCCTTTTTGAGTTTCTTGTGGAGTTTATGAATTGCTTACATTTTCCAACTCTAATCGGTTACACTTTTCATCATCTAAAATAAAAGAACCTAACAACCCGATGGTCCTTGGTTCAAAGACTGCCCTCTTAACTGTTGTCCAGTTCTTTTCAGAAGATAAAGACTATCTCATTAATTTCTTGATAGGTATTTCTTGTAAATACCTATGTAATTAGACTGCTGATTGTCTGTAGGGCTTCTCTTAATGAGAAACAGCTTGTAGCCTTTAGCATTTTGCCTTGCTGTAAACAAAAGTGGTAGCCCCACAACATGTCTTTCTCATCAGGGGATCCTCTAAACTCCCTTCAAGCACCAATATTTATATACCAGGGTTTCTTTTAAAGTACAAAATAATTGGATTTAACTGTGACTGCAGTGGCTATGTAGTTTTTGACAAGTAAATATAATTCAGTGTAGATCTCCAAACATAATGCAATCACAAGGATGCCCAACTTAGTGCATTTGTGTGCCAGCCCCTTTGGATAAATGTAGAGGGTTGGGTCTGGATTGAATCTCTCTAACACTGCAATGTAGTGTTTGAAATTTCCTTCCCATCTTAAAAATAATGCAACATTTGCACAAAAGGATCTGCTCCTACATTGTGTTATACCTGCCATTAAGGAGAAAACCTCCTTTCCACATACATGCATAGACAAATTGCCCAGATTAGTTTAGACTTTAAGTCTAATACAAATTAAAGAAATAAAATCAGATTCCTGTTGATCAGTTGCTCTGTGGGCATCTATGCCAAATCTAAGTGGAGATCGCTTTGGCAACATTTCTAACAACATGAGTAGTAAGGTAACATCAGCAACCAAATTTAAATAAAACCTCAGCAGTTTCTACAGGCAGTCAAAGCTCCCTTTACACCGAATCTCTACGGATCAGCATGGTATCAATTCTTCTGTGCTTTTCGTGACCACACTGAAGCAGCTGAATGAAACTGATCACTGTTGTTGTTAGAATGAAAAAATGTGCCATTTTTTAGAGTTTTACACAGATTGAGCGTTATATTGAGTGATAAAAAACAATCAGATTTGTTTGTACCAGCTCTTTTGGTACAGCCCACATCACAGAGAACTTTTAATCTGAGGATACACTTAATGGTAGAAAGGTTCTGTAAAAGCCTCATGATAACATTTTCAAGCTGTGCAGGACTGTCCTTTAGGACACCAGCTTTCAGGCCATCTGGACATGTGGCTTTTCCACATATCCCAGCTTGTTATGAGGTCGGAGCCCAGAGGTCAGTCATGAAATAGTCCCCCTGGAGGAGACGTTACTAAAGACCTTGCATAGGCAGCTTTATAGTGTGGAAACTTGAGACCACGACCCTCTGATCACAAAACCATAGAATAAATTGCTATGGCATTCCAGAAGAAACCTGTCACAGATATTTGCTTTCCCGCCAACCTCTCACCCCCAGGCTTCACACCACTACGTATACGTTACGAGCGTCCTTATATCTGGAAATCTCTGGAAACATGTTGTGAGCTTAGGACTAGTTTGAGCCTGTTTTTCAGTTGAGATCCAGGCGGTTTGGCTTGAACGGTTACAGAATGTGATATTGGCACTTTCCCACTCCTGTCTCACTTGCAACCCCCAATCTGCGGGTGGTTTTGACGATCTCTCTTTTTTATTTTTGTGTGTGTGACACTGGAGATGCATTATCATTGGTGTGATCTCATGCCCCCGCTGGGTTGTATTTTTAAAGTCTTTGCTACTGTTGGACAAAACCTTTCACAATTACCATGTTAAAAGATTTTTATGCTGACATTTAAGTATGATAAATATAATGATGCATGTCCTCAAACTAAACAACGATTAGACTGAAATTTGAGTTGTGTGGCCTTCCACTGTCCAGTTGTGGTGGCAGACGGAATACTGTACTTTCCTCCCACTTCTAGTAAATTTAGAGGAGATTACAGATTTGATCCAGCCTAAAGAGCAAACTTGGTGAGACTGTCTGGCTGGATGTCTGCATGCAGAGATAGATTTTGAGGTTGTGATTCTGAGTGACATGAAATATCTCAGAGTTGCCTCCTCTACTGCTCAAGATCAACAGAAAAAAAATAAAACATAAAAGCATTGTATTGCTTTTGTGAATAATCATAACCTTTGATTTCTGAAACAAAATCTTAGTTATTGCTGAATTTGAGTAACTCATTTACAATTTGATTTAAAGCATATTCCTGTTTTTATTTATTTATTTGTTTTTTTATTTGTATCTTTTCAAAAGACTTAAGAATGCTTTCTTTAATTATAACTAGGCTTCACAGTCCAGGTAATAAAGGAACAGTTTGTCTTAAAACCATTATTTGCCTCTGAATTAAGTGCCATCTACACCACATACCTACCATAACAAAAATAAATCAAAATCACACCTAGACCCTGTTTTTCTTCAAAGGTTGTGCCTCAGCCTTAATTTTTAGATAAATCACAGAGATCGAAATTATATCAATGATATTTGGTCATGACTAATAAAAGTCTTTTTATGTGGAAAATAAAGCTATTGTCAGAGTCTGCCACGGTGTCTTGAAGAAAACCAGTTAATCGCACCAAAGTTTTAGATGATATCTCCAATTCATCAACCTTATTTAGTCTTAAATAATTTGGTGTAGTTGGTTTTATCTAAATTTGTATAACGGTACTTGTATTGCATTTATCATAACATACCATCACTGCTATAGAGATTTTAGAAGTCTCACCTGCCAGGCTTCACAAAAGAATGACGACTGAAGACTTTTTAGACTTTTTATGTATTTGTTTATGTTTATAGTTTTATGCCATATTTTGCAAAGTAAGCACATTATTCATCATAGCCTTTGTTGTATTTGCCATTACAAAAACCTTTCTCTAAGTTATTATTAAACCCTTATCTGTAATATCGTTTAGCTCATTGGAGAGCATTATAGAAGATGCCCTTGATCTTTATCAAACGGTTGGCACTTGTAAGATGTTTATGATGCTTTCATGTGCTTTTTAAGTACAGAGCACACCAAAAAAAAAAAAAACAGTGTTTTATTTGGTTTAACAAGCTCGTGAGAAATAGTCTTTTGTGCCACATATAGTTATTTGTTCATCATAATATATGGATAGACGTGCAGAGGTAAAGAGGTCGACCTATGATCAGAAGATCAGAGTTAGTTCCCTGCCTTGCCCGCCTATATGTCAATGTTTTCTTGGGCAACATAGAAGATCTAAATAAAAATTTAGTTGCTCAAAAACCTGCATTTTATTAGAGAGCCATTGCAAGAAAATTCAATTATTCCAATTCATTTCCAGGCCGTTGACTTTTGAAGAAAGATAAACTCATTCTTGTTAGGAGATAAGTTATTTAATTCAAACAGGTTTTCCCTCCAGGAGGTCCATGCATCCAAGTTCTATTTAAGCTCTATCCCTTTTTCGTTTTTCCTTCATTATTTGAAAAAAATAACAAAAATAAATAAATACAACAAGAAAGTCACACTGTGTTGGTATGTCTCTGGTTCTTCAATTACAGAAACAGTTGTAGTTTGTTTGTTTGTTTTTTAAACCATAAAAGGCTGATATTTCCTTACCTGGAGCGAATATACAGGACTACCTGAGGATGGTGAATGTTGCATTGTATATTATTTAATATTAGATTCTAGTGTTCATTCCATTAATAAAATATTCATTTTAAATGGTTTGATAACTAAATGTCTTCAATCTCAAGACCTATATTATTCTTCTGTAGACAGAATTCTGCCTTTAATAATATTCGGCATTAAAACATAAGCATGCAGATATTAACGTGGAACTCTGTTAACTCTGTGGAATCCTGTTAATTTGATTTCTTGTTCTTATCCATCTCTGCTGTACAGTTCTAAAGAATTTTTACAGTCAGATTTATGGACACGGATATATCATAGGCAAGGGGAAAGAATTTAATCACAAGTAGTATGAAGTATGAAGCCGACAACACAATTTTGTGCAGTCTAGACTTTTTTTTTATAACTTGTCCTGTCCAACCACTGTGCAAACAGATATGAGCTAAAGGCTTCTTGGGTTGGACAGATTATACAGTTAAAAAAGGGAGTTATGAATCTTCTGACACGCAAGGTGTATATTTGTATATCCCCTTTTGTGCTTGAGGCAAAACATTATTTATATTCATTATGTTTGTATTCCCTTTTTTGGTTGATCCGGACGGAAAAGAAGAAGAGAGAAGATGAGTGAGATGTTAGAGATGGGGGATAAGGGTACAAGAGAAAGGGAATAAAAGAAAAGGGAGGCCTGAAACTGTGAATTACCGTCCCTGCAGCTGCTCCTGTCTCATGTCACACAGAAGGAAAGGGGAGGGATAGTGGGCTCAGGCTGCGAGGTGGAACTTTTTCTTTCTCCTAGGGGGGGCCTTGCAAAAAATAATTGAGAAGCACTGCTCTAAAGCCCAAAGCGCTTTACATTCAAAGTCTTACTCACACATTCACACACAGATTCACACACTGGTGGCGGCTCCACTGCTGCCAACCTTCCACCTGAGGCAAGGTGGGGTTCAGTGTCTTGCCCAAGGACACTCCAACACATGGGCGGGCAAGGCGGGAATCAAACTGCAATTCTGATTAGAGGTCGACCGCCCTAACACTGCACCACGGCCGCCTCACTATATCCTGGTCCACTATATCATATATAGTGAATCGTGGTATAGTGAACCATGACATAGTGAGGGACCACTGTATTTGCAATGCACACGGCATTAGACAAAATCTGTCCAACACTGCTTTGTACGTTTCCTTAACTCTACCTAACCAGAGCAAATAGAGCAGGCTTTACAACTTGAAAGCCACTCCTTTGGGGCATTAAATTAAGGTTATTTCAGCTTTATTGCAAAACTGAACCTTTTATTGACTGAACCGCAGCAAACTAACAAGCATGGTGGCTTCGAAGTCCACCACCCACTCCAGACAGGAAAAGCCGAATAAAATTACCCACCCACACAAACACAGTTAGGGGAAGTACTGAAAATGTTACTTTAAAAAGGAATTGTTTATAATTGTTTATTACTTGATCCAAAAAGTAACTGTGTTTGTAACTAAATTACTCTATAGTAGAAGCTGCTAGTATAGGAAAAATAACTTTTTGCATTACTGTACAAAAAAATAGCTACTATATGTCAAAATTGAGATTTTTCTGATCAGTTTTTCAATTAAATTAAGTAAAGTAGAAATGTACTTGTATATAACCTTCAACATGTATTACAAAGTAAGTATTCTGTTCACAACAAAAGAAAACTAATAGCATTTAACTCTGTAACCCAACTTAAATCAAACTTAAAATATCAGAAACTGGTCTGGTAGGCATCTGTCCTTATTTTCTGGAAGTCAACAAAATCTTTTGAAGAAGTTCTTATATCTTCACCAAGAAAACCTTAAATTGACCTCCCCCTAATTTGCCATTTCTGCAGCTTTTTCCACCTGTCACTCAAGCTTGTGGCTTGTGACAAACAATGCTGATTCCGATAGACCACTATGAAACGTGACACTGCTCTTGGCCAATCAGAATGGGTCATCCTCTTGTTAACCCACACTGTTCTCCCTTCTGATAAGAGGACGCTTTATAGTAGGGGTTTAGGAAAAAAAACGATTTGCTGATATTTCCCGATATTTTATTTGGTGATGTTTGTATTGATTTAAAATGCTGTCAGCACAATATTTCATTAATTATTATTATTTATGAGTGTCCTTCAGCGTCTGACTCAGGCTTTCCACTTAAACACCCGGCCGCAAGTTGGCAGCACCGCACACTGAGCCTCTTTGAGCAGCTCGACACAGCACAAAACAACTACAAGATCTTAGCGAGAAGCAGCTTGTTTTGTTGTTACGAGGCATGCACTACTTAGTGTTTACTTAGAATGGGTACCAAACTAAAACTGTGCCATGTTGCTGCCAGTATCATAAAACACGAATTGCTCGGATAAGAACGAGTGAAGCAGTACAGTGGCTAATGCACGGAGCATCAGCCAAAATGCTATCGGCATAGCGGGCCAAAGTTCTGCAGAACCTCACAGCAATAGATTCTAGTTCAGTGACCTGATGAAAAAAAGGCCAACGTCGTGGCAATGAGCAGTGAAATACGCATTTACTTCAGCGTGTAAGAAAATGAAGATGCAGCGCTGCAGTGCAGACAGACATGTAAATAAAGTATTCTAGCCACATTAAAGCGCCCTCCTTCACCAAAACATGTTGCCTTATCAAACTTTATTGTTTTTGGAAATAATTTGTGCCCCCCCCCCCCCCCCCCCCCCCCCTCTTTTATCTTTGATCCACCATTCAAGCTCCTACACCGTTTAAAAGTACTGGAGAAGCTACTTAAGCAATGTTGAAAATGAACAGCACTCAATTTCCTTAGTCATACTTTTAGAACTTTCATGGTTAAGGCACATTCATTTATTTCACTATAATTTCCCGATACGTATCATGGGTATCGGGATATATCGTGTCGCCAAAATCTTGCCAATACACACCCCTACTTTATAGTTTGTTCAGTTTATTAAACTGATGCAACATTCAGCAATGGGGTTTCAAAAACAAAAACAGTAATTGGTATGAATGCCCCATTATTGAATAAATAATATTGCTAATGCTGTCACTCCACTATACACAGAAATCCAAACAAATTACTCACCTGTACTGTAGAGCTGATTTCAGCTGCAAATCCTCCCGTCACTGGCGCTTCATGGCTGACGAGCAATCGTCCAGTTTTTACCACAGACTGCAAAAAAAACAGACAAGAGGTCACAGATCTGTCGACATCCAGCCAAGTAGTTCTTTTAGACCCCACAAACATTTTATCCGAAATGTACAGTATTTAATATTCCCACTACATCCTCTATGATTACAACAATGTCATCACCATTACACCTATGGCTCACTAAATGACAAAGCAAAAAAGAAAAAAATCATTACAGCAAACAAAAAGATTTTAGAAGGCAAGGGAATAAAAGTTTGATCAATTACAATTGAATAGGACTGAAAACCTAAAATTTTTTAATATACATCATTAATTGGGATTTTTAAAGAAACTCTAAGAACCTTAGGTTTAGCACTACAATTAGCTTCAAGTTCGTTCACATTTTGGAACTGACAGGGATGACGAGCTTTCAACAAATATAAAATTATGCATTTCAGATTTTTTTCTAAAACCCACTGGTCTCAATTCTGTTTTTATACATTGTGCTCACTTTTACATAATAGATTTATTTACAGTTTATTCATGTAAATTATTCATCCTCACAAATACAAGTCAGCCATGGAGTGCTACAAAGCTCTGTACTCAGCTTCGAGCGGGCAGGAGAAAGAGAGCAGAGTGAACGCGCGGAGGGGGCGTGTCTGCAGCTGTGAACGCCGACCAGAGTCTGTTATGGGATGTCATGGGAAGTTCTTCTAAAAAAACAGTCAGTGGTAATCTTGTAGGGGACACATGAACGCCCCCAAAAAAGCCTTTTTTTTTTTCCTAGACTAAAACCACCCATTTCCACGTAAAATTAATTAAATTTGCGTCAAGACGCCCCTACTATCCTGTCAACTGTCTGCTATGATGACCGTATGTTGCGCTGTCTGTATAGAACACGCTGGAGGTGTGTGTGTGTGTGTGGGGGGGGGGGGGTGTTGCACACGGGGGAGAACAACTTCGAGCTGCGGAGTTGTGAACAGGTAGAGAGGCGGGGGCGGGGTTTAGACTCACCGCTTATGATTCCAGACCCGCAACAAACTAAAAGCTGCTTCCAAACAAAAAATAGTTCATATCTATAAAATTAATATAATTTAACTCTGGGTTGTTTGACAGATGGAAAATTCTATTCAAGGTTGTGGAAAATGGACAAAACATCAAAGGAAACATAACGCTCATAAATAATTAAAACAAATAATTAAATAAATATCCTGACTGCATTTTGACTCAATACAAGTATCGCCAATTGAACTTTTGAGATATACTTTCATTTCTGTGGTAAACTGATCCAAATGGCTCTTTGAGAGGTACAGGTTGCCGACCCCTGGTCTAGACCAAAGCTACGTCTGTTCTTTGCTACTTCAGCAAACTTTCTTTCCTTTTCCGCTTATGTTTTGTTAGTTTTTTTTTAATTGCAACTAAGTTTTTTTCCATGAATAAACTGGTCAAACATTTTTGATACATCACTTCTAACAGTAATATCATTAATACTGCTGTTGTCTGCATTGGTGTAAAATCCCAAATATCTATTTGAACTTAAAAGAATGTGCTATGGACGACTGACATGCTAAAGAAAATGTATTATCATTTTCAATTACTGCACATGCAGGCCACACACAAAGGAGTCTTACAACAATCACACTATAGGCTGCAACGAGTCTACATAGGTTAGACCTGGCTAGGTAAACATGTCATACTTAACGCCATCCCTCAAAGCCACAAACCAATCCAAACTGTCTCCGTAATGAAAATAGGCATCACATATGGTTTGGTAAATTAGGCCTGACATCCACACACAAACATGAGGTCTGGACAGTGGTATTTAAAGGCTTCATCCTCATGTTAACAGGCACATGTTTACATTGCTGAGGTCACAGCTTTGGCTGTCAAACTAACTGCCACTATCACTCACTACCAAATGAGTCAGCAAAGGGTCACTAATGGCAACATGCCTCGGCGCACACTGTAAACACTGTACTGTTGTCACAGTCCATTTAGAAGCATTCATAGAGTCCTTAATGCAACGCTGGAGTAGTAAAACTAAATATGCTGCCTGGGTCAATTCTGAGGCAACATATTTACCAAATCAACAGCATATGGGGTGACAAGGTTCATCCAAATTCACTGATTATGTGACACTATCTTCAGGAATGTAGAAGTTAATAACAACACTTGGAGACAATAACAATAGTTGGCAATCCGCAAAGCGAAGAGGAATCAAGCGGGGAGTTGAGAGATGGGCGATGTCTCGATATGACATGTTGCTGTTAGGTTTGCCTCAGAAGGATGACTTACACAGGTCGGATAAATAAACAGAGGAAAGAATCCTTCAGTCTAGCTCCCAAGTTGAACCCATTCTTCATCTTACACAAACATGTGCACAAAAGCTGTTAGCATCCAATTTATACTGCGACTCCAGCCATGCCCAGATTTCCAAGCTGGAGCTTTCCGTGATGAGGCACCCATCACTGACATGTTCGGAATGCATTCTTCACATGCTTGAACACAAAGGAACCAGAAACTAAATACAGAGGAGCTGTGCAAAACCTGGTACCAACTTTAAGCTACAACAAAGTTGAAAGTAGTATTGGGTACAGTAGGTAAAACAGCACTTTTTTTGATTTTACTCCATTTGCATCTAAACTGGGTAGTTTCTACTTGATGGTAGTGTTGAGTTTGCTCTGGCTTGTCAGGTCATGCCTTGTCTAGAATGAAGATTTGTCATGTTTTATTTAACTAATTGGTTTAAAAAACAATAATAAACTCATAAGATTCTAATTTAAATCAAATTAATTTCTGTGTCATAACGTGCCTGCTGTAAATTCAAACCCAAACCTCACCTATACAACCAATGCTTACCTCACCTGTTAAGTTTCAAACACAACTACAAGAGAAATAAAGACCCAAACAGAATACTGTTTCTGGCACCATCAGCAGACTGTGACAGCTTTCCAAATTCAACCAGTAATTATGGCAGCAGTCTTTAACTTAGATGCATCCGGCTGGTGGAGAGGCTTCCAAAAAACACAGGCTTGTTTTAATGGTTTAATCCCGTGTTTTGTTGTCAAGTGACCAATTCTTTTAATGCATATGACAGCCGCTTGTCATGTAAAATAAAACAAAAAAAGGCTGACATTCAAACCAGGGACAAAGCCAATAATGGTAATATGGATGGGAAAGCTGAAGAAGCACACTAGAATATGCAAGAAGATGATATGTTAGCGGCATCCAAGTAAAAGATTATATGGATTTAGCGAGTGAAGGAACAATAATCATCTTTTGAATCTTTTTCAGTATAGGCTTAAGAAGACATGTTGGCAGGGGATTTTTTATTCCAGTGTGTTAAAGTTGCACAACGTACATGTGAATGATCTGTTAACTACTGCAAACTTCCACAAATTACTTTACCATATCAAGTATTTCCCCAATAAATTTACCAAAAGCAAATTAGTAGAATTTTTCATTAGGATATTTTGTCATTTGACCCAAAATTGCAGGAAAAAAATTAAGCTTCTAATAAAAGCCCCTATTTGGATCCCTGGTAGACTTGTGTTATTTTAATGGTTGAAGGATATTGCAAACTTAAAAGGTGGGAATATGGCACATAATTTTCCATGTCTTTTAGAAACAACAAAATAAGTAAAAACGACCAAGTTGTTAGTTGTGTATTGTTTGCTATATTTATTAAGACATGTGCAAGTTGCTGGTCTTGAACTAACTCCAGATCCAATTAAGAGCTGCTAGTTGGTGGTGACTGATGGCAGTCAGGCTGAGAAACAACAGTATTGGCTACATCTTTACTATACAATGTACTGGAGGGCTGTTATTTGATCCCGAATTGCTTCACTGGCTGCAGTCAAAATGTCACGTTTACAGCAGTTCCCAAACACACCTTTAGATAATGAGCAGCGCAAGCTCGTCAAAAGCTTTTGGTGCTTAGATCTGTCTCTGCTTTTTTCAGGGTTCTACATACGTTGTTTTTATCTTCGCAACCCATTTTTTTGTCAAGGTACCGTACTTCAATGCATAACTCTGTGCATCACTCTTTTTCCTCCTGTTTTCACAATGTCCATCTTTTTTACTGTAGCCTTCATTCTTTTGTGACTTCACCTCTTGGAAACTGGTATGCAATAACCTGGCATGGCCTCAGAGGCTAAGTTCATTACTGGCAATGTGCCACCACTAGTGTAAAGTCACATACACAAACTGGGATGATATAAAGCCTTTCAAAAGCTCAAGTCTTCACATGTTACATATCATAGAATAACAGGCAAGTTAAAACATATTTTTGGTGTCTAAGCCACTTTTTTTTGTCCAATCAGGCTACTTTTAAAGTTCTTTTAAACTTTTGTAAGCAATTACAATATTCAACTTCTCGAGATAAGTGATATACTACTATTAAATTCGATTTTCACAAAAAAAAAATTTAAAAAAAGAAAACCTCTACATACAAAAAAAAGTTTTCTGCTTTAGAAAGTGAAATTCAGTCCATAAAAACAACAGTAGAAGTTAGTGTTCCATCGCTTAGCAAGATGAAATGACGGAAAGACATTGCCTATGTCAAAATTCATTAAGAATCATGTGAAACAGGTCTTGTAGCAGAATGAAGTATGGTGTCGTCTTTTCACTTGTGTGGTGACAGAGAGGCAAACCAGTTACTGGTGTTACTAATCAAATGCCATCATAAGAATAGGAGATGCACAATTGAATTCATTGCTATTGATGTAAACCAGAGGGACTCCACTGGAACAGCTCTGTCACAGGGAGGAAGCGAAAAAGTTGGAGGACATTAAGTCTTTAGGTTCAACAGTTCACAGCAATGGACGGTGTAGGAAAGAGGTGAAGAGACAAGTCCAAGCAGGTTGGAACAGCTGCACAAAGGATGGACAATGAAGATAAACGCAGGGAAGCCGATTGGGATGGTTTGGACACAATGAGAGGATAGACAGTGATAGTGATGGTAAAAGTATGCTGAAGTTGTAGCTACAAAGAGGCCAAGAGGACGACCAAAGAGGAGGTAAGTGGATGTACTGAAGAAAAAAAAACGAAGATGTAGAGGAGATGGTAAGATGGAAGCAGATCATTTGATGTGGCAACTCCCAAAGGTAGCAACCTAAAGACATAGCAGAAGAATTGGATTTTGCCTATATCTACTATGCAGATGATAGCAAATATGGTAACCAATACCAATTTACAATATATAAACCGTGACCTTTAATACCAGGTCAAATGAGTAAACTAAGAACCATTCTCCCAAAAACCTAAAGTTTTACTTTGGAAATGTCCAAAACATAAAATTGATTTTCACAAAACAAAAGGTCAAGTTAGTTCATATATTGACATTTGTGGCACAATTCATATGTCAGTCAATTTAAAGTGCTTGAGAAAATAAGAATAGCTAAATTGAAAAATCAAAAATTATGACCATAACAGCAATCACAAATATAATACAATCGCTATACAACAAGAACAAAGGAGAATACAGTAGGTGAATAACTTACAGCTGTCATACACTAAGTTATCCGAGAAAGTCTTTAGTATGGACCTGATCTTTGCAATTCAGAAAAACGAGTCCAAGTTTTAGCTGCATGTAACTGAAAAGCTGCTTCAATGTGTTTAGTTTTGACTTCAACAGAAGGTCTGTCCCTGAGCTTCTCACAGTTCCAGATAGTTCTCATAAGACAAAGTTTTAGAAATGTACTTTGGTGCTAAGCCATCCTTCATGTAAGATTGGAGTCTGGGCCAAAGATGATTATTTCAGTCTTGACTGTTTAGCCGTAGAAAGTTTTTTCTGCACCCACTCCATGATCTGATGGATGCAATGACGAAATGAAAATCAGGGTGTCGTCTGCAGTATGTGGTAAAATAAATTATTTCTGTGTAGTAGCATGTATTGAATTAAAAGGGTCACAGGATTAACCCTAAGGGAATCCCACATTTTGAAGCAAGTTGGTCTAAAAAATTGCTACCAATTTCAAAAAAATATTTCCTGTTTTTAAAATTAGAGCCACTCAAGGGCAGTGTCGGAGATGACTGTCAGTTCTTCTAATCTCTGTAGTAGGTGGTCACATGGTCGAGTGTATCAAAAAGAGCACTCATTTTTTGATGATGTGTATTTTTTATTTTATTTTGAACAAACTAGCTAGACTTCGATGATAAAAAGAAAACGTACTGTGCTAACGCTGAATATTTCCACAAACATCAACAGATGAGTTAATAGACGGTGACTTCTTGCTTTTCCCTGTGCCATGTCGTTAATCAAAACACGACAGTAACAGAATGTTTTGTTCAGTGAAGCTTAGTGCCGCCCCCAAGGTCTTGTTCTTGCCACTGGATGCACTTTGCTTTCCTGCTTCTGCCAACCCTGTAATTGCATGGCCTCTGAAGGATCCACATCATATGCCACATGTGTTCACCGAGACAAATGGGTCTGGGGCCTTGAAAAAGGGAGCAGAGGGGAAACTAAACAGTGAACTGTGCTGGGAAGGAAAACAAATACTTGCGCCAACTTTTCTGTTTTTTCTTTTTCTGTGTCAATTTTCTGTTTCATGACAGAAACAAGGCGAGTAAGATGCAGAGAGAAAGAAAAAGAAGGCACACATAAAATGGCTTTAACACTGAGAGAGTCAAACTATTACTTAGTGAAGCTAAAGGAAATAATGTTCTACAAAGATAACATAATGTTCTACAAAGATAACATTTAAGTCAAGTTCACTAAATTACTCCCTACAGCACACCCAGGCCCTCTCACACACACCACCTTTAGAAACTTTACCACTCTACAGGCTGGGTATCAATTTAACTTTGCACATCTAAGCTCTTTGTGAAGCTCCCGCAGGCTATAAGAGAAAATTGTAAGGCAGTAAAAATCAATAAACAATTTTTACAGGCCTATAAAAATCACATGTAAGATAACACAGCAATGCTTTTGGTAGTAGAAATGTCTAAACTATGTCTTGAAGGGGTGATTTGGAGTAGCATATGTGTATAAATATAGAGCTTTTGAAGTAAATAGAAAAAAAATTTGACAAAGAAAGTAAAATGGGTCAGAAGCATAGAGCAAGCAGTCTAAACACAGCAACAGGTAACAATGAATACCGCTTAGGGCGCTAAACAATCATTTAGTTCTTGAAGTTTATTGTATCCGAGTAATTGTTTGATTGTCTCACTAAAAAGCAAACCCCAAAAACATATCTAAACTGTTTTTATGGTGGGTGGATGTCCTAAATGTCTGGCCTCATGAGTTCGGACCTGATGTGTTTTCCATTTAGCCTCATTATTAGTCTTTTTTTTTTTCTTTTTTTTTAACTTGTCCTGTCCAACAGCTAGGCAGACAGATGAGAGCTGAGGGCCTCTTGGGTTGGACATATTTTACTTTAACAAGAGGGGTTATTAATCTTCAGACAAACCAAAGGTATGTCTGAATAAACCCCTTTTGTAATTGAGGCCAAACTTTATTAATTTCGAACATGTCTGAAAATCTTTGGTGTTGGACCGGACGGAAAAGGAAAGAGGGGAAGAAGAGAGAGGGACGTTAGAGAGAGGGGGGGTAGGGGGTGATAATAGGAGGGGAAGGGGGATAAGACCATGAAGCAGCATAAAGCAACAAGTTTACTGGTTGTTAATCATTATGGTAAGGTTTAAATGTAAAAAAAAACAAAAAAAGGGCGGAGCCTGTCCACACACACACTCAAATGTTATAAACACACCTGTTAGTTGCAAAAATGTCCACCTGTCGACATGTACACAAAACAGATAGTGTTCACACGCATACTTATGCCTTAAAACCAACTAGTGTGAAATATTTCAGTCATTCAGTCTGTTGAGCTAACACCTGTGCTCAGGTGAGTGTTTATGTTCTTCTAAAATGGATGGTGGAACGTGAAAAGAAGGAGGGAGAGTGCCCAGCCATCCCCGCCCCAAGACCCCCACCGCACCAGCAGCGGCAGCCGGAATCCCCCCAACGCCACACGGGAACCGGCAGGGAACAACCGCCGCCCGGGCGACCAAGCCCGCCACCCAGGCCAGGGCCAGCAGGGCCGCCGCAAGGCCCCCAGAGCCAGAGAGCAGGGAGGCACGGAGGGAAAGAGGGCGCCGCCCCAGCCCAACCAGGAGAGCAGCCCCCCCGCCGCGCCGGGAGAACCCAACGCAGGGCCCCGCCGGAGAAGGACGCCCACAGCCCCAGACGAGCACCCCACCACCACCCAGGAGTTCCGGGCATCCCCCCGCCCCAACCCCAGGTACGAGCCAGGACCCCCCAAGGGAGACCCACTCCGCACTCCAGGCAGCCATCCGCCCGGCCCACGGTTGGTCCAGGGAGGAGCGAGGCAGGGGCCCGCCGCCCCCGCCCAGGAGGGGGGAACCCCGGGGAAAAAAGAGGGCCCACAAGGGGTGTTGTAAATATGGCCCGACCAGGCTCGGCCACAGTTGGAAATTTGGCGGGGCCCAGCACTCAGGAGCAAGGACCAGAACCCACCCCCCAGGGACACGAACACCCCCGGCTCAGATGTAATGAGAACCCCCCCACCGCGCGGAGAGAGCACCGCCGGGCCCAGGAAGCCGGCACCCCGGGGACACAGCCGCCGTTGCAAAGGGGCCCGTACCCCCCACCAGGGAAGAGGCAGGGGACAGATGGTCCTAGGTCCCACCTTCCTTGCAAAATGTGTGTGCGTGTATGTGTGTTTGAGAGAGTGTGTGTGTGCATGTGTGTGTGTTTATGTTGGGATGTATATATTGAGGGGGGAGGGGTGTGTGTACTAAGGGGGGTGCGGTTAAAATTGGCGGGTAGGGCACTAAGGGGACATCTCCTGATTACTCACAGTGACGTCCCCTCACCCTCCCCCACCAAGGGGCCCTAAATTAGTCTTAAGGCTGAATCATTATCTGCTCAAGCTTTCAGCCAAAGGCCCTTTTGCTGAAGTGTTTTCTCTAATGAAATTCTAAGATGAGCATCAATAACTCACTTCTGGTGTGCTTTAGTGTTTGAAATACTACACTTGAAAGTTAAAGCCTTCACTTTTACCATTATTAAAATCTAACATCTAGCCAACACTGACTGTCCAGCAGTAATAGATTTGAAACTAACTGGTTTTCCTGCACGAAAGGTTGTTATTTTTCCATAAATTTAACACTGATAATACCTGGTTTAGACATCATTTTGTGTGACTGATCAAAGTGAATGACAAATGCAGCTTGGTGAGTCAAGAAACCTACCCACTTGAAGCACAAACGTGGTTAAAATTCAGAGTTTGCTTTTAGAACAGGTATGTCTTTTCAATTCTACTTTAAGTAAATAAGCCAGATTTAGAGACCTCATTTCCCCAATGAGTGAGACTGTGAAGAATTTGAGAAATCTGATGTGCCTCACTGGAATATGTGATATGCTACTACTGCCAAGGGGAGAATGGAAAAGTGGTCAGGAGACTCCCAGATAGGGACACTTGAGATGGCAAGTGGGACAGATTAGTACACTTAGAAAATATTTACAATCTAACCTCAAAAATTATCAATGACCGTAACTATTTTTTTGAAGAAGAAATACTAACAGACAAATTATTTCAAAAACTTTGAGTCGCCTCTAGGACGTCATTTCCTTTTTTTACAGATGTAAAAAGAACAGAAAACAGAATAAGCAGCTGAACCCATCTTGCATGAGTCATTTTCCACAAATATAATCACTAAAACCCAGCTGAAGTGTGACACATGAAACTGTAATGGCACACATAAAACAAACGATCTCCACTTTCCCCACTTTGCAGTGCTGGTTGGGTCCTTAGAGCTCCTATACTGTAATTACAAACTTGGATGGCTGGAACAACAGAACAGAGCCAGAATTTTAAGCCACTGTGCCAGTTTCATTACATTTTACTTCTTTTCCTTTGCGTTCCTATTGATAAATGTAAATACATTTTGACAAACTCTAATGAAAGCCAAAGGCTCATTTAAATTTAGCATTTATGACCTATATGTATACGGGAGCCGGTTTAGCTCGTGCACGTTTGCGGCGCCTTCCGTCCGTGAAACCCAGGTTCAACTCCGGGCTGCTCCCTGTTCCCTCATCTACTTCTGTGCCGGTCCCAAGCCCGGTTGCTCTGAGAGGGTTGCGTCAGGAAGGGCATCCGGCGTAAAACATTGCCAAGTTTACCATGCGATTCGTTCGCTGTGGCGACCCCTGATGGGAAAAGCCGAAAGAGAAACAACATGAAGTATATCTATACAATATTATCTAACCCACAACTCTACAATTACATTAGCATCTGACTATAATTTCTTTTCTTAAGGGACCTATTACATGCTTTTCTTAAGCCTTTGGCACAATAAAGAACAAATTTTAAATGAAATTTTAGTTATTTTTGTGCGCTCTTTTCCGACCCGGAAGTAAGACAACTTGATCTCTAAGGCACAAACTTTTGCTCCTTGTGGGTGCCGCCCATTTTATGACGTCAACCTAGAGTTGGCCTCTGCAGTGTGTCTGCATTTCGCCCACGAAAACAAGC
Organism: Oryzias latipes; assembly: GCF_053564925.1. Taxonomy (NCBI): domain Eukaryota; kingdom Metazoa; phylum Chordata; class Actinopteri; order Beloniformes; family Adrianichthyidae; genus Oryzias; species Oryzias latipes. Next base: position 5,523,763 of record NC_136252.1, on the reverse strand, counting down.
AACATCCGAATTTTGCAAAGATGGATGTGCGTATTGTGCATATGAAATAAAATTGTTTTTCTGGATCACCGCTAGCTCCGCGGAGAAAGTGAGTGTGTGTGTGTGTGTGTGTTAGACTGGGGGCGGAGCTGGAAGAGCAGACTCTTCCTGTAAGGGGCTGTTCTCACTTATCCATGTCACAATGTGAGAACCCACTAATTTCCATGGATTGGGAGTGGCTGGTGCTCAGACCGCGGGTTTGTGCTTATTGGGTAAAAGTTTTTAATTAGGCAGAAGAGTAACAGACAAGTGCTATTAGGATTTTAACATTTGGATACCAAAAAAGTTTTTTCTTGTTTGTTTATGACTTTTATTATCTAAGGCCATTGATAGGAGATTGTGTCATGAGTTCTCACTTTAGATTCAAACACAGAGGGACCATGAGGAAGGTTTTAAGGTTTTAGGTTAAGTTTAGTGAGTAGGTGTCACTTTCTCATTATCAAGAAAAGTTGATAAAATGAGTCAAAGTAAAAGCTGAGTCAACAAATGTCCTATAAACCTGCTCTTCTCCTTCTGAATAAAAATGGTGAATGGCTTATACTTACCTTCCTTGAAGGCCCGAAGTCAGGGGTGCTCATTACGTCAACATGTGGGCTAAAATCTTTTAAATTAACCTTTATTTAACCAGGTAAGCAATAAAGAATGTGTACCTATTTACAATAATGACCTGGGAAATCACTGGTAGATTGTGGGCCATCAGAGATAAATGTAAAAAAAAAAACACAAAACAAAAAATAAATGTTTTTAAATCTCCCAACGAATCATCTTCATCCCTGAGAAGTATGTGACTTGGTTGACATGCAGAACAGCCAATCGAACATCCTCTGATGCATACGTCATTGCTATACGTGTTTAAATAGACCGAGTGCAAATTCTTTCTGCCATTGGAAAGGGTCTTCTTGCTGGCGGAGGACCACTCTGGCTCGCAGGAGTGTTTATTTAGGCCCGGGTCAACCCATGTGCCTCCTCGATGGGGAGCGAGACGGAGACCCAGCTGTCCTGCCACGAGGGATCCAAGCCCATTAAGACAGCAGTGCTGTCCTGAAGCATGCGCTCCTCGAGCGCTGCCCACAGACCAGGGGCCAACGTTCACTCCACAGTGGTTAAGCCCGCCGTGCTTTAGAAATGTCATGCTACCCTCTATTACACGGTTTATAGCAGAGCACGAAACATGATCGCCGCTACTTTCTGTTTTCATAATAAAACGTCTCATCTGTTATAATGATTTCTACTCATAAATAAGATTAATTCACAAGACAAAGCTATCTCCTCACAAAGATTTGTTTACTCTTACTGTGTAGTTTTTGAATTGCTAATACGTAAACATTGTATTTTAGACTGAAAATACTGCAAAAGTTGATTACTACTGAATGATTAGAACATAAACAGTATTTTATACTAGACACAAAATACTAAACAATACTACACAATATATACACACACACACGCACACACACACACACAAACACACACACACACTCTGGGCTGAAATGTTGATCCTACAACCCCAGTCTGTTGGCTGGACTGCATGACTGCAACTACGGCATTTGACCTATTTCAGTTTGCATGCAGAGGACGCCATTGTCACAGCACTCCACGCCACCATCTCAAACCTTGAACACCAGGGGAACTACGCTATACTGCTCTTCATTGACTTTAGCTCTGCTTTCAATACTATACTCCAAGCCAGACTGACAAAAAACTGCTGGACATTGGACTTCCCAAAAACATTTGCTGTTGGATCAGAAACTTCCTGTCTGACCGTGTCCAGAGAGTCAGAGTAGGTCCCCATCTCTCCACAGCTCTCAGCATCAACATTGGCTCACCACAAGGCTGTGTGCTCAGCCCCCTTCTGTACACCCTGTATACATATGACTCTGCCAGCATCCACCCAGATAACACTGTCATTAAGTTTGCAGACTAAACCGCCATGGTGGGCTCATCTCCAGTGGAAATGAGACAACATACAGGGATGAGGTCCACAAGCAGGTGGGGTGGTGTGAAAACAACAACTTGGTGCTCAACATCTCAGAGACCAAAGAAAAAATTATTGACCTCAGGAGGAAGAAGTCCAACCTTCAGCCCATCTACATTGATGGGGAATGTATGGAGAGGGTGCCCAGCTGCAAGTTCTTAGGAGTGCACATAGATGCAGACCTCCAATGGAACTCCAGCACCTCAAAGGCTGTGAAGAAGGCCCAACAGCACCTCCACTTCCTGAGGATTCTCAGGAAAACCCATCTGAAGAGGGAGCTGCTGACCGTCTTTTACCACTGCTCCATTGAAAGTGTGCTGACATATTGAATCTCCGTGTGGTTCTCCAGCTGCACCCCAGCACACAAAAAGGAACTGCAGAGGGTCTTAAACACTGCCCAAAAAAATCATTGGCCATCCCTTTCCCTCCGTGAAAGACCTCTACAACACTCGCTGTCTAAAGAGGGCATGCAGCATCTTGAGGGACTGCAGCCAGGACACCAGGTGTTTGAGCAGCTGCCCTCTGGGAGGAAATTCAGAGTGCTGAGAGTACGGACAAATAGACTAAGGGACAGTTTTTACAACCGGGCAATAACTTTAATCAACGCAAAACAATAACACCAGGTCATTTGTAAAAATATAAACTAGTTATTTCTTTTTTTTCTTCCCCTTTTTATTTATTTATTTATTATTATTCTTCTCTAATTGCAGTGATGTGGGACAGTATTCCAATTTCATTGTACTTTGTACGAAGTAACACTGTGCAATGAGAATAATGATGTATCTCAGCTTATCTGAAGGATTTTCTTTTTCCATTCATCTGGTGGCCACCTGCTGGTGGTCAAGAATTACAACTCAATGTGTTTGCTTGATAGATAAAGATCTTATATTTCAAAATGGAATGAAAGTAATCCTTGGTTCACATATTGAGGATCTAAAATGATCCATAAAATGAGCTTAGAAAGCTTTAAGTACTTAAGCAACAGAGACCGGTTACTAATGACTTTAAATTTAACATAAAATGTAGACTCACCTGCCACTTTTTGAGGCACACCCATACAACTGCTTGTTACAGTAAATTTCTAATCAGCCAACCGAGCATTGAAGGTGACTGAGGTGACTTTGAACGTGGCATGGTTGTTGGTGCCACACAGGCTAGTCTTTCAGCTAGTATTTCAGAAACTGATGATCTACTGGTATTTTTACGCACAACCATCTCAAGGGTTGGTAGCTCTGTATCTGCCAACACTGGGCTGCTTCCTCAATGTTCTTAAGATCCTTCGCACCCGACATCTTCCATGGAGATCTTCCATGGAGCCTCAGGTGGAGGGAGATCGTCAGTGATCTTGGATTTCTTCCATTTTCTAATTATGCATTTGTATAATTCTGCTGTAAACACAAAAGTAATGAAAACGTCTTTCAACTGCTGCCAGATGTGACATAATGATCCAAAACCGGTCTCATTATTGTCAGTGATTAGAAAAAAATGGCCAATTTTAATCAAATATCTTTACTGACAGATTCAAACAAAATAATTTGTCTGGATTTAAACAAGAAAAATGAAACAACTGGATTTTATTTTTTAACGTTGATCAGCAGGCCTCTTACATAAATTCTAAGATAGGGGTGTCGAATTATTGCTTAAATCGCAATTAATTAATTACTACGACGGAGTTTTAGGGCCACGGTGAGGAAAAAAAAATTCTGGCCAACGTGGCGAGATTAAAGTCGTCATGTCGAGAAAAAACTCGACACAAAGTTTTGAGAAAAAACTCGTCTTGTCGAGATAAAAGTCAAAATAAAGTTTCGAGATTAAAGTCGCAATGTTGTGCGAGAGAGAAAAAAACTTGTAAATTTACGAGATTATTGTGGAAGTGAGCATCATGCAGAGCAGCAGGTGAACGCCGTGCAGCAGTAGAGCAGACCGACTAAACTTTGTTGAACAGGTGAGCTGAATGTTTATTGATAACGTTCCAAATATCTGGAGGCTCATTTGATTGATTTACGATTCATTTAAGTTTTATTTATTGATGGTTGGTTTGCAGGATCACTGCAGCCCGATGAAGCCATCGGGTGTCCCTGCAGCTGTTTGCTTGAATCCTTTCTTCCTCCACCGAAGACCAGATCTCTATGTTTGTGTGACGTTTGTGTGTCTGAGGAGGAGGAGCACATTTTGCCTTTTTCAACGTTGTAATGCTAATATAACAGACTATTTTCATTCATCTTTGTTTTTTAATGATCAAATGGGTCGCTTCATCTGCAGGAGGGGGCGTATGTAACACTGTTTACTTCCGCATTGGTGATCGGATGACAGATTCATGACGTAATGTGACAGATGAACTTCAGGTTATGTGAATGAAAAGGAGAATAAAGGCTGCAGCGGTCCTCTACACCCAAACGTTTCTCTGAGCTCCTTATTTTACAGATGAAACTCCGCTTTACTGACACCGAACCCCGGAAAGACTGCTACACGGAAAGAAATCTGATTTTGAATCGCCAAAAGGTTCAGAATCTCTTTGTTTTAAACCTATAATCCGGAAATAAAGCTTCCCAAAAAGGCTCAACATATTTCATCTTCAAGCTAGGCTCCGATAAACAGACAACTTCGGTGTTTTCTCCTTTTTAATCTATGAATTTTTTCCCGTAAATTTACGAGTTTTTGGTGGCCATAAAACTCTGTCGTAAACTCTTAAATAAGCCACTAGCTCACTAACATTAGCCATAACACTGAATACTCCTGAAAGACTCAACTTCACTGCTCTCGCGCAACATTGCGACTTTAATCTCGAAACTTTATTTCGACTTTTATCTCGACACGACGAGTTTTTTCTCGAAACTTTGTGTCGAGTTTTTTCTCGTCATGACGAGATTAAAGTCGACATGACGACTTTAATCTCGTCATGTTGGCCAGAATTCTTTTTCCTCACCGTGGCCCTAAAACTCCGTCGTAAATTACAGACATAATAGCGTGGTTTTTTTAATTGTGTTAATGAAATTTTTACTATATAACTATTGTCGTGTTCTCAAATGTAAAAACCAAAGGTCCAACTGTTTACTTGCTGGAACGCTTTATTTGATCTCAGCTGAAAACGCCTCTTACTTAGCTTCCAGTGCACGTCTTGGTGTTTGTGTATCACTGTATACACACGCTGCGTTGTTGTTGTGACCTCGTCGAAGTGCGACTTTGTAGTTCTTCACAGAACTAACCCAAACAAGCCCACAGCGGCTCTGCTATATCTACGTACTGTCTATCTATTATCTGATTTTTGTTTCAGGAACTAATAAAGGAAAAACCCTTACCCCTTTAAAGTAGATACTCCAGATCACAAAAGTCTTACCACAAGGCTGTTTAAGGAAATTCATGTGACTATAGTCCACAGCTGTCTATCAGAAAAAATCACCTTGAACTTGGTGTTCAAATAAAAACACAGTGACTTCCTGTCCTGAGTACATTTGCTTTCATGTTATTTTTTCTAACTGAGTGAATAACAAACACAGTGGAGTGCTGTGTGTCCCGCCTGGCTGCCGGCTGCTTCCTCACGCCGTGTTTACCTGCCGTCTCTGACACAAGGTGCACTTTACAGCTTTCAGCAATAAGACAGAGCAAAGGCATAATAACGACAGCCTAATCTGTACAACATACAGTACACACATTAGACTTGCATCACTTCCAAGAAGCAGAACACATGCTGATGCACGTTACTTATTAATAACCCTTCTTTGCACCTCCTCCACCTCCATTAACCATCAAGGAAGTTCTGTCTTTGTTTGAGGTTGATATAATGCCACGCTAATCTCTAAAACTGAAGATGCTGGAGCAGTGGGCGGTGTCCTTGTGTGACTCCTCATGCATGTGTTGTTTAAGGTTGAGCAGGTTCAGCCAAACTGCTTGCATCACAATGAGGGCTCACATCCAGTCCGAGCTGCTGTCACTGATAATTTAGCAGAGGTGCAAGCCAAGATACATCTCCTTAGGGAGAAACGTTTGCACACGTTCACAAAAACAGTTGAAGAAATCTGTCACCAGACCTGATGAATTTGGAAAGACTAACACCGGGCCCTGAGCTCTCTGATGTCTTCTGTTTGCAGACCACATGTACGTAGACACACTGTTCTGCAAGGATACTCTCCTTTAAGTCACGCAGGCTTAATGCCTCAGACATCATCACCCTTCTTTTCATTTTTATGTTCACCTCTAGTAAAGGAAAAGCTTAATAAGATGTTGGGGTGAAAAAAATAACTTTCCTTCAATCAATCAAAGAAATATAGACTGGACAGTTAAAATCCAAATACTATTCAAAGGTAAACGGTTTATTTATATACAGTCCCTTGCGAAAGTATTCGGCGCCCTTGAACTTTTCAAACTTTTGCCCCATTTCAGGCTGCATAAAGATATAAAACTGTAATTTTTTGTGAAGAATCAACAACAAGTGGGACACAATCATGAAGTGGAATTACTTTTTTTGGATATTTCAAACTTGTTTAACAAATGAACTGAAATATTGGGCATGTAAAATTATTCAACCTGCACTTTTAGTGCAGCAAACTCTCTCCAGGTGTTCAGTGAGGATCTATGAATGATCCAATGTTGACCTGAATGACTAATGATGATAAATAGAATCCACCTACATGTCATCAAGTCTCTGTATAAATGCTCCTGCTCTGTGATCGTCTCAGAGTTCTGTTTAAAGCACAGAGAGCATCATGAAGAACAAGGAACACCAGGCAGGACTGAGATGCTGTTGTGGAGAAGTTTAAAGCTGGATTTGGATGCAAAAAGATTTCCCAAGCTTTAAACATCCCAAAGAGCACTGTGCAAGTGATAATATTGAAAAGAGTATCAGACCACTCAAATCTACAAAGACCCAGCTGTCCGTCTAAACAATCAGCTCAAACAAGGAAGAAACTGATCAGGGATGCAGCCAAGAGGCCCATGATCACTCTGGACGAACTGCAAAGATCTACAGCTGAGTTTTGAAGAGTCTATCCATAGGACAACAATCAGTTGTATACTGCACAAATCTGGCCTTTATGGAAGAGGGGCAAGAAGACTCCCATTTCTTAAAGGTTTACATAAAAAGTGTCATTTAAGGTTTACCACAAACCACCTGGGAGACACACCAAACATGTGGAAGAAGGTGCTCTGGTCAAAAAAATTACAGTTTTATATCTTTATGTTTGTAGCCTGAAATGTGGCAAAAAAGTTTAAAAGTTCAAGGGGGGGCGAATACTTTTGCAAGGCACTGTATATGGCCCTTTACTACCTTCCTTAAAGGCCCAAAGCACTTTCCGGTCTGTACCATTAAGCCAGGCATGTCCAAAGTCCGGCTAGTGGGCCAAATGCAGCCCACATTTAAATTTCTATTGGCCCGCAGGCTACTGCCATAAAATCAATTATTTAATTATTATAATTCAATTAAATAGTTCATTAGCATTGAATGATATAAGGGTTTGAAGAATGCTGGCCCTCACACATTTGCCTTGCCCAGAGACACTTCAACACATGGAACCGAACCTGCGATCTTTCGATCAGAGGTTAACTGCTCTACTTCTTCACCTCCGCCACCCGAATTAGGTATAATTACATTTTAAAATGTGATTACTTTTTGAAACTAGGCAGTAAAAAGTTTGTTTTTAGAACATATTCCAATATGTTCATTAATGTGCAAACAGTTAGGTTTGTATTAATGGATTAAATAGCATTTTGGGGACTTTATAGAAGGATAGACTTGCAATGCTAAGAGGTTAAATCCCTGGTTACACATTGGATGTGGAAAGAAAATGCATGCTTACATTACTGAACAGGTCCAGTATCAATTAGTGGTAATACAGGGAAAAAGGCAGAAAAGTGGACAACTAAATTGTAGGCTCAAAGAGCATCTTAACACAAAGTAAATAGTTTTTTTACTCTAGACTTCAACCTTGCCAGACTCTTGGCATCAGACATCTTGCTGTGAAATATGACCTCATTTTGTTATGTTGTTTGTTACGGCTGTGGCCGTATTTGGTTTTGTTTGGTTCTGTTTGCTCTGTGTTTTGTGTATTATTTCTGTATCAGAGTGGGACTTGTGTTTTTTGTGGATCTTTGTGTGTCTGATTATTTCCAGGTGTGGTGGAAAGGGTGTGGCCTCCCATTGGACCAGCTGGTGGGGGCAGCCTTTAAAGCCACCACTTGGACCTCCAGCCGGTGGGAAGGGGGCCTTGCTGCAACAGTCTCCACTGCAGCTTGGCCCTCTTCTCTTTTCTTCTCTCTTTTTGTTTTTGATTTCACCTCTTGTTTAGTTGTGTGTTGCACTTTTGTATTTTGTATTCGTAGTCCTTCGTAGTTTTGTCTGTGCCCACTCTGATTAGTCTTTTGGTTTATAGTTATTTATTAAGTGAAGCTGTAGGGGTGAACTGCCATTTTCTTTAGTACATGTTTTCTCCTGTTTTTGTTAGGTTAAGGAGGTTAGTTTTTGTCTTTATTTTCCTTTTCCTTTGTACAGGTAAGATTACATGTTTCAGTTAGGTGGGGTTTTGTTTGTTATTTTGGCCTGGGTTCACCCTGAAACCTTTTAGCTTCACTTTTAGTTCTTGTTGGTTGTTTATTTGTAAATAAATTTGTCATATTTTTATGGAGACATTCGTTTGGTGTTTTGTGTTGCAGTCAACTTATTAGCTGAAAACTTTACTTTTTTTATGTTATGCCGCCTCGGTGCCCCTAGACACATAGGGGGCGTAACATGTTATTAGTACTTTCAAATCAAATTAATGAATCCATTAATCAAAATACGGTGAGATGTGGAAAATAAATCTCTTTTTTCATGTTCTATTGTAGTACGTAACCTGATCTGGAACCAAAACTTAAGTACTGACATCAACATGATTCTTATAGCTTTTATGAAGAACAAGAAAACAGATCAGGTTGGGATTAGCGAATATCCCCACTAAACATAACACTTCACCTCAGCTAACTGTTAGCACATTGACTACTGTTAAAACAGACAGTCAAAGACTAAACTAAGTGGTCAAGCACATGCTCTGCACATCAGGACCTGTTGCGGTGCTGTGGAAAGAGTCATCTCCAGTTATAGTTAATGAAGTGTTGACTGTACTCAGGATGACCCAGGCAAGACATCCTGATTCTCCACTGGCCAGATTTGGAGTCTGGAAATCCTTAAAAAGAGGATAAATAGCCAACAACCGACTAAAAGAATAATGAGAGTTAAGAAAAGAAAGGTTCTTCTTAAACTGGCCAAGATTAGCAAATGTTCTTTCATGTAAGAATGCATGGAAATGATGGCGAAAGTCCCATGTCAAAAACTACAAAAGTCATTAAATTGTGGAGAATAAAACTGTCTCCTCAGGAAAAAATTACAAAGCTCATATGCAACATTTTCATCTTTACACAAATCCACATGTGCTTTGACCAAGCATGACAGGAAGACTTTCCACATCATCTGAGCCAGAGGTAAACCAGCTATTTCTCTTACTCCCTTATGACTACTACATTCACTGGCCTGCTCCAGACAGCGAGATAAAGGCATTTACTTTGTCTATGCCCTTAATGCAATATTTGCCCAAAATCTCATTTATCAACAAAAGGCTGAATTATATTTAGAATGAAGTAGAACTGATGGCCACCAGAATGGGTCTGGCAGGCCGACAGGAACAAAAAGATGCTCTTCTCCTTCGTAAGAGATAAATCTTTTTTCCATTCATTTTATATCAAAAGCAACACGCAGGTATCTCAATGGAGAATGTGAAAATGTGAAGACAACCCTAGCTGAATGATAAAAGTGTGACTCACACAACATGAAAATTTTAATTGGCTGCCAGCGGCTGAATGTGCCTGCACACTATCTCACTGCCGCATAGTCTCTGAACCTGACGGCTACTTAATAAGCTGTCCAAAAGGTCAACTTTAAAGAGCCACTGGGATGCTGGACAAGCTATGGTGTACTATTGTTTGAATTAAGAAGTTGGCGCATGAGCTAAGCTACTCCAGCACCGTAGCCCTAATAAAAAAAAAAAAACAGATGGAAACATCTGTACAGAATAGTTTTCTCAAAAAAAACTTTTTTATTTGCAGCACTCGTCAACACGTACAGGGTAATATCTTTATGCAGCTATAGACAAAAGCCATCACAAATTGACTTTTCATAGGTCACACATGGTAATTTGGCAAAAGCAAGCTGTCATCCAAAGAGACTTGTAGTCTAGATTACAGAAAACACATACATTTTAAAGTCACAAGTAACATGTTTCCATTAGTTTAAATGCCAAGAGCCACCTTTAAAAGAACGTTTTTACTCAATTTTCCTTTTAACTGAATAAGACGCACCAGAGGAGCTCAGTTTCTTTGAAAGTAGTTTAGTTTGGGCTCTTTTCCTGCATTATGCAGGTACTACAAGTCACCCTATATTAGCAAAAGCACAGTTGGTAGAATTTGTTGAAGTGGCATATTGTTAGACAGCAATGTCATATTTTTTTTTTTAAATTACATAGTGCTCATATCATTGACTGTATAGGAGATCTGAACCAAGTGAGTGTGAAAATGGTTTACTACCAGCTCCAATGAAATAAACACAGTTAAGTCTGCAATTTTTTTGCAATGCGGAGGTCGCCATGTGGGAGCCATAGGACGCAGAAAGCAGAAACTGATCCAAGTCGGTCTGAGTCAACAATTCTAATATCCTGTATAATATATAATATGTAATTATATAATTATAATATATAATGAGCTGTACAAATAAATACTTCATGAAAAAAGGTGAGCTACGTCCAGTGTCTATGAACAATTACTGCTGGTTTAAGCAGTCATGTAGATCTGAGATGATTGTGTGGCTGCAGCTCTGCTGTCTTTGACCTTTAAAGCTGTGCCAAACCCTGAGCTATACCGCAGCACCCAGTAGTTAGGGACTACTGTAACGGGTTCTGGGAACAAACAGTTCCTGCTACTGTAAAAGGGAAAAGGGATGGTGGAACTTTTCTTGAGTTGCCATGTTTATTTCTTTTGTTTTTTTTCCTTCTCAAATTGCAGTTTTGGGAGATTTATTTCAGAGTTATTTTCATACATTGTATTTTACAGCAACATACTACAGACAGAGCGCAGTTTTGTCATGTCTGGCATTACTTCAATGGCGGGCAACTTGTTTCGTCTGGTTACTTAAGAGAGAAAGTCATCTTTATTAATCATCCCAATTCTTAGGGTTGACTTCATGTAAAAGTAACGTAATGTATTAAATAAAAGGAAACTGTGAAAAGCAAAAATTAATAATTACATAAACAGAACTTTTGAAATCTTATTTTCCGTAATTATAAGCCGCTACTTTTGTCACACGCTTTCAACCCTGCGGCTTATTCAGTGATGCGGCTAATTTATGAGTTTTTTCTGCCGGCCCCTTGCTCGAGCAGGAAAGGTAAGCGTGAGACGGGGCATTCGGCACATGCCGTCAGTCATCTGAGCCGTCAATCAAACAACTGGCAGCACTGGAGAACTATGCATGTTATATACATTGCTCAACACCAAACAGTCTCAGAGAGGTGGAGGCAGTAAGAGTAGCTGAATGCTTAATCTAATTTACGGCATCAAGCCCATTTATTTTGACACACCAACAAGCAGCCAATCAGCATGCAAGTCACTTCTGCTCTTAGGGCCCTCACTCATGGTGCAACAAAAAGAAACACCCTTACTCAGCCCTATGTTGGCCGCATCCCACAATCCCTTGCTGCCTTTAGACCCAACGTGTACGTGACCACCACTACAATACGACGCAGCTTTCAAGTTAAAAGCAATCGTTAAAAGCAGTGTAAAAAAATCCACCATCACCAACGGGTTTGGAAAAGCCGGTCTGCTGCGTGACGGAGAGGACACGAAAGCTCAGGAGTGAATTTAGCCCAGAGTGACACTGACAGCTACAATGAAGGAGACACTGACAGAGTGTGGCAAAGAATATCTGATGCTATTCCAATCCGAGACTGAGGAGGAAGACTTCCATGGTTTCAGTGCACAGGAGGAAGATGAAAAAAGCTCTCATTGACTTTTACGTTCATGTTTTTTTAAACCAGTCCTGTTTGCGCTGTGTTCAGTGTGTCACTGTTGTGGAAGAAAACTTCCAGCCCACGCGCTGCGCGGCACGTGCCGTGCAGAGGCCTATAAGTTACTGCTGCTCTCAGTGACTTTTTCTGGTATGTTTTTTTTAACCAGCCCTTTTAGTGCTGTTACTACCATATTGCTGACGCATCACAGGCACTGTTTGGAAAGAAAAGCTCAGGTATATTATTACAACTTATTATTATTACAAAATTTAAAACTCTTTCTGTGTAGCGTCTTTCTTTGTAAATATATCATGTGTTAAACCTTTCCTGCGATTACTTTTTTTCTTTCTAACCGTGGTCTGAAAATGTAGGGGACATCCTCTCCGCCGAAGGCGAATCTTCCTTCGGTTATTTACTTCGTTTGGACCCTCAGAGCCTCCAGAGCGGGTTAATAAAGGATCATTCATCTTCTTCTGTGTGGCTACCTGGGGGTTAGCCCCACCTTCAGCCCCTAACACTGATGGGAAGTGGGGAGTCGTGGGTGTAAAGTTCCTCACCATGAGTGAGGCAGCAGTGGGCAAAAGTCACGTCCATGCTGTTTGGCTGTTTGTGGGTGTGTTTAAATGAAAAGGCTTTAATGCTGGAAAGGAGATTATGCAATCTACATCTGTGTTTACTTCTCCCTCTCTGAGACCGTTCCTAGATGTGCACTGGGTCATTACAACATGTTCCAATGTGGGTTCATGTAGCTTATAAACAGGTGCGGCTTATGTATGTAGTTTATCCTTTAAAAATGTGATGGGATGGGGTTACAAGGTGCACCTTGTAATCAGGTGCGCTCTATAGCCCGGAAAAAACGGGACTTCCAGCACTTTTTCTCACAAATCACTCACCAAACTAATAGCTCTAAAGAACGATTTCAATTTTCAATGAGCTGTGAAACAGGCTAAATGTAAATAGCAATCACAAAGGGCCAGCCTTACAAAGGGTGAATAATCCTTGGCAGGTGTATTAATTCAGCATAGGAATCTTTAAAATGGGTAAACATTAATACCAAGCATAAAAAATAAACAATGGTAAGCTTGTCTCCCATTGGATATGGAAGCGATTCTGTAGCATAATTGAAAATAAAAGTCGATATCAGAAATGCTTTTTTCATTTTCAAAATGAAGCTGCATTTTTTTGACCCGAAAGACGGGTTAGCATTAGGCTAATTTGTGCTAAAAACATTGGCCGTGGAGGTACTTAAAACTCTGTGCGGGCAATGCCGCAATGAGCATCTTGGATGTAAATATGTGGGAATTACATCAGCCTCTATTTTGTCTGGACCCCACTGGAAACACAAATTCATATGCTGGTTTAGAGTTTCTCGGATCGTAGCAGCACTTCCGCCTTCAGCGATCTGGAGCTTCGGATCGCGGGGCTTTGGGCTCCGTTATGCAAAAGCGGCTCCCGGTCCGAAGACAAAGACAGTCCGGGGGAAAGTTTTGACGAACCGGGGTACGTCCGAAAGAAGACCACGGAAGGAGGAAACGCTGCTACGCAGTCCAAAGAAGCTGTGTACAATCATCAGGAGTTCACATCCGTCAAAGCCCTCTTCTCTGCCGCTAACACAAAGCTGCACTGCTCCTAGCATGTCTGTGTCTCTTAGCAGCCGGACACACGGAGAAAGCACTGACGTCATCGCCCCGCCTCCCCTCTAGAAATGCTAAGTGGAATTGAATTATGCCACACTATTCACAGGGTGGATGTTAAAATGTAAATGGAATCCCCTCTTTGCATTTTCGTTTATATTATGACACAGAGTAAGCGGTTTTTAAGTAGAAGTATTGATTTTTCATTTTAATTTTGAGTGATTTGATGCAGTGACATTTGGAAAATGAAAAAGCATTTCTGTTCATCCCTTTTAATTGTCAAATTAAACATTTCTAAATGAATTTTGCTGTACATTTACCAGAGAACTTTTTGAAAATGAAATGTCAAATACCATTTTCTTTATCATTTTAATTAACTGACAGAATAAGCAGTATTGAAGAAGAAAATGAAAAAGCATTTTGGTGGATTGCTTTTTCATATTAATTTTGAGTCAAAAAAATGCAGCTTCATTTTGAAAATGAAAAAGGTTTTAAATTTTATTTTTAATTATGCTACAGAATCCCTTCCATAGTTGGAAAACTAAAGGTCATCAGAGCATTAATAACCACAAATGCATTTTTCCTTCCCTCCACCATTGAATTATTCAAACTTTATTCCAGACAAAAGGTCCACTGCAAGCCAATGGTCATCCTTAATTTCATTTATCTGGTCAGTTAACTTTAAATAAAAACTTAAAGAAAGGAAGCACCTCATGCTGGATTTAAACAACAAACAACTGGATGTATTTATTAATCATAAGTTAGACCAAGAAGAATTCTGATCCTTCACTAAAATTTGATGAAAGGTTGACTGATTAAAAGCGTGCTTCTCTGCTCAACCTGTCAAAGAGGCCAGAAACACATAAAAACTCTCAAGGTTGTATGCAACAGTGCATGCAGTAGTGACTACTGGTTTTGTGAAAAACAGCAGTTCTGTGCGTGTTGAGAGGTTATGAGCTTCACAGATGCTTAAGTAGCATTTGGTTGGAGGAAATGACCAGGAAAGACACTGTTGACATGCTTGAAGTGACAGACCTGGCATCAGGCCCCTTAGGCAGCACATAAACACAATATTCAATTTCATGGCAGTTGTTTTAAAAGGGGAACTATTTAAAATGGAACACAATCACTTGCAAATGCTCCACAGAGCAAAGAAACTGACTGAAATCTAGTCACTATAGGTCGTCCGTCATTCAGAGCCACCAAAATAATGAAGTCACAATATTTACTTCCAAGTAAGACTTTGTAATAATGTCAACCCCCTTTCATGATGTCATAACCCTTTTAGTGTTTCTTGCAAGTTGTGTTTAACAGCATTATATGCATGTTCCTCCAAAGAAAAAATAAACCTGGACATTAAAAAAAAATAATCAAAGGGGGAAAAAAGGGGTTGTTTTCAACTGCAAAATGCATCATCTAGCTGAAGACTATCATTTATTTTCCCAATTGATCTGACTTTCTGAATTCTTGAGGTCTGCCTTAATTCAAACCTTGGTTTTTAGATCCAAAAATCTCTTTAAAGTTCAAGCAGAGGCCTCCTTGTGGTTTAGTCGACTTGGGTGAGCAGGAAAGAATTTTAAAGCAAGAGATCGAGCATCTACCGCAAAAAACACACACACAGACACACTAATATTTTGCTATATAAATATATCCATCCATCTCTGGAGCCGGCTGAATCCCATTCAGGGTCATGGGGCTCTTTGAGCCAACACAGCTACTGTTGGGTATACCCAGAACAGGTCACCAGCCTGATGCAGGGCCAAACACTCACTAACATCCACACCAAAGGACGATTTAAAGCTAACAAGCATGTTTTTGAACAGTGTGTGTGTGGACAAAACCCATGGATACATGGGGAGAACATGTAAACTCCACACACAAAAAGGACTCAGCCAGGATTGGAACCAGGGCCTTCTCACTGGGAGCTGTGGGTGTGAACCACTATGCCACTATGCAGTGGCAGTTCCACACTAACTTACTCCCCGGGCGAGTAAGTTAGTGTATACCCTATAGAACACGTCTGGGACAAGATGAAGCAGAGACTGGATGATGGTACCCCACCTCTAAGTCACCTGGCAGAACTGCATCACGCACTTGTGGAAGGATAAAACGCATTGCCTCAGAATAGCATCATGAGGCTAGTGAAGAGCATAAGATGTCGCTGTCACGCTGTCATTGCTGCAAATAGTGGAAATACCCACTATTGAAATGGACAGTTTTTGTTATTTGGGGCATCTTTATTAATTCTTCCTTTTTAGGGTAATAAATATAAACTAATAATAATATATTACTAATATTTTGCAGGATTATATTCAGGTGTTTGATTAATCAAATAGGTGCTAATCAATGTCACACAGGGGTAGAAACCCAATCAAGAACTCAGAAACCTTTATTAAGAACTGAAACAGTAACAGCTGTGTTGGTCTGTACAAGGCTTCAAACTGGGTGAGGAGCAGCCAAAGTCTTAAGGTGAGTAAGGTGAGGTTGTGAGAGTCATGGTAAGATTTAAGAGAGCAACAAGGTAGTTGTACTGCATTAGCAAGGTCTCCCCAAACAAAGATATCAAAGCAAAAGATGGTAGACACAGTGGTCAGCCAAAGAAACTTGAGACATAAGAGAGACACATCAAGCTTATTACCCTTTGAAAAAGGAAGACAGTCAGCAGTGGCATCAGCTCAGAACTGGCAGAAACCAGAAAGACTGATCAGTAAGTACACCCATCTAATGTCTGGAAAGGTCTAGCCAAAAGTGGTCTTCATGGAACAGTTGCAGCCAAAAAGCCAAACCTCTGATGTGGAAACAAGACCAAGCGACTCAAGTATGCGCAAAAACACACAGAAACAGCAGTGCCGAAAAATTGCAGCAGCTGCTGTGATGTGTTAAATTTTGTAATATTGGCAGTACTGGAAGGCAGTATTTTTGTTGAAGGGTTTGAGACATAATTAGCCTTGAATTTAATCTGCAGCAGGACATCAACCTCAAACGTACAGCGAAAGTCATTGAAAACATCTTTCATTCATTATGCAACTAGCATTCTTTATGCAACTTTTATCAGCATAAAGACCTTAAAGCACTGAAAGTACTGGCATTGCCACCACAAAGCCCTGTCTGAGATTACATGAAGAGACAGAAGGATGTGAGAAAGACTAGATCCACAGAACACCTTTGATTAGTCCCCAAAGATGTTCCTTCAAAGACTCTTGAAGCAAGTGTAACTAAAAGTACTGATGTTGTTTTGAAGGCAAAGGGTGGTCACACCAAATATCCATTCGATTTAGATTTCTCTACTGTTTATTCACTACATGTTGTTGAGTGATAGAAATAAATGACAATTTTCTTTTTTTTAAGGCATTATTTGGCTGTAGCATCTTTTCCACACCTACCTAAAACTTTTGTACAATACTTTGCATAAATATATGTACATATATAAAAAAATAATACCTCCAACAGTGGGCCTCTCTTCAGGTTGCATGATTTTAAGGATTATTGCTCAGTTTCTCTTACCTTACAAACAGTTTCAACATCCCAGGGTAGGATGGTCTTTAGATCAATGACCTCACAGGATACTCCAAGTTTCTCTTGAGCCATGTCAGATACTTCCCTTAACACGTGAATCTACAAAAAGAAATGAAAGGGAAGAAAATCATTGCAATAAGTGTGTTTATTTGTTTGTTTTAAATTCAATGATGCAACAACAAGTAAGTGTCCTTTTTCAATTCATATACCAAGATGAGACAGTCGAATATGCTCTGCTCCCAATAGATTTTATTTAAAAAATCATTGGAAAAGTTTCCAAAAAATATAGACCTTCAACAACTCTTGCACTGTGCTTTAAGGCTGAAAATGAAAACGCATATAATTCAAATGTATACTAAACTGTAAAGCTGTCAGCTAAGGAACTTGCACTGCATAAAACATTCCTTTTCAGTAGTGAACAAACAGCACAGTGTCTGAAAATCTCAGGTCGCTCCTGCAGGTACCCATGTTAATCAAAAATTAAGACAGGATAATTAGGACAGGACAAAACCCTTTAAAGGTCAAGATTACACCAAACCAAATTATTTTGAACAGAATCCCCCCCCCCCAACACAAGCTTTAATATGAGTTATCTTATAGACCTTCTCTTGTTAATATTAGTTTCATAGCATCACTTTTCCACACTTTTAAAAGTGAAAAAAAACTACAACCTTCACCTAAAACCCAATTTTCATTGGAGTGGGTTCCCTAAACAGTTAGACCAGGGGTGGGCAAATTACGGCCCGCGGGCTGGATCCGGCCCGCCTCCATGTTTGGTCCGGCCCACTGAACAATATCAGAGACCCATGTTTTTTATTTTTATCTGGCCACACGATCAAGACGTGACATTTTATTCTGCCCTTCTGCAGTCTGTGCTCCAACCTGAAACCCTGTAAAATCTCTTTCAAATAGAACAGAAGAAAGTCTGTTCACAGTTCATCTTTACCAGTTTAGCTCGTTCTTTTAGAGCCATTATGCTGCTTTTTTTAAACAGCATACACAAAGTGTAGAAAGTGGGCAGTGAGGAGTTTCCCTGCCATAAACGTCTGTAATCAGACTCCGTGGATTTCACCGATTACGGGTTATTTTTAGAACGTAACTCTGTACTGGTGAAAAGGTAACACTCATTCAAACACCACATGAACGCAGCATTTCTCTAAGTTTTACACAAGGTAAATCAAGCCGTTGGTGCAATTAGCTCTAAATTGAGAACAAAAGTCTTAACCTAAAAACTGTAAAATGCTCTGTTTTAAAATTTTCAATCCAAATGTTTTCATCCAGATTGCATGTTATTTCTTTCTCACTACACACATCTGCGCCTGGTCCGGCCCTTCTATCCTATTTTAGAACCCTATGTGGCCCGCCAGTCAAAATAATTGCCCACCCCTGAATTAGACTGATGTATAAGTTTTTCACTTTTCTTGAATATCGGTGATTCTTATTGGTAGGTAAATAATTATAAAGTTAACATTTTTTGTCACATAACTGCCTAAATTTCTTTTACTGTGTTGTAGATCTTCCACTGGTTTGGCAATGTGACTGTAAGGAGGATGTGGGTGTAATTGTGCTAAATCTCAATCGCCTGCAATCATTTCCTGCTATTAACGTTGTTTGTATATTGTTCTGATGTGTGATTGGGCCAACTGGTAGAAGGACAGTGACAAATCACCACCTACATAAAAGGAGTCAGTCAGAAGGCTAAGAGCCTTCAAAGATTATTTCAAGTTCAGTAGACATCCCAGTTGTAGTTCCCATAAAGTCAGAATTAGTAAATAAAAAGAAAATGAGGACAAAATCCAAAAAAACATAAATGTTACACAAATAGGAACCATTTTCTATCTGTAACACATTTGTTATTTGGTTCATAGTCTTAATAGTCAACACGTGGAGAAGCGAGAGATTAGACCATCCAATGGAAAGACAACCACAAAACCAACAGCAACATACAGTAGATGCCCCCTAGCAGCCAAAGAAAAGACAAAAGTCTAAATAAAAATGTTTTTTCTACTGAAAGAGATTTTATTTCCTGGTGTTCCCTCCCCTTGAAAAACAAATTATGACTTTGATGGAGACCCTATTCCTTAAGGGCTCTAACCTCCTGTGAAGCTGTTGGTACATTACACACAGGATAAGCTTGGTAAAGAGGCCAGACGCAATCAAAGCAGGGGATGATTCCTGGGGATTTGCAGACCTTTTATTACCAAACTGTTAAATAAAATCTCTTGTGTGAAAAGAAAGGTGACAATGGAAGGTGTGCACATGTGTTAACACAATGAAAGCTCAAAAGGCAGTGATGCTGTAAAGATGTATGAGCACGTACAATGTCAGGCTACAGGCAGAGAGACCTTTCTGGGACAGAGAAGGCTTGTGATAGACTTAACTTTAATCCACTGCTAGCCTCTGTGGTATTAAACCTCATTTGACAGAGATGAGACACGGATCCTTTCTTCCTGTGGCCATGGAAAATCAGCCAGATAGACTTCAACCTGCTATCAAGGATCAGTGAATAGCCCACCTGTGTCCCCCAGGCAACCAGAGTGACATCACTTCCTTCCTGTAAGATCTCAGCCTCTGAGAGTGGGATGGTGTAGGACTCTACTGGAACCTGTTCAACTGAGGGAACACACACACACACACATTAAAAATACATTAAGTGCAAGCTCACATTCAGAATAAATGACAGTCTTTGCTGAATGTCCTTTTACCATGTACCCCTGTGGTTTTAAATCTCGACTATGCAGCTGCTTTTACATCTAATTATTAGACCGGATGACAAACTATTGAAATAACAGATCTTTAAAGTTCCCGGTAATGTGTTTTCCAGAGTTTGTCCTCTTCTTAGAGGCTGTTTACTTTCACCAGAACATGCTAATTCAAGATCTAATACACTGAACAGAAATGTAAGTGCAACACTTTTGTTTTAGCGCCCATTTGTCATGAGGTGAACTCAAAGATCTGAAACATTTTCTATAAACACAAAATAATCATTTCTCTCAAATATTGTTGATAAATCTGTGTAAATCTGTGATGGTGAGCACTTCTCCTTTGCTGAGATAATCCATCCCCCCTCACAGGTGTGCCACATCAAGATGCTGGTTAGACAGCATGATTGCGAGTGAGGGGGGATGGATTGATGCTCAGAAAAAAGTTCGGCTCCTTTCACAAAGATATGAAAGTCCAGATGTGACAGTGAGCAAAACTGGAGGCTATATGGCTGTCTATGGCTATGTCCGAATTCCCACCCTAACCCCTAACTACTAAAAAACTATATAGTGCGGGACTATATAGTGACACTTAATTTTAAAAGCAATTCGGACACCATGCTCACAACTTTTCCTTTTTTTTGTTTTTAACACCGGATTTGACGTCATCGATTTCACCAAGTTAAAATCTAATTGATATGAGCGTTTTGAGACGCTTTTTTATGAGTCCACTGTCTTCTGAAGATAAAGACATTGATGGTTTTTTTAAAAATGCATTTAAATAAAAAAAATGTTGGCAAAAATTGTTCCGACGCAATGCATTGTGGTCTATATTTGCAGGTCTATTGAGCATCGATGCACACCAGCATTTCGCAGAGACAACTGGGAAATTTCTAGGGCACTTGACTATATAGTGCGTAGGGAAGGAATTCGGACAAAACCCATGTTTGTTAGGGCAAGATGGAACCCCATCTCGTGACGCAGAAGTGGCAAAAGAAACTGAATCTTTTCCCCAAGAAAACAAGATATGTTCAAATGTAACTTACATATTCTGAAAAATGTTGTTTATTTTATGTCGTATGTTAACAAAAAATAGAGCTTTTCTTAAATGAAACCGTTTTTAAGCATCACAGCCAATAAATAACTTTTTATTATTATTTTTGAAGAATATAAATGGCAGAATGGCATATGTTCACATGTTCATGTATATGTTTGGGTTTGAAAGAAAATCTGCATCAAAAAGGGCATAAAAAAAACAAATGTAAAACAAAATCCATCTATGGAATTAATGAAAAAAAAGGACACAGGTCGACAGTATGACCAGGTCTTGATGTAGCTCAAGTGTTTCAATAAATGTATTTATAAATCCAAACTATGAACCTATGAGTCTAAACTATTAGCCTATGAAATTCTCTCACTTTTCTGGTAAAATCACATGTAAAGTCTTAGGTACCGGTAGTGTTCCTGAACAGCTGGCCAGCCTCATTGAAAAACATGGCTTCCAAAGGCATACAACCATCATTACAGTAGTATTGGAGAAGAGCTGGTTTCTGCTGCAACTCAAGAACATTTCTTTATTTCCCACTAAACTTCCTAGAGCAGGGTATTGAATTTTTCTACCACATAGCGCAATTTTACCCATCTGTAAGGTCCACAGGGAGACTTTAAATGGTTGAAAATGGAAAACATTTCTCAAAAAAATAACAGACTGGCAGCACAAAGATGCTTACACCTCCTGAAAATCATCATGCCACTCATGTGAGATGGACTGGTTTTTATGACTTGTCTAGGGATCCCTCAGGTCATTTAACACTTCCCCTCCCCTTCCTATTGGTGAAAGAAGCCAGTCAGCTGCACTGTGTAATGTCTGAAGAAGGTGAACCCTCTGAACTTTACCCCCTTAAGAGAAGAATAAGACAGTCAGATTGGAAGTTTTTGGATAGTGAAGGCTGTAAAAACAAAAACAAAGGATGGGTAGGGCAGAAATAATTTTTACAGTAGTTTAGAGATAAGGAGGTACCTAATTTACAATTTCACATGTCAAGGATTTTTCAAAATTACTGAGGCTGATCCAGAAAGTGGGTTCTCCATGAACCAATAGATCAGATGCTATGTTCAAAACTGAGTAAAGCCTGTTTATGTATTTTTACACACAAATAGCTAAGTCACTGGGTTTGAAATATTCACGAAAGCAAAGGACCAAAAATGTTAGACTCAAAAAGCCAAATGTTGCTGCTCACTGCACAGAAAGAGCAATAAAAAAATGATAAATGTTTCTGCATTTAATATTACTGACTAAATAGCAAGTTTCATCTTTAAAAAGCCCTTAGTCAGCTGGTAATCCTTTCCCAGGAAAGCATATTTCAAATTTAGAAAGTGAACTACCCAGCAAACATCTAGAAACCAACGTCTGGGAATTGAGAATTAGAAGATTAGTTTTAAAATTAATTGGACGATTATGGAGCCCCACTGACCGTCTCTAAACAATGCAGAAGAAGATGGAATGGTGTGAACCTGTGATGACCCATCATATCATGATAAGACCAGTAAAGTAATTACATATCAATTAAAATGCCTATGCCACAACATCCATGTATATGACAACCTTTGGCACACAACTTTTTTAAAATTAATTATTAGTTATTTTCATCAGTGTTTTTTCAACCTGGAAGTAAGACGACTCGATCTCTGAGGCTCCAGCTTTCACACCGTGTGGGTGCCACCCATTTCATGACGTCAACCTAGAGTCAGCCCTTAGCAGTGTGTCAGCGTTTCGCCCACAAAAACAAACAACACCCAAACTTTTGCAAAGATGGGTGAGCATATTGTGAGTAAAAGGAAAGCGGTTTAGCCGCTATAACTAAACGGAGAAGGTAGGTGTGTGTGTTAGCCTGGGGGCGGTGCTGGCAGCACAGACTCTTCCTGGAAGGGGCTGTTCTCACTGTTCTCACGTCAGCTCGTGAGAACCCGCTCGTTTTCATGGATTTGCAGGGCCCACCGAAGACATGCTTCATAGGTTAATTGTCCCTAGGTGTGAATGTGAGAGTGCATGGGTGTGTGATTGTGGACTACCCTGCGACAGACTGGCGACCTGTCCTGCCTTCGTGGCCGGGATAGACTCCGGCAGCCCCGTGACCCCGAAAGGGGATAAACGGAAGAAGATGAATGAATGAAAAGAAGGGGGGCACGCTCTTGACCTTGTCATCAGTCATGGTTTACCTACTAGTGCAGGGCTATTTGCTGTTAATAAAACACTGTTGAGCGTAATGGATTGGTATGAAGACCCCTCTTAGGACGGTTTGAGACCCTTGTTTTTAGTGTAGAAGATCATTAGAACTTCACTGCTAATTAGAAACAGTCACAGCATACAGCGTAACAAAAATGATTTGGCAGTCCCAACTCAGCAAGTCGTCCCACACTTGTAAAGATGAGTTATGTCTCTAATGTTTATCGTAAGTAAACCTCAATTGCGAGAGACAGAATATAAAAGAAGAATCCAGGAAATCACATTTTCAAATCACTTACCGTATTTTTACAGTTTAAACTGCAAGCTATCAGCTACAGAGAGGAACATGGGAGCAGCTGCAGAGAATTCAAGCTGAATGAATCTATGGTTCACAAGTAGAGGCAGCTGGAAAACGAACTCTGACAGTCACAAAGACGAAGCTGAGTTTCCGTGAAAAATAGGCGAATCGAGTACCTGATTGGTAATCCATCACTTTACAGAGAAGCTTCTCTGTAAAGACCATTCAACTGAGGGCAGTAATGCTTTCATTTTCACTTGAAACACCGTCATCTTTCCATCCAGGCGAGGATTACAGTGCCGCAGCGACTTCCAGCATTTTACAATGAAAAGCTGTTAATCTTCCGCTTATACTGCAGTGAAAAGATCGCAGATAAACACCTCCAGCCACAATTACCAACATGGACAGGGCGCCGCTGACTTTCAACATCCCGGTGAGTCACACTGGGATGGTAGGATACGCACAACGGGGCAGGAAAAGTCGGCTTTTATGGTTGTGGGAGGCAGCGCAGGGGGAATTACGCCACAGTTTGTGAATGGATTGTAGAAGCTTGGGCTAACGTGTCTGCTTGCACTGCTTTCGAAGTGCCGAAAAGCCGGCATCATTCATGAGGAGCCGCACGGCAACAAGACAGACTCTGACAATGACGAAAGAGAACCTGCTGTGTTTGATAGAAATTTAGCCCAGCTGTTCATTTCAGATCCAGAAGATGAGGACTTTGGTGGATTTTTGGATACAGATTGATGACTGAAAATATAAAAAATAAATCACAACCAACTTTTTTTTTAAACACACACTAGCATGCATGTTTTACCAGTATGTTATAATGTGCCCGCGTCTTAAACCCCGGTGCGCCTTTTGTGTGTGTCAAATACCGCGAAGTTATCCATAACAGAGACCGCGCCCTATAACCCAGTGCGCCCTATGGTGGTGAAAATACGGTATTTGTATACATTAATTGTTGTACATAATAATTGATTTTTCAAATACTAGAGGAATATAGAAGTATATATAGAGGAATATCAAAAAATAGATGATGCGATAAAATAATTGTCCTCATTTGTTATAACAGAACTAAAGGCCAAAGGGCTTACCAGCTGCTCTGTAAAGAATCTTGGGCTCAAAGAAGATGCATGGGTTCTGGTCAGTGATGCATGACAGCAGCAGCCCTTTGGCCTGCATTGGACCACGAGGTATCACAACCTGAGGATCAAATGTCATGTTAAACATGAACACATTTTTATTATATTCATTATATTCATCATACAACAAAAGCTATTTGTTCAACTGACAGAAAACAATCAAACAAAGGGTTTAAACTTAAATTGTAAAATATTGATGAGACATTTAAACTATTTCTTCTTTTTCTTTTTTGTCCGACATGTTGATGTAAAAATGTAAGATTGTTTTGCTTTAAGGTAGTGAAGGTAACACTTTATGGGAGGTGCATCAAGGTTCTGCAGCTGTACGTATGTCAGGACTGATCCTTAGGTGGAGGGGCCAGCGTTGATGTTATGCCAGATTAGTATTTATTAGTCTGACCTTTGGTGAGAAGGCAACCTGTTTGTTACAGTCACGGATGAAACGTACAATTCTCCCTCTTTTGTTCAAGGTCCTCCTGCTTTTAGCTGTGAAATCCCTGATCACAAACTGGATGGGTCAATGCAAATATTCTTCTTAACAGGAAGAAATCATACTTGTGAATTCCAAAGTTAGTTACACATCAGTACATTAGTTTAAATGTTGAAAAAAAAAGTCTTGGTTTGTTAAAAATGGACCTGTTTTAGTGAGACAAATCCATACACAGATTTTTTTCATTTAACAGACTAATGCTACAGAAAGGAACATAGGGGTTCTCTAAGAAAAACTGTCAAATTTAATTCCAACCCGCTTTCACACACTTCTTCATCTTTTCTCCAACAATGTTGTTCTGGACTGTTGAGTTCTCAAAGTTGCTTAACTATAACCATAACAAACTAAAACTTTACTTCTTGTACTTTCAAAATACATTTCTGTGTCTTAGTATTTCCTTAGATCACTACCCCAGCTTTGAACATCACACCTTTGTTTTTAATATCCCTCCAATTTTATGCAACACAGTATACCAACCACCAAAACCGAGCTCTGATTTAATTGAGTTTTCTAGTCCACAAAATTAAATGTGGTGTGCCTCAAGGCTCCTTCCTCGGCCCCTTGCTTTTTAACATTTACATGCTTCCAGTGGAGAATGTCATCAGAAGCCACAACATCAGTTTTCATAGCTATGCTGATGATACCCAGCTGTACACAGCTATGTCTCCTGATGACACAAAACCAATAGAAGCATTTTTTAACTGTATTTTAGATGTGAAATTATGAATGGCAAATAATTTTTTGTAATTGAACCAGGAAAAAACTGTAATTTTAGTCATTGGCTCTGAAGCCAAGAGATACAAAAAGTTTTTCAAGCTAAATAAATTCTGATCAAGTTATTCAGAAACAGGCATCATTTTTGACTCCAAGCTAACTTTTATTCCTCATAATTAAGCAGGTGATCCAAACTGTTTTTATCATCTTAAAAATGTGGCTAGGGTCCCCCCACTTTTCCCTCCTGCTAATATGAAAATGCTGATGCATGCTTCTATCATCAGTTGGATTTATTATTGTAACGCACTGCTTACTAGTCTTCCAAAAAAACAACATTAAGAACCTTCAGCTTCTCCAGAACTCTGTTGTACGAGTTCTCACCAAGACCAGGAGGCGGGTTGAACATCACCCCAATTTTAAGATCCCCGCAGTGGCCCTTCATATGCTTTAGGATTGATTTTAAGATAATTTTAATGGTTTTTAAATGTATTAATGACCTTGCGCTTTCTTATCTCTTAGACCTTTAGTGAAATATGAACCCTTGTAGACCCTGATAGCCTCTGGCACTGGTCTTCTAACCATTCCAACTGTAAAAACCAAAACTTATGAAGAGGCATCTTTTCAGCACTATGGCCCTTGTTTATGGAACAGTCTGCCAGAGGACCTGACAGCCGCAGTAGTTGCTTTTAAGAAAAGGCTCAAGACCCATCTTTTTAACCTGGCTTTCATTGTTATAATAATTGTATTTATTTTGTATTTTGTTAAGTCTTGCGATTTCTGCAATGGATTATTAATAACTCAATTTTAGCATTCCTTATTTTTTCTGTTTTATTTTTTCATTATTTATTGTTTTTATCACTGTATTAAGGTTTTCTGAACATTCTAATGATCATTTTCTATTTCCAGTGCTTCCTCAGTTGGGTCCTCCCCCACTGGGTCAGCTACTGTTCAGCCGATGCGGCTCTGGGAGGGAACCTGCATCACTGCTCTGCTGTGGTGAGGCGGGTCCCCGTCTGTGAAGCTGCACTTGATGTTGTCTTTAACTTTATGTGGACTGACCTTGATACCAGGGCAGTGGGCAAAAAAGGCCTCAGGGCTTTGAGAGTGGTAAAGAGAGCCATGGCCAACACAACCCCATGGAGCCCGAATGGTAAGGTTCCCACAGTCAAACAAGTTGCCTGAGCGGTAGCGATATTTGGCCGCCTCGTTGACAATCTGGAAAAAATATGGAAAAGAATTCGGGCAAAATGACAGCAGATAAATACTAATGTTTCGTAAAGGTTACTTTAACATTTGTATGAACATTTAGCCTGGGTCAATTTATCAAACTGACAAAATTAGTCCTCTGCAGTGTCACAACAAGAGAAAAGTCTTCATGGTAGAACACGTTATGTGGGACAAATGAGAAAAACTACAAGTGAAGTCTACAAAGACACTCATCATGACCTTATTTATTTTTCTTTTATATTTTTGTAACACATATAACCTTGCCATAGTATATTCTTTATATGACATGTTTAACATTGCAGTAGAACAAACACTATTACTGTAATGTAATAAAACCTTTGTAAACAAATAGAATATATCTAAATGTCAAAGCAAGTTAACCTTGTAAATATCAAAATGAAATATTAGTTTAAAAAAAAGAAAGCCTTTTGCCCTGAGGTGTCTTTCACTTATGCTTACACTCTTTTAGACAATTGTCCAAATCTCTTTCTTTGTGAAAGTCAGAGAAACTATTAATTCAGGATTTCTGTCTCTCTAAAGGTCAGTTTAAGATGCATCTGTTTAAGCATGGCCACACATGGGGACATTCAAGGCCCAACAACAGATTGATTTTACCGTGCCTCCAAAGCAAATCAAAAAGCTCAGAGAAAATAACACTAATGAAACATCTTAGGGTTCACATTGCCTTGACAGACGGAAGGGGCCGTACATTTGTCATGTGGAGGGCAAGTACCACCAGTGATGGAAGTGTCAACATGTATGCAAAGCAAAACACAAACCAACATCATGTCACAATCGTCAGTGTCACGACTGGAGAGGGCTTCTTTTGTTAGGTACAAAGTACAACATTAAACATTAAAGGTCATGTTTCCATGAAGGTGACTTAAAGCCCATAAAACCTGGTTACACATCAGTGTGTAAAATTACTGACAAATTATTGTATAGTCTTAAAAATAACACAAAGTCCAAAAGTTTCTATAAAAAAATAGCATTCACGATGAGTTCCGTATATGCAAAATAGATTCCTACCAACATAAAACTATGTTTTCTAGAAAAAGATATTCACAGAGTCACCAATACAAAGCATTTGTGTTTTGACATTAGAATTGCCGTCCATACTGACTAACACAAACCCTCATGAGGAAATTCACTTTTAATTATGAAAAAATCTGACAATATGCAGTTAGAAAACCATCAGGGAATGGCAAATACAATGCTACTAGTTTCTTTTAAACAGATGGCTTATCAATAACACGAGAATTGTCAAAGCTAGCCATGGTCCCACCAAACACCAGAACACATTGTGTGCAGATAGGAAGAGCCTTCTATGGACTTATACTAGAAGCAACTACGAAAAAATGAGAGCCCCTCTCAATTTGATGTTTTTTCCTATATTTTTAAATCAAAGGGTACACACTTTTCCAGCCAGTGCTCCTTCTGACTCAACCAAATGGTGACTTTAACTGGTGTCTTGCTGATTAAAAGTATAGTGCGTTTCCCTCCTCAACCACGATCCATTGAGATGCAAAGAGTTTGAATATTGCCACTTATATTTAAATGTTCATAAATGGACTGTATTCAAAGCAACATTTACTAGTTAAAAGCTATAAAAGAGATTGTTGAATGAAAGACTAAATGTTGTTTAAACGTTCTGTAGATGATCTACTGTAATATCACTTTCTGGCTCCTAAGACTAATGAAATACTGAAATATTGCCTCATCTTTAAACTTCATTTATTGTCACAGCTGTGTGAGTTTTTTGTTTTTTTTTCAGATGACTTGATCTGATTAGGCTTGGTGTGATGAAGAAATTCATAGAGAGGTTCTGACAAAGATTTTGTTTGAGCCTTTTTTTTTATTTATTTTTTTGCTGGAAACATCTACAAGTCAGTTATCTGATGTTCCCATCCAAAACATTAACTAAAAAATGATGTTCATCAGAATATGATACCTTTTTAAGTATTAAGCAAACTAGAAACATGCATGCTGGGAGAAATGAGTTTTGATCCAAAAAGCAGTGGACATGTTCTCATCCAAAACTCGTCCTCCGTAGAGAAGCACTTGTACCAATGCCAGTAAATGTCATTTACCTAAACTCCTTTAAAAAAATGAAGGGTTTACGACTGAGCAATGGCATATGCTTTACCTGGTCAAATGCTGGGAAGATGTAGTCTGCAAATTGGATCTCAGCGATGGCAGTGGCCCCTGCAACCGCCGCACCAATGCCAAATCCCACAATCCCCTGCTCACAAAGGGGAGTGTTGAAGACTCTGTCCTTACCTGGAAACAAAAGCAGAATAAGAGGTGACCACTTTGCAAGAAAGAAGAGACCCTTCATGGATCTTACAAACATCAATGGTTAAGGTGTGGTGAAATAATAGAATCTCAAATTAAGGTTTACTGCATTGTTGTGTTGCCTTACACGATAAGTTCACAAATTCTCCGCCACTCCAGTCAACCAATCAAGTGATTCTCACACATGCACACAATCCCCCTTAAGTAAAAACAGTAGACATCTTTTTTCCATTCTCCACCCTATAATTTTAGAAAAAACCGCAAGAGGGGAGCACTAAATTTAGGATGCAAATGTTATTTTTGCTCTCATCTTTGTGAATTTGCCACTTCAGTCTTCCTCTGCTTTGCTGGGAAGTTTAATTCTGAGGAGTCAAATTGTGCCCTCAAGTGCCCTCTCTGTTCACAAAGTTCAGTTCTGAACCACAGCGCCGCAAACCTTTGGAAGAATGAACCATTAATCAAGAGATGAAAATTTAGTGCCTGGTTGCTCAGGCTTGAAATGAAACCCAACTATGTACTTACTTGCAAAGTTATAGCAAATAAAATGGGTGCTTCTGTGTTTCAAAGGATTCAGAGGGTAGTCCAGTTGATCTCTAAAAAGATGACATTTGTGGCAAAACAAAGATGCCCTTTGTGAAAATGTGCGTGGTCTTTTTTGAGCCTCTACATTTGGCAGTCTGAAAACGGCAGCGCTTTAAGTCAAAAAAGCTAAACGCTGGAGCGAGAAGGAGATCTGGGTGAGCACGCCGTCAATGTGTGCTGTTGTTCTCAGGAAAACATTATCCAGGAGGGTCCAGCGGCAAGCCGCTGCTGAATGGAGCACCAGATCACCCAGGTGAATGCATTCATCTCGTAAAAGCCATTCATATGGTGTCCGCCCTGCATTAACCTCTGTTCTGTGTAATGGCTGCAGATGGCAGATGTGTGCATCACCCTTTTCTGTAGTGAGAGGGATAAAAACAGCTTTGTGCTCGTCACTGTACACAAGGATGAGATGGAAAATAATGATCCCTCTCCAAAGGTCAGCTCTTCTGACGTCAATGAAAGCAAAAGGAAAAGCCAGCTACTGTCGGACGGATTCGAGACTTCTCGTCATTAAAACGGCTTATAGAGTAAAGGGAAAATGAACTCCAAACAAGCTAATGACATCCAATTTTCTATCTGTGATAAACATTTATGTTGTTTTAATTGTGTTTACCTTGTCTCGCTGGTTTGTTTTTGAAGGACTGTATTTGGCTAAAATTCAAGAGAGCTATAGACTATTGGTTATTTCTGTTACCAAAGAGATTTTTGTTATTACCGAACATTAAACTTGACTTCAATTTACCGTGTAACCTTGTGCAGTGTGAGGATTTTACAAGGAAGCCTATTAATTTCTTCTTCAGCCCTTAAATGTGGAAATCATGTAAATTTTATTATAATATCATTATAATATTGGGGCTTAATTTCTGAATAATTTTTTAACAGACAGCCGTACAGCAGGCAAACCCCTGGCAATCTCCCTAGCAGGTATTGAAAATCTATATCCATCAGGAGTCGAGAGGAGAGCAAAAAAGATTATTGCTGTCAAGGAACACCCACGCACTTCCTCTTTCCCCATTCTGTCATCTAGTTGCAGACATTGCCCCCACCCCGAGAGCAGCACAGAACCGGAAACAGTTTTATTTAATTCCCAGGCTGTTAAAATTTTGAAAACCACAAAACTATCCAACCAAGTAATTAGCCATCGCAGACCGACCTGTTGTTCTTCAGCTAATTATCTAAGCATGTTTTTCTGGAACGCTTTTTATTCTGGAAATGCAGCAAACCAAAATCTCTGCGGGGACAAATAACGTTTCTTCTTCCATTTTCCATTTCAGTGGGGACACTCGAACGCTGAGCAACTGAGTCAGGTGCTTAGTTGACCTTGTTTATTGTACCTTGTTTTGTATTCAAACTCAGTGTTTCAGCTTCAGTTACACCCAACTGTGAAGCAAAAATCCTAAAACTTTTCAAAAATTATGCAATTTTGCACCCCAAACCTAGCTTACAGTTGTCAGCAGGAAATTATTATAGTTGTTTAAGGGCCGACGATTTGACAAAAACTTGTTAAAAAGACAAAAGAAAAGAGGGCAAATATATATTGTCCATCATTTTAGTGGCAATTATAAACTTAATGAAAAATGTTCTTAAAAGTTAACACAGCACAGTTGTCACAGACATAAAATATAGCCAGGAAGCTAGAAACAAATTTTAAAACCAGGCTCTTGGCATGTTATTTTTTGGTTGCAAAGTTGGGTCAATTAACGTTAAGTTCACAACTTAAGTTCAACAACATACGTTCAAGCAACCCCTTTCAATGAAAGGCCTGCGTAAAAAGCGCATTTCATTTGGCTTTCATATGTAGCTATGCAAGTGTTTATGGCCATTTTCCGACTCTACGTACAAAACCCATGGCCATTGAACATGAGTTTAAAGTTAAACCAGGTCAAACTTTGACCAACTGGGACTTGGTTAGACATATGGATAGTGTCCCTTTTAATTTGTGGAAGTGCCAACCGTTTAAAATTTGATCATGACGGAGACATTAACAATTGCAGTTTGTGCCTGGCTGGAGTTATATGACACCAAGTCTTTCATATATCAGAACAGAGCTGTGTGTGAAAGAAAAAGCCTGGAGCGACATTTCGCACCAAGCTTTATCCAAGGTGCTGGACATGCGCAGTGGCAAAGGAAAAAGAAGAAGAAGCACTCCCTGCTTGTTCA
Source organism: Oryzias latipes (assembly GCF_053564925.1). Taxonomy (NCBI): domain Eukaryota; kingdom Metazoa; phylum Chordata; class Actinopteri; order Beloniformes; family Adrianichthyidae; genus Oryzias; species Oryzias latipes. The sequence continues at coordinate 5,491,741 of NC_136252.1, read as the reverse complement.
GAGTGAACAGCATGAGATAAAGAACCCAGGTTTAGCAATTTCTTAAATGCACGTAGCTCAACAAGTCTGTTTTACTTACACACTTACTTACTTTTTTCTGTTTTTTAATGTTTGAGCAAGGCTCATGAAAGACTGAAAGTAACCCCAGAACGTATGCTCTTAAGCAAAAAATATACCTAGTAGGCAACTATTTAAAAGCAGTCTTTTGAGCACACTTAATTTACGATTGTATTTAGTTTACAACATACTTTTTATTTAATCAGAACAAGAAATTGTTCTTGAGACTCTTTTCCACAGGTTTTTTCTACATGGTTGCTTAAGAAACTTAAAGCTCTTGATTGCATCAGGTTAGGGTTGAAGAAGTTGTTGCAGCTCAAATATGATTATTACTACAATATATTTGCTGTGGGAGGCTTCTAATTATTTGTTCAGTTCAATCCAGGTGATCAACACTATTAAATCTTGGGACGAGATTTTGAAAAAGATCGAAAAAATAGAATTCACCAGAAACATTTCTTTTACAAGCCTTTTTATTTAGAAAAAAAACCCCACAGATGGTAACATTAAGACGAACATTACCAGATTTCCCCTAATGGCAGAAGACCCAACTGTGTGTATGATATTTGATTCTGGGTTGAGGTTCCCACCCACACTGAAGATATTGCCACAGAACTGTAAACTCAGTACAGACAAATTAACGTATGAGACTATGTGGAGAAAGAGTTAACCAAGCCCTCCACATTTTTCTTAATCTGTTCTCACGCCCTAAAATGTGGATCAACCATCAGTCCGACATGAACACTATAGCTCTGTTAGCGGTTGACAAAGACATGCAAGACAAACAAGAAATGTCAAAGCATGATGTCCACTCATGAATAAGATCTTGGCTTGGTGGAAATCCGCTGTGTATCACTGACTACAACAGTCATCTCCTGTGTTATAAGTAGCATCTGTAGTTCTACCATTGACAGCTTCTGCACAGTCTATTGATGTATACAGAGGTAAACAGAGACTTCCGATAGCGTCCTTGATTGTGTCAACATTTATGCTTGTATATTGTTCTTTGTATCCGCTTGTGATGGCACGGGGAAACACTGAACCGCAGTTCTCTGGCTAGACCTTCGAAAGATTTAGCTAGAAGTACATGTGATATTCAGACACTAATGTCAGCAGGCAAACAACGGCTTAACTTGTCTTTTTCTGCGAATCAAGAGTAACCAACAACAACACAACCAGGAAGTGACATGTAACAAAAACTTTGGGTATTGCAAAAATCCAAAAGATAAGGAAATTAGCCAGATCCAGTAGACACAACAAGAAATGTAACTCTACTGACAGAAAGCTTCATAGTTGTCCAATGTCCGCGCTGAGACAACAGTTTCGTTTCTTCAGAGGTGCTCTTCCAGATGCAGGTCGCACCAGGGTAGTTATTCAATCTATAGACTTCAAAACTTTTAGTATGAAAAACACTCAGTGTTGATTGCACCAAACAGTGCGTGTCCACAGTACATGTACAATATATACTTCTCTAACTTTGGTCATTTTTGACCACCACTGCATGTTTAAATCTATTTTTCCAAAAACGTCAAAAGGACTCCATGAAAATATGCTACAAAAATTAGGCTGGGTTTCCCTTGGAAAATTCATTCACAGGGTCCCTTAGACAATGACACATCAAATCCATGAATGGATTTTCACATTTTCAGGCACAAAGCTTATTTTCTGTTTGTCCTAAATGTAAAATGCATTTTCTTCTAGCAGGTTTCACCTTTGTTAAGTTTAAATCACTTATGTACAACATTCTTTGAAAGGCAAACACAATTTTTACAAAAATTTTACAAAAACATATTCAAATGGTGTAAAAACATTATTGACCTGTAAAATTGTGAATTCTATAGTGTAAAGATTACAGTATAGGTACCAAAAAAGTAGGACGTATACACATGCTACCATCCTATAGGCTACCTGTAGGTCTTGATTTAAAGTGTCTGCAAAAATGCATTATCTCTTCAGAATACTAAACTAGAGCACATGCATATTAGTCTTTTCAATTGTACATTTAATGCCATGTTTCTTAGCAACAACTCAAGTGATCCAAAAGGAGACTATGCAGGATTCATAGGAACCGTTTGTATCAATAGGTGAACTCTCACAAGACCAACAATAAATGTGCCTTAAAAAATGGAATATGGATGTACTGCAACCTTGCAGTCTGATTTTGATTACATTAGATTATTTTTTTAAACATTTTTTGGTTGGATATCGTACTTTTGGATTGAGTAACTAGATTTTTGGATCACCAAACAGCTATTAGCTTCTTCGTTTGACAACAGGAGATGCTCTGATTCGACCACTTTTTATGTGGAGAAAACTACTTCTTTGCCAGTTCTAATAACAGCCCTTGTGTCTGCACTTAAATGAACTTATTTGCTTAGTATACTAAAAAAAAACACAACATAAAAACATAATAGGCACAAGTTCTGCAGATCACCTAAGTAGAGGCTCAGGCGGTTGAGCAGGTCGTCCAAAGATCAAAGGTGACCAATGGTCAACCAATGATGGTCCGTGATTTGATCCTCGCTCCCCCCAGTCAACTGTCGTTGTGTCCTTAGGCAAGACATTTCCCCCTCCCTGCCTCCAGTGTGGCTCCACTGGTGTGTGAATGTGTATGAATGTCCCGGTGATGGTCAGAGGGGCCATGGGCACGAACTGGCAGCCACGCCTCTGTCAGTCTGCCCCAGGGCAGCTGAGACTACAACAGTATTTACCATCACCAAGTATGAATGAATGATGGACACATTGTTAGCGCTTTGAGCGTCTGGAAAAGCGCAGATAAATCCAATCCATCATTATTTCTACACATTGTCAGTTTTGAGCTTTTTGGTCATCTCTAAATAGGATCACAGTTATAGGAAAATAGCAGTATTTGCTGGAGAATAAAGAGAATGTCTGTGTGTAAGCTACGTTTTCTGAACATTGTGTGAAAAAAGTGGAATGAGATCACCTGTCAGTCTCTTAAAACGTTGTGAGCAAACCAAATGTGCAGCCAATGAGGGGAGAGCGCTCTTGACAGCAAGCACTTTTGGATTGTCAGCGCATGCTGTTGAAGATATGAAGGCTGGTGTGTACTGCTTGTTATCTGCATTAAAGGCCTGGCATGTTTCACAGCTATCAGTGTCGTGTTCCTATCTTGTTGACATATGCTGTGTACATGTCAACAACATTTATCAGTATGTTTCTGACAACGAACAATGGATATGAAAGTTTAGATAAAAAGTTAAAACAATGTCAGACCACAGCAGGTACAAGCAAAACATTTAAAAAATCAGTCAGGATGCTCATATCAACTACATGTGTTGTCTTGTAGCTACAACACACACCGGGCATAAGCAAACGGATCCTTGTGGTCCTCTGGGTGAACAGTGAGCTGAAATAGGATGAGCGCTTGCAGGTAAAAAGATTTGCAATGTTATGCTGACATCTAGTGTCCAAATGGTGTCATAAGAGACACTGATTTTTTTTTTTAAAACCTACTTCTTGCAGCATTTTTCTCATGATGGAGGATATACATTAAAAGAATTTAAGATTAAAACTGCAATTCTGAGCATTTCTTTATTTGAATGATGTTGGATCAGGAGCTGATAAAAAGCTGTGGTAATCCGCCAGCAAAAAGCTCAGGTTTTTTGAAACAGCGATGAGCGGGTCAAAGTCTCTCTTCTCTGCTCCATTTTTATGCATCCATTTACAGAAAAATACATCCATTAATGCAGGCTGGGCAAAATGCGGCCCACGGGCTGGTTCCGGCCCACCTCCATGTTTGGTCCGGCCCACTGAACAATATCAGAGACCCATGTTATTTATTTTTATCTGGCCACACGATCAAGTAGTGACATTTTATTCTGCCCTTCTGCAGTCTGTGCTCCAACCTGAAAACCTCTAAAAACAGAACAGAAGACAGTCTTCCCTTTCTACGTTGCAGTTCATCTTTCCCGGTTTAGCTCGTTCTTTTAGAGCGATTATGCTGCTTTTTTTTAAACGGCACACCCTGTTCTGTGTCCTGATTGGCTGGAGACCCTGTCAATCAATCTACTCCGTGCCGTGTCTCCTGTAAAGTAACGTGGAGCTCCTCAGATCAGAAATCTGTAATCGATCAGATCTTTGTTTTCATTCTAAGATCCTGGACCTCATTTCTATGAAGGTTTGAGAATTTAAACAAGAGATGAGTGTGAAAATGTTCATGTCTGTCGGAGAAAAGTGTAGAAAGTGGGCAGTGAGGAGTTTTACTGCCATAAACGTCTGTAATCAGACGCTGTGGATTTCACAGATCACGGTTATTGGCGTATACTTGTATAGCGCCTTTAGCGCCTTTCTTCCTACAAAGAACGTAACTCCTGCAATAAACGGTGGAACTCTGTACTGCTGAAAAGGTAACACAGAAAAGTGCTTAGCTGCAGCCAAAGACGTAGAAATGTGTTTTTTTTTCATTATTACTGGATGAGAAACAGACGTGCAGGACACAGCTGCTCAGTTTGAACGGGAAAATGACGGGAGAGGATCCACTATTTATTGTTTTTTATCAATGTATCAGAAAAATTTTTGCTGACTTTTTGTCTTTGAAAATCAGTTATTTGGTCATTTTTTTATTTCATAAATAGTTTTATTTATTTTATTAAAAGGATCATGAATTAATAAAACCTTATCATAAGGCTTTACAATAAAAGAAAGATCAAAGAAGTTTAAAGAAAAAGAGTTATTGTGGCCTCACAAGAAAAGGTTTGGCGACCTGCTCCATCATCCATGTGGTGTTTGAAGATTTGTTGTTTTTCCTTCTTCCTATTGTTCAAACTCCACATGAACGCAGCATTTTCCTAAGTTTTACATGAGGTAAATCAAGCCGTTGGTGCAATTGGCTCTAAATTGAGAACAAAAGTTTTTCCCTAAAAACTCTAAAATGCTCTGTTTTAAAATAGAACTCTCTATCCAAATGTTTTCATCCAGATTCCATGGTATTTCTTTCTCATCCACACATCTGCTCCTGGTCCGGCCCTTCTATCCAATTTTAGAACCCCATGTGGCCCGTGAGTCAAAATAATTGCCCCCCCCCGCATTAATATCTTCATTTTCCTCGTCAGAACTGCCATCTGGCTCAAAACCGTACGCGACGCTTTTTTAGGGGTTGTTTTTTGTAAATGTTAGCTTGGGGTTGTGAGGGGCTGTAAGCTAGCTGAAAAGAGTGCAAACGAAGGAATGATGGGATATCAGTGTCGGGCTACTTCTGCGCCAACAGTTCCGCCCACAACTCAGAGGCAAATTTCTGATGAACTACGGCTGCTCTTCAGAAAATAGGTTTGAAAAAATGACACAGACTTTTGGCTAAAAGCGGCATAATCCTAATTAAAAGAACACTTACAATAGATACAAATATACGGTAGCTGTACATTTAGTCAGGCAGACGGCATCTTTACCGTATTTGTCTCTCAGGCCAACAGTGCATCGGAAGACTCCGCCAAAGGCAACATCTTCACCAAAGATAACTGCAAAACAAACACACAAACCCAAGTCAGCCACTCTGAGAGTTATTGAAGACACAAAAGGAGGGAAAAGTCATAAGAATAGGCAACTTGTGCTTCCTCGACATAGGCAAACACCTCTCAGCTTCAAATAGAAACAAATTAAACACTAATTTCGGCATTTTTATGCTTTAAAATTCCCTATTCCATTTCAGTTATTGGTTACAGCATTTCAGCAAAACATCTTTATCTTTATCTCCTCAGAAAACATATTGGATGAATGTCTGTAAGGATTTCAGGTCCTTTTGATGAGATATTTGGATGTTTAGCAAAATTTAGGCTTCTTTTTCTTTTTCTGATCCTATTTTTAAGATTTTTATGGATATTTCAAAATCCTTATAACACCTTTTCCTACCATTAACCCTAAAACACTTTGGCTATAAAAGGTTCCACCATCACTTTGGCCTGGTCATTTTTACCTGATATAAACAAAAAGTCCTCGTCATAAATAGTAGTTTAAAACATGATAGATTCGAGTGGTTTTCTATTATTTTTAACTGTGGTATGTGTAACAAGATGAAAAAGAAAAACATAGGCAGTTCCTAAAGACATGCTCAAAAATTACTGCAAAATTAGGAATTTGTGGGGGGAAAATTCCTAAAAAATGACAAAAATCATACAAGAATGGGACAACTGCGATAAAAACTGAAGAAAAGCTTCTGACAGGTGTTTTAATGCTTCAAGTATTTACAAAATATCAGACAACAGTAATGATTTTCAATCCAGAATGATAGACATTATTGTTCTGTTTTAATTCTTCAGGATATTCAATGTCTTACATAATACCATGTGTGCATCGCTTTTATCTGCAATAAGTCAGACTTTATTCACAAAAACTCAGCACTGTTTAGTTGTAAAACAGAAAACACAAACAATAAACTCCCTTTTCCTGTTTATTATGTCAAAGCATACTACATATTGGGTACACAGGCTCCTGACTACTGTTACTGTAGTGCTCCAACAATCCATCAAGCACTGCGGCTTTGTAGTTTATCAAAATCCTACTAAAGCATTTTGATAGATTTTTGAGAGCTGTGTACCACAGAAAATCCTTGAAGTACAACCAGGATTCATACATAAGACACATCGGATTATAAAGCGAACGGTCAATTTTGGAAAATATTAATTGTGAACTAAGGTCCAAAAAATTTATGGTAAATTATTTTATCTCTGAGTTAATTTATGTGAATTTAATAAATGCCCATTTTTGTAAATTCCAACTAAACTGAGTGGCTTTAGCTTGATAAACTGTACTGAACTGATGGCATCCATATACAGCAGAACCCTGACTCCTTTACCTTGTAATAGTCCATTTGCTGTCTCTTCGCCTTACCTGCAGTGGGATCACTGGAGAGGGTGTTGTCCAAGGCACTTGTAATCGACTGGAACAAGTTCATCTTCTGAGTTTCACCTAGCAATGCAAACAAGAGTCAACTCAAAGAAGTGTCAAAATGAATCTTGGAACAGATGATGATCGCCAACGTCATAGAACTCAATATAGAACTAGAAGGAGCTGCATTTCCAGAAAAAAAAGCAGGGTTGAATGCTATGTTGATGAATGAAAATGAAACTTAAAGGGTAATAATTGGCAAAAAAAAAAAAAGTGAAAACAGCACAATAACAAAAACGATATTTTTGTGAAATATATTGGGTCATTGCTTTAAAGCATTTAACCCATTATTTTCCTGTTTCTCATTATTTGTTTATAATCTTCCACCATTTTTCTTTGCGCTTCACTCTTACAATATTTCTGCTATTTAAACCATTCTACTATTAAAATGTTCAGCTCTTTCAGCTTTTTCCAGTTTTGACCTTTGGTCCTTCAAATCCTTGTCTTTTCAAGATATTTCAGGATTTCTGCCTCCATTTAAATCAATGGGGAATCCTTGGTGCAGAAGCTCGTTGGTTCGGTACCCGGCGCTGGCATTTTTCACAAAAATATATTTCTTGTTATTGTGCTGCTTTCACTTTATTCATGGTCAACTTTGATCATTTCTTTATTTAATTATCCCCCCCATTATTACCCTTTAAGTTTCATTTTCATTCAGCAATATAGCATTCAACCCTGCTTTTTCTTCTGGAAATGCAGCTCCTTCTAGTTTCTTATATAATGCTCACAGTAAACTTCTATATGTGAGTCGTGTGACCAGGAAAACAAAACAAAGAGTTTGAATCAGAAGAACAAAACACTGATGTTCTGATCAGAAAAACACAAAAGTTTGCAGAGTACAAACTGTCGATGAAGAGGAATATGGGAGGAAGAGAGGAAGGACTTGAATCATTCCTTAGGAGGGAATTCAGCCAATCACAATTCAGAAACTGTACAGAGTCCTTAGGAAGTGCTGGGTTCTGGATATTTTTGATTTAATAATGACAGGAACCTGTCAGAAATTTGAATATTTGGCCCACGGGCCGGACTTTGGACATGCCTATAGTAAGTGATTGATGAAAACAACTCATTTAAACAGTTTAATAGGAGTTTGTCCTTTTTGTTTAAAGTCATTAGACTTGTTTCTATGCAGAGGATGTGTTGTAATTTTTCTGTTATTAATTAAAAGGTATTTTTGTAAATATAAACTAAACCTTCACTTGTTGCTCTGAGCCTGTGCTTGGCTGATTTGTTAGTGATTAATAATATTAAATCATGTCCATACATTGCACGTTAATTTATATATTTAATTAAATGTATCATACAATGATATTTAAATCCTCAAAATTAGAGATTTTGTTTCGACAATAAAAGTCGAAAGACTGTGTCTTGGGTTTAAGCAGAATGATCAAGAATATTGATAAAACTTTAGGTTTTTCTCGTCAGAAATAGTTGCATTTCCACTTTATCATTGATAATATAATTTAATCGCTTCTTTGCAGTTTTTGTGAAGTCTGTAAAAAGACGTTTCATCATTGTAAACTCTGTTGCCGTTGTTAGGTGATGCTAGCTGACGGCGCTAGCCGGCGGTTGGTTGGTAAGGGGAGGAGCCACTCACTCACCATACTGCGTCGGGACGGGGTCAGGCTGGTAGGTAAAGTGGGCTGCATGTCTCCGTTGTGTTTTAGAACGAGAGCTGCAGCTCGGAGAAAGTTTGAGCAAAGCTGCTCCTAAGGAGCCACTAGTCCCGGTACCGACGGAGAGTCTCGAGTTTGCACCTCGGATGAAGAATCGTACGGCAGCCGCCATCACTGTTGATGTCAGTGACCAGGAAGGACAAGCGAGAGAAGTGACAAAGATCCTGTGTTGTTGGAAAGATGGCACCACTCGGTACAGAAAACATGGAACACTCTAATTTGAAAAATATGGACAAAATAGATAGCACACTTTGTTTAATGACACATTGTCCTAACTGTGGTTATTACGATTAGAGTTTTAAAAATGCAACAACATTGTAATAATAATATAGTAGCTATATCCTAAATAAATGTTATACACAGTGCAGCAAAAAAGAAAAAAAAAATAACCCAAAAAGCAATGGCCAATGCGAGATTTTAAAATGGTCTAAATTTCTTGGTCAACACGTTTTTTAAAGCAGACTAACTAGAGGTAAAATAATTACATTAATAAATGTTTTATTGTAATGTGTGGGAGCAGAGTGAGCGCTCTTTCTTAAATTGAAGCGCACCGTGTTGAAGCGACGATGCCTGTGATTGGTTAAAAGAGAGGGCGGTGTAAGCGGTGGATGGAAGTCTGTTTATTTTCATAAACAAAATGCACTTGAAGAAATACGGTGTCCTTTCAGTGTTACACTGTATTTTTAAAACTAACGAAGAACTTTGCAGTACAGGAAAAGCTCGTTAGAATCCAATAACATGAGTCTCATTTTCCAAATGATTTCTTTATTTTCTGCCCGAAAAGACTCACTTCTCTAAAGGAAAAAACGAACGAACAAACAAATAAAGATTGGACCATAGACTTGTTTTTACCGTCTATGGATAAAACTGATGCCACTCAAATGACAAAAAATGTACTGAATTTCAGCCAGAATAAAATTAAAATAAAAGATAAAATTGATCCAAAAACACTTGGGAAAAAATTTGCTTTGGAAGGTTTTTCCCCCACTATTTTAGTTACAGTGCTTCAATATTTTTCTGTTATTGTATTTCATAATTTTTCTCATGATGAACATATTTAAAGAAAATTAAAATGCATTTGAGTATTTCTTTATTCAAATAGAAAAAAAATGCGGTTTGAAAAAGCTTGTAGCTGTGACAATAAAGCTCCAAACAGCAAGCTTCCTGCTCCGCTCCATTCTGATGCATCCCCTTGTAGATCCACGGACGTCTTTGTTTTCCTCTGGAATCTGGATCAAAGCTGTATTGCTGAATACCTCCAATACTACTCACCGTTTTTGTTGCACCCATAGTCTTGTGTTGGGGGTGTGAGGGGCTGTAAGCCTTCAGGAGAGTGTAAACATGATGTCAAATGGGGGGGGCTTACTCCATGCCAACAGTCAGGCCAATTCAGAGGTGAATTTCTGGTGAACTCCTGCCGCTCTGCAGAAACTACTTTCCAGAGAATGATAGTTTTTTTTTTACATTTTTATTATTTTGGCTAAAAAGACCATAATCATAACTAAAAGATCACCGGGAACGCTTTAAAAATAGATCTAAAGATGAACGAAGTGGGACTTTAATGAAATACAATCATTTCCCCTTTCTGTGTTAAAGCCGTTTCTTTTTGGATGTTTTGCAGCATGGAATGACTTGGAATGCTGGCTTAGTTAACAGCCTGTTTTTGTGTGTGGGGCCAATGTAATTGTAATTTTTTTTAGTATAGTTTTGGGCTTGGACTGCACATCCTGATACAAAAAAACTCAAAGGTATCCCTTCTTTTCTATTTTGTGTGTTTTTAAACTGCCAGTTAGACTGGTTGCAACAGTTCCAAAACTTAGAATATGACTTTTACTGTGTTGTTTTGGGTACCAGTTTTACCGGGCCTTATTTTGAAAAAAACAAAACAAAAACATGTTAATTCTACATTGAAATAAGAGATTATACTGCTGTTTCTAACATGCACATCCTTTTATTTTCATGATAATGCATTTCATGGAATATGACTGAATTATGCTGTGAATGAGTTCAAATGTAATGTCAAATTTACATCAACATTTTTTCAGGTATTTATGAAAAAGTTACCCCCCCCCCCCCAAATTTTACTTTTGGCCTTGTATTATCCTTAGATATTACAAACACATTTCACCCTATGGGCAAATCTGACCCCAGGGATATTTGCCTGTAGAAAATGATTTACATAAAATTGTTAACCACGTTTTTGTGTTAGGTACATTGTTCACTTGTTAAATACATAAATAGCTCCCTAATAATGAAACCTATCAGGGAGTTGACCTGTTCTCTAGCGCCACCATCAGGCCAGACTTTTAGTTTTAGAGTTAGTTGATCTTGGAAATCTTTCACCCAAAGCTTTTCTATTTTGGGGCACACATTCATGACTCTCACAGAATAAAGCATATTGACTGATGTCGGTGACCTCCCTTTCCTCTTAAAAGCATTTATTTACTTATTTCTATCTCCTTTTTGTGACATTTTTGTGGTCAGTCACTATAAAGTCTCACTCACCCCTCCTCTTTTATTATCCAGGCTTGGGACCGGCAGTGGCAGGATTCGAGTTTTTATGTTTTTTTTTAATGTTTTTGAGAATATTGAGTTTATAACATTTTGAAAAAATTAAGGGAAAAAGAACAGGTGATGTGCAGAATCCTTTGCTTCGATCATGTCAAAATCCTAACCATGGAACGAGGAGCACAAAGGGTCAGCAACCATTGGTAATGGTATGAATGAAACTCTGTAGGATACACAGTTTGTTTATTTCTCCATGTTGTGTTTTGCTTAAAATTTTTAACATCTAAAGTAAAATAAAAAAGTAAACATCACTCAGAAGGACAACTTCAGAAAAATGTTAATATACAAACATGAACATGTTGGTTCTTTCAGCAGAACACCTAGTGGTCACTAGGAGGTCAGAAAAGAAGAAGAAGAAACGTCCACGTCACACTTTCCAGAATCTTTAAGTGGATGACTTTGCACATTCTGCAACATCCAGCCTCCTGCCACTGCTGCACATTTTTGCCAAATTCTGTTTAAGAGAGAAGAAAAGTTAAGGATTTCAAGAGGACCATCTGTGAGATTACGTTTCATCCAAACAGATCTCACATTTGCAGCTCGGATGATGCTGTTTGGAGACTGCAGAGCGGCCAGGTCCGTCAGGATCCTCTGAAGGTCCCCATTAGATGGATGCTCTGCTGAAATGCAGGTCAGGTTTAAACTTACATTGGCAGATTGGTTTTTCTGGTAATATTTCCTTCTCAGAATCAGATGTACCTGGTTCAGGTGAGGCCTGAGGCTTCAGCTGGAGATAGGGATGATCCAGCAGCTCTACAATCGAGATCCTCTCTCTAGGGTTTCTTACTAAGCACCTCTGGAAAAAACAAAAGAAACACAACATTTGACCTAAATATCAAGTCATTCTAGAGAGCAAAATGTCTTACTCTAGCTGTTTAGGTACCAGTCTCACTTCACATTTACCTTTAGAACATCCAGCAAGTCCCTCTCTGAAATATCAGGAAACTCAATCTTGTGGGAGGGGTCAATGATGGCGTGCAGCTTGGCCATCTGGTTTGTGATGCTTTGAAATGGAGTCTTCCCGTAAGTCATGCAATAAAGGATGCAGCCGAGCGACCACACGTCTCCTTTGGGGCTTATCTGTATGACAATTAAGAGTCAGTATTCCCAGTTGCTCGGTTTACTGTCATCAAACCTGTTAGATCAGCTTCAAAGATGGCAAGAACCTTTGAGCGAGCTTTGCCAGACTGGGAGGAAGTATCTTTGATGGCTTCAGGGGGCATGTAGTTCAGGGTTCCCACCTGTGGACGGGAAACAATTAGGTAATGGAGATGGGGGGCAACTTCTTCAAGAGATTTTTACCATCTGTTGACCTAGATAAAGTATTGATAAACAAGGTGACTGATGATAGTGTACATCATATTCTAAATTGGTGGCTCAGGAGGTTGAGCTGGTCGTCCAATGATCGAAGGGTCGGCGGTTCGATCTCCGCTCCCCCCAGTCAAAACTGTCGTCGTGTCCTTGGGCAAGACACTTCCCCCTCCCTGCCTCCAGGGTGGCTTCACTGGTGTGTAAATGCGTATGAATGTCCGGGTGATGGTCAGAGGGGGCGTAGGCGTGAACTGGCAGCCACGCCTCTGTCATCACCAAGTATACATGGAGTGAATGACTAATGGATACATTGTATGTACAGCTGTGACGGTGTGGGATTTTTGATCACCGCGGTGATGAACCAGCAGGGGATGCGGTTAACCCCCGCGACACCGCGGCCCTGTGGAGTATGTTCTGCTAGACTTCACAATCTCCCTTTGATGAGATGAAGTTTCTCCTCTCAAACACTCCAATTTCTTGACCTACACCTTAGGTGAATGAGACAGATGGAGAAGGAGGTGGCTTTCCCACAATTCTTGGTTTCAGTGCCTATACTCGAAATATTTCTGTTCTGAATTGAAATCCAGCAAATGAAGGGCCCATACCAGGGGTCGGCACCTTTACCCCTCAAAGAGCCAATAGGATCAGTTTCACACAGAAATGAAACTCCAAGGAGCCGCAACACTAGGGGTGTTAGAAAACAATCGTTTCGCCGACATCTCGATAGTTCATTTGGTGATACTTGTATTGATTCAAAATGCTGTCAGGATATTTATTTAAGTATTTATTTTAATAATTTATAAGCATGACGTTTCCTTTGATCTTTTGTCCATTTTCCACAACCTTGAATAGACTTTTCTGTCTGTCAAACACCCAGAGTTAAGATGAATGAGATGATGGAGACAAATTCACTTTGATACAGACTCCTTTCCATATATTTATTTTTTTAAATCCAGTAAACCCAATAAAGTATATTAATTTTATGGATGAAAACAATTTTTTAATTAGGAAGCATCTGTTAGTTTGTTGCGGGTCTGGAATCATAAGCGGTGAGTCTAAGCCCCGCCCCCGGTTCTCTACCTCTCTCAAAAAAAAGGCTGTTTTGGGGTGGGCGCTCATGTGCCCCCTACGAGACTACCACTGACTGTCTTTTAGAAGAACTTTCCATCCCATAACAGACTCTGGTCGGCGTTCACACGCCCCCTCCGCGCGTTCACACTGCTCCCTTCCTCCTGCCCGACGGTGTTAAAGGCAATCTTAGAAAACCATAGAGCCACAGCACAAGGAGGAAAGAGCCGCAGGTTGCCGACCCCTGTCCCATTCTATTCTAAAGCGTATGGTAAATGGCGTACACTTATATAGCGCTTTTTCTACCTTCTTCGAAGGCCCAAAGCGCTTTACAGTCACAGTTCCATTCACACAGGGAGGAAACTCATGGCTAACGTTACTTCCGCCTCAGCGCAAAGTTAATACTGTGGCGACCTGTGGGTTAGCCCCGCCCATAGCCACTAAGACTCATGGGAAGTGTGAAATCTTGATCACCACTGAGAGAGCAATGAAGAGAAGTGAGGTTCATGTTGTTACACTGTTTGATTGTTCGTAATAAATGGGTTTTAATGCCAGACAGGAGAGTGAGCAATCAGCTTGTCTGTCTACTCTCAGAGGCTGTTTGAGGGCGTGTGGCGTATGGGGCAAGGACAGTCAGCGCGGGGCCTGCACAATATATAGCAAATTTATCGTTATCGTGACATCAAGCTGTGCAATATGCATACCGCAAAAGACGGCGAAATCCCAATAAATGGATACCTCAAATGTGCTAAAACAAACTCATGGCAGCTTGAATAAATGAAATAAATCCCTTTATGCATTTAACCAATCGGAAGGACCCGTTCACGTTGTTGACCAATCAGATTAGCCCTTTTATGTTTGATGTTTGCATCCTACGTCGACAAGGGTCATTTGGAGTATAACTTTTAAATTGTTGCAATGAAATGGAAATGATGGTTTGCAATTTGTTTATATACCGCAAATTATATCGTTATCGCAATATTAATCACCAATTTCGCATATTACGAGTTTTCCTCATATCATGCAGCCCTGGAACGCAGCTAGTTAATTAGCTGCTCAGCTCTCCTTTCCCCGCTACGAGATACAAAGCAGCTGGGTCTTACAATGTACAGTACAGACCAAAAGTAGTTTGGACACACCTTCAACACACACCAATAAAAAGTATGAAACAACTGAAAATATGTCATATTGTTGGTTCTTCAAAGTAGCCACCTTTTGCTTTGATTACTGCTTTGCACACTCTTGACATTCTCTGGATGAGCTTCTAGAGGTAGTCACCTGAAATGTTTTTCACTTACAGGTGTGCCCAGTCAGGTTTAATAGGTGTTATTTCTTGCCTTATAAATGGGGTTGGGACCATCAGTTGTGTTGTGCAGAAGTCAGGTGGATACACAGCTGATAGTCCTACTGAATAGACTGTTAGAATTTGGATTATGGCAAAAAAAAGCAGCCAAGTACAGAAATGAGTGGCCATCATTACTTTAAGACATGAAGGTCAGTCAGTCCCAAAAATTGGGAAAACTTTGAAAGTGTCACCAAGTCACAAACACCATCAAGCGCTACAAAGAAACTGGTTCACATGTGGACCTCCCCAGGAAAGGAAGACCAAGAGTCACCTCTGCTGCAGAGGATAAGTTCATCCGAGTCAGCAGCCTCAGAAATGGCAGGTTAACAGCAGCTCAGATTAGAGAGCAGGTCAATGGCACACAGAGTTCTAGCAGCAGACACATCTCTACAACAACTGTTACAAGGAGACTGTGTGAATCAGGCCTGCATGGTAGAATATCTGCTAGGAAACCACTACTAAAGAAAGGCAACAAGCAGAAGAGACTTGTTTGGGCTAAAGAACACAAGGAATGGACATGAGACCAGTGGAAATCTGGGCTTTGGTCTGATGAGTCCAAATTAGAGATTTTTGGTTCCAACCACCGTGTCTTTGAGCGACACAGAAAAGGTGAACGGATGGACTCTACATGCCTGGTTCCCCCCGTGAAGCATGGAGGAGGAGGTGTGATGGTGTGGGGGTGCTTTGCTGGTGACACTGTTGGGGATTTATTCCAAATTGAAGGCATACTCAACCAGCATGGCTACCACACCATCTTACAGCGGAATACTATTCCATCTGTTTCTATGCCTTCAGTGTGAATCTACAATGAAAATAAAGAAAACTCTTTGAATAAGAAGGTGTGTCCAAACTTTTGGTCTGTACTGCATTTGCGGGGGAAAAAATAAAAAAAACGCACCAAAAACGGTACAGAAGTGAACCGTAACGAAACGGTTCGGTTCAACTACGTGTATTGTTACACCCCTACTGTATAGTGCGTTCGCCATTTTTTAGTCCTGCCCAAAGCTACAATACCAAAATCGAGTCCGCTAGAAATTTCCCAGAAGTCTGTGCAAAATACCAGTGTGCATCGATGCTCACTAGATCTGCGAATATAGACCACAAGTCATTGCGTCTGAACTTTCTTTCCCCAAAAAAAAGTTCCAATAAAGACAAAGATCTTTTTATACCGTTACCTACGATTAAGGCAGTTGTTGGATGAAGAAGTGGTCAAGACCACTGGATACTTTAATGTTTTGACCGAACACAAGTGAGTTTACCAAAGTCCCATTTGGATGGCCTTTACAGGTGCGACTCACCTGTGAATCCTTCATGATGCTGGTCACATCAGGCTGGATTCTGTTTGCGATACCAAAGTCGATCAACTTCAGTGATGCGTTCACGATGACGAAGTTTGCTGGCTTCAGATCACTGTGGATGATCCCTGGAAAAACAAATAGAGTGGTTCCAAAGATGGAGAGTTAAAGAAATGGGAAATGTTGGACAGGCAGGGGAAGGATCAAAGATGAACAACCGTGTTTGTGGATGGTATGGACGGCCTCCAGCATGTTTTTCCAGTAAAACTTTCTCTCGAGTGGGTTCACAACAGATTTGCGGTTTCGCAGCCAGGTGTTCAGATCCAAGTTCCCACACTCCATCAGCATATAGATGTAGCTGTTGGTTATTTCACTGCAAACACATTAGAAGGCATCAGAGCCTGATGAAGATCGTTTTACCTCACATCGAGTGGCTGTGCAGACTGTACTCACTAATCATAGAGCTTGATGATTTGATCGCTGTACTGCTGCAGGTGGTTCAGATGTTCAATTTCATTTTTGTAACTTTCTACGGTCTGAGCATCAGCTTCCTCCAGGTCCACATACTTCACAGCAAACAGCTGCTTTTTGTGATCAAGAACCTGGAAGACCTAGAAGAGGAGCCGACTGCATTAGCAGCTATCAAAGTGTCAGGGAGCCTGTGGCGTTGATGATCGGTAGGCTTTCTTATACCTTGCTTGATCCTCCACGCCCGATAATCTTGAGAACGAAGAACTGCTTGCCCTTAATGGTGATGGATTCATTTGATAAAGAACTCAATGAGGCCTAAAATTAGATTTAAACAGGATGAAGTCACTGAAATTGGAAAAGCATGGTAACTTAAAGTTTCAAACAAATTCTAATAGCCCTTTAATCCCACTCCATTCATTTCACTTTAAGGCTTAATTTTAATAATAATAATTAATAATTGATACTTTATTCATCCCACAATGGGGACATTTTTCTCTGCGTTTTGGCCCATCTCCTGGGGGGAGCGGTGAGCTGCAGACTGGCCATGCTCGGGGGGGGGCAGCAGCTGGCTGAGGAGAGCAGGGATCGACGTCCTGCTCTACCGCCTGTGCTAAACTACCGCCCTGTACTTATGCACAAAATACCAATATTGAATATTGAATGTTAGCGAGACAAGGTGTGTTTTGGTAAGTAATACACACATTTTTGCCACAAAGATTCCAAAAGGAGGAAAATATATGAAATCAGGTCTTTATTTTTTGTAAAACATTTTTAACTTGTCCTGTCCAACAGCTGGGTAAACAGATGAGAGCTGAAGGCCTCTTGTGTTTTATCAACAGGGGTTATGAATCTTCTGACAAACCAGAGGTATGTCTGAATAAACCGCTTTTGTCATAGGGGCCAAACTTTATTCATTTTAATCATATTTGAAAATCTTTTGTGTTGGATCGGACGGATCAAATCAGGTCTTTAAAAAATGTTACCAAGAACTACATTTGTACAAAATCTTATCTTACAAACTGAAGTAAATGATTGTTTTCATTTCTCCCTCTCTTTTCTTTTTACACAAATCAAAGACACAGAGTGCCAGTACCTGTGGAGTCTGGAAAGAGGCTGCTGGGTTCAGAGGCGTGTGGGACTGCTGAAGCGCCCTGGTTCTGTGAGCTGCCACTGCAGAGGACCACACTTCTGGACCTCCTTTCACAACAGGAGTGACAAAGCTGAAGGACAGAGGATTTTTCAGACAACTATTAGACTTCATACAGCATCTTCATGAAAAAGATGA
Organism: Oryzias latipes; assembly: GCF_053564925.1. NCBI lineage: Eukaryota > Metazoa > Chordata > Actinopteri > Beloniformes > Adrianichthyidae > Oryzias > Oryzias latipes. The sequence goes on along the minus strand of NC_136252.1, from coordinate 5,473,762 downwards.
TTTATCATGAACAGGGGAAAACAAGGCAAATCAGTCAATATCAGAGATCCATCCATTTTCTGAACCCACTGAAATCTTTTTAGGGTCATGGGGTTACTACTGATGAAGGTGGGATTCACCCTGAACGGGTTTCAGAGTAAATTTACGATCACCAATCAACCTAGGAAGCCTGTTTTTGGACTGTGGGAGGAAGCTGGAGTGCCTGGAGAAAACCCAAGCATGCACGAGGAGAACATGCAAACTCCACTCAGAAAGGACACATCTGGGATTTAAACCGGGGCCTTCTCACCTTGAGACAGAATGCTACTGTGCAGGTATGTGAAAAAACACAACCGTGTCTGATGATAGAAGAATTTACGAAGTCACTCCACTGTGCAGCCCATAAAATCAGATCATTTCAAGTATTTTTCATCAAAGCAATAAAATGGACAAAAAAATGACCTGTTTGGATTTGGGTTCTGGTTGCTGCACGGCGTCTGACAGAAAGAGTGAGGGTTTAGTCTAGACGGACGTTGGAGGGACGGAGTCATCAAAGACTCCACCTGACAAGGAATAGGTGGTGTGGTTCTCTTTTCCTAAAATGGACAAAAACAAGCACATAAATATATTTTTTCAAATAAAGAGATAAAGTTCAGTTTACCAGGAATAACCTGTAGTGTAAGGAATTTCAAATGAGATTTTATCTCTGTTAAATAGACATGGTTAGAAAGTCCTCATCAAACCTCTGGGGAAACGTGCCGATGGACGGCGGGTAGCAGCTTCCACTCTGGGGCAGACTCTTTGCTGGCAGGTTTAGCGTGCTCCACAGAACGCGGGGCAGGTACCCGTGCAGGAAGATGCACTTCCTGGTGTTCCACACTGGTGGACGCACTCTGTGCAGTCTCTGACGCCATAAGAAAAACAAGCAAAAAAAATTACAAAGACAGCATATTGAACAGCTGGAAGCAATGAAGCCAGTCTAAAAACTGTCCCTACCCATGAGAAGCTCCTCATCGGGGTCCAGTAACCGTTTTTCCCCAGCTTTCAGGTTACGGATTGCTATGTTCAGGAGCTGAGAAGGTTGGGCGTTTAACGCCAGGGCTTTGTGCAAAATTGAAGATGCTTTTATCATATTACCTAAAAATAAGAGGAAAATTTCATTTAGCAAACAGACATAAAACAAAGAAATGGGTCTGATCAGACTGGCATTATTCAATCTGATATAAACATGCATTCTGCATTTGTAGGAACTCAGAAAAAAGCAGAGGTGAACATTAACCTCTTAAGACCTGTCCACATTTGTGCACAACCCATTTTGGGTTATAATTCCACAGTAATTCATTCTACTCAACTGTGATTAGACGTGTGATTACATGTGTGGACATTTATACAGCCATTTAGTGAGTGGTGTCAAAAGAGTACAGCACATTACAGGAAAAAACGGCAGAGAATAGAAGAGAAAATTCAGTCGGCTGCTCCAAACCCCAAACTCGACAAGGTAAGAAGTCCAAACATATTTCTTAGCTTATTCTTGTTTAGATATGCAGAAAAGCATTGCAACTTTGTCATGAAATGCAAATTTCATTCATTCATATTCTATTCCGTTTAGTCCCTTTCGGGGTCACAGGGATGCCTGAGCCTATCCCGGCCACTTGTGGGCAAAGGCAGGGGACACCCTGGACAGTTCGCCAGTCTGTCGCAGGGTAGAAATAATAAATGAACATTTGATTAAAACAAAAAACAAGTTAAGGTAAAGATCTGGTAAGCTGCTAAACACAATCTGCATGTTAGCTTTGTGGAAAATGCTCTTATTCTAGCATAAATGCACCCAGGAAAGGCGGGTGTAAATCCAATGACAGCTAAAATGCTGTAGGTTTTCTTAATGTAATAATTAAATAGACACAAGAATTGATATTTGATTTCTTAAATTAGGGTTAGGGCACTGGAGTTACTGGACCAAAATGACGAAGGTAAGTCAGATATGGAAAATGTTTCTGACCACGATGAGGCATTCCTGGATGCTGATTATGAACTCCCACCACAGGATCAAAGTGCAGTGAGGATGAGAGCAGCGGTGATGAAGACTGCATTCCACAGCAAGGGATGTAAGCGTCTCAGTGAGGATATAATTGTACACCAAGATGCCATGGAAATCTGTTTATTCTAGGTAGTCAGGGCTTCAGGGTAAGGAGGGGAGGAAACATCTATAGACACGGCACCATTCGGTGCTTTTAGCTAAATGCTCATTTACAACACTTGTTGAAAGATGAATCGACAGCTGTAGGCTCATTCTATCCCAGTCCTCACACTCCCTGACATCGTCATCAAACTCAGCAGATTTGGGCTGATTATTCCAACGATGGCCCAAAAAAGGCCAACATTAGCACCAGGACCTCAGCAACAGTCCCGTAAATGCGATTGTTCTTATTTTGGCAGGTCTTGTCAGTCAAGCTTGAAATTTCATATAAACGTCCACTCAGATGCAACAGTGAAGGCTTAATTTACTTTACGATAACTACTATATTTATTCGTATTCTGGTTGTCCAGGATGCAGAATGTGCTGAAGGGTTCCTCCACAGACCCCAAACGGGGATCATGTGAGCATGAGGACAAATCAGAGCACGAAAGAAAGACCTGGTGTGCATGTACGTGCACACCATATTTCCCTAAAATCACATCATTTTAAAAGATGATACTTAGTTTTTATACTAAACAGGTTTCAAAAAGTCTAAATAACTAAGAAAATTAAAAACAGGCATATCAGATAAGAGCTCGGCTCCTAAGAGGATAAAGGTTGTTCAGATAAATGTGTCACACGCTCAAGTTGAGCTTTTTTTTTTTTTTTAAACCCTTCAGGGAATACTTTCAATGTAAAAAGACAATTCCAGCAGGACTGAAGACCCACCTTGAGACACCTCAAACTGAGCATGTGCAATGTGCACAAATGCAAACCCTTTGCAGTTGGACCTTGCAACTATGAAGTGGTCCTCTGCTTCATCCGGATCCTCAATCCTGCAACAAGCAGAGAGTCAGGCAACTGAAGTTTAGGGAACGTACCTGAAGAGGGAAATATTCATCAAAATTGGGCCGGCACAACAAATGGCAAATTTATCGTTATCTCAACATCGAGCTGTGCAATAGTCGGCTGAAATTGCAAAAAATGGTAACCTTCATTGTGCTAAAACAATCTTATGCCAGCTTGAAGTATTTAACAGATCAAATGAATCCCTTTATACATTTGACCAATCGGATGGAGCCCTTTGAGGTCAGATGCTCGCCTCCCATGTAGACGAGGGTCATTTGGAGCGTAGTTTAAGTTATGTTGACTCCTATTTAAACTGTTACACTGAAAAGGAAATTATGTTTTAGTTATTTTCTTATTTGTTCATATATCGCAAGTTATATTGTCATCGCAATATTCATCACTAATTTCGCAAATCGTGAGGTTTCCTCATATCGTGCTGCCCTAATCCAATCATCAACTTTATTTATAAAGCGCTTAACACAATTTAGAAAGAATCAGACAAAGTGCTGTGCATTAAAAGCTTAACATTATAAATAATTGAGTAAAACAGCAAAAATGTACAAAACGCACTAAAAACTTGGAGGTAAAAAGTAGTAAAATCTCCTGTATGACTAAAATGCTTCAGTCTGGTTTTTAAAATGTCGTGTAGAATATTTAGCAGAAATTCACTAGAAAAATGTTCCAAACTTGTAGAAAACTCACCCTTTCAGCTCTGCGTATCTGACTAGTATTCTGGCGTAGCTGCCGTTTTTACTGTACTGCCTGATGGGCAGCTTGGCAAAGACGGTGGAATAGTAATTCCTGAGCTTGTTGAGGAGGGAGACGTCTGTGTGAGGGTTCCCTCTTCCCTCCAGGTCCTTCAAATACGTCCAACAAGACTCAGGAGAACTGGAATTAACGATCTGCTCAAAGCTGGAAGTTACATCTGAAATGAAAGTAAAGTTTATTCACCAAGTGGGAAATCACTCAGCAGGACATGGCAATGAGCCACAACTGCCGTACCTTCCATTCGCTGCGTTTCACTTGCAACCCCCCTTTGAAGGAGTGTCGTTGTTGACTCTGCCACTGCTTGGTCATCCCACTGGCTTTGCTCTGGACTGAGAGCTGGCTGCTACAAAGATGGGAATTTTCCATCAGATTCAAAATTTTCAATGAATAGGGAAAAAAAAAAGGAGTTCAAACCTAAAGCAGCATGTCTGCACCCACCCGAACACCAGCCTGACCTCCATCTTCAGCGGTTTTCTTCATTGAGGGTCCAAACACAGAACTCACATTTGAGCCAGATGTTTGCCTGCCACAACAATGACAAACTTTAGATAAACTAGTCTTTTTATTTCAACTAAGTTATAATTAAAGCTTTGCAGCTGCGATGACTAAAGCCAAAACTATGAATGCCTGCTCAAACCGGAAGATTCAGGTAAAAGATTTAAGGATCCACTCTGATCCTCTTTATATCTATTGTAAAAGCCTTCCCAATGGTCTTTTAATTATGATTCTGCTGTTAATAGCCAAAATCAAAAGTCCTAAATCATTCTTTAGTTTCACAACATAGTTTCTGCAGAGTGGCAGGAGTTCATTGCTAGAGTTCTTAGCGGACGAAGGAGCTTTTTTTTAATCCTGCATCAAAAACATGCTCTTCTCCAATTGAATTTTTTGTCTGCTTCTGATTCACATTTATCAGATACTGAGTATTCAGGAAAAAAAGCACTTTGAGCTTTTTTTTTTTATTTGCTGCAAAAATAACTGATCTTTCAATTTAAAAAGCGTTCTTTCAGTGTGCCAAAGATAACGTATAGTTTAGACATTAATTTATTGTCTAATTATCCTATGTTGATGCGTCTTTGTGTGAATATATAACTTCTGATTGTATCGTTTTGTGCATTTTTGTTGCTTTGATTGCTTGAAATATATTGAAGCATTTATAATACCATGTTCTCCATCATTTTAATTATGTGACAGAATGAGTGGTGTTGAAGAAGAAGAAGAAAAAGCTGTTTGACCGATTGCTTTTTCTTTTTAATTTTGAGTCAACAAATGCAGCTTCATTTTGAAAATGAAAAAGCATTTCTGGTATTGACTTTTATTTTTAATTATGCTACAGATATGCTTCCATAGACATAAACCATTTCAAATCAAATAAAAAAAAAAATTAAAACTCTAATTTTCTTAAGGAAAGCACGATCTAGGCCCTTTGAAAAACATTTAAAAATAAAGGCACTAATCAGTTTACAAATGTATACCTGGGTAAGCCTGTGGGGATGTTCATTTCGCCTCTTTTAGGGGGAACATCGTGGACATTTCCATCACTGTCCTCATTTTCTTGGATAGAGAAAGGCACTACAGGTACCCTTCCTGGCTGCAAAGCAAAAGGCCAAACATTCAAACAAAAAGCTTCTGAAAGTGCCTGCTCAAAACCAAAATCTATGGAGACCATCTGGACCACACCCACCAAGCAGGAAGCTTTCTTATGATGAGATCCTGATCTCCAGCCAGGAAGGTGTTCCACTGAGGATCCAGACAAAGGCTCCATCCTGAGAATCAGAAAGAAGAAGTAAAATGTCCCGAGTGCGTCTTCACAACAGACCCAATGGCATTTGGAATTGGGGTTTATGGTTACCCAGAACTAAAAATGCTGGAGAGCTGCAGCTCTCCTGTGCCATCAGATATTCTGCCAACTTTCTGGAAGGCTGTGGAATTCTTCCCGGAATCCTGCACAATATGATCTACATGGAGGGGAGGGGCAAAGCATATTTGACCAACACATGTATTAACATTTTAAAAAGTTAAGATGGGCCTCATTCACCCCACTAAGGGAAACCCAAGTGTCACCTGCAGTATTCATGGAAATGCAGGATGAAGGAAAAAAAACATTTTACACAACATAAAGGAATCCTCACATGGTAGGTTCTCCTTATCCTCTGAAGGGGAAAGTGGTTTTCCTGGCTGCATGTTTTGCAGGGCAGTTTCCAGGAGCTCTTTGGGCTTAGCGCCCATCTTGATAGCCTCCTGCAGCATGTGAATGCCTCTTTTGGTGTTGCCTGGAAGCATAAAACGAAGCACTAGTCATGAGACTGCAATAATCCTACAGACAGAAAAAATGAAAATAGACAGCAGAAACACCTCGAGAATGCTCAAACCGGGCATGTGCAATGTGCACAAAGGCAAAGTTGGGGCTGTGGGATCTCGCCACATTGAAGTTTGCTTCTGCCTCGTTGACATCTTGAATCCTGACAAGTAGAAAATGAACTTTCCATGAATTCCATTTGAGATGAAGTGACATGCTTAGTGTACTGAAAAGGTGAAGCTTACGCTTTAAGCTCTGCAAACCTAACCAGCATCCTGGCATAGCTCTCATTCTGACAGTGCTTCCCCAGCGGCATGTTGGAGAACACTTTAGTGTAATAGTGGATGAGGCGGGTGAGATGGTTATGGTCCAGGTGAGGATCCCCTTTCTTCTCCAGATCCATCAAATAAGCCAGGCAAGATTCAGGCGAGTTTGAGCTGATGACATTGTTGATGTTGTCTGTATCGTCTGAAACAAACACGGGATGATAGTCATGGAGATTCACTGTGTCAGGCAAACCCCTAACCTAATGCACAACCCCTTTCATTTACCTTCGTTTAGATACTTTTTGATCTTGTTAAGCTTTTGAAAAAGCATGGCAAGCTGCTGCTTTCTGTCCGTGTGCTCCTCTTCCTCCATCTGAAACACACAGACAACAAAATGGATCATTAAGCAAGGCAGGGATTAAAAAAACCTTTGCTTTACCCCACACGACACTAGCTAGCTAACGGTTGTTTTTCTTGTGTTTTCTTCATTGCGTTTTATTTACCCAATGTGTTCAATATCTAAAGTGGCTTTAACTTTAAATATCGTGAAAACGTAGTTATAAATCAAATGACCTCGTAAGGCCAGTTATCCCGTCATGTTTTTAGCCACGTTCTTTTCAATCAAGCTAATGCTAGCATTGTTTTCCACCACAACAGACCGCTCGGAACGTCAATCAATGTCGCCCCGCGCCATCTGAATTCTTCAAAATGAAGATAGAAATCTGTATGATTTAGAAGAAGCGTTATGTAATCTCACCGCGTTAGTATCGTCATGTACTAAGGTATAACAGAAGACCGCTCCTTTGGGCAGATTTGCGACAGTCCCAATCGCAAAGCGCTCGACTTCAACTGCTAGTTTTCAAATATACCACTTCCTCTCAGGTCGAGTTCTGATTGGTCAGCTCCTGAGACGTCACGCTCGGATTTCTGTACGTACCGGTGGGCGGGGGGGGCGGGGGGGGGGGGGCGGCTTGATTCAAATATTTTCAATTTGATAGTTAGCATTCACAGAAATCTGAGAAACAAAAAATGTATTATATTATATTTTAAAAAGAAATATTTTACCAAACATTTCTAAAAATAATAATACTAATACTAATAGCCTCATTTAGACATTGTAAATCATGCAAGCTACTACAAATGCTATCAAGTAAAAATCGAATGAAATAAAGATTATATAAATTCATAGCAGGAAAAAGGCTATGAAAAAAATCTAGAAGCATAAATGAGAAGATGTTCATTCATTCTTTTATTCATTGTCTTGAGTTTTAAGGACATGTGAGAGCAGGAAGACAATGGTAAAATGAGCTATAGGTGTGACCATAGACATACTGTCAGTTGGTTTGACGAAGGAGATAAAGGTGGAGGTAGGACACCACCAAGGATCAGCTTTAAGGTCCTTATTCTGGTGATGGACAGACTGTCAGATGGGGTCAGACGAGAATTTCTGCAGACCTGATGACATTGTGAAGACATCTTCAAGTGAGAGCAGGAATCAAGCAGGCGGCGGGACGTCTAGAGAGGTGGAGGTTTGATCTGGAAAGGAGAAGAATGAAGATTGGCCAGAGCAAAACGCAGTATATGTGTGCAAATGAGAGGAACTCAAGATGAACAGTGAGGTTACATGGAGCAGAGGTGAAGAAGGTGGAGGTTTTAGAACAAAAGAGAGGGTGGGAAAGAGGTGAAGAAGAGGCATGTGAAATGGATTGGAATGGGTTGAGGAAGGATTCAGGTGTGATGTGTTACCAAAGAGTGTCTTCAAGAAAGAAAGGAAACGTGTAGCAGACTTTGATGAGAGCAGTCATGTTGTTGGTTTAGAGACGGAGAAAGAGACAGGAGGCAGAGCTGGAGGCAGCAGTGATGAAGATTTTGATGTTCTCTGTGGGAGGGACCAGGATGGAAAGAATCAGGAATAAATGCACCAGAGGAGGGTTTGGGAGATAAATGGAGGGATGCAGATTGAGATGGTTTGGACTCCAGAGAAAGAACAGTGATGATGTTGGTATTAGGATCCTGAGGTTGTGGCTACCATGAAAGAGGTCTAGAGCAGTGTTTTTCAACCTTTTTTGAGCCACGGCACACTTTAACCTTGACAAAAATCCCGCGGCACACCAGCATCCAAAAAAAAAAAGAAGCAGAAATTCATGGTCTTTATTGAGCGACAGCCCCCCCCCCCCCCCCCCCCGCACAATCTCACGTGGATTTTTGTGATAATTGTGGCAGAAAAAGCAGGAAGTTGCGGCCGTTTTTTTCTAAGAGATGAACCAGCCGCTAAAGACGAGCACTAGCTGGTATTTTTGTAGGAACTGAGCGACTTTATCATCAGAATTAAGAACGAGGAAGTGAAGACTTTAACCACTTCTGATTGGTCAGACTGATGACATGTGATTAAGCCTTCAAGAATGATTGGTGGAGACAGTTAAAGGGGCGGGACTTTTCCTGACAGTTATAGCTGCAGCTAAATCGCGGTACTGTGATTCTTATCAAAATGTCTTTAATAGAATTAAATAAACACAAAGAAAAAGTAATTTTAAGATCTTTTATATTCCTAACTACTCAGTGTTTTATCAGGGCCTGTTTGGATGAACAAAGAGCTGATTTCCTGGAGATGGAAAATGTTTTTAGATCAGTTAATGAGGGCAATTTCTCCACGGCGCACTTGACCATCTCCCACGGCACACTAGTGTGCCGCGGCACACTGGTTGAAAAACACTGGTCTAGAGGAAGACCAAAGTGGAGATTCATGGATGCCGTCCAGAAGGACAGGAAGGTGGTCGGTGCGAGCGATGAGGCTTCAGAGGTCAGGACCTGTAGGTGCACCGGGTTCATTGCTGTGGTGACCCCTGAAGGTAGCGGCAAAAAGACAAAGAAGGAAAGGGGGATTTCAGCACTCTATGATATTGAGTGATAAAATTATTGATAAACTGTTATTTATTAGTGTATTTTTTTAATGTATTTATTATTGTCTCAATCTTGTCTCGCCAGGTCTCATCCCAGCCTGGTGCTCTGCCTTGAAGATGTGTTTTTTTTTTTTTTTTTTTTTTTTTTTTTTTATTTCAATTTTCCAGGTGGTCGTGAATGCAGCAGGATGACGTGTACTTCCTCATTGTTGCTCCTCCCAATTCAAAGATGGCAGCCATGGGACAGAGACCAGCATTAGCACAAATTTAAGTATTTTGTCAAGAAACTACATCTTTGCGGAGCTCTGCCGCGTGCCAGCCTTTGCATTCACGGTGATGTTTTTACTCACTGCTAATGTGTCTTCTGAAAAACGGCTTTTAAAGAGGTAAACAATACAATGTTTTACAACGGGCTAAGCTAAAGCTAGCAAGCAGCGCTTAGCAAATAAATGAACTTGACTGTTTTTGCCTCGAACACGACGCATCTGCTCTGCATACGCGGTGTTTACATTAAATTAGGTAGGTACGACCTTTCCAAAACAAGTAATTCATTCCATACTGCTTACATTGCCTGTGTTTGTTCGTATGATGGCTTAAAACTGACGTTAGAATTTCACAATTTAAAATATTTGCAGTAGCCCGGTTTAGTCCAGCTGTCATGATTAAAAATGCAACAACAAACAAAAACAAAAAACCCGATTGTTTTTCTGTCTCATCAGATCACCTTCATCATGGCCATCACTCAATTCCGTCTGTTCAAGATCTGCACATGTTTAGCCAGCATCCTCTCCTTTCTGAAAAGGTTGATATGCAGGTAAGCTGGGATGGTTGCTAAATAAAGAGGACATTGCTCAGTACAGTTCATACCTCAGATTTCTATTCCTTAGAATCTAAAACTGCTCCCCCATTTCCCATCATCCCTTGTCTTATACAATCTGTGCTGGTAGCTTACAGCCTCTCACAACCTCAGTCTAACATTACTGGTGCAGCAAAGGCACCGAGCAATATTGGAGCTTTCCAGCCGGACAGTTTTGAGCCAGATGCTACATCGAGCGAGGACAACGAAGATGTATGTGGGTTAAGTTGTCAACACGTATTTGATCAAAATGAAGTGCAGCAGGGAGCCTGTAGCCCCTACGTTACTGCTAAAAGCTTTTCCCAACGGCAGTGTCTTGCCTGTTCCTAATTCAGAACTGGTAGAAAAAGATGCAGCTTTGAGCTTTATTCTCTTTATATAAATATCCTCTGTCATCAGAAGAAATGCCAGAAGAGCATGTTAAAGAGAGGATTTTCATCTGAGTGGGCCTTTAAGGAGTTTGTGATGTGATTTCTGGTTCTGGTTGTAACAGCAACATTCTGAATGGGCTGCTCTTTTTAGAAGCAGCATTTTATGTGGGGATAAAGTTTGCGCATTTTTATCTCTCCTTTTTTTTGACAATGTATTTAAAATGATAAAAGTTAATTAATTATTTTCTCATTTTAGTATCCTTTAGGCCTGCACTTTAAATCGCAAATGTATCTTTATGGCAAAAGATGCCGAAAATTGCATTAAATGGTTACATTAAATGTGCTAAAACAATCTTATGGCAGCTTGAAGTATTTAACGAATCAATTTATGCATTTGACCAATCAGATGGACGCCTTAACGTTATTGGCCAATTGGATGGAGTTCTTTTATTTATTTTGGAGCTCGTTTTCACTAGATGTTGGTTTCCTATGTAGGCGAGGGCCATTTGGAGTGTAATTTATGTTTGCTCTTATTTCAATTAAACTGTTGCGGTAAAAGTGAAATGAGGTTTTTGGTTGTTTTGCTATTTGTTCATATACCGCAAGTTATATCGTGATCACAATAATATTCGCTAATATCGCGCGGTTTCCTCATATCGTGCAGCCCTAGTATCCTTTGGTATCAGTATCTTTATAGGTCGTTGTGATCAGCATCTAAAACCAAATTTACTGCTAAACTCGTCTCTAAAAATTGACATTAATCGTCTTTAAAGATCGGAGCAGCTTGTTTATGGTAGCAGCAGAGGATGCAGACTGCTGAACAAAATGTTTGGTGTTTTTTGTTAAAGCTTGAAGGAGAACAGGAGCAGGTCAAACTTTCTGTTTTCCTTTTTCCTCACAGAAAACAGTTGAGGATAGTTCATCACTTCAAGTGGCAGTTGAAGCTTTGCACTATCCTAATCAGAGTCTTGACTAAGATCATTTTTGAGGCTCAGTTTCAATGATCTCTTTTTATAGAGTCGTCGCACATCCGGTTCATTATCTATGAGCTTAAATGAGGAATCATTTCTGTGACTGTTTTCAATAGATTTTCCTTTGAACTCCTTTTTGTCGTTGATATGTGTTCTTCTATTTTTCTCTGCTTGAGCTTGTCTGGAAGAAATCAAGCCAGTTCTGCTTGTGACACTGTAGCAGTCTCACTTTCCTTCCTTCTCTCTTGACATCCTTCGACAAAAATGACATCAAATGTCTCATCTAGGAGTGGAAGAGGACGCAAACTCAGTGGAGATCAAATAACTCTTCCAACAACGGTGGATTTTTCCTCCTCTTTACAAAAGCAGGTCAGTCTTGTGTCCATTGTGAAAACAAAGATGGCGCTAAGTGTGCTGGTTTCTACTCTGTATCTGACTTTATTGCTGGTTTCTACTCCCTATTTGAATTCATTGCACAGCCAGAGATTGAAGACTGGAGCTCCTGGGACGAAGATGCTCCCACAAGTATTAAGATCGAAGGTGGCAACGGTACCATCTCCCCTCCACCCAATGAGGAAGAAGAAGAGCCGGACTACTTTAAAGACATGGCCCCCACCATCAGGAAGACACAAAAGGTTTGTCCTGAAGAAGCCTCCACATCTTGAAGTTTTGAACAGTGTCGTGCATCTCCTGCCTCTGAAATCTGTACAGCATTTCGTATCTCTGTTAAACACAGGATAGAATCAAAACCTCTTTTTGTGAATCATCTGTGTTTCAGCAGACGTTTTATTTAGATGGTCATGAGTTACCAATTGAACTTGTGTTTCTGGGTCATTAGCTTTGCCTGAACACCGGGATTTCTTCATGTAGTGGCAGCAAAATGTAGTTTGTTTGTCTCACTAGCTTAACTCTTCAAATGGTTTATGGAACCCCTTACGGTGCAAAAGAAAAAAAAATCAACAACGTCTAATTTAATTCATTTAAAGGAAATAAGTCATTATTGCATTCTTACTGTGGTCATTTTTTAACTTGTGGAAGGTTGGTTCATATTTGAGAGCTTGTAGGCGGGACTGTTGGTGCAGAGTAACCCTCCCCAGTTCAGACGAGGAAAACAAAGACGTACATGGATCTATTTGTCTACAAGTGGATGTATCACAATGGAGCAGAGCCGGAAACTTGTGCCCCACACCTAACAAATAATCACTTTTTAAAAAAAAAGCATTTTTCTGTCTGCTCCTGATTCAGAACTTATTGAATAAGTAAATACTCAGAATTGGAGTTTTAAGCTTAACCTGCTTATAAATGTCCTCCATCAGAAGAAAACATGTTGAAAATACCAAAAACACCATTTTCATTGTGTGCAGCATTAAAGACCCACACCAGTCACATCTGTCATTCTGGAATGGAAACAAAAACCAAAATCTCTCTGATGCAAAAAGCCCGGATCTGCGCACACATTTGCACTGCGGTCACTATTTGTGCACCAATTTGCAACGGCTGGGAATGCAAAGCAGATTGGTTCCACTCATGTGTCACACATTAGAATTTGTCCCACAGCCTCTCACAGCTGTGACATTTCCATGTGAACAAAACTACACACCTATACACATGCAAAGACTTTGTCTCCATTAAATCAGAGTTTTAGATAAATGCAGCTTTCTACAGCAGGTTTCACACTGGAAATGCATAGGAAGACTCTTGAGAGGGCAGAACACACAACAGTCTCCTGAAGCAGTAGATGGGAGAAACATTTACTAAAAGAACTGCAGCATTGAATGTTTCTGATTCCACGGGTGAAGCAAAAGGTCATTCTTCTGTCTTAAAGCTACATTAGCCGACTTCAAGGCTTCTAGCATAAATGAAATCATCTCTGTTTGAATGTAATTTGTGTAAATGTATAAAATATTTGAAGGGGTCTTATCTCCTTTTGTCGTTGAGCTCAGACATTTTCATGTCTGAATTAAAGAGATTCATTCATGTACAATAATGCTTGTATAAAGGGATCGACTTGGAATGATTAGTCAAATCCAAAATCACATCTGCTCTGCTGTTTTGACTTTTTGCTGTTGTCTGAAATGAACCTATCCTCTTCCTCGTTTGCTGTGAAGATTGTGCTGAAGAAGAGGGAACCCATGAACTACCAGGCTCCTGACGGCTCGGCAGGATTCTCCAGCAGGCTGGCAGCTTCCCAGGACATGATGGCCTTCAGTCCACCTTCAGTGAGTTGTGTTTGTTACACATACCACATACCAAAAGTCTAACGTAGAACCAGAAGCTTTGTGTAGAAAGGAACATGTAACAGGACAGGTAAAGCAGCCTGTTGGATCAATCAAAGTGCAGTTACGTCAGTTATTATTTTTGTAATGTACTGTATTTTCACAACCGTGAGGCGCACTGGATTATGGGGCGCAGTTTCAGTTACGGGTTTCCTTTTTCTGTATTTGACAAATACAAAAGGCGCTCCAGGTTTTAAGGCACGTTAAAACATGCATGCTGATGTGTATGGAGTGATATTTCTGCCACCACGTTGCACACAAAACTTTCTAAGTTGTGAATGAAAATGTTAAATATTTGCTTTTCACTTATTTTTTATTTTGCTTTCAAATTATTATTTTTTTTTTGCATTCAAAAACTTTTTTTGAGTTTGCAAAACACATTTTCACATGTGTTGTGTCAAATCTCGCTGTTTTCCTATCTTTGAGTTTGCTAACTACTCTGAGCGCGACTTGGCGTGATAAAACTGCCACCGCCAAAAAGGTTTTCGCATGCGTTCTGTGTCAAATCTCACTTTTTTCCTATCTTTAAATTTTGCTGAGATAAGTTTCAGTTTGACGTGACAAAGCTGTCATCAAACGAAGTCGTGCTCAGAGTAGTCAGCAAAATCAAAGATAGGAAAAGAGTGAGATGGCACACAACGCATGCGAAAACATGTTTCGCAAACTCAAAAAAAGTTTTTGAGAGCAAAATAAAAAATAATTGAAAAGCAAATATTTAACATTTTCATTGCAACTTAGAAAGCTTTGTGTGCAACATGGTGGCAGAAATATCACTCCTTAAATGTGTGTTTTTAAAAAAGGCAGCAGGGGCAAAACTGAGTTGTTTGTGATTCATTCTTTATATTTTCAGTCATCAATCAGCATCCAGAAATCCATCAAAGTCCTCATCTTCTGGATCTGAAATGAACAGCTGGGCTAAATTTCTATTAAACACGGCAGATTCCCGTTCCTCATTGTTAGAGTCCATCTCGTTGCCGTGTGGCTCCTCTTGAATGATGCCGGCTTTTGCCAAAGCTTGAAGAGCAGTGCAAGCAGACATGTTAGACCAAGCATCTACAATCCATTCACAAACCGTGGCGTAACTCGCCCGGCGCTGCCTCCCAGTCTGAGTACTGTGTCCGCCATTCGACAGTGTGACTCACCGGGATGTCAAAAGTGAGCGACACCTCGTCCATGTTGGGCTGGATGTGTTTGGCCACAATCTTTTCACTGCAGTAGGAGCAGAAGATCGACAGCTTTTCTTTGTAACCCGCTGGAAGTTGCTGCGCCACCGTAGTCCTTGCGGGACGGAAAGATGACTCAAGTTCATAAAATGAGAGCACCGAGACGGACCTCCTTGAAAACATTCAATTTTCATTTCCTCTGCAAGCCTTCAGTGGAATGGTGACTATAGAGACTCTTCTCCCAGCTGTTCTCTGATGGTCAATCCATCGCTTGAGTCGGTCTTCCAACTCAGGCCATCTCTCCTTGTTTCCACGGAAACTCAGCTGCGTCTTCTTCATCTGTCGGAGTTTGTTTTCCAGCTTCCTCCACCTGTGAACCATGGATTCATTCATCTTGAATTCTCTTGTAGCTGCTGGATTCCCATGTTCCTCTGCGTAGCTGACAGCTTAGAGTTTCAACTGTGCATCATAAGTGTGTCTCTTTGCAGGTTGCATTTTCATGGTTTCCAAAACGATGTTGTTCTGCATCATGCTCAAACCTGCACTTTGCACTATTCGGGGGGTGTCTTCTTTCACGTCCTCACTTCCCTCCTTATCATTCTCATGCTGTCCTCTCCTACATCCTCTTTACCGAAGTCACACCACAACACATTAGGCGCACCGTGCATTTTACATTAAATTAAAGACCTTAAAGTGCGCCTTATGGTTAATACGGTATTATAGCCACGCCACAGTTATAATCATCTTAATTCTGCCTGTTTACACAGGCTGAACTGGGGGAAATGGAAACCTGGCAGGAAGACGCCAACGCCTGGGAGGACGAGTCTAATGCTGTCTGGGAGGCAGAAGACGTGCTAAGGTAAATTTTCATCCTCGTTTTCTGATTTTTCTGCCTGCATGCTGTTTGTTCAATCCAAAGAAATGAGAATCAGCCATTTTTTAGGACTCAAGATGAGGGATCCATTTTAACAAACTACTGCTGATATATCTCAAAGTTTTCGGCATCTTCCCTGTAAAGACAGGAACTGAACTGATTGGATGCCGTTTTTTGGCTCACCTTTGACTGGTATAAACAAAAAGAAAAGAAAATGATGTTAAAAAGATGTGGATTTTTGGATTTGTCCTTATAATGAAAGGTAAACAAAATCATATTCAAGATAAGTTTAGTTGCTGGAAGACGAGTCAAAGTAAAATAGTTTGTTTTAATGTTTTGCAGAAGTTAATTGTTTAAATTCTGAACACAAACTCAAGTTTTGTGTCGGATTTTTTTTTTTTATGTAAATGCAGAATTTTCATGGAGTTGAACTTGAAAGTATAATATACAACATTTTACCAAAAGTATTCACTCACCTGCCTTGACTCACATATAAACTGAAGTGCCAACCCATTCCTAACCCATAGAGGTCAATAGGAACTTTGTGAGGTCACACACTGATGCTGGTGGAGAAGGCCGGACTCTCAGTCTCTGCTCTAATTCATCCCAAAGGTTTTCTATGGGGCCCAGGTCCAGAATACAATAACGACATGGTATTTTTTATTAACAAACAACAACTAACTACTACCCATCTAACTAACTACAGTGGTGGACAAACTTGTTGGTAGCCCTCAGTTAAAGAAAGAGAGTCCACAATGCTAACTGAAATGACTTGAAACATTCAAAAGTAACAATAAATTAAAATTTATCAATCACTGCAATGAAACGGTTTCTGTATTTGTCAATGAGCCTTCTGCACCTGTCCACAGGTATTTTGGCCCACTCCTCATGAGCAAACTGCTCCAGTTGTCTCAGGTTTGACGGGTGTCTTCTCCAAATGGCATGTTTCAGCTCCTTCCACTGATGTTCAATGGGATTCAGATCTGGGCTCATAGAAGGCCACTTCAGAATAGTCCAGCGCTTTTCTCTTTTTCATCAATGTTCCTCTTCCTCTTCGTCCAGGGAGGTTGGCTACAGTCCCGTGGGTCTTAAACTTCTGAATAATATGTGTCACTGTCGTCACAGGAACTTCAAGCTGCTTAAATATGGTTTCATAGCCTTTACCTTTACCATGTTTGTCTATAATTTTGTTTCTAATGTCCTGGGACAATTCTCTCCTTCACTTTCTGTTGTCCATGTTCAGTGTGGTTCACACCTTTTCACCAAACAGCAACGTGACTATTTGTCTCCCTTTAAATAGTCAGACTGACTGATTATGGGTTTGAAAACAGCTGTGATGTCAATTAAAGGACATACCTGAGTTCATCATGACCCCCTGGACAATTAGTTCTCAGTTTTTTATGGAGGTACCATCAGTTTTGTCCAGACTTATTTCATTAGTTTGTTTTTTTTAAATAATTCTGTTGATCAACAACTCAAAAGTAATGGCTGATTTTGATTATTTAATTTTTTATAAAGTTTAATTTATTGTTACTTTTGAACATTTCAAGTCATTTCAGTGAGCATTGTGGACTTTCTTTCTTTAACTGAGGGGGACCAACAATTTTGTCCACCACTGTATTATAAGTGTTGTAGAATGACTGTGTGTGTGTGTGTCAGTGCGCTGCGTGTGTAGGAGGAAGGAGCACACAAGTGTGTTGGGGGGGTGTGTTGATTCTTCTGCAGCGGACCGCTCTCCAGCTGCACGTGAGCCTTCACCTGTGCTCTCTGATACAGACATCTTCTCAGATTATTATATATTGCCCGGTAATAAACGAGACTGCAGACACTTTGTCACCTTTCTAGTAGCCATGAAGCCTGACACCCATGAAGAACGCGGGGCAGGAGGCGGCCGTGTCGCGCACTCAAGAACACACGCACAGCTTGCAATGGAAGTGAATAATTAGAACGCAGTCAATTTGTTCTTTTTCCTCGCGAGACGGAAACTTCTGTTGTAGAATGAGGATGTGTGTGTGCTGCTGAACCGTGTGTGTGTGTAAGAGAAACCCTTGAAGTCTGAACACAGGACTAGCAGGAAAAGTAAAATATTAGCAAAGATGAATGTGTTTAATGTGTTTGTTATAGTTCCAATCACGCACCATATGCAGAACTTTCCAAGAAAAAAAAACGTGTGGTGATGCGATTATCGTCACACCCCTAATGGTGTATGTGGAGTCATCGTTGTAAATGAGAATTTGTTCTCAACTGATGGAGGGGCAAGGTGTGAGTTTGTTTACAGACAGACTGCATTGCCAGATTGGACAGTTTTCTGCTCAAATTGGGCTGTTTTTTGCCCAATCTGGCAACACTGGAGACAGACAGACGCTGCTCTTTCATGAACTCTTTAAGTAAATTCAAGCTCTTAACTATACGTATTAAACCTAGACAATCACTTTTGCTGGTTAATTTTTACCTGATATAATATACCTAACATGACAACATGATAAATTAGCAGTGTTTTCTTTATTTTTTTTAATGTGGTATGTGTAACAAATTGAAAAAGAAAAACATAGGAAGTTCCTAAAAACATGCTCAAAAAATGCTCCAAAATTAGTCATTTGTGAACATAAAATTCGTAAAAAATAATAAAAGGATCCTAAAAACTTGGTGTTTGGTCCACCCATTCCTGAGACGTGTGAGACTTTCCTGGTAAAGGCACAGACTCCTTGACACGCTACATATTGAAATTCATGTCAATAGTTTTGCTCGGGTGAAAATGACCCAACCATAGTGCTCAAGGGTCAAGGAAAAACTGCAACTAAAGTATCGATCTCGTAATGCTAGTATCCTTGCTATTGATACTATCAATACTCAGATTGATCCGCCCACATGCTTATATGGGCTTTTTGGATTTTAAAGGAATAACTGGACATCTGTAGGGATTAGGCATAAATTGCTTTTGAAGGTCTTTAAGTAAAGAACTGTGATTATAAGTCAGATCTAAATTTGGGTGTGAAGTCTGAGAGAAGAGACCTTTTATATGCAAAGCAAATATGTTTGTATTCTCACTTAGTGTTTATTTTAATGACCAGCAGAGGGAGCAATTTTATTTTGTGTGAAATAAAATGTAATCATTTTTAGGTCTCAACTGATCTGCTAGAAGTGCTGCTCTTTGTAAACTTCCCTCATGTTTCTTCTTCCCGTTTGTCTCCAGGCAGCAGAAGCTGGCTGAGAGAGAGAAGCGGTTCATGGAGCAGCAGCGGAAAAAGTTGGAGAAAGAGGCTCAGAGAATGCTGAAGAAAGAGCAAAAAATTGCCGTCAAGCTTTCATAACATTTTAAAGAATCTCAGTTTTGAGCCTTATGGGACTGGGCTGGGGACAGAGACACTGATCTATCATGAATTTGTCTTTCAAGTAATTAAACCTACCTGGATTCTCATTGTATCCCGGTTATTCTTTTTTGTAAAATGACCTTCAGCTGCAGCGCTGTAGCATTAGTCTCAGGAGCAGGTGATACACGTCATCACATTCTTTGGGTTCTGTTTTTGGATCTGATGGGTCTGAAAGCAGCTTTTTCTTTTTCCTTAGAATCATTTGTGAATAATATAATACCTGTGCTTCATTTGGAAAACTCAGATCAAGAGTGCAGTAATTTATTTTTGCATCACCTGTGAACCAGTGACATCCTTTGGTTTGCTGCTTATGTTTTTATATTGTCAGACATTTCTGTTTTTAATGAATGTTTCTTGTTTCATCTATACTGTGGAGCCCTCACACTGAAGGTCTGCAAAATAATAAAAACCTGGAGCTTTACAAATGGAGTTTCTGAATTGATGCAGGAGGTTCCTATGGAAACCGCACGCCATCTACCTTTTACTATTCATGTCATCTTTAAATACTGAATAGGAATTTGATTCCTGCATTAACTGGATGCAGATGCAAACACTGAATATGTTAAATATTGTGGTCAGAGAAATTTAAAAAATACTTTAAAGGAAAATAAGGCAGTTTTTTTTTTGTTCTGACAAAGGATCATGTTATTTGGAGTTTGTAGGAGTAAAGCAGTAAAAAACTGTCCTAAAAATCTGAACTGTAATTGGGGGATGTTTTTCTTTGGGAGGGTGGGGTGCAGAGCTAGTCTGTTCTGCTCTTATGCAGTTATGTAAAATACTTTTGCTTATTTATTAAGGGATATACCTAATGTATGTATAATTAAAAAATAATCCTTTTTCAAAGGATTTCTGCAGTTTTCTTTGAAAACCACACCTTTATCCTGTAATTGGGACCCTCTCCTTTAAAATAACCCCCCACAACTCATTTTATTTCATTATTGTGTAAAAGATCTTTAACCCAAAACAAGCTTCAAGAGCAGGGGAAGCCGCAGGACTAGTCAACGAGTAAATATATTCTGAATTTATTTTTTAGGCATTTTAGCTGGTTTGGAGACAATGGCTCAATGAATGAATTCAGTTGATTGAAAAGTGCTTTATAAAGTTTGATGTGATGATAAAATGAGTTCCATTTTGAAAGTGCACAGTCAAGTCCTCATGACGTTACATTACACCCATCATTGCAGAAGACAAATGAGATGCAGCCTCTCATTTTATGTACTTGTGTTTGTGTATTTTTGAGTGATGTCACAAGATTCCTCTGCACAAAACCCTCACCTGTAGCCTTCATTTCCTAATTACTAAAATTTGTTTGACCCCAGACAGATGCTTTGGCAGAGGGGTTCTTTTAATAAAAAAAATACCCTTGTCTACAGATTTCTAATCTCTTGTAATCTCACCCTCTACTTACCACAATGGGAGGCTACAGCGTCCATTTAGATACCTTATGAGGTATCAGATGGTGTTATGCAACATCAAAGCACCAGTTGGTCTTCTGGAGAAGTCAGAAACTTTATCCACAACTTAATTTTTAGGGAGACAGCATGCCTTCTCTTGAGGGAGATCCAAGTGGAGAGTTGCTTTTCTAGCATCAGCTCCCAAACCCACAGGTCATCTTAAAACGGACTACTTTTAGTCAAGAGGTTGCAGTCAGGCTTGACATGTGAACCCCCTGCTCCCAGAGTACTTAATTCATGCAAAAACACTTCCAGAAACTGAGAAGCTGTAATGTTTTAACCTTTTTGCCATCTTAGATGACCCCCACCCTTCCATTGACGTGTTCTTCCTACCATGACAAAGGTGGATAAAGGTGGAAAGATTTCATGTAATCCATGGACACCAGTGAAGATCACAAATCATTGAAGAATAAAGGTTCAGAGCACTGTCTAGTGGGTCTAGATGACCCCACTCCCAATGTTAAAGTGCCTAGGATAGCACAAGGGTTAAAAGGGCCTCTTGCATAAACTTTAAAGGGAAGGTGGGAGGAAGAAATGCAGGAGTTCAAAAATGCCCAGAATCGTCATGCTTTAATATTAAAGTTACAAGGACATTTGATGTAAACCCCCAGTATTGCACATTGCTCAGGCACAAGTGTCAGTTAAAGTTTTAGCTTCTTTCTACAAACACATGAGCTGCGTTCGGTAAAGCTCTACTCCTGGGAAAGGAGGGAAAGAACAGATGCACAACAGTGAAGTCACATTAAAGCTTTGGCAGAAAGGTTTTCTGACAGCAACACAAACACGTTTCAGAATGCATCTAAGGATTACAGCTTCCGCCATTTAAAAGTATCTCAACATTGAGTTAAAACAAAAAAACAAACTAAACTAAATAGGGTTAGAAGAGGACAGTAACATAACCATCTACCCAGATGATATGCTCAAATGTAAATACAGAAATTCTTGTAAATAATCCATTCAATGTCACCATTAAATATCAAATCATAACTACAGAGTGCAAAATAACAGTGCAAAGATAACTGCATTGCTTTTATCCAGTGTCAGAACGGTTTCTCATAAATACTGATTTAGTGCTCTCAGGTCAAAGTTGGGTGCATGATTGTGGTGTCTGTGCCATTACGCATCCGAGCGGCTGGCAGCGTGACGAAGAGAGTGCAATCCCACGATGCAACAGCCCCTGATTAGGGCGGCGATGTTGTAGACTGGAGCGCTGCCGTCTACGCCGTGCCGAGAGTACAGCCAAGCCACTGTGGGCAAAACTGGAGCTGCTACTGCCACCAAATCTACCCAGAAGCTGTTGCTCCAGTATCGCTTACTCACCACACCCACCTCCTGAGATGAACAAGGCTCCTCCTCACTTGCTTCAAAGTCTAGTTCCTTCATGAATCGAAGGTTCTTTGTCGCTTCTGGGCAACACTCTGAATCAGTGGGCTCTGAGCTTTCTGGAGCCATGATGGGCTGGGGGAGTGTGGAGTCAGACTGACAGGCAGTGGTGGAATTGTGCAAGTTTGGGAAACCCAAGAGAGTGGAGGGAGACAGAACTGCATCTCCTCGGGAACATCCGTGGAACTTTAGCAGCTGCAGAAGCAGAGCCTGCAGGTCAGGTGATACAGGCATCAGCTCCGTCTGGATTCCTTTATCTTCTGTGTTCTGTTGGCATGGAGAGGGGGAGAAAAGTGTCTTTGGGGACAATGGTGCAGTGGATGCACTGGCCATCTGCTCCTCTTCTGACAGAGCCCCGGATTCTCCAGCGGCCCCGGGATTATTGCTGGAATCCTGGCTGAAATCCACTGCAGTGGACATGAAGACCTGCTCAAAGATGTCAGCGCTGTTTGCCATCTCATCGTTTACCAAGAGTCCACTGTCCGCCAAAGCTTCAGCTCCTTGGTCCCCCAACTCAATCCCACCCTCTTCCATCCTCAGCATCTTCCTCCCGCTGCCATCGGAGCTGTCACACATGAAATCCAGAGGATTTTCATCTTGGAGACTGGAACCACTCTGGGCGAGCTCCATGCTGTGCAACAGAGACTCCAACTTCCTGTTTTGGATGTTGATATCAATAAAGTACTTCTGTATTCCCTTGTCCTTTTCCATTAGGCTGCTTTTCATGGTTTCCACCACCTGGCGCAGCTGCTTAATCTCTTTGCGGGCTTCTTTGAGGGACAGCTGTGCCTCCACTCTGTGACACTCCTCTTCAATCCAGTCCTCCCTCATTCTGCTAAGCTGCCCCTTGAGCTCTTCAATCTCCGTCTCCCTGACAAACGGGGGGGGGGGGGGGGGGGGGGGGGGGGAATGTCTACCATTACTGTTGCATAAAACATTTTCATTAATTTGGCTTTCTTCCCCTTCATTTGAATAAAACAAGAGCTCCATGCCTTGTTCAACTTTGAAAAGACTAGTTACGGTACCTTAAACACTTTGTGGCTGTAGCGAAAACAAAAAGAAAAGCTAATGTTTATACAGACTCAATGGGTAAATCTGTGTCTCAGAACATCTAAATCAGTCATTTCCTGTTTAAACATTTGGTTTACTTCAGTTTTACAAATTTGTGTTGTAGGTTAATCATTTCAGGTAAAAGCTACACTATCCAGGCAGGCTACTACAAAAAAAAAGGATATTTAATATGCATTTTAATATTTTGTGAACTTAGATGAATTTGCCATTAATGGGCTTTAGCCTGTTGGCAAAAATGTAAAAATAAATAAATAAAAATGATCCAAAGCACACAGCTCCAAAAGTTTCAATACAGCATTTAGTGTTATGTAAGAGGAGGACGCTTCAGTGGACCCCTTGCAGGCATTACATCACTTCCAAATTACCCCCGCCCCCCCCCCCCCCCCCCCCCCCACACACACACACTCACATTTAAATTTTAGATGCCAGCTGAGAAATGGATGTTCCTCTAACCTGTCACAAACTTTGTTCTCAGACTCCAGAAGTTTGGTCTTCAGGTGTCTGATTGCCACCTCCTTCTGCTGCAGGGGGGTGAGGTACTGCTCAGGGTTTGGCGGTCTGATGCCATGGTTTTCTCCACAGGAGTGGTAGCGGCCCAAGCTTACTCGTCTGAAAACAAATCACAGGAAGGTGTTGGGACAATGTTTCCATTGGCGGTTGGGGGTAGCAGTGGAAGGGTGGTCGACCTCTGATCAGAATACTGCAGGTTCGATTCCCGCCCCCCCATGTGTCGAAGGCACTGAACCCCACCTTGCCTCTGGTGGAAGGTTGGTGTCAGTGTTTGGCAGCAGAGCCGCCATCGGTGTGTGAATGAGTGAATGGGACTGTGACTGTAAAGCGCTTAGGGCCTTCGAGGAAGGTAGAAAAGTGCTATACAAGTATACGCCATTTACCATGACAGCAAAAAGACTCCTGTAGAAGAGCACAAGTCTGACCAGGATGCTGTCAGGGAAGATGCTTCCTGAAGCCTGCCTGCCTTAAGATTGTTTTTTTTTTTAGGATAAAAAAAAAATCCCATGATCCACTACTATACTATAGCAATAGTGTTCTTCATTGTGCAAAAATAGAAATGGCCTTGGAGAAGGCTACATTGGAGGGGGTGGGCTGGTCACATGACATGAAACACTGAAAAGCAGGAGGTCTTAAAGTGACAACACAAAGTATTCTGATCCCTTTAATGAATGTGAACAGGAGAAATGCTTCTGCCAAGCAATGTTTTTTGAATCCAGGATTTGTGTTATTGCAGCACCAGATCATAAACAAACAGGAAACAATGCAAGTATCAGGAATGTCACTTTTCCTACCCTGAAGCCCACTCTTAGCCCCTTTATTCAGCCCTGGGGAGTGTGGCGATAATCTGGGTAGTTTCAGAAATCATATTTTTGCAATCATATACAATTCAGATGAAGCCAAAATCCATAATCCTAGTCAGATGCAAAATAAAAAGCAGCATCAGTCTGACCCTAATCCAGCCACCCCCCTGATGACCTCTACTGTCTGGGCAAAAGTCCAAATCTGCACACAAAGCCATTGGATACTCTGAAACAGAACGCTGCATTCATCCAAGGAAGACAAGCCTTTGTTTAGAGGTCAGAATAACTGATAAAGGCACAATTACAAATTCATTTGATTTCTGATTAAAATTGTGAATTTAAAAAATGTTTAAAGTAATTTTAGTCACAACAATCTGTAATGCTCATCATTTAAACTGACCAAAAAGGTCCAATTTGGAGGAAAACATGAGGCAACTAGAACTTTAATCTGCATATAAACAATTCATGGATAAGAAACCGTGAAATGCACTGTCATTTTAAATTGCTTTCTTCAACTCTGTACTGATACAGCTGAATATTTGTTCAGATCATAATACTGCATGACAGTAGACTGGTACCTGGAAGTAGGACTGGAATTGCAGCTGCTGCTGTTGGTGGTGGAGAGGGCAGCTCTGGGAGGAGTCTTGTGTGGAGCATAAAGATCTGCATCTCGGTTTGCAGTTGGACTGCCAGGTGGCTTAAATACTGGGAGTGGTCGGATGTGAATGCCACGACTGCAGAAAATGAGGAAAAGCCATGTACAGGGCAGGTCTTTTCACACCAAGTGAAACTTCTAGACCAGGAAGCAATGTTTTATAGCTTTCACATTGGAAAGCCTAATAGCTACATAAATAGTAAAACAAATCTGCTCACCTGCGTGAAGAGGCCTTCTTTCCAGCTGAATTTGGCACGGGGCCGTCTCTGGTCTTCAGGCTGCCTGTGCTGCTGGATGAGCTGAAGTCTGCTTCACTACCTGCAGATGCAAACAGCATCAGCATGCTGGCCAAATCTCTCCTAATTTGGGCCATTTTCGTATCAAGAAGTAAGCAGCACAACTGAAAATATAAAATAAATCAAAGTGGCTCTAAAAATAAACAACTTCTAACTTAAAAGGTTGAAGAAATTTCAAGATAAAACTTACAAACCTTTTTTGTTAAAAATCAAGTCTTCAAGTCAGCAAACCTATATTGAAAATTGTCTGATCAACAAATTTTAGTCTAAGATAAAGTTCAAACAAGTTTGAAGTTTACTCTACTGATAAAGATTGGCTTTCAAATAATAATTCTCTCTAATAAGTGTTTGGCCCCACAAATCCTCAAAATATTGACTTTAGACACTTGTTTTCAAAATGACTAGACAACGTATGGAGGGATTGAGATGCCCAGAAAACTATAAAAGCCTTCAGAATATCTATCATTAAAAACTTGCTTTGAAAAAACTAAAGTTTTATGGTTTAAGTTCATTCTATTTAACTTTTAAGCTTCATTTTTTGTAACTTATAATAACATTTGATGAGATATTTCATACGACACCAATTTTCAAGTCAAAAGTCCAGGAAAAAGGGAAAACCTGCAGGTGATCACCTTTTTGTTACATTCCATAGCTTTGCACGGTTTGCTTGAATGCACAAAACCGTTCTTGTAATGTAGACACAGCAGTTACAGACACAGTTGGAAGATAATTCAGTGAAATGCTAAACTCACCTCTTCTATGGAGAATAAGATGCCTACCTGAGAAACACCTTTTTCCATCAAACAACACCATGGTAAAGTGTTCGGTGATGACCGTGACAGCACAACACTTGGTGAATCCACAACACTCAGTGAGTCAACTTCAGCTTTGTGCAGTCGGCCACTCTAGTAACCTCCTGCTAATCAAACTAATTGCAACCCCCCCTGAACCTTTCCCTCAAGCAATCAGCTTGAATCCAAACATCTACCCATAATTATACACTGTTTCCTTCCCTCAATAAGAAAAAAAAGAAACTTGGGTTTGTAAGAAACAAGCATTTAATATGTTTTGAGCAGCTTGTGTTATTTTAGAGACGTTTTGACCTTTTCAGTGTTTGCTGATGACTAAAAGGCACAAATGATCAGATTCTAACAGTATGGATCAAGTATACTTTTAATACATTTCTGATGAAAACTTGACATTCTCCGTTTCTTTATTTATTTATTTTTACCTCTGGCTTTCATGGCAGACCTCAGTTCCCTCTTGTGCCTCTGTGTGCTCCGTGCCTCGCCGCTCCATTCGGTCATCACCCTCACCCGCTTCACTTTGGCTTTGCGTTCCGGGAGGACTGGCGAGCCGTGGGCACTCCGTTCTGAGCCTGACGGGGTTTTGGAGGGGGACACAGACTGACTAGGTGGGCAGCCGGTGTCATCTATTGTGGACAGGCACACAGATGATAATAGCCAAGAACAAGCAGCGTGGGGTAGGGAGCGAACACAAGCAGTCGATCAGAGCTCAAGGTTCAGCTCCAGCCGTTTTCTGACAGACAGCACAGTAGTCCCCGTGACCTTTCACCTCATAAGTATGTGTTCCAGAGTGGTTTTCGCACTTCCCATTTGAAAGGTCAAGTTAAGTGAGCACACACAATATTTACCAACACGTGAGAAAAAAACTTTTTTTTCCAAGATCAACATTAAAACTGTAAAATATTAGAAAATGATCAATAACCCCAGTGATGTTTCAGCTCATCTGTCCTGCGACCTGATATCTTACCGGAGCAGAAGCTGTTGGTGCTGACGGTCCTCTTGGAGTTGTCGGAGCTGATGTCGCACTCCTTGCCCCCCTCCTCCTCTGAGAAAGGGGAATCAGACTGAGGCGACGCTTTGTCTTTGGGTTGGAGAGGATGAAGGACCAAACGTGGGATGCGGCTGCGAGGACTTCCTTTCTCTGGAGATTTCTTTTCCTTTTCAAAACATCAAGTTACAGAATTACTAAAAGCATTTCCTGTTATCAGTTCAAAGATTTTCCTGACTCCATTTTCTCCAAACTGCCCCAGAAAGCAGGACGCTCACCTCATATTCTTGGAATGGTCCCATTGTACTATTTTCACACTTCTCTCCCCTAATGAACAAAAAAGAACATCAGCAAAGTTCCATTTCTGTGGATAAAGGGTTTTGACCCAAACCCTGGACAAACAAGAGCCTTCGGTCTGAGCTCTGTTACATCTACACACAAAGACACAGGAGCGTACACAACCTGCCTGGCACAGATGGCTCCAAATGCCCAGAGTCAGGCACAGCTGAGCCACACATTGAATTTATGATTGTAAGAAACAAAAAAAAGTCTAAAAATAAAACTCCCAACAGGATTTGAAAGACATTTAAGATCCGACTTGATTCTGAAGCTCAAACAGTAAAGCGAGGTTTCCTGTCGAAATCGGAAAGTGCTTTTAACCAGTGAGTGGACGATAGATTAGGATGTATTAGAAAGCCACTCTTAAAAAGGCTTTGGAGCAGAGCGGAGAGCAGAAGGAATCCCATCCAACGACAAACATTAGGTTTTGTGTATGCAGATACAAAGCAGAGACAAAGCATTTTTTATTGATGCTTTACAGCTAAATAATGCAGATCTTCCCTGAGGCATGGATGCACTTTGAACAGTTATTTCTGCTCTCATGCAGCTGCCTAAAAGGCCTGGTTACGTAAGCGCTTGTTTGACATCACTTTATGACATCATTGACCCCAGAGCCAAACATCAGGTTGAGATCAGAGCTACTGGGATTTTCTTTTTGGCTCTACTAATACAATCCTCCTTTGACATTGCCCTGATATTTTCATCTGACAACCCCGAATCACAATTATCAGGTAGAGTCTTCTTTGCTCGTCAAGTAGGCCCAAAGAGAGTCACAGAAATAAACTAGAGACTCGGGGGAAGCAAACTTCACCTCATTTACAAAAATAGAATCGTTCTGGGTGAACCTCCACTACATTTCCAACTGTTTCACTTGTTCTTTCAGAATCCAAATGTGGCAGAGCAGCCTGGCAGTCAGGTGACCACATCTGTGCCATGGCAACACTCAAAGCAGCTAAGAGGAAAACCTGCACGGACATTTTAACCAGGATAAAAGCATCCATCCTAGTCTACTATGAGTGGAGTGGGTTTTGCTTGTGATGAGCTGTGTGTCACAGAGACGACCTCTGAAATGCACTGAGGTGATGTGAGCCTGTATCATTTGATGTCATACTGATAGAACTTTTTGTTCCAGTTGTCACTTAACAGGGCAGCTCACCTCATTGCTGCATTTTTACATTGTATTCAAAAACAGACAAAAATCACACTTCCAGCGTTGATTCATGTAAAACTCTGAAGTGCTTCTGTCACAAATGTTATTTGTTTATTCTAAATATGAGCATCCGATACGGAATCACATCCTCCCTGAAAACACAAGCAACAACCAAAAAATCCAACATATTATGTGAGATTTATTGTGCAGATTCATTGAAAGCTGTTTGCAGCTCCAGGGAGCTGACTTCTGATAAACAAGTTTTTAAGCCTCTGATGGAGCTTTCCTCTCATCCAGATGGCCTGGCGTGGGCGTTGATCATAATTCCCTTAACCCTTTTTCTGAGTGTGACTTTTATATAATGTTGATCTGCACTAATGGAGATCTGTTCATTCCAGAATGATCTTTAGACACATAAAGGTCTGAAGGTTACGTTGTCAGAATGAGATTCAACAGAAGATTGAAGCTCAGTGCTGGACGGACAGTTTGTGCCTCATCACTGCATGATGTCATGACTGAGCTGCTTCACTTTAAGCAACAACTCTCATCAATTTCAGATGTTGATCCCATCAGAAATCTACAGTCAGTGAGGCAAAAGTCCCCAAAAGACAGATTCCACACCAAAAACTGTAAAAGCTAGAGCAATTCATTTAGAAATTGTTCTATGGCGATATAGATCTAGAAAATGTCATTAGATTGACTCGCATTAATTCTCCACAGAGGCGTATGAGCTGATATCCAGACAGTGACAGCTGTGATTTGTGCATCAGAAGGCTTGTTGTGCGTATTTGTTATGTTCTGAGCAGGAATTAGGTTTGTTTTGTTTCATCTGGCGCCCCCAACAGTTATGGAAACGTGTTTTTCTCTTGTGTGACGACGCATCCAGAAAAAGATTTTTCAAAAGAAACAAATCAACAAATTCAAATTCCTCCCTGTGAAGTCATCAAAGAGCTTAACTGACGCATAAAATATTCTCCTTTCTGAACTTGTCAAGAGCCTTTCTGCCGTCCGGTTACGAAGACATTGTTTATGTTATTTTTATCATGATCAGTTTATTTCTCTGAAAAATGAAGAGTCCACACACCCACCTGGATGCTTGGCGTCGGTTTGGGATGCTGGCTGCTGGGTGAAGCGCAGAGGCGTGCCGCTGAGCTGGTGGTGCCAGCCTGCGCTCCGCGGTGAGGATGTCTTCAGGAGGAGAGCTGAGCGCAGACTGACGACGCGAGCCAAGACGCAAACCCACTGACAGCGCGGGCGCGATCCTCCCGCTGCTGCTGCCATCCCAGCTGTGTTACATAACATGAGTGTGTGATGGGGGAGAAGAGGGAGGATGACTTAACCGATGGAGACAATCCACACCGAAACCATCACACATTTCTTAAGTTAAAAAACTGCTGTTTTTAATATTTTTATTAAGAATCAACACACAATTATTTATCGTTATCAGGTTGATCTTTAAAAATGCTTTTAAAGCGACCCCCCTCATGAGCCTGAAGAACTCATCAATTCGTCATTCAGGCACGCGCGCACGTCACCGTTTCTCTCCATGGTGCTGAAATCTCCGCAGATGCATTTGCACCATCTATCTGCATGTCATTCCTGATTCCGAACACATTCATACTGCTTGGACGTTGTTCCTTTAATAAATCTTACTCAAATGATTTCGATTGCTCTACCCTGTTAAGCTGCGCTTCTGTCCTGCTTTATGTCTGAACCGGAATTCTGGGAAAATTCTGGACATAGAAAAACAAGTCCATGACATCACAGGCCTCGATGTTGAAACCTCCATCATTTTCTGAGCCTACGTCTGTTTTTCCAGCCTCAGCGTGACCTGCTACCGCCACCTACTGTTCAGCAACAGAGCAACACCAAAGGACGTGTTTCTCCACATTCAAATTCTGATTTTTTATTTGTCACTCGTGTGCCACACCAGAGATGAAGCACCAAACGAAATGGCAATGCTCTGGCCTCAACAAAACAGTGTTAGACATCACAGTGATAGATGGAGCACAAAGGCAGGTCAAGAACTGGTTGATAAGGCAGATGCATATTAAATGAAACCAATATACAATATACAAAGCGATTTTGGTCAAAATAAGATTTTGTGCACAATGGTAACTTGGTACAAAGTGGCACTTGAAAAATAAAATAACAAGAAAAAACAGAGGTAGACATTGGTGGGGGAATAGGTAATTTTTGATGTAATTTTATCTACTCACTTTCAACTATTTTTGTTTGACTTGCAAGTGCGTAGTATAAAATCAAAGGGACAGTGGTAGAACCAAGTCTTGTTGTGAGATCAAATTTGCCAAAAGACTTAAAGATTTTCTGTATCTGTACCTGCTGATGATTTGATGGTGACAGATACAGGAGAATCGCGAATGCTTCCATATCGTTTTCATCGTTTACATTTTTTTTTTGTATTTGTTTTTTGCTCACAAGTGGAACTGAACCAGCCTCTTCAGCAAGGCCACTTTTTCACTCCTCTTGTGATGAATAATTGTGGCCACTAGAGGTCACCCGAGTCCCTTAAATCCACAAAACCGCATCGGTTTGAATCGGTGTTAGACACCCAGATCCTCTGTCTGCTGGACACAACACTTGTGCGGTTTATGTTTAAACCCAAAATCAGTCAGGGGTTGAGCCATGTAAAGAGTTCTGAGTGTGTTTTGTTCTTTTCTTGTGTTCTTATTTTAGACATCCCTTCTCTCAAATTATTAATTTTAGTTATTTCATTGGCAACCGTTTAAATTAGTTTTTTGTCTGATTCTAATAATATTATCGTTGTTTTTTATGACAGCTTTTTTTATAGTGTTAATAGCTATGGAAAGAAATATTTTGAAAATAGTAATATTTTGATAATCTGTAGAGAAACCAGCAGCGTCCCTAAAGACAATCTGGCCCTTTTGAAGCAAAAACATCATTAAATGAGTCCTGGCAGACCTTTGTCCAGAAATCACGTGTTAGACTCACTCTTAAGTCCAGCTTTTCGCTTAGCCTCATTCTGGAAGGTTTTACTGCTGACAATAATGATCTAAAGGTGATTCAGCGTGAATCGTTGGGTTGTTAACTATTTTCAGTACGCGCCTGTTAAGTCTTATCTCCCCTAATTCTCGATAAGGAAGTCAAGATGTGAATGTTTATTGAAATGTGCTGTGATTTCCTCAAGCCAGTAAAGGTTTCATTGCTGACAGCATGCGTGCTTTCAGTTTGGATCTGCTTGATGTGCAACAGGAAAAATGATTGCAAAGTTTGGATTTTAAGATGCATTACAAGCAATTCTGTTTTATTATCTAACTGAAAATTTAAAAGGCAGTGTGTGCGCACACGCACAGTCGCTTTGCTCATTTGTTGAACATCCCGAACTTCTCCTGATTGATTTCTCTGCGTCTTTTGGCGGATCGTTGGGTGCAGCGCGCGCCTGTTTGGAGGTCCGTGACACGAAATTGTTTGGGAAGCCCTGCAGTGAGCCACCATGTGGGCGTGTTTCTCTCGGCCCTGCGCTCTCCGCTCTTGTGTGGAGTCCAGAGCAAAAAACGCACTTATTCTGGCGCGAGCCGCGAGCGCAAAAGCAGCAGCTCCCCGACCCTGACGCGCACGACATCGCCGGCTCTGGCGGGCCCCACGAGCGCAGCTTCACCGAGCGACGGAGATAAAAATCAAGTGCTCCTCACCATCATCCAGCAGCCATGGAGGCATCTCGATTCGTTATGGTATGCCTGGGCCTCGTTATTGTTTTCCTTGGGAATATACCGTGTTTCCAGTCTGCTGCCATCATCACCCCTTCTGCACAGAAGAGGAACAGGGAAGCCAGGATCTCTCATCAAGACGGACAAAGGTCATCCAAATTCTTCAGAGACATCTTCCCGTCTTCTCACCCTATCGCTGGACATCCCAAAGAAGACCCAAAGGACGTTATTGTTCCGCATGAATACATGCTCTCCATTTACAGGACATACTCGTCTGCAGAGAAACTTGGACTAAACTCGAGCTTTTTCCGTTCATCCAAATCCGCAAACACCATAACAAGTTTCGTGGACAGAGGAACAGGTTGGTGCCGGATTATGAACTCCATCCTACACAAATCGGCGACCACGAGTTTCACATTTTGGCTGATTTACAGTTGTCTTCTCAGAACTTGTTTGATAAAACACAACATGCTCGGTCTGGTTTTACGCACGAGTTAAGGGCTGAGAAAGGAGTGCGCAAACACACGTTTACGCGCTCAAACAGGAGAAAAAAATCACAACAAGATTTTTTATAAAGTTTTTAAAGCGGAGAGTTTTGCTTACCGCGGCACAATGCGTCAAGTTTCCTGGCATTTGGGTATCTTTACGCATCAGATTCGTGGAAACATGTGATACGCGGGACTTTCTGAGCATCAAGTTATATTACACTTGAATTAACCTCAGGGTAACACGACCGTGAAACAGTAATTGGGCGCTCCCTAAATAGTTAGAGCGACGAAGAACTTTGATTATGTTTGGATTTGGAATTTTTTAAGCATAACCTTCGAAAAAATTGTTACAAATTAAGAGCTCGCGCATCATTTATGACCTAATTGAGTCATTATGGTGCCCGCCCTGACCAGCTTGCTGTGACAAAGGCGGTTGCGGGGGCAGAGCGGGTCGGTGTGAGAAGCAGGTGTTTGGGTCGGTTAAGATGTGTAACAAAGGGATTTGCGCGGCCTGCGAGAACAAACACAGTCAGATAAACAAAAACACGTCCAGCACACACAGGCCGAGTTAATCTTTCAGGGAGAAATAAAAGCAATATTTGTTTGCATCCCCTTCTGTCTGAAGCGATCCAAGCCTAGGTTCAGGGACGCAGACTGCGCCGCTGCAAGAAATGTCCCTTCATGGCTTTTGCGTCCAGGACCCGGCTCCTATTAGGGCACATATTCATGCGCAGTGACGCACGGCTGGAGATTAACTTTGTCCTAATATATCACAGCCAGATGTTTTTTAAAACATGTTTTTTTTCTTTTTTAAGTCCAAAAGACTTAAATAAAATAAAAAAAACTATTTTCCTTGGGACTTTTACCTGGTAAAGAACACAGACAGGCGTTTTGACGCTGAAGGACTCGACCGTGTTGTCATTTTCTTGCAGCGTGAGCTGGTTTAATTGGAAAAACGCCTCGCTCTCTCCTGTGATCTTGATGTGATGTGTCACCGGCTCTGACCCCGAGCTGGACCCTTCTGAGGGCTGCTTGGCATCGAACGGCTGACTGGAGTATTTGAACTCGGTGATCTAATTGAGTGTTCATGTCATAACATATCAAACACTGTCTATTCTCCCATAATGACCCAGCTCGGCCGCCATGGGCACATCACCCAAAAAGAAACGACATGGGAGGGGGGGGGGCAGAGGGTGGGTAATGAAACAGCACTTAATTTTTTTGTGGGGTTGTTTTTATTTTTTTCCTTTCTTTTTCCTGAACCCCCCCTTTTGGGGTTTGCTTTAATCACGGAATAGTATTTTTCCCCTCTTATTCTTTCAGTGTTTTGTTACTCCTCCTGGGATTCCTCTCTGACGTTTTGCGTTTCAGTGGAACCTGCAGAATGAGTCTCAGTACACTTGCGCTGGTGTGCATTAATGCAAAAAAAGTGTCAGAATGTTTCTGTTTTTACGCATTAGTGACGCACGGAAATTCAGACTTTAGTGGAGTTCTACAGCAGCTCCGACAAAGACAATCGAAATGTTGTTTGAAAAGATTTGTTTAATTGGAATAAAACGTGAAATAGAGCAATTCAAAAAAGAATTTTTCAGGACTTAAACACAATTATTTATATACAAATCCATAGAATTCTGCATTTAACGGAAAACGTTTTTTAAATAAATTATAACTGTCGGTCACTCCGTGCAGGCACGCTCGTATCCGGAGGAATGTTGTCGTTGGCAGGATGAAATGAAATATAAGAGGGGAAGTGTTTTAATGAGAAGGATGGGAGTTGAGAACTGTTAATTATTTGGGGAACTTGTATTCGATTTGTTTGAGGGCTTATTAAAGAAAAGTAATGCAAACCAGACGCGCCAAACCGCTGAAAGCAGCACGAGGTTTCAATCAGCTTTTTTCCCGTTTGGCTCGATGGGGCTCGCGGAGGGAATCTGACAGCCAAATTCCAAAATGTCTCCGGAGCAACTTTTACAAATTATGTCACAGGGGTGTTTCCATGTAGAGCTGTGTCACTTTAATTAAAGCGCTGTCCAGACAGAAGCAGGGAGAGAAAACCAAAAACTCTGCTCATGTTGTCACTTCTGTTTTTTTAAACATTTATTTGTAAATGCCATTTATACATATTTTTTAATACGCCCACTGTTCCCCCCCCCCCCCCCCCCGGTGTTTTAACAACATAATATTTAGGATTTTTTTACTCATGTTTGACAATGTATTTTAGTTTAACCAAGAGGTTTCTCTTAATGTCTGCTTAAATCCTGGGATTTTCATTCCAATTGTCCTGGATGAAGCGCTCGCAGGCCTCCTGCGTCCCCGGCATAGAAAAAAATGTATTAATTGTGCATTGTCCTGTTGAGTAAACAGTTTGTCGCGTTGATACGTTGTGTTTGGCAATACCCAGGACCCCTCTGTTCCCCACCCCCGATTTGAACTCCAGAAAAGTAAAGGAGTTTTTTTTCCTGCTAAGGTGTGAGACCTTCTCGGCCGTGCGTAAAGTTTGATGACGGATTAGGTAATAATCAGTCCTTAGCGCATAAACATGTACTACTCTTTGATTTACTACTACAAAAAAGACACAACATATTTTACTAATAACATTGTATTTATATCTAACCAACTTTTTCAAGGAAATTTCAAAACTAAATGACAACAAATCTCCTTTGCAACATTTATGTTTGACGTGGCTCTTCCAGAAAAAAACCGAGATCAGAGATGAATCAAAGGAAGTGCAGTTTTGAAAAAACGGAACAGTTTTTAAAGGGAGCACTTGTCAGCTGCAGTTCGTTTGAGGCAGGTTCAGGGTGGACGTTTGAAAAACAAGAAAAAGCCACAGAAGGCCTCTGTGGGAGAATGTGAGTCCCCCCTCCCTCCCCCCTCTCTCGCCTCTCTCTGAACACTGTACACCCTAAGTGAATCTGACAACAATTATTTTCTTCTTTTATCCTTGCAGACAATCTTTTGCACTCTCCTCTGCGAAGACAAAAGTATCTGTTTGATGTCTCAACCCTTTCAGAGAAAGAGGAGCTGGTCGGGGCAGAATTAAGGATATTTAGGAGAGCGCCGGGTGGTTTGCAAACTTCCCTGCAGAAGACGGGTCTATACAACATCCAGCTCTACCCCTGTGGCTCCAACCGGCTGCTGGCCTCTAGGTCTCTGGACCCACTGGACTCCATCAAATCTGGCTGGGAAGTTCTGGACGTTTGGGAGATGTTTAAAGGGCATCCTCCTCGACAGCAACATCATCAGCACCAGCAGGGTAGCCAGCTCTGCTTCCAGCTCAGGGTCACGCTCAGTAAATCCGACACTGAAGTGGACCTGCGGCAGCTGGGGCTGGACAGGAGCAGTCGCAGTCAGCAGGAGAAGGCCATCCTGGTGGCTTACAGTCGCTCCAAGAAGAGGGAAAACCTCTTCAATGAGATGAAGGAAAAGATCAAGTCGCAGAGGACTGTTGATGAGAAAGAGGGGAAAGCTGCAGAGGAGGGAGGGGGGTTTCTGCCAAAAAGGAGGGTCAGAGGAGAGGGTCCCCGGCGGCGGAGGAGGACCGCGCTCACCAACCGCCACGGGAAAAGGCACGGGAAGAAATCTAAGAGCAGGTGCAGCAAAAAGGCCCTGCTGGTGAACTTCAAAGAGCTGGGCTGGGACGACTGGATCATCGCACCCCTGGATTACGAGGCCTACCACTGCGAGGGGGTGTGTGACTTCCCCCTGAGGTCGCACCTGGAGCCGACCAACCACGCCATCATACAGACACTCATGAACTCCATGGACCCCAGCAGCACCCCGCCCAGCTGCTGCGTCCCCACCAAGCTCAGCCCCATCAGTATTCTCTACATAGACTCGGGCAACAACGTGGTATACAAACAGTACGAGGACATGGTGGTGGAGCAATGCGGGTGCAGGTAGCGGCGACAAGGACGTGCCGAATCAAAGATCCTGGTGGCTGAACATATAAAGTCGTCACGGGTTTGAAATGCAGTCATGCCTGGTCTTCTGTTTCTTATTGAAAGGAAAGCACACACAAGACACCATCCTCTATTTATTTAGACTCATGACCATTATTCCTTGCCTTAAAGTGTTCATCACACCATTCCTCCTTTCAGACAGGTTTTTATTTCCCAGAAAGCTCGGTGTGTTCAGGCCCTGCAGCACCTGTTTGTGTCGGGGCCAGTGGGCCGCTGCCCTGCCTGTCAGCAGCTCTTTGTTGCAGCTCCTCTGTGCGATCTCACCCACCGGCCCCCATCTCTTTTGGGTATGTGCATCCAGGCCGCAATGGCCGCTGTCCAGCTGGAGTCATTACAGCCCTGAGCAAGTGCCTGCTTTCCAAAAAAACACCACAACAATAGGGGTGAATGTCTGACCACAGACTGATCCAAGATGAAGAAAGGATGATGGCGGCTAAGCCTGCATGAGATTTTTTTTTTTGCCTTACCGGAGACTAGTTGAGGGCCCCTGAGAGTCCCCCCCCCGCCCACAAAGTCCCCCCGGTGCCTGTCCTGCATGGGCCCTGTTGATGAAGAAAAGAACGAAAGCACAGATAACAGAGTCATCTTTAAGAAATGCACTTCCACACCTGACTGCGCCACAGTCGCAGCGAGAGTTTGTCTTCTCTGATGACGAAAAATCGAAAAGAAAGAAAGAAAGAAAGAAAAAGACTCGCAAACGAGACAATATTTAAAATGCACATTAGCTTCCAATGCACTGCTGTTTATTATTATTTTTGATTTGTAAATTTTTGTACAGTGGAAAAAGTTACAAAGTGCAACAAATGAAGAAATGGACGAACAGCATTTCTTTGTAAATATTCAAAACTGCACTCAAATCGGTATAATTTCTATTCTATAATTATTTTATTATTTGTGATGTACAGAGTCTCATGATAATCATATATTTCTTACTTTGATAAGAGTAATTTAAGGAGTCTCCTTGATATTTGGCAAAGGGTGGAAAATACCATTAATGTCTACCTCATTGTTGCATATTGGATCTGAGTTTGAGGTGCATTCAGTTAGAGTGTAAAGAGCTTTTACATTGTTATATAAGATCATTTATATACATATATTACTTGATAATATTCCCCACCATTACTGTATAAATAAAATTAAAATTAAAGTCTGCCAGATTTCTGTTTATTAACCACTGCAATTTAATTATTTCAATGTTAAAATAGTAAGAATCACGACTGTGAGATTAAAAAAGTGGACTTTTTTGATTTGTAAAAGGTTTCAAGCATCATCATTCATGCAGACGAGCCTCTCATAACTGACCTGACCGTCACAAATCATTCTGCAGTCTATAGAAAACTCAGTTTTAGTCTCCAGGTGTCTGTGGAGCGCATGCATCTTTGTCCTCAGGTCAGGTCTCTTCTGCTTTCAGGTTTTTCCAACAGAGCTATCATCCCAGAAAACAAATGTAAACATTCAGGGCCAGAAACCACATCCGAATATGACAGCCATCCAACGGAAGCAACTGTCAACGAGACGGCACCAAACACACAAACCCATTGAAAGCGTCCAGTTTGGGTCAAGTTTATTTAACACTTCAGAGCTTCCCGATCAGAGGATGAACAGAAAAAAATTGGTTGAAAAGACAGGATTGCTTCCACGTAAGCAGGCGACCTTGGCCTGGAAACAATTAGG
This sequence comes from Oryzias latipes, assembly GCF_053564925.1. NCBI lineage: Eukaryota > Metazoa > Chordata > Actinopteri > Beloniformes > Adrianichthyidae > Oryzias > Oryzias latipes. Next base: position 5,435,378 of record NC_136252.1, on the reverse strand, counting down.
AAATAGCTTTGAAATGTTATATGCTATCCAGGCACTTGTACAGTATCATGTCACTCCCCACATGTTTAGGGGAAAACAGAGAATGCTAAGTGCACTCTTTGGCAGCTGCCACAAATGATCGACACAACAAGCGCTCCTCTGAGTATAAACAAACGGACCCCTGGGGTTCACATCTGGGACACCATGGTGGGGGTACCGCTGTGAGTCCTCACAGATGATCCTTTATCATTAGAAATGCCGTCATGGTGCTAAAGCAAATTTCCTGGCAACCAGCTGTAAAGCTTTGGAATAAACCTTTACTTTCTGATTTATTTTTATTTGACAAGTTCCTGCTCTGCTGGGCACCGGCCTGGAGGTGAGGATGAATGTTGAGGGAACAGTTAAATGGTGATGAAAGGGAAAGGAATGCTTTGTTTACCAGCTTCCATCCCTCACTCTTAAGTTAAATGTTCCTATAAAGCTCTTCATCACAACTGCCTTATTGTCTCTCCATCCTGGAGGAGAGACAAGGGGGGAAAAGCGTTGTGTTTATTTGAAATGTGGCTCTAATATATTAGTCTGAGTGAACCAAAAGTGTCAAAGACATGGGTTTTTTCATCAGAAATGTGGAGAATGTATAACACAAATAGTCTTGACACCTCACATCTGTGCAAGCAGGCTTTTCTGTAGAGGATTGTTGCACGCGGGAAGAGCTATTCAAGGTGAAAACACGCTTTAAGGCCTGGGAAAACGCCTTAACGGCTCCGTTATCAGTGACGTCCTCACCAACAACAGGAAAGGCATAAATCACATTAATCTGCTGGACCTTTAGAGCTAGCAGAACCCTGTTGGAAGGGCATTGTGAGGGTTTAGACTTAGGAGGAGAGGAACAGAAAAGAGTCCAGCCTAACTTTAGTTATTTGCCTCTATTTCCTGTTTTTCCTCCCATTTTGAAACATGTTCTTTACATCATTTGGTTCAAACTGTAGAGGAACAAAAGAAAAAAAACATGATCATGCTCAACAAAATGCATTGAGATTTTTTTCTCATGTTGTTTGTGTGTCTGAGAGCACAAAAGTGGACAGAAGGGCACCAGTGTACACAGATGGGTGGTTGAGCGGTGCAGGAGAGCAGCAGATGCCTGAGGTGACGCCTACTGCTGCCTCTCATACAGCACAAAGCCAGTGTTTGCCCCCAAAACCTTAAATACACTTACTTTAAAACCAGAGGTCAAGCTTTTTTCTTTTTCCAGGGTCATACTGATAGTCATGTGCACAGAAAGATCTGAAATCATCTGCTGAAGAAAAACTGCACGACTCCTGCTAAAGCAGGGCTGGGTTATAAACCACGGGTGTTGGTGAAACAAAAGACTGGGCTGCTTTCCTCTGACAGGGCATCTGCCTATCTTTTCTGCTTGTCTGTTGTGTCTTTTTGTGTGATGCAACATCCAGCCGTCCCTCCCTTCTGTCGGTCTGAACAGGAAGAGAGCTGATAACCTGCTAATTATATTAAACTTTCACCCAAACGTGAGGATGAGGCCGGCTTACTTTGACAGCACTTCATCACTTTTTTTTTTTTAACAGAAGGAGGTAAACTGATGTGTCTCAATACCCTGGAAACAGGCTGAGCTGAAGTTGATTGATCCGCTTCAGAATACCTGTCCAGAGAAGCCCATTTTTGTTCTGTTTATTTTCTGAAGGAATGTCTGGGGGTGCCCTTTCACCCCACCTCATCCATTTATTGCCCCTGGTCTGTGTCACGCACGGTGACCCGGGTACTCCTCATCCCTGACTAACAAGTACACCTTAAGGTTCTCCTGCAAACGCCTCCATAAAGAAGGACTGTGTTTGTCTTTGTGCTTCCAGTCCCATTTTTTTGTCCCTTTATTTGAGGCTGTGAGTCCGTCCCCATGGGACGGCTGCGAGAGGTCCTAATTGGCTCAAGTGAAAAGTAAATTTGCTCATTTGACTCGGACAATACTTATGTTTGGGAGCAAGGGGAGGATGGGACCTTCCTGCTGGTTTACACCTGCAGAGAGCAAGGGGAAAGGTCGTGGACCGGCGGGGGACAATGAGAAGTAGATGGGAGAGTAGAAATACAAGTGCAGAGAAGCCAGGATTAGCAATGAGAATCTGCTCCTAATTCAAAGAGAACCAAAGCTTTCACTCCATCACCAAAGACCGACACTGATTTTAAGGCGGATTTGGGCGGTGAAATTGTAAAATGAGATACAGGCAAATAAAAATGGGGCAGCAACTCAAAGATCAACTCAGGGAGGGAGTGGTGAAGGGAGGAGGGTGCAGGAGGATTTGATGGACAACTGCGCAGCTCAGCAGAGGCAGAGCTTTCACTTAAAAATGGTGCCTGGCCTTTCTCAAAAGGTCAGCGCCCGGAGCACCAACTCACTACATTAATCATGAGAGGCTGAGGCTTACCTGTCTAGTGTTTCAACCGTGCCGTACAGTTAACCTCAATTATGCTTGATTACGAGGTGTGGACGACCCGAGCTGGACCGCACAAAAGATCAGGCATCAATAATGCAATCTCAGATTAGATGCCTGTCTGTCACCAGGCAGAAATGCTTTTTCAGGGAAGATTTTCCAGGGTCAGTGAACAGGTAAAAATATTTTCCATAACTTACCTTTTTTTTTGTGACATAATTTGGGTGATGCTATATTAAAGCTTTGGATTTGGAGGACTACAACTCAATACACACACACATATATATATATATAGAGAGAGAGATGTATGTATAATGCGGTGTACCAAAGAGCGCTGATGGCTTTATGATGTCCCTGCCCCCTTCTTGGTAATTGTCCCATTATGTCTGTGGTGGATAGAGCCATTACAGATGTTTTATGATGGGGGCCATTTTCATTTTGTCTTTGCAGTGAGGGACAGATTTATGTGGCAAGATGCTTTTTTTCATTCAGGGGTTAAAAAAACGAAAAAGAAAAAAAAATGCACGTGTTACACACCCACTGGGTGTTTTGTGTGTAACCTGGCTGCAGTATCTTTTAAATGACTGTTATAGCACAGCAGCAACCTGGTTATTGACAGGAGTTAGAGAGATAAATGAATGCTTGATGGAAGAACGCACACTTCCCAACAGACTCCCAGTACGTTCCCAGTGTAATGACCAAGAACTGGGGGGTATGGGAAGGAGGTGGCAGGGGAAGGACTTCCTTAACAACTCACTGATCAGCGGCTAAGCAGCAGGCCGCGAGTAAAACCTAGTCTGACAGTTTCTCAGCAAATGTTATCCGACTAAAAGAAACCATCACAAAGGGCAAAATAAACACTGGTTAGCTTTTCAGAATTAATCCCTTTTAGCTCGCAGTGAAATGTTTGAAGTGCTGAAGACTCTTAGGCTGTGTGGTTTCTTTCCAGATGCTGTTCTGCTGTGGTTCCTCAGAGTTTCCCTTTTGGAAATCAAATCTTCGGCTCAGTAGCTTTTATGCCAAGAAAAATATCTGTCATAAATCGGTGCCTGAACAGGCACTTTAATTACAGGGCTGCGGATACAAACTCAGCAGCCATTATTAAGCAACAACAGGGACTGTGCTGGAGAGCGGCTGAGGTTCAGAAACTTTAGTAACAGAAAGTGAGGAAAGTTGTCAGCTACAAGTCTTATAACAAACAAGGTCAACAGAGGAACACTCATTATTAATCATTTACAAGAGTTGCACACAGATCTGCAGAGACTAGATAGCCCAGAGGACCCACAGGTTTGGCAGACTAATCAGGTTACAAACTGTCCACTGTGATATTCCTGACACCTTGCTCCTATCAACCCCACCTGCTCACTGGTGATTGATCTCCTCATTGTGAGTCACCTCAGCCCTTGTTGTCTCCTTCCTGGATTTATCCAGCTTCACTGAAAATCCCTGTTGAGTTTCTAAAAGTTTGAAACTGCAGCAACTGGAAATCTGAACGGATGATGTATCATTGACCAGCTCTGAGGTTCGTTTCTGCCAATTCCCTCAAATCGCACTCTGTATCCACTGCAACACAAATTCTGCCATTCTGGCATGAGGAATGGAGTGAGGTTTGTTTGAGCAAATGTAACTTTATCAGGGACTCTCTTTCCCCCTGCTAGTCTTGCATCTCGCACATCTCCAAAGCCGGGTACAAAAAAAGGAGCTCTCACACAATATTTCTGTTTGCCGTAGTCTGACCTTTTTGTGAACTGCGGTAAAGTGAAAGGCACTTTCAGTCGGGGGGAATCAGATGGCAGTAACCGTACGCCTTTCAACTGATACAAAGGTGGAAAAGGGGGAGGCCACGGGTGAGTATAAGTGTGTGTTGGGTGGTGTGGCAGGGGGAGTTGCATGCTAGGGTGAAAAGGAAAGTGCCGTGCTGCATCTTTTTGTGTTGGTAAAGTGGTGGCGGTTTAGGGTCGGGAGGTTGGGGGGGGGCTGGATATGGTGCTCAGCTCAAGTAGTGTCCGGCTGATTGGCTGCTGTGGGGGAGCCCTCTTATGGATGAGTGCAATGGGTAAACAGCATTCCTTTCTGTTTAAACTCCTCTGTCTCTGTACATCTGTCTTGGTCTCTGACATAAAAAAAACCCTATAAAACTGCAGTTTCACTGAAGGATCATTTCTGCTACTTTGATTGCTTTCATTGCAATCAATAATATTATCAGCTCATAATTTGTTTTTCGGAAGCCAAAATGTCTGAAAAACGAAGATAAAATCATCTCCAGCTTATAACATCAATGCCTTAGATTGTCAGTTGCTGTTCAAAGCAATGATCTACACCACATGTGGCAAACTCAATTTGGCCCGCAGTTTAATTAAACTTGGTCCGCGAGATCATATCAAATGTGCATTGGAGCTGGCCCGTGGTGTATACTGTACCACTAATACTACAAATCCCACAATGCTTTGCTAGTATGTTGGCGCGCAGTCAAAACCGGCAAACGCTCCTTTTTTCTGTTGACAGTCATTGACAGCCGTGCTCCAGTCACATTGGACAAATCAATTTCACCCTCCACAAAAATGGCTAAACGAAAGATGGACAACAGGAGCTTTCAAGACGGGTGGGGGGCAGATTATCTGTTCATGAAAATGAAGGACAGACCTGTTTGTCTTGTGTGCGGAGCTAACATGGCTGTAACTAAAATATATAACATAAGAAGACACTATATGAAAAGGTCAAACATTACATATTAGTTGCAGTTAAGTTCTCAATAAATGTTGAGTTTGGCACGTGACATTTTCTTCACAGCTTAATTTTGGCACACTCTGAATTTGAGTTTGACACCCCTGATCTACACCTAAAGATGAGAACCCCACCTCAGCGGCCTTTTGTAGCTTCAAGAAAGGGAATCTAAAGATTATATTTAACACTATTTTTGTTCCTGGCTTCTAAGCGTTATATTTCAATTGCTTATGTCTAAAGTATGTGAAAAATTACTTCATTAAGCACAAACTTTGCTTTCATGACAACAGCACGAAGAAAACTCGTTTTTGTGTGAAAATAAAATGATTTTTATTCATTTTCGTCATTATGATCAGGTAAAAACAAAAATTGCAAAAGGAATAGACAAACACAGTTGGAAACCACTCAACAAGGTTCAGAAATTTGTGGATTTTCTAGATTTACGATTGTACTGTGAATCACTTTCTTGAAGTAGCCCCCAAATGTAATCCCCCATCATGTTTTTGTTATACTGTCCTTGGTAACGACTTTCAAAATCCAATATATCTTGATGAAAGCGCTCGCCTTGCTCCTCAGAGTAAGCTCTCATGTTCTCCTTGAATTTGTCAAGATGTGAATCAAGGAATTGGACTTTCAGAGACATTCTGCATCCCATGTTGGCATAATTCTTTATGAGATTCTGCACTAACTCCACATAGTTTTCAGCTTTGTGATTACCTAGGAAGCCATGAACAACTGCAACGAAACTGCTCCAAGCCGCTCTCTCCGTCCTGTTCAACAGCTTTGCGAAATCCTCACATTCTATGATCTTCTTGATCTGTGGTTTGACGAAGATACCAGACCTGACCTTAGCCCCCGACAGCTTTGGAAAAAGATCTTGGAGGTATTTAAATGCTGCTGACTCCTTGTCAAGAGCAGTCTACACCTTGGGTCTTGTCTGGTGTGGTAGATCTACACCTTGGGTCTTGTCTGGTGTGGTAGATCTGAGCCTCTCTCGCTCTGGTGCTCAGGGCTTGTTCCTGAGCTGCCAGGATGAGTGCTTCAGTGCTGTCCTGTAGGCCTCAGCCCCTTTAGTTGTGGTCCGGTGGTACATCCCATGCAGGGGTTTGTCCTCCCATGAGGATCTGTCCTCCACCACTGCATCCCCTGCCTTCCATATACCACATTAGGATTCTTTTCGTGAAGAATGAACATTATAATACACTTAAAAGCTCAAAAATTAGATTTTGCATGGTATAGGCCCTTTAAAGTTTTGGAACACATTGTCCCACTGTAGACCTTACCTAAAAGCTTCACTTATAAAAAATACTTCTAGTTAAGATATAAGTGTTTAGTGTTTTTTTAGACACATTTTTTTTCAAAAATGGTAAACATCAAATTCTACTTTTTCTCTTTTTTTGTCAATAAGGATTTAAAGTAATTATTAATTTAGTTTTGACCAAATTGAAGGAAATGTGTCTTAAATTGTGTTTAGACCAATGACAGTTATAGAATTCAGAAATATTTATCATTTAATCTGAACCGCATATTCTTCGGTAAAACACTAGATCCTGTGTGAGTTTTCTCACACAGAGCTGGTATGTCTGGTGGCCGAATCTCAGGCTGAGTGGGATTCGGGCTCCACGGGACGCTCCAGTGGGTGTCACACATCATTAAAATGGGTCAGATGAGGGAGACGTAAAGCTGTTCACACGGTCAGTCCTGTAAATCATGAATCTTGGTGTGTACAATTCATTTAGGGAAAGCTTTAAGTTTATGTTCAGGTTAATTAATGTCCTTCAAAGCCATGGAAATAGAAACCCTGTTGTCTGTGAACTACTGCTTATCCTTGGTGTAAGTTTCAAAATGTTTGGTCATTTACTGTCTTGTTTTGCTTTGTTGTTTTTTTGTTAAACTTAACAGAGGTAGAAAATTTCTTCTCATTAATTAGAGCAATTTAAAAACTGTAGCACAAATGGTGGCTCATTTTACTATGAGAAGCTTTTGTTGCCTGAATTTTCTGTTTGTACAACAAAATATAATTAGCTTAAAACTACATTTCCTCAATAAAATGCAAAGACATACTACTTTTTTTTTATAAAAAAGAGCCCCTTATCAGTTTGAAATCCGCTCATTTCAGATCAAAGTAAAAGTTTATGCATATTAAAATGATTTGCAGTCTTATCATCATACAGTTGGTGATCTCTCTGCATGGTTACTGTAGATTTGGGGAGCCAGTGTGTTTAGTAGCAGAGGAGCACAGACAGGAAGTAGGCTGGTTACAGACCCAAAGTTAATCTGTTCCTCTCAGCGCTCTTTGAAGAGCAGCAGCATCTATGACAGCCTAAATGCTTCCAGAGATGTCACATTTCCACAAATTCTAGAAAGGCTCTCTCGAGCTCTCATCCTTTCATGTTTGATTGTGTGCTGGGGATCCTATGATAAACAGACGATGGCGGCGGTGGCGGCTGGGGTTTGGATGGAGCCTGATTAATGTGAGAAAACCTCTTCCGCCCAACCCTGCTGCTTTTTCACTCACTGATCCTAAAAGAAGAAAGTCGCATCCTGCAGCAGATCCTCAACAGATGCTCCTGAGGCTTTTATGGAGCAGCTAGCCTGCGTTGCTCGACACTGCAGAAGAGCTGAGCAAAGCAGGTATGTTAAGAACTTTGCCAAACACACTTCCTATCAGTCTGGAAATGTACACAGCCCCTTCCTCTCTGTTACTCTCCCGAATCCTCTGCAAATTTGGATGTGGATTCCGCATTGCTGATGTTTCCAGGGCACCTGAAGAATTGTGTCTGAGATCCATAAAGTTGTCCCAGCTAAACTCCAGAGAAAAAAAGAGAGCAAACAAAGGGGACATGCTCTGAAAACACGAGAATAAAAATTCCAGATGAGAATTGAAGCGCCTTTCCAACATTTAAATTTATACTGACTGACTTCTTGACACTGCCAACAAACTGTCAGTATACGTATTTAGATGTGACTTATTTTTGCAAACAAAAAATGTTTCTGGTGACAGAAAATAATGAATGAGTTTTTAACTTGGTGCTGATATAGAACAGCCTTATTCTTCATTAGGCTTTTGTTGAAACAGCATCATGCTATGCACTGACAGACTGTGAACAGATGCAAACCATTTGCACCTGTAATCCTTCACCTGGGGGGAAGCTGGGGGCAGTCTTTTTGTGCTTTTAGGATGGTGCAGTTACAGATCCCCCCGGTGAGTTTGGTATGAGCCATTAGGCAAGGGAGAAGGAGGAGGAGGAGGTTGTGGCAAAAGATGAGGAGGTGGAGACGGAGGGCATTCCAGATTTCCAGTCAGGCTGATCAGAAAAATCCAGGTTGTCTCACAGAGGCAGCACCGTGCAGATCCTGTCGGGTGTCCTGTGACTGGCACACCTCATTGCTACGGGAGGAGGGAAACTCTGACATTGAGACTGGGAAAGTAGAACTAGTTAGTTCTCAAACCTGCATCCATGGCTCAGAGCTGTGAAACATGGGGATGAGTGGGGTGGAATTCCCTCATTTCGTACCAACTGGAACTATTTTGTGTTCAACTTTCCATCAGTTGGAGACATGAGAACTATTTGTTTAGGGTGAAACTGTTTTTCATGCAGTGCATCAGGAAGCAGATCCTTGACTAAATGTAGAAGCTTTTAGTCCAACAACCACAGCAAAAAATAATAGGAAGGGACATAAAAGAATAAAGGAAACTTAGCTTTAATTTTAGCATTATGTGTATTAAAATAAAAATAGGATTTTTGTTTTACATTTTTTGGCAGAACTTTTATTATCACTGCTCACTGTTTCTTTTTGTCTTTCAATCATACGGATATAAAAGAACAAGCTTGGCTCTTCAAAACTTGTTGATCCAGGAAATATCACACAAAAAGGATACAATTTAAATCTGAAGACTTGTAGGTCATTTACCAATATACAAGAAACCAGAAAAACTTGCATGCATTATTGTTTGTATTAAATGTAATAAATCAGGCACAATAACAATGACAGGAAAAGAATGATTTAATGAATAAAGCATCATAAGGTTAGGGCTACAAAATACCACAGTTTCATATATTTAAATGGTGCCCAATAAAAAACATAATTTAATAAATATGCTCAACACATTAATTATGTTAAAAGATAAATAACAAATAAATTAGAAATATTCAATAAACCAGTATATTTCTAGCATGAAAGCAGCAGCTTTTTTGTTAGCCTTCACAAATTTGAAAAGTAAAGACAATTTGGAAGACGGTTTCTGTATCGTCTCAAAACTTTTCAGTTGGAAAAACGGAAACATGACCAAACATTCCCTGTTTTAAGTGCACCTGATATTCTTTGGACTGTCCAAAGAAAAAGAATCACACAGACATGTACACACACACACCGCACAAACCAGACTCACACTCTGTTCCACCGTGTCACTTTAAAATCCTTCAGTCGTCTGAAGACGGTATCCCCCTGACGGCCATTATGCACAGTTAACCGTGACTTGTTGGCTTCGGTTCCTGGATCTAAACTGGCCTGCGATGCATCTGTTCGGCATAAACCTTTGTGTTGTGTGTTTAGTCTGGCTTTAAGACTTTTAACTTTTCATCTGAACCCCTCCTCCCAAAAGAAAGAGTATTTCCTTTAAACTGGAAAACCCATCACAAAAGAAAAAAAAATCCAGCTGTTGAGAAAGTCGGAAAACAAAGTGCTGAATGAAATTGCAGAAAAAGGCATTGCATCTATTAATGTGTGTCAATAAATGCTTGAATTTACAGACATGTCAATTTTACAAGCCTCTGGCCCGAGTGCAAGTGCTATCCACTAACATAGAATTGGCCAAATAAAATGGCTCGACTGTTTATGACTGACTGCTCACATGAACAGCATTTAAAGTTCTGCATGCACAAACTGCCTACCTAAAGCATGTTTAGCTCAGTGTGTACGCGGGCGCATTTCGTTTTATTTTGAACATCTGCTCAGAATAATGGCAGCCAAATATAATCCTTTTTGCAATAAAGAGACATGAGGTTGAACACGTATTTCAAAATTTCCCTTTAAAACTTGTCGTTTGTTAATAAAATGACACAACCTGTCTAAAGCTGCAAAAGCCCCGCCCTCTAATATATCTGCTGATTTATTAGCTTTATGCACAATAGTGTGTACTTGCCTCCAGAAGCCCTGGAGTTGCTGCGTCTCTTTGTTTTTGTTCCCACACAGGCCTCATTGTGCTTGTCAACAATCGGAGCACAGGCTCAGATTGAGGCAATGTCTTCTGAGAAGGGAGCCATCGGGCGTGGGGGGGCGGGCAGCGGGGGGTAGCGTGAGTCGGGGCTTAGTTCCTAGCCAGACACAAGCCTAAGTAAATAAACCCGGAAACATTAAAAGCCCTTTTCCCCTTCACCTTTGAACTTGTGCATTAGATTGTGTAAACATACATCAAGACATTTAGACAAGGCCGGTCCTGACAGTGCGATGCTTTTTCCGCCCCACAGACACGAAAAACAGAGGTGTGTGCAAGGAGTCGGGACGATGTACCAACATTTTCATTCATTTTTATTGCCACTATGACCAGAAAATGTTACTTTTTTCTTTCTGTTCTTCATAGTTTACAATCCAATTTCTCTTTACTTATACCAGAGACCCCAAAATAAAAATCCACAAATTATAACTTGGATAAAAAAAGCTAATAAACCATGTCTATGTTTGTTCAACTTTAATCCTAACCAAATGTAACATTTGTTTTCACCCTGATTTTAATACTTTTTATTTATGGATTTATTTTAAAGCTGTCACACAAAAACTATTCACAATGTTAAACTCATTTCACACAGAAAATCCAAGTAAGAAAAAGAGGAAGAAATACATTTTTTTCTAAAGGTAATAGAAAGATTTAAAATCCCTGAATCTGTCTAAGAAAAAAACTGTCACTCATGACAAAAAGTGCAACCTTATCATTACAAGAAAGTAAGTCTTGTTTTGTTACACTTTTCTTTGCAGAATTGTTGTAATTCAGCCAGACTGTTTTTTTCTTTTCTTTTGTACTGACAGTTTTTAATTTATTAGAGTAAAATAGAATTTTATTATCTTAAAATCTATTAAATTGAATCTGGACTTTAACAAGACTGTAGACAAGACACATTGACCAGAATTTTCCTAATAATCTTTGTCCTGTGAAAAAGCTCAAGCGTTCAAATTCATGGTTCCATCAGGTCTTTAAGGATACCCCAGACCATTACAGCACCACCACCATGTTTAGATGGATAATATTTTTTAGATGGATAATATTTTTTCTAAAATGTGACAGGGCGTTGATCAAAAAGTCCAGCTTTTTCTCACAGTGGACTACAGAGTTCTTTTTGCTTTATTTTATTTTTTTGATTATTCAGATGATTTTAACATGTGATGCACTTTTGTCTTCTTTTGCCCAGCAGTGAGTTTTTTCTAAGTAAACATTTTCTTTTTTTGTCCTGTTTCTTGTCCTATTGTTGAGTCCTGGTCTCCTGGATAAGTTGTTGCTGTGTTCTTGGTAACATGGGGGTCGGTCACTCCTGGGAAGGTTCACTTCAGTTCCAAGTGGATAATGGCTTTCAGTGAACTTTATTAAGTCTTGAAGTCTTACTTTGTAACTGAATCCAGACTGATCTGAGCCGGTGACTGTTTTTGAGAGACATTCCTCTGAGATTTCCATAAACAAAGATTTATGACAGATTTGAAGTGCAACTTTTCTGGGAACTGTAACGATATTTCAGAAACAGCTCTTTGAATTTCTCTGTTAGTTTATGGGGGGTGTACATTGTGTTGAAAAAAATCTGCTACCTGATGTAAAGTCTTAATATCTATTGGGAAAAAAAAAACCCTGACTTTTTTTTGCAAACAACTTGAGACAACAATTAGGACGGAAGGCATGAAGTCCCACTTTAGCACAGACTGCCAGCTTGGGTTAAGATTTGCTGGATTACTCCTCACCTGTCCAGTGCTTTCATCAAATGCTTTCTATATTTAGCTTTTCTTTGCACCTTAAGCAAAAGAAAAAAAAATCAATCACCCTTGAAGTTGCATTGTAAAGGCAAAAACATCTATAGCGCTGATGTTCTCACAATCAATTAAAACAATCCATTGACATCTTTGTCATCTGAAACAGCTTTTGCCTCATGTTTGTCATTTAGCCACTGTTTCCGAGCTTGTAGTTGTTGTTTCAGGCTCAAAGATCTTTCTGTGGGTTTGAGCTGACCTCGAAAACCATGATTCATATTCTTTAAAGACTTTTTTTAATGTTATGATTTTGAATATGTATAATTATTTAATTATAAGGAAAGTGTCAGATGGTGAGGAACAAACAGAATTAGACTAAATATTGCTCTGATAATGAGTAAAAGTGCTGTAAAGGGAGCTTTGCATGCATTTCAAACACTCCTTTGTGTTTGCAGGAGAAGTAGACTCCTGATTTTCCAAGTTAGACGTACAGGAGAAGATTGTGCTTTGGCATTCTCAAAACTGGATTAATATTCCTACGATCCAATCAGATCAATCTGTTTTGGGCAAGCTGTTAATCCAATCAACCTATACTATTATATAATCGTTTCAAAATGAGATAAATCAGTTATAATGATCTTGAAAAATACCATTTGGATTTAGACACGGTAGGTTTTCTTACACCGTGACATGTAAACGATCAATGCATCACAGCAGACAACACACAAGTGATGCAGCAAAAACTGATCAGTCCATCATTCCAGTCCAATGTGTGGAAACTCTTTGAATTTAGCAAAGACGTGTTTACATTCCTAGAAAGTGAAGACAATCCCAGAGTCACAAAAACAACTTGATGTTGCCAAACAAAAATTAGGAGGAAATCACTGGCATTTGCTGTGTCTGCTCTCCCACACATATATTACAGGACTGACAATATACTAAATAGACAGATTTGACCAAGGCCATTTTAAGGAAAACATCTAGTTAAACTATAAATATATTTTGTAAGCCCTACATCTCAAATCAGTCAACAAGACATGGCTTACATTTGTGAGAAGCAAAAAGAGCAATTATAAAATTACTGAAGGTTTTTCTCACACCTGCTTAAAGTTATTAAAAATGTATCTATAACACATTTTTCACTGAACCCTAGTGAAGTCATCTGTCAGCATTATATCACTCAGCACTCAGTCTTTGCTGGTTTGTCCATGATACGATAAGATGAGGAATTAATCTATGATTTTACTTTAATACACATGGAAACAACACAAGGAACTTACAGTTAAAGATTAGCAATGGAGAAAGTTGAAATTGAATCCTCTTTTTCCACTATTTTCTTTCTTTTAATCAATATTTTAAAACCTTGAGTAAACAAATTAATAAAACTAAAGTTACATTTTATGTTTCCTGAGAATGCTGCAAAGCATGAAAAGGTACATCTTATGAACTCAACCCATCCTTCAACATGGCATAACAAACAACATTTGTATAGCTGGTTTTGAATTAATTTGCAAGTGCATATCATTTCAAAACTTTTCAATTTTTAGTTTTTTAACATGCAGTTATCCACATACATTATAGCTGTCATCTCTTGAGTCAGTCGCCCCTAAATGGGTCCTGGAAGTCAATTATTTCTCACTTTGATCACAGATACTGTCACTTTAAGTTTGTCTAATTTTCCAACTGAACAAAACCACTAAAACAATTGCTTTCTTTTTGCAGTTCGTAATGACTTTATTAGCACACAGGTAACATCTGTATTTTGCAATAACAGGACAGTAGAGGAGCAGATGCAGTAGAAAACCTGTAAGTCCTTTAACAGTGTGTGCTGCAGTAAATGGAAAATCTGAACACATTTCAACTATAACTGTATATCAAAAGTAGCAAAAAAGGCAATCTGTGGAAAGTCCCTGCTAAGCTACATTTCTGAATAATGCTCTTTCAGGATACCGCCTGAAGTAATTAGATTAACTGCAAAAAAGAAGACATCAATCCAAATTTATCACCGGCCATCAAGAGGAAAATTGCAGCCAGCAAAACATCAAAAAACAAAAGAAAAAGCCAACAATAAAATGCTCAAGCAGTGTTGAAATAAATACTGCATGCTCAAGTGAGGATGACAGACTAGCTTTGGTTTTCTAGAAGTTCCCCCATTGTCTGAGTTTAGATTGGAGACTCTGCACAGGCATCTCAGCAGCGCCAGGTTTAAGTGGACAGAGGATGAAGTTACTGCTGTGTACTTTTGAAGAGCTACCTGGGTGGGCGGAGAGCAGAGAAGTTAACGAATGGGCAGTGGTGGTGCATACACCGCGTTAAACGACGACAAGGGCACTTGAGCAGGAATGCAGAATGTTTGTGTCTCAGCTTTACAATGTAAGTCTAGCTTGTGAGGATCACTTTTGAGTCGCTTGTAAGAAAAGAGTCCCCATAATGTGCCTGAGCAAACAGCGTCCCCTCAATGCCATTAAGTAAAAACACTCTAAAACACAGTCCGCAGTCTGGTGGAGGAACTCTATTTTACTTGCCTTTCAGTTAGCTCTTTTTCTGGCTTTTTTTTTTCCTCAAATCACCATCCTCCATGCGTGCATGAGCACAAATGTGCGTTGATGTTTTTGTGCATATGACCCGCATTATCCTGCTTTACTTTAGTTACAGAGTTCTCTAAGTTTTCTTAAGTCAGGAGCTGGAGCCCTCAGGCAGGCAGCAGGGGTTCCACTCTTGGTTTCCTGTAAAAAATACCTCTGCACTCCACATCCTAATTAATGTGAAGGGCATGCCCAAGATCCCTATAAAATCATACAAGACTATACCAATTTCCTGGTACCTTACTTGCTACATGTGCTTCTTGTTCCTTAGCATAAGAGTTTCCTTCCCTGCAAACCCCATGAAGATTTATACTGCACTACCACCGCCGTGCTTGCCCCCCTCCCCCACGTTTCATTCCTCTCTTTTCTAGTGTTTCCCCTCAATGTGATTTGTACTTTATAACATGATACACAGAGATTAGATTTTCTGTCCTTTTTACTCTGAAATAAAACATAAAGATCTCATGAAAAGAGACTGTCAGAGCAACATAAGAAACACATGCTGTCTGCTGGTTGAAGGAGGAACTGGTTTAAATCATTCTGCTGGAAAAAATTGCACAATTTTGGCATATGTGTTTCTTTGTTTCTGTGTGTGTGTGTGAACATTTGGGAATGGGTTATTGTGTTGTTGAGTTGGTGCTGAGTTATTGGAGGCCAAAAAGCAGACATATTGAAAATTATAAAGCAACGCAGACTGATTGCATGCACGGCTGCACCCCAACACTCAGGAGCAGTAAGAAAGGTCTCAGTCTGAAATGGACCAGAGCTGACACACAGACGCAGATGTGAGCACATACACACCATGTGGACATCGACTCTGTACCGTTCCAGTCAAGCTTCCTTGACATGTCTTCTGACATCTGTTGTTTTCCTTCCACCTCATGAGCCTGATGTTCAAAGACATGCAGGTTACAATACATGTAGGGAGACTTGATTTTCAACTGTCCAAAGTAACCATTGGGAATGTTGTTATTGTATGCTGGTAATTTATGCCGAGACAGGCATTTTTCAAGTTTTACATGAACGTTTTACATAAGAAATTACAGTAATATTTATTAATTAAAGTTTTGAACATGCAGATGATGATGAAATTCTTGTATTTTGTCAAAGTGTAGCTTAGTTCACTGTTGTAGTCATATTTTTGGCTGCTGTGATTCAACTGTCTTGTGTGAAATTTTTATGTTTGAGTGCTTGTTGGGTTGTGTTTGGCATTAATAGTGCTCTACATCAGTGGTCCTCAATCCCCCAGCCCACCATCCGGTACCGGGCTGTAGACAGAAAAGAAAATGCATAAATTAACTTCTATGATATTCATTTTGTTTATTTGGCCCTGCGATAAACTGGCAACACACTCAGGGTGTACCCCACCTTTGCCCAACAGCTCTGGGATAGGCACCAGCAACCCCATGACACCAAAAGGGATTTAGTGGGTTCAGAAAATGGCTGGATGATTGCTTGTACTTAGTTGATGATGGTCCCAGACGTTTCCTCTTGCCAAAACTTGAAAAAAAGAGCTGCTCAGGAAACAGGAACATAGTTAGCAAGAAGAAGTTCCAAGGGGACAGTGTTTGAGGAAGGAAGAAGGCAACAAACGTAATCACTTAGTCAAATGGATCCTTATGGGGGTTGGCCCATATGGGTGCTGAGTGGAACATAATGTTTTTTGTAAGATAAGAGTTTCGTGAAATATTTGTAAGGATAATGTAAATTATACGCATTTACATACAAGTGATGCTGTCGTATGGTGCCCCTATGCTGCACTTTAGTTGTTAGTAAAGTCTGAGTACTTTCTCCTTAAGGAGTGCGTGGAAAAATTGCACACATAAGGTATGGAGGGGATATGTAAGTGCCTGTAAGATGCAGATTCAAACTACAAACTGATTGTCTTTTTCCTAATTTCTAACGCTGCGTACACACTGGGCACATGCTGAACACGGGTTCTTGAACGTGCTTTTTGCTTACAGTGTTCACACTGAACTAACGCTTCTCAATACTTGCACATGCTTTCACAGCTGGAAGAGGCTTGGTGCGAATCTTGCTCCAGGCTTTTTCTTTCACAGCTCTATTCTGATATGTGAAAGACTTAGTGTCATATAATTCCAGCCAGACAAAAACCACAATTATTAATTTCTCTTTATAATCACTTTTCAGACGGTTAGCACCCATTAACCCTTGTGCTATCTTAGATGACCCCACCCTTACATTGACGTGTTCTCCCTACCATGACAAAGGTGGATAAAGGTGGAAAGATTTCATGTAATCCATGGACACCAGTGAAGATCACAAATCATTGGAGAAAAAAGGTTCAGCGCACTGTCTAGTGGGTCTAGATGACCCAACTACCAATGTTAAAGTGCCTAGGATAGCACAAGGGTTACTTAGAAAGGACTCTACTCATTTGTCACTACCAAATGCAAGTCCCTGGTTGGTCAACATTTATGTGGTTTAACTTTTGATGTGCCTTCAATGGTTGCATGTTTTGTAATACAATATCCATGTATATTGTCATTTATATATGTATAAAGTTTACCCTTAAAGGCTTAAGAAAATGAAGTAAAGTGAAAAAAAGAACAGGAGATAGAAGAGAGGAGACCTGTATAGATTTTGTCTGGCAAAACGCACAGAGTGTTTCTAAACTTGATAACCTTTTTACTTGATATAGGCCACAGTGGCTAAACAGAGATAAGGATCAGTGAGACAATCCCTCATAATTAGAAAATTAGATTCTGAAACAATTATTATTATATCGTTTTATTTTATTCAATAAAAACGAAATAAAGAAAATGCAAAAATCACTGAATACTTCAAATATAATATTAGTCAAAAAAGCTTTGATAAAGTGCTTGAAAGGGAGAGTGGAGAAGCAGTTTTTTGTATTATTCAACCCCCTATTTTTTAAATCAGTTTATTAGTTACTTTATTTAAAGTCATCTGCTATTTGTCAAATGCCTCAATTTAGCCATTTTTAATACCTGGTAAGATTTTAAGCTTATGTAGTTTTACAAGGGGCTGTAACAACATGACACCAGTTCAAAAAAAACTAAAATTACTAATGAAATTTACTGAAATAAAACTAAAATCTTACTGCAAATACTTCATGTACAGTACTGTAAAGTCTGAATGTTGGTAACAGCTGGGTCATCTAGACCCCATCTAGAAAAACCTTTTCTCCTGTGGAACCATCCTATATGTTCAGTGTGATTGCACTGTACAGTTCATTTCGCATTTGCAATGAAAGTAGCTTGAGAGTCTTCAAAAACATGTAATAAAAAGACAGAGAGCACTAAAAACAGTAGATCTAAATGAATGATGTTCAAATTGTCATGCTCAACAACAGTGGCCAAGAAGACAATATTTAATTGTTTTCTCCTAAAAATAAATCTCTTTTTTAATCAATGTGTGCTTCTCACTGACTGTGATCAGCGCATCACTAACATCACTAACATGTCATTGGCCAAAGCTTAGTCCCCGATTTGTTGAGGCAAAACGTCTTCTTTGCCAATGTTCAAATATTTGAACTTTAGGCACACTGTGCTATGACGCTCAAAAGGTGCTCCTGCCAGACTACCGCGCCTGACGCTCAAAAGGCGTAGCAGTACCTCTGATCATGTCTATAGATCAACTGGTCGCCCCTGCTGCACATATCGAGTTCGTGGTGAATGCAGCTTGAGAGTCTTCACAGATATGTTATAATATTACAGGCAAAAAAGGCCCAAAAGAGCATTAGGCCTAAATAAATGATGTACAATTGTTCCGTTCAACAGTGACCAAGATGACAATATTAGACACTTCACTGATCTTTAAAAATATGCAATTATTTTTCTAAAAATCAATTCACCTTTTTATTTTAGCAATGTATGCTCATGACTTGTGTATACAGTAATAATCAGAATCAGAAAGCCTTTATTATCATTGTTACACGAGAAACTTGTGACAACAAAATTCCGGTGCACTCCAGCTGCTTAAACAATATAAATAATTAATATACTAAAAGAACAAAAAATAATTTGTTTAACTGAGAAATATACATATGTACATAGCTACATAACTTTCTATATTGCACTATATTGCACATGGGAACTGTTTATAAGCACTTTATGAGTTTATAATTTCTTGCACAAAAATGCTGACTGAGTTCAGTGTTGCATCACACATAAAAAAAGAACAGGAGAAAAAAACCGACTCCACAACTGAAGGTTCGTGAGAGCTACAGGATGCCTGCCATGTCAAATTTGTTGACATTAAAGAGGCATGGAAAACAGTCACAAGCAAGCTGTGTACTAAGGGTTTTCAAACTTGTAATAAAATGTCAGTTTTTTAGTCATCTGAACTGTTAATTAATCTGAACACGAGTGCTTTGGAACAAGTGCACAATAAAACTTTGTCCCCCCTGCAAGATCTGGCCTCTCTGCCACTCAACCTTTAAAACAACAAGACTTTAAATGGATTGCAAGTAGGTTTCCACATTTCTCATCAGGACCGGTACCAGCACTTGCACAAGGCTTTTTCTTTTTCTCGGGTCTTAAATGATTCATCCCTGCTCACTGAAGTCCTTTACACAGAACAGGTCCCACTTCAAGCAATGTGTGTGAGTCAGTGCCGCTCATCAGACGACGTCCTGTGGCTAGCCTGCAGCATCTTTCTCTGATCACTCCCCAGAGAGCTATTCAATCAAACCCCTGTATATTTCGTAATTAACTTTAACTGATGGCTTTATGCAATAGCTGTTTTACTGTCTCCTTTAAATGCCATTTATCATCCTCTGGCTTTGGGGGTCACAGAGTGGGACCCTCCCCTCTCCTGAGCCACTCAGATCTGACTGTGGCAGTTCTGAGCTGAGACCCTGCTGCCCCCTCCCTGCATCACCCACCCACCAACCATGCAGCTCCCTCCTTTCTCTCTCAGGGTGTCTTATGACCAACCAAGACACTTTTATTAGCTCCCGTCCAAGTGGGCAGGAAAGGGGGGAAGTTGTCGCAGGATCTCGGTAAACAGGAGCAGTCAAGGAAACAACTGGCAAAAAGACATTGGCGGAGTTTAAGGCAGATTGATAAGCAAACTGATGGTGGGAATGAAGAGCTACGAGGTCAAGGGACACAAGGAAATGTTGACTTGACTGAATGAGAGGAAGAGGTGGAGTTGAAGCTCATAAACATTTTTCAGGGTGGAAGCAGCTTGTTTTTGACACGCTGGTCAACTCAAAGTAAAACTAAAATCTTGACCTAAAGTCTGTTATTGCAGGTGCAGTGGAAACTATTTGCAATGTTACTCGGACCCCACTGATGACTACATGGAATACCAACAGGGGGAACTGAAAGTTCCACAGTGATGTGTCTTTCAAACAACATGGCAGTGAAGTTCCACATATATTTTTTTACATTCTTCCTACTGGCTGGCTATTTAGTTTGAGTGTTGGGTCTCCTAACAGTATCTGGAATGAGCTGGAAGAACAGCTTCAAAAACCACCACTTTCAGACACATTCAGGAGACAGGCTACAACTGTCAGGTTCCTTGGGTCGAACCACTTCTAAACCAGGGCCAATGGAGGAAACGTCTCAACTGGGCCAAAAAGAAGAAGAACTGGACTGTTGGCATGTGGTTCAAAGTCCTGTTTCCTGATGAAAGTAAAGTCTGCCTTTCATTTGGGAATTAAGGTCCAAGGATTTGGAGGAAGACCGGAGAGACGCAGAACCTAAGCTGCTGGGGGTCCAGTGTGAGATTTCCACAGTCAGTCATGATTTGGGCTGAAATGTGCAGTGCTGGTGTTGGTAAACGCTGTGTTCTTCAATCCAAAATCACTGCAACAGTCTAGCATAAAAAACAACAACATGGGTCTGTTAAATACAACAGAGTTTTAGTGCCACGTCCGAAAAAGAAGGTGGATAACCCCCCCCCCCACTTACAGGGAAAAAAAAGTCTAAATGTTGCTCGAGAGAAGTAAAGGCGAGTCTTCATTTACGATTTATTCATGTTTTATGTATTGATGGGTGGCTTGAAGGATCTCTGCAGCCCGTTGGTGAAGCCATCAGTATGACTGCAGCTGCCTTCTTCGGTCCCTTCTTCCTCCACCAAGGACAAGAGCTCTAAGTCTGTTTGACGCTTCCGTCCGAGGAGCACTTTTTGGCATTGTCAGCGTTTAAATGCTGATATAAAAGACTATTTTCATTCATCTTTGTTGTTTTATGTTGAAATGGGACGTTTGCTGAGGGTAAACAGTTACCCCTCTCTCCCCCCTCCTCCTCCGTTTGTGTTCTGCGCCTGACAGGTTAATGACTAAAATGACAATTGCACTTCTGGGTATGTGAGTGAAAAAGAAAATAAAGTTGCGGTCTTCTTCACTCAAATGTGTCTCTGAGCTCCTTATTATACACACGAAACTTTGCTTTACCGACTCTAGCCATTCTGTTAAGAATGAATTATTCTTAAAGACTCGGCTTTAATCTCTCAAGCAACATTTCGACTTTTTTCCCGATACTTTATTTCGACTTTAATCTCAACATTTTGACTATAATCTCAACATTTCGACTTTAATCTCAACATTTCGACTTTAATCTCGACATTTCGACTTAAATCTCGACATTTTGACTTTAATTTCGACATTCAAATTTAATCTCGATATTTCGACTTAAATCTCGACATTTTGACTTTAATTTCGACATTCAAATTTAATCTCGATATTTCGACTTTAATCTCGATATTTCGACTTTGATCTCGACATATCAACTTTAATCTCAACATTTCGTCTTCAATCTCAACATTTTGACTTTAATCTCAACATTTTGACTTTAATCTCAACATTTTGACTTTAATCTCGACATTTCGAATTTAATCTCGATATTTCGACTTTAATCTCGACATATCAACTTTAATCTCAACATTTCGTCTTCAATCTCAACATTTTGACTTTAATCTCAACATTTTGACTTTAATCTCGACATTTCGAATTTAATCTCGATATTTCGACTTTAATCTCGATAATTCGACTTTTTTTCGTATAAGTGAAGAGAAAAAAAATTATACTCCAGAATTTTTTTCTCACCGTGGCCCTAAAACTCTGTCATAGTTAAATGAAATAGATATAAAAACATTTTAGTTTTACGTTATTTACAAATTCATGTGGTAATTTTGACTTGAATGAACAACTTTCCAAATGAAGCATTCTTCTTCTTAATGGATCCTTTTTTTTCTAACTTGTCCTGTCCAACTGCTGGGCAGACAGATGAGAGCTGGAGGCCTCTTGTGTTGGACATATTTTATTTTAACAACAGGGGTTGTTAATCTTCACACAAACCAGAGGTATGTCTGAATAAACCCCTTTTGTAATCGAGGCCAAACTTTATTCATTTTATTCATATTTGAAAATCTTTTGTGTTGGACCGGACGGAAAAGGAAAGGAGGGAAGAAGAGAGAGGGATGTTAGAGAGGGGGGATAAGAGGGTGATTATAGAAGGGGGGGGGGGGTGTGAAACCATGAAGCAGCATAAAGCAACAAGTTTCTGGATGGTTATAATCATTACAGTAAGGTTCAGATGTAATACAGGTCTATAAGGGCGGGGCCTGTCCACACACACACACTCAAATGTTATCAACACACCTGTTGGCTCCAAAAATGTCCACCTGTCAACATGTACACAAAACAAATAATGTTCCCACATGCATACCTCTGCATTCAAACCAAATAGTGTGAAATAATTCATTCAGTCATGCAAACTAGCCATAGCTGGTAGACTGTCCCCTGGTGGTCAAACTGCCATCCCAGTATAGGGCTCAGGTCTTCTTCAGCCCAGGGGTCCTTCTTAGGATCTTAATGGATCCTTAGTGCTTTTTGAACCTTGTGTATGTACGATTTTTTTCTTATGGTTTTTGAAATCATTAATTAAGGCAAAAACTATGGAAAATCTGGTGCATATGGCTGAAGTTTTAACTTTATACTGTAAACCTCAGTCTTTTATTCTGAGGTAAAGATCAACATTTTAAAGACTTCCCTTTTACCTTAAAGGTTTAGAAAAAATGAAGGGATTAGTCGTTTGGGCTTTTGGGGACAGAAAAATGGAAGCTGCTTCTTTTGTAAATGAAGTGTTCCATTGTTCTGACAGTTGTCCCTTAGCCAATTACATTTTAGTACAAGAAGAGACCTCTAACAGGTCTGACCGAATTACCCTTCCCCGTAAAGTGCATTTGGATCTGCCTGCTAACACATCATTTGTGTGATCGATGCCTAACTGATGCCAGATCTTACATTTTAAAGAAACTTTACGGGAGCAAGTTTTCCTCTACCCACACCCAGGCTTGTTCAGATTTGCTCTTTATCTAAAAATCGACACATCTTGACATCCATTATTCATCTCTCAGCTCTGTCATCTGTAACTGCTCCTGCTCC
Organism: Oryzias latipes; assembly: GCF_053564925.1. Classification (NCBI taxonomy): domain Eukaryota; kingdom Metazoa; phylum Chordata; class Actinopteri; order Beloniformes; family Adrianichthyidae; genus Oryzias; species Oryzias latipes. The sequence goes on along the minus strand of NC_136252.1, from coordinate 5,412,318 downwards.
CAACTGCCTGGGTCCTAAAGAAAAACTGCATGGATATGTCAGCTGCGTTGGCATCTTGCTCTGATCTGATCTCGTCAGCCATCAAGTGGGTTTCGATCTCTGAGTCCCAGCCTTCTTTACACTTGTGTCCTCAGCTCTGCCCCAGCAAACCGTTCATAACATGTTAATTTAATTTAAAAACACTTCCTATAGCAGCCTGTTAATGTCAAAGTAGATTTCCTCTATAGTCTCTGTGACCCAGAAAAGAGCACCACCCTGCCACTTTGCCAGGAACCTGCTATGGTTTTGTGTTTCTTAACAAATGGCAAAAATGCTTCAAAACCAATAAACTCACTCCTCATATTTATTAGGCTGCTATTCAAGTATTCCTCCTTTACCAGGCCAAACAGTGATGCACTATCACACGCATGAGTGTGCACACCCTTTGACACACACATGCAAGCCGTCTCCCACCTTTCGTCAGCTGCAAAAATATTAGTAATTCAAATAAGGAGCAAAAGATTAAAGAGCCGCCCTGACAAGGGTGTTACAGTACACGGCTAGCTTTACAATAAGGACCAGAGGTCAAGAAGAGCAACATGGAAGGCAGGAAATTGAGAACATTTCTTGATTAAAGGCCTCAGAAACATCTAAGCTTTGCACACACTGAGCTCAGATCTGACTGTCGGACATGGATCCTCTCACTGTTTTACTTTTTTCACATCACATCGTGCTTGTGGTGATAGTAAGAAAATTTATTACATTATTATGTCAAAGTAAAAAGTATTATTAAAAAAGTATGTGTGAAGAAATCTAACATGACTGAAATGATTATTTATTGAAGTGAAACAGAACCAAATTTAGAAAAAAAGAAAAAAAAGCTATCAGCAGATGACCAGAAACTTAAAATGCAAACTAAAAGTCACCTAAATATTTTTTTTTTTTAATAAAGCAAAGTTTTTACTTGATGGAAAAGCATTTCAAACATTGGTTATACTGCAGGAGCCTGAACACAGACGGCCTGGCTTTGGACACCACACAAAAAGCAGCACTAAGGTGAAATAGTCTTAAGTGTTGTTACTGACCTACACTGAGTATTAAGAAACATACTTTTTGCAGAACAGCTTTGGTAGAGGCTAAAACTGGAGAAAGAATATCCTTTTTAAAAATCCTAGCCAGCTGCTTTTTGGATAAACTGAAGATTTTTTTATTTATCAACTTTCGAACATGATTAAGTAACACATCAAGGGATTAAATTGTAAAAAATAGATCTTGGTCAAATATCACACCCAAGAAAAACCACAAGAATAATCTACTACATGGTGCATTAGGCTCCTGTCTGTTTCAGCTGCAACGGCTGCTGACAAATTGGAAGTGACATTCATCAGGCAGTTTTCAAAATGTCTCAACCTGTTTCACTGGGTCTCTCAGTTTCCCTGTGAGAGTTGCTCCTCTGTGTTCTCATGTTGCTGGAATTTCAGAAAATTTGCAAAACAAATTTTTAGTAAAAATGGTCACCAAGTTGTCTTTGACATGGAACACGTTCAAGCACCAAAAGAAAGGTGACTGTGTCCACATGAGGATTGTCCATGGACTTTTTATGAAGAGAACAATAATGACTTTCACAGCTCTGTCTGCTTTGGTTTGCTTTGTTTTCACACGTGCTCTCAGACGTGAACCAAAGTCTAAATTGGACCATACTGTCTGGAATAAGAACACAATCCAACTCACTTGGGGGAGAGATACTGCCTGACCAAGACAGTCAAAAACAAAAAGAGGAAAACCAGTTTATAACATGACAATTTCTGTCTATACTTTTCCCCTACAACATAATAATAATATTATTGATATTATTATTAATAATAATAATCATGAATTTGATTTCTCTGCTCTTTTTCTTGGTGCTCAAAGTTCTAACAATGTGTCCATTATTCATTCACTCCTCATTCATACTTGGTGATGGTAACTACTAATATAGCCTCAGCTGCCCCGGGGCAGACTGACGGGGGCGTAGGTGCCAGTTTGTGCCTACAGCCCCTCTGACCATCACCGTGACATTCATACACATTCACACACCAGTGGAGGCAGGGAGGCAGGAAGGGTGTAGTGTCTTGCCCAAAGACACAACACCAGCTGGCGGTTCGATCAAAGGATCGAACCGCCAGCTGCTGCCACGTGTTTTGGCAGACATTCTGTTTCACATTTTCTAACCTTTTTATGAATACCGCCTCCTTATTTTTGCACTGTGAACAGTTAATTTACCATTGCTCTCAGAAGACCAAGGTCTGCATATTTGATCTGCACCAAACCATCTTGTGACCCGGTGGAGACACAAAACTACGAGAAATTATTGTGGAAATCAGCAACATTGTACTTTGTCCATAACAACTACAAGATTTTTAAACAATAGTTTTTTTCCGTTTCTGATTTACCATAATTTGAATGAATAAATACTCAGAAACGCAGTATAAATCTTAATTTTTTTAATTTATGTCCGCCATCATGAGAAAAATGCCACAAGAACATTTTAAAAAACACCAAAAACATGTTTATTATTGGAATGGGTCTTTAAACAGCACACTACATTTGTATTGCCCAAAGACTAAATAGGCCTCTGTCTTAACCTTAACCTAAGATTTCTTGTATTTTATACCAGTTCAAAATTGTGGCATAAGCCCAGAATCTCAGATTCTCTTTTTGTCTTCAGTCAGTCTCAGTTTCGTTTTATTGATTGGTCAATTTTCGTTTGGTTGTTCCTGACTTTCAGAAAAATGTGTTTTCATTTTTGCCTGTTAAAAGTTTAAAAAATCAAGCTTCCGTTGTGGTTTGGGTTCTGTTTGTGTTAATTTAACTTCCTGTCTTACTTTGAAGGTTTCTTCCTGCCTGTCTTTGAGTTTGACTTCCCTTGTCCCAATCTTCCCTGATCGTTTGCACCTGTGTCTCGTCAGTCCTGCGAGTATATATGTTTTGTCACTGCTTCGTCTTTTGTTGGTCCATGCTGTCCACTTCCCTGTCAGCCTGTTTACCTTGCCAGTTGCTTCTTTGGTTTCCCTGCTTGGCAGTGCTTTTTGTTATATTAAAACCCCTTGTTTTTCTGGAACACCCTGCCTCCTGTCTCTGCATTTGGGTCCTGCACCAAACTCATGACACAACAGTTTCCACATGGGGCCAACACAGAAGGAACACATGTTGCAGTTCTTCATATGACCACTCAGGGCTGGTTTTAAAATGAGCAATTTCCCTTTTGACTCCCAAGTTAAAGTGTCTAACACCAAAAACAAAATGAACGAATCAAGGTGCATAAGCAACATTTAGCATTTATTTTTTTCTAAAACAAAAAAGTTGGAGTTATTGTTGTCTTGTGTGGGTTATCCTCTCTTCTAAAAGTAGTTAACTTATGGTAATCCCACAGGGTTAGTTTAAATTTATAGTTTCCTCTTAGGATTTATGACTCTTCACCATTCAACATGTTTTAGTAACAACATGATAAGTTTTGTGGAGCATTTCTCTTTAGCTGCATTGTATTAAGTCAAGAAAATGTTCAAATTTGCCAATGTTGAAAGACAGCCTATAATTTTCTGGCACATAAAACTAACGGGAGATCATCCTTTCCCCTCCCTCATTGGGCTCTGCTTTATGTTTTTGAAAACTTGAAAACCTGCAGAAATGATAGCAAAAAAGATGCATATCCTCTGTTTTCTCCCTTTCTCCTTGTCGGGTAATGTCAGTAAATGTCAGAATGTTCTGGGAAAGCACATCATATAAGTATAACATAATTAAATTTGTAGTTCAGCATAAACTTTTGAGGTTGAGTACAAAATATTCTGGCCTGTTACACCATAAACATCTGAATAATCTGTGCAGCTGCAGTTACAGGATCATGCTCTTAAAGCCTTTAACATGCTTCTCTGATTTTCCTCCTAATCTACAGCGACAACTTTCTTCTTTTTTTCTGTGGCCGATTTTGAGCGCGGTGCAAACCACTTATTTAGCAGTGTGTCCTAAGAGTTCCTTAAGAAGTCTCCAGCTTGTTCAGTAGCAGCTGCTAGATTGTTAGCAGGAACTAGCAGAAGAGATCCCTGTGTTAGTTTCACTCCATTGGCTCCCAGTTGATTCTAGAATCAAGTTCAAGATCCTCCTGTTAACCTATAAGGCCTTACATGGTATGAGCCAATCCTATATTAAGGACCTCATAGTCCCTTACCATCCGATAAGAACACTTTGCTCACTAAATGCAGGACTGCTTGTTGTTCCTAGAATTAGTAAAAGTACGGTTGGAGGTAGAGCGTTTAGCCACCAAGCCCCTGTTTTATGGAATAAACTCCCAGCTCATGTAAGAGAGGCCGACTCAATTTCTACATTCAAAGTTAGACTGAAAACCTTCCTCTTTGGACAGGCTTATTATCAGACTAGTTAGTAATCAGAGAATATTTACCTTACTATCAAAATGTTTAAATTAAACTTAACAATAATTATAAAGTTGTTAGTAGGCTGCTAGAAGTTTGAAGCTGGGGTAAGTATGGTGCACTGGGGTTCTGTCTTCTATTCTCATCTACTTCTCTCCTTCTCTCCTCTATTCTTGATCATTTATTTATCATTAAGTCTTCCATGCCTCTTTTTTCATGCATTGTCCCTTTTTCCCACTCCCCGCCGGGGGACAGGGATACCTGATTCCATGCTCCTGTACCTGGCTGTGGACTTTACTTCTGGGTCGTCTGTGCCCCTGTACCTGACCACGTACCTCATTTCTGGCTCACCTCTGCTCTTGCTCCTACACCAGGCTGTGGGCCCTGCCTCTGGCTCATCTCGCGCCCCCAGCTGTCCAGCAAGTCATCTGAATGAAGCCCATATGCTGGACTATTTGAACATGTAGTTGTATAATTAAATAAGCTAATTCTTCTTGTTGAGTTGTGGTACATCGCCTATCTGTCCTGGGGGAAGATCCCACCTTCATAAATCTATGTGCTTAAAAATATTGTAATCTGTCACACCTAATATTTTTGCATTCGCTCACTGTAAATAAATATTTCATACTTTTCTATTTTTTTTTTCAACTTCAGTTAAACAGATTCTGTGAGGGGAAGAAAACCAATTAATTTTCAGTTTGTCTAAATCAAAATAAATAAGTTCTGTTTTTAAACCATGGAAATGTTATACTACATCTAACCTGAAAATATAAATTTAGTTTTTTAAAGCAGATATACTTTTTAAAAGTTGTTCAGACAAAAACTTCAGGTTCATAATCTAAAAAAGATGAACTTTAGAATCATATTTTGATGTACGGAGTCAGAACACATTTTTTCAAATATTCAATATTTATTACCATGAACACATCAAGCATAAAAAATAAATTTCTAGATGTATAAACAAGAAAACACTTCCCTAATAACAATGAACTTTTTACTTGTAAAGGAGATAAAAGGAAAAGTCCAAACGGTCTGTCTTTATCCAAAAAGAATCCGACTGATTGTTAAGAACACATTTTCTTGTTGTAAAAAATGCTTTATAGAATAAAACTAAATTCTGAAGAATAAATCTTTACAATTATAAATTGTAAGACACACCTGTACTGTATCTCCAAAATGGACTGAAATTTAGAAAGTGTGCCTAAAATAAAATTTGCAAATGTTTCCTTTTCCTTTCCTTGTCCATTTTAAATATCTTTGAAAATTACATGTTAAAAACAAAGTTTCAACAGACACAAAAGGATGTCAGTTTTACAAATTGCAAGGTTCCTTCCTTCTTCAGTTAAAACAATAAAAAGCAAACTCCACTCTTTACAGAGGAATATCCAATAGGCACAACTGACAGTAAATATATGAATAAACCTATAAATAAAACTTTGAAAAATAAATACGTTTAGAAAACATATATATTTTTTATTTCTCTAACCTTTTTTTAACCAGGGGGGACCCATCAAGATTTCAAACCTCTTTTTAAAGGAAGCCCTGGACAACATTCAATATATAAATGATTAAATACGTCCTAATTATTACCACATTTAGTTATTTGAATGAACTTTTTCTGACTGTAATGAGGGGGGCTCTTGGAGCTGGTTTAGCTCGTGCTGGTTTGCGGCGCTTCCGTCCGTGAAACCAGGGTTCGACTCCGGGCTGCTCCCTGTTCCCTTCTCTACCTCTGTGCCGGTCCCAAGCCCGGTTTGAGAAGGTTGCGTCAGGAAGGGCATCCGGCGTAAAACATTGCCAAATTTACCATGCGACTAGTTCGCTGTGGCGACCCCTGATGGGAGAAGCCGAAAGTGGAAGAAGAAGAATGAGGGGGGCTCTTCCTGATTGGTGCACAAAAGCACATTATTGTCTCACTGAATGTGAAAATCAATATACAACATATTAATATTGATCCATTGTAAAAGAAAAACTCTAGCCAAAACACAAAGACAGACTGAGTGCTCAGTTGTGAGGTACACCTTTGCGCTAACTCCCAGGCTGTTGGGCCCTTCAGACCAGGAGCGTTAACGCCTTCTCTAGCTAACTATGCGCTGCTGCCTCTGACCACCTGAAGCCCCCCATGTGCTTTTGCCAGACATCTTAATGTCAGTGATGGGCCTGGTGTATTTACTGATGGTGAGATATCAGCATGGTTCAGCTGGCTTAAAGCCAGTGTTAGAAATGAATGTTTTGTTGCAATATACTTTAGGAGGAAAATACAGTTAAGAAAAGTAAAAAACCATATGGAAAAAAGGAAATGTGGAAATAATCACGACATATCCATTTCTAAATATATATGATTATTTCGATTTTACTTTATATTTATGTTTTTCTTATTATTTATTTATTGTCAGTTAGTCTATTTACTATATGATTCGTGGGCAATTCTCTGGATTCTAAAGGTTCTTTGGTTAGAGCAGGGGTGTCAAACTGATTTTCACTGAGGGCCACATCAGCATAGTGACTGTCCTCAAAGGGCCAGATGTAACTTATACATGTCACTAAATGTATTGAAAAACTATTGTAACTACTCCTTAATGTTAAATTACTCATTATTTATTTATTCTGACTTTTTAAAGTGACAATGACTTTTGCATAGAAAACATGTATTTGTTTGTCACTCTAAAATAAATCCTTTTAAATTTTGTCCGCTTATTAAAATCCACGATCAAACTGTCCAAGTGAATAAAGAAAAATGACATAAAACAGAGCTACAAAGAACATATATTATAGTGTTACATTTTACAAAATAGGCTGCACACAGCCTTGCATCCAACTGATGGTTTGATGACAACAATTTCTCTGCATACACACATAAGACCTGCAAACATTGAATAATCACAACAGCAGCTACACATAAACAATATGTAATCAACTAAAAAGAAATGTTATTTTAAGAAATTAAAAACGTTTATGCTCTCGCGGGCCACATAAAGTGACATGGCGGGCCACATTTGGCCCCCGGGCCTTGAGTTTGACACATGTGGGTTAGACTGATGATGTTGCAACAATGACAGTAACAGTGCCATTCAAAAATGTCCTCTTCGCCTCTCATTCAGGTATTTCTTTACAGAGAATTGGCCTACAACATCCAACACACAAATGTGAGAACGTTGCCAGTGGTTAGCACTCTTGCCTCAAAGCAAGCAGAACCCCCGGTTCAAGTCCCGGCTGGGGGACCTGAAGCAGAACACCAACCTTTCTGTGTGGAGTTTGCATGTTCTCCTCCTGCATGCGTGGGTTTTCTCTGGGGACTCCGGCTTCCTGCACTGTCCAAAAACATGTTTCATAGGTTAATTGGTTACTCTAAATTGTCCATAGGTGTGAATGAGAGAGGGCATGGGTGTGTGACTTGGTGTGACTGGTGACTTGGCCAAGATGACCCCTGCCTTTGCCCACAAGTGACCGGGATCAGCACTGGCAGCCCCGTGATCCCGAAAGGGATAAAACGGGTTTAAAAGACGAATTAAGGAAAATTCATAGCTGAATCCATCTGAAGTGTGTGATTCAAATAAAAGGACAAACTTAACATTTGCGTGACCAGTCTGTTCTGTTTATTCACTTTGATGTTTTCATATGCAAGTAAAACAAAAGGAAATATGACGGTATGTTGAACTCAACTAAGGGAGGAAAATAAAAACTCCTTAGCTTGTAATCACAACATTATATATATTCATATGCCAACAGTTTTACTATACATGAGAGAAAAAATTACATTTTACACGTTTATCTATTACTGTTATGATGTATTGCTTGGAAAAATGCATTTATAAAGGCTAAAAGAAGATATATTTTGATATGACATCTTAGGATCACAGAAATAAAATTCAAACTTGTAATGAGTAAGGAGGGGCTGTTCGTACTAAAATACGAGAAACTATGTTTTTATTGTCTAAATGTACTTTTTTCAGTTTTTATAGTACTGCTGTACTATAAAAGCTTCACACGTTCTGTGTAAAACACCAATAACATAAGGAGAAAGATTTATGATGTAAGTATTAGTTTTAGCTAAAGCGGTTAGCAGTAGCTTGGAGGTAGAGGCTGGTGAACCGGTAATGAAAAGTGGGCGTGGGCAGAAACAAATGGGAAAAAACAACTCAATTCGGTCCTGCCTCTTTTACCCATGTTTGGACCTTCAGAGTTGACTCCAGGCAATATGGCGGCGCCTGTGCGCTGACAATTTCGGCTTCAAGTGGGGAACTGTAGAAGTAAATGGGTGTCGTCAGAGATGCTCTGTCCAGAAATATATGTGTCTATGGTTTACAAGCTTTAGGGACAGGAAAGATGGCAGCCTGAATACAGACCAAAAACAAGGTTCAGGACTTGTTCTGGACCAAATCAAGTGGACTGGCTCCGGACCTACAGATTTAACCAGCCTGAATACACCCTTTGTAACAGCAAAGGGTGTTACCCTTTGTTGACTTTCAATGATCTATTTTCCTTATTTTTTGTCCGCTGTACTTGGATTTACTAAGTAAAATTAGATATGACAGAAAGTTCAGAGGTTTGTACCTGAGATGCTCTTGTGTGCAGGTGATTTCCTGGCATCTGTATTTATGTTCTTACTTTCTCAAAATTTGGGCACTCTTTTCCCTCTCCCTAATTTTCAGGAAAAATGGGGGAAATGCGTTTGAGCTCTTTGTCCTTGAAAGGGGGTCACAGAACCTGGAATGCACAGGAAGGAAGTCAGAGAAGTGGGGCTATCTGTACTTACCGCTTTCCTTCACTTCCCTGCTCCTTTGTTTCCCCGTCTTTCTGATAAAAGAGAGAAGGGCTGATGGAGCGCATGAATACACGCTGCTGGGGGTCTGAGCATGTGAGCACACAGATATGTGTGCGTGCACGTATGTTGAGAGAGAGTTAAGAGTTTCAGAGGTGGCGGTCTCTCCTCCGAGGCTGTCTCTCATCACAGCGTTGACCCCCCAGGAAGCTTTAGATGTCCGTCTGGCTTCATAATTCTCTTATCGAGCTAATCTGAGAGATAAGGAAGGGGGAGTTGAAAGTGTAAACCCAGCACCACCACCTGGAATCCAGTTGCAACGGGCTCATTCTTTACCTGTCTGCCTGGGAGACTTGTTAACTTTGTGCAGTGTAATGCAGGCATGGGCACACCACACAGAAAGACCTGTGTATGTACCCCTGCTTTTGTTTTTATGTGTGTATATGTGAGTGTGCGCGCACAGATCCTCCCACCCCCCCAGCACCCAAACAGTTGCCCCCCACATGCAGGTCTGCAGGAGTATGATTGATCTGGGCAGAAGTAGTGGTCACATCCTGAACTGGAGTTGATTTCCTCTCCTCCCTAAATACAGACCTGGTGTTTATCATCAGTTCAGTGTCATGTTTGTATGTTTTAATAGATCAGTGCTGTTATGGGGGGAGGCAGAGGAGGTGGGATGGGGTTGGAGTGGTGAAGGAAAACGAAAGAGAGAAGAAAGAAAGTCTGGAGGAGAAAATCAGAGGGCTTTCTCTCCTGCGCCCTACTTTCTTTCAGCCATAAATCTCACAGCAGACGGAGCGGATGCAGCTACTCAGGAAAAGTGCAAATTAATCGACTGAGGTTGAAAAGTTTTGGATCGAGCCAACCAATTTATGTAAGATGCTGTCACTGGCACAGGTTCTGTTTGATGTCACTTGTGTTTCATATATCTTCTCTATATTGCATGTATAGTTCCACAATCTAATGATGTATGTGGATTTTTTTGCAGAGGAAAAGTCAACTTGAACTTTTTTTTACATAAAATGATTTGAAAAGTTTCTTTAGGACAACTTTGTGTTTAAAAGCTGAAAATTAAGCCAAAACACTATTGCATGGTCTTTATCAAGCTTATTAGGAGTCCTCAGTGTGTGCCACATGAAACAGATCCAAAAAAAGGCTTAGAAACTCAGAAACAGCTGGTAAAGTTGAAACATTCAGACAATCTAATATATATTTTTTTATCTTTGTTAAAACAATATGATCAAGCTTTACCACATATGATGCATGGACCAAACTCCCCTCCTACTGATCTGCAAACAGGGCTGCATTTGAAGAACAGGATGGGAAATTTAAGAATGGTGATGCTTCAGGGTTTTTTTGTTATAATTTGACAATTCATACTTAATTGTGTGCTTTTATTTTAAAAGATAAATCAAATGCACTGTTTTCAAAGTGTTTTACTTTAAGGACACTCATGATGCATCTAGTTAATAATTGTTTAATAATAACTTTTTTTTTAAATAATATTTTTGATGAATTTGATGGAGGAGTGGAAAACAGGTCTTTGTGCTATCAGAGACAGAAAAAACAGATTCTACCCGTGCAGAAAGCAGGAATCCCATTATCTGAGGATGTTCATGCGCCCATAAACTGTCAAAATTTCCCAGGCTTCAAAATTATAATACAAAACTAAGATCATGTGCAATAAAACCAAAACACATTTATTCCTTTGTTTTTTTTTTTTTTGTTTTATCTGACAAGTTTTAACAAATCTGCTTCTTAAACTGAACTTTGATTTAGATGTAAATTCAAAGTCCTGTTTTTTTTTTAACATTTTGTTACTGTTGAAGAACATGTCAAACACAAACTCACACAATAAAAAATGTAATAAGTCAAAAAACAGAAGCAAAAAAATCTAAACTTTCTATACATAATATACATCACTAAAAAAATAAGAACAATTATTACTGTGTCAGAAAGCTGGAGAAAACCCACAGATGCAGGAGGGGAACGAACAAACTCTACACAGTATGCACCGTGGTGGTTCACAGTCGAGTGTGAAGCTGCTGGAATGAGAATTAGCAACATGATGGTTCATCAGAAAACGGTGGTTTGCCCTCTCAGTGTCGGTGGAGAGATCCTGCTCTGAGCTGAGTGGAGTGGTTAAAGTATTTTTGGGTTTTGTTTACGAGTGAGGGAAAGATGAAGTGTGAGAGTAACAGGCGAATATGAGCAGCGGCTGCAGTAATGCAGTCCAATTGTTACTCTGTTGTAGTGTAGATGGAGCTCGATCAAACGGCAAAGCTCTTGATTTATGGGTCAGTTTATCCCTTGTGTCATCTTAGATGACCCCACCCTCAAATTGACGTGTTCTCCCTACCATGACAAAGGTGGATAAAGGTGGAAAGATTTCATGGAATCCATGAACACCAGTGAAGATCACAAATCATTGAAGAAAAAGGTTCAGAGCACTGTCTAGTGGGTATAGATGACCCAACTCCCAACAATAAGGTGCCTAGGATAGCACAAGGGTTAAGTACATACGCTCACATGTAGTCATGAACTTTAGGTCACATCCAAAAGAATATGATCCCAGATACAAGCGGCTGAATTTTCCTCTGCAGATTAGCAGGCTGCTCCCTTGGAGGTAGACTGAGGAGCTCAGTCACTCAGGAGTAGTTTAGTGTAAAACCGCTACTTTGAGTGAAGGAAGCTGCTATTTGTTTTGTTTTATATCTCATGCCCTTTTTACTGTGTTGGCTGTGGTTTCTTCTGGAGAGTACTGCCCACTCTCCTGTGGTTCTCTGTGCCCGAACTTAGATTTATTTCTTTGAGTCCTCTGTGTCGGTGTGTTCTGATCAATTCAGTAAACACTGTTAACGCTTGTCATAGAAAATAGCATTCACCTATTTAATAATGGAAATCAGACCATCTTTAAAGGATGTAGTCTGTTTTATTTTTTTGTGAGTGCAATCTATAGTGCATACCAAGTCTTTCTCTTTTGAACTTGTCCTGTCCAACAGATGAGCAAACAGATGAGAGCTGAAGGTCAGTTGTGTTGGACAGATTTTACTTTTACAACAAGGAGTAATGAATGTTCTGACACAACAGATGTACATTTATCCCTTGTGCTATCTTAGATGACCCCCCCCTTACATTGACGTGTTCTCCCTACCATGACAAAGGTGGATAAAGGTGGAAAGATTTCATGTAATCCATGGACACCAGTGAAGATCACAAATCATTGAAGAAAAAAGGTTCAGAGCACTGTCTAGTGGGTCTAGATGACCCAACTCCCAATGTTAAAGTGCCTAGGACAGGACAAGGGTTAAATAAACCCCTATTGTAATCTAGGCTCAAATTTATTCATCTTAATCATATTTGTAAGAGTTTTTGTTGGACCAGGCGGGAAAAAAAAGAAGAGAAGAAGAGAGAGGGATGTTAGAGGTGTGTGTGGGGAGGAGGGGTAGGAGGAGGGTGATTATAGAAGGGGAGGGGGGTAAAACCATAAATCATTACAGTCAGATTTAGATGTATGACAAATCTAAAAGGGGTGGGGCCTGCCACACACACTCATATATTACAAAGATACTTTTTGGCTCCACTAATGTTCACATACAAACAGGTAAACATCGACTCACCGGCCGATCACATCCACCACCCAGGCCAGGGCCATCAGGACCGCCACAGGGCCTCCCAACACCAAAGAGCAGGGAGGCATGGGGGAACAGAGTGAGTGTCTGGAATGCAAGCTCTAGCCCAACCAGAAGAGCAGCCCCCCCGCCACGCCCAACACGGGGCCCTGCCCCAAGAGATTATCCCCCAGCCCCAGAAGGACACCCCACCACCCAGTAGTTCTGAGCATCCCTCCACCCCAACCCAGGCCCAAGCTGGGGCCCCAAAGGGGGCCCACCCCACGCTCCAGGCAGCCACCCACCCAACCCACAATTGGTCCAGGAGAGAGCAAAGCAGGGGCCAGCCACGCCTTCCCGGGAGGAGGACACTCTAGAGCAGCGGTGTCCACAAGGAGCGTTGAAAATATGACCTGACCAGGCTTACACACCATCAGGCTTAAGATGTATTTTAGTAAATACATTTTAAATGTTTGTGTGTGCATGGGTGTGTGTGTGTGTGTGTTTATCCTTTGCAGAGGCCTATTCTGACACACTGTCTGACTCCACCTCCTGCAGGAGATGTTTGTGGCCTCCAGGCTGGGCCAGAAGCATAAAAGCCTCAGCAGCCCCATTTCTAGTGGCAGCTGAATTCAATAAGAGGAATCTGCTGTTGGACGTGGCTTGAGGAGCCTGTGGGAAATTTCAGTTTTTTCCTGGTCTTTTGTTTTATTCATGGTTTTCTCTTGGTAATGTCCCTCTGGTCTGAGTTCCGATTTAGGTTTTGTTAGTTATTGCTGTAGTGCCTGAGAATTTAAGTTATTACCATTTCTCTTCTTTAACCCCGTTGCATCTTTCAATCAAATAAGCAGCAGGCCTGGCAGTCTAAACCCTACCGGCTTTAAATGTATTCTTTATGTTGCCTATTTTCTCCCTCCCTGGAGTGGGATGTAACAGTGATGAACAGGAATTGACTATTTTATCAAGGAATTTAGACAAAACTATAACTTAAAGTTTGGCACACTAACTAGTGGGACATTCAATTTAAAAGTTGGCACATCTTTAATTTGTTTGTATAGTTTTACATTATCTGTGGTATATAATGAGGGTTTATTAACATTACGAACAATTATGAGTTCAGTTAAATTTCATTCCTCTGCTTGGTCTCAACAGAACATCTTCTTTTCAAATATTCTATAGCGTTTTCACAGTATTGTCAATCTTAGATATTTTTGTTGTATGTTTGTAATATTTTAGTTTGGTGTCTTTGTGATTCAAATTTAAGCAAAGCCTGTCAGTAATTTCTGAAATTAAGGGGCATTAACTACTTTAATTGTATTGAATGACTTCGATGAACCTCCTCAACCAGCTGTTGAGGAATTAGTGAAGCTTATTTTTCCATAATTAAATGTGAATTTCTTTGGTTCCTAAATACATTTATGTGACTTTATTTGAACTTTTGTGCAAGTTCTTATGGTATGGGGGTAAGAATACAAACTTTAGCAAAAAGTGTGGGAACAAAATATAGATTGCAAACAAGCAACCTGTCTATTGTGTGAGGAGATCATCAACAGGAGTCAAATGGATGAATCCTTCTTTGCACAATCTGCATGACTCCAGGCCTTCCGTGTTTTCCATCCCCCTGCCCTTTGTGTAATTTGACATGAGTTTCCTGTGCTCCATCTCCCTGAATCACAACACAAGGGTGATGTTCTGTCAGTAATAGATGGTTTCTTCTCTGCAGTTTATTGATCAAAGGTGTAATTATGCTGTACATGAGGCTCTAAACAAAGTTTCATACTCCTGCAGACAGAATGACTCACAAGTGCAATAAAGTTTTGTAAAATGCTGCATTTTTGATCTTTTTCGATAAAAGTGTTGCGCAGTTTTTTGTAACAATACATTTGGATAGACCTGCAAACTACACATTGGAAATTCCTAAATGTACTTATAGATCTGAACCGAGCTCTATAGCTTGAGCTTTTCATAGATATTAAAGGAATTGAGTAATTACATGGCATGGCATGATCCTGCCCTTTAATTATCCCTCTTAATGTTTTCCACTGCATACTTTTTCCGGTCTGTTTTCTTTCTTTACATTTTTCTGTTCTCCCTCCGCTGTGTTTTACTGTCTCACCCCTTTTATCTGTGTCATCATCTAATGACAATTGAAGGGTACGGTGCGTTCACGGTACACACGCTACTCTCTTTTGCATGAAATGACTTCTCAAGCCTTCACGAGGATGAAAAACACATCTTTATCCTGCTGTCATCTGATTTTCTGAAAGAAAATATAGATATATTTTTCAACAGAAAGATAACAAATTAATAAAAATATATCAATAAAGTGGTCTGTTAATTACAATTGTGCTGTTTTTAGCCGAAATCAAAACACCTGTGTTGCTTTCTAGGACATAGTTTCTGCAGAGCGGAGTTCATCAGTAGTTTGCCTCTGAGTTGTGGGTGGAACTGTAACTGGCATGGAGCAAGTCCTTCCCATTTCCCATCATCCATCTTTTTCCATGCTCTCCTGATAGCTTACAGCACCTCACAGCCCCAATCTAACATTACCGGTGAAACAATAATGGTGAGTAACACTGGAGCGATCCAGCCAGATTGTCAGATGCCAGCTTAGCCCTTGTGCTATCCTAGGCATTTTAACATTGGGAGTTGGCTCATCTAGACCCACTAAACCAGGGGTATCAAACTAATTTTCACCGAGGGCCACATCAGCATAGTGGTTGTCCTCAAAGGGCCAGATATAACTTATACATGTAACTAAATGTAATGAAAAATGAATGTAACTACTCCTTAATGTAAAATAATATAACTTTTACAAGTGACAATTACAGTTGCATAGAAAACATATGTTTGCTTGTCACTCTAGCAAAAATCCTTTTAAATTTGATTTGATGACAGGTTAGGTTATTTTGGCAGTGTTTAAGTCCTAATGTATAGTTGCCCTATCCGATATTTTAAGTCTGATTCCCCCTAGATATGAATAAAAACACACCAATTTTTATTTTTTATTCTAAGAAATTAAAAACCTTTATGTTCTTGCAGGCCACATAAAAAGGCATGGAGGGCCACATTTGGCCCGGGGGCCTTGAGTTTGACACATGTGCACTAGACAGTGCTCTGAACCTTTTTTCTTCAATGATTTGTGATCTTCACTGGTGTCCATGGATTACATGAACTCTTTCCACCTTTATCCACCTTTGTCAAGGTAGGGAGAACACGTCAATGTAAGAGTGGGGGTCATCTAAGAGAGCACAAGGGTTAAATGAGGAAAACAGATTTGTCCGCAAGTGGATGCATCAGAATGAAGCGGAGCAGGGAGCTTGTGGCCCACCCATTATATCACCCAGGTCACAGCTACAAGCTTTTTCATACTGCATTTAAATATCTGCTCTTGATTCACGATTGAAATAGTTTTTATGTGTGTCCCCCATCATAAGAAAAATGTCACAAGAAAATGTTAAAAACATTACGTAGAAATATTTGTTTGTTATTCACAAATGCACAAAATGATGTGTTTAACTCATCAAAAATGTATTCTTTGTTGGTACAAACTAAATCTGTGATTGTTCTCCAAGTCCAACTTACATTAATGCCAGCGCTGACATTGCTGACTTTGAACCAGGCCTTAGTCAGACAGCACACGTATGTCTGTCTGATGCCAGATATTTAATAAAATAATTGCTATGACGTTGCAGTGAGAGCGTTTGATTATTGGCAAGATGTTGTCCAGATGTCGGCCTTGGATCCAAAAAAACAAGCTGATGATTAAACGATCAATCATTGACCCGTCAAGAACATTTTTTTTAAAAAGGCTTACAGTACCTGGTATTCCTGACTATTATGCCATCTATGTATCAATCAGATGCGTACCTTCCAAGATGACAAATACATACATATGACAACAAGCCAGTGGGATGGGCAGGGGTACATGTTGCCAAAAACCTCAGTCAATCATCGAATTTCTTTACTGCCTTGTCACATCTTTTGGGAAAATACAGAAAGTACAAGAGCCTTGATGCATGAAACATCAGTAACAACCAAGACTGTGGCTATCTCTACGTTTGTTTCTGCCCGTCCCTTTTCACATAACCTGATGTAAATACACTCACCATAGATAGAGTTAAGAACAACAAAAAACAAATAAACATACATTTAATAAACTATACGAGTTCCATGTGCAAAAATTGAATAACCTATTTCAATATTTTTTAGGAAAATAGGATTTACAAAAAACAGTAAACAAACATAGTTACTCATCCGTAGTAGACTGATAAAAAGATAGCGTCACATGACACACATTGTCCCTGCCATGTTTTTTAAGGTTTTTTACTTTTAACATACACAAAATCTTACATGTTCAGTTTCTTTGAATCTAAAAAGTAGGTCAAACTGTGATGAACAGTACTGCTGCCTCTAAGATGTTTTTGTGGAACCACACGCTCACAATTCACTTTATTTGATGCTCACACTGTTTGATGGAAGTAGGGCTTTACCCTCCATAATCAGTGGATATGGGAAAAATATTTAGACCATTTTGTTTGCAGAATCTGTTTTTAAAATGAGTATTTATGGTTCATTAATGTTGTGGTCTATAAATCAATCAGTTGATCCTTTTTTCCCCTTAAGACCTTTCATTAAACAACAGATGTTCCACATGTTAGAATATTGAAGAACTCAAAGATTACCAGAATTTCTAGTATAACTTTTGTTTTTGTGAAACCACAAATATATCAGGGGTATATCAGTTTGACATTGTGTCAGCTAGTCTTGTCAACCTCAAAGGGTTTTTACTTGATTAAAGATCAATTTATTGTGAGTTCATGACTGACTTTTCAAGCTTAACACTTTAAAGATTTACCTTTTTTTATTTACTGTAATGGTGTATTACAGATTTCTTTGCCATTATTTCAGAACTCCTTTTTTTGCATGTTTTTCTTCAATAAATTTAGGATTTTATTGTTTCTTTCTAACACTTTTAAAGCAAAATGTTTTTAAAACACTCTTGGTCTTCTCAATAGTCTGTATTAGCAACTGACAAATAAATATCAAGTCACTTCTGGACATTTCTTTGGAAGTCAAGACAACAGTTTAACTGTCTTCTGAGTTTGTTTTAATAAAGCGTTCATATTAAAGTTCTAGTTTACCACAAATGACAGAATGCCTTGTTTGCTGATTGCTACTCAAAACTCCTGTAGCCCCATGTCAGTTTTACCTTTACCTAGACAGCATTAGAAAATGCCAAGAATTTCTCTTTGTATACTGTACTGCAGTAATCAAATGAATTTATGTCTAATATCTAAAGTGTTCATTATGGATGTTTTCCCCAGTACACACTTAATCAGGAATAATGGGATTCATGTCAGCCATATGTTTCTCATGAAGTTGAATCTTGAGGAATGTGGACTTTGGTGAGAAGCTGCTATGATTTGTGAGGTGTGTGTGGTAGAAGGACAACTGGGGGATGGGAGCCTGCAGGGGGATTTTCCTCTCTGCACATCACCGATGCTCCAAGCTTGTTTACCTACTCTTTGTCCATCCCTTTTTTCACAGTTTTACACCCACTTACTCAACCATATGTTTCAAATGTAAGCTTACATCCATTTCCTCATTTGTGCATGAGCATTTAGGCATGCAGAACTTGCTCTTGGCAGCAAAAATGTATACGGCCAAGTATCTACACGTTTCCCAGACTTTTAGGCCAAGCCTAGTCCCCACAGTGCGACCCCTGACACATGGGTCCCAGCCCATTTTGAGCTCATATAGGATGAGGCAATGCAGAACCTGGGGAGGCTAGCAGTAAGCAGACACTAGTCGGAGTGTGGACAGTTTTTCGCACACACAGACGGGGAAATGCATTGTCCCGCTGACAGAGCTAGTTGGATTGGGGCTCTGTCCTGCTCCTCCTCTCACTCTCTCAGCGGGCCAGGAATTTGGACCGCACAGACTGACAGAGGAAAAGAGCATGGCTGAGCGAGGCAGTGGAGGTAAAGGTATTGGTTTAACCCAGCAAAGGTGGAACTTTAAGGCTAAGAGCAGCATCACAGGGTATTATAATAATAATTAGGTTCTTGTCTTGATAGTGAATAGAGGTGATGTAATGCAGGCCTCTTATTACTGGAGTTACTATCAACACCATGAAGAACTTTGAATTTGACTTACTTTTTTTGTTGGGATACCTGTACTTAGAAATAACTGATCGCCTGAAATAAATGACTGATAACCAGAAATAACTGTAATCCCTGGTTGTGTTTTAATTTTTTAGTTTGTTCATCCATTAACTGTGTAATCCATCTCTCCATCTATCAACTATTTGTTCATCCACCCACCTATCCACTGATCATCCATCCATATTTATAACTTATTTGATGGTCCACGATCTACCAACACTTTTGACAGATTGGGCACCCCTGGTCTTCAGCTAGTGTCTCAGCATGGAATGAAGCTCTCACACAAAAAAATTTTTTAGTCTTATCACTTTAAGAAATAAACATGCTCGGGCATCAGTAGCTGGGTAGGCTGAACAGGACTTAGAGGGTTTATGAGGCATGTTTTGATACAGATACAATTAAGGAATTAGAGCTAGGTTAGGGTTAGGGTTGGCTATTTGGACAAGAATTGTTCAGATGATTTTTACTTGAGGGGTATCTGGGATCTGAAACATAATTTGCTGCTGTAAATAATAATTGATGGAGGGATGGACGGACAAAGAATTATTGATCATTTTAGAACCATTTGTTTCTTATACGCAATTTAAAAAAGAGTGGTGACAAATTTGAAAACTTTTTTTTTTAATTAAAGTGATTTTATAAATTACTGTTGTGATATAGTGGTAAGATAAAATCCCTTTAATAAAACTCTCTAAACATAGCTTTAGGTAATCATAGAGACATCCTATTCTTTATTTTAAAAATAATTATCTCTGAATTTTATAAGCAGTTAAATCAAAGGTTGTGGATCTTGGATACTTTCTTCACACTACCTTTATTTTTTGATAATTTTATAAAGCCAATGAACTTTAAACATCTCTGTAGATTTTGAGACAGCAAAATGGGACAATTAGTTTACACATAACTACAAATCTCCCACTCTAAGACTGCAAGTTGTCTTGCGTAACCCTTGTGCTATCCTAGGCACTTTAATGTTGGGAGTTGGATCATCTATACCCACTAGACAGTGCGCTGAAACTGAAACTGTTTTCTTCAATGATTTGTGATCTTCACTGGTGTCCATGGATTACATGAAATCTTTCCACCTTTATCCACCTTTGTCATGGTAGGGAGAACACGTCAATGTGAGGGGGGGTCATCTAAGACAGCACAAGGGCTAAATACAGATGAGTTTGGTCTGTAATGTTTATCATAGATGTTGTTCAACTGTAAGAGACAGAATGCTTAAATCATAGAAATCACATTGTAACATTGTTAAAGAACATAAATGCAAGACCAATAAAAGTATTCATCGCCTACAAACAAGAAAGAATTCTTCTCCTTGCAGACCTGTTACGTCTCTAAAAAAAGAAATAAAGAGTTGTCCCACTACAAAGATGAGGTCTGTAATGTGGATCATAGAAAAATGTCAACTGTGGGGAATCAAATGTATAAAAACAAAATCCAACCAACATCTCATGGGTCCACTCATCCTTAATGATCATGTTTTGGAGCTAATTTTCTGCAGATAAGTATTTGGTCAATGGCAAACGTTCACCTTAATGGTTGCCATTGACAGAGAAGGTCTTCACCAGGTTTGCACTGTAGTTGTTGTTTTGGTTTGGCATCGCTTTCTCAAGAGCCGTAATGTTTTGAGGCTGGAGCTGGACAACACAGACTTTTAACCAAATGAGGTCCAGAGACTGACTGGAACACTTCAAAACAGTGAAAAGCTTTTTTATATGGCCACTTCTTCGTTTTCCACGGATCTTTGTCAAGATGACAGTTTCAGCCTTGTTCATCCTCAATGACCTCACTGATGGAAGGCGGTTTCAACCCAAATTCTCACTATACATGGATCCATTCATCCCTTTCTTAATACAGATTTGTCATCCATTCAAATACATTATTTAAAAACCAAAACCATGTGATTTGTGGAATTGTTTTTATACATTTGATTCCCCACAGTTGACATTTTTCTATGATACACATTATGGACCTCCTCATCTTAGTGGGATAACTGTAACAGGTCCTTCTTCAAACAAAAGATAGCCTGGCATCTGTTCTTACTCACATGTCCTTCTTTATAAGTTCCCTCTCTTATTAAAACAACTCATGGGTAAATTCAGGGGCAATAAATCATATTTTGTAATATAAGAGGATACTGGGACCAAACAGTGCAGTGTGTGTTTTGATATGAAGCCGTCTCATTTTCACCCCGGGGGAGCCCAGAGCAGACCCCCCCCCCCAACACACACTTACACATAATGACGTGTCATCAGGGGCTGAGAGAAGCCAATCCTCTGATCAAAAGGAATGCCGCTGTGAACCAGTTTTATCACATAACCAAAGTTATGTGTGGATGTATGCATATGAATATATTCACTCTCAGGATTATTGTAAAGCCTTACCTTTGGAATTGTTTGGGTTTTAGCTTTACTGATTCTTTAGCTCATTAGTTATTGTTTTTTATTGACCTCTTAAACTAGCTCTAAAGGGTTTGTTTTTTAACCCAATGGTTAGTGATTCACATCCACAAATGCCATTAACGTATGTTCACTCTAATGAGCTCAACACATCTTTCCTGTTAACAGAAACTGTAGCATCTTTCTTATGAAAGTGTTATGATTCAAAATATGGAGATGTATTTCCATCATTCTGGTAAAGTTGCGGTCAGTTTGAGTAAGGGTGATTGCATTCTTTTCCTCTGTAATAGTTTTTGTCTTATACTTTTCCTGTAAAAGATTTCTGCCATAAATAGGAAAAATATACCTACCTTGGCATGAATTTGTTTTTTTTTTCTCGTTAAAAAAAAAAACTATAGTGTAACGGGAGTCACCTGTAGGTGTCTCTATACCCATTGTTCAGGGGGTTTAAAAAGGAAGTTGACGTGTGGTTGCTATGGCGCTAGCTTCCTGTGAGAAAGCCGGTTAGCTCAGAGAGCAGCGTGAGTTGGCTCGAGCAAAGAGTGCGGATCACGGCAGAGGTAGATCCTGCTTTTCTGGGAGTTTTAAAGACTGGGCGTGAGGTTTTGCGACGCACCAGGTATTTTACACTTTTATCACAGCAGAGGTATATTTTAAACAAATGGTAAATTATTTTTTATCAAATGTTTTTAATATGGTGCTTCTTCTGTTTTTAGTGTTGGAATACTGTGCCCTGCTGTCCTGTTTAAGTTTATGTTTTGTACTTGGTTTGTCCGCTCCTGACGGAGCTGTCCCAGCGTGATTGACTAATCAAGTGCAGGAGCGGACCATTTACCCTCTGTTCTGTTTGTCATTTTTTTTAGTCACTTCCCTCAGGTTTCACCCCGCATGTTATTTTGGTGGGTGCCGTATCCCACCGAGTGCTGTGTATCACAGTTACGTTGCATGTTTTTATTTTTTATTGTTGTGCATGAACTGTGGTTTTTTTTGTCTGCATGCTCCTGTGGTGTCATTGATACGGTCAACATTTTTATTCTACTCATGACGGGGTTTTTGTATTAATAAATCTTCGTAACCTGCTCTGTGGTAGTTTTCCCTTTCTTGGCCCCTGCAACAATAGTATATATTCTTCTTTCTCTTTTGGATTTTCCCATCAGGGGTCGCCACAGCGAAACAACCTCTCAGTTGAGGATGAGTCGCATGGTTAACTTGGCAATGTTTTACGCTGGATGCCCTTCCTGACGTAACCCTCTCAATTTATCCGGGCTTGGGACCGGCACAGCAGCAGAGAAGGGAATAGGGAGCAGCCTTGATTTGAACCCTGGTTTCACGGATGGAAGGCGCCACAGACCAGCACGAGCTAAACTGGCTCCAAACTATAGTAAATATATCTATATATATCTTTTTCTTTTCTGGTGTTGTTGGACACTTATGTGTGGTATAAAGGTCAAGTTGCTATTCCAGCAAAGAAAAACCAGCTCACCACCATTTTGTCAGAACCTTCATACTCACAACTTTTCAAAATAAGAGACAAAGATGGAGTCATTTATGGAGTTGTGATACAATCCACATTTTAAAAAGACAAACAAAAACAAAAAAAAATGAAAATCTGTTGTTAACAAAACAGGCAGGTAAGGAACTGCGGCTGTGGATGAGGAGACATGCAGTGGTTTGCAGATGTGTTAACAATGACATTCAAATTTTAAACCTGTCCTGTTTAGCTTACCCAGCTACTGTTGGATGAAAGCAGGGGACACCCTGGATAGTTTGACAGACTATTGAAAGGCCACACAGAGACAGACTTACACACACTCACATTTATGGGAGAATTTAAAATCACCAACTAGCCTATGAAGCATTTTTTTATAATGTGGGAAGAAGCTGGAGAAAACCCATGCATGCAAGAAGAGAACATTCACTCTCTGCACAGCAGCAAAATATAGGTGGGACTTGAACCTGGTCTTACTTGTTTTGAGGTGAGTGTGCTAACCACTGGACCAAGGTTGCCCTACAACAATGGCACATAGCATATTATTGGACTAGAAAGATAATAGATAGGTTTATAATAAAGGTGTGGAAACGCATCCAGTGCATCCTAGAAGGACCCCTGTTTTTTTTTTTTTTTTAAAAGGGGTTTGCAAGTATGGAGATGTGTAAAACACCAAGTTTTTCAGCTTATTATCTATTTTTTTTACTTGTCCTGTCCAACAGCTGGGCAAACAGATGAGGGCTGAAGGCCTCTTGTGTTGGACATATTTTCTTTTAACAACAGGGGTTATAAATCTTCTGACAAACCAGAGGTATGTCTGAATAAACCCCTTTTGTAATCGAGACCAAACTTTATTCATTTTAATCATATTTGAAAATCTTTTGTGTTGGCCACACAGAAAAGGAAAGAAGGAAAGAAGAGAGAGGGGGGTTAGAGAAGGGGGGATGGGAGGGTGGTCATAGGAGGGGGGGGGGGGGGGGGGACCACGAAGCAGCATAAAGCAACAAGTTTTTTGGATAGTTATACTCATTACAGTGAGGTTCAGATGAAATACACGTCTATAAGGCCGGGGCCTGTCCACCCACACACTCAGATGTTATAACATACCTGTTGGTTCCAAAAAATATTCCCATAACGACATGTAAACAATAGAAAAAATATTCACACACACATACTTATGCCTTTGAACCAACTAGAGTGAGATATTTCATTCAATCACGCAAATTATTTAAATAAAGGTGAGCTAACACCTGTGCTCTAGTGAGTGTTTATGCTCTTCTAAGATGGATGATGGAATGTGAAAAGAAGGAGGGAGAGTGCCCAGTCATCCCCACACCAAGACCCCCGCCGCAGCAGTGGCGGCAGCCAGAACTCCCCAACACCCGCACAGCAGCAGATGAAGAGCAACCGCCCCCTGGGCGACCGCATCCGCCACCCAGGCCAGGGCCAGCAGGACCGCCACGGGGGCCTCCAGAGCCAGAGAGCCGAGAGGCATGGGGGGACAGAGAGCCCAGCCCCAGCCCAACCAGGAAAGCAGCCCCCCCGCCGCACCAGGAGGGCCCAACGCTCGGCCACAGTCGGGATTTTGGCGAGGTCCAGCACTCAGGGGCAAAGACCAGAACCCACACCACAGGGACTCGGACACCCCCGGCTCAGGTGTGATGTGATCCCCGGCTCCTGGCCTTGCCAGAAAGCTCAGGGATCCCTCTCCCTGCGTGGAAAGAGGACTGCCGGGCCCAGAAAACCAGCACCCAGGGAACACGGGCGCCGTTGCCAAGGGCCCAGTACCCCCTACCAGGGATGGGAGTTTTTCAGCTTTTTAACTCTTTTTTTTTTAAATTTGTTATTTGGTGGGAATACTTTTTTATACCTTAAATAGGTAGTGGTTATGGATTTCTTTTTGTGTAGAATGTCTCATTGTTATTAACTGTTTTTATTTAAAAAATATTGAATGAAGCAGCACAGACATTTAGAGATCTTCAGGTTTATAGCATCAGATGGCATAAGCTAAGTTTCCCAATTAGGGTTCTTCTCAGCAGCGAATAAATAAATCACTCTGACCATTCGGGGAGAATGGACAATATAGACTCGCTGACTTTGGATGAATGGATTGCACAAATGACCATTGCTGTGCAAACAAGGGGAAGATCTGAAGTTGAACGAGCTCAGATTGTGTTTGATCATCTTGAGGGAGCTGCACGTACAGAGATAACGTTTTTGCCAAGAGACCAGAGGGAATGTGTTGAGAATATTTTTAGTGCCCTTAAAGATGTATATGGGGGAGCACACTCTCGAGTTGCATTACAACGCAAGTTTTTTAACCGCAAGCAACAAGAGAGTGAATCTTTAATTGACTATTCACATTCTTTAATGGAACTCATGGAGCAAATACTTAAGTCTGATGGACATGCTACCACTACAGCATCCAGGGACCTGCGTGACCAATTCTGTGATGGTGTCAGGAATTCTGCATTGAGGATGCGCTTGAAAGATCTGATTAATGTCAACCCACAGTGGACCATTCGTGAAGTGAGGGGTGAAGCCACTAGATGGGTGGCACAATATGGGAATCAGCCTCGTGACCTTAGCTGTAGTTCAGTGGCTGCCTCCTGTGAGAGTGCCACCTCTAGTTTCTCCGAATATAGCGAATTGATGTCTTTACTGAAAGCACAACAGACACAGCTAGAGTTGGTCATTAAGGCCCTGGCACCTCAGAGTCCACCTCCCTCTAGAGTGCGCACAAGGCCGAAAAGAACTTTAGATGGAAAGCCAATCTGTTTTAGATGTGAACAAAGTGGGCATATTGCCAAATTTTGCCCTGAAAATTCCAAAAGGGGATCGAACTGGTCTGGAATGCCACCAAAACCAGCGGAAAACTAGAACCCGCCAGTGTACAGAGCCAAACACTGGTGGGAGGTTCGCAAGGCTCTATGGATGATCTCCAAATGAGTAGACTGATTGGTGAGTGTGTAGAGGGGGAGGTTGATTTTGCAGGGGTTATGGTTCCATGTCTGATGGACACAGGTTCTATGGTCACCACCCTAACAGAAAGCTGTTTTCGAAATAATTTTTCCCACCTTTCTGAAAAAAGTCTTAAAGATTGTGGGTGGCTGGGTCTGAAAGCTGCAAGTGGACTAGAAATTCCATATCTAGGTTATATTGAGTTGGATGTCACAATATTGGGTGTGAACCTCCCCAACCGAGGCATATTGATCGTTAAGGACCCAATGGACTTTTTCATGAAGCAAAAGAAGGTCTCTGTGCCCGGGGTGTTGGGGATGAATGTGTTTAACCCTTTGTTTTGTGAATTACACAAGCAATATGGCCCAGACCTTTGGGAGGCCCCTGTCGTTAAGGCAGCACCGCAGAGTTGGAGGAAGGCCCTGAGATTCTGTCAGATGATGGAGGTAATTAACAACTCTCCTGACCCTTATCCCGTACGTGTACAGGGTAAAAAGCCTGTTTGTATTCCACCAGGTAGTCTGGTGTATGTCCCTGTTACGTGTCCACACATGCCTGTGCATCAACACATAGATCTTTGTGTTGAGCCCTTGGGGCCAGAGGGTAATGGTCTCCCTGAGGGCTTGTTGGTTGCGCCCTCTTTGATAAAGGCAGAAAGTGGTAGGACATTTGTCCCCATTACCAATGTAGGTACGTGTGAGGCATGGTTAGCACCCCGGAGGGTGGTGGCTACAGTCCAAACAGTTTGGGTAGTACAAGGAGGTGGGCCTGAGGCGTGCATTTCCGTTAATTCTGAAAGTTGTGTGGCCACAATCTTTAGCGCTGAAGTTACTCCAGATCCCGTTGACTTAATTCTACCACAGCTTGAGCACCTGAACAAAGACGATAAGGAGCAGGTTAAGGCTCTGCTGTTAAAATACAGCAGAGTTTTTGCTAAGAATGACCTTGATGTTGGCTGCACGAATCTAATGACACATGAGATCCCTTTATTAGACGAAACACCAGTCAGACAGCCATACCGAAGAATTCCTCCCTCCCAGTATGAGCTGGCACGCAGTCACATTCAACAGTTGCTACAAAGCCAGGTCATTCGAGAAAGCAGCAGCCCTTACGCATCACCCATTGTGCTCGTGCAAAAGAAGGATGGTGCTCTGAGGATGTGTGTAGACTATAGGCAGTTGAATGCCAGAACCAGGAAAGATGCATTCCCCCTGCCAAGAATCGACGAGTCCTTGGATTCCTTGGCCGGAGCACAGTGGTTTACGACACTTGACTTGGCCAGCGGATACAGTCAGGTGGAGGTAGCTGAAAAGGACAAGGCAAAAACTGCTTTTTGCACACCATTTGGTTTATTCGAGTTCAATCGTATGCCTTTTGGTTTATGCAATGCACCTAGCACTTTTCAGCGCCTCATGGAAAGACTGTTTGGGGACTGTCGTTTTCAGTCTGTGCTGTTGTACTTGGATGATGTCATCGTTTTTTCCTCTTCCATTGAACAACATTTGCAACGTTTGGATCAAGTTTTCTCCCGGTTAGATGCGCAGGGTTTGAAGGTAAAGCTTTCAAAGTGCCAGTTTTTTCAGAGACAGGTGAAGTACTTGGGCCATGTGGTGTCTGCTGAGGGGGTGTCGACCGACCCAGAGAAAGCAGCTGCAGTCCGTGACTGGAGAAGACCAGCTAACCTGGCCGACCTCAGATCGTTTTTGGGGTTTGCAAGTTACTATAGAAGGTTTATTGCTGGATTTGCAAAAATTGCCTCTCCATTAAACCGTTTGGTGGCTAGGCTCCTTCCTCCTGGAAGAAAGGGTAAGACGCCGAAAAAGCCTGTGGATGAGTTCTGGGACACAGAGTGTGAGCAAAGCTTTCAGGAACTGAAGACTGCTCTAACAACTACTCCTGTTCTTGCTTATGCAGACTTTCAGAAACCCTTTGTGCTGGAGGTAGATGCTGGCCATGCCGGCTTGGGGGCTGTACTGTCCCAGGAGCATGGGGGCAAGCTGCGCCCCGTGGCTTTTGCAAGTCGTAGCTTGAAGCCTGCTGAGAAGAACATGAACAACTACAGTTCCATGAAGTTGGAGCTGGTAGCACTGAAGTGGGCAGTCACTGAAAAGTTTCGCGAGTATCTGGTGGGGAATGCCTGTACGGTGTTCACTGATAACAACCCGCTAAGTCATTTGGCAACAGCAAAGTTGGGGGCTACAGAGCAGAGGTGGGCATCTGAGCTGGCAGCATTTGATTTAACCATCAAATATCGCCCAGGTTCCCAAAATGCCAATGCCGATGCATTATCGCGTCAGCACCCAGTGTTGGAGTTGTCAGAAACTGAGCCTTTGGGAAGTGAGAGGGTTTTAGGGATGCAAGCTGAGATAAGTACCTTGCCTGGGTTGTCTCCTTCAGACCTCTACACGTTACAACACAAAGACCCTGTCCTTGGCCCCTTCTTGAAATACTGGGAAAGGGGTAAAATACCAGATGCTAGACAGAGGCACGAGTTAAGTAAACCGGCCAGGGAATTGATAAGACAGTGGAAGCGTCTCCGGGAACATGAGTCAGTGCTCTACCGCTGCATTTACAGTTCAGATGGACAGGGAGAAGTTAATCAGTTGGTGTTGCCTCAGTCTTTGCAGGAATCCATTCTTCACTCCTTACATGACGATCATGGCCATCAGGGTACCGAACGGACTCTGCAGCTGATTCGGTCGAGGTATTATTGGCCAAACATGTATACGGATGTGGAGAAGTGGTGTAGGAGCTGTGAGAGGTGCGTAGTGTCAAAAGCATTACAACCAAAGGTTAAGACCTTTATGGGCTCAATGAAAGCCTCTCGACCTCATGAAGTTCTGGCGATAGATTTTACTGTGTTGGATCCGGCTACTGATGGCAGGGAGAATGTTTTGGTGATGACAGATGTGTTTTCAAAATATACACAAACGGTCCCTACAAAAGATCAAAGAGCTAGCACTGTCGCAGAGGCATTGGTGAAACATTGGTTTCAACTGTTTGGTCCCCCAGCCCGCATTCATTCGGATCAGGGGCGGAATTTTGAAAGCAATCTGGTGCACCAACTCTGTAAACTGTATCAAATTGACAAAAGCCGCACAACCCCTTACCATCCCCAAGGCAATGGCCAATGTGAACGTTTTAACCGCACGCTGCATGACCTTTTACGGACATTACCACCTGAGCAGAAACGCAGATGGCCTCGCCACCTTTCTCAAGTTACATTTGCCTACAATACAACTGTCAATCAATCAACTGGTATGACCCCATATTTCCTGATGTTTGGCAGAGAACCGAGGTTGCCGGCAGACTTTTTGATGGGAAGTGAAATGGAGCATGATCTTCCTTTAGACGAATGGCTTGAAGAACACCAGAGCTCCTTAGCTGTGGCCTATGCAGCAGTGCAGCAGAAGATGGAAAACACCAGGGCGCAAAGAGACCTGAAAATGCAGGGTCAGTGTCTGGCCCCAGATTTTGAGGAGGGTGATTTGGTGTACACAAGGAATCATGGAGTTAGAGGAAGGAATAAAATCCAGGACTTTTGGGACCCAACTCCCTATCAGGTTGTTCGCCGGCCATCTCCACAGGGGGTTGTGTATTCGGTAGCCCCTGCAGGTCAGGACGGTCCCCTGCGACAGGTTCACAGGGCAGAGCTACGGAATGTCCCTGAGAGGAAGCCAGCGGGGGAAGCCTCAGTGAAGGGGGAGGTTCCGGAGCATGCACAGGGGGGCGTAGGTGGTGTTGATGATGGTGTTGAGCTCCATTTGGATGACTCATTGAATGTAGACGATGAGGAGGTACCACCTCAGATACAACCTCCTCAAGGTCAGGAGCTCACGGAAGAAGCTGACAGGCCACTAGTTTGTGAGCCCAGGAAGTCAACCCGAAAAACGGCAGGACAACATTCTAACCCACATAAATTGCCTATGTCAGCAAAGGTCTCGGTGGACCCACATCGTCGGGTCGACGATGCACTTTGAGGGGGAGAGATGTAACGGGAGTCACCTGTAGGTGTCTCTATACCCATTGTTCAGGGGGTTTAAAAAGGAAGTTGACGTGTGGTTGCTATGGCGCTAGCTTCCTGTGAGAAAGCCGGTTAGCTCAGAGAGCAGCGTGAGTTGGCTCGAGCAAAGAGTGCGGATCACGGCAGAGGTAGATCCTGCTTTTCTGGGAGTTTTAAAGACTGGGCGTGAGGTTTTGCGACGCACCAGGTATTTTACACTTTTATCACAGCAGAGGTATATTTTAAACAAATGGTAAATTATTTTTTATCAAATGTTTTTAATATGGTGCTTCTTCTGTTTTTAGTGTTGGAATACTGTGCCCTGCTGTCCTGTTTAAGTTTATGTTTTGTACTTGGTTTGTCCGCTCCTGACGGAGCTGTCCCAGCGTGATTGACTAATCAAGTGCAGGAGCGGACCATTTACCCTCTGTTCTGTTTGTCATTTTTTTTAGTCACTTCCCTCAGGTTTCACCCCGCATGTTATTTTGGTGGGTGCCGTATCCCACCGAGTGCTGTGTATCACAGTTACGTTGCATGTTTTTATTTTTTATTGTTGTGCATGAACTGTGTTTTTTTTTTGTCTGCATGCTCCTGTGGTGTCATTGATACGGTCAACATTTTTATTCTACTCATGACGGGGTTTTTGTATTAATAAATCTTCGTAACCTGCTCTGTGGTAGTTTTCCCTTTCTTGGCCCCTGCAACAATAGTATATATTCTTCTTTCTCTTTTGGATTTTCCCATCAGGGGTCGCCACAGCGAAACAACCTCTCAGTTGAGGATGAGTCGCATGGTTAACTTGGCAATGTTTTACGCTGGATGCCCTTCCTGACGTAACCCTCTCAATTTATCCGGGCTTGGGACCGGCACAGCAGCAGAGAAGGGAATAGGGAGCAGCCTTGATTTGAACCCTGGTTTCACGGATGGAAGGCGCCACAGACCAGCACGAGCTAAACTGGCTCCAAACTATAGTAAATATATCTATATATATCTTTTTCTTTTCTGGTGTTGTTGGACACTTATGTGTGGTATAAAGGTCAAGTTGCTATTCCAGCAAAGAAAAACCAGCTCACCACCATTTTGTCAGAACCTTCATACTCACAACTTTTCAAAATAAGAGACAAAGATGGAGTCATTTATGGAGTTGTGATACAATCCACATTTTAAAAAGACAAACAAAAACAAAAAAAAATGAAAATCTGTTGTTAACAAAACAGGCAGGTAAGGAACTGCGGCTGTGGATGAGGAGACATGCAGTGGTTTGCAGATGTGTTAACAATGACATTCAAATTTTAAACCTGTCCTGTTTAGCTTACCCAGCTACTGTTGGATGAAAGCAGGGGACACCCTGGATAGTTTGACAGACTATTGAAAGGCCACACAGAGACAGACTTACACACACTCACATTTATGGGAGAATTTAAAATCACCAACTAGCCTATGAAGCATTTTTTTATAATGTGGGAAGAAGCTGGAGAAAACCCATGCATGCAAGAAGAGAACATTCACTCTCTGCACAGCAGCAAAATATAGGTGGGACTTGAACCTGGTCTTACTTGTTTTGAGGTGAGTGTGCTAACCACTGGACCAAGGTTGCCCTACAACAATGGCACATAGCATATTATTGGACTAGAAAGATAATAGATAGGTTTATAATAAAGGTGTGGAAACGCATCCAGTGCATCCTAGAAGGACCCCTGTTTTTTTTTTTTTTTTAAAAGGGGTTTGCAAGTATGGAGATGTGTAAAACACCAAGTTTTTCAGCTTATTATCTATTTTTTTTACTTGTCCTGTCCAACAGCTGGGCAAACAGATGAGGGCTGAAGGCCTCTTGTGTTGGACATATTTTCTTTTAACAACAGGGGTTATAAATCTTCTGACAAACCAGAGGTATGTCTGAATAAACCCCTTTTGTAATCGAGACCAAACTTTATTCATTTTAATCATATTTGAAAATCTTTTGTGTTGGCCACACAGAAAAGGAAAGAAGGAAAGAAGAGAGAGGGGGGTTAGAGAAGGGGGGATGGGAGGGTGGTCATAGGAGGGGGGGGGGGGGGGGGGGACCACGAAGCAGCATAAAGCAACAAGTTTTTTGGATAGTTATACTCATTACAGTGAGGTTCAGATGAAATACACGTCTATAAGGCCGGGGCCTGTCCACCCACACACTCAGATGTTATAACATACCTGTTGGTTCCAAAAAATATTCCCATAACGACATGTAAACAATAGAAAAAATATTCACACACACATACTTATGCCTTTGAACCAACTAGAGTGAGATATTTCATTCAATCACGCAAATTATTTAAATAAAGGTGAGCTAACACCTGTGCTCTAGTGAGTGTTTATGCTCTTCTAAGATGGATGATGGAATGTGAAAAGAAGGAGGGAGAGTGCCCAGTCATCCCCACACCAAGACCCCCGCCGCAGCAGTGGCGGCAGCCAGAACTCCCCAACACCCGCACAGCAGCAGATGAAGAGCAACCGCCCCCTGGGCGACCGCATCCGCCACCCAGGCCAGGGCCAGCAGGACCGCCACGGGGGCCTCCAGAGCCAGAGAGCCGAGAGGCATGGGGGGACAGAGAGCCCAGCCCCAGCCCAACCAGGAAAGCAGCCCCCCCGCCGCACCAGGAGGGCCCAACGCTCGGCCACAGTCGGGATTTTGGCGAGGTCCAGCACTCAGGGGCAAAGACCAGAACCCACACCACAGGGACTCGGACACCCCCGGCTCAGGTGTGATGTGATCCCCGGCTCCTGGCCTTGCCAGAAAGCTCAGGGATCCCTCTCCCTGCGTGGAAAGAGGACTGCCGGGCCCAGAAAACCAGCACCCAGGGAACACGGGCGCCGTTGCCAAGGGCCCAGTACCCCCTACCAGGGATGGGAGTTTTTCAGCTTTTTAACTCTTTTTTTTTTAAATTTGTTATTTGGTGGGAATACTTTTTTATACCTTAAATAGGTAGTGGTTATGGATTTCTTTTTGTGTAGAATGTCTCATTGTTATTAACTGTTTTTATTTAAAAAATATTGAATGAAGCAGCACAGACATTTAGAGATCTTCAGGTTTATAGCATCAGATGGCATAAGCTAAGTTTCCCAATTAGGGTTCTTCTCAGCAGCGAATAAATAAATCACTCTGACCAAGCCAGCAGACTCCAGATTTCAAACAATGGGATTTTATTGATCCCAAAACAATAATCAAATAATAAATTCAGCTGATTCTGTTGCCACCACTGCAACCAAGACTACTGTCACCACACTGGGAAAAGTTCATTCCTTATAAAGGCTTATCCCCACCCATAGGCCAATTAACCAAACACTTCCTTAAAACAAGTTCCTGGAAGATTCTTAAACATAAATCCAAAATTACAGATATAGCAGGAAAAAATAGTAACAATTCAAGTACAGAAATAGGTTTGAAACAAAAGCAATTAGACAGAAAGGGGAACAAAGAAAAAAAACCAATTCTGACATGAAGTCACTTCCTGTTTCTTTTGGATATGTATGCTGATGTGTACAATGCTGTAGTTTGGCTGTTTGTGGAGAGAATGGTGAGAAAGATTCTGTTCAAAACCAAGTGTGCACCCTTAGAATTAAAAAATATGAAATGTTAGTGATTTGTTTGTCTCCGTGTGTGCTTGTGTTCGATAAAACTAAACTGCAACTGGGCTGAGAGAAAAGAGACAAAAACAAGCAATTTAGGCTGGTGTTCAGGCGCTGTGACGCTACTTCGTCACATACTTAGAGGGATGTTTCTCTTCTCAGAGTGGCGATCCTGCCTTCTCTGTGTTTGCTCAGCCAAGTGCTTCCATATGGATGGACAGAGAAGTGAAGCATCTGGTACTGCAGAGAAGGGGGAAAAACAGGTCTGACTCAGGACACAAGTGTGTGAGAGGCTGACGCTTCATAAAACTCCTTTTTAACACATATTTTATGCATAAAAGAATCTTTAGCATTAAAGAGAGCTGAATTGCTGGTGTGGAAAAACAAAGTCTCTGAGGATGCTTTGCCACAGCTATGCTGATGCCTATTTTCTTTCACTGCTACTAGGATGAAAACACAATAATATTTCTCACATATCTTGTTGAAGCTTACTGGTACAATACCTGTCATGGTTTCAGGCCAGATTCAGGTCAGATTCACAGTTTATTTAAGTCCTCCTGATTTTTCTTACTGTCCCTGAAGATATTGGGTCGCATCTGCTCCACCTGCCAACCACAAAGTTCATCTTATTGTTTGTGCTCACTCTGGTGCTAGTGTAGTTCTTTGCATCTCATTTCAGATTCCGAAAGTTCCTGTTTTTGTGTTAGATATTGTAGATTTACATTGGCAACATGTTTTTTTCTAAGATTCTGATACTTTGCCTCTTCACTCTCTATTTGCCTTGCTGGATGTTTTGTGCCTTTGGTTCTGTATGTTTTTTCATTTCACTTTTTGTTCAGAGGATTTGTGCATTAAATCATAAATGACCTTAAAATATCATCAGACATAAAAGAAATAGAAGATAGTAGAATCTACTTTCCATTCCTTTTCAAGCTATTATTATTATTATTATTGTGATTTTGGTCCGAATTTGTCCTGTTATGTGGTTTCCAGAAAGTTGGCACATTATTTTCAGGTGTGTCCTTCTGAATTTTGTAGACACCACAAATGGTAAAAAAACAAAACATACAAACATAACCCTTTCAAATAGGCAGAAAATGGTTAATTAACTGGTTCAGGTCCTGGATCACTGACCATCTATTACAAAAGCTTTTTTAATTGGCAGATAAAAACAAACTCACAAAAAGAAATGAGAACATCAAAGTGTTAGCCTAAGCAGAATTGACTGAGTTCTCTAATAAACAGTCAAAAGGCCTTTTTCTAATTCATTTTAATATGTTCAGTTGTTATAATGGGTACCACAACAAGACAAAACAACAGTTATTGGGTCCATTGATTGCTCCAAAGGAGAATTACACCAACAATAATTTTTGGTAATCAGTTGAACTGCCATATAAGCTGTTTGTTAAAATATAGTTAAGACAAATTGGCTTTGTTAGTATGAACTGGAGTAAATTAACTGTCATAGCTAAATATGCAGCTGGTTTAAAAGTGGATCCATCTCATGGTGTGGCATCCATCTGCTGCAGGACAGATCCTGTGATCCTATTTTCTGACGTATTTGAAGTATTTCTACCTGCATGCTATCTCTCTATATCAAACATCCAATTTTTGAATGGTGCCAGAGGGATTCATATCCCTGTCAAAACTCACAGCAAATCCAAAACCACTTCCTGAATCAGTCACATGGTGCAGCCGGGCAGCAAAGCTTCAGGTCTTCACTTAAATGAGATCAGCCTCAAAAGGTGCATCGCAGAAATGCCTCTTCCACTATTTGGCACACGCTTCAAAGCTTCAATATACACCACATCACTAAATGTATCCATTCATCTATATTAGGAGACACTTTCATGATTAACAGGTGTCTGCTGGTTAGAAAGCAGATTCTTTTAAAATTTCTGTAACCAAAACAATTAGTTGTATTATCACATAATTTCATTTACATTCTTTAAGCAAACAATAATTTAACCTTCCAGTTGTCAAAGTGGATTTATTGACGTGTAAACTGTATTTTCATAAAAAAAATCATTTGGTCTATTATAATTTGGTTGATAATGAAAAAGCAAATAAAATACTGCAAGATGTTTTTTGCAAAAAACAAAACAAAAAATGAGATCATCATGTCAGTCATGCAGGCTTAATGTGTTGGTTCAATCAAACCCATCAAGGAGAATGATCACCAACAGCAGATCCTCATTAAAAGCCTCCTGACTAAAAAAAAAGAAAGGATCTTGCACAGTCTTCTCTGTGCCAGCTTCAGCTCCCCTCCTCTCACCTCAGATGGTCTTTTTTTTTGGTGGTGAGGGATAGCATGGATGTTGTTAACCCTTGTTTCACACCAGCTGCTCAATATGGGAGGGTCGCAGTTCAGCCTGTTGCAAACTTAATTTACCTCAGGTGTTCTTCATTTTTACACCACCGCTCCTTTGAAGAATTGGACGTACACTGGCTGCACTGTGTCCAATATGGGATTTTGTTACAGCAGTGATGCAGAGCAGAGTTAGGTTAGAGTTAGTGTATGCCACCTGAAATACAGCACTATTGTTACAGTCAGTTAAAACTCACACATCCATCTAACGAAACACCACCCATCTCAAAATATTGATTCCCAGGCGGTGCAGCTGAATAAATTCCTTCCCTGTAACTGGAGTGTCCTTCATCCAGCTGTGTCCCATCACATAACTGTAACTCTTTTATTGAACATAAACGTCTCAGCGCAGCCACAGAGCGTGCACAGCGCACAGTAAACAAGCTTTCAGCCTCGGGATCAAAATGTCAATCAAAACAGTCCTGCGTGGAGCATGCTCGCTCTGCCTGGCGTTAGGGTTGCTTGATTCACACTTACGTCAGTCCAGTGAGGCCAAAAAATAAACTTTTTGACTGAATTCTCCGCTTTCCCGTCAGATGAAAACAGAACTTTTCTGCTTCTTTTAACATCAAACTAGTGCAGCTGAAGAAAGACAGCTCGTTGTACCTGCATGTGTAACCTTCATGGTTGTTATTTCCAGTCTGCTGACGCGGTGGGAGGAGAATATATTTGATCCTTCACCCCGGAGATATGGGCAGCATTATCTCACCACTAATTGTTGATTGATTTAAGGGGCCCTGGACTAGTGGGTTTTCCCATGCAGATTAAAACATACTGCTTGGAGCTGTTTCAAGCAACGTGGTCGCTGGGAGGGTCAAAGGGCAACTGCATTGTAGTGGCTAATGGTAGCAAATAATGTCAATCATGCCAAACAAGCCACTAGTGAGACTCGCTCTTGCTTCCCACTGGAATCTGAGGAATGGACTCTGGGAGAAGAGATAGCAAAACTATTAAACCTTTGAACTTGGCTCTCTGCTGTGTTTTTTCAATTTGAAAAGAAAAGGTTGGCTAAACAGTCTTAATACATAATGGTGCTTGCTTGATACAAATATTTATGCGAAACTGAGTAAGATGAAGGTTCTTCATAATTCTCACAGCGTTTTGGCTACAACCTGAGTCCACTGAGTGGATGAAGTGTCAGATTTAATGTACTAGTCGTGTTTTCGTTTGACCTGCTCTGTTTGTCCTCTCAGAAAACACGCATGTGGACTCCACTGTCTGGAAGTCATGAAAGCCCCTCTGTGGTGAGAGGGATCAGCAGAGAAGTAGCTCATCCTTTCATTTGTCATGCTTAGCAGCATTATTTAATTCAGAGTCGACAAGTATGCTCCCATGTGGGCTAATGGTGAGAACTTTGGTGGGACCTGTGCCTAACATGCCATACTACTGGGGATTTGCAGACAGTTTCTCATCCATTTTCTTGGTTACTAGGAAGACGATGTTTCTGCTAATCAAAAAGTCATGAAAAAGTGTGAAAAAAAGCTTTTAGTGGTTCAAGAAGGGGGATAACAGAAAAAAAACAGCATGATTTGTGTTGTGAGAACATTGTAATAACACCAACAGGAGAGAAAAGTAGATTTTTTCTCACCACATAAAAAAGTGATTTTGAATATTAAAAAGTCCCTGAAACAAAAGCAGTGGGTGTCGTGTGGCTGTGCGGGGCTATTTTAACAGTGCCATAGTATAACCATGAATACATGTGTTCACATCTGTATCAACCAATCAGTGTCATAGACGTCCACCATGTCAGTAAATGTTGATTAGTTATCTACACTAAGTTGGGTTAGATTTTCTTTTGTTGGTGATAAATAACCTTATTTCCATATTAACAGTATTATTTAATACTATTTATCCCTTGTGCTATCTTAGATGACCCCCCCCCCCCCCCGTACATTGACGTGTTCTCCCTACCCTGACAAAGGTGGATAAAGGTGGAAATATTTCATGTAATCCATGGACACCAGTGAAGATCACAAATCATTGAAGACAAGAGGTCCAGCACACTGTCTAGTGGGTCTACATGACCCAACTCCCAATGTTAAAGTGCCTAGGATAGCACAAGGGTTAAACAAATCTTTAATAGATTTTTCTGGGATTTGTTGTTTTGATGTTTGTGAGCTGTTTGAGTTATTATTTTAAAATGTACGGTGGCCCTGAAGTGCAAATCACAGCAACAAAACACGCAAAAACATATTAAAGATCACAATGACAAATATAATTTTTTCACAATTTTTGTACGCAATTTTGCACACTAATTTCGGACATTCTTCATTACAGTTTGTATTTGTTTAAACTGATCTATTTATTTAACATTAAATTTCGTCAGTCCTTGCTATTCTTGTACTGTAGTGCTGATGCTTCAATCTCATTGTACAATGACAATAAGGCAAATCTAATGTAATCTAATGTAATCTAATGTAATCTAATCTAATCTAATCTAATCTAATCTAATCTAATAAAAGCAAAATAAATATATATATGAAAACTTTATTGCATTTTAGAAATTAAAATAAATTTCAGAAATATAAAAAAAATTAGCTAAATAAAAATGAAATGTTTTGGAAAACAAAAGCAATTTTTAGATTTCAAAATTAAATGTTGAAAAATGAAATACAACAAAAAAAACGAAAAGCTACTGCTGGAGCCCATCCCAGCTACTGTTGGGTGAAGATTCGATACACACTGGACAGATTGCTTCTCTGTTACACAGCCAACCACCTTCACATGCACACCTAAAGAAGCATTTACCAATTTACCTTAACCAATTAAGCCGTGAAGCATGTTTTTGGATCGCGGGAGGAAATGGAGCACCCAAACAAACCCCACATGAAGACAACATGCAAACTCAAGGTCCCAGCTGGGAAATACACCAGGGCCCTCATGCTGTGAAATTTTAATTTCCATTTAAATTGTAATATATTGTAATATATAATACAATAAAAACTGATTTAATAAATAAGTGAATAAAACATAAAAGCAAAATACATACAAATGAAAGCACAAAGGTAAAAAAATAATAAAAGAAAAAATTGAGGGTAAAAGCATAAAACACAAAAAAACTTGAAAGTAAAATAACGGAGCAAAATATGATATGACAAAATAGCTTGCCTGTAAAAAGGAGTCTTGAGTGGAGTTTTAAAAAT
The DNA here is from genome assembly GCF_053564925.1 of Oryzias latipes. Taxonomy (NCBI): domain Eukaryota; kingdom Metazoa; phylum Chordata; class Actinopteri; order Beloniformes; family Adrianichthyidae; genus Oryzias; species Oryzias latipes. The sequence continues at coordinate 5,373,421 of NC_136252.1, read as the reverse complement.
TGATAGAGAAGACCCTTGACTAATATTTAGCGGCAAAGAGTTCCAAACCTCCGGTGCCCAGAAAGAAAAGGCTCGTTCCCCCCTTTTAGACCTCGGTACCACAGGAGAAGGTCTTCAGCTGACCTGAGACACCGGGCTGGAAGACAAGCTTAGCAAGGTAAGGTGGGGCGAGACCACTCAAAGATTTGAAAACCAATAGGAGAATCTTAAAGTCAACTCTAAACTGAACAGGCAACCAGTGGAGGGAAGCCAGAAATGGTGTGATGTGGTCTCTCTTTTGCGCTCCAACCAGGATACGAGCACCAGCGCTGCTGCAGACGTAAGAGGGACGACTGGCTCACCCTGAAAGTGAGCCAGTGAGTTCCAGTAATCCTGCCGGGATGTGATGAAGGTGGATTACTGTTTCAAAATGCTTAAAACAGACTGTTTGACACGTGTAGCCAAGGGACCCAAGTCCACCCTAGGGGATCCTTGAAATCTTTGAAAATAAAAATCTAATGCTGTTTTGTAACCGTAACATTACATTTATAATATATTTCTGATTTTAAACAACAATTTCAAAGACAATCCCAATTGGCTAGACCTATTATTTAATGTTCCCAAAGAAAACAGCCTAAAATCTCGTTAAAACTGGTTCTGAATGAAGAAGGTTTGAAGGTTAGTCTGCTGACTTACTTCACTGAAGTGGAGCTTTAGGGCCCATAGTGGTTTTTCAGCGCAATGGAACCAACTGCTAATGGAACCATGTGAGTGGGAACAAGGCACATTTGAAAAGGATATTTTCGTGTCAGTGGACTTGGTGATCTGTGAACATACACAAAAACCTTGGGTTGTAAATTTTCTACAGTTCTTGGTGATACTCGGACCCATGAAAAACAGTTTATTTATGAAAACAGTGAATTTACAGGAAGCGATAAACATGGTAAAACAGATTACAGCTATGGGTTCAACTCCTTGGGCTGCCTTAACCCCCCACCCCCCTGCCCATATCAAAATGGGGATTACAGAATGGACAGACAAAATGTTAATGTATATTTTGAAACACACCTGAGTGATTTATAATTTTTTGGTTTTATTTTCCATTTTTAAGGTCTTTAAAACCTTTTCTGTCATTGACCAACACTAAAGGATAAACTCCTTTAAACAAAATGGGCACAGGAATAAATTGAATAGTACAAGCATCTGAGAACAGGTTGGGATGATGGAGAACCATGTTAACTCACAAGTTCCCCATGTCACAAAACACACAACTAATGGAAAGTAAATTCTAACCCTGCTTATCCTATGGGGTCCAGATGACGTGTTCTCCCTACCATGACAAAGGTGGATAAAGGTGAAGAGGATTTCATGTAATCCATGGACACCAGTGAAGATCACAAATCATTGAAGAAAAAAGGTTCAGAGCTCTGTCTAGTGGGTCTAGATGACCCAACTCCCAATGTTAAAGTGCCTAGGATAGCACAGGGGTTAAAAAGGAAGCTCTTGATAAAACAATCTCTTTGAGCAAAAACAAATGCATAATTTGGGCTTTCAGAAACCTATTTAAAGAACAAAAACAAATAACAGAAAAAGCATAGCTACTTTGACAGCTTTCAACTTCAAAAACTATTCTGTGGAGTGATTGATTCTAAATGTAAACCCTGTTTGTTCTGTAAAAATTGAAAAAAAAATTGAGATAAAAGTAAAAAGGTATAAATCAAAACATTATTTAATGCTGTTACCTACTCAACCTCATGAAAAAGAAATTGCAAAAAAAGTTTTTTGCTAGATGATTTTCTCTTTTTACATCAAATTTTTTTATGGAAGTCTGCAGCTTTGAACATATCAACATTTCTATTCACACTTGACTGAAATAGAAAACTATTTGTAAAGTTCACTTTTTTTTCATTGGAAAAACAAACCTTTTTTAATAAATGTCTTAAATATTAAAAGCAGGTTTCTTGCGTTTCAACAGTTTTTAGGATGTAACTTTATTCCATTCGATGAAATGCATTTTAGTCTGTCTTCTTTAATTCATACGTTCGTAAATATCCTGCTAATCAGCAAGTTTTGGAGAAGCAGTAAAGTTACATCTTAAGTAAAGCCCCATCCCAGAACATTTATAAGTTCTACCGGCGGATCATGTTTTTCATTCTTTGGGCTTCAGCTGGAGGGTTCATAAATCTTTCAGGCAACCTTTAGACCCCATTCACCTCTCCTTTCACCCTGATCGTTCATTGCTCCTCTGTCACCTCATCTTTCTAGACTGAGCTTGCACTTACAAACGCACCCCCTTCCCCTTCTTACTTTTTGCTCCGCTGGCATTAAGGGTCCAGATGAGGCCAGGCGGGGCCAAATCTGCCCCCTCAAAGGTTTGGGTAGATTTTGATGCAGAGCTGGGAAAATTGATGGTGACTCTGACCTGAAATCCACAAAGAGATGTCAGAGAGCTTATACCACATTCTCACTTGATCCAAGGTCCCTGCTGCTGCTGCTGCGGCACCCCACCCAACCCACCACTGCACTGCCATTCACATGGATCCTACTTTCACATCTTAAGCTTGATCTTCCCAGTTAAACAGCACACAAAAGCAGACCACTGAAAAGTAGATTTTTTTTTATTTGACACCTTTCCTTTTAAGGGATTAACAGGGGATGTGATAAAAAAAGACCAGTGTAGCATCCGACGGTTCTGTCTGTGTTTTAGCAGTTTTATGATTTTTATCATCTGGCTTTAACACCGTGCTGAAGGAGAAAGATTGATGTACCTTTCAACAACGACAAGGAGCTGCATGACTGTCTATGTCAGATTGACTGGATAGAGTAACCAGCTGTCCCACTGTGTAGCTGACATAATAAATGCTGTTTCCTAACATCATGTGTGGTTATTTTAAATGAAATGAACTGAAATGGGGTATACACATTACACTGCGGTCATGTTACCTGCTGGTACAAATATCAGTGTCACAGTTACTTCTTGTCATTTTCCTTTTCTTTTTAGCAAAGAGCTGCTTTCGGCCAAAGGATGTTTCCTGGGAGTCCTTTCAGCCAAAAGCTAAGCTCAGTATTTCCACCCTTTTAGGTCTGATTTCAAAGCGAGGTGTTAAAAGTACTGGAAGTACTGGCAACAGCAGCAAAGCTGGAGCGTGCAAAAATATTCTGCAGGGGTGGATGACAGCTCTTTTTGGGGTTGTAGCTACAAAATTCATCATTTTCAACCTAACATGTATTATTTTGGTGCATTAACACCTTCCCATTGAAGAAATGTTTGGCTTTCAAATTTGACCATAGCACGTTTAAAGTGAACAGGGAGCTTGTCTGGATTATTTTAAAAGACAAACTGCAAGCTTATCCAAAAACAGGGCTCGAGTTGCACCCGAAGGCCATGGAGATTAATATCTTTGAATATACAAAACACGAAAAAGCTATTTTGAAACAACTAAACATTTTGCAGACTGGGTTCTTTGTTGCTGAAACATAAAAGCAAAATTTAATGAGCTCTAGCTGATTAAGATGAAGCAACTTCTCTCCAAAAATGCACATTTTCAGGAGAAGTTTGCGTGCAATCTCAGAAGTCTGAAAGTGATGACAGCTGCCAGTCCAAATGAAGACAAATGAAACACCCCATAGAGGTTAAAGTAAATATGCTGAAGTTATTTTGTTAAGAATTCTTTCCACCTCTATGGACCTCCCAGCAATTTATGAAATGAGCCTTTAAAAATTCATATCCCTGTGACTCTGTTGAGCTTTCCTCTCTATTCCAAAAGACAGGCAAGAACTACATCACCACGAACCATGATAAGACTCAAAGAGAGTATTTTTACAGCCTGCAACCATGAATATCCACATCTAAAAGACCGATAAATTCTGCTGTTGACCTGATTAGCAGCTGGTGAATATATCTGTAAGCAGCAGCCAGTCCTTTTCAACTCTGCGAGGTGCCGGGGAGAGAAGGTAATTAGCTTTAAGCTGCACTGCTATGTCTCTCTCTGCCTTTCCTTCACCTTTCAAGTTCAGGCTTATTTTGAAGAGGGGGCTCAAAACTATAAACCCTAGTTTGAGCCTCGCTTTGCCAAGCAGCTCTGAGAGAAGTCTTGGACATGCACTGTTGCTTTTTTCCCCTCTTTCTGTTTTGATAGAGAGTTTTTTTCCCCCTGAATCCTGTCAGCTTTAAAAGCCAACACCAGGAACAGACGGATCAAAACTCAGGTTGAAGCAGGTCAGATGACTTTCATTTAATGCTGGCTCCCTACCATCCTTCATTCTGTCCTCATGGGTGTCATGAGTGCAAGTGTATGTGGCAGCGTGTTTATACATGTGTTTTATACTTACGTTGACCGTTCCTGGGTTTTGTATTTATGCAATTGCGTGTACGAAAGGAAGAAAAAAATCCCAAACATACTGTAAGTACTCCCTCCTCACTTGCTTTCCAAGAAGCCGACCAAGCAACTGCGTTCAGTTGAATTTGTCACTCCAAATTGACCCTAAAAACAATTAAGTCATAGGGGCCATTAAGTATGTATAACCATCATAAAACATGTTCCTGCAGCAGAAAAAGAGGGGTAAAACTTTGGTCACAGGAAATGAGGTAATAAGGACTGCACAGCCAGTCAACCTGTCTTGCCGCTGTACTGCCTCGCTGACCTGAGGGGAGCCAGACGAACCGCCTTTTTTTCAGAGCTAGGGAAAGGGGAGAGCGAGGGGTGAAGCAGTGGCGGGGGCAGCAGGACTTGAGCAAAGCACACTCTCTAATCTTGTACTCAGCCAAGCGATCTCATGATGCAGGAGGCTTAACCACCACAGTGAAAGCAATCTAATGGCCAGTGAGTAATCAACACTATTGCCTGTCTCAACTAATATCTCTAGCCCGCTGAAGCAGGAAAGGCCCTCTGTTGAACGGGAAAGGCAGAGGCAGAAGCAAGCTGGACCCTTGAAAAATAGAGACGCGAACACGCGCTGGCTTCACTTTTGAATGTAGCTTCTTCTCCAGCCACCAGCAGCAACATTTGTTTCAGAGACTTTGAGGAATTCAAAGGCTGTCACATGGTTGATTTATTCAATACAGTATGTTTTGCATGCTTAAATCCCAGCTTGCTTAAATATTTCAGCATAACCAGTATGAGTATAATCAAGGGATCAGTGCAGGATAACAGAGAACATAATTCTTCAAGTCTCCTTAGAGCACAAAAAGCAAAACATGGACGGCGTCCATGTTCGGTTTGAAAACGTCCTTTTCATTGTTTTTGGACAGCCGGCTATGATTTGAGGATAAGAAAGCGTATAACATCTCAGAAAATGGAGATATGTTTCAGGGTATGTCAAGTTGCCATAGCAACTCATGCTCTGAACATTACCTGGTCTGGAGCAGGTTTAGTTGAAGGTTAGTTTGTTTTCAGAGAGGTGAAGCAGCATGGCATTTAAAAATGATGAAGTGGATGAAGAAGCTCAGATAATACTTTTTCCACCATGAGAGGGTGATAAGACCACATATGGATGTTGTAAAGATAAACTTTTTACTCTGATCTAACTTAATAATTTTCTTCAGTTAAGATGAATCTTTTTTTTTGTGTTCAGTCAACTTAAAAATAACACGTAGTTATCAGACAGTTATTTTACTTTCATTCAAATTAATTCAATTAAGTAGGTGTAACCTTGGTGCTGCTGTTAGATCGGCACCGCAAGGAATTGTGGGATACCATTCCCTTTGCCTGTCTGGACGGATCTGGGTTTAAGTGTGGCTTTTTGACCAAATGACTTTAGTTGTAGCTGTTTTACTGTGTTTTGTCGAGTTATTTTGTCCTACTGTGTTTAATTCTCTCTGCACCATGAGTGAGACGTTGATGAGGTTATTTAGCACCACTAGTGCTAAGTTTTATTGCAAGAGCTGAAGTTAAGGTCAGAATCATGATAAATAAATACATAAAAAACATTTTAAATCCACACTGCATTACTCATTTTAATGTTAGAAAAATGAGAATATCTGCAGCCTCAAACTTAGAGGTATGGGAGTTCAAGAAGTAGAATAAATTAAGATGGAAAAACATTTAATTAAATTGGAGTAACATGACATTTAGTTAGATAAATATGTAAATTTGAGTTGTATCAAGAATTATTGAGTTGGATAGACATAAGAAATTAGTTTGAATAAATGTAACTCAATTACTTGTTCCCAATTGAATCAATTCATTTAAGTTTTATTTGATGTGTGTGTGTTTATATATATACATATATATATATATATATATATATATATATATATATATATATATATATATATATATAAAAGCCCATCTCACTCTTCCGCGGGTGGTTTCTCACCCAAGCTCGGGTCCTGGGAGCTTGAGGGTCCTGCGCAGTATCTTAGCTGTTCCTAGCACTGCGCTTTTCTGGGCTGAGAGGTCTGAGGTCTTTCCAGGTATCTGTTGTAGCCACTCCTCCAGCTTGGGGGTTACTGCCCCGAGTGCTCCAATTACCACAGGCCCCACTGTCACCTTCACTTTCCATGCTTTCTCCAGTTCCCTGACTGGATAGAGTCCCTGATATTTGTCCAGTTTCTCATGTTCCTTCTTCCAACTCCGTCTCACTGAAGTATAGCGTTCTTTTTTTTTTTCTCCAATCGGCGAGATTGGAATGTCTTTATCTACTTGCTGAGCACGTGCATTAACCCAGGGTTACCAAGTCGAGTGTAATTACCCTAACTCATATCTGTTCTTTTGGAACCGACATTCCCAGTGTAAGCAAGTTCAGGCGGATTTCAGCCAGAGTTCAGGGTTAAAGTCAGGATAATTTAAACGAGCCTTCTGGAATACCCCCCAGGTTTAGTCCCCTCCAAATCAAAGGGAAAGTTCTGATGAACTCAGACACAGGTTTTTTTTAACTTTGGCTAAAAATGGCAAAATCGTAATTAAAAGACTACTAGGAACACTTTTAACTGTAGTTAATCGAAAAATGATTGGAGTGGGACTTTAAGTGTCAACTCAGTATCTAACATGTTCAGTCTGCAGTCATCACTGGTCTAGTTCGCTTCAACCTTGATGTAAACAGATGAAATTGGAGCAGACCCGTCTGCAGAGCCCACAGCTACTTTCTCCTTTCTTAAACACATCCTTTGGGGAATTTCTATCAGGTTTAATGAGCAAAAAAATAATTCTGAGGGACAGGACAACATTCTCATGGAAGCATTGAGGTTGCTTTTCCTAATAGGTTCAGTTTGGACATTTCTTTCTTTCATTACACTCAACAAGAGTAGTTGCTAAAGGCCTTGACATGTCCATTTATCCCATACTCCCATAGTGACTTTGGTGTTGCATGAAGGGATTTCAATGTGACATTATAACCCAAACTGGGAGAATAATGTTTCAGGCCAGTATAAACATTAGGGTTTTGCTTGTGGCTAATAGAATATTTTAGCTCTAATTTAATATTTTATTTAATATCTAGTTAGAGATTTTGCTGAAATTGACCCTGAGGTTTTGGTGCTCGACGAGGGTGTTCGAATGGGATCACTCCACCAAAGCCAGTTACAGGATCCATCTCTCAGAGAGAAGAATAGCAGTGAAAGCGGAAGCCGGCTAACCTCTGTCAAAACTGCCATCCATCACTCTGCGTTTTAACCCCGGCCACACTGAAAGACGGCCAATTACTTGGGCCAGTGGATGAAATAAATACGTCCTCACATTAGGGCCCATTACCAGGTCTCTCTTTCCCATTTCTACTCCTGATCTGTGTAGGGACGGAGCGGTGACTCAGGCCTGAACCATTATGTCTGGATGAACTATAGCTGTCTGTTGAGGGGTCTCAATCTACATAGCCCCAATAAAGCACTTTACCAAACAGGAACATATCCCTCCAACAATGACTGGCATTAGTGTTTGTAGGAGCACTCCCCTTTCTCTAAGTCAGACTTTTTTCTCATTCAATCTCCCACTTTCTCTTCTCTGTAGAGCTTGTTTTTATATTCCGCGTTTGCATATTTCATAAAATCTATTTTTTTTTAAAGTATGGTGCCCGGTTGTATCATAGAGATTTTTTAGAAAAATACCTTTTCTAATGTCTAATGGACAAACATAAGCCCACATTTTGAGATAGTTTTGTTTGGGTGAGAATGTTTTGGTTTGGAACGTCCTGCCTTTCAATTTTACTAAAGTTCTTGTGGGACTGCTTCACCTACTACGTGGCATATTATGCTCCAGTGATGCCATTTGTCATGTTAGTGAATCTAAAAAAGAGAAACGCTGAGCTTTACCCTCACAGAACTGTTCTTTCTAGGTTCTGGTAAGGACGCGGCAATGTTACCATAAGGTCTAATAAGTATTGTTTCAAATCTTTGACAGAAGATATGCATGAAGGCAAATTAAAATATAATCAAATTACTGAAACACCAAAATTAAAGTTTCAAAATCAAAAACAGTTCAGTTAAATCAGGAATCACACTGAATTCCCTGGTTGATGAATGTTTAAAGAAAAATCTTGTATCATGGGAAAATCATAACCAGACAACAGCTTCACTTCTTTATTTGTGATCAGAAATGATCTGCAAAACAAGCAGATCTGTATTTCAACTGAACATTTGGTGTTTAATCTTAGCCCATTTAAATAAGGGATTACTTTTTTAAGTGATGTTTCCTTTCTTTTTTTATCTTCAGTAAAACTACCACATTTGCAAGTAGCTCATGTTTGGGGAATTCATTTGGTTTATTATCATTGCATTTGTCAAAGACTTCAAAGAAAACTGTTTTTACCATCTTCTTGTGGCATTTTTCTGATGATGTGGGACATAAATAAATAAATAAAAAATAGAATATAACTGTATTTCTGAGTATTTTTTTGTACAAATTGTTGTGAACCAGGAGCAAAACAACGACGACAACGATCTTGTATGAAAAAACCTGTAGGTGTGGTGTGGAAAACTAGAATAGGCAAGAATAGAATAGAGCAAAAGTCTTTGACCTGCTGATTGGTTTTTGGATTTACCTTCAAGTTCCAGTTTTGCAAAGATTCAAAGTTTGGAGTTTGGGCACAGAAACCTTTTGATAAGCAAACAAGTCAGAATCTGCGGACGAAGGTTCAACAACGATAGAGCATTGACTCACAGGTTTCTGCTAAGAACAGATTTATATCTTCTACAGGCTAAAAGACCTGCTTCTCGCAATTTTTATTGGTAGGTAAACCAGTAAAAAGGTGCATACCCCCACCTAGTGCATGGGGTTTATAACGCTGATGGCGTACCCCCAGCACGTGCAGCAGTATTTCAGAGGGCTTGTTTAAACTACCCTGACTTTAACCCTGAACACTGGCTAAAGTCCGCATGTACTTGCTTACTCTGGGTATGTCGGTTCCAAAAGTCCGGATATGAGTTAGCGTAATTACGCTCGACTTGGTAACCCTGGGTTAATGCAGGTGCAAGGCAAGTGCATAAAGGCAATTTTATTCAACCTAAATTCTTACGTCTATCCAACTTAATAATTTTTTATACAATTCAAATTTACATATCTATCTAACTAAATGTCATTTTATTCCAATTCAATCAAATGTTTTTCCATCTTAATTTATTGTACTTCTTGAACTCTCATATGTCTTAGTTAGAGGCTGCAGATATTCTCATTTTTATAAAATTAAAATCAATGATTCAGTGTGGATTTACAATATGAGCCATGCATTTGATCAATTATGAGTCTGTCTGTTTTGCAGAGACAGGCTTTGCACTAGTAGTGCTAAATCATCTCATGCTTCTCTTCCTCCCTCTCACTCCTGGTGCAGCAAGAATTAAACATAACAGGGTAAAATAACTCGGCAAAACACAGTAAAACAGCTTCAACTAAACATATTTAGACAAAAACCCACACTTAAACCCAAATCCGCCCAGACAGGCCAAGGGAATGGTATCCCACAATTCCTTGCACTGCCGATCTAACAGCAGCACCAAAGTTACACCTACTTAATTGAATTAATTTGAATGAAAGTAAAAAAAAAGGCTGATACCTACGTGTTATTTTTAAGTTGACTGAACTCAAAAAAATTATTTATCTTAACTGAAGAAAATAATTAAGTTAGATAAATGTAAAAAAGTTTATCTCTACACAGTGGCGCCACCAGGGGATGGCCATGGCCGACACATGGCCACCCCATTGGCCACCCCACTAGCCACTATAAACTGTGGTAGCATCACTTATGTATTTCATCCCAAATGTACAGCCAGCAGGCGGCAAGTTGCTCTGATCACCTTAACCGGTCCACACCCCTTCCCCTCCCTGCTGCCTTTGCGTGTACAGACATCTAAAGCTAAAGATGAGAAATGTCTACAGATATAATTAACAATTACCATGGAAGGGTATTATAATTATCATTTCAGAACAACTGATTTCACTTTTTGTTCAAAATATCTCCCAGTCAAGAGCCAAACACCCCAAGCATGAAATAGAAACAAAAGAAACCAAAGGCTGTTTTACTACCTTTAGTAGAATGAATTTTAAAAATATAGCTCATGGTATTTGTGTGCCAACCCATGATTTAAAGTGGCCCCCTACCGGGCACCCCCATGAAACATTTCTGGAGGAGCCGCTTTCTCTACAACATCGATATGTGGTCTTATCACCCTCTCATGGTCTCATCTGAGCTTCTTCATCCACAAAATCATCTTCAAATGGACACGCCATGCTCCTTTACCTCTCTGAAAACAAACTAACCTTCAACTAAACCTGCTCCAGACCAGGTTATGTTCAAAGCATGAGTTGCTATGGGAACTAAGCATACCCTGAAACATACTGCCATTTTTGGAACCGAAAGCTGAGATTATCAACTTCCTTTTCCTTAGCTTCAAACTTACTGAGGTAACTCACATAACCTGCTTTTTGGAATACCCCACTGGTAGAAAGTAGTGGGACCAGGTAAATAATCATCCATGGTTTGGTGCTAGAGTGTGCTCATAAAAAGCCTTCATTTATTAGTTAATTAAAGGCAGCATTGTTTATGCATGCAATGTTGGAAAAAGCTTTAAATCTCTCCAGTGAACTCAATTTCTGACTTGTTTTAGTGATAGAATGGGACTGGATTGTTGCCAAGCTTCATCCATGAGCCACAGTATAATTCTAAAGTAGAAGCTCTGACAATAACATATAGCTGCTCTTCAGGGGGCCTTTGAGGAGGCTCTTCATCAATCCATTAACCACCTACTCTACTTAACTCCTTTTTGCTCGCAAGGATCTGTATTTTAGTTGATTCCAGGTGTCCAAAGTTTACAGGCATCATTTTTTCCCCCTTTAGAACAATAAACTTTGAGGGGCTCGAGGAAAGGGGTGCAAGCACGGAAGAAGGGGGCAGGGAGAGAGGGGCTCCGTTTATTAGACAGCAAATAGCTGGCCAGTGGGTTTATGATGTGGAAGGTCATTGTTGGTTAATAAGTGGCCACATGAGTGCAGGCAGGTGCTGTGTTAACACCTCCTCTTAACTCGCCTTTCCAGCAGAGGCCATTCATCAGCTCAGTGTTAATGAAGACTATATAATTAATAGGTGGATAGCAGAGAAAGCACCCAGTTAATCAATGCAGGCTTGTCTAAAGAGCTGGGATAAGATGGAACCCCAAGGCTCTTAAAAGGAGTTTTATTGAGACAATTTAAAGGCATTTACTCTAAAAATGTCTTCCCGGTTATAACATATCTGTGTGAGTTTCTATGAAATGGCTGCAAAGATGTGTAAACATAAAGGAGAACTTGAGTTTTTTAGGAAAAATGCGGGAAAAGTTCAACTAAAGCAGCAGTTTAGCTCAAACCAGTTTTTTTCTCTTCCACTTTATCCCCACCTATTTCTAAGTGTTTTGCCCTGTCCCTCATCTCCACAAATGGAGTGTTGACTTTCCGTTCTTCAAAGGAGAAACGCTGTCAAGCTGCTGCTAATGGGGGATCAGGGGAGGCTACTGTTCTGGGACTTGTCAAGCCCTGTTCAACCTGCCAACGGGCCCTAAAGTGTCCTCATCAACAAGGCTCTTCCGGGGGGGCAATGGCCCTTCCCGTAGAGTAGAGCTGACCAAGAACACAAGGGTTTTCCATTTTTTCTGGTCTTGTGCCAAAAGCTCAGCATTCTTCATAGCAACCCCATAGGGTTTAACATCTCCCACAAAAGTCTGCCCACCAAGTGCGGGGTTTGCCTTGCAGTCGTTTCCAGCCTGCAGTCCCTGGGTTAAACTGCAAAATGGTTCACGTCTGATGGTAATAAGGGAAGATGGAGAACATGGCCGAACAAGCTGGCCAGCTTAGGGCTGGCACGTTCTGTTCTGTTTAAGATGCCTTGGGGCAACTTGATGTTCTCAAAGGTCCTGAGAGCCTGGCTGTCAAAACCATCTATTCTTGCAGCTAAGCTCTTATTTAAAGGTCATGTCTCTGAAGCATAAAGCAGGATGGAAAGTACTGCTAAGTTGTAAATCTGGAGCTTTGTCTTGCACGGTGATGTTTCGATGCTGCCAGAGTGAGTTTTGAGCGACTCCAGAGCTGATGCTGCCAGTGCCCTTCTGTGGGGGATCTCTGGTTTTAGGTCACCGTTAGTCGTCACTATAGATCCAAAGTATGCAAAGCTCTTTACAGGCTCAATGAGATCATTGCCAAGTCGGATGGGCGGTGGGTCTGGGCCATCACCAATTTCGATCCCTGTTACCCCTGCTAGCTGTTGTGTCCTTGAGCAAGACACGTCACCATCCTTCTTCCAGTGAGGCTCCACTGGTGTGTGAATGTGTATGAATGTCATGGTGATGGTCAGAGGAGCCGTAGACACCTACTGGCAGCCACACCTCTGTCAGTCTGCCCCAGGGCAGCTGTGGCTACATCAGTAGTTACCATCACCAAGTATGAATGAGGAGTGAATGAATAATGGACACAACGTAACCACTTTGAGCGTGTGGAAAAACGCAGATAAATCCAGTCACTATTATTATTATTATTATTTAAAGTCCTCTGATATCCAAGGCTTTGTCGGGGGTGGTGGTGGTGTGTGTTTGTGTGTGTGTGTGTGTGGGGGGGGGGGGGGGGGGGTCAGGTGCATCTGAGGACAGTGTGAGCCACATTCAGGTGGCTTCAATGGAGGAGTTGAAAATCTGTGGTGATGTTGAGATCGCTGAGTAGGGAAGAGTTTATATGGGATCCAGTGCCCTTCAGTTCTGCTATCAGAGCTGTAACAGGTCCAGTGATGGATCCGTTTCCGGGGGAACCAGGAATCAGCGATGCAGAGGTTGTTTTGGTAGCAGCGTAAGAGGAGGCGGTCGCCGTTGTTGTTTTTAAATGTGTCTGCAAAAGTTATGGCCACTGGAGAGTCATTGCAGAATGCAGTAGCATTCGCATCAGTAAGGATAATGGGGATGATGTGTGATTAAGTTTGGCTGACAGCCTGGTAGAGTTGGTCAAAGAATTCATCTTTTATGTTCTCATCGAAAACATCTTTGGGGGGATAGGCAACTATTATTGTCATCTTGCCATGTTTATGTAGGAAGGGGGTGGATAGTATTCTGTTGCTCATGGGTGTCCAGTTGAGGAGGGACTTCTGGATGGCCTTTGGGATGGCAAGTGCCACACCATAAAGGTCTGTCGGATTTGCAAGGCCCCTCCAGATTTAACAATGATTGCCAGCTGTTAATTCATGGGTGCCTGACCATTATACTGATGCTGTTATAGTGACAGCGCTTGTGGGATAGCAGTGTGGCGGCACCAGAGCGAAGAAGTGTCTGGATTCCAGGTAGCAATACGGGTGGTTTGACGTAGGTCAAGCAGTACTCTTCGCTCAGGGGCAAGCTAGGGTCTGATACTATGTTGGGTAGTCCTGCTTCTTTTTCTGGTCAGTTTTGTAACAAAGAAGTTTCTCCTGGGTGGGTTGTTGGCCCTCTGCAGGATAGTCGTATAGCGGGGATGCCACCTTACAGCGTTTCGATAAGCTGCGGGTCTATGTTTGTCTGGAACCTCCCTGAGAGACCAGCCCGCCAAGGGTCACCCTAAAAGGAGCTAGCAAACAGCATCGCTCCCTGGGTCATCGGTTCACATAATTCTCCTTGCCACGACAAGGCCAGACCCATAAGAAGGTGAAGTGTGAGAGCTGTTTAACCTCTTTCATTCTCACATTTTCTTTCTCTCCTTCCTGCAAATCAATATTTTTCTGGCTTGCTCTCTTCCCCCCAAACTCAACAACTAATTTGTCCTTTCAGTCTTGCTGCATGCCAACGTGTCACATAAGGAAAGAGAGATTCATTAAAATAAATGCTGTATATGATCCGATGTTTGCATTTTTGTCAAGTGAAGCTATCTCTTTGGGTACTGATTTGATGGAGAAAGTTGTGGGGGATGATCAGCCTTAAACCCTTAATGGTTTTAGTGTTTTTGTGAAACGTACAGAACAGCAAGCAGTGTCTTGCTTGCATTCCTGCAATATTTCCATGACCATAAACATGTGTGTGTGTTTACTGATGTATTAGTGTGTGCGTGTGTTTTTAGTAAGCATGCTCATATTTCTATGGTTGTGGAGTGGTGTGTGTGTGTTTAGGAAGGCCTAGGAGTGGGGTGGGTAAAGCTTTACAATGGTCAACTGAAAAGAACCATTCTTTTATTCAGCAATTAACCCCATCTGGGTAAATAATACGTTGTTGTGCAGCCGAGCCGTCACTGTTATATGCGGAGCTCTGAACCTGAGAAGACTTCAAACGGCAGCCGGTCAACCCAAACGATGACAAGATGCTGCAGAAAACCGCTTTTATATAATGCAAAGTATTGAGTTGCACTGTACAGTTTTTAGAAGAGCAGGAGATACCCAAGAAAGAGAAGCAAGCAGAGAAAGAAGGAGGGACTCTGAGGAAGAGGGCCAAAGAACCGGTGATATCCCAGATAACAAGTCTGGATGCACTTACCTGCCTGGAAACCTGATCTCATTATTTCAAATTCTGGAGGCTGAGACACTCATAAACAGAGAGCAGGGACTCAGCAGCAAGGTGGGGGTTAGGGTGACTGAAGCAATGGGCTGTGCCACTGTGTGATTATGTGCTTTGAGAATTCAATTTGCTCGTCTTCTGTAAGTCAATTTCCCGTTTCATTCACAAACTCACACCTGTTCACAAACTTGGCACACATTAACGGCCCATCTAATCATCTGACAAGCAGGAGAACTTCCTCTAAAAGAACGGAAGATAATCAGGCTCTCCAAAATTTATAGTGAAAAGATGGCAAATCTGATTTTCTGAATGTGAGAAATGATGATGAGGGAAGGTACTATTTGCAGAGAAGGTTGGAGACTCATTACGCTGGAGAACAGATCTTCCACAGAGTTAGTCTTCCCTATCAGGAACCCCAACATGATTCTGCTTCTGGGGGCCCCCTTCCCAAAATTTTAGGAAAAGATCCATCTTCTTGTGTGGAAGGCACATTTTAAAGGACAATGGCTTTCAAGAGTCAAGAGCACAACAGACTTAGCAATTGTTAAGAATGGAGGACTGAACTAGTGAACAATTTATTACGCTCTGTCGGTTCGGATTGGTATCAAAAGCGTTTATTTCCGATATCATTTGTCAAAATGTATAGTACTTTAAGATTAAAACCTTAAGGTGCTGCACCTATTTGAAAACATTAAAGAACTACAATTTTAAAGACATTTTCTGCACTAGATAGGAAACTTTGCAATTTTTTTAAACAATGAAGGTTTCCTTAGACTTTTGTGTGGACTATGGTCTGTCTGAGAATTTTCTCTCTTGTGATATACTTCAGTGCAGACTAAAAGCAAGGAGCTCGATCCATCCATCCATCCATCCATCCATCCATCCATCCATCCATCCATCCATCCATCCATCCATCCATCCATCCATCCATCCATCCATCCATCCATCCATATATCTATATTTCCAACTAAAAAAGCAGCGGAATCCCTGTTGGGGTTGCTGGAGCCTATCCCAGCCACTGTCAGACAAAGGCAGAGTACACAGTGGATGATTTGCCAGCCCATTGTAGGGCGCAAAAGCCCCATGTGTGCCAAGCAGAAAAAGCACAAATAGTTTGAGTCATGTAAAAGATGAAAAAAAGTTTTACAGTTAAACACAACATAGTAACTTAATATGACAGCAACCATACTCAAATAAATAATTGGACTATCTGAGTTATAGTTCTCTTCTTTACCCTGTTTGGTTAGTTTATTGCAAAAGGTCCTTCTATTAGCCATTTTTGAAGAGCTTTCTGTTGCATTTCTGTTTTAGGAGAAACATTACAATGTTACACAGTTAAAGGAACCATTTGTGTTTAAACAGTTTTTGTTTACCTGCTTTCTGTTGTCTAATACAGTGTTTTTCAACCAGTGTGCCGCGGAAGATGGTCAGGTGTGTCGTGGGAAATTGCCCTCATTAACTAATCTAAAAACATTTCCCATCTCCAGGAATTTAGCTCTTTGTTCATCCAAACAGGCCCTGATAAAACACTGAGTAGTTAGGAATATAAAAGATCATAAAATTAATTTTTCTTTATGTTTATTTGATTCTATTAAAGACATTTTGATAAGAATGACGGTACAGCCATTTAGCTGCAACTAAAGCTGTTTGCGGAAAAGTCCCGCCCCTTTAACTGTCTCCGCCAATCATTCTTGAAAGCTAAATCACATGTCAGCAGTCTGACCAATCAGAAGTGGTTAAAGTCTTAACGTCCTTGTTCCAATTTAGCTCAAAAAGTCGCTCAGTTCTAACAAAAATACCAACTAAAGCTCGTCTTTAGCGGTGTAGCTTTCCACAGTATCCGGTGTCTGACCGTGGAACAAGTGAACAAAATAGAGACGCTTGTCTTTCTGCCCTTTTGTGACTACATCTCCCATGATGCATTTGGTTAAAGTGACAGCGTCTCAGCGCACAATGAGTCGTCCTCGTTAAACGTCTTGAAACCACTAAGAACACACAAACACTTTTTACATTTTCTAACTTAACTTTTATTTCATCTTTTAGGAAAAACAGCTGCAACTTCCTGCTTTTTCTGCCACAATTATCACAAAAATGCACGGGGGGGGGGGGGGGGGGGCTGTAGATTAATACAGACTATGAGTTTCTGCTTTTGAAAAACACTGGTCTAATAAAAGCACACGTTTATTTACAAAGGAAGCACTAAAACTGATATTCTCATTACACAGTATGTTCATTTAATATTTATCCAATGAAAGTGTTTTTGCATTTGCACTACATTTGTCTAATCTGTGCGGGACAAACGAGATGAGAGAACCCTGTTGGTGTCAAGGAAAAGCTAACGTTAATATGGAGCATTGAAAACAGACACACATCAAAACTTGAACTGCTTTTTTTATTTGTCTATAGAAAATGTATATTTTTTAAAAGCCCAAAGATCCTCCTTGAAGTACAAACAGTGGACAAATGGTCAACAAGCTCAAAAACAAAATCCCAGACATTTGCTGTCAAAGCTCACTGTTTTTTGGGGGTTTTTTTTGTTGTTGGTTTTTTTAAATATTTAAAGACACACTGATGAAAATTGCACTTTCGAGTTTTTTTAACCTGTTTTTCATTGATGATGGAGGACACACATAAAGAAAGTTAGGCTCAAAATGTCCATTTCTAAGTATTCATTTATTCAAATCGTTGTGTAACCAGGAGCAGAGAAAAAAAAGCACTTTGAAAAAGAGCTTATTTGTGACGTAGAAAATATGCTGGGCGGACTGCAGGCTCCCTGTAAACAACGGGGAGGGGAAGGGGTGGTGTTGTTCTGCACCAATGGTTCCCGAGTGGGACTTTAAAGTCAAACAAGAACTTGTGAAAAAAGAAAAAGGTCATAATTTTGTTTCGATCAATTTTTAATATTACCTGGATTTTCTTTCTTTGTCCTACTCTGAAGCAAACAATCTTTCTGAACCAGTGTTGTTATGACAAAGAATAGATTACTGCTGGGAGTCTGAGAACGTTTTGATCTATAGTCATTCATTAAAGCTGCCAGCTTTTACCCCCATGAAAAACCCTAACTGACTCATCTTTGATTAACCTGAGATCAAGCAGAGCAGATCCACCTCATTCCCGTTACACTTTTATGTCCTTGTGAACTTTTTGTACCATATCCTTACTGCACTCAATGTGAACCAAACCTAAAAGTAGGTTTCAAATTAGTTGCATGTATTGTGAGCGTGAAGTTCAGCTTGCACCGTCCTGGTTAGTGTATATTTGTCATTTGACAACAAAAACATCACTTACAGTGAGTGCTGAACACAAAACACCCAAGAAGGGCGCAGCGATCACATTACATCTGCTGGAGAAAGCATGACTAATTTAAACACTAATGACACCAATTTATTTATCTTTAATGAAAAATACTTCACACCGCTTTTTGACAAGGGGGAGTAAACAACCAAGGGAGAGCTCTTATGCAGAGACCTCAGCTGTATGTCTTCCTGCCAAATCATGGTTGGCAGCATACTGGGGTTCTGCTATTGCCCCAGAACTAATCTTCTGAAATTAAACAGCCACAAAATATCAAACTGCCTCTAAGTTGTTTTTATCAAGTTGCAAAATCTGCAGTGTGTGACTGCCTTGTGCAATTTCCAAAGCTAACATGTAAACATCCTGTGTTTATAAAGGAGGCAGATGCCTTAAAGTGCTTCGTTCCAGTCTTGATAAAACATAGTTGGTGAATAATTGGCAGCACATGCTGGATGTCTGCAATTGAAAAAGAGCGAGTGCAGTTCTTTTTATTTTATTTTTTTTTAATTTTCTCTAAGCATCCCGACGGAAAATGCAGCAGTAAAATGAAGAACGAGAGGCCTGCTAGTCCATCCTGTCTCTGTCCTCTTGTGGTTTATTACCTAATCAGATCGGCCCTTGGACACACATCCACGCTCAGTGGACCCAGACCACATGGCCAATAGAGCACCCAACAGACTGTGTCATCTCAGCCTGCTGAATCAAAAACAAACACGGGGGCGAGTCCGCTTTTTTTAACAGACTGGGATTAAGTGCGAAGACTTCCTACAGTACTCCACTGTTTATTTAGCTCTGTCTGTACTCCTCAAGCTGGATTTATTCACATGTCACATGTCTGGTTTAGGGTAAGACTGTTTAACCACTCCAATCATTGACTTAGAGTGTTTTTGCAATTGTTTCCTGGGAAAAAAAACCAATATGTGCTCCAGCAGGTAAACAGAATCAATTTGCAGCATGCCAGAAGTGAAGTTGTTTGTCACTGAATAGTCTACAGTCAAATTTCTACATCCATTCACACACATCAGCTCCCACACACCTCTGGATTCCCTCAGAGGTGAACAGAGGCTGACAACATCACAAAACAAGACAACAGACAATTACAGAGCAGCCTGGAGACAATCCTTCACTTTAATGAAAGTCCTGTTTCCCCTGCCTCAGGTAAGTACTCAATGTGATTGCATCTGTCAAACAATTACACTGTCACAATCAAAGGAACCTGACTTTAAATAGTCTGTCAGGGGCCTCAGTGGGCCTAATAATCACTCATATCTTTCCCACTGTGTCACCGAGGTGCTGAATCCTTTCTTTTGTTCTGCACATCACCTGCTTCTCAATGGACTGCTTGGTGTTAGATAGGCCACTCTTTCAAAAAGCGTTTGGTACCCCGAGGGCATGCGAGCTCCGTTAGATATCCAGCATTTCCCCATCACCCTTTGTTTTGTTTGTTTGCGGTTCTCAATCAGAGCTGGATTTGTTGGAACTGTGCTGCTTCTCTGGTTTGATCTTTTTCCTGGAAGAGGTTATACTTAGGAGTTCCAGATATTCAGTAATCCGAGGAGCAATCAGATGCAGAGAAGAAAAAATACCTGCTTCGAAATTGCACAGAGTGATCACATATCCTAATCATGACAAGGAAATGCATCAGCTTCAACCAAATGCTTGATTTTCCTCTTTTCCTTCAAGTTAATAACAGTTTTATGGTTAACATCAATTAAAGGTAGACGAGCAATTAGAGAAGACACAGCGGGAAAAAGAGGATCTCCTGCAGTTTCTCTTCCACAGTTTAATGATTTGCCAGCAGCTCCGACATGTGGCATGTCTGGAATGTTTGTCCTTTCATTCAGACCATGAGAGTTATTGTGTCAGCAGAGGAAAGAAAGAGATCTATGCAGTTATCTCTGTGCACACACACAGGCAGATTGTGGTAAAGTGTGTGTTTGCACTGTGTTTGTAGGCTCTGTGCCCACAGGACGTTGTAAGACAGGGTAAAGGCGAGGTTAGATGGTTTTAAACGATCCGCTAGCTGATCTGCGTTGCCATGCCTGTTCTCGAGAACCCCTCATTGCAGCTGGTTTTGGTTTCTCTGATTCATCACTGTACAGAAACACAGGGTAATGACTTCACATTTTAATGCTTTGTTTTACCCTTTTTGTCTTCCCTCTTAGCTCTCCTTTCACTGCAGGGTACCGATGTCAGCTTCCTTCTCTTCATTCATAGAGGCCTTGGGAACACCCCATTCATTTATTTTTTATTAAACTTCAGCGCACTGTGAGGCTCATTTCCTGCAGTTTCTGGTGGAACAGAGACCACGCTGGGAGTTTCCCAGATACTGGCAGGGGTCGGCAAAGAACCCAGAGGGGAAAAGCTGGAGGCTGATTTGGTTTGAGACAGAAGGGACCATCAAGTCTGGGAGAGGCCTGTCATACTGGTATTTTCTTTGCTTCCCTGCTTTTCACTGATACTGCATGCCAGTCCAGACACCCTCCCCCCATTCTTGCAAGAACAGGATGGCAGGTTGATGGCTCGATTGTTGGGTCCCATGATTTACGCAGGTTCATGTGCAAATGATGAAGTGCTCGGAAAAAACAAAGTGCCTTTCTCTTTTCACATTAGCAACATCTCTTACTTCAAAAAGAATTGACATTCATGACTGACAATGAAGCTGTTTGGCGACAAAATTTGAAACATTCCTCTTTTAAAGTAAGCTACGTTTATCAAAATATTGTAAAGCTGTCAACAAACTTGTATATTATCCCTTTAATTAAGGCTTCAGCTTTTGTATGAAAAGCAGACGTTACACCAGAGAGAACAAAACAACACTAAAAACACATCTGTTTGACTGATATTTTCCTTCTTTTCGGGGGTTATGACCGTATGGAACGTCCAAAGCTATAAATATTAATGCAGGCACACATCATGCTATTCTGATGCATGTGCAAACACACATGGCTAACATGTAAAATATCCATGTGTATGACAGGGTGTGGTTGGGAGTAAATGTGTGTGCACATACTGAAAGAATGATGGAAAATTTTAGCTGTAGCCCATGTAGAAAAAAAGTTTGGTGCAGTCTGCCTGCCTGGTCCTGACCTGGTCAGGTGCAGGTTTTGTGCAACTATGTCCCAAAAAACAGTGAGGAGAAATTATTAGTTTAATGAACATTTTCAAATGTCAAGAAAAGGTAGCTGTAGCTGATCATTTATTAAACCAGTCCTGAGTTGTGTTTAAGAGTGTATTCAGATTGGACACATTTAATCACATTTAATGTGAACCAGAGATTGTTTCCTCCGATGATTCGGAACCGCTAGTCTGGTACTTCCCCAGAAGTACCAGACTAGCGGTTCCTGGTCCCGAGTTTACCCGCCAATTTTAACTGCACCCCTTCGTACACACACCCTTTACCTCTCAAAACTATACACTCCAACACACACACACATACAAGCACACACTTGCTCACAAACACACACATTACACAAGGAAGGTGGAATCTCTGACCATTTGTCCCCTACCCCATCCCTGGCAAGGGGTGCCAGGCCCTCTCCACACAGGGAGAGGGATCCCTGTTTTCTATCTGCTACCGTGCTAGTGTTGGGGGGGTCCTGCGGTGGGGGTCTTAATGTGGGGATGACTGGGCACTCTCCCTCCTTCCTTTCACATTTCATCATCCATTTTAGAAGAACATAAACACTCACTGGAGCACAGGTGTTAGCTCACCTTTGCACAAATATTTTGCGTGACTGAATTAAATGTTTCACATAAATTGGTGTTAAGGCATAAGTATGTGTGTGTGAGCATTAGTTGTATTGAGTACATCAGGAGTGTTCACACTTTTTGGGCATGTGAGCTACAGGTACTTTTGAGTCGACATTGTCTTGAAGATCTACCTGTGTGCGTATATATATGTATATATTTAAATACTATTAGTAAGTAGTAGTTTACTTTTTACTAACATTTACTATTAGTAAATGTTTGTTTATTGGTTACATGTTTATTTGTATGTTGTTGTTTATGTACTGGTGATTAAAAACTACACAGTAAGATTACACAAAGATACTTTTGTATTAACAGATGAGGTGTTTTATAAAGACAGAAAGCAGTGACTATCATTTGTCATGCTCTGTTGTGGACCATGCAATGCGGGGAGCGTGGCATTTCAAAGGCGCTGATGGCTCCGTTCGAAGCGCGTGGCACGGAAAAAAAACACTTCTTTACTGAACCCGTATTTATCGGGCGAGAACTGCAGAGGCGATAGCAGGAGGAGACACGCGGGGCGGCTTCAACAAACACTCCGGAGTGGTCTTCTGCCGGGGACTTGACCTGCCGCAGGACAGAAGGCGACTTTCTGATGACAGACAGAATTTGCGCTCAGTGAATTTAAACACGCATGTGCAGTGACGTATGTTTCAGAAGATGTCCCATTGGCCGTTCTGCATGTCACTCATGTCCCGTGTTCTCAGTGAGGATTTTGATTGGCTGGTGGATTCTTTAGGAGTACTTTTTTTGGTGGTTATTTATCTTTGCTGACCAGCGATCTACCCTCATGTTCTTGAAGATCGACCGGTCGATCGCGATCGACGTAATGAGCACCCCTGGTGTACATGATGACATGTTTGTTTATTTATTTATTTTTAACGTAATTATTATAACCATCCAGCAACTTGTTGCTTTATCCCTTGTGCTATCTTAGATGACTCCACCCTTCCATTGACGTGTTCTCCCTACCATGACAAAGGTGGATAAAGGTGGAAAGATTTCATGTAATCCATGGACACCAGTGAAGATCACAAATCCTTACAGAAAAAAGGTTCAGCCCACTGTCTAGTGGGTCTAGGTGACCCAACTCCCAATGTTGAAGTGCCTAGGATAGCACAAGAGATAATCACCCTCCTATCCCTCCTCTCTAACATCCCTCTCTCTTCGTCCCTCCTTTTCTTTTTTGTCCGGTCCAACATAAAAATGTTACAAATATAATTAAGTTGAATAAAGTTTAGCCTTAACTACAAAAGGGTTTATTCAAACATACCTCTGGTGTGTCAAAAGATTCATAACCCCTGTTGTAAAAGTAAAAGATGTCCAACACAAGAGGCTTTCTGCTCTCATATGTTTGCTCAGCTGTTGGACAGGTCAAGTTAGAAAAAAAGAGAAATTTCCTTGGATGAATGCAGGCTCATTTCAACAACTTTTAACATGATATGCATTGCTTCTCACACTGTTTTCCCATCAATCTATATCTCATAAGACTTAGCACTCCTCATCCCTCTGCCGTACCAAAGTAAAAAGTGTTGTACTTTACGTTGATACAGACATTTAAAACTAGTCAACGGAAAAATAAAGTTAGACTAACCTGACAAGAATTACAAAGCACAGGACTTCAATTATTGTTTCTCCCGTTGCTTTTGCCCTGTCCTCATTATTCCTGGCTAATGACTGAAGGCATCTTCAGTTACATAGTTTTGTTTATAAGTTTTGGATTGAATTAGGAAAGTCCTCTTGAAGGCAATCTGAATACAGACCAAACGCAAGGTTCAGGACTTGATCTGGAGCAAATTAAACCTACTCGGTCTGGACCGATGGACTTTTCCAGTCTGAATACACCCAAGATTTTGAGGCTGGCTTTAAGATGAGGTCATGAAATGGGCGGCACCCAGATATCGAGTCGTCTTACTTATGAGTAGGAACAGAGTTCACGAAAATAATTCTTATATAGATCGTTCTTTAATGTGTCAAAAGTAATACATGATCATGTATGGATACTGTTTACTTTGAAAGTCTTAAGAAAAGCATGATAAAGGCCCCATTCAACAGCTGATGCATGACTATGCTGTCAAACTGTATTTCATTGTGTGTTATTTTTCAACAACTTTTAGAACATTCCATGCTTTCCCTTTACTGTACAGTCTTTAATATGTGTAGGTATTCATTGAAAAGAGTTGCTGGAAATAATTTCATTGTGCACTGCATAATGATAAAAGATTCTGATTCTGCTTCTGCTTTATTGCTTCAGTAAGTCAGAATGAAGTGTTGAGTCATGTGATGAATGAGGTTGTATTTGTCCACCTTGATGCTATTCAAAAGTTTTTTTCTGGTTCAGAAATCAAATAAACAACACGTCAGAATGATGTTACATTTGCTTTTAAAGAACAATGTAGGTAAAAGCTGAAAAATCTGATTTACATGCGAGTTTTACTTCCTTTCTTATTGTTTCAGGTGGTCAGATGGAGGCGGAGCAGTACCGGTAGTTCATTTTGAGTCAAACTTGATGACAAAATGAAAACCAGAACCTTTTTTGTTTGAATTTTTTTTGCAGTATTTCACAATGACACTGGTGATACTTTTAATGGATTTAAAACATGCAAAACAAATCTTTTTAAAAAGTGTTGTCTTTTTCTTGTGTCCTGAACCATTGTCACCAGTTTTCTTGTGGGTAAGAGAGTGCAAGAAATGTGATATAGCTTTATGGGAATTTAAACTCTTACAAACAAAACTGTGATCAGAGACTAAAACTAAACAGAGAATGACAGGGATGTTCCTATTTTGAAGTTTGATATTAGATGTTTTTCTCTCATGTTCTGTTTCCAAGTAGCTATCCCAGGCTGGACAAAAAAAAAAAAAACCTTTGCCACTGCAAGAAGGAATTCATTTAGTGTATAAACGCTTTAGCTTATCATAAAGTGTAAACCTTTGACATCAAAAATGAAATTATTTCAAAAATAGCTTAAGCTGGACAAACTGATTACCTAAAAGCCAAAAATAAGGACACCCGACATGGTATGAGTAGTTTAATAATAACATCCCTTAAACCCAAGCTGCTACATCAATAATATTTGGGAATGTAAGGTATCCTGCCAAACAGAAAAGCTATAAAGCACAGCTGTACCTATCCAAAGTAAATGTTTAGCAATCCTTTCATCTGCATAGCTGTTTTCATAGAGTTATGTGCAGCTGAAAGTTGAATATCAGCATTAAAGTAGCTGCAGAGTGGATGTCAGATACCTGCAGCTGGGAGAGCTTTAATACAAATAAACCAGATTCTCGCCTCAATTATTCAAGACGTTTGACACTTAGGGCTTTTTTTTCATTTCAAGTTAAGACCTCTGTCTTTGTATCATATCAGACAACACAATCTGCAATGGGCAAGTGAGATAAGGAACCCCTTGATCTTGACTACTTTCATATGAAATAGCATGTGGGCGGTGATCTGTTAAATTCAAAGGCTCTTTTTTTAAAACCAACGTTGAAGTTCCAGCTCCCAGTCTGCAGCAATTACATATGTCCATTTTGGCTCGCGTTTCACATTTTTCCTCCAATTACCTGTGCTACTAATACACGGCATATTGAGCAGCCTCAGAAAATTGCCTTTATTTTTGTCTCAGCGATCTAACCCAAACAGTAGATTCTGTTTATTTTCCTTCAGGGAGAGTGTGTTTTCTGGGATATTCGCTTGCGCTGGGACTGTTTGGAAAGACGTTTCAGCTTGCCCCCCCGTCAGCTTATCTACCCTCCCTCCACCCCTTATGTGGATCTCAATGCTGCACCTCTGTGACTGCTTAAGTGGCAGCATTGATAAGCCGAGGACTACTTGAATGCCGCAGTTCACGCTGATAATATCTTTTCCCACACTTAAACTTCGCAATTATCGAGCTTAAAAAGCACCCAGGGGGTTTAGTACATTTATCAGACCTAATCGCTCGTTAAGATAAGAGTTGTGTCTATGGCCATAAAGGTCCACGATAAAGATGGAAGATTTCATTTTTATCTTGATGCCAATCCAATTTATCATGCCTTCCAGGGACATCTTCCAGTTGCTTTAAACTGGATTTAGTAGAGAAAAACTGCATCCAATATTCTTGCACTCATTTGTTTCTGATCAATCAATAATTAATCCTAATAACCTGCAAACAGGTTTTATTAAATATAGATATTGCTTACAGCTTCCCAAACAAATGAGCGGAAATAGTTTGACGAGGCGTTTATGACCATAATATTTATTTTCATGTGCAGTTTTGGTCACATTTTGGAAGCATTTAGAAGTACAGGTGGGATTAATAGGAGCTTTTACAATAATGCAACAATCCCCACGCAGACGTTATGAAGGGCAAACATTTTTATTGACAACAGCCAAAGAGTGTGACTGAATCACAGCCTCATTTGAGCCTTCAGTTGGGATGCCACATGTCTTGGGATGAAGACACTGTCTGTGCTCGTGCACCCCACTCTCCCACCCCATCTGTGACCCCTGCCGGCTCCCTCCGCTCTGCTCTTTTGATAATTATGAATTATTACAGGCTGGGGTTTTGTTAGTTGCTCTCTAATTTTGCAGATCATAAGTGATCACAGGTGTGGAGTGGGGAGTTTTTTTTTTAAAGGTTCACACTTGCCCCCCCCCCCCCCCCCACCACCACCACCACCACCACCACACACACACCATGTTTTTTTTTTCTTTGCCTAGGCAGTGAAGCAAGCTCATCTCCAAGAAAAGCCCCAGTTGGCGAGATTCCCCTTTCCTTAATTCCAGGCGTTCCTTCCACGTCTCAGGCAAGCTGATGTCCTTTCATCCTCCATGGTGCAAAGGAGGACACTGCCAGAGCTGTGTCAGTCCAGCTGGGATGTGGTGCAACTTGGTGCATTCCTGTTGTTGCTCTGGTCACTCAGGAGGTGTGAACATGTGTGTTTGCATGCGTCCGTGTCTTTTCCCTCAGCAGAGCCTCCTCTGAGTTCTCACAGCCAAATCATTTTGGAATGGCTGCAAAGGAGGAGATATTGGATTAAAAAAAAGGCAGGGCATATAAATCTTTCAATGAGGCTCCCCAGTCCATCTCTCATCTATAGGATTTATGATGTTAAACATACTCAAATAATAAAGAAGAGGGAAAAAACAAGTTATGAAATCATGTTTCTTCTTTTTATCCTGAATCTCTTTGCCTGCTTGTGCTCATTTCAGTCGGTTGCCTTGCAGGCGGTTGCAGATTGATTGTGAAGCCTGTAATTTCTCTATGCTGCTTTTCTAGGGGATCATAGTCTTGCCTTGAAGCACACAAAAAACAGGTGTGGGGGGGCTTAGTCGATAAACCCACAGTGAGATAAATGTACCTTCAACTTGGGTGGTGAGAGGTGAGGTAACCATACGGAGCATATGTCCACCAATTTATGGACAACTAAATCAGTGATAAGTATTTCCAGTTTACCGCTTAATTGCATTCAGCCGGAACATGTTGCGTTTTGACACGGCAGGGCAGGAGTCCTGTTCGTGTGCAGGGCTTTCTGCGGGCGGGGTGAAGGTGCAGCAGGTGTGCTGCTGCCGCCGAAGCGTTTCGGTCCAGTTGGCTCCAGAGCCATGACTCACAGAGACTCAGTCTTTCCAGCATTTTAATTCAGTGCAGGAACTCCAGCTCACCTCTGTTCAAATCTGATGGGACACACCAAAGACTCTCCAAAGAAGACTGTGGGTGTTCAAGTGGGGAAGAGTGTGACAGTGGTGAGGGGGATTTTAAAAATTGAATGTTTTTTGGAGTCAATGTCAATGTGAGCTGAGGTTGTGATTAGTTAAAGGGCAGCTTTGCCCTTGGACCCCACAATGAGGTATCTATTACAGAGACTACCAAAGAAATGTTCTTTTAATTAGGCACATTCATCTTTTTTTCCATGTTTTGACAGAAACTCTTACATAAACAGGCATCAACAAAGGAAGACGGACCAACAGAATGCATGGTCATTTTTAAATTTGACAGCACCACTTGGAGCAGCAACCGTTGATCTCTTTTGGTTTGAATTTTTTTTTTTTTACTTTAATCAAACTGTTGCTTTTCCTTCAGTTTGGATCAGGATTGATATTTTAAATCCAGTGCAAGCAAATAAAAAATGCAAGATTCGACTTAAGTTTCCACAAATCTAAGATAAAACCATTTTCCATTTGATGCAATGATGGTGGATGACAATGGCTGCTTCTTCCATCTATTTGTAGCCTGAAGCTGCAAAGAAATAGTTTCTTTAATAGACGTTGCTGGTAAGTTTCTGATCATTCTTGCAATTAACAGTATGTTCATTAGGCTGATTTGCAGCCAGACAGGCTTGATGAGGTGTGGGCCAACTCACAGCACTAAACGTTTTATTTGGATTTAATTTCTTTTGTCACATCAAGTGAGGGGATGTGGATAAATGAGTGGGGGGGGTGGGTGGGGGTGGAGGTGGACGTGGATATGATGAAACCCTCCCTCTTGTTTCGTAACCCTCACTGTTGTCAGCCCCACCACAGTTGTGGCACTTGCCTGTTCTCCATTACGCCATATTTCCATGTTGTTTCCTGTCAGGCATTAAAAGGCTGCTTAGAATTGTACTAAACTTAAAACCACATGTGGATATTTTCCCCACCTGGTCTCGCTATAGCAGCCGCAAAGGCAGAAAATGTAAAAGTATGCAGGGGCGGGAGAAGATGATGTGTTATACCGAAGCGTTTCACAACAAACACCCTCAAAGCCATCAGACTGAAGAGCGGCTTGCAGGCAGACGCTGCCACTTTACAGTGCACAGGTGGTGAGGAGGTGAGGCCTGCAGCACCCCAGAGCAGGTTCTCCTGTTCACTGAGGGTGTAACGGGAAGAGCCAGCTGTGAGCGTTGTTCCAACAGAGGGGTGTTTTTCTTTTAAAGCGCAATGCTTAAAGTCCCACTCCGATCATCTTTTGATCTATTGTGAAAGCGTTCCCAGAGGTCTTTTAATTATAGTTTTGCCGTTTTATGCCAAAATTAAAAAAAGAACCTGTAGTTTTCTAGGCCATCATTAAAAATTTGCCCTGAATTGTGGACAAGACCATTAGCACGAAGCACCCCCCCCTTCCCCTCCCTGTTGTGGAGCATAGAGCTTGTGGCCCGCCCAGCTATTTTTCCATGTCACAAATAACCTCTTTTTCAAATGACATTTTTTCATCTGCTCCTGATTCACAACAACTTCAATGCAGAAATGCTTTTTTAAGCCTTGTTTTTTTGTATGTTCTCCATTATCTGTAAAATGACACAAGAACATGTTAAAAAAACACAAGTAATTTGTAGAATCCAAACAAGTTAACCCTTGTGCTATCTTAGATGACCCCACCCTTACATTGACGTGTTCTCCCTACCATGACAAAGGTGGATGAAGGTGGAAAGATTTCATGTAATCCATGGACACCAGTGAGGTTCACAAATCATTGAAGAAAAACGGTTCAGAGCTCTGTCTAGTGGGTCTAGATGACCCAACTCCCAATGTTAAAGTGCCTAGGATAGCACAAGGGTTAAAGCAGATGAAGGGCACCACTCGAAGTTCTGCATCTGTGGTAGAAAATACACAAATCTGCCTTGGCCTAAACATCACTCACATCAATCAATTAAAATTCCTGGATCAATGTGCAAAAGTGGAGCGAACGTTTTTGTTTGACTGTATGTGTGAAGTTTGTGAAGTAACTAAATATTTAAGGCGCGCCTAAAACCTCTCATTGTTTCCTAAAAACATCAGTGTGCCTTATGAAACAGAGCACCGTTTATATACAGTCATTATGGTTGTGCTTATTGATGTCAAATCAAATTTAATAGGTACACAGCGTTAAGTCAGTCTGGTTTTTTTACGAGTTGCAAACAAATTTGAGCATTATTGTGAATATGCTAACGTGGCTAACACGTAATGGTATCAGACTGTGCTTTTTTTTTCGTGTTACACACAAGGTTGGGAGTTAACCTATAGTCAGAGTAACATTTTTTTTTAGTGGTATCAGTCTGGTTTTTTTACTTGTTGCAAACGTGGCTAACGTGTAGTGTGTTACAAATGTCAGAAGTCAGAGCTCTGTCTCCCCCTCTGGTCACCAGCGCGTACCATCTACAGAGTACTGAATGAATTTCATCTCCCAGGAACACCAGCTTGCACTTCCTGAGTGCCACACACCTGACTCTCATTCACTCAATCAGTCACAGTCTACTTAAGCACTGCACTGAGTCTTCATTACAGAGCATTGTATCTGAATATGATCTTCTCTTTCTGACTTTGTTTGCCTGCCGCCTGCCCGGCTCTATACTGGATCCTGACCACCCCATCTCTTCTCTGATGATCTCATGCCTGTTATTGACCCCAGCCTGCCTTATCCTGATTTTGCCTTGTGGACTTTTAGCTGAGCTGACAAACCTGCTGCATTTGGTACCAGCCGTCTGCCTGTTCTTGTGACAACAATCAAGTTCTAGAGTTACTGTGAACGCAGTTATTATAGTCTGACTCTGACAGACTTATCTCTAACTCTTTTGTCTCACTTAATGCGCCTCATATTTCACAAAAGTTAAATACATCATTTATTGATTGTGTGTCTTATAATCTGATATGCCCTACAGTGCAGAAAAGACGGGCTACAAGACGCATCAAATGCAGTTATCTAGAGTTTTCTTGAACCCAATTGTGGAACTGAACTTACAACTTGACTTGGAGATTACATAGATGGATAAAAGTAAAACTAGTAAGTCCACACTTAAAAACAGTGGCCTCTTGTACATTAAGGTAAATACAGTTAGGGTATTTTCAGCGGCTGGATGGTTCAGTTGGATGGGTGTAGGACTGGCATGCAGGAAACCTGGGTTTGCTTCCCAGGGTGTGCAATGAGCCAAATCCAGTGTGGGTCCTCAGGTGAGACCCTTTCTGCCGATCTGGGTCTCCCTGTGTCCTAAACATACAGAGTTGTGCCAGGAAGGGCATCTGGTATAAAACCTGTAACTCACTCTGCTCAATTCAAAATTGTCTATATCTTTAAAATTTTAGGAGACAAAAGTTAGGAGTGTTAAAATATTAGTCATTTAACCCTTGTGCTAGGTTATTTACCATTGGGAGTTGGGTCATCTAGACCCACTAGACAGTGCGCTGAACCTTTTTTCTCCAATGATTTGTGATCTTCACTGGTGTCCATGGATTACATGAAATCTTTCCACCTTTATTCACCTTTGTCATGGTAGGGAGAACACGTCAAAGTAAGGGTGGGGTCATCTAAGATAGCACAAGGGTTAAAGCTGTTGATATTTTTGTAACTAGTGACATGACGATGCATAAAGGATAAATTGGAACATATCAAGTACTATACATTGAGCAGTTCATATTTTTAGTGTCCTAAAAATATAAAAACGATACAATATTAGGATTTTCTGCCACAGTTTTTTTTACGTATGAGATTTCTTAACTATATCTACAGTTTGGACATTTTTCATCATGGTTTTAGCTCTAAGTCAGGGGTGGGCAAACTTTTTGACTCTTGGGCCATGAAGGGTTCTAAAATTAGTCACAAGGGCCTAACCAGAGGCATGGTGTGTTTTGATAATCCACCTCGTAAGAGAAAGAAATAACATAGAATGTGAATGAAAACTTGCTTTAACTTTGATTGAAAACTGATATATAAAATCAGAACATTTGGGAGTTTTTATTTCAGAACCGTGGCTTTTATTCTAATTTTATTGCCATTAATAGGCAAAAATATAAACTTAGAGAAATTGTTTAGAAAAACTGTTCATGTGGTGCTGGAATGATGGGACAAATGATTTTCCAACTCGGAAACGCACATGAACATTAAAATAAAAATAAAAAAATCTTCCAACACCACAATAATGCAGAAAAACCTTCTGCACCCACACAAAGGTCAGTTTATTTTAGGGCACTATCTATAGTAGACACCAAAATTACAGGGGGGAAAAAAACATAAAAAAGGATTATCAATGTGATTTATTCCAGTTTGGCGGCCCAGATTAAATAGCTTGATGGGCCGCATATGGCCCCCCGGGCCGTGGTTTGCCCACCCCTGCTAAAGTGCTCTGCTTATACTGCATTTTTTCCCCAGAGTTTTTCTGGAGAAATGTAGATGGCTGAAAGACATGCATAAGTTAACAGGATGGGTGTAATCAAACAGCCTTTGTTTACTGTTAAACAAAGCCCAGGTTAATCTGTCACTGACCGAGTGCAAACAGCAGAAAATGGGAGACACCACAAGATCTCATCTCAGTGCAGGTGGTGCTGAAAATAAAGATCTTAGTTAATTGCCATAGTTCCAGCATTGCATCAGTAGCTTTTTTTATTTCCTGTTTTTCTTTTGGATTGTTGCCATCTTGACCTACAGTCTCTCGTAATGTAGTGTCTTCATTTTGAACTCATAGGATTACCTGCTTAACTCATCACCTTTGTCAGACATTGTTGTGCCTCCTGCAGCTTCATGTAAGTGTATTTATCCACTAATGGGCCTGACCTGTACCTGGACAGTAGTGCTTTCATTGCCTCACCTGTTTTTGTGTGTTTAGAGATGCCTTTTAGATCCTGGGACGCGGGCTTGTTAGAATTTGAATTTTTGGACAGGTTTAATGCATATGACCTATTGCACGAAATGAAGCCAAAGGGGGACAAGAGGTTTTTTTTTTTAACATAGCAAGAAAAGTAAGAGCAGACCAAACTTGAGAACACAGAATCATAGTGCACAAATTACACTTCACTATCTCTCCCTAGCAGGAACCTGACAGATGTCTTCTGGCAGCAATTCTTCCTGTAAAGATATTGTCCTACCCTGCTTCCATTTTGTTTTAGTATTTCTTTTCTTGTTTTACTGTGAATTACTTAACCCTTGTTCTATCTTAGATGACCCCATCCTTACTTTGACGTGTTCTCCCTACCATGACTAAGGTGGATAAAGGTGGAAAGATTTCATGTAATCCATGGACATCAGTGAAGATCACAAATCATTGAAGAAAAAAGGTTCAGAGCACTGTCTAGTGGGTCTAGATGACCCAACTGCCAACATTAAAGTGCCTAGGATAGCACAAGGGTTAAATAGTAGATCCTGGACTGCCTGGTGTTCTGCAGGCTGTTTCCTGGTGATTAACATCCATCTCAAATTACTTGAGTTCATCTGTTCAATCTTTTCACTGTTACTCCTCCATTTGTATATCTTTAGATGACTCCAATAATCAGTCATTACAGTTATGACTTTAAGAAGAAGAAAAGCAGCTAAAGACGAATTGGAACACTACTCAAAGCACAGGTACGTTGTCTCAGTAAAAAGACCATCGGTAAGTAAGCCAAACAACAGTGGAGTTTTTATGGGGTAGTCCAAAAACATGCTTCATAGGTTATTGGGTGTCTCTAAATTGACCTAGATGAGAATGTGTGTAGTTGTGTGGGCCTGCAACAGACTGGCAAACTGTTCAGGGTGTACCCGCTTTTAGCCAACAGTAGCAGGGTTTTGCCCCTTAAGTAGGTCGATGGACATTTTTCAGCTTTTTCGACATTTGTGCTATTTCAGTTTAGTGCAGTGGATTTTTTTTAACTTCTTCTTAAGAAAATACCTTGGTCTTCCCCACATTTGTTGGTCTTCAGTGTTATTTATTGAGGATGTACCTGCAGGACAGTGTGGCAAGAATATGAAGAAATGGTTTCACAGAACTTTCATTTGCATCAGATTGACTGATTTATACTAAGTTGACTGCCAGCACAGACTTAATGTGCAGTGTCAGTGCCTATGTAGATCTGCATCAAGTGAGCCAGTAGCTAGTGGTGGTAATGTATTGCTAGTATAACACATTGTGCTTGGTTGCCTCTTCTGACACATTTCACTAATAGTATTAATGTTCTGAGCACTGCAGCCCTTTGCCAACAGAGACATGAGGGAAAATCAGCAGAGAGGGGGAGCTGAGCAGAGGTTGAATCTAAGCAGATGGCACTTGTTTTACTTTCCGCCTGGCCATCTGGCATTTACTTAAACGGATGACTTCATCATCAAACACAGGGTCTACCAGCCAACGGTGGCACTCACAACACATGTATGCACACTCACAGGATGTAACAGCAGCCACACACTTCTTGTGTCATGGCTGTTGGGAAATGTATTTACGTTGCTGTGCTGTTTTTGGCTGTTTTTGTGTGTTTGGCATGCCCCTACTTGGTAATACTTGATCTGTGAGTGTATTTAGAAGTACCAGGCCTGTATAAATGTCATCCCAATGTCTCCTCAGTCCTCATTCAAAGTGACATAATACTGGCCTCAAGGTTGCCATCATTAATCTAAATATTCTCTTGGCATGTTCTAAGTTCTCCATCAACTACGTAAAACTTTAATCACCATGCTCTCAAAACGACCGAGCCCTGTCCTAGCTGAACTCCACAGTCCTCCAGAGAAACAATCAGTTGACTTCACTAACTTGGAAAAGCCCACTAGGGACACCTGTGTTCAGAAAGGAATCAGTAAATTTACAAAAGTGTTGCAAAAATACCAGAAATCACAGGAAACTCAAATTTTCCCAAACAACTTTAGAAACTCTGACGGATGTTGAGAATAAGTACTTTCAAGATAGCATTAAACTCTACAGTTTACTGGCATGTGTATGATTAATGAATGCCACTTGCCCAGGAGAAGTGTTTGCAAATGCAGCCTCCCCTTTTTAAGCCAACGTGGAAAGAAACTTAAAAAGACCTTTAAATTGACTGAAACCACTGTCTACCAAGGGTCGCTGCTCAAAGTCTTACCATAATAGGGCAGAGAACAAAGAGGACAACAAAGGACGAGTAAATGCCTCTCATCTTCTTTCAGCTGTTTTATGGACTAGCTGCGAGGCTAAATGCCTGAACTCAAGCACAGAGGAATCTGTTTGTTGTGGTCAAGGACTTTTCAGGTTAGCGACTTGATAGTTTCACTTTGTTTTGTTTTTTATTGTGCTCCTGTTTTAGGGTTTTATCATTTGCAGAGGTGTTGTCACATACATTTTAACAGGTCAAATTATGGGTTGTATTTTGTTAGTCCTGTCTGGTTGTTATTGGGATTTCTCAATCTCGTCACAGACATTCATTATATTTGTCAAAGTAGTTTGGACTCCAACGAGCCATAGGTTCAAGCAACCAGAAAGACTGGTCTGTTTTCTTTTGGTAATGGTAATTCCAGACTGTGATTTTTACACAGAAACCTTTGGCTGTATTCATGAAAACAAGGAGCAAATCATTTGCAGCAGCTTGTATATCTGCTGTCCAAGTTGTGAGTGGTTTCCTCCTTCCTGGAGCTAGCAGTTTTGCCAGAGCCTTCTTCACACTTTTTCTGCCACATTAAGAGCTAAGAGCTGAGAGCGGAGCGCCAGGGCCCACAGGGACCGGACATGTGCAGGCTCCCAGTGCTGGATACCCTCACAGCAGTGGTCACTTGGCTCATTTACAAGTGCAATACTGGGAGCAAGTGCACGCTACAGGAAATAGACTGCAGAATTGGTTATGGCTGCCGGCTGCCAATAAAGCTGCACCTCTGGAAGATCCTGAGCCGAGCTTCGCCCGAGTCATCTTCCTAACTTCCTAGTACTGTAAGACGGATTCGCTTTAACCCTTGTGCTATCCTAGGCTATTTAACATTGGGAGTTGGGTCATCTAGACCCACTAGACAGTGCGCTGAACTTTTTTCTTCAATGATTTGTGATCTTCACTGGTGTCCATGGATTACATGAAATCTTTCCACCTTTATCCACCTTTGTCATGGTAGGGAGAACACATCAATGGTCACCTTGACCCCATAGGATAGCACAAGGGTTAAGCGAATCCATCTACATTATTCTGGTTAATGATGCCCTCTGAAACACCACTGTGGCCCCTGTATTTTTTACAAAAACTTATAGGATCTCCCTCTGCGTGCTTCTGGAGGAAGGGTCTGAGGTCGCCTTTGCAAAGAAAGTGAAAAAGCTTTCAAAAGCACTTCTCCTGGCCCACTCGCCCCTGAACAAAGCCTGCTGTCAACTGGTCAAGGTTTCACTTCCTAATTACCTTCTCCTGGGGCACAATGGCCAAGCCGTTGCCTAAACCAGGCCACTCTAGACTCCTAGCATTCTTTCCCAGACAACTGGCCCCTCCACCACGGACCCACAGTCTCTCAGGAAGTTGAACATGGTCAGAAGAACCGCAGAATGCTGTTGTCTCCTTTTCTGAACGGTAACCTGCACAACGTTGAGCAACTGAGGATAACAGAATACATTTTTGTGACAAAACTGCAACTCATAATACAGTAAATCTGGATCAAATGTGATTCTGTTTTTGTTTTTTTGTATTTCTGAGAAATCGGATTTGTATTAAATCACATTCTTTCAAGCTCTGTTTTTAGAGTTAAGCCTATTCCTTGAATTAGGAACAAAAATACTTTTTAAGGCTGTCTTACCTCAGGTAAGGGGTTATGAAAAGTTCATGCAGGCCCACAGCTACTGTAAACCTTTACACAAAAAAAAAGAAGAAGAAGAAGAAGAAGAAAAAGGCAAACAAAACCAACAGAATTTAAAGAGACGTGAAATGCAGCCGCAGCTCAGTCAGGTTCCTTATTGAGCAGAGTGTTGAGAGACTTTCAGTGACGCTACTATGCCACCCAGGTCACTCCCAAGAACACCCAGACGGGAATTCCACTCAGGCTTATCTCACCGACCCATCGACCGCCACCGCCACGCTGAAAGAGGGGGAATGGACTGGGTTTGGACATAGAGGGGTCAAAAGGGTAGTGGCCTGGATTAGAGGTCAGAGGAAACCTGCCGTTGGTGTGAGCAGTTCAGTCTTGTTTACCAACTATTGCTCTCAGAGGTAGCTGACAGCAGAGTACGAGAAACCTCTGCTAAGGAGAAGATGCAGATGCTGTGCTGAGCAGCAGTGCATCTGTGGACAGACACTCATTAAAAACTCTACTGTCAGTCGTGTGATTTTTTTCTGTCTGGGAGAATTAAGGGGAGCACAGTGGGGGTAGAGGCAACGTGAGCTAATGCTTCATTAGGTCTTTACAACTAGCAGCCAGTGTTTCTTCCAGTTCAGGAGCCTCTTACACACTCCTGAGTTTCCCTAAGCTCTCTGTGAGCTTAGAAGAGAGTACCGTGGTGCTTGAATTATTTGTAGTTGTCAGAAGATCACTCCTCTAAATAGTTGAAGTAGTTATATCCCTTTAAATTGATATCATTCAGTTTTAATTTCAAACTGCATATATCTTTTAATTTTATTAACATTTAGTTACTGAAGGTCTACTTTTGTTAACCTTAGTGTCAGACATGAAGCTCACACTGCTGTCACAAAGTCAAGTTTTCCTGGATCTCCTTTGCTTTTCAAAGGAGCTGCCTTTTTACACATTAATTCACTTTCCTTTACTGCTCTTTGCTGCTTGGGGTCAGGCTGGGGGCTGCTGGAATTTATAATGGACAGGTTGTCAGTCCATCACAGAACACAGGAAAAATAACCATGTTTTCTGGAACAAACATGAATAATCCACAGTAATGTACAACCACTGAAAATTGACAACTAAAGCTAAATATGAATTGGGGTCATCATTTACGTGTTTAATAGTGATTAAAAAATAAGAAGAAATGTAAAAGTAGAGGTTCTCCATCACAAATCTACTTAAAGTAAGATAGGCATGTTTACAGTAAAAGTACTCTTAGGAGTACAACTTTTTAAGACAGCTGTTTAAATATTTTGTTTTTACTGGGATTGCAAAGATGGGTCAGTGTGAGGTGGTCAAAGATAAGCTGATCTCTATGAAAGTTAAAAGTTGAATATATTTATATCAGGTTGTTGCTTTACTTACCAAAGCACAGTTTAAATAACAAAAACATAAATATTAAAATAGTCCTTTTATTCTGGCTGCACATTCTGTAGAAATTCCAGATGTGTAGTTGATCAAAATCAAAACATAAATACCAAATGCTGAACCTCACACGTTTGTTGGATATGTTGACTTAAGTAGCATAAAGAAGTCAATCGATGTAGTCAGGAAATTCAGTTTAGAAAAATGATTTCTAAAGAGAAACCAGTTGTCACATATTTGAAAGTGTTGCAGCGCTGTATGCCAGAGAGGAGTTCCTCAAGTCAACAAAAAAGTCACTAAAATCTCACAGATACTGCACTGCTACATTATCCAGACTAGAGATCGGTTTCTTGAGCCCACTTCAACATGACTGCAGCTGCAAAAAGTCAAAACCAAGTCTAAATCAGTGATCCAGGATTTGTTCTTGTATTGTGGTGTGGATTTATAGACTTGGACTACAATTAAAGTCCCACTCCAATCATCTTTTGATCTGTTGTAAAAGCTTCCCCAGTGGTGATTATGCCGTTTTAAGGCAACATTTAAAAAAAGAAGAAAAAAGTAATTTTCTAGGACATAGTTTTCACAGAGCAGCAAGAGTCCCTTAGATACTTGCCACTGAGATTTGGATGGGACTGTTGGTGCAGAAGAAAGTCTCCACTGATATCCCATCATCCCTTTGTCTCCCTTACTAGCTTACAGCCCCTCACAACCCCAAGCTAACATTTTTGAGCCAGATGTCAGCTCTGATGAGGGAAGTGAAGACAAACATGGATCTATATGTCCTGCATCATGAGAAAAATGCCACAAGAACATGTTAAAAACACCAGAGAGTGGGTCTCAGTTTTTCCAGTATCCCTCCCTCTAGCTGTGCCCTAAGTTACTTTGGATCCACTGGTTAGCTGTAATTTCTTTTTTTATGAACAATCCAATCAAATCTTAGCCTTTGTTGTGGAACAGAAATGTTAGAAATGTTCTTTTGTCTATAACCACCAACTTTTAAATTAGCCGCATAGGATGCTAAAAGAAATGTTTAAAAGTTGCTGTTTCACTGTGTTGTGTCAAACAATGTAGGACAAGTTAAAGGTAAAATCACACAACTTGTCTGTGCAAACAATTCTCAGACTGCATATCTCTAGATATCTAGGGGATGTTCTGACTACCTCATTTGACAGCTGCAAGACTTACCAGAGTAAGTATTGACTAATCAAGGATGCATGTAGAACATTTCATTTTATTTAAAACAGCATGAAGTAAATATGGACAAACATATTGTCAGATTACAGGAAAACACCTTTTTTGGGTATTTTCTTTGAAACATCATGCATCCACAACATTTCCTCATCACTGATCAGAAAATCCACGTGTCCATCCACCTGTTTTGATCTGTCCTTTTTTATTGCAGTCCATCAAGATAGCTGGTAAATAAAACTACTGCAGTAAAGAAGCATGACTTACTGTATCTTATCAGAAAATTGGCAAGCTTGAAACAAAAGTACAGCCAGTGTGACAAATGCTTTCACGGGCAATTTAAAATGAGCTGTTGCATGGAACATTAATCTGTCATTTCAGCGGCTGTAAAAAGCAAGTCTCCGGAGAACTATGCTGTCCACCTGCTGAAATGCACACTAACTGATATTTCAGACTTACCTCTTCCACAGAAACAAAACAAATACAGCAGTTTCTTAGAGGCAAAAATCAGATGTAAATGCTTGGTACTAAACGCAGGCACTTTCATGACGCACTGTTTTTGGAGAAAAGTCAGTCACCAACATCTACCCTCCATCACCTACACAAACACTGACTTTCCTTTCACTTTTTGCCTCTCCTGCTTCTCTGTTTGACTCATTTGGACTTGTGCTATTGTCACTCATCAGCCCTCTATTATGAGTCATGCATGCATGTATGTTTATCCTCCTACACTCTCAGCAGGCCTCATTTCTATAGATTTTAGAGTGCTTGGAGTGCTGAAAAATGTGGTACCAGGTTGAGACGAGCTGCAACCGACACATTAAACAAACATTTTTAGTTTGATTTGGATACGGGTCCAAAGTAAGGACATAAGAAAGGACAAGATATGAACATAGATGTTTCAAGAAAAACAAACTTTAGCAGAAAAAAATGAGTGCTTCCACTCAGTGTTCAAAGATAAAAAACAAGCAAATTGTAGATACATAAAAATGTGCATTTCTTCTTCTATTAAATCTGTCCTAAACTATTGAATTCATGTCTTTTTGTGAGTATTGAGCATGTTGACTCCCCTTCTTTTGGTCCTGCTTTCAATTTATGAGGTAGATGTCTTATTTACTGTCAGTGATGTAGATGCAGTGCTTGAGAATGTATTTGTAGACTTTGTTAGCTAATCCCTCTGCATATTGTTTGTCTAAAACAAATAAGTCTTCTGGGCTAAAATGTAATATACTACAGATAATATCTGTAGCCACAAAAACCTGTTTCTTATCAGCCTCCCATTGCCAACAGACTTTAATAATGTAGAGTTCTGCACAAGAGTCTTGCTGGCTCTTATTCGTTTTTTGAACAATATTTTTTCTTTTTAGTGGTTTCTGAAACTTTCTAGAGCAGCTCATACAAGGGAGCTTTGACAGCCCAAAGTTACATACACACCGGGCATGTGACGCATGTTCAAAAACACGCTAATCGCGCATTCCAGAATGCCCATAGTGTTCACACTGGTCATGCAGGGAGGGGCTTCTTTTTCTTTTACCACTTTTTACTAGCTCATGTCCACCACCTACAGCCGGAGGACGTTCGGTGCAAAATGTTGCAGTGGAGCAAATCTCGTGGTTCTGGCTCAGGGATTTTTTTCTTTTACAGCTCCATTCTGATGTATGATCAATTTTTAAACAGTTGACACTTCTGTTAATAAAAAGGAGCCATCCATACGTCACTTCCAAATCCGAGTCCCTGGTTGATCAAAGTTTGACCTGGTTTGACTTTAAATATGCATTCAATGGCCACAGGTTTTGTATGTACAGCCTTTAAATGGTTGTAAAAACTTGCATAGCACCATGTGAATCTAAGAGTTTTGAGTGAGAGACCATGCAACGTGGAACCTCGAAATGCATGTTTGAAGACTTTTATTGCAAGTGGCAGCTTGAACGCATGTTAGAGAACTACGGGGGAACATAGCTTCAGCCCCATCGATCCAATCACTGACAGCAAGGTATAATTAACTATTATATTACTTTTACCCCTCCACACCATAACCCGCTAATTTGCAATGTATTCTTTTTTATCCAAGACTCAACTTCATTAAGCATCACCTTGTATGAGAAAAAATATATCTTTAATTTTAACTAGAAATAAATTAAGGTGTGAAGAGGTTAATCCCTTTGCACTAGCTTTCTTGTTTCTTGTTAATTTGTTTTCTAAGCAAGTTTACTATCGATTAGCTGTGGTCTTTTGTGCAGCAAGTAGGCTATGTATTTTTTTGTACTTTTGTTTTTCCTTGTCTTGCAAAAATCTAAACATTACAGAATACTTGAATCAATTATAATTGAATTGACTAATATTTTAATTGCTGTGGTTGTTTGAAACCATGTTAGCCTCTCTAGCAATCCAATTTAACCACATGAGAGGACATGCTGGGTCAAAAACATACTGCAGCATTGTTTTACACAACTTTACTTAATTTATATTTAAAAACCCATTCCAAGGAAAATTTTATTTTTGGTGTTTTTAACATGTTCTTGTAGCTTTTTTCCTCATGACGGAAGACATATATATATAAAGAAAATTAAGATTAAAATGGCATTTCTGAGTATTTCTTTATTCAAATTGTTTTGAATCGGGTACTGACAAAAATGCCATTAGAAAAAGCCTGAATCAGTGATGCTTCAGTCGGTGGACCAAAGGCTTCCTGCTCCACTCCATTCCCATGCATCCACTCTTCTCCACTTTGTTGCACCGGTAATGTTAGCTACAGGTTGTGAGGGGCTGTTAGCTTGAGGGAAAGAGTGTAAACAAAGGCACGATAGGAAAATGAGGTCAGACCTTGCCTATAAGGGATACATTTCTGCTGAACGACAACCACTCTGCAGTTACTGTGTCCTACGAAACGACACAGGTTTTGTATTATTCCTAAAAACAGCATAAACATAATTAAAAGACCACTGGGAACACCTTCACAATAGATCAGAAAATGATCGGAGTGATGATCGTTTATTAAAGACAACATCATGGCTCATCTATTGTATTTTGTATGTAAACAATCTTTGAACCATTGTGCTCTGAGGAAACACGACATAAATGCATGAGCTCATAAGGACAACAGATTCACAGTATGACGTGAAATTACAAGCATGGACAGCTTCTGCAACAGGCTCAGAGCATGTGTGGGTGTTAGATAAGAAACAGCCTCAACCTTAAAGGACAAAGAAACTGTGCAGCATGGGTCCACTCAATTTCTCGCAACAGAATTTGGGGGGTAATGGTGAGTGCATGCTTGTGTACAGGTTGTTTCCTACTCTGTATCTCTAGATCCTGTCAGATCCTCACAGGTAATTAAGAGGGGAAGAGAAACAGGAAAATCTGCTGAGTCATCCCAGCAGCTGTGTGTGCTCCATGGAGGAATGGACACAAGCACTCACAGTTCAACCTACTTTTTTGTGCA
This sequence comes from Oryzias latipes, assembly GCF_053564925.1. Classification (NCBI taxonomy): domain Eukaryota; kingdom Metazoa; phylum Chordata; class Actinopteri; order Beloniformes; family Adrianichthyidae; genus Oryzias; species Oryzias latipes. The sequence continues at coordinate 5,331,066 of NC_136252.1, read as the reverse complement.
TAAAAGGGTTCGGGGAAAGATAAACGGGGTTCAGACTTTATGAACTGACCCAGCAAACTGCTGATGAAAGGGAAACAATCACTGAACCCAGAGACTCTGAATTGAATCTGGATTTATAATAGTCTGTGATGTCCTGGTCTTCCCTCCTGATGCAAAGGTCCCGCTGAGAATTAGGTAAAGACATATCCCATATAAAAGGCAGTTTCTCCCATTTTTCAAAACATTGTTTTATCAAGAAATGCCTAAAATCATTACACTGATGACAATATAATCTCCACAGGGAGATTTTAGTTCCAGAAGAGAATAAAAAAAATAAAAATAATACAGAACTACTAGAAGCTAACCGGCCAAAAAGGAAAATAGTAAAAGTTTAGCTTGTTGGGCTAACATTAATGTGGCAGCCCTAAACACAGCCCAGCCCGTTTCAATGTAAACTGTTTATTTTTTGCAAAGATTTAAACTCTCACTCCAATCATCTTTTGATATGTTTGTAAAAGTGTTCCCAGTTGCATTTTAATGATTATTATGCCGTTTTTAACTATAATGAAGAAAAAAACTGTCATTTTAAAGGACATAGTTTCTCCAGAACAGCAGGATTTGGGACTGTTGGTGTGGACCAAGTCTGCTCTTATTTCCATCATCTCTTTTTTTGCACACTCTCCCACTAGCTTACAGCCTCTCTCAACCCCAACCGAACATTAGCAGTGCAACTAAAATGGTGAGCGATATTGGAGCGATCCAGTCCTACAGTTTTGAGCCAGATGCCAGCTCAGATGAGGAAAGCTAAGACGTTAGTGGGGGAGCTTGTGACCACCGATTGTAGCTTGTACAACTACAAGCATTTTCAAACAGCATTTCTTGTCTACTCCTGATTTAGAAATAAAGAAATTATTAAAATTTATTTCTCCATACTTTGTGAATAGAAAAACTTGATTTAAGATTTTAAAAAGCTCAAATTGCACTATAATTTTTGGTTTAATTTTAAGGATGTTTTCTTTAAACCCTCTACTGCAGTGGTCCCTAACCCATGGGCCGCAGACAAAAAGAAAACGCATACAGTAACTTAGATTATTCGTGTTTTGTTTATTTTCTGATATTAAAGTAAATTTTATCTTGGAAAACTACCGGTTTCTGTTCACCACATCCGTCTGTTTTGACATGATACATGACTTTAAGCAGCTGCTCGGACAAGAAGCCCCTGGGTCGTTGGCTCGACCCGCAAAGTTAATAGCTCAACGCTAAAATCAAACAATAAAGGCTGATGTTATTCGTAAGCATTTAGGTCCAACCAGCACAAAAAGTGATGGAAATTCATGTTGGCCACACGTAATACGTGCAGCCAAGAGGCACATTGCTGCATTGCCGGCACGTATTGTGTGTCCGAGGTTGAATTTTGTCGTTGGCCAGACGTATTTGAAAGTAAACTTAAAGTTAAAGTCCCATTGTAAACTCAAAGTTCAAGTCCCATTGTGTTCTCCACATCTGATCCATCCCCTGGAGGAGCGGTGAGCTGCAGAAACAGCCACATTCAGGAAGCATTTGGTGGTTCAACCATAACTGTAGTTCTATCCTTTATCCTTCCTCTGGGTCACATGTATTTCAAAAATGACATGTGAGTAGACACTTTCATAAAATGTATTTGGAAAATTTCATCAGGGAGAAAAGAGTATGTAGCTGCGGTTACATGTGCAAAATGTCTTTGATCGGGATCAGATTCGAATTGAACTGTGTGGAACATGGGCCCAGAAAAACCTTATGCTATTATAGCAAACATTTACATATGCCACACTTTCCGTCTAAATAATTCATTCTGACATGCGCAGAACTGTCTAAAATGCCAGAAACGGGCGTTTGTAAACAAACCAATGCTTTATTCCGGAAGAAAGGTTAGGGTTAAGCTAATGCGTGCCAACAATATTTTGCCTTGGATGTAGTCAGAATCCGTGCAGACAATGCCGCAATGTGCGTCTTGGCTGCACGTTATTATGTGGGAATAACATCAGTCTTTATTTTGTATGGACACAATTGGAAGCACAAATTCACAATTGTTTGCTCGATTTCTCAGGACTGTGGGAGTTTTTCCTTACCGCGAAGGGGGGTCTAAGGGCAGGGATGCCAGTATAGCTTAGTCAGTTTGTTAGTTCATTTTAGTATTTTTCAATTGAACTCTTTGTATTCGTGATCCTTTTGATTTCATGTTTTACTTCGAAGCCCATCGAGACGACTGTTGTTGTGATTTTGGGCTATACAAATAAAATTGAATTGAATTGAATTGAATTGTGCAGCGCAGCATTTCTGCATTTCATAGCTGCCTCCGCCAGCTCACACACCGTCCTAAAGCTCATGCAGAGCAGCTGGACGGACTGTGGTCCGAACCTTCTTTCGGAGCGCATGGTGTAACAAAGCACCCTTCCTTGCCCGCAAACACGAAGCTATGTGTCCTGTTTGTGCTCCAAAGCCTTCTCTGGAGCTCCGTCCACACTGTCAATGCATGACGTAAAAGCCAGCTAAGTAAATGGTGTATACTTGTACTGTCTACCTTCCTCGAAGGCCCAAAGCGCTTTACCAATTCACACACTAGTGCCGGCTCCGCTGCCGAACACTCGCACCAACCTTCCACCAGAGACAAGGTGGGGTTCAGTGTCTTGAAAAATACACAATGAAAAATTATCTTAGACATGATTGAGTTCTTAGTGTTATAATGGTATTAAATGGGGAAAAACTGTAATGTCGCTTTTATTTAATTATTTACAAATTAGAAAACAACTTCTACAAATCAAGAACTTTATTTTATTAAATCTTTGTCATTTGTAAAAAATTTAAAAATCTAATGTTTTAACAACTTCTTTTTACTACTAAATTTCTTGTAGTGGTATTTTAATTTGAAAAACAGGTTTTTCAGAAACCAGAAGCTTAAAAATATAAATGCAAACTTCTGCCCCGTTTAGACCAGTCTGTGAAAATATTGCCTGACGTTAAACTGGTCAGTGGACTAAAAAAGGTTGGGGACCACTGATTTCGAGAATGAGAGTCACTGTTTTCACTCATTTTTAACATTTAAACTTAGCTAAATAGAGGCCAGACTTTTCTTCACAGCTTTTGTAGTGATTGCAGTCTTGATCCCCCTTCCTACTTTTAGCAAATAAAAAAATAATCCAAAAATGCATTCCCTAAAGCACTGAACTATTATTTTCAATTTGTGACTGTGTGGGCTAGAAAAAGTAACAGTAATAAACCGCACACAGACTGAGCTCCACACTAAAAACAAGTAATCAGGCATTGTCCTCAGAAATATGATTACACAGATCATGTAGGTAATTTTGTGGAGACTGTAATGTGTTAACCAGTTTGGAGTCAGCATTCAGTGGGAAACATAATCAGCCTAATTTGTAACAAGGGAATTTCAAAAGTAATAATTCCAAAAGTCAACGCAGTTTTCTGACCATGCGTGCATAGTTGTGGGTGATGACTTGTGATAATATGATATTTGAACATGTAAAATCTAGCAGGGCTGGCTTCTTGTGGTGGGATACTTTGCAGTACTCATGAAACACGAGGCTTCTTGTGTTTTCGGCCAATCCAGCCAGTTATTTTTATTGTATGTTGAGCTGCTGCTCCTGTGGGTACAACTGTCCTAACAATCCTTCACCTATATAACTAAAATGTCATCTTTTTTTTACCGCCCTAATTAAGTTAAGGTATGCCCGTACCCTCATTATGACCTCCATGGCAGGATGGATGAGGGTTGACCAAGTGTGTGTGAGTGTGAGTGTGCATGTGCATGTGTGGTAATGACACAGAGGGAAGTTGACGATGAATGTTTCTGACTTGATAACTGATTTGCCCTCATGTTCACCTCTGATCTCTGATGGGACTGACCAGCAGAGGGGTCAGCAGTACTGGGGGAATTAACCAAAAAACGACTCAACGATTCGTCTAAAGTGGCCATATTATACTTCTGCTCATGGTGGTCAGGTCTTATGCATTTGCTCCACACAATGTTCAGCAGCTTTCTGGTAGATTGAGGTTTCTGCAGCATTAATAATGTTGGGAGAAACTGATGTTTTTGCCAGATTTACTCTCCAGATGATAGTAAATTACCTGGCTCAAACTGAACAAAACAAACACTTTAATTTTGAATCATGGAGTATAATTTAACAGCAGTCTTGTTTGCTTCCTAAAACTAAAAGCTTTTGTTACATCATATTAAACAGAACATGTTAATTAAAACTGTTGGTTTGGATGAATACGTTTTTGATGAGTAAGTTGTTAAATGTTGGCATGAAATCAATTTCTACAGATTAGATTTGAATGTTTAAATGAAAAGAGACGCCTTGTGATGCTGGACTAATACCACCTTGAACAAACATGCCGGTGACAGTGACTCACATTTCTTGCAATCTTTTTGCTTTAAAAGTGGACAACTTTTCAACTAGTGGGCATTTTGAAATACTTTGTTTATTAGAAAATCTTGCGCCTGTGGAAAGTATGTCTATTTGTGTATTTTTAAGTGCCATTGAGTCATTGAAGGGTTTCATTAAAGAATGGAAAGTATGCAGTCATCTCTGCAGGTTGGCCACAGCAGTCTTTGTTCTCACCTGCTCCATATATGACCAGCTGAGTTCAAATGCAGTGAGTAAAACAAACACTGCCCCCTTCAGGCTTGACTATGTTTCTTCAAAATAAAACAGAAAAAAAAATGCTTCTAAGGAGGTGGAGAACAATTTTCAAACTTTAGACACCAGCACAGCCAATTCAAAAACATATTAATAACCACATGCCTTAGTTACACCATATCTTTGGTATTTCTATGTTTTAGTTTAAACACCGAAAACACATCTGAATCTGCAGAGTTTCTCCTGCAAAAATACTTCCTTCTCATCAACTATTCCCAGTTTGGTTTAAATTCTTTCGGATAGAACAATCAGCCCTTACAGGGCCAAACACACAGAAGTCAGGCAGCCCTTCACGATGGCCGCCTTCCCAGAGTCTCTGATCACCAGATTTGATCATCGGTCTTAGCTTTGAGAATGTTTTGCATGCAAGCCAAGCCGCTGAGCAAGGCTGACAGATCCACACATGCAAATGCATCGATTCATGGTCATGCTTCCAATATCCAATTGCTTCGCCTACTGTGCTTTTTTTTCGTGCATGTGCTGGCACAGGCCATAACTTGAAAGTGAAACATGGAAGGAATGGGACTTTTGTGGTTTAAGTGATTCAAGAAGCAAAGGTGAAGTACTTGAGCAGGCAAATGTTTAAAGGTCAGGTTTTGGGCTGACAAATACATGTTAGAAGTCCAGCAACAGCAGCAGAGACCAAAGAAACATCATGCTGAGAAGACAGATGATAGAGCAAGAACTGAGCGGCAGAACAACACGTGTAAGGCGTAAAAAAGTCCATCACAGTCAATCAGCCATCAGCTGGTAGTCAGGGAGGAAAAGAGAGGAAACTTTACCCTGATTCTAGCCCTCCTGAGTTGGCCTGCCGTGTGCAGCGTGGGGGGAAATCCGCTGGATGTCATATATATCTTGATTTTTATGAATGCTTTGATAGCTTCCCTGAAGGTGCTCCTCTGACCAGGTGGCGGATATTTATACAAGCATGCTAGAAGGGCAAAAATGTGGGTAAAGAATATTTTTCTGATCCGCTTTGCTTGCATTTGTGGGTTTTCTAATTACAACTGGAAATAATTATCTGGCTGCAGAATCTGGGAAGTGGGTCAGTGGAACGCGGCCTGCCCTGATCACCAGGTGTGAATGGTTGTTGGAAAGTTGTGACCGTTGCAAGGCAGTCCAACCCTTCCAAAGCTGCTGTACTTTCCTGTACAGAGATTTGCTGGTATTGACTTCTAAATTTTCAAATTAGGTTTAATCTTTGCATTATTAATATCTGCACTCTGCTTCTGTTACCTTTGGAAATCACAGTATGTAAAGGTTTCATAAATTTAATCTACTTCTGCTTTTTTCACCACCTTGAAAGCAATTTCACAAAATGGTGGTGTATCAAATAAAAAAGAAATCAATATATTTTAAACATGATTTTTCTCATGTTTTTGACCAGTCCAGCCAGTTATTTTCATTGTATGTTGAACTGCTGTCCCTGTGGGTACAACTGTCTTAACAATCCTTCACCTATATATCCAAAATATCATTTTTTGCCCCACAGGAAAAGTTAAGATATGTTAAGTTATGCCCATGCCCTCATCTTTTACTGTTACCTTTACTGAAACCTCATTTTGGGATGCATGATGGTAAGTATAAAAGAAATAATAATTAAAAAAAAACATATAACACATGACTATTGCTTATTGTGAATTACAAAATTTGAAAAAAAAAAACACAAATGGATATTTTAAGGGCCTATATAATGAATAATTAACTTTTTTAAGCGTTTTAGGTTAGTGTATTATATTGTTAATTCCTCACAATAAACAATCGCATTGCGGTATTTTGATCCTCTAAAAACCTGCGCTCTGAGCACCAGCACCTCCCAATCCACAAAATAAGTGGGCTCTCACATTGTGATGTCACAGAGTGAGAGGCAGGCTCTTCTAGGAAGATTCTGCCCTGCCAGCTCCGCCTCCAGCATAACACACACACACTTTCTCTGCGAAGCTAGCGTTAATGGGCTTAACATTTTCATTTGATAATCACATCCATTTTTGCAAGAGTTCGGATATTGTTGCATGGGTGAAACACAGACATGCTGCCGAAGCCACCTCTAGGTTGACGTCATGAAAGGCGACGGCACCCAAAAGGAGCGAAAGGTGATGCCTCAGAAATCGAGCCGTTATACTTCCATATAGCAAAATAAACTTTGAAAATAACTCATATTTTATCAAAAAGTCATTCTTTAGTGTATCAACAGTAAAATGTTGTCGTATATATGGGTGTTATATACTCTGAAAGGGCTAAGAAAAGCATGATATAGGTCCTTTTAGGGTTTGCTGGCTGGGAAAAATTACATAACTACAAAAAATGCAGTCTTTTTGTTATAGTAAAAAAGACTGAATGACAACTTCAAGGCAATCAGGAAAAGTGCAAATAAGTAGTCTAAATCAAAAGGACAACAGATTTCATTACTTAAACTGCAAAATATCATCAGTCAAATTGTTAATTTATAATTTATAATTCTGTTGAAGAAATCTTGATCCGCGCCTCCTAGGATGAAGTCGCAATTTCTTTTAACGCTCCAGACAAGTAGCTCTTCACTCTCATCTCAGTGGAATTTTTTAACTTTCAACAAAAGTTTTGCCATTTGTTTGTTGAGTAAAAAACGCAGAAAACAAACAAACAAAAAACAAAAACAACAACAGCAAATCAATAATTTTTGCATAGAAAACTACAAGACTGGGTATTGCGTGAATGTTGAAGAAACTCCAGGATTGATAATTGTTCAAATTTAAACAGAAGACTTTAGTCTACTAACAAGGTCAAGGATAAAATTTAAGCTATGAATTGCATTCGGTACTCTTTCCTGATAAACAAAAACATGCATATTTTTGGTTGTACCCATGATATTTTCAATTATTGATTTTTGAGCTCAACATTTTTGCCAGTTTTTTGTTAACAACAAAAATATTTCTGCTGTAAAACTTGCTCACATATAAAAAACAATGTTTAAGAAAATACTAGCTAAGCCCTACACTAAGGGCATGGTCATTGTCAGGTGATACAGGTTGTATGCTGACAAAATATGGGCAAACCTGCATGGGGAACGCAAGTGGTCCCCACGAAATATCTAAGTTGTAGACAGGCTGCGGGTGATAAGTTGCGTGAACACTTAAACAACAAGAAAAAGGTGAGACGCAGGCGTGTCATTTTTTCAACCCCCTCAAACCCTGTGCACGGTGCAAGGGGCCCATTATTGCTGTTCAAGTGCTATGTGTACTCCCTGCGCACCCGTTACGCGCTCCATGTGTTCAGTCTGACTGTTACTATTTAAGAAATTAGAAAATAGGAGCAAAGTATGTGTTGGCATCCTATGGGTCTCCTACGGGCACTTGGCTATCAAGTGCACACCCCGTGTGTGCAGCATTTGTGGATGGTCAGTGAAGAACAAGTGGTACAACAGCATCCCCCGTACGTCATAAATCATGCAACTTATGGTATGAACCATTAACATAACGTCCCCGGAGGTGTCCATGTGAGACTCAAGGAAACACCAGTGCTCACCTTAAAATGCAGCCACCCTTCTCTATGACCCTCACAGGTTTGGACAATCTAAAAACTGGCTGTACCTGTTACAGGTCAACCTACAGTACGTGTGCATGTGACTAAGGCTTTAGCTATAGGCATGGCAATAGCAGGTAATTAAAGCAATGGGCGTGCAAGGCGGGAATCGAACCTGCAATCTTACCATCATGGGTCGACCGCCCTACTGCTGCACCACGGCCGCCCCAAGTGGCATGCCATTGGCTTCAAGGGTGGTTTTCCACAGCTTCATCGAGTTTCCTATGAAGGCTCTTAGAGTCCTGTTGATGTTGTACAGCTCCAAGCATTCAGTGATCCACGTGTGTGGCATTGAGTCATAGGCATTCTTGTAATCAATCCAGGCTGTGCACGGGTTGGTGTGTCTTGAACTGCAGTCTTGAGTGACTATTCTGTCAACCAGGAGTTGGTGTTTGGCTCCTCTGGAGTCTGTACCAATGCCCCTCTGTGTGTTGCTCATGTATTGATCCATGTGCCTATTTATCTTGGTTGCAATGATGCCTGACATGATGAGCTTCCATGTTGTGGACAGACAGGTTATTGGCCGGTAGTTGGATGGGACTGCACCCTTTGAGGGATCCTTCTGGATCAGGATCGTTCGCCCGTGTTAGCAATTCGGGGTGAGTCCCATCTCTTAGCAGCTGGTTCATTTGTGCTGCTAGGTGCTTGTGGAGTGCGGTGAGTTTCTTTAGCCAGTAGGCATGTATCATGTCAGGGCCCGGTGCTGTCCAGTTCTTCATACCTGAGACTCTTTCTTGGATGTCTGCCACTGTGATGGTTACTGGATTCTGTTCAGGGAGATTGCTATGTTCTTTTCTCAGAGAGACCAGCCACTGGGCATTGCTGTTATGTGCTGTCTCTTTCTCCCATATACTTTTCCAGTACTGTTCAGTTTCAAGCCTTGGTGGGTCTGCTCGGCTGTTTTGACCCTGCCACTGAGCGTACACTTTCGCAGGCTGAGTTGCAAACAGCCTGTTTATTCATTGTCTCTTGTGTACCTCTTAAGGCGGATGCCCAAGGCTAGTAGCCTTTGTTTGGCAGTTTCCAGTGCTTCAGGTGTGGGCATCTGGCTGTATCTCTTAGGTACTTGCTTTCTCATTGTACCTCTTTGAGTCTCTGTCAGCTTACTCAAATCCAGCTCATATATAAGACTAAAATACTTTTTAATAAACATGGTATTGTCACGGTGGCCTCTGTCAGTGCTCCTCTCCCTCCCCTCTCTCTGTGCACCTGAAGATTGGTACCAGCTGTGGACACTTTGCTCATCACCTCACCGCCTTCTTAAGGGGATCCAGACCAGCAGTCATCGCCAGTCCGTTGCCTACCTCGGTGCATGTCTGAACCTCAGTACATACTCCGATTCAAGTTCGGGCCTTTACTTACCCTGCTTATTCTACCCGCCTCCAGGTTTCCAGATCCACGAGTGTCCACCTGGGAGATCTTCAGCTCGCTCCACACCAGCCTCGCCTCGAAGTCACGCCACGTTCCTCGCTCACCTCGGGTCCCAAGACATCAGACAGTGCGCGGCGATCCGCACCGCACGTCTGCCGCGTCCCTTCCGTAATGACAGGTATTATGAAATATTAGTACACAACGGTGTTTATGCACTGATAATTCAAAAACTACACAGTAAGAGTACACAAGATACTTAAGTATTAACAGATGAGGCGTTTTATTACAAAAACAGAAATTGGATTCTCGCAGGGCTATCCGGGCCTCAATAAACACTCCAGTGGGCCGGGGTGATCTTCTGCTGGGGACATTAGATAGTACCGACTTTCTAATGACAGACAGATATTGCGCATAGTGTACAGTGATCCCTTGCTATAACGCGGTTTGCTTTTCACGGTTTCGCTACTTCACGGATTTGCATCGTGCATTGTGTTCTCCATTCTGATTGGCTAAAAAGTCACTCCGCTTCTTCTCTACCTGTGCGTCAATAACGTTGCAGTTTAATATGTACACGTACGTAAATCAGCTTGCCAAATTTTCATTACTACGTGCAAATTCTCTTGATGGTGGCATGTCAGTGTATAAGGATCTTTTTGCAAAGCAGAAAAAAGAGCGACAACAACTGTGTATCACTATGCTCTTCTCCCGAACAAACACAGCTGCACCGCGGGCTTCAAAAGAAGAAAACACTGCAGAGCGGAGTCAGGATGCAGCGGCTCAGTCTGTGGAGCAGTGAAATACACCTGAGCCACTATTTGTCCGTTTGTACTTTGTATTTTTTTCATTATCATTTTAAATTTTCTCCCGTTTAATCCAATACTCGGGTCGCGGTGGGCGGGGCTAATCTCCGCGATTTGAAGCCTTCTGTTCACATTCATTAAAATTATTATTTGACAGTACAGTACAGAGTTATTTGTTGAAAAAAAGGTTTCTAAAGTACTTTTATTTGTGAAACAAATGCTTGAGCCTGTAAATTGGTTTGTTCTTTCTTTTCAATGTATAATAGAGTATTTAATTGTATAATAATAGTTTAAAAAAATAGAGGTTTCTACTTCACGGATTTTGCCTATCACGGGGTCTTTTTGGAACGTAACCCCCGCGAAAAACAAGGGTTTACTGTATTTAAACACGCATGTGCAGTGACATACAGGATGTTTGATTGGCCTTTCTGCATGTCTATCAAATCATGTACTTCTCGGTGAGGATTTTGATTAGCTGACGGATTTTTTGGAACTATATTTTTATTTTTTTGGTTATCTATCTTTGCTGGCCTGCGATCTACCCTCATGTCCTTGAAGATTGACCGGTCGATCACGATTGACGTAATGAGTACCCCTGCTCTAATGCATTAGTAAACGTCTAACAGCATTTGCAAGATACTAATGCATATGTAAGGTATTGGGGCCGGGGCAGGTTTTCTGCTTTTATTTTGGTTTATTTTGTTAAATCCTTTGCTTCGATTTCAGATGTCTTGACTTCTCCCTCCCAGTGTAATTCTCCCTCAGTGTTATCACCTGTTCTCCCTGTTGTGCGCACATGTTTGTAGTTTGTTAATCACTCCTCCTGTTTTATAGTCTGCGTCTTCCTGGCATTCGTTGCTGGATTATTTTGTTTGCATGAGAGCTGCTAGCCTTCTTGCCTTGTTTCAAGTCATCTCCAGTTTGGTTCCTGATAAAAGGAACTTTTTTCTGATCTTTCTGCGTCCTGCATTAGGGGTGTTAGAAAAAAATCGATTCGGCAACATATCACGATAGTTCATTTGGCGATACTTGTATAGATTCAAAATGCTGTCAGGACGATATTGATTTAATCATTTTTGAGTGCCCTTTAGAGTCTCACTCTTGTTTTCCACCCCCACCCACCCCCCGACCTCTAGTAAGCAGCAGAGCGCACAGAGCCTCTTAGAGCAGCACCACAAAACACAGGAAGACCTCAGCTAGCGGCAGCTTTTTTCGTTGCTATAACGCAAGATATAAACACGCGGATTGTGATGCTTTTTAGCAGGCTGAGATAAGAATGAGTAAAGCACTACAGCTTCACAGCGGCTAATAGGCTAATGCACTTAGCATCGGCTAAAACGCTATCGGCAAAGCAGGCTAAAGTTCTGCAGAACCTCCCAGCAACAGATTCTAGTTTAGTGACCTGATCTATCAGAGTGATGTGTACAATGCTCTGAAAAAAGGCAAACGTTGTGGCTTTGACGGTTCCTATTTTACTTCCGTGTGTGTGAGAAAGCGTGGCTGCAGCGGTGCAGTGCAGACTGATATGTAAATAAAGCATCTTTGCCACATTAAAGCGTCTCCTTCACCCAGTCATCATCACACTTTAGTTTCTGCAAAGAATTTGTGTTTTTTGTTTGCTCCTTTATCTTTGAAGAACCATTCAGGCTCCTGTTTCAACTCCATTTGAAAGTACTGGAGAAGCTACAGTTAGCAATCTTGGAAATAAACAGCACTTTATTTCCTCAATCATACTGTAACGATCCAGCCGGACCATCACTTAAGGGGGATAGCAAAAGTCAAACTGCTTATTGGATGGCTTCATTGAAGAGCTGTCCGTGCCCCATACAGGACACGACCCTGGACAGTCTCAAGGTGGAAGAAACAGGCAGAGAACCAACTATTCCTTTTCAGCATCAAGCCCATTTATTCAAGAACACAGAACACAGCCCAACAGCATGGATGTCACTTATGCTTCCAGCCCTCTCACTCAAGGTTTTCATCCCTAAACTCCCCACTTCCCATTAGTCTTAGGGGCTGAAGGCGGGGCTAACCCCCAGGTCGCTACAATACTTTAGAACCTCATTGGTTAGGGCACATTCATTTTTTTCTTATACTGAAATATATTTTGTTGTGGAAATCAGACAATGTTGAGTCTTACCTTTCTATATTTTAAGTTTCCAAAATAAAAGCACTACAAATTTGCCTGGATAAAAGCAACTTATGTATGAGATACAGTTGCAGTGCTTAACATTGTGATCATTGAATCAATAGAATTTGACAATTTTATTACAATGGAAGATGTATTGAAATTCAGGTAGATTTTTTTCCAAGTCATATTTAAAAAAAAAAATGTGTTCCAGTAGAATATCAGGATACATATCATATTGTGGGATACATATCTTATCGTATTGTGATTTATTTTGGTTTCAAATTTCAAGTCTCCCAAATTAAAAATACCAAATTTTACTCAACTTGTCAAAAAACTAGAGGTTCATCTTTCCTGCACTGTGCCACTTTGGTATGGAAAAGGTTCAGAAAACGTGTGTTTGGGTCGGTTACTCTTTTGTGCTTTCATAATCATTTTGTCTAACATGATGTTTCTATCTGTTCCACAGCACACAGTGAGAATGCTGCTTTAGTAAGGTAGAGCAAAATGGTGCTTGTGGAGGACTGGACTCTATAGGGGAAAAAAGTCTGGGCTTCCTTGTTATTGCTAAAAGAGGAATTTCGTATCTCACTTTTAAGAGGAAAAAATCATTTCCACACACTTAAAAATAGTTGCCCGAGCTTCCTTAACATTAAGATGACACCAGTATAGAGCAGTTGCAGGGAAAGCATTAGTTCCATGTGTGGAGAGACAAGAAACAGCTGCCAGTCCATGCGTTTACAATAGCAGATTTCAAATAGCCCAAATCAAACCAAAGAGCTCACAACTATGCGAGCCAGTTCCCATTAGAGCTGTAAGACCTAATATTTTATTGCTTCCAACACTGCAAACGAATTCCACACATAGAAGAAGTCAATCATGATTAAGGTCTGATGAACACCTTTAACACCCACTTGACTATTCATTAGTCCTGCAGCAAAAATTCCACTGGGTTCTTAATGAATCTCACACTACATTCAATGAAAGGATACAATCTTTAGAAAAGCTAAGTGACGCCTGAAGAAAGAAAAAACACATTAAATGAATTCGCACCTATACATTCACAGGGAAAAAGAGCTGGAGGAGGTCCAAATATATCCTCAGATGTTTGGGTTTGGAAATAATTTGCTATTTGTGCTCTAACTATGAAGTACCGACAGCTCAAATCTTTATCAGTGAAGTGAGGGATAAATAGGCCTAGTAAAATGTAAACTTTTTCTTTTTCTTTATCCTTATTCAAACAACACATGCACAAATGGCTCCATTGATAGTTTTTTTGTTTTGAAAAGCTCATCTGAGAGCTATGAAATCAGCCTATTAAATCTCAGCTGTGAGCACAGAAAGCAGATGCACACGAACAATATGTTAGCATTTATACATTTTCCATTTATTTCCATGTGTGTTTGCGCTCCTCTACGTTGTAGTGACTGTTAGCGTTTCTCTGCTCTCTGGTTTTGTAACGTGGTAATTGGGCAGCGCGAGTACCAGTGTGCCAGGTCTCAGCTCTAATGAATCCCACCTGTAGCACATTTGCACGTTTATTCCTCTCCAAGGAGAAATCCTGCTGCCGAAGCCAAGCCTGAACACGCTTTGCAAACCTATGCGTCTAATAACATATCCAACATGGCTGTTGATCTGCTCAGAAACCGATGACTTCTAAGGGCCTGGGTAAAATTTATAGTGCAGTTATGCAGGTCTAAGAAAGCAGGTTAAGGTGGAGGAGAAAGACCTATGGAATGCCACAGTGAGTGGCCTCGGCCCTCAAACCCTCCTGCACGTGAAAAGGATTTCACTAACAATCAGTGATCAATTCAACAAATAATCACCTTGCAAACTCTCTACATACCAATGTATCATTAAACTATGAGAAATTCCTGTGGATTTTAAGTTACATTTTTATCTTTAGTTTTTCAAGTTTTTCTCTAAGTTGCAAATAAAACTAGGCAAGTAAATTACAAAAACCTTATACGTAAGTGCTGTCTGAAAGAAAGTATTGTAATATTTTTCCAAAATGATTGTTTGATTTAAGAAAGTGAAAAAAAATCTGAACATGTTCCTTGAGACTGACTTTTCTCCTCACCCCCCTATAACATGGGTTTGAGTGAACAGTCTTGAAAATCTATTTGCTATACTGTCCTAAAATATACATCCCAGTTGTAACATAACTCTCTATTTCTGCTTTATCTGAATCTTTATTTAACTTTCAAAAGAACAAAAACTCGCCACTATCTTCAGGACGCTTTTTTTTCAGTCTTTCAGAACTGCTCACACATTTGGAATTTGACAACCAAAATAAACAAGAATGGTTGAAAAAGAAGCAGAAAATGTTTTGGATAGATGTTACATAAGCCTCTACAAGAACCAAATTAATTATTAACAAGTGAGGGCAACTTAGGTTTAAGAAGTATAAAGCCTTTCTAAGCTATTGGTATTGTGCAAAGTTACTATGCAGTCCTCTTATGTCTAATCTACAGTATCAATGGTTGGAAATTAGCCCGGATAAATGGTAAGACAATCACTCATGTAACTTCTGCTGTCATTAAAAGCTGCTTTTTGACTGCAGGTATCATTTCTGTTACAGTCCCATTAGCATAAATAACATACAGTGGGATTTCTTCTAGATTCAACCTTAGGAATGTGGCCTCACAGTTTGACCTCAGTTTGTGTACCTATGTTTGACTTCAGCGTCTCTGTTTTGTAAGTGTCAACATTTTTGTGCGACAAAATTGTTAAATATGAAATAAATTGGTATGGTAGCAATTTAAAAGATTTACACTAAAGTTTTAGAATTATTTAGCAGCCTTGGTGATTCATGTAACCCTTGTGCTATCCTAGGCACTTTAACATTGGGAGTTGGGTCATCTAGACCCACTAGACGGTGCGCTAAACCATTTTTCTTCAATGATTTGTGATCTTCACTGGTGTCCTTGGATTACATGAAATCTTTCCACGTTTATCCACCTTTGTCATGGTAGGGAGAACACGTCAATGGAAGGGTGGAGTCATCTAAGATAGCACAAGGGTTAAATGAACCTAATTTAAGGACATCCAGGCTCAAGCAACTTTTGTTCTCTGGGATTCACTGGTGAAAGTCATGGTTTACCTGAGACATCTTAATATTTGTGGGCTGTCGTTTGTTTATGCATGCAAAAAATACACACTTTGTGTCCTTAAAATAACTGTCAAGCAAAATTATTTTTAAAAAGACTCAATTTTTGCTTCTTGTTAACTGAAACAACAGCACAAAAAAATGTTTGATACCCTAATTTATTTTTAAATACGTCACAATGTTGCAAACCAAAGAGGGAGACACTAACTAGTTAAATAAAATGTATACTTTTTTATTATAATTTTTGCTGACTCCTCTTTATTCTAGAGACAATATGTTATCCACTAGGTGTTTAAGAAAGGTAAAATTCAAACTGAATTTTGACCTAGGCAGACATGACATGTATTTATCAGTTTGTAGTAGTGAATACTTAATAATCTGGACATAATTATTTAAATGGCCTCTTTACTAGCCAGCTACCACTGTGAAAAAAATTACATACTGCAGGAATTGGTTTCATAAAATGAGCGCTAAATTCATTATCAATACAGAGGGAGAAATCAGGCAGAACATTGCTAATCTAATCAGAAGATATGTGTCAAGGTGTCTGGGAAGGGGGTCGGGGGGGCATTTAAACCAGCATTTAAACCCCTTTTCTCTAGCCATTCTAATACTTTACCCCACACACATAAGCCATGGTTTAAAAACAGGATAAAAACCTTCAAATATATGACTGTTAATCATATTCATTAATATCAAAACAAACCAGTCCAAACCTGAGAGTTGTTTGTGGAAGTCATTTGCGTCATTTTAGATGATCCACCTGCTGAAGAGCGAACACAGCTGTATAGAAACCTGAAATAAGAAAAGACTAAAACACAGAATAAAATAAAACACTTTCAAAGCAAACTTTTCTTAGCCTGGTGTTTCAAAGCAAAATAATTTTTTAACAGTTAGCTGGATTATTCCAATGAACTCCATGTAGATTTCAGTCAGTTGTCTAGTTTATGGCTGAAACCTTTCCAGAATGTTGCTTATTTACAAAATAAGAACACATATATCCAATTTCGGGCTTTTATTCACTGGCTGATGAAACTAATCATATTTACTTTTAACTGTATAAGTGCTTTTATCCCCTAAAGCTCAATACATGTTCAAAGAAAACCAACATTTTACTGTAAAGGGGCTTTAAAACTGTCTTTAATATAACACCACAAAGAATTAAAATACACAAATAACACAAAATACAATGTCATTTTCAGATCTAAAGGAAAAATCTACCAATGATTCCAAAATGGTAAAAGTCAAACTGTCTCTAATTTCAATAAATGGTTACCTTAACGGTGCTAAAACAGTCTTATGCCAGCTTGAAGTATTTAACGAATCCAATAAATCCATGAATGCATTTGACCAATCAGATTGATGCCTTTATGTTGTTGACCAATCGGATGGAATTCTTTTATGAATTTATTTTTTGAGCTCTTTTATGTTAGTAGTTGGCCTCTTATGTATACAAGGGTAATTTGGAATGTATTTTAAGTTATGTTGACTCTTATTAAAATTAAACTGTTGCAGTGAAATGGAAATTATGTTTTTGGTTGTTTTGCAATTTGGTCATGTATCGCAATTTTTTCGTCAACGCAATGTTGATCACTATTGATGCATATCATTCCTCATATCGTGCAGAAACCACAGCAGGACCCACACCATACTTGATACCATGTGAAGCTGTGGTGCAATTTCAAAAAGGGAGATATACCTCACCTCCGGGTAAGCTGGTTACTTGCATCACTCACTCTGCATGCCTCTCATCCATTAAACCTTCTCTCTAATCTAAACCAATAGCTTAATTCCCTGCCTTTTTTCTCAGCCAATCACAATCATATTTCTGCTTTTAAATCCATGGACATTCATCTCTCTACATTCCAAATGGTTTTGCCTCCATCCCATTCTCCAACTGGATGGATACTATGTGGTGGACTGGCCTTCAGTGTCACCATCAGCGTCTCGGCTCTGGAGTTTATCCATCTTTGGTTCAAGCTTATCCCACCAGGATAAAGACGTCATCTTCCCAGAGCCTAAGCGCCAGAAGACTATGGACTATTTCATGCACATTTTTGTCTAAAAAATAAAACTTTATTATTCACATTCCTAAGATCTCTCCTTGTTTAAGTAATGTATAAATGTACGCAGAAAAGTTTTGACTGTATTACAACACAAGTAAAACCTGACCAGAGTGTTTCTAATGTGTGTACATTTTGAAAAGTTGCCTATAAAAACCTATACATTCTTACAGATTTCAAATCTCTGCTGAAACCTTTACAGTTTATCTTGGTTTTCAATATACTGATAATTTCAAACTATATGAAATGTGTGTTTTGTCTTAAAGGTAAGTCATGGCAACTGGACTTGAAATCAATTACCTTGGAACAATTCGTCACTAATCCAAGTAACTTCATTCATGAGTCTACTTTGCATTTTTGTTCCTCTTTTAAGTTGTATGTTTCACCCATGGAGCACTATGGTCAACATTGTTGTTTTATAGATGATTGCTCAATAAAGCTGCAGAAAAGCAGCTTTGTGTAATTATAAGGATCACTGAATGAGAGCAGAATGTAGAAATGTCACATACCTTCAGATGACTTTACAATTGGGAATCCCAATGAAGTGACCCGTTTGATTGCGTTGCATTGTCTTTCATTTCTTTACCCTCTCATCCTTGGGAGTGTCAGTCAGAAGAAAATCACTGCGGCTCTCTCACATTGTTGTTCATTTTAGTAATTTTGCTCCCAGTTGGTGGCCCCAGTAATAAATGGTGGGGGATGGATAGACCACACTGAATGAGATGCCAGAGATCTTTAGCAACACTCCTTCGGGCCCTTTTGCATTTAGTCACCCTGAGCTCATAATTGTGTGACTAAAGCAATTGTTCACTTAATTTGAGCTATTCAGCGCCTCTTGAGATTTCTCCCTACACCCTCAGGTGGGAGTCAGGTGACAGCAGAATTAGGTGGGACTCTAAAGTGAGATTCAGGTGACTTTCCAAACATGGTCTTAAAGCAAAAATGGGTTCTTGTTTGTTGTAGTATCTATTTTTTTAAACTTTCCATTTGCTATTACATATAAATAACAAATAGTTGACAAATCTGCACGTATTTTTTTCTTGGTGTGACTAGAAACATTCCAAGAAAAGACAAATATATGAGCTCTTATCTTGCATTTCACAGTTACAATAGGTCATATTGTGTTCTGCTGGCTCACAAGTACAAACATATGATTATGAAATTGCATGCAGGTTAATGATTCAGTGACACAGTAAAAGTAAAAACCCAGTGCAGGATTTATTGCAACTCGGGGACTTTTACTGCGGTCAGCTATAGTGAGCAGATAATCTTCAGGGTGTTCATTTCGTCTTTTGTGACAAAATGTGATATTCTGTCTTTTTTTTCTTTAAAGATTGATTCCACTCCCTGTATTTTCCTTAACTTTATAGCAGTTTGACATGTTATGACAAAAAATTGCTGAAATGGAGGGCGGTTCCACCTTTAGTCCCCAACACATGTGAAGCATTACATAAGCAGAGCACCATTTAAACTTTAATTCCTCATTCTGAGCAGTTCACAAGCCCAAAGAGTGTTTTAAGATTGAAGAGGCAAAGTGGAGCAGCAACTCAAACACAAAGGGAAGTTGCCCCAAAACTTGGAAAAGATAGAAAAAACGTACTGGGGTTATGGTTTATTTTCATCTAAAGCGGCCATTTATCTTGGCCAGATCCCAGATCTAAACCACTGTGTATGTTTCTATGGTCTCAGTGGGTTTGTTTGTGCGCCACAGCCACTTAACTCTCTGGCCAGGGGAATGGCAGAGCTCAGTCGTAATCTCAGAATTGTGAAATCCCACCGTTTCCTCGAGCCCTCACCATTGTTTTGCACCTTTCTCGCTGCTTAAAAACAGTGTACATCCAAAAAAAAATGAGTTTAGAGTTGACAATCAGTTTGATCAGTTATCAATGTGCCTTTTCTGCAAAATGCTTCCTCATCTATCAAAGGTGGAGACTTTGAAAGCCATAAATACTTAACAATGTTTACAAGTTAGTTATGGTAACTAATATATGGAGTTGATGTCGAGGAATGTCTGTAACGTTTGGACTTTAAAAGACGTAATGTCGTCATTTGCTTGTTTTATTGTTGTCTTTTGTTCTCATTTTGTCTTGTCCTTGGGTTTCAGAGCAGGCTGGCTATGACTCCACCCATTTACCTGTGGTTGGTAATCAATCATAAGGAATTCTATGTGGTTGCGCCTGAATTCTTTCACTACACTATTTACTCCACTATATAGGGCGATCGCCATTTTGTTGTGGTGTCTAAATCTACAATTTCAAAATTTTCCAGAAGTCTCTGCAAAAACTGGTATGCATTGATGCTCAGTAGTTTGGTGTAGGTACACCACAGTGCATTGGATTTGCATGATCTTTCATATAAAAAAGGGAATGTAAATCTTTTTATAAAGTTGTCATCCTCAGAACACAGTGGATTCATAAATAACCTTTATAAAATGCTTACATTTATTAGGTTTTTCTCTTGGCAAATGGGTGACATCGTATTTTTTTAAAAAGACGTTTTAAAAAGAAAAGAATTAGTGAGCATATGTTTGAATTAAATTAAAATCCAGGGCATTAGATAGTTGTGCACTATGTAGTCTTTTAGTGATTTGAGAGAGTGGTGAGTGAATTCGTCAAAAGCCTGTGTCTTCATTGTCAACTCATCTTGTAAATGCTTAAGTCTCGGTGACTTAGACTTTCTAGTTGTCATACACACGGACACACATTCTGCTTTTGGTTCTTAAATCCTTGATGCACATTCACATCTTTGTTTGCTGGTCTTCCCTGCATCTGGATTCTCAGCTCCTTGCCCAACCATGGCACTAACATCTATTTATAACATCTAAAAAAGTTTGACTGATAATGCAAAAATACCTATGACTGTAATTCGGTAGGTTGGTAAATGCGTTTGCACTGGCAAACTGTGAAGGATGTAGCCAGCCTTTGCACTGGAATAGCTGGGATAGGCTCCAGCAACCTCCAAGACCCTGCAGACAAATTGGAAACAGCAGATGGATAGATAAATGGTTGGGTTATTTACCCAGACTTTTCTGTTGCTCTAAGCCACCACCATCTTTCACCAGTTCTTTATCACCTTTTTTTTAATGAGATCATTCAATTTTCCTAGATTACTTTTTAATTTCTATTCATAGATTTAAAGGTTGAAGGTCAAGCACAAAATCTTTATTCCTTCTACCAGCATAGTTAAAATACCAGCAAAACTTTTATTTTTATATTAGCCAAAATAACAACAAACTAGAAAAGTCCAAATCAAATCTGTTGTCATATAAATAAGCCCTCTTTTAGTACAACAATATGTTGAGAAACCATCTCAACATATTATGGTGGAATTGAATGAAAATTTTATTGTTTTTTATTTCCATTAAAGTCTTATTGTTTATGGCAAAGAGATTTAACTGAGACTATCTGTAGTAATAAAATCCAATGTCGTGCAGTTTCCAAAGTGGCTCATTAACCTGCTTTCAAAAGTCCTTGACACAAAGAAAAAACATTTTTATAGATTTTCTTTCTTGTCACCAATCAAAAAGCTTTAACCCCTTGATGCCTGAATTTATTTCCAGCTATATTAAAGAACAAAAATCTGTTATATTTTTTCTTACAAGCAGATACTAAATGATGGTAGCATAAGAGCAGAATTGGTTTGGTTTGGTTTCAGCAACAGGCAACCTGAACATAGACAATAGAGGATGAAATCATTTTTCAGCCTTCTTCACCGCACATTGATGCAAAAAGGCATAAAACAACTGGATCACTAACCTTTGAGATATTGTGAAAGACCCACAGAATTACCTCTTGGGACAATTTAATCATAACAAAAGAGGAAAAAAAACTAAGATTCTGCCATGAACACCCAGATACTTTGCTCATTCAGCCAGGTTCAGGTGAGATCTGAGACCTGCTTTGTGGAGTGGACTTTCCAAGAAAGCAAACTCAGGTGCAGGACCAAATAAAGCAATGTGAAAACGCCATGACAGTGTCATGCAGAAACCAGAACCAAATTTGTAAGATAGAGACAGTAACTCTTGGCCTTTCCAATCAGGAAAGTGCATACAGGCACACTTCTGCCTGCAATACTGCATGCTTTTGCACAAAGTATTGGAAATGCTGAGAGGTTTGCACATCTGGTTCTAGATGAAGATTGGCCTGTATGATTAAATTTGGCACATTAACTTGAGACCAAAGCTCTCAATCAATATGACTAATCTTCACTTAAATTAAATTAGATACAACCCCACTATGTCAAGTTAGCTTTTCAGAAATTTTCTCACATGATGTTACGCCAAAGCAGCAAAAACAAAATCCTCCCAACGGGGATTTACCACTTCCTTCCAGTCAATAGCCCCCTTGGGAGCATCCCTGAAGGAGGCCCAGCTCACTTACCTCAGCTATCTTAGTGACCTACAAACCCACTGGTTGCTTCAGCAGAGTCCAAACACCCCTGCTCTACAGCTACATCCTGGCAGTAAATCACCGGCCAGTCTGAACTTCCGTGGAATGCGTCTTGATCTGCCAAAAGATTGCAAGGCCCAAAGCTTATCAGTGTTCAACACATCTCTGCGTAATCAAGCTGAGATAAATTTGGCATCTTCAGCTGCAGCTTTTATTTCTAAAAGCCATATTTTTAGCAACACAGCACTTGGAGTTGCAGGTATTACACTGGTGATTAGTGGAACCAGTTCTAAGGAGCTCAAATTGCATTTATGGTAAAACATTTTGGGTGAGAATGGCTTCAGCTCATGTATTTTTCAAACCAGGTGTCCACAGGCTTCCCAAAGATAGTTGTATTAAGTCTTTTGTCAGTTTTTATACTTTCCTTTTATTTAATTGCTGATACTAAAAAGGATTGCAGCCATATGTAACAGTTATGCAGCAAAGATGTTGTTGGAAGACCTCTCTGAAGGAATTTCTAAAGGTGAAAAAGCATTTAGAAAGCATTCAGATTTTCTGGCATCAAAATATATTTGGATTCTGCACAAATTCTGTGCAGATCTTGTGTTATTTCAGTTATGTGTTATTATCAGTTCAGTTATGGGCAAAGGGGAAAAGAGGGCGGGGTTGCCTACAACGCAGAGGTTAATTTCTGATGAACAACAGCTGCTCTGCAGAAATAATGTACTAGAAAACAACACCGTTTTTTTTTTGGCTAAAATGGCATAATAAATAAAAGACCACTGGGAACGCTTTAAAAATAGATCAGAAAATGATAGGAGGGGGACTTTAGGTGAACAATTAGTTGATCTCTTATATTATTTTTTGCCTCTTCTCTTTTTTTTTAATTGTTTAGACATTTATTGTTAAATGTTTATTTTATTTAAAACGTTTTTGTTACATTTTTTCACGTTCATGAGTTGGTTGAAGTTAAATGTGCATATTTCTGCTTTGTGGATGTGCAGCTGCACTAAAATGCGTGCATCAGGGTGACCAGAGGTGGCATCACAACCTCTCAGCGCCCAACAGCTCCCCTAAAGAGTTGTGCACAGTCAGCCCAGCTGAAAAGCTCTTTCCTATTGCAGTTTAATCAGAAAGGTTTGATTTTTACCCGCCAACAGAATTCCTCATCCGTGCTCACACTTGACTTCCTAAAATCTCATCTACTCGACTTGAAGACAGAGCTTCAGTCCCACTTTGTTCTGCAGAATGAGTCTTTAAGTATAGTTTGACATGCAAATATGTCCTAAGGCAAGTTTTCCCTTGACCCCTTCTGAAGTCCTGGGTGGCCTCCTGAAAAGCTTTCCTTAATTTGACGTGAGCTGATTTGGAGGATTTTAGCGTTAGTATTCCTCTCAGACATGTGGACTCACATGTAAGATGTGAGGAAGGTCTTCTTGGTGTTTTTATGAGCGCTGATGTGAGACAGCAGTCTAAGCCTAAAGAAAAAGAGGTGGGAGAAGTATTTTAGATTCAAAGCGAGTTGGAATGGAGAGTGAATACAAATTTTAGGCATAAATCACAGTCTGAAGTAAAAAAGTAACTGTATCTTCATGCCCACTTTCTTTCCCTTTTCCCCAAAGGTTTCCCTGCTTTTGTTGTGGTGGAAGTTTCAGGGTTTTGACAGCTGCGCTTGAAATGCTGTAAAAGGAGTCTGAAAGGAAAAGGTGTGGGAGTCCGCCTGTGTGAACCCTTCAAAGTGCAGCATCCTGGTATGCAATCTGATGTGTCTCTCTGCCTTTGCGGTTTAACCTTCATAGATGTTTCATAGATTATGATTAAATCTGTAGAGCTTGATGCGTTGTGAGCTTCAGTTTGAATTGGACATCTTACAAAAGTGTGAACGGGACTGAAAAGATGACAGGAAACAAGAGTCTTTCATCGTCCTTGCAATCCTGTGAGGATCTCTAACTTAACTTCACCTAATTCCCGGGTTCAAGGTGAACGGAAATAATCTGACGAGGTCAAACTCCAGCAACACATGTAGTATAAAGTGCAAGAATGTTGTGAGACCTTGATGAAGGCCACACGTTGCACAAGTGCTGCTGGTATTTTGACCCACTCAGGCTTTATTATAAGCAGCTGTATTTTTTCCCTTAAACTCTGTTTATCAAACTGCATGCTTGCAGAACTCACAGCGCAGGCATATTTCCCTGCAAAACAGCTACAAATGACAACATATTTCAATATGGCCAGAATGTTTTTTACAATTTTTATTGGACTTTATTGAATCTCCTAGGGCTTCACGGTGGTTCAGTGGTGAGCACTCTTGCTGCGGGAAGAAGGCCGTGGTTTAAATTCAGGTGGGACCTTTCTGTGTGGAGTTTGCATGTTCTCCCCATGCATGCGTGGGCTTCCTCTGGGCACCACAGCTTCCTCCCACAGTCCAAAAACAGGCTTCATAAGTTGATTGATTACTCTGAATTCTCCTTTGGTGTGACTACCTTTGCCCAACAGTAGCCTTGTTAGCCTCTGGTGACCCAGAAAGGTAGACAGCAGGTTGGATAGATGGATAAATCTGCATACTTGACACAGTTTCATGCATTTAATTTTTCAGACCTACATTTTCTGACCAAAAGCCTTATACCCCAACAATTAACCAACAATTTCACTTTTGTAACCTTTTAAGAGTATTAAACCATCATAAAAATAACTTATTGAAAGCTGTTTTAAAATTATATGGACCAAATTTAACAGAACCTAAACTAAAGCCATGGAACGTATCTTGTTTTTTTATTGAAGATGTCAAAGTTGAGGCTGTGGAGCTGTGGAGGAACAGTGGAGCTGGATTGGTGTGAATCTCTGCACAAAACAGTTGAACTGACTCTCTTGTAATTGCAAAAATAAAATAAAAACACCCCAAAAAACGTTTTCTAGCGAGTTATTTTATCTTTTTCTTGTTGTACATCAGGAAATTCTAGAATCTTTAAATTTTGAAAAGCCGTACATTGCTTCAGGCATCTCATTTTTAAGGTGTCAAAAATGTTTTCAAACAAAATCTGAACTAGTGATGGTATTTTGGTTGTCCACATGGGAATCTGTGTAAAGTGAAGCTGTTGAGCCTCTGCTCTCTGGAGCAGATCTCTTGCCTGTTGGCACAGAGCGCCACTTCTTGGACACTCAATTTTGTACCTAGTGGTACTGGTCTGTCTACAGTGGTTTCTATTTGTAGCAATGCTCTGTGCCACATAGAAAAATAAAAAAAACATTGTTCGCTTTTCACATGACTAAGCAACCTTCTTGTTATTGTTTATTATAATCATACTAACCCAATGGATGACATGGAGAATAACTTGCTTTTTGAAAGGCTTTACGTCTACCATATTACAAGAATGTACAAACTTCATCCAGAAAAAACCCAGAGGGTTGTTGTTGTGATATCATGGAGTGAACTGCTGCTCCACTCTCACACCCTGTAAATTGTTTGTGTTTATGTACAATTGGTGACAAAATTTCAAGAATATTACTGGCTTTTGGGTTTTACCATAATCAGAAGGACCCTTTTCTTTGACTTGATGCTACATCCTTGCTGTGTCTTTAATTGCCACTTTAAGACAAAAACTGAGTTTCTGGATTCCTCCTATACATCTTGAAAGGAAATCCAAACAACCACAGACTTTTTATGGTCAACTGCATTGTGAAAATGACCTGAACACAGGTTTCTTTGCAGATCTGCACTTGCGCTTCATGCAACTGACACAGCTTAGTAACAAGGTCTTCAAAAAACAATGCGAGGTTCTCATTTACTCAACAATAATGCAGCTGGTACACATTTTGCCCTGATGGTTGTAGAGCAGGGAGGCGGGCTTAGGAATAAAGCAGGAATGTGTAGTGGGTGCTGTGCAGCTGGTTGTTGAGCCCTGCTGGGTCGCAGGGAGCAAGGCCAGGCCAGCCACATGAGCCTCAGCTGATTCACACTCTCTTTGCCATTGACACACACACACTCACACACACACACACACATATCTGCCATAGGATCAGAGGACCAAAGCAGAATGTGCGAGAAAAAACTGCACTAAACCATAATGATTGCATTGTACAGAGCCAGTGGAAAAGGGTTATAATGGCTTGATGCTAATCAAAATAGACACGTTGTTAATAATTTTTAGCCTTATAGCTTATTTGCCCAAGCGGCGAGGTGCACTCTTCACTACAAAATTAGCAATAATCACGAGGGTCAGCAGAGTTCTCCCCATTCTCTCCAAAGCAACTGCTGGCCACATGTTAGCAGAGCTGGCGCTGAGCTAAAAACTAATAAGGCAGTTCCACTATCGGAGTCTGAGCTGAGCTTGTCCCAGCAAAGCCAAAACCTATTATTTCTTACTGTAACTGACTCAAGATCAATTAGCTTCATAATGGCCAGCTGTATTACGGTAATGACATGGCAAACACTCACACATCTCACTTATCAGTCTGTCCAGCCATGACACACCATAAAATGTTTACACATCCAAGGGCCAAAGAGCTCTTCTACTGAAGCTTTTTTATTTACCCAACAGAGAAGCATATCAGCTGATGAGTTGTGTTCAGCTGATGTTGGACATAAGGTTACATAACTACCAGGCTAGACGTAAATGTGTTTAGGGTTTCTGTCACTGTATGGGTGGAGCAATCGCTTTACGTTAGCTCAAATCTCAGGCTTGACAGTCAGTATGTCCCAACTTCATTTAGTAATCAAAATGCACATATTTCTTCTGGGCATGAGCATCCCAAAAGAGCAAATTTTTAATTATTTTATTCCTTTACAGACATAGCACATAAACACCACGTGTCTTAGACAGACCCAAAGAAAACCTGCAAGGCCAGCGCATTCAGGGCTGTAAACATGGACCTTACCTGAGATCACTGCAGGTCACCCTGGTCCTCCATCTTCCTGCTTTACTTTAAAAGTCAAAGAACTGAATGCTTGACATCTTTGTTGGTCAACTGTTAACACATTTACTTTTAAACTCTTTCAGCCAAAGTATCAGGTTTTCATCTTTGTAAAATCAATGTGGGGTCAGAGCAACCTGTGTTATAGACGACCTCCAATGTTTTCATCCACTGAGCATCATTCATCTGTTCTTTGACTCCCTCAAATGGCTGCAGGCGGTACTTTCACTCTTGTTGGCATAAAAAAGCAGCTTCTAATTTCTTCAATGGAAAGACAAAAATAATCAAATATTTTCCGATAACATTACGCTAAAGTGCAGCAGGGGGTACTCTGAAGTCACTTAGAAAAAGTTTTTTTTTTTTTAAAAAAAAGAAGTAATTCTCTTAAAGTGATTTAGTGAGAAGCTGAGCAAGGTTAGTGACTCAACAGAAGCAAATCGGGAGAAGAAAATGCAATTTTTGAAAGAACGAACAAATATGAAAAAGTACTGCTGATGAGCGAGTGGGAAATCAGATGATTTCAAGAGATGTTAACAAAAAAGAGCATTCTGGTCAGAATGTTGGCTTCTGTCTCAGAGCTTCTTCCTTACCATTTAAACTGGATAGGGATAAGTATGGAAATACTGCATGGATTTTGAACAAATACATTATACAATTTGGTGGTATGGTTATAGAGTAGAAAAGCTCAACACTACAGCAGGTTGACACAAAAGCAAATCATTGTAGCTGTGCGCTGGGTTAATAATGGTTGCCATGATACCAGCATCCTCCCCTCTCCTGTCTTTGTGTGGAGCCTCCTGAGATTTAGGGCGTTGTGTAAGCCCTGCTGGTTTGGCCCTCTGGCCTCTGTCTGCTCGTAGCACAGCACACGGTGTTCTGCAAATCCAGCTGGGAGCAAAACACCTCCTGGGCTTTTCCCATGATGATGAGAACTGCTCTCTCAGCCCGGTCAGCAGGCAGTGCATGAAAGCCCTGAGTTGCTCTCACCTCTACTCTACCCTTCCCTGAGGCCTCTTTAGTCACCCCACCACCACCACAATCGCCCCTTTCCCCTCTCTCCTTCGCCTGCTTTAAGCCCCCTCAAGTCATGATCTGGCCCGTAAATTAGTACCGGGAGAAAAATGAGTTCTGTTAGATGAACTGGGTTTCAGTGAGTATCAGCACACGACTCTGGGGAGACAAGAGAGAAGAAGCAGGCTGTAAATCCATTGAAGTCCACTGATAGCGCCTGTTTGCACAGTCACTGCCGCTTCCTTTGATCAAATGGCTGGGGGGGCAGGGGGTCGTGTGGCGCTGCCGAAGGTCAGCTATATATTACACTCCTAAAAGTGATTACTGAAATTCTTAAGTGAAACCATTCTGCTGCCAGGGTGTGCTCTAATCCCCTGCAGTGTTGTCTGGGCTGAGGACGGGGCTGGGGCCTCACAGAGGATCTGCACGCCCAGCACTCCTTTTCCCTTCCCCACTTGTGTTTTTTATCATCGGGGCAGGCCTGTAAAGAGCCCCCACATAGAAACATGGCCTATCCAGTTGCAATATCAACTGCTAGGCTGGGGACGTGAAGGACAGAGAGGAAAGGTAGTGTCAGGAAGCAGAAACGTGCACACACACTTCAAAGGTCGTGGAAGCGAAATAAGGGTTAGGCACCGGACACCACAGTAATGTGCCTTAAACATTTGAAGCAAGAATAAACACAGTCTAGACCCTATTTTGCTTGTTTCTCTGTGCTGCACCACGGAGACCCCCCAGCCTTCCTGTTGCTCTCTGACAGTGCTGTAGGTAGACCACAAACACATTTCCTCGTTAGTTTTCTTTTAAAGCTTTTATCAAATCATTTGTAAGGAAATGTTTTGCATCTGTGCCACTGATGTGTAAATGAATGGAAAATCTGACAAATATGTGCAGAATGAATGTCATAAAACGTCAGTTAAAACTCTATTAAGTTATTCACGACTGGTAGCTAATCCTTGCCACAATGCTGCGCTGCATCGAAACGCTTGCGGCAACTTATAAAAAAGAAGTGGTGCTTTGCAGCGTCACACAAACAAAGGGTGGAAAGTGTGTGAATGCATCTTCTCCGCTGCAGCAGAATTACGACAGGGCTCTGCCAGCCTGCATGGTTTAAAATGAGAATTGTGTGAAGTCATGCTCTGTGAAACTTATACACATTTGCTGATCATTACCTAAGATTTCTTTGTGTTAACTTTGGCAAACCTGCTCTTGGCTTGTGGTTTGCAAATGGAATGATGTATTTCCTTTTTATTTTTTTATTTGTCCTGGGCTACTGAGAAGGAAAAATGGAGCAGGGGGCAGGCGGCGTTAGCAGTATGACTGCGACTGGTGAGTCGGTGCCAGCAATAACAGCGAGAAGGCTGCTTGTCAGCCTCATTAGTGAGCAGAAAACTGTTCCCAGGAGACACAACAGAATTTAAATACATTTAAAACTCTGCACGCTGCAGGATGCCACAGGTCGGACTCACCCCGTTTTAGTTAACAAGGAGAACGCAGACAAGTGCTGCAAAGGCTGCTTCAAAAGAGTTGCAACCTTGTGATGCACGTATCATAAATTCTAGTGAAAGCATTCAAAGAGAAATTTATCGAGCATTGCTTTCACACGTGCTGCCAGTAAAAAAAAGCAACCATGAACCAGGCTGAGGGATTTGCAGAAGCTCATGGATAGTTTTTTTTTTTTTTTTTACTCTGAAGCAACCTTTCTGACCTTTTTTCTCTGCTTTTGGACCTTCTGTGCTCCCCCTATCCTAATAAGAGATATACGAGACACGAACACTTCTGGCAGTGTATAAATAATACAATGATAAATGTTAGGATTTAATTTATTAGTGTCATAAGATCAGGACTTGTGAAGCAGTATTTCAGAACTTGAATTAAGCTATCACCCTATGGAAACAGGTGCAGGAATATTCTAACAGGATGATGGGCAGAAATGCCAGTTTCTTTAGATTTGTTCATACTGTGAGCAAGCTTCTACCATCTGTTTCCACCCTACTTTGCTTCCCTTTCACATTTTTTTACTGTACCAAAGGTGATTATAATCTTTGGGTGTTGGCACTTCCATTGGAGTAAGCTGGACTGTGGAGCCTCTCTCACAGGATCACACTTTTCGCTCTTTAGCTTGTTGACAGAGATGCTATCTTGCTGCTGTGACCTGAGCTGGGGGTGGAGAACAAATCTGCACACACATCCCTGTTAGCATGGACATTAAGAGGTGTTTTCTTCCTGTAAATGTCATTAACTGCTCTTCAGACACAATTTGATATTGATTATTTCTTGAGTAGAGTTCAGCTGCCCTATCCTGGCCCTTGGACCTCTCTTTTTCTGCATGAAAACAAATTCATATAGGCTCCATTAGTTAAGAAAAATTAATGAAGTCTTGTAATAGATCATTGTTTGGACGAGTCAAGGACTTACAACAGCAATACTCTAATGCTTAGGCATTAAAATGCTGTAGATGCAGTTTACAAATGTTTGTATTTTTTCATGCCTCAGTCACATGCACCCTTACAGGGATTGACTCATATTGCCGGTTTTTGGGTTGTCCGGTCCCATGGAAGGTCCTAGAAGGGAGCGGCTAAATCAAAAGGAGTGTAGGTGTGTCTTCCAGTTCCCTTGAGGCTCGTATGGCCACTATAAGGGACTTCATGAGAATGGAACATACAACTGTCGAGCATGTGCTAAGTATCGTGAAGTATTCCCAATGATAATGGAAGTTACATGCACTACGAAGGACAGGTGATGCTGTCATTCGGTGCCCTTTAAGCAGCACTCCAGTTATTAGAAAGGTGCGCGCACTGCCTCCTTACTGACTGTGCGCAACTGCTGCATACATGTGGTGGGCAGGTTTTGTGAGTGCCTGTACGTAAGTGCTACACCTGATTGTCTAATTTCAAGCAGTCAAGCTGTACGCAAGGAGCACACAACAGGGAGCGCGCACTTATCACGTGAACAGTACTAACAGGCTCCCTGCGTAGGGTTCAGGGGGTTGAAAAAGAGGAGAAATCCGTATGACGTACCTGCGTCTCATCTCACCTAGGGACACCCTAAGACAAGATGGCACCAGTGTGCATGGCCTGCCGACTGTCACCGGTACTTTTGTTTGTGCATGCTTCTGACAGTCATGTCATTACAAACACCAACTCTTTACTGGTGTATGATTTCCAGATGCTCCTGGATCTGAGCTTTTTTCCTATAAAGCTGATGGAGTATAGGCACAAGGGTCAGATGACGCTGCCCCGTTGCTGTCAGAGGTACCCGTTTACCTTTGCCACACCTCAGTGACGCTTCAGCGAAGAAAATGCTGTTGTCGTTGTTATCGGGGAAAACGCGGGGGTAGGCTGGTGAACCTGAGGCAGATGCTGACGAACTGTCTGAGGCGCTCTGAGGTGGCCTCGCTTGATGAGTTTATCGACTCTTTTCTTCCCGGCGCTCATTGGAGCCTGTCAGTCCCTGGTTGTTACCTGTCGCCGGCTCGGAGCAGCTGTTCCAGCCTTGCGATCCTCGCCCCAGGAAGCGGGTGGTGAACCCGGAGAGCTTGTGGCCTCTCCTTCGGTCCCGCCGGACCATCAACACCCTGGCACCACCACCTCCCGTCAGATTTGGCCTGGTAAACACTAGGTCTATGGCGAACAAAACTTTCATCCTGAAGTTTACAAGTAAGTATTTACATGTCTCCCTGTGTCTCTGCTGGTCTCCCTCTCCAGTTTTGAACTTCAACATTTTGAACTGGGCTGCTCTCCACCTGTGCTATGTGCAGTGGTTTATCGTCCACCTAAATACAATATGGACTTTGTAAATTAATTCTCTGGGCTGCTGGCTGAAATCCTGCATAAATATGATCAAGTTCTTATTGTTGGAGATGTTAATATACATGTGTTTTGTCCAAACCATACAATGTCCAAGGACTTTTTAAGTGTTAATGACTCTTTTAAATTTATTCAGCATGTGTCGAAACCCACGCAGGAACGTGGACACACACTTGATCTGGTGCTAGCATATGGACTCTCGGTTTCTAACCTGGTGATAGATGACGCAGTGTTTTCAGATCATAAGCTTGTTTTATTTTACATCACTGCCCCGTAGCACCTTGAGCTCCGGCTCGGTGGGTCCGTATTATCATCCTTCTACTGCAGCTCTATTCTTTGCTTCTTTTAATCAAACTAACGCCATCCCACAGTCCACGTGTTCTGTTACGAATGAGCTCAGCTCCTGGTTTCACTCCACCTGCCTGACAGTACTGGATGCAGTGGCTCCACTTAAATTCAGACAACCTAAAGTTAGAGCTGAGCCGTGGTTGAACAAGATAACTCGTTCTGCTAGATGTGAGTGCAGAATAGCTTAACTCAAGTGGAAGAAGGAAAAGCTACAGGTGTCACTACAGATGTTGAAGGACAGCTGGCACCATTATCAGGCTATAGTAATAGAGGCTAAAAGGTCTAATGTTATCCTGTTAATCTGTCACAAGCCCTGTGTCCTGTATAACACCATAGCAGCTATAGCTGTTAATGCCCCCAAGTCTGTCTGTGTCCAACCCTCGCTGGAGACACGTGAAACCTTCCTTAAGTTCTTTGTGGACAAGGTAAATAGGGCCTTCATATCACCCCCTAAATTTGACCCCTCCGTTGTTGTGTCCTGCCCTGTAACTTTTCACCATTTTAGATGAGACTGTGAAACACCTGAAGCCCTCAGGTTCCCCCTCTGATGTAGTTTCACCCTGATTATTTAAAGAAGTTATCAGTACTCTGGGATCCTCAGTTCTTGCTGTTACAAACAGCTGCCTTTCCTCTGGTGTGTTCCCTAGAAACTGTAAACATGCTACAGTTCAGCCATTGATCAAGAAACTTAACTTGGATCCCTCTGTGCTGTCAAATTTTTGGCCCACTTCCAAACTCCCCTTCCTCTCGAAGATTCTGGAAAAAATGGTATATGTCCAATTGAAGGATTTTCTAGATGAAAATGGCAACCTTGAGGTTTTCCAGTCTGGCTTTAAATCTCTACATAGCACTGAGTCAGCTCTGCTCAGTGTGTTTAACAACATCCTTTTAGCTACAGATCCTGGGGACTATGTGGTTCTGGTGCTACTGGATCTTACAGTTGCCTTCGACACACTGGATCACAACATCTTGATCTCCCGATTGTAGCAACTAGTAAGCATACATGGCACTGCTCTGCAGTGGTTTAGGTCGTATTTGGAAGATATAACTTTCTGTGTAAATTTAACTAATGTTCGGTCTTCCTTTGCTCCTCTACTGTACGGGTCCCTCAGGGTTCAGTCCTTGGGCCTCTGCTGTTCTCCCTCTACTTACTCCCCCTGGGTTCCATTCTTCTAAAAGCACAACTGTACTTTTCATTGCTATGTGGATGATACCCAGATATATGTGCCACTGACCAAGAAGGATGCCTACTCTATCAGTCCTTTAATTGAGTGCTTGGAGGATTTAAAAACCTGGATGGCTCTTAATTTTCTCCACTTCAATGAGGAAAAGACAGAGGTGATTGTCTTCTGTCCCTGTGGCAACAGTGGGTCACTCCCTATAGCCCTGGGCTCTCTCACTCAATCTGATAACCCTTGTGCTATCTTACATGACCCCACCCTTACTTTGACGTGTTCTCCCAACCATGACAAAGGTGGATAAAGGTGGAAAGATTTCATGTAATCCATGGACACCAGTGAAGATCACAAATCATTGAAGTAAAAAGGTTCAGCGCACTGTCTAGTGGGTCTAGATGACCCAACTCCCAATGTTAAAGTGTCTAGGATAGCACAAGCGTTAAATCTACTGTCACAAACTTAGGAGTGAAGATGGACAATAGTTTTAATTTGGACGAGCAGATCAGTTCAGTGGTGAGATCCAGCTTCTTTCAGTTTAGGCAGCTGGATAAAGTCAAATTGTTTTTATCCGGAAAGCACTTTAAGACAGTAATCAACGCTTTTGTTACAACTCGGCTGTATTACTGTAACTTTCTTTATTTTGGCATCTCCCACTCGTCCTTGTCCCGTCTCCAGCTGGTGTCATGTTTTGAGTTCTGTTTCCTGTTTTATTTTGAAGGGTTCCTGTATTTGTGTTAATTCTAGTTTAACTTCCTGACCCCAATCTGTCATGATTGTTCTCACCTATGTCTTGTCTCTTCTGTGTGTATTTAAGTCCTGTCTTTGCCTTCCTCCTGTGCTGGTCCATAAACTGAGTTGTTGTCTGCGGTTGCGCGTGTCCAAGAAGAAGTGGGGGCAGAGCACACAGAGCAAGAGTGTGTGTGTGAGCGGGCGTTCAGGGTGTGTTGCTCAGTTTGCCGGAACAGTAATAAAAAATGTTTCCTCCAAAAGAACGGAGACTGGTTCGTTTATTATCCCGCTCTGGAGGCTCTGAGGGTCCGAATGGGGAAGTGAACCCCAAAGGAAGATCCGCCTTCGGCGGAGAGAATCTCCCCTGCGTTTTTTGATCACGGTCAAAAACATCATTGCAGTTCAGGTTCAACAGCTATCAGGTGACAGAGGTGACAGTGAGCATGTCAACAGTATCAGCATATCTAATGCAGACGTGAAGACAGAGCTGGAGGACCCCCACCCACCCCCCATCTCCTTACGCTCTCCTGTGTCGGAACACTTTGGCTTTGTTGTCAGCATCAATGAAGGGAAAAAACAATTGGATAAATCGAATCCTGTGTGTCTATATTGTTACACGAAGAAATACGTATGCCACAGGTAACACATCTAATCTGATAAGGGAACTAAAACGGCATCGCCCAACTGTAAAAATAAGGTCTACAAGAAAAAAAATGTTCAAGTTAAAATTTTTGTTTCTCAGGCCAAGTTTTTGGTTCCTGAAAGCTAATAGTTGTATTATTTTACATAGTACATCACCTACACAGGTCCCTTTTATTTATTGTTAAATAAAGCCAATAAATGTATTTTGCAATAAATTTTTTGTGCCGTTTTGTACCGAAAATGTACCGAACCGAGCCCTGTGAAATTCTGGACCGAACTGAATTGAAATTTTAGTGAACCGCTACACCCCTAATGCCTTACCCACCAGCCGATTGCTGGCCTGAGCCGCTTGTCCCAGACTCCGTGTACGACCTGGACCTACCTCGTCTGCCTCGCCAGGAAGTGCAGCCTCCCGGCCGTCCTCCGGATCCGCCTGATTTGCCTCGCAGGACAGTGCGGCCTTCTGGCCGTCCTCTGGACCCATCTCGCCAGACAGCACAGGCTTCTGGACAGACCGGTCTTTTGGATAGGTTCGCCCGTGTTCCCGGTCTCTGTCGACTTTGTTTACCCGTTGGGTTGTCCTCCGGGTCCCTCGCTCTCTCCCTTGGTTTACTTAATGGAACTTTGGAGCGGTTCCTTGAGGGAGGGTGTTTATGTCACGGTTTAGGTTTCTTTGCCTTTGTTTCTATTTTTGTTCTGTTATGTTTGGAGTTCTGTTTCCTGTTTTATTTTGAAGGGTTCCTGTATTTGAATTAATTCTAGTTTAACTTCCTGGACCCAATCTGTGCTGATTGTTCTCATCTGTGTCTTGTCTGTTCTGTCTGTATTTAAGTCCTGTTTTTGCCTTACTCCTGGGCTGGTCCATAAACTCTGATTCCCCGTTTGTATCTCGAGTTCTAGTTTGGTAGTTTGACTTTCCTGCTCAGCAGTGGTTTTTGGTTTTTAAGAATTAAAGACTTACTTGGAACCTCCTGCCTCATCATCTCTGCGTTCAATATACTGCACTACTTCTAACCTAATCCCTGTCTGCTTTTGGGTCCATCTTATTCAAAACCGGACAAGATTTTCCTTCTTCTCACTTCAACACTGTGTGGGCTTTTTTAGTGCTTAAATGACTTGTTGAGTCATCTGATTACTGTAAAGCTTCTCACGAGATCTCTGCACGTCCTGAGTGACGGAGAAAAGCTGAAAACAGCGTAAGAGAGCACATGAAAATCTGTGTCATAATATTGCATCACTGGTAACTCTATCTAGTGCTGGGTCATGGTCCACTGCAGTATACCTTTATGAAAAGGGTCTACAGAGACTTGTTGAAAACATGGGATTTACTGTATGTAGATCAGTGGAGTAGCATATGTGTGCTGGGCTGCAGAACATCACAGCACATCTGGGCTCCAAAGAGCTCTTTGGCAGCACGTTGTCACCTGTGCTGATTTTCCAGGACGTCTTTTGGCTAAGAAAACTCTCACAGTGTCTCGTGCGGGTGACAAGCATGGTCTATGCCCACTAATGTGCTGCCCGTGGAGAGCGCTATGCAGTTTTTTGGGATCAGGACCGCTTAGCCGATCATCAATCATAAACTGAGTGTGTGACTGTACAGAGCCAAGAGCAAGTGCATGAACGAAAGACAAACATTCCTAAACTAGTGCCGATTTCATCACATCTTGGATGCTGTTCAGAGACCTTGAACTGTTGTCAAAGCAGTTAGTAAAGCAGCACCTGGCTTGTTGTTGTTGGCTTTTGAACTGATGTCAGTGTGAGGCCAGCAGCTCCGACTCACCTGGACAGAAGAAAAAACAGAAATAAGTGTGCGACTTTTTTTTTTTCTGCTGAGACGATTCAAGAAAGTCCAGATGTGAAGCCGTTCGCTTTGATGATCCGTCCCTGTTATTGGAGCCTAGAACAGTTTCTTCATAGAACTCAATGTCTGTCATCAGTGACTCCTTTTTACTTGCTCAGTATTCACTAAACAAAGATCATATTCTGGATAAAAGAGTGTTCACATGCGTTGCAGACACAAACATATTCCTGTTTTACATATTACTGACATGTTAAAAAATGCATGATCAGTGGCCCAAACTGTCAAGTGTGGTACAATATTTTCTGTCAACCTTTTTTTTTCCGTCAGGAAACATGATCATTGTTGAGATCATTTATGGAGTCATAAAACTGTGAAACATAATGGGAGTCCTCTGATGGTCAATGTTATAATGAATAGGATGTTTAAATGCTAGATTATTCCTACATCAACTGCTTTATCCACAACATGAGCATCTTCTGAATCCATAAATTAAATTAGCATATTTTTACAAGTCAGTTTCTTTTTCAAGGCTGTGTTCTATTTTTTTTTAAGAAAAAAATAACACAAAGCTGTGCATTAAAATGCATTCAGTGACCTAACAGGAATTCCAAAGTGATGCTGTGGTTAGTGGTCTTGTCTCACAGGGTGATGGCCTTGGTTTGAATCCCGGCTGGTTTCTTTCTGAGTGGAGTTTGCATGTTCTCCTTGTGCATGTGTGTTTTCTCCGTGCATTCCAGATTCCTCCCACAATCCAAAAACATGCTTTGTTGGATAATTGGTGACTTCAAATTGTAGGTGTGTATGTTTGTGGAGAGACTGGCAACCTGTCCAGGATTTACCCCGCTATAGCCAGTTGGTGCAACTGGGTTTGGCAGCCTCACTACCCTGAAAGAGATACAGCGTGGTGAGAAGGGATAACACATCAATGTACGGGTGGGGTCATAGGATAGCACAAGGGTTAAACCCAACATTACTACCACTTGATGATGTCATCAATAGTCGTCAGTCATCTAGCTCATAGCTGGTAGCGCTTGGAAAATATGTAACAGTGTGGATTTTATCACTTTAAAAAGGCATGCTGAAACAAAGAGTAATTAATCACATTTAAATGTGAACTTCTATATTTCAGAGCACACCCATGTGAAGAAATGTGTTTCTCCTCCGTGTCACAAGTGCAACGAGGATCATCCAACAGGTGGAGGGATAGCCAGCCCTAAGTTAAAATGGCTCCCCCTTAAAAAACAAATTTGGACACCACTACAGCTTCTAATGCCCCCACAATTAGAGCAATAGGGAGGAGCAGTAAGGTTAGAGCATGAACTTGGATTTGGCCATTGTATTCACGAACAAACTGTAATATATCAGATACAAATGACCAAAAGTCACTGTTTAAACCACTTAAAGGGGTTTGTTTATTGCAGAAAAAAGCAGTTTCACTGTGGTATAAAGCAGAACTTAATCAGTGCTCTGATATGTTCCAAATCCTTACTTCAAAAGGCCAGAGTTGATTAGTATCAATTTTCAGAAGAAACTGAAAAATACTCAAAGGCATTTAATTATCTGAAACTAATGAATCAATGATACATTTACAAGTACCGGTAAGTTTACCAGCAGCATTTTTGAGATCTTCAGATTTTTTTCTCATCTATGACATATTAATTAGATTTAATATAGGATTATGAAATACAGGGAAAATGACAAAAAACAACTGACTAAATGATGTTATTGATGCTAGCTCAGAGAACTTAAGATAACAAAAGTGACTTAAATGTATTCCTGGTTCAACAATAGCTTTTGAGCCTGTGGCTCTTCTAACTACAATGGTTGGGAGGTTGATAGAGCTCATTTTATTATTAAATAAACTTATATACTCTTCACTCCTGTGATCCAAAATAACATATGGCTCAAGAGAACTGTGATTTTTTAGCCAAACTGGCTGCAGTACTAAATAGAAAACCAAGATAGTTTCATTTGCTCTAATTGTTTGTGTAGAAATGTTTTAACTTTCTAGATTCAAACTCTCCTTTAAGCTTTCATTATGGAATTGTAACATTTTTATCTGACTTGTTAGTTTAAGTTTCAAATGCATTGATGTTGTATTAATAGTAGAAGTATACTGTACTTTCTTCTTTGATTTAGTCACTCATTATGGAAGACATAGTGAGGGCAGAGAAAGCAGATATAATGCATAGAGGAGAGAAAGACAGAGATGTGTCTCACCAACATCCTTTTGTAAGTCAAAACTGCAATTTCCTCAAACTGGCAGCCCAGGACAGATGTTACTACTGTTGTCTCTTTGACTCTGTTTTCCATAGTAAAGGAGGCAGCCAGAATCAGAATCTGCTCACCAGACGACCAAAGCCTGTAGCAGGTCCAGAACCCAGTTCACTTACATGTCCACCCTCCACCCACAGTTGGAAGAGGCATTGGTGTGAAATGTCGAAGTGGTGCAGGTCTGGTGAATCTTGCTGCAGACTTTTTCTTTCACAGCTCTATTCCAGCATGGCACGAACCGCAATTATGAATTTCTCCTCACATCCCAAATCTCCAGTCCTTGATCGGTCAAAGTTTGACCTGGTTTAAATTTGAATGCGCATTCAATAGTCGCTCGTTTTGTACGTAGAGTCCAAAAACGGTCATAGAATTTTGTGTAGTGACGAGTGAACGCAAACTTTTTAAAAGCAGAAGCCTGAAACGTACATTTACATTGAATTTAATAGGAAATTGCAGCTTGAACATGTGTCGTCGAGGCCGGTGACAATATAGCTTTTAAGTGTTTGAGGACAATTCTCTCCTTTTTCTTCATAATCAGGTGAGAAGTTAAGACTAGAGGTCAGCAGTAGTTTCAGCCTCTGGGATGCAGGGATTTGAAAACTGAAACCATGCAGAACATCGTCCACAGGCCTGGAACTGTCTCCAAGCAGATTCAACTTTTGTAGGATCTTGTCAAGAAATGATCCTTGGAGAGCGTAGAGTTGATGTCGTCTGACCTTACTGGCTTAGTTTTCTAGAGGCTAACATTTGATTTATAATCTACATAAAAATCTAAGATTTTCAAACACTCAGACTAACAAAACTAAAATGCTCTTCACTGTATACAATATGCATTT
This sequence comes from Oryzias latipes, assembly GCF_053564925.1. NCBI lineage: Eukaryota > Metazoa > Chordata > Actinopteri > Beloniformes > Adrianichthyidae > Oryzias > Oryzias latipes. Next base: position 5,291,434 of record NC_136252.1, on the reverse strand, counting down.
TGCACATTCAGCTCAAGTCAATTTTATCCACCAAATTTCAAACTTCAGTACAATTAGTAATTTAGTGCAATGGGCAAGACGCTTGCCAACATTACACTAAATAATAATACTACTTAAACTCACAGAAAAAATTCCAGGACTGTAAGTCTTTATTCCAACAAATAACCTCAACATGAAGACTACAAACAGGTGTAAAGATTAACATGCATCTTGGAGCATTTGGATGCTTTGCAGGAAAACAACAAGACGACGCTGCAGCCCAAGACTTCAGCTCCAGCAGATGACTCTGCCAGATGTTCTTCCAGCAGCATCTCTCATCCACACTTACACCAGGAAATGCAGCAAATGAGCTCTAAAAAACAAGCAACAACTGCCACAACTGCTGAAAATGAACAATATTCAAATATAGTGTCAGAAAGTCCAAGCAGAGCTAACAAACACCTGCAAATGTGGATCACAACAGTTCTGGCAACGGTTCTGATGAAAGGTCCAAATTATGCAGCATGCTGAGCCAAGAAAGCTCTTATTCTTTGAAGCAGCTCCTTCTTGACGCTGTCTGGCACCAAAGCTGTAGGAGGACAGACGTGTGAAGAGTTAGTGAAATAAAACCCCCATCATACCTGACACTTTGCAGACAGACCTTCTTGGAATCTGGTAAAAGTTAAGCAACACATATCTGAGCCTCCTGAAAGATTCAAAAGGTTTGATTGGAAATTGGCTGCATGTTTAGAATGCATCATTCCCTCAGTTGGTTTCTTTATGTTTCAATCAGTCATAACTCAGGATCTCTGGAAAAGTCCAGGTGTAAGAAGAGGAGGGAAACTGAGAAACCACAAGACCTTAGAAGCCCTGTTATAAACCACTGACAAGAATGCAAGAAGGTGTTGTGACTCTTTGGAGGCTAAATGTTCCATGAATTCTCATTTGTGCAGTGTTAAGACCCTATTCAAGGAAAACTGGGTTTCTGTTGGTTTTAACATGTTTCTGATGATGAAGGACATATATAAAGAAAAGTAGGCTTAAAATTGCATTTCTGAGTATTTCTTTAGTCAAGTCGTTGTGAATCAGGAGCGAATGAAAAAATGACGGGTGAAAAAGAGCGTATTTGTGTCGTAAATAATACGCTGGGCAGGTCACAAGCTCCGTGCTCTCAGCAGCGGGGATGGGAATAGGGGCGGGGTTGCTCAGTGCTGACAGTCCCACCCACAACTCAAATTTATAATGAACGTCTGCTGCTCTGCAGAAACTATGTTCTGGAAAACAACACCGTTTTATAGATTTTGGATGAGAGTGGCATCATCCTAATTAAAAGACCAGTGGGAGCACTTTAAAAAAATGATCAAAAGATGATCAGAGAGTCTTTCATTTGTGCCACAAAACTCCCATTTGTCCTATGAGGAACCAAAACAGCCACTGTTACCCAAAACAAGGTTTTGTCACAAAAATCCTGCTTTTATCAGGATGAAGCAGCTGTCAATCATGTAGTACCAGCTTCTAGTGAATAACAGTCATAAAGGGCCATATATAAGGGGCCATGGCCACACCAGAATAATGCATCATAAAATTCAATAACCACACAATCTGATGCCCCCAAAGAGGCTCCTTTCCTTCCTTCTACATGCAGTTCATAAAATTCATGTTTTTGTTTAATTATGAAAAACATGTAAAAAAAAAAGAAGAGGATATAAACTCTTTAGTAAAATGAAAATAATCCCATGTTGCTAACCAAATGGAATTTTTTGTAACTCCTACCAGTAGGCGCAATAATGAGCCAAATCATTTGCACAATCTGCAGAAGACTAAGGATAACTCAAAAACATTTTCATTTTTGATGTTTGTTAAGTAGACAGAAATTCAAACACTTGTTGTCAAATCTGTCTACCACAAGAGGCCTTCAGCTTTTATCTGTTTGCTGAACTTTTGGACAGAAGGAGTTAAAAAAAAGATTTGATTAGATAAGAAAGTACCCTATTTAATGAAGTGATGAGGGCTGCCTTTCAATGGAAACACGTCTCCAGGATGTGCAAAAATTGTTCAACAGATTTGGACTTTTGTCCAGGGGATTAGTGCCTTTTTCTTAAGAAAACATTCAAATTTGGAATTTGTTACCTCTTCCTTTAGGCGTGATCTCAACAACCAGATCCTCCACGGTGACGTGCTCCAAACCCTTTTCTCTGATGACCTCTGCAAGCAAATGCACGCATGTGATCAGAATTTCAGATGCAAGCCAGAAAAAATTATTTGAGTAAGAAATTGTTTTATTTTTTTAAGAAGTTAATCAAAATGTTATTTGTTACCAAACAATTCCAGGTTTTGCTTTAATTGAAACTAAATTTCATTTCCTTCGTTTATTTCTTTGAACCCTGACAGCAGAGTTTTCCCAACATCTGGTTTAGACAAAGCTCCCCGTCTTCATTGTTGTGCAGATTACTAACAGCTACTTTCCTTCTGAAACATTTAGGTTCTTAAACAACTACTGTAAATTCCTGGTTTCATTTCTTTCACTAACGTACGGATGTGTCAGTGGGTCCTGGATAAATCTGGGATGAAATTCACTTGGATGTCAAACAACTTGCTTGTCTAAGTTTGTAAAAGTTGCCAGCCATTTACAAAGTTGTTGTTAAAACATCCGTCTACAAGATTGTGATCTCCTGAAAATCCATTCATGCAGTCCAGTCTCCTGGACTAACACAAGAATATTAAGAACTTGAAAAGGGTTTCTAATAGAAATGCCACAATTCTCAATCCAAAAACCAAACCATGTGTCATGTTTGACCCTTAAACCAAATTATGGGAAAGTGAAATGTTGCATACAAGAATGTTTATGTTGAAAGAGTCAAACTATTCTTGTGCTAAATTTGAGAAGGATTTATTATTTAGTGTTTTATTACATTACAGCAAGCTTATAAGACTACTTAAAGGCTTTTCTTCATTGTTGCTTATTGGCAAGTTTGAAAAAAATAATCTGAATTTTATTGTTTTTTGTTGTCGTTCTGTTGTAAAACAGACACTGAAAACAGCTCTCGTCATGTACAAAGTCAGATACAACTTACTTCCTATAAACCTACAGCAAATGTTCAAAGACAGAGACGGGAGTTACAATCTGAGAAAAAAACTGAATTTCAAAAAGATGTGCATTCGAACAACAAAAAAGAAAATGTGTCCATCTAATTGTGGTCTGGATCTATGGATTGGATTGGATGAAGGTTTAAAACAAAGCAAAAGTTTACATGCATTCAAAAAAACCTAAAAGAAGTCATTAATAGTACCGTACAAGGCCAGAAACGATTAAACGAAAAATGTCACTTTAGCACAGTTGCAATGCAGAATTGTAATGTGAATGTTTTGTAACTATCTGTAAATAGCAATACGCGTATTGCATACGTACATCATCAGGTTTTGTAGAAAGGGGTGGGAGCAGACAAGATTTCTCTTCAACCCACTCCTTTTCAAGCACACTGTATTATTTTATGTCTTTTAAACCACTGTGTGTTGACTTTTTCATTTGTTTTGTGTTTGAAATAAACTAAACAAACTAAAACTAAAAACTAAATATTTTTCAGAAACAAAACTGTGACCCAACAATAAAAGTTTGAACCAAATTCCAAATAATCGCCTCCCTAATTTCTAATCATTTCAGAAATTCCTACTTGAAATGTGTCTCATCTTCCAAATCAGGCACAACCATCTCACTTAGTATTTTATTTTTGTTTTATGTAATAATTTCTATAAAACTATGAATAAACTAAGTAAAAAAACGAATTTAAGAAACTAAAAGCCATTTTGTGTCATTAAGTTGTAAATCCTGATTCTCTGTTTTTTTAAATAAAAATATAAACAATCAAGAATGTTAATCGAACATAAAAAAATATGTATGACTGAAAGCTAATTCCGTGTATTTCAGGTTTTCCAGTCATTTGATGAGAACCACACATCTACAGAATGACCGTCGTGTCTTTGTTAGTTTGTTTGACCTTTGCAGTGAGCCTTCATCTGGTCCTTCCATCCACATTCAGTCAGCTTGGCTCTCAGTAACTCCTTCAGTCTGCACCACAACACAAAAGCGGAGTCAGTCTGAGGACACGAACGGACAGATCGAAGATCATGATCAGCAGCAGAGACTCGCCTCTCCCGTTCCCCCAGCTCCGTCAGCCTCTGGTTGATGGTCGCTTTCAATCTGGACTCTTTATTCATCCTGGTAGTAGATCTGAAGGTAAAAGAGCAACAGAGAAATTCAGCCGAAACTGCTCCAACGTGCGCTGCGCTGTGGAAATACTGCGCATGAGCACAGCAGGTGAGAACTTTAATGGACCGTTTTTTTCACTCACGTTTCCTCAGAAATGCCTCAGCGTTTCACTCCGTAACAGCGTCCGCCGCTAAACTGCATGCAAACACGGTGACCGTCAGTGACGTCAGGACATCAGAATAGATATGTAGATGTTACAGTTAGTTTAATGTGCCGTAGGAATCAGAGGACAGTAAAAAAGATCGGACACAATTCCCGTTCGTCACGTGAAAGATTCCGGTGGGAACACAAAACCCCAACAATGGTTCCTAGACATTTTTTTAGATGCAGTATCCATTACGGCCATACGGTGGCATTGTTTACTAAAGTAAAATGTGAGTAAACTGGGACGTGGTTTTGTGACGCATTTGGTTTGCTGCTTGCACTGGTGCTGCACGGTTTTGTCGCTCAGCTCAAAGCTTAAGTCAAACAAAATGTGCAGACAGTTGTGTTATAACAACTACTCACTATTCAGTGTTTTATATGCAAATTCTTATGTATTATTATAGCATCATTCTTAATTTTCTAACTGTTCTTGAGCTTCTTTGCTGAATCTGTGTTGGCAAAATAAAACCTCAAGACTATCAAGGCATTCTGGTGTGATTTGTGCAGCCTAGTTTAAGAAAGCTCCCATCTAGAGAAGAACACCCTCCATTCCTGAGACAGTTGAAACAGTTTGTTCAGTAGCAGTGAGCCAAAATACAGAAGTCTTACTGACAGTGACAGAAATTGTTTGATGGCTCCAATTGCCTCAAAGTGTCATAAAAATATCAAGTTAAGGGTTGTTGTCTAGGCATAATATTTTTTGTTTTTGTTTTTTTATTTTTACATCATTTTTCCCTGAACAGAAATTCCAAAGAATGTTTTTCATTGATAAATACCATCCTCCCACCATCCAAAAACATGCTTCATAGGTGAATAGGTTACTCTAAATTGTCCCTATAAGTGTGCTTGGTTGTGTGGTTTGTGGTCCTGTGACAGAATGGCGACCTGTCCAGGATGACCCCTGCCTTCACCCACAAGTGGCCGGGATAGGCTCCGGTGGCCCCGTAACCCCGAAAGGGACAAATAGTTTAGAAGATCAATGAATGAAAAATAGCATACCTTTTCAACTCTTGGACACTAGATTAATAAACTATAACTGTCCATATTGAGCTAAATGCACAATGGTTAAAGACCTGACTGAATAAATAAATAAATAAAATCCTACCTACATTCAGAATTATTAATAGAAAAAGGGAAAGTATCTCTAAAAAGTAAAGAAGTGGGATTGACAATGTTATATGCTCTGAGAATTTAATCAAATCAAGAAAAAAAAAGAACTGTTATGTGAGCAGGGTGTTTTTAATACATAAAGAACAAACAGAGTTTGTGAAATAATTCACCTGTTTCCAGTGGTTTAAGACAGTAAATTTGCCAACACATAATAAATCCTGGAATATAAAAGAGTCTTGCAAGACGAAATGTATCCATTTATTTCTTACTGACATGGGTCTTCGTTTGACTAAAATGAAACAGAATGAAGACTATAGCAGCCAAACCGAAAAAGGTTGTTTCAGAAGCGTTTCTTTACAGAAACCTTTAAACATTTTATTTAGAAATAAAATTAAAAACGTACAAATGTAATGTGTATTTTCAAGCAAAATATATACTGTAATTAAGCAAAGTCAAAGCCTTTGCAGATGCTGCACCACAGTTCAGACAGTAGGAACTGAATTAAACTTTCTCTCATGAAGAGAGCTTACAGCTAAAACGCACATCGGGCACATTCTCAGTGGCGGTGCCCCAAATACAAGGCATGTGTAATAATATTACCTGTGACTTCAAATATCTGATGTATTTTTGTAAATCTACTCTCCCAGCTTACATTTCCCATCAAGGATGGAATTGGGATTGGAAAATTGAAAAGATCATTTGAAAAGATAAAAAAAAACATGTTGTAAATGTGCTATGTTTTGGTGAAGCATTTTGGAAAAAATATAGAGGGAAAAAGGGAAAATGTAGGAAATATTTAGTTGACTTATTTTTGTGAATATTATTTATCTTAAGATATATATGTATATATATATATATATATATATATATATATATATATATATATATATATATATATATATATATATATATATATATATATATGTATATATATATATATATGTATATATATGTATGTATGTATGTATGTATATATATATATATATATATATATATATATATATATATATGTATATATATGTATATATATATATATGCTGTTTGCATGCATTTTTGCAGAAGCACATTTCAAACCTGTACGTGTCAGACGTTTGTATTTTTGCAGACCAGGGGACCGTGCTCGTGCGTTCATGTAGGGGTGTGTCTGCCAGGGAGCACCTCCTCCCTCTCGGACACAGAAATATACACCCTCAAGCATCCTTGTTCTCCTCCCCCAGAGGCACCAATCAGAGTGCAGCACTCAGAGGACTTGGTGAAGTTAGAAAGGTCTTTGCAGATTCGGACTTACTGCTTTAATAACTCTTTTGATAAACGTTCAAAATGTGACAGCAAGTCACACCTTCGTAGAGAGTCTTTTCTGTTAAAACACAATGAATTGTTAATTAGTTTATTTTGCATGTTTGTGTTTTTGCTTTTCTTCCATCTCATCCACAAACTATATTTTGGACATTTTGGCGACAGTGGCTCAGGTGGTTGAGCGGGTCGTCCAATGATCGAAGGGTTGGCGGTTCGATCCCCGCTCCCACCAGCCAAAATGTCATTGTGTCCTTGGGCAAGACACTTCACCCTCCTTGCCTCCAGTGTGGCTCCACTGGTGTGTGAATGTGCATGAATGATCCCGGTGATGGTCAGAGGAGCCGTAGGCGCGAAATGGCAGCCACGCCTCTGTCAGTCTGCCCCAGGGCAGCTGTGGCTACAACCGTAGCTTACCATCACCAAGTATGAATGAGGAGTGAATGAAAATGGACACAATGTAAGCACTTTGAGTGACTTGAAAAGCGCAGATAAATCCAACCTATTATTATTATTATTATTTCTGGGCAGAAGACTCTTGTAGAATACAATGTGCTCTTCCACTGCAGATGCTGCGGGTTTGAAATCTCTCACATATTTGAATTTACGTAAGGTCTTTACTGTCAAGTAATATTTTTTTTTACTACTTACTGGTAGTTACAACATTTAGAGTATTTGAGAACATAGTTAAAATATTTAGAGCTTATCATAAAATCCAGCTGTCTTTCATTTTTCCAAATAAACTGATTTAAAGAAAAATCTTCATTTTATGTGAAAAAAGCTTATTCAACTCTCAATATTTAAATGTTTTACTTGTAATGATTTTTCCCCCCCTCAATATGTGGGACCACAAATGGATCCCCTTATTGGTGTGAAGGGTTTTGAAGCCAGCCAAGAGAAATGTTGCAGAGCCTAATGGAGAATTCAGATGAAAGGGCTTTCAAGTGATACTCAAAGAAACTCAGCACTGGTAGTACATGTAAATGAATCAAATTCTTTCTGAGTTTTTTTTTAACACATTATGGAATTTAGACGAAGAAAAGAAAAGAAAAATCAGACAAAGACCAACCCTTCACTAATTCAGAAGAAGAATTCTCTGTGCTTTAGTCCGGTGCACAAATTGCTAAGGATTCTGTCCAGGTTTGCCATAATTGGAACCTTTCTGTCCAAACATATGTTTAAAAATGCTTGAATGTCAAAACGTCTCCTATATTTTACCTTATTATGAACAATAGCGCTCCCTTTGTCTCTTCTCTGTTAAGTTAATCACTTTGCTGACCTCTGGTAGCTCCTGTACAGTTAATTGCTGTTATGAAACTCCAGAAGGCAGACAGACGCTGCATGATAGCCAGTCTGAGCACTCTGAGAACAATTTCATTAAACCTGACAAGTTTTTCTTTCATGAGTAAAACCAACCACCTTTCTGTCAAAAAAGAACTGTTAGGGTGGGATTTAGTAGGGCTTCCTGTCTTGTTCAAGTGGGAAATGCCTCCCTCTGACAGAGTGATTAATGCGGAAGCTGCTCTGGGCAGAGGAACAGGGCAGTGTGTGAGTGCAGATCTACGCCACACAGATAGGCTGTCTACATCTGTGTGTGGAGTGCGGGTTGATTATTTTCCCAACTCTTGACAGTTGGTCAGTGAGATGAGGACAGGCTGCAGAGAAGGGGGGTTAGTGTTTTTGCTACTGGATGTTATTTCCTCACTTCAGACACACTCCAAGGTGTTTCCACCTTTATTTAGTTTAGTGGACACACTGGAGCACATCTGCCTGACGGCTGAAGGGGGCAGCCTTTCTGCAACAAGTGATACTAAGAATTTCCCTCCCACCCAGAGCTTTTCAGAAATTCCATATAGACTCTCCCTCCCCCTATCTTTTACATAGTCACAGCACATTACTATGCACATTGTGGGTAAAGGCTTGAGGCATTAAGAAGAAAAGAGGTGCTCTCAAACAAAAAACAATTGGCAGGGATTCTTGTTTAAAATCTTTTTGAATAACTGTTGGTCACTAAACAAAATGATGCTCTGTGGAGGTATTAGTTTAGCAGGATGTTCCGCACCTGGATCTTGATGATGCAGCAGGAGTTAGAAGTAAGCTGTAACAGGGCTTTTTTCTCCTACCAGAGATGGTATTGCTGAAGTCTGTCTGAAGCCTCAGACCTTTAGAGCTGTTTAGCAATTGGTTGTCCACTTTAAATTGTCTGTTTAACAGTTCTTGCAAACATTGCCGGTGGTCAATGTCTGGTGTGCTATTTATAGAATATTACTCTACAAACCAGGCGAGATTGAAGAAAATGAAGGTGAAAGCCAAATGTATCATTTGATAAGAACTAAACTGTAAAACTTGGAGCATAGGTGATAAGAATTAGCTGTTTAAAGCTTCACGAGTGCTGCAGGCCACTAGTAAACATGTTTTGACCTCTTTCTAGAAAATGAGGGGACTCTCAGGTCAGGGGATTCATATCTTGATGACGTGTGCTTGACCCCAAAGTAGGATTCATGAGAGGGCTTCATTCTTTGCTTGGACAGGATTAGGGGATCCAGACCGATGCCAGTTTGTAAAGCTGGAATTGAGCACAATTCAGCCAACTGCCAAATCCCAAAACATGTAAACCGACCAAGCAAAAGGAACCACTGCCAACCGTGGCCTCTATAACACAGACAATAGCGACAAAATGAAATACACAGATAGCGCTATGGGACCTATTCTTCATGTCTGAAAGCTATTTCCCTTCCTGTGGGGTAAGATAACGGTAAAAAAGAAGCATATGTTCAAAAAAAAAGTTATGAAAAAATTACTTTGTGTGCAACTTTGTAAAAAAAAAAAAGAAAACAACATTTTGTTTTACATTTGATCTTTTTGTGTTTTAAATATGACCTTTCTTTGATTCTTTTTTTTCTTCTAACTTGTCCTTTCCAACAGCCGAGCAAGCAGATCAGAGCTGAGTGCCTCTTATATTCGACAGATTGTATTGTTATAATTGGGGTTTATGGATCTTCAGGCAGACTGAGTGTATAATTGTATAAACCCCTTTTGTATTTGAGGCTAAGCTTTATTTATAAGAATTATATTTGTATGCATTCCTTGTTGGACCGGACGGAAAAAAGAAACAAAAGAGGAGAGAAAGAAACAGAGTGGGATGTCAGAGATGGGGGATAAGGGGTTAGAGTGGGGGTTAGTTGATATTACAAAGTTAAAACATAAAAGTGTCGTAAGTAAATTACATAAAATAGTCTGCACACAACTATTTACAGGTTGGAGGTATAATCATACATTCATGATTCAAGATTTATCTCCCAAGATTTCTGCACATAGACAGGTACACACAATATTCACATTACCGATATTCATGAAAAGGGGTGTAGAAAAAGAGAAAAACAATACCCAAGACCTTATTTGTGCAAAGGTGAATAAGCAGTTGGGTTGAATGAATGTGTGCCTCTTAGAGTGTACATTGATCACACTGAATGCTCCAGCAAAGGCAGGAGCCCCGGCAGGGACCCGCCCCACCCCGAGGCGCACTGGGCCTATACCCAACGCCGGCACCCAGATGAGAGGCACGCCACCGCCCAGGAGTCCTGAGCCCCCACCCGTCCCCAACCCCAGAGGCAGGCCGGCACAGCCCATGGTCAGCCCACACTGCACACCCGTGCAACCTGCCCGCCAGGTCAAGAGAGGGGAACCGGCAGAAACCGACCGCCCGAGTGGGAAGGCGGATGCAGGCGACCAGCGGAGGCCCCACACAGGGCCAGGTGACGGTGAGCCTGAGGACCTGGAGGGACATGCAGCAACGTGACCATCTCGTTGTGTGTGTACGTGTGTGTGTGTTAAAGGAGTGCAGTTAAAATTGATGGACAGGGGCGACACAGACTCCTCCATTCTACAACAGCAGAGTCTGTCCACCACAGGGCCCTACATGACTGTATTTGTGTATGTTTGTGCTTAGTGTGTGGTGTATGTTCTAGGGGGGTGCAATTAAAATTGGTGTGGGGGGGGGGTCTATTTAACCTTATGTATTTATTTTCTCAATTGTATTTTTTTGTTTATTTTCTTTTATTCTTTTTTTCCCTTTTTTCCCCTTTTTACTGATTTAAATTTGTCTTCATATATTTATTTATTAGGGCCCGAGCACGGAGTGCAAGGACCCTATTGTATCTGTAAGAGTTATTATTAGGGCCCGAGCACGGAGTGCAAGGACCCTATTGTATCTGTTAGGTTTATTATTATTATTATTATTATTATTATTATTCTTCCGACTTTTCCGTCGCCTTTTTGAGGCCTTTAACATACCCCAAAACTCACCAAATTTTGTATACACATCAGGAGTCGCGAAAAATTTCATATTTTATAGGAGAACGGCATAGGTAAACAAAAATGGCTCAATAGCGCCACCTGCAAAATTTGTTTTCGCGAGCACCTCCATATGCTTTATAGTACAAACCTGATTTTAACAGGGCATGTTCATCGGATAGAAACCTACAAAAAAGTCTCTTGGGACCAAGCTGTCAGTCGCACAGGAAGTCTGATATTTTGATGACAATATGTCATTTTTGCTGTATTTTGGTCATTTGCAGGCCTCGCTCTAGAACGAACTCCTCCTAGAGATTTGAGAGTAATGACTCCAAACTTTGGTTTTGTAAACTAGACACATGTCCGATGTTAAATTGCAAAGCTTTTAAGTTTTTATGGATGTTTGTGACCATGGCGGCGCGTCAAAATTGGAGGTCGTTTCGAAAACACGCCATGAAAAGAAAAATGGCCATTACTCAGCCATGCATAATCCAATCTGATCCAAAATTGATGTGCATGATTGTAGTCTGACTCTGAACACATCTGCAGTGAAAAAATCTGGAAAAAGTGTAGCGCCACCTGCTGGCAAGAGGAAATGACATGTTTTACTTGGAGCATCACTACTCCGAGTAGGATGAGCCGACACACCTGAAAATGACGTCCACCTGTTGAAAAGCCATTGAAGTTTACTCTGACAAAAAACCATAACTTTCAATGCGGGGGTGTGGTCGTGACAGAGCGGCAAAGTTGGGCATCTCGCTATGCACACAAAAGTTGCTCTCACGTGCACATTCCTTGTCCAATCTCACTGAAATTCAATGGATATGATGAAGCTTCTATTCTGAACCCATGGATATGACAATCTTGGACGAGCTCTATAGCGCCACCTAGTTATTGCATTGGGCACATTCTGCCCTGTATTTTCTCTTTGCTTTGTCCGATGTGCATGAAATTAAAACTGGAGATACTCAGAAGGGTCCTCTCTCATCATGTAAAGTTTCATGGGTGTACACCTGACGGTGCCTGCGTAACAGGAAGTGGTCGATTATGTGCACCCAAATAATAGAAATTTATTATAAATCAGCCGTTTGTCTCAGGAAGCTGAGATTTCAGAATTAGATGCCTTTAATAACCTCCAGCTTTGATATGTAACACTATAGGGTCTACGAGAAACTTCATCACTTGATTTTTTTAATGAAATTTTGGACTGAACAAAGATTTTTAGCATAAATTCTGTTTAGGTTATCAGCACCAAGAATTCAACTTTCATAGGCATTTATGTGCTACTGCTTCCTAAAAAAATTCAGAATGATTGAAGTTACAGGTGACATCTTAGAGAGCATTACATCCAAAAAGGTCCGAAAACGTCTTTTTAGGCAAAACTACAAACACCTATTTTTTTTCATAACTTAATCATCATATATCAACACCATTTATTTTTTTAAATGTAGGGATCTGTGTTTGCTGCCTTCCATATTTTTTTCAGAAGTCCAGGTGAAACAGATGATTTTAAAAAAATCCTGATTCATCCCAAAACCTGTGCTTTTTCCGTCTGGACTCCAAACAAGTGTGTTTTAAAATTACTTATGCTTCAAATATCCACACCAAGTTTCACACGCATATGGCTGAACATGTCTAAATGCTTCTTGAATATTCTTTACAGATATAAAATGAACTGGTCAACTGTAGGATGTCATTTCCTCTTACATGCTTAAGTCTTTTCCTCATGCTGCAGCCTGCTCCTCAATCATCCCTGTTGCTGGAGTCAAATTTCACCCCCCCCCCCCCCCCCCCCCCCACACACACACACACCAGCTGCCAGTTCATATGCTAACTAACCCAGAAGTGAGGTGACAAGAGTTTAGACACAAGAGGGAGGGCAGACTGCTTTTTCATTTGTTTTGTATGTCTTTCATAGATTTTTATGAATAATCATTGCTTTTCTAGTCATGTAAAATGCAATTAACCTAATATTTTATCTTTTTTTTTTACAAACAAAACATATGAATGTGCTCCAAAACAAAACCCAACTCTCAGTACAGTTCTACAGATGTAACATAAGACTTAGACAGTAAATGTCTCTTTTATCCTTTTTTAATCAATGCTGCAACTTCTTTTCCTTAATATAAATCCAATGAAATTAAACTACAAAACCAAAAAACACAACCTATAGCAAATTTCTCTAAATAAATTATGTGTATATACAATATGTAGCACTTTTAAACAAAATAATAACAAATCCTTCCAATACAAGCACAGAAAAATGGAACACAAAATTTAAAACCCAAATTTGAAATGGCAATTTTAAAAAGATAATTTTTTCAGCCTGCTAAAAGTGCACAATTGTAAAAGCTCTTTTATATAGACAACTGTTTGGTTGCTTAGAGCTCTAAATATAAAAACAATGCCTTTATGGACGTGGCACGGATGGCATGGATGTTCAGCAGGGTAAACCCCAGGAAAGCGGCGGGACCTGATGGAGTTCCCGGAAAGGTTCTGCGGGCCTGCGCCGATCAACTCTCCCAGGTCTTCACAAAAATCTTCAACCTGTCGCTAGCTCAGGCTTTCATCCCTGCTTGCCTGAAGTCATCCACTATCATCCCGATACCCAAAAAGTCCTCATCCACAGCCTTCCTCACGGACTTCCGCCCAGTTGCACTCACTGCTGTCATCACAAAGTGTCTGGAGCGGCTGCTCCTGGGACACATCAAAGACTCCCTCCCTCCAATCTTCGTCCCCCACCAGTTTGCTTACAAAGCAAACAGATCAACGGATGATGCCATTTCCATCACCCTCCACACTGCGCTGAGCCACCTGGAACACAGAGACACCTACGCCAGGATGCTCTTTGTGGACTATAGCTCAGCCTTTAACACAATCATTCCTGACATTCTGGTCAACAAACTGTCTGAACTAGGACTCCACCCACTCACCTGCTCGTGGATCAAGGACTTCCTGACAAACAGACCACAGACAGTCAAACTTGACCCCCACCTCTCCTCCACCCGGACGCTGAGCACAGGCTCCACACAGGGATGTATGCTGAGTCCTCTGCTGTATACACTGTACATAGCAGACTGCAGACCAGCCCACACCAGCAACACCGTGGTGAAGTTTGCAGACGACACTACTGTGGTGGGGCTGATCTCTGGGGACGACGAGACGGCCTACAGAGACGAAGTCCTGAAACTCTCAAGGTGGTGTCAGGCTAATAACCTCATCCTGAACACCACCAAGACCAAGGAGATCATCCTGGACTTCAGAAAAAACAGAACAGATCCACCCCCACTCTACATCGATGGAAACTGTGTGGAGAGGGTCCACAGCTTCACCCTCCTGGGCACCACCATCTCTGCTGACCTCACAGGGTCTAACAACACCATGACTGTCATCAGGAAGGCCCAGCAACGCCTGCACTTCCTGAGAAAACTTAGGAGGAACGACGTCAGCCAGGAGCTGCTGGTAGCGTTCTACCGCTCAACCATTGAGAGCATTCTGTCCTATGGCATCACAGTGTGGTTTTCCCACTGCACTGAAGCAGAACGGCAGAGTCTCCAGAGAGTGGTAAAGACAGCGCAGAGGATCATCGGCTGCCCCCTCCCCTCACTGAAGGACATTTACCAGTCTCGCTGCCTCAGCAGAGTGACTAGCATCACCACTAACTCCACCCATTCTGCTTTCCCTCTGTTTGAACTGCTGCCCTCTGGAAGGAGGTACAGGTCCATCAGAACCAGGACAAACAGACTAAGAAACAGCTTTTTTCCACAGGCAATTATCATACGGAATGCACATACGTCCACCAACCACACCTCACTCTAATTTTACTACAATGCGTGCAATATCCTGACTGTCTAACCGGGTCACTGTGCAATAACTTGATATTTATTAAGCTGTGCTCACAGCAACTCATGTAATTCCATTCTATTTTATTCACAAATATTTAATATTTAACAGTTTCTGTCCATATTGTTCATTTTTTGTTAAGAGTTGTAAATACAGTATTTCTTTTTCTATTCTATTTTTATTTTTATTTTATGTAACTCCTTCACTCCAAGGCTGCTGCAATTTCATTGTATCCCCATGTACAATGACAATAAACGATTCTGATTCTGATTATATCACTTAGACACAGATGGAGAACCATATCAACTGGATTGGTAACAGCAACAACCACCGACCAAGCCGGCAAGCCCTGGCAGAAAAGATCCCCACAAGAAACACTGCAGGCTGTTCCATAAAAAATATAGTTTTACCATTGCCTTGCAGATCACAGTTGAAGTGGTTTAGTTTTCCTAAAAAAATTCAGAATGATTGAAGTTACAGGTGAACTTTTAGACAACATTTGATCCAAAAAGGTCCGAAAACGTCTTTTTAGGCAAAACTGCAAACACCTATTTTTTTGCATAACTTATCTTTCAAATATCAGCACAAAAAAATTAAAAACGGTAGGGATCTGTGTTTGCTGCCTTCCATATTTTTTTCAGACTTAAAAGTGTAACAGATGATTTATAAAAAATCCTTTTTCATCCAAAAACCTGTGTTAAATCTGTCTAGACTTAGTATTAAAAACTCTCCAAGATGAATGTGCCTGACTCCACCTGCAGGTGGATCACAGACTTCCTGACGGACAGACAGCAGTATGTGAGGCTGGGGAAGCTCGTCTCAGATACTCGGACCACAAGCACCGGATCCCCCCAGGGCTGTGTCCTTTCACCCCTGTTACTCTCCCTGTACAAAAACAGCTGCACAGCTGGTCACCTGTCTGTCAAACTCCTGAAGTTTGCTGACGACACCACACTCATCGGCCTCATCTCTGACGGAGATGAGTCGGCCTACAGGAGTGAAATAGCCAGGCTGGTGTCATAGTGCAGCGCTAACAACCTGGAGCTTAATGCTCTGAAGACAGTGGAGATGACAGTGGACTTCAGGAAGGCCCCAGCCCCCCTCCCCCCTGTCATCCTCTGTGACTCCCCGGTGACCTCTGTGGAGTCCTTCTGCTTCCTGGGAACCATCATCAGCCAGGACCTCAAGTGGGAGCAGAACATCAGCTCCATCACTAAGAAGGTCCAGCAGAGGATGTACTTCCTGAGGCAGCTGAAGAAGTTTCACCTCCCTGAAAAGATGCTGGTAGACTTTTACACCGCCATCATCGAATCCACCCTCACGTCCTCCATCACAGTCTGGTTCGCTGCGGCCACGGCCAGAGACAAGGCCAAGCTGCAACGCGTCATCCACTCAGCAGAGAAGGTGATCGGCTGCCACCTCCCGTCTCTCCAGGAGCTGCACATCTCCAGGACCTGGAGGCGGGCAGCCAGGATTGTAGCCAACCCCTCTCATCCAGGACATAATCTCTTTCGGCCCCTCCCTTCTGGCAAGAGGCTCCGGTCCATCAGGACCAGGACCTCGCGCCACAAGAACAGCTTCTTCCCCACTAGAGTCAGCCTGCTGAACAGAACCCCAACTCCCCCAGGTGACCCCCCCCTCCCCCCCCCGCCCACCAAAGGACTGTCGGTGCCACTTACAGGCCCCACCATCCCAGCCCATCTGTGCTCCCACTTTAATTCACCTTACTCTACTGTATATAGTGTGTTGTTGTTGTTAACTTAATTTTTAACTTATTCTTAATTGCACTATACACCAAGTCAAATTCCTCGTTTTGTAAAGTGCGCTCTACTGAACCTGGCAATAAAACTTTTTCTGATTTCTGATTCTATTAATCATTGTTTTTTATTCATTCAAAATGCAATTAAATCAATATTTTATCTTTTTTCTTTTCCTTTTTCTTTTTTTTTATCTCTTATATCCTTTTTTATAATCAATGTTTGAACTTCTTTTCCTTTCTATTGTCATGGTTTCAGTTTGTTGTCTTTTTTTTCGCTTTAGTTCTTGTTCTGTCTTGTTTGGTTCTGTTTCCTGTTTTATTTTGAAAGGTTTCCTGTCTTGTCATGTTTTTGAGTTTTACTTCCTTTGGTCCCCATCTGCCCTAATCGTGTTCACCTGTGTCTTGTCTGCCCTGTCTGTATATAAGTCTTGTCTCTGCCTTCCTCCTGTGCTGGTCCATTAACTTCTGCTCATGTTGATCACGTCTTCTTGTCTGGCGTCCATGTCCCTTGCCATGCCACAGTAAGTTTTTGTTTTTAGTTTTGTCATCCTGCTCTGCAGCGCTTTTTGTTAGTTAAATAAACCCACTTGCCCTGAACCCGTTTGCCTCCCGTCTCTGCGCCTGGGTCCTACCTGCTGTCGAGCCTCCCCCCCACACGACATCTATACATCCAATGAAATTAAACTACAAATCAACAAACACAACTGATAACAAATGTCTCTAAAAAATGATGTGTATATTTGCAGAACCTTAAAAACACCAAACAAATAACAAATGCTTCCCAAATAAAGCACAAAAAATGGAACACAAAATGTAAAACCCAAGTTAGAAATTGCAATTTGAAAAGATACTTTTTTCAGCAGCTTTTCAAAATCAATCACCAATTCTACTCTTCTGTGGATGAAACAAAGAACTCCAGAACAATGAAGCCATTTCTCTAAGTCTCTCTCACCTTCAGTTTTAAACAAGGTCTGTGAAAATCCACCATACATTGGTCACATGAACTCAGAGACCTGCTAAAAGTGCACAATTGTAAAAGCTCTTTTATATAGACAACTGTTTGTTTGCTTAGAGCTCTAAATATAAAAAAAAAATGCTTTTCTATCACCTAGACACAGATGGAGAACCATATCAACTGGATTAATAACAGGGTGGCATGTTTAGACAACATGAAGCTGTCCATCACATTTTTGACCTAAACATGTAAACACATCCTTGGCTCTGCGGTTAGGAAATGGTATTTGGGAATCTCTTTATACCAGGAGCCAGCCTGGCCATTGGAACATCGCCACAGTGCCCATCCAGACTGGGACAGCAACGGGGTCCACTTCAGAGCCGTGAGCTGCTGTGTTTAACTCCAGCTGTCCCAGCAAGGGAGACAACTGCAGCAACATCCACTGACCAAGCTGACAAGCCCTGGCAGAAAAGATCCCCACAAGAAAAACACTGGCTCAGGCAGGCTGGTCAAAAAAAAATAGTTTTGCCATTGTGTTGCAGCTCGCAGATCAAGTGGTTTAGTTTTCCAGTAATGTCAGTCAAGAATGCAAGTTCAGATTCACAATGTTCATATTCACCATATTCAACAGACATCTCCTCCAATAGCACCTTAAAAATCCTGTGCTGTTTTGCTTTGCAGCTGAGGTTGTTTACGATTTTCAGAATAAGAGTCATTATATGTCCAGAGCCAATCACTTCTGCACATAAGGCCTGCTGGTGAATGACGCAGCAGTAATGCAGACATTTTGGAAAGTCTGGGTCAGCTTTACAGTGAGTGATGAAACCTGTTTGTCTATTGGTCATAGCAGGAGTCCCATCTGCAGTCACTGCTACCAGCTTTTCTAATTGTACCTTTTTCTGCACAAAAACTCCTTCACCGTGTTATACATTTCAACTCCTCTTGTAGTTGTCTGTTAGGGCAGATGTGTCAGGAGTTCTTCTCTTGTGGAAACCAAAAGCTATGCTGTACTGTTGCCGTCCACAGACTCATTACACTGGACGTTAACCACCTGCACTTTGCAAGATCCCGGTCCAGCTAATTGGCCAAGTTATCAGACATAGCTGACACTCATCTAGACATTGTAGTGGAAATTGAATGAGTTCTATTGTTCTCATCCTTAGGGACAGTGATAGCAATTATCATCATTGCTTGAATTTTTTTCATGCTATATGCAAAATTCTTTGTCCCTTAAGGCAACAGATTACAGCCCCCCCCCCCCCCCCCCCCCCCCCCCCCCCCCAGGCTGCTGTCGTATTAACAATAGCTTGGAGCTCCAGAATGGACAAGAAAAAACGACGAGAATGGCTCGAGCAGGGCGTTGCTCACGGGGCGGTCGCTCGTGCCATGCGGTCGCACGTGCTCGGGCCCGCTAAATGCTACTTGTAGCTTTAATTATTATTCTTTTTCTTCCGACGGAAGAGTCGCCTTTTTGAGGCCTTTAACATACCCCAAAACTCACCAAATTTGGCACACACATCAGGAGTCGCGAAAAATTTCGTATTTTATGGGAAATTGGCATGGGTGCGCAAAAATGGCTCGACAGCGCCACCTACAGTGACTTTTGTCCCGACGCCCCGCATACGCTTTAACGTACAAGCTTGATTTTTACAGGGCATGTTCTTCAGATGGAGACCTACAAAAAAGTCTGAAAGGACCCACCTGTCACTCGCACAGGAAGTCTGATATATTGAGGTCAATATGTCATTTTTGCTCTATTTTGGACATTTGCAGGCCTCCTTCTAGAACGAACTCCTCCTAGAGATTTATGAATAATGACTCCAAACTTTGGTTTTGTAAACTAAACACATGTCCGATGTTAAATTGCGAAGCTTTAAAGGTATTACGGATGTTTGTGACCGTGGCGGCGCGTCGAACTTGGAGGTCATTTTGAAAACACGCCATGAAAAGAAAAATGGCCATTACTCAGCCATGCATAATCCAATCTGATCCAAAATTGATATGCATGATTGTAGTCTGACTCTGAACACATCTGCAGTGAAAAAATCTGGAAAAAGTGTAGCGCCACCTGCTGGCAAGAGGAAATGACATGTTTTACTTGGAGCATCACTACTCCGAGTAGGATGAGCCGACACACCTGAAAATGACGTCCACCTGTTGAAAAGCCATTGAAGTTTACTCTGACAAAAAAACATAACTTTCAATGCGGGGGTGTGGTCGTGACAGAGCGGCAAAGTTGGGCATCTCGCTATGCACACAAAAGTTGCTCTCACGTGCACATTCCTTGTCCAATCTCACTGAAATTCAATGGATATGATGAAGCTTCTATTCTGAACCCATGGATATGACAATCTTGGACGAGCTCTATAGCGCCACCTAGTTATTGCATGGGGCACATTCTGCCCTGTATTTTCTCTTTGCTTTGTCCGATGTGCATGAAATTAAAACTGGAGATACTCAGAAGGGTCTTCTCTCATCATGTAAAGTTTCATGGGTGTACACCTGACGGTGCCTGCGTAACAGGAAGTGGTCGATTATGTGCACCCAAATAATAGAAATTTATTATAAATCAGCCGTTTGTCTCAGGAAGCTGAGATTTCAGAATTAGATGCCTTTAATAACCTCCAGCTTTGATATGTAACACTATAGGGTCTACGAGAAACTTCATCACTTGATTTTTTTAATGAAATTTTGGACTGAACAAAGATTTTTAGCATAAATTCTGTTTAGGTTATCAGCACCAAGAATTCAACTTTCATAGGCATTTATGTGCTACTGCTTCCTAAAAAAATTCAGAATGATTGAAGTTACAGGTGACATCTTAGAGAGCATTACATCCAAAAAGGTCCGAAAACGTCTTTTTAGGCAAAACTACAAACACCTATTTTTTTTCATAACTTAATCATCATATATCAACACCATTTATTTTTTTAAATGTAGGGATCTGTGTTTGCTGCCTTCCATATTTTTTTCAGAAGTCCAGGTGAAACAGATGATTTTTAAAAAATCCTGATTCATCCCAAAACCTGTGCTTTTTCCGTCTGGACTCCAAACAAGTGTGTTTTAAAATTACTTATGCTTCAAATATCCACACCAAGTTTCACACGCATATAGCTGAACATGTTTAAATGCTTCTTGAATATTCTTTACAGATATAAAATGAACTGGTCAACTGTAGGATGTCATTTCCTCTTACATGGTTCAGTCTTTTCCTCATGCTGGAGCCTGCTCCTCAATCATCCCTGTTGCTGGAGTCAAATTTCACCCCCCCCCCCCCCCGCACACACACACCAGCTGCCTGTTTATATGCTAACTAACCCAGAAGTGAGGTGACAATAGTTTAGACACAAGAGGGAGGGCAGACTGCTTTTTCATTTGTTTTGTATGTCTTTCATAGATTTTTATGAATAATCATTGCTTTTCTAGTCATGTAAAATGCAATTAACTTAATATTTTATCTTTTTTTTTTTACAAACAAAACATATGAATGTGCTCCAAAACAAAACCCAACTCTCAGTACAGTTCTACAGATGTAACATAAGACTTAGACAGTAAATGTCTCTTTTATCCTTTTTTAATCAATGCTGCAACTTCTTTTCCTTAATATAAATCCAATGAAATTAAACTACAAAACCAAAAAACACAACCTATAGCAAATTTCTCTAAATAAATTATGTGTATATACAATATGTAGCACTTTTAAACAAAATAATAACAAATCCTTCCAATACAAGCACAGAAAAATGGAACACAAAATTTAAAACCCAAATTTGAAATGGCAATTTTAAAAAGATAATTTTTTCAGCCTGCTAAAAGTGCACAATTGTAAAAGCTCTTTTATATAGACAACTGTTTGGTTGCTTAGAGCTCTAAATATAAAAACAATGCCTTTATGGACGTGGCACGGATGGCACGGATGTTCAGCAGGGTAAACCCCAGGAAAGCGGCGGGACCTGATGGAGTTCCCGGAAAGGTTCTGCGGGCCTGCGCCGATCAACTCTCCCAGGTCTTCACAAAAATCTTCAACCTGTCGCTAGCTCAGGCTTTCATCCCTGCTTGCCTGAAGTCATCCACTATCATCCCGATACCCAAAAAGTCCTCATCCACAGCCTTCCTCACGGACTTCCGCCCAGTTGCACTCACTGCTGTCATCACAAAGTGTCTGGAGCGGCTGCTCCTGGGACACATCAAAGACTCCCTCCCTCCAATCTTCGTCCCCCACCAGTTTGCTTACAAAGCAAACAGATCAACGGATGATGCCATTTCCATCACCCTCCACACTGCGCTGAGCCACCTGGAACACAGAGACACCTACGCCAGGATGCTCTTTGTGGACTATAGCTCAGCCTTTAACACAATCATTCCTGACATTCTGGTCAACAAACTGTCTGAACTAGGACTCCACCCACTCACCTGCTCGTGGATCAAGGACTTCCTGACAAACAGACCACAGACAGTCAAACTTGACCCCCACCTCTCCTCCACCCGGACGCTGAGCACAGGCTCCACACAGGGATGTGTGCTGAGTCCTCTGCTGTACACACTGTACACAGCAGACTGCAGACCAGCCCACACCAGCAACACCGTGGTGAAGTTTGCAGACGACACTACTGTGGTGGGGCTGATCTCTGGGGACGACGAGACGGCCTACAGAGACGAAGTCCTGAAACTCTCAAGGTGGTGTCAGGCTAATAACCTCATCCTGAACACCACCAAGACCAAGGAGATCATCCTGGACTTCAGAAAAAACAGAACAGATCCACCCCCACTCTACATCGATGGAAACTGTGTGGAGAGGGTCCACAGCTTCACCCTCCTGGGCACCACCATCTCTGCTGACCTCACATGGTCTAACAACACCATGACTGTCATCAGGAAGGCCCAGCAACGCCTGCACTTCCTGAGAAAACTTAAGAGGAACGACGTCAGCCAGGAGCTGCTGGTAACGTTCTACCGCTCAACCATTGAGAGCATTCTGTCCTATGGCATCACAGTGTGGTTTTCCCACTGCACTGAAGCAGAACGGCAGAGTCTCCAGAGAGTGGTAAAGACAGCGCAGAGGATCATCGGCTGCCCCCTCCCCTCACTGAAGGACATTTACCAGTCTCGCTGCCTCAGCAGAGTGACTAGCATCACCACTAACTCCACCCATTCTGCTTTCCATCTGTTTGAACTGCTGCCCTCTGGAAGGAGGTACAGGTCCATCAGAACCAGGACAAACAGACTAAGAAACAGCTTTTTTCCACAGGCAATTATCATACGGAATGCACATACGTCCACCAACCACACCTCACTCTAATTTTACTCCACCTGCAGGTGGATCACAGACTTCCTGACGGACAGACAGCAGTATGTGAGGCTGGGGAAGCTCGTCTCAGATACTCGGACCACAAGCACCGGATCCCCCCAGGGCTGTGTCCTTTCACCCCTGTTACTCTCCCTGTACACAAACAGCTGCACAGCTGGTCACCTGTCTGTCAAACTCCTGAAGTTTGCTGACGACACCACACTCATCGGCCTCATCTCTGACGGAGATGAGTCGGCCTACAGGAGTGAAATAGCCAGGCTGGTGTCATAGTGCAGCGCTAACAACCTGGAGCTTAATGCTCTGAAGACAGTGGAGATGACAGTGGACTTCAGGAAGGCCCCAGCCCCCCTCCCCCCTGTCATCCTCTGTGACTCCCCGGTGACCTCTGTGGAGTCCTTCTGCTTCCTGGGAACCATCATCAGCCAGGACCTCAAGTGGGAGCAGAACATCAGCTCCATCACTAAGAAGGTCCAGCAGAGGATGTACTTCCTGAGGCAGCTGAAGAAGTTTCACCTCCCTGAAAAGATGCTGGTAGACTTTTACACCGCCATCATCGAATCCACCCTCACGTTCTCCATCACAGTCTGGTTCGCTGCGGCTACGGCCAGAGACAAGGCCAAGCTGCAACGCGTCATCCACTCAGCAGAGAAGGTGATCGGCTATCACCTCCCGTCTCTCCAGGAGCTGCACATCTCCAGGACCTGGAGGCGGGCAGCCAGGATTGTAGCCAACCCCTCTCATCCAGGACATAATCTCTTTCGGCCCCTCCCTTCTGGCAAGAGGCTCCGGTCCATCAGGACCAGGACCTCGCGCCACAAGAACATCTTCTTCCCCACTGCAGTCAGCCTGCTGTACAGTACCCCAACTCCCCCAGGTGACCCCCCCTCCCCCCCCCGCCCACCAAAGGACTGTCGGTGCCACTTACAGGCCCCACCATCCCAGCCCATCTGTGCTCCCACTTTAATTCACCTTACTCTACTGTATATAGTGTGTTGTTGTTGTTAACTTAATTTTTAACTTATTCTTAATTGCACTATACACCAAGTCAAATTCCTCGTTTTGTAAAGTGCGCTCTACTGAACCTGGCAATAAAACTTTTTCTGATTTCTGATTCTGATTCTATTAATCATTGTTTTTTATTCATTCAAAATGCAATTAAATCAATATTTTATCTTTTTTCTTTTCCTTTTTCTTTTTTTTTATCTCTTATATCCTTTTTTATAATCAATGTTTGAACTTCTTTTCCTTTCTATTGTCATGGTTTCAGTTTGTTGTCTTTTTTTTCGCTTTAGTTCTTGTTCTGTCTTGTTTGGTTCTGTTTCCTGTTTTATTTTGAAAGGTTTCCTGTCTTGTCATGTTTCTTGAGTTTTACTTCCTTTGGTCCCCATCTGCCCTAATCGTGTTCACCTGTGTCTTGTCTGCCCTGTCTGTATATAAGTCTTGTCTCTGCCTTCCTCCTGTGCTGGTCCATTAACTTCTGCTCATGTTGATCACGTCTTCTTGTCTGGCGTCCATGTCCCTTGCCATGCCACAGTAAGTTTTTGTTTTTAGTTTTGTCATCCTGCTCTGCAGCGCTTTTTGTTAGTTAAATAAACCCACTTGCCCTGAACCCGTTTGCCTCCCGTCTCTGCGCCTGGGTCCTACCTGCTCTCGAGCCTCCCCCCCACACGACATCTATACATCCAATGAAATTAAACTACAAATCAACAAACACAACTGATAACAAATGTCTCTAAAAAATGATGTGTATATTTGCAGAACCTTAAAAACACCAAACAAATAACAAATGCTTCCCAATTAAAGCACAAAAAATGGAACACAAAATGTAAAACCCAAGTTAGAAATTGCAATTTGAAAAAGATACTTTTTTCAGCAGCTTTTCAAAATCAATCACCAATTCTACTCTTCTGTGGATGAAACAAAGTACTCCAGAACAATGAAGCCATTTCTCTAAGTCTCTCTCACCTTCAGTTTTAAACAAGGTCTGTGAAAATCCACCATACATTGGTCACATGAACTCAGAGACCTGCTAAAAGTGCACAATTGTAAAAGCTCTTTTATATAGACAACTGTTTGTTTGCTTAGAGCTCTAAATATAAAAAAAATGCTTTTCTATCACCTAGACACAGATGGAGAACCATATCAACTGGATTAATAACAGGGTGGCATGTTTAGACAACATGAAGCTGTCCATCACATTTTTGACCTAAACATGTAAACACATCCTTGGCTCTGCGGTTAGGAAATGGTATTTGGGAATCTCTTTATACCAGGAGCCAGCCTGGCCATTGGAACATCGCCACAGTGCCCATCCAGACTGGGACAGCAACGGGGTCCACTTCAGAGCCGTGAGCTGCTGTGTTTAACTCCAGCTGTCCCAGCAAGGGAGACAACTGCAGCAACATCCACTGACCAAGCTGACAAGCCCTGGCAGAAAAGATCCCCACAAGAAAAACACTGGCTCAGGCAGGCTGGTCAAAAAAAAATAGTTTTGCCATTGTCTTGCAGCTCGCAGATCAAGTGGTTTAGTTTTCCAGTAATGTCAGTCAAGAATGCAAGTTCAGATTCACAATGTTCATATTCACCATATTCAACAGACATCTCCTCCAATAGCACCTTAAAAATCCTGTGCTGTTTTGCTTTGCAGCTGAGGTTGTTTACGATTTTCAGAATAAGAGTCATTATATGTCCAGAGCCAATCACTTCTGCACATAAGGCCTGCTGGTGAATGACGCAGCAGTAATGCAGACATTTTGGAAAGTCTGGGTCAGCTTTACAGTGAGTGATGAAACCTGTTTGTCTATTGATCATAGCAGGAGTCCCATCTGCAGTCACTGCTACCAGCTTTTCTAATTGTACCTTTTTCTGCACAAAAACTCCTTCACCGTGTTATACATTTCAACTCCTCTTGTAGTTGTCTGTTAGGGCAGATGTGTCAGGAGTTCTTCTCTTGTGGAAACCAAAAGCTATGCTGTACTGTTGCCGTCCACAGACTCATCACACTGGACGTTAACCACCTGCACTTTGCAAGATCCCGGTCCAGCTAATTGGCCAAGTTATCAGACATAGCTGACACTCATCTAGACATTGTAGTGGAAATTGAATGAGTTCTATTGTTCTCATCCTTAGGGACAGTGATAGCAATTATCATCATTGCTTGAATTTTTTTCATGCTATATGCAAAAGTCTTTGTCCCTTAAGGCAACAGATTACAGCCCCCCCCCCCCCCCCCCCCCCCCAGGCTGCTGTCGTATTAACATTAGCTTGGAGCTCCAGAATGGACAAGAAAAAACGACGAGAATGGCTCGAGCAGGGCGTTGCTCACGGGGCGGTCGCTCGTGCCATGCGGTCGCACGTGCTCGGGCCCGCTAAATGCTACTTGTAGCTTTAATTTTCTTGTTTATTTATTTATTTTGTTCAGCCCCCCCCCCCCCCCTACCACTATCAACTCCCAGGCTTCTTGGTGAGGTGTTATGTGTAAAAGAGGGAGACTTTGTCGTGCTCTAACATACATTGGTATTGTTGTACCCTTGTCCCCAAAACCCCCATCCGAGCACAAGGCACCAGACCCCCTGCGCAGTGCGGTAGAGGCACCGCAGAGTGCACCAGCCCCCCATCACCAGCCCCCAAGACCACACAGCCAGTGAGCAGCAGGTCTAGACACCACCCCCAGGGCCATAGAACAGAGCCCCAGGCAACCAGGTCCCCAATGGGAGTTCTGGTTACCAGGCGCCCGAACCCCGGACCCATCAGACGTCCCCCCATTCCACCACACGCAACCCCATTCCCCCCAGGCAGCCGAGTGTTCCACCAAAACAGGACGGTACCAACACACCTTTCTTTGATTCTAATAACTTTCTCCTGTGATTTTATCCTGAAGCCTCCAGGTTGAAATTGTTCTTTCTCGTCATAATTCCACTTCAAAAAGTATAACAATCCATCCAAATGTCCCTTTAGCACCTAAAGAAAGAAACTGAAATGTAATGAAGTACATAATCAAAATAAATGTGTTTTTATTTCGTTGTTTTCTCCTGTGGGTGAGAGGAGCAATTTTCCAGCAAACTCTTGGATGAGCCACTTGTAGCATTAAATGGTGCCATCGCTCATGCAGTGGCATTTGTGTGATAAACCTCACGACAATCAGTGTGTCTGTGTGACGCATTGCAGTGTCTCAGAACAACAGCGGCAGGCCTGCATTCCTTATTTATTAATACATGAAGTTCCACACTTTCAACGTTGTCTGGTTATTTCAAGGAAAACGTATCTCTCCCCCCAGAAACTAGAAATAATTGACATCATTTTAGAGCTGATGCAACATGAGGCCATTTAAGGACAGCTGGGAGGGCTACTTCAGCTTGGCAGCTTAGAACAGACATTTCTTAACTGTTGAGTTTTTAGATTTGAAAGTTTCATTAATATTCTTTTTTTATGACCCAAGAACCACAGAAGGATGACGATAACCACAGATCTCTATTTTTTTTATTCCTAAATATAGCCAAATTTTACTATAAATTGCAACATAGCAAAAAAAAAAAATATGGCCTGGTGAAAGTTTTAGTATTAGTCATACTCCAGCACCCAATGTTGTGTTTAGAAATGGAAAAGCTACATCTCACTACGCTCTGAATACTTAAACAGCACGTACAACACGTGAGTGAGGTTGAGGTAGGTGAGATGTACGGACGTCGTATGGATTCTTGATTTTCTAACCCTCGTGCACCCCTTTCGGGTCCCTGTTTGAATTTGAGAAACTAGGAAATTTGGCATTAGAGTGTATTTTTTGTGGATATCGTATGGATGTCCCACAGGCGCTTACGTATCACCTGCACACCGTGTACATGCGGCATTGCATACAGTCAGTAAATAGCCAGTGCAAACACCTTCCTGACTACATACAGTGTGGCATATAAAAAACACAAACCGTTTAACTGGAAGAAGATCATTAAGTAAACCAAACTATGTCTGTTTTATAAAAACATTAATAGTTTGTCATCCCTTCCACTCAGTCCGTTTGTTAAAATAAGATAATTATCACAAAGATCGATGTTTTGATGGTTTTACATAGACAGTTATTTATTTATTTTTTTTAACTTGTTCTGTCCAACAGCTGAGCAAACAGATTAGAGCTGAAGGCCTTTTGTGTTGGACAGGTTTTACTATCACAAAAAGAGGTTATATAGCTTTGAGAAACCAGGGTTTAAATTTGTATAAACCCCTTTTTGTTACTTAATTATCTTTTATTTATTTGTCACATTTAGTCTGTGGAGGAGGGGAGAGGAGAAGAATGTGAAAAGTGGGGGGGGGGGTGGAAGAGAGTAAAAAGAAGAAAGGTGGAGAAAGTGGGGGATTCAAGCACTGATTTGAATAAGTTATTATTTTAAGCTGTAACAATTATACCAGATATGCTGAGACGACAAATATTACTTCCAAAGGTGAATTTCTGACACGAAGATGAGCGGAAGATATCTGTCGATCAATACACTGTGGGTTAGGAGGAAGGATGAAGCAGACAGGGAGCAGTGTGGCAGTCTGCACGTGCACGTGGGTCTGGAAATACATGCATGCTGCCAGAGTGAACCGTGTGTTCATAAGGGGAACCAGATCCTTCCCAGCCCGACCAGCCAGACCAGGAGAGGGGGGGGGGGGATCCCCAGGCCAGGACCGCCCCCGGCGACGGCACACAAGCAACCCAGGGTGCAGGTGCAGAGAATGCCCCCCTACAGGGCCCCCCCCAGCGCTGAGAGACATAGGCGAACCTGGCATCTGGGCCCCCAGGCCACAGGATAGGCGCGTTAAGCCGTACCAGGTGGCAGACATGGGGGCCACCGGGCACCGGACACCGAGTCACGGGCCAAGGACGAGGCCACCACCCCACCGCCGCCCCGTCTCTGCAAGCCAGCCCCGGCACCCGAACCTAGCAACCCCTAGAGCACCGCGCACCCACAGCTCCACCCCCCCCCTCCCATAACCCTACCCTCTACAACCCTCCTCACCCACCATTTTATCCGACCCCTCCTCCCATACCCCCCTTAATGCCCTCCCCACTCTCTGATGGGAAGGGAGAGCCCCACTCACAATCTTCCGGTTGCCCCCCATCCCCCGTCGCCACACAGTAACCCCCCTCCGGCCGACCGACCCCCCAGCGCCGCACGCCCGACCACCACCGCAGCCGACAGGATACCCACAAGCCTGGCCGCCCTGAAAGGACCAGGCGGGTGAAGACCGGCCGCCCATGCCCGACCCCACCCATGTATGGTGGTGTGGGTGAACTGTGTGTGTGCTGCAGGTAAAATAGGAGGTCTCCAGTGTTATGGGCCCCACCGCTGCCAAGCACCAGAGCCCCCCCACTCCGGGGTCCCTCAGTGATTGGTGTGTATTTGCTGTGTGTGTGCTGTTAACATGCATTGTGTGTGTCTGAAGTGGAAGTTATAATTGTGGGGCGGCCAGTGAAAGATGAGCACGGATGTCTTGCCGTGCCCCCCTCCACCAGACCATCCCCACAAGGCCCGAGATGAATCAGGGTGTCTAATATGCGAGTAAAAGTGGAATGGAGGGTCGGCGCCAACGCGACCCCAGAGAGAGACACTCCTAGTGAGCCCCGCCAGCATGACCCACCCATCCAGTTCCTGGAGCCCTCTGTGCCTGTGTGCAACATTTGTTTGGGTGGGAGTGGGGAAAAGCAGGCGGATGGGCACAACCGGGGGAAGAATGCCCCCCCGAGCGACCGGCCCCCCAGCCGCCCGCAGAAGGCGACCCTCCTCCCTGGGCGGCCAGGCAGTCAGGAGGCGGCAAGCCAGCCACAGATAGAGGCCAGGGGCCTCATTTATAAACGTTGCGTACGCACAAAAGAAGGCGTACGCCACTCTCTACGCAATAGTTGAGATTTATAAAAAGCAAACTTGACGGGAAAATGTGCGGTCCTTCACACAAGCTCTGACCCAGGCGTACGCACAAAAACGGGTGAAATGAGAAACGGCGACACCGTCGGCAGATGGAAGAAACACGTAAAAGTGAAAGTGAAAATGACAATACTGCCTCTCATAAATAACATGAAGACTTCACAAAGCAAGTCTTACAATTAACAGCCTACACGAACACCCGTTTGATCGATCAGCAGTGAAACAAACAAAAAAAATCAAACGAAAATTACAACAGAAATTCAAATGAACACTTATTTGCAGAAAGAAAAGTGAAATATGTTCTGCAATATTGGCATGTTGTGCAATTCATCCTCATAAATAATATAGTTAAAAGAACGAAATAATGTACAAAACTGATATTCCCGTTAATGTGTCCGTCTGGCGGGCGTGCGGACGGACGGACAGACGCACTAATTGTCCACTGGGGAAAGTTGTTTTCATATTAAAACATTTCTTCATAAGCTATGGAATTATGGTATTCATGCATATGCCTTTAGTTTGTTTTATTTTTGATAAAACAATGTATGGCGTATGTCTCAACCATTCACAAAGCAACAAGAAATGACATTTGCGCTGAACAATTACCCATTTCCACGTCGATTATTACCGACATCTGTAGCTTGTCAGATGTAATTAAATGGAGGGAAATAAAATGCCCCATCACAATGCGTAATGACGCACAATGGCTGATCTTGCGCTCTTAGAAGATGTGGCAAATGGAAGAATTCGGAGTGAACGCATCTTTAGACAGCAAGGAGACTTGCTGGCAAATGAGGACGAGTGGCTTATGAGCCGGTTCCGACTTCCTCGAGCCGTCCTGTTGGACCTCTGCTGGCTTTTGGGCAGAGGAGCACTCGGAGGAACTACGCGTGTCACCCGGTGCATCTGGCGCTCCGGTGCCCCGGTGCCCCCCGCCCCCCCTCCCGATGGAGCGCTAGAAGTTTTTTCGCCTCGACTTTGATGTCCGACCATTTCTTTTTTATTTCGGCCACGGTCCGAAAATCAGTAACCATTTTTGGATTCTCTTTCTTATGACTTTTTGCACATTTAAACCCTGGTCACAAGTTATTGTAGAGCAGCCGGTCAGCCACTCATATATTTTTTATAAAAAACGGAGGGAAATTCATGTTAGCGACACCAAAATATGTGCAGCCAAGATGCACAATAAGCGTTTTTGAGATCACCCAGGTGGACGAAACGCTGTGCAGATCACCTGATGTGTGACTTATGTTTTTGTTTTTGCTCCAACATCACCTGTCAATCATCACAAAAATATCACCAGAAAGGGGCGGGAGCAACAAGGCCCCAACCTGAGTGAACGCAGCTGGAAATTTAGTACTGCACTGACTGCAAGCCGCCAAATGACTACAAAACAATGCATTCTGGGACATGTGTCCTGACGGTTTTTGTAGTTGAGTGATCAATTAAATTTTTTTTAAAACCTATTGATTAAAAAAAGGATACATTACCCCCCCCCTCGGCCTGGTTTCGCTAACGATCCAGGCGCGGCGCTGGTTAATCTCAAACACGTCTATCATTGCATTTTCCCCACGTATTTTCAGTGTGTCTAAGACTTAATCTTGTTGTTGCTCGCACGTGTGTAATGTTAAAGCTCCGTTAGTTGTCACGCATGTAGGTGTTGGACATTTATTCTCCTCAGCTGACGATCTCCCGCGGGAGCGGTGTGCTGCAGTGACAGCCGTGCATGAGAACCATTTGGTTGGGGTTTATACGCCGCGGCGCGCCTAACCGTAACCCTAACCGCAACCCTCCTCCGGGTCTGTGCGGCCCAGAGTAAAGTTCAGCTCGGACTGCATGAATTTAGAAAATTACGAGTGAATAAATACGTTCTAAAAAGGAAAGTAAGGAACTCATTAATGAGCGAGGGGGCTGTCCCCCAAGAGTCATATACCCCACTGTGATTGGTTGGTTGGTCAGCTCCGCGCACGACACTGCAAAGGTGTAATTCATACAGACTGGCGGGCCGCATAAACATTAAACTTTCATATTAATGCGGGGGCAGCAAAATATCATCTAGCCCGCGGGCAGCGAGTTTGAGACCCCTGCCTTAACCCCTGCCGTGGATGCATCGCCGACCCCCGGGGGGCCAGGCCATTCATTCAATCAATCAAGTTTCATTCATTCATGATCTTATTTAATAAAATAAATAACATTATTTATGAAATAAAACAATGACCAAATCACTTTTTATGATTTTCAAAGACAAAATTTCAGGAAAAAAAATATTTTCAGTACAGTTTATACAGTTTATGGAGTATTCCGAAACTGAGGAAAATGTTTTAATTAGGGAGATGATTTGGCAGATGGAAGATTGTGAATTTGGAGAAAATAATAAAACATCATCTGCGTAAAGACTTTTTTTGTGTTCTGGATTTCTGGTTTGAATGCCTTCAATGTCTTGACTTTGCCTAATTGAAGCAGCTAGAGGTTCAATAAATAGTGCAAATAAAGACGGAGATAGTGGACAGCCTTGTCTGGTTCCTCTTTGTAAGTTAAAGCTTGGAGATGTTTGATCATTTGTTCTGAGACGAGCATTAGGAGAGGCATATAATATTTTAATCCAGTTAATAAATGATTTTCCGAAGCCAAATTTATTCAAGCTGGCTATTAAAAATTTCCAGTTGACCCGATCAAATGCCTTTTCTGCGTCCAGTGACAAAATGGTTGCTTCTTGTTTATTGATAGTTGTATAATCTATGAGGTTGAATAATCTGCGCAAGTTAGTAGATGAATGTCTACCATTTATAAAGCCTGTATGGTCAGGATGTATGAGAGAGGGAACTACCTTCTCCAGCCTTCCTGCCAAAGCTTTGCAGATTATTTTAAGATCTGCATTAATCAGCGATATGGGTCGATAGCTGGATGGTGACGTGGGATCTTTCCTAGGTTTCAGAAGTAAAATAATATTGTCAGAGTTCATATTTGGAGGTAGATAATTGTTTTCCTTAAATTTCTATTGTCATTCTGAGAAAAATGGGAGCTAAAATTTGCCAAAACTCTTTATAAAATTCTGCTGGGAAGGTGTCTGGTCCTGGGGCTTTTTTACTATGCATGTTAGTTAATGCTTTATGTAGCTCTTCTTCAGTAAGAGGGGAGTCCAGGGCTGTGATTTGTTCCTCTATTGGTCTAGGCAAATCTATGCTATTGAGAAAACTATTAATGTCATCGTCAGAAGGATCAATTTGGGATGAGTAGAGGGATTGGTAAAAGTTTTTAAAAACAGAGTTTATTCTTGCTGGATCATGTGTTGCGTTTACTGTTAGGTCTATGACTGATGAAATAGTTGTCTTCTCTTTGTTTATTTTGAGTTAATTTGCCAAACATTTCCCAGATTTATTACTATGATCAAACCTCTTCAAGCGTAATCTCTGTAGAAAGAACTGTGTTCTTTAATTAGTTATTTCATTTAATTCGATTCTTACTTTCCTTATTTGTTGTAGAGTTTGTTCATCCGGAGAGTTGCTGTAGGTTTCCTCTAAAAGTCTGATTTTTTGCTCTAAATCCACTAGTTTAGAGATTTCTTTTCTTTTTTTGTGGCATGAGAAGGCGATTATTTTGCCTCTCATGACTGCTTTCCCGGCTTTCCATAAAAGCCATGAGGAAATACCTGAGTGGTCATCATTTTGTAAATACGAGGACCATTCTTTAGGAAAGAAGTCGATAAAGTTAGGGTCTCTTAGCAACGATGTATTGAACCTCCAGCTCCTTAATGAAGACGGTGATGTTCTGTTTTTTAGAGTCAGGGAAACTGGTGCGTGGTCACTGATAGTAATGGGGTGGATCTGTGCTTCCGCAGCTATGCTCAACAAGGAGCTGTTAACCAAGAAATAATCTAGCCTGGAGTATGATTGATGAACTGTGGAAAAAAAAGGTATAAGCTCTCTTTGTGGGGTGGAATGATTGCCAAATATCACAAAGACCAAAATCCTCCACGTACTGTTCAACAGTGTTTGTGGACTGCCAGATTCTAAGATTTCCTGTGTTATTTAGCCTATCCATTTCTGGATCTAAACACGTGTTGAGATCACCCGCAGTAATTAGGATTTTTCTGTATGCTCAGAAAGCGCAGAGAAGAAGAATTGAAAGAATGAAGGGTCATCTACATTGGGTACACATTAGCTAAACATAGCTGCATATTTTGAGTGGAAAGAGTGACTATAAAAAATCTTCCTTCTGGATGTATGACTTTCTTGGCTTCAGTGAATTTAACTTCCTTATTTATCAGAATTGCTACTGTTCATGGGGACATGCTGCTGTTAAGGTCAATGTTAGATACTGTATTGTATTAATTAATGCAAAAATGAGTATATATGTACACATAATGGTGTGCTTGATGTTGCTATGAGGCTTTATGTGTGATGTACAGTGCATGTGATGTAATGCTGGACATGTTGAGTGTCTGAGTGTGTTGTGCAGATCAGTACTATTGTAGAGTGGCTGAGTTATGTGGCAGCTTAGGTGAGGGGAAGGGAGAATTATTTGTAAAAGGGGAAAGGAGTAGAGAGGGGGATATAATTAAGAAAACAGGGAAGTTAAAAACAGAACAAACCTATTAGAAACAGGTTTGCAACTGCTGAAGAGACTGGTGGTGATATGATGCCCCGTGAGTTATGCCCAGTGTGTCATATATAAGCATAAACTATGCTCCACTCGCGGTGGAGTTGTCCGTTCACGTAGAGCCGGTCCACAAAGATGACAGCACGGGCCCCTTCATTCAGAAATTTCCTTCTGATGGGGAACAGGATTCTTCAACGCTCCAAGTTTTCTTTGGGGATCTGATCATCCATCCTGAAGTCGGTCCCCCGGAGCACCCTGCCACGGCGTCTCACCTCTTCCTTGTCTTTGTGGAGCACGAACTTGGCCACGATTGGTCTGGGCCTGCAATTCCCAGGTCTCGCTGCGCCCATGCGATGCACACAGTGAAAGTTCATGGATTTAACTTTTTCCTCTAGAAGTTTAAGCTGGGTTTGAATAAAGCTTTTAATCTTTTCCTCTGTGTTTTCCTCTGGCGTTTCTGGTATTCCCATGACCACCAGGTTATCTCTCATAGATCTTGATTGAAGATCCAGAATGGACTCTTTGATCTTCTTATTTTCCTCTGAGAGTCGGCTCATTCCATCAGAGAGAGATTTTACCGACTCTCTCAGCGCTGACTTCTCTGCGGTCAGGGTTTCCACTTGCTTTTGGGAAAG
Source organism: Oryzias latipes (assembly GCF_053564925.1). NCBI lineage: Eukaryota > Metazoa > Chordata > Actinopteri > Beloniformes > Adrianichthyidae > Oryzias > Oryzias latipes. The sequence goes on along the minus strand of NC_136252.1, from coordinate 5,256,350 downwards.
TTCTAGAGCGTCTTTGATTTCTTGGAATTCCCAATGAAGAACCTCCAGGAGGGAAAGACGGCTGTCGAAGCTGGATAGCTTAGCATCAATGCTAAGAAGCATATCCCACGCGTTGGATTCAAACTCTGTCTTCGGTGGAGAAGCTCCCGGTGATTCTTCGGGACGGCTCAGTTTACCTGACTGAGGGGGTTTTTCCCATGACGAAGTGATCATGCTGCTCGTTGATGTAGCGCATCAGGCTAACCAGGTCGTCCTCGCTGCTGCTCTCCAGGACGGTCGGAATTTTCCTTCGGTAAATCTGAGGGAAAATAACACTGGAACGGTGTGTTTATTCCCAAAAAAGAAAAAGACGGGGGGAAAAAAAGAGATGCTGCTTGTTTGTTTTAGTTTTCCAGGATTAGATCATCTTATTTTCCACCAAGGTCTCGGACAGATCCGCGTCACAGCTTCATGCGATCGCAGAAGTCTCCACGTTGACAGTTTTTTACATCTGTCTGGGCCTACGGATGAAACATAGCCTTTGAGCTAATTCAGGCACATTGCAGCCATGCTTTTGATGTAACTTTTGTTAATGTCAATCAGCTGACAGGTGTTGTTACACATTCTGTATCCACACTGACATCAAGCGTACCATTCTGGTACAGACCAAAGCTTGTAAACAAAACCATGTGACTAAAGATCTCTTCAGTCATTGGTCAGGAACTACTAGGGTGGGTCAAGACAACAAGAGAAAGATAGACATGCTGCACTTTACAATCCTTATCGGTTAACTGTTAACTTATTAAGACTTTATATTTCAAAAACCAGTTCTGAACGGTACGGCGGACGCATGCTGCAAGGCGGTCACTGGAAAGGAGACTTTAACTCAGAGGATGCTAGCAACTGCAGTGATGAAGAGACGTCGGGTTTGAAGGTACACTGATAAGTGTTTGTGACATATAGATTGTCAGGAAAACAGTGAGAAGTCATATGTGTCACGTAAAAATGTATTTTAACGAGTCTGCATTCATACGACCGGTTTAATGAGTTGCTGTGTCTTTTTATTGTGGTTTCATGGCATTGTTTCTAAGAGAATTCTGTTAAGGAACTACAAGGTAGCTTTTAGGATGACGTCATAAACGGAAATGAATCCAAGAAAAAATACTAAGGTTATGTGTACTCTTTGAAAGTACCATATCCTGTCTTCCCTGGTTTTAAAATGCTGGACATCTGGTTGAAACAACCACCAAAGGTGTCTCATTGTAAGACAAAAACAAGCACCACAGTATTTGTTGCCCTCAAAATGGATCAGAGTGAGAGACAAAACATTTTTCAACTCAAACTAAAGTTTTAAAACAAACATACAGTCAGTTAGAATGTAAACGCACTAATCCTTTTCCAGTATTCCACTCTTATTTAGTCTTAATGTCCATGTTATTAAAAATAATGTTTTTGTGTCTTTATTTCACCGGGGAGCTCTTCTCTATTACATTTAGAAGTTTTATGTCAAGATGATGGAATATAAAAAATTTATAATAATAATAATGGATTGGATTTATCTGCGCTTTTCAAGACACTCAAAGCGCTTACATTGTGTCCATTATTCATTCACACTTGGTGATGGTAAGCTACGGTTGTAGCCACAGCTGCCCTGGGCCGGCAGACTGACAGAGGCGTTGCTGCCAGTTCGCGCCTACGGCCCCTCTGACCATCACCGGGATCATTCATGCACATTCACACACCAGTGGAGCCACACTGGAGGCAAGGAGGGTGAAGTGTCTTGCCCAAGGACACAACGGCAGTTGGCTGGTGGGAGCGGGGATCGAACCGCCAACCCTTCGATCATTGGACCACCCGCTCATCCACCTGAGCCACTGTCGCCCCAAATAGTAGATTCTGGGCTGCACGGTGGCACAGTGCCTCACAGCAAGAAGGCCTCTGGTTCAAATCCTGGCTAGGGAACCTGAAACTTTGTGGATTTTTTCACCTAGTGTGTTTTTTTTTGTTTTTTTTTTGTTCTTAAAAGATCTCTGGTTCTTCCCTCAACTTTGGAGTCTGGTCCTGCATTTGGGTCATCCTGATATACCGTAACATTTCTTTGGCTGGGATTTTGGATTTTCATATTCGTTTTTAAAAATGAAAGTATTTTTGTTTTACAACAAATGTTCTGTAAAAAAATTCTAAATAAACTGATATAGAATACTTTGTGTTGAAGGCTATTATGGTTTGACTCTGAAGAAAAAATACAAAACTTTCTCTGAACTCACATGAGTGTTACATATATCTAGACTATACAACTCATACTCCAGTGTTGAAAAAGAATGTTAAACTCTTGCTCAGCAGATAGCGTAACCCTGAGCACAATTACTAACAAATGCTTAAGTTTAACTCACAAGTTCTTCATGTCTGGCCAGGGCAGCCAGAGGAAATCTTCTGAGACGTCTGCGTGTCCTCCTTGCCGGCCTGTGCTTCATTTGAGCTAGTTTCGGTTTGATCTCATGAAAATTGGTTGAAGTATTGTAAACAGGAACACGGACAGATTCATATTCAAAGCTATTTTCAGTAAGGAGGAAGAGAAAAATGCCTCCTCGCAGGAGCCTGTAAATGGTTCAGCAGTGCAAAAATAGACATTGCCATAGACTAGTAACTTGGCGGTTTATTTCTGAACAAATACATTAAATCTACACCAATGTGTTTGTAATTTTATTTTTTATAAATCAGCCGTGTTTTCATCATCAGAACACAGCAGATTCATAAATGGTCTTCTTAAAATGTTCATATTTATAAAGTTTTTACTTTGGAAAACTGGTTTTGTCATATTTGGCGTTAAATAGAAGTAGTTTTCTCCAGACCCGGTGGTGGCGGTAATGTGCCACTCTGTTATCTTGTCAAGATCCATATGAACAACACCAGAAGAAAAGTAGTGAGCATGGTGTCCGAATTGCTTTTAAAATCCAGAGAACTATATAGTGCTGCACTATATAGGGTTTTAGTAGTTAAGGATTAGGGTGGGAATTTGGACAAACCCCATGAGTTAGGGAGCTGTGAAGAGAAGTGACACTCATGTTGTTACAGTTTTTGTGGTAATCACAGACAATGGGCTGTAATGTCGTAAACTAGTGTGAACAAACTACTCCTCTGCTCACCCACCCTTATTGAACATATTAGGGGTTGTGACATATACGGGGCACAGATAACTTTCTGTTGCAGCCAGTTAAATGGCAGCTTCACTCTCCCCACCGCACACGCTGTCTTCTTCTACGCCCCACAACTACACATTTAGTTAGGAGAAAATTTAAGACTTTTAAGTGCACCTCATAGTCCTGAAAATACGGTAACTACGCTAACTCATATCCGGTCTTTTGGAACTGACATACCTAGAGTAAGCAAGTTCAGGCGGACTTCAGCCAGAGTTCAGGGTTAAAATCAGGGTAGTTTAAACGTGCCTTCTGGAATACCCCCCAGGCCTCCAACATGTTTTCCAACCAACTTGCCATTGAAGCTCCTTTTTGATGCAGGTAATCAGCAGCAGACAAGGCAGGATTTCTGGAAACCAGCTGGAGGCTGCCTGTCGAGGCCTGGAGTTTGACACCTCTGCCTTACATAACTGATGCGAGTTGTGGCATTATGACATTGTTTTGGGATAATTCTGTAAAAACTACAAAGTCGCAGATTGTTGACGTCACAGCATCACTGACCACGAGCTGCATACAAGGACGTGATCAGAGCAATGTAAGTTACGTTTTTCGCTGGGTTCAAATAAAACATTTATTCAAATAAACTAATTGTCCTTGCTTTATATTTGAGAACATGACAATAGTTATGATTTAAAAAACATTACACACTAATTTGTCTGTATATAATTAATTGCGATTAACCCAACGATTTTTACATCCCCATGAAATGCTGGATCAAGGAAATCCATAACATCAGAGAGCGGGTCAACGAAACCAGAGCAAAATTGTGAGTGAGCAGTCTGTTAGACTAATGCCTTAGTCCAAACTGCACTTTGAGGTAGGGTTGGGCAATGTCCCTTAAATTGGCAGTCGACGATGTTTGCAGTAAACCATCGGGATGGACGATTACATTTTTCGTTATTATATAATTATTATTCGTTATTTCACTTTATTACTTCATTTATTTTATTTCCCAACTAATGACTCATCATGTCATAAGGATTTAAACATTTTTTTAAACTCACCAAATCCTGCAGACTGCTCAAGGGACTCGTTAGTGTTGTTCCAGTGTTCCAGCATGCTCCTTTTGCGACTGTTATACGGGTGCAAGTGACTAAGGCTTAAACCACTGCCAATATTGTTGACCACCTGACTGCTGCTTTAGCTTTTATAAAGGGCTAAAAGACACAGCAAAAACTGAACATACATGTAGAATCTGTTTTTTAGTTGAAAAGCTAATAGAAAAACGGAAATTTGTTTTGCTAAAGACATGAAAAAGAGCAGCAGGTTTTGTTTAATTTAAAAAAATTACATCTTGTGGCAGAAAAAAACACAAACTCTGCAGGTGTGTGATAAGAACAGCACAAAGGAAGCCCATAAACACCTTTATGAAATACATGGCTGCACTGAGATTACAATGCCTTTACAGGAAAAAGTCATATGTCAATGTCACATTTCCAGAACAGCATTATTGTGGCCCAGTGATGAATTGCTGTTCCACCTAAGTTATCAAATTTGACAGGAAATGACCAACTGAAACCAAATCAATAGATAATGTTGTTTTCTGATAATTACAGTTTTTTTCACACCTGATGTCATTTTAGGAACAAATGATCCCCAGGAGGTGAGGCCTTCATTGGCAAGTTGTGGGTACAGTTCCAGCCATAGTGTCCTTTAGCAAACTTCACCCTGACACCAAAGTGTGTCAATGTGTGAAATGATACATCTAACCCTCAGTTAACCAGCAGGTGATCCAGCTGACTCTCTAGTGATTTGTGCTGAGAGATTTCTGTGTTTCTGCTGAACTGAAAAAGAGGGAGCGGGGTTGAGTCTATCAGCTAGGTGCTGTCGCTCACACTCCTGTTTGTATACGTCGGTGGGAAAACAGGCTCCCTGACCTTATTAACCAGATGCTGATAATAAATGTTTCCCTCTGTGGAAAACTTTGGCTCCTTTGTGGAGTCATGGTAAAAATGCCTCTGCCACATCGGGATATGCGGATTTGTCGTTAAAGCTGCTACAGAGACGACGAGGTAGTTATGGTGTCAGTAGCTGCGTTTACATGGACAAAAGTAATCGGAATGAACGCCTGATCGGAAGAAAAATGCGTCATGTAAACACGCCCTTCGGAATAGTCTGCCCCGATCAGACTCGTTCGGATCAAAATTTCTTTCCGATCGAGATAGGTGGGTCCAGCTCTGTTCTTCCACAAAAAAGAAGCACTGACCACACAGATTAAAAATAAAATGGGGCGCTTAATATTCATAACATTAATAAAAGCACATTTAGAAGATAATCTCGTATATAACCGAGCTGCTGTATAAATGTATATGGCAGCTCACTTTATTTACAACGGGGACTCATTTCCTCTTCCGGTATTTTCAACACTACTGCTCATGCCAAAGTGATTTATTCTGACCGAAAGTGAGACCATGTGAACGTTCGTTCTAATGGGAAAAAGTTTTTCTGATCCAATGTAAACGGTTGAATTTTAATCCGACCATTGATCTTATTAAGATATTTTGCGCATGTAACCGGGGCTAGTGATGAAGGAGCTGAAGAGCTGTCACAACTCTGCATTCATCATCACACTGATGAACCTGGTGGTCCAAGCCCTCCCCCACTCCCCCGCCCCTCTGTGATTTGTCTGAGAATAAAGATAAGGATAATTTACTTTGGCTTTCCATTTCACCATGAGTGGACACTTTTCTTCTCCGGCTGTCGGTGAAAGTTAATCACCCCTGCCTGTGTTATCTCTGTGAGGCAGTTTGGTGTGAAAAATGTGTACATCTGCACACTGTACAAGATTGAATGTGAAAGCTTGCTTGACTTTATTTAGGCTTTCTTCTAGAAAACATAATTTCTCAAAGCATACTAATGAAGTTGTGGTTGTTTGACAGACTTGGTGTGAAAAGCTGTTTTTGAAACAGATCCACACCTGAGTTTGGGTCACCTCTGCCGATCGATGACATCACTCTTCAACCTAAGTATCTTCATTTTCAGTTCATGCCGCACTTGTGCAAAAGCTTTGAAACTCTACTGACTGGAGATAAACTTAGAAAAGCACGGCTTTTCAAAGGTTTTATATAAAAGAAAAAGTAAAAAAAAGTCAAACTTTTTTTTACTACACAAAATGTCAGAACAAATTCAACAAGGACGTCAACTGGGTGTCATATTGCAAAAATCACTAAGAAAAAAAAACAGCTGTGAAATAGACAAAAAAGTGCAATCAGGCTTATCTAATTTTCTCCATCTTGCTATAGGTCAAATTCCTACATGACTGACTCTCTGAATTGGACCCACTAGTTCAAGTCTAAGTCTGAACAAGTGGGTCAAAGGAGCCGTTTCTACTTCTGTTCTGAAAAGGTTGATGTCCAACATGTGGACCAGGATAGATTTAGAATTTAAAGACACAACTTGTTGCTTTATGCTGCTTGATGGTTTTACCCCCCCCCCCCCCCTCCTATTATCACCTTCCTATCCCCCTCTCTCTCTTCTCTCTTCTTCCCTCCTTTCCTTTTCCGTCCGGTCCAACACAAAAGATTTTCAAATATGATTGAAATTAATAAAGTTTGGCCTCAATTACAAAAGGGGTTTATTCAGACATACCTTTGGTTTGTCGGTAGATTTATAACCCCTCTTGTTAAAGTAAAATATGTCCAACACAAGAGGCCCTCAGCTCTCATCTGTCTGCCCAGCTGTTGGACAGGACAAGTTTAAAAAAAAAAAAAAGAATTTAAAGATGCAACAATTCTTTCTGAGAATTGCAACAGAGTGTCTTTTTTTTTGTTTTTGTTTTTTTGATGACCCTGACATGAGTCACCATAACACTCCTGCTTCTTAGTTTTAGGTGTGGATTACAATGTGTACATAATTAATTATTTATTCCATCAAATATAAGACAAGAATTCTATCCATAATTGCCCACGCCAAGCCACCCAAACTTGAATGCCTATTAGATTTATGCATAAGATGATGGGTATTTGCATAGCAAAGAAGAATGTGACCTACAGAGTTCAGCATCCTGTCTCAAGCTGTGCATAATTATCAGTCAAATTCTTCTACTCAGAACATACCAAAAAAAGGTTTTAAGAACCCACTCCAATAAAAATTGTGTTTTTGGTGTTTTTAGCATGTTCTTATTCTCCTGGGGTACATAAATAAAGAAAATTCAAATTAGAACTGCGTTTCTTTATTCAAAATGTTGACTAAAGATGAAAAAAAGCTGTTGTAAAAAGCTTGTAGCAGTGATGTAGGTGCTACATCCGGTGATCTGTAAGCTTCCTGCTCCATTTCTGGTGCATCCGCTTGTAGGTGACTAGATCCATGTTCCTCTTTGTTTTCTCGTTTGAGCTGCCATCTGGCTCAAAACTGTACAGCTGGATAGCTCTGATATTGCTTGTCATTGATGTTGCTCCGGTAATGGTAAGTTGGGTTAGTGGAGGAGAGTGTAAACAGATGGATGATCAGAAATAGGGGAAGGTTTACTCTATGGCAACAGTCCCGCCCTCAACTCAGAAGTGAATTTCTGATGAACTCCTGTCGCTCTGCAGAAACTATGTCCCAGACAACAAGTTTTTTTATTTGGGCTAAAACAGCATAATCGTAATTAAAAGACCACTGGGAATACTTTTAAAATAGATCAAAAGATGATTGTGGGTCTTTAAAGTGTTTTATTTTTTTTACCTTTCTTGTCTTACGTGGAACATCTTGTTTTAACAAGTAAAAAACATCACAAGAAAAAACATTTCTTTTTATTTTAAACCACCATTTGACTCCCTGTAACTCGGTACTTGAAAAGCATGGAAAATAGCTCTGCAGAGAAACTCAACAAAGTGTGTTTTCATGCGTAGCTGAACTAAATTTACATTTTTAGCTCAGTGAAGCATTATCATCTGAATACTTTCCATGTCCCTGTAAGCGTGGAAAAGAGGCACATGAATTTATTGATCAACATCTGAAATATAGAAAATGGGGGCATCTTAACTTGCCACAATGCGCTATTGGCAGTTCCTTTCATTCCTCCATTATGTCACAAATAACAGTTTATAAGCCATTTTATTGGTTGCAAGTTGAACAGTTTCATAGCTGCATACATTTAACGAGGCTACAAAAATGCTTTCTTCACACCGTTCTGCTTTGTTGACTCACAAGAAGCGCATTTTGATCATTTTCAACTAAATTAGTATTTTTAAATAAAACTTTAAAAGTTTATTAACGTTCACACTTTTTATAAAGTTATATTTGTTCTCTAGATGTGCTGTGCCGAGCTTCAGGAGCAACACAAAAAAAACACCTATAGGTTCACTTCTAAAAATTGTACTGTTGCAGGAGCACCAGCAAATCTGATATGATTTTTTTCTGTTTTATTCCCAATGGTCGTTTGACGCGTATGGCTATAAAGTCTTTATTTGGATATTTTAATTTTGTTTTCATTGTTTTTTTTTGTTCTTCTTGTTTCAGTGTACTGGTAAATTATATTTCTGTGACCTAATAATAGGCTCAAATGTTTTTATTTTTTTGCTCTGGGGATTTGCTTTGTCTGCTTTATCTTTTGGTTTATCTGACGAACTACAGAAATACAGTAAACCCTTGTTTTTCGCGGGGGTTACGTTCCAAAAAGAGCCCGTGATAGGCAAAATCCGTGAAGTAGAAACCTTTATTTTTTTAAACTATTATTATACAATTAAATACTCTATTATACATTTAAAAGAAAGAACCAACCATTTACAGGCTCAAGCATTTGTTACACAAATAAAAGGACTTTAGCAACTTTTTTTCAACAAATAACTTCTGTAGTGTACTGTCAAATAATTTTAATCATCGATGTGAACAGAAGGCTTCAAATCGCGGAGATTAGCCCCGCTCACCGCGACCCGAGAGTAATTGGATTAGACTGGAGAAAATTTTAAATTATTATGAAAAAAATACAAAGTACAGCGGGACTAATAGTGACTCAGGTGTATTTCACTAGTCTTCAGACTGAGCCGCTGCATCCTGACTCTGCTCTGCAGTGTTTTCTTCTTTTGAAGCCCGCGGTGCAGCTGTGTTTGTTCGGGAGAAGAACATAGTGATAGGCAGTTGTTGTCGCTCTTTTTTCTGCTTTGCAAAAAGATCCTTATACACCGATATGCCTCCATCAAGAGAATTTGCACGAACATAATGTAAATTTGGCGAGCTGTTTTACGTGCGTGTACATATTAAACTGCAACGTTATTGACGCACAGGTAAAGAAGAAGCGGAGTGACTTTTTAGCCAGTCAGAATGCAGAACACAATGCACGATGCAAATCCGTGAAGTAGCGAAACCGTGAAAAGTAAACAGTGTTATAGCAAGGGATCACTTTACTGCAAACTTGCATGATGTCATCATTTTTTGCAAAGAGATAATGTTACAGTAATTACAGAAGATAACATATGGAGTGCCAGTAGTGAAATAAACTATGAAGCAAAACACATAGTAATAAAAAAATAAACGAACACAAGAGAAATAGAATGTGAATGTGTGTGAGACCTAAGTCACAAAATGTTCACGTCTTTACGTTTGGTTGCTTAGTAAATCACTTTCACAAAGCTCTACTACAGCTAGTCTGTCTCTAAAGTTTCAGAGTTTTGAAAAAAAAAAATTGGATTCGGTTTATTTTTGAAACAAAGGAGAAGCCAGTAGGAAGCTTTTGTTGCATTGTTGCTGCCCTCTGTGGAGAGTCTGGCACTCCGGAGACTACCAGTAGTGCAGTATAGGAGAAGGGGGATCAGAGAAGGAGATCCTGCCAGACACAGATCACTCCTCCAGCTTAACGGGGGCTTAAAAGGAGAAGAAGGAAATGGGAGAAATTGATATGGTGCCTCTGTCGGACTCCTCCCCCTCTCCTCTCCGCTTGGCTGCTGATTCTCCCCACCTGCGACCACTTACCTCATCATCTCATCCGCCTTCATAAGGAGCCACAGGATCATCAGTCTTCGCCAGTCCGTTGCCCCTGATGGTGCATAGTTGGTCTTCAAGTCAAGCTATTGTCTGTTTCGTTACGTCAAGTCTATGACTAAAAACTGTCTCTCTCTACTCACCTCCAGGAATCCAGTACCACGAGTGGTCGCCAGAATCAGTTTCCAGCCGGTCTCGCCAATCTGTCCTCTCCTGCGGTCCCACAACGAGCCTCTGCCTCTTCTAGTATCCCATCCTTCACCAGCATCTGCCTACGGAGAAATCCACCAGTGACGCCGCTAACTTCTCCCTCTAGTTTGGAACCGACATCCAGTCCTGCTCACGCTCTGTTTCCTGCTCCACGTATTAAACCTCTTACCTGCCACGCTTGCCTCCCGCTGTGTTTCTTCTGAGTTCCAGCATCTGGGTTCGAAAAGTGTTCTGTAGCCATGACAGAACGGACTGGCCATAATCCCGACCCAGCTGACCCAGAAGGACTCAGATTAGCCGTTTCCCAACAAGGCATTATGCTGGGACGTCAAGCGGACGCTCTGTCACAAATGGCTGCTGCCCAGCAGGATCTCTTTCATCGCCTAGATGGTATGACTCAGACCTTACATGAACTAACAGTTTTCCCAAGTTTCGCCTGCCACAGTCCATACTCCTGTCATCCCAGCTTCTTCCGCTTCCGGATCGCCGTCCGCACCCGAAAACATCCGACTCCAACCGGAACCTTTCTTCGGGGATGTGGAAGCCTGCGGAGGATTTTTGCTGCAGTGCCAGTTAATATGTCAACAAGCTCCCCGATTCTATCAGACCGACCACAGTAAGATCACACTCATCTTCAATTCTCTACGAAGTAAAGCTCTCCAGTGGGCCCAAGCCTTTCTCTCTGCCAATCCCATCTCTCACCTGTCTTATGAGCGTTTCCTCGGCGAATTCCGCCTGATATTCGACCAACCTCGTAAACAGGAAGAGGCGACCAGAGGCCATGGAAAAGGACGTGCGGGAGTATGTAGCAGCCTGCTCCACGTGCGCCCGATCAAAATCTTCATCCTCTGCTCCGGCAGGTCTGCTTCATCCTCTCCCCACTCCCAATCGACCCTGGTCCCATCTTGCCATGGATTTCGTCACCGGTCTCCCCCCGTCACACGGTAACACAACTATCCTCACTGTTGTTGATCGTTTTTCGAAAATGGCTCACTTCATTCCCCTTCCTCAACTCCCCACGGCCACTGAAACTGCTGACCTAATGGTCAACCACGTTTTTCGCCACCATGGCATCCCTATTGACATTGTCTCCGACCGTGGCCCCCAATTCACGTCACAAGTGTGGAAGGCCTTCTGCTCGGCCTTGGGGGCCACGGTCAGTCTCTCGTCCGGCTATCATCCCCAGTCAAATGGCCAAGCGGAGAGAGCGAACCAGGAGCTGGAGGCAGCTCTCCGCTGTCTGGCGGCACAGAATGAAAAGGACTGGTCCACCTTCCTGGTATGGATAGAGTATGCCCATAACACTCATCATTCATCTGCCACCGGGATCTCTCCTTTTGAGGCCGCCCTTGGGCACTCACCACCTCTGTTTCCATCCCAGGAGTTGGATCTGGCAGTGCCTTCCGTCCACCATCACATCCAGCGTTGTCAACGCGTCTGGACTCAGACGAAGGCCGCTCTCCTCCGCACCAAGGAGAGCAACTGCCGGATCGCCAACCGTCGCAGGGTGGTGGGACCCGACTATCAACCTGGTCAGAGGGTTTGGCTCTCCACTCGCAATATACCCATTCAGGCATCCTCCAAGAAACTGGCTCCACGGTTCATCGGTCCTTACGTCATTGACAAACTCATCAACCCTACCTGTGTCCGTCTTCGTTTACCCAAAGCAGAAGGTCCACCCGTCGTTCCACATCTCTCAGATCAAGCCAGTCCAGGACAGTCCTCTGTGCCCGCCGTCCACTTCCCCACCGCCCGCCCGGGTCATCGATGGCGCTCCGGCCTATGACGTCAGCCGGATTTTGGATGTCCGTCGTAGCGGTCGTGGATTCCAGTTCCTGGTCGACTGGGTGGGCTACGGTCCGGAGGAGCGCTCCTGGATTCCCCGCTCGTTTATTTTGGACCCCTCGCTCATTGAGGATTTCTTCCGTGCCCACCCTGATCGCCGCCCTTGACCGCCTGGAGGCGGTCGTTGAGGGGGGGGTACTGATATGGTGCCTCTGTCGGACTCCTCCCCCTCTCCTCTCCGCTTGGCTGCTGATTCTCCCCACCTGCGACCACTTACCTCATCATCTCATCCGCCTTCATAAGGAGCCACAGGATCATCAGTCTTCGCCAGTCCGTTGCCCCTGATGGTGCATAGTTGGTCTTCAAGTCAAGCTATTGTCTGTTTCGTTACGTCAAGTCTATGACTAAAAACTGTCTCTCTCTACTCACCTCCAGGAATCCAGTACCACGAGTGGTCGCCAGAATCAGTTTCCAGCCGGTCTCGCCAATCTGTCCTCTCCTGCGGTCCCACCACGAGCCTCTGCCTCTTCTAGTATCCCATCCTTCACCAGCATCTGCCTACGGAGAAATCCACCAGTGACGCCGCTAACTTCTCCCTCTAGTTTGGAACCGACATCCAGTCCTGCTCACGCTCTGTTTCCTGCTCCAAGTATTAAACCTCTTACCTGCCACGCTTGCCTCCCGCTGTGTTTCTTCTGGGTTCCAGCATCTGGGTTCGAAAAGTGTTCTGTAGCCATGACAGAAATAGTGGAAGATCATATCTTTGAACTGATACCAGAAAGTGAAGATTTCCTTCATATAATTTATTTTTAAATTTTTTCAATTAGTTTTTTATTTAATTTTTGTTTTTTTATTAATAAAAGAAAATTGTCCCTAACTGTAACTTTATTTACCAAGACAAATATTTCTCAGGGCCAGATTCTCCTTTTCCTTGAAAAAAGCCTCTAGTCGTGTGACTCACTGAATTATAGCTAAACAGGAGCAATGAAACATGAAAAATCGTACACAGCTAATTAAAACAATCTATCTACAGTTCACTCTAAAGCTGTCTAAAAGATTCGATTGATAAATCTGAAAAAATCTATGTTAGAAATCATAAACCTTTATGAAATGTATCAATATATTAAGGTAATAAGTGCAGGTTTGTTTCTTTTGTTTAACTTGAAAAACAATCAATGTTTTAATTAAATTTTTAGTCAAACCTGTAATACATTAATGGTAAAATATAAAACATTTTTTCAAAGTATTTTACCATTTTGGAAATAAAGATTTTTTTCAAAACAATAATGAAAGTAGTTTATGATAAGCCTAAATATTTAGGCTTAATTTCTGTCCTGTCAAAGCCTCTAATAACTTGATGCCAAATATTTCACTTTCTGTTAAGATATTCCATTATTAAAGAAATGATATCACCTGCACTTATTTTTCTAGGATCGGCTTTAAATAAACTGATTAGAGGAAGTTTGAACTCATAATCTGTTTAATCAGTGGTTAAAACTTTATTTTTGGCATGGCTCCTTTGGGGACTTATTCCGGCCTTAGTCTTTTTTTTCTTTCTCCTTGTTTTTAATAGATTAGAATAGAATAGAATATCTTTATTTACCGTATATAGCACTTTTCCCAGAACAAATCACAAAGTGCTTTACAAATGGAGCATTAAATCATATCAAAACACAAAGAAGTTGTAAAATACAATAACAATAATAAAACAAAGCGCAGTAAAACGTAGTAAAACAAGAAATAAAATATAAAATAAAATGAACTAAAAGCTCTCCTCAATAAAAAAGTCTTAACCTGAGATTTAAAACACTCAACAGAGTCAATCTGACGCGATGAAAATGGGAGCGAATTCCAAAGACGAGGAGCACTGGCTTTAACCCTTGTGCTATCCTAGGCACTTTAACATTGGGAGTTGGGTCATCTAGACCCACTAGACAGTGCTCTGAACCTTTTTTCTTCAATGATTTGTGATCTTCACTGGTGTCCATGGATTACATGAAATCTTTCCACCTTTATCCACCTTTGTCATGGTAGGGAGAACACGTCAAAGTAAGGGGGGGGGGTCATCTAAGATAGCACAAGGGTTACAAGAGAAATCTCCTCTAGTCAGGTTTTTGGAACGCTTAAAAGATTTTGGTTGGAAGACCTCAAGGATCGGGTCGAAGAGTATGGGGTTAAAAGGTCAGATATGTCGGAGCTTGACCATGCAAGTCTCTAAAAACTAAATGTAGAATTTTAAAATCAGGTCGAAATTTGACTGGTAACCAATGTAAAGCAGACAAACAGTAGTGGCGCCTCCAGAAATGTTTCATGGGGGTGGCCGGTAGGGGGCCACTTTAAATCTTGGGGTAGCACACAAAAAGCATAAGCTATATTTTTTAAAATTATTCTACTAAAGGTAGTAAAACAGCCTTTAGAAAGCTAACAGACAGTTAAATGCGTACTGATGCATTTTGATTTATTGTGTTTATATTTAATGCTTGGGTGTGTCTGCTTGGGGTGTTTGGCCCTTAACTGGGAGATATCTATAATGAACAAAAAGTTTAATCAGTTGTTCTGAAATAGAATTATGTTGCCCTAATAATAAAACTTTCATGTTTATTAGTCTGAATACAAATGTCTACAGATATAATTAATAATTACCATGGAAGGGTATTAGTATTATTATTAACCAACTTCACCTGTTGGTCCAGGAACAGGTCGAGCCCCTCTTGGTGAGTTCTGCTTTGCTTCTCTGACCAGTGATGCTGACTGTCCCTCGTCTGATGCCGTCTCATGTTTGACCTCCATTATCTTCTGTCATTCATGCTGGCTGTGGATCATGCTGCTCTGTCTCATCTTCCTCCTCCTCACTACTCCGCTGTTGCTCCCCTACCATCTCTTTCACTCCCTCTGCTGTACTTTTCTTCTTAAAATAAGAATTTATGTAGACTTTCTCTTCATTCACAAGCATCAACTAATGACTTTAGGTAACTCTGTGGAAACAGAGTTTACGCACCATTTACGGAGTGGTTTTAAAGTTCTCTCAATATTAAGTTAAAAACTCCTGGTTATTATGTGAAACCTGTGGTATTTATACTGCTGATGACCACAGTCTTATCCGCCCAAATGTTAAACCTAACTCTTGTTCTAAAGCATAATGATGTGCACATCATGCCTTTTCATAGTGTTTTTATTCACTGCATGGTAAAAATATACTTTTAAAGGGCAGCTTTAGTGAAACTGAGAGGCATAATGTTTTTCAGCAATGGCTAATGTGATGCGGTCGCAGCAGCAATTATGCATCATTTTCCATCCGTGTATTTATCACATTTTCTCTTCTTTCTCCTCATCACACCAAAGCTAATTGTCTGAGCTTCTCATATTAATGCAATGATGCTCACTCACTTCCGTTCTTGATACTGCTGATTCGCGTAGCAAAATGAGTCATTTTAAAGTTGTAAAAGTGCTCTTTGCTCTGTCATATTTCCACGGTAACTAACAAATAGATCATAATGAATAGGAAGACACCAGTTGCTGTAAGCTACAACGCAGTGTAGTGTCCCAAAAAAAAGAGGTCAGCGAGTATCTGTCATTGTTGGGAAAAGGTTAATGCACCATCTCAATAACTCTCCTACCTCATCTTGTGCTTTTTCCAGCGTGCTTTTAAGTCTTCATTTAGTAATTTATTATTCCATTACATTCACGGGGATGATGTTTAATGTTGCAAACAAATACAAAGGTGGCTAATATCATATTTCTGTTTTTTGTCATCACTTCTCCTTTTTCTTACCCTGTTTGAAATGTGTCTTTCTGTAATTTCACATTCAGGGAGATTTTTAATTCATTTTTCTGCTTTTTAAACTCAGTCCACCAAAAAAAAGAAGTGTCCTCCTGTATAATTCATGAGAGCTTCAACAATAAAGTTTGAAGGGAAACCCATTATAACGCAGCAACACAGACTACGCTTATTTACATTTTAGGGAGCCAGGCAGCTTTACACATCCCAGTCTCATTGTTTTGCTCCAGCGATCTGTTAACATAATTGAAAAGCTTTTACCTTACATTTGTAAACATTGCATATCACTGCTGTGCCAAATATAGAAAAAAAATCTCATAAAATAACGAAAAAAACTGCTTGCATGTTTTTGCTGTGATAGAATTCAAAAACTTCGTATAAGCCTTAACAAGAAGTGCACTCCACATGTCATATGTTGCATGTTATATCATTTTTTCGTAATCATCTTAGCAAAGGTGCTAGTTTTTTTTTAAATAAAACTACTGTTCCTGAAAACAGAGAAATTGAATTTATTTCATCCCATTTATAATTAGTAGCCATCACTTCTTAACATGCTTTAGGCCTTTCCACCACATAGATGGGCATTTTCCTTTACTAACTTTGCATGTAGTATGAAAGAAAAAAGATAGGACTAGACCAAGAGCTCCATAATGCTCAGCAACAATAGCCCTTTAGTGCACATGACAGGGTAAGAAAAGTACATGTGCATCAACGGTGGATTCGTCCGGAATGTTGTTTCACCACAGCGGCCAACTGGGACCTTTAATGAAACTTAATTGGATCATCATTAAAGCTGCTTATTTCTCCGGTGCCTCTCATCAAGCAGCAAGCTAGATTGTTTCCTTTGAATTTTTTTTCCTAAATAATAATTAGTGACAGCCATTGATTCTCCAGTCAGGGTAAAAACAGACAGTAAGCAATATCATTTGTGTGAAAGGCAGAAGCCTGAACACTTAATCGCTAATAAGCTAAAAAATTAGATAATTTGTTTTAGAAATCTCATGATGAACATTGATTATACACTATGACCACAGTAAAAATCAAACAGTAGCATAGTTTTGTTTTAGGCCAGAGGTCATTATGGACTCAACAGAAATCCATTGCAGCAAACTCTACACTCTCCAAGACAACATCCTCAAGGCTTGCTTTGAGAAATTGTCTGTTTTCTGGTACATTTGTCCCTATGAGGAAAACCTGGGAGGATCATTTTGGGGTTGCTCCAATGGAAATACATATTATAACCTGCAATTATTGAAGTAATTATTCTAGGGGGAGGTCACTATTGGGTGAAGCCATTTACAGAGTTTTATAAAAAAAAATCTTTTTCGATCAGGAAAGTATGAATAGATAAATTTAGTCTTACTTTTTGGTCTGTTACTATTTGCAATTTAAAGGCAAACTGACTGCAGTCAGTTCGTGATGCATATTTTCACAAAAAGTATTTTTTTTTTCACCAATCTTCTTTTATTTTACTTGAATTCTGGGATTGACTCAAGTAACCTTCGTGATCCTGCACAGAACAACGCAGAAATTGCAATCTTTGAGCTTCTGGATAAGTTATTTGTGGATATAAAACTGGGGAAGCTCTTTGTCTGTGCTAGCAGTTTAGCAACAGATGTAACAGCAGGTGGTGGGAGGCTGAGGAAAGGCAGCTGGGGTACCCCAAAAACTTGTGTATCCCAGTTACTTTTTTTTTTACAACTATGTTTACAGAATAGATGTGATAAATAACATAATATAATTTAATTTTAACAATTGAGGATTTGGTTTAATTGGCACATGATTGTGGAGTTCAGTACAGGGATTGTAGTAAAAACTTTTATATAAGCTGTTGTAAATTGTAAACTTTTCTACAACTTTGGCTTTACTGAGATATCCTGGAGTGTGTTGGATTGTAATGATTTTCAATGTTTGGAATAAGGTGAATAATCTCAGTTTGATAATTTTTTTGCCTTTAGTCTGTCATTTTATGTGAAAGTTACATCGTCCGTATTTCCCACACTGTATAAGGTACACTTACAAGCCTGAACTTTTTTCAAAAAGGATAGTGCGCCCATAGCCTCATTAAAATTAAGTATTTTGCATGGTGTCCGAATTTAAAAATCCAGGGCACTAGATAGTCCAGCACTACATCGATTTTTAGTAGTTAGGGATCAGGGTGGGAATTCGGACACAGCTGGTTACGGCCGCTAGAGGCCACTATAGTTAATGTTTACTGGGTGCCTGCCTATTTTGGCATTTAAGGGCCACTGTAGTTGATGACGATTCAGGAACGCACTAAGCGTTGTCAATGGAAGTATGTTGACACAGCATCCAACCCTGCCGATGATGTCACAAGAGGGATGTCTGCCAGTGACATCCTGTCAAGTGAACGATGGGTCTCAGGACCATTGTTTCTTCAAGGCTCAGAGGAAGGCTGGGCCACGTAGCCTGAGCTGGGCAGCCTACCTGAGATGGCTGAGATAAAACAAACAAAGTAGTGTACATGGCCAGTTGCAAAACAACTGATGGTTTGAACAACCTGCTAGAGCGATATTCTGACTGGCAACGTCTAAGACGTGCGGTAGCCATTTTCCTACGGCTGAAAGGCCTGCTATGCAAGAAACCTGGCAAGCAACTCCTGGAACCTATCACCGTTGAGGAGATACAAGCTGCAGATGTAGCCATACTCCAGAATATACAGGGCTCATGCTTCGGTTCTGGTGAACTTCCATCAAGCTGCATAGCCAGTCACAAGCCATTCAAGGATGACAGGGCAAATCTACTACGTGTGGGAGGACGTCTTGTGAATGCACCGATCCCTTATGAAGCCAAACATCCAGTAATACTAACTATAGACCACCATGTCAACAAGTTACTCATCAAACACTACCACCTTTGGCTGGGGCACTCTGGCACGGAACGGGTTCTCTCAGAGATTCACCAGCGCTTCTGGATTCCTCAAATCATGCATGGTGTGCCGCAAGCTGAAGGCAGTACCTGACCACCAGCAGATGGTAAACTTGCCTGACTCGAGAGTAACTCCAAATGAACCATGCTTCAGCCGCGTTGTTGTCGATTATTTTGACCCTTTGCTGGTGAAGCAAGCCCACAGCGAACTCAAGAGGTACGGATGCCTTACAACAGGTTCATCGCCAGGAGAGGTGAACCCAAAGAAATCAGATTTGACAAAGGAAACAACTTTGTTGGATGTCTGCGCAAACTTCATCAGGCTGTCGCTGAGTGGAACCAGAGAAAGATAGCAGAGCACCTTCTGCAGAGCAACATCAAGTGGATCTTCAACCCACCAGGTGCCTCACACATGGGTGGTGTCTGGTAAAGGCTGATACGATCTGTTCACTCTGTGCTCAATGGTATCATCGCACTTCAGCCACTTGATGATGAGGGGCTAGCCATGCTCTTTTGCACCATCAAAGCTATCGTCAACGGGCGCCCCATCCCCAAGATGGGACCCGACTGACTCCTTACCATTGACAACCAACCAACTACTGCTACTTCGCATAGGTCCGTCTCTTCCACCTGGCGCCTTCATAAAACAGGACTTATACCGACGTCACTGGCGTCAGGTTCAGTTCTTTGCGGATGAGATGGCTGAAGGAATATTTACCCACGCTCCAGAAGCGTCAGAAATGGCTTCATCCTAGGCGCTACTTGCAAGTGGGTGATCTGGTTCTCATCCTCAATGAGAACACTCCACGCAACAGCTGGTCCCTAGGGCTTGTGGTTGCTACTTACCCGGCGAAGATGGACTAGTTTGAAGTATTCAAGTGAAAACAGCTTTTTTGCTGTTTTTGAAGGAAAGGTGGATTGAGTGCAGGATTCAGATTGTCAATGTGTGTATTTTGTTGATAGTTCAGATGACTGAAGATGAGTATGTGGAATTTAATATTGGTTATGTCTGCACAATGGAGTATTTTGGAAGACAGTTCAGTAGTTAAATATATTTATACATTTTTCCAACATGTTATTCTTATCATTATTTATTTTTTTCTCTCTCTTTTTTGTTTTTTCCTCAAACATTCTGTATTTACAGTTTGACTATTTAATTGGATGTGTGCTACACCAAGGGAAATTAAACCACTCAACAACCACGTTAAGGTAGTGAATTTATTTCCCTCACACCCCTAGAGTTCCTAAACACAGCTGATAAAGTCGGATTGACTGACAGACTTATCTCTGACTTTTTTGTCTAACTTAATGCGACTTATAGTTCAGTTTTGTCTTTCTTTTATTTCAAACGTGTGCACACTTACAGTACAGACCAAAGGTTGGGACACACCTTCCCATTCAAAGAGTTTTCTTTATTTTTATGACTATGAAAATTGTAGATTCCCACTGAAGGCATCAAAACTATGAATTAACACACGTGGAATTATATACATAACAAAAAGTGTGAAACAACTAAAAATATGTCATATGGTAGGTTCTTCAAAGTAGCTACCTTTTGCTTTGATTTCTTCTTTGCAGACTCTTGGCATTATCTTGATGAACTTCAAGAGGTAGTCACCTGAAATGGTCTTCCAACAGTCTTGAAGGAGTTCCCAGAGATGCTTAGCACTTGTTTGCCCTTTTTGCCTTCACTCTGCGGTCCAGCTCAGCCCAAACCATCTCAATTGGGTTCAGGTCCGGTGACTGTGGAGGCCAGGTCATCTGGCGCAGCACCACATCACTCTCATTCTTGGTCAAATAGCCCTTACACAGCCTGGAGGTGTGTTTGGGGTCATTGTCCTGTTGAAAAATAATTGATTGTCCAACTAAACGCAAACCGGATGGAATAGCATGTTGCTGCAGGATGCTGTTGTGGCCATGCTGGTTCAGGATGCCTTCAATTTGGAATGGATCCCCAACAGTGTCACCAGCAAAGCACCCCCACACCATCACACCTCCTCCTCCATGCTTCACGGTGGGAACCAGGCATGTAGAGTCCATCCGTTCACCTTTTCTGCGTCGCTCAAAGACACGATGGTTGGAACCAAAAATCTCCAATTTGGACTCATCAGACCAAAGCCCAGATTTCCACTGGTCTCATGTCCATTCCTTGTGTTCTTTAGCCCAAACAAGTCTCTTCTGCTTGTTGCCTTTCTTTAGCAGTGGTTTCCCAGCAGATATTCTACCATGAAGGCCTGATTCACACAGTCTCCTTGTAACAGTTGTTGTGGAGATGTGTCTGCTGCTAGAACTCTGTGTGCCATTGACCTGCTCTCTAATCTGAGCTGCTGTTAACCTGCCATTTCTGAGGCTGCTGACTCGGATGAACTTATCCTCTGCAGCAGAGGTGACTCTTGGTCTTCCTTTCCTGGGGCGGTCCGCAATTTGAGCCAGTTTCTTTGCAGTGCTTGATGGTTTTTGTGACTGCACTTGGGGACACTTTCAAAGTTTTCCCCATTTTCCAGACTGTCTGACCTTCATGTCTAAAAGTAATGATGGCCACTCGTTTTTCTGTACTTGGCTGCTTTTTTCTTGCCATGATACAAATTCTAACAGTCTGTTCAGTAGGACTATCTGCTGTGTATCCACCTGGCTTCTGCACAACACAACTGATGGTCCCAATCCCATTTATAAGGCAAGAAATAACACCTATTAAACCTGACAGGGCACACCTGCGAAGTGAAAAACATTTCAGGTGACTACCTCTTGAAGCTCATCAACAGAGTGCCTAGAGTGTGCAGTGCAAAGCAGTAATCAAATCAAATGGTGGCTACTATGAAGAACCTATGACATATTTTCAGTTGTTTCACACTTCTTTGTTATGTAAATAATTCCATGTGTTAATTCACAATTTTCAAAGTCATGAAAATAATGAAAACTCTTTGAATGAGAAGGTGAGAAGGTACTGTCCCTCTTTCCCACTCCCCTCCTGGGCAGTGGGAGTGCTTCCAGATTCCAGTTGGCTCGTCCATAATCCTGCACCTTACCAGGTACCTCGTCTCTGGCTTATATACCACTACTCCTAAACTTGGCTGTGGGTCCTGCCTCTGGATCGTCTCTGGTACCATACCTGGCTGTGTACCTCATCTCTGCTCATGCAAGTACACTTGGCTGTGGATTCTGCCTTTGGCTCGTCTCGCGCCCCCGGATGTCCCCCCAACTCCATCTGGATGAAGCTCATCTGCTGGACTTTAAATATAGAGTTGTAGAGTTAGATAACTTAATTCTTCTCTATGAGTTCTGGTAAATCGCATGGCTGTCTCGGGGGAGGATCCCTCCTTCATGTGGACACCCCTGAGGTTTCTTTATTTTTTCCGCGCAGAGGCGCGTGCGCCAGTGGTTTCCTTCCACTACAGTGACACACTGTAACACACCGCTAACAGGGTTGATTTAAAAAACATAAACGTCACTGAGAGCTTTCTTCATCTTCCACCTGTGCACTGAAACCATGGAAGTCTACCTCCTTAGTGTTATATTGGAATAGCATCAGATATTCGTCGCCACATACTCTCTCAGGCTCTCATTCGTTGTAGCTGTCAGTGTCACTCCTGAGCTTTCGTGTCCTCTCCGTCACGCAGCAGACCGGCTTTTCCAAACCCGTTAGTGATGGTGGTTTTTTTACACTGCTTTTAATGATTGCTTTTAACTTGAAAGCTGTGTCATATTGTAGTGGCGGTCATGTACACGTTGGGTCTAATGGCACCAAAGGACACCCCTGAGTACCCCAGTACCCCAGGGTGTGTTTGTCACCTTTCTGTTTGATATGATTGGCTAAGATTTGCATGCCTTATCTGTGAGGCAGCAGGGCGGGACTTTGATTTTTCAGAACAGGGGGATGGCTGACAGGCGGTTTTTGAGCTGCATGTGGGTCTCTGCCTTTTATCATATTTTTTATGTACCGTACTTTCACAAACATAGGGTGAAAGTCTTACATTTTTTACAAAATGTGCGGAGCGGCTCTAATGTGTTGTTGTGTGACTTAGAGCATTACAACAGTCAGGAGAGAGGTGAGGACGTAAAAGAAGACCCCCCCCCCCCCCCCCCCATAGTACGAAGATGCAGATATGTGCGTAATGCAGAACAACTTTGGAAAGCCTGGAAATGCAAGGACAAACGATTATGAAGCACAGTTTAAACTGTGTAGTTGGCCATGCCAATAAATCTCCTCTCTCCCTTTACATCTTACTTTCGGTTCGGGCATCTCCATTATAGCCTTAACTTTGTTTGGGTCTGGGGACACTCCTTCAGCTGTAACACAGTGGCCTACAAAAGAAATTTTATCTTTAGAGAACTCACACTTGTCGTTCAGTGTCAGTCCCTCTGCTTCAAATCTCTGCAGAACTTTGTGAAGCCTCTCATCGTGCTGCTGTGTGTCCTTTCCCACGACAACGACATCATCTGCATGGCACACCACCCCCTTGCACCCTTCCAGCATCTGTGACATCCTACGCTGGAAATGCTCAGGAGTTGATGAAATCCCAAATGGCAGGCGGTTAAACGCGTATCTGCCAAAGGGTGTGATGAACGTTGTTAAAAGTCTGCTTTCTTCCGCCAACGGGATCTGCCAGAAGACTGAGGTGGCATCCAATTTTGTGAACACCCTTGCTCCAGACAGCATAGCTAGTGTGTGGTCCACTGCTGGGTGAATGTGTCTCTCTCGTAGCACCCACCTATTCAGGGGTGTCATGTCCACACACAACCTTATTTTCCCTGGTTTGGCTTTTGGTGCCACAACCCAGCCTGCAGACCACTGTGTGGGTCGTGTCACTATGGAACTAACACCCGCTTTTCCATCCGCTTCAGTTCCTCTTTTACTGGATCTTGCAGGGGTAGCGGCACTCGGCGTGGAGTTGACAAAGCGTATGGGAACGCTCCCGGCTCAAACTCGATTTTGAATGGCTCTTTCAACGTCCCCAGACCAGAGAACGCTGTGGAGTGCATAGCCTTAAAGCCCACTGGTTGTGTCTGTACTGCACTCACCTGCTTGATGAGCTCTAGAGCAGTTATGTGGGAAGGCCTAGCAATGGTTTATATAATCCATTAACCACAAACACATCTTGTGTAGTCGTTCTTTTATCAAAGGTCAGCTCCCCTTTGAAACGTCCCCTTACATACAGCCTCTGTTTGCCTGGATCCAACAATTTGCAATGCCCCCATGTTGGAAGTATATGCTGCTCTGGATTGCTGCGACACTGGCACCCGTATCTAACTTATACAAAGTCTTTTCCCTGGTTGAGGTGTAAAATGTTGCTCCACTCATCAACCTCTTTGTTCACCATTTCACCTAGAAATGCAAAATCTTAATCATCGTCACTTTTACTGTGGTGTTGTTGTCCAATTACATTGTGGATTCCCCCAGTGGATCTGCATTTATATGCATAATGTCCTTTTTTGTGACATTTCCTGCATTCTGCATCCCGGGCAGGAAATTCAGACCTTGTCTGTCTTTTGAACAGTCAACATCTGCTACACTCAACTGTTTTCATGTCATTTTTGCTTGTTACAGTTTAAATCACTTTAAGTTTCGTTTTTGTGTAGCCTCCACCTGTCCTGGTAGCCCCGCCCCCTTGAGAACAGGCTGCTGTTTCTTTATCTCCTCACTTTGCCTTACACGCGTCATGGCTTTCTCCAGTGTTAAATCTGCATCTAACTGCAGGCTCTCTGAATGTCTGGCATCTCTTATTCCCACAACAATACAACCCTTGTATAAGTACTCTGTCAGCATGTGCTCTGCCGTAATAAAAGACTCCACAAACTCACCCGGCTCCTGATTCCTCTGGTTGAAGCGCACTTTTTCAAAAATAACGATACTCTTTCTCACACAATGCGCTGTGAACGCTGTAGTTACATCATCATAGGACTTTCTCTGTGCGTCTGTGAGGGGCAACACATTCAGGGTGTCTTCCGCGTCGTCGCCGGCTGCGTACATGAAGCTATTCACTTGGAATTCTTGCAACTGTTTGTCGAGTCCAGAAGCTATTCTGTATCGCTCGAACCGCTTCAGCTATCTTGGCTACTCTGCAACTTTTGTGAAGTCAAACTTGTCTGGCGCTGTTAGCTGAGGCACGGCTGCTGCTCCGTCCCCACTCCTCCTCTTTGCGTCTTGCTCACTCATGACTGTCTTGTTTTCACTTCTGACACCATGTTACGTTAACTGCTTTAGCTTAACGATTTTCTGACATAAACCAGACCACACATTGCTCTCACGTCAGTGCTTTATTCTGTGTTCCCTCAATCTCTGTCCCACCGGATACATACAAAACAAACAATAGTTCCACTTCACTTTATCAAACAAGGCGAAAGATGCAAATTTGCCCGCGAATCGCGATCGGCGTGAACGCAGCTTGATTAGAGGTCTTTGTCTGTACACTGGACTGGCTGTGTCTGCGCGTTAGCCGAAGCTAACAATAACCGGAATAAAACCTCTGGTTTGGCCAGAGGTAGCCCCTCTGGCTGCAAACTGACCCCCGATCTGTTGTGGCGTCACTTTCTTGGTGATGTCACTTCCGCTAAGGCTTTCCTTGTATTTGCAGCCGTTTTCCTAGATGCATCGCTTTTTTTGTGTTTGCATTTCATTTTTTTTTTTGATCGCTTTTTTTTTCTTTTTTGCTGTTATTATATGCAGCATTTATTTTTTATTTGCATTTCATTTTATTTTGTTTGCAGTCTGGGTTTTTTTTTGCTCCCTTGTTTTTTTTTTTTTTTGCTGCAATGGCGATTCTCAGCCACCGTAAGTTAACCCTTTATCATTAAAGTGTTGCTTACGACACAAAATAAAACACACTCCTTGGAATACAACAACTCTTTGTTCATTTGCAATTTCAGTGCAAAGCTGTTTTTCTCCACGTCCGTATCCGTTAAAATTATAGAAATATTTTAAACGGTTGAAGTGTCACGGTAATTAAAAGTACATCAAAGGGTTAATGTTATTAAACACACCCATTAAGTTTAGACACAACAGATTAAATGCTCTCCAGCTGAGTTGTAGCTTCTCCTGGAGATTCATCAGTTCCAAACTGACTGTCAGTAACCATTCTACCCTTTTCCATTTGCCAGTGTGAGACTGTGTTCCTCATTGCTGTGGATTTTCCATAAAGACGGCATGGAAGCTGAAAGATTTCCATTGTGATTTTCATCCTAAAAAACACATCTGTCTTCCTGGGTGAGTTGGCTTTATGCTCCCATAAGCCATTTGTGAAATTGCCATAAACCCATTATTATTGTTTTTCCAGATTCTGTGCACATGAACTGGTGGGATTTCAGGATGATGCCGTTTGAGAATAAGTAAAAATGAGACAGAAAGCTCTGGCTTGAGCTTGAAAACATTATTTAAAGAATTGTATCAGACCAAGAGACGTGTCATGCAGGTCTGAGAGTGTGAACTTATCTCTGTGTTAGTGAGCATGTATGTGCATGCATACACTTGTATCTTCTTACATCTGCACCTACAGGCTCTCCACTATTTAGTTTTTGCTCCCATCTCTTTTGACTGACACTTGTTCCTTCTGAGAGGCCATCTCTTTTGTTTTTTAGACTGAAATCCAGCTCTTAAAGGAGGATCTGAATCAGGTAAACTGTTGAAGAGAAAACTCTGTTTTGATCATCTGGAAGCTTTTCTCAAGAGATGTCATGAAAGAAACAACTGCATGTCAACATGAACCAATCTGAACCAATATATATTTTCATGAACTGTTGTGGTACAACAGTATTTTTCTGTCATTCCCTGTGGAGTTTAGCATTGTGGCTCACTCCATAGGCTCCCCTCATACCAATCATTTGCATTTGCTCAGCAGAGCCAGATCATTGTATGATGATGTTTTTGTCCTCACATCCAGCTAAATACGTCAAAAAACAAAACAAAAATGCTTGTTTGACACAGCCTCTAATGTTCGTCTATAAGCACACTGATGGCGACATTTACTGAATGCCTACAGCACATCATGAAGTGTAATAGGGGAGCTGGACATATATATATATATATACATATATATATATATATATATATATATATATATATATATATATATATATATATATATATATATATATATATATATATATATATATAATGTATACATAAACCTCCTGCCACAGCAGCCAGGACCCCCCAACACAGCTGCCCCCCGGGCAATCACATCCCCTATCCAGGCCAGGGCCAGCAGGACCGCCATAGGTGCCCCCAAAGCCAGAGAGCAGGGAGGCACAGGGGAACAGAGAGTACAAGAGAGAGTACAAGCCCCCGCCCAGCCAGGAGAGCAGCACTCCTGCCATGCCGGGAGGGCCCAACTTAGGGCCCAGCCCCAGGAAAGCACCCCCCAGCCCCAGACAAGCAACCCACCACCATCCAAGAGTTCTGAGCATCCCCCCACCCCGACCCCAGGCACAGGCCAGGGCCTCCCAAGGGAGACCTGCCTTAAGCTCCAGGCAGCTACCCACCCAGTCCACGGTTGGTCCAGGTGAGAGCAAGGCAGGGGCCAGCCACCCCTGCCCAGGAGGAAGACGCCCAAGAGTGGTGGGGGTCCACAAGGAGTGTTTTAAAGATGAACTGACCAGGCTCACTCATAGTTGGAATTTTGGAGAAGGCCGGCTCTCGAGGGCAAGGACCAGGAGCCACATCACAGGGACACGGACACCCCCAGGCTAGGATGGGTTACGATCCCCGGCTCTTGGTCTTCCCAGAGAGCACAGGGGTCCCCCTCCCTGCATGGAGAGAGGGCCGCCGGCCCAGGGAGCAAGCACCCAAGGAACACAGCCACCGTTGCCAAAGGCCTGGTAGCCCCTGCCAGGGATGGGGGAGGGGACAGATGGTCCGAGGTTCCACCTTCCTTGTATAATGTATGTGTGTTTGAGAGCATGGGTGTGTGTACTAAATTGGTGGGGGGGGGGGGGGGGTGATGTCCAAGCATCCCCCCACCAAGGCTCCTACATGTCTAAGGTGCACTTAAAACCGGAAGGGGGGCAATTCCATACGGCAACCATGGGAGGGGGACCGTTTGTATGTGACTTGCACTTCAGAACCACCATACATGGCAGACACTGTATGGCTTCCATAAACATAATTTGATTATGTTTATGGTGTTATATTCTTTTTAATTTAATCCCAAATGTTTTTTCTCAAAACAGCCACTTATGACAAAAGACTTTGTCTTTCCAAAACTGCTGTGTACTTTCAGCCAAAGTCAAAACAAAAGCAGTGGAATTTTAAAAAAATTCAGAGTTTTTCCAACACTTCTTTTAACAGACCCATAGGTATTTTGTGTAGTTTGTTTTTCTCGAAGTTCTGCATCTTCTAAAGATATTTAAACTTTGAATTGTTTGAAAACATGGTATTTCTACTAAACCTTTTATAAAGAACAGCTACGATATCCTGTGGGTTGTCTCCATTAAAGCACACTCCCTATTTTCCAACTCTTGCCTTGTGTCGAACCAGCAACACATTTAGGTCTTTTATCACATTCTACTTTCGAGTCTTTCTTTGGTTGTTTTTAAAAAATATTTGGTTATTTCAAACATTTAAATGACTTACGAATTCTTGGTGGGGTAGGGGAACAAAAATTACTTTTTCTAGAGATATTGTGGATTAATGGGGATTGTGTCATGATCTTTCCTGAAACGTGAAGATGGAGTTGCAGTAATCGAGACGAGAAGATATAAAAGCGTGGAATAGCATCTCCATCTCAGAACGCGACACAATAGAACTCACCTTTGCAATGTTTTTAAGATGATACAGATAATAATAATAATATATAATAATATATAATATAATGTTACATATAATATAATATAGCATGAGGCCAAGAACTGAACCATAGAGGGCAAAGAACTACTCGCACTACCCGCCGGTGTTAAAGGCACCACGACAATCTGAGAACATGATAGTTATTTTACAAAAACACAAAGAGCCGCCGCACAAGGATGAAAAAGCCGCATGCGGCACCGGAGCCGCCGGTTGCCGAACCCTGCCCTAACCGCTTGCAGAATTTCTAATAGCGGACTGTTTACACTTTCCATTATTCTAATTTTCTTTTGTTTGTCTGACCGATCATACTCTTCTATCATCAGTCTAGCCCAAGGGTGGGCAAACTCTGGCCCACGGGCTGGATCCGCCCCGCCTCCATGTTTGGTTCGGCCCACTGAACAATATCAGAGACCCATGAATTTTTTATTTTTAATCTGGCCACACGATCAAGACGTGACATTTTCTTCCTTCTTCTGCAGTCTCTGCTCCAACTTGAAACCCTCTAAAAACTCTGTCAAATAGAACAGAAGACAGTCTTTCCTTTCTATGTCGCAGTTCATCTTTCCCGGTTCAGCTCATTCTTTTAGAGCGATTATGCTGCTTTTTTTAAACAGCGCACCGTGTTCTGTGTCCTGATTGGCTGGAGTCCCTGTCAATCAATCTCCTTAGTCCGTGCCGTGTTTCCTGAACAGAAAAGTGGAGCTCTTCAGATCAGAAATCTGTGATCGATCAGATCTTTGTTTTCATTCTAAGATCCTGGACCTAATTTCTAAGAAGGGTTGAGAATTTAAACAAGAGAAAAGTGTAAAATCTTTGAAAATCATAGAGTGTGTTATTTGGTCATTGTTTTATTTCATAAATTATTTTATTTATTTTATTAAGAAGATCATGAATGAATGAAACTTTATTCATACAGCACTTTACAACTCCTTGAAGGTACCAGAGGGCTTCACAATAATACAATTTATCTATAATAAGAACAAAAGTTTTAGACTAAAAACTCTAGAATATTCTGTTTTAGAATATAATTTCTAGTCCAAATGTTTTCATCTACATTCCATGTTATATCATTCTCACTCCACACATCTGCTCCTGGTCCTGCCCTTCTATCCAATTTTAGAACCCAATGTGGCCCGTGACTTAAAATAATTGCCTAGCCTGTTCCAGCCAGTTCTCCAAATGTTCCTCTCCAAGTGGTGTTGGAACCACCCCTGAGAATGTGCGTAACCTTCTATAAGTACCTGTATCACTCCCCGATCTACATAGATGTTAACTGCAACACATCCCCTACCGCTCTAATGATAGCTTCCGGACTGGATGCTTGAAGAGGGGAGGAGAGATTAAGGTCGGGTGGTTGACTCTGTGACTCATCACTGTCACGGTCAGTATGGTCACTCTTAACCTCAGAATGCCCAAACATCCTTCAAAGGGACTCACTACCACCTGCCAACACATCCAAGGGGATAGCTTTAGTGTTTACTGGTTCTCTACACTCACATAGTACCCTTAAACTTTGACTACAAGATGTTTACACAGTGTTAAACACAAAGTACTAACCCTAAACACACAAAGTTTGCCAACAGCTTCAATCTCTGACCAGAACGTGCAAACATCTCCCGCAGGGATTTTGTCGGTCGCCACACATGTCATGCATATTGGGAAATAACTTGATAACAGTGGGACCACACTACTGCCAGCTGTTTCTCACCACTTGAGCAGATTCACCTCTGTTCACTACTGTTGCTACTCAATTCCCTCTGTGGTGGATGACAAAATCTTCTGATCCTCTTCTGCTGCTCTCATTTGGCATTCACAGCCTTTTCCAGCCTTGGGGGAAAAATATAGCATTGTTTTATCTGTGAGCACTTTTCAGTGGTCTAACTATCTGGTGCTGAACTGAGCTCCTGATGTATGATTTCACTGCAATCATACTGTGGTACTTTCCATACCTGAGTGCAGTTGCCAGCTCCTATTAGAATCAAGGGGCAGTAAGCCGTAGGGGTTTGTTTTTAACACGTCTGCTTGCATTCTATCATTCCAGTGCTTTGCTTTTCAGGATGCGAGACAAAATATCTCCAAGGCTTCAGATGATAATTTACCAGCAAAAAACTCTGCAGCTGGAAGAATGCATAACTTGTCCTGAAGTACTCATCACTGAAGCTTTTCAAATGCTGCATGCCATGATTCTAGACAGAGATGTTTTCACTGCATTTATTTGAAATTATTTCTCATAATAATATTGTGAGGCAGTATGTGACACAGCAATATATTAAGATGTGTTAAAATGCAAAGTTGTGACCCTAAAGCAGGTCTGACCAACCCTGGTTCACAAGAGCCACAATAGGTGGTTTGTATTGTCACTTTTTTTTTACTTTTAGAAGATGACAGTTTGCTCATGTTTGCTGCAGGTGTGTCATGTGTGCCTCCTGCTGGTAAGAGTCCTCTGCCACGCCTTCACTTTGTATCTTCCTCAACATCAAGATTCCCAATGGCGAATACCTGTGCCAACATTTGAAAGATTCCTCTTTTGGACTCCTATAGTGCCTGTAAAGCCAACATGGACTTTGGAATCAATCAAGAAATCAAGAATTCCCCTGTCTTTGGGTTCTTTTAGACCAATGAATTTTTCTTTTTGTAAAAGTTAATGTTGCCACACCCAGTTAGTTATATTTCAGGGCTACAATATCTGTTATACTTTCTGTTACACTTTGAAACATAAGTTGTACTGCAACATTTTTTATATAATGCTTTGTCAGCTTGCTTCTGTAATAAAAAATACTGGACTACAGAAGTTTTTGTAAAGTTTTTTTAAGGCTTAGAAAACACATGAAATGACAGGAGAGAGAGGAAAATGACATATAGCTAATACCATACATGAAAATGTTGTAGTTGTTTAGTCCTGGGAGCACAAATCCAGGTCTTGAGAGTCTGCTTCCTGCTGGTTTTGGGATTTCCTGGTTCAGTTACAACGCAAATACATCCCTAAAGGTTTTACAGACCAGCCATGTTTTTAGGGTGATGTAGTAGCGGCAGTGGCTCAGGCGGTTGAGCGGGTCGTCCAATGATCGAAGGGTCGGTGGTTCGATCCCCGTTCCCCCCCAGCCAACTGCCGTTGTGTCCTTGGGCAAGACACTTCACCCTCCTTGCCTCCAGTGTGGCTCCACTGGTGTGAGCATGTGTATGAATGTCCCGGTGATTGTCAGAGGGGCCGTAGGCGCGAACTGGTAGCCACGCCTCTGTCAGTCTGCCCCAGGGCAGCTGTGGCTACATCAGTAGCTACCATCACCAAGTATGAATGAGGAGTGACTGAATAATGGACACAATGTACGCGCTTTGAGTGTCTGGAAAAGCGCAGAAAAATCCAATCCATTATTATTAGTTCTGAACAGCTGGTTCCCACTGCAAAGGATCTGTTGTTGTACAGTAGTTCTCCAAAGAGTTTCATGCTCATCCCCAGCAGGAGTTGCTGGCACTCGCATGATGCTGGTGATGTGGTTCAAGGTTTGGTCAGATGCCGGGAAACCGCAATTGTTCCAATGAAATCTACGAGCTAGTACAGAAAAGCTTTCATACTGTGCAACACATCAAAAAAGTTTAGCCTTGCTAATTTTTTTAGTTTCATGGTCAGTCTAATACCTAAGATTGTTTATATCATCATATGGGGGTGACATGATTGTGATTTGAGTTCTTGGGAAATCTAACAATTCAATGTAAAATTGAATTAAAAATATATTTGTATTTAAGTAAAAGATTACTTTCAAACAAGTATTATAATAGCCAGTAAGGAAATAAATTGAGTTTTTTTTTTTTACAGATATGACTCTGGGCAGCTCCAGGATTTTTTTTCCTGCAAAAGCTTAGAGGTTTCTGAATGACTGTAAGGAGTAAATACTTTTTTTCTGTCAAATTACAATTCAAAGGAGGAAAGTAACAGGATGCATATTCATACGAGTCATATGATTAACAGTAAAAAAAAGTACCTTCATCTTGAAGGCTCTTTAGGAACCAGACATTTCTACAGCATGAGCTCCAGTTTACCAGGATGCATGGAAGGTTCACCCCACAGAACGGACAAAACATCTGATAAATGACAAAGCAAAAAGAGCGAAGTTTAAAATTCACTCTGGTTCTTTCTCAAAAGTCCCTCTGTTTAAATACATATTTAATAAAAAGGACACACTATAGCAACCCAACTGTCATGATCAGATCAAGGTGGACCCAGATGCTGCAACCCGGAAGGAAGAGGCAGGTATGTGAAAAGGTAAGTAACTGGTTTTATTTTGAAGGGGCTAGCGGATCCAGAAGGGGAGAGCGGCGTGCAGTTTGACAGCGGCTCGTAGACCAAGGTGAGCACGGAGATCTTACAGCGGCGTGACCGGAGCTCACAGCAGTGGCGTGAATGGAGTCTTTTGACTGCAACGTGGCTGGAGTTCTTGGCGGAGGCGTGGCTGGAGTTCTTGACGGTGCCGTGGCTGGAGTTCTTGAGGAGCGTGAGGGATTCAGCCTCTGCTCGCGTCGGCTGGGGACTCGGGAGACTCTCGTGGGAAAGGCAGACCTGAAGCACAGCAACAGAAGGTAAGCGAGGCAACATGACACAGAGGGCCAGACAAGGCATGAGGTGAGTTTAGCACCATCAGGTTTAGCGATCTGGCGAAGAATGCTTGAGGTGAGTCTCCTTAAGTAGCAGGTGTGTGGATGAGGTGATGAGTCACAGCTGAGAGTCTGGAGCAGAGCTGGGAGGGGGAGGAGTCTGACAGGCCACCATGACAGTACCCCCCCCTCAACGACCACCTCCAGGTGGTCCAGGACGCCGATCCGGGTGTGCACGGTAAAAATCGGCGATGAGGGAAGGGTCGAGGATGAGGGAACGGGAGACCCACGAGCGTTCCTCAGGTACGTACCCTTCCCAATCCACCAAGTACTGAAAACCCCGGCCACGGCGGCGAATGTCCAAAATCCTGGAGACCGTGAACGCCGGAGCGCCGTCGATGATCCGGGCGGGTGGTGGGGAGACGGAAGGCGGGCACAAAGGGCTGTCCTGAAAGGGCTTAATTTGAGAAACGTGGAACGAAGGATGTACCTTAAGGGCTGCAGGCAGACGGAGGCGAACGCAGGTGGGATTGATTATTTTCTCGATGACGTAGGGCCCGATGTACCGGGGCGACAGTTTGCGGGACGAGGATTGAATGGGGATGTTCTTGGATGATAGCCACACCTTCTGCCCAACCTGGTACACGGGACCCTCCACCCTGTGCCTGTTGGCTATGCGACAATTGGCATCCTTGGTACGTAGGAGCGCCTCTCGGGTTTGGGTCCAAATGCGCTGGCAGTGCTGAAGGTGCTCCTGGACGGAGGGAACGGCAAGGTCGAGCTCCTGTGAGGGAAACAGAGGGGGAGAGTAGCCCAGCGAGGCTTCAAAGGGGGAAATGCCCGTGGAGGGGTGAGTGTTGTGGGCATACTCGATCCAGACTAAGAACTCGGACCAGTCAGATTGGTTCTGGGCAGCGAGACAACGGAGGCCGGCTTCGAGTTCTTGATTGGCACGTTCAGCCTGTCCATTAGACTGCGGGTGGTAACCTGAGGACAGGCTGACGGAAGCACCAAGCGCAGTACAGAAGGCTCTCCATACCTGTGAGATGAATTGTGGTCCTCTGTCGGACACAATGTCGACAGGGATGCCATGATGGCGGAATACATGGTTGACAAGTATCTTGGCAGTCTCGGTGGCCGAGGGAAGCTGTGGAAGGGGGATGAAGTGTACTGCTTTGGAAAATCTGTCGACAACGGTGAGGATAACCGTATTACCCTGAGAAGAGGGTAACCCCGTGACGAAGTCTACAGCAAGGTGGGACCAAGGACGGTGAGGAGTGGGCAAGGGATGGAGGAACCCAGCAGGTGGAGAGTTGCCGGACTTCGACCGAGCGCAGATGGTGCAGGCTCCAATAAACTCCCGAACATCCTTTTCCATTTTAGGCCAAAAGAATCTCCTGCGGAGAAGAGAGAGAGTCCTATGCACTCCCCCGTGGCAGGCGATACGGGAACTGTGCCCCCAGGCAATGACGTCAGACCTGAGGGACGTGGGAACAAAAAGAGTGCCGTCAGGACAGGGGGTGTCACAGGTCTCCTCACCTTGGGCATTTTTGACGCGGGTTTCAATGTCCCAGGTTAGATTGCCAACGATGCAGGTGGCAGGTATGATGGTAACAGGAGGCAAAGCATCATCAGGGCTGAACTTTCTGGAGAGAGCATCGGGCTTGGTATTGCGGCTTCCGGGTCTGTAAGTTATCGTAAAGTTAAAGCGATCAAAAAAGAGACAACACCGGGCTTGACGGGCGTTTAGTCTTTTGGCTGTGCGTAAATAAGCTAAATTCTTATGGTCCGTCCAGACAATGAATGGGTGAGTTGCTCCCTCCAGCCAGTGACGCCACTCCTCCAGTGCCAATTTAATGGCTAGCAGTTCCCGATTTCCCACGTCGTAGTTACGTTCAGCCGGGGATAATTTGCGGGAGAAGTAGGCGCATGGTTTTATTTTGCTGGAGGCTTCCTCACGTTGGGAGAGGACAACTCCTACCCCAGTGTCTGAGGCATCGACTTCAACGATGAATTGCTTGGTAGCGTCAGGTTGAATGAGAATGGGTGCAGAGATGAACCGAGATTTTAATTGGTCAAAGGCTTCTTGGGCTTGAGAGTTCCAGGTGAAGGGCTTGGAGACGGAGGTGAGCTGAGTGAGGGGAGCGGCTATGGTACTGTAGTTACGGATAAAACGGCGGTAGAAATTAGCGAAACCCAGGAATTGTTGAAGTTTCTTTCGGGTGGTAGGGGGTTCCCACTGGGAAACTGCTTTGAGCTTGGCCGGGGCGAATCTGACCGGCTTCGAAAATGTACCCCAAAAACTGAATCAAAGTAGCGTGGAATTGGCATTTCTCTGCCTTAACGTAAAGTTGATTCGAGAAGCCTGGATAAGACGAGACGGACGTGATTTTCGTGTTGAATAGGATCGCGGGAGAAAATGAGTATGTCGTCGAGATAGACGAACACGAACCGGTTAAGGAAATCGCGGAGGACATCATTGGCAAGTCTTTGAAAAACGGCGGGGGCGTTAGTAAGGCCGAAGGGCATCACTAGGTATTCGTAGTGGCCAATGGGTGTGTTAAAAGCCGTCTTCCACTCATCGCCCTCCTTGATGCGTACGAGGTGATAGGCGTTTCGAAGGTCTAATTTTGAGAAGACCTGGGCCCCCTGGACCGAGTCAAAAACCGAACTGATGAGGGGAAGAGCGTACTTGTCTTTGATAGTTATCTGGTTGAGTTCACGATAATCAATGCAAGGGCGGAGGGTTTTATCCTTCTTTTCTACAAAGAAGAAACCAGCGCCTACTGGAGACGAAGAGGGGCGAATCTGGCCGGAGGAAAGGGCTTCATGAATATAGGTTTCCATGGCGGTTTTCTCAGGGCCGGAGAGATTGTATAAGTGGCCCTTGGGGAGCTTAGCGCCAGGAAGTAGTTCTATGGCGCAATCATAGGGACGATGTGGTGGTAACGAACCGCCTTACTTTTACTGAAAACTGCTTTGTATTCGTGGTAACAAGAGGGAACGGATGATAAATCGATGTCCTCGAGCTGAGGAATAATAGCAGGAGGAACGGGTGGAATAGCTGATTGAAGGCTGTTAGCCAGACAAAACCCACTCCAATTGGAAACGCGTTGCTTGGCCCAGTCAAACTGAAGTTGTGGACCTTAAGCCAGGAATAACCCAGAACAACAGGACTGTGTGGGGATGTGGTGACGAAAAACCGAATATACTCGTGATGGTTACCAGAAGTGATGAGTAACTAGGGTCTCGTGCGGTGGGTGATGCATGAGAGATGTTGACCCCCCCAAACCGGCGGCGTTGATGGGATTGTCGAGAGAGACGGGAAACCAAAGAATGATCAATAAGGCTTTGCTCAGCGCCAGAGTCTATGAGGGCATGAGAATCAGAACACTTAGACTGGAAACATAGCTTGACAGGAACATAAAAGTTATTTCGGGTAGAAACAACTGACTTATCCTCCCGTGGCCTGGCTTTTACCGGGGGGGTATGGGGTTTTAAATGAAGAGGACACTGAGAGACTTGGTGACCATGACCCCCACAGTAGAAACATAGCCCTTCTACACGACGTTTGCTACGTTCTTCAGCTGAGAGGCAAGAGAGACCAATCTGCATTGGTTTATCAGGGTTTTTACGTAGAAAACTCGGTGGTGGAGGTTCTAGGGTGGGCGGCGCTGTAGAACTGACCATGGTGGTCTTACGTACAGGATGCGGGCGTTCATGTTGGCGTTCTTTAAGTCTGATGTCAGAGCGCAGGGAGGCGGCCACAAGTTCCTCAAAAGAGGTGGCTTCTGGCTGGGTACATAAATGATCTTTTATGGTTTCATTTAGTGATTGGTAAAAAACACCCCGCAAGGCGGGATCTGTCCAGCCTGCCTCCACCGCCAGAATGCGAAAATCTACAACATGCTCGCTGACTGACCGGTTGCTTTGTTGGAGATTGAGGAGTCGCCTGGTGGCTTCTTCTTGCTTGCGAGGTTGGTCGAACACGAGTCTGAACTCGCAGATGAAGCGTTCGAACGGCAACTGAGCGATGGGGTTGGCAGCGAGGAAGGCTTGAGCCCACTGGAGCGCCTTACCCCTCAGGGAATTAACAATCATCGTAATCTTGCTGTGGTCTGTGAGATAATATCTGGGAGCCTGCTGAAATAATAGTTGACATTGGAGTAAAAAAAAAACCCAAAATTCTCTACATTACCAAAAAATGGCTCTGGTTGGAGACGGTAGTTTTCTGGGTTGGCGGTGGAAGTGGAAGGTTCCAGGTTGACTGAAGGTGGAGCAGGGGCTGCGGAACCAGAAAATTGTCCAGTTAATTCCAATAAAGTTTGTGACAAACCATCGAGGCGGTGAAAAAGTTCTTGTTGAGCTGAAGCCATTTTGGAAAGGGCGTCGGCTTGGTGTCCCAGCATAATGCCTTGATGATTTACGGCCAAACAGAGTCTTTCCGGGTCAGCTGGGTCGGGGTAATGGCCAGATCGTTCTGTCATGATCAGATCAAGGTGGACCCAGATGCTGCAACCCGGAAGGAAGAGGCAGGTATGTGAAAAGGTATGTAACTGGTTTTATTTTGAAGGGGCTAGCGGATCCAGTAGGGGAGAGCGTCGTGCAGCTTGACAGCGGCTCGTAGACCAAGGTGAGCACGGAGATCTTACAGCGGCGTGACCGGAGCTCACAGCAGTGGCGTGAATGGAGTCTTTTGACTGCAACGTGGCTGGAGTTCTTGGCGGAGGCGTGGCTGGAGTTCTTGAGGAGCGTGAGGGATTCAGCTTCTGCTCGCGTCGGCTGGGGACTCGGGAGACTCTCGTGGGAAAGGCAGACCTGAAGCACAGCAACAGAAGGTAAGCGAGGCAACATGACACAGAGGGCCAGACAAGGCATGAGGTGAGTTTAGCACCATCAGGTTTAGCGATCTGGCGAAGAATGCTTGAGGTGAGTCTCCTTAAGTAGCAGGTGCGTGGATGAGGTGATGAGTCACAGCTGAGAGTCTGGAGCAGAGCTGGGAGGGGGAGGAGTCTGACAGGCCACCATGACACCAACCGTTTAAACACCGTCATATTTGGCACAATCTAAAAAAAAAAACAGAAGAAATATGCATCAACATGATTATTTGTCTTGCTAACATAAATACAAAATATATGACAAATACAAATATTTAAAGACCCCCCCCCCCCCCCCCCAACAACAACAACAACAAAAAAAATATTAACAGACAAATGAAACTATTCCTAGGACACTTTAGTGGTTGACCGGTTGACCATTGTTAGTGGTGGTTCTACACTAACTTCCTCCCTGGGCGAGTAACCCCCCCCAGCACACATACAATTTGACAACATCCTTTTGTGTTCCCTATCTTTTATTTGGCCATTTTATACAAATAATACATGAATTTTCTAGACTCGTATTACAGGCGGTCAAACTCAGTCGTACAGGGGTTTAAATTAAACAGACAGGAACATTAATCCAAAATAAATCTAGTTTAAACCAACTTTAA
Source organism: Oryzias latipes (assembly GCF_053564925.1). Lineage (NCBI taxonomy): Eukaryota > Metazoa > Chordata > Actinopteri > Beloniformes > Adrianichthyidae > Oryzias > Oryzias latipes. Next base: position 5,217,753 of record NC_136252.1, on the reverse strand, counting down.
ATAACGTATAATATTTTGCTCTCCATAAGAAAAAAAACATTTTGTCAAAATTATACAAATATTAACATGCTTCAGAACAAAATAAACAAAGCCTGGAAATATTAATAATAAGAAAAAACAAATCTTGTATTTCCGTTTTCTTGCTATCATTTTTTTAGATAGCAATAATTAAATTTCTTGGTGTCTGATGTCTGTGTTTGTCTTTGTTAAACCAATCGAGGGATTGGATCTAAAAAAAAGAAACGTATTGCGAATATCATTTTTAAATCAGAATTGAGCATTAAGCCTTGCAGTGTGAATGTAGCCTAAGACAGGAGCGCGCAGCTGTGGCCCAGAGTTAATTGTTAGACTGAAAAAGACACCCAATTACCTGTGTTAGGCTACGCTCAATTCCGATTTTTTGAAGAAATCAGATTTTTTTGCAAGGCCGTTCATGTTTCCAATTAAATCCGAACTTTTGTGATCTCCTGTGTGAACGTGAAATGACCCAGAAGTGACCCGCACGCACAGAATAGTACTCAACGGTGTACAACGTCACTCGTTGTTAGCGGAAGTAGCCAACGTTAACAATGGATGTCAACAACAGTGTTGTCAACACCGGAGCTCTTTTGGGTGACACCTGCCCGGGCTGCAGGGTCTGCGGGGTGGGGGCTTGCTGGCCCTGTCCTGTGGGGGGGGGGCCTGGAGGAGGGGGAGGGCCCACCATCGGTACAGGACCTTGGAGGCTTGACTGGTTGGGGTCTCCGCTGAGGCAATCGGCGGTTGCCCTGGCTTGTTGGCTACCTCGGTCCCGTCAAGGCCTGACCAGAGCTCTCCCAGGGGTGGTGGGGGGTGTTCTGGCTCCTCTCTCTCAGTGTGGGGTGGGTGGTGCTGGGCCTGGTGCTGGGTCGTTTCAGTTTGCAGTGTGAACATAGCCTTAGTGTGATTCACCCAGCCACCGGTTAGTTGCGCCGCCTTCTTGAATCTTTTGACTTATGTTCCAAAGACTACCTCAAAGAGGTGTGGGCACAAGTGTCTTGAAGCAGAGGGCACCTTGTAACATTCAAAATGAAACCTTCAGATGTAGTGGTGGTCACGTGGATGTTGGGTCTGCTGTGTCGGAGCGGGGAATTGTGGGAAATAATCCCCTTTGCCTGCTCTGGTCGAAATTGGGTTGAGCACAGTTTTTCTTTTGCCTAAGTTCCTTTTCATTTGGCTGTTTTGCGATCTTCAGGAGAGGCAACTGGCAGTAGATCCAGAGATGTTCTTTGATGGAGTAGAGGGGTTGAATCCAGAAGGAATCAGACGACGCTTGACTTGGCTTTTGGAGTTTGGCTTGGTTTGGTTTTGCTTAACCTGGTTTTGCTTGGCATGGCTTGGTTTTGCTTTGCTTGGTTTTGCTTGGCTTTACTTTAGCCAGCAGAGATCAGTGGTTTCTTCCACGGAGAAAAACAGACGAACCAACAATGGCTGGAGGGTGTGATGGACTAAAAAAGGCAGTGCAAGTGACTAGAACCTCAGGCAGGTGTTTGAGGACAACCTCGACACCTGACAATAACAAGTTATAAGGGGTGAAAGCATCAGGATTATTAGCAGTGACTCCATAAAATTTCTCTTTCAGTTTATTTCAAACACCTTTTCCAGTTGTCCACAGAGGAATCAGCTTAACCCAGCATGCTTTACTGTACGAGGACTCACAAAGGAAATGTGCTGGCAGTATCACAATATTCCTTTTATGTGAGCATACCCTGCGGTGAAGCTACAAATAATATGCATCAGGCTCTAATTGACTGTCTGGAAAAGAGCAAATTGGATGTGTCACTTTCTGCTAATCCTGTTCGTTACCACTTTGGATGCTTTCTGTTTGCCAGGTATTTAGAGAAAATAGAGAAAACTGTCTGTTCTCATAAATTACAATCTCTTCAAGTATGTCTGTGATCAGTCATCACTTAGTACTGTGACTGCTGATGTAAAACGCTGTACTGCAAGCGTGAGATTTTTTTTTCCCCCAGTGTTGACAGTAGGTGGTATGCAAACAATGACTTCCTTAATCCTGCTGTCAATCATTTAAAAAAAACCTCTATAACGAAAACATGTATAATAAAATAATAAATTCTTGTTTCAGGAGAAGCAGGGAAGGTTTTGACACTAGCACAACTCCATGAATTGTAGATCTATGTAACCATTTTGTTAAAACAGTTTTATTGATGATAGACAATGTGATGATTGTCAGTCACACTTCCATGTTGCAGAAGTATTAATATTTTTTTCAATTACAGAATCCACTTGAAAGTTTCAGATATTGGCAGTTTGTTGGAAATTCTGCTTAGTGCCTAACATATTGAAGGTTTTACTTCATCGCTGTGCTCCTTGAATGTTTAGTTGCACAATATCTCATCCAACTGGGGAATAAAACAAGCGATCACAGGCAGAGTGAGTCCAAATGTTAAGAGCACCCCAGGGAATGCAGTCAAGTGACATTAACTTCTGCTTTGACCTCTCATCAGTATGCCTTCTGCTGTATTTATAATAGATAGCAAGCTGTATTACCAAACCAAACTATATATCTCTTTTATTTTGAATTAAGACTGAAATTAACCTAATAAGTGCAAAACCACAGTTTCTAAACATTTTTCTCCAACAAGTTTTGCTTATCTAAAGATTTATCAGAATTATATTTATAATTATCAGAATTATATGGTGAATTTAATGCTTTTGAATTAAAAAGCATGAGACCAATTGCCAATTACATGCTCACAAAAATCAAAACAACTGGCAATGATCAAACATTTAAAATACATTTCAGATTTAAAATCAGCATTTTTACAAGGACATTAAAAATGGGGTAATCATAAAACTCTTATCTGCATGTTTTAGTCCATTATTTAAGTTATTTACGTATAGTAAAAAACTTAGTAGTTAACTATGTAGGTTCCAACTTCTTATTTTCAAAACTTTCACCAAGCATGCCGGTAGCAGAAACAGTTTTAAAAGGGGCATCTGGACTTTCTGTTTTTAAGAATATACATGGTGGTGCTGACAGTTGCTGGATGCCAATAGAGACACTGGCGTGTTGCTTGTTTACCTGTTGCCGGGGATATGACATGCTGCATTGAATTTCACGTCTCCATCGCGTGACTTCTGTTTCCATTTTGCTTACACAGGCTTATATGTAAAATTGAATGTGGGAACACACATGTCAGGAAAATATTAGCTTTTTGGGTAAAAAATTCCAGATATTGCTACAATTTATCACAATCAAATTGATATTAATGAAGATTCGGATCTTTTTTTCATGATCACTTGACAAATTGGATTACATTAAGAAATCTGAAAATGATCAGATATTTGCTGTGCCTGTAAATTAGTGGTCCCCAAACCGTGGAAAAAAAACAAAAACAAAACCTAAATTTTTTTCATACTGGATTCTTTCCACCACATCCGATTCATTCTTGACGCCTGTCAGATTGGTCTGTCACGTGTCAAAAATACATCCTATACTTTCTTAAAGCAAATGCTACAACAGCTAAACCACAACCACAATACTAACAAAGTAAACACAAAACAACAATATTTCCTTTTTTTTTTTTTTGCAAAAACAGCTGGTGAGGAAACGCCTAAATAAAATGAAAAAAAAATAAAATAAATCTGGATATAACAGACATAAACTAAAAGTCTTTACTCCAAACATGAATTTCTTGAGACAGTTGCTCCAACACACCAAGTTAATAATGCATAATAATTAGCAGCCGGTGTGGGTACCGGATCGACACGGGCCGCCGGATGTTCTCGGGGTCCTTCGGGGGTCCTTCCAATGAGTGACATCACTAGAGGAGACATGACGTGGTTCATCTTGGGAGAAGAGCACCGCCATCTTGGTGAAGTCAAGTTACAACCGCAGTGCAAATTCTTTAACTGTGGAATTATAAAAACATTCTGGGATGAGTTCTGCTTCTGGTATTCTACAAAAATTGCAATGCCATTTCATTTACACTCAAGAAATGTTGTATTCGATGTGGTATCATATAGACCAGAAAATAAAGTTCTTAATATCCTGATATTTCAAGGAAAGTTTTATATGCACAAAAACTTTTTTATAACATATAGAGCTCTGTTTTAACTTTCAATCACTTCATTATATGAAAAAGAAGAATGGCTTCAAATTGCTTAGTTTTGTTCAGAAATACAAACTTCGCGAGTACCCCTAACTAGTATTAGACTATTTAGATTGGTTCTATGTTCCTTTATTTTACTTGTGTTTTTATTCATTTGTGTGTTATGTTCATTGTTTCTTTTTTCCCCTCTATTCTTTATTTTCTATGTTAATATGTTATGTTTGGCAATGATGACTGATCTTCGAGGTAATATTGATTACATTGTTATTGTTCGTTATTTAATGTACGATACCGCAATTGTCAATAAAGTTTAAAAAAAAAACTTAGCAACGTTAACTCATTGGTTGTGGCAACTTACAGCCAATCAAATAGTGTGACGTCATCATTGGTCGAAGGACCCCGAGAACATCCGGCAGCCCGAGAACATCCGGTACCCACACCGGTTGTCTGATTTTACAAGGATGCTGCTAATAAAGTTGTTTAAACGGTGGATTCATGTTTATTATTGTATTTAGTTAATACCAGTTTTAGTGACCTTTTAGTTTTTATTTTTGTATTCATCCATTGCACTAAATCAGACAAGGCAGACGTTTCTGTGCAGTTATGTCTTATTGGAAAATCTATATCTCCTATACAAAGTATAGTGAACAAATAAAGTTTAAGAAGAGGGTCTTTATACTTATGTGTAAGTAGTGATTTTGCAGCTGCTCTCAATTTCTGAAGGAATGCAACAGCAAAAAATCAACACTATTAAACAGGAAATCTCCTGCTTAGCAACAAAAAGATCCATCACATCCTTTCCTTTAAGAACTAATTGAGAACTCCCTGACAATCTTTCAGTAAACCTTCTCATCTGTATGTAAACAAATGCTGCTACTATTAAAACTCTTTGTATTAAAAAAAAAGAATGCAGTACGTAAGTGGGAAGATTTCTGTCTTAGCTGACCTACATTGTGACAGTTCGGACTGATAAAGGGGTGCTTAGTGGACAGTCAGAAGTACAGTATGATTTGGCCTCCATTAACATTTTATTCAGTCTTGAACTATTGAAATAAGCCCACATCTACTTGAATTTGGTTAAAAGAGCCTCACAGCAGATTCAGAGTGAAAATAAAGAAAGCCTTTGTTCATCAGTGAAGCAGAGGAAACAGAAAAACTGCATATGGCCACCTCATTTGAAATGTTAATGCCAAGTTTCTTCTGAAAACCTTAGTGAAGATGGATGTTGTACAATGCTTGTTTCATCCTCTAAATGTGAATAGCACTGCAAGGCTTTTGAAACGGTTATATTCATATGCTGGTCTGTGCAATGGATTGCTCTAAAAATACATTTCGTAGTGAAATATAATCTTGGTATGAAGAAATGTTTTCATTCAAACTGGTCACTCATTGATCACCTCCTTTTTTGACACATTTTTTACTCAGCAACACTAAATCACTGCCTGCTTTCCTCATATTAGAAAGCAGCGATCTATATTTTCTCTGTGGCAGCAAGGAAGACGCCAAGCACAACAGGGTTCAGCCGTAAGTGACATTTCTTTTGTCACGATAACCAGTTTGGTCCAGATAGAGATAGACTGCCACCCCCACTGAAACTTACCACCTCTGTTCACAGCAGGAAAGTGCCTCTGGCAAGATGAACTCTTTGTTACATGAGAGATGATTGAATAGGAACTATCCAGAATTTAAAAAAAAATCCTCTCTGCTGCTATGAGATGTCTGTTTTAAATAGTCAGTTTCAATTCCTCTGATTTCTGTCTTGTACTTACATGAATGGCTGTCATCATGAATTAAAAGTGGCATGACCGAGGTCAGCTACCATTCGTATCCCACATTTTCTGACAAAATATTAATTAATTGGATTTTTAACTGTAGATGTAAAACAAAAAAGAACAAGCAACTAATTGAGTGAATAAATACATTATTCGGACATGTAACAGCATGAAACTAACCTTAGAAAACACTTTTGTCAATCTGACTCATGTGTGTGGAAAGGAGCCAGTTTAATTGTATATTAAAGATTCATTCTTGAATTTTAAGTTTTTAAGGCAACCATGTGCGTTGAAAGTAACTTCAAATAGAATAATGTTCTTTTATTTGTGTTGGTTTCATCTCACACAGTTGCCTTAAAGGAACTACTTTCTCCACAAAGATCCAGTAATCCCTGTGTTCACATTTATCAAATTTATTTTTATTATGTGTAAGTGTCTAAGGGTGCATTTACACTGCAGGTCTTGATGCCCAAATCCGATTTTCTGACTATATCCGATTTTTTTTGACGACCCGCTTACATCATCTTTTAAAAGGGACCCGTATCCGATTTTTGCATTTACACTATACAATGCTGAAACTATCAAATGTAGACGTTTTGAGGACTACGTAGCAGCATTTCCGCATCCGCGGCCTCCTTCGGACTTTTGTGTGAATGCGGTTGTCATGGAGGCAATGCAGCGACGGAAGGAGGCTTTGCCTTGGGCGCTATAGGATGAACCAGGCGCACGAGAGGGGATGCGCAGGAGAAGAAAAAGAAGGGCTGCTCGGCCGGCTTATGTACTCTCTCTGAGATTTGAACGAGGAAGTGTTTGCAGACGTTGTGCTGTACTAACAGTTTGATCCAAGCAAAGAAATAGACTGCTTCTAGCTTGTTCCAGAGCAACGGTGTCCCGCTTGATTAGTTACCGTTTGCGTCCCCCACCGGGACCGGACCGGAAATAACAGCGGTTTCCAACTACGGTCTGAAGCCTGAGGCTGAAAGGTAACACGCTGATGGGGCTCCAGCTGTCCTCGAACAGCAAAATCAGCCCACAAAAGCACCTTAATAAGTCATGTGATCTCAGTTGGTGGTGTCCTGAGTTAACATCACTGACATACGACTCGCATTTACTGGGGAATATCCGATTTGTCTGCTTACATGGCACACGCAAATGCATGTATCCGATTCGTATCGGATTTATTTCCACATATGAATGAGGCCTGAATCCGATAAAATCGGAAGCCATGCGCTTTTTTCCTGCTTACACGTTCACCAGTCATATCCGATCTGTGCCACATGAGAGGAAAAAAAACGGAATTGGGTCACTTGGACCCTGCAGTGTAAGTGGGGCCTTTATGCACAAGACAAAAGACCTGGGGTAGGTTGCTTTATGGGGCACACATGGTGCAGAAGTAAATCGGTAGACCACTGTTTGGAAGATTGCAGGTCTGGTTCCAGCCTTGCTCCCACCATGTGCTCCTGGTGGTTAAAAATTGGTGCCAGGGTTCGCCCTCAGAGCCACCATCATTTTGGGAATGGTACTGTGACTGTAAAGCACTTTGGGCCAACTAGATAGATAGATGGCTGGCTGGCAGGCAGGGCTGGGTTGCTGCGCGGTCTTCTGAGCTTGGGTGTGTGGTGGTGGTGGTGGTGGTGGGGGAAGGGGGGGTTAAGTGGTGGTCTGGCTTGGCTTGGCTTGGGGGGGGTGGTCTCTTTGCCTGTGCCGGGGTGGTTGCCGGGGGGGGGGGGGGGGGGGGGGGGGGGGGGTCCAGCGGCGCTGGATGGGCTGCCCATCTACACCTTGGGCTGGGATCAACCCTTTCCTGGCTCTGGGACGGGGCGGGGCAATCCTCTTGGGACCCCCAGTCGCTCTGAGTGTCACCCGCTGGGGCTTGGGGGGGGGGGGGGGGGGGCACTATAGGTACGGGACCTTGGGGGTTTGACGGGTCGGGGGTCTCCGCTGAGGCAATCGGCGGTTGCCTTGGCCGGTTGGCTGCCTCGGTCCCGTCGAGGCCTGACCAGAGCTCTCACAGGGCCGGCGCCTGGGGGTGGGGGCATGGACTTGCTCCGTGGGGGGGGCGCACTTTCTGGCTCCTCTCTCTCTGTGTGGGGTGGGTGGTGCTGGGGCTGGGATGTCGGCGCCTTGGGGGATGTGACCACTGGGCTGAGGGGACCTGGGCCCTATGCTGGGGGGGGCTGGGGGACAGCTGTTTGACCGCCAGGGGACAGTCTACCAGCTGTCCCCAACATACCCCCTTCCTCATATAATCTAATATTAGGGTGAGGGGGTGGAGGGTTTAGCCTGCGATGCACCTTGGGAAGGGGGAGCTGCTTGGCAGTGGTCCCGCTCCCATGGTTGCCGTATGGAATGGGCCCCCCCTCTCTCGGTTTTATTTGCACCTTAGACATGAAGGGCCCTTGGTTGGTGGGGAGGGTGATGGAACATCACTGTGAGTGATCAGGAGATGTCCCCTTAGTAACTTACCCACCAATTTTAACTCAGCCCCCTTAGTACACACACCCTTCACCCCTCAAAATATACATTCCAACATAAACAAACACACATGCACACACACACCCTCACAAACACACAAACACGCATTTCGCAAGGAAGGTGGGACCTTGGACCATCTGTCCCCTACCCCATCCCTGGTAGGGGGTACAGGACCCGGCAACGGCGGCCGTGTCCCCTGGGTGCTGGTTTCCTGGGCCCGGCAGCCCTCTCTCCACGCAGGGAGAGGGATCCCTGAGAAGCTGGGGATCACATAAAACCTGAGCCGGGGGTGTCCGTGTGCCTGTGGAGCGGGTTCTGGTCCTTGCCCCTGGGTGCTGGGCCTCGCCACATTTCCAACTGTCGCCGAGCCTGGTCGGGTCATGTTTACAACACCACTCGTGGGCCTCTCTCCCCCCCCCCCGTCCTGGGCGGGGATGGCTGGCCCCTGCCTTGCTCCTTTCTGGACCAACCTTGGGCCGGGTGGGTGGCTGCCTGGAGTGTGGAGCGGGTCTACCTTGGGGGATCCTGGCTCGTAACTGGGGTGCCCCAACTGGGTGGTGATGAGGTGCTCATCTGGGGTTGTGGTCACCCTTCTCGGGTGGGGCCCGGCGTTGGGCCTTCCTGGCGCAGCAGGGGGGCTGCTCTCCTGGTTGGGCTGGGGCAGCACTCCCATGCCTTCCCCATGCCTCCCTGCTCTCTGTTCCGGGGGCCCCGCGGCGGCCCTGCTGGCCCTGGCCTGCGTGGCGGATGTGATCGCCCGGGGCGTTGGGGGGTTCTGGCTGCCGCTGCTGCTGCAGCGGGGGTCTTGGTGTAGGGATGGCTGGGAACTCTCCCTCCTTCTTTTCACATTTCACCATCCATTTTAGAAGAACATAAACACTCACTAGAGCACAGATGTTAGCTCACTTTTGCACTAATAGTTTGCGGGATTGAATGAAATATTTCACACTAGTTGGTTTGAAGGCATAAGTATGCGTGTGTGAACACTATCTGTATTGTGTACATGTTGACATGTGGACATTTTTGCAGCTAGAAGGTGTGTTTATAACATTTCAGTGTGTGTGTGGACAGGCCCCGCCCTTTGAGATTTGTATTACATCTGAACCTTACCGTAACGATAAACATCCAGCAGCTTGTTGCTTTATGCTGCTTCATGGTTTTATCCCCCCCACTCGATCACACTCCTATCCCCCCTTCTCTCTAACATCCCTCTCTCTTCTTCCCTCCTTTCCTTTTCCGTCCGGTCCAACACAAAAGATTTTCAAATATGATTAAAATGAATAAAGTTTGGCCTCGATTACAAAAGGGGTTTGTTCAGACATACCTCTGGTTTGTCTGAAGATTAATAACCCCTGTTGTTAAAGTAAAATATGTCAAACACAAGAGGCCTTCAGCTCTCATCTGTCTGCCCAGCTGTTGGACAGGACAAATTAAAAAAAATGATACTCGAAATGATCATCATCTACACGAGAGGCGAACATCTAATTTAAAAGGGTTCCATCTGATTGGTCAAATGCATAAAATGATTTATTTGATTTGTTAAATACTTCAAACGCTCATATGATTGTTTTAGCACATTTAAGGTAACCATTTATTTTTGCGATATGTGTATTGCAGAGCTTGATGTCGCGATAACGATAAATTTACGATTTATTGTGCAGGCCTACCCAGAACCAACAGGACCTGCAAGCTTTCCTTGGGTTGTGTAACTGTTTTCGCAAGTTTGTTCCAGATTTGCAGTTAGCCAGTCCCCTTCACTGCCTCCTAAAAAAGGGGGTTCCCTTTCTTTGGACTGAAAAGCATCAAGATGCATTTGTAAAGTTAAAAGAGAAGCTGACCACGGCACCAGTGCTTTGTTAACCCCATTTCTGACGGCAAGTTTATTGTTGATACAGATGCATCAACTCACAAATATTGCAAGCCTGTTGCTGTTAAAAGGCATCATCTGTATTCATCTCCTCAAGACGAGTAAAAGTTTCCGAGCAAAGAATGCTTGTCGTGTGAAGTGATTTCCCTCCCCACGCACGTCCTGAAGAGTTGCGCAATCACCATCACCGGGGAAGCACACCACGACAATATCTTAAGCTTTTAACTAAACCAGAAAAATCTATTGAGCGCACTCAAACACTCCTTTTGTAATCATTGTCTATGAATCACGTGATCTAAGGTGCCATGAGCTGACTGAGTGTACATATTTTACAGCAGCTTGTATGTTCTACACTTCCTGTGAGCAATGAACGGACCAGATTTAATTTGTCCAGGTCAGCAACAGCATGTAAAACTGCTAATTTCAGATCAAAAGTAGCAATTTTTTTGTGCAACAGTGAAATATTGTAAGAGGATCTTTAAAAAGAGTCTATATCACATCATTTGCTGACCTGCATGTGTGACTCTCTTGAAAGGAGAAAGAAAGAAAATGAGACGAGCTGTTTCAATATTGAGAGTATTTACTCGAATTAATCATATTTTCAAACACTTTCAAACACTAAACATAGCTTACAGTGAACATGGCTAGCATATTAATTTCTGTGGCGCTGCCCTCAAAATGGCAGGTGAATGCCACTCAGCCTCTCGCTTTACAATGGAGCAAGCAAATCTATTCTTCTCCATTCAAACATACACTAAACTTAAAAGCATTTCTGACACAATTCAAAAACAAGCTGACCGTTTATACGCAAGACAATATTCTACACAAATGAATCATTACCTGAAAGGAGAAAGAAAGAAAACAAAACGAACCGTTTCCTCATTGAGATCATTTACTCGAACACGTGAAACAAGCCGCGTTTGGCCCCTTCTGGTTGTTCTAGGCACAAACAATCAATAACTGAACAGCATGAGCATTATTGACAAGATGCATTCATAAACAAATGGAGGGATTTCTTTCTGTGGAAATTTAAAGAAAATTTTGTCTATTATGTGCCACATTCTCCCGCACAAAGAAAATGTTGTCCTCAACATTAATTCAAAGTACACAAAATTGGCTCTCAGAACCATTCAAATCTAATTACAGAAAACAGTCAAAAACACTTGTCATTGTGACCATTGTAAGCCATATTTTGTTCACCTTCTCAAACAACAAGAACAACAAACATAACAGTGTGTAACACAATCTTATTAACAACGTGAATTTTTTTTTTCCACCCTTTCAGTTTTTTAGCGTTTAGCATTATGCACATAGTTCCCCTGGACTCCTTAGTATCCATAGGGGGAACGGTGGTGAGATGTGGGGCATAGTCCAGTCCATGTAACATGAATGTGTGCCCAATTTGTAGCATGCTGGTGTGCCAAGAGTGTCATATGTGAAAACTTTAGGCCGACTATGAGATCGCTGAGGTCTTTGATGACTTTACTCGCCACAATCAGTCAAAGCTGGGGGTGAAGCATTTCCTGCATGTTGGTCAACAGCAATATTGACCTCTGTCTCTGGGAAGTGTTGGGATTCACCAGCTCTTTCCGGGTCCTCCTCAGGTACAGGTAGTGTGTTCTCTGTTTGCTGTATCACAAACTCCAGGTGTGAGCTCTGATTGATCACAGTAAGTTTCACCTGGCTCAAGAGGTACTGGGTAAGTAGTCATCCTCAGAATCGTCCTCACTTGACTGCTTGTTGTCCTCACGTTTCTGCACGGTTTTTCTTTTTGGGTGTGATGGGACAGTAGTATCTGCTGGTAGAGAGTCACAAGGCAAAATAAGATTTCTGTGTCAGATTACTTCTTTGGACCAATTTCAGGTTTCAACCTCAACCTGGCCATTCCCCTGGGGGTGGCAGGAAATAGTTTGGGACCCTGTAACACCACAAGTGTTGTGAAAATAGCGGATTCTCAAATTCGCCACCTTGGTCATGGTGAATTCTGGTGGAAAATCCAAATCTTAGTGCATAATCATTGAACAACTGATCTGCAGCTGTTTTGCCTGATTTTGAAGTTGTTGCATAAACCTGGGTAAAGCGAGTAAAATGAGCAACAATTATGAGAATGTACTCGTAACCAGCATTTATCAAAATGAAAGAAATCAAGGGAAACCAACTCAAAAGGGTGAGTGACTACAATGTTTGTGATTGGTGCTCTTGTCTCATGGGGTTTCCTCTGTTTATGCTCAATATGGCAAAGGCTCTCAGGGGGCACAGCATGACCTGTGACAAAGATTGTGGTCTTGCAAAAGTAATAAAGTAGCGAAACATTGAAAAAAATATATATGTATATTTTTATGATTTTTTTGCACTAAATATTGAAAGAATGATTATTAATGGAGTTAGTTATGAAATATTCACACTGCTTGTTAGGATTTTTTGGTTTCAGACATCTTTTGGATCTTTTGGGTCAAATTGACCCAGGAACACCATTTCTTTTCCTCACAAATGAACATAACCGGAGGGTTAAGGCACATTTCCTCATGACATATTCTCCATTGCCCTTCTGCATGTGTGGCCAGTAGAATCTGTCTCTGACTAGAGAAGTGGTCCTTTCCACGCCCTGATGACCCATTTCATTATGAAGTTCTTGTAAAACTCTGTTTTTGTGTTTTTCTGGTTACACCAGCTGTTTCCTGTTCATTATTTTACGATATAATACTCCAGTCTCATCAATGTTATGTTTATCCCATTCTCATTTTAACTGTAAGCTTGTTGGTTTTTGTCCTGTCAATTTATTGATGGTTTATGACTCCAATAATCTGATCTTTTCTCTGATCTGAGTTAATTTGATCAATGGTTAGTGGGATGATAGACTTGTCAGTAGGTGTTCTTGTGGTGGAGCTTAGTCCCACAGACCATACTGCACTGCAAATGTCCTGATTTTCAACTGCTTCAGTGGTAGCTCTAATAGCATCATAAGGCATTTCTTGTGAGCATTCTTTCATGAAGACTTCCATGTCCAAGGGCATTCGGGATAGACTGTCAGCGTCAATGTTTTCTTATTCAGGACAGTATTTCACTGTAAAATTGAAATCTGCAAGTTCTGTGACCCATCTGCAGGCTGTTGCATTTAATTTGGCAGTGGACAGCACATAAGTTAGGGAATTGTTGTCACTGTAAACTGTGAAGCATGGAGTGTAATACATACTGTATAGTCTCTGAATATTTCAGTGACTGCCCATTTTAATGCAAAATTTCCCCTAGTACAGATTGTAATTCAGTCAGAGTGCGTGAGCCATACGGAATCACGCGCAGTTTTCCATCCTGCCTTTGATACAGAACAGCCCCAGTCCCTTATTGGATGCATCTGTATGTAAGATCAATGGCTGAGAAAAGTCTGGGAAGCCTAGAACAGGGGGTGTTGTCAAACAATCTATCAGTTGTTCAAGGACTGACTGGTGTGCTGAAGTCAAGTGAATGGGTGTAAAGGATGAAATTGCCTTGTTTTGCTTTCTTCACCATTTGTCTTTGTTCCTCAGCTGCACAACCGTTTCTGAAGGTGCTTTAAGCAGGTCATACGAGGGACTGGCTTTCGTGAGAAGTCTTTGATGTATTGCCTGTAATGGCTCAGTAGGCCTAGAATAGCTCTTAACTCACCAACATTAAGGAGTTTCTTGTGTTTCAGTACTCTTACTGCAGCTGTGTCAGCAGGGTCCATTTTGTTTCCTTCAGCTGATCTGCGCCAGGTAGCGCTCCTCAGCTTTGAACAAGTCACACTTCTTGGGTTTCAGCTTTATTCCATGTTCTCTCAGTCTTTGCAGCACCTGTCTGACATGACCAACTTGATCTTTAAATGTCCTGCTAAATTTTAGAATGTGGTCTAGATAGGGCACACATATTTCATCCCTGAGGCCTTCGAAATATTCTTCCATGCAGTGTTGGAATGCACCAGGAGCATTCATTAGTCCAAATGGACCTCGTACCCATTCGTAAAGCCCCCAAGGTGTTACAAAAGATGTCAGATGCCGACTATCTTGTTCAACAAAGCCTTGGTGATAAGCTTTACCTAGATCAAGCAGTGAGAACAGCCGAAGTTGTCCATCATGTCCTGTACCCTTGGTATAGGGTGGCGATCTGGGTGGGTTTTCCCATTGAGCTCCCTATAATCATTGCACATGTGTGGTGTGCCATCTTATTTCCGCACACACACAACTGGGAAAGAATAAGAAGATATGGACTTTTAAACCCAGCTTTGTGCAATCAAGTCCTGCAGGTAGTCTTTCATTTCTTTGTACAAGGGTTTTGGAACTAGAGATACATTTTTGACACAGGCTCTGCATCTTTTAGTGAAATGTTCATTTGAAGGCTAGCCCTCTATGGCATGGTGTTGCCCTCAGGCAACAAACCACTATTTTGGCCCACACTCCACCCCTTTAATGTTTTTAAATCAAAACACTACACTGAAAGTCTGCTGATATGTCTGTGACCAATGAAATTTGAGCTGGGTGTGGCTTTGACCTTTCGTCTTGGGGTGAAATAGTCCTTTTTGGGACCACAGCCGACTTGGACACACTGCTAGCAGAAGGTAAGATAAATTTCACTTTTTAACATGTTTACATCTAAATTACTTTTTATAAAAAATATCTATGATGTACATGAATAAGTAGAGAGGCATATTTGATTAAGTAAACAGGGCTCCAGACTGCGAGCAATTGGTCGCATTTTGCGACCAAAATTTGAGAGTGTGCGACTAAATTTTACATCCAGTCGCACATGCGCGACCAGTAAATTTGCCTCCCCCACCCTACGTATTTTTTTATACATTAAATGTGGAAGGGGCACGTCAATGATCAATGAAGTAATCTGAGACGCGAGCGCACACGCACGCAGGCAGACACACACTCGCGCACATATTCATGAAACGCGAGCACAGACACTCGCGTGATGCCCGTCTGTGAGGCGGCCACTGCGTGTGAGAAGAATAAATCACTGTGAGTGGCTAAAATATGTGGAGGGGGAGGGGCCTAGAGATAATCGAGTGCGCGTAAACATCTGTAGGAGGGAAACGGAGACAAATATCATCACAACCTGATATTGCGTCTGAGCTATGAGTAAGTCAACTATTGATTCGTTCTTCCGACCTGCGGCTAGTGTACCAGTGCCAGAGTGTACAGCAGGGGTCTTAAACTCACGGCCCACAGGCGATTTGCGGCCCCCAAGATGATATTTTGCGGCCCCCGCCTTAATATGAAGGTTTAATGTTACTGCAGGCCGCCAGTTTGTATGAATGACACTTTTTCATTGTCGTGCACGGAGATGACCAACCAATCACAGTGGGGGCGGGACAATAACAGGGCTTGAAAGCAGGACACCTGACAGCCCCCTCCCCAGACCACATGAAGGAGTTCCTTACTTTCCTTTTTAGAACGTATCTATTCGGTCGTAATTTTCTAAATACATGCAGTCCGTGCTGAATTTTTCTCTGGGTCACACAGAACCGGAGGAAGGTTAAGTTTTGGTTACGATTACGGCGCCGCATCAAACGGTTTATGAACGGCCGTTACGGCAGCACACAGCTCCCGCAGGGAGATGGTCAGCTGAGGAGAATAAATGTTCCCCACGTACGTGCGTGACAGCTAACGGGGCTTGAACTTTAAACACGCTCGAGCAAAAATAACATTAGTTTTAGACACACTGAAAATACGTGGGGAAAATGCAATGATAGACGTGTTTGAGATGAACCGCCACCTCGCCTGGATCGTTGGGGAGACCAGGCGGGGGGGCTGTGAGATGAAAGCGAATCTGCAGCAAAGCTAAAGGAGAACAGGAAAAAAAAAAAAAAAAAAAAGGAGAACAGGAAGTTGGAGTTGTCCTTAAAATTCAATTTAGTTTTAATATTCCACTCCCCCTTAGTATGATCTGTGTTATTATATATTTATTTTATGATTATTTTAATGTTTTGTAATGGATGTAGCCTTTTTTAATGAATTGGTATTTTAAATTATTTTATTTAATCACTCAACTACAAAAACCATCACGACACATGTCCCATAATGCATTGTTTTGTAGTCTGTAGGGCAGCTTTCAGTCAGTTCAGTACTAAAGTTTCAGCTGTGTCCGTGTAGGTTTGCCCCTTGCTCCCACCCCTTTCCCGCGATATTTTTGTGATGATTGACAGGTGATGTTGGAGCAAAACCAAAAATATACGCCTCACACCAGGTGATCTGCGCAGCGTTGCGTCTACCTGGGTGATGTCAAACACGCTTATTGTGCATCTTGGCTGCACCTATTTGGTGTCACAAAGATAAATTTCCATCCATTTTCTTTACTTATTTGTACTGTCATGACAGCGATGCTTTTGTCAGTTTACCTTCTTTTTGCATCTTCAAAAGTGCAAAATAAAATGTGACACTGAATTTGAAACACCACATTGTAATTTCTGCATCTATTATTAAAGTATTTATTAGTAATACAGTGGAAATTAGTAGATTTGGTTAGAATGTTGATTTACGGTATGCGCCCCTAAATTTTCTGGTTGTGCCCCTAAAATTTTCAGTTAGGGGCCACTGTGCTCCTAGTGAAAAGAGTTAGTCTGGAGCCCTGGTAAAGATACTTTTTGTTTTCATTTATACACTAAAATGGCAGTTTTTCATTCGTTGCCTCAGGGCAACATTGTGCAGTTAGATCACTTTTGTGTGAACTATAACATGCTAATGGATGGAGATGTGCAGGGATGCATAATTATCAACATAATCATTTTTTGCTGTACTATCTACTATTATTCACAGGAAATGGATGCACAAACATTTTATGGGTCTAAGAAACATGATTAAGAGGTTAGGCTCATCCCTTCCGACAGTGAGGATAGTGAGCTCGAGGAGATTGACAGTGAGGAAGAGTGGACTCCAGAATCAGGTTTGAGGGAGAGTTAGGAGATCAGGGTTCAGTCAGCAGAGTAATATATTGTATGGAATGAACATATGTGTGCGCGTGTGTGCGCGGGTGTGCATGCGTGTGTGTGTTTGTGCGTTTAGAGAGGTATATATGACCTATTCTAAATTTATGCTTACTGGTTTCTTTTGAAAACATATAACTGGCATGCCTGATGACAATGAGTCACTGGATGAAGAGGAAAATGAGGATGAAGCATCACAGGAAGATGTTCCACGCTTACCCCGTTGGAGAACACCCCACAATGCCAACATCACTAATTACCCAGAATGGCAGGCCAGCCTTCCAAAATCAGACGATATCAAGTCCCCCTACGAATACTTCATGATGTTTTTTTCTGAATACATTCTGGAAGTAGTTGTAGAGCAGTCAAATTTATATGCCATTCAGTGTAACACCAACAAGCCCCTTAACCTCAAAAACTAACGAGCTGGAGCAATTCATGGGTAGAGCAGTGTACATGTCATTGTTTGGATTACCAGGCACCCGGATGTTTTGGAACAAAGCCACCCTAGTTTCCCAGGTAGCTGACACCATGGCACTGAACAGATGGGAGTTCACCAAAAAATCTCTGCACTTCAACAACAATGAAGTGAGACAAGGAGAAAATGTTGATCCTCTCCACAAAATCAGACCACTGGTCACTCATCTCACCTCAAAGCTGCAGACAATCCCAATGGGTGAGAAGTTGGCTGTAGATGAGCAGATGGTCCCTTTCAAGGGAAGAAACAGACTCAATCAATTCCTGCCAGCAAAACCAAAAAAATGGGGCTACAAGATACTTGTCTTGGCTGGCTCTGATGGTAACCCGCACAATTTTGAGATCTATACAGGGAGAGTTGTGCAACCCTCTGAGCTGCCAGATGTAGGAGCAAGTGGCAACGTTGTCCTCCGCCTGGCCCAGCCAATACCTAAACAACAGAGACATAAGCTTTTCTTTGACAACTGGTTCACGAGTGTTCCTCTCATTCTCACACTTGCTCAGCAGGGAATTCACTGTGCTGGCACTGTCCGTAGCAACAGACTACCAGGTGTGAGCATGCTGAGTTGAAGAGAACTGGACGTGGATCTTTTGACCAGAAGACGGCCATGGTTGGAGAAACCACCTTGCATGTTGTGAAGTGGTATGATAACCGTTCAGTCAGTCTTCTCAGTGATTACATTGGAGCACACCCGGTCACTGATGTTGATAGGTGGGATGGCAAGCAAAAAAAAGTCATCAGAGTTCCCTGTCCTGCTGTGGTGACAGAGTACAACAACAATATGGGTGGAGTGGATCTGCTGGACTCTCTCATTGCACTGTCCCGCACCACCGTGACTGCCTGGCTGCTCTACAAGAGAGACTGCAGCAGTACTGGGATGAGTAAAGAGGAATAGATCAGGCTTTATACGTTCAAGTCATATATTGGAGAAAGCTTATGCAAAAGTGGCAAGAATCTGGAGCATAAGAGAGGTCATCCCACTTCCACAATTGCTGGGGAGTACAAAGAAAAGAGGAGAAGAGGACCTGCTACACCTATTCCAGTCCCTGATGTGCGTCTGGATGCCACTGCCCACTGGATGGTCATGGATGAAAAGAAAGGGAGATGCAAGGTACCAGGATGCAAAGGTACACCAAAAGCCAAGTGCCAAAAATGTGACGTCCACCTCTGTTTCACATCCACCAGCAACTGCTTCCTGAGGTTCCATACAGAATAATACAGACTGTGTTTTGTCAAAAATCAGTACCCCACAGGAACACACGTTCATAAACATAAACACGCATTGCAGCTAATCTCTGATGTACTCATTGATAAACCATTTGTGGCTGTTTGTTGAAAGAAAACTTTGAAATTGTTGTTGTTGGAAAAAAAACTTCTTATAATGTGTTTAATGCTCGTTTGTTCCTCATTCCACTTATTAAATAATATAGAAAACCTTGGCGTTTTAGAACCTTCATAGAATCTTGTTGCTCTAAGGCAACAAACCAAAATCTGGTGAGGGGGCTGGGGGGGCACATTTTCTGATTGATATATTACAAGGACCCCCCCAAGGTCCCAAAACTGGGGTGAAATATTTTTTTCCTCATAAAATAAAAATTCATGTCATAGAGGGCTAGGGATACAACCAATATCATCATCGGATTTTGAAAATGACTCTGACTCCTCCCTCAACACCTGACAAAGGACCTGTCTCTATTTTTCATTCAAGTTAAGTCAACTGGTGGGTCCCATTGTTCCTGTGGAGAGGTGTTTTGCTCTCCACAGTGACCAAATATCACAAAGATTGTCCTGTAACATGGTGATTATTGAGACACCCCCCCCCCCCCCCCGAAAAAAAAAAGTTATGAATTACTTATTTTTCGCAAAATATGCGGTTAGTTGTCTTGTTCTGGGTTGTAGTGAAGAAAATTTCAATCTGAATCTACCCTTGTGGGATTAAAACATTTCTTGAGTTTGGGTAAAACGAAAAAAAAATTTAAGTGAACATTGCCTCTATTTAGAATGTGTTTTACAAGCGCGAGTCATTTCATGCAAATCTTTTTATGAAGTCAGTCTTATAAGTAAGTATAAGTAAAATAATTTAAGCCAACTAGAATTAAAAAAAAAATACTCATAAAGGTTCAGAATACTTGCAGTTGGCCTCAAGTAAGGTGTGGTAAAGAGAGACAGCACAGCTTTAAAAAATTGTATGATTTTATGGTCCGAAAGCCAATTACTGTGGTGAGTTTTGTATGTCTGATTTTGCTGTCTTTGCTGTGCTGAGCAGCTGACAGAGGAGTGTGTGGGGAAGCTGCAGTGCTAGAGAAGCAGTGATGCAGAGGCTGAATCCTTAAATTGGAAGGACAGTATTCTGGTGAAAAGCTCTTAATCATCTTGGATGGAGTTTGTTCAAAAGTTGTGTATGGCTCATTTACCAACGAGAGAGCTTTTCCCCTAAAGGTGTCAATGAGTTGCAACAAGACATTCTTTATTTAGAATGATACATGTTTGTTTGTTTTACTATAAATTGCAGTCTAATCAAAAAATGTTCATTGTTGCAGAACTTTTTGGGGATTTTAATGTTTTGTTGTTTTATTTCTGAGATGATTTCTGACCTTTTTTATCTTCTTCAAATTTGCCATTATCAGCTCATCTAAAAGCCACAAATCTATCAGTCCACTGATTAAAAAAATATCAGCATTGAACTTTATGGCATTTTAAGTCATGTAATCTATAATTTTCAAACTCTCATGATCATCTTAGTTTAAAATTGAGTGGTTAGAATATTGTTTACAGTTGTATGGGTAAATGCTATTATAAACTTTGAATGAAACCAAAGTCTTCATATATAAAGTTTTGGCAGCCTGATTTTCAAAATAAAATATGCAGTGAACTGTTTGCCCTCCCAAAGTATTGTCAGATGTTGTCTTTTCAATAAACAAAATGATTGAAATAAAATAACTGAACAGACAAAAACCTGTTTGTGCAGCACTTTGTGTGACATTTTTTAAAGTTTTCCCTGTGAGTGATTATTTCTATGGTATAATTTAAGCAGAGGTCATTTCCCAAAATGAAAAGAGGTGGCATATTCCATCTAAGCTTAACCAGCACATTGCTTTAAAGAGACCTAAATACACAATTACTTCGTTAAAGAATTGTCACTGTCATGTTAGTCACAACATCTAAAATATTTGTTGAGACAAAGAGATATCTGGCTTCCAGTGCGCAGCCGCAAAGATGGCAGCTTAGAGTCTTCTCACCCCCGACATTTGGAATTAAATTGCCCATCAAACTTGACAAACGCTATCTAAATTGATTCTAAGAGATGGATAAGGGCAAGATGTGGACGCAAGACAGGCAGGCTAAACCTAAGCCAAAGAAAGTCACGCAAACTGCTGATTCTCATGGAAACAACCAATGAGTTATATCACTAGAGGAGACACGCCCGCTTGGGAAACCTGGCCGATGGTGGCGGAGCACGACTCCATCTTGGTGAGGTCGTCGGCGCCCAAATGACAATGCTTTCTATGGCCTTTGGTGGCATCTAAGTAGCTTTTATGTATATATACTTATACATATATGTAAATATATAATATATATGTATATAATTTATATATATATATATATATATATATATATATATATATATACATCTTTTGTTTTTTATTAAATAAGAGAAGCATGCAGCCTTAAAGCTCAAACTTTTATGAAAAATGCTAGTTGCAGGACTTCTTACAAATAAAAATAATTATAATAAAGAATTTTTAATAATAATTTTTAAAAAGGTAGAAGTTTTAGACCTCTTTGACATGTAATTTAAATTATTTAGAAAAGCCCAACAATTAGTCAATAGTAAGTCAATAATAATATTAATAAATAATAACAATTAATAAATAATAAGACAATTATAATAATAAATGATAACAATAAATCAACAATAAGCCAATAATAATAAATCAATAATAAGTCAACAATAAGTCCAAAAGTTTACAACAGATTTACCCTTAAAAAAATAGAGAGAGAGAGCGAGAGAGAGAGAGAGAGATTAACCCTTCGGATTCATGTGAGTGATCAATTTGGTGTTACACATATAGTATGGTTTCGAGTTTCAAGCAAACAGTCTGGTATCAGTCTTATCAAAATGTGTTTCCAAAAATTGTTTTAAACATAGTCAGACTGTATTGCTAGTTGGTAACCACAGTGATCCATCTGGGTTAGCTCTATTTATTGTTAAGGCCCACATTTTCCTTAAGTCTGAATCCATTGGAAACCTATGCTGAAACTATTAATGAAGCCCCTCCAGCTTTAAAAGAAAAAAATTATAGTACTTACCTGTCAAATGTTATGCTTTCTCCTTCGTGGACTAATTTCTCTGATTTTGGCTGTTCAAAACCGCACAATGAAATGGTATTTTGCAAAAACTGTGTTCAAATGCATGGGCTGCAGCAGTGACTTGACCTCACCAAGATGGCGGTGCTCTCCTCCCATGAGGAACCACGTGACTTTTGTGAATTTGGGCTATACAAATAAAATTCAATTGAATTAAATTAAATATTAGCTCTGTTTTCGACTCAGTCCAAGAAGCCCGCATATTTTCTAAATTAGACCTTCGTAATGCCTATCACCTTGTCTGCATTAAAGAAGGGGATGAATGGAAAACCGCCTTCAAACTCCATTAGGTCATTACAAATATCTCGTGATGCCCTTTGGCCTGACCAACGCTCCTGCTGTTTTCCATAGACTCGTAAATGACGTTCTCAGAGACTTCCTTGACCGTTTTCTGTTAGTTTACCTGGACGGCATCCTCGTCTACTCTCAAAATTCCGCTCAACACAAAAATCATGTCCGTCTTGTCCTAAAGAGACTTTTAGAAAACCAAGTCTACGTCAAGTCCGAAAAATGCAAGTTTCATGTCTCCACTATCTCTTTCCTGGGTTACATCATTGAGGCATGCCAAATTCGACATGACCCTGCTAAGATAGAAGCTGTCCTCACATGGGAGCCCCCTGACACCCGTAAAAAACTGCAACAGTTTCTGGGATTCGCCAACTTTTACCGTCACTTCATCCGGAATTACAGCAGTATCACCTTGCCTTTAACCCAACTCACATCCATCAACGAACCATACCAATGGCATCCTGAAGCTCAAGGTGCTTTTGACAAACTTAAAGAACTCTTCGTCACAGCCCCCATTCTCATAAAACGGGACCCCAGTCACCAATTCATCGTGGAAGTCGATGCCTCCGACTCTGAAGTTGGAGCTGTCCTCCCTCAGAGAGAGGAATCTACCGGAAAGCTTAAACCTTGGGCCTTTTTTCCTCCGCAAACTATCTCCTGCAAAAGAAAATTACGACATGGGAAATCGTGAATTGCTGGCTATTAAGCCCACCTTAGAGGAGTGGCGCTAGATACAACCATTCATCATTTGGACGGACCACAAGAAACAGGCTTACCTACGCACAGCTAAGAGACTCAACTCCCGTCAGGCACATTCTTGTCTCTTATTTGAACGGTTTGACTACACAATCACATACAGACCAGGCAGTTGCAATATCAAACCGGACGCACATTCCCGCAAATACAATTCCTCTGAATCCCATTCCGACACCACCATCATACCATCAACCTGCATAGTAGGCAACCTCACCTGGGACATTGAAACCAGGGTGCTCCAGGCTCAAGGTGAGGAACCTAACCATGCTCCTTGTCCTAACGGAACCCTATTTGAACCCTGTTCTCTTAGGTCGGCTGTTATTACCTGGGGTCATACTTCACGTGCTTCATGCCATGGTGGAGTCCACAGAACCCTTGGCATTCTCCTTAGACCTTTTTTCTGGCCGTCTATGGAGAACGACGTTCGGGAGTATGTTGCTGATTGTACCACCTGTGCACGATCTAAATCATCCAACGTCCCCAGTCGTCCATGGTCACACATTACCGTGGATTTTGTCACCGGACTACCTCCCTTCCTCAGCAACTCTGTTATTTTCACTATTATTGACAGATTCTCCAAATCAGTTCACTTTATTCCCCTTCCCCAGCTACCCACAGCCACTGAAATGGCCGACATCCTGGTTAACCATGTATTTTGTAACCATGGCATTCCCTCTGTTGTCTGGCTCCCCAGAACACTTCCGACTGGTCCAACCACCTGGTGTGGATTGAGTAAGCCCACAATACTCATCCATCTTCGGCCACGGGGATGTCTCCTTTTGAAGCCTTCCTCGGGTACTCACCATCTCTGTTTCCATCACTCACCACTTCTCTTTGCTCTATTTATCGAACCCCTCAGTCAATTAGTTCGACAAACTAAAGCGATTACAGGAGTGAAAATAGGAGGACAAGAACACAAATTATCATTGTTTGCAGAATGGGACAAGATGATTTCCCATTACATTTGGAAGGGTAAGAGACCCAAAATACGATAAAAACTAATATGGCATTACCAATCCTCAGGGATTATTATTATGGAGATCAAATAAGACCACTTATAGGTCTTTGCGATCCACAATTTAGGGCAATGTGGAAGGAAATAGAAGAGGAAGGAAGAACACACAGAACCTCCCATTCAAACTAAGATAGCAGATAGTAAATTGACAATTTACCTTGAGGAAAACCCATGGCTAAACATATCACTAAAAATAAAGCGGAAAATAGGTAAAAACTGTAATTTGGAGGAGGCAGAAAAGGCGCTGCGATGGGGAGCATACAACATAGATTTTATACCAAACAGGACAGACGCAAGATTTAAAATATGGAGGACAACAGGAGTCACAGCATACTGCAACCTAATAAAAAAAGGGGGCAGTAAAAAGTTTTGAAATGTGTAAATAAGAATACAGTTTGGAGAACAGGGATTTTTTAGGTACTTACAGTACGCCATAGACTGAATGAGATCCTGGCTGAGGAATCAGGAAAGTTAGACAATGACATACTGAATGTGTTTACAACAGCCTACACATCTGGGAGCGGACGAAGAATAATATCTATACTGTACAAGGGTCTACAGCAGTGGTCCCCAACCCCCGGGCCGCGGACCGGTACCGGTCCGTGGGTCATTTGGTACCGGGCTGCACAAAAAGAATAAATAACTTGCATTACTTCCGTTTTATTTATTTCGGAATCTGAAAGATGCTTTAGTTTGAAAAATTGCCCAATTCTCTGTCACTTCCGTCTGTTCCGGGGTGCTCATTACGTCGATCGCGATCGACCGGTCGAACTTCAAAACATGAGTGTAGATCGCAGGCCAGCAAAGAGAAATAAAAAAAATTTACTTTTAAAAAATCCACCAGCCAATCAAAATCCTTACCGAGAAGTACGGGACATGATTGACATGCAGAACAGCCAATCGGACATCTTCTAATACATAGGTCACTGCACATGCGTGTTTAAATACACTGAGCGTATTTGCAAGGAAGGTGGGACCTGGGTCCATCTGTCCCCTACCCCTTCCCTGGTGGGGGGTGCGGGCCCCTTGGCGACGGCGGCCGTGTCCCCTGGGTGCCGGCTCCCTGGGCCCGGCGGTGCTCTCTCCGCACGGTGGGGGGGTTCATATTACACCTGAGCCGGGGGTGTTCGTGTCCCTGGGGGGTGGGTCCTGGTCCTTGCCCCTGAGCGCTGGGCCCCGCCAAACTTCCAACAGTGGCCGAGCCTGGTCAGGCCATATTTATAACACCCCTTGTGGGCCACCCTTTTTTCCACGGGATTCCCCCCTCCTGGGCGGGGGCGGCGGGCCCCTGCCTTGCTCCTCCCTGGACCAACCGTGGGCCGGGTGGGTGGCTGCCTGGAGTGCGGAGCGGGTCTCCCTTGGGGGGTCCTGGCTCGTACCTGGGGTTGGGGCGGGGGGATGCCCGGAACTCCTGGGTGGTGGTGGGGTGCTCGTCTGGGGCTGTGGGCGTCCTTCTCCGGTGGGGCCCTGCGTTGGGCTCTTCCGGCGCGGCGGGGGGGCTGCTTTCCTGGCTGGGCTGGGGCGGTGCTCTCTTTCCCTCCGCGCCTCCCTGCTCTCTGGCTCTGTGGGCCTCGCGGCGGTCCTGCTGGCCCTGGCCTGGGTGGCGGTCTTGGTCGCCCGGGGGGCGGTTGTTCCCTGCCTGTTCCCGTGTGGCGTTGGGGGAATTCCGGCTGCCGCTGCTGCTGCGGCGGGGGTCTTGGGGTAGGGGTGGCTGGGCGCTCCTCCTCCTTCTTTCACATTCCACCATCCATTTTAGAAGAACATAAACACTCACCTGAGCACAGGTGTTAGCTCACCATTGCACTAATAGTTTGCATGATAGAATGAATGAAAGATTTCACACTAGTTGGTTTAAAGGCATAGGTATGCGTTCGTGAACACTATCTGTTTTGTGTACATGTTGACATGTAAACATTTTTTGCAGCTAGCAGGTGTGTTGATAACATTTGAGTGTGTGTGTGGACAGGCCCCGCCCTTTTTGTACTACATTTGAACCGTACCGTAATGATAAACAACCAGTAAACCTGTCTGCTCTATGCTGCTTCATGGTCTTAGCCCCCCTCTCACTATCCCCCCCCCCCCCCCCCCCCTAACATCCCTCTCTCTTCTTCCCTTCTTTCCTTTTCCGTCCGGTCCAACACCAAAGATTTTCAAACATGGTTGAAATGAATAAAGTTTGGCCTCAATTACAAAAGGGGTTTATTCAGTCATACCTTTGGTATTGTCTGAAGATCAATAACCCCTCTTGTTCAAGTAAAATATGTCCAACACAAGAGGCCCTCAGCTCTCATCTGCCTGCCTAGCTGTTGGACAGGACAAGTTAAAAAACAAAAAAAAAACACTGAGCGTAAATTCTGTCTGTCATCAGATAGTCGCATTTCTGACAGCGGCACGTCAAGTCCCTGGGAGAAGACTACTCCGGACAACCGGAGTGTTTATTGAAGCCGCCCCGCGTGTGTCCTCCTGCTATCAGCTTTGCGGTTCTCGCCCGATAAATACGAGTTCATTAAGGAAGCTGTTTTATTCCCCGTGGCACGAGCTTCGTACGGAGCCAGCAGCGCTTTGGAAATGCCACGCTGCCCCGAGAGCACACCTTACAGCAGAGCATGACATACGATAGTCGCTGCTTTCTGTCTGTAATAAAACGCCTCATCTGTTAATACAAAAGTATTTTTGTGTAATCTTACTGTGTAGTTTTTAATCATCAGTATATAAACAACAATGTACAAAAAACATGTAACTAATAAACAAACATTTACTAATAGTATATATATATATATATGCACATAGGTACATCTTCACAACATTGTCAACTCAAAAGAAGCTCACATGGCAAAAAGTGTTAGCACCCCTGATATGTCATTTTTGACGCATTCCAAGGCGCTCTTCTCAGTCACGTGATAAGTTACCGCTAAAATAAAACCAAGGAACTAGCAAAATGAGTAAAAAACAAAACGTCTTTGGAAAGTTTCTTTGTCAAGGGGAAAAGGCCCAGCCAGGAGACAGAAAAGGAGTCTCCCACTTCCAAAAAAAGAAAGCTACATTTAATAGACAGTACTTTTTTTTGCACCATGAGTGTGGGAAAGGTAGAGGATGATGACACCTGTGCGATGTCAACTGTTGAGCGTGTCAAAATAAAAGCACAGGGTTCGCCTTGTCACGTATTTGATCCTCCATCATCCTATTATTGCTACAGTAATCATCCGCCTATATTTGAAAGACCGGTCCTTGAAAATTTGTGTGAGGTCATACCGGTCCGTGGCATGAAAAAGGTTGGGGACCACTGGTCTACAGGACTCCCGGCACGCAAACACTCAATATGTTAAAAGTAAATGGGAACGAGAAAGAAGATTGCTCATCTCTAAGGAAGAATGGGAAAATATCTGTAAATCCCAATGGAGAACCACACATTCACATAGTTGGAGGGAATTTGGATGGAAAAGCATAATCAGATTCTTCATCACCCCGACACTAAAGAGACATCAAGGTGTTGGTACAAGCTGTTGGAGGTTATGTGGCTCATCTGAAGCCAACCACTACCATATATTCTGGGATTGTCCTGTACTCGCATCCTTTTGGCAAGAAATCCATAAATGTCTGGAGACGACATTTCAAGAAACCTTTCCCTTTAATGCCTTAGCTCTATACCTGGGAACAGTAATACAACACATGCGGTCTGCAGCAGACCAATATTTAATGAGAATATTGCTGGTGGGAGGGAAGCAGGCCTTGACAAGAAAGTGGTTACAACCAGATGCTCCATCATTGTATGATTGGTAGAAAACAATACATGACATTTATGTTATGGAAAGACTAACTTTTGCAATAAAGATGCAAACAGATAAAGGTTTGAGATGGTGGGCAAAATGGGTGAAATATATTGAACCTCTTGGACCAGAACTACTTTAATTTTGATTTCATGTTTTACTTTGAAGCCCATCGAGACGACTGTTGTTGTGATTTTGGGCTATACAAATAAAATTGAATTGAATTGAATTTCAATAAAATACTTCTCTACTACAAAATAACAGATAATGTGGATTTATTTTATCAATTTGTCTATTTTTTAGGTAGGAGTGTGATTGATAGTTGTTCTGTTTCTTTTGTTCACATAAAAAAAGAGAGAAAAAGGGATATTATAAAATGATGATCATAAACACGTAATCTGATTTACTGCCGTAAAATATACATGATGTAAAACAATGTGTAACTTGGAAAAAATGTAACATTGGTGTAAATGTTGATATTCCCTGTGAAAAAAATAAAATATTTGTTGAATTAGTCTTAAAAGCAGTTTTTTGTCCTTCAAAATGACAAGTTCTTTACTCTGTGAGATGACCCTATAGACACTAGCTACTTATAAAAGGTTTTTTATGGTACAGATTTATACAAAATTATCCTATTTCATTTTCAAACATGATTACCTTCCGTGCAGAGAATTCATATTCAAGATCCATGCAGCTTAAAGCGATGCAACTGCGAGCTCACTTCAGGGAGTTTTTAGTCATTTAGGGGCCTGAGGAAGGCAGGAGTATGTGCACCCACCCTTTTTTGTAATCATTTTTTTCAATTACAAACATTCAAGATGACTTGATTTTCATGTTCCTCCTGACTGTGACATAGATTAAGGGAATGTGGCTCAGAAGGTAAAGCCTGCTGACTAAAAAAATGTTTGATGACTGAATTTTCACCCTTATAGTAGGGATGTCCAATGAGCTAAAGCAAGACTGTTTCATTATCTAAAAATGTTGTCAGTTCTGTGTGATAGAAAATTGTTTTTGTGCAGATTATGTCCTCACAAACTAATCTTAACAGTCATGTTGTTTATTGATCATGTTTGTGCTATTGTGCAGCAGCATTAGCTAATAATGTCATTTTAATTCATGTATTGTTGGCAAAAATTAATTTTCACAAGCCTTAAAACTAATTAAATAAACAAATTAAATGAAATGGCTGCTCTCTGCTAATTAATACAAGCCTTACACCTGATCCAAATGCTGCTTTAAAGATGCTTACAAACATCTTTTTTTATTCTTTATTTGTGGATAAGCTTAATCTACAATGTTCATTTTCCCCATTGGCTGGATAACCATTTTAATTTACAAATATATACTGCTAGAATAGATATGATTGCTATACTGAAGTCAAAAATTGTATTTATATCGGCTATGGACCATAAATGTAATTTGGTGTTCATCGAAGTTTTCTTTTTTAAATTGAGTAAAAGATTTATTATAAATTATCTTTCCAAATTACTAAACATTGGTAATTGAGACCACTTTTATGTTCCTATTTTTTAATAATAAAAATATTTGGTAACACTTTATATTAAGATTCCTTAACAAGCTTTGTTAACACATTAACAAGCATTATAAATTAATTTATAGGGTGTTAGTAAGACATTTATTAGTACAATAAGTCTAATAAGGTTTATTAAATTACTTAGTTAACACATTTACAAGCATTAATTTCGGGATGTTTTCAAAATGCTAATGATGCATTTACTGATATTATAGGTGCCTAACAAATGTGTCAGTGTTAATAAGCTTAATAAGATTTATTAACAACATTTGTTAACAAATTAAGAAGTATTATTATTGTTTGGGGTTCTAGTAAGATATTTATTTGCATTATAGACGCCTGACACAAGCCTAAGTGTTCATAAGCTTAATAAGTTTTATTAACTAACGTAACAAATTAATAGGCTTTATTAATGTGTCAGATGCTAGGAAGATATTTATTAGCATTATAGATGTCTTGCAAATACCTGAAAGTGTTAATAAGATTTATTAACATCTAAAGTCAGACCATTGTCTTCTAAATCCATATTACTAAACTGCTTATAAGCTTTACAAATGTATTAATTAACTTTGTTAATAGTTTATTAATTGTTTTGCAGCACCCCATCTAAAGTGTGGACGTTTTTTACCACAAACAACCACAAAGCATAAAGATTGTAAAAAGAACTTTATGACATTAAAACAGACTAAACGTACACAAATTGTTCTGTAAAAGATATTTAAAAATTTAATTCAGACAAATAATTTTTTTTAAAAAACATATAGACTGGTGTTGGATGACTCTAGCATCATAGCTAATAAGGATAAACTATTAGCATCTATCCTGAGTGAAACATTCATTGCAAATCCCATCACCAGGAGACAATTCTCTGCATTCAATGCCAACTGCATTCAACCACTGTTGCCTTGCTTCAAAGTCCACAAGAAAGTAAGTTGCACAAGCAAAGTAATTTTTGAAGAACGAAGACAATAAACCTACAGGAGCCATGCTAAAGCTAACACGCTAACCTGCACATCTATGATTTTGAATCAAAGATGGGCAGGTTAACTAATGTCACCATTGGCTAATGAATCTGTCAATCAAACTCATCAGCAAAACAGGCGTGCTCACTTTCAGCCAATTGAATGGCCTCTTAGACTTTGCTTTCGCACAGGTGACGAAAAAAGCCCCGCCCATCTTTGATTCTGTACCGGTCGGTCGTTAGCGTGTTAGCTTTAGCATGGCTCCTGTAGGTTTATTGTCTTCTTCAAAACTTACTGGCTTGTGCAACTTTCTTGTGGACTTTGAACCAAGGCAACAGTGGTTGAATGCAGTTGGCATTGAATGCAGAGAATTGTCTCCTGGTGATGGGATTTGCAATGAGTGTTTCACTCAGGATAGATGCTAATAGTTTATCCTTATTAGCTATGATGATGCTAGTCATCCAACACCAGTATATATGTTTTTAAAAAAAATGTATTTGTCTGAATTAAATTTTTATATATCTTTTACAGAACGATTTGTGTATGTTTACTCTGTTTTAATGTCATAAAGTTCTTTTTACAATCTTTATGCTTTGTGGTAAAAAACGTCCACACTTTAGATGGGGTGCTGCAAAACAATTAATAAACTATTAACAAAGTTAATTAATACATTTGTAAAGCTTATAAGCAGTTTAGTAATATGGATTTAGAAGACAATGTTCTGACTTTAGATGTTAATAAATCTTATTAACACTTTCAGGTATTTGCAAGACATCTATAATGCTAATAAATATCTTACTAGCATCTGACACATTAATAAAGCCTATTAATTTGTTACGTTAGTTAATAAAACTTATTAAGCTTATGAACACTTAGGCTTGTGTCAAGCGTCTATAATGCTAATAAATATCTTACTAGAACCCCAAACAATAATAATACTTCTTAATTTGTTAACAAAGGTTGTTAATAAATCTTATTAAGCTTATTAACACTGACACATTTGTTAGGCACCTATAATATCAGTAAATGCATCATTAGCATTTTGAAAACATCCCAAAATTAATGCTTGTAAATGTGTTAACTAAGTAATTTAATAAACCTTATTAGACTTATTGTACTAATAAATGTCCTACTAACACCCTATAAATTAATTTATAATGCTTGTTAATGTGTTAACAAAGCTTGTTAAAGAATCTTAATATAAAGTGTTACCAAATATTTCAATTTAAAATGTTAGTTCTATTAACCCTTGTGCTATCCTATGAGGTCCAGATGACCCGATCCTTACATTGACGTGTTCTCCCTACCATGACAAAGGTGGATAAAGGTGAAGAGGATTTCCTGTAATCTATGGACACCAGTAAAGATCACACATTAATGAAGAAAAAAGCTTCAGCGTACTGTCTTGTGGGGTCTAGATGACCCCAGTCCCAATGTTAACGTGCCTTGGATAGTACAAGGGTTAAAGGAGGGCTTGTTAAAAAGATTTTGTAGTTGTCTAACCATGTTTCTAGAAATATGGATGAGGACGAGACCAAGCAGACAAATGTAAACAACAGGAAATTTTCCAAAAGCCAAGCAATAGTTTTTGATAAACTTAGTGTAGAAGACAGTGCTCCTTCATTTTTTGAGGGGTTACATGATAGGTGAAAACCGTGAAGTAGGATTAGAGATGTTTAAAGGTCGTAAAACCCCTCACTTCATACACTTCTCAGACAGACATGAATGAACATTTTTACACTTTTCTCTTGTGTTAAAGCTGCAAAATCAATAAAGAAAGAAAAGCATGCAAAATTACACTGAATGAAAATCTGCATACAGCAAGACCATGAAAGGTGAACCGCAATCAAATGAAGGAACACTATATATGTCAACTTAAAAAATATATTTTTCATTTTTTTCTTCAATCTTTACATGGCAAAAACATGGCAAAAAACTCAAAACATAGACTAAACATAAGCTCTTGTCTTTTTGTGGGAAAAAGAAACAATTTCACATATTATAAAAAAAATTGTTAGGAAACTAAATATAGAATAACTCAAATGCAAGGCTGGCAGCAGAAGAGCGCACGGGAGGAGAATGCCTGACAGGAGAGCAAAGGAGATGGGAAACGGATGCAGTGGGACTCCAGAAGCACCTGAGTTGGAGAAGACAACGATAAGACCAAGAAAAACAGCACCTATTCAACCATCCTGTGTATTGTTGCAGTTCATCTGAGCAATGAGATGAGCCACAAGATCTAGGTTCAGTGTTGCCAGATTAGATGGTTTCATGCTCAGTTGGAAGGATTTAACTCTGACTTTACCGGTAGAAATGACTTTGGGCGGGGGATTCAAATTCATTAAAAAAGTGACGTGCAGTCTCGTCCTGGCCATCATGAAGTAGTAAGTACTAACGAAATAAATATGTGTTCAATCTGTTCTATAAATGCAATTTATTTGTATTTTGGCGTGTACTGTCGGGCCTTAGGCCTCTGTCAGTCTCCCCCAGGGCAGAACAAGTAGCTGCACCGAAAAGACATGAGGTAAGAAAAACAACTGTGTATTTGAGAGATTAACAAAGAAACAGAGTGGGAAATAGCTGGGAGGAGGGTAAGCTCCGCTAAGTCTGAGGTCATGATTCTTGACCGGAGAAAAGCAGTTTGCCCTCTCCAGGTCGGTGGAGTGCTCCTGTCCTGGTGGTGGTACCGAACACATCCCAGCTTGTCTCTGTCCCAGTGGTGGTCTCGGAAGCACCCCAGCCTGCATCTGTCCTGGTGGTGGTCGTGGACGCACCCCAGCCCCTTCGATGTTCCCGAGGAGGTTCTGGCCTAACGCTTCAACCCCGTTCCTCGACGCCCGGCCGACTATCGGTCTGACCCGCCGGCCCTCTTGGCCAACGACATGACCGACATTGATGACTGGCCGAACCCACCATCTGACTGCTGGCCTGACCCAGTCTTTGCCATGATAGCCCCAGACTCTATGCCCGACCCACGAGCCGACTACTGGCCTGACCCTGACTAGCCCAACCCGCTGGCGCACTCTGACTCTGCCACGCCTGCCCCAACCTCTATGCCTGACCCTACGCCAGTTTTGGACTCCCCGCCAACACATGAACCGCCGAAGCAGCCTGACTTAGTCACGCCAGCACCAGACTTTATGCCAGACCCAGCAGTTCCGTGTCTGCCTGGTCACCTTGACCTGCCTCGTCTCCCTCGCCAGACAGGTGGCCTCCTGGCCGTCCTCCAGTCCTGCCTTGCTGGACTGCGTCCCCCACAGTCCCCCAGCTGTCCCCCGGACCCGCCTCGCCGGACTGCGCTGCCTACCAGTCGCCCTCCGGACTCATCTTGTCTGTCTCGGTGCGGTTCCTTGAAGGGGGACACTGTTATGATTTGGGTTTTTTGCCTTGGTTTTTTGCTTTGCTTTTGTGTTTCTGTCACATTAGAGTTCTGCTTATTGTTTTATTTTGAATGTTTTCAACGTTTTTGAGTTTCATTTCCCTGCTCCCAATCTCTCCTGATCGTTTTCACCTGTGTCTTGTCAGTCCTGTTTGTCTCTGCCTTCTTCTGTGTTGGTCCATACCGTCATTTTCCTGATTGTCTTCTCTCATGTTGGCCTGGTAACTCCAATGTTTGGTTTCCCTGCTTAGAAGCGCTTTTTGTTTAGAAATGAACACCGTTTGCCTTGGAACCTTGTGCCAGCCTGTCTCTGCATTTTGGGTCCTTCATCCAGTCTTGTACCTGACAAACAGAGATTTATGAAGTTCAGACAACGGTGAGTCTATGTTTGTGATTTGATCCTCATTTAAGCTGGGCAAGTTAACAATAAGAAATGCTTCGCTCTGATGGATTGATCTGCGATGTGTATACATTTTTATAAAAGTCTTTAAACGCTGTATTCATTTTCACTGGGTCATGATTGACATTTTCTGTTTGGTCCATAATAGAAGTGATTCTTGTTTTTTTTTTTTTTTTTTTTTTCTTTTTCTTTGTTCCTTTTTAGCTGGTTAGCCAGAAATCTGCCAGATAAAAAAAAAAAAAAAACTTCCATTTGTTTTATGGAAGGATTATGTTCTACTTTTTGGAGTAATCTCAGATGATGAGTTAACTCATTTAGGTTTTTAATGTTTTATTAATAGGCACTTAAAAATCATAATCACAAAAAGGTTTTTAAAATCAACCCACTCTTTAATAGGTTTGATAAGGACATTTGCATATATTTTACCTCACTTAAATTCATGAAAAGTACAAATAGAACTATTTCCACTTTTGATCATAAGTTACACCAAAACCACTAGTTTTAAGATATTTTTTTCCCCTTTCCTTCTTTTTTTCTGAATGTTTTTAATGTTAATTTCTTCTATTGGAATCTGTTATTTTATGTTTTGATCTGATTAACTGCAAAAATTGTGGCTAATGAGATTTAAAATGTCTCAAAGTTGGAAGTAATGAATAATGGATTATTACTGCCAATTACAGCTGTTTATTCACTGAGTAAACTTTCATGCAGTCTTGCGGTTTTTAGATGACTTTTAGGCTGGAAAACCGTGACTATCTGGCAACAATGTCCTAGAGACGGCATCACATCAAATGAGGGGACTGGCATGGTGGAAACAGGCATAAATGTATTGACTCCATGCTAAGGTTTGCAGTGATTATGCGCTGAAACAGCTCTGTCCACAGACAACAACTTGACCTTTTGGTTCTGCAAACAACAAGCCACACCCACACACTGTCATAAGTCCAGGACTGCTTCCATCTGCATTTTTTGTTTTTTTTTTGCTTTGAATTTGTTCAAATAAATTTGAGGAATTCTAACATTTTTAATCTTTTTAAAATACGTTGAGGCATTTTTCTTTAAATTACTTTAGTGGAAATTATGCTTTGAGGGAGATTTTCTTATTTTTTGTTTGGAAAATAGCATTAAAAATGTTTTAAACCAATGTTTTCATTGACAGTATGTACTTTATTTTGCTAACCTGTTTTTTGTATTCTGGTTCATAAAGTGAAGCGATCTCCTCTGAGTTTTCCTCAGGTGTATCCCCCAGCAAATCATTTCCAGCACAAGCTTTCACCAAGACAGATTATCATGAAGATGTGAGCAGGTGGGACAAACTAAATGCATGATTGGATGGTTTTTGCATGTTTGTTGTGTTTTTACACCCCTTGCATGCTGCATGTGGACACGCCCCTTAATTAGAAGCACCTGCTCTTAATTGAGAGACTATATAGGAGTGGAGCAGAGAAGCAGACGGGCGCTCCAGAATATAGCGGACTCTGGGAAAAGTTCCTGCCCGGCCAGGAGGGCGCACACCCCAGGGGCGCTTGGTTCTGCGCACCCTGGGAGCATGGCATACACGCCGGGAACCACCGGGCCTGTATGCACAGGGGACGCATTTGGACCGCCAGACCACTCATCAGATGCACCAATGGAGTGAGGAGGGCGCACGCACCGAGGGCAATCGGACCGCTGGGACCGCCAGTTCTGCCATGCCGTCAACACGCAGAGGCAGGGCAGGGACCCTGCCTGTGTTGTAAGTAGCCCGACGTGACTTAGCAGACTGGTAGAAACACACAAGAAGGCTGGGTCCAGCCTGGATGTTAGAGTACCTTTGGTGCTGCCGCTTGTGTGTTTCCACGCAGGAGTACCAGCGCGCCGGAAGGCCAGCCAGAAGCGACATGACACGGGGAGGAGTGTGTGAGGCTGAATACGCGCAGAGGCAGAGGGGAACTCTGCCTGGCCTGTAAGTATGGGAAAGCGCAGCCACACTCCTCAGGATGGCCTAAGGCAACCGTGGTTGCTTCTGGTGCTGGCAGATGTGTTTGCCTGCAGGTCCTGGTGCGTGTGACCCGAGGACTTCCCTGATCATGGAGAAAGGACATCATGGGTCAAGTCTGGCGGGTGGCGGACGTCCCCTGGATTCCGGATCTGCTATCTCCCAAAGCTGCTTTTGTCGACTGTCCCCCGGAATTTTTGTATTGCTTTTTAGTCGTTTTTACCCTGTTTCTGCATTTTATTGTATCTTATACTTTTTAGAGCGGTTTTATGTATTTTAGTTTTTATCATCTCATTGGCCAGTCAGGTTTTAGGATTAATAAATTGTTTTTGTGGTCAAAAATACCCGGTTCCTCTTTGGTGGCTTTTGTGTTCTCACCCAGATCATCCCTCTAACTTGCAATAATTCAATTTCATCTTTTCATCCCATCTCCAAACTTCTTACTGCCTTTCACCATCAACCACCCCCCTAACAAAGACACACAGTCACTTTCAACGTAAGTTTTCTAATGTTTACTCAACCAAACATGCTCGTTTATGATTGCACAATATAAAAGACCCATCGGCTCCATGCAGTATGGACACATACAAAATGCAATGTAAAATTAAATATAACTTCAAATTAGAAGGTCTAGTTTCTCAACCAGAATAAACTTCTGTGAGCAACAGGATGTGCTGATGTCCGACGGCTGAATTCACAAATGGATGATTTCATTCACTATGTTCTCTCTGGAGAATATAATAACAAGATTGTATCTGTGGGAGAAGGAAATTTGTTTTTTGTACTGGTGATCATTCCTAGACAAGGGGAACCATTAAAAATGGTGTTTCTGACTGCAATGTGAGAAAGAAACCTTTATAGAATGTTTTGCGAAGATTTTTATCTTAGAAAATCTATTCTGCAATCAAATATGATATTATATTTTATAAAATTCCTATGTAAAATCAACTGTAGCAGCACACAAAGGGCTACACTAAAAGTACTGTATTTCTTTCCAGCGGTATGAAGTCTGGTTCAATCTTTACATTTTGGATGCTGGATATTTTTAATTTAACATATTTTTACTCATAGAAACTCATAAGATGCATAAAAAGCATAGTATCAAAATCTTGAGCTAACCAGTGTAGGATTTAAGTCTCCATTTCTATATACATTTTTAGTACATACCAAGGTGCAAAAATTTAAATGAATACAATTAAGCGATTATTCGTTTTTTATTTGTTTTTCATATTTATTGACATCTACCTATACTTCACTAAAGGAGGGAAACATGAAATATGAAGATTTTTTTTCCAAAGTGTGGCTTGGATGCAGCAGAACAAGCTCTAATTTATTAGTTTAACGTTTCTTCAGAATGTTGTTGTCCTGTGGGGGGGCGTTAATACACTAATGGAAGTTGGTAATGTTTTTCTAGAGATCACAGGGACTGGAATCTACCATCACAACAAAAGCAGCTTACGTGTTAACTGATGTGGTCTAGTGTTATTGATGGATTTATCAGTTGATCAAGGGGGGCACATACTTTCATAGAATACACTGTAGCTTTTAGTAAATAAGATGGTCTGTACTACATGATAATTAGTTTCACATCGGCAGTGCATGATTGCATTGGTACAGTGTTTTCAGTGTGCCATGTGTTAACCTACCAGTGCTGTGCTTCTACATTGTGGTTGGTGTCAAACAAAGAAAACCATGGTGCACATAAAATGGGGGCTGAAGGTGAGAATGAATGTGTCATAATTGCCCTTTGAAGGGCATCACAGCCACTTACAGTAGCTGTGGCCATTATAACAAAAACTCTCCAGAAAGTAGTTCTAACAAACTCATAATTAAGCCCAAAATAAGCTCTGATTTACTCTGAGCTGAGTATCTGATTCTACAGAGGCTATAGTAGTTTGGTCAACACTGAATTGATTAGATTACACAAGGACAGACAAAATAAAGCATACTAAGTGGAGCTTGATGATTCAGCATGGTAACAGGAGGGGAACAAAAAGTGGGCTGACATGTTTGATGTTAGTGAAGACAAATTCTAATGTGTGTGTGTAAAAAATTAAGACACACTGCTTAAAATACTGACATTAAAGCTGATTCCGAATTCTTCCCCTGCCCGTCCGTTTTCTCTCTACCCCTACGTTTAAACCTCCAAGTGGAGAGTTATGGAAAAATTGTGTCTTCAAATTCAGACGGTGCTACCACTCCATTACGCCATCTACGTTAGTGCATAGCTGCCAGCGCTTGGGAAAAAAACAAACGTCGTTTGTTTAAATTTAACTTTAAGTCATGAAAAAAACAAAAACTCATTATTCACATTAAAATGTAAAATGTAATGCTTCAGAGCACACTCATGTTAAGAAATGGGCTTGTCTTCCACAGGCAGCAGGACATGCACCATCTTTCCGCCAGAGGGATAGCCATCCCTAAAGCTTTACAGCTTCCCCTTAAGAAAACAAATTTGGAAACTACTACAGCTCCAAATGCCCCTACAATTGGAGCAATAGGAAGGAGCCAGAGGGGTAGGGGAAAACTTCTGATTCTTCAAAAGTTAAAGGAGCGGCAAAGAAAAAAAAACATAGGCAAATGTTCCTCCATGAATGAATTAGCAAGGTTTAAAAGAACAAAAGAGCCGGGGGGACAGTCTACCAGCTGTCCCCAACCTACCCCCTTCCTCATATAACCTCATATTAGGGTGAAGGGGTGGGGGGTTTAGCCTGCGATGCGCCTTGGGGGGGGAGCTACTTGGCAGTGGTACCCCTCCCATGGTTGCAGTATGGAGTGGGCCCCCCCTCTTTCGGTTTTATTGGCACCTTAGACACGTAGGGCCCTTGGGAGGGGGGGAGGGTGCTTGGACATCACTGCCAGCAAGCAGCGGATGTCCTCCTAGCACCCTACCTGCCAATTTTAACCGCACCTTAGACATTTAGGGCCCCTTGGTGGGGAGGGTGAGGGGACATCACTGTGAGTAATCAGGAGATGTCCCCTCAGTGCCCTACCCGCCAATTTTAACTGCACCCCCCTTAGTACACACACCTCTTCCCCCTCAAAATATACACTCCAACATATAAGACACACACATGCACACACACACCCTCACAAACACACATACACGCACACACACATTTTGCAGGGAAGATGGGACCTAGGACCATCTGTCCCCTACCCCTTCCCTGGTGGGGGGTACGGGTCCCTTGGCGGCGGCTGCCGTGTCCCCTGGGTGCCGGTCTCCTGGGTCTTGCGGTACTCTCTCCGCTCGGGGGGGGTTCACATTACACCTGAGCCGGGGCTGTCCGTGTCCCTGGGGGTGAGTTTTGGTCCTTGCTCCTGGGCGCTGGGCCCCGCCAAACTTCCAACAGTGGCCGAGCCTGGTTGGGCCATGTTTACAACACCCCTTGTGGGCCCCCCTTTTTCCCCGGGGTGCTCCCCTCCGGGGTGGGGGTGCCTGGCCCCTGCCTTGCTCCTCCCTGGACCAACCGTGGGCCGGGTGGGTGGCTGCCTGGGGGGGGGCCCTTGGGGGGTCCTGGCTCGTACCTGGGGTTGGGGCGGGGGGATGCCCGGAACTCCTGGGTGGTGATGGGGTGCTCGTCTGGGGCTGTGGGTGCCCTTCTCGGGTGGGGCCCTGCGTTGGGCTCTTCCGGCACGGCGGGGGGGCTGCTCTCCTGGTTGGGCTGGGGCGGTGCTGTGGTCAAGGTGACACAGAAAAACAAATAATACTTTTTGTAACATATCTTTTCAATTAAATATAAGTTATAGAAAAGTAACAAATGGATTGCTGAAATCGTGTGAAAAATTGGACCATTAACAGCGTGAGTGAAAAACCATTTATTTTGGCACAACATCACAAGAAAATGTTCAAAGCCCACCTGAAACTGCATAAAGAGTTTCCCAGCTGTCATTGAAGGATCTAAATGGAGAGTGTCCTGATGTGTTACCTGGAAACTGTTAAAATATTGGATGATTCATAAGAAATTTGAGATTTAAATATTAAAACAGAAGAAGAGGATTTCTTTTTTATTTTGACGTTAATCAGGAAGTCCAACAGAGAAATTCACATTCAGTGTCTTCCATCTAACAAGTCTACAGGGGAGATGTGGATCTTCCTGTGTCTTCAAATGTGTATTAGAGTGCTCCTGTGACTGTAAGGATATTGTTGAACTTATCTGCAATCGATCAGAGGAATCTTTCTGCAGATTTTTGCTGTGGACTGAGCTTTACGTCTCAGTCTTCATTATAAAAAAAAAAGCTGCGAAGAGGATGATTCAACTATTAATGCAGAAAATGAAACAATGCCAAAGTGGAAATCAGTTTATCGCGATAACCTTTTTCTGTGGTCAAAGCATTTGACACATTTTTTTATTCAGTATTTCATTTAATCTTTGTCACCACTTGACACAAGACAAAATGAAGATTGATGTACAGAATCAGAATGTTATTTTAGCATAAGTCTCATCCAAAAGGTGCAACCGCTTAAGAAATCAGGCTGAGATAACAGATTGAAATTCAAAATAGCAATTTCAGATTCTGATCATTTATTCCATTTTAAAGCAGCATGTATTTCCTGTCAACATTGTAACCATTGAAAAGAACCAGACTATCAAACAGCGTCTCTCGATAAGGTGGTCTCATAATTCCTCTCTCCTATCAGCACTTTGACATCAGTCCTGGAAATGAACAGTGAGTTTAACAGTTCGTGTGGGTTTGACTGGGACAAAGGCAGACAATCTGAGTTCTTTGAGGAAACCTTGTTATAAGGCATATTAGCTTTCTTCACAGAGTATGTTGCCATAGTAACTGAGTTAAATGGGAGTGATGCCATTGATATCTTTTTCAAAGGGCGAAGTAGATAGATGGAATGAAAACTTTTGGTTGGCATACTAAATGGTCCTTTTTATTAACTTATTCAGATTATCCCCAACTGTGGTTGACCATGTACAATTCAATTCAATTTTATTTGTATAGACCACATTAACCACAACAGTCTGTCATGACGTCGATGACGTGGCAGACCCAGTTGCTGAAACCCGGAAGTAAACTCAGACTCGGGGAACTTAGTTGAATATTTAATAATAAAGATGGAGTCCAAGAGCTAAAGTATAGTAGCAGGTTGCAGGTGAGTATGGGAAGTAGATTCAAGGAGGACTGCGAGGCCTGAGCAGCAAGAGGCGTGGAGGAACCAGCGCCACCCGTGGAGGAGAGGAACTGAATGCGTATAAAAAGAAGAGGTAAGTACGAGGCTTTGGCTCGTACTTGTCAAGCAGGTGTCAGTGTCAAGCGGGGGCGACCCCGCTTGACACTGACACCTGCTTGAGGATCCGGTCTCTCACACCTGTTCGGCATCCAATCAGTCAACCTATTTTAGTCCATCACGCCCTCCATTGTCGATTCGTCCGCTTCTATGAAGGATTCACCGATCGCAGCTTACGCCAAAGCCAAAGCCTATGGCAGAGCCAAAGTACGGTGGCCCACAAAGGGTCACAACACAACACATTAACTCACAACACAATAACTTACTTCACAACACATTAACCTACAACACAACACAATAACTCACAACACAATAACTCACAACACAACACAATAACTCACAACACAATAACTCACAACGGAAGTAAAGCTGCAATGGAAGTGCTTTTATTCTGAAATTGCCACTGGGCTGAGCGGGTAACTACCTAACAGAAAGTAACGTCACAGTGAGCTTTAGAGGGAGCTCGTTTTATCTACAAGAGAAGCTAGCAGCAGTGTTGCCAGATTGGGCGGTTTTGGTTCTAAATTTGCAGGTAAAAATGGCTTTGGCGGGTATGCATAATTTGGGCGGTTTTAGGGTCGGTTCGGCGGGTTTTTTTCCCTCATGAATATATAATAGCAGACTACGTTAGGCCGTGTGGCTGTTGGAGTTCTATATACTGAAGCTAGTAACTTTCTAGTAATATCTTTCTTAACATTTGTGGGTTTTTTCTTATTATTGCATTACACGTTTTTGCAGTGTAGGATAGCTTCTTGTAAACAGGGCCCTTAAAAAAATAATTTAATTAATTAATACTATAATACTATAATTCTTAAATATTCAAAGAAAAAAAGTCTGCCAATGAGGTAAGAAAAATGGTTTTACAAAGGACTTTATTTTAGGAAAAAAATTACAGTCAAAACATGTTTTCTCAAACCAAGATTATTTTGCTATGAAAAAACCTTGATTTAATCATTTTTCTTGGAAAACTTAAAAAAGGACATTTTTTTCTTTAAAACAAGGGTCTTTTTACATTAATAAGATTCAGTTTTTGTTGACAATGACCTTTTTTGAGTTACATGAAATAAAAAGAAACAAGTGGCAGACTTAGAATAAAAATGTTTGTCTGAAATTGGGTTCAAGAACAAATTAAAGTGTGATGCAAGCCTGAACAGGCATATGTATTATCAACACTTTCACAGGTCCATCATGTCAAAGCAATTATAGCAAAAGCAGGACTTAAAGGCTCATTCACTGCCATAGCAACTACAGTGAGGATAAAGAGAGAGGCAACAATAGCTTTTTAGGAACCTCCTTCTTGGGAAAATTGAAAAGAAACAAATGTGAAGGTGAGGCAAGGTGAGAAAACCCAGAGGCAGGAAGGAAAGAAATACAGATCCAAAATTCAAATTAATTTCAATTTCAATTTTATTTGTATAGCCCAAAATCACAACAACAGTCGTCTCGATGGGCTTCGAAGTAAAACATGAAATCAAAAGGATCACGAATACAAAGAGTTCAATAGAAAAATACTAAAATGAACTAACAAACTGACTAAGCTATACTGGCATCCCTGCCATTAGACCCCCCTTCGCGGTAAGGAAAAACTCCCAAAAAAACCGGATTCCGGAAAAAACGAAGAAACCTCAGGGGTGCCCACATGAAGGAGGGATCCTCCCCCAGGACGGACAGGCGATTTACCAGAACTCTTAGAGAAGAATTAACTTATCTAAATCTACAACTACATATATAAAAGTCCAGCAGACGAGCTTCATCCAGCCGTGGTTGTGGGGACAGTCAAAGGCGCGAGTCGAGCCAGAGGCAGGATCCACAGCCAGGTGTAGGAGCAGGAG
The DNA here is from genome assembly GCF_053564925.1 of Oryzias latipes. Taxonomy (NCBI): domain Eukaryota; kingdom Metazoa; phylum Chordata; class Actinopteri; order Beloniformes; family Adrianichthyidae; genus Oryzias; species Oryzias latipes. Next base: position 5,174,606 of record NC_136252.1, on the reverse strand, counting down.
CAAAGGCGAGGTAAACGGTCAGGAACTGGAGCACGGATGAGCTAACTGGAGTCTGGAAGCACTCCCACTCCCCAGGAGGGGAGAGGAAAAGAGGGACAATACATGAATCGCACTGCACCAAACAGAGGCATGGAGAAATAAATGATAAATTATGATCAAGAATAGAGGAGAGGCTTTAATGCCATGAGCAAACAAACTCGACCAGGAGCATAGACATCAAGACGCTCCGACACAGAACATAGAAACACCCACACCTTAAATAGAGACTTAATCAGAGATGCAGAACAGCTGTGACTCTCACAGGAGACCTTAGGAAGGGGAGGGCCTCCAGGAGAGATCCCAGCGTGATAAAAAGTCAGACGATTACATGACATAAACCCCCATCATGTCCGGCTACCAGAAGGAAACGACGAGGTTGATCAGGGTGGTCTCGATGAAGTCAAGGACGTAGCAGTCAGGGACTCCTTGGCGATCTGCTGGACCGTAACCCTCCCAGTCGACCAGATACTGTAAACCTCGACCCACCCTTCTGGAAGCAAGGAGAGCCTTGAAGGTGAAATCAGGACCACCACCCACAAGACGGGGAGCTGGAGGTGATGCTGGGGTGGGTTGAAGAGGGGAGTCTCTAGCAGGTTTTATCTTGCTGACGTGAAACACGAGGTGGACTCGTAGTGAGCGAGGCAGTCCCAGTCTCACAGCCACAGGGTTGATAATTTGAGAAATGGGGTACGGACCGATGAAGCGGGGAAGCAGCTTCTTGGATCCTCCCTTCAAAGGAACATCTGCAGAGGAAAGCCAAACCTTGTCTCCCACCTTGTACTCTGGAGCGGCAGGCCTCCGATGATTGGCCACAACCGTGAGGCACTCTTGGTTCCGCAGAAGCTCGAGCCTGTTTTTGCTCCACGTTCGATGACAGCCTCTCACAAATGCAGCAGGACCTGAAGAGGAAGCCAAGTGTTCCTGGCAAGGAAATAGAGGAGGTTGATATCCATATGCAGCTTGGAAAGGAGAGAATCTGGAAAAGCTTTTACATTTTCACCCAAAATGTAAAGCGCATTCTAAATAAAATTTATTATCATCATCATTATTAGTTGATCAGGGAGTTGTGGGAGTACTCAGCCTATGGGAGCTAAGACGACCAAGTCCTGGGGTTCTTCCTGCACATGGCTCATAGTGTTGTCTCCAAATCCTGGTTGTACCTCTCTACCTGGCCGTTAATCTGAGGATTTAAACTAGAACACAGACTAACCTTGATCCCAAGGAGGTTGCAAAACTCCTTCCAGAATGCAGGGATGAATTGTAGGCCACAATCGGAGGTGATGGACATATTTTACTTTAACAACAGGGGGTTATGAATCTTCTGACAAACCAGAGGGTATGTCTGAATAAACCCCTTTCGTAATCGAGGCCAAACTTTATTCATTTTAATCATATTTGATTTTTTTTTGTGTTGGACTGGACGGAAAAGGAAAGGAGGGAAGAAGAGAGAGAGATTTTAGAGAGAGGGGGATAGGAAAGTGATTATAGAAGGTGTGTGTGGGGGGGGGGGGGGGTAAAATTATGAAGCAACATAGAGCAACAAGTTGCTGGATGGTTATACTGATTACAGTGAGGTTCAGATGTAATACAGGTCTATAAGGGCGGGGCCTGTCCGCACACACACTCAAATGTTGTAAACATACCTGTTGGCTCCAAAAATGTTCACATGTCAACATGTACACAACACAAATACTGTTCCCACACGCATACTTATGCATTCAAACCAACTAGTGTGAAATATTTAATTTAATCAAATTCAATTAAGCAAATTGTTTGTGCAAAGGTGAGCTAACACCTGTGCCCAAGTGAGTGTTTATGTTCTTCTAAAGTGAACGGTAGAATGTAAAAAGGATGGAGAGTGCCCAGTCATCCCCACACCAAGACCCCCGCCACAGCAGCAGCGGCAGCTAGGACCCCCCCAACAGAGATAGAGAACGACCGCCCTCCGGGCAATCACATCCGCCACCCAGGCCAGGGCCAGCAGGACAGCTGGAGGGGCCCCCAAAGCCAGAGAGCAGGGAGGCATAGGGGGACAGAGAGTGCAGCTCCAGCCCAACCAGAAGAGCAGCCCCCCCGCAGTTGGAATTTTGGTGAGGCCCAGTGCTTGAGGGCAAGGACCGAAACCTCCACCACAGGGACTTGGACACCCCCAGGCTCAGATTTGATGCGATACCCGGCTCTTGGTCTTGCCAGATAACTCAAGGATCCCTCTCCCTGAGTAGAGAGAAGGCAGCCGGGCCCAGGAAGCCAGCACCCAAGGGACACGGCCGCCGTTGCCGAGGGCCCGGTACCCCCCTCCAGGGATGGGGTAAGGGACAGATAGTCTGAGCTCCCACCTTCCTTGTGAAATGCATGTACATGCGTTTGTGAGAGTGTGTGCATGTATGTGTGTGTTTATGTTGGAATGTATAATTAGAGGGGTAAAGGGTGTGTGTACTAAGGGGGTGCAGTTAAAATTAGTGGGTACCGCCGAGAGGACATCTCCCGATTACTCACAGTGAGGTCCAAACACCCTCCCCACCAAGGGGCCCTAATGTCTAAGGTGCAGTTAAAATTTTCGAGTAGGGGCCCTGAGGGGACATCTGCTGCTTGCTGGCAGTGATGTCCAAGCACCCCCCCTTCCAAGGGCCCTACATCTCTAAGGTGCAATTAAAACCGAGAGGGGGGGGGGGGGGGGCTGTTTCCATTCGGCAACCATGGAAGGGGGACCACTGCCAAGTAGCTCTTCCCCCCAAGGTGCACCCCCCCCCCCCCCCCCCCCCCATGACCCTAATAAGTGATTACATGAGGAAGAGGGTAAGTTTTATTTTTTAAACAAGCCTCATTTATGGTAATACAGCATGGATTTTATCTATATGAAAAATAGCACAGATTATAACTGGATACAGATATAGTGCTGCTAAGACTTCAACTCTTAATAAAACGTTTTATAACTGCAGCACCAGTTCTGTTCTGTTCAGAACTGTTGTTCAGACAACAAAGAATTAGTAAAACCCATCAGAACATTTTTAGCAGCAATATGTACAGCGGCCCTGAAGTGCAAAACACATCAACTCACTTAATGCAAAAACATTTTAAACATCACAACAATTAAAAAGCAAAAACAAAAATTAAAAACAATATTATTACATTCAAAATTCCAGAATGAAATGTTAAAAAAATGAAATACAAAAGCAAAGATATGGGACATAACTGGATGTTGACATTTGAGTTTTCACAAATGTGTCATAAATGTTTACATACTAATAAAACTTTAATGATTAATACAGAGCATAACCAGTATCACATCATGCCAAAAAAATCTTCTGGTTGAACCTATGGACAACGCCATCAATTCAGCAATGAGATGAAATGTTGAAAAATGAAACACAATAAGAAATTGGAAAAGGTAGATATTATAGGACATCGCTAATTGGATGATGGTGTTTGTTCATCATTTCTACAAAGTTATTTGCCATGAAGTGATACTAGGGGTGGGCGATACTGGGAATTTGGGTATCAATCTGATACAAAGTAATTACAGAGCCAGTGTCACCGATATCTGTGCTTTTTCTGGAAATGTTACATTATAGAAGAATTTTGGAAATACACACATGTATAACAAAACTCAGGACAGAAACTTTTACAAAAATTACAAAAATCTGAACTAAAAATGCATTGAATATAGAACATGTATATTAGCAATGGCATATTACAATAATAATAAGAAAAAAGGAAGTAGTGCAAAATCTTTGAAAATGCTACTACAATGTAACAAAAACAAAATGATAAAAACAGCTCCATAGATATATATATTTTTTAAATAAAGGCAGTACTAAAATAATCAATAAAAAAGTAACACTGTAATAAAGTTAAGTTAAGGTCCCTACAGTCAGGACCATAAATATTTGGACAGACAAATATTTTTTCTAATTTACTTTCTGTACATTACCACAGTGAATTTTAAATAAAACAACTCAGATGCCATTGAAAGAAAGAAAAAAAGCACTGGTGAACTCAGCAACGCCAAAAGACCTGGACGTCCACGGAAGTCAACAGTGGTGGATGATCGCAGAATTATTTCCATGGTGAAGAAGAACCCGTTCACAACAGCCAAACAAGTGAACAACACTCTCCAGGAGGTAGGCGGATCAATATCCAAGTCTACCATGAAAAAGAAGACTGCATGAAAGTAGATACAGAGGCTACACTGCAAGATGCAAGCCACCCAAAAGCCTCAAGAATAGGAAGGCTAGATTGGACTTTGCTAAAAAGCATCTCCAAAAGCCAGCACAGTTCTGGAAAAACATTCTTTGGACAGATGAAACCAAAATCAACCTCTACCAGAATGATAGCAAGAGAAAAGTATGGAGAAGGCGTGGAGAAGCTCATGATCCAAAGCACACTACATCATCAGTAAAACACGGTGGAGGCAGTGTGATGGTCTGGGCGTGCATGGCTGCTAGTGACACTAGTGACACTGGTGTTTATTGATGACGTTGGTCAAAAACCCACACTTAAACCCAGATCCGTCCAGACAGGCAAAGGGAATGGTATCCCACAATTCTTTGCGGTGCCGATCTAACAGCAGCACCAAAGGTACACCTACTTAATTGAATTACTTTGAATGAAAGTAAAATAACTTTTTGAAAACTACGTGTTATTTTTAAGCTGACTTAACTAAAAAAAAAGATTTATCTTAATTGAAGCAAATAATGAAGTTAGATCAAAGTAAAAAGTTTATCTTTCCAACATATCCGACCTAAACAACTACCGGCCGGTATCCAACCTGTCATTTTTAAGTAAAATTTTAGAAAAGCTTGTTTTTACTCAACTGAATGATTTTATTAATGAAAATAACATTTTAGAAAAGTTTCAGTCTGGTTTTAGATCTCATCACTCAACAGAGATGGCACTTGTCAGGGTCTTAAATGATCTCAGGTCCAATGCTGACATGAAGAAAGTATCTGTTTTAGTCTTGCTGGACCTGAGTGCAGCCTTTGACACAGTTGACCACTCAATCCTTTTAAACAGACTTCATGACATGGTTGGAATTACCGGGACAGCTTTTAGTTGGTTTAAATCCTACCTTACAAACAGAGATTTTATTGTTAATTTAAATGATTTCTCATCTGAAAGGCACAAACTGACTTGTGGGGTGCCTCAAGGCTCCATCCTGGGTCCCACACTTTTTAATCTTTACACGCTTCCACTCGGGGATGTCATCAGGAGACACGGCATTAACTTTCATAGCTATGCCGATGACACACAACTATATGTAGCCGTTTCTCCTGATGACACTGGACCCCTGGATAGCCTTTTAAACTGTATTTTAGATATTAAAATGTGGATGGGAGAGAACTTTTTGCAGCTCAATCAGGACAAGACTGAAGTCTTGGTTATCGGTTCTGAAGCTGAGAGAGATAGGGTCCAATTTTATCTGTCAACTCACTTTATGAAAATATGTGATACAGTAAGGAACCTCGGTGTGATTTTAGATGCAGATCTTAGCTTTGAAAAACACGTCAATCAAGTAACCAAGACTGCATTTTACCATCTCAGAAATATCGCCCGAGTGAGACCCTTTCTCTCTAGAGCCAGTGCTGAAATCTTAATTCATGCTTTTGTTTCATCAAGATTAGATTACTGTAATGCCCTCTTTTCTGGGGTAAAGAAAACCACTCTCAATCGCCTGCAGCTAGTCCAGAACTCTGCTGCACGCCTTCTAACGAGAACCAGGAAGAGGGAACACATTACACCGAACAAATCTTTGCACTGGCTCCCTGTCAGCTTCAGGATTGATTTTAAGATTCTTTTAATAGTTTTTAAGACTGTCCATGGCCTAGGTCCTTCTTTTATATCAGATTTGCTTTTAGATTATGAACCTCTCAGAGCCCTAAGATCCTCAGGCGCGGGCCTGCTGATGGTCCCTAGAGTCAAGACAAAAACCACGGCGAGGCCTCGTTTAGACACTACGGACCTCGTCTGTGGAACAGCCTGCCTGAGGATGTGAGGACCTCATCCTCTGTTGAGGTTTTTAAAAAGAAACTAAAGACTCATCTATTTAACTTAGCTTTTAATTAGATCTTATATGTGGTATTTTTACTCTTATATTTTATATGCTGTTTTATCAAATATTTATTTGTTTAATGTCTTTTAGTCTTTTTATATTCTAACTTATTCTAATTTATATTTTAGACTTTTTTAGGCACTAAATCATCTTATCTTATTTTAATTAATATTTGCATATTTTACCTGTTATTATTTTTTAACTTTCTTACATTTTAGACTATTTGAGTGTTTTTCTGTCCATGCTTGCCCTCTGGCACCTCTTGTTCCGACTCCCCGGGCTGCCGGGCCTGGTGCGCCCACGTTTGGTGCTCTGGGCCTGGGGGTTGGGGGTCTCTGGGGTGGGGGGTGCTGGGGATGAGTTGTGCTTGAGTTGCTTAGATGCTGACACCCCGGCCAACAGGAGGACAGGGCGGACGGCGCCTTCTGGGTTCTCTTTTCTTAAGCTCTGTTATTTCTCTTTTACTTGTGCTTGTTTTTGTGTGTTTTATTTTGAGGGGCTTATTTATTATTTTACTTCATGTGTAGGGTTTGTTTTTATTGTATTCTTGTTTGTTTTTTATGGAAAGCACCTTGAGCTGTCTGTTTTACATGAAAGGTGTTTTATAAATAAAATTAATTTGAATTTGAATTTGAACATTCATACGTGGTTTTATCACCCTCTCATGGTGGAAAAAGTATTATCTGAGCTTCTTCATCCACTAAATCATCTTCAAATGGACACGGCATGCTGCTTCACCTCTCTGAAAACAAACTAACCTTCAACTAAACCTGCTCCAGACCAGGTTATGTTCAGAGCATGAGTTGCCATGGCAACTTGACCTACCCTAAAACATAGCTCCATTTCTGGAACCGAAAGCTGAGGTTATCAACTTCCTTAGCATCAAGATTACCGTGGTAACGCGCATAACCTGGAAACAACGGAAGCAAAAAAACAACAACACATCACTTGGAGGCAAACCAGTCATTCATGTTTCTTATTGAGTGTCATTTTTAACATTCCTTTTTGATTTCTGGAAATTGTTTTTGTTTTTGGAAACATTTTTATTTTGTTTAATTTCTTAGGAATTGTGTTTAAGTTTCGAGAATGTCGTTTTAAATTCTGAAGTGCTACGTTGTTTTTATAACATGTTTAGCTAAATTTACTTTCAATCAATCTGCTAATTGGCAATGCATCGAAAACGGGAGTTTAACATTATTTTGTCGGAGTCACACGTGTACACAAACAAATACACATCACTCATCTACAAGAAGTCAGAGAACACACCTATCCTTCCAGGTAAAATTGCCGTGTTGTGTAATTGTGTTATTTTGTCATGCAGAAAACGAGATGAATGTTCCCTCCACACTAAATCACTGACTCTGTTAACACCTAGCTAACACATGCCACCAGCAACAGTTCGAAGCTAACACCCATAAAACTCAATGTTCGCATGAAACAGGTCTGCAGAGGGAAGAAACGGGTCACAGCTCTCTAACGGGTCGGAGCTAAATGACCTGCTGCTCAATACACATCCACATGATGTTTTTCACATTTGAGAGCCAGATTCTGGAGGACCAGCCGAGAGAGCAAATGGAGCCGCCGCACCAAAAGAAAGGAGTGTTTGGATAAAAGTGACACAAACATTGTTATCACCTCTGCTGATTTGAAGCCATTTTAATGATTCAAGATGATTAATCCCCTCCCTAAGAAATATTGACTTGTTTTTTTTTGTTTTTTTTTTGGCAATTGATTTCCTAAAGGGTAAAATATTGCTGTTTTGCTTCTTTGCTAGTAAGGTCACTTTCAACAACAGTTAAAGAGCTGTTCTTGCATAAAATGCAGAAGCATTGTGAATGAAAATATAGAGCTCAGGGGAATATTGTTTGCAGAAGGGCCCATCCACCACTTTCATGCAGAATCGACTTACCCCTGCCTTCATATGAGGGGCTAATTAGAAAATACTCTGCAAAACAAATGTTGGCCAACAGAAAGCTTTGACCGGCTCTGCACACATGAGCTCTTAAAAGCTTCACTTAACTAATACAAATTAGAGCCTTATTTGAAGTTTCCGCCATTTTTCTTGATCTCAAATGAGTTGTTCTTTCAAATGTTTCTAAGCAATGAGGAGCATTGTTTTAACTCTCACATCACAATCATCAAAGCAACTGAAAGAAATAAGTTAAAAACTAACCAAACATGTTGTTGTCTAATATAGGTTATTTTAACTAAGTGTGCAACATGAAAGAAGCTTTTGCTTGTCTCCTTTCCCATACTTGATCTGACTCAGTGCTCCTATTCTTTCATCTTTGTAGCTTTAAATATAATGTTCTCATGGAGAACAAATAAATAAACGAAAAAAAATAAAATAGAAGCGGTTTGTTTACAAAGCTTAATTCTGTAAAATCAAAGTGCTCGCTCCATTCAGCTGCAGATTTCAAATCGCTTTTTGAAGAGGAGGAAATAAAAATTGATATAATCCTATTTTGAAACTGACTGGCTTGGGGATTTTATTTAGCAGAGAGACAATAAAAACCAAACATGCATTATTGTGATACTGTCAGGTCTCTTTCTATGCAGAATATAAACAACTCACTGGTTGCCAAAACACCTTATTTCTTTCTTAGATTTAAGGTCAGAGGTTCCATTGGTAATTTGAGCACAACTCTACTTTCTGCTTCACCGTCAAGCTGATGAGCATGATTTTGTTGAGTCCACATCTTCACCATTGCATCCATGGAAGCACTTCTGTCTCATAATCACCTCCCCCTCCCCCCTGGAACTGCTCACTGGAATTGAATTATGAGAAAATGAAAATGCAATTCCCTCTTTGCATTATTGCTTTAATTACATCACAGAATGAGTGGTATTTACGGAGAAAATGAAAAAGCATTTTGGAGGATTGATTTTTATTTTTATTTTTGACTGAATTGATGCAGTTACATTGTGAAAATGAAAAAGCTTTGCTGTTAATCCATTTTAATTGTCAAATTGGATATTTCTAATTGAATTTGCTACACATTTACTAGAGAACTTTTTGAAAATTAAATGTAAAATACAATTTTCTTCATCATTTTAATTAAGTGACAGACTAAGCGATGTTGAAGAAGAAAGAGAAAAAATTGTTTATTTCAAGCAATCAAATAAAAATGATACACAACAACAACACAAATATCGTTGAGTCAAGAACCCAGCTTCATTTTGAAAGTAAAAATTATTTCTGGTATTGACTTTTATTTTTAATTATGAGACAGAAATGCTTCCATATAGCAGCTTTGTTCATGTATAAGTTTACTTTTCCTCCTTTAGCTGTCTTTCCTGTCCACAGTCCTGCGTGTTTCAGAGAAGTTAATGTTTGTGAAAAATGAATAAGAAGTTGCATGAGGAAGGTTTTTATTTACCGAAGGCTTTAAACAGCCACTGAGGATTTACTGCATTCATCTAAAATCAAATAACCTCTTAAAACGTGACAAGTTACCAGAAAGTACGATTGCTTTCAATTAGACATGATGCATTGATCTATAAAGAGTCTTCTTTGTGTGGAGTTATAAGGGAAACTGTGATGAGAGCATCTCAATGATGCTCTGATAATTTTTTTTAATGAAAGTGTACAGATTGCACGTTAAAAGGGAACAGTGTCACCTATTGTATACATTGATTGGTATTATGAAGGTTCTCTGTACATAAATATGCAAATTCAGTTGACAGGGTAGAAATGATGCTTTCAGAGGAATCACCATTACAATGACTAATGAGCTCTCTGTTTGAGGTTATTGGACATTGATCCTAAGTAAAATGATCTCCTGAGATCGTGTAAAAATGAGTTATAACATCTTCTACATGACATTTCTGAGTATACAGTATTTGATTTGTACTTTTCTGGTGACACATTGAGAGTGAAACCTCCATTTCTTCTGAGGATGGCTTAAGAAGCTTCAGCGCCACTCCACATTTTCCAACAAAATGAAGACCGTCATGGAGAGTGGATGAATTTCCTTCTGTTCATGTTTGGGGCTAGAAATGTAAGGAAGACCTGTTTAGAGTTCATCTTGCCTTTGTCGAGGAGGGACAGCTTGAATAGGCTCCAGCAATCCTTGTGATGTAAACTATGTGTAGAATGTTTAGTGTTTGAAAGCTTGACCTGACTTTCCCTTAGGAGCTACTATAGCCAATATAGTTTAAAAACAACTGAGTGCTTTTACAACGGATAAAACATATAGTTTTAGTAGTGGGACTTTAAACATCCAATGTTAACTATGGTATGAGGGCAGAATTTTTCTCAATTACAGGTGTGAATAAATCAAAAGCACATTTTTAAATTGAAAACGATTTGAGTAATGATTAGGGGTGTCACGATTCTCCAAATCCTTGATTCTATTGCTTTTTTGATTCTAAGGTCACGGTTCGATTCGATTTTTACATTGATTCTTTTTAAAGCACAGATTGTCATTTTTCAAACTAGACTTTTATGCAATATATTATCTGACCTTTGTTTGCAATGTACCACACTACATTGTCAAATTTAAAACTTTTATTAACAACATAATGTAACAATAACTTAAACCTTTAGTCATTTGAAAACTTAAAATAAACTGCCATCCAGTTTCTCTTTTGTAAGTGCAGTCTTCTTGTCTTGATGAGATTCAAGTTCACAACAAAAACAATGAAACAGACATGTCCATAGTCTCTGAACAATTAAGTGTCTTAAACTATTTCCGAACAGATGAACATATATCACACTGATAACTACTTTTTATCCCCTGAGAATGATGACTGTATTTTTTCAATATTTCATATTCTTCCTACAGATGGATATGTTGCTTAGAGCTGCTCTTTGAGTTGTCAAAAACATTAACATTTTTTATAAATATAATGGCAAGCTTAGACAAATGTGGGTACTGGTGCTCATTATCTTTCCACCATTTCGGTGGATTTGAATCCACAGAAATTACTTTAGCCATTTTGTATAGCTGAATCTCATCTTTAACAACATCAGACCATGGTTTAGTTGCTGATGATGATGCAGTGGAGGCTGTGCTGAAAAAATCACCAATCAGTTCACTGAGTGTTGCTCTCTTTGCTGGGGGGCTGCCTCTGCTGGTTGCTACAGTTTCTTGATCCTCAGCAGGGTTTAGGCTGGACCCTTCGCCTGAGGCATGAGACTGAAATAGTCACAAAAAAACAGTTGTTTACGGTAATGAACAGGCAGAAATTATATTTAAGTGTGACAACAAGAAACAGAAAGCATATTGTGATTAGTCCAATTCCTGAAATATTATGAATGTGAAGGTGAAAAAAACTACTTTATACAACAAGATGGTTATTTCATCACATTAGACTAAATGCATCACACCTCACATCTCACCTGTGTGGAGTGCTCTTGCAACATTTTCTCCTCCAGACAATTAAAGATCTCATTACGAGATTTGTCATCCAGGTGGGGTAAAGTCTTAAACCTAAGATCCAAGGCAGTGCTCTCATTCAGGAACTGTTAAGGTCTTGGGTCTGAATACCTCTCTTCAAAGTTTGCTTCTATAGCAGATTTAACTTCCACTTTCGGCTTCTCCCATCAGGGGTCGCCACAGCGAACAAGTCGCATGGTAAATTTGGCAATGTTTTACGCCGGATGCCCTTCCTGACGCAACCTTCTCAAACCGGGCTTGGAACCGGCAGAGGTAGAGAAGGGAACAGGGAGCAGCCTGGAGTCGAACCCGGGTTTCACGGACGGAAGGCGCTGCAAACCAGCACGAGCTAAACTGGCTCGTTCTATAGCAGATTTAACATCCTTTAAAATTGTTGAATCTGTGTCACTGTGTTTCATAGATATCAGGATGGTGTGTGATCATAGACACAGTAAGCTGATGTTTGGAACTCATCAAAGTTGTGATTGTTTTCAGGGACTTCATTACATGACATACATCTTCCAGAACAGTCACATCTTGATCAGAGAGGGTGATAAGGTCTTCGGCATTTTTTTAGGTCTTTTTCTGCAAGTGCAGAATAGACAGCAGCTTGTTGCTCTAAATAGCTTGTGATCATGTCATAGCTGGAGTTTGTCCTTGTAATGACATCTTGAACCAGCTTGTGAGGAGGAAGCTGAAGCAAGTCTTGTTTGACTTTAAGATGGCTGCTGCAGTGGTAAAAAGTGACCACCCTCCTGACTCTGCCCACAAGACGGAAAATCTGGTTTATTCCCAACCCCTTCTGGGAGGCCAGATTTCACAGTGTGGGCTAAACATCCAATGTGTGGTGACAATCCTGCTGCATTTGAGGCATTGACAATGTTCCTAGCATTATCAGTTGTCACAGGGATGGTTGAAATTTGTCTGTCCAACTTCCGTTCCACTCCCACTTCCGCTAAATGTTCACTTGTGTGTGCTTCATATATGGGGCGAGTTTGAAGGGCCTGATTTTGAATTTCCCAGTCATCATTAATGTATTGTGCTGTGACAGTCATGAAGCTCTGTGTTGCTCTCTGGATGTCCAGCAATCTGTAGTCAAGGCAACTAAATGTGCGCTGCTCAATAACTTTCTCTTTTACATTATTGTACATGGAGGGAATCGCCGTAACTGTGAGATGCGTTCTACTTGGAATTTCGTAGCATGGCTCTAACACGCTAATTAATTGCCTAAAACCGGAGTTTTCCACCGAATTTATTTTTATTTTTTATTTGTTTATGTATTTATTTGAATTAGGACAATGCATATTAAACAATGTTTCAGCAGCTGCTTTAACATAAATATGCCAGAGTTAGCACAGGAGCTAAATTTCGTCCGTTGTCCCAGGGCAGGATAAAAAGTTCAACAAAAAGTCCAAGAAAGTCACAGAAAAACAACAATAACTACTGTGTGCAGGACTGGTTTGTTTTCAGCCATTGTTTGAGAGCTGTTTGGAAGGTAGGGTAGTTTTCACAGTTCCTAATGTGCTGTGGCAGCGTATTTCATAACTGTGTGCCTCTAATTGACACCACAGTTTGGCTGAATTTAGTCCTGCTCCTTTGAACATTACAGTCCCCTCGAGTTAAAGCCCTGGTGCCTATTCCAACTTTTTTTTTTTACTTATAAAATCTAACAAGGGGGGAGGGGCCAGCCCATTCAAAACTTTAAAAATGAGACAGGCGTCCATGTACATTTTATAACTTTCAAGATCCATTATGCCATACTTGGTTAGAATGTCACAGTAAGTAATGATAACGCAGAGGCTTTTTGTCTATAACTTTCAGGGTCCTCTTAAACAAAGACTTGAGGGGTTTCAAAGTGCTTTCATTTGTCTGGGACCATGTAGTTAGACAATAAGTTATATGACTAAAAATCAATGAATGCATGTAAACCTTTGCAGCCTCAGTAGTCAAAGAAGACCTTATTTGTTTAAAATTTGACAGATTAAATCTAACAATATTGGATATTTTCTTTACATGATCTTTAAAAGTAAAGTGTGAGTCAAAGATTACGCCAAGATACTTGAATTGTTCTACGACTTCCAATCACTCCACATTGACCACTACAGATGGTTGTTCTTCCCTCGTTGGCTGACGTGAAAAAAACATACATACAGTCTTTTTAGTATTGAGATGTAAGCATGACTTTTGGAGCCACTGAAAGACTGGAACCATGGCTCCAGACAGAACTGCAGCTGCTTCAGCATTTGTTTTGACATGAGCATATAGAACTGTATCGTCTGCATATAATTGTATTTTAGTTTTTTTGTATACAAGTGGCAGGTTGTTCACATACAAGCTAAATAGAAGTGGCCTCAATACTGAGCCTTGAGGAACTCCATCTGAACAACTAAGAAACGATGACTGTGAATTTTCAATTTGTACAGCTTGTTTTTGTCATGGTATGACTATAATTCGGAGTGACCCAGATGCTGTAACCCAGAAGGAGACTCGGACATTAAGGTGAGTTTAGAAGTTTTTATATAGGAAGGTGAGTTTTGGCTTATTTCCAACAGAGGCGCGGCGGCTGGCTGGAGGAGAGCAGTTGCAGGATTCCAGAGGTGAGACGGCGTGAAACCAGAGGACTGCGACGAGGTGAGATCCAGAGTAGATTATTCCTGAGGCAAAGACGAGAGGAGCAATAAGTAACACAGAACTTGGTAAACAGAGCAAGAACATGAGCGAGCCTGACTATGCACCGTGGGAGGTAAAACGAACTGGCACCGACTGAAGATCCAGGAGATCCTTAAGAAGGCAGCGGTGATGAGGTAAGTGGTGGCAGCTGGTCGCGTCCAGAACAGAGCAGACGGGGGAGGGGGAGAGTAGCTGGCAGAGGCACCATGTCAGTACCCCCCCCTCAACGACCGCCACCAGGCGGTCCAAGACGACGGTCAGGATGGGCGCGGTAAAAGTCGTCGATGAGGGTATGGTCCAGAATGAGGGAACGGGAGATCCATGAACGTTCCTCCGGACCATACCCTTCCCAGTCCACCAAGAACTGCACCCCCCGCCCACGTCGCCGGACATCCAAAATCCTACTGACCGTAAAGGCCGGGGCGCCGTCGATGGTACGGGCGGGCGGCGGGGAAGTGGACGGCGGGCAAAGCGGACTCTCAGTGACTGGCTTGATTTGAGAAACGTGGAATGTGTGATTGATCTTGAGGGCCGCAGGAAGACGAAGCTTGACGCAGACAGGATTGATGACACGGTCAATGATGTAGGGTCCAATGAACTTAGGAGCCAGTTTCCGGGACGAGGCCTGTAGAGGAATGTTACGAGCAGACAACCAAACCTTCTGTCCAGACTGATAAGTGGGACTCACCACCCTATGACGGTTGGCTATCTGACAGTTGCTCTCCTTGGTGCGGAGGAGAGCCGCCCTGGTCTGCAGCCAGATGTCACGACACCGCTGGAGGTGGAGCTGGACCGAGGGCACTGCCAGATCCAATTCCTGGGAAGGAAACAAAGGGGGTGAGTAGCCCAAGGAGGCCTCAAAAGGTGATATCCCGGTGGCAGTGGATGAATGGGAATTGTGGGCATACTCCACCCACACCAGGTATTTGGACCAGTCCTCCTGATTCTGGGCCACCAGACATCTGAGAGCCGCCTCCAGTTCCTGGTTTGCCCGTTCGGCCTGTCCATTGGCTTGAGGGTGGTACCCGGAGGTAAGGCTGACAGTGGCTCCGAGGGCGGAGCAGAAAGCCTTCCACACTTGGGAAGTGAATTGCGGTCCACGGTCGGACACGATGTCGCTGGGAACCCCATGATGACGGAAAACGTGGTGGACTAGGGCATCGGCAGTTTCCATGGCAGAGGGCAACTGTGGCAGGGGAATGAATTGAGCGGCTTTAGAAAAACGATCAATGACTGTGAGAATTACCGTATGGCCTTGTGATGGCGGAAGCCCCGTAACGAAATCCACCGCAATATGTGACCAGGGACGGCTTGGCGTGGATAGGGGCAGTAGATGTCCAGAGGGAGGCCTGTTGGAGGACTTAGAACGGGCGCAGGTACTGCAGGCAGAGATGTACTCCCTGACGTCCCGCTCCAGAGTGGGCCAGAAAAAGCGTCGCTTTAAGAGGCGGTTGGTCCTGTAGACTCCCCCGTGGCAGGCAATGCGGGACGTGTGTCCCCAGGCTATGACCTCAGACCTGAGGGAATCAGGGACATACAGAGTGCCAGTGGGACAAGATGTTCCGGCGGGGATCTCACCTTGAGCTTGCTGGACTTTGCTCTCGATCTCCCAGGTGAGTCTACCAACGAAACAGGACGTAGGAAGGATGTAACAGTCAGAGTTGGAATCAGTGGTGGAATATTTACGAGACAAGGCGTCAGGCTTAACATTACGGCTGCCAGGACGGTAAGAGATAGTAAAGTGGAAGCGGTCGAAAAACAAACACCACCGGGCCTGGCGGGAGTTTAAGCGTTTAGCGGAGCGGAGATAGGCAAGATTCTTATGGTCTGTCCACACTATGAATGGTTGTTCTGCTCCCTCCAGCCAGTGGCGCCATTCTTCCAAGGCCAACTTAATAGCCAGTAACTCCCGGTTGCCCACATCATAGTTTTGCTCAGCCGGGCTTAGTTTGCGGGAAAAGAAAGCGCACGGTTTGAGCTTTCCAGAGCTGTCTTCCCGTTGCGACAGAACCGCCCCCACACCGGAATCAGAGGCGTCCACCTCCACGATAAATTGCTTGGTGACGTCTGGTTGGATCAGGATGGGGGCTGAAACGAAAAGCGTTTTTAGTTTCTGGAATGCAGAATCGGCAGCAGGGTTCCAAGCGTAGGGTTTATTAATGGAGGTGAGTTGAGTGAGAGGCGCCGCTATGCTGCTGTAGTTCCGGATAAAGCGGCGGTAAAAATTTGCAAAACCCAAAAACTGTTGAAGCTTCTTTCGAGTCTGGGGTACTTCCCACTGAACGACGGCCTCAATTTTAGCAGGGTCCGGGCGTATGTTGCCAGCTTCAATTATGTATCCCAAGAAGGGGATGGTGGATACATGAAAATCACATTTTTCGGCTTTAACGTATAACTGGTTGACCAATAATCTTTCAAGGACGAGGCGAACATGGTGTTCATGCTGGATGGAATTTGCGGAGTAAATGAGGATGTCGTCCAAATAAACAAAAACGAATCTGTTAAGGAAATCCCGCAGGACGTCATTTACAAGGCGTTGGAACACTGCAGGTGCGTTGGTGAGGCCGAACGGCATAACAAGATATTCATAATGGCCTAGTGGGGTGTTGAACGCGGTTTTCCATTCATCCCCTTCACGAATGCGCACAAGGTGATATGCATTGCGGAGATCGAGTTTGGTAAAAATCTTGGCCTGTTGGACAGAGTCGAATACAGAATCAATTAAAGGGAGAGAATATTTATCCTTGACCGTTATTTGATTTAACTCGCGGAAATCAATGCATGGACGTAGCGTCTTGTCTTTCTTCTCTACAAAGAAAAAACCTGCGCCGACAGGAGAGGACGAGGGGCGAATGTGACCTTGAGACAGAGCTTCTTGAATGTAGTTCTCCATGGCGACCTTTTCAGGTCCAGAGAGATTATATAATTTCCCCTTGGGGAGAGGAGCACCGTTTAACAGTTCAATGGAGCAGTCGTAAGGTCGGTGCGGTGGAAGTGAACTAGCCTTAGCTTTACTGAAAACAGTACAAAGATCGTGATAACAGACTGGAACCTTAGACATGTCAATTTCTTTATCTTGAGCAGAATCAGGAGCGTTGGGAATGGGCAAGGCGGAATGGAGACAATTAGCCAAACAGTAGTTGCTCCAGTTAGTGATACGGGGCGAACTCCACTCTATGCACGGGTTGTGAATCTGGAGCCAGGAAAACCCCAGGATTATCGGGGTCTGTTGACAATGAGTAATGAAAAACTGATGGTACTCCCGGTGATTTCCATTGGTGAAAAGGAGAACTGGGCTGGTGCGTTTAGTGATGCGAGTAAGTTGTTTGCCTCCTAGGCCGGCAGCCTTAACAGGATTAGCGAGAGTTTCAACAGGAAGAGAGAGTTCCTGAACGAGACGTTGGTCAATAAGACTATGTTCTGCTCCTGAGTCTATGAGAGCCTTGACTTCGAAGACTTTATTTCTGTGACTGATCTTGACAGGAACAAATAAAAACTTGGAATTGTGGATGAATTCCGAAACTTTCCCCCGTGGCCTGTCCTCTACTAGCGGGGGGTTTAAACGTGTGCGGCATTCGGAAACCATATGACCGGCTTGGCCACAATAGAAACATGAGCCCTCGACGAGCCGTTTTAAACGTTCTTCGGGGTTTAACTTAGAATGACCGATCTGTATGGGTTCCTCAGAAACATTGGCAGGAGTTTCATGATTTGAAGGTTGAATCACATACACAGGAGGAGATGGAATAACCGGAGGAAGCGGAGGCTTACGTCTTTGTTCTGCAAGACGTTCTCGTAGTCGGACGTCAGACCTTAGGGCAGCGGTAACGAGATCTTCAAATGAGTCCGCCTCTGGCTGTGAACATAAGTGATCCTTGACACGTTCGTTTAGTGACTGATAGAAAACTCCTTTAAGAGCAGGATCTGGCCAACCCGTTTCGACCGCTAAAATGCGGAAATCTATCAGATGATCGCTTACCGGGCGGTTACCTTGTTGGAGACTTAGTAACCGTCGGACTGCTTCTTCCTGCTTTCGAGGCTGATCGAAGACTAGTCGGAATTCCGCTATGAACCGGTCGTACGGAAGATGAGTGATGGGATGAGAGGCCAGAAAGGCTTGGGCCCATTGTAGTGCCTTGCTGCGGAGAGAGTTTACAATCAGTGAAATTCTGCTATGATCGGCTTGGTAGTACCTGGGAGCCTGTTGGAAAATGAGTTGGCACTGAAGTAGGAACCCTCCACAGGTTTCAACATCGCCGTAAAAAGGTTCCGGCTGGAGACGGACATTTTCCGGGATATTGGCGGAAGTGATGTTGACGGGAACTTGAGCAGCGGCTGCGGGATTAGCATGTTGGCTATTAGCAGCACTGAGTATTTGCGTGATGCTGTCGAGGCGACGAAAAAGATCCCACTGGGCCGAGGACATGAGAGTGATGGCCTCCGCTTGACGTGTAAGAAGATTTCCTTGTATGGATAAGGTGTGTTGGAGCCCTTCAGGGTCAGCTGGGTCAGGAGTTTGGCCAGTTCGTTCTGTCATGGTATGACTATAATTCGGAGTGACCCAGATGCTGTATACCAGAAGGAGACTCGGACATTAAGGTGAGTTTAGAAGTTTTTATATAGGAAGGTGAGTTTTGGCTTATTTCCAACAGAGGCGCGGCGGCTGGCTGGAGGAGAGCAGTTGCAGGATTCCAGAGGTGAGACGGCGTGAAACCAGAGGACTGCGACCAGGTGAGATCCAGAGTAGATTATTCCTGAGGCAAAGACGAGAGGAGCAATAAGTAACACAGAACTTGGTAAACAGAGCAAGAACATGAGCGAGCCTGACTATGCACCGTGGGAGGTAAAACGAACTGGCACCGACTGAAGATCCAGGAGATCCTTAAGAAGGCAGCGGTGATGAGGTAAGTGGTGGCAGCTGGTCGCGTCCAGAACAGAGCAGACGGGGGAGGGGGAGAGTAGCTGGCAGAGGCACCATGTCAGTTTTCTGTCATGGAGATATGATTTCATCCAGCAGAGAGCACTGTTCGAGAAATTAAAATATGATAACTTTGCAAGGAGAACATCATGATTAATAATATCAAAGGCACGTTTCAGATCAAGGAATACAGCACCCACAAAGCCTCCCTTGTCAAGCAGCTGTTTCACATCTTCAAGGAAATAACAAGTGGCTGTATCAGTGGAGTGATATTTTCTGAAGCCAAACTACATTAGATGGAGAGAGGTTTGACTGTTGTTGAGATGTATAGTTATTTGTGTTGTGACCCATTTTTCTAAGATTTTGGAAATAATTGGTAGAATGCTTATTGGACGGTAGTTCTCAGGTTTTGTTTTGTCCCCAGACTTAAAAACAGGTATAACCCTAGCAATTTTCCATGTTATTGGCACTATGCTATGGTTAATAGACAGATTAATCAGATGTACAATTGGGTGTGCGAGAACATCTTTATATTGCTTAGTAAAATAACTAGAGAAACCATGTGCATCTCTAGCTTTGGAGCTTTTGAGGGATGAGATTATTTTTAGAACATCAGGAGCAGATATTTCCTTAATATGAAATATTGGCTTACTATTGTCTACAGATTTCCATGGGATATCTGGACATTTTAGTTGCCGCGTTAAATCTTCAATTGAACTAATAAATAAGTTATTAAAACTGTTGACAATAATATCCAAATTGTCCATTAATGCACCATTTATCTTAAGCTGGATCTCTCTGGTGTTATGCTCTTTTTTGCGTCCTAATAGCTTTATTAGGAATTAGGTCGCATGTCCCCGGCTATGAATACTCCTACCGCACGTGTAATTGCATTTGCACGAGTTGAGTTGCTTCGAAGTTTAATTCCAAATGAAGACGGAAGAGTAGTTTCTGTAGATGTTGATTTAACAGATAAATCTATGTTTTTGTGGTGCCTGCGGAGATGCCCTGCCATGTTAGTCGTGCTGCCAGTGAGAGAATATGGTACACGCACGTACAAATTTTACATTTTTTCCCTTTCTCTCCCTTAGAACATTCACATCCATCCACCCTCACTGAAGAACAGTCAGTCACTTTAAGTGTGACTGACTTCTTTAGAGAGCTAGGAATTCCCACTGTCAGAGATGGAAAAAGCTGTGAGGTCTTAAGTAAATCAACCACTGAGATTGCTTAGTCAGATGCTGCAAAACAGGTATACAATTTTAAGTTTAAAAGGAATATTTTTAACAATATTTGGATCTCTAATTAAAAAAGAAACATGACAATGTTAAATGTAAGGCCGTTTGTGCTATGTAGCCTTTGGTTATAGTGTATAGAGCCAAGTCTTATTTAATGTTTAAAATAGTCTCAATGTAAGCTTAACATTGTTATTTCATTTTTTAATAAGTTTTTATGTGTATGTGGGTAGATGGTTGAAAATGCCTTGCATGCAAAGCCAGGAGGTGAGGATGTTCTAGATGAGTACAAGTCAGAAAATTCACTGAAGAATGGGACCCGAAGGAAGCTTGTCAACATATTGGTTAGCCATATGACTGAGTTACATGGGTCTGTGTTTTCTTCTGTTATTTACACTGTTGTCACACAGTTATCAGCTGGCGGTTTTACAGAAAAATGCCCTCTTTTATTGCTCTACTTTTTTTTTAATCCATAAGACAAAAGTGATGTTTGATAGAACTGGTTGTAGTTGAAGTTCACTTGATTTCTTCATTTTATGTTGTTTTATTTTTCTTTTGAATATTGAAGGAGGATTCCATCTCACAAACAGAAAGAGAAGTACACCCTTGGAATCATAACACTTTTTCCTTCACTGAGGGACCCCTTTTCTCCAAACTGCTATGTAAGTTTAATTAAAATTAGGCACACAAGAACACAGCATTTGTCTGCAGCTGTGTTATTAAATGTTTCAAGTATATCTTAACTGATATTTATTTTTGAATTATTTAATAGGAACACTTTTATGATGCACAAAAGTGTACTGTGGCGTGGTGCCTCAAGACTATAGCCAGAAAGAAGTATCAGAGGCCGGTTAAAGTAGCTAAAGAATTTGAAGCACAAGGACCAAACCGCAAAAGATCAGCAGATGGAGTGCCTCAGCAACTTACTGGAGATGCCTGCAAAGAGGCAATATCATTTCTTCTGCATTGTAATGACTACACAAGTGTTATAGAAAAGATGAAGAAGACCTTTAAACACAGCCAGGAACTGATCCATGACTCACAAAGAACAGAGGATGTCTTCAAAGCCTGTCCACGTTTTTTAGATGTCAAAGGACTTGTAAGAGTTATTATTGATCCTAACCTTCTTCAAATATGGGTAGATTTAGACAGCTGACTGTAGAATATTCATTCATATAATACATTTCCCTTTTATGTAATTTACAGATTAACCAAGACTTTGTGCTGTTGTTTGGAGCAGAAACTGCCTCGAGGATGCTTGAAAAGTGGGACACGGCATTTAAGCAAAAGATCATTGAGGAGGCCAAACACCTGACTCGGACAAATGAATTGTTTCTACTTTGAAAGCTGCTGAAAATTAGCAGGGAATGAATGATGAGACCAGTAAGCATGACTTGTCTGTAAATATGTAGGTTTACAATGTATTATCTCTGTGTTCAAAGTCGATAATAGTAATTTCTTCCCAAATTCTCTCTTAATCTTTTGTATTTTAATAGACTGGGACAGTGACATGGCTTCACTGCTGCTCTTTCTTCATCTGTTGCCACCCACAGCTGTGCCTAAAAAGGGCGCGCTTTCATAAAGTATGTGTTTTACAATATTTACAAACTGAGAGTGAAAAAAAATCACAGGTTCAGTAGGTCATGCACAAATGTGTTCATATTTTTTTTTCAACTTGTCCTGTCCAACAGCTGGGCAGGCAGATGAGAGCTGAGGGCCTCTTGTGTTGGACATATTTTACTTTAACAATAGGGGTTATTAATCTTCAGACAGACCATGTCTGAATAAACCCCTTTTGTAGTTGAGGCCAAACTTTATTAATTTCAACCATGTTTGAAAATCTTTGGTGTTGGACCGGACGGAAAAGGAAAGAAGGGAAGAAGAGAGAGGGATGTTAGAGGGGGGGGGGGGGGGGGGTTAGGAGGGTGATAATAGGAGGGGAGGGGGGATAAGACCATGAAGCAGCATTAAGCAACAAGTTTACTGGTTGTTTATCATTACGGTACGGTTCAAATGTAGTACAAAAAGGGCGGGGCCTGTTCACACACACTCAAATGTTATCAACACACCTGCTAGCTGCAAAAATGTCCACATGTCAACATGTACACAAAACAGATAGTGTTCACACACGCATACATATGCCTTTAAACCAACTAGTGTGGAATATTTAATTCATTCTATCATGCAAACTATTAGTGCAAAGGTGAGCTAACACCTGTGCTCAGGTGAGTGTTTATGTTCTTCTAAAATGGATGGTGGAACGTGTAAAGAAGGAAGGAGAGTGCCCAGCCATCCCCACACCAAAACCCCCGCCGCAGCAGCAGCGGCTGGGCCCATCCAGCGCCGCTGCCCCCCCCCCCCGAGCAGGGCCCCCCGCTAACCCCCCCCAGCACAGGCAAAGGGACCACCCCCCAAGCCAAGCCAGACCACCACTCCCCCCCCCCCCCCCCCCACCACGCACCCCCACACCCAAGCCCAGAGGACCACGCAGCGCCCCAGCCCGCCCCACCCAGGCAACGGACCCGCCCCCCCGACCAACGGAGCCCCCACCACCCCCCGCCAGGCACCGGAGGCCCCGACCCCCACCCCGAACCACGGCAGAAGGGCAAGGAGCAGCGACAACCAGGCCCCCCCACCCCCTAAGTCATGGAGTTAGCTATGGGAGACCAGAGAGACTGAATTCTTTCAAAGTTACTTGAGCTTTGGGCTGACATTTTTTCCAAGCTGATATGATCAAGCAGCAGATTTCTGTGTTGACTTATGTTTATATTTTTCTTGTTTTTTCAATTTATTAAAATAGTTTTTTTAGCAATATAAAGAGTTATGAAAATGATAGATACTAATCCTCTTTCTACATCGATGGCACTCATGTCACCAAGCACACAAAGTGACGGTGAAGCTGTGATTGAAACCTTAAGCCAGACTGATAGATCGGCACATACCTGCTGCCAGAGAGCCTGGACAGGCGTGCAGAACCATAGTGCATGCATGTAATTGTCGGGTAGATTACCGTCACAGTGCTGACAAATGTCTGAGTTACTGAGACCCATCTTGAACATCCTCTGTCCGGTGTAGTAAATTCTGTGAAGAGTTTTGAAATGGATTAGCTGCAGATTTGGACTTTTTGTCATTTTAAAGGTGTTTAGACAAAGTTCTGACCAGAAGCTTTCATCTGTGCTGATGCAAATCTGCATCCCATTTTGTTGTCGGAAGTGAAATATTATTATCTAAATTACATAAAAGTTTTTATATTTTGGAGAGAGTTTTTTTCATTGAAAAAATTAATCAGAGTGGTAACTACATCAGGTAGCTTTAAATCGTTGTCTCTGTATTTAAACTTTTTAGTAATAATTGATTTAAGTTGCTGATATTCCAAGAAGTTATTTATTCCATGTTTGTCTTGAAGTTCCTGGGGAGTTATGAATCTTCTATCAATAATTATGTGCTCTAGTTGTTTTATGCCCCCTGCTTGCCAAGCTGGGAAGTGGATAATTTTTTTGTTTATGAGGATGTCTGGGTTGTTCCAGATGGGTGTCATTTTGCACGGTTGAATTGATGATTTTGATATTTTGAGAAATTCCCACCAGGCTGTTAAAGTGGTGTTTATATTAATACTTTGAAAGCAGTCCTGTTTTTTAACTGTCTGGCTAATAAATGGAAGATCTGACAGGTTTATCTTTCCACATAACGCCTCTTTCAAGTCTAACCATGAGTTGGTTTCGGGATTATTTTTTAACCATTTTAAGATGTATTGCAATCTATTTGCAAGAAAGTACTTGTGGAAGTTAGGTAGTTCTAATCCTCCACAGCTTTTTGCAGATTTTAAAGTTTTTAGACTAATTCTTGCAGGTTTATTGTTCCATAGAAAGCTTGATATGGATGAGTCTGATGTTTTGAACCATTTTAATGGCGGTTGTGTGGGAATCATTGAGAAGAGATAATTAACTTTGGGTAAGATTTTAATTTTTTCCCGTGGCTACCTTGCCCATAAGGGACAGAGGCAGGTTGGTCCAGCGTGTTAGATCGTCCTGTATGCTTTTCAGTAATGGGGTGTGGTTTAGCTGCACCAGTTCTGATAGTTTTGGGGGAAAAATAGATACCTAGATATTTGATATTTTCTGATTTGACTGGTATTGTGAGTCTTTGTTCCGCATTCCTGTTGAGTGGTAATAAAACAGACTTATTCCAATTAATGGAATAGTCTGAAATGGAGTAGAATTCATTAATGATTGTTGCTGTTACATTTACAGAATGTAAATTACTTAAAAACAGTAATATGTCATCTGCATAGAGACTAATTTTATGATGGCTGTGTTTGGTTTTAATTCCTTTGATGTGCTCTTTCTGTCTTATTGCTGCAGCTAGAGGCTCAATAAATACAGCAAAAAGAGAAGGAGAGAGTGGACAACCCTGCCTGGTTCCTCTTCCAAGAAAAAAACCTGTTGGAAGTCTGTTTATTAGTTCTAACTGATGCATTGGGGTTGTGATATAATATTTTGATCCAATTGATGAATGATTCTCCAAAACCAAACTTATGGAGGGCAGCAATAAGGAACTTCCAGTTTACTCTGTCAAAAGCTTTTTCAGCATCCAGTGATGGTATAGTCATTTCCTGGTTTTTAATGGTGGCAAAGTCTATGATATTAACGAGTCTTCGGAGATTGTCATCCGAGTGTCTGCCTTTGGTGAATCCAGTTTGGTCGAAGTGAATTATGTGAGGAGTGATTTTTTTCTATTCTCTGTGCTAGTGCTTTGCAGATGATTTTTACATCTGCATTGATTAGAGAAATAGGGCGATAGCTTGAAGGGCTAGTGGGATCTTTGTCTGGTTTTAGAAGAAGGATTATGTTGGCTGAGTTCATCTTAGGTGGTAGAGATTGGCTTTCATTGATAGATGTGACCGTTTTATAAAAGGTTGGTCCCAGTTGTTCCCAGAATACTTTCATAAAACTCAGCAGGAAAGCCGACAGGCCCTGGTGCTTTACCATTAGGCATAAGTAACAGAGCTTCATGAAGTTCAGACAACGAGAGCGGAGAGTCTAAGTTTGTGATTTGATCCTCATTTAACCTGGGTAGGTTTAAATTATTAAGAAATGAGTCAATACTTCGCTGTGACGGATTGATCCGTGGTGTGTACAAGTTTTTATAAAAGTTTTCAAATGCTTTATTAATTTTGACCGGGTCGTGAGTGACATTTCCTGTTTGGTCCATAATAGAAGTGATTGTTGATTTTTCTCTATTAATTTTAAGCTGATTAGCCGGAAATTTGCCAGATTTATTAGAGTTTTCAAATCTTTCAAGTCGTAGCCTTTGTATTTGAAATTGTGTTCGTTTATTGATGATCTCATTTAACTGCAGCTTTAAATTTTTCAGATCTCCCAGAATGTGTTCCTGTGCAGAAGCAGCATAAGCAGTCTCCAGGGTTTTGATTTTATTTTCTAATTCTAATAAATCTGCTTCCTCTTTGCGTTTTTATGAGTTGAATAAGAAATGATTTTCCCTCTCATCACTGCTTTTGCTGTTTCCCAAAGAAGACATTGTGAAATATCGGGAGTATCGTTGAAGTCTAAGAAGGTTGCCCACTCTTTTTTAAAGAATTCAATAAATTCCTGGTCTTTTAACAGAGATGTATTAAACCTCCAGGTTGTACCTGAGGGTGTGGATATTTCCCTAGAAATATTTACAGAAACTGGTGCATGATCACTGATAATAATTGGATGAATGTTTGAACTTTTAATTTCTTTTAAAAGAGATTT
This sequence comes from Oryzias latipes, assembly GCF_053564925.1. Lineage (NCBI taxonomy): Eukaryota > Metazoa > Chordata > Actinopteri > Beloniformes > Adrianichthyidae > Oryzias > Oryzias latipes. Next base: position 5,148,558 of record NC_136252.1, on the reverse strand, counting down.
ACTGACTAATAAATAGTCTAAACGGGAGTGTGAGTGGTGAACTAGAGAAAAAAAGGTGAACCCTTTAGTGCTTGGATGACCATATTTTTTATTTTAAGTTGTGCAAAGTATTAATTTGTGCACACTTTTGTGTTTATGCATATGTTTCTGATTAAGAGTTATCTTGCCCCATATTCCTCCATTAAACCATCTGTCCCCTCATCCACCTGTCTTCTGCGTCCTCTAACTAACACCAACTACCTTCATGTCTTCCTTCATTGCATCCATACACCTCCTCTTTGGTCTTCCTGTAGATCTCTGGCAGCTCTAGTCTCAGCATCCTTCTACCAATATATTCATTGTCTCTCCCTTGGACATGTCTGAGCTATCTCAGTCTGGCCTGGGTTCTCTAAATTGGAGATAATGTTTGCACACAAGAAGTAACACACATCCATATGGATAAATATCTATTTATTTTTAAATCTTTGTCAATGTTTTTCAGCCATGTTGCATCATTGGTGAACACCTGCAAGAACTTGAAGGCAAACAACCCTACATCCTTGCCATAGGCCGAACCAAGAACAAAATTGAGACCTTCTACCTCATTGTGGACAAGCAGCTCATTCCCTGCCAAGCCACTAGTTCACTGGGCGCGTTTGATGAACTGTTTGAATCCCACTATGTTTTCAACTTGTCTTATGATGAATCCCTGGTCCAGCTCTACCATTTTGGTCAGACAACCATCTTTAACATTGATGCCACAACAACAGACGAGTCTCCGTGAGTTGCATGCTAAACTGCTCAACTAGCTTTAAAAAATGTTTAAGTGTTTCATTTGTCAGGCTGTTCATGTTAAGTCTTTGATCATTCAACCAGGTTTAAGTTGCTTTGTGCACAAGATTGTTGTAGGCGTCAGTTTTCAACTTATTCTGGTTCCAAAAAGCATTTCGAAACTGTTCACAGGGACAAGTTACAGAGTGGTAATTCAGCAAACTTAGAACCACTTGAGGCCCCTTCTTTCAAAGACACGACAGAAGTAAATTCGGCAGATGAAACTCTGAGGTCGGAGGCTAGATGTTCTGAGAATAGTGGATCAAGCCCTCAAAAGGAGAATGTTATAAGTATCTGCACTTCAATTATAGCTAAACTCCAAGGAAGTGGAATGGCAAATAGTGTTGTTTCAACTATAGTTAGTGATTTGCAAGAACTTACTACTGAACCGCAGTCTCAAATCAAAGTTGAAGTTTTGTCTGCTTTGCCTCCAGACAACCTTATAAGACCTTCGCAAGAAAAAACCTTTGACAAATTCAAAATCCCTTTTTGAGCTTTAACACAGAAACAAAAAGAGTAAAATACTTCAAGGACAAATGTGGGCTAGTTGAGCCTTTAGAAATAATGTTAGGTGTTCGATTTGACAGTCGTAGAAATAAACAAACAGGCACTTACGATCAAGTTCCAGTTAAAGATACATTTGTTTATATTCCGATTTTGGAAACAATTAAATTTATATGCCGAAATTCTGAAATATGTTAACTTCTCAAAAATCTTAACTTCTCAAAAACTAATGTACCGTAATTTCCGGACTACAAGCCGCTACTTTTTTCCTGCGCTTACAGCCCTGCGGCTTGTTCAGTGACGCGGCTAATTTATGGATTTAATTAGCGGCAGCCATGTACGTACTTTCGAACTCAGTGAATAGTTTGAATTCTTTATCTAACACCAAGCACAAGGCATTTATATTCAACACACCTCTAAGCAGCCAAACAGCATGGAGTTGACTTCAGGTCTTAGACACTTCAGTCATGGTTCAACAAAATGAAACACGCATGCCCGGCCGCATCCCAGAATCCTTTGGTGCCATTAGACCCAACGTGCACCAGATCGCCGCTACAATATGATGAAGCTTTCAAGTTAAAAGCAATCGTTAAAAGCAGCGTAAAAAAGTCCACCGTCACCAACGGGTTTGGAAAAGCCGGTTTGCTGCGTGACGGAGAGAACAGCGCATGGAGTGAATTTACACTCCATTTACGGTTTCTAAGGAAACCGTAAAAGCGGAATTTTGCTTTGAAAAACTCACAGCTTCCGTGTGAGCTGGAGACATCTTCTCCTGCTGATTGAGCTGCGGGGCCGATGGCAGTCTGAAGGCTCCCACACGTAACAACGCACCCGCCCCTCATACACAAAACGTACAGTATTAAGTCCGATTGCTTTGCACAGAAACGATTTGCTCCATCCACCGGCGCAACGGGGACGAAGTGCTCCTCATTGAAGCAGCCCTGGCCAGAGGTGTCGGAGTAGATAGGAAGGGGAGACAAGGAGCGCGCGGGGCGGGAGCGGAGCGCAGAGGCGTCCGCGGAGTGCAGAGGCTTCTGAATTCTGACGCACGCGCCGCACTGAGGCGCGCGTATCGCGCTGAGGCGCGGGCTTTTCAGTCGCCGCTGCTGTATTTTACCGGTGTGTTTTTTAACCAGCCCTGTTACTCCCATAACGCTGCCGCGACACAAGCGGAAGGAGAGCTGTACCCCTTCACCCCTCCATGCACTGCTGATACTTGCTCATTCTTAAACACGTACAACAGTATGGCGAGCCGGGCATTGGCCCCGCCTTTAGCCCCTAAGACTCATGGGAAATGTTGAATCGCGGATGTAAATTTCCTCATCATAACTGAGGGATGTAATGTTGATTATATGGTTACTGTTTGTAATTTTATGTATGATACCTAGATTGTCAATAAGTAAAAAAAAATGAAATAAAAACACCATAACTGAGGAACTTGTGAACAGAATAGAGGTCCATGCTGTTTGGCAGATGTCGATACACTCAAATACATGAGCCAGAGGCAAAGCTGGCACCACCCACAATGTGCTAATGAATTGCACTCACTCTGGGATGCTGGCCGTGATCTGTCAGGATGTCAATATCGCCTAACATATGCGCGGCTTGTACTCTGGCGCGGCTTGTACTCTGACGCGGCTTGTGTATGAATAACACTAATTAAACACGTGAAAATGGGTGGGTGCGGCTTGTAATCGGGTGCGTTTTGTAGTCCGGAATTTACGGTACTTGAAGACTTCTGTGATGGAAGTTATTTTAAAGCACACCCACCCAAATTGGACCTTTGATACAGATGTGGAGCATGAGATTTGAAGCAAAACACAAGATTTTCAAAAACACTCTTAAAAACTTTAAGAACATTACTAAATACCTTGCAAAAAAAACCAACAGATGTCACCTGGATATCATTGGGAGACATCACAATTAGACAGCATTGAGTATGGGCCTTTAAAGTCAATTAATCTAAAAAATGAGTCCAATGTTGACATTTTTTTAAAATATGTGGTACAGAGCACAGGCAAGGACTAATCATCTGCAGTGATATTGTTGATGAAATTACAATGTTTGGTAGGATACAAAAGATCTTTTTAATAAACACAGAGATCTACTTCCTTGTAGACAAGCTTGTGGTGGAACATTTCAATGAGCATTTTCATGACTACAAAGTGTTCTTTAGTACTGAAAATACAGTAATACAAAGTGCCTACAGCAGGGGTGCTCACACTTTTTTGGTATGTGAGCTGCTTTTGAGTCGACAATGTCTTGAAGATCTACCTGTGTCGCTGTATGTATATGTATATATATATATATATATATATATATATATATATATATATATATATATATATATATATATATATATATATATATTTAAATACTATCAGTTAGTAGTATTTTACTATTTACTAACATTTACTATTAGTACATGCTTGTTTATTAGTTACATGTTTGTTTGTACATTTTTGTTTATGTGCTGATACGACGCGTGTGCCACGGAAAAAAAAGCTTCCTTACTGAACTCGTATTTATGGGGTGAGAACTGCAGAGGCGATAGCAGGAGGACACACGCGGGCGGGTTCAATAGACACTCCGGTTGTCCGGAGTGGTCTTCTGCCGGGGACTTGACCTGCCGCGAGACAGAAAGCGACTTTCTGACGTATGTTTCAGAAGATGTCCGATTGGCCGTTTTGCATGTCAATCATGTCCCGTGTTCTCAGTGAGGATTTTGATTGGCTGGCTGAATTTTTAGAAGTACATTTTTTGGTGGTTATTTATCTTTGCTGACCTGCGATCTACCCTCATGTTCTTGAAGATCGACCGGTCGATCGCGATCATCGTAATGAGCACCCCTGGCCTACTGTAAAGACGACAACATTTACATTGTACCTCTGTCTTTGTTCTAATGATGGTCAAGTTTACCTTGTGCTCAAAATGTTATGGTGCTTGGATGATTTGTTAATCTTTATAATGAGTTCAAAGTTTTTTTATGTCATAATATTTCTTTCACATTTTGACATATTTTCAGACTTGAAGTTTCCTCAGACGGCTGCACCTACAACCCAGCTATGGATAGGTAGGAAAAGATTCTGTATCTGCTACTACTCTTCTGTATAATCAAAGAAAGCCAGTCTTCTACTGATCGTCGGTTGTTTGACATATTGACATAAACATATTTGCAACATTATAGGAACCAAGCCTTTTATGTTTTGTATTTAAAAGTAAACTGAATATAAGGTAAAACTAGTCTTTAAACAGAAAAAAAATAATGATGGGAATCAACTCAAAATGAAAGTAAATTTTTGACACAATTTGGTGTTAAAAAAACTCTGTCGAAGTGTCAAAAACAACACTAAGAATATCAGTAATGTAACACTTTGCGGAGTTAAAATAGTAACACTTTATAAAGTGTAATTTTAACACTTGGCTAGTGATAATTATATAAACACTCGCAAAGTGTTAAAATTGACACTATGGGAGTTATATTAACATTGCTGATTTTGCTTTGTATGAAAATTGTATAGTCATACTGAAGGCATCACAACTGTGACCTAACTTTTTTGTTGCATACATAACAAAAAAGTATGAAACAACTGAAAATATGTCATATTGTAGGTTCTTCAAAGTAGCCACCTTTTGCTTTGATTACTGCTTTGCACAGTCTTGGCATTCTCTTGATGAACCTCAAGAGGTAGTCCCTGAAATGTTTTTCACGTCACAGGTGTGCCCAGTCAGGTTTAATAAGTGTGATTTCTTGCCTTATAAATGGGGTTGGGACCATCAGTTGTGTTGTGCAGAAGTCAGGTGGATACACAGCTGATAGTCCTACTGAATAGACTGTTACAATTTGGATTATGGCAAGAAAAAAGCAGCTAAGTACAGAAAAACGAGTGGCCATCATTACATTAAGACATGAAGGTCAGTCAGTCCCAAAAATTGGGAAATCTTTGAAAGTGTCCCCAAGTGCAGACAAGAAAACCATCAAGCGCTACAAAGAAACTGGCTGAAATGCGGATCTCCCCAGGAAAGGAAGACCAAGAGTCACTTCTGCTGCAGAGGATAAGTTCATCTGAGTCAGCAGCCTCAGAAATGGCAGGTTAACAGCAGCTCAGATTAGAGAGCAGGTCAATGGCACACAGAGTTCTAGCAGCAGACACATCTCTACAACAACTGTTACAAGGAGACTGTGTGAATCAGGCCTGCATGGTAGAATATCTGCTAGGAAACCACTGCTAAAGAAAGGCAACAAGCAGAAGAGACTTGTTTGGGCTAAAGAACACAAGGAATGGACATGAGACCAGTGGAAATCTGGGCTTTGGTCTGATGAGTCCAAATTAGAGATTTTTGGTTCCAACCACCGTGTCTTTGAGCGACGCAGAAAATGCCTGGTTCCCCCCGTGAAGCATGGAGGAGGAGGTGTGATGGTGTGGGGGTGCTTTGCTGGTGACACTGTTGGGGATTTATTCCAAATTGAAGGCGTACTGAACCAGCATGACTGCCACACCATCTTGCTGGACCATCATTTATTTTTCAACAGGACAATGACCCCAAACAGACCTCCAGGCTGTGTAAGAGCTATTTGACCAAGAAGGAGAGTGATGGGGGGCTGCGCCAGATGACCTGGCCTCCACAGTCACCGGACCTGAACCCAATTGAGATGGTTTGGGGTGAGCTGGACCACAGGCAGCTCACCCCAAAGGCAAAAGGGCCAACAAGTGCTAAGCATCGAACTCCTTCAAGACTGTTGTAAGAACAGTTCAGGTGACTACCTCTTGAAGCTCATCAAGAGAATGCCAAGAGTGTGCAAAGCAGTAATCAAAGCAAAAGGTGGCTATTTTGAAGAACCTACAATATGACATATTTTCAGTTGTTTCATACTTTATGTATATAATTCCACATGTGTTAATTCATAGTTTTGATGCCTTCAGTGTGAATCTACAATGAAAATAAAGAAAACTCTTTGAATGAGAAGGTGTGTCCAAACTTTTGGTCTGTACTGTATTTACACATATACACACACTCACACACATTAGAATCAAAGAGATCCTAATCCATATGAACCTCTGGCGACAGTGTAATAGAAAAATATTAGAAATGGATTCTGTGGTCCACTTGGTTGGTGGTACACAATTTTATTTTTAGGAAAAAAATGGTTTCTGGGTTAAATGTCTTTTAATTAACAAATTTGTTCCGTTAAGATAAAGATAAAACAAATCAAAATTTAGTTCAGCCTCTGGAAACATTCAACTTTAAAAAATTAAGAGAAAAAAAAATTTTCAGAGCACAATCTGCACAATCTTCTGTTGGGAACTGGTGGTATAAGACCCAATATGCAGGAGACCCGGTTAGGTCGCAGAAAGTCAAAGGTTTGATAAACAAATAACAAATTTAAACGTGAGGAAACAACGGGAGCAACACAAGACGAGACATACTGATGACCTAACAATGAAGAACTGAAAACCAGACACCTAAATACACAGAGGCTATTTAACTGAATTAAGGACAGCTATAGATGATAAACAACCTGCACCGACTGACAGAGCGACAAGTCAAAACAGAACATGACCAAAACCAAGTAACATAACAAAACCAAACCCAAGGTTACAATCCACAGGATCCGTCTCACTTTGACTTTGCACATGATGACACATGTACTAACTGTCACGATGGGGGGTATGGAAGGATCAGAGAGGAGGAAAAAGGAGGTTTTCTTTAATACAAAACTAAAAAGATAAGTAAAAACCACTGCTATGCTGGCGAACCACACTCGAAATGAATGAATGTTTTCAACCTCTTTTTTTGCTTAGTTCTATCGACCACTGACATGTTTCATAATGGTTGCGCCTGAGGTGCCTGAGAAAAGAGCTGAGATTACATTCATGCCACAGCCTTTTTCTTTCTGTGCGCTGTTTGATTGCATGAGGTGATGGAAACATTAAGCAGCACCCCCTTATTTGCCCATCTCCAGCCTCAATTTTGCATGCCACACTTGATGCTTGTTAGCTAAAATTGAAACCAAATACCAAAGCCTTGTAGACAATCACACAGCAGGCATAGATGCTTTAAACACAAGATGGATACCATCGATTTTGTAAACACAGTCCAATAAACCTGTTATAATTCAAACGCTGTGCAAAAAATGTGAACCAAAATCACAAGCTATAACTGTGATGTAGACATTTAAGCATACCATCAGCTAGACTGCATGGTTTCGGGTCGTTAGGAGTCCTTTGTCCTCAGCTGGAGTTGGGACAACAGTAGCTACCTGGTCATCTCTTTCAGCTGTTAATGACCTAGGTGAACCTTTTTTTTTTTTTTTTTTTTTTTTTTTAACTTGTCCTGTCCAACAGCTGGGCAGTCAGATGAGAGCTGAGGGCCTCTTGGGTTGGACATATTTTACTTTAACAATAGGGGTTATTAATCTTCAGACAAACCAAAGGTATGTCTGAATAAACCCCTTTTGTAATTGAGGCCAAACTTTATTAATTTCAAACATGTCTGAAAATCTTTGGTGTTGGACCGGACGGAAAAGGAAAGAGGGGAAGAAGAGAGAGGGACGCTAGAGAGAGGGGGGGTAGGGGGTGATAATAGGAGGGGAAGGGGGATAAAACCATGAAGCAGCATAAAGCAACAAGTTTACTGGTTGTTAATCATTATGGTAAGGTTTAAATGTAAAAAAAACAAACAAAAAAAAAGGGCGGAGCCTGTCCACACACACACTCAAATGTTATACACACACCTGTTAGTTGCAAAAAATGTCCACCTGTCGACATGTACACAAAACAGATAGTGTTCACACGCATACTTATGCCTTAAAACCAACTAGTGTGAAATATTTCAGTCATTCAGTCTGTTGAGCTAACACCTGTGCTCAGGTGAGTGTTTATGTTCTTCTAAAATGGATGGTGGAACGTGAAAAGAAGGAGGGAGAGTGCCCAGCCATCCCCACCCCAAGACCCCCACCGCACCAGCAGCGGCAGCCGGAATCCCCCCAACGCCACATGGGAACCGGCAGGGAACAACCGCCGCCCGGGCGACCAAGCCCGCCACCCAGGCCGGGGCCAGCAGGGCCGCCGCAAGGCCCCCAGAGCCAGAGAGCAGGGAGGCACGGAGGGAAAGAGGGCGCCGCCCCAGCCCAACCAGGAGAGCAGCCCCCCCGCCGCGTCGGGAGAACCCAACGCAGGGCCCCACCGGAGAAGGACGCCCACAGCCCCAGACGAGCACCCCACCACCACCCAGGAGTTCCGGGCATCCCCCCGCCCCAACCCCAGGTACGAGCCAGGACCCCCCAAGGGAGACCCACTCCGCACTCCAGGCAGCCATCCGCCCGGCCGACGGTTGGTCCAGGGAGGAGCGAGGCAGGGGCCCGCCGCCCCCGCCCAGGAGGGGGGAACCCCGGGGAAAAAAGAGGGCCCACAAGGGGTGTTGTAAATATGGCCCGACCAGGCTCGGCCACAGTTGGAAATTTGGCGGGGCCCAGCACTCAGGAGCAAGGACCAGAACCCACCCCCCAGGGACACGAACACCCCCGGCTCAGATGTAATGTGAACCCCCCCACCGCGCGGAGAGAGCACCGCCGGGCCCAGGAAGCCGGCACCCCGGGGACACAGCCGCCGTTGCAAAGGGGCCCGTACCCCCCACCAGGGAAGAGGCAGGGGACAGATGGTCCTAGGTCCCACCTTCCTTGCAAAATGTGTGTGCGTGTATGTGTGTTTGAGAGAGTGTGTGTGTGCATGTGTGTGTGTTTATGTTGGGATGTATATATTGAGGGGGGAGGGGTGTGTGTACTAAGGGGGGTGCGGTTAAAATTGGCCGGTAGGGCACTAAGGGGACATCTCCTGATTACTCACAGTGACGTCCCCTCACCCTCCCCACCAAGGGGCCCTAAATGTCTAAGGTGCGGTTAAAATTGGCGGGTAGGGTGCTAGGAGGACATCCGCTGCTTGCTGGCAGTGATGTCCAAGCACCCCCCCTACCAAGGGCCCTACATGTCTAAGGTGCAAATAAAACCGAAAGAGGGGGGGCCCACTCCATACGGCAACCACAGGAATGACCTAGGTGAACCTAAGTTAATGACCTAGGTGAACCTAGGTCATTAACCTAGTCTAAGTAGACAATTCTATCCAGTTTCAGGTCTGACTGCTCCCCCATGAGCAGGGTGAAGAGGTGAAACGTCTTCAAATTTAAAAACCAAGTCCAGATTACAACCTTTAAACCTACTACTTGACCTTGATGGCTTTCCTGTCATTAGCTTTGGGGCGGCTTAGGTGCAGTGGTAGGATGGTCGACCCCGATCGGAAGAATGCAGGCTCGATTCCCGCCTTGCCCACCCATGTGTCAAAGTGTCCTTTAGCAAGACAACAAATCACACCTTGCTTCTGGTGGAAGGTTGGCACCAGTGATCAGCAGCAGAGTCACCACCAGTGTGTGAATGTGTGAATGGGACCGTGACTGTCAAGCACTTTGGGTCTTCAAAGAAGGTAGAAAAGTGCTATATAAGTATATGCCATTTACCATTTCTCTGAAGACCAAGTTAAGTGCTTTTGCATCTTTGTGATTTATTTAAATATGTTAACTAATTTAACAGTGTCACTTCTCAAACAACCTATATTCATAACGAAAGTTTAGAAAATGTTCACTCATCAGTCCTTGAAACTGTAAATACTTCTAAATAATATTAAATCTTAAGAGACCTTAGATATTTTTGGAAAAAACAGATGTAGTGTAATCAAGAACAAAATTTTTAGACGCCCAAAATCACAACAACGGTCATCTCGATGGGCTTTGTGAAGATAAATGTTGGGTAAAACATAAAATCAAAAGGATCATGATTCTAAACTGAACTAACTAAACTAAAACTTTACACCCCTGCCCTTAGACCCTCCTACGCAGTAAGGAAAAACTCCTAAAAAAACAGATTCCGGAAAAATCGAACGAAAACGATTAACATGGCAATGTTTCAGCAGTGATTCCCTAGGGGTACCTGGGCTTTTTGCCAGAAGAACATGGAAAATTGCCCACAGTAGAGCACTTGACAACATAGCCGTCTATTCATTATCTTAAAAGTACAGTGTGTGTGCAAAAAGATGTTAGTCTTATCACGGTCACGGATAAGAACAAGTCAGTAGATGAGGCAGCAAGTCCCTTACAGTCCAAAATCACAATTTGCTTAGGAATTTAAATGGTTCCAGTGCAAAGATTATTGCAATTTCTGACAAAAATGTTTCAAGGAGAAAAGGTTGGGCACTCTTGGTCTCACATTAACTTCTACAAAAACACAATGATCGTTGTTTTCTGAATTTAGAACTAACAGAGAAATCCAGTCTAAAAGTGGATCAATATCAAGGTAACAAAGCAAGAATTCTTCTCTAAGAGTTTTGGTAAATCACCTGTCCGTCCTGGGGGAGGATCCCTCCTTCATGTGGGCACCCCGGAGGTTTCTTCATTTTATTTTCCAGAATCCGGTTTTTTAGGAGTTTTTCCTTACCGCGAAGGGGGGTCTAAGGGCAGGGATGCCAGTATAGCTTAGTCAGTTTGTTAGTTCATTTTAGTATTTTCCTATTGAACTCTTTGTATTCATGATCCTTTTGAGTTCATGTTTCACTTCGAAGCCCATCGAGACGACTGTTGTTGTGATTTTGGGCTATACAAATAAAATTGAATTGAATTGAATTGAATTGAATTGAATTGAATTGAATTGAATTGAATTGAATTGAAGATAGTATAGTAGTGTAGAACTCAGACTGAACACAGCTGGGTTGTAAATGTACAGCTTCATGCTGGAAATGAGCTTTCCTCATTCAATGTGTGTAGGTTGCAGTATGGCAAAGGTCACACATGAGGAGTTGAACTTAAATCTGCTTCTTCAGGACAAATTTTCTTACAGCAATTAGTGGCAGTTGATATTTAAAAAAGCATCACTCATAAGGTAATATTCTAGATTAAATGTGAACTCTGGGATCATTTGATATGATTTAAAATGGTTTATTTCAAGCAATCAAATAAGAATAATACACAAAAAACATTACATTCATCAGTTTTACATTCATACAATGATGTATCAAACTTAGGATAATTGGACATAAAACTAAATATTGCTGGAAAGGGAGTTGAAGGAAGCAAATTTATATAATCCCACCCCAGTTGCCGTAACCATTTTATTACATGATTTAACATTATCCAGTTCATAACTTTAAAAGACAGAATTAAGAATCCTTAAGTATCAATAACGCACAAAAACATGTCTGCAAATTCAATGATGTCTTTACTGAAGTAGGGCAGGACCAAGTCCGGTGTGCAAAAACTACACCAAGCATGCTACATGGGGAGTACCAGTGCTGACAGCCATGTTGTATGTAACATGATTGTGAAATGTGAAAGACTGTTGATCAGGGAGTCTTGCATAGAGAGTGCTGGTTTATGACTTAATATATTTGACAGGATTGTTCATTCATTCATTTTCTATCCCGTTTTTCCCTTTCGGGGTCACGGGGATTCTGGAGCCTATCCCAGCCACTTGTGGGCAAAGGCAGGGGACACCCTGGACAGGTCGCCAGTCTGTCACAGGGTAGAATGTCCTCAATCACACACCCATTCACTCTCACACTCACACCTATGGACAATTTACATTGACCTATGAAACATGTTTTTGGACGGTGGGAGGAAGCCGGAGACCCTGGAGAGAACCCATGCATACACGGGGAAAACATGCAGACTCCACACAGAAAGGTCCCCCATTGATGTTCTGTTTCAGGTCCCCCAGCCAGGACTTGAACCAGGGGCCTTCTTGCTGTGAGGCAAGAGCGCTAACCACTGCGCCACCGTGCAGCCTGTGACAGGATTGTGTTGAAGACAAATGTATAGGGAAGCATTCTGATCTGTTTAGTTGTGTTTGCAACAAGGCCAATACTTGGCAGGCAGGAAGAAGAAATGAGCCACAGGTTTTTAGTCATGAATATCCTTCTGACTGCTGCATACATTGTTGGATGTTTTGAAGCAAGGGCAAAAGAAAAGGACATGTAAATGATGCAGGCAAGAATTTTGATCAGATCACAGTTCAGGACCAGTTGGTCTTCCAAATTATCTAAATATTTTCCGCACATATCCTTTTCCTTTGCTATTTCGCTGACCAAGTAGGAGAAAGTTAGAGACCAAGAGAAGGAGATCGGAAAGGCTTACAATGAATTTTAAAAAAAGGATCTCTGCATTAGCGGAGTCTGACTCATCCTTTCTGTTAAACGGTTAACAGCCAAAACAGCCAAAGTCTGACTGCTCAAATAGATCATTTTGGATATTTCAGTTTGTCATGGAAATTTGTCACAATGAGAAAATGTTTAAAGTATTTAACAGAAATGAAATGTTTCAGCAATAATTAAATTGCTTTGAAACTATGCAAGTTTTTGAGAAAAAAAGGTCACATTTGTTGAGTTGTGGTTTACTTATTTCAAATGTTTGTTGTGTTGTTTTAGGAAAGGCTCTGGTTCAAATTCTGGTCGGGACATTGTTTGTGGAGTATGCATGTTCTCTCCGTGCTTGCGTGGATCTTCTCTGGGAACTCCGGCTTCCTCCCAGTCCAAAAACATGCTTCATAATCCAATGGATGGTTCCAAATTGCCTCTTAAGTATGTGACTTTGCGTGTACGTGGTTGTGCGGTCCTGCAACAGACTGGCGACCTGTTCAGAGTGTACCCTGCCTTTGCCCAACAGTAGGGTTGGTTCCAGAAACCCCATGAACTCGAAAGGGATTCAGCGGTATCTGAGGACGGAAGCATTCAATAATGTGCTTAAAGTAATTTTTCAACATAGTAAATGGTGCTTTTAGTATATTATTTAAGTGCTTTCCCTAAACCCTTGAAAAAAAAACATGAAATATTAATGTTTGAATGTTTGTTTGTTTTCTGGTTTTTTTTTTTGCAACATATTACTTTTCATACCTTCACATAGAACAGAAATACATTTAAATACATTTCCAGTTGGAAACGGAAAAGTTGGAAACCGAAAGTGAAGCTTTACTGCATGTTCTGATAGATAGATAGATGACTTTATTACGACTATTAATCCCACAATGGGGAAATTTTATTTCTGTGACAGCAACACGGCATTCAGAAATGATCTATATAATATAACATCAATAAAGGACATCACAAATGACATTTATATTAGATAATTAAAAATATTACTAAAATTATTATGAAAAATTATTATCAAAAATGAGATTCTTATTAAATAAAGAAATAAATATTAAATATTAAATAAATACAGCTGCAAAAGTGTAAAAAACACGCTGTCTGCAAAACATGTAAACTGTAAAAAAACATTACAAATTTTTTCAAAATACAGAAATAACTAATGAAGTTCACACCAAAAACAAAAACAAACAACTGTTCAGGAACAAAAAACAATTTAAAATTGAAAAACAAGGAGGTAAATTGGAGGTAAATTTTTATTTTTTGCCCTAAGCAGATACGCAAAGAAATTACTACATTGGAGATACTAAAGAAAAAAAATGTTTTGTCTGCTTTATTGCCAACAGAAGATCGAAATGTCTTCTTCCAGAAGAGAGGCCTGTCAAGTCCAGTCTTGTGTTCGATGGCAGCAGATGCATCGTTGCTATTGGTTTGATGCCAGTTACGTTTGAAAAAGAAAAGCTTCATTAGGGTCTAATTTTCTTAATGGCATATTATTACACACTAAATCTGACCTACCCACAATGCATGGCCACCCTACTTTCTGTTATTCAGACAGAGATCCGTCAGGATACAATTCACGAGTGGGACACAACCGCCACTTAAACGAGCGTTAAAGTAAATATTTTGGAAGTTTGATGTGTATGTCTGTTCTTTTGATGAGTATTCTAATTGTGTTAGTGAAGAAACAGTTGTGCCTTTCGGTTAATTTGTGACACAAATCTCAATTTGTAAGTTGAATAGGAAAATCGACAAGTGAATTTGTTTTCATTCTTTTTAGTATTGAAATGAGGAAAAACTCTTCCAACAGACTATTTCAAGATTTTTTTTTTGAATTTTAGTAGACAATAAATATGATTCAAGCTCCTATATCCTAGTTTTTAGTTTTTTGTCTTAAATTACTGCTCAAAATAAGTGTTTTTGTCTAATTTCAAGATTGAACCCATGTACTAAGGGTTAGATATTTTTTCTTAAATCAAGAAATCTTAAGTAAAATTTAACAGCTGCACTGGCAGATAATTTGACTTATTTCTAGTCAATTTCTACTAAAAACAAATACTTTTTTCTAGAATTAAGATAGTGGTTTTCTGCAGTGAAACTCGCATGACCTGCTTTTTGGAATACCCCCCAGTTCTCCTTCAAGGTTTGTGGTTGAAAACAAAGGAATTGAAGTCAGAAATTTCTGTGTTTTTGGTCCGAGTCATCCTTATAAAAGAAAGAACTGCTTTCTTAACCCCTTGTGCTATCTTAGATGAACCCACCCTTCCATTGACGTGTTCTCCCTACCATGACAAAGGTGGATAAAGGTGGAAAGATTTCATGTAATCCATGGACACCAGTGAAGATCACAAATCATTGAAGAAAAAAGGTTCAGGACACTGTCTAGTGGGTCTAGATCAGTGTTTTTCAACCTTTTTTGAGCCACGGCACACTTTAACCTTGACAAAAATCCCGCGGCACACCAGCATCCGAAAGACATTATTACATTTCTATAAACTGGAGAGAAAAACAACTACCTGGGCCATTTTTAACAAATTTAGTTGAAAATTATAATTGAA
Organism: Oryzias latipes; assembly: GCF_053564925.1. Classification (NCBI taxonomy): domain Eukaryota; kingdom Metazoa; phylum Chordata; class Actinopteri; order Beloniformes; family Adrianichthyidae; genus Oryzias; species Oryzias latipes. Next base: position 5,133,503 of record NC_136252.1, on the reverse strand, counting down.
ATCCATCACAACTTTTAGGAAAAACAGCTGCAACTTCAAGCTTTTAGTGCCTCCATTATTACAAAAACGTATGCGAGATCTGCAACAGACTGGCGACCTGTCCAGGATTTCCCCTGCCTTTGCCCACAAGTGGCCGGGATAGGCTCCAGCAGCCCTGTGACACCGAAAGGGACAAAATGGGTTGAGAAGATGAATGCATGAATGAATGTATGTGAGATTGTGGAGAGTCTGTACATCAATACAAACCAAATATTTTCCTTTTTTTTCACATTTTTGGTTGCTGGTATGCCCTGTGATTTTTGTCAAGGACATAGTGTACCTTGGCTCTTAACCCTTGTGCTATCCTAGGCACTTTAACATTGTGATTTGGGTCATCTAGACCCACTAGACAGTGCGCTGAACCTTTTTTCTCCAATGATTTGTTCACTGGTGTCCATGGATTACATGAAATCTTTCCACCTTTATCCACCTTTGTCATGGTAGGGAGAACACGTCAATGTAAGGGTGGGGTCATCTAAGATAGCATAAGGCTTAAAAGGTTGAAAAAAACTGCTCTAGAAGTCAAGTAGCTACAGGTTGCTGTAAAAGGTTTACAACAGTGTACAGCAAGGGCGGCGAACACGTGGCTCTCGAGCCGCATGCGGCTCTTGGCCAATGAGCATGCGGCTCTTTGCATCTCATCATATTTTCTATATAATGTGCTTCATTTCATAGTTTTTTCCCTCTTAAACCACACTCAAATCCATCAGAGGGGTTTAAAACTAAATAATAAAAAAAAGTAATTTGGCAGTGTGTTTGTTTGATGCTGCTCCCGACACATACGCGATCCTTTAATGCAGAGACCAACTGCCAGAGATCCCCGCTTGTCACTGATGAGGCAAAGAGAGAACCGGAGATGATTGAGATGAAATCTCTTTGAAAGAGGACCCTGTTACGTTTTGGAGAATGGAGAAATACCCGTGTGTAAAAGAGCTGCTCTCAAGCTGCTGTCGATGTTCTCCTCAATATATGTATGTGAGTCCCTGATTATTACCCTGAAACACGTGAAATCAAGGCATCGGTCCGTTCTGACTGACACTCACATAAAGGAACCGATCAGAGAGGCTACAACTGGCCCGGGGGTTAGCCCCGCCTTCAGCCCGTAAGACTCATGGGAAGTGGGAAATCTTGGGTGTAAAACCAGGAGCCAGGGGGCTGTGAGCAGGAGTGAGATCCATGCTGTTCGGCTGCGTTTAACTGAACAGGTTCTGATTTTGATCAGGAGTGGTATGAACAGGTCAATAATGCAGCCAGTTAGTCGGCCACGTATTGCTTGTTTACCTGTCACATTGATAAATAAGCTGAGTCATTGAAATGTTTTAACAATTCATCAATCATTAGTATATGTGCAAAAAGTCAGTCATTAAGTTTTAAATAAAGCAAAAAGTATAAAAGCAAGATTTCCTAATGATGGTTAAAATTAATTAATGCTGCACACAACTGAAATGTAATATATTTAATGTTTTTACTGTGAATATGAATGACTTATGAGATGATAGAGAGGTGCCTGTGTGTGTGGAGGGGGTATCTGACCTCCAGGGTAGTTGCTGTGTTAACTCTGGCTAAGCTGCATTTGATGTGTGTATTGAGGGTGGACACTTTCCTTGAAATAAACACAAGTACAATACTTGCTGTTGTGTTGTAGGGAGAGGAGTGTTTTATGGAAAATAATACGGCTTTAATTGTGTGTTTGTGCGTGGACGTCTTGGCAGGTCAATGTGTGGCTCTTTGACTTTCACAGTAAAAAAATTGGGCTCTTGGTGAAAAAACTTGTTCGCAACCCCTGGCGTACAGAGTAAATTAGCCAATCACAATTAAGAAATACTACACATGTAAGTGCGGGAACCACAAGTCATTGATTTTATGACAGTTGCCTAGGGGCTGGTAGAATTTTGAAAGCCGGTTGCATTTGGCCCAGAGGCCGAACTTTGGGCATGCCTGCTCTAAACACTGTTTGATTAATGCCAAATTTGTCCAGATTAGGATTTCATAGAAATCAGTGTTGCTGGTATTTGTTGAGCCCATCTTTGTGCACCATCAGCTTCAGACTTTCTTGCAGTAAGATTTCGGCATGTGGAACCTGAACAGAAATAAATGAAACTACAGTGAACTCTTGGATTACAAAAATAATCCACATAAATACATGTGTGACACAAAAACAATACTCTTTTATGGAAGTAATAATAATAATAATAATACGTTTTATTTATATGGCGCCTTTCTGGACAGTCAAGGTCGCCTCACAGGACAAAAGTATGTAAAAACATAAAAAATACAACAATAAAACTCCAAAACACAAAATAAGTTAACAGTTAAAAAACAGCAGCTTAAATATTATGTATAGAATGCATGACGAAAAAGGTGAGTTTTGAGGTGTTTGGAAAAATGAGAGAGTTAGTCCATATTTTGTAGATCAGAGGGGAGGGAGTTCCAGAGTTGTGGGCTCCTGCTGTGTTTTTAAATGCCACAATATTACCCTCATATCACATGCTTTGCATCTCCTGTTGGTCTCAGGCTTTCACCTCTGAAATGAAACCACTGAACTTCCTGCATAATGAAGACCCCAGGGGGCTTTAAAAAAAAACTTCAACAGTGGATAATGAAATTTGGATGATTTCAATGACTTTATCAAATATTTAAATGTTCATATTCAGAACTGTTAATAATGTGCCTTATCTGAAGAGACTTATTCCACTTCGGTCTGAAAAATCAGACTGTTCCGCAGCTCAGAAAAACAGCAGAATCCCTGAAGAATTGCTGTATGAATTTCCCAAGATTTGTTACTTTTTGCAATATTCAGCTTTGTTAATATAAATAGACCAAACTCTGTTGTAATTTTGTACTTTCGCTCTAAATGTTCTAAGATCAATGTCACTTAATTCTGTTTTTATTGGTTGGACTACATAACTCCACTATTGTTCTAAAAATGTGTAACAGAAAAGTAAATTATCTTCAGGAAAACGAGTCCTTGACAACGAACAATGTGTTTCCATTACAAACTAATTGTTTTTATTTGATTGTACTTTGCAGTGCTTACCTGAACTGCAAATTGAAAGCAGCTTTTGGTACAAAACATCAGATTCTTTTAGGATATTTCTGTACAATGTCTCTGAAAAAAATAAAAAAATATTAATAATAAACTGAACGTTGGACTAAATCTTTTCCATGTTCTTTGAACAATGTTTTGTCCAGGAAAAAGATACGGGGAGAAAGAATTGGAACAAGGAAGATGATTTATACACTTGTTTTTTCATAACTTGGGACTTTGTTTATTAATTTGCTGATGTTAAACAGTCCAGAGCCACTTTGATCAGTTTCACACTACATCTTTGTCAGCTGTTCTATTGTAAAGGTACCTGATCTGACTCTACAGTCACCATCTCCAGAACAGTAGGAACCTTGAGCTCTCTTTGAGCTGAGGGTTCACAACCCCACAGAAGCAACGGTGTGGTTTAGTTTATCCAATTACCTTTAGACTGATGTTGATAATCCTCGATAATCCTTCCAGCAGGACGCAAAAATGGGAAAGTCACATAAGGTTCAGTTTCCTCATTTCCTCAGACAAACTTTTCATCTCTCACAGATGGGTTGCAGGATTTTTGAACATTTTTTTTTTAGTTTGTTCAACTATAAAACCTGAGAGTAGGCTTCAGTTGTTCACCCACATGAGAAACTGCAATACCACAGTCACACAAGTACTCTTACAGATTCAAAGATTATGTCCATTGGTGGGGATTCGCTCACGGTCTAAACTGAAAACCACACCACCGTCTCCTCTTCTATGCCTAACTTAACTAAATTGAGTTGGTGTTAATCAAGATTCATGCACTGGATTAAGTTGATATAAATTAGGATTTATGATTTATTTAAATACTTTTTTTAAATTATATAATATTAAATTGAGTTTCATCATTAATTTTTTACTCATTTCCAGCTATATTATTAACTTATTTGTTCATGTGTATAGAACTAATGATCACTTTGAATAGTTCTTTAAAACCTTTATTTCAAAAATGCACCAAACTGTTTAAAAAAATTGAATATCCCTTTTAATTATCCCTTTTTTTATCCCTTATCCCTTTTTTAAACTCTTTTTTTAAATAAAATACAACAAAATACAATTGTTGAAATACAACAATTAACATTGTCATGTTCAACATCTCAGCAATTGGGAATGTCTCCACCCGGGCCAAACCTAAAGTCTTCACCCGGGCCAGATTTGCAGATGTAAAACAACAAACAAACACGTAAGTCATCTCATTCATCACTGAAAAATGTACACATGCATCTTCGTTTGGTCTGATTCCACTCCAGAAACCAAACCAAAGACACAACCGGTATGGACTAATAATGAATTAAGAATATATTTTATGTTGAATGCTGGTTATTGGTCACAGTTTAAATTTAAGAGCTTTTTGATATGTGTTTGACATGTTAAGATTTTTGAAATGTTCAATTGAAATTCTGATTTATGTCTTTTAAGGTTTTCAACCTATCATGTTCATCAAATATCAGACAACTGTCTGCTAATATAAACAAAAAGGCGAAGAAAAGTAGATGAGCGATTGAGTTGATTTCATGTCCTTTGGAAAACATGGTCTATCGAGTCGGACAGGGACTGGGGAAGACCAAAAGACTCGACGGTTGAAAACCGACATGTGACGGTGAAACTAAAGCTGATAAAGTCAGAGAAATCATCTGTCGACTTTGGAAATACAAAAGTTCACAAAAGATGCCTGAAGTAGCTCTTTGAAGAACCTTAAAACAACTGAAGCGAGAAAGAACCAAAAAATGCTTTCACTGAACAACCCAAGTACCTGAGCAGAAGGGCCCAAAGTAATGGAGAAAATGAATTAAAAGAGAAGTTCAAAAGACTCATAAAGGAGGCAAGAAATGTTAGTGAAGCAAATGATGATTACAGAGCTGGTGTACTTGAAGAGTTGGAAACTAGTGGCAAAGACACAGAAGAAGTGGAACTTTATAAGCAGCAAGAAGAAGATTTAGAAAAAACAAGTAATGAATGTGACTGAAGGTTTGAGACGGTGACGGTGTTAAAAGTGTAGTTCAACTGAACCTCTGGTCAACATACGGTTTTGAGGAAATGAGTGTTGCTGTTCAAGAAGCTGAAAAAGCCTGTGATGATGTTGCTGCCATCCCTGTTACTTCTGTGAACAAAGATGGATATGAAGCACGGTTGACGATTGTGCAGAAACTTGTCCAAGATTCAGTTCAGAGTCTAGCATCTTGGGAGCTGTGGTTACCAACAGCAGAAAAACGGTGATTTTTAAGCCAGAGTAAAAAGGTTAAAAACTATAATCAGCGCTCTTGAGACAAGAAAGTCTGAGTTTATCACAGCACACATCGTTCCAGAAGAGAACCGTGCATCTCGAACAGTAGCTGCTGCAGCAAGTTTGGTAAATGTGCAAACATGGCAAAAATGTTTAGGGTGTCACTCTGAGAATCCAGAATTTCTGAAGACCAATTGTCTATGTAGAAAAAAGTACTTTAGGAAATGTGGTTCTTCAACCCATCATTACTTTCTCTGCCCAAATGGAGAAGAACCAAGTGGAACTGGAAAAAGTAGAGAAATCAAGAGAAGACCAACTTTCACACAAGAGCAAGAAAATGTATTGGCGGACTTCCCCCTGAAATGGCAGAACAATTTAAAAGAGCTTTCTCAAACACTGCTGCAGTCACAAGAGACAAAACGGATTTTCATTAAGAAAGTGAGGTCAAAGTTGAAGAGTTGCCTGTTTGATATTGTTGGAAGTTACTGCCAACGCAGGTCAGAAAATTGGAACTCTAATTGACCTAGCTTCTGACACAAACTACATCACTCACAGAGCAGCCAAAAGACTGAACTTAAAAAGGGAGAAATTCACACTGATTGTTCATGGTGTTGGAGGGATGTCAACAAAAGTAAAGTCAAGAAGATACTTCCTAAAAATCAGAGTTAAATCCCCTCAAGGAACTGAAAAGGTGCATCCGCTGAGGCTACGGCCTCGATGAGATTGCAAAAGTGCATCAAATTGTAACACCAGAGCAACTAAGAAGATTCTTTCAAGAGATTGAACCAGAAGACCTCCAGAGACAAGACACTATTGACCTGCTAATTCACCACTGAGAGGGGCATCCATCTCCACAAAGGCTCAAAATGGTGGGTGATCTAGTCCTTTGGGACAGTCCTCTGGGGAAAACTGTAGGTGGAGCTCACCCTGATCTGTTTGAGATTGTTGATGTCCCAGCTCACAGGTCTGAAACACATTTTGGTTATGAGAACAGCTGCTGCTAAATATAAAGAAGCCTGCAGTTCAAAGGAATCTTCCCAGCATAGGTGTGCAGTTGCTGCCAGTAACTTCCTGGACTGGTGGATTTGGGAGAGTATTGGAGCTGCTTGTGATCCAAAGTGTGGAGGTTGTCGGTGCAGCAAGTGTCAGCCAGGAGGCAAAGAAATGTCATTGGTGGAGGAAAAAGAACTTGAAATCATAAAGCAATGCGCCACCTATGTCACATCAGACTTGCATAGCAACTCACCACACTGGGATGCAACTTATTCCTGGATTGTAGATCCATAATTTCTTCCAAAATACAGGAAAGGAGTGGAGCAAACATTTCTGAAAACAGAAAAGCAACTCAACAGGCAACCTGAGTGGAAGATGACTTATGCTGCCTAAGTCCATGACATGGTGAAGAGGGGAGCAGCAGAATGACTCACACAGGAAGACTTGAACAGCTGGAAAGGACCAATATGGTATGTGAGCCATCTAGTTGCACCAAAGCCAAATTCCATGTGTACTCCTGTGCGTTTTGTCTGGAGTAGTAGCCAAAAGTTCAACGGGCTGAGCATGAACGACCTCTTGTTGAAAGGAGCTGATGTTCTGAATCCCATACGAACAGTTTTACTACGGTTCAGAAGAAAAATGCACGAAGCTCTGGGCGACATCAAGAAGATGTGTAATTCTGTATGGTTAAACGAAAAAGAGATGCATCTTCACCGTTTTTTCTGGAGGGATGACCAAGAACAGGAAATTAGTGAATACGCCATCACTAGAGTGAACATAGATGATCGACCAGCTGGATGTATTGCTCAACTGGCTATGCGAGAAACATCAAACCTTCAAATGTTCACCAACCTAAAAGAGGAACGACAAATTGTTGAAGAAGACAGCTATGTTGATGACATTTTCCGGCAACAACTTGGAGAGCCTCAATGAAATCCTAAAAGGAGTCAAACAGATCCTGAAAGCAGGAGGGTTTTTCCTCAAACGGTGGATCCCATCTGCCTAAAGTGGAAGGCACACTGAAACTTCAGATCCTCTCCCTCCAGCAAATGAAAACAAAGTCCTCATACTACCCAAACAAATGAAGATGGAGGAAAATGAAGCTCTTGGAGTTGGCTACCTGGTGAAAGTGGATAAACGTTATGTAATGACTGCAATCAATTTCTCAAAAAGAAGATACACAATAAGAGTTGAAGAGGAAAACTCCAAACCCCTTAACTAGAAGGGAGTTACTGAGCCAAGTAGCAAGTCTGTATGACCCAATTGGTGGCGCCATACCTACAAAACAAATAGGGGTGATTCTTGTTAGGAAAGCCTTCCAAGAAGTTAGAGGTGGCGCTAAGACCAAAGACACCTGGGACAACCCCCTTTCTGACCGCCTGAGAGAAGAAGCAACACAGCTTTTTGAAGATTACATACGTCTCAGTCACATCACTTTCCCTAGGAGCCTCACACCAGTAGACTGGGTTGGAAATAATGTAAGTGACAAAAGATATGGTGCTGTAGTGTACTTCAGGTGAGAAACAATCAAAGGGGTTCAAGTCAGACTGGTTGAGTCAAAGGCAAAGCTTACTACACTTACCAAAAAAGGAGATGCAGTCAAAGCTGAAATGTGTTGAGCTGTCTCTGCATTTCGACTAAGACTGCACGTCGAAAAGCACAGCCGCATGAAAATAGACTGCTGGTATCACCTAGTGGACAGTCAAACTGTTTTTGGAGCCATTCAGAGAGACAGTTATGGATACCAAACCTTTTTTGCCAACAGGATTGGTGAAATCCAAAAGGTCGGACCCATAGAAGATTGGTGGTGGATACCAGGAGACCTCAATGTTGCAGACTGCATAACGAGAGGTACTGGACCTGAAAATCTCTGTGAGGACTCTGACTGGCAAAGGGGAGGAAGCCTATGACAGAATGACCAATAAAGTCAGCCAAAGAAATTACTACCAGTTCCAAAGGAGTTAACAAACTCCTACGAAAAGCCTACTCTTCTGCCATCACATGAGCTCAGGCAATATCAAGACAAATGCACTCGACAATATGGTTCAAGGTAGTCCAGGGAAGGCATCTTGTGAGTTCAAAGTGGAGATTTTTCATGCTCACAGACCTTCAGCTAGAGGAGCAGTTAAAAAAAAACTCATAGATGGTATAAAAATCAGCAGTTTAATGCGATTAGTCAGGAATATTGCTTGGCTTTGGAAAGCTTTTGAAATATGGAAACAAAAACTAAAGAACACAAAAAAGAGACACATCAAAGTTGCCCTTTCAAAAGAAGAACTAGGAAATGCAATTAAAAAGCTCACTCTCACCGTGGAAGAATACCAGGATGCTCTCAGAGATGTGTTCCACACTGCACAAGAAGGGGTGAAATTTGAAGATACCACTCTGAACAGACTTGTTTTGTACACGGATGAGTAAACGGGACTTCAAGTATGTGGTGGAAGAATCCAAAGCTTTGATGAGGACAAGACAGCAGTCCCCCTTTTGCCATGTAACTCCTGGGTGTCAACGCTCCTCGCCCGAGAAGCACACAAAGCAAACCATGAAGACATTGCTGGAACACTCATGAGGATGAGGAAAAGGGCCTGGGTTGTTAAAGGCAAAAGACTAGCTAAAAAGGTGCTTGATAGCTGTGTGGAGTGCAGAAAGACTAAAGCCAAAAAATGTTATCAAATCATGGCTGACCTTCCTCCTGAAAGAACACGTCCAGCCCAAACCCTTTGAGTTTACCACAGTTGATCTGTTTTTTGGAAGTGAAAGATGAAGTAAGAAAAGGGTACTGTGGCGATCTGACAGTTTGCATATCGCCCTGATGAAAATCACCTGTGCAGGTCAGAGAGGAGAGGCGTGCCCTCTAATCAGAGTGCCATCAGCTGTGGAAAAAGGGGACATAAAAAGACAGACGCAGAGGATCTGGGAGAAGAAGAGTCAGAGAGAGGAGGAAGCTGAAAGAGGATCCAATGACCAACCATGCGTGGTTCAACCTGAAAGACTGACGTCTTCTGAAAGGAAAACCTGATCAGATGCTGCAGAACTTTTCCAGACAGTTTATTGCACAAGGCCTCATCCTGCACTATCCACAAGACATCTGCTCAAAACCTGGATTAAAGTCACAATACAACAAACTGGACCAAGAACCCACAACTCTATAACGTAACACACGGAACTGCTCCTGTACAACAAAGACGGTAGGAAAACCTGGACCGGATCCCCTCTACCAATGACTGGATTCAGGAAACAACGTCCCAGGAACCCGGAAAGGATTTCGTAGGAGTACTGGACTGAACAAGAAACAAAAGGTACTCGGAAAAAGTAGACTGTGTGGCCATGCTTCCTAACTTAATTTCAGCAATACCCCCCCCCCCCCTCCCTAAAGTAACGGAGACAATAAAAGAATTTAAACGAACTTTGGGCTTTTGTGTGTGTAAAGAGCAGAGGGTGTGGATAACATCCTTTGTGACAGTGGATTTTTTTTTTTTTTTTTGTATCTTATGTCAGGAGAGAGACCTGACTGGCACCTCAGAGAAAAGTCATCCACAAACTGTCACAGTACGACTTAAGGTGTGGGGGATTGTCTTTTTGTGCGTGGCTTCCAGAGCGGTTCATGCTGATGCCGTAAGTGATCAGTCAACTGAAGGTTTTCTGTTAGCCTACAAGCGATTCACTGCCATCTGAGGTCACAAAATGGCAAAAAGCAGCGAAGAGCGACGCGGAAGTCTCCCTGAGGAGGAGCTGTAAAAGCAAAGCTTGTCCGGACTTGTTGACGTGACCACTGTCCTTAAAGTGGCAGCAGTGACCTGCTCTGTGCATGTCAAGTATCAATATTTAAAAAAAAAATGTTAAGCTTTTCTTAATTTAGAAAGTAATTTTAAATACTTAATTATGACAACTTTAAAAGATGATGACATATTTAACTATTAACATTAATTTAAAAAAAAAACAACTACTCAGCTGCAGTTTAGCATTGGTACATTTTAAGACATTCAAAAACAATAATTTTTAATATTACTCTTACTATTGCAGGAACTAAGCTCCAGACTGAATACAAAGATAGCATAGGTTTCCACTAATTTGATGTCTTACAAAATTACAGAATTAATATGCATTAGCGCCCTCCTGCCACTTTCTACACAGTTATGTTAATTACGTTTGTTTAACTTAAATTAGTTAATTTATTTTCCCTGTTTTACCTCAAAGCACTCACAACTTGTTTATAAGTTTGCAGAACATATTAAAAAATATTAGTGTCACGTCCGCAATCATACAGTGTCAACTTAATTCTGTTAAGTATAATATAACATCTTACAGTACAGAGCAGTTTAACACACCACTTACTCTTATGTATTATCTACTCTCATCATGATGCCTTACTATGTATGCACCAAATACCTATAGCTGGAGTCATTATTACCATGGCCAAGAACCGCCATTGCGGCAAAAAAAAAAGTATACCTGCTAACGAATAAAAGGGAGAGTTTAATTCATTGAAAATTTATTCAGAGAGGTAACTACTTCTGGTGGTTTTAAATCGTTGTCTTTGTATATAAAACTTTTTAGTAAGCACAGATTTAGGTTGCTAATATTCCAATAAGTTATTTATTCCATGTTTGTCTTGTGTTATGAATCTTCAATCAGTAATTAAATGCTCTAGTAGTGTTACGCCCCCTGCTTGCCGGGAAGTGTAACATTTTTTTGTTTATAAGGATGTCCAGGTTGTTCCAGATGGGTGTCATTTTGCACGGTTGAATTGATGAGTTTGATATTTTGAGAAATTCCCACCAGTCTGGTAAAGTGGCATTTATTTTAATACTTTGGAAGCAGTCCTGTTTTTAACTGTTTGGCTAATAAATGGTAGATCTGACAGGTTGATCTTTCCACATAACGCCTGTTCCAAGTCTAACCATGAGTTGGTTTCGGGATTATTTTTTAACCATTTCAGGATGTACTGTAATTTATTTGCAAGAAAGTAATTGTAGAAGTTAGGTAATTCTAAGCCTCCACAGCTTTTTGCAGATTTTAAAGTTTTTAGACTAATTCTTGCAGGTTTATTGTTACATAAAAGCTTGATATAGATGAGTCTAATGTTTTGAACCATTTTAGTGGCGGTTGTGTGGGAATCATTGAGAAGAGATAATTAACCTTGGGTAAGATTTTCATTTTAACCGTGGCTACCTTGCCCATTAGGGACAGAGGCAGGCTGACCCAGCGTGTTAGATCGTCCTGTATGCTTTTCAGTAATGGGGTGTGGTTTAGCTGCACCAGTTCTGATAGTTTTGGGGGAAAAATAGATACCTAGATATTTGATATTTTCTGATTTGACTGGTATTGTGAGTCTTTGTTCCGCATTCCTGTTGAGTGGTAATAAAACAGACTTATTCCAATTAATGGAATAGTCTGAAATGGAGTAGAATTCATTAATGATTGTTGCTGTTACATTTACAGAATGTAAATTACTTAAAAACAGTAATATGTCATCTGCATAGAGACTAATTTTATGATGGCTGTGTTTGGTTTTAATTCCTTTGATGTGCTCTTTCTGTCTTATTGCTGCAGCTAGAGGCTCAATAAATATAGCAAAAAGAGAAGGGGGAGAGTGGGCAACCCTGCCTGGTTCCTCTTCCAAGAAAAGACCTGTTGGAAGTCTGTCTATTAGTTCTGACTGATTCATTTGGGTTGTGATATAATATTTTAATCCAATTGATGAATGATTCTCCAAACCCAAACTTATGGAGGGCAGCAATGAAGAACTTCCAATTTTATCTGTCAAAAGCTTTTTAAACATCCAGCATTAGTATGGTCATTTCCTGATTTTTATTGTGGCAATGTCTATTATGTTAACGAGTCTGCGGACATTGTCATCCGAGTGTCTGCCTTTGATGAATCCAGTTTGATCGAGGTGAATTATGTGAGGAGTGATTTTTTTTCTATTCTCTGTGCTAGTGCTTTGCAGATAATTTTTACATCTGCATTGATTAGAGAAATAGGGCGATAGCTTGAAGGACTAGTGGGATCTTTGTCTGGTTTTAGAAGAAGGATTATGTTGGCTGAGTTCATGTTAGGTGGTAGTGACTGGCTTTCATTGATAGATGTGACCGTTTTATAAAACATTGGTGCCAGTTGTTCCCAGAATACTTTCATAAAACTCAGCAGGAAAGCCGTCAGGCCCTGGTGCTTTACCATTGGGCAATAGTAACAGAGTTTCATGAAGTTCAGACAACGAGAGCGGTAAGTCTAAATTTGTAATCCTCATTTAACTTGGGTAGGTTTCCATTATTAAGAAATAAGTTGATGCTTTGCTTTGATGGAGTGATCTGTGATGTGTATAAGTTTTGATAAAAGTTTTCAAATGCGTTATTAATTTTGACCGGGTCGTGAGTGATATTTCCTGTTTGGTCCATAATAGAAGTGATTGTTGATTTTTCTCTATTAATTTTAAGCTGATTAGCTAGAAATTTGCCAGATCGATTTGAGTTTTCAAATCTTTCATGTCGAAGTCTTTGTATTTGAAATTGTGTTTGTTTATTGATTATGTATTTTAACTGCAGATTTAATTTTTTCAGATCTCCCAGAATGTGTTCCTGTGCAGAAGCAGCATAAGCAGCCTCCAAAGTTTTAATTTTATTTTATATTATAACAGAGATATATTAAACCCCCTAGTTGTACCTGAGGGTGTGGATATTTCCCTAAAAGTTTTTATAGAAACTGGTGCATGATCACTGATAATAATTGGATGAATGTTGGAACTTTGGATATCTTTTAAGAGATTTACTGACTAATAAATAGTCTAAACGAGAGTGTGATTGGTGAAGTGGGGAGAAGAAGGTGTCAGTGTTTGGGTGACATGAGTGGCAAGCGTCGCAGACCCAGACCATTCATGTACTGCTTTAGGATACTTGTAGACCGCCATGTGCGTTGGTTTGCTGCTGTGCTGAGTCTGTTAAGTTCAGGATCCAGAATCAGGTTGATGTCTCCTCCTATAATGATTGTGGAGTCAGAGTGAACCGAGAGTAAGGTGAAGAATATGTGATAAAAGGAAGAGTCGTCAACATTCGGGCCACAAATACTGGCTAAGCAAAGGTCATTGTTCTGAACCAATATGTAATATGTGATAATTACAAATCTGTCTTCTGGGTCAGTAACTGTATCCTTATGAGTAAATTTCATTTTTTTATTAATCAAAACAGCAACTCCTCTTTGTTTGGAGTTGTAACCAGCAGAATACATTGACGGCAATACTGAGCAGCACAGAAGATGATCAGCTGATTTAGAGAAGTGGGTCTCCTGCAGCAAAGCTAGATCTGCTTTAAGATCAATCAGGTGGGTAAAGACTTTCTGCCTCTTTGGCCCAGAGCAAAGTCCACGCACATTCCAGCTAACAATGGTAACCCTTGTGCTATCCTAGGCACTTTAACATTGGGAGTTGGGTCTTCTAGACCCACTAGACAGTGCTCTGAACCGTTTTTCTTTAATGATTTGTGATCTTCACTGGTATCCATGGATTACATGAAATCTTTCCACTTTTATCCACCTTTGTCATGGTAGGGAGAACAATTCTGGATATGTAGTGCTCCAGCAAGTTGTTCTAACCAACTATGGTAAGTAAAAGGCACTGGGAGAGCTCCTTGTTCATCTAGTTTTCCTGAAATAAAACTTTGAGCCAAAAAAGAGTGAATCTATAGCAATTCTATTTGACTCATGTAGCAGTAAAGCAAAATACTGTTTTGTTCAGTGGTTCTCAAACTGTGGGGCACGCCTCCGTGGTAAAGAGGGCAGAGGCATCTCAGGGGGGTCGTGAGTCACCCGGTGGGATAAGGCTGGGAAGTGGGAGAGACTAATGGGTGGACGTCTGAATTTTTTTCACGCCGGAACATAAACAAACCACGCTTCGGGACCACTCATCTGTGGGTCTTCCGCACTTACATTAACCTAATCTTAACCGTGACATTTGAATACGTTATTACTGTTGTCAACAGCGGTTTTAATGTCTTAAAAAGAACGGCAAAGCTGCCGTTAACAACAACTATTACTTCTTGAGACGGTAATGCCGCCCAGATGTTAACGCATTTTGCACATGTGACAGATGTACATATTGGATACCCACACCTGCCTTTTCAGCTGTGATAATATTTTTTTAGAAGAATGGAGGAATGCATGTATAATGGGTGTAAAACCTCCGTGCCCCCTCAGGGAGGCGTGCCCCACAGTTTGAGAACATAGAAAGTGAATGATCCTTTATTTAATTTATTTTGTACTATGCATAAAGGATCATTCACTTGTACATGTCTTCCCTGCGAGGATACTTTCTTAAATATTTCCCAGACAACAGTGCTAAATACAACTGGCTGAGAGATCCAATTAACGCAGCAGCACCTGCTGATTCAAACTCTGCTGAGGAGGATCAGTTCATTCAAATCACGTTAGATTCCACCCTGACGATGAGGTTTACAGCACAGACACTCACTGAATTCTGGTTGGGTGTGGAGAGGGAGCATCCACTCATAGGGCAGAAGGCTGTGGGCATTCTGCTTCCATCCTACATCCTAAGATCTGCTTTTCTGCTGTTGCCACTTTGAAAACAAAGAACAGAGCTAGGCTCAATATTGAGCATGACTGGAGAGTTGAAGTAACAAACCTGCAAACTCGTTTTGATAAGATGTGTAGCACAAAGTAGGCACATTTCAGCCACTAACACAACTTTTTGTTTATTTTGGACATAGATTTAATGTTATTGTTCTTAAAAAGTGAATGATCCTGTATTAACTTTTTTTTAGTCTCTAGCAACAGGAATGTTTAAGATTTTGATATAGTATTAATATTTTACAAATTTGGCTTATTTTATCACAGTTTTTTTTTCGTGTTGGGGGGTGAACATGTTTCCCACTACGAAGGGGGAGAACAAGAGAAAAAGTTTGAGAACCACTGGTTTAGTCAAACTGAGTCAACAACATTCTATTTCCATTTTTACTTTTTTTTAAAAACGTTCTTGTGTACACTGTAAAGACTTTTTCTTAAATATATCTTAACAGTTTAATAAGTACTAGTAAGTATAAAAAAAGACAAAGTGCTAGTGTGGTTTCTGAGATTTATGTGCCACATTCCAACTGTGCTAAAATCAGGGATCAATAATGCTTCACTTTTATAGAGCAGCGAGAATGTCTTCAATGAATCCAGTTTTGTCTAAAAGCAGTAATTTCAGGCAGACATGGAAAAAAAGAGCTGGCAAGAGAGAGTCTTGACCTTAGAGTTCACAAACTGCCATGACAGGGAGAAGCAGAAATGCTACCAATGCACTGACAATTTGGGAAGAAGAAATGTAGATGCAACTTTTTTATTGTCTTTTTTTGGGGGGGATTAGGCATAACGTAGCTGTACATTAGCAGTGCATGAGCGTTAACATTGTTTGTCTTGAGCATGTTCTTCGGTAGCTTCAGTGGCATAACTCTGAGCCAAGGTGGGACACCACAAGTAGAGTGACTTGGCTTAGAGTGGCGAAGCTGTCATCCCCAGAGATTGATGCTTTCAGCGTGGTCATAGCTCAAAATAGCTCGGAGCCCGACTCATGCCAGAGCTGCTGGACGAGGCACTTTCTGCAGCGAAGGCTGGTCGAGGCTCAGAAGTGGGGAAGACACGAAGAGTGTGGATGGAGAGAGCAGTCTGCATCAAGATGTAAAAACATAGCAGTATTTACTGCATTGTGTACCTTTTTATTATAGACAAAGAACAATACAAAATCCAAAACAAGCCATTTAGCGATAAGAGCAGAGAAAAACCACCTTGAGACAGAGCGTGGATATTGTAAATAGTGTCACTTTTGGTGTTCATATCACAAAAAAACATGTTCATGCTGCTAATGCATGGTTGCCGTGCATGACTCAGTACATTTGCAACATAAATGTTTGCCTTTTTTACACACACACACAAAAAATCATTTTTAAGGAAATAAAGAGAAGTAAGACACTACAGATGGGAGGTAATTTATAAAGCACGGACACTAAATCTATGTTTTTTAAATGATTTTCCATCTATTCCACTTTGGTGATTAGCCTTCAAACACGGATTAGAAATGACAGAGCAGAAGATCAAAACAGGCTATCATTAAAAAAAAAAACCCCAAAGCATTTGTTTTAAAGCACAATACTGCCATGGATTTCAAATCACACTGCACAACCGATTTCAACCAGTGTTACAAAACAGACAAAAAGCTCAGGCACTGTACGTTCCTGAAGCCTATTTACACATTCTGTCATTTCTCTGTGGGGATCAGATACATCTCTGAACAGACATTAATTCCGTAAACGTGTTCAAAATTGCTTCCACAGCAATAATTAGTCCTATCAAACAACAGCCTCTGACTGCTCCTCAGGAGTATCTCCCCTCATCACGATGTACTGGCCCTCGACCTTTTAAGGCTCCCTGCAGAGGGTACACCATGTTCACCTTCACAGTGACCAAAGCAGCATAAGGCTTCAGTGTCCCTGTCATGTTCTGACTAATCAAAGTAATCCCTGCTGGCTTAATTAGCATCCAGGTGAATTTAAGTGAGTGTCTAATATCTGCCTTTTTTTATGCTGGGATGTTTTTTTTTCTTTCAAAGGTCATGTATATCTGCACCCAAGCATTTCCTTTTCTAGCATAATTAAAATGTCACAGTGGTTTTTTGTGGATTAATTTGAATTGTATGGTTCAACTGCAAACACACAAGAAGGAAAAAACATGTGTTACACTGTAAAGCCATGGTACAAAAAAAGAGGTAGAATTATATGTCAGGGGAAGCTGGATTATGTTTTTTATGTCAATATATCTTCAGAAAAAAATTATATAATCTGTAGATATGTGGCATTATGTGACAGTAAACCATATCACGCATTGCCAGACCACTAATTTAAGACAGTCATAGGCAAAAGTATTAAATGTCTTCAGTAATAAATGTCTTTATTAATGACCATTAATTTGTGAAAAAGGGTGAAACCTCCAAATATTTTTTTACAGACAACAAACTGTTGTTGAAATTAAATTAACTGAACTTGTTTGTCACTTGTGCTGAAAACAGCTTTTTAAAAAGGATTTATGCAAACATCAGGAAAATACACTTTTATGCTGAGGAGTGAAAGAATAATGTGTCCATTATTCATTCACTTCTCATTCATTCTTGGTGATGGTAACTACTGATGTAGTCACAGCTGCCCTGGGGCAGACTGACAGAGGTGTGGCTGCAAGTACATGCCTATGACCCCTGCTTATGGCAGCCCATAAGCTAAACTTTATAGATGAGATGGTATTTTACATGCAATTGTGAGTAATTGGAGTTTATCTAAAAAGTGACGATTACAGGAAACAGCTTAGCAATTGTATTTTATAGGGTATCCCCTTTGAGCAACAGGTTAACCATAACTGGATTGCCACAGGACAAAACAGATAAAAAGGCTCGATCACACCAACATTGACACCAATGATACTTTCCTAAATGGTAATAACTGTTGGAACACATCACACCCCATCACTGGTTAATATTCATCTGTGTTGAAAACCAGTAAATGCACATTTCTATGTTAGGTGTTGCTGGGTAGGTGGTTTAAAATGGCAGTTAGGAGCTTTCCTTGTAAACATCTATTTGCTGTGGCTGATAGAGGTGCTAAGAGAACAAACCGTAAAATTATATTACCCACAGCTTAACAATAAACTGAAAAATGACAGAAACAGGACCCTTGTCCTTTCACATCCATTATAGGGACTTTCAGCCGGTGACTGTGAAATGGGAATGATTATATTTCTCTCTAGTTTGTCAGATTCTTCTTTCCTCTGATCCACTGTGCAGCTTTTTTCATTCAAGTTTATTCTGTCGTAGTAAAATTTACGCAAAGGTCAGTGGATAAGAGCTGTGTTAAACTGTAAGATTATTCAGTTTTAGACAAGTCATCTTTCATCGTATTTGCTTTTTTTGTGCATAATATTAAAAGCCTTGAGTGCATGACGGCGCATTCCATTATGCTGTAGTTATTGTTTAGCAAATGTTCCCTTTTAAGAAAGTATTATTTACAAAAAGAAACTAAGCAGCACATCTTTGTCAGCTTTTGATTAAGACTTAAATTAAATTAAACTGTAAATTTTCAGAATCCCTGACATTCAGATAACTTTAGTCAAGCTTTGACATCTTGACCAGTGAGGATATTCTCATCACACTGCATCGTTTTGGCACATGGCAAAATGTTGGCATGTAGGTATTGGTCTGTCGGCGACTGCAGATCATCCAGTTCAGTGGTAAAGTGGTCAGGACTTTCGCCATTGGAGGTGTCCTTGATGACGCTATATGTGAGTGCCACACTGTAGGTCACCGGTTTCTCCATGCGCTGGGGACCACACTGGCATAGCTTCTTGAAAGCTGTGCGAAACTTCTGGGACATGGCGTTGTAGATCACTGGGTTGATGGCACTGTTCAAGTAGATGCAGAGACGGCAGAAGAGCAGGAACCAGGTGTCCAAGTAAGCTTTTTCTAGGAAAGAATTGACCACCACCAAGGTCCGGTAAGGCATCCAAAGCACGGCGAAGAGGACCACCACCACAGCAAGCATTTTTGTGACCTGATTAGGAGAAAAAATGGAAACAACAAAAAATAAATAATACATATAAATGCCAAAAATTCAATACCCAAAACATCACAAACCCAAGCATTTTTAAACTGCAGGTTTTTTCGTCTGTTCTCAATCCATCACAATTTGGATAAATTCCCAGAAATGCAATTTTTATTTATATATATATATATATATATATATATATATATATATATATATATATATATATATATATATATATATATATATATATATATATATATATATATATATATATATATATATATATATATATATATATATATATATATATATATATATATATATATAATTTAAGGTTATTAAATTCTTTAATATGTTTCCTCCATCATGAGAGAAATGCTACAAAAACATGTTAAAAACACCACAAACACTATTTTCATTGGAGTAGCTCTTTAACCCTTGTGTTATCTTAGATGGCCCCACCCTTACATTGCCGTGTTCTTCCTACCATGATAAAGGTGGAAAGATTTCATGTAATCCATGGACACCAGTGAAGATCACAAATCATTGAAGAAAAAAGGTTCAGAGCACTGTCTAGTGGGTCTAGATGACCCGACTCCCAACGTTAAAGTGCCTAGGGTAGCACAAGGGGTCCTCCTTCTTACATGTGCTTTTACAGCCACAAACCTTACAGCTTTTACAGATGGACATAGTAATACTATGAAAGCACCAAAAATATTGTTCTTGCAATTTTTTATTCGATGCACATGTTGTTTGCAGATGCAAAACTTAAATAACTGTGGTAATCACTTAAGCCTACTACTGTGAAAAAAAGCCTAACCTATCCAGGATAAGTCATGCAGGCCACAGGAGGGCAGACCAGCACAAGCAAGGTTGGTTGACATTTGTAAATGTGTGTCCTGTGCTGCCTCCTGGATCTATTAAAAGGCAAAAGAATGGCAGCAAATTAGCTGATCAGAATCATAATCAACTTTATTGGCTAAGTACAGTGCATGTACAAGGAGTTTGGCTTCAGTGTCTTGTGCTCTCGTGCAAACTAGCAAGGTATAAAAAAGTGTAAAGGGGCAAGACAAAAAAAGAATAAATAATAAAAAAAGAAAGTAATATAAGGTAAATATAGGAATAAATAAACAACTAAATAAGAAAAAAGACTAATGCAGCAGTAGTTCCGGTGTGACAGTTTCTGTGGTTTTGTTCTATGTTCTTGAGTGGTCAGGAGTCAGGAGTTCATTAGAGTGACGGCTCGGGGGAAGAAGCTGTCTTTGTGGCGAGTGGTTTTGGTGCGCATTGTCCTAAAGCGCCGCCCTGACGGGAGGAGGCTGGAAAGGCCGTGTCCGGGATGAGAGGGCTCTTTTACGATTCTGCCAGACCACTTCCTGACTCTGGATCAGTACAGGTCCTGAATGGAGGGAAGGCTGGAAGCAATAATCCTCTCAGCAGATCTGATGATTCTCTGTAGTCTGTTCTTGTCGTGTCTGGTAGCTGATCCAAACCAGACCGTGATAGATGTGGTCAGGACAGACTGGGTTATTGCCGTGTAGAAGACAGTCAGCAGCTCCTGAGGCAGGTGGAACTTCTTGAGTTGTCGCAGGAAGTACAACCTCTGCTGAGCCCATTTCCAAAAGTAAGTCAATGTGAGAGGTCCACTTAAGGTCCTGTGAGATGGTGGACCCTAGGAACCTGTGTCTGTTGAGGGGACAGTGGTGTTGAGAATTGTGAGTTGGGGGTTCCTCCTGAAGTCCACTGTCATCTCCACCGTTTTAAGTGGGTTCAAATCCAGGTGGTTCTGGCTGCATCAGAGAACTATGACCTCAACTGTGACTTAGAATGACACATTATAAAGATTTTATTGAAAAAGCAGTTATAATCTTTATAGTTATAAAGATTTTATTTAAAAAGTTAGGTGCATTTAAGACTTTAAGATAAGAATCACAACACGTCTGTTTATTAAAAAGTGACAGTTAACATTATCAGAAATGTATGATTCCTCAGGAAGAGAAAAGCACTGCTGCCGTTTTCAGGACAAAAGCTTATCACTAATATGAAACCTTCAAGTGACCAAAGCTGATTTTCTTTTGAACAATATCTCATTCTATCAGCATGAAGTGATTTATGTCATTGTACTGGCAGTCATCAAAGTAAAGGAAAAGGGAATGCTCTTTGGAGGAAAAGAACAGTCTTAAGATGTAAAAATTCTCATTTTATCTACAAAAGCCTGCTGATAGCATTGAACTTATAGATTATCATTGATGAATTTTCCCTGTGCATTTTTCTTAAATTGCCTGGATTAAAAGATATAGAGTCTAAAACTTGTAAAGCTGGACCAGCTGAAGTAAAATAAGTGCAATTTAGAAAAAGCAAAAAATGAAGTACTTTTCTGCAACGGATGTCAACATCTAATTTTAGCAAGGGTTTAGAGTCATAAATATCTGTCATTGCAGTTTTTGCACCAGGAGTCTCTAGCTTCCCCTTCTTTCTTCTCATCTGCTATACTTGATTACAGAAGTGGTTCTCGGTGTGCAGGGGTCATCTCCCAGCTGAAGCTCGTCCTTCACCGGCTGCATAAATACCTGTACAAGTCTACAGGTACACAACACAAGTGTTTGGTTTGTCCACTCATTCAATCACTTAGCATCTGCCATGTGAGAACTCACAGAGGGGCAGAGGAATGAATTCTGCATGCCACTTGAAGCAGAGGTGCCTCATATTTATGCAGAGGAGGAATCACACAGCTATGTGTTAAAACACAGCGGCAGAAATGATCATGATAGATGTGATGCACAGCACGGCTTACACAAACCAATTGTCTTTGTTCACATTAACAACCCCTTAAAAATCCAATTGTTGGACCCTGTTTGTTTTGTGGTCCAGCTTTCATCTGTGACAGCGCTCTTTGTGCATCAAGTGTCCCCACTGTTGACTGTCAACACCATGTTAAAAGCCATCGCTAATAAGGGCCTTCGGGTTGGACAAGAACTTTCCCCTCTGAGACGACATGACAGTAATTAGTTTCAATTCATCTCTCGCCTGCCTATGTCTATGGAGTTAATTCAGTCTCAATAATCAGAAATGCACACAACCGGTTTTACAAATGCACACGCTCCGATTCACAAATGTCATTTTATGCAAACGTGAAAAATAAATTCGGAAATACACACCCTGTGTTTCACAAACACACAGATTGTGTTTCACAAATGCACACTAAATGTTTTACAAATGCACAATAAGTGTTTCTCACAAATGTGCACACTGTGTTTCACAAAAAACATTTTAGAAATTCACAATAAATGTATCAGAAATGCACAGTAAGTGCTTCACAAACATGATTTTTAGGTACACATGTGATGTGAACTCACAGATCATTCGAACTGCAGACTGTGCATTCAAAATCCCGTTCTCGTTTGTGAATCTCCCCGTGTGTGTGAGAGAATTTTCTACGGTGAATATTGAGACTCATCTGACGGAGCGGGTCAACTAATGTCACCATTGGCTAGTGAATCTGTCAATCAAACTCATCGGCAAAGCAGGCGGGTTCGCTTTTAACCAATCGAATGGCCCCTTACACTCCTCACTTTCAAAGTGACGAGGGAGGGAGCTGTTCAGCACAGCAGTTGGGAGGACGCGGGCGGCAAACATGGCGGAGAGGTCTTCTGAACGGGATCAGTCTCAGCCCGTAAGTAATGCATTTATTTGATCATTCCCTCGTTGTACGTCCTGTAATGTTATTGAATACTAAGTTGAAGCGTTCTCCTTTGCCAAGTGACATGTGTGAATGCTTTATGAACACTGCAGCCGAGTCGTTTGCAGAGTACCCCCACCGCAAATTAGCTTAGCTTTGTTTTGCTTAGCCTGTGCAAGTTGTGGCTGTGTGAGTGTGAGTGAAGTTCAAGCCGGTGTCGGTTCAAGCTAGCGTCTATAGCCAATGATCTGTAGGTTCTTAACATGATTCAGATAGAACTAAGGGGAAAACATGCCGGATTTACAGCAGCAAAGAAAGTTTAATAAAAAGTATTGATTTGGAGACGGCGATTTGTTTAAACACTGATGCTATGCTATGCTAACTAGCTAGTTGTTCCGTGTGCTGCCTTTATGTAAACGCGATCCGGGTTAAAGTTAGACACAGCATTTTCACAACCCAGACTTTAAGACGGGGTGGATATGTGCAACAAAGTTAATTCATATGACATTCATGAAAACGGCATTTTTTAAATATAACATACATGAATCCACTGTTGAATGAAAGAAGCCTCATTAAGTTTCTAACGTTAGAACCCGTATTGTGCTGAAAGCCCTGTGAGATTGTGTCAGAGTGTCAGCCACTAAAATCCCCGTATCTTTACTTCCAATGACGTAATGACAAGAATCCCAAACATTATGTTTTTAGGCTGTTTTGTAGTCGATAAGTAGTCACAGAAAGGGCGGATGGGAGAAATCAGCTATCAACAGTGATTAGAGTAGAAGTTACTGTAAGTATTACACACAGGCTTCCTGTGATCAGTAGCCGCGGTTACATGGGCAGAATATCTTGATCGGATC
Source organism: Oryzias latipes (assembly GCF_053564925.1). Lineage (NCBI taxonomy): Eukaryota > Metazoa > Chordata > Actinopteri > Beloniformes > Adrianichthyidae > Oryzias > Oryzias latipes. Next base: position 5,110,075 of record NC_136252.1, on the reverse strand, counting down.
AATGGTCGGGTTAAAATTCACCCGTGCACATGGGCACAGAAAACCTTTTTCCGATTAGAACAAACGTTCCCATGGCTCACACTTTCGTTCGGAATGAATAATTTGGGCATGCGCAGTAGTGTAAAATCACCCGGATGCGGAAATAGGTCCCTTTGTAAACAAACCGCTGCCACAGACATTTATACAGCAGCTCGGTAACATACGAGACGATCTTTCAAACGTGCTTTTATTAATGTTATGAATATTATGAAGTGCCTGTTCGCTCATCGTTATATTTAATCTGTGTGGTCAGTGCTTTTTTGTGGAAGAATTAAGATGGACGAAAGCTTAGGACAGGCTAACACGGGCTAACATCATTAACCTGATGGACACAAAATCCAGGACCGTGCGAGAAACGCAGCAATCTGCAGCTTTCTAAGGACTGAGCGACATTTATTTTTGCTCTGAAAAGTTCACACAGACCGCCCCAAAGCCACTCTGTGAGCTAGCGGCCCGAGCTTTGTTCGAACACGGTTCCTCCCGAGTCCTGCAGCCGCTAACCTAGAGCGGCGGGACGGCTCGCAGTCTGAATTCTCCCACACATAACAAAACAACAAAACGCACACGTAAAAAAGCCCCCCCACACACACACACACACAGACACAAAATTATTAATCCAGCTCCTCTGCTCACTCAGGTGCCAGTGGACCGAGTGAGCGTCGGGGGGCACGAAGCGCCCCTCCTCCGAATCTCCCCCATGAGGGGTGAAAGAGAGGGGAGACCCAGCGTGGCAAGAGTGGAGCGGCGCTTTTCACGGGGCGTCCGCAAAGCAGCTGGTCGGTCCCATATGCGCTCCAAAGCTTTCTCTCAGCGAAACACCGTCTATGCATGACGTAAACCAGAGCAGCAGTGACACACGATCGGAATTACCGTTTACATGCTCCACGATCGGATAAACGATCGGTATAACCCACCTATCTCCATCGGAAAGAAATTCTGATCCGAATGAGTCTGATCGGGGCAGAGTATTCCGAACGGCGCGTTTACATGACGCATTTTCTTTCCGATCAGGCGTTCATTCCGATTACTTTGGCCCATGTAAACGCGGCTAGTGTCTTGTCTCTGATTTTTTTAAAGGTGTTCTTTACTACAAGCTCAAGTAATCATAGCAAGAGTGTTTTAAAAAAATTCCCCTTTCATATATTTGAAAATTATGTAATTTAAGATAAGACAGCTAAATGATCTAATCCATGTTTGTTGTGTTTTTATTTATTCTCTAGGAATTACTGAAGCGTGACAGCGTGACAATCTTTTGTTCCTCGTGCCATCAGGCAATACAACTCTCTGGCAGGGCATCTTACAAGTAATTTCTTTTAATTTTACCCACTGATTTTCCAATTATTTACCTTTTTTTATCAATCTTTTTATTTTGTGATATTTCTATTTGTAATGCATGTGTGTTTATTTGTTTTTTTAAGATGGCCATTTTTAAAAAATTTCCTCAGGGATTATTAAATACCCTTCTATTCTATTTCATATTTTATCATCCTATTGTATTACTGTTTTACCTGTCAATTGGGAATTTAGCATTTTTGCCGCCGTAAACATCTGTCAGTTGAAAGTATTTGTACTTGTATTCCATAGATCTTGTACCTGAGAAGATAGCAGACAACAACTGTGCAGACACCCATTTGGCCTTCTTCAGTGACGCTGTGAACGTTTATGGCTTTCCTCTGAGGTATTCATGTCATTCATAAAGAAATATTTTATTCACATATCAGGCAGTATAAGTACTTGGTTATTTGTACAAAAATAAAATTACTTTTTTTAGACTCCTCTCCATAAACAAAGGCAACTCTAAAACTCTTTCCCCTCATGAATAACATTTTACCCCCCCTTAACAGTCTCTCTCACCTCATTTTTTCCCCAGTGATACATGTAACCCACTCCTGCAATTTTTTTAACCTAGAAATTGGCATCATACATAAGAACATTACATTTTAAACTGATGTGTACCGTATTGGCGATGCATTTGTAATTATGTGTTTGAGACATGATTTTCATGTTATTGTCAGGGTGAGAGGAGATCACGGAGGAGAAAATGTGGGCATAGCCGAGTTAATGCTCACAGTACGTACAACTGACACAAACGGGTTCATTGTGGGAAAAGTGTACACACAATCAACGGTGAGTTGAACCTAGTTTTAGAAGCTTTAATATATACACAGGGCTCCAGACTGCGTCCATTTGGTCGCATTTTGCGACCAAAATTTGAGAGTGTGCGACTGAATTTTACACCCAGTCGCACATGTGCTACCAGTAAATTTGCCTCCTCCACCCTCCGTATTTTTTATACATTAAACATGAAAGGAGCACGTCAATGATCGATGAAATGAGAGATGAAATCATCAATGAGACGCGAGCGCACACGCACGCAGGCAGACACACACACTCGCGCGAATACTCATGAGACTGGAGCACACGCGAGCACACACTCGCGTTTCATTGAGTGATGCCTGAGGCGGCCAATGCGTCTGAGAAGAATAGGGAAAGTCACTGCAAGTGGCTAAAATATGTGGAGGGGCGGGGCCTAGAGATAATCGAGTGCGCGTAAACATCCGTGGGAAGGAAACGGAGACAAATATCATCACAACCTGATATGTGCGTCTGAGCTATGAGCAAGCGAACTATTGATTCGTTCTTCCGACCTGCAGCTAGTGTACCAGTGACAGAGTGTACAGCAGGGGTCTCAAACTCGCATGAAGTCGAAGCTGCAGCGAGACTGAAAGAGACCAGGAATTAGGAGTTGTCCTTAACATTCAATTTCGTTTTAATATGCCTCTCCCCCTAAGTATGAGCTGTGATATTACATCTTTTATAATTATTTTAATGTTTTGTAATGGATGTAGCCTTTTTTTAATCAGTTGGTATTTTAAATTATTTTAATTGATCAGTGAACTACAAAAAACCCATCAGGACGCATGTCCCATAATGCATTGTTTTGTAGTCTGTAGTAGGGTTGGGCGATGTCCCCTAATTTGGCCGTTGACGATGTTTGCTGTCAACCATCGGGATGGACGATGACATCGTCGGGGGGGGGGGGTATTTTTACATTTTTCGTTCTTATATAACTGCTATTCGTTATTTTGCTTTTTTCATTTTATTTCCCAACTAATGGTTAATCCGCGATGATCCAGTATAAACTGAGGGAAGTGACTTTAACAGAAAAAGTAACAAGCAAAATAGAAAAGAAGTGGTCCGCTCCTGCACTTAACTAGCGAAGTGGACCGGCGGAGGGCGGATTTACAGCTTTATGTTTGATGGGAAGGGGGGGGGGGTACATGAGCGGTATGTGTGGGAGATTTAAGACTGCGATCCGTCCCGCAGCTCTAGGGGTACGAGCTATAAAACTCAGAACCGGATCTAAACGTGTGTCTGAGCACAGCTCGGATCGTCAGCAGACACACAGCGGTTTGAGCTTCAAAGCAGAAATGTCGCTCAGTCCTTAGAAAACATTCAATCAATCACGTGGATTTGTGTTTCCAGTCGTGTCCCGACTAAATAAAGGCTGATGTTATTCTTACATGTTTACGTGCAGCCAGCAAGCAGCACCATCCAAAGCTAATGTTGTTAGCCCGTGTTAGCATACTGCTAATCCTGGCTACGTTCAGAAAAAGCACTGACCACACGGATTAAAATTCAAATGATGAGCGAACAGGTGTTTGATAATAACCGTAACATTATTAAAAGCACGTTTAGAAGATCTTCTCGTATTTTACCGAGCTGACATGTCAATGTATATAGCTGCTCGCCGCTGTTATCGTTTTGTATTGAATTGTTACCTTCAATAAAGTTTGGAAAAAAAGCCGCTCGGCGGAAGTTGTATCCTCTTCCGGTTTTCAAACTGCGCGTGTGCGAATGATTTATTCCGACCGAAATTGTGACCTTAGTGAACGTTTTTTTATTCTGAAAACATTTTTCTGGGCCCATGTACACGGTTGGATTCTAATCCGACCATTGATCCCATCAAGATATTTTGTACATGTAACCGCGGCTTATGATGTCGACGCGCAACGTGGCGGGGGCGTGGCATCACGATGGTGGTCTCTCCATCGGGATGTCAGTCACCCATCACGATGGACGATGATATCGTCCATCGGCACAACCCTAGTCTGTAGGGCAGCTTTTAGTCAGTTCAATACTAAATTTCCAGCTGCGTCCGCTCTGATTGGTGTCTTGCTCTCACCCCTTTCTCGGGATATTTTTGTTTTGATTGACAGGTGATGTTGGAGCAAAAACAAAAATATACGTCACACACCAGGTGATCTGTGCAGTGTTGCGTCCATCTGGGTGATCTCAAACACGCTTATTGTGCATCTTGGCTAAACCTATTTGGTGTGACCAACATGAATTTCCATCCTCTAATATTTACATACATTTAAGTATTGTTTGAAACTGTGAAATTACGAAAGGTTACTACGGTAATCACTTGTTACTAAAAACTTTTTTTATTCTAAATGTATGGTATTTTTTTTACTATTTTTACTTAGTTGTACTGTCGTGACAGCGATGGTGATGTCAGTTTACCTTCATGTTGCATCTTCAAAAGTGCAGAATAAAATATGACACTGAATTAGAAACAGCACATTGTAATTTCTGCATCTATTATTAAAGTATTTATTTGTAATACAGTGGAAATTAGTAGATTTGGTTAGAATGTTGATTTACGGTATGCGACCCTAAATTTTCTGGTTGTGCCCCTAAAATTTTCAGTTAGGGGCCACTATGCTCCTAGTGAAAAAAGTTAGTCTGGAGCCCTGATACATAAAAGTGAATGATGTATTAAAAATAAATCTGACAATATAATATTTCTTTTTGCTTTTTTCCAAATACAGGATTGAGCTCCTCTGGTGTGATGTCTTCATGACTGTTACTGGTTTATATTACAACATCCTGCACTCTCCTGAGGACCAAGACTTGCTCAATATCAGTCACATCACGTATTCTGCTGCCATTACATTTTCCTACCACGCATTCAGGCCAGTTTGGATGTCTTTAGTGACGCGTGGGACACCCATCCAATCAGGACGGAGCAAAACATGACACCAAATCAGCTGTGGCAGTTGGGCTTGACCCAGAACCCTGTTTCTGATCCCCGGGTAAATGCTTTATTTAATCTCACTGTACTGGACAACTGATTTGTGTGCAGTTTGACTAAAGTGGAAAGTATCAAGAAGAGTATCATGAAATCATAATGACTACAGTGAATTTTCGTCGAAAATGAATGAAAAGGATTATTGTTGTGTGGTGCAAACAATTTCCCTAAATTGTTTGTTTGTAGGAAGAATAGCACATCTGCAAGTTCAAAATGCATCACAATGCATGGCCTTATGAGCCATCAGATGTACTAATGTCACTACTTTGTTAAGGTTCACTTATTTGCAAATTATAAACAGTTATGGAGATATGAGGTCTGCCTGCAAGCAACAATATAAGTTATTATTAGTCGGTCACTGTTCCTACATAATCTAAAACACAAAAAAACAGTGCTGTTCATAAACAGTATCTTTTTTTTTTTTTTTTTTTGTCATGGTATGCTGGTTCCAGAGATTAAATGTGAGGAGAGTGGATCCATGACTGAACCTCATCCTGGGATCAATGTCCTGGTATGGGACAGTCCTCTTTTGGGTCCACAAATGTTGGAACTGCAAGACGACATCAATCCATTGTGGAATTCAGACCGTTTGGGAGTGGACCTACATCTTTACTGTCCAGTGTGTTTAGAACTTAATTTAGGTGACATAATTACATACAGAAGAAGAGAGACTGAGGGGAGTAAGACAAAGTTCAAATCAATACTGCTGTATTGTTCAAGGGACTTCATTGTATGTAAGGAAGTTATGAAAATTAGTACCAGTTTAAATAAAATTCAAATCAGTAGAGATCCCACATTTGCTTAAATTTTGATGTTTTAATCTGTCCATGTTTTCACTGAATTTTACTCTGCAATAAAGGGTGAATGTTTGCACTTTGTTGTTCTATGACCATCTTTTGTTGTGTAGTATTTAACCAGCTATAAAACCCAGAGAGATGAGGATCTTTTTTGCAAGGGTGACCTGGCCAAGAGATGTATATGTATATGGTTACAATATAAAATCAATGACATTTGAGTTATTTAAAAAATAAAATTAAGGTCAAGCAAAGTGACTTCGGGCTGAGCAGGGGGGGTGTATTGGGTATCTGTGATTGACAGTGAGATGAACTTGAGGTAATGTAGTCCCACTGCGTGGTACGGAGCAAAGTGATGCCAGTTTCTCCACAAAACCTGTGGAAGTTGAAGATTTTTCTCCTCCACCTTCATATGATCAAAACCGTGTCTGAGTGTTGAAATGACGCTAGCATGAAAGCTAAGAGAATAACGTACAAACAATCCCGAGTGAAACATTCATTTTAAATCTCATGACCAGTACAGAGTTCGATGGATTCAATGTCAACTGCATTCAACCACTGTTGCCTTGCTCCCAGGTCCACTGAAAAGTTGCACAAGCCAGTAATTTTTGACAACCGAAGGCAATAAACCGACAAGCCATGCTAAGGCTAACACGCTAACGACCGACTGGTCCAGAATCAAAAAAGGGCGGGGCTTTTGCCACCCGCAGAAAGCGTAGAGAAAGTGTAAGGGGCCATTCGATTGGCTAAAAGCGAACCCGCCTGCTTTCCCGATGAGTTTGATTGACAGATTCACTAGCCAATGGTGACATTAGTTGACCCGCTCCGTCAGATGAGTCTCAATATTCACCGTAGAAAATTCTCTCACACACACGGGGAGATTCACAAACGAGAACGGGATTTTGAATGCACAGTCTGCAGTTCGAATGATCTGTGAGTTCACATCACATGTGTACCTAAAAATCATGTTTGTGAAGCACTTACTGTGCATTTCTGATACATTTATTGTGAATTTCTAAAATGTTTTTTGTGAAACACAGTGTGCACATTTGTGAGAAACACTTATTGTGCATTTGTAAAACATTTAGTGTGCATTTGTGAAACACAATCTGTGTGTTTGTGAAACACAGGGTGTGTATTTCCGAATTTATTTTTCACGTTTGCATAAAATGACATTTGTGAATCGGAGCGTGTGCATTTGTAAAACCGGTTGTGTGCATTTCTGATTATTGAGACTGAATTAACTCCATATATGTCTGCTGCAGTTTCACATTAACTCAAGGGTTTAGTGAACACCCTATCATTTAACATCACACTCTCCCAAACTCAATAAAACTGATGACTAGATCTTTTTAAGTTCTGATTCTGCTGTATTTCTCCTACAGTTGAAAAAACAAAGACAAATTAATTTTTATTGTTTGTTTTGCTTATATCGAACTACAATATATTTTTCAGTATATTGAGCAACACTGTATTGACAATATCTTCCATATATGGAAGTATTATTTTCAGTATATTAAAATATTGCAATTATTGCCACTTTCATATACAGTGATCCCTCGCTATAACGCGGTTTACTTTTCACGGTTTCGCTACTTCACGGATTTGCATCGTGCATTGTGTTCTGCATTCTGTTTGGCTAAAGTGTCACTCCGCGTTTTCTCTACCTGTGCGTCAATAACATTGCAGTTTAATATGTACACGTACGTAAAACATCTTGCCAAATTTACATTACGTACGTGCAAATTCTCTTGCAATCTCCAGTTTCTCTAAAACCCATAGAAAAAAAGAGCGACAACAACTGCCTATCACTATGTTCTTCTCCCGAACAAACACAGCTGCACCGCGGGCTTCAAAAGAAGAAAACACATCAGAGCGGAGTCAGGATGCAGCGGTTCAGTATGAATAGCAGTGAAATACACCTGAGTCACTGTTTGTCTGACTGTACTTTGTATTTTTTTCAGTATAATTTTAAATTTTATCCCATTTAATCCAATTACTCGGGTCGTGGTGGGCGGGGCTAATCTCCGCAATTTGAAGCCTTCTGTTCGTATCGATGATTAAAATTATTATTTGACAGTACAGTACAGAAGTTATTTGTTGTAAAAACTTTTCTAAAGTACTTTTATTTGTGAAACAAATGCTTGAGCCCGTTTGTTCTTTCTTTTCAATGTAAAATAGAGTATTTAATTGTATAATAATTGTAAAAAAAAAATAGAGGTTTCTACTTCATGGATTTTGGCTATCACGGGTTCTTTTTGGAACGTAACCCCCGCGAAAAACAAGGGTATACTGTATGGTAATATACAATGCATTATATTGTCATTTCTATTGAAATGTCCCGCAATATAACGACTGATGTACTGAAATAAACTATCCAATATATGGATATTTATACTGAAATATCCTATATATTGACTGATATACAATACATTTTATCATATCCCACAATATTGTAGCCGTACCTCCGCAGGTGCATGCCACGATGGCAGAAACAAGAGCGAAGACAATGAAGAAAGGTTCAAGCCCTTTTATTTTTATATTGCCAGACCAAAGCAGACCAAATCATCACTTACACAACCTGCATAAGCACGACGAGCTTCGGCCGCTTGGTTCAGATTCTGGACCGCCTGCTTATAAGCCCAACGCAGTGGCTCCTGATGTACCACCACCCAAGCATGCTCGTCACTCTCAAAGTCTTTCCTATCCTGACCCAACCAAATATCAAAAGGCCTAAGTGGGGCCCTCCCAAACATCAGGAAATATGTTGAGTAACCTGTGCTATGGTGTTCGGTGGTGTTATACACATACAGCAGCTCAGGAAGGTATTCAACCCATCGTCTCTTCTGATGCGGATGCAGTGTTCTCAACAGGTCATGTAGGGTCCTGTTAAAGCGCTCACACTGCCCGTTTCCCTGAGCATGATAGGGGGTAGTTCGGTTTTTCCTGATCCCATATACTTTACACAAACCCTGCACCACATCTGTTTCAAAACACCTACCCTGGTCAGAGTGTATCCTAGAAGGAACACCATAGGGCTGGATCCAGTTCTTTACCAGGGCCTTAACAGCAGTTACTGCACGCTGATCATGGGTTGGTATTGGGACAGTAAACCTGGAGAAGACATCAGTCATGATAAGGGCATTCTTACGCTGGTCTGACGAAGGCTCCCACACTGTGAAGTCCATAGCCACAACCTCAAATTGGCCTGTAAGCCAGCAAATGTCCTTGTGGTGTAACCACCTGCGGGTCAGGGTTCTTAAAAACAATGCACCGCTCACAAGTCTTGCAAAGAGCCTCCATGTCTCTGTACATCCTAGGCCAGTAAGCCCGACAACGGACCAGCTCAAAGGTCCACTCTACTTCCTGATGCCCAGCTGCGGTATGCATCTGAGTGAGTATCTCGTCCTTCAAAATGGCTGGCAGTATAATCTGCCTGATCTGCCCCTCACACTGTCCCCAAGACTGCCGATACAGCACCCCATCAACCTCAACAATCCGCTTCCACAGTCTTAATAGCTCTACTGCCCGGGGACATAATTGAAGCCTCTCTGTCCGGCTGGCCCCACACCCGATCCCAAAACCTCCTAAAGGTAGAGATCAGACCATCACCAGACTGCAACTTCACCAGGGCCTTAAGGTCCAAAGTGGGAAAACTGGTAGTGGAGCTAGTGTAAGGTACATCGATTGAACTTGTATGCACCTCCTGTTGCCCCACATACTGCCGAGAAAGAGTATCGGCACCAGTGTAATGCCTGCCAGGCTGATAGGAGATCTGGAAATCGAACCGGGCTAGCTCAGAAACCCATCGTTGTTCCACAGCACCGAGTTTTGCACTGTTGTAATGACAAAGAGGGTTTTTATCAGTCAGGATTGTGAACTTGTCATCAATCAAATAATCACAGAATTTTTCAGTAACTGCCTATTTTAAGCCCAACAATTCTAGTTTCATGGCACTGTAGTTGTCCATATTCAGTTCTGAAGACTTAAGACCCCGACTGGCAAAAGCCACGGGTCGCAGTTGTCTATTCACATCTTGAGATAAAACAGCCCCGAGTCCTTGGTGACTCGCATTTATTTCCAGAATAAAAGGTTTGCTGAAATCAGCATATGCAAGAACGGGTGCTGAAGTGAGTTTTTTTTTCAAACATTGAAAAGCCTCCCATAATTGCCGAAACCCATTTGTGGGCCGACTAACCCTTGTTTACAGATAGCAATGAGGCCAAAGCAGGGAGAGGCGCTGCCATGTTAGCAAAATTCTTCACGAACCTCATGTAAAAACTTGCAAAGCCTAAAAAGGACTTTAATTCTCTTAAACAGCTTGGCCTCTTCCATTCTACAAAAGCTTTAATTTTGTCGGGATCTCTGGCTACTCCAACAGCTGAAACCAAATGTCCAAGGTATGCCACTTCAGATTTCATAAAGGAACACTTATGTAGTCTGACTTTAAGATTGTACTGTTTTAGACGGGAAAACACAAGATCAAGACACTCTAGGTGTTGCTCAAAAGTAGAGGAGAAGATGATTATATCATCCAAATATAATAGAAGGGACTGATACCTCTGGTCACCAAATAACCGCTCCACTAATCGATGAAAGGTCCAAGGAGTATTACACAACCCAAATGGCATGCGTGTAAACTCAAGTAGATCAAATGGCGAACAAAAGGCTGTTTTGCAGAGATGCTTTTCAGCCATTCCCACTTGGTGGTACCCACTAGCCAGATCGAGGGTAAAAAACCATTTTGCCCCATGAAGAGTATCCAGACTTACCAATCCGCGGAAGAGGAAAAGCATCCTTTCATGTATTTGTATTTAGTTGCCGGTAGTCAACACAAAGTCGAAGTGAACTGTCTTTCTTGTGCACTATAACAAGAGGAGAAGAATATGGGCTACTGCTCTCGCTGATGATGCCCTGTTGCAACAACTGAGTAATGTGTGCTTTGACTTTTTCATACTGACTAGGGGGAATCTGTGTGTAACACTGTTTTATGGGGGGATCATTCAGGACAGGGATTTCATGCTCTATAAGGTTAGTGATTCCCAGGTCTAACTCTGATTTTGCAAAAACATCCTCATGTTTTTCCAAAAGCTCCCTAACCTTTTTGGTCTGTTCTAAGTGTAGCGCCCGTCCCATGTAATAAACTAAACGGTAAAACTCAAATACTGTAATACTATGGGCGGGGCCCTGGGTGTGATTTTTATGGTTTGGTGCCGTCACAAATCCCTTTAACTTCTAAGTGTTTTGTAGTTGATTATTGTCAAAATTAAATAATTTCCAAACATACTTCAAATCTAATAACTTAAAACTTTTCCTCGTTTACCGTCTCCAAACTTCAAGAAAAACACCTTCAAAAACTCCAGACAAGAAGTGTCGTTTAAATAAACTGAAAATTTAGTTATTAAAACAAATACAAAAATCAAAAACAAAGTATGAATCTTAGTTCACAAATCCACAAGAAAATGGGAAAATAAAAACACTTACAAACTCAAAAAATGTCCCTTTTTAAATAAACAAAATACCCGTTGCAGGCCTGTGTCGTCGCTCGGGAGCGTTGAGGTCTAAAACGTATTGACCGCTTCACTTAGAAAGCAAAACAAAATAAGCACGTGCAGTGTTTTTTTTTTTTGTACTCACAACCTCCTGGTTCAGTCAGTGCGGATTCTGGTGTATTGACTTGGAAATGAGTGAGGGAAAGGAACTTGACCCAAACTGGAACTGGACTCTTGTTCAATGTTGACTGAACACAACCCGGGTCCCAGCGGGAACTTTCTGGATCTCCGTCTGATGCCCACAGGAATACCCCAAGAGCGCGTCCTGGTCCTGCTCCTCAGTCAATGCACATAAATGCCTCATTAATATCCTCACACAAACTCTCAGTTTGAGTGTGTTTAATAACTGTTATACTTTACAACATTAGCACCGTTTACTTTTTTTTTACCGTAACGTTGGGTCACAGAATAACCGCTGCTAACAAGTTACATGCTAGTCACATATAACATTCCTCTCATACAACATGTGCTTCGTAAAAACTCAGCGCAATTACATACACAAATGTTGTCAACTGCTTTACCTTCAGCAGCATTTCATATGCTCTGAACTCCTTTGGCGAACTCTGCATCCACCACCGTCAGAGAATATAAATCAAGCCGAAACTTGAACCACGCTTCCAGCTTCTGTACGTAGCCTGTTCGACACGCACACACTTTTTTCAATTGTCCCGCCCTCTAATGTTGTGATTGGATTAAAATCCAAAACCCAACCAATAACACTCACAGAATCCGTTGACAGACAATCTGACATCCAATTAGGTTAGCCAACACATTGAGCACCCTTTATACACTCACAGTAACTTAAGAAAAATAATAAAACACTGATACTTTAGATAAATTCCTTGCCAACAGTTTAACTTTACATAGATAACTTAACTGTTTATCTAAAGAGAACTTAAACAAATATAGATATTTTTTATAACAAATACTATTTAAATGAACAACTGTTTTTTCTTCTTTTAAGACCGGGCTACATAAGGTAAGTCCCTTGAGGTCAAGATTGCCCACCTCTGATCCCACAGTCAGCTGTTCAGTCCTCACACCCACATGCACCGGTACCAAAACCCTTTCCTCTCCTGGACTAACACGTTCAAAGCTGATGCCAGTTTTACCAAGTGGCAAAACATCCACACAGTGAAATGAGCAGGACCGGCTTTGAGGCCGAAGCTCCACATCTGAACATCCGACATTAAGCACTGGAATGGCCACATGGCCATTATCTATAGGGACTAAAACCTTGGAAACAAGCAGTTCCCCTGGCAAACCCCCATTTTCCACGCTAAGTGCCTCCACAAGGGAAAAAGCATCTGAGGAGGAGTGGCCAAACAACTGGAACAAAACACAGTACACCAGCTGGATAAGTAAAAGGAACAGTGGAGTAAACATAAGTGCTCGCTGAACCAGCCTGTTGAGACTGGCAATCTCTGAAGGCATTTTGCCATGCATCAGGGACTGAATGACTGAGGGATTCCTAACCATGACCGTGACGTTCATAAAAACAATCACGTTCATCCCCAAAATGCAGGGGACAGTGTTTTTACATTGCCTCATAAGGTTAGTCTCAGGATCTTTGACCACAAGGATCCCTCTGCCTTTTATGGTGACACCAAACGCATGTACATCTCTTTCAAAATAGCCCAAATAAGGTATAGTTAAACCATTTGCGGCACAGAGTGAAAGCCATTCACAATATTTCAAAGACGTTTATTAAAATATGACTCCATAACTGTTGACACATTTGAACCAGTGTCCAAAAGACATTTCACCCGTGCATCACCTATGAAAACATCGACAGTGGGACAAACTCCAATTAGACATTCAATCTCCAGTGCATCAGAATTCTTTGATTCAGAGCCCATCGCATCCCCTCCTGTAGTTGGGCTCATCACCAAAGGGGCAGAGAGTTTCCCTGTTGCTCGCTAACAATGACGGAGTTGCCACGACCAGAAGCGTTACGCGGTACGAAAATGGTCTTATTACCCGGAGCTCTCCATCTACACTGACGAGCAACATGCCCCGCCCGCTGACACCCAAAGCAGATGGGTTTACCTTCCAATTCGGACCGTGGTTGGACCCCCCGACCAGCTGTCTGTCCAATCTCTACTGACAAGTCTGACACCTTCTTAGCGAAGTCAGTAATTTGTTGCTGTTGTTGCTTCATAACGCTGATCATTTCTGCAGTTGGATCCAGTACCTTCTTAGCTGTAACTGCATTTACATTCTGGAACTCCTTTTCCCCATCAACCTGACACACATCAGCTCTACGTCGGCTGTAAGACGCAGTCGCGTCCCCATCCTCCCACAGTAAAGCTTCTTTCCGCAGGTTAAAAAACGAGATGGTGGAATCCTGGCGGATGATGTGCTTTAACTCCCGTCTCAGAATCGAGTCCCGCACATTCTCAGCAAACTGATCCCGCAAGGCAAAATCACTACAAGTGTAATTTACCTCACAGCGGTTAATTTCATCAATGAGCGCGTGCGAGTACTCACGCATCGTTTCCCCGTCACGTTGTTTTCTGTCAAAGAAAAGTTTCTGCAGGGAAGTCAACGAAGATGGCTGTTCATAAATTTCTTTTAATATCACCAGCAGGCAATCCGGGTCGGCCTTTTCTGCGGAAGACCGGTATTTTATTTCCTGCTTGGCCCTCGCCCCCAGGATGGTCATATATATTTATCGCTTTCTCGCTCTGCTGAAAATGATGGAAACTTAACACCGAGTTGATCTCATCCAGCCATTCGTAAAAGTCCGCACATGAACCCCCGGAAAAAGTGCAGCATTTCTTCTCCTTAGGGAGGTAAATGACACTGTCCTTCGGCCCAGTTGATGACGAACCACCTGCTGCTCCAATTGGGACGCCGCGCAGACAAACCAGACTCAGTGGGTGAAGCTTCCTGCTCCCGCAACCTCTCAGTCAACACGTCATTCATGTTCCGCAAGGCGTCCATGGTCGCTTTGTCCACAGCTATCCGGTCCTTCAAAGCCTGCAGCTCCGCTCGCAGCTCCTCCATGACGACAGCGGCAAAGGGAATCCCCGGAATCCAGTGATGACGTCAGCAGCCGAACACCTGAACGAGCTGCTGCTTTGGTTTGCGTATCAGACTCCGACCGCCACCACTCCGTGACGCAACGGTCCTGCTCACAGCTCCAAATGTAGCCGTACCTCCGCAGGTGCGTGCCACGACGGCAGAAACGAGAGTGAAGACAATGAAGAAAGGTTCAAGACCTTTTATTTTAATATTGCCAGACCAAAACAGCGGCACCGCAACCAAAAGAAGATGCTATACAAAAATGTGACATATACAAAATAGTAAGAAACAGGTGAAACATTAGACACAATATATAAGAATGTGAAAACAAACACATACCATTAACAGCAACCCCACGACACACGGCAAAACCGGAACAGCCAAGTGTTACATCCTACACACACACCTGTTCTCTTTATATACCGCACTACGCCCCTGAACCAAATCCCTATTGGTCACAATATCATATTACATAAGTTATATATCAAAACAGGCATATATCATATAATATACCTTAAATAATCATTTAAGTTATATAAATTATTACATAGCCATATCTGGTCCATCCATCTCTTTATAATAAAAAAATGTAGATTGGAAAGTCTGATATGGAATTCCTGTCTAACAAACAGAAATCTATTTCAACAGATATACAAGCAGTTGTTTGCACACCAAGGATTTTAAATAAATATGAATAAATAAAATGAAATAGGTTATCAATTCATATATTACGATATATTTTAAATCAGATAAGTTGCTGATATATTGAAATATTTTTCTTAATATATACCGTCTGATATGAATTCCAAGATATGCAATAAATCTTTCTTTCATAAGGGTGGAGCCTATTACTCTCATTCAAAAACCAGAAAGCTCAAGTCTTTATCACTACATTGCCTGGGTGATTTTTTAAGAACTGCTTCTTTCCCCTTACAGACCTTACAACTACAGCTCGAAGTTGCTGTCCAGCATTACTAACCTGTTGTTGTGTGAGCAACTTGTCCAAACATGTCAGAAACACAGACGGAATGTGAAAGCTATTGGCAGACAAAAGTCTTTCATCTTAGGTACTGACTTCTGTGTGTGTGTGTGTGTGGGGGGGGGGGGGGGGGTTGTCCGTCAATCAGACCTTCTGAATTCAGTAAATTATACAGAATTGCTGCAAAGTGTAGCTCCCAACTGCCAAATATGTTCACATTTTTTCTTTGATTGGACCATTTGAACAAAGTACTGGTAGAGAAACATATTGTCTCTGACATAGATTGAAGGAGACAAGAGCTAGATAGCAATTCAAAGCACAGGCAAAGCACTTAGATCACCTGGTAATATCTTTCAATCTTAATTAAGCCACTGCTCCACAAAGTCTGAGCCAGTTAGCCTGTCTTTTTTGGAAGGTACACGAAAGACTTGTTTGCTCAAAAGGCTTTTAGAAATCGACTTTGCATGTCATTGTGAGGAAGGAAAGTTTTTCTTTTGTTTCACTATGTCAGAAGAAGTAGACTCAGACTTTGTCAAATAACATGTCTGACTAAGGGACCACTGGAAACAGCATGATGACTCCATGGTTCTGCAAACCTCTGCAGAAGCAGAACCAAACAGATCTCTGTAACTAGTTTTTCAAAAAGCTGTATGCGTCAAGAGCTAGTGCAATCTTGTCTCAGCGATCAATCCCTGTCTCTAAATCTAATGAAAGTGCTTGTATATGTCCAGCCTACTCCCAGGTGAACAGATTTACACTCTTTATGAGGTGGAGGAGATTGACCCTGCACCAATAAAGATTGGTGAAATGGGACAGAAGAAACCTTTGGGGTTAGGAAATACGGCAGAATATATGTTAATGTCAAGCTACATGAATTAAAACATCTCAGCCTATGAGTGACCTGCACGAAATGAGCAAGATCCTTCTATACCAGGAGTGGGCAATTATTTTAAGTCACGGGGCACATTGGGTTCTGAAATTCGATAGAAGGGCCGGACCACAAGCAGATTTGTGAGTTAGAATGATATAACATAGAATGTAGATGAAAACATCTGGATTGAAAATTATTTTCTAAAACAGAATATTCTAGAGTTTTTAGTTTAAAACCTTTGTTCCCTATTTTAGATCTCTTTTTTTATTGTGAAGCCCTTTGGTACCTTCAAGGAGTTGTAAAGTGCTGTATGAATAAAGTTTCATTCATTTATGATCCTTGAAACCCTTGTGCTATCCTAGGCACTTTAACATTGGGGGTTGGGTCATCTAGACCCACTAGACAGTGCTCTGAACCTTTTTTCTTCAATGATTTGTGATCTTCACTGGTGTCCATGGATTACATGAAATCTTTCCACCTTTATCCACCTTTGTCATGGTAGGGAGAACACGTCAATGAAAGGGTGGGGTCATCTAAGATAGCACAAGGGTTGATAAAATAAAAATGCTTTAATGAAATAAATCAATGACCAAATAACACTCTCTATGATTTTCAATGACAAAAATTCTGGAAAAATATACCGATACATAAAAACAATAATTACTTGATCCTGTCTCATCATAATCCTAATAAAGACTTCGAGGGACATTTGTTTCTCATCCATTAATAATGAAAAGCTAATTTCTATGTCTTCTGCTGCAGCTACGCATATATCTGGGGATCAAGAGGATCTGCTTAGGGATCAGAGGATCTGCTCTCCAGTGGTTTAAATCCTATCTGTCTGATAGGTATCAGTTCGTTAATGTAAATGGCCATTCCTCTCAGTGCACTCGAGTCAACTATGGAGTCCCACAGGGCTCAGTCTTGGGACCGATCCTGTTTACGCTTTATATGTTACCCCTAGGAAACATAATCAGGAAACACAGCATTAATTTTCATTGTTATGCCGACGATACGCAGTTGTATTTATCCATGAAGCCTGACCAGAATGACCAGATAGAGAAACTGAACGCCTGCATCAGTGACATCAAGACCTGGATGACAATTAATTACCTCCTCTTGAACCCAGAAAAAACTGAGGTCATTATACTTGGTCCTAAAAACCTCAGAGATGCTCTGTCTGCTCAGATAGTCTCCCTGGATGGCATAAGTATAGCCCCTAATTCCACAGTTAGAAACCTTGGGGTTTTACTTGACCAGGATTTATCATTTAAGGCTCACATATCTCAGGCATGTAGAACTGCCTTTTTTCACCTGCGAAATATTGCTAAGATCAGAAATATACTTTCTAAGAGTGATGCTGAAAAACTCATCCATGCATTTGTTACGTCGAGGCTGGATTACTGTAACTCCTTGTTAGCAGCGTGTCCTAAGAGTTCCTTAAGAAGTCTCCAGCTTGTTCAGAACGCAGCTGCTAGATTGTTAGCTGGAACCAGCAGAAGAGATCACATCACTCCTGTGTTAGTTTCGCTCCATTGGCTCCCAGTTGATTCTAGAATTAAGTTCAAGATCCTCCTGTTAACCTATAAGGCCTTACATGGAATGGCCCCGTCCTATATTAAGGACCTCATAGTCCCTTACCAACCAATCAGAACACTTCGCTCGCAAAATGCAGGACTGCTTGTGGTTCCTAGAATTAGTAAAAGTACGGTTGGAGGTAGAGCGTTTAGCCACCAAGCCCCTGTCTTATGGAATAAACTCCCAGCTCATGTAAGAGAGGCCGACTCAGTTTCTACATTCAAAGCTAGACTGAAAACATTCCTCTTTGGACAGGCTTATTGTCAGACTAGCTAGTATTCAGAGATTATTTAACTTAATGTTAGTTTGTTTAAATTAAACTTAATAACTATTTCTTTTAAAAGGCTGCTAGAAGTTGAAGCTGGGGTAACTATGGTGCACTGGGGTTCTGTCCTCTTTCCTTTTTTACTTCTACCCTTCCTCTCCTCTATTCTTGATCATAATTTATCATTTAGTTCTCCATGCCTCTGTTTGGTGCAGTGCGATTCATGTATTGTCCCTCTTTTCCTCTCCCCTCCTGGGGAGTGGGAGTGCTTCCAGACTCCAGTTGGCTCATCCGTGCTCCAGTTCCTGACCGTTTACCTCGCCTTTGCTCCTGCTCCTACACCTGGCTGTGGATCCTGCCTCTGGCTCATCTCTGGCTCGTCTCTGCTCTGTACCTGACCGAGTACCTCGTCTCTGCTCCTGCTCCTACACCTGGCTGTGGTTCCTGTCTCCGGCTCGACTCGCGCCTTTGACTGTCCCCACAACCACGGCTGGATGAAGCTCGTCTGCTGGACTTTATATATGTAGTTGTAGATTTAGATAAGTTAATTCTTCTCTAAGATTTCTGGTAAATCGCCTGTCCGTCCTGGGGGAGGATCCCTTCTTCATGTGGGCACCCCTGAGGTTTCTTCGTTTTTTCCGGAATCCGGTTTTTTTGGGGAGTTTTTCCTTACCGCGAAGGGGGGTCTAAGGGCAGGGATGCCAGTATAGCTTAGTCAGTTTGTTAGTTCATTTTAGTATTTTTCTATTGAACTCTTTGTATTCGTGATCCTTTTGATTTCATGTTTTACTTCGAAGCCCATCGAGACGACTGTTGTCGTGATTTTGGGCTATACAAATAAAATTGAATTGAAATTGAATCTGCGTTACCTTTTCACCAGTACAGAGTTCCCTGTTTATCGCAGGAGTTACGTTCTAAAAATAACCTTGATCGGTGAAATCCACGGAGTCTGATTACAGACGTTTATGGCAGAAAAACTCCTCACTGCCTAAATACACTTTTCTCAAACAGACATGAACATTTTCACCATTTTCTCTTGTTTAAATTCTCAAACCTTCAGAGATATTAGGTCCAGGATCTTAGAATGAAGAACTGATCGATTTCTGTAGATCTGAAAAGCTCCGCGTTTCTTTACAGGAGACACGGCACGGAGGAGATTGATTGACAGGGTCTCCAGCCAATCAGGACACAGAACACGGTGCGCTGTTAAAAAAATGCAGCATAATGGCTCTAAAAGAATGAGCTAAACCGGGAAAGATGAACTGCGACGTAGAAAGGGAAGACCGTCTTCTGTTCTGTTTGACAGAGATTTTACAGGGTTTCAGGTTGGAGCACAGACTGCAGAAGGAGGAATAAAATGTCACGTCTTGATCGTGTGGCCAAATTAAAAAAACAAAACAAAAACATGGGTCTCTGTTATTGTTCAGTGGGCCGGACCAAACATGGAGGCGGGCCGTAGTTTGCCCAGCCCTGTTCTATACAGACAGGTCCCAATCATCTTATTGGTGTCTTTGACCACATCACTGTGACCATGCGCTGAGTTGTCTCTGTTTTTGAAAATATCAGGGCTATGTTTGAAATCCTTCACTACTCACTACTAAGTGCACTGTATAGTGGTTGGGCTCTCAATATCTACAATTCCTAAATCAAGTGCCCTAGAAATTTCCCAGAAGTCTCTGCGAAAAACCAGTGTAAATTGATACTCACTAGATTGGCAATTTTTGTAGTTAGGGAGTTGGGTGGGTTTTCTAACGTAGCCCAGGTCTCAAAGATTCAAAGATTTTTATTGTCATTGTATTTCTACAACGAAATTTCCGATAGCACTCTGTCAAAAAAGAAACAGTAGGCATAAAAAGAATAAAAACCAATATAAAGATATAAAAATCAAAAAGTATGTTAAGAAGTTTAAGTAAAATGTCAAAATAAATAACTAAACAGTGTTACTGCACATTAAGTGGTATGTTATACTGAGGGAAGTCTGAGATGGAGAAGATTTGAGTCAGGGGTAGGTAGAAAGCGGGGGGGAGTTGAGACTACAGCTCTGGGAAAGAAACTGCTTCTCAGTCTGTTTGTCCTTTTTTTTTTAAAACCTGGTACCTCTTGCCCAGTTGCAGTGGCACAAACAGGTGATGTCCAGGATGGCTGCTGTCCATGCTGATGGCCCGTGCTCTTCTGTGTAGACGCTCTTTGTACACCACGTCCAGGTCCGGGAGCTCAGCTCCCACAGTCCTCTGTGCTGTCTTCACCACCCGGGACAGGTCTCTCCTCTCCTCTGCTGTGCAGCTGCTGTATCACTCTAGATACAGCCCTGGCAGAGGATGCTCTCCATGGTGCTCCTGTAAAACTGTCTGAGAAGTCCCGGAGCCAAAACCGCCTTCCTCAACTTCCTCAGGAAGAACATCCTCTGATGGGCCCTTTTCACCAGTTTGGAGGTGTTCAGTGTCCATGTCAGGTTCTTGGATATGTGCGTTAAAAGGGGCCTGACGGAGTCAGTCTGTTCCACATCCTCACCTCTGATGTGGAATGGGGGTTGTGTCGTTCCCCTGGTCTTCCTGAAGTCTATAATGACCTTCTTGGTTTTGGTGGGATTGAGGACCAGATCGTTGGCTGAACCACTCCTCCAAGTGTTGGATATCCTGCCTGTACCAGTTCTAGTTATTGTCAGTAATGAGGCCAACCACTGTAGTGTCATCCGCAAATTTCATTAGTGTTGGAGGAGTGGATGGGAGCAGAGTCCTGAGTGAAGAGTGTGAAGAGGGCTGGACAGAGCACACAGCCTTGTGGTGTATGTGCTCAGGATTATGGTGTCAGATGTCCGGCTCCCCATCCTGATATTCTAAGGTCTGTTGGTGAGGAAGTCCTTAATCCATGAACAGAGCGTGGACGATAGTCGGAGATTAGAGAGTTTGTGGACCAGTTTGAGGGTTATCATAGTGTTAAATGCGCTGCTGAAGTCCACAAAGAGCATCCTGCCGTAAGTGTTTGGCTGCTCCAGGTGGATCAGGGCTGTGTGAAGTGAAGTGTGGTAGAAATGTAGATATCTGCAGAAGTATTTGCCCGGTAAGCAAACTGATGTTTGTCAAAGTTTGCGGGGATGTTATCTTTGATACGTTCTAAGACGATCATCTCAAAACGTTTCATTATCACCGGGGTGAGGGCAACTGGATGGTAGTCATTAAGTGTTGTGACAGCAGGTTTGGTGTTTGGGCACAGGAACAATGGTTGAGGATTTGAGGCAGGTGGGGACTGTGGACAGCTATAAGGAGAGGTTGAAAATGTTAGTGAACACGCCAGCCAGCTGGTCAGCGCAGGACTTCAATAGGCGGCCTTTAACCCCATCCGGTCAAGCTGCTTTTGCAGTGTTGATCCTTTCCAGGGTGGATCTCACCTGGTGCTGCTCAAGCCTGAGTGTTGGGTCCCCTTCAGGCTGCATCCTGCTAGCAGGTTGGGGCCTTCCCTGCTGCTTGTCAAAGCGAGCAAAGAAGAGGTTCAGTGTGTCTGGGAGATCCTTGTCCTGACTGACCTGTGTGATACTTCTGTTGTAGTCAGAGATCTGATTCCTCTCCACGTGCTGCGGGGGTCGTTATTCCTATAGGTTCCCTCTATCCGTTGTCTATAGTTGTTTTTGACTTCCTTAATTCCTTTTCTCAGATTCCTCCAGGCTGTGCTGTATACCAGCTGGTTTCCTGACCTGTAGACGGTGTTTCTGGCCTTTAGCAGTGTCCCCACTGTTCCATTAAACCAGGGCATTTGGTTGGGGAATGGTTCTGATGGTTTGGATGGGTACCATTTCCTCTGCACAGAACTTGATGTAGTCCAGTACAGCAGCCGTGTAGCCCTCAAGGTCAGACTCCTCAGCAAACACATCCCAGTTTGTGACCTCAAAACAATGTTGCAGAGATGTGGTAGCCTCCTCACTCAACACCTGTACAGTCTTTCTGGTGGCTCTGCTTCTGCACCCCACCAGTCTGTAAGATGGGGTCATTAGGAGAGAAATGTGGTCCGATAGACCCAGGTGGGGGGCTGCTGCAGCTTTGTAGGCTCCCTTGATTTTTGTGTACACCTGGTCTAGAATATTGCCGTCTCAAATACAGTTGCTAAATAATCTAAAATGTTAAGCTGTGTAATGGTAAATTAAAAAAAGGGAAAGAGTCAAATTTTGGGGGAAACATTGTACTTGTAATAAAGGTTTAAAAATCATCCTGGTAACTTTGTTTTTGTTATTTTAACAAGAGTAATATGATAAGATAAAAAATAAATTACTTTAAAAAAACAAAATTAGCATCTTCCAAACAGTTCTGTGTTTACCACTAGCTGCGTTTCCATTACACATATGCGCAAAACGTTATCGAAATTCTAGAAACGTTGAAAAAACACAGTTTCATAATGACACTGTTTCCATGAAATCGTAATTTTGTGAATAAACACCAACCAACTCACAAGATAAGTCATTCAAAAACATGGGATTTTTGATTTCCAGCAGATACATTCATATTTCAAGACACCAGCGCTCATCGTCACCTTTTAATGGATTGATGATTTATCGCACACAGGCCACGGACCGGCAAGCTCCTTTCACGTGGGAGCGGCTACGGATAAAGCAATTTAGGGTAATTGGGCTTGGTGGTTTTATAGAGGAGCTGTGGATCCAACAATTTTACATGACACGTTCAACTTTTAAAGAGCTGTGGTCATGTGGCTCATTTAATTCGAAAAAGTGTTTCCATTGCAGTTTTGCAAAATAATTTAATTTCGATACACCTCAAAAAGCACCTCCTCCAAGTGAAAGAACTTTTTTTTTGATAAATGGGTTTTTTCTTTTTAAATTGTCGTATTTCCAGTAGCAAGTTTATTTTCGCAGATCCAATTTGCGTGATTTCATAGTCAATAGAAACGCAGCTACTGTTGCATGTTTCTCAAAACAAAATTGAACTTTGCTTGAGTAACACAATTTTTACTGTTTAACTTCCCAGCTTTTGCTGATATTGTTAATTTTCTTGGTTTTCATCTTTCTACTTTTTTACTATATTGAATTGTAACAATAATTTGTCAGTAGACATGTTGTGCTATTTAATTATATGTTATTAATATTTGTGTAACTATTTCAACCTTTTGTGATTTCTTTAGACTTAAAGACCTACTTCTAATGTTCCCAGTGATCCTTTTATTATGATTATGCCATTTTTAGGCAATATAAAAAAACCTGTGTTGTTTTTCTAGAGCATGGTTTCTGCAGAACAGCAGGACTTCATTGGAAAGTCTCTGAGTTGTGGGCAGGGCTGTTGGTTAGAAGTTTGGTTACACTGTGGACAGGGGCACAACTATCTAATTTCATAGGGGTATGCGGCCACATTACCCCCCCCCCCCACACACACAGACATAAATGCACATAATAAACGTCCCATCCACCCCTCCTGAATAATGCCTTGCCCCAGCCCTCTTCTCTGTTCCTCTCTGTTCTTCTCTATCATCATCATCATCATCATCTGAACCTCTCTCCTCGTTCTTCTCTGTTGGGACTGATATGTCAAGTATGTCTGCACTTGTGTTCCCAAAAAAAGTGAACAGGTGGTCAGCAGAAGTTTAAACCAGAATGAGCATCTAGGTTTTTGTGACTTTAATAGTTTAATTATTCCTACCTGAAGTCATCTCTGCTCTCTTTTATTTCAGATGCATCACCAACCTCACGTCTGTCTCCTTGACCTCTTGCCTGTGGTCTTCTCCACTAAATCATATGGCCAAGCAACAATTATTTCAAGTTTTCAATAAATTAAACATCTTGCTAATGCACATATTTTTAAATGAAGGATACCATTTGAAAATGACTGACTTGGTATGAACTGGCTTTGCCCTGAACGTCCACCATAAGACCAACCTGTTTCGTTCCTCCATCTGTCCTGATTCTTTTTCTCTCTTCTCGTCTTTCTCTCCATCCTCACAGCTGTTTGATACTTTGTGTTAGGAAAATTTAAAAAAAGTAAATGACTAAAATATGTGTAAAAATAGAAACATTTTTTAATTTTCAATAAATTACATTTTTGTTGAATATCAGTTAGTGGTGTGATAGAATAAAATAGATTTCTTTATTGTTGTTAAACATTTCCAAAATGTTCAGCTAAAATCCAAAGTGTCATTCAGCCAAGTTGATATTAAAAGCAAATGGCTGTAAACTAAAGTCACTTAAAAAAAATATTGTCCAAACTTATAACGATATAAAAAGAAACAAAAACACCATCTAACCCCCCATTACCTGTTTTCAAGAACAGTGTAGATGAGGACAATATGTGTTCAGCATTAAAAAAAAATCACAGCAGAAGGTGTGAATACATTTAATTTAAGTGGCAGAAAAGGTTAATTTGCCAATTAATGTACTTGATTTAAGTCTGTATAATTAAACAAAGAAAAACAGATTGAACGCTTTGATTTGAATCATCTTAACCCTTGTGCTATCCTAGGCACTCTAACATTGGGAGTGAGGTCATCTGGACCCTACAGTGATTAGTTATCTTCACTGGTGTCCATGGATTGCATGAAATCCTCTTCACCTTTATCCACCTTTGTCATGGTAGGGAGAACACGTCACTGGAAGGATCGGGTCATCGGGGCCCCATAGGATAGCTCAAGGGTTAGGCAGGCTTGTGTGGTGATGCTTTCACAAGGTCATCCATAATTTCATTGCAGTTTTGGCACAATTGACATTTTCTTCTAAAGAATCAGTGCAGGAGAGAAGGTAAAGAGACATGTATCAAAACCCAAGAGGGCAGTAAATTAGACATACTTTTATTATTTCCAGCTCAAGTATTCACAGTTTAACAGACAGATGCTGTAGGCTGAAAAATAGGAGTGGGGGGGGGGGGGGGGGGCTAAATAAGAACTAAATTATCAATTATTAAATTCACAAAGAAGACATGTAGTACCATTTCATTTCCCATTTCCCGTTTCTGTCAAGGAGGATCTGTCAGCACTCCATTACTGTCAATCTTCTGCAGACAGACCGATACAGATGAATTTACTTTTACACCAAGTCCACTGCCATCAACCATCAATCTCACACCATTCTGGCTTTTATCTCTCTGCCATCCCATCAGGTCTGTGGAAATGTATTCTTCCTGTCAAAAGTGAGACCCGCATACGCCCTATTTCTCCTTTGTCTACAGAAAATGCACTCAGACAGGAGAACTTACTCCAGTACATCAAGTAAAATGTTGACTACTCTACCAGGAAATATTGTTTTTTAAGAGCCAATACCAAACAGTAAACAGAACTTTCAAATTATTCACCTGTTTTGCCTAAATGTCTAAATCTAATAACAGGTGGGCAGGTTACCTTTTTTAAGTTTGTTGGAAAAGAAAAAATACTGTATGGTTACATAGGGGAAAAAATTGTAGCCAGAATGGTTTTCAAAATAATGCATGTTAGATATTTCATGCACTTACATAATTAAAGCTGATTTATTTAAAGTCTATAGGCTTGTTGTAAAAAAAAAAAGTCAAAACTAAATAATGATGTGCATTAAGAGAATACAATTTGGGATTTGACAATAATGTATGAAGGGATTTCGTGTAGCCTCATTAGTAATTAGGCACCGTAACATTTGGATGGTTTAGTTTGGTATTGGCAATGTGAATAACCACTGGCACTGGTTATTCACAGAGACTTCTGAGAAATTTATAGGGCACTCAATTTTGGAATTGTAGATTCGGACAGCACTACAAAATGGTTAACGCTGACTCTCGAACATGGGAAAAGACTCAATAGCTTTCAGTGAATTTAAGATTATAGATTGTTACATAAATGTTTAAGTGAAACTTATCATTAGAATGACAGACTGTCAATTTATTTTCAAGTGCATAAATCTACAAAATCAGCAAGGGATCAAATACTTATTTCCTCCACTGTATGTTCAAACAAAAGAAAACATGGAGAATATATTTATCATGGACTGGCAGTCTTCATGATTAAAAACTCAAATTCACACAATAGCTGAAACAAGCTGGACACCCAACGAAGCAGTAGGAGACTTAAATGTAGTCTTGTTCTGAACCTTGATTTTTTGACAGAGATATAGGCAGTAAAGCAATATACCAAACTTCTTCTAGATATTTGAAGTTTCACAGCAGAGTAGTTTTTCTCCCAATGTTAAAATGGACATCATTTTAGCGTTCATGCTTTTGTTTGAGACAGTTTTTGTGATGGAAGGGTTACACAGGAATTCATCATTCCTTTTTTCTGCAAAATCGATTTTAAGTCCTCCCACTGAGCAGAGAATGTGTTTCTAAATTTGAATTTAGAATGCCTATGTAACAAAACATAAACTTATTGAGTTGTTAGATGTATTATAATGTTAATTATCACAAAAAGAAACCCCAAAGTGGTATTTTTGATCCATTCATGCATTTCTAAGCATTCCTCTAAGAACCTGCACTATAAGCACCAGCCCCTCCCAATCCACGAAATAGAGTGGGTTCTCACATTCATACATATATAAATGAGGAACAGCCCCTTCCAAGAAGAGTCTACGTTGCCAGGACCACCCCCCGGCTAACACAAACAACCACTTTTGCCGCAGAAGCTGGCAGTGATCGGCTAAACTCTTTCCTTTTATGGACAGTATGCACATCCATCTTTGCAAAAGTTCAGAGGGTGTGGGCAAAACGCGGACAATCTGCCAAAAGACGGTGCCTCAGAGATCAAGTTTTCTGACTTTCGGGTAGGAGAGTGAGTGGCATGGTGCCTCTGGCAGTCTCTCCTCCCCTTCCCCTCTAAGAAGATCCTTCTCCAGCATTCGTTGACCCTTATGGTGCTTAGCCTGGCCTCTAGTTTTGTCTTTATGCTCTCTATGCTCATACCTTATGCTTACCTCGCTTCTCTGCCTCATCTACAGGACAGATTACCACGAGTGTCTACCTGGGTCTTACCTCCTCAAGAGCAGTCTGATCGTCATCCACGATCCAAGCCTCCAGCCAAGCCACTACTCCAAGCCAAACCAAGGCTCCAAGGCACTACTCCCGCCAGAATCGTCACGTTGTCAAAGATCCTCCAAAAACATACAAACCCTCTGATCCTCATCCAGGAATATAAATCCCTTTATTCGCCATCTTACTCTCCTGTGTTTCCTTCCGGGTTCCAGCATCTGGGTCTGCTTCGCCTAGCGAATCATGACTGTGAGCTCGCAAAAATAACTAATATTTCATTAAAAATCGTTCTTTAGTGGGCTAAAGGTAATATGTTATCACATGTATGCATGTAATCATTAATCTTTAAATTTCTTTTGTTCGCTCATGTCTGACAAGGAAAAACAAAATAAAATGTTTCTAGCACAAAGACGGAAAAGGGTCTGAGATGAATTACCTTCTTTAAAAAGAGTTTTGACTTTTTAAGGTTGACTTGGTTGGAGACAGAAGCTACATCAATTAAGCTCATTTGATAAATACACCAAAGATTAGTTGGAAAAGTGGGAAATCTCAGCTCATCCCATGTTAAATCCAAACAAGTGAACCCATGTCAGCCCGTTTGAAAATGTGGATTTTGGTTGACTTGAAAAGAACTCCGGTGCAACTTTCTAGAATAATCATGATGTGTTTCTCAAGCCAGGGTTCATTCAAAGAATCCCATGCTGACATGAAGAACTTTTCCAACCAGCTAGACAGTCTTTTTAGACGTTATTTACCTTTGCTTGCTTCATTGTGAAGTAGCATAAACTCACTCACAGTTTGACTTAACAGCACACAACATACTCTGCAGAAGTACTTATGATGTGTTTTAACCTCAGAAGAAAAGCAAATTATTCGCTCTCACTCATGCACCGTCTCTGAGGATGGGCCCCTCCATCACAGCGTCTTTGTTCCTGCATGCAGCCAGGCCATACCTGAGCTCATTTCTCATGACGGCTTTATCTCAAAGAACTCAAAAAGAGCAAAAAGCAAAGATAGCAGCAAAGGTTTATTGAGGAAAACATGTACATGCACTCATCTAGAGGGTTACAGCAACAAAGATAACACAATGCATACAATAAGCCAAACTGTAGCCCTTCGTTGCTCTGATTCTAGTTCATTATTCTCACGCCTTTAAGGATGAAGAGGTCCTTGTTAATGATGCAGAAAGATGTGATGCAGGTTAAACACCCCCTCTAAAGTCCCTACAGCAGCTAAAAGGCAGGAAGCGTTGTGCTGCTTGTGTCCACAATGAACCTTAAACTCTCAAAAACATGCAACTGTAGGTCCAACTGACTGGAGTAAAAAGAAACTGCCCAAAGCTTATTTGTGTTGGGGTTAAGGGTTTTAATCATCCAACAAAACATGGAGCTCCCTGAGGCAACCCCACCTCCTGTCATTCCAGGGAGGCGTCCTGCTTAATCTGATAACCAAACGTCCCCTGTCACGATCTACCTGAGAGCACATGTTGTGTTTCTGTTTTAACCTTCACAGCATTCAGGCTTATGTTAAGCCTGTTTTTAGAATAGAATCGAATAGAATAGAATAGAATCGAATAGAATAAAATAGGTCTTTAATAATCCCTAAGGAAATTTAAAAATAAAACACACACTTACTTAAAGGCCCTCAATTGTGTTTTTGGAAGCAATTTCCTGATGACGGAGAACACATAGTAACAAAATTAAGCTTAAAATTACATTTGAGTATTTTTTATTCAAATGGTTGTGAATCAGGAGCAGACAAAAATTTAAAAAAAGCATATTCGTGACATAGAGAATTTGCTGGGTGGGCCACAAGCGCCCTGCTTCTCTCCATTCTGATGCGTCCGCTTGAAAACAACTAGATCCACTTTATTTTCCTTATCTGAGCTTGAATCTGGCTAAAAACTGTACGCCTGGATTGCTCCGATATTTTGTTGCATATTAAGTTGGGGGTGTGAGGGGCAGTAAGCAACGGGTAGAGCATGTAAACATAGCTCATTTATGGGTGATGGAAAGCAGGTTGCCCTCATCTCTGACGTGAATCTCTAATGAACCCCTTGCTGCTATGCAGAAACTAAAACCTACACAATGACACAGGTTTTACACAAGGAACACTTTGAAAATAAGACAAAAGATATTCAGAGGTACCCAGTTAAATTCATGGCTTGTTATTGTGTGTGTGTGTCCTGAATAGCTGAAGTCATATCACTTGTGTCACTTGTTCCTCCATGTTCATGCTCTACTAAACTCATGACATTGTCTGTAGTGCTGGAAATCCTGCAGTGAATATGAAGCGATGAGTTGCCATAAGAAGTATCCACAATAATTGCAGGGTAAAACATTAATATATCAACAATTCTACAATAAAAGTTCGTATCGTCTCTATCAAACATATGGATTCCTCCATTTTTTTCGTTTTGCTGACTGTGCAGCCCTCATCCTTTAATGTGAATGCTGGACTTTTGCAGGTTGTGTAACATCCCCCTGTCTAACTCTGCTCTGTCTACCATTATTCAATCCTCATTCTGTCCTGTTGAGACAGACGAGGAGAATTACTGAACTCTAAGGTCTGTCAGGTCAGGTGTGTCTCGTTACCACTGAGCTTGATTCATGATTGTTTTGCTCTCTGAGAGCTGCTGCTAGATCTCTGCAAACTTCACAAAGTTGTATAAGACTTAATGGATTTGTTTTCTGTTTGGACTTCTGGTCCCACTGAACTTTTTGAATAGGGGACACTTTTCAACTTTTGATCCTTTTTTAACCATAGCTGAATAAAAATACATTTCCCAAAAAAAGGCTTTAAATATCGGTGAAATTTTACTTTTGAAATGTCATTAATCCTGAGCATATAAACCCCTTATTTATGTGACAGCTGCTGTATGTGTAAGTTAGCTTTAAGAATATTATTTTCACACTCTTGCTTGTTTCTGAGGAACAGCACGGATGCTTGTTTCCATTTAAATTACAAGTCCTGAACCAGTGATTGATGTGCTGATTATACACTACGCAATCTAAGCAAAAGCAAAGGTTTCAAAGTAGAAACATACTTTAAAGGATTTAAAAAAAAATATATATTACATTTTAAATTGATCTGAAAAACACGAGGGCCAAATGGTTTGTGCAAATCAATCCGTTTAGAATTCCTTATCATTTCATTCTGCTGGTGTTATTATTTGGGATCATAACCCAAATAGAAGCAATAAACTAAGTCCAAACTCAATTGTGGTTGTTTCTCTCCAGCTGGGTGTGAGATCAGATGTCCACACATCATTACACATATCAAGTGAACAAACAAACAGGGGCCCACCTGTCTGCGGGAGGAAGCCGTGGTGCTGCTGGAGGAGCTGGCGCTTATCATCCTTCCCGCCTGGCTCGCCTCCCTCTTCCACTTGTGGCTGCTGGCGCCCTTTGGATCGGCGGGCAGCGGGTTCAGGAAAAGTATCCGGGCGATCAGCCCGTACAGCACGGTGGCCAGCAGCAGCGGCAGCACGTAAAAGACGGTGAAGTCCGTGAAGTAGATGGGCAGGTAGTGGCTCCTGGACACCTTGTAGGCGCAGGTGAGCAGGACCACGTTGTCGTAGACTAATTTTTTGGTGTCGGACAGAAAGAGCCACATGACGCAGTAGACGGAGGTGAGCGCCCACACCAGCATGATGATCTTTTTCGCCCTGGACAGGGTGCACAGGAACTGCGCTTTGATGGGGTGGCAGATGGCAATGTAGCGCTCCACGGTGAAGGCTGTGATGGAGCAGGAGGACGCGTTGATCCCCAGGTACTGGAAGTAGGTGATCCCCAGGCAGCCCGCGTAACCGTACACCCACTGTCCGCGCAGCGCGTCGGTGATGTTGGGCAGCCCGGCGGCCGTCAGTACCATCAGGTCAGCTGCGGCCAGACTCACCAAGTAGCAGTTTGTGGGAGTCCGCATGTGTTTGGTGGTTAGGACCACCAATATGACCATCATGTTCCCCACGATCCCCACCCCGCATATGAGGGACACCAGCAGGACGCTGATCACCTTGTATTCGATGGAGTAGTCGTGCCAAACTCCCAGGGTCTGGTTGTCGAGCATCGACGTGTTATTTTCCAGGGTCATGTTGTCCATAGTGAGGTTCTCCATCACAGCTGGAGGCCGGAACTCTGTGCACCTTTCAGAAAACACTCAAGCATTCATCAACATCCTTGGAGCGCCTTCTTCTTCTCTCATTCTCTCCACGATCCTAACAAAGATGCTTTTCCTTTCCCCCAAGTCAAGCTTTTGGGTTTCCTGAGCCATCAAACTGTCAACTGCCCTCCTTCCAAATGGCAGAAAGAGATCGCTGGCTGAAGTTTGCAGACAAGAGGAGAGGATGGGCTGCAGGCGGCTCCGTGCTCTGGACTGCGCGCCTCCTTCAGAGCGCGTCCGCTGCTATCCAGCGCACAGCAGAGTCACGCTCTGACGCATTGGACACAATTCTCGTGCCCTGCCAGTGGATTTTCTGTGGGGAATTTGGTTAGATTTACTGTAAAAGCATGTTTTTATTGTTTTTTCCTTCCTATGGATGAGCTTCTGACGAAGAAACACATTTTATGCAGGAATCGTAACGAATTAATTTTATTCATTATGAATACTGCTCATCTCATGGAATGGAATATATATTAATGAATGCTAATTTACTTGCTTAATTCGCAGTATGGTCATCAGACATGATTCACTGATCCTGCATTTATGCATTGTTAATTATGGATTTCATAAAATGTACATTTTATCTCCAAAATGAGCTTCAGGCATTTGTCTTTACTGAAATGTAATGATTTAGAACGAAACACAAAAAAGTCAAATATCTATATATTTGTTTAAGATTATTTTTAAGAAAAAGGAGATATGTTTTTTTCTCTTAAAATTCATTTGTTATTTTTGATATTTTTTATTTTGTACATTTTTTGGGATGGTTTTAAGCTGTGTTTGCATTCTGCTTTGCCATGATCAGTTTAAAAGCAGAAAAGTAGAAAAAAAATAACTTGATAAACATATAGTTTTTAAATTGTTGTGAGAATAAATGGATTCAGAGCTCTATGAAACAGAAAACATGCTGTTTTGATTCCTTTATTGACAACTTTTATTGGGAAAGCCAAATGTATCACATTAAACATTGTTTCAGTTATTTTGGGATGCCAGTAAGTCAGACCCCCCATGATTGGTTTCATTCCCAACAACAACAACATACTCCTTAAGATAACATTAAGGAATACTGGTGCAATTTTTCACAACGATTTAGTGTGATAGCAATTTCAGAAACATGGTTCAATGCAGAGAAGGGAGTTGAAAACTTTAATTTGGAGGGTTATGAACTCAGATACTGTAATAGACTAAACAAAGGTGGTGGAGGAGTTGCTCTATATGTGGATAAAACTCTGCATTTCAGAGTAGTGACTAGCATGACAGCTGTTGTTGACAATATGCTTGAATGTTTAACAATCGAAATCCCTCAAGAAAATCAAAAAAATATAGTTGTCAGTTGTATTTAAAGAACACCTGGCTCAAATATGGATATGTTTACAGACTGGATGGAGAAAATGTTTGTGGATAAAAATAAGGTAATTTTTGTATGTGGGGATTTTAACATTGACCTTTTGAATCCTCATAAGATTAAAGCAGTTGAAGAATTTATTAATACCATACCAGACATTAATACCAACCAAGTAGGATAACTGCAAGTTGTCTAACATTAATAGATAATATATTCTCCAATGATATTGAAAATAAAACGGTTAATGGGTTGCTAATTAATGAAATCAGTGACCATCTTCCAGTTTTCCCAGTATATGACAGTAGATATGTTAACCACAGGTTGCATTTCTCAATGGGATACAGAAGAATTAAAACAGAAACCTCCATCAATGCATTTAAAGCTGAGCTACTTGAGCATAATTGGGATGTGATTTATCAAAAAGAAACTGTTGATGAGGCTTATGAGTATTTTTTGCTGATATTTGGTTCGTTGTATGATAAACATTTGTAATCCATTGTCCATGGATTACAAATGGATTGCAGAATGCATGTTAGAAAAAGAATACTCTTTATAAAAACTACTTAAAAAAAGAGAACAAAAGAGGCAGAAATTAAATGTAAAAAATACAAAAAGAAGTTAACGCAGATCATAAGAACATGCAAGAAGAAATATTATGGAAAACTTTTAGAGGAAAACAAAAGTAATATCAAAAAAACATGGGGCATACTCAATACTATTCTAAAAAGGGGTAACAAGGAAGACTCCTATCCAAAGTACTTTATTAGTAAGGATAAAGAAATAGATCAAAGGGAAGAGATTGCTAAAAGATTTAATGATTTTTTTGTAAACATTGGACCTGATTTAGAAAAACAAATCCCGGATCCAGGAACATTTGGAAAGGATGTGCAAATATTAATTGACAGAAATCCCAGTTCAATGGTTCTTAACCCAGTAACTGAAAATGAAATATTAAAGACCGTGAGAGGAATGAAGGGTAAACTCTCTACTGATGTTAATGGCATTGATATGGCTTTGGTGAAAACAATGATCAGTGGAATTCTGAAACCATTAGAATATATTTTTCATTTATCATTCTTAACAGGTTCATTTCCTAATCAAATGAAAATAGCAAAAGTTATACCATTGTACAAAACCGAGAACAAGCTTCACTTCACAAACTATAGGCCAGTTTCTATGTTAGCGCAGTTATCAAAGATACTGGAAAAAATGTTCATAACCAGATTAAACTCTTTCATTGAAAAGCACAAGATACTGGACGAAGGACAGTATGGGTTCAGGTCAAATCGATCAACATAACTGGCCCTGATGAATGTAATAGAAAATATTACAAATGCAATTGATAATAAAAAACATGTAATCTGGGTATTTATTGGTTTAAAAAAAGCTTTTGACACAATTAACCACGGTATGTTAATTAATGAATTGGAATGGTATGGCATTAGGGGGTTAGTCCTAGACTGGATCAGAAGCTATTTGAGCAACAGAAAGCAGTTTGTAAGGGTTGAAGGTGCTTGTTCCCAATGTTTGGACATTGTTTGTGGTGTCCCTCAGGGGTCGGTTCTGGGACCAATATTGTTTATTTTATATATAAATGATTTATTTAAGGTTTCTAACAGATTGCGGATAGTTTTATTTGCTGACGATACAAATGTGTTTTGTGATGGGGATGATCTGCAGCAACTCATAGAAATTGTTAAGAAGGAGATGGAAAAACTGAAGCTGTGGTTTGATGTAAATAAACTTTCACTAAATTTAAGTAAAACAAAAATGATGTTATTTGGTCACCATAAGGGTAAAAATATTAACATTGACATGCACAGAAATGGGGTGAAACTTGAAAGAATTTATGAAAATAAATTTCTTGGGGTCATAATTGATGACAAACTAACCTGGAAAGCACATATTAGCTACTTACAAACTAAACTATCCAGAAATATTTCTGTTTTGAATGAAGCTAAACTGGTTCTGGACCACAAATAACTCCACATCTTATACTGTACATTGGTTTTACCATATTTTTCTTATTGTGTAGAGGTTTGGGGGAACAACTAAACAACGTTACATTCACTTTCAGTACTTCAGAAGAGAGCAATACGAATCATACACAAAGTCAATTATCTTGAGCAAACAAATAAATTATTCATACAATCAAAATTACTCAAATTTTACGATCTAGTAAACAATTTATTACCGACGAATATCCAAAGGTTGTTTATTAAAAGAGAGGAAAAATACAATTTTAGGGAAAGCACGTACAAATAAAAAGAGATTTCGTTTTTCAGTTTGTGGCGTGAAGTTGTGGAACAGAACCAGTAAATGCTTGAAACAATGTCCAAACATAAAAGAATTTAAGTATAAATACAGAAATATGATCATGGACAAATATGTGAAATAACAAAAAAATACAGAAAGTCAATATTTATAAATCTGCATACTTTGAGAATACGTTTTGTTATTCTTTTGCATGTTTTTTGGAAATGAGAATTACATGTGCAGCTGTAACCGAATATACACTTGGGTAGGGCACTGGACTTTGATGGTGGGAGTACTGGATTTAGTTGGGAAAGAAAGCACTTAAGGTAAAGGGGGTGAGAGTTTATAAGATTTTTCTTCTCACTCCCTTTTGGACTTGTGTTTATATAATTTTGTCTTGTCTTGTTTTATATAATTTTCTTGTTTTTTTTTCTAATTTTTGTCTCGTGTTTGTCTTTTTTTATTTTACACTTGTTTTCACTTGTCCAAACTAAAAAGGTTACTACTACTACTAAGATCACAACATAAAATGTCTCTTCTGCCATTCATGCCTTCAAAAACAAAGGTTAAAAAAAACATATATGTATATATATATATATATATATATATATATGTATATATATATATATATATATATATATATATATATATATATATATAGTTGTTTGTTTACTGTTGTTTTTTTGTCATTTAAATAAAAATAGTAATTTTTTTATAGTAAACACACCTCAAACTAATACTAAAACTCGCTGCGCTCTAAGGTTCCTTCATTTGACGTTTGATCCTAATACAATCTTACGTGAGTCTGTGTTTTAAAGAAATCTTAGGAGCAAATATAACTTTGGAAGTTATAGTTATAGCATGTTATAGCATGGCATTTCTGGCTAGGGATGTTTTACCTTTGTTCCCAGATTTTATCAGTCCCCTCTGACTAAAAGGAGTCTCCATCATTCATCAGCACCTTTAGAGCTGGGTGTTTGGTGTTTGTCTGGGGACTCACCTATCAGTCATTGGTCAGCGGGTTGTTTACCTGTGGGGCCATCATGTAAAACATCACAGTCACACGATTCTTGGTGCTTGAGGTGCAGAAGCCCATGGAACGGGTGTCAGGGCTGGACCGTCTGTGACTAGAAGGTGGTTATTGTCAGGACATTGTGTTTTGAATTTGAATGTTTTGAATCTTCTCTTTTATTTTTACCAGGTACCATATTTTCTGCACTATGCGGCACACCAGATTACATCTTGTTTGCAACACGTAAAAAACAGACTGATGCCACTAAAACAAACATTACTGTGACTACATTAACTTCAAACCTCATTTGTAACACACAAAAACACCCACAGTCTCACAAACATAAATGTTAACTGCGTTCGCATATTTACGATAGCACCCAACCTTGTTTGGAACTTGCGAAGATATACAGACTTACATTTTGACAGAGCACGAAATATCTCTCAAAATTACTTCAACATTAGGGAATGCAACCAGAATGAATCCAAATACAAACTGCTCTGGCAGGCTTTTGCTTTTTAAGTGCACCTAATGGTGCGGAAAATTCAGTATGTGATTTCTTCCAGAAGTGGATGTGATGAGTCCTGTCAAACCTACAGTCTATAGAGGTTATTTGATTGCAGTTTGCTTGCTTTGCTGTCACAACATGGTGAGTTCATGACTGAATCCTTTTAGAACTTGTGGGTGTTAAAGCGTCTAAACCAGGGGTTTAGACAACCTTTTTTACTCAAAGAGCCATTTGGGACCGCCCCTAATAAAAAAGAAAGCTCCCGGAGCCACAACCCATTTTGACATCATTATATATATTATGCATGTATATATTATTCAAAGGTGCTTATTACGTCGATCGCGATCTACCGGTCGATCTTCAATGACATGAGTGTAGATCGCGGGCCAGAAAAGATTTTTAAAAAAAGTACTTCTATAAAATCCACCAGCCAATCAAAATCCTCACTGAGAAGTACGGGACTTGATTGACATGGAGATTGGCCAATCGGAGATCGTCTGAAGCATACGTCGCTGCAAATGCACATTATGTTCTTTAAAAGATGATGCTGCGGCCGCGTGTGGGAGGAGCTACTGGTTCTGGTCTGATCGCTGCATGGAGCGATGTGTTCATCAATGCATGGTAGACACTGAGAATGTGGAGAGATCAGGTTTATTATTTTGAAGAGTTCTACTTGGTAATCATGTTTCCATGTTTGGGTTTATAAAATCATCCCAGAGAAAGTCTCTGCTTACACTCCTGCAGGGAAAGCTGCGTCTGAATCTGACGCCCGTGTTTGCATCTCTCTGACAGAGTTTGAAGCCAAAGCCCCTCCTCCGCCTCTCTACCTGCTTTTCCTCTCTACCTGTTCACCTGTTCATATCCTCTGCAGCTGAGAGTTGTTTCCCCCGCGCTCCTCAGTGTGTCCCACAGAGAGCGCTAAATACGATAGTCAGGTCGCTCCAGCGCAGCACAAGGATGAAAGAGCCGGACGCAGGTTATAGCGAGGATAGAGCGGGTTGAGCAAATGAATGGAAGAAGGCGGTCCGCTGAAGAAATATTCAATATTGTACACATTTTATTTTTAGTCTGAACTATCTTTTATCTAGAAAAATCTTTTGTTTTATCAGTCCAGTATGAAAAAAAAACATCATCAAAATCTGTTTTGGGCGGTTTTTGGCTGGGTCTGGCGGTTTTCAGATGACTTTTCGGCTGGAAACCAGTGACTCTATCTGGCAACGCTGGCGCGAACTCTCAGTCTGTCATCAGTGTCTGCCCCGCAGCACGTCAAGTTCCCGGCAAAAGATCGGAGTGTTTATTGAAGCCGCCCAGCTTGCCTCTCCCAGCTATCAGCGCCCGATAAATACGAGCTCATTACGAAGCTGTTTTTTTACGTGGCTCGTGCTTCGTGCGGAGCTAGCAGCGCCTTTGAAATGCCATGAAAAATGAAAAACTAAAATAAAATTTAATTATTATAAAATACTCATTATTTTCCAAAGTCACAGGGAGCCACAACAGATGGATGAAAGAGCCACATGTGGCTCCGGAGCCATGGGTTGCCGACCCCTGGTCTAAACCATGCTATTCATACACCTTTTATAGTAGACAATGTCCATGTATATGATACCTTTAGCACTCGAAAGAACAATTTTCTTTAAATTGAATATAAATTATTTTCCTGAGCTCTTTTCTAACCCGAAAGTAAGACGACTCGATCTCTGAGGCCCTGCCTTTCGCTTCATGTGGGCGCCGCCCATTTCATGATGTTAGCCTAGAGTCGGCCTCAGCAGAGTGTCTGGTTTTTAGAAGAAAACTCAGAACAGATCAAAATAAAGCTTTGGGGGTTCTTCTCATGAGGAATGAACATTCTAATACACCTAAAAGCTCAAAAATGGATTTTTGGATGGTATAGGACCTTTAACCCTTGTGCTATCCTATGGGGTCAAGTTGACCATTAACGTGTTCTCCCTACCATGACAAAGGTGGATAAAGGTGGAGAGGATTTCTTGTAATCCATGGACACCAGTGAAGATCACAAATCATTGAAGAAAAAAGGTTCAGAGCACTGTCTAGTGGGTCTAGATGACCCAACTCCCAACGTTAAAGTGCCTAGGATAGCACAAGGGTTGAAACTAATGTCTAGCAGAACCAGAATTGACAAGAAAACATCTAACTTTAATTCATGATGAGTAATAATTTTTTTGTTGTCTTTAAGTTGATTTCTTTGCTAAGTTATGAATGTATCCTACTTATATGTTATCTGTGCAGTCACATAAAGAACATGGAAGTATGAAGAAATGCCTCTAAAAAAGTCACAAACAGTACAAAATACTGCCTTTCCGGTTGAAAAATAAAACGTTTTTCTACTTTGACCCACGCTTACTTCCATGATATTCTGCTTATCCTGGTTCTGGCCACAGGTTCTGCAGTCTAAGCAATGATACCCAGTAAGGGAAGTATATTTTTGCAAACTTTCCAGGAAAAAAGCTAAAATGACCCTGATAAAATAGAAAAAAGGATTCAACTTTGCCAGCAAATGTGAGGAGCTGCTCGGTTCCTAAAGTAAGAAGTATAAAATCATTTTCCTGTATTATTGATTTCCATCAGTCAATATGGAATTATTCAAGTTTTTGTTACTCATGGTCAAATTGTTGTTATATTCAGGGTTTCACTTCACTCTTACATCAGTTTATCCCATAGATCTCAGGTTTAGATTTTAATTTATGTCTGTTTTCATATCTATGAATGAATTTATCAGGATAAAGTTTAATTATTGGAAACTCAGATTCTTTTTACGGATGTGTTGAAAAATGGTTCATTTATCAAAACTCGAAATCCACACAGAGGAACCCTAGTGGTCAAAATCCCTAAAGTACAGGAAAACAAACCTTGGCACAACTGCAAACAGTATTATCTACCAAACATATTTATGAGTCCTATTTATTCTCTGGAATGTCAATATACAATACACTAAATGTTTATGAGCATCACTTTTCAAGTCACAAATCATTTTTGGTAATGACAATATTGTTTGATCAGAGCGTATTTCTCCACACATCCCTTTACCTTTATGTCCATCCATTCATTAAGAACAAGTGCTTTTCAAGACAAAAAGTTCAATTCCATCTTCCGTTTACCTGCAGCCAGCTTTGGAAATGGGCATCATTAGCAAACAAGAGCGGACATGCTGTAGCTTTCAACACAGTCGTCATGTTAAAATGACTTTACCAACCCATTCTCAGTCCCAGGGGGACCATATCAAAGTGAGTGAAATAGCTGTGTAGGAGCTGTGCACATGGTTCAACAAGGCCACTTCCTTTCTCATGGTAAACTCCACCAACAGACGGAGACAATTGTGTTATATGTCTGCAGGAAATACCTTAAGCTTCCTGTTAGAGTATCACTGCTTCAAAGGGAAGTTTAGCTTAGAACAAACAGAAGGACCCCCAACCAAACCATTACACCACCCTTTTGCTCTTGACCTATTTCTTTGTTTACTCTCATTTATTTTTCTTTGGTATTGTTTCCAACTTCCTTTATGCATCTTTTAAATTGCTTTAGTTTTGAATTTATCAGCTGCCAGCTTCGTTTGCCACATTCCAGTGTTCCTTTACTGTCATGACTGTTAATGTTGGAATAAAAGTTGCACCGACTAGCCATCAGCAGCT
This sequence comes from Oryzias latipes, assembly GCF_053564925.1. Lineage (NCBI taxonomy): Eukaryota > Metazoa > Chordata > Actinopteri > Beloniformes > Adrianichthyidae > Oryzias > Oryzias latipes. The sequence continues at coordinate 5,070,031 of NC_136252.1, read as the reverse complement.
GATGAAAAGATCTGGGGCCTCATTTATAAAACTTTGCGTAGGATTTGCGTCAGAAATGGCGTACGGATGAAACATAGGACGTGCGTACGCAAAGAAATATTCGGATTTATAAAACCGTGCGCACGCACATCCTACGCATCTTTCCCTTAATAAATCACAACCGATTCTAAATGCAGCGCAGCTTTTTGCGGCTTCATGACACGGACATATTTGTCCATAAATAGTCCGTGAAACGCCCACAAATGAATATTCATTGATTGCGGAACCATGGCAATCACAGAGAGGAAATGAAAAAAACGTAACTTCACTCAATGTGAAGTAGAAGTTATCGTTGGCGAGGTGGAAAAGAGGAGAAAAGTGTTGTTTGGAGGGCACAGTGTGGCCTTACTAATGCCAAAAAGGCACGTGAGCGGCAGACGCCGTAAATGCTGTAGCCTCACAACCATTCGAGGTTTGAGGCTACAGCGCTCCATCGGGGGGGGACACACCGGAGCGCCAGATGCACCGGGTGACACGCGTGGTTCCTCCGAGTGCTCCTCTGCCCAAAAGCCAGCAGAAGTCCAACAGGACGGCTGGAGGAAGTCAAAACCGGCTCATAAGCCACTCGTCCTCGTTTGCCAGCAAGTCTTCTTGCTGTCTAAAGATGCGTTCACTCCGAATTCTTCCATTTGCCACATCTTCTAAGAGCGCAAGATCAGCCATTGTGCGTCATTACGCATTGTGATGGGGCATTTTATTTCCATCCATTTTATTACATCTGACAAGCTACAGATGTCGGTAATAATCGACATGGAAATGGGAAATTGATCAGCGCAAATGTAATTTCTTGTTGCTTTCTGAATGGTTGAGACATACGCCATACATTGTTTTATCAAAAATAAAACAAACTAAAGGCATATGCATGAATACCACAATTCCATAGCTTATGAAGAAATGTTTTAATATGAAAACAACTTTCCCCAGTGGATAATTAGTACATCTGTCCGTCCGTCCGCACGCCCACACCTATACCTGCTCCGCCAGACGGACACACTGACGAGAATATCAGTTTTGTACATTATTTCGTTCTGTTAACTATATTATTTATGAGAATGAATTGCACAACATGCCAATATTGCAGAACATATTTCACTTTTCTTTCTGCAAATAAGTGTTCATTTGAATTTCTGTTGTAATTTTCGTTTGATTTTTTTTGTTTGTTTCACTGCTGATCGATCAAACGGGTGTTCGTGTAGCTGTTAATTGTAAGACTTGCTTTGTGAAGTCTTCATGTTATTTATGAGAGGCAGGATTGTCATTTTCACTTTCACTTTCACGTGTTTCTTCCATCTGCCGACGGTGTCGCCGTTTCTCATTTCATCCGTTTTTGTGCTTACGCCTGGGTCAGAGCTTGCGTGAAGGACCGCACATTTTCCCGTCAAGTTTGCTTTTTATAAATCTCAACTATTGCGTAGAGAGTGGCGTACGCCTTCTTTTGTGCGTACGCAACGTTTATAAATGAGGCCCCTGATCTTTTTTACACCTAAAATGTGTAGCTGATGTGTGCTGCTGTCAAAGTGAGGGGAGGAAGCTAAAGCTGTTCTCTGTGAAGCACACACCGACAAACCCTTCAAAGTGGAGAAAAATAAACCGCATCCATTGCTTCCTGGTATGAATATACGTTGAGGGCAAGAAATTCCTCGTCTACACATTTAAAGTCAAAATTTCACCTTCTGATTGTCCTAACAAAATGAAGAAGTAGGGTTTAGCCTTAGACAGAGTAAACACATTAGCAGTCGCCTGCTCCTGTATGACCGTTAATATGATATCAATTATGACAAAAGAAAAACTTTCTCTCAGAAGGAGCCATTACCTAAGAGACCTTCCAGCACCTTGAATGCCGACCTGACACAATTCCCAGGTGCCCGCAGGACCATTTGCACCTCCAATCATGTGACCTGAACATCCCTCTGGATGGGTGGATAGGTGATAGACATACACTTAAATGCTTCTTCGGGTGCTGACTCACCAGCATTTATTTAGAAGGCTCTTGAGTGAGAGATAAAATATTCAGAATCTGATTTTTTTTTAAAGAAAGGCTTCCTTCATCTGCTGTGAAAGAACTGCTAAAGTAAAATACATTTTTTCCTTAATTATAGGTAATTAAAAGGTGCTAAATTATTCACATGAAATATTATACCCTAAATACATAATTAAATTACCTGGTGTGTCTGTATTATGTTTTCAAATAAAGAAAACGTTGCCTTGACTCAAAGAAAAAAACAAACGTTTCTGCCAAGGTCTTAAAATCATCCTGAAATGTCAAAACACACTGAGAGCAATGAAATTAATGACCTATAATTATCTATTAGCTACTGCTTGATGTCTTTGAAGCAGTGTAAAAGGTCTGATGATTCTTTAAAGGAGCGATAGAGATGAGTGCCATCAGTGTCTACATGAAAGGAGATCCTGATGAAGCTGTTAATGATCACTCCTGCTGGAAGATTCTACACACATATGAAGACATTTGATCTCACTTGAAACCCAAGAAATGATAAAAAATCAATGAACCCATAAATCATCCTACACATGTCTTGTTAAATCCTACATGCACATTGGCATTTTATTAAAGTTCCACTCCAGCTATATTTTTATCCATTGTACAATTGTTCCTAGTGGTTTTAAATGATGATTTTGCAGTTTTTTGGCAAAAAAAAACAAACAAACAAAAAAAACAACCTGTGTGATTTTCTAGGACATAGTTTCTACAGAGCGGAAGAAGTTCATTAGAAATTCGCCTCTAGGTTGGTGGTGGGACTGTTGGTGCAGAACTAAGGCCACACTGATATCCCGACCCATCATTATTGGAATAAAGAAATGCTCGTAATTGCTGTTTCAATCCTAACTTCTTTTTTATACGTCCTCCATCATGGGAAAAATTCTACAACATGTAGAAAAGACCAAAAACACAATTTTTAATTTAAGCATCAAGAAAAATTAATCTGTATTTATTTGTTGTCTTTCTTTATGAGCTGTATGAGAACTCATAAGATGCACTTCTTCCTCATTATCTGGAGGAAGGAGCCGTCTCAGTCCTGACCATGGATGACTTTTCCTTATACTAAACTTCAGCTGCCAAACCATGGAACAACAAACTGAGACATGCACACTCACACTTGGATGGTTCATAATGACCATTTCCACTATCCACTGGTGTTTGGGGTCTAGCAGTACAGTAGATAAACAGACTGGTTGAGGTTTTAGGGGGTAGCTGGATGCAAGACTAGATTCGTGTAATAGCTGTTGCTCCACGTGCTCCAGTGATACAGAGGATGAAAATGGTAAAAACCTCAGCACACCAGGCTGTGGATCTATTTATTAATGTGTGAATAACCTTCTCAAGAGGGTGACACTGCAGAAAGTGTTGGGTGAGGATTATCCAGAAACTGTTCAAGTAAAATATAGGCCTTTGACATCATGTTATATCTTCATAAAATGTCTCAGTGATGCAATCCCAACTCGGTTCCCAGACAATTCTGGAATCCTTGTCTCCTCTATATGTGCTTCTCCATGACTTATCGCATGGTTCTAATTCAGTGTCACGTCTTTATTGACCCGTTTTCAGCTGTTATGCCACATCGTCAGAAAGCTAAATGAAGTTTTTAGTTCAGATAGGAGATTTTGACAGACAATCACCTCTAACTGCCAGCAGGTGGAGAGGTAAAAGTAAAACGGTTCATGCCAGGGAAGAGGATTTTTCAAATTGCTTCCCTGTAGAAACTGTGTGTCAGACACGGTTTAGCGGGTCCTTTTAAGTGAATATTGATTCGGCTCACTTCAGGTGGAGGTGAGATGGAAGATGGGCAGCTGGACGTGAAATTACAAAACACTGAATCTAACTATGTGTCAAAGTTTCTCTGCAGAACGTCTCAACAATGCTAAATTGGAGGGGTGCTCATTATCAAGCTAAGATAATTTGTCATCTCAGTTTTAGTATTTTGCTGTTATAGTTTTATTAGTAAAAGTTAACACCACCAAAATTCATCCAAAGATGCAATGGAGAAAGTAGTCACATTATGCAAATCTTGTCATAATGTAAAACCATCCCTTTGCTCTCTGCTTCCCTTTTCATCTGTGGTCTTGATGCTGGTTCTTTGCTTTCCTAACGTTATTCTTCGCTGCCATCTTGTGGTTGAGTTTTGCCATGACGAGAACCCAACCACACACTTCTCACCTTTCGGGGCCACGGAGATGCCGGTGTGGGTACCGGATGTTCTCGGGTTGCCGGATGTTCTCGGGGTCCTTCAGGGTCCTTCAAATGAGTTATATCACTAGACGAGACATCACGTGGTTCCTCATGGGAGGAGAGCACCGCCATCTTGGTAAGGTCAAGTTTTGAAGACCAAATCACTTTTATAACATTTAATAAAGAGCTCTGTTTTTGCTTTCAATCACTTCATTATATGAAAAAGAAGAATGGCTTGAAATTGCTTAGTTTTGTTCAGAAATACAAACTTCACGAGTACCCCTAACTTAACTAGTATTAGACTACTCAGATTTTTTTTATGTTCCTTTATTTTATTTTACTTGTGTTTGTATTTATTTGTGTGTTATGTTCATTGTTTCTTTTTTTCCCCTCTTTTGTTTATTTTCTATGTCCATATGTTATATTTGGCAATGGTGACTGATCTTCGAGGCAATATTGATTACATCGTTATTGTTCGTTGTTAACGTTAATGTCATTGTTAATGTATGATACCGCAATTGTCAATAAAGTTTTTTAAAAAACTTCGCGACGTTAATTCATTGGTCGTGGCAACTTACAGCCAATCAAATAGTGTGACGTCATCATTGGTCGAAGGACCCTGAAGGACCCCGAGAACATCCGGCAACCCGAGAACATCCGGTACCCACACCGGAACCTATCCCGGCAACCATAAAATATTTTTTGTGTTTAGTATTTTTTTTAAAAACATTTGATAAAAAGTAGAAAAATTGTGAGTTTGTGATTATTTGTTTGGAAAGTGATAGAAATATTTAAAAATAATTATTTGCACTTCAGTGTGTAAAAAACAATTTAAATCCCTAAAAACAATCAAACACCAAAAGAATCAAACTCAGAACACCTGTTAATCTTCTGACATTAAGCCTTTCTCATTCTGAAGCTCTGTGAAAATGTTCATCTTGTCAAGTTTCACTGTAGAACAATGTGGAATCCACCCAGAACTGGATCACAAAAAATGTGCTTGCTGTAACAGTCACTGAGGAAGGACTAGTAACCATGGAGACCTGAGGCCCTGCTGTTTCTATAAGGTCCCACCAGTGAAGAACACCTGTGTAAAAGAACATCAGTCATTCAGAAAAGAACTGGTCAAAAATGTGGAGGATAGATAAGATCCAAATTGAATTTCGCATCAAAGTTAGTAGAAGGAATGCTGTCTTTGACATAGGAATGCCATTCCCGACATGAAGGCACCAATTTTAGCCTTTTTTTGTCTTTTTTTTGACGACACTAAAGCGATGGTAGGCAGATCCACGTACTGTTAAATCTTGGACAGAAACCTTCTCTCAATCTGGGATTTAAAACTTGGCATTCCAGCTTGACAATGACTGTAAATTTACAGCCAAGAAGAAAGAATGACAACCTCCAAACTTGAATCCCATTTAAAGTCAGTGAGAAAGCTTCTAGGTACCACAACCCCAACGCCTCCAAGAGGATGGAAAAATAGGACTCAGACAAAATTCTCTATGAGATTATGCAAACCCAAATCCCAACCACAGTAAATGTCGAAACTCAGTTACAACTAACAAAACCCACCCAGAGCTCAAATGGCTGTTGTTAAAACTGATATATTTTCTTGTAACCAAAGTGCAAAATCAATTCATTCATTTTTTTGGAAAAGTTTTTATTATTTTTATTATTGATCAAGTTAAATTCACAGGATAATTCCTTTTTTCATCCAGCCTAAATCAAAAAAATACAACTTTTTAGATGTATTGTACTAATAACTTTCTATGAATGATAGCTGGATATGAAATAAAACCCAATCTGTCTGTAGCTTTCTGTACCCTGTTTAAATTCTGACAAAAAGGGATAAAAGACATGAAAATTGGTTGGTTCCACACATTTTAAAATCACTGGACAAAAATTCCCAGCAGCCTCAGCTATTATTATTATCATGTATTAGTTATTCACAGAAGCTTTCAAGAAAAAACGCCCTTCGCTCCTGATTGAACTTTAAAGCTCCCACCAAAACGACAGAGGCAAACATTTTTTAACAGCAGCTCTGTCAGTGGAACAGTAAGTGCCTGGCACACAACATTAAATTGAGGAAAATAAAGTATCTGGCTCAAACTCAAGATTTTCTCATTTCCCTAATGAATGAAACTCATCTGATTCTCTTGAGATATTGGCCCTGTCCAATAATACTTACATCTTTGACTTTGCTCAGAACAGCAGAGGTCACAAGTGTCTCACAACTAACTTTTTTTTGGAACGGTTTTCATGCAGCAATTTGATTTAATCATAAATGCGAAAAATTTCCTTTAAAAGATAATTTCCCTATTCTGATTTTCCAAAGCTTTTTTCTCTTATCTTTAAGTAATTCAAATAGATGTTTTAATAAACAACAACAAAAACTAAAATATTGTACATAATGTATGTCATTTATAAAAGGACAGAAAATCTGACTGACTTTATGTGAAAAGAAAATGCTACATAACATTGGAAATGTAATTCCCAACATTTTTTTTTCTAAAAATCAAATGAATTGTATTTCTTAAAAAAATACAACTAATAATCTGAGATGATATAATTGATTCATTTTATTGTATTACTGATGTTTTTATCACTATGATGGACTGATGACTGTAATCTGCCCTTGCCCACGCTGGCTGCGATAGGCTCTAGCAACAGGGATTAAAGCAGGTTTGGGAAACATGAATGGTTACTTTCAGAGCTGTTCAACCAAGAAATCTGTTACAGAGAAGCTGTGTAACAAACTAAAACATGCTAAAATCCTAGATCAAGATGAGACACTCAGTTTCTGACATTTATTGGCTTTACAAACACATTTTTAGTGTGTAACCCTTGTGCTATCCTAGGCACTTTACCATTGGGAGTTGGGTCATCTAGACCCACTAGACAGTGCTTTGAACCTTTTTTCTTCAATGATTTGTGATCTTCACTGGTGTCCTTGGATTACATGAAATCTTTCCACCTTTATCCACCTTTGTCATGGTAGGGAGAACACGTCAATGGAAGGGTGGGGTCGTCTAAGACAGTGTTTTTGAACCTTTTTTGAGCCACGGCACACTTTGACCTTGACAAAATCCCGCGGCACACCAGCATCCAAAAAAAAAAAAAGGCAGAAATTCATGGTCTGTATTGATCGACAGCCAACACCCCCCCCCCCACCACCACCACCACCACCGCAATCACACGTGGATTTTTGTGATAATTGTGGCAGAAATTGCAGGAAGTTGCAGCTGTTTTTTCTAAGAGATGAAATAAAAGTTAAATTAGAAAATAGAAAATTTAGAAACTGTTTGTTTGTTGTGGTTTCAAGACGTTTCACAAGGTCGACTCATTATCCGCTGTCCCTTTAAGCCAATGCATCATGGGAGATGTAGTGTGAAAACGGCCGAAAAGGGCAGAAAGACTCGCGTCTCTGAGCTTCAGTGTTTTGTTCACTTGTTCCACGGTCTGACACCGGACTCTGTGGAAAGCTACACCGCTAAAGACGAGCTTTAGCTGGTATTTATGTTAGAACTGAGCGACTTTATCAGCAGAATTAAGAACAAGGAATTGAAGACTTTAAGCACTTCTCATTGGTCAGACTGATGACATGTGATTAAGCCTTCAAGAATGATTGGCGGAGACAGTTAAAGGGGCAGGACTTTTCCGCAAACTGCCATAGCTGCAGGTAAATCGCTGTACCGTCATTCTTATCAAAATGTCTTTAATAGAATTAAATAAACACAAAGAAAAAGTAATTTTAAGATCTTTTATATTCCTAATTACTCAGTGTTTTATCAGGGCCTGTTTGGATGAACAAAGAGCTGATTTCCTGGAGATGGGAAATGTTGTTAGAGCAGTTAATGAGGGCAATTTCCCACGGCACACTTGACCATCTCCCACGGCACACTGGTTGAAAAACACTGGTTTAAGATAGCACAAGGGTTAAAAGAGAATGATGGAGTGAAACTTGAAATATTTGTGACAAATCAAATCAAAACAAATCAAAATAATTCAAGGAGGAGTAAACAACTCACCCAGGAGGGAATAAAACAAACAGAAACTTACGATGAATAGCAGCGTCTATGTGACTGAGATAATGTTAGATTTCACATATTAAGATTGACATTAAGAACTTCAGGTTGCGGGCTACAGCACTGACGCGTGTGGCTCACGGCGGCTATACAACTATCTTCAAATGACTTAAAAAGTTAATTTTCTCCAAAAAAAGAGAGCTGACCATGGCCCCTAAGAAAAACCAAGCAACAAGTGACTATGATGACCTTAAAATAATGTTTGACGAGATCCAAGCTACGTTGCATCCTTTCATGGAGCGAGTGAACGACATCCAGGCTAAGCTAACTCCTCCATTGGAGCTGGTGGGAGAGTCCCGAAGACTCCGAGCTCACAACGAGCAATAACATAATTCGACATTCTGGAGAAAAGACTGGACAATGTGGAACAACAAGTAAGGATGAATAATGCCATTCTGACTGGAGTACCGATCAAACCTCGGGCAAAGCTGAATGCAGCTGGAGTTAGCATTGTTAATGCTAATACCGCTTGCATTCTTCTGAAACAGGGAGCGATGGAGAGTCTCTGGAACACCAAGTGGAATCATTTCTCACGTCTAAAGGAATTTCCCTGGATCTAAATACCATCGAGACCTGCCACCCGCTCCCCAGGAGAAAGGAGACGGATAAACCAGCGATCCTCATCAGATTTGTGAATCAAAAACACAAGCTAGCTCTGATGGATCAGCGTAAAAATCTGAAAGGATCGGCCGCTTATCTAAACGACTATCTGACCAGAAGGAATGCTGAAATCTCCAAACATGCCAGGCTTCTCAGGAAGAGTAAGTAGATTGAGAACACTTGGGTTAAAGGCTGCAGGATTTACGTCAAACCACTCGGTTCACCGGACCGGTCCAAGGTTCTGGTTGTTAACACCATGAAGGACTTTGAGAAGTGTTTGATCACGGACGTCTGACCCAACATGCAGTAATAAATCAAAGAGTCAAATATAATTTCAAGAAAAACGGCACCTGGGATCAGCACCATCTCTAAAAATCTTAAGTGACCCTGATTTTCAGCAGAGTTCTGACCTGCAGACAGTTTGACCTCAACTTTCAGCGACGCTGACAACAGCTGCAGAAGGAAAAGGACCTTAATCTACTCTCTGCAGACATAACAGCGAAGAGAACTATAAACTATTTAAACCAGAAGAACAGCTGTTAATAAGCAGAAGAAGGAATACCAACCTTGGTCAAGCGACAGAATATGGACCCTTTTTTCTTATTTTTATTTTAGTTCACAACACTACCTTATAAAAAATAATAATAATAGTAATAAACAAATTAAAGATAAAAAAAATGCTTAATCAATTATTGAGGATGGTTAAAATGAATGATTTCTAATGATATTACTTCACTTACTCCAAAAATGGATTCATGATTTTTCCTAGTAAAACTTAATTTTCACGTATTTTTAACTTTTGATACTTGATCAGTTTTTGCTATGAAGATTTTTGAAACAGTGTTATTGCCTATTTTTCTTGTATAGTATTATTTTTTAATCATGTATTAATTAGCATAATCTGCATTTAATTTAGATAACTGATCTGCAATATTTAATTTTATGTCTAATTAGTTTGATACATCTTTGTATGAATGTATAACTGCTGATTGTATTGTTTTTTGTGTATTATTCTTACTTGATTGCTTGAAATGAACCATTTCAAATCAAAAATTAAAAAAACAACACAAAGAAAAAGAATGTAAAAAACCTATTTCATATATGACAAAAATAACACAGGAATGACTTTTTGTATGTTGACCAAAATATTTGGACAAATATTTTTCTGGTAATGAGAGAAAACATAAACTTAAAAAAAAATGATGTCTTGTTTCATCTGTACCAATGCAAACACACACAAAAAACGTAAATATCATACTAACATTGAATCATGGTGATGGCAGTGTCATGGCCTGGGGTTACTTTGCAAGGCTAAGGATTGAGCAATTTGGCAAAACAAGTAGAACCATGAATATTGTTCAACTAAAACAGGGGTTTCAAACTCATTTTGGTTCGGGGGCCACATTCAACCTGTCTCAAGCTGAAATCCGCATGAAACAAAAAGTAACTCGGCTGCATCAGCAAAATATATATATATATATATATATATATATATATATATATATATATATATATATATATATATATATATATATATATATATATATATGTATATATAACTTATCCAATTTTGCCAATTTAAATGAATTACTTCCATTGGTAACAAGTAATTGAGTTAAATTTATTCAAACTAATTTCTTACGTCTATAAAACTAAATTAATGTTCATACATCTCAAATTTACACATTTATCTAACTTAATGTCATATTACTCCAATTCAATTAATCTTTTTTCCATCTTAATTTATTATAATTCTTGAACTCTCATATGTCTAAGTTTGAGCGGGCAGATATACCGTATTTTCCGGACTATGAGTCTCTCCGGAGTATAAGTCGCACCAGCCCAAAAATGCATTATAAAGTAAAAAAAAACACAGATAAATCGCACTGGACTATAAGTCGCATTTTGAAGGGAAATTTATTTGACAAAATCTGAGACCAAGAACTGATAACTTGCACAACCTCATATGACACAATCATAGCAGACTGTTTATCTCATAATTTCACAGTAATTCTCTCTATTTATTTATTCCTTTCATGAAGCATCATTGTCCAACTAATACTCTGTTTTCATCCTGTATTTGTAGAAACAGTTGTCATTTTTATTGCATTTCTGAATCTATGAAATCATTGGAAAATAGAATATTATGTTTTTAGCCTTCAAGATCTTACTGTAAAAAAAAGTTTGCTGATTCTCTGAGTCACTTAACACACTCTTAACACTTAACATACATCATACATCAAATTGACCCAGGAAAATCATCTCTGTTCCTCACAAATGAACATAACAGGAGGGTTAACAATGTATTTATTTCAATTTATTTCTAATATAAGTAGCTGTGGAGTATAAGTCGCACCCCTTGCCAAACTATGAATAAAAAGGGTGACTTATAGTCCGGAAAATACGGTACTCATTTTTATAACAATAAAAAGAAAGAAACTATTTACATGGAATGCATTCATTCATTAACCAATTTTCCAACTTTGTCATTACAGCATTTGGCAGTAGGGGTGCTATACAAATTCCTCATCCTCTTCCTCTCTCTCACTCATGGTGCAGAGACTTCAGCATAGTAGGACAAATAACTCGGCAAAACACAGTTAAAAAGCTAAACAACTAAACACATTTGGTCAAAAAGCCACACTTAAACCAAAACCCGTCCAGACAGGCAAAGGGAATGGTATCCCACAATACCTTGCGGTGCCGATCTAACAACAGCACCAAATTTACACCTACTTAATTTAATTAATTTGAATGAAAGTAAAATAACTGTCTGACAACTTTGTGTTATTTTTAAGCTTACTTAACTGAAAAAATGATTTATCTTAACTAAAGCAAATAATTAAGTTAGATCAGAGTAAAAAGTTTATTTTCCAACATCCATATGTGGTCTTATCACCCTCTCACGGTGGAAAAAGTATTATCTGAGCTTCTTCATCCACTAAATCATCTTCAAATGGACACGCCATGCTGCTTCACCTCTCTGAAAACAAACTAACCTTCAACTAAACCTGCTCCAGACCAGGTTATGTTCAGAGCATGAGTTGCTATGGCAAGCTATTGACATCCCCTGAAACACACCTCCATTTCTGGAACAGAAAGCTGAGGTTATCCACTTTCTTAGCCTCAAACTTACCATGGGGGCTAGCATAACCTGCTCTCTGGAATACCCCCCAGTAATATTAAAGCAAAATAACCTATGGTCAGCTTGTTATCTTTGGCTTTGTTTTGTTTTTCTCAGTTGGAAAAAATGCCTCAACCAATATAGTTGCCTAATTATTCATTATTACACATTCATTCACAGAGACCAATGGATCTCAAATAAAATGCATTTCACTTTTTTGAAAATTTGTTTTTTTTCAATTTTTTACAGACAGACTATTTTACATCTGACTCCACTTCAACATTTTTTTATTTTTGACAACATTTTGGTGATACGGGTGTCAGTACTGATCATTCTTATAGAAACGTAACAGCGGTGAGGCTGGCGGGGAACCAAACTGCATCTTACCCAGACGCAGAACTGTTAGGTTTCACTTTTGGCACGCCCTGATTCACCCGTATTGCTTTTCGTTTGTCCCCTCTGAACTAAAATATAGATGTCTACAAGGTGAGGCTCCGGAACCAATAGTGGCTGTTTTATCCCTCTGTTGTGACTCTATGGCTTTCTAGAAAAATGCTAATGCTTTGAATAAATAATAGACAAATTTTTTAACCCTTGTGCTATCTTAGATGACCCCACCCTTGCATTGACGTGTTATCCCTGCCATGACAAAGGTGGATACAGGTGAAGAGGATTTCATGTAATCCATGGACACAAGTGAAGATCACAAATCATTGATGAAAAAAGGTTCAGCGGACTGTCTAGTGGGTCTAGATGACCCAACTCCCAATGTTAAAGTGCCTAGGATAGCACAAGGGTTAAGATACTACACCAATGTTTTTTTTGTTGATTTGGTTGACAGTAAAAATAGAAAAATATGACCATTCTACGTTTAAATTGGCTTTCTTGCATTTTTAATTCAAGTCAATTTGCTGCTGCAGGAGGTTCTAATTTTAAATGGCTGTATTTAATTTTGAAATGAAGTTTTATGCACTCTGCCAATAGTAAAATATATTTAAATTGGAATACTAGAACACTGTAATAATTCATTCATTTTAAAATGTTTAAGAGCTACATTTTATAAATGCATGTTTAATGGCCACAAAAACATAAACACCGTGTATTTTGCTAAACATTTAAGTGGGACTCACTGGGTTTTGGTCAATAAGAAACTGGACCAAGTGGGTCTTTTAGCTTGAAAAGTTTCAGACCCCTGACCTAAACCGTAATATTCTAATGTTCCATCTATAGTTCAAATTCAGTGTAAAAATCGAAAATTGAGCCTAAGTATTTCCAAAACCATATGACAAACTCAAACACTGCAGTCATTACAAACACAGCAGCACAACTGGTTATTGGGTTTGGATCACTCAGCAAACACATTCCACAATTTATGATCATTTTCTTTGGTCCTTGTTGAGTTAAAAAGAAAATATGATGACTTTGTTTGCATGAGGCGTCTTCGTGTACAAGTTTTTTTTTCTTTTCTGATTTTCTTTAAGATTGAAGCGTGAAAAATGATATACTATGTTCTTTGTTTCACACGTGTATGAGGCTGAGGTCCATGCACAGAGAATGGACCTCAACCTCATACAAAGAAGTACTTATGAGCTCTTAGACCAAACACATTATCGTCCTCCATTATCTAACAGCCGGCACCGGTTTTATTAGGAAAGTCACTGTAACTGAACTCAAAGGTTCAATTGTTAAATATTTAATAACAGCGGCTCCTACTATCACAGCACAGGCTGTTTAGAAAGGAAGAAAAAAAAACATGTCTGTCTTTCTCTTGATTCCCTGGTGACCTGCTGTCTGCCAACACTCTCTGAAAGGTTTTTTTCAGTTACTGCGGGGTTGCGTGCCAGACTCGTGGGGGTCGTGAACACCTGCTTATTAATAATCCACAGGACCCTGATGTTGAGGCAGACTCTCCTTTTCGTCATCTGAGTGTCCGGCAGCAGCTGAAATGTGCTGAGCTTTATTTGAACTCCATGTGGTGCTTAAAACTGTTCAAACCAAGCCTTCAGAGGAAACGCTGCTACGTGCAGAAACAGGCAACATTATGAGAGAAAAGGCAAAATCCATAAATTACTGCAGGTTAATTGAGTGAATTTTACCAACTGAAAGAATATCAATTCTGTTACAGCCTGTCTGCCTGTAGCATCAGTTTTTCTTGAACGCTTGTTTTTGGTTTGAAGATAATTTTCTTTTTGCTTATTAAAATCATCTCTGACAGCAGCTCTTTTCAAGAATAACTATAAGAACCAGTGGCACAACTAGAACATTCATTTTAAAAATGAATTGTATTTCCTAAAAAAATACAACTAATAATCTGAGATGATATAATTGATTCATTTTATTGTATTACTGATGTTTTTATCACTATGATGGACTGATGACTGTAATCTGCCCTTGCCCACGCTGGCTGGGATAGGCTCTAGCAACAGGGATTAAAGCAGGTTTGGGAAACATGAATGGTTACTTTCAGAGCTGTTCAACCAAGAAATCTGTTACAGAGAAGCTGTGTAACAAAGTAAAACATGCTAAAATCCTAGATCAAGATGAGACACTCAGTTTCTGACATTTATTGGCTTTACAAACACATTTTTAGTGTGTAACCCTTGTGCTATCCTAGGCACTTTAACATTGGGAGTTGGGTCATCTAGACCCACTAGACAGTGCTTTGAACCTTTTTTCTTCAATGACTTGTGATCTTCACTGGTGTCCATGGATTACATGAAATCTTTCCACCTTTATCCACCTTTGTCATGGTAGGGAGAACACGTCAAAGTAAGGGGGGGGGGTCATCTAAGATAGCACAAGGGTTAAATACTGAGAATTGTTGCAATCACACCAAGCACAAAGGTCTCCCATGCGTCTCAGTAAATAAATAGGATGTTTTCAATTTTTCTTTGAAAATTCTACACTCTTTATCTAATTTATCTACACAATGTTTATTTCACACCTTTTGTTTACTGGCAGTGATATAACACCCAACTTGGTCATTGTCAGGTCACCTTCATGTAACTCTTTTGAACTCTTATTCTCATGGTTTTGATTAGACATGCTTGTGATTTTGTAAGGCTTTTTTCCATTTTTTTAAACAAAAAGTTTCCATCACATCTGACAATATTTCTGATAAATTAGGGTTCTTCATTACACCCTTTCACAAGAGTTACCTGATCTCTATTACAGTGAGAGAGCTTTTCTGTAGTAGTAGTCTTCTTTTGCCCCAGTAGTCTACTGTTCAGTCTCAGTAACCCATGTTTGCATGTCTCTCTTCCAGTCTGCCTGTTTTTGTTGCAAGTTTGATTCTCATCCCATCATCTCTGCTCTGGAAGAATCACCAGGACACCTCTCATCCTCCCTGTCCATTCCAAGGGTGTCTTGCTTTCTTGGCCCTTATCCTGCCTGCCTTTTTCATCAGGGGTCATTAGCACTTCCAATCTGTGTGACAGCAGGGACTTCTCTTATCATGCCCATCTTGTTGATCCAAAGGGATCAACAAAGGTACATCTCACCCTGCCTGTCTGTTGCAATGGAGGGTGGCTGGGAGACCCTTCCTCCAGCTTGGTTTAACTAGTCAGGTAGCCAAACCATGTGTGCTCTTAGAATACAAATACTCAGAGCCAATACTGCCTATTCTCAGTAGATCTGTTACAATGCTTCAATCATGTCAGTTCTGATGGGTTGTTGCAACTCCTCTTATTCTGCCTGACCATTCTGAAAGTAGACACAAGGTCCTCAATGTAAGTGTGTCTCTTTTCTGAGAGGGTTTTTTTGGCATGCTTTGATCTTGAATGTTTTCTGGTGTGGCCCACAGGCATAGATAGGTCATCTCTTACATCATCTGTGGGACTAATACTGAAAATTAAGTCAATCAGGTCAATTTCTGGTACCCATTTGTTTTTGTGCATGTCAGTTCCCAATCCCATCCTAGTTTGTTTCTACATTCATAAACTAGTTTAGTCCTGTTCAATAAAGTCAAGTCCATTCGGTTCAGTTTAGTCTGTTGGTCATGCAAGTTGTAGTCCGTAGTATTATGCATTCCAACTTTTTACTATTAAGTCATGTGCAGTTACTCACATCAAGTTCATTTCAAGTTATTTTAAGACAAAAATCCTGTTCATTCAAGCCAAGTTTAAGCATATTATGCCAAAGTCCTGCAATACTGCCTCATGTCCAGTTTTGTCCTGTCATGTCAAGCTGCCATGCACTGTGTTCCTAAGTTCTTTTATGACTTTCTATAAGCATTCCGCACATTCCAGGTCCTGCTCCATCCTTTCACCACATTTGTCCCTTTCAGCAAAATTCTTATGATGAATTTTACAGAAAAAATTTTGAATTTTGAGCCACATTTAAAATAAGAGATTAACAAATTTAGCTTCTCTGTGAGCCATAATTCTACTTGTTTTTGAGTGCTCCCAGAATTTAATTGGAAATTATGGCTGCACCGTGCTGTAACCCTTGTGCTCTCCTAGAAACTTTAACATTGGAAGTGGGGTCATCTAGACCCCACAAGACAGTGCGCTAAACCTTTTTTCTTCAATGATTTGTGATCTTCACTGGTGTCCATGGATTACGTGAAATCCTCTTCACCTTTATCCACCTTTGTCATAGTAGGGATAACAAGTCAATGTAAGGGTCGGGTCATCTGGACCCCATAGGATAGCACAAGGGGTAGAGGGTAACACTCTTGCCACCCAGCTTGGTTTGAATCCTGGCTGGGTCCATTCTGTGTGGAGTTAACATGTTGTCTCTGGGCTTGCAGGTACTCTAGATTCCAAGCACAGTTAATAAACATGCTTTGTAGGTTAATTAGATACTCACTTGTCCCTTGAGTGTGAATGTGAGCGATGAAGCCAGTTTTAGATGGTGGATAATTAAAAGTGAACCACGGAGGACCTACAGTAGTTTGGAGAGTCATGCAGTACAATGTTTTCCCAGGAGCCAGTTTTACTGCAGGTGTTGTTTTTGACATCATTCTACTTTTTAAGCTGTCAACGGTGTTAAATTACTCTGGATGACTTCAACAGAGGATATTGCGATGATCAGCCCAAGGTTACTGCCAATTGCAATTCAATCGATTGGTTCAAAAGGGGCCCAAGTCCAAGAGGTTTGTTCTTCCAGGAAACGATTTTAATTGCATAGCTTAAAGGGAGGCTACACCAAATGATTAATACTTTACCCAGATTTAGCACCAGTTCATGGCTTACAAATGCTATAATATGAAGGACCTCACTTTTATCATTTCAGAGGACTAGCAAACTAAAGTCTCTGGACTTGGGCCCTTCTTGAATTAAACAAAGGCGCTGCCATATTGGATAACTAGTGCTGCCATCTATGGGATAAAGCTAAACCCATGCGAGAGAGGCCCAAGTCCAGGAATTTGGACTTAATGCATTTTAAATGTCAAGCATAGTCAATGCATTTTAAATGTCAAGCATAGTCAATACATTACAACAGACTTGGGATTTTTTGCTCATAATCAGATAGCTTTTCAAGACCATAGAACATATAATATCTCTATTTTGAAAAATTGTGGACTTGGGCCCCTTTTGAACTAACCGATTCAATTGCAAATGCATTTTTCTGAATTACTCTATCATGGAGGAAGATATGAAAATGTTGCTTTCTTCTCATCTGTGCTGCAACTTGGATTCAAATGGCTTCTAACAGCTAATCTCTCTGCAGGGATTGGAATGGGTTTTGGGGCAATGGGGAGGCGGGGGTATCTAGTTTTCCTTCTTCAACACACTCAAGATACAAGATTAAGGTCAGATAGAGCGGAACTGCTGAGCTTTCTCTCCATGCAGGAGCAGTCTGCATGCTGCACACTTCCTACAGCTCTCTATATTTACTGCACAGTCTCAAGCAGCTGCTGCCTCAGCTAAAGGTGAGGTGAATTCAGCCACTCCTCCATTCACTATTCCCCTTCATCACTCGCTCTTTCACATTATTCACACTGTTCCAAGTCCTCCTGCTGCTGGGTTTTGACAGGACCACTTTTTTTCCTTTTTCTCTCCGGTATCTTTCTCTCTGACGCTGCTTCAGAAAATGCTGTGCTGTATCCATGTTTTTTTTTTTACTCAGTGCAGTGGAAGCATGCCCATGCTGGGAAACACTTAGAGATTAAATAGCTTTCAGAGGCTTGACTTGCCAGTCACCCCTCGTCTTTCAAGCGGTGTCCTTGCCAGCAGGAAAAGTGGTGCACTGTTGCAGATAGATAGCATCTGATAGTTGGCTGTTGCTGCCTCCCAGGCGAGAGAGTGGTCAGATTTCAGCTTCCTCTCTCTGTCTCTCTGCTTAGAATGAACTGAAATTGTCAACAATCTGAAAAAACTAAACATTAATCAATAGGCTCCATCGGGTAGTGATGCAGAAAGGCCATCTAAGTCCTCCAAACATTTGCTTTTAAATTAACAACAATAATGAGCAGAAAAAACCTTTGCCACAGAACGTCTACTGCAGTTTGTGTGTCACTATGCCATCCCTTTCTTCCTCCCTTGACTCATCTTTTAAATGGAGTCGCATTGGGAGTGAAGCCAAAGTCATTCACCTGGCCACCATGACTCCAGGAAGAATGGCAACCATTTTTCATAGCTGCCTTCTGTCCATGTTAACCCTTGTGCTATCCTAGACACTTTAACATTGGGAGTTGGGTCATCTAGACCCACTAGACAGTGCTCTGAACCTTTTTTCTTCAATGATTTGTGATCTTCACTGGTGTCCATGGATTACATGAAATCCTCTTCACCTTTATCCACCTTTGTCATGGTAGGGAGAACACGTCAATGGTCATCTTGACCCCATAGGATAGCACAAGGGTTAACTAAGGTGGAACAATCAGCAAATGAAAGTTCAGTTAGATGTTGGATTTGAAACACGCTACAGTGCTTAGCATTTTTTAAATAAACCAAAGTAATGTTTGCTGTCTTTACTGTTTGTTTTACATATTTGACAAAGGCTGGACTCACGGTACAAACCTCGTCATGAAGAATTATGAGGAGAGTTACGGATCAGATGACCTATTAGACCTCTAGATTAAACGTGGATTAGGCTGAGTGACCACTAATCTTCTGAGAGGCCACAGGAGAGCAGATGGTGTTCGATACATGCAGTTCAACAATGACATTTGCATTGCACAGCTGGAAGCTTATCAGGGCACATGGTTGCATCAAAAGAGAAGAAGCACATGCTGTTGGTGAAGCTTGGAGCCTGAATTAAGAATTATAGGTGTGTCAGCTGATGGAGCCCAAATGTAGAATATTTTATTTATATTTTAGCTGCTGTTGCTATTTATTATTCTAACATCCTGCAGATGTTTAGCTTTGCTGCAGTACTGCTCTCAGCTAAGCTGGTTTTGCTGGGAATGCACCAAATAATCAATACATCGATAAGTCAGCCAGTTAAAGATTCAGGTTTGAGGGTTCCCACCGGCTCACCCCTTCAATCCTCCCTCGTGCGTGTGTGGACTTGCAGATCTAAATCGCGGCGCTCCTTTCAGCACGCTGCGTGTGGGAGGGACTTGGAGGCAAAGCTGCCCTCGGTGCAGTCCGCCACCACAGCATCATGCGTGTGGGGCTGAACGCACGCATAGCTCCTTCTTCTCTCTGCAGGCTCTGCCTTTGATCTCTACCGTCAAGTGTCGCTACCGAATGGGGAGTCAAGCGGAATACAGAAATAGCACGGTGAGCTCTTCCTGTTTTCAGCCACTCGAGGAGGTACTATGTCGGGGATTATAACATTTCTAAACCCGGACGTGCATGAGATGAGCCTCTGGAAGAGCGGAGACTGTCATCTCTCTGCTGGATTCTGAAGCTATGTTTAGGGCTGGTCCCAAATCTATATGGATTGTGTGCATAACGCAAGTGTGTCATGAGTTGAAGGACACACTCATGCATACCTCAGGAGTCCGGTTTTACAAATGAGGTGTTGTACGTTTGAGAACAAACGTGCGTCTTGACCTCGGTTTAAACGTGAAAAGGTTCCGTAATTGGATCTGCAGGCTAATCACTGATCTATTTAAGATGCTTAAAATAAGCATCCAGGGATTTCTCATAAGTAATTTTAAACTGGGTCCATGTGTTTTTACACAATTTGAGAGTTCACGCACACATTTTTCAAATGAAATCTTTAAAAACGGTTTTGCAAGTATTACTGGTGTTAATTTTACGAATACAATTGAACTTCGAGTTGTTTTTCAGGGATGCTGTGGAGTGACAACAACATCGTGGGAGGAAGGCTCAGTGTGAACCAGAGGGAGGTGGAACATAAATGGCTTCTCCGGAGCGCCTTTCCCCCATCGACAGAGGAAAAGAGCCCGAAACTCCTGATGCCCTTGACCGGGTTTCCGCCCCAGCGTCAGCCCGAAGGTCAGGGGGATCAACAGTGGGAGCGTTCCCGAGGGAGGGCAGCTGCAGTCCTGCTCGCAGCAGCCAGAGCCGCTGCCTTTCAGCACCAAGGACAGAGCCGCGCAGAGCGGCCGCGGACGGCAAACGCTGCGCACTCGGGGAGGGGAAAGCGCGCGTTTGTTGTGACAGGGAATTAGAGACATCTTTCACCTTCATTGATGAGAACGTGAACTTGCGCCAGGCCAGTCCAGAGAGCAGCTGCAAAAGTACTCTCAGGCCCGCGCGAAACGGCGAGCTTTTCTCTGAGACTTTACCGGAGTTTTCCTTCATGTCCGAGGATGATCTGTCCTTCGGAGAAGGCTCCGGGAGCTCCACAGACTACGGGTTTATCAGTGCAGTCACATTCTTGGTGACTGGAATCTCCTTGGTGATCATCTCCTACGCGGTGCCTCGGGAGGTGGAGGTGGACCGTGACAGTGTCTCTGCCAGGGAGATGGAGAAGCTGGAGATGGAGAGCGCCCAGATCGGCGCCCACCTCGATCGATGCGTCATCGCGGGGCTCTGCCTGCTCACGCTGGGTGGCGTTGTCCTGTCCACGCTGCTAATGATCTCCATGTGGAAGGGGGAGATGTACAGAAGGAAAGTCATTGCTTATTCCAAGCGATCAGCCAAACTATATGGCTCCATCAGCCTGAAAACCAGATCCAGCCCAAGTCACTCCTCTGCGCACCTGTCTGTGGAGGAGATGGAGGATACTGTCACATAAGCTGCTGCCCATTAAAGCCTGTTTAATCTACACTGTGGCCTAGCTTAAAGGTGCATCAACAAAAATTCATCACATTTCTCTTTATATTGTTGCCAAATTTCATCATACTCACAGGAGCAAACATATTTAATGAAATGTAAACAGTTAAAATAGCTTTTTGTGACATAGAATGGACCAAAGACTTTTTTCTTCTGGCCAAAGAAGTCTTACCCACAATGCAATTTTGTATAGCCTCTATTCATTATTGAGGATATTCATATTTAATGTGAAAGTTTCCAAGAGCAGAGCTGCACACAGACACGTTTCAGAAACAGGAGTGAGTCCCCAGAGGCTGCAGAGTGGGAGTAAGTATGCCTGCAGAGCCATCCCAGCTGCTGTGACTGGGGAAGGGTGTGGATCAACTCATGGTCCACATGCTGATAGTCAGTGACAAGTCCTCCTTGGAGGAGTGCTTAGGTAAGCCAGGAAGTCTGGCATCTGAGACAAACCCCCACAAAAATAAAACATTTCGACTATATTTGATCTAGTTCACCTTGGTAAATCTTTCCTTTCATTTTTCCATTCTCTTGTCTTGGATAATCTATCTCATTTTATCCTTGGAGCCTTACATCTCTTAGCATACTTTAGATGTCATTAACTAGACATATTTTTTAGTGCAACAAGGGTGCTGGACGATTGCAACCAAAGTGCCTGTGACCCTTTTAGTTCTCTCAGCCTTGACAGTCGGCTTTTTCCCTGCTTTGCGACTTCAAGATGTGCTTCATAGCACATAATCACACATGAAAGAGTCCCCCTTCTTCTTTAACTTTGAGCTGCCACAAGTTCAAAGAACTAATTATCTCTCAAATGTAAGATGTCATTTCTCCAGTAGACAGTCATTCCCGATTGCAGGTTTACTGTTCTCTAAAAAGCTAATCTCTGGGTGTTCTTGTGCTTTATGTGTTTTCTTATGCTTGTTAAGGGCTGCATTAGATTTGCAGTAGTGATACTGCTCAAATTTAGCTTAAAGACCATCTGACCTTTAAGCCAAACTCACATTACACATGCTGCGCTTTTACAAATGAAGAAGAAAATCATCCATGGAGACAGCTTGTTTTAAGGAAACAGAGGTCTTTTTGCTTCATATGTGCTCAAACGTTTCCAAGAGCTTTCGACTATTCTGCGTTGCTCCCACTCGCAGATGGTCTTCAGTCCACTCGTGAGAAACCCTTCATCAGGCCAAATTTACTCCGGAAAAACCCTCCACAACCAAACCAAATTGTTTCCCTCTCATCCGGTTTTCACAGATTCGGATGGTTTATGTTGTTTCTCCTCCACCTGGACGCCTTTATTCCAACATTACCTGCAGAGAATGAAATAAAATCCTCACATTTTGCTGAAAGTCTTTTCTATGTGTGAGGTCCATACATGATGCATGAACCTCTGCATTTTAGTCACATTTGAGAGCATTCAGCCAAATGTTCCTTCTGCAAGAAGAGTGCTAATGATTCTAATGCAGTGTCTCTGTTACCTTGGTTTCCGGATTTTTTCAGGCTTTGTGACCCTGTTTCAAGGCTTATGTTGAAAACGACATGAGTCAGCCTCTGTTAATGGGATGTGTAGGCTGATTGCTCGAGGTCTCATTGTTGCTGTGCTTTCCATCTTTTGCAGCACTTCAATGTAAACATTGTCACAATACATTCGTGTGTTAGGATTTCCAGCCAGCGCACGCAACAAAAAAAGAAGGAAGAGTCACGGCATGCAAAGACAAGTCAGAGGGAGTCTGTATCTGTGCCTGAGGCAGTGAATTAATGTATCTTTATGGTTCTGTAGCTTTTCATTTTTTTGTCAGTGGAGCTGGAAAGTGTGTGTCAATCACAGTAAAACAGGTGTTTAAACTGGAATAATGCAGACAATTAAGAGATTCTAATAAAAAGAACAAGTCTTATAAAGCAGTATTGTCCTTTTCTCTAAAAGATCTATTTGGGTTGGTTCCTTACAGAACAAAATCCAGTAAAGGCAGCAAAACCCCAATTAACAGTTCAAAAAAGTACACTGTATTCATGTTTTGGTGACCATTAGGCCATTCATTTATGAACTGTAGCTTTAATTATTTAAAATATGATCTCATGAAAATTGTTATCTATAACATTTGTTATATTTAACATATCCTTTACTTTTGAAAGCAGCACATACAAGTTCCTTTCAAAATAAAATCTGTCCCATGTCAAGCACATAATCAAAAGAAAAATGTGAAAGAGCTAAGTCAAAAATAGTAGTTTTATCTCATTAAGTGCAGTTTATTGGACCTTTTTGTATTTTTTAGTATCAAATAAAAACATGACAACAATGATTAAGACTATATATAAATACAAAACACATTATACATATTTGTAACCAAGACAAAGCTGTGTAGCAGAAGATAAGAACATGTGCAGTAAACTTATTTTCATAGAAATAAGTGTCAGGACAGAAATCAGGGCTGGACTCAGATGCAGAGTTTAAGAGCTTTAATCTGATTGCTATTGCTATGGTTACGGCACAGGATACAACTAAACAAACTGGCACAGGACAAAGGCAGACTCACCCTGTGTCCGAATTACCGCCCTAACGTCTATGTAGTGCGGTCGCCATTTTGTAGGGGTGTCCGAATCTACAGTTCAAAAATCGAGTGCACTAGAAATTTCCCAGAAGTCTCTACGAAAAACCACGGTGGATCAATGCTCACTCGATTGTCAAATATTGACCACAATGCAACTCGTATGGACCACAATGCATTGCTTTTAAATTATTAGAATTTACCCTCACATTGACGTGTTCTCCCTACCATGACAAAGGTGGATAAAGGTGGAAAGATTTCATGTAATCCATGGACACCAGTGAAGATCACAAATCATTGAAGAAAAAAGGTTCAGAGCACTGTCTAGTGGGTCTAGATGACCCAACTCCCAATGTTAAAGTGCCTAGGATAGCACAAGGGTTAAAGAGCCAGAAGTTAGGAGGAAAGAGCAAGAAGGGAGGAAGAGCGACGGGAGAGTCTGTTAACCTTCCTTGAGTTGAAAATATTGTTCAAAAAATGTAACATCGTTGTTGTTTTTTAACATTTAATAAATGCATAAAAAATTAATTATTTACATGAATTATTTTAATCTGAGCCATTTTTAACAATCTCAAAAGGATTTTCAAATAAATATCAAATGTACACACTGTAGCGACCTGGGGGTTAGCCCCGCCTTCAGCCCCTAAGACTCATGGGAAGTGGGGAATCTTGATGTGAAAACCGTGAGTGAGAGGGCTGGGAACACAAGTGACATCTATGCTGTTTTGCTGTTTGTGGTGTGTTCAGAAACATGGGCTTTGATGCTGAAAATAAGAGTAAACAATCTGCCTCTGCTTTTGCTTCTCCCTCCTTAAGACTCTCTGGGGTTGTAAGGTGTATGCTGCACGGACAACTCTCAAATGTAGCTGGTTAATTAACAGCTTGGCTATAGTGAAGTGGTTGGTTATTGGTTGTTATAATAGTTAAAATATTATATGTTAACATTTACTTTTATTCATCTTAACAATAATCGTGGCCTTCTTACGACGGAGTTTTAGGGCCACGGTGAGGAAAAAAAAATTCTGGCCAACTTGGCGAGATTAAAGTCGTCATGTTGCGCGAGAGAGAAAAAAACTCGTAAATTTACAAAATTATTGTGGAAGTGAGCATGCAGAGCAGCAGGTGAACGCCGTGCAGCAGCAGAGCAGACCGACTAAACTCAGTTGAACAGGTGAGCTGAATGTTTATTGATAACGTTCCAAATATCTGGAAGCTCATTTGATTGATTTACAATTCATTAAAGTTTTATTTATTGATGGTTGGTTTGCAGGATCACTGCAGCCCGATGAAGCCATCGGTGTCCCTGCAGCTGTTTGCTTGAATCCTTTCTTCCTCCACCAAAGACCAGGGGCCTCATTTATAAAACTTTGCGTAGGATTTGCGTCAGAAGTGGCGTACGGATGAAACATAGGATGTGCGTACGCACAGAAATATTCGGAGTTATAAACCGTGCGCACGCACATCCTACGCATCTTTCCCTTAATAAATCACAACCAATTCTAAATGCAGCGCAGCTTTTGCGGCTTTATGACACGCCTATAGTTGCCCATAAATAGTCCGTGAAACGCCCACAAATGAATATTCATTGATTGCGAAACCATGCCAAACACGGAGAGAAAATCAAAAAAACGTAACTTCACTCAATGTGAAGTATCGTTGGCGAGGTGGAAAAGAGGAGAATAATGTGTGGAGGGCACAATGTGGCCTTACTAATGCCAAAAAGGCACGTGAGTGGCAGACGGCGGCAGACGCTGTAAATGCTGCTGCCTCACAACCTCGGACCGTGGCCGAAATAAAAAAGAAAAGGTCGGACATCAAAGTCAAGGCAAAAAAACGTCTAGCACTTTTTGCCTTTTTCAACGTTGTAATGCTAATATAACAGACTATTTTCATTCATCTTTGTTTTTTAATGATCAAACGGGTCGCTTCATCTGCAGGAGGGGGCGTATGTAACACCGTTTACTTCCGCATTGGTGATCGGATGACAGGTTCATGACTTAATGTGACAGATGAACTTCAGGTTATGTGAATGAAAAGGAGAATAAAGGCTGCAGCGGTCCTCTGCACCCAAACGTGTCTCTGAGCTCCTTATTTTACATATGAAAGTCCGCTTTACTGACGCCGAACCCCGGAAAGACTGCTACACGGGAAATAATCTGATTTTGAGTCGCCAAAAGGCTCAGAATCTCTTTGTTTTAAACCTATAATCCGGAAAAAAAAGCTTCACAAAAGGCACCACATATTTCATCTTCAAGCTAGGCTCCGATAAACAGACAATTTCGGTGTTTTCTCCTTTTTAATCTATGAATTTTTTCCCCGTAAATTTACGAGTTTTTGGTGGCCATAAAACTCTGTCGTAAACTCTTAAATAAGCCACTAGCTCACCAACATTAGCCATAACACTGAATACTCCTGAAAGACTCAGCTTCACTTCTCTCGCGCAACATTGCGACTTTAATCTCGAAACTTTATTTCGACTTTTATCTCGACAAGACGAGTTTTTTCTCGAAACTTTGTGTCGAGTTTTTTCTCGTCATGTTGGCCAGAATTTTTTTTCCTCACTGTGGCCCTAAAACTCCGTCGTACCTTCTAGCCCAGTGTTTTTCAACCTTTTTTGAGCCATTGTCACGGTTGAGACAGGACACAAATGCAGGACAGCGAAAGAGCTTCAAAAGCAAACAAGGTTTAATCACGCTTGGTACTTGAAATGACTGAAGCAAACTTACAGAACGACCCAGTGACAAGAAACAAACAGACCAGGGTTTAAATACACAAATGGGAATGACAAAAAGGGGAGCAGACAGGTGCCGGTGATGACTGGTGAAGTTACCTAGTGAAACAAAAGGGGCCCTGAAAGGAAGTAACAAAATAAAAGCCCAAAACCGGAAGTGAGAAAACACCCACCAAACCCGCCCTGGCTCCGGCTCCTGACAATACCCTTCCCTCAAGGGGCGCCTCTAGGCGCACCACCAGGCTTGTCAGGGTGCCGCTTGTGGAAGTCCTTAAGCATGCCCTTATCCAAGATCCTTGACATAGGCTCCCAGGACCTCTCCTCAGGTCCGTAACCCTTCCAATCCACCAGGTATTGAAGGCCCCGACCTCGACGTCTGACGTCCATAATGCGCTTGATCGTCCAAGCGGGCAAACCGTCGATGATGCGGGGTGGTGGTGGTTGGGCGGGCGCGGGCTGGAGAGGACTCGTGATGTAAGGTTTGTACCTGGGAAACATGAAACACAGGATGCACTCGCATGGTTCGTGGCAGACGTAAGCGGACTGCCACAGGGTTGATGACCTTCTCCACCACAAATGGCCCGATGAACTTGGGCGCGAGTTTCCTTGACTCTGTCCGCAGCTTGATGTTGGAGGTGGATAGGAGAACAGACTGACCCGGCGTGTAGGTGGGTGCCGGTAGCCGGTGCCGATCAGCCAGTCTCTTGTTTGCTGCAGACGAGCGTAGGAGTGCTGTACGAGCCTCCCTCCAGATGCGTCGACAGCGTCGGTAAAGGTGTTGCACCGAAGGCACGGCCACCTCCCTCTCCTGCTCAGGGAATAATGGTGGTTGGTAGCCCAGGGAACCCTCAAACGGGGACATACCCGAAGCTGATGACGTCAGGGCATTATGGGCATACTCCACAAAGGGCAAGAGGGTGCTCCATGACGACTGGTGACGGGAGCAGACGCACCGGAGGGCCAACTCAAGGTCCTGGTTAGTCCTCTCCGCCTGCCCGTTGGTCTGGGGATGGAAGCCTGAGGAGAGACTGGCCGAGGGACCAAAGGCCGCACAGAAAGCCTTCCAAACCTGTGACACAAACTGTGGCCCACGGTCAGAAACAATGTCCACTGGTATTCCATGTAGTCTGAAAACATGTACGATAATGAGCCTGGCTGTTTCAGAGGCAGACGGCAGTTTCCTCAGAGGCACGAAGTGGGCTGCCTTAGAGAAACGATCCACCACAGTCATAACCACCGTCTTGCCGGCGGACGGAGGCAGTCCTATAACAAAGTCCAACGCTATATGTGACCAAGGACGACTCGGGACAGGTAAGGGGTGCAACAACCCAGGTGGTGGTTGAGTGCTGACCTTATTTTGGGCGCAGATCATACAGGCCGAAACAAATTCCTTGGCATCCCTAGCCAAACCGGGCCACCAGAAACTGCGACGCAGGAAGGTGATAGTTCTGTGCACTCCGGGATGACAGGTGAACCGTGTAGCATGGGCCCACTGGAGGGCCTGGCTCCTCATGGCCCTAGGGACATAAAGTTTGTTAGGAGGACCCCCTCCAGGGTCTGGCTCATGGTTCTGGGCGTCCTTAATGTCCTTCTCTAACCGCCAGGAGAGAGCACCTAGAACACAAGCGGTGGGTATTATCGTCTGAGGGGTCTGAACCTCAACTAAGGGCTCCGACTGTCGGGAAAGGGCATCAGGTTTCACGTTCTTGGAGCCAGGGCAATACGACACGACAAAATCAAAACGAGCAAAGAAAAGTGACCACCGTGCCTGTCTTGGGTTCAGCCGTTTTGCGGTCCGGATATAAGACAAGTTTTTATGATCCGTCCAGACCACAAAAGGCTGACCCGCCCCTTCTAACCAATGCCTCCACTCCTCCAGCGCCAGTTTAATGGCCAAGAGTTCCTTATCCCCGACGTCATACCCCATCTCCGCAGGAGTAAGCCTGCGGGAAAAAAAAAGCACAGGGGTGCAGTTTGTTGTCCTCTTTATGTAGCTGGGACAATACCGCACCAACCCCCACGTCCGAGGCGTCGACCTCCACAATAAATTGGATGGAGGGATCCGGCTGAACGAGCACCGGCGCCGTAGTGAGCAGGTGTTTAAGTTTACAAAAAGCGGGCTCAGCGGCTTCAGTCCAGCGAAACGGGGATGAGGTAGAGGTCAAGCCTGTAAGTGGAGCCGCAACCGAACTATAATGACGGATGAAGTGACGTAAGTAATTGGCGAACCCCAGGAACCTCTGTAACTGCTTACGGGACTCTGGAGTAGGCCAATTGACCACAGCACTGATCTTGGCGGGTTCCGGACGAACCTCCCCCTCAGCAATCACAAAGCCCAAAAATGACACGCTGGGGGAGTGGAACTCACATTTTTCAGCCTTGACAAACAACTTGTTCTCCAGGAGCCGCTGGAGGACCAGGCGAACATGCCGCCTATGTTCGTTGAGGCTCCTGGAGAAAACAAGAATGTCATCAAGGTAAACAAACACAAAATGATGTATGTAATCTCGGAGCACGTCATTTATGAGTCTCTGGAACACCGCCGGAGCATTAGAAAGTCCAAAAGGCATTACTAGGTATTCATAATGTCCCAGGGGAGTGGTGAAAGCGGTCTTCCACTCATCGCCTTTCCTTATGCGCACCAAATGGTATGCATTTCGCAGGTCCAACTTGGTGAACACCCGCGCCATCTGCAGCGACTCGAATGCGGAGTTCATAAGAGGCAGGGGATACCTGTCTTTAATCGTTATGGCGTTCAGCCCCCGAAAATCAATACAAGGACGCAGCGTCCCGTCCTTCTTGCCCACGAAAAAGAAACCTGCTCCAACAGGCGATGAGGAGGGTCTTATGAGGCCCGCCCGGAGAGAGTCAGTGATGTACCGGTCCATGGCCCCTCTCTCAGGTTTAGACAGACTGTAGAGATGACTCCTGGGAAGGGCGGCTCCAGGCAACAGTTCAATAGCGCAGTCATAAGGCCTGTGTGGGGGTAAGGAAAGAGCTCGCGACTTAGAAAATACCTCTCTCAGATCGCGGTATTCAGGCGGAACACTGGAGAGGTCAGGTGAGGGCGGCTGCCCTACCGGGTCGGCGGAGTCAGCCCCTGGATACCGAGCTGAACGCAGACAGACTCCATGACAGTCATCACTCCAACTCACAATACGGTTAGTAGGCCGATCTATATGCGGATTATGGAGAAGAAGCCAAGAAAAACCTAACACTACAGGATTATGGGAGGACTCGAAAAGATAGAACTCTGAGTGCTCGTGATGATTTCCAGACAGAATGAGGTGAACGGGCTCCGTAATCTGGTTAACAGTAGCAACTGACTCACCATTAAGGGAAATAACCTTTAATGGATGGGAAAGGGACCTGGTCCTGAGACCGATCTGTCTGGCCAGCTCAGCATCCATAAGGTTCCGTTCGGACCCAGAATCTAATAACGCCTGAATGGAAAACCCCTTACCCCCAGAAAAAATTTGACCCTTCAAAATACAGGAAGTGGATGTAACACTAGTGGGCGCTTGACCCCCGCTCGTCAGTGTGCCCACTCTTAAGGACGAGCAGAGGCTTTTGGGCAATCCTTACAGAAATGACCCCGCCGACCACAGTAAAGACACTCACCCGCCGCCATCCGCCGTCTGCGTTCAGTGGGAGATAACCGACCACGCCCTAGCTGCATGGGCTCCTCCGATGGTGCTGCCGGAACGGCTGTGGAGGTGACAGAAGACAAGTGAGTGGAAATACGACCATGGTCAACTGGGGACACCCTGTACGAGGTACCCGTCTCGCGGCGACCTCGCCGACGGTCCTGCAGCCGATTGTCAATACGAATGGCCAAAGCAATGGCCGGCTCCAGAGAAGAGGGCAACTCCAAAGGAGCCAAATGGTCCTTTAACTCCTCCAATAATCCCTCCAAAAACGCGTCTGTGAGCGCTGCGGGGTTCCACCCGCTCTCAGCAGCGAGAGTCCGGAACTCGATGGCATACTCTGCCACCCGGCGGTCCCCCTGAGTCAGCCGTATCAGCGCCCGCGCCGCCTCCCTCCCGGGTTTCGTATGTTGAAAAACCAGGGAAAATGCCTCTAGAAAGGCAGGGAGTGATGAGCAGGTCTCTCCCCCACGTTGCCACTCCGCAGTGGCCCACGCTCCGGCTCTGTCGGAGAGGTGAGAAATGATGAACGCCACTTTGGAGCGGTCCGTGGGAAAGTTAGCAGCCTGTAACTCGAAGTGAAGTTCACACTGGGTGACGAACGCTCGACAGTCCCCGGAGTCGCCAGAAAACCTCTCAGGACGTGCTAGTCGAATCCCCGAACTGGAAGACGTCTGGACCGGAACCACCGGGGTGGGCACAGGAGGGGATGGATGAGATGGAAGCGGCTGCTGGATCTGTCTAGCCAAGGCATCAAGGCGGTTGCCGATTAAGCTCAGCTGCTGCTCCTGGCGCCCCGACATCTCCAACATCCCTCGTCGAAGGCAGTTCAGCTGCTCCTCCTGCTGACTGATGATCCAATCCCGGTCACTGCTCTGGGCTCGTGCACTCTCCGCGTCTGCTGTGTCCATGGTGACTGGGTCGTAATGTCACGGTTGAGACAGGACACAAATGCAGGACAGCGAAAGAGCTTCAAAAGCAAACAAGGTTTAATCACACTTGGTACTTGAAATGACTGAAGCAAACTTACAGAACGACCCAGTGACAAGAAACAAACAGACCAGGGTTTAAATACACAAATGGGAATGACAAACAGGTGAGCAGACAGGTGCCGGTGATGACTGGTGAAGTTACCTAGTGAAACAAAAGGGGCCCTGAAAGTAAGTAACAAAATAAAAGCCCAAAACCGGAAGTGAGAAAACACCCACCAAACCCGCCCTGGCTCCGGCTCCTGACAGCCATGGCACACTTTAACCTTGACAAAAATGCCGCGGCACACCAGCATCCCAAAAAAAAAAAAAAACTAGAAACTCATAGTCTGTATTGATCTACAGCCTCCCCCCCCACACACACACACACGTGCATGTTTGTGATAATTGTGGCAGAAAAAGCAGGAAGTTGCAGCTGTTTTTTCTAAAAGATGAAATAAAAGTTAAGTTAGAAAATTTAAAAACTGTTTGTGTGTTCGTTGTGGTTTCAAGACGTTTAACAAGGACGACTCATTGTGCGCTGAGACGCTGTCACTTTAACCCAATGCATCATGGGAGATGTAGTGTGAAAACTGCCACAAAAGGGCAGAAAGACAAGCGTCTCTGAGCTTCATTGTTTTGTTCACTTGTTCCACAGTCTGACACCAGATTCTGTGGAAAGCTACACCGCTAAAGACGAGCTTTAGCTGGTATTTTTGTTAGAACTGAGAGACATTTTGAGCCACATTGGAACAAGGATGTTAAGACTTTAACCACTTCTGATTGGTCAGACTGATGACATGTGATCAAGCCTTCAAGAATGATTGGCGGAGACAGTTAACGGGGCGGGACTTTTCCTAAAACAGTTATAGCTGCGGTTAAATCGCTGATGCACATATTGTGCAGGATGGGGAAAATATCTATAAATTTATATTTATTTAGAAATTTGGCATTAGAGTCACATACAGCCAGCATTTGAATGGAATAAAAAAGCTTCCTGTTAAAATAACAAGCTTCATTTTTTTAGGTTCTTGAAGGAGCCATACTTTAGGTTCTTTACTCTAATGTGGCAGCCATCGATGCTCCCCACGACCTTTTGGAAGGCGGAACACTCAGCGAGTTGCTAAAAAACCAGAGGCTTCTTATAGTAGTTCATTCCCACTGGGAAGCCGGATGACCCTGCTCATCAGCTCGAGGATGCCGTCCTGTGGACAATGTCACTCACAGTGGACCGTGGCATGTCAAAGGGCGTGGCTACCACACCGTAAGAGATGCCGCACGCCAGCCAGAAAAGGAACACCAGGACCTCAGTCTCCTGCGCTCCTCCCAGATTGTGAGGAACCCCATGCTGCTACACCAGATGCTCGATGGTCCTGCAGGTCAACCGAAAATCCGGTCTTGTGTCTGACTGACCGTCAGCCTAGAGTGTCATGGCTGGTAGGACGGAAACCCAAGTGCAGAGAGGAATCAGGCTGAGACTCAGGAATGCGCTTCAGCAACAGCTGACCTGCAAAACACAGAGGTAGTCAGGAAACAGAACAAGAAAAACACCACACTGTGTCATGGAGGGCCAGGACACACTCAAAAAAATGATTCAAGCCCCTCTTTCATGTAACACAATTAAATTCTGTTTGTTTCATTTAAATATATATATTTTTTAATTATGTATCTACATTTAATTGACCCAACACAAAATGCATTAATAGTTTCACCTATAAACTCCAGTAATACTAATGAATAATATGTTTTCAATGAATTCTATGTATTCATTATAATAATAATGAATACATAGAATTCAATAGGAAAATACTAAATTGAACTAACAAACTGACTAAGCTATACTGGCATCCCTGCCCTTAGACCCCCCTTTGTGGTAAGGAAAAACTCCTTAAAAAAACGGATTCCGGAAAAAAACGAAGAAACCTTAGAGGTGCCCACATGAAGGAGGGATCCTCCTCCATGTATTTATTGGATGGAAATCCTGCCCACAATTAAATTGAGTTCATCCAATGAGTTATTTTTTGAGTGCACTTGTTTAAAACAAGGAGGGATCCTCCTTCATGTGGGCATAGGATCTTCTGCCGTTTAACTACAATCTTTCACCTATTTTAACCATTCAACTATTAAAATGTTCAGCTCTTTCCTCTAATGCCTGCTATGACTTTTGGTCCTTCAAATCCTTCGACTTTTCAAAGAGAGAAAACTTTCGTTCGTGTTTTTCCACGTAAAAAAAGTACTGTGCCTTGGAATCGTTTCAAATCGGCTTCTCCCAATAAGACGATACACGATGAACCTCATTTATAGAAAAAATGATTCTGTCTTTATACTGGCGGCTGTAAGCTGCCACAAAAGTGTTAGCTCAGTCGATCAGTCAGCGGGATTAGCATGCAGAGGATCTAAATTCAAGACTGGTCTCAGATGACTTTTTGTTTGCCTTGCCATTCTTGATAAAATTGAGTTCGACTAACTCATTTTTCATTACATGGAAGAGTTTTCTTTGAGGCTACTCATATTTATTGGATGGAAATCCTGCCCACAATTAAATTGATTTCATTCAATGAGTTATTTTTTTGAGTGCACTTGTTTAAAACAAGTGTTCTGTAAATCTTTTTTATAAATAAACTGATATAGAAATTTGTGTTGAAGGCTGATATGGTTTGACTCTAAAGAAGAAATGCTCAAAATTTCTCTAAAGTCACATGAATGTTTCATGTATTTAGACTATACAACTCATACTCCAGTGTTGATAAAGAATGTTAAACTCTTACCCAGCAGATGGTGTGGCCTCCGACTAATGATGACGTCATACCATAGAAGAAGTTGCAGGACCCGTTGTAAACAAAGATCCGACATAGAGCAAGATGATCTTCTAGCCACAATGGAGGGCTGTGGCTCTGAAGCCTCAGGTTGCGGGACCCTTCCTTAACCCTTGTGCTATCCTAGGCACTTTAACATTGTGATTTGGGTCATCTAGACCCACTAGACTAGTCTGAACCTTTTTTCTTCAATGATTTGTGATCTTCACTGGTGTCCATGGATTACATGAAATCTTTCCACCTTTATCCACCTTTGTCACGGTAGGGAGAACACGTCAATGTAAGGGTGGGGTCATCTAAGATAGCACAAGGGTTAAACCCTCACTCTCCATGGCTGTGTTTCACTTTGCAAGGAACCCTGTGGTGTTGAACACACTTTTTTTCCCCCTGTTCATTATTTAAATTAAAATCAACAGTATTTTCATACAGCTGCAACCCTTTCACAAAGCTGGGAACATCATGTCGAACAACTGTTGGTGATGGCGTACTCCATTGAAATCACAATGAAAAAAACTGCAGCATTGACAGGTTTGTCAATCTCTGACGGTTTCTATGCAGAACCAAAAGATCAGGATTGGCAGAGAAAGGCACTGAACATCAGCATCTGCAAGAGGAAGCCCCCCACACACACTTCTTTCTACTGTCTTTTTAATGCTTTACCTTTCTCAATGATCCCCACTCTGTGCTCCATGGTGAGGCTTCACAGCCAAAATCAGACTTCCACACAACCAGCCAACCAAGCGTATTTGGGGGAATTAATCAGGGATTTGCCTGAAATGGCAGCATTTTACATGCCAGGCTTGAGTGTATTTTCAGCGGTTTCATGAATAAGTTCTCTATCCTGGAGCTGTGCACACAGCAACCGCCCCCACTGAAATGTGTTCTCAGCATGTTTAAGTCCATGCCTTCAGGTGATGAGCAGCTCCACCGCTGCCGTCGTCTGATTTCCCAGCTGTGTCGGTGCAGGCCTCCAGCTTGTTATTGCTGCACATGTGCATGTGTTTCTAATGTGACCGGGGCGTAGTTACGAGCTGTTGACTGGGCAAACACAGTTTAACAGCCTCTCTAGTATAATGAGAGTTTTTTATTAAAGAAAATTATGACAGACAACATGTAAATCACAACATAACATTAATATGCATGAAACACCTTTTGAGATCATTTGCATGATTTTATACTCTTTCATTCTTTTTAAGAATATTAGTAATACATTCAGCAAACAATTTTCAGAAAGAAATAATGAATAAAATACAAATGCAGGCCACTTTCCTTTATAAAGTTTTCTAATTGCACATTTTTTAAGTACATAAAATATTATGAAGTAAGCCTATCCTAGACTTTGACATGAACACCAGTGCAGCTTCAATATTTGAAAACTGCTTAAATTTGAAATACTTTTGTTGGAATGTGCTTTAACCCAAAAAAAATCATGATGACATCATTGTTAATCTACAGACACACCGGGCATTTGACCCACGATCAAGAACTCGCAAAATTCAGGTTCTTGAATGCTTGTTTAGCCCACGGTGGAAACTTGCATAATGATGCGTGAACGCATGGAAGCCCAAAATGCACATTTACAAGACTTTTCATTGAAAGTGATTGCATGAATGGACGTTCCTGAGGGAAGTGGGATTGTAGCTTGACAGAAAAACATCGGAAATTTTGTCTGTGGTCCACTTGGTGTACCACTTGTGACTTATCCCACATCATTTTCATTTGAATGAAAAATGGGTTGGAGTTATTATGGTCTAAAATATACATCTTTGGACTTTAGACTAAACTTTTGTTATTTCAGTTATCAGTTATTTCGGAAACAAAAATGAACTTAAAGTTCTACTAACGGATAAATCAATTATTACCACTCTGATAATAAAATCAAGGACTGTTTAATAGAAAATGAACATAAAATAAGTATCACTGAAATGAATAAATACATTTAAAATTAAGATTAAAACAACAACTTGCAAATGCCATTGTTGGCAGCTACAATAGA
The DNA here is from genome assembly GCF_053564925.1 of Oryzias latipes. Lineage (NCBI taxonomy): Eukaryota > Metazoa > Chordata > Actinopteri > Beloniformes > Adrianichthyidae > Oryzias > Oryzias latipes. The sequence continues at coordinate 5,034,162 of NC_136252.1, read as the reverse complement.
TTTGTTTCTATCTAAAAATCAATATAGTCTTATGTATGTGCCTAGGATAGCACAAGGGTTAACGCCCTTTGTGGTATTGTGGCCAACGAGGTATGACAGTTTATGTTAATTAGTTTATTGTCAAGCTTTTTCTCTAATACGTTAACCTTAGCCAAATGTTTTATTATTTTATATTGTGTGTGTGATGTATGTTGAAATAAGTTGTTCTCTGTGAGAATGTTTTCATTTATATTTATTTACATGTCTGTACAGTTCTCACGGCATGTTTGATGGCACCTATCTGCAATAAACGCCAGTCAACACAGAACGCCTTGTGTCCATGATGTATCCAGTGGGGAGTTATAGTTATCACAGCAGCATATCAAGTCTTCAGGCATTGCATGGTAAGAATGTTATTCAATTTGACATCATGTGTTGGTTTACTTTGACTTTACATGACTTCTGCCTCCAAACCGCCTTTAAGACTGGAAAAAAGATGGAAACAGAATTTTGGGTTGGAGTTACTTAAAATGTGCACTAGTAAGAAAGGGAACTAAAAGAACAAAGACAGCGGTTGGCTGAGCATTTCTCTGACTGTTATTTAACAATGAGTACAATTTTTTCTCAGGATCAGTGTGGACTCAATATGCAGATAAAATTCAGAAATGTTCCTATTTATCAGGAAAAGACTTGAAACACAAGGAAGATGGCTCGTAGCACTTATAGTGACAAAATCTGGTAACGAATGCAAGGGAGACGTAGACTATACAGTATAGAGGTGCACACATCAGGGAGGGCAGATGATCGACTAAGGGAGAATTTACACTGGGAAAGAGAAGTCAAGACATCTGAAATGAGGACAACAGGAAGTAACAAAATTAGCTAAGATAAAAGCAGAACTAAGACCGCCCTGGCCCAAATACCTCACAGTTTTCTTGTTTGGGTTATTTGAGCATTTTCAGATTTATTTTATTTTTTCTTTCAAATGATAAATATGATAAATAGCTTACACTTATGGTTAATGGTAAATGGCATATAATTGTAAAGCACTTTCTACCTTCCTTGAAGGCCCAAAGCGCTTTACGGTCACAAACCCATTCACACACACATTCACACACCGGTGGTGGCTCTGCTGCCAAACACAGGCCCCAAACTTTCACCAGGGGCAAAGTTGGGTTCAGTGACTTGCCCAAGGACACTTAGAGACATGAGCAGGCAAGGCAGGAACTGAACCAGTGATTTTCCGATCAGAGGTCAACCGTTCTTCTTCTGCATCATGGTTGTTTATGTTGTTGATGTCCATGCTATGTACTATACCCATGTTTGCCTTCACTCGTTGGAGTTTGGGGTGGTCCACCTTTATCCACACAGTTGCATTTTTGCACATATTTCCATAAATGTATGTCTCTTTCTGAAGAAGAGTTGCATTTGTGGGCTTTACCTAAACCTCTTTAGAAAAGTGCTTTCATTGGGGATAATTTTCAACAACAAAAAACAATAGCTTAACATTTTTTTAAAACCAATAAAATACATTTCTACAATCTGTTTTCATGTCACACAATATCCACTTAGTCAACTGACATAGTATAAATTTTAGCAGGTTTGTGTTGTTTTGCCCTCCCAACACACATAGCAGGCTTCTGTGAAGTCTAACTAAGGCAGCCAGTATAAATAGCCAATCAGATCTCAAGTCTGTGGCCAGCAGGCCAGCAGGAAGGCTTTACACCATATGTCAATGCTTTATACTGATCACTCCATGCATGTACCCTGTGATTGGATAGGAATTTGTAATATAAATACCCCTATGACTTGGACAATTGTATTTGCAGCATGATCTTGAGTTAGTAGCTGCAAACAGCTGCAAAACTTCAACCACAAATTTTAAAATTGTGTAAGAAAAACATTAGGCAAAGTGCCAAATAAGAATTCTAATTTTACATTGTTATTTTCTTTATTCATTTTTTTGAGTCATCGTCAAGGTTTTAGCTCTGCTTTTTGCCAGTAGTAATGTGTAGATTTTTTTTAATTTATATTATTAGTGCTTTGGTAGTTAAACGTTTTTTATGTTGTTAATTTTAAATATATGATTGCGAAAGAGTTGCAGAGCCTAACTGATAGCTCAATGGTGAGGTAAGAACTGCATGCATTCTCAGGTCATGGGTTCTAGGGCCAATCTCACACTTTTTTTTTTGGCATTTTATTTTCTTCATATGATGTATGTTTTGCAGTGTCTAGAAAGCAAGAACTTGATGCTGCATTGGTGGATATGATTGTAATGGATGCACAACCATTTTCAATTGTTTAAGGGCTTCAGGGTGGGTGGTAAATAGTTAAATTGCATTTACATTATCAATGCCTGTGTACAAAATAAGCTGTATTTTATTTGACACTATTAGGCTTTTGTCAACCTTTTGGACCCATCCTACATAATTCCTAGTAGGAAGGCCTTGAGGACAATGGTGGAGGAAAAGTACAATGCCCAGGAGGAGAAGGCCTTAGCTGTGGCTAGCAGGGCCTCTGCCGTCAGCCTGACAGCAGACATGTGGACATCCATTAACATGGATGTCCACATGTCTGCTGTCAGGCTGACGGCAGACATCCATTAACATGGATGCCTACTTGGCTGTAACACGCCATTTTATCACAGAGGAGGTAGGCACCTCCTGCTTTGTGCATTGCTTTGGTTTATGTATCTCAGTTTGATTTTGTTCATTCTAAGTGGAGCTGGCCTCTGTGGTCTTGGGGGTTCTAAAGTTTCCCTAACCCAACACTACAGCTCACTTGGCTGAGGCCAAAAATCTCCTCATGGAAGAATGGGGAATTAAAGAGGAGGTGCGAGATCAATAAAAGACAAGATTATTCATCAATATAGCCTCCCACTACCTAATATTCAAGATTTGTGAACACGTTGTAATCTTTCTTCCTGTGTCTGGGTAAAATGCACTTTGGTTCCCTATGAGTCTTACCGCTGTTATCTTGCTATAAGGATGATCATTAGCGACACCCTAATGACCAAAATCTTGTCAAAAGTGAAGTGGAGTGAAGAGATTTCCAGGAAAAATTGACAGTTTTTTTTTCTTTCACGAAGCTGAATGCAAAACCCCCATGCTTGTCATGTCATCAACAGGTTGCAGTGCTCAAAGAATATATAATATTCAGCACCACTATGAGACTTACCATAAAAAAAAATTTTGTGGATTGCTTCAGTGTCAGATGTAAAATATTCAGTCTGTATAAAATTAAATAGACCAACTTTTCTTTAATTGAAATTAATTTTATTCGAGATCCATTGGCCCCAAGTGATTAGGCTACTACATATGTTGATTGAGGCATTTTTTCAAATTGAGTAAAAAAAACTAAAAGCTGTTATTTTGCTTTTGTGTTATGGTCCGGCCCACTTGAGATCAGACAGGCTGAATGTGGCCCCCGGGCCAAAATGAGTTTGACACCCCTGCACTAGACAGTGCTCTGAACCTTTTTTCTTCAATGATTTGTGATCTTCACTGGTGTCCATGGATTACATGAAATCTTTCCACCTTTGTCATGGTAGGGAGAACACTTCGATGTAAGGGTGGGGTCATAGGAGAGTACAAGGGTTAAACAAACATTTTTGAATGCGCTTCAGCGGATGCTGAAGCGCATGGTGCAAAGAGGTCGCCGACTTTCTGTACAGTCAATTGCTATAGGGCTCCAGACTTCATGTGACCTTCAGATCAGCCCAAGTACAGAACACAGAGAGCTTCATGGAATGGGTTTCCATGGCCGAGCAGCTGCATCCAAGCCACACATCACCAAGTGCAATGCAAAGCGTTGGATGCAGTGGTGGAAAGCACGCCACCACTGGACTCTAGAGCAGTGGAGATGCCTTCTCTGGAGTCATGAATCCCGCTTTTCCATCTGGCAAACTGATAGACGAGTCTGGTTTGGAGGTTGCCAGGACAATGGTACATATCAGACTAAATTGTGATGAGTGTGAAATTTGGTGGAAGAGGAATTATGGTGTGGGCTTGTTTCTCAGGACTTGGGCTTGGCCCCTTAGTTCCAGTGAAAGGAACTCTGAATGCTTCAGTAGACCAAACATTTTGGACAATTCCATGCTACCAATTTTGTGGGAACAGTTTGGAGCGGGTTCCTTCCTCTTAAAACATGATTGTGCACCAGAGCACAAAGCCACGCACATACAGACATGGATGACAGTCTGATGTGATGAACTTGACTGACCTGCACAGAGTCCTTACCTGAACCCCATAGAACACCTTTGGGATCAATTAGAGCGGAGACTAAGGCCAGGCCTTCTCCACCAACTTCAGTGTGTGACCTCACCAATGCGCTTTATGAAGCATGGTCACAAATTCCTGTAAACACTACTGAACCTTGTGGACAGCCTTCCCAGAAGAGTTCAAGCTTTAATAGATGCAAAAGTTAGACCAACATCATATGGAACTCCATGGGTTAGAAAAGGGATGGAACTTCAGTTCATATGTGAGTCAAGCAGGTGAGCCAATGCTTTTAGTAATGTGTTGAGTATCTCTAACTAAACTGGAACATTTCTAATGCTTGGCCTGTTAAATCATACACTCATCTCAGATGATATCAGCCTGGCTCCTCCATCTTGAGTCAGTCTTGCTTATACACAGAGAGAAAAGCCTGAGAGTCGTCTGTTGCAGGTAGGGTACCTACTTTACATCTTCAGACTGGCCCACTTTAAAAGATGTCTTCACATTAAAAGCAAAAAAAAATGTTTTAGGAATTAGTTTGAGAAACATTCATCAATGCAGTATTTTTGCTCTACATCTGTAAGTGGATAGGGAGGCCCAACTGAAGGAAAAAAAAGGTTTTATTTTGATTGATTGCTCTGAGTGGCACTCTGGGGATTTAGCTAGGTTCTCAGTTGCTCACTTCTCTGCTTTTCTCAGACAGGATATATTTAGTCAATATTTATGGTGGATTTTTGGGAAGCTAATTTTCCACAAAGCTCATTGCTCAAGATACATTTAGCTCGAGTACTTTACATTTAGACTGCAAGCACATCTTTGTTTAGCTCTATGTTAACTCTTTATGAGTTTTCCTTTTGAATTACTTGAATAAATTACCTTTATTTTGCTTGTCTTCATCTTTTTTAAGCAAAGATTGTAATTGCAAACCCCTCCTTTATAGCAGAGCTTTGTCTGCTGGAGTGCATTTTGAAAACCATCAGTTTTTTTTCTGTTGTTTAGATTTTTAAGGACCTGGGAAGGCAGAACTCCTCTGTTGCAGTTTGGGCTGTGACCGACGGGCTTCTCTTTCTGCAGAAGTCTAAAAAAAATCTCGTTTCCTGTGTGGTTTTCTTTTTGTTAGGAAAAATTCATAACCCTGACAGTTAGCAGGAGAGAGTTTAAACAAATGAATGTTGGGAAGTGTGGGAGGGCTTGCTCTGCACCACAACTCAGAGGCAACTGCACTACTGCTGCTCTGCAGAAACTATGTCCTAAAAAATGACACAGAAGTTTCGGATTTAGGTTAAAAACGGCATAATGATATTTAAAAGACCACAAGTAACAATTTTAAAACAGATCAAAAGATGATCAAAGAGAAACTTTAACAAACTCTTAGCAGAATATATCACCACATCAGCACTTCTGTATGACTGACACTGCAAGACTATGTGTTGTCACTTCTTGACTAGCAAAGCATCAGAGGATCTTTTTTTCCTTATTGTACTTAGACCTTTAAAATCCTGTTTTTAAATGGGTTATATATTTATAGTTTGGCTCCTATAAGAGGAAATGCTGAGAACATATAGATCAATTGCGCAGTAAAGTTGCAGAAAAAAAGTACAGGTCAAACCTTTAGTTAAAATCATTGTATTTTTATTGGGCTGAATGTGGTGGCAAATATTATATCTTTGCCAGGGATGTGTTTGCTGCTTAAACAGCAAAATAAGGAGCATTTTCAATGCAGCAGAGGTGGGAAATGTAGATGTATTGCTCAGCATATCACAGTCTCTGTTCACCTTTTGATCACCTCACTGCTCAGCCCCCTGCAGTAAATCATAGGATTGTTGTCGAGCTCTGCTGATTTAATATATATCAAATTGCTAATATGGTCATTTGTCGTGCATGACCATCCCTGTGTGCTTGTTTTTTCCCCATTATGTCTTTGCATTTACTTCTAATTAAAGTGATTGCTTGCTACTATGCTGTGTAAATTCTGCAAATAGATGATAAGGAAACCTTTTATTAAGACATCACTGCTCTAGACAGCAGCTATTTGTTATACCAAAAACACAGAACAGTCTAAAAATGGAGAGAAAAAATCCCTGTCTGCGATACATTTTCACTGTGTTTGTTTATTTTGGAGACAGTGCACTTTGATTTTAATGTTATTATCTATAAACTGTGAGTTCACAAACGCTGTGCATGTTGTAAGTCTTTTTAAAATAATCCACATGTATGAATTTCTTAATTTACCCAGAAAGCTTGTTTTAAAGTCAAATTAAATTAAATGAAATCAAGCTTTATTTATAATGCACTTTTCATACAACACCAACACAAAGTTCTTTACAGGCTTAAAACAATAAAAAAAAATAGAAAACACAACAATTATTTGTGGATTGGTCCTTTAATTTTCAAACAGTACCATTAGGGCAAATCTGCCTGCATATTCCCTTAAAATATGAAATATGAATGAGACATAACATTAGGTTTAAGTGTAAAACTATCAAAAATTCAAGATCTTCTTTCCTTATCCTGAAGCAAATGTCTCATACATGTACTGTACCTTTCAAGTTGAAGTTAGTTGGTATAAATGTGGCATTTATTTTACATTCTGTTGTAAAAACACAAATGCCTTTAATAAACTGACCTATTGAGCTAAAGTTGTCATGGCAAGCTAGGCGAGACAGACCCAGGCGCTGGAACCCGGAAGGAAAACGCAGTAGAGTAAGATTGTAAGTAATGTTTTAATCTTATTCGGAGTTGCTTGAGATCTTGACGTGGCTGGACAGCGACAGGTGACGTGGCTGGAGGTTGCAATGGCTTGTGGGCGTGCCTCGAGGGTTCTTGGGTTCCTTGAGAGGTTCTCCGGAGCAGGTAAACAGGAGACTCAGGTGTCCACTCGTGGCATGAATGTCCATCAACGAACTGCCGATGAATACTGGTTCAGGATCTCCTTATGAAGGTCTGGTGGGTGATGAGGTGAGTGGACACAGCTGAGACGAATCAGGAACCAAGCAGAGAGGGGAGGGGGAGGAGAGCTGACAGAGGCACCATGACAAAAGTTTGAGTTAAAGTGTTACTATTTCTGCATCCTGAACTGCATTGAATCTGTGTGTTTATTAGTTTTATATGTGCTGTTCTAGCATTTACTTAGCGTCCTAGTGTCTCTTTAATTCGTTGTTAAAGTGAATTTAACAAATTTTATACTACCACCTAGAAAATAACAGGACAGATTCTTTACATAGTCAGCAGTAAAATTGGATCTGAAACCCAGGCCAAATTCAGGAGCTGCAGAGCTGACTGTCCTGCAGTGCAATTCATTTCCCCCCCGTGTTGTGTTACTGGAGAGCATTGTTCTGCTGAGAGATGATACGGGCGAGCAGAAGCAGCAAGATTCAGGGAAAAGATGCTGACTCATAAGCACATGGGAGTGCACACTGGTGAGACGCACTAACATATCTTTTTGCAAGTGCGTGAACTTTGATACATTTCAGCTGTGAATAAAAACAGCCCAGAGAATGACGTGATGGCACAAAAAGAGGTCACAAATTAAAACAAATAATACATCAATAGTGTATATAGAGATAGAGAGATGTGTGTTTGAGGTTGTGCTGATCGAGCCCAGTTTCCTGCATTTTGTATCCTTTATCACCATGTTCTGACAGAATGATTTGACAATACGGACCCAGCAATATCAACTTTGTAGTGTTGGCAGTTCTCTTTCCACTGCAGTCCACACCACACAATGTGAAGGTTTTACTGCAGCCCATTTCAAGCCACACAAACCTACAATGAACTATGGTTCCATTTCCTGAACGTGATTGCAGGATCAAATCTCTTCATGTGTCTTGTCCTTGAGGAGCGTCTCCGGGATATCTTCCCTTCACGTTCCCTGTCCCTGGGGAGGGTTGTCGGGACTGATCGTCTCCCTGCTTTTCTCCTGAAGGATTTGTCGTGATAGCCCTCTGTCCTGTTTGGCTGTAAAGACATGGACTAGTTTTTTCTTGCCTGTGCGTTGAATTTCTCCTTTTAGGGAGGGGTACTTTAACCCTTATGTGGTGTTCGGGTCTGTGGGACCCGTTTTTATTTTTTATCAAAAGAAAAATGATACAATTAATTAATTTTTCAAACTCAGACTCACTGGCCTTGGCTCATTTTCTGTGAAGAACATATATCAGAATACATTTTTAATGACCACACACCGTATACCCCCCCAACACATTTCTATTACATATAAGATGTTCGGGTCCACTGGACCCGGGGCTAATAGAAGTGTGGAAATTGATGTTTTATGTACCTACACTCTGTCCTCCACCTGTCTGGGCCTGCTGTGTGTGTGTGGGTGTGTGTAGGTGTGTGTGTGTGTGTGTGTGTGTGTGTGTGTGTGTGTGTGTGACCAGTGAGAAAGAGAGAGAGAGAGTGGCAGAGAGAGAAAGTTTCACTGTAAATGTGAGTTCTGTTTCTGCACCTGCGGTTCCCGCGCAAGGTTGCAACATTGTTAGAATAATTCAAGAATCAACTCTGTTTGCTCTCGTTCTCCCGCACATTTGACCATTTGACTTTCTTGCGGGAATCTTTAATATCTCGCTCTTTATCTGCTACAAATTGGAGGCGGGACACGTTAAATATAGCTTTGCCAGTGTGGTTTCTTATCACAACTGATCAAAATGACCAAAAGGCTTTCTGCGCAGAGGGCCCTGGAATTGATTTTAAAAGAGAGTGACGTTTTTGATGATGATGTAGAGGGAGACGATTCAGAAGAGGAGGTTTCAGAATTAGAGGATCACATTTCTGAAAATTCAGAGTCTGACAGTGACTCTGAAGAAGATGATTAGATTGGGGCGGCCGTGGAGCAGCGGTCGGGTGGTTGGCCCATGATCGTAAGATTGCAGGTTCAATTCCCGCCTTGCACGTCCATGAGTCGAAGTGTCCTTGGGCAAGACACTGAACCCCACCTTGCCTCTGGTGGTAGGCGGGCGCCTGTGTTTGGCAGCGGAGCCGCCACCAGTGTCTGAATGTGTGAGTGAATGTGTGTGTCACTGGGTGAATGGGTCTGTGACTGTAAAGCCCTTTGTCCTTGTTGGAAGAAAGGCGCTATATAAGTATACGCCATTTACCATTTACAATTTAGATTCAGCATCAGCCAGTTCCAAAACGAAGCCATCAGCACCCAGCCACAGGACCAGGCCGTCAGCAGCCAGGACCATGTGTTGTAAAGGCTAGTGGCTAGAAGGCCATGTGTTCAATGGGGCTGATGTGTTGTCCTGACTAATAGGTTTACTCTATGTGTTCAGCTTGTGTTGTGCAGCTGAAAGGGTTCAGTTTCTGTGTTCAAATAAATAAAAGTCAGTAGTTTTGAAAACCCTTGCTTCACTTGAAAATTTGTTTCCACTCATATCTTGATTTTAATTGATTTTCTTTATCACGTTTTAAATAATGAGTTATGAATGTGATCTAACAAGGTAAAGGGCAAATATTAACCAAATATACTGATTGTAAATGGATGAGGTAAACATCTGTCGAGTATTTTAACATCAAAGTGTTTGATTGTGAGGCATTAAAAACCACAACATGCAACGGGTCCACCAGACCCACGAACACTGGCTGAGTAACAACAATATGAACACCACACAAGGGTTAAGGAACTCACCCTTTTGTTGGTTCTTGCAATGTTCTTTTTTGTTTGTTTTTTTTAACTTTTTTTTTCTGTTCCCCCTGTCACAGTCACACCAGGTTCAAGTCATCAGTCATCCACAGCTGTCTCAGTGATCCTTTATAATGAAATGTTTTTTGTTCAGTTTATCATTGTTAGGTCATCAATATTGTCACCATTATGTTTCTCCTGTTTTATCGTGGCTCATTAAGGCTTTGAGTTTACTTATCCAAAGATTAAGTTCCCCTCCCCCCTCAATATATACATTCCAACATAAACACACACATGCACACACATTTTGCAAGGATGGGGGCCTAGGACCATCTGTCCCCTGCCTCTTCCCTGGTGGGGGGTACGGGCCCCTTTGCGACGGCGGCTGTGTCCCCGGGGTGCCGGCTTCCTGGGCCCGGCGGTGCTCTCTCCGCGCGGCAGGGGGGTTCACATTACATCTGAGCCGGGAGTGTTCGTGTCCCTGGGGGGTGGGTTCTCGTCCTTGCTCCTGAGCGCTGGGCCCCGCCAAATTTCCAACTGTGGCCGAGCCTGGTCGGGCCATATTTACAACACCCCATGTGGGCCCTCTTTTTTCCCCGGGGTTCCCCCCTCTTGGGCGGGGGCGGCGGGCCCCTGCCTCGCTCCTCCCTGGACCAACCGTGGGCCGGGCGGATGGCTGCCTGGAGTGCGGAGCGGGTCTCCCTTGGGGGGTCCTGGCTCGTACCTGGGGTTGGGGCGGGGGGATGCCCGGAACTCCTGGGTGGTGGTGGGGTGATCGTCTGGGGCTGTGGGCGTCCTTCTCCGGTGGGGCCCTGCGTTGGGTTCTCCCGGCGCGGCGGGGGGGCTGCTCTCCTGGTTGGGCTGGGGCGGCGCTCTCTTTCCCTCCGTGCCTCCCTGGCCTCTGGCTCTGGGGGCCTTGCGGCGGCCCTGCTGGCCCTGGCCTGGGTGGCGGGCTTGGTCGCCCGGGCGGCGGTTGTTCCCTGCCGGTTCCCGTGTGGCGTTGGGGGGATTCCGGCTGCCGCTGCTGCTGCGGTGGGGGTCTTGGGGTGGGGATGGCTGGGCACTCTCCCTCCTTCTTTCCACGTTCCACCATCAATTTTAGAGGAACATAAACACTCACCTGAGCACAGGTGTTAGCTCACCTTTGCACTAACAGTTTGCATGACTGAATGACTGAAATATTTCACACTAGTTGGTTTTAAGGCATAAGTATGCGTGTGAACACTATCTGTTTTGTATACATATCGACAGGTGGACATTTTTTGCAGCTAGCAGGTGTGTTTATAACATTTGAGTGTGTGTGTGGACAGGCTCCGCCCTTATTGTACTACATTTGAACCTTACCATAATGATTAACAACCAGTAAACTTGTTGCTTTATGCTGCTTCATGGTCTTATCCCCCTTCCCCTCCTATTATCACCCCCTACCCCCCCTCTCTCTATCGTCCCTCTCTCTTCTTCCCCTCTTTCCTTTTCCGTCCGGTCCAACACCAAAGATTTTCAGACATGATTGAAATTAATAAAGTTTGGCCTCAATTACAAAAGGGGTTTATCCAGACATACCTTTGGTTTGTCTGAAGATTAATAACCCCTCTTGTTAAAGTAAAATCTGTCCAACACAAGAGGCCCTCAGCTCTCATCTGTCTGCCCAGCTGTTGGACAGGACAAGTTAAAAAAAAAAAAAAAAAAAAAAAAAGTTCCTTCCATCAAGCCTGATCTCCTGGATTTTCCAGAACAGAAGCATTTGTCCTGGCAGCACTGAAGCCAGTCCTGAACATCAGAGCCACCTAAAACAACCCAGCACATAACTGCAGGGTTTATGATGCTGGCAGGAAAAGCTTGCATGAAGCGCCAAAATCAAGTGACTAGAACAGTGTGCAGGAACATGTGTGCTGAAAATGGACTGGAAACCCCAAGGTCAAAGAAGGAAACACCTCTGAGAATGAGGGATCAAAGATGATGTGGGACTTCCAGATACAAACAGGATGGTAATGATGACCAACCATTGTAGTGGCCGATAAAAACCAAAGAAAAGCCGTTGTGGTTGATGTGGCAATACCAAGTAATAATAATAATAATAATGGATTGGATTTTTCTGTGCTTTTCCAGATGCTCACAGCGCTTACTATGTGTATTCATTATTCATTCACTCCTTATTCATACTGGGTGATAGTAAGCTACTGATGTAGCCACAGCTGCCCTGGGACAGACTGACAGAGCTGCCAGTACTCGCCCACGCCTCCGCTGACCATCATCGGGACATTAATACGCATTCACATGCCAGTGGAGTGACACTGGAGACAGGGAGGGTGAACCCAAGGATGTAATGACAGATGGATGGGGGGAGAGGGGATCACTTGCTGACTTTCTCAATCGCCTCAGCCACTGCTGCCACCACATGAGCCACTGCCGCCAAGTGATGGCAACATCAGCTGGAAGGAACATGAGATAGTGGTTAAATACCAGGGACTCAGCAAAGAACTGGAAAGAGCTTGGAAGGTGATGTTGAAAGTGGTAATCAGAGCACCAGAGGCAGTAACCCCCAAAATGGAGAAGTGACCATTAAATCGGAAAAGTGCAACATAGGAATTAAAAATACTCCACAGGAACCATGCCTGTGGCGTAGGTGGGAAACCTTATGACAGGGCTGGCCAACCCTGTGTCAGGATCCTGGTGCGGACTCAAACAAAAGGATGCAGGAAATTCCAACACAAAAAGTCTTTAATTCAGCACTGATCACTGAAAAACAAGGCTAAATTGCTCGTGACACTCGAGAAGAAACACAAAACAATCTTGCAACAAGTGGAGGAAACACGCAGATTATAAACAGGTGACAATATGAGATAATTGAACAGGTGCACCCATTACGACAGGTGGGAGAGAAAAGTGACTGGAAGGGAAAAAAACGGAGACGAGAGGAGTCGGAAACAGAAGGTAACAACAAAACTGAAACATAATTACCCCACTCCAAAACCCTACACCATGGTCCTCAAGTGCCACCATTCTGCCTGTTTTCCAGCTCTCCGTGACCATATTTCTGCTGATTGGCTGACTCAAGTGATTCCACATCCTTATTGACTGAGCAAACCTGGTTTAGGTAGTCAGAATCAAGCAGTCCAGGGAGAGCTGGAAATCAGTTAGGGTTGAGGCTCTTGAGGAACAGGGTTGGCCAGACCTGCCCCATGGAGAATGTATGCTAGTACATACATCAGAACTGCCTTAATCCTTTGTAGCACAGATTTAACAAGGTAGTGGAAACATTCCTGAGAGTTTGGTCCATAATGACACGAGGCTATGACGGTAGAGCATCATCAGCTGGTGGCTGCGCACACACACACGCATGGACGCACACATGCAGACACACAGTCACGCCATTCCTTTACTGAAACTTACCTTTGCCTCTGTCCCTGTTACCTGGTTAGAAATGTGAAGGCTGAATAATCTCTGTCACATTTACCCCCTGAAAAGACCACACAGTTACTCAACCTGTTTCATGAAGTTCCATTTTTCTTTTCTGCCCAGCCAGGGAAAACCACACTAAGTGAACATACCATACGTCTCAAAAAGTGACAACCCACCTGGCAATGGCCTTATTGATTACCACAGACGTTGGTGGGAAGGCTGAACGATGTGAATAAACATTGACTTCAGGAAACTGAACGCCATCTCTGAGCCTGATGCACATCATTCATTCATTCATTCATCATTTTACGTTTTGTCCCTTTCGGGGTCACGGGGCTGCCGGAGCCTATCCCGGCCACTGGTGGGGGAAGGCAGGGGAAACCCTGGACAGATTGCCAGTCTGTCGTAGGGCCTGATGCACATCCAATTTTTTGAATTAATGATCTGCTGGAGAAGATCAGAAACGCCAATTTTATCACTACCCCTCGACCTATGCAATGGTTACTGGCAAGTACCTCTCAGCGCCACATGCCGACAATATACAACATTCAAAACACCTGCTGGACTGATTCAATGAAGTTCATTGTGTCTATAAGTTCTATTAAGCACTACCACCAGTAGAAGCCACACTACAAATAGTGCAGGAACAGTTAACAGCAGACAAATCACTAAGGAAACGCACAAACCTTACAGTTAATGACATTACACAACTCCTCCAGTTAATTACTACATCCACGTATTTCCAATACCGCAACACAATTTACAGTCAAAAAGAAGGCTTTCCCATGGGCGACCCACTATCAGCCACAATGTGCAGCTTTTTCATGGAGGACCTGGAAAAGAGAGCAATAACATCCGCACCAGAGCACTGCCGTCCAACCTTGTGGAAACGCTACGTCGACGACATTCTGGAAAAGATCAAAGCAGGACACACGCAGGAGATCACAGACCATTTGAACACGATGGACGATACGGGACAAATCAAATTCACACATGAAGAGGAAAAAGACAACTCCATCAACTTCCTGGACATTAACATCAGACACATGGAAAACAAAGACATTTCAGTCAGACAACTCTTGCAGAAGAATATTTATTTCACAACATCTTTAGGTTGACATTCACAATTTGATTCACAACTTCGTTTTGGCATAAGGCTCCGTTCAATTCCTTGAGACACTTATTTTTTTTTTCCATACACTTTCGGGTAACAACCCCCGTAACGGAGCCCACAGGTGGAAGCCGGGGAGGAGGGAGGGGCAAAGAATGAGCGCTGAAGGTAAGAGAGAATGAACAATTGTACACCTGACTTAAATAGGACGCTAAGCAGGTGGGTTAATTAACTGACCCGCCCTAGGGGAGTAACCTGCAATTCTGCAGAGTGTCTGCCCGAAATGCGACGAGTCGCTATAAAAATAAAAGTACACAGGAAACCAACTCACACAGACCAATATTTATTATGGACCTCAGAACATCCTACCACTCACAAAATATCTGTCGTAAGAACCTTGTTTGAGCGTGCAGAGCTGGTAACGGACGGGGAGGACAAAACGGAGGAGAAGAAACACATAAAAAATGCACTAACCAGGTGTCAATATCCTCAATGGGCCATAAAAAAGGGACAAACACAGGCGGAGCAGAGGAAATGCAAGGAAGTAGAGAAGGAAAAACTGAGGAAAAAACCAGAAAACAAAGGAATGGTTACATTGCCATACATCAGAGGAATCACAGAACGCATCCAAAGAGCCATGAAAAAGCATCACATCAGCACCCCAGTGAAACCGTATAAAAAACTCAGGCAACTACTGGTTCACCCAAAAGATAAGATTGAACAAAATAAAAAATGCAATGTCATTTATGAAATCCCATGTCGCACCTGCAATAAAACATACATCGGAGAAACAGGACGCTCCTTCATCACAAGAAAAACAGAACATCAAAAAGAATGCGAAAAGGAAACAAACAAAATACTAACAAGAGCCAGACGACAACAGGCAGTTCAAGAAAACATGAAATCAGCCATAACGGATCACTGCAAACAAGAAAACCATATCATGGACTGGGAAAAGGCCAAAGTCCTCCGCACCGAAGACAACAGACACCGCAGATGGATCATGGAAGCGGTGGAGATCAGAAAACGAGCCCACACTTCCATGAACCGGGATGAGGGGGCTTTCCTGCTCTCTCACACCTGGAGCAACATCCTCCAGAGAAAGACAGACATCAAGGGGCGGAGTCACTTGTCAAAGTTTGACAGGTGACTCCGCCTCAGTCACAAATCAGCTGTTTTTAAAGACGTCACACGCCACCATCTGATGATGACCCTGACGAAGGCGGAAGGCATTCCGCCGAAACATGTCGGTAGGTTTTACACAAAACAAACCCAGTGTCTGATAAAAAATAATTTAAGTGCTTAACCTGCTGGACTGTTTCAGTTTATTCCATGAAAGCCCACCACACCTGGCTAACACGCTAGTATTTGGCGTTTCAGCCATACAAGTTTGTTGTTCGTCATCGTCCTGGCAAGAGTAATGTAGTTGCAGATTACCTAGATTGCTGCACAACACCAATCTTCCAGAGGGGGGGGGGGTTGACAGCGTAGCACCGTCAGCTGCACTCACACACACACTGCACACCTGCAGAGGAACAGGGACAGAGAAAAACTTACCTTTGTCTCCGTCCTTGTTCTTCTATAGCAGGGGTGTCAAACTCATTTTGGTTCGGGGGCCACATTTAACCCGTCTGATCTCAAGTGGGCCGGACCAGTAACGTAAAAGCAAAATAACAGCTTTGTTTTAGTTTTTTACTCAGTTGGAAAAAATGCCTCAACCAACATAGTAGCCTAATCCAGTGCCGTGGGAAATTGCCCTCATTAACTGATCTAAAAACATTTTCCATCTCCAGGATGTCAGCTCTTTGTTTTATCCAAACAGGGCCTGATAAAACACTGAGTAGTTAGGAATATGAAAGATCATAAAATACTTTTTTCTTTGTGTTTATTTGATTATATTAAAGAGATTTTGATCAGAATGACGGTACCGCGATTTAGCCGTAGCGCCGGCCATTTTTGGAAAAGTCCCGCCCCTTTAACTGTCTCCACCAATCATTCTTGGAGGCTTAAACATACGTCATCAGTCTGACCAATGAGAAGTGGTTAAAGTCTTCACTTCCTTGTTCTGATTCTGCTCATAAAGTCTCTCAGTTCCAACGAAAATACCAGCTAAAGCTCGTCTTTAGCGGTGTAGCTTTCCACAGAATCCGGTGTCAGACCGTGGAACAAGTGAACAAAACAATGAAGCTCAGAGAAAAGAGTCTAGCTGTGTCCGAATTACCGCCCTAACCCCTAACTACTAAAACCCTATATAGTGCGGCACTATATAGTTCTCTATATAGTTCTCTGAATTTTCAAAGCAATTCGGACACCCGTGCTCACTAGTTTTCTCTTTCGGGTGTTTTCAAATGGCGCTTGGCACGAAAACAAAGTGGCGCATTACCGCCACCACCTGGTCTGGAGGGGAACTACTTCTATTTAACGCCGAGAATGACAACCATTTATCAAAGTAAAAATATAATAAATATGAACATTTTATGAAGACCATTTATGAATCTGCTGTGTTCTGATCATAGAAAACGTGGCTGATTTATAAATAAGATTACTAACACATTGGTGTAGATTTTATGTATTTGTTGATAAATAAACCCTCAAGTCATTAGTCCATGGCAATATTTATTTTTGTGCCGCTGAATGATTTACGGGCTCTTGCGAGGAAGCATTTTTTTTTCTGTAGTTTTATCTTCCACCTTACTGAAAATAGCTTTATATATGAATCTGTCCGTGTTCCTGGCAATAATTCAACTGTTTTTCATGGGATCAAACCAAAAACGAGCAGATATGCAGCATCACAGGGCGGCAAGGAGAAGCAGACGTCTCAGAAGATTTCCTCTGGATGCCCCTGACCAGACATGAACAACCTGTGAGTTAAACTTAAAGTTTTTTTATTAGTTCAATTTAAGCATTCGTTACTAATTGTGCTCAAGGTTACACAGTCTGCTGGGTAAGACTTTTTAACATTATTTTTCAACACTGGACTATGAACTGTATAGTCTAACTACATGAAACACTTGTGAGATCAAAGTTTAGTATTTTTTTATACAGAGTCAAACCATTTCTCTTGTTTCAAACAAAAATACTTTAATTTTTAAAAATTTATCTAAAAATCCAAAAACCCAGCCAAAAAAAAACCCACGAGATTTTCCAGCATTTATAAATACGTCATAAACTAAAATTTAAGACATCAGAATAAAATGAAACATTCAAAAAAATCAGATTTAATTTTCTCAATGAAATAATTATTTTTCTATTTTACAGGGTTTTCCACATCTCTACTGCTTTGCCAACATAAAGGTGTCTGTCGTGGCCCTTCACGCTGACGGTCAGTCCCACACAAGACCAGACCGGCAGACCCGCAGATCGGTTGACCCGCAGGACCATTGAGCATCTGGTGGAGCAGCTTCGGGTTCCTCACACTCTGGGGGGGGGGGCACAGGAGACTGAGGTCCTGGTGGTTTTTTTCTGGCTGGCGTGTGGCACATCTTACGGTGTGGTAACCAGGGCCCTTTACATGCCACGGTCCACTGTGAGCGACGTTGTCCACAGGACGGCAGACCGGATCCTCCAGCTGATGAGCAGGGTCACCCAGCATCCAGTGGGAATGAACTGCCATTAGTCACCTCTGGTTTTTTAGCAGCTCGCTTGGTCTTCCACCTTCCAAAAGGTCGTAGGGAGCATTGATGGCTGCCACATAAGAATAAAGGCCCTAAAAGAAAATGCAGCTTGTTATTTTAACAGGAAGCTTTTTTATTCCATTCAACTGCAGGCTGTATGTGACTAATGCCAAATTTAGATATATTTTTGTTGGGAATCAAGGATCAGTCCACAGTTCACAGGTTCTACGTAAAAGCCCAATTTATGTAAATCAAACATTACCCACCTGAAGGATCCTTTCGGGTGATGGTGGGTATCCCTGCATTGCTCATCCCATCACGCTGCTGACACCCTACAGGGAACCCATGAGGAATGCGGTTCAGGCCCGTTACAACCAGCACCACGCCAAGGCATGCTCTGTGGTGGAGAGAGCATTTGGCATTATGAAGATGAGAGGAGAGCAATATTTCTGGGGGCACTGGAAGTAAAACCAACCTTTGCAATGAAAATCATTGCCTGCAGTTCAGTTCTGCACAATCTGTGCATCAGCGAAGGGGACTGCTTGGAGCCACAGATGTTGAGCCACACCAGGAAACAGTAGGACGGGTAAAGTGGCGTCCGTCTGCGAGGACAAATCTCTGCTTTCCTTTCAGCTCCAACTGTGACACACATGACTCTAGAAGACCAGGATTATTGTTAACATATATAAAATAAATGTTAACATATAAAACAAAAATGTAAATATGTACATTTGATATTTATATGAAAATTCTTTTGAGATTGTTAAAAATGGCTCAGATTTAAATAATACATGTAAATAATTCATTTTTGTTACTGCATTAATTAAACAAATTGCAAAAACAACGACGACGTTACATTTTGTGAACAATATTTTAAACTCTGGTAAGCTTAACAGAGTCTCCTGTCACTCTTTGTCCCTTCGTGCTCTTTCCTCCTCTCCTCTTTCAACAACAACCTTTACCCCAACATGACAACGATTACAATTTAATGATAAATAAATACAAATCTGATTAAGTGTGTCTTACTCCCATCCGGCACGAGCTTGCCTGATAACAAACAGGCTATCTTTCTCCATCCACAGATGGATCAGATTTTCCTTATCCTCGTCAGTCCCTACATATATAAACACATCTTAAAAATGTGTTAATAACTTATTACTACGGTTAGAACTCACTCATTTTTTATGTAATATCAACAGCGTTTGTTTTTAGCATTCGGCGCTAATTCGCGCTAGCGTTAGCTTTAGCATTACCGAAATTGATGAGCTTCCAAACAATGTAGATAGTCGATTGAGGAATATAACATATTAAACACATCATCTTACGTATTTACAAATATATTTTACAACAGATACTTGATACTTTTAAATATACTTACATTTTTAAATCCTCTTTCTCGCGCAACCGTCCGCCATCTTCGAATAATTCAGGCGCAGTATATTGTGGGTCACACGCAATGCATTCTGGTATGAACGCAGTGCATTCTGGGCAATATTCGCCGATCGAGTGAGCATCGATCCACACTGGTTTTTCGTAGAGAATTCTGGGAAATTTCTAGTGCACATGATTTTTGAACTGTAGATTCGGACAGCACTACAAAATGGCGACCGCACTATATAGTGCACTATATAGGGGTTAGGGCGGTAATTCGGACACAGCCTCTGTCTGCGGTCGGTGGATTTTTCCACATCTCCCATGATGCATTGGGTTAAAGTGACAGCGTACAAAGAGTTTCTCCTCTTAACATCTTAAACAACAACGAACACACATCATACAGTTTTTGAATCTTAACTTTTATTACATCTTTTAGAAAAAACAGCTGCAACTTCCTGCTTTTTCTGCCACAATTATCACAAAAATGCACGTGAGATTGTGGAGGGGCTGTAGATCAATCCGGACTATCATTTTCTACTTTTTTATTTTTATTTTTGGATGCTGGTGTGCCGCGGGATTTTTGTCAAGGTTAAAGTGTGCCGTGGCTCAAAAAAGGTTGAGAAAACACTGGCCCACTTGGGGCCAATGGGGCTCAAATAAAAGTAATTTCAATTAAAAAAAGTTGGTCTATTCAAATTAATACAGACTGAATATTGTACATCTGACACTGAAGCAATCCAGAAACTTTTCTTTATGGTGAGTCTCTTAGTGGTGCTGAATGTCATATTCTTTAAGCACTGCGATGTTGATGACATACAAAGCATTTGGGTTTTGCATTCAGCTTCGTGAAAGAAAGAAAAAACTACTAACTGTCCATTTTTCCTGGAAGGCTCTTCACTCCACTTCACATTTGACAAAATTTTGGTCATTAAGTTGTCGCTAATGATCATCCTTATAGCAAGATAACAGCGGTAAGACTCAGTGTACCCTAAGGGATAACTTCATTTCTAGTAGTTGCATCCTACCCAGACGCAAAGCTGTTAGGTTTCGCTTTTGGCACGTGCAGAGATAAGCTGTTTCAACTGTTTTTCCTTTCCTGTGCTCCCCCTAGTGGCGGAATTGCACATTTTGGTTATTTCTTTAAAACATCATAACTCGCCACAGGAATGGACTAGAAACTTGCTTTCTTTTTTTTTTTTTTTTTTTTTTTTTTTTTTTTTTAACTTGTCCTGTCAAACAGCTGGGCAGACAGACGAGAGCTGAGGGCCTCTTGTGTTGGACATATTTTGCTTTAACAAGAGGGGTTATTAATCTTCTGACAAACCAAAGGTATGTCTGAATAAACCCCTTTTGTAATTGAGGCCAAACTTTATTAATTTCAATCATGTCTGAAAATCTTTGGTGTTGGACCGGACGGAAAAGGAAAGAGGGGAAAAAGAGAGAGGGACGCTAGAGAAAGGGGGGGGGTAGGGGGTGATAATAGGAGGGGAAGGGGGATAAGACCATGAAGCAGCATACAGCAACAAGTTTACTGGTTGTTAATCATTATGGTAAGGTTCAAATGCAGTACAAAAAGGGCGGGGCCTGTCCACACACACACACTCAAATGTTATAAACACACCTGCTAGCTGCAAAAATGTCCACCTGTCGACATGTACACAAAACAGATAGTGTTCACACGCATACTTACGCCTGATAACCAACTAGTGTGAAATATTTCAGTCATTCAGTCATGCAAGCTATTAGTGCAAAGGTGAGCTAACACCAGTGCTCAGGTGAGGTTTTATGTTCTTCTAAAATGGATGGTGGAACGTGAAAAGAAGGAGGGAGAGTGCCCAGCCATCCCCACCCCAAGACCCCCACCGCAGCAGCAGCGGCAGCCGGAATCCCCCCAACGCCACACGGGAACCGGCAGGGAACAACCGCCGCCCGGGCGACCAAGCCCGCCACCCAGGCCAGGGCCAGCAGGGCCGCCGCAAGGCCCCCAGAGCCAGAGGCCAGGGAAGCACGGAGGGAAAGAGAGCGCCGCCCCAGCCCAACCAGGAGAGCAGCCCCCCCGCCGCGCCGGGAGAACCCAACGCAGAGCCCCACCGGAGAAGGACGCCCACAGCCCCAAACGAGCACCCCACCACCACCCAGGAGTTCTGGGCATCCCCCCGCCCCAACCCCAGGTACGAGCCAGGACCCCCCAAGGGAGACCCGCTCCGCACTCCAGGCAACCATCCGCCCGGCCCACGGTTGGTCCAGGGAGGAGGGAGGCAGGGGGCCCGCCGCCCCCGCCCAGGAGGGGGGAACCCCGGGGAAAAAAAAGGGCCCACAAGGGGTGTTATAAATATGGCCCGACCAGGCTCGGCCACAGTTGGAAATTTGGCGGGGCCCAGCACTCAGGAGCAAGGACCAGAACCCACCCCCCAGGGACCAGACACCCCCGGCTCAGATGTAATGTGAACTCCCCCACCGCGCGGAGAGAGCACCGCCGGGCCCAGGAAGCCGGCACCCCGGGGACACGGCCGCCGTTGCAAAGGGGGGCCCGCACCCCCCACCAGGGAAGAGGCAGGGGACAGATGGACCCAGGTCCCACCTTCCTTGCAAATTGTGTGTGCGTGTATGTGTGTTTGAGATGGTGTGTGTGTGCATGTGTGTGTGTTTATGTTGGGATGTATATATTGAGGGGGGAGGGGTGTGTGTACTAAGGGGGGTGCAGTTAAAATTGGCGGGTAGGGCACTAAGGGGACATCTCCTGATTACTCACAGTGACGTCCCCTCACCCTCCCCACCAAGGGGCCCTAAATGTCTAAGGTGCGGTTAAAATTGGCGGGTAGGGTGCTAGGAGGACATCCGCTGCTTGCTGGCAGTGATGTCCAAGCACCCCCCCTACCAAGGGCCCTACATGTCTAAGGTGCAAATAAAACCGAAAGAGGGGGGGCCCACTCCATACGGCAACCATAGGAGGGGGGCCACTGCCTAGTAAACCCCCCCCCCAAGGCTCATCGCAGGCTAAGCCCCCCACCCCCTCACCCTATTATGAGGTTATATGAGGAAGGGGGTAAGTGGGTAAGTTGGGGACAGCTGATAGACTGTCCCCCGGTGGTCAAACAGCTGTCCCCCGCCCCCCCCCCCCCCCCCCCCCCCCAGCAAGGGGGCCAGGCCCACCCAGCCCAGGGGCCCCACCCCCGGAGGCGCCGACACCCTAGGCCCAGCACCACCCCCCCCACACAGAGAGAGAGGAGCCAGAAAGCGCCCCCCCCCCCCGGAGCAAGCCCAGGCCCCCACCCCCAAACACCGGCCCTAGAAGAGCTCTGGTCAGGCCTCGACGGGACCGAGGCAGCCAACCGGCCGGGGAAACCGCCGATGGCCTCAGCGGAGACCCCGACCCGTCAACCCCCCCTGCCCCGTACCAATAGTGGACCCCCCCCCTCCCCCAGAATGCCCCCCCACAGGTCAGGGCCGACAAGACCCCCCACCCCACCCCCCCCCCCAGACCCCGCAGCCGAAGCGGAGGACACCCAGAGCGACCGGGGGCCCCAAGAGGGTTGTCCCGTCCCGCCCCAGAGCCAGGGAAGGGCCGATCCCAGCCCCAGGCGTAGATGGGAAGCCCATCCAGTGCCGCTGGGCCCCCCCCCCCCCCCCCGAGCAGCGCCCCCCGCCGACCCCCCCCAGCACAGGCAAAGGGACCACACCCCCAGGCCAGGCCAGACCACCACTAAAAAAAGCTACCAGATGTAGTTACCACTCTGATCAATTTCTCAATGAATAAAACTCTCTCCAAAATATACAAACTTTTATGCAATTTAGATAACAATATTTCACTTCCGACAACAAAATGGGATGCGGATTTAAGCATCAGCACAGATGAAAGTTTTTGGTCAGAACTTTGTCTAAACACCTTTAAAATGACAAAAAGTCCAAATCTGCAGCTAATCCATTTCAAAACTCTTCACAGAATTTACTACACTGGACAGAGGATGTTCAAGATGGGTCTCAGTAACTCAGACATTTGTCAGCACTGTGACAGTAATCTACCCGACAATTACATGCATGCACTATGGTTCTGCACGCCTGTCCAGGCTCTCTGGGGGCAGGTATGTGCCGATCTATCAGTCTGGCTTAAGGTTTCAATCACAGCTTCACCGTCACTTTGTGTGCTTGGTGACATGAGTGCCATCGATGTAGAAGGAGGATTAGCATCTATCATTTTCATAACTCTTTGCATTGCTAAAAAAACTATTTTAATAAATTGGAAAAGCAAAAAAAATATAAATATAAGTCAACACAGAAATCTGCTGCTTGATCATATCAGCTTGGAAAAAATGTCAGCCCAAAGTTCAAGTAACTTCGAAAGAATTCGGTCTCTCTGGTCTCCCATAGCTAACTCCGTGACTTAGGGGGTGGGGGGGGGCCTGGTCGTCGCTGCTCCTTGCCCTTCTGCCGTGGGCCGGGGTGGGGGTCGGGGCCTCCGGTGCCTGGCGGGGGTTGTTGGGGGCTCAGTTGGTCGGGGGATCGGGTCCGGTGCCTGGGTGGGGCGGGCTGGGGCGCTGCGTGGTCCTTTGGACTTGCTTTCTTTTTTAATCATCCTTTTGATTTTTACTCTTCATGTGTGGGCCGGACTAAATCACCTGGCGGGCCGGATAAGGCCCGCGGGCCGCATGTTTGACACCCCTGCTCTATAGGTAGCTGGGAGCATGTTTGCCGATTTTTAATCCCAAAGCATACACTTAAGCAAAGCTTGCATGGTGTCATCATTAGTTTGTTTGTTTGTTTACCCATTAGTGACCAACCCCGCAGGCCATGTGACTCACCTGACATTGAGTCTGGATTTTATGTTTAAGGTGGATCATTGTAATCTTTGTAAATAAGTTTGGGTGGACAATGGAAAATGTTTCTTGTTTGTTTGTAAAACTTGCCTAACCCTGACTTAATGGAGATAAATACCCAGTAGGAAGGGCTTATGATTTAAAAAGGGAAGTGAGACAGGAAATGATGAGGTGTGTCTTGAGATGGGGTGGCCTTTGTGAGGAGCAGTGGATGTGCTCTGTTTCCTACTAATCAGAGAAGAAAAAACCCTAACCTTGGCCCCTTTTGCATTCATTGTGTGGCCTGACAAGCTCTTTCCTGAGGAACCAACAACAAAGAGCATGGCACATTTGATTGAGATTTCTCAGCTACACATCCATGATGTCAATATCCCTTTCCACCTCATCCTAAACGTGCTTTATTAGGTTAAGATTTGATGACTGTGGATGAGCTCAATGAACTCATTGTAATGTTCAAGAAACCAGTGTGAGATGATTCCAGATTTATGACATGGTGCCTTATCCTGCTGGAAGTAGCCATCAGAGGATGGGTTCACTGTGGTCATAAAGGGATGGACATGGTCAGCAACAACACTCAGTTAGGCTGTGGTGTTGTTACCATGCTAAATTTGTACTCAGGGGCCCAAAGTGTGCCAAGATGTGCCAAGATTCCCTACACCATACAATTTAGGATGGAGCCATGCTTTCATGTTGTTGAGGCCAAATTCTGACCCTACCATCTGAATATCACTGCAGACATGGAGACTCATCAGACAAGGAACGTTTTTCCAATTTTGTATTGTTCAATTTTTTGTGAGTCTGTGTGAATTTTAGTCTTAGTTTCCTGTTCTTAGCTGAAAGGAGTGGCACCTGGTGTGATCTTCTGCTGCTGTAAACCATCTGCCTCAAGGTTGGGTGTGTTGTGCGTTCAGAGATGCTCTTCTGCAGACCTCGGTTGTAACCAGTGCTCATTTGAGTTCCTGTTGCCTTTCTATCAGCTGGAACCAGTCTGGCCAATTTCCTCTGACCTCTAGCATCAACAAAGCATTTCTGCTCAGAACACTGGGGTTCACTGGATATTTTTTTTCTTTTGCAGACCATTCGTGTTAAACCCTAGAGATGGTTGCTGGTGAAAATCCCAATAAATCGTTTTCAGAAATCCTCAGACCACCCTGTTTGGCACCAACAACAATGCCACATACAAAGTAATTTCAATCACCTTACTTCTCCTATCTGTCATTGGTTTGATCTGCAGCAAATCGTCCTGACCATGTCTACATGCCTAAATGCAAAGAGTTGGTAACACATGATTGGTGGATTATAAATTTGTGTAAATGAGCAGTCGGACAGGGGATAAGACAGCAGTTCATGTGCCGTAAAGTGGCCAGTGAGTATATATATATATATATATATATATATATATATATATATATATATATATATATATATATATATATATATATATATATATAGTGGGGGAGGAAACAAGTATTTGATCTTTTGTTGATTTTGTAGATTTGCCCACCAAAAAAAGAAATTGACAGTCTGTCATCCTAACAGCAGGTTCATTTTTGAGTGAGAGAAAGAAAATCATTAAGAAGCCAAAAAATCAACATTAAATAATTTACATAAATTTATTTGCATGTTATTGAAGGAAATATGTATTTGTTCCTCTAGTAACCATTAAGAGTTGTGGTTTACACAGACCAATTGGACTCCTAATAAACTTGTCAACTTAATTAGAGACACCTGTTGAAACTCATCACCTGTAGAAAAGTCCATAGAATCAGACAGACTCCAAAATCTCCAACATGGCAACTACTAAAGAGCTTTCAGTGGAAAGTGAGAAGATTGTAGACCTGCACAGGAACAGAATGGACTACAAATCCATCAGCAAGAAGCTGGGGGTTAAGGTGACAAGTGTTGATGCAATTGTGCCAAAATACAAGTAAAACATGACCATCAATCCACCTTTGGGTCTGGGGCTCCAACCAAGATCGGATCTGGTGGGGTTTCCACGATTATGAGAACAGTGAGAAATAGTCCTAAAACAACACAGCAGGAGTTAGTTGATGACCTCAAAGCAGCTGGAACCTCAGTCACCAAGAAAACCATTGGTTATGCTTTATGCCTCAATGAGCAGGCCTGAAGTTTGCCTATTAACACTTTCATGATTTAGAGAGTAATTGGGAGAAGGTCCTAAGGTCAGATCAGACCAACATTAAGCTTTTTGGCATTGACTCAACCCATCGTGTTCGCCGTGGCCCAGCCAGTCTCCAGACCTAATGAACAACTAAGAGTTACCAAGGGACAGCCACCAAATCTGCAAAAATCTGATCATCATCTACAAGAAACGTCTGATCCCTGTGCTGCTAATAAAGGTTTTCCCACAACTCCTCATATTTATCAGATCGTAGTCAATTTATCCAGATTAAATCTCATAGGTCAAACACCTTCACACTCTCTACTGGTATTCCCCAGGGCTCTGTCCTAGGTCCCCTTCTCTTCATCATTCACATCCTCCCTCTTGGTACTCTCTTCCATAAACACAACATTAATTTCCATTGCTATGCAGATGACACCCAGCTCTACATTTTTACTAAACCCTCTTCATCACTTGCTCCTTCCTCCCTTACCCTCTGTCTGCAAGAAATCCATTCCCTGTTCTCTTCCAATTTTCTCCAACTCAACAGTTCCAACACTGAAGTCCTCCTTGTAGGCGCTTCATCCAATATTTCCAAATCCAATAGCTTCTCCATCTCTATCAACGACTTCTCTGTCCTTCCCTCCCCTCAGGTCAAGAGTCTGGGTGTCATCCTTGACAGCTCACTTTCTTTCCAATCTCATATTAATAACATCACCCGTTTTGCTTACTTTCATCTCAGCTATATATCTCGTTTCCGCCCTTCTCTCTCTCCTCAACAACTGCTGTACTTGTTCATAGTCTTGTCACTTTTTGTTGATCGTTTATTGAAAATAAAATAAGAAAACTATTTTCAATGAGAAAATTATTTTCAAAATAAATCATAAACCACATAAAGAAAGTGTCTGGTAAACTCAACCCAAATTTTGTAGCCTTGCATTGATGCCTGAAGATGGCAGCATTGGGCTTCTTTTCAGAAAACACTTGGCTGATTGTGCTCTCAGCATCAACTAGGCAAAATGAAGCCCACGTTTGAGCTGTGTCAGTTTCTGTCTGAATGTATGTGGTGAAACATTTTCAAATAGACAGAATTGAATCCTTGGAAAGTTCATTCTTTGCCATGTAGTTCTTCTTATTCACCAGAAACTGTGAGGACAATGATTGATGCGTTTTTAAAGCAGACTTGATACTGTATACTACATGGAGGCTTTCTCCTGGCTTTCTCCTGTAGCCCTTCCTTTGTCAGTGTAGTGTTGTGAAGCATCCGGCTCCAAGTATTGATTCTTGGTAAGGTCAAGATGAGTGGTAAGGAAGGCTAGAAGGGGAGGGGTGTGAATTTTAGTTAAGTGTACAGACTTTTTTAAGAATCTCTGGTTTGTCCCAGGGAGCATTTACCATCAAGTGGTGCTCTAAGATTTTTGAGGAGTGGGCATCTGTCTTAGAAGACATCCTCCTGAATAATTTATCCAGGACGATCTAAATCATTGTAGCTCCAGTGGCCTGGATTATTGAGAAGCTTGTAAAGACATCTCATCGTCTCATTTTGAACTTATCCATCCTAGCCTCACCTCCTCACTTTAATATGGCCCACAGCAGCAGTCACTGACTGCAAGGACCACATTTATTTTTGGCAGTTGGCACGATTTCTGCACCTTTCAGCAAAAATGTGACCCCCGCAGCATACTCTAAAAGTGACCAAATTGTGCACACACCTCGGATATATTGAAAATGCATTTTCCACAAAGTCAACGTCACCCCCACCGAAGACTATGACATCGCAGCTAGCGAGATCCCGTAAAAAAATATGAATGAGACCAAAAAAAATGTACTTCAAAAAACAGTTACGAAACCAAAACACACGTGTTGGGGATATCCCAAGAAATTTTTGAAATCATTATGGGATGGCCACACGACATACAGCTTGGCGGCCATTTTGTGGCGAACTCTGAGAATTGGCGATTTTTGTGTTTTTCCAGGATATGGGAAAACAACACTTTTGTTTGAGCGATTTTCACGAAAATTGCACACACTTGCTGCCAGCTCCAGTCTACAAACACCACAGAAGTGTCATTGACCTTTGACCTTGGGAAAGGCCGCCATCTTGCATTTTTTTTAAAAAGCCCCTTTAGCGCCACATACAAATGAAACTCGTACTGGGGATTTTTAGAGATTTTACTCGTAACTTCTCAGGCATCCATAGCAAGGGGCTGTGGACAAAATGTTGGAATTAAAAGTTGTCGATTTTGAACGGCGTGCGCGTGGCAAATTCGCAGCCGTTGTGATCTTAGCTAGCTCGCACATTGTCGTTAAAATGTAAATTGTGATTCCCTGGCCCACGGTGAACAAAATGATGCCATACACGACAAGATCGATAAAGGAATGCGGGACTGGTAAGCAAAAAACAGTCGCAAAAAAGAGTGCTGACTCGCCAAAAACGAAGAAATTCTGAACTTTTTTTTTTGAGAATTAACTAACAAAACCGATATATCCTTGTCGGCAATATCCAGAAGAAGTTTTGAAATCATTACGGGATGCCGACATTACCTACCATTACATTACCTACGGTGTGTGCCTTAATCTGCAATTTTGAGACTTTCGCGTTTTTACACAAAATGGAAAAATGAACCTTTTTTGGAGTGATTTTCATAAAATTTGCCTCACATGTCCCTAGCGTTAGTCTACAATCACCTCTGAAGTTCCTTTGACTTCGGGAAAAGGCCACCGTCGTGAATATAAACAAAAACATTTTTACCATCTGATTCAAACGTAAATTTGTTCAAATTTTCATCGATCATCTCGGGGCTTTTTTTGGGAATCTATCGCAAGCTACGTTGGAAAAAATGTTGGAATTAGAAGTTGTCGATTTTGAACGGTGTGCGCGTGGCGAGCTCGCAAAAGTGGTGCACTGTCATAGCTCTTATGTTTTTCAATGGAATACTGTGAAATTTTAATACATGCATCCAAGGCTGGAACTGAACATAATGAAAAACACTGGATATGGACATATAAGGAATGTGGGCGTGGTTAGCAAAAACCACTGTTGCTAAAGACAACAAAAAGTGTACTTTTTCCGATTCGTCTGAAACTGACGTCGATCTGTTTGTCATCTCGAGGCTACCAAAATATAAAATGGTTGCTATGGAGATAAAATCAACAGAAAAGCCGCCATTTTCAAAAAAGAGGGTTTTTAACAACTTATCACATATAGCTCTCACCAATGGAGCAATGTGTTTTTCTGAGTCAGTTGATGATGCTGAACGCTAAGCTAGCACTTTTAGCCACATTAGCACAACTAGCATAGTTAGCATAATTAGCATATGCAGCTTTGACTAGCCTTTGTCAAAAGTGGTCACTGAGGGCGGCGGTGCTGCGTAGAGTTGGGTGTGGAAAGCGGGTTGCGTCTGCGGGCCATACGCCGCTTGCAGCTTTAATTACATGTTTTTCTACTTCAACCTCCCCCTCTTGCTTGAACTCTCCTCTCCCTTCTTCTCATGTTTCTCATATTCACTGACCTCACAGTGTTGCAGAAGAAAATCCAGCAGTGAAAATGATAGGAAGAAATCAAGGAATTGTTAGTGCTAATGAGTCATATTTTTTCCCTTTGATTAGATTTTTATAATTTTGTCATGTTATGTTAGGTTACACGTTCATTTTTCATGCAAAGCACAAAGTTAAAAAAACTGTGGTGACATTACACAGCTCTATCCTCAGCACAATTGATTTGATTTGAAATGGTTTATTTCAAGCAATCAAATAAGAATACACAAAAGCAATACAATCATCAGTTATACATTCATACAACGATGTATCAAACTTAGGATAATTAGACATATTAATAAATATTGCTTGAAAGGGAGTGGATAGAAGCGAACTTGTATAATCCCAGCCCTGTTCTACCGTAACCATTTTATTACATGATTTATCATTATCCGGTTCCTGGCTTTTATCAGACATAGTTAAGAATCCTTAGGTTTCAATAAAGCACACGACAAAGATGAATTACTTAACTATTAAGTAAAAAAAACATGGCAACTGCAGATCAGTTTTTCAAAATAAATGCAGATTATGTTACTTATAAAAGTCATTGATATGATTAAAAATAATAATAATAAAACTATATTAGTAAAATAGACAACACTGTTTCAGAAAATTTCATAGCAAAATTTGATCAAGTATCCAAAGTAAAAAACATGTACAAATTTATGTTACATTAGGAAAAATCATGAATCAACTTATAAATTGTTTGGAGCAAGTGAAGTAATATCATTAAAAGTCAATCAATTTAACCATTTTCAATAATTAATCATTTGTTTTATTGTTTTTTTTATTTTTTGAATTTATTTTTTTATAATAAAGTAAGGCTGTGAAGTAAAATAAAAAAGGGTCCATATTATGTCGATTGTCCAAGGTTGGCATTTCTTCTTCTGCTGATTAACAGCCGTTTTTCTGGGTTTAAACAGAGTTTATAGTTCTCTTCGATGTTGTGTCTGCAGACAGTAGATTGAGGTCTGTGTCCTTCTTCAGTTGATATCAGCAACGGTCGAAGTTGAGTTCAAGTTGTCTGCAGGTCAGAACTCTGCTGAAAATCAGTCACTTAAGATTTTTGGAGAAAGTGATGAATCCAGGCGTCATATTTATTGGAATTATTTGGCTCTTTTATTTATCACTGCATGTTGGTTCAGACGACCGTGATCAAACACTTCTCAAAGTCCTTCGTGGTGTTAACAACCAGAACCTTGGACCGGTCCAGTAGACCGAGTGGTTTCACGTAAATCCTGCAGCCTTCAACCCAAGTGTTCTCAATCTGCTTACACTTCCTGAGAAGCCTAGCATGTTTGGCGATTTCAGCATTCCTTCTGGTCAGATGGTCCTTCAGATAAGCAGCAGATCCCTTCAGATTCTTCCTTTGAATTATCAGAGCTAGCTTGTGTTTTTGATTCACAAACCTGATGAGGATCGCTGGTTTATCCTTCTCCTTTCTCCTGGGGAGTGGGTGGCAGGTCTCGATGTTGTTGAGATCCAGGGAAATCCCTTTAGACATGAGAAATGATTCTACTTGGTGTTCCAGAGACTCTCCACCACTCTCCGTATCAGAGGAACTGCTACCAATGCTAGCACTATTAGCATTAGCAATGCTAACTCCAGCTCCATTTAGCTTTAACTGAGGTTTGATCGGTATTCCAGTGAGAATGACATTATTCATCCTTACTTGTTGTTCCACATCGTCCAGTCTTTTCTCCAGAATGGAGACCCGGTTTTCTCGTTGCTCGTTTTGAGCTCAGAATCTTTGGAAGTCTTCCATTAGCTCAAGGAGAGGAGCTACATTAGCCGTCACTTGTTCCATAAGGGGATACAACGCAGCTTGGATATCATCAAGAGTCTTTTTAAGGTCTTCGTAGTCATGGGTTTTTTAAGGGGCCATGGTCAACTCTTTTTTTTGGAGAAAATCAATTTTTTAAGTCATTTGAAGATAGTTGTATAGCCGCCAATGTAACAAAAACAACATTTCAATTATTAACATGATGATTCAATGAAAAGTTATGAGCAATTTATGCTCAAATGTGGGCTTTCCTTTGTTCTATCAGCTCAAGTTAGGCTTGATGCCAGTCTAAAACCTTGATCTGAATTTATTAATCTCTGGTACTGACTGCTGTATCTACCACAACTCCCTTTCCCCAGCCCCCATCGCCGGCTCATTTCAAGGAACACCAAAGTGATCATGGCCCATCTAAGAGATAAAATGTTTTAACCAGTAACTGTATATAGAAACTGACATACTGACCCCTCCCTCCTGGTGTTCCAAATAGGAAGTGCCTGCTGGCTCCAACAAGCCAAAATCTTATAGACATCTATAGAGAAATAAGCAGCTATTACTCAGTAATTATATTGGTCAGAACAACAATTCTTGCTCTGATACCTTTTCCTTAACATCTTCTAGCTAATTCTATTTTTTTTTCTTGACATTGTTTTCTGTATTGTAAAGTTAATTAAATTATAAACTGGCCAATCAGATGCTTTAGTAAAAACATGTGGCTCCCGCTGGACAACACCTCGAATGTTTCATTGACAGATTCTCCTAAGCCCACTTTCAGTGGAAGGGATATGGATTTCAAACAAGCTCACTCATGATTGGCAATAGTACTTACCATACAAATGGCAACAACATCTGATTCAGACGACTTGGACCAATCACTGTTGTCTGGCTCCAAGATGGCGAGGTCCGTATAATAGAAGAATGGCGACTGAAATGGCTTCATTGTGCTGGAGCCAGAAGTACGGTATTTTCTATGGGTGACATCACACATGATCTGTTCAGTTCTCTCCTAGAGAACAATCAATGGTCTCATCCCAGAACCGGATTCATCCATGCTGTTGTTGACAGGGTTTCATGAATTACTCACCAGAGAGGCTTTAGGAGGAGCCAGCTAGTACTCTGGCAGTACCAAAGTCTTGAGGAGTTTCCAAAACAACTTTGATAAAGACACTCTGAAACTGAACCTTTTCTTTTCTTTTGGTGTGGAGCAGGAACTCAAATGATGCATTCTTTTTTTTTAACTTGTTCTGTCCAACAACTGAGGAAACAGAAAAGAGCTGAAGGCATTTTGTGTTGGACAGGTTTTACTATAACAAAAAGAGGTTATTTATTTTCGGGTAACCAGGGTGTAAATTTGTATAAACCCCTTTTCATTTTATCAGAATCAGAATCAGAATCAGAAATACTTTATTGATCCCACACGTTGGAAATTTGTTCGTTACCATAACAACTGACAGGAAAAAAACAGTAAGAATAATATAAATAAAAATAAAAAAGAGAACAAGGAAAATGTGGTATAATTTAAAGAGCTATTTACATAACAGTGCAGGTAAAGAGATGTGCAAAGAAATGTGCAAAATAAAGAAAAGAGAAAAAAAAAATGTGCAAAGGTTATCTTCTGCATTGTGAATTATTGAACAGGGTTATAGTATTTGGCAGGAAGGATTTCTGGTACCGGGCAGTTTTGGAGCGGAGCTGTCTGAGCCTTCTAGAGAAGGAGCTCCGCTGTTTGTCCAGAACAGGGTGGAGAGGATGCTCTGGGTTGTCCATGATGGATAAGAGCTTGTTCAGTGACCTCCTCTCCATCACTGCTTCAAAGGTTTCCTGTTTGCAGCCAATGACAGAACCCGCCTTCCTGATCAGCTTGTTCAGTCTGTTGGTGTCACTGACTGCAATGCTGCTTCCCCAGCAGACCACAGAGGAGAACAAGGTGCTGGCCACCACAGACTGGTAGAAGATCCCCAGCATCTTGCTGCACACATCAAATGACCTCAGCTTCCTCAGGAAGTAGAGTCTGCTGCAGGCCTTCTTGTACACAGCAGTGCTGTGGCTCCTCCAGCTCAGTCTGCTGTCGATGGTCACACCCAGATATTTGTACTCCTCCACCGCTTCCACATCCCTGCCCAGGATGCAGAGGGGTTGTAAGACTGTCCTTTTCCTCCGGAAGTCGATCACCATCTCCCTGGTCTTGTCCACATTGAGCAGCAGGTGATTCTCTCTTATTTTTATTTTTTAAAATCTATTTGTTACATTTTATGTTTCAAGTACAGTACAGACCAAAAGTTTAGACAAATCTTTTATTCAAAGAGTTTTCTTTACTTTCATTGTAGATTCACACTGAAGGAATCAAAACTATGAATTAACACATGTGGAATTATATACATAACAAAAAAGTGTGCAACAACTGAAAATATTTCATTTTGTAGGTTCTTCATAGTAGCCACCTTTTAAATTTGATTACTGCTTTGCACACTCTTGGCAGTCTCTTGATGAGCTTCCAGAGGTAGTCACCTGAAATGGTCTTCCAACAGTCTTAAAGGAGTTCCCAGAGATGCTTAGCACTTGTTGGCCCTTTTGCCTTTACTCTGCGGTCCAGCTCACCCCAAACCATCTCCATTGGGTTCAGGTCCGGTGACTGTGGAGGCCAGGTCATCTGGCGCAGCACCCCATCACTCTCCTTCTTGGTCAAATAGCCCTTACACAGCCTGGAGGTGTGTTTGGGATCATTGTCCTGTTGAAAAAGAAATGATGGTCCAACTAAACGCAAAGCGTATGGAATAGCATGCTGCTGCAAGATGGTGTGGTAGCCATGCTTGTTCAGTATGCCTTCAATTTGGAATAAATCCCCAACAGTGTCACCAGCAAAGCACCACCACACCATCACACCTCCTCCTCCATGCTTCACGGGTGGAACCAGGCATGTAGAGTCCATCCGTTAACCTTTTCTGCATCACACAAAGACACGGTGGTTGAAACCAAAAATCTCTAATTTGGACTCATCAGACCAAAGCACAGATTTCCACTGGTCTCATGTCCATTCCTTGTGTTCTTTAGCCCAAACAAGTCTCTTCTGCTTGTTGCCTTTCTTTAGCAGTGGTTTCCCAGCAGATATTCTACCATGAAGGCCTGATTCACACAGTCTCCTTTGAACAGTTGTTGTAGAGATGTGTCTGCTGCTAGAACTCTGTGCCATTGACCAGCTCTCTAATCTGATCTGCTGTTAACCTGCCATTTCTGAGGCTGGTGACTCGGATGAACTTAGCCTCCGCAGCAGAGGTGACTCTTGGTCTTCCTTTCCTGGGGCGGTCTGCATGTGAGCCAGTTTCTTTGTAGTGCTTGATGGTTTTTGTGACTGCACTTGGGAACACTTTCAGTGATTTTCCCACTGAAGTTTTCCCAATTTTTCGAACTGACTGACCTTCATTTCTTAAAATAATGATGGCCACTTGTTTTTCTGTACTTAGTGTAGTATCAGGTGACACAAATAGGTAGGAACCTTTATATGTTGGAATATGTTCCTGTAGGGGATATAAAATAAAGCGGAACCTGTGTGAAGCTACAAGCGTGTCTCGTGTGTTGGTGTCACGGGGTCCCACTGGGAATAATGCAGACGCACCAAGGTGAGTGGGGTCTTTCTTTATTCAGAACTGATGCGCGCAAACTTCCATCTGTGGCCGAGCCTGGTCGGGCCATGTCTACAACAACCCTTGTGGGCCCCCTTCTCCCTGGGGTGCCCCCCTCCTGGGCGGGGGCGGCTGGCCCCTGTCTTGCACCTTTCTGGACCAACCGTGAGCCTGATGGATGGCTGTCTGGAGCGCGGAGAGGGTCTCCCTTGGGGGGTCCTGGCTCGTACCTGGGGTTGGGGCGGGGAGATGCCCAGAACCCCTGGGTGGTGATGAGGTGCTCGTCTGGGGCTGTGGGCACCCCTCTCGGGTGGGGCCCAGCGTTGGGCCCTCCTGGCGCTGTGGGGGGCTGCTCTCCTGGTCGGGCTGGGGCGGCACTGTCTTTCCCTTCATGCCTCCCTGCTCTCTGGGGGCCTCGCGGCGGTCCTGCTGGCCCTGGCCTGGGTGGCGAACGTGGTCACCCGGGGGGTGGTTGTTCTCTGCCTGCTGCCTCGTGGCGTTGGGGGCTTCTGGCTGCCGCGGCTGCGGCGGCGGGGGTCTTGGTGTGGGGATGGCTGGTCACTCCCCCTCCTTTTCACATTCCATCATCCATTTTAGAATAAACATAAACACACAACTGAGCACAGGTGATAGCTCACCCTTGCACTAATAGTTTGCGTGATTGAATGAAATAGTTCACACTAGTTGGCTTTAAGGCATAAGTTTGGTGTCAACAGTTGAAAAATAAGTTATGATAAAAAATATTTGTTTGGAGTCCAGACGGACAAAGCATTGATTTTGTGATGCATAGAATTTCTCTGTTCCACCTAAAACTCTGAAAAAATATGGAAGGGAGTAGGACACAGATTCCTACATATTTCTAAACACCTTTTCTGACTTTTTGGATGTAAAATTGTCTCATAATTCACCTGTAACATTTTAAATCCTGAAAACATTTAGGAAGCAGTAGCACATAAATGCCTATAACTTGTGAAGGTTTGTGGCTGATAACCTAAACAGAAATTATGATAAAAATATTTGTTCAGTCCAAAATTTCATAAGCAAAATCAAGTGATGAAGTTTCTCGTAGCCTTATAGTGTGGCGTATCAAAGGTAGTGTTTTTAAGAGGCATCTAATTCTTAAATCCTAGCTTCCTGAGACAAACTACTGATTTTCAATGAAGTTCTGTTTAATGAGTAAGTGCAATCGACCACTTCCTGTTTGGGGGGGGGCTTACGCAGGCACCGTCTGGTGTACACATATGAAACTGCAGATCAGAGAAGACCCTTCTGAGGATCTCCAGTTTTAATTTCATGCACGTCAGATGAAGCACAGAGAAAAGATAGGGCTGAATTCGAACAAAAACTGTGTTTTTCAATAACTAAGTGGCGCTATGGAGCTCTTCCAAGATTGTCATATCCATGGGTTCAGAATGGAAGCTTCATCAAATCTATTTAATTTCAGTGAGATCAGACAAGGAATGTGCACGTGAGAGCAACCTTTGTGTGCATGGTGAGACGCCCAACTTTGCTGCTCTGTCACGACCACACCCCCGTATTGAAAGTTATGTTTTTTTTTTATCAGAGTGACCTTCAATGGCTTTTCCACAGGTGGACGTCATTTTGAGGTGTGTCGGCTCATCCCACTTGGAGCAGTGATACTCCAAGTAAAACATGTCATTTCCTGTTGCCAGCAGGTGGCGCTATACCTGTTCTGGATTCTTCCACTGCAGATGTGTTCAGAGTCAGACTACAATCACGCACATCAATTTTGGATCAGATTAGATTATGCATGGCTGAGTCATGGCCATTTTTCTTTTCATGGCGTGTTTTTCAAACGACCTTGAATTTCGGTCACAAACATTGATGAAAACTTAAAAGCTTTGCAATATAATATCGGACATGGGTTTAGTTTACAAAACCAAAGTTTGGGGTCATTATTCACAAATCTCTAGGGGAAGTTCGTTCTTGTACGGGGCCCGCAAAGACCAAAATACAGCAAAAATGATAAATTGACATCAATATTGACATCAATCAATCAATCAATACTGACATCAAAAATTGACATCAATAGAAGTTTCAAGATGGCGGCAGGACCGGACGTGCTGTGATATAGCTCCGACACCAATTACTAAAAAATGAATCAAACGCTACAAAACGAATCAGGAACAACTAACTTGGACACTAACCACGGAACACCAATCTTAAAAGTTGGATAATTTTATTTTTAAGTTGTTTGGGCTTAACTTGACCAACAACAAAAACTCTGTAAGCTTCAGCTAACCCGGCGTGGCTAAGCGCCCAACTCTGACGAGCTGCTCCGACAAGCTACCTTCTACCCAGCAAGCTCCAGCCAACCCCGCGTGGTTAACCACCAAAATCCGACGTGCGGCCTTCCACCCGACACTTAGCAGCTAACTCCGCGTGGCTTAGCTTCCAAATCCGACGAGCGGCATTCTTCACAGCGAACACCTTCACCAAAGCTAGTCAGCTAGCAAACGGTTAACCGCTAATCCCCAACGAGCGGCAGCCTTCCACACGGTCGAAGACCGACAACAAAGCAAACCTAGAGTTAGCTAAAAGCTAACCTTACACGAGCGATGGCCTTCTACACGGCGAGGACCGACAACAAAGCCTGCCAGGCTGAGCTAATCTGCAAAAATCCAGTCGACAAACTCCAGCGATCAACGGCCTCCCCCCGGCGAGCATTCAGCTAACCCGCGAGGCCTACCACCCGTAAATTGGCGGCCTTCCTCTCAGCGATCACTGACACCGAAGCTAGCCTAGCCAGGCTAACCGCAAAAAAACATGGTCGACATCCAGCATCAGAAAATCGGTAACGATTTACAATGCAACCCACAAAAGGCAAACAAAGCAGCACAATGACTGAAGAACAACAGGACTTTAAAAAATCATTTAGCTGCATGTTGGAAGAAATAACAAACATTTCAAAAAATCAGGAACGAATTGTAGACTTGATTGAAGAGGTAAAAAAGCTAAACGGAGTGGTAATGGAAAAAAAAAATCATATTGCAGAAAAAGATTCGGAGATTGCACAGCTCAAAGGTCGAGTGTCGGATCTGGAACAGTATTCCCGCATAAATTATATTAGAGGTCTTGCTATCAAACCGTCTTCTTATGCCAGGGCAGTTAAACCAGCAGATGAGGTAGAAAGACAGGCAGATCAAGAATCAGCGGAACAACAAGTCATAGCATTCCTAAATAAAAAAGGCATTGCCA
Source organism: Oryzias latipes (assembly GCF_053564925.1). Taxonomy (NCBI): domain Eukaryota; kingdom Metazoa; phylum Chordata; class Actinopteri; order Beloniformes; family Adrianichthyidae; genus Oryzias; species Oryzias latipes. The sequence continues at coordinate 4,995,750 of NC_136252.1, read as the reverse complement.
TCAACAGCAACGACATCGAAGCCTGCCATCCCCTACACTGCAAAAAACCACCATCTTAATTCTAGAAAAAAGTACTTGTTTCTAGTAGAAATTGACTAGAAACAAGTGAAATTTTTTGCCAGTGCAGCAAGTAAATTTTACTTGACAAGATGTCTTGATTTAAGAAAAAATGTCTAGGCCTAGGTAAATAGGTTAAATCTTAAAAATAGGCAAAAACACTTATTTTGAGCAGTGATTTAAGACAAAACAAACTAAAAACTAGTATATAGGAGCTTGATTAAAATTTTTTGTCCACTAAAATTGAGAAAAATAAATCCTGAAATAAGATGTTGCAAAAGAGTTTTTACTTGTTTCAATAATGATTAAAATAATGAAAACAAATTCACTTGTCAATTCTTTTATTGAAGTTACAAATTGACATTTGTGTAACAAATTTACAAAAAGGCACTTGGAATACAACCATTTCTTTTAGTCAGAATGACAGACAGTAGAGTGGCTATACATTTTGAGTCGGTAAGATATAGAGACATAAAGAGTATAGAGTTATGCCATTGGGAAAATAAGACCCTCATGAAATTCTTTTTTTAATTCTAACTGGCATCAAACCAATAGCAATAAGATGAACATTTAGAATACATGTCTAAAGAACAGACATGAACACCAAACTGCAAAATCTTTATCTTCCAACAAATTCTTTCCACTCTGCTATGATGTGGTGGTGTCCCGCTCATGAATGGTATCCTGCAGGATTTCTGTCTGAATGAGTGACAGTAGGGTGGCCACACATTTTGGGTAGGTCAGATGTAGAGTGTAGTAATAGGCCATTAAGAAAATGACACCCTCATGAAGCTTTTCTTTTTTGAACGTTGTAACTGGCATCAAACCTACAGCCACGATGCATCTGCTGCCATCGAACACTAGGACTGGGGTTGACAGGCCCCTCCTCTGGATTTAGACATTGGCATCTTCTGTTGGCTACAAAGCAGACAAAACATTTTTTGTTTAGTATCTCCAATGTAGTAATTACCTTTTTATCTGCTTAGGTTAAAAAATTAAAAAAATTTACCTCTAGAACATGCAATAAAGCATCACTGGCACACCCCGATTTCTTTGATGGAGGAGCCGGTAAAGGAAAGAGGCTGGGAAGAGCCTTCACCAGAGCAATGTGGGCTTGCACTGGAACACAATAAATTAAATTTATTAAGTTTTAATTTATAAGTTTTTCTTTAAGTTTTTAAAAGTTTTCTGCAGAAGCATTCACACATCTAACTATCAAAAATGCATAAGCTTACTTTTATCCCTGTGGATTGGTGGCTTTATCACCTTCTTCCATACTCCATAGAAAATGGCCGTGGCGCAGAAAGGACAAAGGGCTGTCCAAAACAGGCTTAATGTAAGAAACATGGAACGTGGGATGTACTTTGAGGGCTGCAGGCAGATGGAGGCGGACACAGGAGGGGTTGAGGATGCGGTCGATGACGTAAGGGCCGATGAACCTGGGTGCCAGCTTGCGGGACGAGGTCTGCAGGGGAATGTTTTTGCATGAGAGCCACACTTTCTGACCGACCTGATACGTAGGACCCTCCACCCTGTGGCGATTGGCGATCCTGCGGTTGTCCTCCTTCGTGCGCAGCAGAGCCTCCCTGGGGGGTATTCCAGAAAGCAGGTTATGCTAGCTCCCACGATAAGTTTGAGGCTAAGGAAGTTGATAACCTCAGCATTTGGTTCCAGAAATGGAGGTATGTTTCAGGGTAGGTCAAGTTACCATGGCAACTCATGCTCTGAACATAACCTGGTCTGGAGCAGGTTTAGTTGAAGCTTAGTTTGTTTTCAGAGAGGTGAAAGAGCATGGCGTGTCCATTTGAAGATGATTTAGTGGATGAAAAAGCTCAGATAATACTTTTTCCACCGTGAGAGGGTGATAAGACCACATATGGATGTTGGAAAGATAAACGTTTTTACTTTGATCTAACTTAATTATTTGCTTCAGTTAAGATAAATCATTTTTTTTTGTTAGGTCACCTTAAAAATAACACGTAGTTTTCAGACAATTATTTTCCTTTCGTTCAAATTAATTCAATTAAGTAGGTGTAACTTTGGTGCTGCCGTTAGATCGGCACCGCAAGGGATTCTGGGATATCATTCCCTTTGCCTGTCTGGACGGATTTGGGTTTAAGTGTGGGTTTTTTACAAAATGTGTTTAGTTGTATAGCTGTTTTACTGTGTTTCACCGTGTTTCGCCGAGCTATTTTGTCCTACTATGCTTACGTCTCTGCACCATGAGTGAGAGTAAGGGAGAGGATGATGAGTTTATATAGCACCCCTACCGCCCTAACATGTTATGACAGTGACGGAAAATTCTTTAATGAATTTTTGCACTCCGTGCATTTTTTTCCGTTCTTTTTAGTGTTATAAAAATGAGCATATCTGCCGGCTCAAACTTAGACATATGAAAGTTCAAGAAATATAAGTAATTAAGATGGAAAAAAGATTAATGGAGTAATGTGACATTTAGTTAGATAAATACGTAAATTTGAGTTGTATAAACAATTATTGAGTTTGAATTAATTTAACTAAATTATTTAAATTATTTTTCAGCCATGTTACTTTTTTGATGGACTTGTAATTTTTTTCCGCTGTCATTAAAATCTCAGACTCCGTCTCACTTAAGTACAGCTCTTTCTTTTTTTTTCTCCACGCGTTTCCATGGTGACTCCAGAAATTGGCGATCTATTGAGAATGTCTTTATGTACCGTGCGTTAACCCAGGGTTACCAAGTCGAGCGTAATTACGCCAACTCATATCCGGTCTTTTGGAACCGACATACCCAGAGTAAGCAAGTTCAGGCGGATTTCAGCCAGAGTTCAGGCTCAAAGTCAGGCTAGTTTAAACATGCTTCCTGGAATACCCCCCTGGTCTGGTTCCAAACACGTTGGCAGCGCTGGAAATGGTGTTGTACAGATGGAACAGCCAGGTCAAGCTCCTGAGAGGGGAACAGAGGTGGTGAATAGCCCAACGAAGCTTCGAAGTGTGAGATTCCAGTGGCAGAAGAAGTGTTGGAGTTGTGGGCAAACTCAATCCAGACTAAGTATTTAGCCCAATCAGCCGGATTCTGAGCTGCCAGACAAAAAAATCAAAATATCAACGAGGTAAACAAAAACAAAACGGTTAATGAAATCCCGGAGTACATCGTTCACGAGCCTCTAAAAAACGGCGGGGGCGTTGGTAAGGCCAAAGGGCATGACCAGGTACTTATGGTGGCCAAGGGGGGTATTGAATGCGGTCTTCCATTCATCCCCCTCCTTAATTTTGGACTAAATGGTATGCGTTGCGAAGATTGAGTTTCGAAAATATCTGAGCGCCCTGAACAGAGTCAAAGACAGAGCTAATAAGAGGCAGAGAATATATATATATTTTTTTTTAACTTGTCCTGTCCAACAGCTAGGCAGGCAGATGAGAGCTAAGGGCCTCTTGTGTTGGACATATTTTACTTTAACAATAGGGGTTATTAATCTTCAGACAAACCAAAGGCATGACTGAATAAACCCCTTTTGTAATTGAGGCCAAACTTTATTCATTTCAACCATGTTTGAAAACCTTTGGTGTTGGACCGGACGGAAAAGGAAAGAAGGGAAGAAGAGAGAGGGATGTTAGAGGGGGGGTGATAGTGAGGGGGGGGGGGGGGGGGGGTAAGACCATGAAGCAGCATAGAGCAGACAGGTTTACTGGTTGTTTATCATTACGGTACGGTTCAAATGTAGTACAAAAAGGGCGGGGCCTGTCCACACACACTCAAATGTTATCAACACACCTGCTAGCTGCAAAAATGTCCACATGTCAACATGTACACAAAACAGATAGTGTTCACGAACGCATACCTATGCCTTTAAACCAACTAGTGTGAAATCTTTCATTCAACCATGCAAGCCGGAATCCCCCCAACACCACACGGGAACAGGCAGGGAACAATATTTATCTTTGATCGTGATGGCGTTAAGTTCGCGGAAATCAATACAAGGACGCAGGGTTTTATCTTTTTTCTCCACGAAGAAAAACCCAGCACCAACTGGAGAAGAGGATGGGCGGATGTGACCGGAGGTGAGAGTCTCATGGATATAAGATTCCATGGCTGCCTTTTCGGGGCCTGACAAGTTATATAGATGCCCTTTAGGTAAGGTGGCCCCCTGGAGGAGCTCGATGGCGCAGTCATAGGGCCGGTGGGGAGGCAGAGCATTAGCTTTGCATTTACTGAAAACTGCTTTGAAATCATGACAGCAGGGGGGAACCGTAGTGAGATCGATGGGTTCAGAGAGAGTAGTGCTAGCTGGGAATAAATCGGGGATAGCAGACTGGAGACAATTAGCAAGACAATAGGAACTCCATGAGTTAATACGTTGGTGAACCCAATCAAACTGGGGGTTGTGAATCTTCAACCATGAGCAGCCTAAAACGACCGGGTCGCGAGGAGAATGTGTGATAAAGAATTGGATGAATTCACGGTGATTACCGGAAGAAATTAGCTGAATGGGACCCGTGCGATGGTGATAACCGAGAGATGTTGACCCCCTAAACCGGCAGCCTGGTTGGGAGACCTGGTGACCGTGATTCCAGCAGTAGAAACACAAGCCTTCTTCTCTCCGCTTCTGACGTTCCTCGGCTGACAGCTTGGAGAGGCCGACCTGCATGGGTTCTTCAGGAGGTTTTCGGGACACGGCTGCAGAAAACTCCAGGAAAAAGGCTGTGGACTGAGACATATTAGCAGGAGACTGGATACGGGGCTGAAAGGTGTTCCAGTTTGCGTTCACGGAGACGTGTATCAGATCGGAGCGCAGCGGTGACTAAATCTTCAAAAGATGTAGCTTCAGGTTGCGTGCACAAATGATCTTTGACATGGTCGTGTAATGACTGGTAGAAGATACCTCTGAGCGCAGGATCCGACCATCCAGGCTCCACAGCTAGGATGCAGAAATTGATGACGTGGTCAAAGACAGGTCGATTACCTTGCTTGAGGCTCAGCAATTGTCTGGTGGCTTCTTCCTGCTTTTTAGGCCGGTCGAAAACGAGTCGAAACTCGCCGATGAATTTTTCGAAGGGGAGTTGTAATATGGGGTTGACTGCCAGAAATGCTTGAGCCCACTGAAGCGCTTTGTTCCTGAGGGAGTTAACTATCAATGTTATTCTAGTGTGGTCAGAGTGGTAGAAAGGAAGAGACTGTTGGAACAGGAGTTGACATTGTGACAAAAAACCCCCACATGCCTCAACATCGCCATGAAACGGCTCGGGTTGTAACCGGAAATTTTCAAGAGACGAGGCGGCGGTGGTAAGGCTACTGGAGAGCGGAAGTGACGCAGAAACTGTGGGACAGGAATGTTGTCCGGTTAGTTCTATTAAAGTTTGTGTCATACTTTCCAGGCGTCGAAAAAAATCCTGCTGAGCGGAGGCCATTTTGAGTCCCTCTGGGTCAGCTGGGTCGGGATTTGGGCCAGTTTGTTCTGTCATGACTAGAACACGGAGCGGACCCAGATGCTGAAACCCAGAATGCAGAGACTGGTAAGTGAAAAGGTAAGTAAGATGATCATTTTGGGTTCTCGATGTTTCTTGACGACGTCGTGGGTAATCGAGGCTGCGGCTCTTGATTGGAGGTTCTGGTACCGTTCGTGGTGAACTCCCTGAATGCGGAGCAAGACAAAGTTCGTGGCTTGGGATCGTGATGCGTGGCGTGGCTGGTGGACTAGAGGAGCACAGAGACTGTGGCCCACAGTGGCAGGAGGTGTCAGCGGTGGAGTGCTGCTGCTGCTGCTGCTGCTCGAGCTCGTAGGCTCAGGTAACTCTCGTGGCATGAGAATGAAACCTGAGTGCAGAGGACGAGACAAGATTAGCTCAGACAGAGACAAGGGGGCCAGACGTCGAGAGCTTCTGAAGACTAAGCACCATCAGGGTTAACGGACTGGCGAAGAATGATGTAGCTGGATCTCCTTTTGTAGCAGGTGGCTTGATGAGAAGAGTAGTCACAGCTGAGGTGAATGAGCAGCAGAGCTGGAGGGGGAGGAATCTGACAGGCCACCATGACAGTTTGTTCACCCTAACTTGGTTTGTACATGAGCATTAAAAAAAAAACAAAGACACACACAGGCTTTACTACTATTATTGATGTTTGGTCTTATGTGCTTGATATTAAAAATTGTTTCTTTATTGTGCAACTGAATGTGAATTTCTGTAAATCTAAATTTGTGCAATAAAGTTTATTGAAAAAAATCACAAACTTCTATAGCAGCAGTGAAGCCAAAAGCACCAGACCGCAGTTACATGGACAAAATATCTTGATCGGATCAATGGTCGGGTTAAAATTCAACCGTGCACATGGGCACAGAAAACCTTTTTCCGATTAGAACAAACATTCACATGGTCACACTTTCAGTCGAAATAAATCATTTGGGCATGCGCAGTGGTGTTCAAAAATCCCGGAAGAGGACGAGTCCCGTTGTAAACAAAGGGCTGCCGCATTCATTTATGCAGCAGCTCGGTAATATACGAGACGATTTTTATTAATGTAATGAATATTACGAAGCCCCTGTTCGCTCATCGTTTTATTTTTAATCTGTGTGGTCAGTGCTTTTTTTGTGGAAGAACGGAGCTAGAAGAAGCCAGTGTTATGAGAGGCTAACACACGGGCTAACATTAGCCTTGTTTGATCATGGACACAAAATCCAGGACCATGCGGGAAAAGCTGTGATCGGTATCTTGGCTGCACGTAAATGTGTGGGAATAACATCAGACTTTACTTTCTCTGGACACAACTGGAAACACAAATCCACGTGATTGTTTGAACGGTTTCTTAGCACTAAGAGAGGCATTTCTGCTTTGAAAAGTTCACACACTGCCCAAAGCCGCTGCGCGTGCTCTGGTCAGACACACACAGCTCTCCTGAAGCCGGCAGCCGCTAACCCAGAGCGGCGAGACTGATCGCAGTCCATCCAAGTCTCCCACACATAAACAACAAAACGCACACGTTTGAAAGCATTCTCCTCCCTCCCCTCAAACACACATTAATAAATCCGGCTGCTCTGCTCAGAGAGAGACACGGTTCACTCGGTCCACTGGCACCCGAGCCCGAACACAGAGCTCGGGTGCAGGGTCCGTACGGCAGTGGGCATGAAGCGCTCCTCCCCCGGCATCCCCCTCGTGAGGGGTTAAAGAGAGGGGAGAGCCAGCGGGGTGAGAGCGGAGCGGCGTTTTTCACGGGGCCTCGGCAGAGCAGCTGGTCAGTCCCGTATGCGCTCCAAAGCTTTCTCTCAGCGAAACACCGTTTATGCGTGACGTAAACATGCACAACGATCAGATCAACAATCGGTATAACCCACCTGTCTCAAAGAAATTTTGATCCAAATGAGTCAGATCGGGCAGACTATTCCGAACGGCGTGTTAACATGACGCATTTTTCTTCCGATCAGGCATTCTTTCCGATTACTTTTGCCCATGTAAACGCGGTGATTGCAATAGCACCATAACACTACGTTAAACCTGCGAGTGGATTTAAGCCATCCCGTATGGACCTATTTATGCATGTTAAGAGTGATATAAAATACATACTTACTTAACCTTCTATTGTATTGTATTGCATTGTTTTTTACTATTTTAAATAAATTATTGTTCATGTTTTGTTAAGATGTTAATTCATATGAGATGTCTTCTCTTAAGGCTGAAAATGGTTCAGTGGATCTTGCCAGATGTGCTGCTGCCTTTACTATTGGTATGTAAGAGCAATGCCATCTATCACAGGTATTTATAGCCAGATTTTCAAAGTGAATTTGTGGGCTTAATCAAAATAGGAAAGGAACAAATGGTGTATTGCATATTTTTTAGTTTAATTGTCGTTTTATCAAATGTCATTGTTTATGTTAAAGTGTCTGGACTCAAGGTTACATTTCATGTAGTGGTATAATGCTAACATAATACAGTATATTATATTAGGGGGTGGGAGTTGTGAAAGAAGCGGGGGGTTGTGTGTAGGTATGGGAAGGGGGGCCCCATTTTTAATTTTTTTATTTTTGTTATTTTTATTTTACTACTTGTTTTTATGTTATTTATTTTGTTTTGTTTTAATGTAAAGCACTTTGTGTTATACTTTTATATGAAAAGTGCTATATAAATAAAGTTTGATTAATTTTTGCACTGTTCTTAATAAAAAAATAATGTTACATTAACTGAATGTCCTTTATCTGTGTTCTTTCTTTCAGAGAAGCATTAACAGCATTGTCTCGGGGTTCAACAATATCAAACTGTTCTGCTAAATTCCTTCAAGAGAAAAGATGAAGACCATCTTTGAAAGACATTCCAACAACATTGAACAATTACATGAAGAGGCTTTTTCAACGCTGGACACCTTTCAGGATCCCTTTTCCCTATTTACAACTACACACATACAGGACAGTGCCGTTGAAACCCATTTTAATCCTGTTAAACCTGAAGAGATTGTGATCTCTCAATATGCTTGTAAAGTTAAAAAGGGAGAGTCAAGGGTTCTTACAATCAAGAATAAGTATTTTTACTATGTCCCTCTGAAAGTCTTAAACAACTATTGTCCAATTCTAAAATATTTGAAATGCTCAACACGAGTCCTAATAGTTGTCCCACAGGGGTTTTTTGTATGACATTAATGACGGAAGCATTTTCAAAACCCATCCATTATTTTCTAAAAGTTCCTCGGCCTTACAACTCATATTGTATTCTGATAAGAGAGATATGCAACCCCCTGGGGTCACGTGCAACAGTAAATAAACTGCTTATGGTGTATTACACTTTAGGCAACATTGACCCAAAGTTTCGATCAAAGCTGGCCTCAATTAGGCTACTTGCAATAGCCAAGTCTACTGACATTGATGAGTGTGGAGTAGATGTTATACTAAAAAGAATTGACAAGGACTTGAAGTTGCTGTATAATGGAATTAAGATTAATTTAGCCAGTGGGCAATTTAATGTAATTGGTGCAGTTATTGCCATCTGTGGCGATACCCTTGCCCAGCATGAGCTTGCAGGGTTCAAAGAAGGCGTTGGCTTTGCATGCAGCAAATGTTGCCATTGTGAGTGTATTTTTGATGAGATGCAAGCAAATTTTAATGAACACAGCTTCACTCGACGAACATTAGACAGACACATTAGACAGTGCAATGAAGTTAAAAAGGCTGGCACTGAATTTGTGAAATCGTCTCTCAAAACAGCCTATGTAATAAACAGAAAAAGCAAGCTAGTTGATTTCCCAGGTTTTAATCTTATAGAGCACATGCCACATGATATCATGCATGTAATACTTGAAAGTGTAGCACCAATGGAAATCAAGTGCGTATTGAAACACCTTGTCCTGTCTGGAAAGTTAGATTTGGATGTATTTAATTCTGCAATGCAGACTTTTCCTTTTTCATCAATAGATGTGCGTGACAAACCCTCACCAATTAGTTTTGCTACATTGGCATCTAATGACAATAAACTCAAACAGTCTTCTGGTCAAATGTTTATGTTATTAAAAATAATTCCTTTCCTATTAGACAGTGTTGAAAAGAATCCATATGTTCGGTTTGTCTTGTATTTAATTGAAATTGTTAAAACACTTTTTGCACCTATTGTTTCTGTAAAAACTGTCTCCGTGCTAAAACAGATGATAGAAGATCATCTCAAACAGTTTAGACAATTGTTTCCAGAAAACAATTTAATCCCAAAGCAACATTATATGCTACATCTCCCTTCTCAGATTATTTCTCTTGGGCCTCTGATTAGGCATCAGTGCATGCGGTTTGAGTCCAAACACAGTTTTTTTCAAACAGTGGTCATCCAAAGTGAACTTTAAAAATGTATGCAAGTCTCTGGTGAACCACAATCAACTGCTAGAATGTTGTCAAAATCAGATGGGCTCAGATCATCCCATTTTTCTGCATGAGAAAGAGTTGGGTCCTGTTTCAGAGGTCACAATCATTGTATATGTCACAACAAAGGTCACAGAATTTTTGGGCTTTGAAGATGTACAACATGCTGTTAGAGTGAAGTGGCTTGTTCTCAATGGTAACAAATATGTCTGTGAAAGGTCTCCTCATTATAATTTCTGCAAATGAAACAATACCTACTTTTGGACTTATAAAAAACATTTTTGTTGTAAACTAGGGTTGGGGGATGTCCCTTAAATTGACCGTTGACGATGTTTGCTGTCAACCATCGGGATGGTAGATGATATCGTCTGGGGGGGGCTATTTTTAATTTTTCTGTCTTATATAATTGCTATTTTATTTCCCAACTAATGACTCATCCCCGATGATCCAGTATAAACGGAGGGAAGTGACTTTTTCTGACAAAAAAAAGTAACAAACAAAATAGAAAAGAAGTAGTCCGCTCCCGCACTTAACTAGTCAAGTGGACTGGCGGAGCGCGGACTTACAGCTTTTTGTCTGAGGGGAAGGGGGGGGGTGCTTTGTTACATGGGCGGTATGTGTGGGAGATTTAAGACTGCGATCCGTCGGCAACTCTAGGGGAACGAGCTACCGAACTCAGAACCGGGTCTAAAAGTGTGTGTCTGGGCAGAGCTCGGATCGTCAGCACACACACACAGCGGCGGTGTGAGCTTCAAAGCAGAAATGTCGCTCAGTCCTTAGAAACCATTCAAACAATCACGTGGATTTGTGTTTCGAGTCGTGTCCCGACTATTTAAAGGCTGATGTTATTCCCACATGTTTACGTGCAGCCAGGATGCAGATTGCAGCACCACCCAAAAGCTAATTTTGTTAGCCCGTGTTAGCATACTGCTAATTCTGGCTTCTTTCCGGCTCCGCTCTTCAACAGAAAAAGCGCTGACCACACGGATTAAAATTAAAACAGGCGAACAGGCGCTTCACAATAATCGTAACATTATTAAAAGCATGTTTAGAAGATCGTCTCAATTATTACGGAGCTGACATGTCAATGTATATAGCCGCTCGGCCGAAGTCATATCCTCAGTCATTCCGGTTTTTCAAACCCTACTGCGCATGTGCGAATGATTTATTCCGACCGAAAGTGTGACCCATGTGAACGTTTGTTATATTCTGAAAACATTTTTCTGGGCCCATGTACACGGTTGGATTCTACCATTCGACCATTGATCCGATCAAGATATTTTGCACATGTAACCGCGCCTTATGGTGTCTACTCACAGCGTGGCGGGGGCGTGTCATCACGATGGCGTCTCTCCATCGGGATGTCAGTCACCCATCACGATGGACGATGGTATCGTCCATGGGCACAACCCTATTGTAAACAGTGTATTGTATTGCTTTGAATACCAGGTTTATGAAACATTGCATTTTAACAGAGACCTTCTTGCTTATGAAATTGCTTGAATTGAACTTGCTCAAGCCACTGAGTTTATAAATGCTGAAAACATGCTGGATTATACATCATACTATCCAGTCAATTTAAAAAAAAGTGTCTATGTTTTGATGAAATATAATGTTGATGTTATTGCAGTAAAAAACTAAACATTTTCATCTGTTTATGTCCTGTATATGAGCTTTTAAACATCATAGTCTACATTTTGAATACATTGTATGAATTACTTATTTCAAGTTTTTCAAAAGTGTTAACATCTAAAATAAAAAATTAAGACTTTTCCTGTCCTTAAATCAGGACTGTGTTTTTTTTTTCTTGTTTTGCCTGTAAAATGACTAATTTCTAGATTTATGGACTAAAAAAGAAAGACAACACATATTTTTCTTAAAACAAGTTGAATAATCTTACACATTTTGCTGTTTATATCTAAGATCAAGATCAATAAGATTTTACAACTAGTTTTAAGATTAATAATCTTAGGTAGATTGACAAAATTTGCAGTGTACCGAGGAAAATGAAAAATGCCCCCCCCCCCCCCAGCTATAATAATACGATTTATAAATAAAAAGCATAAAAATGCCCTCCTAAAGCAAGGAAAAAAACTAAAAGGAACAAACGCTTACATAAATAAACATCTAACCAAGAAAAATGCTGACATTGCACGGAAAGCACGGTCTCTCAGAAAAGAAAACAAAATACAATCAACGTGGACAACAAACTGTAAAGTTTTCATTAAACTAAACGGCCCACCTGAACAGGCAAAAGTAATTGCAATCAGAGAGATGGAAAAACTGGATCCATTTTGAAAGAAGACGGCAAAAGTACAGTCCTCTAACACGAATAAAAAAAAAATAATACAAAACTGTGGACATAGACATCAACCCAGATACCAATTTCTTTGACTTTGTAAATAACCACTGCATTTATTACACAGAAGAAGAATACAATAGAAACACAAATCCTAATGAAAAACGCTAAAACATACATTTCCACAGCAGAGGCTTATACGCGAATCACCAGACCATTGAAGAATACTTACAGCAATTGAACAAACCTTTCAAAATAATCGCACTTTCAGAAACCTGGCTAAAGGCAGAAAAGGGCTTACACTTCCAGCTTGAGAGCTGTGACTTTCACTATGTGGACAGGAAAAATAAGCAAGGTGGGGGGGGGGGGCTCTTTATATACACAACAGTCTTAAACACAAAGTTGTGGAGACAATGTCGGGCTGTATTGGTGATGTCATGAAATAAATATCTGTAGAAATGAGTATGGAGAAACAGAGTAACATCATAATCAGCTGCGTATATCGAGCCCCTGCATCTGACATGGAAACCTTCACAAGTGCTATTGAAAACATGTTTGCCAATATTTCCAAGAAGGTCATATTTCTTTGTGGTGATTTTAACAGATTTGTTGAACCCAAAGAATCACACCAAAACAGAAGATTTCACGCATAAAATGTACAGTCTAAGCCTATACCCATTAATCAACAAACCCAGCAGAATAACAACAAATAGATAGATATGATAGATAATATTTTCACAAACTCCCTAGAAAACAGAATAAAAAGCAAACTACTAATGACAGACATCAGCGACTACTTCCCAGTATTTGTTAACTATGAATGCCTTTGTAGAAAAATAAAAGAGAAAAAGCAAATAGTTTAACCGAAGAAAACTAACAGTGGAATAAATAAATACATTTAAATCAGAACTACAAGCACAAACCTGGAAAAGTCTGTATGAAAGTAATGATGTCAACGCAGCCTATGAAATATTTATGCAGGAGTTTACATCCTTATACGACAAAAACTGCCCACTTACAAAATCTTTTAAAAGAAATCAACATAATAAAAACCCATGGATGACCACTGGACTGAGAAACGCATGCAAAAAAAAGAACAGTTTATACAAACAATTCTTAAAAAACAGAACTGTTGAAGCGGAAAAAACTAACCAGTATCATGAGAACATGCAAAAAAGACTATTACACAGAAATATTACAAAGAAAGAAATCAAACACTAAAGAAATTTGGAAAGTACTGAACAGTGTCATTAGAAAACACAAAGAGAAAACAAATTACCCAGACTCTCTAGTTGGTAAAAATGAGATGTGTAATGATATTCAGGACATGACAAAGGAGTTTAATGAATATTTTGCAAAAATAGGGCCAAAGCTAGCCGATAAATAAAATGTTCAAAAATATCAAAGAAAGAAACTGTCGAACACGGCATAAAAAGAAATCCAAACTCGATCTATTTGAGACCCGTGGAAGCACAAGAAGTTCTTAAAAGCATCAACAAATTCAAAAACAAAACATCTACAGACTGTAACGGAATTAATATAAAGGTGATAAAAAAGGTCATTCATTCCATTGTTGACCCGCTAACCTATATTTGCAATTTATCCTTTCAAACAGGAACATTTCCACAAATAATGAAAATAGCCAAAGTAATTCCACTACATAAATAAGGGGACAAACACCAACTAACAAATTACAGACCAGTGTCTTTACTCTGCCAATTCTCAAAAATACTGGAAAAAGTATTCCTCATAAGGCTGGAAAGTTTTATAGAAAAACACAAACTAATATCCGACGACCAATATGGTTTCAGAAAAAACAGATCAACGTCCATGGCTATTATGCAACTAACCGAAGAAATTATAAATGGCACTGACAATAAAGAGTTCGCAGTAGGAGTTTTCATCGATCTGAAAAAGGCTTTTGACACTATTGACCATAACATTTTAGTAAACAAACTGGTAAAGTATGGAATACGAGGACCAGCATTAAAATGGTTAAACAGTTACATTAATAACAGGAAGCAGTTTGTCCAACTGGATGACTGTAAATCATCCCTGCTAACTTTAAGCTGTGGAGTTCCACAAGGGTCAATATTAGGTCCCATACTGTTTATCCTTTACATCAATGACATACGCTTGGTATTAAATACACTCAAATACTTTTTATATGCAGACGACACAAGTATAGTCTGTACAGGGGAGAGCCTCGGGGAAATTGTAAAAACAGTAAATACAGAATTAGGCAAGCTAAAATAATCGTTTGACAAAAATAAACTCTCATTCAGCGTTAACAAAACTAAATTCATGATTTCGGAACTCGCCACATTCCTGTAGATTTAGAAATAAAAGTTGCCATTGATCATCATGTTCTGGAAAGAGTGACTGAAATTGAGTTCCTTGGAGTAATTCTGGACGACAAAATAAACTGGAAACCACAAATAAAGCAGGTCAGAGCTAAACTTGCTGAAAGCATAGCAGCTTTGGGAAAAACGCGCCATACTCTCACTCACAAAGCACGTTTACTTATATATTCATCGTTAATATTACAACATTTACAGTACAGTGGAGAAGTTTGGGGAAATACTTATAAAACAAACCTACAGTGTTTATATATCTTACAAAAAAAAGCTGTTCGAATTGTTCATGGAGTGGACTGTGGGTCACATACAAACGCTGTTTTTAAAGTCGGGTTTATTGAAAATATGGGATCTAGTGAAACTGAAAACAGCTCTCGTCATGTACAAAGCCAGATACAACTTACTTCCAATAAACTTACAGCAAATGTTCAAAGACAGAGACGGGAGTTACAATCTGAGAAAAAAAATGAATTTCAAAAAGATGTGATTCAAAAATGTGTCTATCTAATTGTGGTGTGGAGTTATGGAATGGATTGGATGAAGGTTTAAAACAAAAGTTTACATGCATTCAAAAAAACCTACAAGAAGTCACTAAGGCCGCCTTTACACTGCATGGTTCAAGTGACCCAATTCCGATTTTTTCCTCTCATTTGGCACAGATCGGATATGACCGGTGAAAGTGTAAGCAGGACAAAAGCGCATGGATTCCAATTTTCTCAGATCGGATACAGGCCTCTCTCATATGTGGAAATAAATCGGAAAGGAATCAGATACGTGCATTTGCGTGTGCCATGTAAGCAGACAAATCGGATATTCCCCAGTAAATGCGAGTCGTACCTCAGTGACGTCAATTCAGGACACCACCAACTGAGATTACATGACTTATTAAGGTGCTTTTTGTGCGCTGATTTTGCTGTCAGCGTGTTACCTTTCAGCCTCAGGATTCAGACCATAGTTGGAAACCGCTGTTATGTCCTGTCCGGCCCCAAACGGTAACTAATCAACCGGGACACCGTTGCTATGGAAAAGGCTAGAAGCCATTTATTTCTTTGGGGGCGTGTATGATGAGGACCGTGCGTGTGTGTGTGTGTGTGTGTGTAAGGAGAAGAGAGGGGGTGTGAGCGCGGAGCAGGGGAGTGTCGGAGAACCGTAAATTAAAAATAGGGTGTATCCCCCAACAGTTTTGGAATCTTTCTTAACCCACTCTGAAGGCTGAGGGTTCGGAACGGAAAAGAGAACCCTGAGGAAATCTCCCGTGTGTTTCTGACTACGGTCGGGAAAGAGAAGTCATCGCGCAGGAAAGGTTCAACGCTTGGATCAAACTGTTAGTACAGCACGTCTGCAAACACTTCCTCATTCAAAACTCAGAGAGAGCCGAGCAGCCCTCCTTCTTTTCCTCTCCCGCGCATCCCCCCAGGAGCGCCCAAGGCAACGCCTCCTTCCATCGCCGCCTTGCCTCCATAACAACCGCAGTCACAAAAGTCAGCGGAAGGCGGAAATACTGCTACGTAGACCTCAGAACGTCTACGTTTGACAGTTTCAGCATTGTATAATGTAAATGCAAAAATCAGATACGGGTCACTTTTAAAAGAGGATGTAAGCGGGTCGTCAAAAAAATCGGATATAGTCCGGAAATCGGATATGGGCATCAAGACCTGCAGTGTAAATGCGGCCTAATAGTACCGTACAAGGCCAGAAACGATTAATTAAACAAAAAATGTCACTTTAGCACAGTTGCAATACAGAATTGTACCGTGAATGTTTTGTACCTACAATATCTGTAAATAGCAATACGCCTATTGAATACGTACATCATCAGGTTTTGTAGAAAGGGGTGGGAGCAGACAAGATTTCTCTTCAACCCACTCCTTTTCAAGCACACTGTATTATTTTATGTCTTTTAAACCACTGTGTGTTGACTTTTTCATTTGTTTTGTGTTTGAAATAAACTAAACTGAAACTGAAATATAGCAGACTTCCTGTGTGAGTGACAGCTTGGTGCCAGGAGACTTTTTTGTAGGTTTCCATCTGATGAACATGCCCTGTTAAAATCAAGCTTGTACGTTAAAGCATGTGGTGGGGCTTGCGAAAAACAAATTTTGTAGGTGGTGCAATCGAGCCATTTTTGTGCACCCATGCCCATCTTCCATAAAATACGAAATTTTTCGCGACTCCTGACGACTCCTGGATATACATACTGTATACACAAACTTTTGGAGACATTTGTTTTCAGTTGTGTTTGTTGGTGTTGTAGTTTAATTTTATTGGATGTTTAGAAAGGAAAATTACGATTGCCCAGAAGGGTCACAACACAACACATTAAGTTTACACACAACACATTAACTCACAACACAATAACTCACAACACAGCACAATAACTCACAACACAACACATTAACTCATGGTCCAGAAAGGTCACAACACAACACATTAACTTACCTCACAACACTTTAACTCACAACGGAAGTAAAGCAGCAATGGAAGTGCTTTTATTCTGAAATTTCCACTGGGCTGAGCGGCTAACTACCTAACAGAAAGTAACGTCACAGTATGCAATAGAAGCTAGCAGCAGTGTTTCCAGATTGGACGGTTTTGGTTCTAAATTTGCGGGTAAAAAGGGCTTTGGCCGGGTTAATAATTTAATTTAATAATTTGGGCGGTTTTAGGGTCGGTTCGGCTGGTTTTTTCCCTCATAAATATATAATAGCGGACTACGTTAGGCCGTGTGGCTGTTGAACTTCTATGTACTGAAGCTCAGTAAACGCACCAGGCAGAGACGCTTAACGGGCTCTGTCATCTAACCTGTTGTTGGGGGTGTGCAACGCCCCGCCTCTTAGAAATTGTGTTCTTTAAAGCTTGACACTGCGGCTGCGTGTGGGAGGAGCTACCAGCTATAGTTATGGTCTTATTGCTACATGGAGCTGTGTCTGTGTTTATCAATCCTTTTATTATTAGTCTGAACTATCTTTAATTTTGAAAAATCATCGGATCAGTGCTAAATCAGTCCAGTAGGGGGAAAAACTCAACGAAAGCTGTGTATTCTTCTTTCTCCTGATCTAATAAAAGGAGGAAAGTATTGAATATTTCTTCAGTGGACCAGCCTTCTTTCATTCATTTTCTTAATCCGCTCTATCCCCGCTATATGCGGCTCTTCCGTGTGCTAGGCTGGAGCGCGCAGACTATCGTGTCAACCTATGATGACCGTATTTAGCACTCTCTGTGTAGGATACACTGGAGGAGCACGGGGGGAAACAACTCTCTCAGCTGCAGAGGATGTGAACAGGTGAACAGGTAGAGAGGAAAAGCAGGTAGAGAGGGGGGGAGGGGCTTTGGCTTCAAACTCTGTCATAGAGATGGAAACACAGTGTCAGATTTAGATGCAGCTTTCACTGCAGGAGTTGAAGCAGAGACTCTCTCTGGGATGATCTCAAACATGGAAACATGATTATCAAGTAGAAGTCTCCAAAATACTAAACCCCATCTCTCCACATTCTTGGTGTCTAGTGTTGCAGAGTGTGTGTGTGTGTGTGTGTGTGTGTGTGTTGGGGACCGCATGTGTGTGTGTGAGAGGAGGGAGCGGAAGAAAGGAGAGGAGAGGAGCACACGTGCAGCAACAGAGAGGGGTGTGAGAGCGGAAGGAAGAGTGTGCGTTCATATTGTGTGTGTTTAGAGGAAGGAGAACCTTAATAAAGAGAAAGTTTCTGGGAACACTGCTGCTAGCTTCTCTTGTAGCAATAACATGCTCCCTCCACAGCTCACTGTGACATTACCTTCTGTTAGATAGCTAGCCTCTCAGCCCAGTAGACATTTCAGAATAAAAGCACTTAAATTGCTGCTTTACTTCCGCTGTGAGTTAAAGTGTTGTGAGGTAAATTAATGTGTTGTGTTGTGACCCTTCTGGGCCATGAGTTATTGTGTTGTGTGGTGAGTTATTGTGCTGTGTTGTGAGTTAACGTGTTGTGTGTAAAGTTAATGTGTTGTGTGTAAAGATAATGTGTTGTGTTGTGACCCTTCTGGGCCACCATAGAAAATAATTTGCAGCATTGATAAAAAGGAAGAGCAGAAAGGGATTAGGTCTTAGATATTTATTATCCTGCGTAACATCTGTAGGTGTGTACAGATGTACATCTGTGGGTTTTGTTTTGGAGCATATTCAAATGTTTAAAAAAATGTTTAAAGAAAAATAAGAAAGATAAAATATTGAGTTAATTGCATTTTGGATGAATAAAAAAAGCAATGATTAGTACTAAGGATGTATAAAAGACATACAAAAAAAAGAAAAAGCAGTCTTTCAGTCCTGAACTGGCTTTACGTTCTCTCATCCTTGCTTGTCACCGCTGGCTAGTTAACATATGTGCAGGAAACCCTGCAGGGGGAGGTGAAGTTTGACCTGACTTACTGACCTTACTAGCATCTTTCACATTAACAAAGCCTATTAATTTGTTAAGTTAGATAATAAAATGTATTAAGCTTATTTACACTTAGGCTTATGTGAGACATATATAATGCTAATAAATGTCTTACCAGAACCCCAAACAATAATAATCCTTCTTAATTTGTTAACAAAGATTGTTAATAAATCTTATTAAGCTTATTAACACTGAAAATTTGTTAGACATCTCTAATGCCAATAAACGTATCATTGGCATCTTAAAAACATCCAAATAACAATGATTGTGAATGTGTTAACTAAGTAATTTAATAAACCTTATTAGACTTAATGAACTAATAAATGTCTTACTAACACCCTAAAAATTCTATTATAATGTTTGTTTATGTGTCAACAAAGCTTGTTAAGGAATCTTAATATAAAGTGTTACCGATACATTTCTTTTGAACTACAAATGAAAACATTGGTTTTTAGTGGGTTTTGTGCTCAAAAATCATTTTGTCAGTCAAAAGTTCCAAAACGGTGGAAAAAGCATTTTCTGACTGTTTTGACTTCTCAACTTACAATGTGACAAAGAAAAACACCTTTCTTGAACAAAAAATGAGAATATTTGCTTTTAAATGGCTTTTTTGTTCAAAAATAATTTTGTCAGTCAAAAGTGCTAAAACTTTGAAAAAAGCATTTTTGCTCAAATTTTGACTGTTTTGAATTTTCAACTGACAATATGTCAATACATACCACTTGTATCCAACTAAAAATGAGAAAATTTGCTTTTGAGTGTGTTTTGTTCTCAAAAATCATTTCAGTCAGACAACTCATGCAGTAATAATTATTTTGACATCTTTTGTCTTGCTTTCACATTCTTTGTTTTGCATTCAGATTCCTTTAACTCTGCATTTCACATTCCTTTAGTTGGCATTTCACATTAATTTAGTTGGCATTTCACATTCCTTTAACTTTGCATTTCACATTCCTTTATAATTGGCATAAGACTCGGTGCAATTCCATGAGACAAATTTCCATAAACTTTTGGATGATAACTACCCCTAACGGAGGAGGGTGGGGGCGACAGATTGCAGCGCTGCAGTAAAGGAGGATGAACAGCTTACACACCTGGACTTAAATAGGACCCTGAACGGGTGAGTTGATTAACGGAACCGCTCTAGGAGAGTAACCGAAGTAAACGCACTGCCCGAGTTATCTGCCCGAAATGCTCCCAAGGTCTCTCACTTTGTCAGTCAAAGGTGCCAAAAGTGTAAAAAAGCATTTCAGTCAGATAAATCATGCAGTAAAAATTATTTATTTTCACATTCTTTTAGTTTGGCAGAAGTCTCCATATTCCCATGGAATATGGAGACTTCCAATTCCATGAGATAAGATTTCCACAAAACTTTTGGGTAATAACTACCACTAACGGAGCTCACAGGTGGAAGCTGGGGAGGATGGAGGAACGCAGCGCTTGCGGTAAAGGAAGAGAATGAACAACTGCACACCTGGACTTACATAGGACGCTGAACAGGTGAGTTAAATAACCGAACCGCCCTAAAGGAGAAACCAGATAAAACACTGCTTAGTAATCTGCCTGAAAGGCGACCAAGGTCGCTCATTTTATGCACAAATTCAGTTTTTTTTTTAACTTACAATGTCTCAATAAGTAACACTTGTTTCTAACTAAAAACCAAAAAACTGTTTTTTGAGTGCATTTATGTTCTCAAAAACCGTTTTGTCACTCAAAAGTGTGAAAAAAGCATTTTTGCTCAAATTCTGACTGTTTTGAATTCTAACCTTACAACGTGACAATTAAAAACACCTGTTTTGAACTACAAATGAGAACATTGGTTTTTGAGTGCATTTTGTGCTCAAAAATCATTTTGTCAGTCAGAAGGGCTAAGTGTGGAAAAAGCTTTTTTCATGTTCTGACTAATTTGAATTTTTAACTTACAATGTGTCAATAAATAACACTTGTTTCAAACTGAAAATGAGAAAATTTGCTTTTAAGTGCGTTTTGTTCTCAAAAACCATTTTGTCAGTCAAAAGTGTCAAAAGTATAAAAAAAAGCATTTTTTCTCAAATTTGAGTGTTTTGAATTTTCAACTTGCGTGACAATGAAAAACACCTGTTTTGAACTAAAAAATGAGAACATTTGCTTTTAAATGCCTTTTGTGCTCAAAAGTTTGAAAAGAGTATATTTGCTCAAATTCTGGCTGTTTTCACTACTCAACTTATGATCTGACAATGAAAAACATTTGTTTTAAACTACAACTGAGAACTTTGGTTTTTTAGTGCGTTATGTGCTCAAAAATCATTTTGACAGTCAAAAGTGCTAAAAGTGTGAAAAAAGCATTTTTTCTCTAATTTTGACTTTTTACTTTTAAGCTTACAATGTGAAAACTAAAAATGAGAACATTTGCTTTTGAGGGTAATTTGTTCTCAAAAATCATTTTTTGAGTCAAAAGTGTGAAAAATGAGCGACATTGGTCGCCTTTCAGGCAGATTTCTCAACATTGTTTTACGCGGTTACTCCCCTAGTGCGGTTCAGTTAATCAACTCCCTTGTTTAGCGTCCTTTTTTTTTTATGACTTAAACTTTATTTGTTTTTAAAGACAAAAGTACAATTTCCACAAAAACAGAATACAGCACTGAGATGCAGTTCAATGTGGAAAAAAAAAAACCGAAAACAAAAACCCCATAACCTCAAAACTCCCAAGTAAAAAAAAAAAAAAAAAACACAAATAGATGCCACATCTGACAGTTAGCCCTTATGCATGGGTAAAAGGATATAACATTACATAATAGAGAATTTAGGTCATTTCTAGTTTCTAGAGCTGGAGATGTCGTTGACCTATGTGTTCAAAATAGTGAGACCATTTACTGTTGAAGTCATCCATTCTGTTTAGCAGTCTATATGATAACCTCTCTAGCGCTGCAAGTTGACCCAGAGAGGTTTGCCAGCGAGTAAAGGATGGAGTCGATGGGCCCTTCCATTCTCTCACTAACAGTTTCCGACCCAGCATTACCGTTGTTTGGATCCACTGTGAGAGAGGAGATGATACACGACTGAGAACTGAGGGGTCCCCTAGAACATAGAGTCTACTCTGGAAGGGAACGTCTTGACCAACCACCTTCTCCACCTCCTTATGTATGGATGACCAATAGCTCTGGACTTTGGGGCATTCCCAGAGCATATGTAGAAGGGTGCCTGTAGCATCCTGACACTTCCAACAGGCAGATGACTTTGATAATCCCACCTTATGCAGCCTGCTGGGTGTCCAGTAAATTCTATGTAGGACCTTAAATTGAACCAATCTTGTTCGTAGTTCCCTTGATAGTTTTTTAATATTTTTAGTTATCCCATTCCATTCTGCCTCTGTAAGATTAATATTTAAATCAGTTTCCCAGGTTGTCTTGAGGGATAATGTATTGGTGTCAGACATTGTCAAAAGCATCCTATAATAAGCTGCAGCTTCATGTCCACGTCTAAGTGCCACTTTGATGTGCTCTATAATGTTGCAACTTGATGGGACTGTAGTGACGGAACCGAAAGTTGTTACTAACAAGTGCCGTATCTGCAGATATCTCCAGAAATCTTGGCGAGGTAAATTGAATTCCTGCTTTAGCTTTTCAAATGATTTGATTGTATTAGTATCATATAAGTCGCTTAATGTAAGTATTCCTTTCTGGAACCAAGACTTCCAGAAAAAGGTTGTTTTGTCTATGCAGAGTTTGGGATTATGCCAGATACCTGCAGCCAGATGAAGGTGTGGATCGAATTTAAAGATTTTGGCCGCTTTTTCCCATATACACTTAAGATGTGACAGGATAGGGTGTGACTTTGAGTGGGGAGCCAGATTAGTTGACAGACAGCTCAGTGGTGTCAGCGGAGAATTAGCCGCATTTTCTAGAGGAAACCAAGGGGGAGCTCTCTCAGGTGGTAAGAACCAATGTGCTAGATGCCTAAGAGAGAAGGCATAGTGATAATACAGTAAGTTAGGCATTCCAAGTCCGCCCCTTTCAACACTATTCTGCAGTTTCCTCAGGTGTAGCCTTGGTTTCTTATTGTTCCATATAAATAAATTACAAAGCTTATCAAACTGTTTAAAATATGTAACAGGGATATGAACTGGTAACGCTTGCAATAAATAGTTAAATTTGGGAGTGCAGACCATTTTGATTATATTTACTTTACCCCACATAGAAAGATAAAGCTGAGACCACCGTTCTATGTCAATCTTCATTCTGTCTAGGAGGGGTTCAATGTTAATTTTTACCAAATTGGACAAATATGGTGGGAATGTTATACCTAGGTACTTAATTCCTCTTTCGGGCCACAAAAACATTCCAGTAGGAAAAAGAGTTTTTGGGCAGTGGCTAGTTAGTGGGAGTGCCTCAGACTTAGTCCAGTTAACCTTGTAACCTGATAAAACAGAAAACCTGTTTATTATTGGGAGCAGTGAGGAGAGTGAATTACTTGGGTCTGACACTAGAAGGAGGATATCATCTGCATACAACATTAGTTTATGACAGCTTTGTCCTATTACAATCCCTGGAAATCTGGGCTCTTTTCGTATGGCGGCCGCCAGCGGCTCCAAGGCAAGAGCAAAAAGGAGGGGAGAAAGAGGGTCACCTTGTCTGGTACCTCTTCTTAATTCAAACGGTGGCCCAATTATACCATTAGTAAGTATTGAAGCCTTAGGGTGTGTGTATATGAGCCGAATCCATTTGATAAATCTTTCACTGAAGCCAAAGCATTCTAAAGTACTAAACAAATACTGCCATTCGACTCTATCGAAAGCCTTTTCAGCATCCTAAAGTACTAAACAAATACTGCCATTCGACTCTATCGAAAGCCTTTTCAGCATCCAATGAAATAGCTGCCATGGGGGATTTGCTATCCCTCACCGTCCACATAATGTCAATTAATCTTCTGATATTATTGGCAGAAGAACGAGAACGTATAAAACCAACCTGATCTGTGTGAACGAGGGAGGTTATAACTCTGTCTAGCCGATTGGCCAAAATCTTTGATAGGATTTTACTATCATAGGAGGTCAAACTAATAGGCCGGTAGCTTTTGCAGTCAGATGGATCTTTATCTTTTTTTAGAATTAGTGTTATGATTGCTTCAGAGAGTGAGGGCGGAAGTATTTGTTTATCAAAAGATTCATTATAAGTTCTAAGCATTAAAGGTGCAAGTTCTTGTGGGAATTTTTTAAAAAACTCAGCTGTGAAACCATCTAGTCCTGGAGCCTTACTTGTGGGAAGGTGTTTAATAACATCAACTATTTCCTCAATAGTAATAGGTCTGTCAAGACCTTCAAGTTGGTCCTTGGTCACTTTAGGAAGGTGTAACTCTAACAGGAAAGCATTAATGTCATTTATAGTGGCACATGATTCAGGACTGTAAAGCCCCCTGTAGAAATGACTAAATATCTGGTTTATTTTTTGCGGTTCAGAGAAAAGGTGACCCTTGTCGTCCTGAACTGCTGAAATGGTGCTCATGGCCTCCCTTTGCTTGATATATCTGGCTAATAGCCTGCCTGCCTTATCTCCCTCTTCAAAATACTTTTGTCTGGCACGAAACAAACTAAATTCTGCCTTTTGTGATAGTATTGCATTAAATTCGTATTTTAACATGGTCAATTCGTTCAAATTTGTTGTAGACGAGTCTTTTTTAAAGTTGGACTCTGTGATTTTAATTTGATTTTCAAGTTTTTGTAGCTTGGTAGGATTTGCTTTCTTTTTTGAAGAAGCGTATTGGATTATGTGGCCTCTCAGGAAGGCCTTTAGGGCCTCCCAAGCAACTCCAGCTGAGGGGGCTGTAGGTATATTGGTTTCTATATACAAGTTAATTTGGAATCTGATGTATTCGCAAAATGTTTCCTCTAATAAAAGGCTGGAGTTCAGTCTCCATCTAGGCGTTCTAACCGAACAATTTAAGGCCTGCATGCTGAGATATATAGGGCTATGATCTGATAGAACTATGTTGCCAATATTACTAGATGCAACAGCTGGCACTAGGGACTGAGACACCAAGAAGAAATCTATTCTTGAGAATGACCCGTGGGGAGGAGAGTAGAAGGTATAGTCCCTTCCAGATGGATTTTGTAAACGCCAGATATCTACCAAGGAGCATGCCTCAGACATTCCCCTCAGCGCTGTAACTGCCTTTGAGGTGCGTAATAGTCTAGAGCTTCGGTCTAGGATCGGGTCCATTACCTCATTAAAATCTCCGCCCATGATAATTGGATGGTCACCCATCTCCATTAATTTATTTTCCAAAAGCCCAAAGAATGAAGGATCATCCACATTGGGTGCATAGATATTAACCAGAATCACTTTGTTACCTTGTATGTCACATAACATTAATAACATTCGACCTGCTTCGTCCTTACTCTGCTTTATACATTGAAATTGTAACCGTTTGTTAATTAATGTAGTCACTCCTTTACTTTTAGTGCTCCCACTGTTTGAACCCACAAAGCCCACCCAACCAGTACAAAGTTTTTGTGATTCCTTAGGAGGCAGATGTGTCTCCTGAATAAAAACAATGTCGCATTTTTTAGATTTAATAAATGATAATATTTTCCTCCTCTTCACAGTGTTGTTAAGGCCCTTGACATTCCAGCTCATCAAGCTTAGGTTATTCATATGTGAACATGTAACAGACAGATGTGCATTGAGTAATGCTATACCTCGATAAGCAGCTGCATTGTGTTGGCATCAAAAAATAAAATAAAACATTAAGAAAAAAAATAAAATAAAATCCTGTCAAAACAAAACTCAAAAAACGTCTGTGTAACCAGACAACTACGGTTCCCTCACTTTGGTCCGTGAACATACACCTAACCTTAGCTGCTGTTAAGCGCCACGCCCTCCCATGCTGAGCAGCTAAAACAATAACAGTGCAACCTTGAACTTAAACGGCATGAATATCAGAACATTTTCCCACTAAAGTATGGAAAATAAGGAAAAGAAATAGGAACTAAGCAAAATTATTTTAGTCTGGCACATGTCTAACAAGGAAAAGACCTTCTACCGACTCCAGAAAAATGAGAGATGATCCGTTTTTCTCACATCAAGTTTCGTCCAGCCCCCCCCCCCAAAAAAAGAAACTTCTGAATGCAAAATAGATCACGTTATGGTCAAATGATCCAGGCAAGCAGCCAATTATTGATTTTACCTTCTTTTCTGTTTGTTTTGGGATCTTTCCTCTCCCCCATTGCATGGTCCTTCCAAGAATAAAGATAAATATAAAAAAGCAAACCGGATTAATCCAGAGAGGTGATGAAGGCCAAGGCCTCTTTGTGGTCTTCAAACCGGCGGGATCCTTGAGGTGCTTTTACCATCAGCACCGCTGGGTAATTCAGAGAGAAACGGATGTTTTTCTCATGTAGAAGCTTCTTGCATTCTCTGAACCTCATCCGTCTGTCGCTCAGCAGCTTGGAGTAGTCGGCAAACACCATGACGCGGCGCTGTTCCCAGGTGATGGAGCCCATCTTTCGTGCTGCTTCAGCGATGTGGTCCCGGTCCTGAAACCTCAGAAACTTGGCTATGATGGGTCTGGGTCGAGGTGCCTGGCTCCCCTCACCTCTTCCAGGCCTGGATCCGAGTCTGTGCGCTCTTTCAATCTCCAGTCCCTTTGGAAAGTTAATGTTGAATATCTTTGGGATTATTTCTTCCAAAAATTTCACAGCGTTGTCCTCCTCGCAGCCCTCGTGGAATCCCATAAAACGTAAATTATTTCTCCGTTCTCTATTTTCAAAGTCATCCATCTTTTGGCGAAGTGTTTCTACTTCAGCCTTGGAAGCAGAAGGATTGCTTTCTTGTACCCTGTGGGCGTCTTCCAAAAAGCAAAGTCTGCTCTCCACTTCACCAATCCGATTAGCTATATCCGCTAATTTACTTTCGGTAGCAGTTGTGCTCACCCGTATCTCTTCCAGTTTCTTGTCTTGGCTTTCAGCCTTTTCCAAAATAAGCGCCGAGAGCCGAGCCAGTTCTTTCGCCACATCGCCGGTCGGCCCTTCCTCCGTATTCGCTTCATGTCGCCGTGGGGATGTTTTCATGTTAGCCGTGCTAGCATTAGAAGTCTCAGAGACTTTGCTCCCTGCTGCCCCGGAGTTGGACTTGGCGGTGTGTCTAGTAGTGTTTGGCATTTTCGGTGATGTTATATCGCGTTACCCAGTCAGTGGAGCGCGTTTCCTAGCTCTTGGTTGCATTAATGTCAGTAAAGATGCACGGGGATAGGCGCAGATCGCTCTTAAGCAGCCATACTTGTCAAGCGCGTC
The DNA here is from genome assembly GCF_053564925.1 of Oryzias latipes. Classification (NCBI taxonomy): domain Eukaryota; kingdom Metazoa; phylum Chordata; class Actinopteri; order Beloniformes; family Adrianichthyidae; genus Oryzias; species Oryzias latipes. The sequence goes on along the minus strand of NC_136252.1, from coordinate 4,968,562 downwards.
ACGTGACTCGTTTAGCGTCCTTTTTAAGTCCAGGTGTGCAGTTGTTCATACTCTTCCTTTACCGCAATCGCTGTGTTCGTCGCCCCACCCGCCTCCTCAGCTTCCACCTATGAGCTCGGTTACGGGTATTTATTACCCAAAAGTTTTGTGGAAATCCTGTCTCATGGAATTGTACGGAGCCTTATGCCAAATGAAAAGAATGTGAAAATAAATGAGCGACCTTGGGAGCATTTCAGGAAGATTACTCAGCAGTATTCTACTTGGTTACTCCCCTAGGGTGGTTCACTTAATTGTGAGCAAGTTGGGACAAAGACTAACTGCATGATTGGGTGGTTTTGCATGTTTTCTGTGTTTCACAAATCCTTTGCATGCTGCATATGGACACGCCCCTTAATTGGATGCACCTGACCATATAGGAGCAGAGAAGAGCAGAACAGGGGCGCTCGCTCAAGGAAGTTTCAGTCTCCGGGAAAAAAAGTTCCCACCCGGCCAGGAGGGCGCACGCCCAAGGGGGCGCCTGGACCTGCGCGCCCTGGGAGCATGGTGCACGCTCCTGGAACCACTGGGCCTGTATGCACTGGGGACTCATATGGACCGCCAGACCACTCGGCAGATGAGCCTATTATGATGTGAGGAGGGCGCACGCACCGGGAGCAATTGGGCCACTGGGATCGCCAGTTCTGCCAAGCAGTCGACACTCGGGTGCAGGGCAGGGACCCTGCCTATGGTGTGAGTAGACAAAGTAGTGTTGCAGCAGACTGGTTGAAACACACAAGAAGGCTGGGTGCAGCCTGCATGTTGGAGTGCCTTTGGTGCTGCCGTTTGTGTGTTTCCACGCAGGAGTCCCAGCGCGTTGGAAGGCCAGCCAGAAGTGACACGACACAGGGAGGACTGTGTGACGCGGAATACGCGCACACAGCGTAGCCACACTACTCGAGATGGCCTAAGGCAGCCGTGGTCGCTTCTGGTGCTGGCAGATCAGTTTGCCTTCAGGTCCTGGTGTGTGTGTACGGAGGACTTCCCTGATCATCGAGGGAGTGGACATCATGGGCCAAGTCTGGCGGGGAGGAGGACGTCCCCTCGATCTCGGATCTGTGGCCCCAACTAGCTGCTTTTTACAGTGCGAGCTGTCCCCTAGGCTTTTTGTATTTCTTTTTGCAGTTTTTATCTTGTTTCAGCATTTTGTTGTATTTTATCTTTCCTAGGACTTTTTAGAACTATTTTATATCTTTTAATAGTTTTTTTTAAACCACATTTTGGTGATCAGCCAGGTTTTATTATTAATAAATTGCTGTTGTTGCTGCCCCGCCTTACCGTACGGATAGCGATAATCTCCCTTATTCCGATGGGGAGGTTTCCATCATTCCCGCGACTGCTCCCGCCGTTTCCATCTCTCCTGGCGGTTCCGAGGTCTTTTCATGACGCTGTTTCGACGCCTTCGGCTGAGGCTTCCATCGTCTCCTCCCTTCTGGATATAAAGCTTCTCTGGATGCCATGAACTCCAGGATATCCGTGGTGGAGCGTGCTGTGCTGCACTCTTCCTTGGTTTTTATGGTGCCGGCCCCCTCGTCGCTTATGCCTGCGGCTCTTCATGATCATGCTCTGCTCGACCCCGCTGCTGGTGGCGACGCGCCTCTGTGGACTCTGGAAACCGCTGTTCCTGCTCCTGCTCTGGGCTCCAGCCTCCCCTGCCCTGCTTTCCAGCAGATGATTCTCGATTAAGTTCTTCTTCACTTAATGATTTGCTGTTATCCACTGCTGGATACATGAGGTTTGGTCTGGCTAAAGGTACCATTAAATCTTAAGATTCTTCATGGATATCCCATCACTCTGTGCCAGTATTCATGCGCCCCCTTTGCCAATTAATATTCCACTAGTCTGCGCTTTTGTTCTACATCTATTTGAGAACTGCTGGTATGAAGTACACAGCATCAAATCCTGCCTAGCTGCAATACAGTTCTACATGAGATGTTGGTCCTATTCATCTATGAATCTTCTTGGACACCCTGCAATTTGTCTTCTTCTCAACAGCCTTCCGAAGGCGTGCCCCTCTGGAATTAATAAAATAAAAGGCTACCTCTCACTCTACCTTTGGTTCATAGTCTAGTGCTAATATTACAAGCCGATTTCATCTCTCCCTATGTCGATTCTCTATTAGAAGCTGTATTTCTGATGGCTTTCTAAGATGTGGTGAAAACACAACTACAACTTTGTCTTTTAAACCACAACTAGATCTCACTTTTTCCGATTTATCATTTTCTGACCACATTTATGCCCTTAATCCTAAGAATTCTAAGACTGATAAATTCTGCAAAGGTGTTCAAAATTTTTTGCGAAACTGATACTGCTTTCTGTCCTTTTTCCTCTATGCAACGCTTCCTGAGCCTTTGACCTACTACTGCCTGGTCAACACCTCTGTTTCTGGTGGATGGCGTTAAACCCTTGACTAGGAATTGGATGGCTTCCAAGTTCCAAAGTCTCTGTTCGTAGTCTCTCTGCTCTGTTTAAATTAGTTTGACCACTAGATACCTACACAAACATGGCACTTACAAGGTGACCGCTTGCACTCATATGGGAGATACCTGCCAGCTCAGGTTCCTGATGCACCACACAGCACATTCCACTTCAAAGTACCATACGTCACTGCCGAGGCGCCTGTGGGTGCTTGTAACCTCGACTGAGCAAGTACTGAGTGTTCCTTTTTCCCCTTCTACGTCCGAAAGGCGCCAGGCTGACGTACTTGGGCTCGAGTTTCCCTTTGGGAAAGTCTCGCAAACAACCTAACCCCCAAACCTAAAACATTCTCCCCCCTAAACCTGCTTCAGAGGGAGGGAAATGACTCAGTGAATAACCTGCATTATAACTTTTGTTTTTCTGATTTTAGTACAGCTCCAGCATAACAGAAGGTATGCATCCTATTAAGACAGTACCAGAGTTTCTCCCTCTTTGTCCAACCGAGGGAGCTAATGAGTAACTCAATCAGGTTCAATTCCCTTTCTTCTTTTATCCAGTAGAGGATGGTAAAGAGTACCTAACCCTAATGTTTAATTTTTTTTGGCTTACCATGACTTTCTGGCTTTCATTCTAATCATCCCCTTTCAGGTAACCCTTATCCCAACAGGGGGATTAAATCTTCTAACCCTAACCCAGTTATTTCTGATCCCTAACCCTAACAAAGTGAATTTTTTGTTCTAACCTTAATTAGCATGATTCATAAGTACCTAAATGTATCCACTTCTTTGGATCCAAAACTAAGGTATATATTTACCCCTACTTACCTGCAGCAGTTACCAGACAAATCTCTTCAGCAGCAAAAGAATCCGGAAACAAAAGAAATAAACAAAATCTAAAGGAGATGAACGTGGAGCCATGGTGAAGACAGATGGCCCGTGCATCAGGGCTCCGTGCGTACTGCAGGGAGTTCTTATTTTCCTTCACCTTACCCAGCCAGAGCCCTCTGTTTCTTTGCTAGGCTTCTTCCTTTTCTTCTCAGATCATCCACCTCCATTCAGAATGACACATGCTGTTAAAATGCAATCAGCTAAATTTTGAATTTTTTTTTTTGTTTAAATTGTTTGATGTTCTTATTAAGGTCTGACATGTAACCTGATAAAGACTAATGGTTAATAAAACCTTTTTGCAGATGTGAAATTCTCCAACATCTGCTATTATTTATATGTTAAGGTCTTCACAGTGGCGACAGTGGCTCAGGTGGTTGAGCGGGTCGTCCAATGATCGAAGGGTTGGCGGTTCGATCCCACCAGCCAAAATGTCGTTGTGTCCTTGGGCAAGACACTTCACCCTCCTTGCCTCCAGTGTGGCTCCACTGGTGTGTGAATGCGCATGAATGATCCCGGTGATGGTCAGAGGGGCCGTAGGCGCAAACTGGCAGCCACGCCTCTGTCAGTCTGCCCCAAGGCAGCTGTGGCTACAACCATAGCTTGCCATCACCAAGTATGAATGAGGAGTGAATGAATAATGGACACAATGTAAGCACTTTGGGTGTCTTGAAAAGCGCAGATAAATCCAATCCATTATTATTATTATTCACCAAGAGCAATGGTAATTTAAACTCATGCAAATGTTTGTCAAAAAGAGAAGACATTTTAAAAAACACTATTTAATGGTATTTCAGTCAGACAACTCTTGCAGTAAGAAATATTTATTTGACATTTTCCACATTCTTTTAGTTGGCATTCACATATTTTCGTTTGGCATAAGGCTCCGTTCAATTCCATGAGAAATTTCCATAACACTTTCGGGTAACAAAACCCCCCTTTACGGAGCCCACAGGTGGAAGCCGGGGAGGAGGGTGGGGCGAAGAATGAGCGCTGAAGGCAAGAAAGAGAATGAACGACTGCGCACCTGGGCTTAAATAGGACGCTGAGCAGGTGAGTTAATTGACTGAACCGCCCTAGGGTATTTACCTGTAAAACACTGCAGCGAGTATCTGCCCGAAATACGATAAATCGTCATTTCAGTCAGACAACTCTTGCAGTAAGAAATATTTATTTGACATTTTCCACATTCTTTTAGTTGGCATTCACATATTTTCGTTTGGCATAAGGCTCCGTTCAATTCCATGAGAAGTTTCCATAACACTTTCAGGTAACAAAACCCCCAACACTAAAATCATCCAGAAGAAGAAAAATGTGAATGTATAATCAGTGTGTAATAAAATGGGGTGTGTTTTGGGCAGCATTCCATTTTCATTTCATTTCCCAGTATGACTGCTATGTGTGACCCGGCACCATTGACCGTTTGGGCCGCCCCCGTTCGAGTACAGCGCCACGAAGGGAACATGCTATCTAGTGGATCTGCTATGTGTGACCCGGCACCATTGACCGTTGGGCCGCCCCCGTGCGAGTACAGCGCCACGAAGGGAACATGCTATCTAGTGGATTTGCTATGTGTGACCCGGCACCATTGACCGTTGGGCCGCCCCCGTTCGAGTACAGTGCCACGAAGGGAACATGCTATCTAGTGGATCTGCTATGTGTGACCCGGCACCATTGACCGTTGGGCCGCCCCATTCGAGTACAGCGCCACGAAGGGAACATGCTATCTAGTGGATCTGCTATGTGTGACCCGGCACCATTGACCGTAGGGTCGCTCCTGTTCGTGGAAACCACTAGAGGAACCAACTATCTGAAAGAGATAAGGAAAGAAATAAAAGTGGAGCCAACATAAAATTACTCATACCTGATCTTAGAACGTAAGCTCACTTCCGCAAAACGCTGTGCAGAACTATAATTTAAACCGCCAAACAACCCGTATGAGACACTAACTTAACATCCAATCCAAAGCTTCCGATGGCGTATTATGACATGCTTAACAGCCATTATTCAAACTTCTATTAAACTAAGAACAAGCTTGATGGCCATAAACTTCTTCTATTTTGGCAATTATATATACACGCGCTTAACATCCATTATTTCGAAGCTCCCAACGACAGTACCACGAACGAGCTTAATAGCCATAATTTTCTCCATTTGGCATACCAATTATAAGCGCTCAAGGAACATCCATTTAATTGAGGTTCCATCCAAATATTAATAACGAGTTCAACGCCCATAATTACTATGCTTCATTGGCATACTATAAACAAATGAACTTAAGAATCAGATTCGAGCTCCGCGCATACTATGATACAACTTAGAACATCCTAAATTTTGAGGCTTCCACCTGGCTATAATTTTCTTTTAACATCTATAATCGAATAATTTACATTCATTCTGCGGTTGACATTGATTAATTAATTCAGTCAGAAGTGTCATTGGAATGCAGAGGAGGTCCACCGCTCCGTCACTTTCAGTGCAGCAATAGGTACGTCGAGCAGTCAACGTTGCAGCACCAGATCAAGGAATGCATGGGTGACATCATTTCCTGGAAACGGAGAAGCTGATCGGGGCGTAGGGGTTCGCAGGCTCAGGATGCGATGCATAGATAAAAACAAAGCAGTATTAGTCTTGACAAGAATATATAAATAACCCAGAAACTGATCAGTTTCAAAATGATTGAGATAAATTAAATAACAGTGCTTTTAAAGAACAAATCTGAGAAAGTGAAATTTAGTAGATAGTTAAGGTAAAGACCCATTGTGGATTTATCGCACCCTAGAAACCACCATAATTACAAATTCCAACAGTGAAATGATAGTGAAATATATAACCTGCACGAAATCTTAACACCAATTTTTATATAATCAAATGATAAGAAAAGTAAACTTTGACAGTTTCAGAGGGACGCACCTTCAGGAGGCCATCGAGGAGTAGGTGATGGGAAGAGTAGCCAAGGAGATGTGTAGATGAGGAAGGTCAACATCCCACGTAGCAAAGGATTACAGCTCAGCTGGATTTTATATTAGTGGTTCTCAAATTGGTGGACAACAAAGTACAGACAACTAAAATTTTAATTAGCCAACGGCGTCTGAATACTGCAAAAGAGAACTTGAGAGCCATGAGGGATCATAGGTTTTGATAGTATTTTTGCTAGACTGAACCTTAAGCATTTAGAGTCGGAGTAAAACAAGCCTCTAAATGGGGATGTATCTAGCAGAGTGTCATCTGCTTAAGCAAGGCAGACAGAAGACTGACTTGTGGACACAAGATTTAACTCTTGAACTAAGGTTGAGAGCGCATGCGATATATTTCCTACGTTCAGGGTAGAAGTTGCTCAAGGTGTTATTTAAATATTAACCAAGTCAACCGATGACACAATACTATCATTCAATATTGAAACAGCCTTAATATAATCTCCAAGGATTAAATAACCGGACGACCCCTTAAAACCTTTAGAGCTGTGGATTCTGGCGGCCGGACAAACACAAACCACTCTTCTTAAATCCTTTTCCCCCAAACCAGTAGGCGCAGACTCAGAAGAACAAGTGGAGGGAGCCTGAAGACACGTCAGTCATCATAACAAAACCACTCCAAGCATAGAGAGGGAAAGATCAAACGCAAAACACAAAGATCCAGAACAGGAACACGGGGCCCAGGATCTAACTACCCAGAACAAGAACACAAGATGAACGGATGACCATAGGACCAAAACTACAGCAAATGTCAGGTGGCCCAATCATTGACAAATCATATTCAACCAAAATTTGAATAAACGACATGCTGCACAAAAGCTAGAGATGACATAATGGGGAGAGACAAGCATCAATGAACCACCCAAATCCACAGAAGAAAAAACAATCCGGATGGGTGGAGAACCATACATTATAGACAACGTGGAAACCCAGATTTGAAAATAAAGTTTTTTTCCACAGAGATTCAAAAGACCAGGGATACAGAGGAAAGTTGGCCACCAAGAAATCATCAATAACATGCAAAATGAAGGGCACCCATCGCCAACAAATATCCAGGACAGGTCTCCAGATAATAAAGTTGATTTTTATGAGGACTGCCACGACAGCGGAAAGGTAAACCGACAAATACTTCGAGCGCCAACTGAAGGCCAAGAGATGCCACAGAGAGGCATAGAGGCAGAACAGTGAAACCACCAGTGATAACAGTCATCCTCAGCCTTATATCGCTTTCGGAGGAAAATCGTGGAGACAGCATGGGGAGCTGAAGAAAATATATACCAATCCTGAAGGCGCATGGGGAACCAGGCCGCTGATGCCCAGAAGATGAACTGCGAGGCGCCAACAGGTCCAGATCAAGTCACGTCAACCTGAAAACTTCCCAGGGGCCACCCTCAGTGGCGGCTTTGAAAACGATGCCCTGGAAGAATCCATCACATAGCCCCCACAAACCTCCAAACCAGAGAGAGAATAACAAATTAACTGTCCAGCCGAGAAAACAAGGCCGCGACGAGACTAACACACTCACCAATGCGGCCGACACAAGTCCCTGAGCCAGGGCAGGACCCACTGGGGTACACAGAGCAGGGAAAAACAGGCGGAACAGAACCAGATGCAGAAGGTGCGGGGGCAACGAAGGAGGATCACTGAGTGAATAAAATGAGCCATAGACGCTGCATAAGAGAGACCAATCATAGGGAAAATGTCCACAGAGCAGAGACGGGTCCAAGAGACACTGATTCACATTCTGACTAACCAGCAGCTACAACAACGAAGAAAATAAACAGAAGAACTGCCATAATAATAAAGCCAGCATCGAATTAAAAACAGTCAAGATTCACACTCAGCTCCCAAAGAACAAAACAGCAACAGAAAAAATGCTAAAATCCACAAAAAAAAATTCAGCCAGCATGAGAAACCTGCCCAAACGAGGACCGCCAGCCTTCACAACCACAGAAGAGACCCCACAACCCCTGAAACAATAACCGGACGACGCCGAACTACGCAGCAGAAAAGGAATCAGTAGTGCATCATGAAGGACCATGAGTCAAAACGACAATTCCCAGGGTCCTTAGGGGCGTGACGTCACCGAAGTAAACAGGAAGCAAAACGCAGCCTTAGAAAACTACACGGGAAAGAACCGCATGATGCTCACCATAGATAATTGGGGTGACCACGGCAGACGAGAAGACCCGGACTGCACGGACATCCCGAACATCGAAACGAAAACCCCACATCAGAAAAATGGGGATCATCCATCCGAAGTACGGGGGGAACACAGCAAGACGCCGAAAGAGAAGGAGACCCGCGGGCTCGGAGACCGGCGAAGAATGAGCGCTGAAGGCAAGAAAGAGAATGAACGACTGCGCACCTGGGCTTAAATAGGAGGCTGAGCAGGTGAGTTAATTGACTGAACCGCCCTAGGGTATTTACCTGTAAAACACTGCAGCGAGTATCTGCCCGAAATACGATAAATCGTCATTTTGTTTCACTTGTAATTTTTATGTTTCCTAGTTTAAAATACTTAAAAAATAATTTTTCTATGCTGATACACAAAATTACGAGTGTAATTGAATGCAACCCTCCAGAGTCTGTAAATTCCCAGACTTCACCGGTCTTGTGGAGGGCGCATTCTGCCCAGAGACAAAAGACCTCCATGTGCATTGTGGTTAATGAGCCGTCCTGTAGACGCTCATTTGACTTTGTTCTCCAGACGGAGCAGACCACTCGGAGCACAGCTGCGTTTGCAGGTTTTCAACTTTTGTTCTAATTTATTCAAGCCTGCCTCATGAAGGCTAATTTTTGTTCGAAACATTGCAACTTCGGCTTGTAAATATATAATTTTCATGCAGGAACGCTCCTGAAATTCACATCTCAGCCTGTAACAGGCTACAGCGTATTGTGCGCTCAGCAGAGAAGGTGATCGGCTGCAGCCTCCCATCTGTCCGGGAACTATATGTCTCCAGAACCCGGGGACGTGCAGGCCGGATAGCTGACGACCCTTCCCACCCTGGACATTCCCTACTGAAACTACTCCCTTCAGGCAGGAGGCTAAGGTCCATCAGGACCAGAACCTCCAGACACAAGAACAGTTTCTTTCCCTCTGCAGTCAGACTCTTAAATGCCCTGTAACCCCCCCCTAAATTTCACGTCAATGTCCAACCAGTCACCAGCCCACTACCTGCACCTTGAACATTCTCAGTTTGCACTGTTTTGACACTCCTTGCACTACTGACTCTATTTATATTTTTTGTTCTGTCCATTGTGTAAAAATTTTGTTGCTTACTGTTCTTCTGTTTTATGTTGCACATTTGCACCGAAACAAATTCCTACTCTGTGTAGCTACACAGAATATGGCAATAAAAACCTCTTGAATCTTGAATCTTGAATCTCGTCCTCCATTTCGTTTTCGCTTTAGCACCTTAGCTGCTATGTTCTATCGAACTTCATTGAGCCATTATGCCACAGAGGCCTCATGAAGACGAATGGATTCTAGTCCAGTCCAGAAGATGCAGAAGGAGAGGCCGTGTTTTTGAGCAAGACAGGAGCGCAATTTTACATCATCCACAATAGAGCAGTCGACAATCCTACGCTGATGTCGCCAGAGGGGACCCGCAGCAGCTGGGGGAGCCCAGCTTTTTCTAACAATGCGCACAATGCCGCAGCACACCACCAGCATTCTTTTACTACCGTGATTACCCTGACCGAGAGAACAATCTGCATGCTCAGGGACCCCGACGGGACGCCAGACCCTCAAACCAATATGGCGACCACTGGGTCACAACATGGGGGGACAGAGCCAGAGCGCCCCCACACAGAGTGCAGTCAGACGACCCGGACTTTACCAAAAAGGTGCGTGTCATCAATAGACACAAAAGCAGTGCACCACCTCAATGTGTCCAAAGAATATTATCCTCCATTCTTACACAGAGTAAGCCAACATTTGACAACAATCAACAAACCTGCTTCCCTCAATTTACAAACACAGTCTCATAGAGGGAAATGCAAAAAACTGGGCTCATACCACCATCCTGATTCTGAGAGACCACTATCAGAATAATATTGACGTGGAGCTGAACACACTCTCAGCTTTTCACACAATGTTAGAGAGGAGCCTTTGAGATCGCCTCCCCCCTCTGTATTCAGAAAAGGCAAGGCAAGTTTATTTGTATAGCACAATTCGTACACAAAACAATTCAAGGTGCTTCACAAAACAGAAAAATGCATTAAAATCACAATACATCATAGAAATAATCAACGTAAAATTTACTTTAAAAGAAAAGAAGGAAGGAAAGGAAAGAAAAGTGCAGATAGGACCTTTCAGTCATATACACGGCTAAACAGAAATGTTTTAAGTCTAGATTTGAACATGAACACAGAAGAGGCCTGTTTTACGACTTCAGGGAGGCTGTTCCAGATTTTAGCTGCAGAATATTGAAACGCTGATTCCCCTTGTTTAGTTCTGACTCTGGGTATCAACAGGAGGCCGGTCCCTGAGGTCCTCAGAGTACGAGATGGTTCATATGGCACTAACATGTCAGAGATGTACTTTGGTGCTCGGCCATGGAGAGACTTGTACACAAGCAAAGCTGCTTTGAAGTCTATTCTTTGAGATACAGGGAGCCAGTGCAGAGACCTGAGCATAGGACTAATGTGATCATACTTCCTGGTTCTGGTCAGGACTCGAGCAGCAGCATTCTGAATGTACTGAAGCTGTTTTACAGCTCGTTTGGAAAGGCCGGTGAGGAGGCCGTTACAGTAGTCTAACCTACTGGAGACAAATGCATGAATAAGTATCTCCAGGTTTGGCTTTGACACTATGTTTTTGATTTTGGCAATGTTTTTCAGATGGTAAAATGCCGCTGATGTTACCGACTTGATATGGCTGTTAAAGTTCAGGTCAGAGTCCATGATTACCCCTAGATTTCTGACTTGATTTGAGGGTTTAAGAGACAGACAATGAAGGTAGCTGCTGACACTTTCTCTTTGTTTCTGTGGGCCAAAAATAATAACTTCGGTCTTGTTTGAGTTTAGCTGGAGAAAGTTGTTCTGCATCCACGCACTGATCTGTTGGAGACAGTGGCTGAGTGAATCCACCGGCCCATATTCACCTGTTGTCAGTGACACATAGATCTGAGTATCGTCTGCATAGTTGTGATAAGATATGTTATTACTGCGTATTAACTGCCCTAGTGGCAGCATGTAGAGGTTGAACAGAAGGCGTCCCAGGATCGATCCCTGGGGCACACCACAAGTAAAGGCCATGTAGTCTGAGACACAACTCCCAATTTCAACAACAATATTTCCTGTCTTCTAGATAAGACTTGAGCCAATTTAGGGCAGATCCAGAGATGCCAACCCAGTCTTGGAGTATGTGCAAAAGGATCCCATGATCAACAGTATCAAAGGCAGCACTCAGGTCTAGCAGGATTAAGACAGAGACTTTGCCATCATCAGTGTTCAGGCGGATGTCGTTGGTTACCTTGATAAGAGCAGTTTCTGTGCTATGATGGGGTCTAAAACCTGACTGGAAAACATCAAATGAATTGTTTAATAAGAGAAAAATAGTGAGCTGTTGGTAGACAACTTTTTCAAGGACTTTTCCTAAAAATGGCAGATTAGAGATAGGTCTGTAATTATTCAGTACAGTGGGATCAAGACCGCTTTTCTTCAGGAGAGGTTTAATGACTGCAGTTTTTAAGGCCTCTGGAAATATTCCAGATTGAAGAGACATGTTAACTATTTGAGTAATTGATGGCAACACACTGTTCAGGACAGACTTTAGAAATCTAGTGGGTAACACATCAAAGCAGCATGTAGACGGGCTCAGACGGGTGATGGTCTCTTGGACAGTTTGGTCAGTGACAGGTACAAAGTGAGTCAGCTTAGAGTGAGTAGGTGGCCGTTGGATAGTTATATGTGTTGTGGAGTTGATGGCTTTTTTAATGACCTGAACCTTGTCATTAAAAAATACAGCAAACTCATTACATTTAGGTGTGCAAACCAGTTCTATTGGTAGCTGGGTTGGAGGGTTAGTTAATCTATTTACTGTTCTGAACAGGACACGAGAGTTGCTCCTGCAACTTTCAATGATTTCAGGGAAGTACCTTTCCCTTGTTCTGCATAAGTTTTGGTTGTAAGCGTACAACTCCCCCTTATACATTCCATAATGAACCTGGAGTTTTGACTTGCGCCACTTTCGCTCAGCTCTGCAGCACTGTTGTTTCTGTGCCCTGACTAGATCATTGTTCCTCCAGGGAGCTTTCTGTCTATGTTTTCTCAATTTAACCTTCATAGGGGCAATGGCATCCAGAACATTCAAGATGCTAGAAGTAACAGAATTCAGCATTTCATCAACATTGGCACCAAAGGCGTTTTCAGAGTTTATCATTTCTACCAACTGTGCCCTAGTGCTCTCATTTATTTGTCTCCTTTGGACAACTGCAGGGCCAGGCGGTGGTTTGGGAGCAACAGACAGGTCAAAGAATACACAGAAATGATCAGAGAGGGCGACATCAACCACACTGACATTGTAAATAATAACCCCCTTTGTGATCTGCAGGTCCAGAGTGTGCCCTCTGCTTTGGGTGGGGCAACTCACATGCTGAATTAGATCAAAGGTTTCAAGGACAGCATTGAGCTCTTTTGCATTTCTGTCATTGATATTATCAACATGAACATTAAAATCACCTGTAATGACTAGACCATCAAAGTCTGTGCACACAACCGAGAGCTTTTCAGTGAAATCATCAATGAAACTTTGGCTGTGCTGAGGTTTGTACATGCCATCAGATCTTACGCATGCATCAGGGCTCCGTGCGTACTGCTTATTTCCCTCACCTAACCCTAACCCTAATCCTCGTCTTCCAGCTCCTTTACAACGGCCACCATACACAACCACTACGGAGATAAGTTATAAAATAAAAAATAAAAAAACAAAACCTTAAGACATCCTTCAATGGATCAAACAACTAAAAACGCAGGTCCTTACAAGACTGGGCGAACCTTTTCTTTCCAATTTTCAACATCATTTATTTAAATGACCGCGATGGCACCTCCACACCCATACCACGTCCTTCTATTCGCGACACCATGACAAACAAAGGGACCACATCAATTTTGGCTGCAGCCACCAGGGAAGCACAAAAACGAATCCCAAAAATAAAACGTCCTCTCCACCGTGCCTGCGACTTCATTCTCCAGAATTACGGCCGACCAACGGGATCGAAAGGAAAAAACAACCCCACTGTCACACTGGAACCTCCCAGACGTGAACCACAGGAACCACCCAGGAAGGAAACAAGGGGAGCGACCTCAGCACCAACAACATCAAGAACATTCATAATTGAGCCACAATCCACAACACGACCACTGACTCCTCATTTCCACCCAGGGACTCCTAACTCACAAACGAATGAACGCTCTGTAGAATTCCCTTTACCTCGTTTAACACCATTAAAAATAAATCGCAACAAGGAGCCTTCATCCTTTACAACGGCCACCATACGCAACCACTAAGGAGATAAACTGCATAATTGTTCTTTAAAACCATCCAAACCGTTTATTATTACAGGGGACTTTAATCTTAAAAGATTTCCCCCTATTCAACAACCCTCGATCCAAATAGATTGCTATCCAGGAGCTAAAATGAAACATGCAATCCACATCCTTCGTAATAAAACACCACCTTGCGATACGACTGAAAAAAATAATTCTTTCGTTCAGGCTTAATGACAGAGATACAACCTCCTCATCAGTACTGGAAAACAACGTGCTCAAACTAATAGAAACACCACCAGTACCTTCCCACAAGCAGAGGTTATCATCCCGCTTGTGCCCTTTTCACACAAATTACCGCTTGAACAACAACACAACTTGATTAAACTAAAAAATATCAGTTTACTCAAAATACCGGAAGCACAAATAACCCTCGCATCCCCCTTGAACTATTTCGAACAGCAGCAGATCGGATTCATTAAACACCTGAAACAGCCAAGCACATCCTCATCAAATGGCTCCTGCATTTAAACTGAATTGCTCTGATGAATTTCTCCCTCAGGGACAGAGTAATTCAGTTATTAATTTAACATAAGCACAACAATCACTCTTAAACAAGGGCCTCACCTTTTTGCCCTCAACCACCATAACCCCTCAGACCAAAGAACAGGCTAAATTGGATCTGGAAAAATACCATCGAGCACTTAAATTGGCGGAGTTTTTCAAGGACAACAAAAACATACCTCAAAACAAAAATCGACCTTTCCAACCTCCTTCACACCAACTGAACCGTGAATTACAGAAACTGCTCAATCAGGACAAATTCCTCATGATCCACTACAGGCTTGAAAAGGAACAACCAAATTTAACCCATGCACAAAGAAAAGCGCTAAAGGAACTGAAAAACAACAAAACATTGTTATAAAACCTGCGGACAAGGGCTCCAGCATTGTACTCATGGACCAGGAGGATTACATACTGGAAGCCCAAAGACTACTGGCCGACACAAACTATTACAGACCCCTACAGGAACCCATTTACAGAGACACAGCAATATAAATTCGACAGATCCTCTCGAAAATGATGAAAAACAAAACCATCACACCCAAACAACTGCAATACCTCCAGGGACCCAATCCACCTTGCCCACGAATCTTTTACCTCCTTCCCAAAAAACCAGAAACCTGGACAGTTCCCCACCGAATCCCACCAGGGAGAACCATCGACTCAGATTGCAGCAGTGAATCATACGTAACTGCACAATTCATAGATCTTTACCTGGGACCACTGTCTACAAAACACAGCAGTTACTAACCCTAACCCATCTTACCAAGTACAGTACCCCTTTTCTAACCCTAACCACAACCCCCCCCCCCCCCCAGCCCTTAACTTAATTAGATTCTAAACCCTAATTTCAAAATCAACATCAAACATAGCACCTTACCCAGTACCCCTCTTCTAACCCTAACCACTCATTATAACCCCCCCCCTCACTAACCCTGCCTTATTTTTCCTCCACTAGCTACCTACAAAGTGACCACCAGCACTCATATGGGAGGTACTTGCTAACGCATGGCCCGAGACACCACACAGCACATCTCAACTCACCTACCACCATACACCACTGATAAGGTACCTGTAGCTGTACGTTGCCTTGACTGAACAGGAGTGAGTGTCCACCCCCAACCCCCTCTCGAGATTTGAAGGCCGCCAGTCTGACCTCGTTGGGGCTCCAGTTTCGCTTTGCGTAACTGTCACATAAACCTAACCCTAATCCTCGTCTTCCAGCTCCCATTGCAACCACACTGAATATTTAAGGGACTTGTCCCACTCGCACTCACCTATCCACTCTCTATTCTCACCACCTTACCCTTACACCTGTCTCTTGTCCTAATCCTTATCCCCCCCCTCTTTTTCCCCCACCTTACACCTGTCTCTTGCCCTAAACCTAACCCATCTGTACTCATCTTATCCACTTTATATTCTGTCTACCTTAACCCCTAACCCTGACCCAAACCCTAACCAATAGATACCTACACAAACATGGCACTTACAAAGTGACCGCTTGCACTCATATGGGAGACAGCTGCCGGCCCAGGTTCCTGATGCACCACACAGCACATCCCACATCAGATCATATCAGCACCATAAGTCCCCGACAAGGCGACTTTGGATGCTTGTAATCTCGACTGAGCAAGTAGTGAGCGTGCATTCTTGCATTCTTACCCTTCTATGTCCAAAAGCCGCTAAAGGGCTGACGTAGTTGGGCTCAAGTTTCCCTTCGGGAAAACTCTCACAAACACCCTAACCCTAACCGAAAATTTAAAAAAGATTTTTCACTCTCTGTTTCCTTTCTTCAGCTCAGTTTGCCCGTGCTAAAAAAAAGTCTAATCCCACCCTAACCTAACCCCAACCCAGCCTGTGCAACTGAGCATCAGAAGAATTTTGTCCCCATTGTTCTCCTTCTTGTTTCAATCCCCCCTGCAGGACACAAACCGCCACTCTCCTGGTAAAGGTTACGAGGCTCAATCATTTGAGCTTAACACAGCTAACCACATCACAGTCTCTTTTCCAAAGGTCGCACTTTATTCACCTATAGACCAACAATCCAGCGGTCCAGTCCGACTGGTGGAACCATCTTCCACCATCCACCACTTACCCACCCACCGGACCCTTAAAACCAGATTCACCAGTAAACAATATTTCAAATTCATCCAAGCAATACATCATAAAGCCATCATGGACAAAGCTTCACAGACAACCACTTTCCCACCAGGTATGTAACGTCAAGTCAATGAACTCACCGACTTCACAAGACCCTCTGCACCCACAGCAGACACACGGACCAAAATTTACAATACCACCACCCAATGGAATGCTTAACACAATCATAATACTCGGACAACATTACACACATAAAATAGATTCCATATCTACCGGTCCCAACAACAATGTAGCTTTTGTTATAGCCACAGGTTGGGCCCGCAAACGTTACGGTTCGAGACTGTCCTGTGGAACTCACTACAGCTCATCAAATACTCCCCTGTTACTACCACTTCCTTTAATCTGCCTGTCACCCTCTCAAACATGGTCTTCCCACCCCTTCCTGAAGCCCAAGCAACCACACAAACTCCATCCTTTTGCCGGTCCCTCCCCCACGCTCACAACCCAACCTGGTCCTTTAAAAAATGCCCTCTTACCTTCTTTTTATCCCATTCATAATACCTTCAGGTCAACCCCACAGATTCCTGAACAGCTCCCCACCCATTCCATAAGAAGAGGACCCATCAAACCACCACCCCACCATCCTCCTCCTTCATCGATCAACCCCACCCCCCTGCTCCAAAGGAACAAAAGGACGAGCCGGGCACCAACCTCAAACAAGGACGATCTCGACCAGCTGAACCCACCAAGCTTACCCCTCCCACAACCCACGACTTTCTCACCCCATACTCAGAAATCTCCACCTGGGTCAGTGTTAACAGTCCCGTCTTTGGTCCATGTCCACCAGCCACCAACCGTAACTTCCCCCACTTTCAAACCCAAGAAGACCCCGGAGCAAATTCCTATCACTTCCTAAAATCGGTGAAAAGACTCCCTCCGACCCCCAGGTCAAAATTGGCATTTTTTCTGTGTGATCAATTGTGACTCAAATCCTCTTCCGACTCTCCAGGTTGACCTTCCCCAATGCTGATATCCATTTCCCGGTCATAAATGTTTCCTCCAATCTCACTGCCTTCCAAAAATACAACCTTAAATTAGTCAACACAATGGCCAATACATTCCCCTGTCTTCTTGAAATTTCTCATGACACATTCCACACAGAAACAGACAACATTAACTGGACCCCTTCCACAGCCAAACTCATTTTTGATAACTGGTTAGAACAATTAAATTTACACTGAATCATAAATCTAACCCGACACCATCTCAAACACACAATACACACTCACCTCTCGACCTCGGCTGGGACTCCAAATCCAACATCCTCAACCTCTCTACCCTCTTCACTCCCTCCCCAATACAATGCAAAACCTCATTCATCCCCAGACCCACTCGCTTTGACCGGGAGAAACTCCAAAGGGACCTTCACCTATACCATAGATGGCTAAAACTCATTGACTACTTTTCCAGCAATCCCACAGATTATCAGCACATTCAATTTACTCAGTCACACTGGGAACCGGAACAATCAAGACCACACCATCAACTCAATACCCTCATCCAGGCAGAAAAAAAGGCCCTGCAAAGGTTTCTTCCTCCGACAGATGTCCCAGACAATCTGTCGGGGGAGGAACGCAGGGTCCTCAAAGAACCTATCCACAACCCCAATATCATTTTTAAACCTGCGGATAAAGGATCAAAAATTCTCATCATGGACTGTCATTAAGATCTGCTGGAAGCTAACCGACAACTTAATAATACCACAGATTACAGACATATAGATTATTGTATTCAACCGCAAACCCAAATCACCCTTCGGACCATAATCCAGACACTTTACAACAAAAAATACATTAAACAACGAGACTTCTTATTTAGACCAGATGCACCACGACCCTGATATTTTTATTTACTTCCAAGAATCTATAAAGAAAAACACACCTGGACCACTCCCTTTGAAGTTCTTCCTGGACGACCTATAGTCTCTGACTGTAACAGTTAAACTTTTCATGTGTCACACTATATTGAACATTTCCTGGGCCCCCTCTCCACCAAACATCCAAGCGACGTCAAGGACACTTCCCATTTTTTGGAAAAAGAAATCAGGCCCATGGCTGTCCCTAAATCAGCCTTCCTTTTTACTCTGGATGTAGATAGCCTATATACAAATATTAACACTCAATTAGGCCTACAAACTCTAAAACGCATCCTTCAAATAACCCAGACCACAAAAGACCGGACCAGAAACTGTTATCACTCATAGAACTTTGCCTCACCAATAAGTATTTCCTATTCAACAAACAATATTACCTTCAGGTCAATGGGACAGCCATGGGTCAGAGATTTGCTCCCTCTTACGCAAACCTCTATATGACCGAGTGGGAGCGAGAAGCTTTGGCCAAATGTCCCCACAAAGCCATCCTTTTCCTCAGCTACCTGGATGACATTTTCGGTATATTGCCCCATTCACTCATTCAATTTCAGGATTTTATCAACACTCTCAATATTCATCATCCCTCCATTTCAGTTAAACACCCACCCACCCCGGCCACCCAGCCCTTTCCTCTACCCTAACCAGGATCTGTATTCCAAACCCCGCCCTACTACTCCTGAGAGCTCTGACCTCCCCTCCTATCCCCAAGAGCCTAAACAGGCTCCTACTACCTCCTCCTACTACCCCCTACCCGAACCAGGGTCCCCCCATCCAGGGGGGGCTGACCGGGATCCTTCATACACACACACACACACACACACACACACACACACACACACACACACACACACACACACACGACAGGCACAAATGAATTCAATCCACCCTCAATTAATTCCTTTGGTCTCCACATTTTCACACAGAACTACCCCCCTCTACAGGATTATCAAAAATTACTTTCACCAATTTACAGAATCACCACCTGACATTCCAAAATCACATAATCATATTAGCTTACAGGAAACACAAGAGCCTCCAGTCCATTCTCACTAGATCCAAATTTACAGAAAATACAAATACACCTCAGCTTCCCCACAACCAGCACTACAAACCAAGGAAATGTATCACCAACCATCTCACCGGTTCAGGCTTTCCTACATTAGGCTCCTTTTCCATCACAACCACCAATGTAATCTACATCATCATCTGCAGACGCTGCCATATTCATATATCGGCAAAACAAAACATTCCATCCATACCCGGTTGACACAACATCTGTGTAACATTGGGGCAGGTCGACTTGCCACTCATGTAGTTTAATATTTCCAATACCACTCACCTCATCATATCCGGTTTGGAGAATAATGACCGCTGGACCACTGGGCAGAGGAAGAGGGCAGAAAAAAATTGGATTTACAAGATTGGGACAACCGCACCGAGGGGGCTTAATGACAAGTAACCACTCTGTCTACATGCCCCACCCCCGTCGACACCCTCCTCCTCCACCAAATTCTTCCACAATTTTTTCTCTTCTTTCCCCACTATCATAGACCACTTTCCCATATAGTTCCCCCAAAACAATTGACTCAACCACTAATACTCTTGGTTACAACAGTTGACATTCAGGGTTCATCTCTCCCCTCCCCCTTTCCAGATTTTTTTATTTCTTCCTCCACCCTAAGGTTTTCCAAGATTTTTTGATTGTTTTTACTACATTTTTATGAATGTATTGTTTTAGCATGTTCTACTTATTCTCCTGTGTGGATTCATTGTTTAAGCACTTTTAGCACTTATCACTTTTATACAGCACTTTTAATACTTACTTTTGATGGCACTTCCCTTGGAAACATTTTTTTATTATTTACCTAACACAAAAAAAGTATTTCTTAAATAAGATACCTCTATTTTTAGATTCCACCCACTTTCCCTTTTTTTCCTGACAATGTATGTATACTTTTCACTCCTCAGTCATGTGTAGATCTTAGCTCACACTGAACTGCCTTGCTCACCATCCTGCAAACCAGGGTTCAAGGCCAGCCCTCTGCACCCCTATCTGAAAATGAAAGTTATTTAATCTCTATTTCCTTCCTTCTGCTCAGTTGGCCCGTGCTAATAATAAAAAATAAAATAACAAAAATATCTAATCCAACCCTAACCCTTTTCTCTGGCAACACCCACCATGCTTGCACCTAAGGGCAATGTCACTTTGGGACCTACGCCAACTCCCTTCTTCACCATGGCCCACCCCTATGGACTTACATCTCGGAGCAGAGCTGACTCTGAAATTACTTTAACCCTGCACACTCCACACAAACCCCTTTGGTTTATATAACCCTGGTTGCCCAAATGTCTCACCCCAGTTTTTTATTTCCCCTGTCAGATCCCCCGGGCTCTCCAGATGTGCGGTGCGGCCCCCCTCAAAGCATAACCATGCTAGTGGAGGACATTTGCATGATAAACGGGCATGCAGAGGTCTAGCCTGACATGCAAAAAAAAAAAAAAAAACATTCCTCCTCCTCCTCCTCTCCCACCCTGCGAACATTCTTGCATTATTCAATTCGAATAAGCATTTCCAGCGGAGAGGCGGGGCGATGGCGTCAGGGCTATCTCCGTGTGTCCGGCTGCTAAGAGATACATGCTAGGAGCAGTGTAGCTTTGTGTTAGCTGCAGAGAAGAGGGTTTTGTGACTGTTGTGAACTTCTGATGATTTTACACAGCTTCTCAGGACTACATAACAGCATTTCTGCCTTCTGCCAACGCACCGGGTGGATGTTAAAATGAAAATGCAATCCCCTATTTGCATTTTCGTTTTAATTATGACACAGAATAAGCGGGTTTTAAGTAGTGATGAAAAAACATTTTGAAGTATTGATTTTTCATTTTAATTTTGAGTCATTTGATGCAGTTACATTTTGAAAATGAAAAAACATTTCTGTTGATTCATTTTAAGTGTCAAATTAGACATTTCTAAATAAATTTTGCTACACATTTACCAGAGAACTTCTTGAAAATGAAATGTCAAATAACATTATTTTCATCATTTTTATTTAGTGATAGAATAAGCGGTGTTGAAGAAAAGAATGAAAAAGCAATTTGGTGGATTGCTTTATCATTTTAATTTTGAGTCAAAAAATGCAGCTTCATTTTGAAAATGAAAAAAGTGTTTCTGGTTTTGACTTTTATTATTAATTATGCTACAGAATCACTTCCGTATAAAATTATCACAAGGCTTTGTACTACAAAATAAGCTTAGAAATTATGGGATGGCGACACAACCTACGGTTTGGTGGCCATTTTGTGACAAAATCTGAGGCGAATATCGCATTTAACTTCATCCATGGCTGGAACTGAACATATTGAAATTCACTGGATCTGGACATATAACGAATGTGGGCGTGGTTAGTAATCAACCTCCGTTGCTAAGGACGTCCAAAAGTTTACTTTTTCTGATTCGTCTGAAACTGACGTCGATTTGTTAGTCATCCCAAGGCGACCCAAACATAAAATGGTTGCTATGGAGATAAAATCAATAGAAAAGCCGCCATTTTGAAAAAAGCGGATTTCCTATCAACTTATAACATGTAGCTTTTACCAATATGATACTCTCAAGCAATGCGATTTTGAGCCAGTTGATGCTGATTCCAATGCTAGCACTTTTAGCAACATTTTCAACAGTTCAACCATTTCTTCAACAATTTCAGCTTTCATGCTTAATTAACTCCTACAAATTTTTACCTATTTTAGCCATTCTACTATTACAATGTCCAACTTTTTCTGCTTAGTCCTGCCATGACTTTTTGTCCTTGAACTTTTGAAGATATTCCTGGATTTTCCTGGACAGTTCAGCCAGTTCTTCAGCAAATTCAGCTTTTATTCAGCAGCACAGCATTCAACCCTGCATTTTCTTCTGGAAAATTTTTCTTCTTCTCCCCTTGACCATACTTACTCCCCTGAGATGCCTACCCTACAAGGTAGGCTCCCACCAGTAACCCTAACCAGGGAACAACCATTCATCTTCCCCCTCATCCCTATCCCCCATTAGCATCCATAGCCCGGGAGCTAACAACCTAAACCTAACCCCTCCCCCCTCCCATTACCCCCTCCACTAACATCCCTAAATCAGGAGCTCGCTCTCCCCTTTCTTTCCCTGACCTACCCCCTTAGTATCCCTTCTCAGGAAGTTAAGGATCCCCATCTCCCACCCTACTATAGCTACCTTATCCAAGGAGCAGCAGGAAGCCAAGTACCCCCTTTGACCATACTTACTCCCCTGGGACACCTACCCTACTATGTGGGCTCCCGTCAGTATCCCTAACCGGGGAATTACCCCTCATCTTCTCCCTCATCCCTTTCCCCTGTTTAGCATCCCTAGCCTGGGAGCCAACAATTTTAACAATTTGTCCAACCCCATCTTTCCTTTTTTATTATTAATTTATTTATTTATTTTTCCTTCCCCCCCCCCCTTTCATACCTTCTTTTTTTAATTATTGGAATTCTACACTGACCAAAAATATAAACGCAACACTTTTGTTATTGCTCCCATTTTTTATGGTATGAACTCAAAGATGTGAAACATTTTCCACATACACAAAATAACCAGTTCTCTGAAATATTGTTCACAAATCTGTCTAAATCTGTGATAGTGAGCACTTCTCCTTTGCTAAGATAATCCATCCCACCTCGCAGGTGTGCCATATGAAGATGCTGATTAGACAGCATGATTATTGCACAGGTGTGCCTTAGACTGGCCACAAGAAAAGGCCACTCTGAAATCTTCAGTTTTGTTTTATTGAGGGGGTCAGGGGACTCAGACAACCAGTCAGTATCTGGTGTGACCACCATTTGCCTCATAAAGTGCAACACATCTCCTTCGCATAGAGTTGATCAGGTTGTCCATTTTGGTCTGTGGAATGTTTGTCCACTCTTCTTCAATGAGTGTCCATTTCTCCACCATAAGCCGTCTCCGAGAATTTGGCAGCACATCCAACCAGCCTCACAACCGCACACCACGTGTAACCAGACCAGCCCAAGACCTCCACATCCAGCATGTCCACCTCCAAGATCGTCTGAGACCAGCCACTCAGACAGCTGCTGAAACAATCGGTTTGCATAACCACAGACTTTCTGCACCACTTCAACCCCACCATGACGCCAAGGACCGAAGAAAAGACCGCCCAGAAGAAGGACCCGGCCAACCCGGATGGACCTGGAGCCCAGGACCGAACGGAGATTTCAACGCTGGTTCTTTTAAGAACCCGTTGCTAGCCAACCGAAATCCAGGGAAAACACCGCCGAACAGAGAGCCCAAAACCCGGGATTCTGGACCAAACACCGCTGCTAGCTTGAGCCTCCAACACCAATGCCACCCAACGCCGAAAACCGGAGAGGGAACCGCCGATTCCCGCTGAAAAACTCACCGCTAACTTGAAATTCAAACATCACCGATCCACCAAAAAAAAAGCCTCGTTTGTTGACTGACCAGACAGAGACAGCGAAAGATGGCACAGTGTGGCGTGAAGAACAGGTGGGGGAGCATCTCCATTTCACCCCAATAGAAGCGTACGCCGCAGATGGAGAGCCAACAGCTAAGGCCAGGAGAAGTATCTCAAGTCGCCTTCAGAGCTTCCCCCGTTTCATCACTCTGGAGATGCTTCATAGCATTCAGGAATGGACGATTCAACATGCACAGCACACAGAGCATGTTGATTGGTTCATGGCCCTCCCTGAACTAATGGCATTTTTTGCAATTGTTATCTTGCGATTATCTTACCAGGGTTCCATCACTACGTGACTGCTGGTCAGCAAACCTGGAAAACCCACAGATCATTGGAACCGTGTCCCGTAACCGCTTCCAAGACATCATGCGACACCTATGCTTTGATGACAGGTCCACCCCCAGTAAGCGAGCAAAGACTGATAAGTTTGCTGCAATTTCCACTGTGTGGGGATCATTTGTCACCAACTGCATCACATCCTACAACCCTGGTCGGCACATCACTGTTGATGAACAGCTTTTCCCATCTAAGACTCGCTGCTTTTTCCTGCAGTACATTGCAACTAAACCTGACAAGTTTGGGATCAAACTTTTTGGGTGGCTTGCGACTTGAAATCCAAGTATATTTGCAATGTCCTCCCATATCTTGGCAAGTACCCCAGTCGTCCCAGTGGGGAGAGACTGTCTGAAAATGTTGTGAGGAGGTTGATGGACCCATTCCTGGACAAGGGCAGAAATGTTACCAGGACAATTTCTTCACATCGCTGTCACTTGTGCAACGACTGCTTAGCCGGAAAACCACCATCCTCGGCACACTGAACAAGATTCGCTGGGAAATTCCTCAATCCGCTAAGCCAGGGGTGGCGAACACGCGGCTCTCGAGCCGCATGTGGCTCTTGGCCAATGAGCGTGCAGCTCTTTGCGTCTCATCATATTTTCTATATACTGGGCCTCATTTCCTTTTTTTTTTCCCTCTTAAACCACACTCAAACCATCAGAGGGTATTAAAATAAATAATAATTAATAATAAAAGTAATTTGGCAGTGTGTGTGTGTTTGATACTGCTCCCGACACATACGTGACCGCCAGTCATTTGCGCAGGGTACGCCCAATGCCGGAACACAGATAAAGATTTGACGTGCTTGCAGACTGTTACCCTCATGGTCAAAATGGTGAAATTCAGAGTGTAAAGATAAACACAGGACGTTTCTGGAAGAATGGGAAGATTCTTACTTTTTTACTTAACAGAATGGCGTCACGATGTTTATCATTATGAGCTTTTGGAAGCAGTAAAATATTTCATGGCAGAAAAGAACAAAACGTATCCTGGAGAAAATTAAAAACTCTTTCTGATCTGACACAAATTTTCTCCTTTATTAACAAGTTGAAGCTTTTCAAAGTGCACATTCAAAACGGCCATCATCCCACTTTAATTCTTTGTGGAGCTCACAGCAGAAAACTGCAATCAGAATGAATAAAGCGCAAAACGTGACGCTGCTTGCGTAACTGGACGGAAACGACCGCAGATCACCTTTCTCATCGATCCTGAGATCCCCGCTTGTCACTGATGAGGCAGCGAGCAAACCGGAGATGATTGAGCTGAAATCTCTCTGAAAAAAAGGCCCCGTTTCGTTTTGAAGAACAGAGAAATCCCCGTGTGTCAAAGAGCTGAGGCCTGTTGCACAAAAGTAGAATTAAGACATCCGGGATAAAAGACTCAGCTGAGCTCAATAAAGCCAAAACATGTGCGTCCAAGGTTGATTGGTTGCACAAAGACCAAGCCAGGATGAGCAGACACGGATTCATTAAGCCAGGTCAAACAAATCCTGGATAGGTGCGCGCTCACGGCTCACTCAAATAGACCCCGCCACAGATCACAGATTAACTGATTTACCATGGCAACTAGAGCCGCGTACAAGCTAAATAAAGGCAGGCACGTCTTCGAGGGGATCCCTGGGGGGAAAGAGACGAGCATAGGTTCCTCCCAAGATGCCACCTGCTTCATTCAAGGTATGTCCTTCCATCTCTAGATGGAATACAACCACATTCATATTGAATCCATTTGGACTGTCTGACTTTGGTTTACCTTTTGCCATGCAGTGTCTGGCAGCACTGTGTTCCTGTTAGAGCCACCAGCACCAGACTATGCTGATCCAGTGAGTACTCCATCAAAGGCATACTGTAGGCCTGGCATGTCTTGTCTACTAGCTTCAATATGAATCAGATTAAATGTGATAGGGTGAAAGCCCCAGTGAAGCAGGAACAGCACATGATGGAGATGATGATGAGGAGGAGACCATCTCTCTGGATTCCAGAAGGCATGAGGTATCATGTTAAGACTGTGAAAGTCCTATTCACTCTACAATGGTGAGGAGTCCTCATCCAAATCAAAAAATCTAATTTCTTTTACAGGACCCAGATGCTATACAGTGGGAAAACCAGCCTGGCAACATAGTATTAATAAAAGGACACCGCATTCAGTACAAGAAAAAAAAGCGAAAATCTTGCACTGGTGTCCGAAATAAAAAAGAGTAGAATTAGGAAACTGGACCTTGAAATAAAAATACTTGAGAGAGAGGTGAGATATGCCTTCAATGTACACTGTATGCTAACTGTAACAGAAATGTATTAATCATCATATTTCTTTCTTCCCCCAGCTCCAAGAAGATGACACAGCTCAAAATAAAAATTAGGTATATTCTGGTAAAGTCAAGTGACCCATGACATATGAGCTCTTATTGTGAGCACACAGGACGGTGGCATCTTTCTAAGATATTTCTTATTTTCACAGTAATCAGCACAACCAAGTCATCGTTATAAGGCACCAGCCTCTTCTGCCCACCCCCCCAGCACCAGGTGTGGCCACTAGCCTATATGAAGGCCCAAAATTTTGTGTTCCTTTCTGCTCTGACAATGGCATGCCCATTCTTGCGAGATGTGGTGGATGAAGAAGCACTTGTGCTGAGGAGAGCCTTCAGGCGAGAAAAGGTCTTCAGGGACCGGTTGGACCCACTGGCCTTTCCTGATGACCATCTATATGAAAGATGCAGGTTTTCTGCAGATGGCATCAGGTATCTATGCAGACTACTGGGTCCCAGGAT
Source organism: Oryzias latipes (assembly GCF_053564925.1). Lineage (NCBI taxonomy): Eukaryota > Metazoa > Chordata > Actinopteri > Beloniformes > Adrianichthyidae > Oryzias > Oryzias latipes. Next base: position 4,941,563 of record NC_136252.1, on the reverse strand, counting down.
TAAGCACCGCACTGCATGGAGCCATGCACTGAGTGTGGAGCAAATGGTTTGTGTGGCCTTGCGCTTTTTTGCTAGTGGAGCCTTCCTGTACTCAGTGGGGGATGCAGAACAGCTGAACAAGGCCACAATTTGCCGCACAATAAGGAGTGTGTGTCTGGCTATCAAAGCATTAGCAGATGTCTTCATCTCCTTCCCTGGCCACAGAAGACTCTGTGACGTGAAAGAAGAGTTCTATAGGATTGCAGGTTAGAGGATCTACAAATGACAGGACAACTGTTAACACATAGTAAGATACTCATTACTTTGTGTGACAGGTTTCCCCAATGTCATTGGTGCAGTGGACTGCACACACATAAGGATAAAAGCCCCCTCCTGACCATGTGGTGCAAAGAAAACAACCTCTCGCTTAACGTTGGCAAGACCAAAGAGATTGTTGTAAACTTCTAGAGAGGCCACACCCAACACCCCCCACTCACCATCGAAGGTGCTGCAGTGGAGAGGGTGAGCAGCACCAAGTTCCTGGGGGTGCACTTCAGCGAGGACCTCTCCTGGACAACCAACACTGCATCACTGGCCAAGAAAGCACAGCAGCGCAGCTCCGCTCCCGCACTACCAGACTCACCAACAGCTTTATCCATCAGGCTGTGAGACTGCTGAACTCACTCCCCTCCCCACTCACAGCGCCAGCCAGCAGGACCACCGGAATAGGACAAACACCCCTCCTCCACTAAGTGTTTGAAGGACAAACACTTAACACTGAACTGAGACAAATAACTACCTCTGCATATGCAACTGCACATGTAAATAACATTTATTCCTACCAACTACCTTACCTACAACTAGTGTACCTCCCAGTTCACTACCTGTAAATGCACACAGTTGGCTCACGTTGCTTTAAACAACCTGCACCTTATTTTCACATATTCACTGTTTTCACATTTTATTATTTATCATTACTTAGAGATTAGGCCTGTTTCTTTGTTGTGCATCTGCACTTTACTGTTGTTTATGTCTACGCACGGGACAGTGAGAAACGTAATTTCGATTCCTTTGTATGTCAAGCACATGTGAAGAAATTGACAAATAAACCTGACTTTGACTTTGACTATGAGGTGCCCATGAGGCCGATTTTGTGAATCGGAAATCCTTTCACAGCATTAATGTTCAGGTGAACATAACTTTTTGATATTGTCCATTGACGAACACTCTGCATTGCCAATGATGTGTATTGATTGGTGTAATATTCCTCATCTTATGATTTCAGATGGTCTGTAATGCTGACTGTGTGATCAGCAATGTTGTGGCAAAATGGCCTGGCTCAGTCCATGACTCCAGAATCTTTCGGGCCTCTGAAATCTATCAGTGCCTATCACAAGGTAAGCCACACAACCCCTATTTATAACCATCATGGCTGTGTCAAGAATATCACTGTTTGAGGTAGTAATGATGAGATTTTGTGTTGACAGGTGAATTCTCTGGTGTGTTGCTGGGAGACAGGGGGTATGGCTGCCAGCCATTTCTCCTGACACCTTTCACAGACCCCCAGGAAGCACAGCAGGCCTACAACCATGCCCATGCCAGGACCAGGACCAGGGTTGAAATGACCTTTGGCCTCCTGAAGGCACGCTTTCACTGCCTTCACAAATTAAGGGTCAACCCTGTTACGGCATGTGATATTACTGTGGCTTGTGCTGTCCTCCACAATGTGGCCTGCCTGAAGAAGGAGAGGGCCCCCAGAGTGCCACCAGCCATGGACTGGGACAATCTGGCAATCTTCCCTGATGATGACAGTGGTCGGCTGCTGAGGGACCAATATGAGTTGAATTATTTTAGTTAGTATATGTGCTTTCAATTTAGGTATTAAATGTCCTGCTGTGGCAGAGGAAATAGGGTTTTTTTGGGCTGTTTTTTTTTACGAATTTGGCCTCTTATGATGTTTGTGCGGTTTACTGTGTGTAATAAAAGGCTGCAGGGAGGCTACTGCATCCATTCATTTGTCTGTTCAGTTGATGTGTATGGATTTGTCCTGCATTTATGTTAGTGTGCAGACATGCAGGGTGTGTTATATACAGACCTTTGAATGTGTATGTATCATTTTGCGTTGATTCTGTGCTTTCCATCTTGTAGAGTCACTGTGACTTCAGTTTCGAAAGAAGCTGGTTTACCTGCTTTGTTTCGTCCTTATTCAATAAAGGAACATAATGTTACACATTGTGTTTTTATATTCATATGGAATGTGTATTTGTTTATATGACAGAGTACTAGGGCCCCACTGAGGAAAAACGATAAAGTCATAAATTTATGAGGCTGGTTCTTTCTGCAGAAAAGCAACATTTGTTTTACAGTTTTGATAGTTATGACAATGTGACAATGAGTCTGCAATGCGAAAAACGCAGCCAGTGTAAAGGTAACTTTATACTTGTTTGATTACTACGTTGAAGAATGAACTGAGTCATTGCAATGTATTACCATTTAATACATTGTTTTTGATACAACAAGGCAGTCATTTAATTTTAAATAAACATAAAAGCAAGATATTCTAATGAAGGTAAAAATTGATTTATGCTGCACACAACTGAAATGTAATGTATTTAATGTGTTTACTGTGAATATGAATTACTCAGACAGATGCTCTGTCCAGATGTTTGTGTATTTGTTGGTGTGAGGGTCATTGAAAGAGGAATGTTGATTAGTTATAAAGAATTACCAGTTAAATACTGTTGGATGAACGGTGAAATATTCCGTTTTTATCATCATAAATCTGACTTCAGAGGAGTCGGTGCCTCACAAGCATCAACCTCACCGCCCGTCACTGAGTAGTAGTGTGTCAGAGAGAGGCAGAGAAAAGAGTGAGATAGAGAGAGTGTGTTTGTATGAGATGAGAGAGAGGTGCCTGTGTGTGTGGAGGGGGTATCTGACCTCCAGGGTAGTCGTGTTAACTCTGGCTAAGCTGCATATGATGTGTGTATTGAGGGTGGAGACTTTCCTGGAAATAAACTCAAGTACAATACTTGCTGTTTTTTAAGGGAGAAGAGTGTGTTATGGAAAATAATATGGCTTTAATTGCGTGTTTGTGTGTGTATGTCTCGGCAGGTCAGTGTGTGGTGTGGCTCTTTGACTCTGAAAATAATTCGGCTCTTAATGTCAAACTTGTTCGCCACCCCTGTGCTAGGCAGACAGACCGCGATGAATTCACCTCTCGGGTATGTTGCAGGTCTTTTGTTGCTCTATGTGTATGTGTTTCAAATTTGTGTGTGAAAGTGCTATGAAAACAACAACTTGTCTTTATAAGTAGTTTTCAACCACTGGTGCCACGCTGACTGTGTATGCGCCCAAAAAGAAGAAGGCCGTCTACATTCTCAGCAGCATGCACAGCAGGGTTCAGACTGAGAAAACCACTAAAAGGAAGCCAAACAGTCACCCTGTATAGCTCCACAAAGTGCGGAGTGAATGTGATGCACCAGATGGGGCGGGGGTACACGGTTCGCAAAAGAACACGGCGCTGGCCAGTCGCTGTGTTCTATAACATGATTGACATGGCAGCACTAAATGCATCAGGAGGCAGGAGAGACAGGTGCAGGTGGACTTCCTGGTGGAGCTTGCAAGAGAGTTGGCTCACTATCATGTGGGTGCAAAGAAGGCACAAAAAGAACAATTGCTTCGGCAACAACCTTCCACACCCAGCCCTGGATAAAGAGCCACGTGTCAGGTCAAGAATCACTGCAAGAACAATCATGCCAGTATGCGATGTGTTGACTGCTACAGATACACATGTGGCAAATGCAGAAGAGAGATGCCATGGCAGTGCCAGGATTGTGAGTGATTTCTGAAATCTACTCAGACATTTTTTAATTTGTAAATGTGTGTAAAAATTTCAGTTTTGATGGAAGTGATTCTGTAGCATAATTAAAAATAAAAGTCAAAACCAGAAATACTTTTTCATTTTCAAAATGAAGCTGCATTTCTTGACCCAAAATTAAAATGAAAAAGCAATCGACCAAAATGCTTTTTCATTTTGTTCTTCAGCACCGCTTAGTCTGTCACTTAATTAAAATGATAATGAAAATGGTATTTGACATTTCATTTTCAAAAAGGTCCCTGGTAAATGTGTAGCAAAACTCATTTAGAAATGTCTAATTTGATCATTAAAATGAACAAGGCTTTTTCATTTTCAAAATGTAACTGCATCAAATGAAAAATCAATTCTTCAAAGTGCTTTTTCATTTTATACTTAAAACCGCTCATTCTGTGTCATAATTAAAACGAAAATGCAAAGAGGGGATTGCATTTGCATTTTTGCATCCACCCTGCGAACATTGTCGCTATAATCATTTCGAAAAAGCATTTCCAACGAGAAGGCGGGGCAATGACTCGGTGCTTTCTTCGTCTGTCCGGCTGCTGAGAGACACAGACACACCAGGAGTAGTGGAGCTTTGTGTTAGGAGCAGAGAAGAGGGCTTTGTGTTGGTTGTGAACTTCTGATGATTTTACACAGCTTCTCAGGACTACGTAGCAGCATGTTCGCCTTCTGCGGTCCTCATTCAGACGCACCGCGGACAAGCTTTTTTTCTTCGGACCGGCAGTTGCCTTCGAATAGCGGAGCGCGAAGCTCCCGATCACGATGGCCGAAAGCGGAAATGCTGCTAGGATCTGAAAAACCATATGAACTTGTGTTTTCAGTGGTGTCCAGAACAAAAATACTGCCGTTCGCAGGGTGGATGTGAAAATGCAAATGCAATCCCCTCTTTGCATTTTCGTTTTAATTATGACAGAATAAGCGGTTTGAAGTATAAAATTAAAAAGCATTTTGATGAATTGATTTTTCATTTGAATTTTGAGTCATTTGATGCAGTTACATTTTGAATATGAAAAAGCATTTCTGTTAATCCATTTTAATTGTCAAATTAAACATTTCTAAATGAATTTTGCTATTCATTTAACAGGGACCTTTTTGAAAATGAAATGTCAAATAGCATTTTCATTATCATTTTAATGTTGAATGTTGAAGATGAAAATGAAAAAGCATTTTGGTGGATTGCTTTTTCATTTTAATTTTGAGTCAAAAAATGCAGCTTAATTTTGAAAATGAATAAAGCATTTCTGGTTTTGTTTTGACTTTTATTTTGAATTATGCTACAGAATCGCTTCCATAAGTTTTTGTACGATTTCTATAAATAAATCTCAGTGAAGGAAAAAACCCATGTGTGTTGATCTCTCCCCAAGATGAAAAAGTGAAAAACAAGTTTCATTGAAGTTGTTTAGCATGGCCCCACCTATGGTGCACCAGTAACTGCCTTATTTACATCAGAAAAGCAGCTGTTCACAGCTGCTTTAGGATATTAGCTGGAAGTCTTAGTCGATCGACTAACCGGCAGCATTTATAGGTAGAATAGTCAAATAGATCTGCCTTGGGACTCCTAGTGTTAAGTCACATGTAATTTGCTTTTCAGGCCCCCCCCCCCATGCCGCAGAAAAATCTATGAAAATTCCCAGGGAACCCCCCCCCCATAGGAGTTCAAACAGCGCCTCCCATCTGTCACTGCAGATCCCAAACTGCCAGCAAGAGGTAATAATCCTTGGCTGAATCACCGCCCCCAAAAACGTCAGTTTTTCCCCCTGTAGTTTTCATTATTATTGAACCATTATTCCCCCTTCTGTGTCCACAGGTGGACAAAGTGTCCAGGGTACTACGGTACATCCAGACCACTTGGGATGAGATCCAACTTGATTTTATGGACAACATTAGGGCCTGTTCACACCGGGGCGAATTTCGCGCGCGATATTCGCCGACGTTTAACTCCTCGTGACTAAACATAGGGCACCAATGAGAGTGTGCACACCGACGCGAAAAACGGCAAACACAAAACTGTCTTGCTGAGCACACATACGTAATGTCGAAGAAGATATACGCCAAGTAGCGTCTACACTGCCGCGAAAAAAAAAAGACGAAGAAGAGGCAAGGCAAGATGAATGTAGAGTTGCTGGTCTCGGTGTCGGAACACAATACTATATGACAAACGCGACAGCGTTTACAAATATCTTGATAAAAGAGAACTGTTATGGAGTGGTATTGCACAGCAAATGGGCCTTGGAGAGTTTCATTTCATTTAATTGTCTTTCATGTGCGTTCCTACAAACGTTTGACAATCGCTATCGTTTGTGTGCTGTAGTGGAGGAGGCAAAACAAATGGAAAAGCCTGCAAGATACATATACACGAAAAACGCGTGAACATTATTGCCGAAGTGGACAGGCTGCTAAAAACAAGAAGCCGTGGAAATTCATTAAGGTCATGGAGTTCCTCGCAACATCAACTGAATTTCGAAGGCTTTATCATTAGAAAATTACAAGACATAGCCTTGTGAGCTGTGCTATAATGCATTGACATTAAACATTGATTAACATATCATTGCATGTTCCCCGTTTACCATGCGATCACACCTCTAGTTCAATATATTAGTTTATGTTCTGTGTATAGGTAACCTCTGCTGAAATTTTGTTGCCTGACATATGGTACATAAAAATTAGTAGGAATCTAAACTAAATTAATAATTAAACATTAAGCTCTGGAGTATTTTGTCAAAATGGGTATGAAGTGTGGCATGGCCCACAGTGCGAGTTATTGTTTCTGATGTAAACTGAATTTGTCTTTACAGTGTTCACAGCAATATTTCTCCTGAAAATATGGATGAAGGGGTTGAGCAAGTGGTCGTTCAAAAGGAAGTCGGCGACAGAAAAGAAGCATCTGCAAGCACGTCTCCAGGATCAACCTTCTCCAGCCCAACTGTGAGAAGGTCTACTTTAAACAAAAGAAAACAGCCAGAGACACCAGACTTGTTGGACCGGTACCTTTTATCCAAAGAAGCCAGGGAAAGTGAAAAGAGGAGCGCAGAAGAGAGAAAGAGGAGCGCAGAGAGCAACGAAGAGAGCAACAAAATGATGAAAATTACTTGTTTGCTCTTGGCTTGATACCAGCACTAAGGAGATTGTCCCCAGTCGTACAGTCTTCAGTCAAATTAAAAATACATCAGCTGTTGCATGATACTGAGTTTGGCCAGGCCTCTTCTGCTTTTTTTTTGTTTTTTTTTTACACAGCAGTCGCCGGTGTCCTACCATCAGGTCGCAGACCCCAACAAACTATGGCTGCTCTACAACCTCTTGGCTACCCTAATAGATGTTTACTGTATACATTTTAATTGTCTTTTGTTTGTTTTTATTACATTCAAGAAATTTATTTGAAAATGGCCATTTCATAAATGTTTATTTGCGCTACTGTTCACTTGCACTACAGTCAAACTTTTCTGACTCCCTTGTTTACTTTTGGTTTGTGATTGTTATTGCAACTTGTAGATCATTAAAAAAAATCGTTTTTCCAAAAGAAATTGTGCACAAGTGACTTGAAAGTAATGTAACATATTTTGGGATTTGGCATATAATAGTACACAAGTAATCTTGACCTCTTATTGAAATAACTTTGTGCCTAATTATGGAGTCACTGCATTTATAGGCAACAGTTATCAATCTACAGGCACATCATCATTTTGGGCACAGCACTGTGCAGAGAATGAGAACATTTTAAAGAAAATGCTTGTAAAAATGTTTATTAAAAGTAAACATTTTAAAAGTACAACTTACATTTAGTTGTAAATAAGTATATCTTGAAGTGACCAAATACTTTACATTTTGCAAAAAAAAACTATGCTTTAACTTTGATAGAACATGTTATATCAAAAAAATTATTTTTGCTGTGGTGAGTGCTGCCATATAAATTAATGATGAATCAGATGCAATAGATTTGAAGTGTATTCAAGTTCACAGAAATTGTATTTATACACTAGCGGTTTTCACAATGGAAAATGTAATTAAAATGGCTCAAATTTATAGGTTGATATTATCTGATCCCCAGAGCATGGTTCACATGGTCATACTGCCAAGCAACTTCTCCTGCTGGTGAGTTGAAGTACTCATTGTACAGTTCTGACATTTTGGGCCTCCAGAGATGCCCGCTGCCCTCTACAATGTTCAAAGCCTTGTAGTGGTTGCTCACAATCATGGTCATCCTCTGTGGCATGATTCTGGTCATTTCCGTTCGGGCGCAAATAATAGCACAATGCACAAGCAGCTTTGACAACTTTTTCAACAACACTTGGTTGAACCTGTAAAGTTCTTTGGAAAACCCGGAAGCGTTGACTGAGGATGCCAAATACATTTTCAGAGATGCGCTGTGCCCGAGATAATTGAAAATTCTTTTGTCTGTGGGGAGGCGGCGTCCAGGGTATGGCCGGAGGAGATATGGTTTCAATGGAAAAGCTTCATCCGCCACAATGACATTGTTAACTTTTCCAAGCTCAGGAGCACCTGGAAGTTCACTTGGTGGGGGAACATTCAGAGTTCCATCTCTGAGTGCCTTTCCCAGTACAGCATTGGCAAAGATTCCTCCATCACTGTTGCTGCCATAGCTCCGCAGAGTCCCCAGTGCTTAGAAAACTGAAATAGAAATAGATGAATACTAGTTTTTAACAACGCTTCACATATGTCTTTACAACATTCACTGAAGTGAATAACAATGTAAACGAACTCATCGTAAACACACGCCCAAACGTTGTTCTGGGTCGATTGGTTTACGGTAGTGTCTGTTCTTTCGTCAGCGAGGGAGACAGTTGTTGAAGTAAATTTTCGAACTCACTGATGGACATTCTAAAATATCCCCAAAAACGCTCATGATACATTTTCAGCTCTTGTACCAGTCGATAAAACTCCCTATGTTCTTCTCTTCTCGTAACTATGGGATGTACCCAAAATTGGCGTCTTTTCCGGCGTCTTTCATCATTCAACAGAAAAATAATTTCTTCATCACTGGAACTGGAGCTGGAGCTACTGGTGCTTGAAATATTCATGTTTTCTTTGTATGATTCTGACAAGCGCGTAAATACTTGCTCTCTTCTTCTGAGTGAAAAGCGAGTTAAAGAAGCATAAAGTTGCGCAGCGCCACCCTGCGTACAGGGGTATTTCTGCTTTACATTAAGCGCCATCTAATGTCAGGGAATGAATTTGCATGTTCACTCTGCTAATCATCAGCGAAAATCGCTTGGATGTGAACACAAAAAATGTGTGGAAAAACGCTGGCGAATAACGTGTGCCAATATTACGGCGTACGGCCCTTTACTGTGGTTGGAGACTTCTTTGTTTAGTTAAAGAATGTTGTGCAGTCTCCAGCCACCAGGATTATTTATATAAAGACCCTGATCCAGTCCATAAAATTCCTGAGACTGTCACGTGGTGGCACAGATGCGGCCATCATGCAAAAGTGCGCCCATTTCCTGAATTACCTGGCTGTTCTCAGGAAGCCCATCTCCAAGAGCCACAGCAAGGACCTTGGTGGTAAAAGTTGAGCTTTTGGCCTTGAATAAATACCCATTTCTGTCCTCTTAAAAGCTGTCAGTAATTACCACTGTAATTTGATCTTTTCAGACATGGTTACTTTGTGGGGGGCAAAAACAGTGTTCACGAGCTCTGCCTGGTCCTGCATATAGCAAAGAATGACACCCTGGGGATCTTCGATCACCTTATTGAATCGCTACCATTACAAGACCATCATCATCTACAGCCACTACCAGCGACCTGGGGCTGTGGAGGGACTAATTGGGAGTCATTTCTTACTTTCTTATGAAAGAGAGAAGTGACTGTGCTCAGTTTGCTAATGTCTTCAGTGTTTTTGTCTCATAATGGGTCCAGAGTTAGCGCGTCAATGGACGTGTCGTTATGGCTGTGAAGTCACAAGACAGCCAACAGTCAGGTTGCTCCATTTGCCCTGATGGAGGAAGAAGCTGCTGTAAGTAAACAACCATAAATGTGGTACTGTATGCATGCCTGCTTTTCTATTCCCTTTCATTAATGTCAAATTCTTTTCCCTGCAGCTTATCAATCAGTACTACTTGTCCATCCATCCCAACCACTTAAGGGATGATGGTGATGAAGACACTGAGGCTCTTCGTGGGCAAAAATGGAAAAGCCATTAGCAGTGCCACAAATGACATGCAACGTCTACATGAGTTGTAAGAATATATATTAATAAAATGTCCGTTTAAAAAAATGCTCTAAAATGGTCTTTGTTGATATATTTTCTTAAGCTTCATGAATCATTGATTCTTGTGAATTGAAATGTATTTATTTGTATTCTAATTTAACCACTAGTTAAACTCATTTTTTAGGAATTTGTTTTGCTCAAATGACAAATTTTTAGTATTTTCTGAGCATGTTTTTAGGGACATCCTATGTTTTTCTTTTTGTGACACATACCACAGTTAAAAAATAAAAAGCCACTCTAATTGATCATGTGTTGTCATGTTTTGATCTATTATTTGTGACAAGTACTTTTTGTTAGGTGTATTATATTGGGTAAAAATTTGCCGGCAAAAGTGATGGTTCAACTTTTTATAACCAAAGTGTTCTAGTGTTAATGTCCACCAGGTGTCTGTATTCAGCAACAGTATCTACAGTTTCAATGACCTTACAGGCAGAAAATTTCACATGAAAATTTTTCCAAAAATCTTTAACATAAGTAAAAAGAAATCACACTTTTAGAATATGTTATTAGAGTAACCACTTTCCAGAACTATGTTCCGAGTTTAAAATTACAGCATTTGAATGCTGCTTAAAAGGTTCACATAAATGTTCAGTTTGTGATTTAAGGCCTCCAGACATTTGACACTTGGCCTTGCAGATACACAGATGATATTTGATAAAAGTTAATAAAAAAAAGGGATTTTTTTTTTGTTTAAAGCATGCAGACAAATACATAGTAAATGAAGGACAAATTTGTTAAATGAACATCAATGTTTAAATATACAAAAATAATGACGTGAAATCTGCTATAATTTCAAGCCTTTTAGTTTCACAGTCTGCCACAGAGAACCCGCCCCCAAGACTTCACACATGACAAAGAGCTGACTAGAGCAGCACTGAAGCGAGCTGATTATATACAGAAGAGAAAACGAGAAACGAGGAGCAGCTGAGGTAATTTATGGAAAGCAGGTGAACACTGCAGGAAGCTACAACTGATTTGAAACAGGAACCAAACTTTTCAAAATAAAACTAGAGACTCAGAAAGAAACTTTATAAACTTGATCAATTGACAAACAAAAGCAGAATATTTTCAATCAAACCACAGCAGGGGGGTATTCCAGGGGCCTGTTTCAGAAAGGAGGTTAAGTGGAAACCCAAAACTTTTGTGGAGGACCCAATAGACGAGGAGGCTGCATTAATTCCTGGAGAATTACATTTATGTCGTGCGAGGATTTTGAGACCTAGACTCGATTTTTTGTCATTTCCCCATACGTTTTTGTTTGAGCGTTACCGTTTTTCGTTGCAGTCAATTCCATATATACACAATCTCATCCAGCCTTACATTGCTAACATCAGCCATCATGGACGTGCTCTTACATCCAAGCAGATACTTTGTGCAGCTTTAGGTTTCTTTGCCAATGGAAGCTTTCTGTACAATATCGGGGATGCGGAGCATATTAGTAAAGCCACTGTATGCAGAGCTGTTCGGAAAGTGTGCCTCGCTCTCAAGCGCTTTCTGCGCATTTTTATAGTGTTTCCTGGGCACAAACCCCTGAGAGCCATCAAAGAAGAGTTTCACAGGATTGCTGATTTGTAGTGTTCAAATGTGTCTATGCTGAACAGTTATGTTTAGTTAATGTCTTACTGCATCCTCTGAAAGTGACCTAATAATTAAAATTACCTTCAGGATTTCCAAATGTGGTTGGATGCATTGATGGCACACATATACCTATCATTGCACCAACTTAAAATGAGGCAGACTATGTAAACAGAAAGTCAATCCACAGTATTCATGTGCAGGTAAATAGAGTTACATGCAGTTTATGATGGTGAATCAACCTAGCAATGCTATATTTGAAATGTCTTATTCTTTCCACTGTAAAGATTATATGTGATGCTGCACATATCATCACCAATGTTGAAGCCAAGTGGCCCGGCTCTGTTCATGACTCACGAATATTTCGTGAGGTTACCCTAAGCAACAGACTGGAATGTGGCAAGTAAATGTATGCACTACATTTACACATGCACTTAAATGTAGCACATAAGCAATGTGATTTTTGTTTTTATTGTCTTTTTTTATACAGGAGAGATTGACGGCTTTCTGCTAGGGGATAGAGGTTACCCATGCCAACCTAAACTTCTAACCCCTTACCCAGAACCTGAACAAGGCCCACAGCAGCGCTTTAATTTGGCACACAGCAGGACTAGAGCCAGGGTGGATATGACCATAGGCCTGTTGAAAGCACGTTTCCAGTGCCTACATCCAGTGCGACATCATTGTGGCATGTGTAGTTCTCCATAATATTGCCATATTTAGAGGGGAACAACACCCCGCCCTACACATACAAGGCCCAGAGGAAGACCCCAACCACCCTCCAGATTTCCAGGATGGAAGGGTGGTCCGAGACCTTATATGCCACCATTCATTCTCAGATTGAATCAACCACAACAACAAGAAAAAGAAAAGATAAACAAAAAAAGAATCCCACAATGAATAAATTCAAGTCACAATTTATTTGGTCTTCCTTATTTCCTACAAATTGCAAAGCAACAGTAAGAATTCAATATTCTTGGTAACCCTGGGTTGATGCACGTGCATGTCAAGTACATAAAGACATTCTCAATAGATTGCCGATTTCCGGAGTCACCATGGAAACGTGTGGTGAAAAAAAAAATGTGACGCATATATATATATATATATATAACTTATCCAATTTTGCCAACTTAAATGAATTACTTCTATTGTAATTCAACCTAATTTCTTACGTCTATAAAACTCAATAATTGTTAATACAACTCAAATTTACATATTTATATAACTAAATGTCATATTACTCCAATTCAAGGAATCTTTTTTCCATTATAATGAATTATAATTCTTGAACTCTCATATATCTAAGTTTAAGCCGGCAGGGCCTCATTTTTATAACAATAAAAAGAACAAAACAGTAAGTGATAAATGTGTTCATTCATTTGGGAATTTTCCGACATTGTCAATATACTCCTTAACTGTAGGGGTGCTATATAAACTCATCATCCTCTCCCTCCCTCTCCCTCATGGTGCAGAAACTTGAGCAAAGTAGGACAAAATAACTCGGCAAAACACGGTAAATCACAGTAAAACAGCTAAACAACTAAACACATTTGGTCAAAAACCCACACTTAAACCCAAATCCGTCCAGACAGGCAGAGGAATGGTGTCCCACAATCCCTTGCGGTGCCGATCTAACAGCAGCACCAAAGTTACACCTACTTAATTGAATTAATTTGAATGAAAGCAAAATAATTGTCTGAAAACTACGTTATTTTTAAACTGACTTAACAAAAAAAAAAGATTTTAATTATCTTAACTGAAGCAAATAATTAAGTTAAATCAAAGTAAAAGAGTTTATTTTTCCAACATCCATATGTGGTCTTATCGCCCTCTCATGGTGGAAAAAGTATTATCTGAGCTTCTTCATCCACTAAATCATCTTCAAATGGACACGGCATGCTGCTTCACCTCTCTGAAAACAAACTAACCTTCAACTAAACCTGCTCCGGACCAGGTTATGTTCAGAGCATGAGTTGCCATGGCAACTTGACCTTACCTGAAACATACATCCATGTCTGGAACCGAAAGCTGAGGTTATCAACTTCCTTAGCCTCAAACTTACTGTGGGAGCTAGCATAACCTTCTTGCTGGAATACCCCCCTGGTCAGAAAAAGACAGGCTTAGAGTGTGGAGGGTCCAGTAAACATTCTCTTAAATATCACTACATTGATTTTGTTTTTTAACAATCATGCATGAGTATTGATTGGAAGCATTTCATATAATTTTATTCTTTTAAATTAACTAACTTGTTTCTTCAGTATTGTGTTGGTCTCCTGATAAAAAAAACGAAACATTAGTATGATCTAAAAATAACAGTAATATTCTGCCTGTTAGTTAAATATAAATTGTTACGGGGAGAGGATGAGGGAGTACCCAGGCGCAGAGAGGAGAGGAGGCAGGAGGTTGCAGGGAAACAGGAGCTTTAATAACTTAACCTAAGGAAACCAAAAACCACTGCAAAAGCAGGCAAACCACAACTCGAAAACACTTATCATGCAAAACTGGGGAAGAGGAGAATATGGACCAGCACAGGAGGAAGGGAAAGACAAGACTTAAATACATACAAGGGAACAAGACACAGGTGGAAACACTCAGGACTGAGGGGGAAAGGTAAAACTTGAGACAACAACAAAACAGGAAATGCTACAAAATAAAACAGGAAGTAACTCAAACAGGCTCGAACATAAAACAACTAGAACATAAAGGCAAAGAACCTAAAACCGTGACATAAATGTAAAAACAGATTTTTAAAACCCAATACAGATCATACTGCGCAGGACCCTCAAGCTCCCAGGCCTCTGGTAGAGGAGCCGAGCTTGGAGGAGAAACCACCTGCGGAGGGTGAGAGGGGTGTTTTTTTTTTTTTATGTATATACATATATATAGGCAACACCAACAAATTCATAAAAATCCTCGTGTGTATATGTATGTATATGTATGTATATATGTATATATATATATATATATATATATATATATATATATATATATATATATATATATATATATATATATATATATACACACACAAACACACACATACATATATATACACACACATATATGTATACACATATATACATATATATAAGGATGGGTATCGTTAAGGTTTTAACGGTACTACTACTCTTATTGATACTGCTTATCGATCCGGTATTTTAACTGTACCCTTATCGATACTTTTTGAGGACAAAAAATAAACAAATAAATAAATAAGTAACAAAATAAGAACATAAAGTGTCTCATTTCCTCATTATGCAACAGCATTGTTTTTTTGACAAAACATTTGACTTTATACATGATGATGTTACAGTACAAACCTGGAATGCACGTGGATGTGCTAGACCAGGGGTCACTAACCTGAACCCCTCAAAGAGCCATTTGGATCAATTTCCCACTGGGAATACTATATATATATATATATATATATATATATATATATATATATATATATATATATACACATATACACAGGATGGGTCTCACTCCCAGAAGGAACAATGGCAGACATTGAGGACAGTTACTTGGAATTCCGCAGACAAATGGCAACCTGGAGCAGAAAACAAGGAAATGTGCAACAGCTAAATACCTCCAAGATGTTAGATGATATAGATATAGATACAGACAGTCAGACATACAGAGTTTTAAAACACCTTTAATGACCAGTCATCATTACACAAGGACTTATGGGCTTATAAAAACCAAACTTGACGCTTAACCTAGCCACCAAAGGTTTCTTGAAAATAGACAGGACATTGTCAGGGCCTACTCCCCATATCCAATTTTTCCTTGTCAACCACACCACTAGTTTGGCTTCATTGGAAAGAAAGTTTAACAAAACATGGACTCTTCGCTTTTTGGCCAATTATTTTGGCACATTAATGAAACACACAGATGAAAACTTTTCCCCCAGCCCCTTAAAAAGAGAACTAAGAAGGGAAAATAGTCCAGTCAGACGTTGACAGTGCAAAAAAAGATGTTCTACCATTTCCGGAACAGAACAGAACGGACACCCATCCCCCATGCCAGGATTAAGGTGCACCAGATATCTGTTTGTGGCTAGGATCCCATGTACGACCCTCCACTGGAGGTCACCTACCCGTTTCTCAATGGGAGCTTTGTAAAGGGATCTCCAACAGCCCCTCGGAGAAGACCCTGTGCCGAACAATGCAGCCCACGTCAACACTCTGATGTCCATTAAAGAGCGCAAGTTCAAAACTTTAACACAGACAAATAGAAAGACTTCGTCTCAACCCTTTCAAGGTTTCCAATTTTAGGAGTAGACCAGGACAGGAGTTTGGTTCTGTCCTCCTGCCATCCCTCACAGGTCGGAGAAACTTGCAAAGGAGGAAAAACGAAATCCACACCATCCTCCCACTGGTCAGATGCAGTAGGATCCATCACGTAGGCTTGAGATGACACAGGCAAGGAAAGACAGATCTCTTTCACAAGAGAGTGCAGTGTTCTGAGAGATCGTATTCCAGTCAAAGCAGAAAGCTCAGGACCAGGAGTCTGCAGGAGATGTCCAAGCTTCACACAGCCCGCATTTCTCTACTTGACCTCAGGGTAGCTGAAAACAGAGTTGGTGAGTCGATGAGGTCGTTTCCAAAAATAGGTTCCTCAAACAACCATGTTCCAGGTGTAGAGATTGTTTCCCTCTTGCAGAGCAACAGTCGCCAGGCTTGTAGTACAGACCAGTAAAAGGGTGAAAGTCCAGTCCGGTCCAAGGTATGACGCTGGGGCAGAAACAAATGTTTGTCAAATCCATAACTCCCAGCTTTCCTCAGCAGCACACATGCAGTATCCAACCACGACAGTCCAAAACAGACTATAAAGCAGACACTGCCCTGTCCGGAGTCTGAAGGCGGCTACACGGGCTTAAACATCAATCAATCCCTGACCGCCCTCCTCAACCGACAGGTAGAAAACAGCAGCTCTTAGAAATACCCATTTTTTCCAGGTTTGAGTTTAATGCATGTGATAATGTTTTTGTTTGTAGGTTTTGTTCTGTTTTTGCTGCAGTTCCAAATATATACCTCATCCTTGTGTGGTTGTGCACCTTTATGAGATGATGAAACCTAAGCAGATATGGCCGCCCTTACTAATCTCAGACAAACAGTGGGGCCCAACTCATTGACATTTATTAGATGGAATCTAAAGGGCCTTAACAATCTGGTCAAACGGAAGAGAGTACACACATTTGCTAAACTTTAAACCAGATATAGTCTTTCTTCAGGAAAAAAAACCTGCGCTGATGCTCAAGTGAACACACAGCTCTGTTTCACAAACATATCAGTCTGCTTTTGACACAAAGGCAAGAAGGGTTGCCATACTTATTAGAAAAAAACCTTTCCTCTGTCAGTACAAATGTGATTCATGATGCTAATGGCCGTTTGGTTATTGTGGCTGGTAAATTGTATAACACTCTAGTCCTTTTGGTTAATCTCTATGTCCCCAATTTGGACAACCCACAATTTTTCACAAGCCTTATTGCTAAGTTAGCGGGTTTAGGCACTCATCACCTTATTATGGGTGGGGATCTAAATTTTGTTTTTGACCCGAATCTTGATAGGTCAAGCACACGTCAGTCAGCAACAACCTCCAACTCAGTTTCTGTTCTTAACACATTCATCCAAAATTATGGTGTCTCTGACCCGCTGCGTGTAACTGAGTCAGCAAAATATTACTCTTTTCTCCAGTACATCATTCATACTCAAGCATTGATTACTTTTTGGTGGATAATATTTTTTACTTCTAAGATTACTAATTGTAAATATCAAGCTATTGTTTTTTCGGACCATGCACCTGTGCAAATACACTGACCAAAAATATAAACGCAATACTTTTGGGATTGCTCCCATTTTTTTATGGTATGAACTCAAAGATGTGAAACATTTTCCACATACACAAAATAACCAGTTCTCTGAAATATTGTTCACAAATCTGTGATAGTGAGCACTTCTCCTTTGCCAAGACAATCCATCCCACCTCACAGGTGTGCCATATCAAGATGCTGATTCGACAGCATGATTATTGCACAGGTGTGCCTCAGACTGGCCACAACAAAAGGCCACTCTGAAATCTTCAGTTTTGTTTTATTGAGGGGGTCAGGGGACTCAGACAACCAGTCAGTATCTGGTGTGACCACCATTTGCCTCATGAAGTGCGACACATCTCCCTCGCATAGAGTTGATCAGGTTGTTTATTGTGGCCTGTGGAATGTTGGTCCACTCTTCTTCAATGGCTGTGCGAAGTTGCTGGATATTGGCAGGAACTGGAACACGCTGTCGTATACGCCGATCCAGAGCATCCCAAACATGCTCAATGGGTGACATGTCCGGTGAGTATGCTGGCCATGCAAGAACTGGGATGTTTTCAGCTTCCAAGAATTGTGTACAGATCCTTACAACATTGTTGGATGTACGGCACAACAATGGGTCCCATGATCTCGTCACGGTATCTCTGTGCATCATGTGATCAGATCCCAACTATAACGGAAATACGCAACAAAAGACGACACATTGTGACATACTTTCTATCAAGCGTGACTGCTAAAGAGAAGCTCACTCAAATACAGCAACAGCTGGGAACACCGGGCCATAAATTAAGAAACGAGGTGCCAACACGATGGAACAGTACCTACCAAATGTTTGAAAGAATATAAGGAGGCAGTCTGGGTGTCACTGGCTTCATTAAAACCTGACATCACTCCACTGACTCCAGAAGAATGTCAGATCATTGAAGAGATGCTCAGGGTTCTTGCTCCTTTTGACCAAGCTACAAGAGAACTGTCTGAGGAAAAAAGGGTCTCTGGGTCGAAGGTCATTCCCATGAAGAGAATGCTACACATTGAGCTTCAACGGCAGGCCACAACAGTGACAAAAACAGCTGCTCAGCAACTGGCTGAAATCCTGAGGAAGCGGCTAACTGACGCTATTTGGGGCATGGAATCTCTCAGTTTGATGACTCTGTCAACTCTGTTAGATCCCAGATTTAAAGAGAATGGATTTGTTAGTCAGCAAAAAGCCAAGTGAAGCGGTGAAGAGACTGCAGTCAGAATGTGCAGAAGAAATGAAAAGCCAAGATCCTGACCCAAGAGAAGAAGAGCCTAGCTCTTCACATGGGTCAGAACCCAGTTCAGGTATGAAAATGCATTCCTGTGGCATTTTGTGATATGATATATATCATGTGATAATAAAGTAATGATTAACTATTTTTTTAGGGCACAATCTCTGGAAAACTTTAGATATGGAGGTTGCAGAGACCCAGAAGACGAGGGACGCAACAGCTGACTCCATTATTTGTCAGGATTTCGGTCCTGTCTCGCCATTTCTGCCGTTCTCCTCTCACCGGCTCCCTGATTTCTGAATGGCTCCAGCTGTGACGCGGGGTATATGAGGTGGGTGTGTCTGCTCACTCTTTGCCAGTTCGAGATTCTTCACCCTGATGAACCTCAGGCCACGCATCACGGATCACGCTTCACGGATCACGCTTCACGGATCACGCTTCACGGATCACGCTCCGCTTCCCTTCGGCACCGCACGCTGTGAATCTGGTCTTCTCGACACTCACATGGAGCCTGCCGCTACTGTCACGTAAGGAGCCGCCCCTCCCAACTCCCTACGCTCTTTAAGACTGTCTGCTTCTCTCCTCCCTCGGAGCCTGCTGTCTACACGGACCTTGCTGTCTTCGCCCTCACGGAATTCCCCCTCGGCGGTGACGTCACACTGCGTCTCAAGCTCCACAGGACCCAGCAGTTTCCTTCCTTTGGACTTTGGACGTTTTTCTCTTGGATTAAGGAACTCTCCAAATAAACTTTATTTAAACCCTGTGCGTGCCTTAACTTGGGTCCTCATTGACTTACAACAGATCGAACTGGCCAAGATGGACCCCAAGGGCACCCAGGATTGGAGAGCAGGCATCGAGGAGGTCTTATCCGGTTATGAGAACCGGTTTGTGGGACTATCTGCAGGTATGAATGATATCTCCTCAGAAGCTGTCAGGCCTTCCGGAGCTAACAGGCTAGCCCAGGAGGGCGCACCAGAACCCCGCATGCCTCCCCCCCAACGTTTTTCAGGTGACCCTGGACACTGTCGGACATTTATTGCCCAGTGCGAGATTTTTTTTGCTTTACAACCGTTCATGTTTAGTTCTGAGCTTTCCAAGGTGGCTTTCGCTGTATCGCTGCTCTCTGGGAGAGCTGGACAATGGGGTACTGCGGAATGGGAGCGACAATCTCACGTCTGTTCCTCCTTCCCTCGATTTGCGGCTGCCCTCAGACGGGTGTTTGATCCACTCACTCCATCTCATGAGGCTGGTCGGCGGTTGCCTCGCCTGCTCCAGGGCAACAGATCAGTCGATGATTATGCTATAGACTTTCATACGCTCTCTGCTGATTGTGAGTGGAACGAGAGGTCGCTATATGATGTATTTTATCAAGGACTCAACAACTCCATCAAGGATTAGCTGGCAGCTCGAGACCTACCTATGTCCCTCAATGGCCTGATGGAGCTGGCTGCCCGCATCGACCGCCGGATGAGGGAGAGGCGCAGAGAGAGAGGTATGAGATGGCCACCTGCATCTCACGTTCCTCAGCCTTTCTTCACTGCAGACGCAAACTCAGCCGTTAGAGGAGGAGAGGACCTGGGGGCGTCTGAACCCATGCAGCTGGGCCGTACGAGGATCACACCGGAGGAGCGAGAGCGCAGATCCCGGATGAACTTGTGTTTTTACTGTGGAGCACCAGGACATCCAGTGGCGCGCTGTCCGGTAAAAGAGAGGGCTCAACATCAGTGAGGAGGACATGTTTGAGCCGTAACAAAATAACCTCCTCAGAGTCAGGTGCTGCTGCTGTCTTTCATGTTAAATCAGGACCCGTCGAAGTAACTGCTTTAATTGATTCTGGTTCTGACTGCAACTTCATAGACCACAGTCTGGCTTCTACACTGAAAATCAATTTTCAGCCCTTAAATGAACCCCTGAGTGTGCATGCCATTGATAACCATTTGATTAATCGTAGTTCCCGTATCACTGAACCTGTGACTATCCAGATAGAAAATCACTTCGAGGACATGTGCTTCCATGTTATTTCACTTCCTGCTCCCTCTGTCATTTTTGGTCTCCCCTGGCTGAGAAAACACAATCCTAATATCGACTGGTCTTCTGGCAGGATTTTGACCTGGGGAGCTGGTTGCCCTAAAACCTGTCTTGGTTCCATGAAGCGTCGTGAAGCTTCTGTCATGGCTGTAGAGGAGGTGTATCCAGATTTGTCCAAAGTACCCTCTGACTACTTGGAACTAAAAGAGGTCTTCAATAAAGTTAAAGCATGTTCATTGCCTCCCCACCGTCCTTTTGACTGTTCTATTGAACTCCTTCCCAGTACAATCCCCCCCAGGGGTCATCTCTATTCTCTGTCTGGTCCTGAGCGACAATCTATGCAGGAGTACATTGATTCCTCTCTTAAGTCTGGTCTCATTCGTCCCTCCTCCTCACCTGCTGGCGCTGGCTTCTTCTTTGTGAAAAAGAAGGATGGGGGCTTAAGGCCATGCATTGATTATAAGGGGTTAAACCAAATAACCGTAAAGAACCGCTACCCACTCCCTCTGATGAACACAGCTTTTGAGTTACTTCAGGGTGCGTCCATTTTCACAAAACTTGACCTTCGCAACGCATACCACCTCATTCGGATCAAGGAGGGTGATGAATGGAAGACGGCATTCAATACTCCCAGTGGCCACTACGAATATCTGGTCATGCCGTTTGGTCTCTGTAATGCACCAGCCGTTTTCCAAAATGTGGTGAATGAGGTGTTAGGGGATATGATTAATAAGTTTGTCTTCGTTTATTTGGATGACATTCTGGTCTTTTCCAAGTCAAAGGCTGAACATGTTCAACACGTCCGCCGGGTTTTGCAGCGGCTTCTCCAGAACAAACTATTTGTCAAAGCCGAGAAGTGCGAATTTCATCTCAGTTCGGTGTCGTTTTTAGGGTTGAATATAGCAGAAGGTCAAGTCCAAATGGATAAGTCAAAGGTACAGGCAGTTCTAGACTGGCCTGTCCCGGAGACCCGCAAACACCTCCATTGTTTCCTTGGATTTGCAAATTTTTACCGCCGTTTTGTCAGGGGATACAGCCAGATAGCCGCACCACTTCATGCTCTCACGTCATCAAAGAGGCGCTTTGGATGGAATCCACAAGCCAATGAGGCTTTCATCCAGATAAAGAGGTGTTTGACTTCTGCCCCAGTGCTTAAGATGCCTGATGAGGACAGGCAATTCATTGTGGAGGTTGATGCCTCAGACCAAGGTGTGGGTGCGGTGCTCTCACAAAGGTGCAAGGAGGACAACAAGGTTCATCCATGTGCCTTCTTCTCACGTCGCTTAAGTGACTCTGAACGGAGGTACGATGTGGGCGAAGGAGAACTTCTAGCCATCAAGCTCGCCTTGGAGGAGTGGCACCATTGGCTGGAGGGGGCTCAACATCCATTCATCGTTTTCACGGACCACAAGAACCTGGAATATCTTCGCACAGCCAAGAGGCTTAATTCCCGCCAAGCCAGATGGTCTTTGTTTTTTAATCGTTTCACCTTTTCACTCTCCTACAGACCTGGTTCTAAGAACACTAAGGCTGACGCCCTCTCACGTCAACATGCTTCCAGTCCTCTAGACCACGGTGCTGAGCCCATCCTGCCACCTTCAGTCCGGCTAGCAGTTCTCACCAATGACATCGAGACTCAGGTCAGACAAGCTCAGACACAGCTAACTATTCCGAGTGACTGTCCGGCCAGTATGTTATTTGTTCCAGAACAACTGCGTTCAAAGGTTCTCCACTGGTGCCATTCATCGCCTCTCCATTGTCATCCTGGCATAAGTAGAACCATCACTGTAGTCAAAAGGAGTTTTTGGTGGCCCTCCCTACAGTCTGACGTAAAGAGATATGTGGCTGCCTGTCCCGTTTGTGCTAGAAACAAGACCTCTCACCAACGTACTTCTGGACTTCTCAATCCTCTCCCGGTTCCCCACCGGCCCTGGTCGCACATCACTATGGACTTTGTGACTGGTCTCCCATGCTCAGAAGGTAACAACACAGTACTAACGGTAGTTGATCGATTCTCAAAGATGGTGCATTTTATTGCTCTACCAGGGTTACCTTCAGCTAAGGAGACCGCTGACGTAGTACTGCGTCAGGTTGTCAGGTTACATGGCGTCCCTAGAGACATAGTCTCTGACAGGGGCCCACAATTCACAGCGAAGTTCTGGTCGGAATTTTGCAGACTGCTGGGTATCACAGTTAGCCTCTCATCAGGGTTTCACCCCCAATCCAATGGTCAGTCGGAGAGACTTAATCAGCAGCTGGAGACCAGCCTACGAATCCTGTGCTCTTCAGATCCTTCATCCTGGTCACGCAACCTGGTTTGGGCAGAATATGCACACAACACCTTGCCATCAACCCCTACTGGCCTTTCGCCGTTTGAGGTGGTTTATGGTTTTCTGCCACCTGTGTTTCCCGCCCTGGAGGGTGCTGTCTTTGTCCCCTCAGCTCAAGCATCAGTTCGTAGGATCCATCGTGTCTGGAGTAGAGCTCGTCGGACGCTGCTCAGGACTGTGGACTCGTACAAGCGTCAGGCGGACAAATACAGGAGAACGGCACCCTTGTACCAACGAGGCCAACAGGTATGGCTGTCCACCTCTGACCTTCCCCTACGTGTGACCCATAGGAAGCTGGCACCCCGTTTCGTTGGACCCTTCCCCATAACCAAAGTCGTCAACCCTGCTGCTGTCAGGTTGCGGCTGCCTCGGCCCATGCGGGTGCATCCCACTTTCCATGTGTCCAAGATCAAGCCTGTCCAGGAATCGGACCTGGTTCCACCTGATAGACCCCCTCCTCCGCCTCGGATAATCGATGGGGGTCCTGCCTATGATGTCAGAGCGCTACTCAAGTCCCGTCGCAGGGGACGTGGTTTTCAATATTTGGTTGATTGGGAGGGGTATGGCCCAGAGGAGCGTTCTTGGGTTCCCTCCAGGTTCATTTTGGATCCGGCACTGATTGCACGGTTTCATCGGGATCATCCTGGACAACCGGGTGGGCCGTCGGGTGACGGCCCTTGAGTGGGGGGCACTGTCAGGATTTCGGTCCTTTCTCGCCATTTCTGCCGTTCTCCTCTCACCGGCTCCCTGATTTCTGAATGGCTCCAGCTGTGACGCGGGGTATATGAGGTGGGTGTGTCTGCTCACTCTTTGCCAGTTCGAGATTCTTCACCCTGATGAACCTCAGGCCACGGATCACGCATCACGGATCACGCTTCACGGATCACGCTTCACGGATCACGCTTCACGGATCACGCTCCGCTTCCCTTCGGCACCGCACGCTGTGAATCTGGTCTTCTCGACACTCACATGGAGCCTGCCGCTACTGTCACGTAAGGAGCCGCCCCTCCCAACTCCCTACGCTCTTTAAGACTGTCTGCTTCTGTCCTCCATCGGAGCCTGCTGTCTACACGGACCTTGCTGTCTTCGCCCTCACGGAATTCCCCCTCGGCGGTGACGTCACACTGCGTCTCAAGCTCCACAGGACCTAGCAGTTTCCTTCCTTTGAACTTTGGACGTTTTTCTCTTGGATTAAGGAACTCTCCAAATAAACTTTATTTAAACCCTGTGCGTGCCTTAACTTGGGTCCTCATTGACTTACAACATTATTGAAGTCCAACGCTACCTGGCAGAAACAAACACACCCAGAAACCAAGATCCTTTGCAATATTCGAAATGGAACCAGGAAATATACCTACATCTTCATCAACTTGCACTTAAAACTCTCTGCTCACCATCATCGTCTGTACCATGCGAAAGAGTATTTTCCAAGGCTGGGGAGCTGGTGTGTAAGAGGAGAAATCGCCTTGGAGAAAAGACACTCCAAAAACTTTTGTTTATCAATAAAAATTCATGAACTAATCACTTTTTTGTCTTTTATTTCATATGATTTAACAGTTAAGTTGACAAATGTGCACATAAGTTAAAAAATTGTAACTCTGAATTTTTACTATGTTGTTTCTCTTTCGACTTTTCCCATCAGGGGTCGCCACAGTGAACGAGTCGCATGGTAAACTTGGCAATTTTTACGCCGGATGCCCTTCCTGACGCAACCCTCTCAAAGCAACCGGGCTTTGGACTGGCACAGAAGTAGAGAAGGGAACAGGGAGCAGCCTGGAGTCGAACCCTGTATTCACGGACGGAAGGTGCCGTAAACCAGCACGAGCTAATCCGGCTCCCAACTCTGAATTTTTACTATAATTCGCTATATTTTACATACCAACTCAGTTTTAGCATTTTCACGAACAAGGAATTTCTTTACCTGCAATGATTTTATAACTACTGCAGGGGTCACTATTGGGTGACCAACACAGTATCAATACGGTGCCGACACAGTTTGTTTTGTGTGTCAATACACTCCTTGAGGTATCATCGTCCCATCACCACTGGCTGGTCCATAATGTTACGGGAAAGATGGGGAGCACCCAGGCGCAGAGAGGAGGAGGCAGTTGTTGCAGGTCGACAAGGGCTTTTAATAACACAAACCAAAACCACTGCTAAAGCAGGCAAACCAAAACTTGAAACACTCATTATACTCAAAAAGCGGGGAAGAGCAGAATATGGACCAGCACAGAAGGAAGGGAAAGACGAGACTTAAATACATACAAGGCAACAAGACACAGGTGGAAACACTTAGGACTGATGGGGAAAGATAAAACTCGAAACCAACAACAAAACAGGAAATACTAAAAATAAAACAGGGAATTAAGGAACCAAAAACTAAAACCGTTACATTGGAGGGTTGGGGCAGTGGAGCCATCTTCCTCTGGCCACTCCCACCTTGAAAAATACAGAACATTGATGTAAAAAATGTCATTATTGTTGTGCGAGACAAGTATTCTTTCAAAAGTCGTCAAAGAATTACACCCTGAATTGAAATGGGTGGCGAACTGTTGGTACAACCATAACATCAGTCTTACCAGTGGCTTTTTGAAGAAGCCATCCACCACGCAAACCTTTGTAGTTTTGAAAATTCCTCAAGTAGAACCCTACTTATCTGAACATAAAGAAATTTGGATTAATAATAACACCACTGTCCATGAACAAATCACCGACAGGGACATGTGACTGATGTTTTCTGGATTTCTGGGGTTCATCGAGCAATGCTAATTAGTGTTAGCGTGAGAGGGGCGTTGTGTGTATATATATATATATATATATATATATATATATATATATATATATATATATATATATATATATATATATATATATAATTTTATTATATTTGTATTTATTATATACTATATTAGTTTGTAGCGGACTGAGTTGGACTCAGTCTACTTTGCCGTTTGTCAAAGTTCAGGAGTTCTGTGAACGCATCAAGCAGAGATGCTGATTGGCCCTCAGTTCTGTTGCTCAGCCTGTTGCTGTGGGGTTTGGACCAATGGGGTTCAGCTATAGAAGAGCGCTCGCGGCAGAAGGGATTAAGGAGTTGCTGAATAAGTTTTTGGTTATGGCCTACAGTAACTACATTAAAGAACCTTAAAAGAGATAAAGTCTCCGTGCCTCAGTGTGGGAAAGGGACGCTACAGTATTTACATTTATTTTTAAATAAAACATCGACATTTTTATCTCCAGAACACAGTGGATTATCATCAATTAGATTTTCCCTTCGGGAAATCGATAACGTCATTTTCACCGTTAAAAACATCAAGTAGTGAGCGTGGTGTCCGAATTGCTTTTAAAAAATATTCCCGCCCCATAATAAAGTTTTTAGTAGCTAGCTGTGGTTACGATGTGAATTCGGACAGAGTTTGACCGCTGTACTCGGCCGACTTGACCCGGCTCGCCGCCGACTTTCATACAAACCATGGAAGATCAGAGTAGTTTATAAAATTTGGTCGGCGTGAATTTATAAACTCTAAAGGCACACAACGAACAAGAAAAAACAATGATTACTAAGGCAACTTACCCCAGCTTGATGCGCCATGGTAATTACACTAGCGGGCCGGTCCAAAATCAAAAGGTATACGAGCGCGTGCATCTTCTGGGTCCTGAACTCTGATTGGTTGACCCTCCCCCCCTCTCAGACCCCACCCTCTTCCCCCCAGACCCTCCAACCCTCCTCCCCCCCTTGTTCCATTATCGGACACAGATCTGTTTTGACACACATTTCTCGCAAAGAATGTGTCAAAAGTTATAGCCAGTCATAGCGAGCTGTGATTCACGGCAGCAGATTCGCGCAGTTGTAATCGTGGATTTGAGGTTGTAACTCTAAATGAACACATGCAAATGGTAATTTGTAAGTTATGATTTTATTTTTTGTAACATATTAATATATATTTGTAGAAATTGTTTGACGCTTTTTTACGTGTGTTCATTAGTTTATTACATCAGAAAATCTTTAAACACACGCAGATTTTTGGTGCTTTAGTTCTCACATTTGTTTTTACAAGTTCTCACCTGAAATGTACAAGTGTGTTCTATTTGGAACAATATTACCTTCATAGAAGCCTCCTATTTCTACAAATGAGACAACTAACAGTGACATAAACTTGAGTGATGTCGTATCCTTTCTAAAACTTTGTACGGAGGAAGTACTTGTTAAGCCAAAGCAGAAAGACGACATAACATCTGAAATAAAGCTTACAAACAGATTTTTACCTCTATCACAGTGTGAATTTAAAGAACAAAGAGAAATTGGATCAATTTCACAGAATAGGCATCATAATGTTGACAACAAAGCACAGGCAGAAATAAAATCTGTGCAAAACGTCAGGGTCAGAGATACGCTATCAGTGAAGTAAGCCACAGAACAATGCAAACTTTTTGCTGCCGGAGTTCTACTGTTCCAGTGAATACAGGACTCTTATCTCAAGTCTTGTACCAAGGAGTTAAACGATCCATGTAGGTGCTGTTGATATCAGAAAAGAACAATCTGAACAGTTGAAAAAATACTTCATAAAGTTATTTGAAGAGATAGACAAAGTGGTTGAAGCATTCATCAGTGGACCTCTTCCTAATAGTGATGGGATGTCACTCAATTTTAGCCGGCTGTTTCAGCTGAACACATGGCTGTCCAGAGAGTGTGCTTCCAGAGGACTCCATTACATTGAAAACTTTAATATATTCTGGAAGCAAAGGACCTCTTCATGGGAGAAGGCCCACACCTGAACAGAGGTGTAGCTAGAGAGTTAGTGAAGAACTTCCTCCACAGTTCCGATGTCCATAATAAATATTGGTCTGTGTGAGTTGATTTCCTGTATACTTTTATTTTTATGTCCCTATTTTTGGTGTGCATGATGTTTATCTCCAAAAAGTTGATGGAATTGTCTTTTTCCTCTTCATGTGTGAACTTGATTTGTCCCGTATGGTCCATGGTGTTAAGGTGGTCTGTGATCTTGTGTGTGTGTCCAGATTTGATTTTTTCCAGAATGTCATCAACGTAGCGTTTCCATAGAGTTGGACGGCATGCCACTGAGCGTACACTTTTGCAGGTTGAGTTGCGAACAGCCTGTTTGTCCGTCTGGCTTCATTGTCTCTTGTGTACTTCTTTAGGCGGCTGCTCAAGGCCAGGAGCCTTTGTTTGGCAGTTTCCAGTGCTTCAGGTATGGGCATCGGGCTGTTTCTCTTATGTACTTGCTTTGTCATTGTACATCTTTGAGCCTCTGTCAGCTGACTCACATCCGTCCGAGCTGCCTTGATTTTGGCCTCCCGTTTTTTTTTCTCCCGTTTTTTTTTTCTCCCATGGTTGCTCTTACAGCCAACCATCTCAAGGATCACTGTTGCTGAAGTGAAAACCAGTTCATTGGTTTGATGTTTTAGGAATTGTTTCATTTACAGTTTCCAGGAGACTTCCAGGTGATATATCACTTAACCGTTGTAATTACCATTACCATTGCCATTTCATTCCGCTCCTGGGAATCTATGGAGTGATATTTCTGCCACTTACGTTGCACACAAAACTTTCTAAGTTGCAAATAAAAATATTAAATATTTGCTTTTCAAATTTATTATCTTTGCTTTCATTTTTATTTTCCGCTTTCAACTTTTTTTTTTGCTTTAAAATTTTAATTTTGCTTTCTAAAAATATTTTTGCGTTTGCAAAACACATGTTTTCGCATGTGTTATGTCATATCTCGCTTTTTTCCTATCTTTGATTTTGCTGAGTTAAGTTTCAGTTTGGCGTGACAAAGCTGCCATCAAACAGATGGTCTAGACCATGGGTCGGCAACCCATCGTTTCGGAGCCACATGTGGCTCTTTCATCCATCTGTTGTGGCTCCCTGTGACTTTGGAAAATAATGAGTATTTTATAATAATTAAATTTTATTTTAGTTTGTTCATTTTTCATGGCATTTCAAAGGCGCTGCTGGCTCCGCACGAAGCGCGAGCCACGTAAAAAACAGCTTCGTAATGAGCTCGTATTTACCGGGCGAGACCTGCAGAGCTGATAACAGGGAGAAGCACGCGGGGCGGCTTCAATAAACACTCCGATCTTCTGCCGGGAACTTGACGTGCCGCGGGGCAGAGACCAATTCGCTGATGACAGACTGAGAGTTCGCGCCAGTGTTGCCAGATAGAGTCACAGTTTTCCAGCCTAAAAGTCATCTGAAAACCGCCAGACCCAGCCAAAAACCGCCCAACACAACTTTTGATTATGTTTTTTTTCCGTACTGGACTGATAAAATGAAAAGAAAATCTAAATAAAAGATAGTTCAGACTAATAATAAAATGTGTACAATATTGAATATTTCTTCAGCGGGCCGCCTTCTTCCATTCATTTGCTTAACCCGCTCTATCCCCGCTATAACCTGCGTCCTGCTCTTTCATCCTTGTGCTGCGCTGGAGCGCCCCGACTACCGTATTTTGCGCTCTCTGTGTCGGACACACTGAGGAGCGCGGGGGAAACCAAATCTCAGCTGCAGAGGATGTGAACAGGTGAACAGGTAGAGAGGAGAAGCAGGTGGAGAGGTGGAGGAGGGGCTTTGGCTTCAAACTCTGTCAGAGAGATGGAAACACGGGCGTCAGATTGAGATGCAGCTTTCCCTGCAGGAGTTGAAGCAGAGACTTTCCCTGGGATGATTTTATGAACTCAAACATGGAAACATGATTACCAAGTAGAACTCTTCAAAATAATAAACCTGATCTCTCCACATTCTCAGTGTCTACCATGCATTGATAAACACATCGCTCCATGCAGCGATCAGACCAGAACCAGTAGCTCCTCCCACACGCGACCGCGGTATCATCCTTTAAAGAACATAATGTGCATTTGCAGCGACGTCTGCTTCAGACGATGTCCGATTGGCCAATCTACATGTCAATCAAGTCCCTTACTTCTCAGTGAGGATTTTGATTGGCTGGTGGATTTTAAAGAAGTACTTTTTTTTTTAAAATCTTTTCTGGCCTGCGATCTACACTCATGTCATTGAAGGTCGACCGGTCGATCGCGATCGACGTAATGAGCACCTTTGAATAATATATACATGCATAATATATATAATGATGTCAAAACGGGTTGTGGCTCCGAGTGCTTTCTTTTTTATTAGGGGCGGTCCTAAATGGCTCTTTAAGTAAAAAAGGTTGCCGACCCCTGGTCTAGACTCTAACCAATCAGGTGTCTCTGTCTCATATTGACGGTGCTTGGATGAAGACATGGACTTTGGACTTTGTGTTGGTTCTGTTCCAACAGCATTCTGCCGTAAAACCCAGAAGGAGCAGCAAAGCAGCCAAAATAAAATAGAGTTTTGTATTTATTTATGTCGGTATAGTGACCATGTTACGACTCGTAACTGAAGGACCCAAATGCAGAAAGGACTCCAAACCAAACGTTGAGTAGTCAGAAGATTTACTCGAAATACACGAGGAAACACGCAAAAGTGACACTGAATAACAAGGACACTGCAACACTGAAACCACAGGGAAAGAAACCTAAATACCCAAACACAAAATAGAAACAGCCAACAGCTGAGTTCCAGGTGATTGCACAGGAGGAGGAGGGATGGGGTGCAGCTCCTAGCTGTAATCATGACATAACCCCCTTCACAAAGTCCGGCTCCCAGACGGACCCCGACGAGGCTGATCAGGGTGGTCTCTGTGGAAACGGGCGATCAGATCCAAGTAGAGGACATGGCGCCCTAGCACCCACTGACGCTCAGCAGAGCCGTAGCCATCCCAGTCCACCAGATACTGGACAACCCCGACCAACCCTCCTTGAGGCAAGGAGCTTCCGGATAGTGTAGACGGGGCCACCATCCACGATACAAAGTGCGGGGGGTGTACCAGAGGAGGCTGGAGAGGTGAGTCTTTCGCATGCTTGAGTTTATTGAACAAAGGGTGAACTCAGAGTGCGGGGAAGATCACGCCTGACCGCTACAGGATTAATGATTCCCACAACAGGCTACGGACCAAGGTAGTGGGGCATCAGCTTCCTAGCACTTCCTTGGACTCAGTAGCAGGTGTCCTCCAGCGGTTAGAAAATGCGGTGAACCTCTCAGCAACTGGTGTCGAAAGCTCTCCCAGAAACAACGGCAGTGCCTCACAAATGCTGCAGAACCCAAAACTGCGGCCGTCTGCTCTCTGTGAGGGAAGAGAGGTGGTTGGTAGCCTTAAGCTGCTTCAAAGTGAGAAAAACCGGTGGAGCCAACAAGGGAGTTGTGCGAATATTCTGCCCAGGGGACATGAGATGAACAGGTGTTGGGGTTCTTGGAGCACATCGCTCGTAGGGTGGTCTCCAGATCCTGTTTGAACCTCTCCACCCGGCCGTTGGTCTGAGGATGAAAACCAGAGCTTAAACTGACCTCAACTCCCAACAGCTATGAACTGGGGTCCATGATCAGAAACAATGTTCTGTGGGAGACCGTGCAGCCGAAACACATGTTTCGTAAGCAACACTGCCATCTCCTTGGCCGATGGCAACCCCTGCAGCGGTACTAAATGAGTCAGTTTGGAGAACCTGTCCACCATAGTCATTATGACTGTTTTTCCCTTGGAATTGGGCAAACCGTTGAAGTCCATCGCAATATGGGACCACGGCCTGGAGGGTACAGGCAGAGGTTGAAGAAACCCAGCAGGGGGAGTCCTGGGAGTTTTTAAACTGGCACATATGGGACACGAGGAAACAAACGCCCTTATGTCCGATGACATAGTGGGCCACCAGGAAGGCAGTTCTCGTAACTCCGGGGGGGCAGGCTAGACAGGAGGAATGTCCCCACTTTAAAACAGACTGACGGAGACATGAGGGAACAAACAGACACGTCGCAGGACAACCTGGAGAAATACTTGCAGGATCAGAAACTGAAGCTTTGACCCTGCGCTCCAAGGACCAGCGTGCCACACCCAGCACTAGATGAGACGGAACACCTTCCTCCATCTGATGTAGACGAGACAGAGCGTCCGGCTTGGTGTCATTGCAGCCAGGGGGATAAGAGAGGCAAGGCAAGGCAAGGCAAGTTTATTTGTATAGCACAATTCGTACACAAAGTAATTCCAGGTGCTTCACAAAACAGAAAAATGCATTAAAATCACAATACATCATAGAAATAATAAACGTAAAATTTACTTTAAAAGAAAATAAAAAAAATAAAAAATAAATAATAATAATTGAAAATTGATTTAAAAATAAAGGAAGGAAAGGAAAGAAAAGTGCAGATAGGAACTTTCAGTCATATACACGGCTAAACAGAAATGTTTTAAGTCTAGATTTGAACATGAACACAGAAGAGGCCTGTCTTACGACTTCAGGGAGGCTATTCCAGATTTTAGCTGCAGAATATTGAAACGCTGATTCCCCTTGTTTAGTTCTAACTCTGGGAATCAACAGGAGGCCGGTCCCTGAGGTCCTCAGAGTACGAGATGGTTCATATGGCACTAACATGTCAGAGATGTACTTTGGTGCTCGGCCATGGAGAGACTTGTACACAAGCAGAGCTGCTTTGAAGTCAAGCCAGTGCAGAGACCTGAGCACAGGACTAATGTTGATTTTTTTTTTGATATATTGATTTATTTCAAGCATTGTAGTCAAAGCAATAAAAAAAAAATTACACATATTTATCAAACTCATTACAGAAATGATGAAATGCATAGATTAAAAAGACAGAAAACAAAAAAAAATGTCACTTAAATCACATTTGCTTAATTAAATACAGTGATCATTAACTGAAGTATAAGTAGAGTTTGATTTATTGCTTGAAAAGGAGTGGGAAGAAGCAAGCTTATATAATCCCACCCCTACTGAGTTTATTCATTTGATAGTTTTACAGAGTTTTAAATCCGGTTCTGATCAGATAGATTCTCTTCAAGTAAGAAAATCCAGTGCCTAGAAATGATTGATGATCTTCAGTAAACATTCATTCATGATTTCAGTAAACAGTAACGATACCGATATGTAATAATAATTGATTATCATTAGAACACATGATAAGATTAAACCAGAAATTATTGCTACACATTGCAGATCAAGTAAATAAAATCAATAGCTTATTGATTGTAATTTAAACATTTCAGTAATCATTATTGCACATTACAATGTAAAACTCATTGGTTGTAATTAAAAGAGCTTTGATTATTTCACCACAATCAAGTTCACACATGTACTTGGGATTATTCAAGCACCTGTTGATCCTTGAATCCTCTTATCTTCATATCCTGAAATAAGAGTTTCTTTATACATTTTCTTGAATATTTGAACATTGTTTGAGCTCATTACTTAAACTGTTCCAAAGTTTAGTGCCACACACCGACACACAGAAACTTTTCTTTGTGGTTCTTATCAATTTGATCTTGAAGTTCCTACATCCCCTCAGTCTGTAGCCTCCTTCATTTTCTAAGAACTGTTTTTGGATGTTGGATGGTAACAATTTCCAGCTGGCTCTGTATAAAAGTTGCGCAGTGTAAAAATCAACAAGGTCATACAGTTTTAAAAGTCTAGATTGATAAAATAGATTGTTCGTATGATCAAGATATCCGGCTTTATGTACAACTCTTGACGGCTCGTTTTTGAAGTAGAAAGAGAGGATGTAGTGAGCTCTTGTAATTATTCCCCCAAAGTTCTATACAGTAGGTGAAATATGGTAATATTAAAGAACAGTACAATAAATATCTACTGTTGTATCCTAATATATGTTTAGATTTATTTACGATTGAAATACTTTTTGAGACTTTAGTTTGTATGTGTCTGATGTGTGGCTTCCAACTTAGTTTGTCATCGATAAAAACCCCTAAGAATTTGATTTCTGTAACACGTTCAATTAAGACATTATTTATTACAATTGAGGGCTCTTTATTTGTGTTGTAGTTTCCAAAAAACATCACTTTGGTTTTATTTAGGTTCAAATTTGTTGTAATCCATCCATAGTTTTATATTATTTAACTCTGTGTTCACCACCTTGATAAGTTCCCTATGATTGTCTGTAGAATAGAATATATTTGTGTCATCAGCAAATAATGAGTTTCATAAGCTTTGAAACATTGAATATATCATTTATGTAAATATTGAATAGCAGCGGGCCCAGAATTGATCCTTGTGGGACACCACAACTTATCTCTTTGGTTTCTGATGTATATTCATCAATCTTGACAAATTGTTTTCTTCCCGTTAAATAGCTTTTGACCCAAGTTAGCGCTAGTCCTCTTATCCCATACACTTCCAGTTTGTCAAGTAGGATGTCATGATTGAGAGTATCAAATGCTTTTTTAAGTCAATGAAAACTCCAGCTGCATATTTCTTTTTGTCCAGAGCATTTGTGATTTCCTCCACAGCATCAATGATAGCCAATGAGGTTGATCTATTTTCTCTAAAACCGTATTGGTTTTCATTTATAATGTTATGTTTTTCAATAAATAAAGCTAATTTATCATTGAATATTTTTTCTAAAATTTTTGAGAATTGTGGAAGAAGAGAAACAGGTCTATAGTTTGTAAATTGGTGTTTGTCTCCAGTCTTATAGATGGGAATCACTTTGGCTATTTTCATTTGGTTTGGGAATCTCCCAGTTTGTAATGATAAGTTACATATGTATGTTAGAGGCTTAGCTACACTATGAATGACTTTTTTCACCACCTTCATATCTATATCCTCACAATCTTTTGAGTTTTTACTCTTGAAATTATTCACAATTGATATCAGCTCATTTTCGTTCACATCAGAGAGAAAGATTGAGTGTGGGATCCTTTCGATGGAAGGATTATTGTCTTTGCTAGTTTTGCATTTTGGAATTTCCGCTGACAACTCTGGACCCACGTTTAATAGTAGTAGTTATTGAGACCGTTTGCTGCTTCATTGATGTTATAGCTTTGACCCTTCTCATCTGTAAAGTAATCTGGATAAGTTCGCTTTTTTGTCCCATTTTTAATTATGTTATTTAATATTTCCCAAACTCGCTTTACGTTGTATTTATTTTCATTCAGTAGATTATTGAAGTACACTTTTTTACTGTAACGTGTTATTTCAGTTAGTTTATTTTTATATGACTTATATCTTTGTTCACTTTCTCTTGTCCTCTGTTTTAAGAATTTTTTATACAGGTTATTTTTCTTTTTACAAGCATTTTGTAGACCGGTGGTTAACCAAGGGCATTTGGCATATTTGTTCTTGAATTTATAAATTGGACAGTTCTTATTGTAAAGTGACCTAAATATTTCTAAAAAACATTTATAAGCAATATCGACATCTTTCTCTCTGTACACAGAGTTCCAGTTTTATCTGGACAAGTCATTATTCAGAGCATTCATGTTTTTTTCATTTCTTAGCCTTTTGTAGACTGGTTCTTTTATAATTTTCTTTGTCTTCACATTGATGTCAAATAGTGCAAAAACTGGTAAATGATCAGTTATGTCACATATCATTAGTCCACTCATATGAGTGTATTCTATATTATTTGTAAAAAATATTATCAATAAGAGTAGCACTTTGAGTAGTGATTCTGCTGGGTCTTGTTATGGTTGGATATAAACTCATAGCATACATTCTGCTGATAAAGTCGTCGGTTGCTTTATGTTTGCTGGGGTTTATCAGATCGATATTGAAGTCTCCACAGATGTATAATATTTTGTTATTCAGAGAGGTAAACATCTTTTCCATCCAGTCACTGAACACTTCTAAGCTTGACCCTGGCGACCTATAAACACAGCTTATAATGACATTTTTCCCTGAATCGTTACATATTTCAATTGTAAGACATTCCAGTATTCCATCCACTGCGACAGACAGTTTATCAATTACTGTAAACTTTGTATTTTTTCCCACATATATTGCAACTCCTCCACCTTTTTTGTTTACTCTGTTCACATAGTTAAGTTCATAGTTTTCCAATTCAAAGTCAGCGTCTTTGTCGCAGCTGAACCAAGTCTCAGATATGGTTATGATATCAAAGGAATGCCCGATGTTCTGTAAATAGTCCTTGATGTCTTCAAAGTTGGTATACATGCTTCTGCTGTTAAAGTGAATGATTGACAGTTTTTCTTCTGGGTTAACAGAGTTTTTAAAGTCATCTATGCTGTAATATTTGCAGTCCACATTAACAGTGGAAAAGAATTGATCAGGGTCGATGTCTTGAAGGTTGTTGTCATTATCACTGAATATTTGAAGGTCGGTTTGCTCACCATTCAGATCTCTCTGAGAGTTGTGGTTGCAGGTGACTGTTGAAGAAAAAGTGTTGTTTTTTTTAGAAGCCATGGATAGTAGAGTTCGTCTCCTCATCTCGTAAGACCAGCATCTTCACGTATCTCTTGTTTAGACTGTAGTGGGTAAATATTTTTCCAAATCTTGCAGGCTCCTGATAAGAACAACCTTGGACTGCTCAGGGGAGCCACAGAGTTTGGCATAAATTTTACAGTCTTTTACCCAGGTTCCTTGAATTTTCCCCTGCTTTTTCAAGTAACGTGCTCTTATGGCTATGTCGGCATTCCTTTTCGTGAGGTTTTCATTAATGAAAACGTTGGTTCCCCTCAGATTTCTTCCTTGCTTCAATAAAGCTGCTTTGTGTTTCCGATTGACAACTTTAAGAGGATTGCTGGTTTGTCGGTGTCTCTTCTCCTGGGAAGCGGTCTGCAGATCTCCACATTGTTGGTGTCCAGAGAAATTCCATTGGACTTAAGGAAGTCCTCCACTTGTTTTTCCACAGAGCTCGTCTCCTGCTCGTCGGATTCCTCACCGTTCCCGGCGGTCACTGCATGCGCGTATGACCGGGGTTTGATTTTCAATCCGGTGATTATCACGTCGTTAGATCTGGAGATCTGCTCTTGGTCATCCATTCGTTTCTCGATTATATCCATCCTGTTGAAGCATTGCTCCTGCAGAGCCCGGACCTGCTTCACCTCTCCGATAGCATCCAGAATTTGTCCGTGAACAATCTTTATAGCTTTGATCTCTTCCAGCACAAAATCAAGTGTCTTCCTCAAGTCCTCATATTCCTCAGACACTGGGTATCTTCTCAGCATGTTTAGGAATTGTTTTTCTCAATATTTACGCTTTTATGCGGTAAATAGAGTTGGTAACTGCAGCTGCTCTATGCCTGCGTGGCGTCTTCTCCGAGAGCCGGAGCGAATGGTGATCATACTTCCTGGTTTTGGTCAGGACTCGAGCAGCAGCATTCTGGATGTACTGAAGCTGTTTTACAGCTTGTTTGGAGAGGTCGGTGAGCAGGCCGTTACAGTAGTCTAACCTACTGGAGACAAATGCATGAATAAGTATCTCCAGGTCTGGCTTTGACACTATGTTTTTGATTTTTGCAATGTTTTTCAGATGGGAAAATTTCGCTGATGTTACTGACTTTTTTTTTTCTTTCTTTTTTTTTTTTTTTTTCTGTTTTTTTTACTTGTCCTGTCCAACAGCTAGGCAAACAGATGAGAGCTGAGGGCCTCTTGTGTTGGACATATTTTATTTTAACAAGAGAGGTTATTAATCTTCAGACAAACCAAAGGTATGTCTGAATAAACCCCTTTTGTAATTGAGGCTAAACTTTATTAATTGCAATCATGTTTGAAAATCTTTGGTGTTGGACCGGACGGAAAAGGAAAGAGGGGAAAAAGAGAGAGGGACGTTAGAGAGAGGGGGGGGGTAGGAGGGTGATAATAGGAGGGGAAGGGGGGTAAGACCATGAAGCAGCATAGAGCAGACAGGTTTACTGGTTGTTTATCATTACGGTACGGTTCAAATGTAGTACAAAAAGGGCGGGGCCTGTTCACACACACTCAAATATTATCAACACACCTGCTAGCTGCAAAAATGTCCACATGTCAACGTGTACACAAAACAGATATTGTTCACAAACGCATACCTATGCCTTAAAATCAACTAGTGTGAAATCTTTCATTCATTCAATCATGCAAACTATTAGTGCAAAGGTGAGCTAACACCTGTGCTCAAGTGAGTGTTTATGTTCTTCTAAAATGGATGGTGGAATGTGAAAAGAAGGAGGAGGAGCGCCCAGCCACCCCCACACCCAGACCCCCGAAGCAGCAGCAGCGGCAGCCGGAATTCCCCCAACGCCACACGGGAACAGGCAGGGAACAACCGCCCCCCGGGCGACCAAGACCGCCACCCAGGCCAGGGCCAGCAGGACCGCCGCGAGGCCCCCAGAGCCAGAGAGCAGGGAGGCGCGGAGGGAAAGAGAGCGCCGCCCCAGCCCAGCCAGGAAAGCAGCCCCCCCCGCCGCGCCGGAAGAGCCCAACGCAGGGCCCCACCGGAGAGGGACGCCCACAGCCCCAGACGAGCATCCCAGCACCACCCAGGAGTTCCGGGCATCCCCCCGCCCCGACCCCAGGTACGAGCCAGGACCCCCCAAGGGAGACCCGCTCCGCACCCCAGGCAGCCACCCACCCGGCCCACGGTTGGTCCAGGTAGGAGCAAGGCAGGGGCCCGCCGCCCCCGCCCAGGAGGGGGGAACCCCGGGGAAAAAAGGGTGGCCCACAAGGGGTGTTATAAATATGGCCCGACCAGGCTCGGCCATGTTGGAAGTTTGGCGGGGCCCAGCGCCCAGGGGCAAGGACCAGGACCCACCCCCCAGGGACACGAACACCCCCGGCTCAGGTGTAATATGAACCCCCCCACCGTGCGGAGAGAGCACCGCCGGGCCTAGGGAGCCGGCACCCAAGGGACACGGCCGCCATCGCCAAGGGGCCCACACCCCCCACCAGGGAAGGGGTAGGGGACAGATGGACCCAGGTCCCACCTTCCTTGTAAAATGTGTGTGCGTGTATGGGTGTTTGAGAGGGTGTTTGTGTGCATGTGTGTGTGTTTATGTTTGAGTGTATATATTGAAGGGGGAGGGGTGTGTGTAGTTAAAATTGGCGAGTAGGGCACTAAGGGGACATCTCCTGATTACTCACAGTGATGTCCCCTCACCCTCCACACCAAGGGGCCCTAAATGTCTAAGGTGCGGTTAAAATTGGCGGGTAGGGTGCCAGGAGGACATTTGCTGCTTGCTTGCAGTGATATCCAAGCACCCCCCCTACCAAGGACCCTACATGTCTAAGGTGCAAATAAAACCGAAAGAGGGGGGGCCCACTCCATACGGCAACCATAGGAGGGGGGCCACTGCCAAGTAGCCCCCCCCCCAAGGCGCATCGTAGGCTAGGCCCCCCACCCCCTCACCCTAATATGAGGTTATATGAGGAAGGGGGTAAGTTGGGGACAGCTGGTAGACTGTCCCCTGGTGGTCAAACAGCCGTCCCCCAGCCCCCCCCCAGCAAAGGGGCCAGGGCCACCCAGCCCAGGGGCCCCACCCCCGGAGGCGCCGACACCCCAGGCCCGGCACCACCCACCCCACACAGAGAGAGAGGAGCCAGAAAGCGCCGCCCCCCCCGGAGCAAACCCAGGCCCCCACCCCCAGACGCCGGCCCCAGAGGAGCTCTGGTCAGGCCTCGACGGGACCGAGGAGGCCAACCGGCCGAGGCAACCACCGATTGCCTCAGCGGAGACCCCGACCCGTTAGCCCCCCCCGACCCGTACCAATAATGGGCCCCCCTTCCCCCCCAGAACGCCCCCCCACAGGACAGGGCCGACAAGCCCCCCACCCCACCCCACCCCAGACCCCGCAGCCGAAGCGGGTGACACCCAGAGCCACCGGGGGCCCCGAGAGGGTTGTCCCGTCCCGTCCCAGAGCCAGGGAAGGGCCGATCCCAGCCCCAGGTGCAGATGGGCAGCCCATCCGGCGCCGCTGGGCCCCCCCCCCCCCCCCCCCCCCCGAGCAGGGCCCCCCGCCAACCCCCCCCAGCACAGGCAAAGGGACCACCCCCCCAAGCCAAGCCAGACCACCACCCCACCCCCCCACCACGCACCCCCACACCCAAACCCAGAGGACCACGCAGCGCCCCAGCCCGCCCCACCCAGGCACCGGACCCGACCCCCCGACCAACGGAGCCCCCCACCGCCCCCGCCAGGCACCGGAAGCCCCGACCCCCACCCCAAACCACAGCAGAGGGGCAAGGAGCAGCGACGACCAAGCCCCCCACCCCCTAAGTCATGGAGTCAACCACAGGAGACCAGAGAGACTGAATTCTTTCAAAGTTACTTGAGCTTTGGGCTGACATTTTTTCCAAGCTGATATGATCAAATAGCAGATTTCTGTGTTGACTTATGTTTATATTTTTCTTGTTTTTCCAATTCATTAAAATAGTTTTTTTGGCAATACAAAGAGTTATGAAAATGATAGATGCTAATCCTTCTTCTATATCGATGGCACTCATGTCACCAAGCACACAAAGTGACGGTGAGGCAGTGATTGAAACCTTAAGCCAGACTGATAAATCGGCACATACCTGCTGCCAGAGAGCCTGGACAGGAGTGCAGAACCACAGTGCGTGCATGTAGCTGTCGGGTAGATTATTATCACAGTGCTCGCAAATGTCTGAGTTACTGAGACCCATCTTGAACATCCTCTGTCCAGTGTAGTAAATTCTGTGAAGAGTTTTGAGATGGATTAGCTGCAGATTTGGACTTTTTGTCAGTTTAAAGGTGTTTAGACAGAGTTCTGACCAGAAGCTTTCATCTGTGCTGATGCTCAAATCTGCATCCCATTTTTTTGTTGGAAGGGCAATATTGTTATCTAAATTACATAAAAGTTTGTATATTTTGGAGAGAGTTCTATTCATTGAAAAATTAATCAGAGTGGTAACTACATCTGGTAGCTTTAAATCGTCGTCTTTAAATTTATACTTTTTAGTAATGCTTGATTTAAGTTGCTGATATTCCAAGAAGTTATTTATTCCATATTTGTCTTGAAGTTCATGGGGAGTTATGAATCTTCTATCAGTAATTACGTGCTCTAGTTGTTTTATGCCCCCTGCTTGCCAAGCTGGGAAGTGAATCATTTTTTTGTTAATAAGGATGTCCGGGTTGTTCCAGATGGGTGTCAATTTGCACGGTTGAATTGATGATTTTGATATTTTGAGAAATTCCCACCAGGCTGTTAAAGTGGCATTTATATTAATGCTTTTGAAACAATCCTGTTTTTTAACTGTTTGGCTAATAAATGGAAGATCTGATAGGTTGATCTTTCCACATAACGCCTGTTCCAAGTCTAACCATGAGTTAGTTTCTGGATTATTTTTTAACCATTTTAAGATGTATTGTATTTGTATGTATTGCTTCTATTTGCAAGAAAGTATTTGTGGAAGTTAGGTAATTCTAATCCTCCACAGCTTTTTGCAGATTGTAAAGTTTTTAGACTAATTCTTGCAGGTTTGTTGTTCCATAGAAAGCTTGATATGGATGAGTCTAGTGTTTTCAACCATTTTAACGGCGGTTGTGTGGGAATCATTGAGAAGAGATAATTAACCTTGGGTAAGATTTTCATTTTAACCGTGGCTACCTTGCCCATAAGGGACAGAGGCAGGTTGGTCCAGCGTGTTAGATCGTCCTGTATGCTTTTCAGTAATGGGGTGTGGTTTAGCTGCACCAGTTCTGATAGTTTGGGGGAAAAGTAGATACCCAGATATTTGATATTTCCTGTTTTAACTGGAATTGTGAGTCTTTGATCCATATTCCTGATGAGTGGTAATAAAACAGACTTATTCCAATTAATAGAATAGTCTGATATGGAGGAGAATTAATTTATGATCATTGCTGTTTCATTTACAGAATGTAAATTCCTTAAAAACAGTAATATGTCATCCGCATAAAGACTAATTTTATGATGGCTGTGTTTGGTTTTTATTCCTATAA
The DNA here is from genome assembly GCF_053564925.1 of Oryzias latipes. Classification (NCBI taxonomy): domain Eukaryota; kingdom Metazoa; phylum Chordata; class Actinopteri; order Beloniformes; family Adrianichthyidae; genus Oryzias; species Oryzias latipes. The sequence continues at coordinate 4,899,709 of NC_136252.1, read as the reverse complement.
TGCTCTCATTCTGTCTTATTGCTGCAGCTAAAGGCTCAATGAATATAGCAAAAAGAGAAGGAGAGAGTGGGCAGCCCTGTCTGGTTCCTCTTCCAAGAAAAAACCTGTTTGAAGTCTGTTTATTAGTTCTAACTGATGCATTGGGGTTGTGATATAATATTTTGATCCAATTGATGAATGCTTCTCCAAAACCAAACTTATGGAGGGCAGCAATAAGGAACTTCCAATTTACTCTGTCAAAGGCTTTTTCAGCATCCAGCGATAGTACCGTCATTTCCTGGTTTTCAATGGTGGCAAAGTCTATTATATTAACTAGTCTACGGACATTATCATCCGAGTGTCTGCCTTTGATGAATCCAGTCTGGTCGAAGTGAATTATGTGAGGAGTGATTTTTTCTATTCTCTGTGCTAGTGCTTTGCAGATGATTTTTACATCTGCATTGATTAAAGAAATAGGGCGATAGCTTGAAGGACTAGTGGGATCTTTGTCTGGTTTTAGAAGAAGAATTATGTTGGCTGAGTTCATGTTAGGTGGCATTGATTGGCTCTCATTAATAGATGTGACCGTTTTATAAAATGTTGGTGCCAGTTGTTCCCAGAATTCTTTATAAAACTCAGCAGGAAAGCCATCAGGCCCTGGTGCTTTACCATTGGGCATAAGTAACAGAGCTTCATGAAGTTCAGACAGCGAGAGCGGAGAATCTAAGTTTGTGATTTGATCCTCATTTAGCCTGGGTAGGTTTACATTATTAAGAAATGAGTCAATACTTTGCTCTGACGGATTGATCTGCGGTGTGTACAGGTTTTTATAAAAGTTTTCAAATGCATTATTAATTTTGACCGGGTCATGAGTGACATTTCCTGTTTGGTCCATAATAGAGGTGATTGATGATTTTTCTCTATTAATTTTAAGCTGATTAGCCAGAAATTTGCCAGATTTATTAGAGTTTTCAAATCTTTCAAGTCGTAGCCTTTGTATTTGAAATTGTGTTCGTTTATTAATGATGCAATTTAACTGCAGCTTTAAATTTTTCAGATCTCCCAGAATGCGTTCCTGTGCTGAAGCAGCATAAGCAGTCTGCAGGGTTTTGATTTTATTTTCTAATTCTAATAAATCTGCTTTCTCTTTGCGTTTTTTGTGCGTTGAATAAGAAATGATTTTCCCTCTCGTGACTGCCTTTGCTGTTTCCCAAAGAACGCACGGTGGGATGTCTGGAGTATTGTTGAAGTCTAAGAAGGTTGCCCACTTTTTTTTACAGAATTCAAGAAATTCCTGGTCCTTTAACAGAGACATATTAAACCTCCAAGTTGTACCAGAGGGTGTGGATTTTTCCCTAGAAATGTTTACAGAGACTGGTGCATGATCACTGATAATAATTGGATGGATATTGGAGCTTTGAATATTTTTTAAAAGAGAGTTACTGATTAATAAATAGTCTAAACGGGAGTGTGAATAGTGAACTGGAGAAAAAAAGGTGAACCCCTTAGTGCTTGGATGACATGAGCGCCAAGCGTCGCAGAGACCCAAATCATTCATGTACTGCTTTAGAATACTTGCAGACCGCCATGTACGCTGATTTGCTGCTGTGCTGAGTCTGTCAAGTTCAGGGTCCAAAACAAGGTTGAAGTCTCCTCCTATAATGATTGTGGAGTCAGAGTGAACTGAGAGTGAGGTGAAGAATCTGTGAAAGAAGGAAGAGTCGTCAACATTAGGGCCATAAACACTCGCTATACAAAAGTCCTTATTCTGAATGGATATATTAATGATTACAAATCTGCCTTCTGGGTCAGTAACTGTATCCTTATGAGTAAAATTAAGATTTTTATTAATTAAAACAGCAACTCCTCGTTGTTTGGAGTTGTAACTGGCAGAGTATATAACTGGAAATTGTAAGCAGCACATAAGGTGATTCAAAGAATTTGATAAATGGGTCTCCTGCAGTAGAGCTATATCTGCTTTTAGACCATCCAGGTGATTTAACACTTTCAATATCTTTGGCTCAGAGCCAAGTCCACGCACATTCCAGCTAACGATGTTAAGACTGTTCATAGCTGCTCTGACTGAAAAGGTGTAAAGCTAAGTAGTGCTTGTGTACCAGTCCGTGCGCGCGCCCGCATTGAGAAGCGCTGTGCGCGTGAACGTTTTCTGGCTATGTGAGCTGCGTGTCGCGTGCGTCCTATGAGAGCCTGTGTGAGGTGATTGCAGTATGTCGGCGTGTGTGTGCGGGATCGCATGTGCACGCCCCTGTGTGCGCTTGTGTGCGCGCGCGCCCATTCCGTGCATAAATAAATACTTACCGAGGATGAGTTGCTTCCAGGTGATTTACATATGATGAGGGGGGAGAGGGGGGGGGGGGGGGGTAAAGGAAAGAAGAAAAGAGATAGAAGGGAAAACGAAAACAACAACAGAACAACAATAGAAACATGAGTGGGACTGAGGTGAAGAAGAAAAAAAAAAGACTGTTTTCCTGAGATCGAGGTGTGGATTATTGATGATCCGGTTTTCCATTCATTGAAGTAAGTTTAGCGGGTTTCTTCTGGGCAGCGCAGATGTTCTCAGCGCGGATCTGAAAGCCTTCAGCACAGCCAGGGGGTGATCTCCGGGTCCCGGAACAGCCGGCCGTCCACGTAAAATTTGTCAACGGCCACAACCGCTCTCGAACCAGCAGCAAGATGCTTCCTCCTCAGCGGGAACAGGATCTTCCTTCTACGGAGGATTTCTGCCGGGAACTGGTCATTAACGCTGTAAATCGTGCCTTTCAGTTCCCGTCCGCGGCCCTTCACCAACTCCTTCTGTTTGAAATGTTCGAATTTAGCCACAATAGGACGCGGGCGCTGGTGGTCGGACCTTCTTCCTCCGAGGCGGTGAACCCTGTGGAAGGAGATCTTCTGCACCTCCTCCTTGGGGAGCTTCAGGTGGACCTCTAAAAAGAATCTAACGGTGGCCTCGGGGTCTTCTCCTGCCTCCTCTGGAACCCCCGCGACCACTAGATTGTCCCTCATGCTCCTCGACTGAAGATCCAGGAGGGTTTCCTTGATGGATCGGTTCTCCTCGGAGAGACGAGTGGTGTCACTGTTCAGGATCTTGACGGTCTCTCTGATGTTACTGACTTGATATGGCTGTTAAAGTTCAGGTCAGAGTCCATGATTACCCCTAGATTTCTGACTTGATTTGAGGGTTTAAGAGACAGAGAATGAAGGTAGCTGCTGACACTTTGTCTTTGTTTCTGTGGGCCAAAAATAAAAACTTTGGTCTTGTTTGAGTTTAGCTGGAGAAAGTTGTTCTGCATCCACGCAATGATCTGTTGGAGGCAGTGGCTGAGTGAATCCACCGGCCCATATTCACCTGTTGTCAGTGACACATAGATCTGAGTATCATCTGCATAGTTGTGATAAGATATGTTATTACTGCGTATTAACTGCCCTAGTGGCAGCATGTAGAGGTTGAACAGAAGGGGTCCCAGGATCGATCCCTGGGGCACACCACAAGTAAAGGCCATGTAGTCTGAGACACAACTCCCAATTTCAACAAAATATTTCCTGTCTTCCAGATAAGACTTGAGCCAACTTAGGGCAGATCCAGAGATGCCAACCCAGTCTTGGAGTCTGTCCAAAAGGATCCCATGATCAACAGTATCAAAGGCAGCACTCAGGTCTAGCAGGATTAAGACAGTGACTTTGCCATCATCAGTGTTCAGGCGGATGTCGTTGGTTACCTTGATAAGAGCAGTTCTGTGCTATGATGGGGTCTAAAACCCGACTGGAAAACATCAAATGAATTGTTTAATAAGAGAAAATCAGTGAGCTGTTGGTAGACAACTTTTTCAAGGACTTTTCCTAAAAATGGCAGATTAGAGATAGGTCTGTAATTATTCAGTACAGTGGGATCAAGACCGCTTTTCTTCAGGAGAGGTTTAATGACTGCAGTTTTTAAGGCCTCTGGAAATATTCCAGATTGAAGAGACATGTTAACTATTTGAGTAATTGATGGCAACACACTGTTCAGGACAGACTTTAGAAATCTAGTGGGTAACACATCAAGGCAGCATGTAGACGAGCTCAGACGGGTGATGGTCTCTTGGACAGTTTGGTCAGTGACAGGTACAAAGTGAGTCAGCTTAGAGTAAGTAGGTGGCCGTTCGATAGTTATATGTGTTGTGGAGTTGATGGCTTTTTTAATGCCCTGAACCTTGTCATTAAAAAATACAGCAAACTCATTACATTTAGGTGTGCAAACCAGTTCTATTGGTAGCTGGGTTTGTCATGGTGGCCTGACAGTCTCTCTCCCCCTCCCCCGCTGATTCTGCCTTGAATCAAGACCAGCTGTTTCCACTTACCCCTTCATTACTGCTGCCTTCTTAAGGAGCTCATGGATCTTCAGCCGATGCCAGATCGTTGTTCCTCCTACGGTGCTTAGTCTGGCCAAGTCACGCTCCTGTATGTTATCATGCTCCATGTCACTAATTATTCCTCTCGCTCTGCCTCAGGAAAATCCTGCTCTGGTACTCACCTGGTCGCGATCCTCTGGTCTCTCGTGCTTTGCTCCTGGACCCGCTCTGCAAGACTCTTCCAGCCAGCCGTCGCTCCTCACCCTGGGACAGACGCCACCACTCACGTTCCGCCAAATTAAACCTCCCAAACTTACCTCTTAGTCTGAGTCTCCTTCCGGGTTTCAGCGTTTGGGTCACTCTGTTTTCATGCCTCATCATGACAGGGTTGGAGGGTTAGTTGATCTGTTTACTGTTGTGAACAGGACACGAGAGTTGCTGCTGCAACTTCCAATGATTTCAGAGAAGTACCTTTCCCTTGTTCTGCATAAGATCTGGTTGTAAGCGTACAACTCCCCCTTATACATTTCATAATGAACCTGGAGTTTTGACTTGCGTCACTTTCGCTCAGCTCTGCGGCACTGTTGTTTCTGTGCCCTGACTAGATCATCGTTCCTCCAGGGAGCTTTCTGTCTATGTTTTCTCAATTTAACCTTCATAGGGGCAATGGCATCCAGAACATTCAAGATGCTAGAAGTAACAGAAATCAGCATTTCATCAACATTGGCACCAGAGGCGTAAAAACATCCCACAGCTGTGTTTGTTGGCTAAATAATTAGTAACTCAACATAAATGGCATATTTGAAAACAGTACAGAGGGACTAGAATGGCTCAGGACTAGAAGGTTACATTAAACTGAAGTTAAGAGTGTTACAGGTTCACAATGTACACTATAGTTACACAAATTTTTATTTTTATTTTACATTTGGCAATTGTGTTGTATGCTATTAGAGTCCTGCAGATCCTGAGTATAAGTTGATGCATCCCCCTCCCCTCTTCCCTTTTTTTTGTCATTTTCTTAATCGGGTAGAGGTGAGTATGATAGAAATCTTTTCCTTTATATTTCAGTTTTGTGCTAATTTGAACTTTGCATTTTTTAGTTTTGGGCATAGTCTGGCACGTGTTGACGTCATATTTTGTTATAACCAGAATAAATGGAGACTTCTCCAAGAAAATTCCTCCGGTGTCATGAGGCTTTCTGAGGTTTCGCAAGACAACGCAGAGCAGTGTCGGTTTTTGATATGGGCGAGGTGGGCGGTTACACGTTCCATAATGAACCTGGAGTTTTGACTTGCGCCACTTTCGCTCAGTTCTGCGGCCATCAAGATGCTAGAAGTAACAGAATTCAGCATTTCATCAACATTGGCACCAGAGGCGTTTTCAGGGTTTATCATTTCTACAAACTGTGCCCTAGTGCTCTCATTTATTTGTCTCCTTTGGACAACTGCAGCACCAGGCGGTGGTTTGGGAGCAACAGACAGGTCAAAGACACAGAGAGGATCAGAGAGGGCGACATCAACCACACTGACATTGTAAATAATAACCCCCTTTGTGATGAGCAGGTCCAGAGTGTGCCCTCTGCTGTGGGTGGGGCAACTCACATGCTGAATTAGATCAAAGGTTTCAAGGACAGCATTGAGCTCTTTTGCATTTCTGTCATTGACATTATCAACATGAACATTAAAATCACCTGTAATGACTAGACCATCAAAGTCTGCGCACACAACTGAGAGCATTTCAGTGAAATCGTCAATGAAACTTTGGCTGTGCTGAGGAGGTTTGTACATAACAATGCAGAGTAAGGGAGGAGTTTGTTTCAACTCAATCTTAAAGGACACATACTCAAATGATGAAAACACACCAAATGATATTCTGCGGGTTGCAATATTATCGCTAAACAGAGCAAAAACGCCTCCACCCTTTTTATTTTCTCGTATTTCCGATTCATGTTTGTAGTTTGGGGGGAGTTGATTCGACTAGAACTATGTTTTCTGTGTTTTTGTCAAGCCATGTTTCAGTTAATAACATAAAATCAAGATTAAAAGAAGAGATAAGATTATTGATTTAAAATGATTTGTTGCATAAAGATCTGACATTGAGTGCAGCAAGTTTGAGATTAGTTTCCTTGGAACTGGTCAAAACCTTCTTGCAAGGAATATGAACTAGATTTATTTGATTGGAGAGGATTTTTTGCATTCTACGTGGTGCAACTACAGGTATACAGCTACAGAAGGAAGCTGTTCATCACAGGGCCCCAGTTTGACATAAACTTTCCTAGGACACTGGAGGCCCGTTTCATCATAGCTCCGGGGGATAGCACCTCTAGAGGCGCGCAGGGGAGGTCGAGTTGAGGGTAGTTTGGGTGATGGACCAGGAGGAGCGGGAGCTGGACGGGATTTGGGTGAACGACAGAGGGGGCGTGTTGGAGGGGGTTTGGATGAAGGACGTGTTGGAGGGACTTTGGGTGAAGGATAAGGAGGGGGCGCTGGAGGGGTAGGAGAGCTCCTGTGTGGTGTGAGGCTCACAGGTGTTGGAGGAGCCATCTTAATTCCTGACTTAATGAGGCTATCAAAATGGCTAGGTAAGGCCATGGGTGAAAGTGGGGGGGACGAAAAGGAAAGTGAGTCTTCACTGGGAGTAAATGTAGCAGGGGGCACCCACAGCTGGTCGGATGGTGGTATTTCTGGGGCCCAAATCTGGTGCTTGTTGTTGTGGTTCTGCGGCTGGGTCCTTAGCTGGCGGAAGTTGTTGTGGCGCTGGTGCAGCTGAGTCCTTAGATGGAGGAGGTTGTGGTGCTGGTGCTGCCGGATCCAAGTCTTTGACCGGTGGTGGTGGAGGTAGTTGCCGTTGTACTGTGGTTCCTGGGACACTGGCTCGGTCCTTCCTTACTGCCTTTTCAGGGCCTTGGCCTCTATGCCCCAGAGCGTGGAGGAGGTTCTTCATGAGAGGGTGAAGGCGAAACAATCAAAAAACAGAGCCCACCCTGCCTGGCGAGGGCTTAAGTGTTTGGCAGTCCTGATATACTCTAAATTCTTGTGGTCTGTCCACACAAGAAATGCACCCTCCAGCCAGTGATGCCACTCCTCAAGGGCTAGTTTGACAGCAAGTAGTTATCTGTTCCCAATGTCGTAATTTCTTTCTGCAAGAGTGAGCTTGCAGGAGAAATGCGCGCAGGGATGGCCTTAGTTATCAGACGCTCTCTGAGACAAAACAGGCCCTACTCCCGTCTCAGACGCATCCACTTCCACAATAAATTGTTTGGAGGTGTCAGGCTGAGTAAGGACGGGAGTTGTAGAGAACAGTCTTTTTAGCTCAGTAAACGCTCTGTTTCCCCTTCCCAGATAAAAGGTACCTTAGCCGATGTTAGTCCATGCAGGGGTGCAGCCACGTCACTAAAGCCTCTGATGAACCACCTGTAGAAGTTGGCAAAACCTAGAAAACGCTGAACCTGTTTGCATCCTGTAGAAACAGGCTACTCCAGAACAGTCTTCACCTTGTCATCATCCATATGAACTGATCCAGGTGGCCGAGAAACTTTGTGTGCGTGGAATTCACACTTCAGCTGGTTTTCAAGGAGGCGCTGGAGTACGGCTCTGACGTGCTGCACATGGGTCTCGAGATCTGGAGAGAAAATCAAAATGTCGTCCAAATAAACAAATACGACCTTATTTTACATGTCCTTGAGCACATCGTTAATCAAACACTGAAAAACGGCAGCTGCATTCGTGGCATGACCAAATACTCAAAGTGACCATTAAGAGTGTTAAAGGCGGTCTTCCACTCGTCCCCCTCTTGAATACGGACTAGATGGTTCGCGCTTCGAAGGTCCAATTTAGTGAAGATCTGGGCTCCTCTTAATTTTTTTTTATTATTTATTTAATATAGGGGACAGCGCATATTAATAAACATTTCTGTCAATATGACAGAGTTAGCCAAAGGGCTATTTTTTATCTGCAGTCCCTGGGTAGATGTTAAAATCACCCTAAAAGATCAAAATAAAATTACATATTTACATAACACATAATACTACATAACACATAATACAGTTCGGTTACCAACTCGTGAGAAATAAAGTCACCATCTGAACCAAAATCGATAAGAGTCTCCAGCTCCCTCTGGGCTCCTGGATAGTTCATCAAAACCTTGGTTGAGGGTCGTGAGGGTGAAGAGGAAATACGGCTCACCAGTTCCCTCCTTGCTGGTGAACCCAGGCGTTTCCCGGGCAGTCGCGCACAAAGTGTCCAGACTGTCTACAGTACAAACAAAGTCCTGCTCTCATACGGCGTCGTCGCTGAGCGGGAGTCAGACGTCCCATTCCCAGCTGCAGGGGCTCGGGGGGAGGAACGAAATCCTGGCGCGGAGTACTGGAACGGGGCAGTGGATCACTCACAGGAAGCGGGGGGCGGGGGCTGGTGTTGCTGCGTCGCTCACGACCCCGTTCCCGCATCCTCCGATCAATACGCACCATTAGATCAATCAGCTCCTCCGGGATCTCCCTCGCCGCCAACTCATCTTTGAGGACGCTGGAGAGACCCTGAAGAAACACTTTGACTAGCGCCTCGTCCGCCCAGCAGGTGCTGGTAGCCAGAGGCCGAAACCCCACGGCGAAGTCCGAGGCGCTGCGCGTCCCTAGCTGGAGGCGAAGCAGCTCCGAAGCGGCAGCTCAGCGGGGTGTAGTAGGGTCGAACACCGTGAGGAGTTGGGTGGAAAACGCTCTGAGAGAACGGCAAAGGTCAGCTCCGCACTCCCACTCTGCCAATCCCCATTGTTTGGTGCGACCTGTCAAAAAGCTCAGAGCAAGAGCCACCTTGCTCTGCTCGGAGGGGAACTCGTCGGGATTGAAGTCAAAGTGAAGGCGACAGGAGGTGATGAAGGCCCGGCAGTCTTCAGCTATTCCATCGAATGGCTCGGGATGACCCAGTCTGGTTTGACGGGGCGGAGTCGGAGACGAAGGAACATGTTCCAGCCTGGAGAGGCGATCATGGAGTTGTTGCATACCAGACTTGAAACCACGCATCTCCCGTGCCAGGACAGACAGCTCTTCACCGGCGGCTGAGCCTCCTTCAACGGATGATCCAGGTAAGTCCCCAAGATGTGAACTTCCTGCTGTGTTGGTCATGGTCGCAGTGTAATGTTACGACTCATAACTGAAGGACCCAAATGCAGGAAGGACTCCAAACCAAACGTTGAGTAGTCAGAAGATTTACTCGAAATACATGAAGAAACACTCATCAGTGACACTTAATAAACAGGACACTGTGACACTAACACCACAGGGACAGAAACCTAAATACCCAAACACAAAATAGAAACAGCCAATAGCTGAGATCCAGGTGATTGCACAGGGGAAGGAGGGAGGGGGTGCAGCTGCCAGCAGTAATCATGACAGACCAACGTCTTTAAAATGTCTGCAGCAGAAAAAAAAAATGTCCAACTTCCGACTCCGTCCAGCAGGAAGTAAAACTTTTTAAGATTTGTATCTAAACTATTGTTTTATTTTAATCAATAAATGTTGAAATATTGAGAAAATAGCATTTTTCATGAGTATGTTTTTTGTTTTACTTTGGACAAACCCTCACGAGTTCTAAAACACAAGATGCTGTGAAAATTAACATAAAAGTTAAAAATGCTTCTTCTGCTAAATACAATGAGTCTCCTTTGCTGAGCCATCATTCTTTTGCTTATTACTGCTCTTAATCTATTCCTCTACACTTGTGTAGCATAAAATAATATGTGCTTTAAATCTGTTTTGTTTTAACAAACAGATCTTAAAGAAAATCTACCTTTTTACCAATAATTTGCTCTGCAGGATTCACAGATCACACACAGGCCTGTTGATTTAGTGTCAGCAGATAAACTTTACAGTTTATTTTATAGTTTCGGGAGATCCTCAGCCATAAATTTACAAATGTGACTTAATAAATATGATTCATTGCTAAAAAAAGAAAGAAAGTATGAATCATTGTTAAAATGATAAAAAATGAAAACTTCTTCATCCAAAGAGACAAATTTGAGGGTAAAAATAGCTGCTTCAGCTTCTGAGCCTCAGTAGCAGTCAACATGTTAGATAAATACAGCGATTTAATTGGTTAGAATCTGGAAAAATCAGAAGCTGTTTGATGGCAGTTTCTTTTTTTTAAAGAGTCTTGTATTTTTATTTTTATTGAAATATAATCATCAAAAAAACTCTTGCAGACACAACCACACAATGATGCAAGGCACAGCTCTGATTAAATTTCAAGTCACCCCAGATCTGTAACCATTCTGTAGCCGATTTACAAATGTCATCAATAAAAGGACTTGAGTTCTACATAGATTTCAATGACGATAAATGCAGTCTGACTTCATTTTTAAACACATGATGGCAGCTTTGTCACACTAAACTGAAACTGTCAGCAAAATCAAAGTTAGGAGAAAGGGGGATGTGACACATCGCATGTGAAAAAGATTTTTTGAAAGCCAAAAAAAATGTGAAAGCAACAAAAAATTGAAAACAAAAGAATGAAGTAAAAGCAAAAAAAAAACATTTTGAGATGCAAATATTTAATATTTTTATTTGAGACTTAGAAAGTTTTATGTGCAACGTTGTGGCAGAAATATCACTCCATAGAACTCATACCCTGGTTCAAGTCATCAAAGCTGTCTCAGTGATCCTTTATAATGAAATGACCAGCAACTATGCCACATTCAGTCACTGTAATCACCTTACTTCTATCTGTTATTGGTTTGATCTGCAGCAAATCATCTTGATCCTGTCTACATGCCTAAATGCATTGAGTTGCTAGTACGTGATTGGCTAATTAGAAATTTGTGTAAATAAACAATTAATCATATATAAAAAAAAATGTGGAGGATGAAAACAGGTTTTTGATATTTTGTTGATTTTGTAGGTTTGCCCACCAAAAAAGAAATTGACAGTCTGTCATCCTTATAGTAGGGTTATTTGAAGAGTGAGAGAAATCAAATTATAAAGAAAACAAAAAAAAATGAACTTTTAAGAATTTATATAAATGTATTTGCATTTTATTGAAGGAAAGATGTATTTGTTCCTCTAGCAACCATTAAGAGTTGTGGTTTACACAGACCAATGAGACTCCTAATCAACCTGTCATCTTAATTAGAGACAACTGTTTTAACCTATCACCAGTAGAAAAGCCCATAGAATCAGTCAATCAGTCAGACTCAAAAAGCTCCAATATGGGAAAGACTGAACCTGCATAGGATCAGAAGGGACTAAAAACCATCAGCAAGAAGCTGGGGGTTAAGGTGACAAGTGTTGATGCAATTGTGCCAAAATACAAGAAGTATAACATGACAATCAATCCACCTTTAAGTCTGGGGCTCCAAACAAGATTTGACCAGGTGGGTTTTACCATGATTATGAGAACAGTGAGAAATAGGCCTAAAACAACACAGCAGGAGTTAGTTGATGACCTCAAAGCAGCTGGAACCTCAGTCACCAAGAAAGCCATCAGTTATGCTTTATTTATTTATTTTTTATTTTTTATACACTGTATTTTATCCCACGAAGGGAAATTCTTTCTCCGCATTTGACCCATCCCCTTGGGGAGCGGTGAGCTGCAGCCGAAACAGCGCTCGGGAGGCAGTAGCGTTAAGGGTCTTGCCTAAGGACCCTCACTGGGTGATGTTAACTGCTTGCCATTGATATGGTAATTGTCCCCAGTACCATTGCTCATTCCCCTCCGGGAATCGAACCCTGGTTTCCTGCATGGTAGCTTCCCACCTTACCAACCGAGCTACCCAGCCGCTTTAATGCTTTTTATGCCGCAATGTACAGGCCTGAAGTGGTTCCTATGAACCACTTCACTGTGTCAGTGGGAGGATGAGTCCTTCAACAGGATCATGACCCAAAACTAATTGCCGAGGCAACCAAGTAATTGCTGAAGAAGCATATCAAGATCATAGAGTGGCTGAGGCAGTCTCCAGACCTCATGAACAACTCAGTTGCCAAGTGAAAACCACGAAATCTTAATAATTTATAGTTATTTTCAAAGAAGAGTGTACCAAAATTCCTCCTGATATGTGCGGAAACCTGCTCATCAAGTACAAGAAACGTCTGATCCCTGTGCTGCTAATAATGGTTTTCCCAAAGTAGACTAAGTCTTTCCAACAAGAGAGTTCAAATACTTATTTCCCTCAATGAAATTCAAAGTATATACATTCTTTAAAGACGATTTCTTAATTTTCTTTGTGATTTTCTATCTCACTGTTCAAATGGGCCTATCACTAGGATGACAGACCGTCATTCATTTTCTTAAGTGGGGAAACTTACAAAATACTCCACACATATAAAGGATATTTATACAGTGGAGGAAATATCCTTTTCTTGTGAGCAAATGACTCTAGAGCCACATATCTAAAGACATTCAATAATAACAATACAATTCATTCTTTTTATTGATAATTTATTGAAAAAAAATAAGAAAACTATTTTCAATGAGAAAATAATTTTCACAATAAATTATAAACAACATAAAGAAAGTGTCTGGTAAACTCAACCCATATTTTGTAGCTTTGCATTGATGCCTGAAGATGGCAGCATTGGGCTTCTTTTCAGAAAACACTTGGCTGGTTGTGCTGTAAGCCTCAAATAGGCAATATGCAGCCCACGTTTGAGCTGTCAGTTTCTGACTGAATGTATGTGGTGAAACATTTTCAAATAGACAGAACTGAATCCTGGGAAAGTTCATTCTTTGCAGTGTAGTTCTTCTTATTTGCCAAAAACTAAAAGTATTTCATGTAATCCATGGAAACCAGTGCCCCACCCTTACATTGACATGTTCTTCCTACCATGACAAAGGTGGATAAAGGTGGAAAGATTTCATGTAATCCATGGACACCAGTGAAGATCACAAATCATTGAAGAAAAAAGGTTTGCACTGTCTAATGGGGTCTAGATGACCTAACTCCCAATGTTAAAGTGCCTAGGATAGCAGAAGGCTTAAAGTAGACTTGGGACATTACATGGAGGCTTTCTCCTGTAGCCCTTCCTTTGTCAGTGTAGTGTTGTGAAGCATCTGGCTCCAAGTATTGATTCTTGGTATGGTCAAGATGAGTGGTAAGGAAGGCTAGAAGGGGAGGAGTGTGAATTGTAGTGTGAGTTAAGCGCACAGACCTTTTTTAAGAATCTCTGGTTTGTCCCAGGGAGCATTTACCATCAAGTGGTGCTCTAAAATTTTAGAGGAGTGGGCGTCTGTCTTAGAAGACATCCTCCTGAATAATTTATCCAGGTCTCTAAATCCTTTTAGCCCCAATAGCCTGAAGTATTGAGAAGCTTGTAAAGACTTCTATCCTTCCTTTTACCTTTACTTTGTCATTTTGAACGTATACACCCTTGCCTCACCTCCTCACTTTATTCCATGTTTTTCTCTCATTTTTTAGTTTCATAATTTTATCGAGTGTTCTACTTTGGCACTACAAGTGTTATGCAACTGATACAAAGATGATGATGCCCTGGATCTGATGTCTTAACGCAATAATACTTCTGGCCTCCCAGCTCCCCTCCTCTCATTCTCCCTCAATACTATACTGTGCAGAAGGGCTCTTTGCGGGAAACTCTAGCATACAATCTTATCTTTGCACATCTCAAGTTTCCCTGTGGCACAGTGCACCGATGTGAGGCAATGCATTCTCATCATTCTAACCTTCAAATTTACCTCTCTTCTGCACCAACACTGCTGCTTCTACATCCCCCTCTTGCTGGATCTCTCCTCTCCCTTCTTCTCATGTTTCTCATCGTCCATATTCCCTGACCTCACAGTGTTGCAGAAGAAAATCCAGCAGTAAAAGTGATAGGACGAAATCAAGGAATTGCTAGTTCTAATGAGTCATAGTTTTTCCCTTTGATTAGATTTTTATAATTTTGTCATGTTATGTTAGGTTACACGTTCATTTTTCATGCAGAGCACAAAGTTAAAAAACTGTGGTGACATTACAAGGCTCTTTACTTAGCAAAAACACAAAAACAATATTTCAATGATTAACATGATGATTCAATGAAAAGCCATGAGCAGTTTATGCTCAAATGTGGGCTTTCCTTTGTTCTATCAGCTCAAATTAGGCTTGATGCCAGCCTAAAACCTTGATCTGAATTTATTCATCTCTGGACTGCTGTATCTACCACAACCAGCAACCCCAGCCCCCATTTCCGGCTCATTTCAAGGAACACCAAAGTGATCATGGCCCATCTGAAAGATAACGTGTCTTAACCACTAACTGTATATAGAAACTGGACATACTGAGCTCTCTCTCCTGGGCGTTCCAAATAGGAAGTACCTGCTGGCTCCAAGAAGCCAAATTCCCATAGAATTCTATAGAGAAGTAAACAGCTATTACTCAGTCATTGCATTTGTTCGAATAACCATTCTTGCTCTGATACTTTTTATTTAACATCTTGCAAATTTTAATTTCTTTTTTCATATTTTTTCTTTATCGCAAGTTATTCAAGTTATAAACTGACCAATTAGATGCATGGCAATAGTAGCTGCCATACAAATGTTGACTCAGATGACTTGGACCAATCCCTGTTGTCTGGCTCCAAAATGGCGAGGTCCGTATGATAGAAAAATAGCGATTAAAAATGGGTTCATTATGCTGGAGCCAGAAGTAGGGTATGTTCTCCGGGTGATATCACGCAAGATCCGTCCAGTTCTCTCCTAGAGAACAGTCAATGGTCTTATCCCATAACTGGATTCATCTATGCCGTTGTTGACAGGGTTTTATGAACTACTCACCAAAGTGGCTTTAGGAAGAGCCAGCAAGTACTCTGTCAGTACCAACGTCTTGGTAAGTTTCCAAAGCAACTTTGATAAAGACACTGACCCAACACCCGGACCTTGCTATTCTTTTGGTGTGAAGGAGCATGAACTCTAATACTGCATTCTTGAATGCGAGTTTAGCCCCATAGTGTTCACACTGAACAAGCGGGGAGTAGCTTCTTCTTATTATTCTTTTGGTACGTCCGTTACCTACAGTTGGAAGAGGCTTGGTGCGGAATGTTGAAGAGGTGCAAATCTTGTGAATCTTGATCCAGGCTCCCTTCACAGCTTCCTTCCAGTATATAAAAGACTGTCATAGAATTTACAGCCGGGCACAAACCGCAATTATTAATGTCTCCTTTGTGACCAATTTTCAAACAGTTGGTATTTCTGTCTATTAAAAGGGATACCATCCATACTTCCCTACCAAATCAGAGTTCCGGATTGGTCAAAGTTTGATCTGATTTAACTTTCAACATTTAATGGTCACCTGTTCCAGCCAGAAACGGTTGTGAAAACTTGCACGTGTGAACCCAAGAGTTTTGAACACGGAAACCTGAAAAGCTCGTTTGATTTGCAAATGATTTGCCCTACAGGTGGGAATAGAAGCCCCATGAAGCGTTCCTTGGGGTTCATGTAATTGTGCCGGAAAAATGAACCAACCATTCAGGGCTTTGAAACCACACAGAACAGCGTCATCTGGTGGCGGACTGGAAGTATATCGTATGCTTCAACTAAGCTCCTTGTAACACTTCATTGTGGAAATAATGAAAAAACGTAAAACAAAATAATGTTGTTAACGATGATAAAAGAAAAACGTAAAACACGAGTTACGTTTTCTGTGAGGAGTGCTTGACACAGCAAAACACACATACATGAAGAAAATAAACAAAAGGCAAAAAATAAATAAATAAAATGTAATTCACTGGTCTTAACCCAGAATCTCTGGATGCAGACATCATGACGTTTCCACTAAGTTATCTCTGTTACTAATGATATCCCATGCCATTATATATTTGTAGAAGTATTTTCTTTATGGATAACGTTCATAGTGTACTCTCTAATTAGGAGAAACCGAGTTGAAATGATCCTGAGCGACAGTACGTTTTTTACCAGGAACTATGGTAAAGTCCAATGAACTGATGCTGATTCCAATACAGGGGAAACAATAAAACTGGTTGGGAAACGTTCGGGATTCATTTGTATTTAAAGAGAATAGTGCCCCCAACTGTGCAAACACAAGTGACATCTGAACCGTGGTTCGACCACGATGCATTTGGCGCTTCATACGTCATCAACCACGTGATCTGCGCTAGTTGACACTCGCCCCGAAACATTGTGTCGAACCACTCTGCTTCATGAAGGTGAAACGCGCGCCGAACCGTCTGTGTCAAACGGGCCATCCCTAATTTGCACTTTCTGCCTTCTGATACTCAAAGTCTTTCCGGGTCTTTCACAACTAAAAACCCTAGATGACCAGGGAAGTCAAGCTACTCCTAAAAGGCCATGACACGGCCTTTAGGTCAGGGAACAAAGAACTGTACAAGGCCGCTAGAGTCGACCTGAAGAGAGGGATCAGGAAGGCCAAGCTGGATTATAAAAGGAAAATATAGGACCATCTCTCCAACAACAACCCTCGGCAGTTGTGGCACGGACTACAACAGCTGACCAACATCAGGGGGCAGACCAGCCCTGAGGCGCACTACAGTGCTGCACTAGCGGAAGAGCTGAACACGTTCTTCTTGTGCTTCTAGACCAAACCACTGCAGTCTTAAATCCCATCACCTCATCTTCACTCTGTTCCCAGCTCCAAACCACTGACTGTGCAGGCACAGGACGTGGCATGGATGTTCAGCAGGGTAAACCCCAGGAAAGCGGCTGGGCCTGATGTAGTTCCTGGGAAGGTTCTGCAGGCCTGCGCCAACCAGCTCTCCTAGGTCTTCACAAAAATCTTTAACCTGTCGCTAGCTCAAGCTTTTCACCCCTGATTGTCTAAAGTCATTCATCATCATTCCAAAACAAAAAAAAATCGGCCTCACGGACTACCGTCTAGTTGCACTCACCCCTGTCATCACCAAGTATCTGGAACGGCTGCTGTTGGACACATCAAAGACTGCCTTTCTCCAACTTTTGACCCGCACCAAGTCACTTACAAAGCAAACAGATCGACGGAGGATGCCATATCCATCACCCTCCACACTGCGCAGAGCCACCTGGAACACAGAGACACCTTCACCAGTGTGCTTTTTGTGTACTATAGCTCAGCCTTTAATACGATCATTCCTGACATTCTGGTCAGCAAACTGTCTGACCTAGGACTCCACCCACTCACCTTTTCCCAGATCAAGGACTTTCTCATAAACAGATCACATACAGTTAAACTAGGACCCTACTTCTCCTCCACCCGGATGCTGAGCACAGGCTCCCCACAGGGATGTGTGCTGAGTTCTCTGCTGTACGCGCTCTACACAGCAGACTGCAGTCCAGCTCACAGCAGCTACCCCATAGTGAAGTTTGCAGACGACACTACTGTAGTGGGGCTGATCTCTGGGGGTGATGAGATGGCCTACAGAGATGAAATCCTGAAACTGTCCAGGTGGTGTCAGGCTAATAACCTCATCCTGAACACCATCAAGACCAAGGAGATCATCCTGGAATTCAGGAAGCACCGAGCAGATCCATCCGCACTGTACATCAACGGAAACTGCGCGGAGAGGGTCTACAGCCTCACCCTCCTGGACACCACCATCTCAGATGACCTCACATGGGTCATCAACACCATGGCTGTCATCAGGAAGGCACAGCAGAGCCTGTACTTTCTGAGAATACTCAGGAAGAACAATGTAAGCCAGGAGTTGCTGGTAACCTTCTACCGCTCAACCATAAAGAGCATCCTGTCTTACTGCATCACAGTGTGGTTCTTCCACTGCACTGAAGAGGAATGGCTGATCCTCCAGAGAGTGGTAAAGACAGTGCAAGGGATCATCAGCTGCCCTCTCCTCTCACTGAAGGACATTTATCAGTTGCACTGCCTCAGCAGAGTGACTAGCATCTTCACTGACTCCACCCATCCTGCCTTCCCTCTATTCAGCCTGCTGCCCTCTGGCAGGAGGTACAGGTCCATCAGAACCAGGACAAACAGACTTAGGAACAACTTCTTTCCACAGGCAAATACCATACGGAAGACACATACTTCCTCTAACTACACCCCACTCTGACTGTTTCACACACACACTACAGTACTGTTTACTACGCACTCTACATACTGCATTATGCAGCAGAACTCCCCACTCGGCTCCAAATTGAGAACTTATGTGTGCAATAACTGACTTTCTGTGCAATAACTGACTTTTCATCTACCCCTACATTTATTATGCTTCACTTTATTACACTCCACTTTATTCTATTTTTTCATACTTGTATTTAATTGTTTCTTGTACATATTTTGATTAGATTTACAGTATGTTTACCACTCATAGGCTGCTACAATTTGATTGTATTATTATGTACTATGACGATCAAGGATTCTGATTCTGATACCTTTACACTTTGCTTTCATCCAAAGTTATAGACATCAAACAGCAATGAAGGAGTGGGCATTCTGCTTGACCTAACACAACTAAGGGTTTATTGTCTCGCCAAAGGACACCTGGGATGTGGTAGCCACTCACCAACATTTTAGCAATGATAATAATAATAAACATTATTTGTATAGCACCTTTCAAGATAAAAATCACAAAGTGCTTCACAGTAAAACATGGTAAAACACAATAGAAAAAAGAATATAAAAGAATTAAAAAAATTCTATTTTAAAAAGATAGGTTTTTAGCTGCTTTTTAAAAGAAAACACTGAAGCCAAAAAGCCAGGTCATAGCCCCACTGGTGAATACCACCCCCTTTCCTGCATAGAGTACACAGCAAATAGTCGTGTATTTTTTTTCACATGTTCAAACATTTAGCAATTCTTGTTTTTTGTCACAAGCTAATTTTGTTTCCGATTTTACTCTTACTGTTTTAGAATTAATCAATTCCAAAAACGTTATCTTAAGATCCTGGATATGGAATGCTTTTTTTCCATGACAGTTCTGTAACATAACTTAAAGTGTCATCATTTCTTTTAGTTTATTTTAGGTATTTAAATTCACTTATGTCTATCTATCCACAAATGTAGGTTACATTTATTCCCAAAAGGTCTAATTATACCATAAGATTTGGTAAATGCTGTATATAGGCTTTTGGTTAAGTTAAGGTCAAACTTGGACATGGCCTTAAAAAGACCTAAAATTTGGGTAAACCAAACATAAAGAATAGATTTTATTGCAATGTTTTTTAATAGAATAGCTGCAGCAGCATGTTTGTCCTGGGTGTCTGAGGTATAATTTAGTATTTTGTCATAACTAAATTAGACAAAATTTGTTTTATCAAAGTTCTTCTGAGGCCAGATAATAGTGTCAATGATGTCATGAAGTCTTTGGAGTCAACAATGCAAAAAGCCAGTGTACATTACAAATCTAAATTTGGTGGCCAAACAGAGCCAACACATTACATCATCTGTTTGTGCTGCTATTCCGTTTTTGCTGAGTAATTGAAGTAGCCATGAATGATGTCATCTAAACACAGGACTTCCACTTTTTCTGGGGACTTCTGTACACAAGTGGGTTGAACGCCAGTATCACCATTACTCATTTTCTTGGACTAAATATGACAAGCTGAGAGGTGGTACTTGGGCTCCACTCAGTAGATTGCCCGATGATTGATATTCACTGATGGCCATCACCCTCCACTAAAAATCCCTGTTCCTTTGTCCCAAAATAGAAAGGGCCCCAGTGAGTTCATATTATTGACTACAAGGCTGGGACAATTCGTGTTGGACAGATAGGGACGAGGATCATGACCTGTAACCTATCCACTCAAGAGATTAATGACCTATTGGCAAACAAAATGACTCATCTTTTTCTTATGCCAGGATCCCCTCCTAATGTTACATTCCATCTATGCATTATTCCCTCCGTCACATCCTTGTCTTTCTTCATTGTGATAGCCAAGGTTAGAGAGGTGCGAAGACATGGGTGGGGAGTTGGAAAAGTCTAGGACTCGGGGTCTAAACAAATCTCTGTATTCCCGGATGTCCTCCTGGCAATGTTTGTGTGTCTGAAGTCTGGAAAGGAAAAATAGGGTGGCCCCAATGGGTGGGCAGTATAGTGCAGAGGTGGGGGTATGACGTGATCTCTTTTATCCGGGCCAATAAAACAGAGTGGCCGGTGAGATCCAGATCTGTACGTGCTGTCAAATTCAATAAGGTAGTGCTTTATAATGTTTTCTTTTAATCAACCAAATTGCTTTACACACTACCCTCTCTGTAAAACTACCATGTACAGGAGGGACTGGGGAGACTACATGGCCGGTCAGGAGAGTTGGCAGCACCATGTGGGGTATTCCTAGTAATGGGAATATTTTTGCTTAAAAATAATGTTTCATGTTCTTTACAAGATCCCAAGGTCATTGACCCTCTGAGAACAAACTCTCCTCTGGATCTCCTATGAGAAGAAGCTGGAGCCAGTTTTAATTCAGGGTCAGACAAGGTGTGCAGACAGATTACGTCACTCTGGTAATGAATGCCAGCTCAACTTTGAAAGCGTCAGCTGCTTTAAAGGCAGAACACACTCCCTCTGAGCAATGTTGTGCCTTATTGAGAGCATTGCGTATGGTAGTCCCTTCATTCCCTCATCCATCTTCGTAGCCACTTAGCCACTTCCTCTCATCATCACTGAACTGAACCCTCCTCTGTCCTCTCCCTAATAAGATCCAGTCTTTGATGAAGGTACTTTTGGAAGTTTTCTAATCATCAAAACTCACCTTTTTTCTCCAGGGGTGGAAGGAAGAGAATGGCGCCAGCTGGACAGAGAGCATTGTACTTTTATGATGACCGGCAGCAAAAAGAACTACAGCGTTCACTTGGGAGCTTGTGAAGATTTGGAGTTTAGGAGCTTGGTTTTCTAGTAGATGAGAAAGAAAGGAATGAAGGAAAATAGGTTTATAATTTGTGCCAGGTAGAACAGATTAGATTAGATTTTTGTTATCTGAAGCAGTTTCCTCAAATAATTTTAAGCAAAGTCTAAGAACATACAGCTTATAGTCCTTAACACAAACCTGAGTAAGAGTTGGGAATGGTCAAAAAAAACTTTTAAACTTTTCTGACTTTTTTCTTTTAGATATTTTCAGTTTCATACTAAGACAACCTATAATAAAAAGGCTTGATCCAATATCTAAAACAAATTGTCTTCTAAACCTTTAAGTCTTGGCGACTAAAAGTGCAGTCAAATGTTTGGCAGTTTTTTTCCCCCAACAAATCTCCGTATTCCCAGATGTCCATGTGCCAAGTGGACAGGGAAACAATTGACTCACTTCAAACAAAATTGAAGAAAGGCTTTAGCAACATGATCTGTCTACACGGCTTGTCTGACCCCAAATTTATTACTCTGGTAAAAAAAAAAAAAAAAAACTACAAATTTAAGAATGTGTCAAAAGATTTCATTCTGATTTAAATCCTGCTCCGACTAGTACACTCCAATCCCGCTTTTTAAATTAATTAATTCAGTTAATTTAAATTAGCATTTTATCTGCTGCTAGTGTGTTGGGATCAGTTCTAGGGATATTAAGTTTGATGTTGGGTTTGACACGCTTACTCAGCATTTTCTGACTGTCAAAATGTCTGAGTTCTGCCAACTTTGACAAAGTGTCTTGAATGTTTTGAAGCTCTAATGCAACCCCGGGCCATAACCCTATCACCTTGGTGACATTTTAGATTATTTGTTCCTTTTATGCAAAATTTAATTTATTCTTTGTTTTTGTTTTTTTTGTATTCACTCACTGTCACCCCCAGTGAGGAGTCTGTTTATTATTTATTATCTGACAAACTACAACAAATAAAATGACCTTACAACTTAAAAAAAAAAAAAACCCTATCACCTCCATATTGTCTGTTGCTAATGCCTCCCTAAATGTTAGTGTTAGCTGTTAGTTTTACAACAGAGGTACAAAGCTAAACTTATGTGAAATCCATCCACAATTGTTACTTTGAAAATCTTAGTGACAATTAAGATTTGGCAAATCTATGTGTTGTTTTTGGTCAGCACTGAACGCTATTTAGCCCTTGTGGTATCTTAGATGACCCCACCCTTACATCGACGTGTTCTCCCTACCATGACAAAGGTGGATAAAGGTGGAAAGATTTCATGTAATCTATGGACACCAGTGAAGATCACAAATCATTGAAGAAAAAAGGTTCAGAGCACTATCGAGGGTCTCGATGACCCAACTCCCAATGTTAAAGTGCCTAGGATAGCACAAAGGTTACTTGTGAGTATTGCTATATTAGGTTTGCTGCCCTAATCAATTAAACTTACTGGAGTTTAAATCTGATTGGGGTTTTGCAGTTGGATGTCTTGTTTTACCTTGGATCTTGCTTTGCTTTTGCAGCCCAGTCAAATGCTATCTGATGCCACCATTGGCCAGTCTTTAATGGGCAAATAAAATTTTGTAAAGGGTAAACTAAAAGTAAAGTAAAGTGCCAAAGCAAACTAGCTTTCAAACCCAGTTTTCCCCACGAAACTTTCAAATCAGCTGACATTCAATGCAATGATTAGTCAGCGATGCTGTGCATTTACACACACAGAAAGGGTTTCCCGGAATCCCCGAAACCACAATATTTGCAGCCACTATGCATCACAAAACATATTATCACAGAGTAGTCCCTTTGTCCATCTGGTAATGGACTGACTGAAAGAAAAGCCTTGGTAATTATACTGTGGTTAATACACAAATGTGAGAACCACAAAATCTATTCTCCAGTCCAAAGTCTGGTTAACAAGCACTATGTTGGTTTTCATACTCCATGCTAAAATTAGTCATTTAAAGCATGCTTCCAGGCAGAGGGGTTTCCCTGTATTTTTAAATGCTGCACCAGTGCAAATATTATATTCTTGCTGGATTGGTTTAGCATCAGAATATTACTGTAGATGTTTTTTTTAACTCATTGGTTTTCACTCAAAGCAAAACCAAAAAAAGGAAAAAAAAATAGGTTTTATTTTTCTAATAAATATTGAGGAGAAAAAGTCTTCTTACATCATCTTGAGTGTTTGCTTAGAAGATATCTGTACAAAAAAAGCTAATCAGGTTAAAAGTAATTGCAACTATGATAAGTACCTTGTGAAATGTAATAGGAATTATTGTACACAAGATTTCACTGATGGTCTTATAATTGGATATAGGGTAAAATACCACATCTCTTTTTAATAGTTTGTTGGCACCAAATTTATAGATTTGTGGATAAATTTTCAACACAACCTATGTTTTGATCAGAAATTAAAATTATTTATTTTTTGCCACACAACGGAAAGCTCACAAAATTTTCAAAAGCGTAGTTTCGTTGAACAACAGACTACCACCAAAACACTTAATAGAGACACAGTTAAGCCAAAAAAGAAACTTTAAAAGTTTTACTCTACCTTCTTGAGTTATTAGAAGGCATGCAGATATCAAATTATACCAAATCTTTCCTGTTGCTTTCAGGTGAAATTTTTGAATAAGTAAATGTAATGTGTAAGCATCCGTTTTTTGCTCTATATAATCCTGCTGTATATCTGTCTGAGCATAATTTTAAGGCAAAGTATTGAGATCAATACACTTTACAAGTACAATCTGCTCATTCAAAAGAACCTTCACTTGTTCCTCCTTTTACTCAAATGGATAACCTTTTTTATGTTTTGTTTGTCAGTTTTTATAGCTTGTTTTTCTGTTTATTCTTTTTCAATTAATTTATGTTAATCTCTGTCTTTGTCACGACCAGTTTGGTTGATCATAGAATTCGTTTTTTTCCAGGATGTGAAACATAACCTATTTTTGATGGCCAGCTCTCTCTCTCAAAGGCCTCAGAATTCTGTTGGAGCTTCAGTTTTTTACACTATGGGGTAAATTGTACAACATGATTGTGTGACTGTAGGTCTCAGTTGCTGGACTCATTGCATGCTAACCATCTATGCACATGTTTTTAAATGTACACATTAACAAAACTGGACTGAGGTCCAAAATACAGGTATTAATCGAGTGTCTTTACTTAATATCAGGTCATTGCTATCCAGACTATCATGATAAAAAACTTTCACATGCTTTTAATTTTTTTTGTACTCTATACATTTAAAATTGGAATTATTAAGTATAATAATTCCAATTTGATGGTAAAAAACCGTAAGATAAAGCCAAAAACTATTTCTGCATATGGTCAATGTGATCTCAAGTATCTTCACATCAGGAGGCAGGTAGACATCAAAAGGTACAGGAGCATGCAATGTAAAACAACAACATCATGCCGCATGTCGAACTCGCCCCTGAGATCCCTGATGTGTGGATGACTTCAGCTGCAAAGTCACTTTGACTCAGTGATTCTGGAATCAGGTAACGGGATCAGGCTTCATTAGGTGACTTCAGCCGAGCTGGCAGACGGCCAGGTGAGCTGGACGCACAAATGGACATTGATTTTTCAATAAGGGCTCTGAAGCTGTCAGCCAACCAGGCTATGGTGATATCTTGTCCCATGGGGATAGCTTTCTCTCGATGATGGTCTGACTGGCACTTAAGCCACAGGCCAACACATCAGTTCGAACACTGCCCCTTTCATACCCCATGCCCCTTCACATTTATATTAACCTGAAGGGCAGCTAAAAGTAAATCCAAGATGGGAGTTTGTGGTTTCATGCTGGCACAACCGTCTTTGAACCAAAATCAGTTAACAAAATTATACAGGTTGTTAAAGTGGACTCAAGGTGCAATTATGTTTTTCCTGCACAGTAATCTGTGTTTATCTAGTCTGGGTTTTAGCCTTTCCTTACCAAAGACATAAGCGATCTTTTATCATAATGGTTTCCATCCATCAGGCCTCCCTGTGGTCTGCCCTCAGCTTTGGCTTTTAGGAGCCTCTTTAGTCAGTTGCCCTCCTCCTGAACCCCACCATGAGTGGGGCAAACTAGAGTGAAGGAAGAACCGAAGAAACAAGGACTCACACCACATGGTGAGCAAGCGTGAGACATTTGATAGGACCTCTGCAAGGAGGACAGCAGGAAGAGAAGGAGAAAATTAGGCTTCCACTGTTTGTAGTAAATATGGGGGAGCGAGGAACACTACAGGACTTTTACTCAAAGTTATAAATCACAAAAAATAAAAAGACTCTTTCATCCTATGCATTTCAACATTTCTGTAATGAGTTTGATAAATATGCGTAAATTCTTTATTGCTTTGACTATACAATGCTTGAAATAAATCAATAAATCAAATCCTTCAAGGACATCTAATCCAAACTAAACAACAAAAGCTTTCCTTGTGGAAAGTGTGAATCTGTGGTGCGAAATCCTGCTCAGTCAGACAGACGGATAGCTGCAGTCGCATACTGTTATTCTTAAATTCTCCCTCCTGTAGTTTCTTCATACTACAGTAAATCCCAAACAAACCATGCAACAGTTATAACTCAGGAAGGAAGAAAAACACTTGTTCTGGCTGCAGCTATCTGTGTGTGTCTATTATGTTTTAGATGTAGGTTTCATTTCCATGAAAGAGCTTATTCAGAATGTTTAATTTGCACTAACAACCATGTCTGTGTTATATTTATTACAATCTGCAGGAAATCCTAGTCTGAATCTGTGGTATAGCTCGTTTAGCTCAAATGATCAGTTTTAGACAAATAGGAAATTCCAAACAAATTTCCAGAAGACCATACGGATCAATGTTTAACCAGGACACTGTAAATCTTTCCTTCTGACGGGCGAATGGTATTTCATCTGGGAAACCAGCATCACTGTATCAACAACCTGCCTTTTATAAATGGTTTTCTGGGCAGTAAAAAAATCACCTGCAGATTTTTGGAGTTACTTAAACCCATATGCATCAATCAAGTCACAGTTTAGTGCTCTCGCCGGCCAGAATTTAATTTCTCTCTGAGTTTTATTAGAGTTTAATTTGC
This sequence comes from Oryzias latipes, assembly GCF_053564925.1. Taxonomy (NCBI): domain Eukaryota; kingdom Metazoa; phylum Chordata; class Actinopteri; order Beloniformes; family Adrianichthyidae; genus Oryzias; species Oryzias latipes. The sequence continues at coordinate 4,873,592 of NC_136252.1, read as the reverse complement.
CCAGATGACGTTAAAGTCATTACTCTCCATCTTTCCATGTGTTTCCTGCATTAAACTCACTTGAATGGATGCATATGTGTCTTCACTCTGGATCTAATGAAATGAGAATGTAAGTGTTTGGTGACACATTTTTATTCTTTTGTCAAATATTTTCTGTTGGGTTTGAACACAGAATTAAACCTCCCCATAGGAAGCAGTGGTAACCACTCTCACAGTTCTAGGCACAAACTCAAAGCAATGAGACTGCACTTCCAAACTACAAAGAGTAGGAAGAGCTAGTGGTTTAATGATACACCAGAACAACTCCAGATTCTGCATCCTACATCATTCTTCCTATTTTTGCCTGTTTGAAGAAGGGTGACTCAAAAATGGGTGAATCGTCAAGGGGATCAATCAGAAAGCATGGTGTCTGCTGGGGGATTGGCTCTACTCAGTCAGTGCTATCTTTTGCATCATGGATGAGTACACCTCCCCATCCACATCTGTCAATATTACGGTACTCACCCAAGACTCCCTCTTTGCTGCTACTTGACTGTCCCCACCTTCACTGCTGCAACAGAATACACACACTGATCATTTCTCTGCTGTTGTCCCAGTGCGGCTTGGGCCTAAAAGTAAAGCATCTGCTGCACAAGTTGCAAGTAGAAGCCCAGCTAATCTGAGTCCGCTGGATCACACTGCTGCTTTCCACATCATCTGTGTCCCATTCCCTTTCAAGAAACTTCTCCCAAGCTGTTTAGATTCCTGCAGCAATTAAAGATTTTCTCTCATACCCACTCCCTTTATTCTCAATCCTTTTGGAAAGAGCCTCCCCCATGTTGGTCAAGTCATCACAATGTTGTTGAGCCAAGGTTGCCAGAACCAATTGTAGGCAGCAACTGTGATCTTACAGATACAATAAGCAGTGAATTACAGCAAGGAGAACGTCTGGGGTTCCAGAAGTGTCACACAGGGTCCACCATTGTTTCTCAAGTACCGGTCGATTCTGGCATCTTGTTCTTCACAAAAATCAAACTGCAGTCCTGTCCTGGCAAATGTCTGCAAGTAGAGACAGAGCAAGCTTGCTGTGAAAAAAATAAGGCTGATGGGTCTGTTGGTGCATCACACTGACCTGGAGGCTAAACCCTGCAGGATGAAGAAGTAGCTCTTTCCAGAGGCTTTCTTAAAAAAAGAAATATGACTCATGCATGCTTACTGTAAATGCAATGGATAAAGTGATTTTGTAACATTATAGAAAGATGATAGTCTTGCTGGTTGCAGCTTCAGCTACTTTTATTTAGAAAAGCATAGCAATATGGGGATTTCTAAAAAAACAACAACACTTGTTTCCAGATAGATAGATAGATAGATAGATAGATAGATAGATAGATAGATAGATAGATAGATAGATAGATAGATAGATAGATAGATAGATAGATAGATAGATAGATAGATAGATAGATAGATAGATAGATAGATAGATAGATAGATAGATAGATAGATAGATAGATAGATAGATAGATAGATAGATAGATAAGGAAGGAAGGATTGTATTTGTGACCTAGAAAATACGGTGCGCCACAAGCTCCCTGCTCCGCTCCATTCTGAAGGCATCTACTTATTATTGTATATTTGTATTATTATATACTCTATGTGTAACCCTTGTGCTATCCTAGGCACTTTAACATTGGGAGTTGGGTCATCTAGACCCACTAGACAGTGCTCTGAACCTTTTTTCTATAATGATTTGTGATCCTCACTGGTGTCCATAGATTACATGAAATCTTTCCACCTTTATCCACCTTTGTCATGGTAGGGAGAACACACCAATGTAAGGGTGGGGTCATCAAAAGATAGCACAAGGGTTAAATGGCAAATAGGACATCACATATTCTACTATGTAAAAACCCAATAAAAGTATTTTGACAAAACTTATTTAAGAATACACTGTATTCTGAGGATGAAAACATGGATGGTTTATTAAAAAAAATGTAATTACAAAGTTTACTTTTCAAAAATTGTTCAAACGCAATGCATTGCTGTCTATATAATCTAGTGAGCATTGATTAGAGTTGCAGTATAACATCTTTTTTTGTTAACCAAAGACAGAAATAAATGATTTTCCTTATCAAACCAGACAGAAATATCTTCAACAAATAATAATAGGATTCAGCAGAATCTCTGGTGGTGAACTCTGTTTAAATAGAAATAGTTTTTTTAATCAGGAATTTCATTATCAAGTTGTTTTGATTAATTTGATTTTGAAATTCATCAAATCCTTACTTTGGGTTAAAGGTGTTCATAGCTATCACCGGGTTTGTATAATGACTTATAATGGATCATTTTGGGAAAAGCAACAAAAAAAAAATCACCTCATACTGCAGCTGTTTTATGCATGAATGGAAACTGTTGCTGGCCACTTCATTAATACAAGTGGTTAGTGTGAATGCTGAGTCAATTCTGCCAACATCTAAAAAAGCTAATCTTTGCACAGAAAAAGCCATCCTTTCAAAAAGAGACCAGTTGGAGGTCTTCACTTAAAATGTATTTCTCCTGCCCGGCTTGTGCTAAGCCTCTAAATTGTTCCTTTGTTGTTGTTGCAACAAACAGATAAGCAAGGGTCCTGTAGTCTGCCGTGAAGGCAATTGTGTTGTTGAAAGACCATCTCCTTTATCTTTGAAAGCAAGAGACCAGCCGAGACAGAGGCATATGGCACTGCTAGATTCCTTTTATTTTGTTAAATGCATGTCCACTTTCATTTGCTTCTTGGTGACTACAAGAAGGTCCACACGTGTGTATGTATGTGTGGGTGAGTGTGCATTAAGTCGCTCTTACTATTTCATATGCCTATTAAGGTTCATGTAATTAATTGTTTTTTGTCCCTGTTTTATATATATTTTAATTTTATTCCTTTTACATTTAATTACACTCCAGTGTTTTCCTCTGAGGGATCCTCCACATCAGTGACTGACCCTTCTCAGTGAGCGGGGACGCTGCAGTCGGATCTCCTGGGTCTGACTCTTTTGATCGGATCTGGGGGGTTCTGTGGTAGTGTTCTCCATGAACTTGGGTTGGGGGGTCGCTGGTGTGGACATGTCCCCAAAATATCGTTTCCCCACTTCAGGACAAAGCCTGGTCTCTACATTCTATCATTTTAGCACTTTTTTAATTTATTTATTCATTTATTTATTTATTTATTGATGTGTGTGTGAGTGTGTGTGTGTGTCTGTGTTTTTTTTGGAGGGGGGGGGGGGTTGTCGCACGGTTTGTCTTGTCATCTTGTTTTTAAATTTTATTGTATTTTATGCACAGCACTTAGAGTGACATATGTTGTTGAAAAAGTGCTATATAAATAAAGGTTGATTTGATTTGATGTGTGTGTGTAGAGTGTGCAGGGAAGGGAGACAAAGGACAAAATCAAACATACATGACAGCTGTGACCCATCCACATGAGACTTAGCATGCCATGAATGAGACTTACTTATTATTTATGACTAAATTGCTGCTTTCATGACCACAAGTTGATCCAAACATTATAAAAGAGCCCAGCACAAACCCTGTCTTATTTACACAGCCAGGTGCAGTGAGGGCACGGGGGGACAAGTATAAAATGCCTTGGCAAGCACAGACTGGGAGGTTTTGATGGTGTCCAGGTCGGAAAGTCCTCAGTATTCCCACTTCAGCTTCAGGTCAGTAAAATCTATCATAAAAGGATATTTATAAAAGGCTTTGGTTTCCATTTCTGTTTCTAGTTGGAATGTTTAGATTCCAAAACCCAAACATGCTGCACATTCACATGTAAATTGGTGGAATTATGGTGTCAAAAAGGCTTTATAGCAGACCATTAGAGGGCACACCAATATAGGCTTATAAAGCTGCAGCGGGTAGATGCTTTTTGCAGTAGAGCTGGTTTTGAAAGACGTTTTTCTAAATCAACACTCAGGGAGTCAGAGCACACTGTGAGTAATTAAGAGGAGATGAAAATTGAATGCGACTCCAACAGCAGCACAGCATGTTGCATTAAAGTAACAGCGCATTCGTCAACTCCACACCACAAAAGCCTCTATGAAAAACATCTGTTTCAACATGCTCGCTTTCCCAAAGCAATGTGCACGATTGGATTACGGCACTGTGACCTTGACGACGTTCAGGTTTTGTTCAGCTTCAGCACCCGCGTCCATTCCAGAGCCTCTGCTGCCTCTGAGGAAGAGTTATGACTGTGGACTCTGCTTGTCTCATGTTTTCAATGCAAACTATGAGGGTTTTCATTGTGACACAATCTGAAATGAAACATTTCTCACACTGTTACTGAGGTCTACTCACTAAGAAATGGTAGTTTGGCAGTTTGCCAAATTCTTTTTGCTGTTAGGACATGTGGCTGCAGTTGGTCAAGTCATTTATACCATAGTAGTAGTAGTAGACTTTATATTTAAAAAAGAAAGAAATTAGTCATGTCTGATCAAAAAAATCAAGACTTTGTCTTCAAGTACTGATGAACATAAAAGCATAACTACTAAACAAAATGCTTTCCTTAATTGCTTAATTCCTTGATTGCTGAAAAAGCATTCTTTTGATTTGTAGGCTGCAGCTTTTCTGCCTCATGAAAAAAACAACAACTTTAAAAGCAAATTGTAAATAAGAAAACAGCACAACAGGTAAAGCAAATGCTATATTTCCACGCGGAATTTGTGTGACACGTGCAAAAACAATTTAGCATGTATAACTAAAATTTGTTTATGTTCTTATTTATATGCAAATGTGTTCCTTCACATTCATGTCCTGAAATGTTGTTTTTCTATTTTATTTCCAGTTTAAACATTGAACATGGGCTACGTAAAGCATTGCTGACAGCTTCTCAGTTAGAACCCCTGCTAGTCAGAGACATCCAGCAAGAAAATCCACACTGAAGATGCTGCCTTAACACAAGATGTTCTGATGCATTTAAAGCTGAACTAACCTTACTTCTGGCAGAATGTCTATGTATTTTAACTCAGAATTTTATTTAACAAGGTTCAAGATAAATAAAACAACAAAAATATCCTGGACCATAATCGCTAGAACAGGATTTCAAACTTATTTGACCCAGGAGCAACATCTTCCACGCCTTTTTAATTCGAGGATCATTTCCCACAAAATAACATATATTTGGTTATTTTAATAAAATGCACATTTTAAAAAGTTACAACATTGTGAAGATGTATCTATGACTGGCATTCCTGTGGAGAGAGTTAGCATTTTGCTAACCTCTATATTTTAGCAGTACACATGGGGATTCATATTATTTTATGAATCTAATGAAAATGAAAAGAATACTCTATATATACCGTATTTTCCGCACTATAAGTCGCCCTTTTTTTCATAGTTTGGCAAGGGTGCGACTTATACTCCGCAGCGACTTATATTAGAACAAAATTGAAATAAATACATTGTTAACCCTCCTGTTATGTTCATTTGTGAGGAACAGAGATGATGTTCCTGGGTCAATTTGATGTATGAGGTATGTTAAGTGTTAAGAGGATGTTAAGTGACTCAGAGAATCAGCAAACTTTTTTTACAGTAAGATCTTGAAGGCTAAAAACATAATATTCTATTTTCCAATGATTTCATAGATTCAGAAATGCAATAAAAATGACAACTGTTTCGACAAATACAGGATGAAAACAGAGTATTAGTTGGCCAATGATGCTTCATGAAAGGAATAAATAAATAGAGAGAATTACTGTGAAATTATGAGATAAACAGTCTGCTATGATTGTGGCATATGAGTATGTGCAAGTTATTAGTACTTGGTCTCAGATTTTGTCAAATAAATTTCCCGTCAAAATGCGACTTATAGTCTAGTGCGACTTATCTGTGTTATTTTCTACTTTATAATGCATTTTTGGGCTGGTGCGACTTAAACTCCGGAGCGACTTATAGTCCGGAAAATACGGTAGATAGTCTGCTGGAATTATATTCATAATTCAACAAAAAATAACTTTTCCATTACTTTGTCTAGACCACCACAGCTCTTTTGAATCAGAATCTTTTATTGTCATTATGCAGTGCACAATGAAATTGTTTCCAGCAGCTCTTCTAATAAATATGAAGAATAGATAATACCAAAAACGGTTCAGTAAAAAAAGATGAATATTGCATACATAGTAGTAGTAGTAGTCTTTTTTATTTTGGACTAGTGAAACAAATGTAAAATAACAGAATAAGACAAGAACGAGACAAAACTTACAAAAACAAGAAAAAGACAAGTAAATTATACAAAACAAAACAAAACAAAATGATATAAACACCAGTCCAAAAGGGAGTGAGAAGAAGAAAAATCTTATAAACTCTCACCCCCTTTACCTTAAGCCCTTACTTTCCCACCATCAGAGTCCAGTGCCCTACCCAAGTGTATATGTACATATATACATGTAATTTTCATTTCCAAACAACATACAAATGAATAACAAAACGTATTGTCAAAGTATGCAGATTTATAAATGCTGACATTCTGTATTTTTTTGTATTTGCACATATTTATCCATGATCATCTTCCTGTATCTATATTTAAATTATTTTATGTTTGGACATTGTTTCAAGCATTTACTGGTTCTGTTCCACAACTTCACTCCACAAATTGAAACACAGAATCTCTTTTTATTTGTACGTGCTTTATGTATGACAAATGTATCTTTTTCCCTAAAATTGTATTTTTCCTCTTTTGTAATAAATAACCTTTGGATATTTGTGGGTAATAAGTTGTTTTTGGCCTTGAATATTATTTGAGCGGTACAATACTCTACTAGATCGTAAAATTTGAGTAATTTTGATTCTATGAATAATTTATTTGTGTGCTCAAAGTAACTGACTTTGTGTATGATTCGTATTGCTCTCTTCTGAAGTATTGAAAGTGAATGTAACGTTGTTTTATAATTGTTCCCCCAAACCTCTACACAATAAGAAAAATATGGTAAAACTAATGTACAGTATAACATGTGGAGTGATTTGTGGTCCAGAACCAGTTTAGCTTTATTTAAGACAGAAATACTTCTGGATAGTTTAGCTTGTATGTAGTTAATATGTGCTTTCCAGGTAAGTTTGTCATCAATTATGACCCCAAGAAATTTATTTTCATAAATTCTTTCAAGTTTCACCCCATTTATGTGCATGTCAATGTTAATATTTTTACCCTTATGGTGACCAAATAACATCATTTTTGTTTTACTTAAATTTAGTGAAAGCTTATTTACATCAAACCACAGCTTCAGTTTTTCCATCTCCTTCTTAACAATTTCAATGAGTTGCTGCAAATCATCCCCATCACAAAACACATTAGTATCATCAGCAAATAGAACTAGCCGTAATTTGTTAGAAACCTGAAATAAATCATTTATATATAAAATAAACAATATTGGTCCCAGAACCGACCCCTGAGGGACACCACAAACAATGTCCAAACATTGGGAACAAGCACCATCAACCTTTACAAACTGCTTTCTATTGCTCAAATAGCTTCTGATCCAGTCTAGCACTAACCCCCTAATGCCAAACCGATCCAATTTATGAATTAATATACAGTGGTTAATTGTGTCGAAAGCTTTTTTTAAGTCAATAAATACCCCGATTACATGTTTTTTATTATCAATAGCATTTGTTATATTTTCTATTACATTCATCAGGGCCAGTGATGTTGATCGATTTGACCTGAACCCATACTGTCCTTCGTCCAGTATCTTGTGCTTTTCGATGAAAGAGTTTAATCGGGTTATGAACATTTTTTCCAAAATCTTTGATAACTGCGGTAACATAGAAACTGGCCTATAGTTTGTGAAGTGATGCTTGTTCCCGGTTTTGTACAATGGTATAATTTTCATTTGATTAGGAAATGAACCTGTTTGGAATGATAAATTGAAGATATATTCTAACGGTTTCAGAATTCCACTGATTACTGTTTTCACCAAAGCCATATCAATGCCATTAACATCAGTAGAGAGTTTACCCTTCATTCCTCTCACGGTCTTTAATATTTCATTTTCAGTTACTGGGTTAAGAAACATGCTACTGGGATTTCTGTCAATTAACATTTGCACATCCTTTCTAAATGTTCCTGGATCCGGGATTTGCTTTTCTAACTCAGGTCCCACGTTTACAAAGAAATCATTAAATCTTTTAGCAATCTCTTCCCTTTGATCTATTTCTTCACTCTTACTAATAAAATACTTTGGATAGGAGTCTTCCTTGTTACCCTTTCTTAGAATAGTATTAAGTATGCCCCATGTTTTTTTGATATTACTTTTGTTTTCCTCTAAAAGTTTTCCATAATATTCCTTCTTGCATGTTCTTATGATCTGCGTTAGCTTATTTTTGTATTTTTTATATTTAATTTTGGCCTCTTTTGTTCTCTTTTTTAAGTAGTTTTTATAAAGAGTATTCTTTTTCTTACATGCATTCTGCAGTCCTTTTGTAATCCATGGACATGAAAGGAGTATGAGTACTGTACACATGACATGAATATTTCACACATGGAATGAGTATTGCATACTCATGATTACATAAAGGTGCAACCAGAGCATAGTCAACTGTCGATTATGTGGTGACAGGGGATTAGATGCTTATGTTAAGACTGTGGGGGGGGGGTGGACCTCACAGCTCTGGGGAAGAAGCTGTTCCTCAGTTTGTTCATGTGGGTTCTGATGCTCCTGTAGCTCTTTCCAGATGGAAGAGGTACAAACAGTTGATGTCCTGGGTGGGTGAGGTCTGCAGCCAAACGACCAGCCTTCCTTCGGACACGGCTGTCGTACACTGAGTGGAGTTGTGGGAGAGGTCCTCCCACAATCTCATGTGCGTTTCTTACCACCCGGGCAAAGTCCTTCCTGTCTTGAGCGGTGCAGCTCCCATACCACACCGTAGCGCTCAGACAGAGGATGCTTTCTATGGTTGCTCTGTAGAAGTTCCCCAGACGTTTAGATGAGAGTCCAGTCCTTTTAAGCTTCCTGAGAAAGAAGAGTCTCTGTTGAGCCTTCTTCACCAGGTGGGATGTGTGCAGCGACCAAGTGAGGTCGGAAGTGATGTGGATCCTCAGGAACTTGATGTGGTCCACACTCTCCCCCTCCTCCCCATGAATAAGGGGGGGGGGGGGGGTGTACCTTCTTCCTCGACCTTCTGAAGTCCACAATGACCTTGGTCTTGGATGTGTCCAGGATGAGGTTGTTGTCGGCACACCATCCTGTCAGGTGCTGGACCTCCTCTCTGCAGTGGGTCTCATCGTTGTTTGATATGAGACCCACTACGATGGTGTCATCAGCAAACTTTAGAACCAGGTTTGTGGGATGAATATTGGAGCAGTCATGGGTGAACAGAGTAAAGAGGGCGGGGCTTAGGTGGTGTTCCTGTGCTCAGGATCAGTGTGGATGATGTTGAGTCCCAGATTCTCACCATTTGAGGCCTGTTGGTGAGAATACACAGGAACTGAGGTGAGCTGCAGGGACCGATTGAAGATCTCCAGAAAAACTCCAGCCAGCTGATGTGCACATAGCTTCAGAACCCGACCTGACACCTTACCTGGTCTTGCTGCTTTGCTGGTGTCAATCCTCTTCAGAGTAGAGCTCACCTAATGAAGCTGCAGGACAAGAGGCTGGGACTGTTCCTCCGGCTGTAAGAGATGACCAGTGTCTCTGCTGCCAGGAGTGTCAAAGCGTGCAAAGAAGGTGTTTAAGGTGTCAGGCAAGGTGGGGTCATGAGTGATCTGCTGCGTGTTGCTCCTGTGGTCTGTGATGGATCTGATGCCTCTCCACATCTCCCCGAGGTTGTTATTTACCAAAATATGATGTAACTTCCCTCTTCACCTGCATTTCCACCACCGAGGCAGTGATTTCAGTGAGGAAGAGATTACTGCAGGATTCTCAGTTACAAGACAGAACAAATCTGACACCAGACCACATCTGCGAACTGCTGGAAGTGTGCCTCAACTCCACATATTTCCAATTTAGGGGAAACTTCTACAGGCAGAGACACGGCTGTGCTATGGGCTCTCCAATCTTGCCCATTGTGGCCAATTTGTACATGGCAGAAGTCGAAAGAGCCCTGGACTCTTTCCCAGGTAGTACTCCAAGCCACTGGTTCAGATATGTGGACGACACTTGGGTCAAGATCAAAATCCAGGAAGTGGGGACTTTCACAGATCATATCAACGCAGTTGACAAGAACATCAAGTTCACCAGGGAAGACACAAAGGACAACACCCTAGCCCAGGGGTGTCAAACTCCATGCCTCGAAGGCTGACCTCCTGTTGGTTTTTCAGAAATCCTGCCTCATCTGCTATTGATTACCTGGATCAGGTGTGTTTACCCAATAAAGATCTTCAATGGCAGGTTGGTTAGAAAACATGCAGGACACAGGCCCTTGAGGCCTGGAGTTTGACACCTGTGCCCTAGCCTTTCTAGACTGTGCTGTGATCATTGGAGAGGACAGACGGCTCCAGGTTGAAGTGTCCAGGAAGCCTACTCACACAGATCAGTACCTGTTATTTGACTCAAACCACCCCTTACAGCACAAACTAGGCGTTAGGGGACACTAAAACACAGAGCCCAGGAGGTTCCCACAAGCTCTGACGGAAAGAAGAAAGAAGAGCAACACATCTGCCAAGCCCTCCGAACCTGTGGATTTCACAAGTGGGCATTCACCAGATCCCAACATACAGAAAAACAAGACAAGAAGGAACAAGAGCCGAAAGGGAACAGTATTTCAATTCCGAATATCTCAGGCCTGTCTGAAAAACTTAAAAGGATTTTCAAACAACATAACATCCCAGTTCATCTCAAACCAGTTAATACTCTCAGACAAAAACTAGTTCATCCAAAGGACAAAATTCTCAGCTACAAACAGAGTAATGTTGTGTACTCTATCCACAGCAAAGATAACTGCAATGAGCAGTATATAGGAGAAACCAAACAACCTCTAGCGGCTTTACCAACATCACAGAGCCAACCCAAGTGGAACTGAGTCTGCAGTGCATCTCCACCTGAAGGCCACAAAACACTTGTTCGAGGACAGTGAAGTGCGAATTCTAGCCAGAGAGAAAGGATGGTTTGAGCAAGGAGTGAAAGAAGCCATCTTTGTCAAGAAGGATAAACCTTCTCTTAATAAGAATGGTGGTCTCAGGTTTATTCTTCTATCCATCTACGGCAGTGTTTTGAAACCTAAACAAACCAACCCAGTTCCACCTAGGTCGTTAATAGCTGAAAGAGATGACCAGTTTGGGGAGGGAGTCACTGGCTCCCCAACCCCCAGCTGATGACAAAGGACTCTTAACGACCCGAAACCATGTAGGCTAAGTTGACAATACCATCCAGTTTCAGGTCTGACTCCTCCCCCATGAGCGCATATATATCAGCTCTTTGACCAGCTAATTCAGAATTGTCAAAGCCTCTTGGATAAGAGGTGAAACGTCTTCTAACTTTAAAACCAAGTCCAGATGTAATATCCTAAACCTACTACAATATTTACCAAAATGTTCCTCTACACGTTTTCTGTACCTGCATTTAGCCTGGTTGATTCCCTTCCTCAGCTCTGCTCAGGCTGCATTCCGAGCTTTGAGCAGAGACCACACTCGACTGTCAAACCATGGTTTCTATTTGGGTACACTTTGATGGACTTTGTGGGCAGAACAGCATCTGTGCAAAACTGCACATAGCTCAGCACAGATGTTGTGTGGGCCTCATATTTATATATGAAGTTGTGGTGTTAGATAAGTTAATTCTTCTCTAAGAGTTCTGGTAAATCGCCTGTCCATCCTGGGGGAGGATCCCTCCTTCATGTGGACAACCCTGAGGTTTCTTCGTTTTTTTTGTTTTTTCATATCCTGAAATAAGAGTTTCTTTAACTCATGGATCAATACATGAGCAACACAAAGAAGGGCATTGGTAGAGACTCCAGAAGAGCCAAACACCAACTCCTGGTTGACAGAACAGTCGCTCAAGACTGCAGGTCACAACACACCAACCTGTGCACAGCCTGGATTGATTACAAGAAGGCCTATGACTCAATGCCACACACGTGGATCACTGAATGCTTGGAGCTGTACAGCATCAACAGGACTCTAAGAGCCTTCATAGCAAACTCAATAAAGCTGTGGAAAACCACCCTTGAAGCCAATGGCATGCCACTTGCACAAGTGTCCATCAATTGTGGGATATACCAAGGTGATGCTCTGTCCCCACTTCTGTCCTGCATAGGTCTGAACCCCCTCAGCCAAATAATCAACAAGACTGGCCATGGATACCGACTCAGAAATGGGGCCAACATCAGTCACCTCCTCTACATGGATGACATCAAGCTATATGCTAAGAGCGAGCGTGACATTGACTCCCTGATCCACAACACCAGGATCTACAGTACTGACATTGGGATGTCATTCTGGCTCGAGAAATGCAGCCGGATGGTGAAAAAGAGAGGGCAAGGTAGTCCACACAGGAGGGGTCTCACTCCCAGAAGGAACAATAGCAGACATTGATGACAATTACAAGTACCTTGGAATTCCACAGGCAAATGGCAACCTGGAGCAGGCAACAAGGAAAGCTGCGACAGCCAAATATCTCCAACGAGTAAGGCAAGTCCTGAGAAGCCAGCTCAATGGCAAGAATAAGACCCGGGCAATAAACAGCTATGTACTGCCAGTTATCAGATACCCTGCAGGAATAATAAGATGGCCAAAGGAAGAGATAAAGACCACGGATGTTAAAACACGAAAGTTCCTCACCATACACGGAGGGTTCCATCCCAAATCCAGCACCCTGAGACTGTATGCTAGCCGCAAGGAAGGACTAGTGAGCGTAGAAGCCACTATCCGGGATGAAACATCCAAGATCCATGAATACATCAAGCTCAAGGCCCCAACTGACAGTGTGCTCAATGAATGTCTCAAGCAATGGAGAGCAGAGGATGCAGTGCTGGAGGACAGATCATCATGGGAGGACAAACCCCTGCATGGGATGTACCACTGGACCATAACTGAATATCAAGAAGTCCTACCAATGGCTAGAAAGGGCTGGCCTACAGGACAGCACTGAAGCACTCATCCTGGCAGCTCAGGAACAAGCCCTGAGCACCAGAGCGATAGAGGCTCAGATCTACCACACCAGACAAGACCCAAGGTGTAGGCTGTGCAAAGAGGCACCTGAAACAATCCAGCACATAACTGCAGGGTGTAAGATGCTGGCAGGGGAAGCATACATGGAGCGCCACAATGGGGCTGGAATAAAATACAGGAACATGTGTGCAGAATATGGACGGTATACCCCAAGGTCAAAATGGGAAACACCTCCGAAGGTGGTAAAGAATGAAAGAGCAAAGATCCTGTGGGACTTCCAGACCCAGACTGATTAAATGGTAATGGCGAACCAACCAGACATTGTAGTGGTGGATAAAGAACAGAGGAAAGCCATTGTGGTGGATGTGGCAGTGCCATGCGATGGGAACATCAGGAAGAAGGAACATGAGAAACTGGAGAAATTCCAGGGACTCAGAGAAGAACTGGAGAAAGCCTGGAAAGTGAAGGTGACAGTGGTGCCTGTGATAATTTGAGCACTCGGGGCAGTAACCCCCAAGCTGGGGGAGTGGCTACAACAGATACATGGAAAGACCTCAGACCTTTCAGTCCAGAAAAGCGCAGTGCTAGGAACAGCTAAGATACTGCAGGACCCTCAAGCTCCCATATATATATATATATATATATATATGTTTTTGTTTTTTTTGGGAATAAAAATGCTGTTTTAAAACTATGATAAAATCCACAAAAAGAATTTACAATATATTTTTCATTATGAGATGTAGATAGTATCAATGATGATATATTGGAGGATTTGGTACGTTTTTCGTCATGACAGGGTTAGTTTAAATTAAGGACAGAAAACGTTGACCAGGTTGTAAGCAATGGGTTTTTAAGAAATGTTTGGATCATGGCAATGAGATAGAGGTCTTAAAAATTTGTGTTTCAAATATACTATGAATGGCTAATCATTGTTTCACTAAATTAAAGCAAGCAATATAAATGCATTCTATGTGAAAATGCTATTTTAAATGTATTTAAATTTTGTTCTGCCATAATGAATTTCTACACTAAAAAAATCATTAAAAGTTCTTTGTCAAGGTAGAACATGTATTTATTAGTCAGTGTTTAGAGAAAGTTAAATAGAAGCAAATTTGGACTGTTCTTTATTTTTAAGAATTCTTTTCTTTCTTTTGAAGTATCATCACTGATGTTTTCACATGAATGTCTTGAGTTTTGAGCCCAAGTCTGCACCAAATGCAGAACCCAAAAGTCACCAGTAAGCCAAATATTATTACTCAGAAATCCAATATGTGGGTACAAAATAATAAGTACGAGGGTGTTCCAGCTGCACCACCCAAGAAGCAGAGGCTGTTGGTAAAGTGAAAAAGCCTCGTCTTTTGTGATGTAACAGCATGGACCTAAGTGCATAAAGTCATCCTGTAACACTCTTTTTGTTTGTACCAGTTATGTGGAATGGGCAGAGTTGAATGTACACTAGGTATGACCTAGATTAGTCTAAATGGTGACATGGCATCTCCATCTTTTTTCATTTTCAGAAATGAAGAAAAGCCCCCAGTATGGGTTCCACTGTCGTCAGAGCTAGGATGCAGAGGTCAGGCTCACGATCATTTAGCCCTGATTTCCAGGGGAAGTTTTTACAGACCCCGCTAAGATCCACATGGCATTTTGCTGTGTCATAGCCCTCTACCAGCCACAATTACAACATCAGTCTGTATAAAAGCAATCCTGGGAGAACATGAGGGGCCCTATTACTGAATCAAGACCACGCACTAGCAACCGTGAAGCCATAAAACAGTCATTTATGACCAGCAGTAAAAAAAAAAAAAATTTTTAAAGCAGCAGAGGGAAGTAAAAGAAAAGCCCCCTGACAACACCACATTTAGTGCAATAATAATCACACCCCCTTTTTGCTTTTATTGCACATAATCATGATTGATTTATTGCCTTAAAGGGAGGACACATGGAAATATACCTGTCACAGAGTTTGTAACTTTCCATGTATGAGCTTCACTTGTGTAGCGCCAGATGTGAGGCGTAGCTGGGAATCATCGGAGGTTAGAAGGTGCTGAATGCACCACTGACAAAGGTCAAACACTCCTTTTCTACATTGCTGTTTTTTGTAACTTTCAGTCTAACATCTGCTTTAGTAGGGACCATGTTTAACATGTAGGTGTTATTCTATGTTTTTCAGGCAAACATAATTTGTCTGTCATCAGCCCATGTCATTATTTCAGCACGCTGACCACGAGGTTTTAACTAGATGCATTAGTAAAAGCTGTCCATTGGGAAATAATTACATAAAGCAACAAAACTTTACTTTAGAATGTTGTTGTAGTTAAAAAAAATCTGATGTTTCTGTATGTGTTTATAAGTGTGTCAATGCAAAATAAACATAAGCTTCTCACACCCAAATAACTCCAGTGACTAAAACAGGAGACATAACACTGAAAAGCTCTATATCACTAAGACCATCCAACAGCTAACATTTGTATTCATTCTTTTCAAATTATTTAACAACTTCAGTTCAGAACTATAGTTGTTTGAAGTTTCTGAATAAAGACAGAAAGCAACGTTAAACCAACTAAATAGAAAAACAATTTCCAGCCTTATAATCAAATGCCTTGTTTGCTACAACATGATGCAGGCGGAAAAAAGGGAGAAACAGGGCTCAAACACCAGATTTCAAATGACAGTAGAGCAAAATGTAAAAATAGTTTCATTAGGAGACAGAAGTGATGAAATTACGCTAACTCAAAGCATGTGTGACACAAGCACAACAAACAAAATCTTAAACCTTAGTCACATGTCCCAGTACAGGTTAACCTCCCTCCCCCTCCATACGAGTATTGTGGGTAATTGGGTTGTCTGGGCCCGTGTTGGGTCGTAGAGCAACTGGGTCTTAAGGAGAGCTCATGTGTATCTTGGAGTTCCCTTGGGGCTCGTATGGACACCTCAAGGGATGTCATGAAAATGGAATGTACCATTTTCGTGACTGTAGATAGTGTCTCATTAAGTATTTAAAATAATGATGTAATTTACATGCACTTATGACGCATGGGTTATGCTGTCGTAATGTGCCTTACGCCGCACTCTGGTCGTTAGGAAGCTGTAGTGCTGGCACCACAGGGTTGGCAGGTGATTCATAAATGCACCTACAACACCTGTCCACACAAACTACACTCTGATTGTCTAATTTCTTAATTTCTACAGTCAGACTTCATCACCAGAAGCCCACACTTATCACATGAACATAAAAGCCTCCTTAATGCATCCATCCATCTTCCTCCGCTTATCCAGGACCGGGTCACAGGGCCAGCAGTCTAAGCAGAGATGCCCAGACTTTCCTCGCCCCAGCCACTTCCTCCAGCTCCTCTGGGGGGACCCCGAGGCATTCCCAGGCCAGCCGACAGACATAGTCTCTCCAACGTGTGGGTCTTTCCCAGGGCCTCCACCCAGTGGAACATGCCCAGGACACCTCTCCAGCTGTCCAGCTCCACCTGTCCACTGCTCCGTAATGCAGTGCGGAGGATTTGGGTGGGTTTAAAAAATGAAAAATGCATACCACATACCTGTATATCACCTACTTCACTCTTACTTACCCTTGTGTGTTGCATAACCGACCACTACCTGTCGCCTGCAGCAGGCCGGCAGGAAATAAATGCACTAACCCTTTTGTCCTATGGGGTCACTGAATGGTCAACGACTTTGCTGTTTTGTGCGGGCCATCTGCGTGCCTCTGTCATGGTTTGGGCTTCTTTGTATCGGTTTTTGCTTTCCCTTTTGTTTCTGTCACGTTTGAGTTCTGTTTCCTGTTTTATTTTGAAAGGTTTACTGTTATGTCATGGTTTTGAGTTTTACTTCCCTAGTCCCAATCTGTCCTGATCATGTTTACCTGTGTCTTGTCAGTGCTGTTGGTATTCAAGTCTTGTCTCTGCCTTCCTCTTGTGCTGGTCCATTAACGTCTCTTTCCTGACTCCCTTCTGTCATGTGTTCATGCTATGCCCACAGTAAGTTTAGTTTTGTTTTCCTGCTCTGCAGCGCTTTTTGTAAGTTGAATAAATCCCTTGCCCTGGAACTGTGTGCCTCCCGTCTCGGCATTTTGGGTCCTTCACGCTCATCAGCCCTCCCAACCTGACAGAATGGACCAGCCATATTTCTTCCTGCACCCAGCAGAGCGGGACATGCGGTTGCTGGAGACCTACTGCCTGGAAGCAGAGAGGACCAGGTCATATTGGGATTTTGACCTACTCCAGTTTTCCTCTCCTACTAACGAGGGGAGTTGTATTGCCATGAAGGGGAGCCATCTTGCCATGAGGGGGGGTTGTCGTCATCGTCACCGCCCCTTTCAACGTCCCGTTCCTGTTCCGGAGGTGGTTCCGGACCCTCCACAGCCTGTTCCAGTGGTGGTCTTGGATGCACCCCAGCCCCTTCCTGTTCCAGTGGTGGTCCCGGATGCACCACAGCCTGTTCCAGTGGTGGTCCTGGATGCACCCAACCCGTCCCTGCTCCCAGGAGGGTGCTGGATGCACCCCGACCCGTCCCTGCTCCCAGGAGGGTGCCGGTCGCACCGCATCCCGTCCCGACTCCCAGGGGGTGCCAGACACACCTCGACTCGCCCCTGCTTCCAAGGAGGTGCTGTACGCACACTGGCGCCGACCTGCCGGAGCTCGTCGACTGGCCCAACCTGCCAGAGCTCGACGACTGGCCCGACCCGAAAGCCGACTGCTGGCAGAACCCTGACGTTGCTATGCCTGTCTCTGACTCCATGCCTGACCTGCTAGTCGACTCCATGCCTGACCCGCAAGCCGATTGCTGGCCTGACCCGCCTAGCCTATGTACTGACGACTTAACCGACTACGATGACTGGCCTGACCCGCCACAACCCGAGGACTGGCCCAATCTGCCGGTGCACCCTGACCTTGCCACGCCTGCCCCAGACTTCATTGCTTACCCGCCTGCCCTATGGACTGACGACTCAACCAACCCCGACGACTGGCCCAACCCGCCGGCGCCTGACTACTGGTCCAGCCCCCCGGCACAAAGGCTTTCAGCTCTAGATTTTTCCATCCTGCAGCGTATGCTGGAGAGCACATGCAGTTAAGAGGCCTCAGCTGGGCAGGACATAAATAATCTTGTAAACAAGGGAGATTTCTGCCACCTTGATCTTTTTTTAATTGTAAGGTTTTGTATTTAATTTTGGGTTTTTTGCTTCTCCATACATATCTTGATAACATCTTATCCCATTCTACAAATTGCTTTTGGGGAATGGGAAATGGTAAACATTGCAATAAATATAACATTCGTGGTAAAATATTCATTCTTATCGAGTCAACTCGAGAGTGAAGGTCTAAAAATACTATTGCATTCCACCTTTGTAGATCCGCATGCAGTTTAGCGTTGAGTGGTCCATAGTTCACATCATACATCTTTGTAAAGTCTTTGTGCCGATTAATGTCTACATATTTGAGTCTGCTTTCCATTCCCATTTGTAATCATGTTTAATATTTTGAGGGGGGCTGTAGTTTAAAGTTAAAACCTGAGAGGAGGCAATGAGGGAACTATGCATCTTGGAGCACCTTGGGGTTTCACCTGAAGAAAATTTCTTTGGAAAGGGACGTCTGGGCATCTCTGCTTGTACTCTTGCTCCCTGGCATAGTTAACGATAGCTCAGAGAAGACGGATGGAATGATAAATGGATTCTGGTCAAAAGGAACTCAACTCAAGCATGTTTGTGCTGTGATTGATTTTGGCCGACCAAAAGGGCTAAAATAACTGAGCTCAGGCCCTCATTCATCCATAAACATCCCAGAAAAGGTGTGATCAAGGCAGGAGAGCCACAAACAAAAATAAATAACAAAAATGGAGAAACCCAGATATTTTTCTTAAGAGCTGTAGAATAAGAAGTGTTTGGCTCATATAGGACTTGGACTGGAAGTCTGTAAGAGTCAAGACTCTTACAGAGCAGAGCAGGCCGCAGCACGAAAACAGGCCAAGGCAGACTGTTAATGCCATTGCTGAATGGTTTGTGGTCTGATCATTTGGGCAACGGACCAAAACAACATTTTATTGGGGTTCATAAACCTTTCCTGGATTTTAGAATGGATCTTTGTAAATCCTTGTGTGTTTAAAGCAGACAATAAATGTAAAATACACATGAATGAATTAATGCAAAACGCTCTTTTACATTTGCGAGTTTTAAATTTGTGTTTCTCCCTCAATATACACTCCTGTTAAATTTTCTCAGGACAATCAAATACACAAAAGATTAATCCAATCTATATCTATCTATCTATCTATCTATCTATCTATCTATATCTATCTATCTATATCTATCTATCTATCTATCTATATCTATATCTATATGTATATCTATATCTATATCGATAGATAGATAGATAGATAGATAGATAGATAGATAGATAGATAGATAGATAGATAGATAGATAGATAGATAGATAGATAGATAGATAGATAGATAGATAGATAGATAGATAGATAGATAGATAGATAGATAGATAGATAGATAGATAGGAAAGCAAGTTATTTATTTATTCATTAGGCTTGCATTGATTTTGCTGTGGTGACTCATCCGATCGTCCTCAGCCTCAAAGTTAGGCCAGCGGCCCAAAACACATCTGTGTATTAATTTGTAAATGGAGCATCATTGGATTAAATGTGATTGGGGCAGGAGTCTGTCCTTGAGGAAGCAGAATATTCTAGAATTGTATCTATTACCAATGAGCTAATGGTTGTTTGAGATTTACCAAAGTGGAAGTATTCAAGTAGAACTAACATGACGCTCCCAAAATACAGTAATAGCACCAAACATTATTTCTTAAAGTTTAGTTTTCTTTGTGCCATTTTCTTTTACTCTTATGTACCAGTTCAAATACATTCTCCTTCCTGCTTCATTTATTTATTTAGAAACCTTCTCATTTTTTAGGTAAAATGACTGTGACAAATTACACTTGCTAGTTTGACTAATAGACACATACATTAGAAATTGAGTTTCATGTTGTTAGAAAGATTACCTGCCAAAATGCATGGTGAATTTCACAACAGGAGGCATACTGTGACCAATGTATCGTTTGATATCGAAAACCATGAGTTTCAAAAATCAGCGAGACTCAACTACTCAACGAGGGTCACCTCCTTTACATGGATGACATCAAGCTATATGCTAAGAGCGAGCATGACATTGACTCCCTGATCCACACCACCAGGATCTACAGTACTGACATTGGGATATCATTCTGGCTCGAAAAAAGGTAGCCGGATGGTGACAAAGAAAGGGCAAGGTAGTCCACACAGGAGGGGTCTCACTCCCAGAAGGAACAATAGCAGACATTGAGGACAGTTACAAGTACCTTGGAATTCCACAGGCAAATGGCAACCTGGAGCAGGCAACAAGGAAAGCTGCAACAGCTAAATACCTCCAATGAGTAAGGCAAGTCCTGAGAAGCCAGCTCAATGAGAAAAATAAGACCCGGGCAATAAACAGCTACACACTGCCAGTTAACAGATACCCTGCAGGAATAATAAGATGGCCAAAGGAAGAGATACAGACCACGGATGTTAAGACACGAAAGCTCCTCACCATGCATGGAGGGTTCCATCCCAAATCCAGCACCCTGAGACTGTATGCTAGCCGCAAGGAAGGAGGCCGAGGACTAGTGAGCGTAGAAGCCACTATCCAGGATGAAACATCCAAGGTGCATGAGTACATCAAGCTCAAGGCCCCAAATGACAGTGTGCTCAGTGAATGTCTCAGGCAATGGAGAGCAGACGATACAGTGCTGGAGGACAGATCCTCATGGGAGGACAAACCCCTCCATGGGATGTACCTCCGGACCATGACTGAAGGGGCTGATATCAAGAAGTCCTACCAATGGCTAGAAAGGGCTGGCCTACAGGACAGCACTGACGCACTGATCCTGGCAGTTCAGGAACAAGCCCTGAGCACCAGAGCGATAGAGGCTCAGATCTACCACACCAGACAAGACCCAAGGTGTAGATCTACCACACCAGATAAGACCCAAGGTGTAAGATGTGCAAAGAGGCGCCTGAAACAATCCAGCACAAACAATCCACACACATCAGTCCAGAAGAGCGCAGTGCTAGGAACAGCTAAGATAATGCAGGACCCTCAAGCTCCCAGGCCTCTGGTAGAGGACCCGAGTTTGGGTGAGAAACCACCCGCGGAGGGTGAGAGGGGCGAAAATTTATATGTATGTGTGTGTGTGTGTGTGTGTGTGTGCGTGCATGTATGTATGTATGTATGTATGTATGTAGATAAATGTATTTAAAAAAAATAAACACCCCTATCACCCTTCCGCAGGTGGTTTCTCACCCAAACTCGGGTCCTCTACCAGAGGCCTGGGAGCTTGAGGGTCCTGCATTATCTTAGCTGTTCCTAGCACTGCGCTTTTCTGGACTGAGAGGTCTGAGGTCTTTTCCAGGTATCTGTTGTAGCCACTCCTCCAGCTTGGGGGTTACTGCCCCGAGTGCTCCAATTACCACAGGCACCACTGTCACCTTCACTTTCCATGCTTTCTCCAGTTCTTCTCTGAGTCCCTGGTATTTCTCCAGTTTCTCATGTTCCTTCTTCCTGATGTTCCCGTTGCTTGGCACTGCCACATCCACCACAACGGCTTTCCTCTGTTCTTTATCCACCACCACAATGTCTGGTTGGTTCGCCATTGCCATCCTATCAGTCTGGATCGGGAAGTCCCACAGGATCTTTGCCCTCTCATTCTCTACCACCTTTGGAGGTGTTTCCCATTTTGACCTAGGGGTTTCCAGTTCATATTCTGCACACATGTTCCTGTATATTATTCCAGCCCCTTGATTGTGGCGCTCCATGTATGCTTTACCTGCCAGCATCTTACACCCTGCAGTTATGTGCTGGATTGTTTCAGGCGCCTCTTTGCACAGCCTACACCTTGGGTCTTATCTGGTGTGGTAGATCTGAGCCTCTATTGCTCTGGTGCTATATATATATATATATATATATATATATATATATATATATATATATATATATATATATCAAGGTTTCACTGTGAGCACAGAGAAGTATAAATATCCTTTATGCTTGTCAGAAAAGATGGCTTTTGAGCTCACGTCTCTTCTGTGGTCTCTAAATCTGTTGAATTTAAAGTATTCAAATATTTTCCCATGCACTCCATGTACCTCATAGTCCAATTCAGCCAGAAGGTCATAAGTATCAGGCCTTACTCTTCCCAAGTTTTGTGCTTGCTTTCTACAGACCGCAACTTCCTACCACAGGACCCCTGCTGCTCAATGAGACCCTCCGGCCAGACCATTCGTCTATCCAGCACTCATCACTCTGTTTTCTGAGTCGGAGTCTTCTGCTTTCGAGCCAAGTTTTCGCCAGGCGTTAAATTTGAAATGGAGCTCATTCTAACAGATTCCACTCCTTAAACAGGTCAAACAACACGAACAATGTTTCCCACCGGATTTACTTTTTGCCTCAGTGTTAATGAAGTTTCAGGGTCATGCAGAGGCCTGTGCAGGAAACCTTGGTAACACTTTATATTAAGATTCCTTAACAAGCTTTGTTAACGCATTAACAAGCATTATAAATGAATTTAAAGGGTGTTAGTAAGACATTTATTAGTACAATAAGTCTAATAAGGTTTATTAAATTACTTAGTTAACACATTTATAAGCATTATTATTAGGATGTTTTCAAGATGCTAATGATGCATTTACTGATATTATAGGTGCCTAACAAATGTGTCAGTTTTAATAAGCCTAATAAGATTTATTAACAACCTTTGTTAACAAATTAAGAAGTATTATTATTGTTTGGGGTTCTCGTAAGATATTTATTAGCATTATAGATGTCTCACACAAGCCTAAGTGTTCATAAGCTTAATAAGTTTTATTAACTAACTTAAAAAATTAATAGGCTTTATTAATGTGTCAGATGCTAGTAAATTATTTATTAGCATTATAGATGTCTTGCAAATACCTGAAAGTGTTAATAAGATTTATTAACATCTAAAGTCAGACCATTGTCTTCTAAATCCATATTACTAAACTGCTTATAAGCTTTACAAATGTATTAATTAACTTTGTTAATAGTTTATTAATTGTTTTGCAGCACCTCATCTAAAGTGTGGACGTTTTTTACCACAAACAACCACAAAGCATAAAGATTGTAAAAAGAACTTTATGACATTAAAACAGACTAAACATACACAAATCGTTTTGTACTTGTAGATACTTAATGGATTTCTTCAACATGACACATGGTGAGCCAAATGTCCCTCAGACAGTTTCCTCCACACATTAATATTCTGCTGGAAAAAACTCCACAGTTGAATATTTTTATCCAGCAGCATAGAGGAGGTAGATCACCATTGCCTTAGTTGTAAACCATTGGAATCAGAGTACAGTCAAGTAGAAATAACTACACACAATTACAACTAAAATACAGGAGTAAAAAAAGAAGGTAATAATGTGGTGTGACAATGAATTTGAGTTTGTTAATAAACTAGCTTGTACAAATAAGTCTAAGATCATTACTAACCAGTTTTAAACAGTCACACTGTGTAGGGTGAGCTTTTTTGGCTAAATATCTCAATGCTGTTGAATTTTCTTAATGTTTGATAATGATTTAAGATGCAGATTCTTTTGAAAAATTGGGGGTTTGTGGAATACTGCAGGGTTGCAAGATTATGTTAGCTCTTTCATCTCACATAACAAATGCAATTGATGATAAAAAACAAAAACAGGTAATCGGGGTATTTATTGTGTTAAAAAAAGCTTTTGACACAATTAACCACGGTATGTTAATTAATGAATTGGAATGGTATGGCATTAGGGGGTTAGTCCTAGACTGGATCAGAAGCTATTTGAGCAACAAAAAGCAGTTTGTAAGGGTTGAAGGTGCTTGTTCCCAATGTTTGGACATTGTTTGTGGTGTCCCTCAGGGGTCGGTTCTGGGACCAATATTGTTTATTTTATATATAAATGATTTATTTAAGGTTTCTAACAGATTACGGATAGTTTTATTTGCTGACGATACAAATGTGTTTTGTGATGGGGATGATCTGCAGCAACTCATAGAAATTGTTAAGAAGGAGATGGAAAAACTGAAGCTGTGGTTTGATGTAAATAAACTTTCACTAAATTTAAGTAAAACAAAAATGATGTTATTTGGTCACCATAAGGGTAAAAATATTAACATTGACATGCACAGAAATGGGGTGAAACTTGAAAGAATTTATGAAAATAAATTTCTTGGGGTCATAATTGATGACAAACTAACCTGGAAAGCACATATTAGCTACTTACAAACTAAACTATCCAGAAATATTTCTGTTTTGAATGAAGCTAAACTGGTTCTGGACCACAAATAACTCCACATGTTATACTGTACATTGGTTTTACCATATTTTTCTTATTGTGTAGAGGTTTGGGGGAACAACTATAAAACAACGTTACATTCACTTTCAGTACTTCAGAAGAGAGCAATACGAATCATACACAAAGTCAATTATCTTGAGCAAACAAATAAATTATTCATACAATCAAAATTACTCAAATTTTACGATCTAGTAAAAATTTATTACCGACGAATATCCAAAGGTTGTTTATTAAAAGAGAGGAAAAATACAATTTCAGGGGAAAAAAATAAATTTCTCATACATATTTCACGTACAAATACAGAGATTTCGTTTTTCAGTTTGTGGCGTGAAGTTGTGGAACAGAACCAGTAAATGCTTGAAACAATGTCCAAACATAAAATAATTTAAGTATAAATACAGAAATATGATCATGGACAAATATGTGAAATAACAAAAAAATACAGAAAGTCAGCATTTATAAATCTGCATACTTTGAGAATACGTTTTGTTATTCTTTTGCATGCTTTTTGGAAATGAGAATTACATGTGCAGCTGTAACCGAATATACACTTGGGTAGGGCACTGGACTTTGATGGTGGGAGTACTGGATTTAGTTGGGAAAGAAAGCACTTAAGGTAAAAGGGGGTGAGAGTTTATAAGATTTTTCTTCTTCTCACTCCCCTTTTGGACTTGTGTTTATATAATTTTGTCTTGTCTTGTTTTATATAATTTTCTTGTTTTATATAATTTTTGTCTTGTTTTTGTCTTATTTTGCTATTTTACACTTGTTTTCACTTGTCCAAAATAAAAAGGTTACTACTACTACAGCAAGAAGGCCCAATTTGAATCCTGGCTGGGAATTTTCTGTGTGGACTTTGCATGTTCTTCTCTGGTATCCTCCCACAGACCAAACACATGTTTTTTAGGTTAATTAAGGATTTTAAATAGTCTATGTGTGTGAATGTGAAAGTGTGTGTGATTGTGTGGCCTTTCAACAGATTATCAACCTGGTTTATCCTGTTCTGCAGCAACCCCTTGACCTCAAAAGCAATACTGCAGGAAAGTGGATTCATGGGAGATTGCAGAAGTAAGTCAAGCAGCGCTGATTGCACTCCACTCCACCTGCAGACACTGCAGTGAAGTCAGGGCTCAACTTAACACCAACCTGTGAACACCACTGAAGGCAGAATCACAGTTGGTATTGGTGTGTTGGGTGAGAACTATGTAGCACCTCCTTTTTGGATCAGATTCCCTGTTTACCAGGAGGTGGTCATCTCCCCAAAAACCACAAAATATACCAAACATACCACAATAAGGTGTTGGAGTTCAAGAGGGCTTGAGGATCAGAGAACCCACTAGTCAATACAACCACCAGATCCCACAGCAACACAGGAGAGCAGGGCTACCCTCAGGTCCCAATTCTTTCAGCTTCTTTCAGAAAACAAGAGACACACAGGCAGGTTACTAAATGAGGAGGACAGGAAGGTCATGACACCATCCGACACAGCTCTACACACTAACAGGGCCACCACATAGGCCACAGGGAGATGTAGAGCCCTATAAATTGGGGTGGACAGCAGTCCAAAAGCTTCAAAGATTGCACACATCAGGAAAGTCCCACATTCATATGTATGAGGTGTAGACACCCCTATAGAGCTGGTTACCACACCACACATCCACAAAGGACCCACATCATGAGAGAGGGGAGCCCTAATAAGTACACTACAGCACACCCATCACATTCTCTTCCACCCTGGTGTTACGCCCCCTTCTATGTCTAGGGGTGCTAGGGGGGCATAACATAAAATAAAATAAAGGTTTTGGCTACTAAATATAAATAAACACACCAAACAAATGTCTCCATACCAAAGTATAACAAATTTATTTAGAAATAAATAAACCACCAACAATAACTAAAAGTGAAGCAAAAAGGCTTCAGGGTGAACCCAGGCCAAAATAACAAACAAAACCCCAACTAACTGAAACATGTAATCTTACCTGTACAAAGGAAAAGGAAAATAAAGACAAAAACTAACCTCCTTAACCTAACAAAAACAGGAGAAAACATGTACTAAAGAAAATGGCAGTTCACCCCTACAGCTTCACTTAACAAATAACTATAAACCAAAAGACTAATCAGAGTGGGCACAGACAAAACCACAAACCACAAAGAACTACAAAGTACAAAACAAAATGCAACACAAACTAAACAAGTGGTGAAATACAAAACAATATGGAGAAGCGGGCCAAGCTGCAGTGGAGGCTGTTGCAGCAAGGCCCCCTTCCCACCGGCTGGAGGTCCAAGTGGTGCCTTTAAAGGCTGCCTCCGCCAGCTTGTTCAAATGGAGGCCACGCCCTTGCCAGCATGCCTGAAAATAATCAGAGATACAAACAAAGATCCACAAAAAACACAAGTCCCACTCTGATACAGAAATAATACACAAAACACAGAGCAAACAGAACCAAACAAAACCAAATACGGCCACAGCCGTAACACCTGGGAAGGCAAGAATATTCTTGTCGCAAAGAGGATGAGCCCCCTATGCATGAATAGACCACTCTATACTCTTCAATCCATCATTGAGTGTGTCTACAGCTGAATAATTACTTTGCTTCCCTTCGAAGTTACATTTTTCAATGGGTTGAACACAGATTCAAGACTCTAGATCCATTTATTGTTAATTGGGTAATTTTAACATTCGACACAGATGAAATGTCTGTTCTTTCAGACCTCAGTGCAAACATGTGACCTCAGAGCAAATCTGATTCTTTTTTCTGTAAATGCAAGTATCGATGATTTTATGTGAATAAATCTACTATAACATTTATATTCCAGTGGTAGTTGTAAATTTGTGGAACATTTTTTTCTGTAAAAAAAACAAAAACGTTATTAATTTAGTTTTTTGGTCTTTTTGCATCTCTGAAAAAAATCCATCAATACTGGCTGGAAAGGAACCTGACCTGTCTCAGTCTTCAATTGAATTAGTTTTTTTTCCTCAAAGAAGTTAGCATTGACAAACAGTTATAATGAAAAATGCCTGACCTTTATGAAGACAACATGCCCTTCAGCATGATTTATAGTTTACTGGTCTGGATCCTCACAGTTGTAGCATTGCCATGAGATTCAGTGGGGTAAATGTGAGCAGGATGTGACAATTGAGATTATTGAGCTGGATTTAAGTGTTACCAAAGACAAGGTTAACTTTGCTGAATTGTACAAAATGTGATAGCTTATATTAAAATTGGATCTCCTTTTTTGTCTGCTGTAGATTTGTTGATGCTCTTCTGGATGTGCTGATGCATAGTTACAATTTTCTGATTGTATCATTTTGTAATACTATCTGAGCCTGAGATGACATCATTTATACGCCAACACCTTGACCTGTGATAAGATGAGTGGAATTGTGCATCTTACAAGTCTTCATCTCCAACTAACTTCACATTACTTTGCACTTAAAACATCTCAAATAAGTGAGACAAAGCTTCTTTATTGCAATATAAAGTAGTTTATTTCAGTGTACTAAACGTACACTTAGTCCAAAATAAAAGTGAGGCAGTATACTGTATTTAAGGAATACTTTTTACTTACTACCTATGTATTGAAACATGTTAATATGTTTCAATTTACTCTAAAGAAGAATTCCGTTAGTATACTTCCTACACTAGACCTGGATAGTCTATAGTATGCTTGCTACACCTATAATTATTTTATTTAATTATTTATTTATTTAACAGGGACAGTGCACATTAAAAGCATGGCTGCAATGCGCCAGAGAGGGATTCACAATTCACAATCCATTTCACAGTCAGCTCTCTTTAACATCTGATTCCAGTCAGTTTCCTCAACAGCATTCTAAAACTCCCCCTGTATCCCTTGTGCTATCCTAGGCACTTTAACATTGGGAGTTGGGTCATCTAGACCCACTAGACAGTGCTCTGAACCTTTTTTCTTCAATGATTTGTGATCTTCACTGGTGTCCATGGATTGCATGAAAAATTTCCACCTTTATCCACCTTTGTCATGGTAGGGAGAACACATCAATGTAAGGGTGGGGTCATCTAAGATAGCACGAGGGTTAAAATAATAATGGATTGGATTTATCTGCGCTTTTCCAGATGCGCAAAGTGCATATAATGCATCCAGTATTCATTTATTTTTCATTCATACTTGGTGATGGTAGAGGCATGGCTCCAAATTCACACCTACAGTCACTATGACCATAACCATATGATCATTCACGCTGGTAGGCAGTAGTTTTAAAGGCAGTAGTTTTGCTCAAAGGCCCTCACTGGGTGATGTTAACTGCTCACCAATTCAATAGTTTGTTCATTCCCCCCGGGAATTGAACCCTGGTTTCCTGCATGTCAGTCCTTCACCTTACCAACCGAGCAACCCAGCCGCTTTATGTTTTTTGGGATCCCAATGTAGTCATTCTCTCCGGCAGAAAAATAAAATCTTTTCCTTGATAGCTTTCTTACTACAATGAGAAGATTATGCTCAGAGAGGCCAGCTAACATTTTGTATGTCTTGGTAATTCTTTCTGGATGTTTGCTAAAACTAAAGTACACGAGGGTGCAGAAGAGCATACCTGTAAGGTAGGAGTGATGCGTGTAGCCGCCGCTGCTGGGTTAGCTTTTCTGGGGAAAGGGCCTGGGCGTGGGTGGATGTCCTCAGATAACATCCAACAGATTGTAATGATAAGTCCGCTGGTCTATACAGATTTTGTTACAGCTGTTGGACTGGTCCGGTTGGTGATCTTCAACTTGTAAAGTGACGGATACACAAATGTCACAGCCAGTGCGTGGGTTCCAAAGCCAATACTTGTTTTCGCTATTACGTTATCCATTTGTTGGCAGCTCACAGCATAATGTTTGGTCGAATTATGCAGTGAATAGAACAATCGAAAACTGTTGTCCACTTTTCTTTGAAGTATTCTGGATAAGGGCTTTAGCAAGTTTAAAAGTACAAAATAAAATAGGAACATTGTGATTGTGCCTGTCCCTCTTGCCGCCATTTTCCCTATCATCTTCTGAAATATACCTAATATATGAAAAACTTTAAAAAGGCACATCAAAGTGGATTTGACAGGATTGATTTTTCATCCATCACTATCTTTTTTTTTTTTTTTTTAACTTGTCCTGTCCAACAGCTGGGCAGACAGATGAGAGCTGAAGGCCTCTTGTGTTGGACATATTTTACTTTAATAACAGGGGTTATTAATCTTCAGACGAAACAGAGGTATGTCGGAATAAACCCCTTTTGTAATTGAGGCCAAACTTTAATAATTTGAACCATATTTGAAAATCTTTTGTGTTGGACCGGACGGAAAAGGAAAGAAGGGAAGAAGAGACAGGGATGTTAGGGGTGGGGGGTAGGAGGGTGATCATATGAGGGGGGAGAGGATAAAACCATGAAGCAGCATAAAGCAACAAGCTACTGGATGTGTTTTATTACGGTAAGGTTCAGATGTAATACAAATCTCAAAGGGCGGGGCCTGTCCACACACACACTCAAATGTTATAAACAGATGTGCTAGCTGCAAAAATGTCCACATGTCAACATGTAGATAAAACACAGATAGTGTTCCCACACGCATACTTATACCTTCAATCCAACTAGTGTGAAATATGTCATTCTATCAATCACGCAAACTATTACTGAAAAGGTGAGCTAACACCTGTGCTTAAGTGAGTGTTTATGTTCTTCTAAAATGGATGGTGGAATGTGAAAAGAAGGAGGGAGAATGCCCAACCACCCCCACACCAAGACCCCCGCCACAGCAGCCGCGGCAGCAAGAACCCCCAAGGCAACACGGCAGCAGGCAGAGAACAACCGCCCCCCGGGCCATCACACCCGCCACCCAGGCCAGGGCAACCCAGGCCAGGGCCACCGCGAGCAGGGAGGCATAGGGGGAAAGAGAGTGCTGCCCCAGCCCAACCAGGAGAGCAGCCCCCCGCCGCGCCAGGAGGGCCCAACGCCGGGCCCCACCCGAGAAGGGTGCCCACAGCCCCAGACGAGCACCTCATCACCACCCAGGAGTTCTGGGCATTCCCCCGCCCAAACTCCAGGTACGAGCCAGGACCCCCCAAGGGAGACCCGCTCCGCGCTCCAGGCAGCCCACCAACCCAGCCCACGGTTGGTCCAGAAGGGAGTAAGGCAGGGGCCAGCCGCCCCCGCCCAGGAGGGGGGAACCCCGGAGAAAAGGGGGGCCCACGAGGGTGTTGTAAACATGGCTCGACCAGGATCGGCCACAGTTGAAAATTTGGCGAGGCACAGCACCCGGGGGCAAGGACCAGAACCCACCCCTCAGGGACACGGACACCCCCAGCTCAGGTGTGATGTAATCCCCGGCTTCTGGCCTTGCCAGAAAGCTCAGGGATCCCCTTCCCTGCGTGGAGAGAGGGCCGCCAGGCCCAGGAAACCAGTACCCAGGGGACACGGCTGCCGTTGCCAAGGGTCCAGTACCCCCTACCAGGGATGGGGTAGGGGACAGATGGTCCAAGGTCCCACCTTCCTTGCGAAATGCGTGTGTGTTTGTGAGGGCATGTGTGTGCATGTGTGTGTGTTTATTTTGGAATGTATATTTTGAGGACCAAAGGGTATGTGTACTAAGCTGGTAGACTGGTAGACTGTCCCCCAGTGGTCAAACAGCCGTCCCCCAGCCCCCCCCAGCATAGGGCCCAGGTCCCCCCCAGCCCAGGGGTCCCAGGCCCAGCAACACCCGCCCAACACAGAGAGAGAGGAGCCAGAAAGCGCCGCCTCCCCCGGAGCAAGTGCAGGCCCCGACCCCCAGGCGCCAGCCCTGGGAGAGCTCTGGTCAGGCCTCGACGGGACCGAGGCAACCAATCGGCCGGGGCAACCGCCGATTGCCTCAGCAGAGACCCGACCTGTCAAACCCCCAAGGTCCCTTACCGATAGTGCCCCCCCCCCGAAAGCCCCCCCCCTCCGCCACAGGACAGGGCAGACAAGCCCCCCCAGACCCCGCAGCCCCAGCGGATGACACCCAGAGCGACCAGGGGTCCCAAGGGGGTTGCCCCGCCCAGTCCCGGAGCCAGGGAAGGGTTGATCCCGGCCCCAGGTGTAGATGGGCAGCCCATCCAGCGCCGCTGGACCTCCCCCCCCCGAGCAGGGCCCCCCGCCAACCCCCCCCCAGCACAGGCAGAGAGACCAACCCCCCCAGCCAAGCCAGACCACCAGTCAACCTCCCCCACCACACCCAAGCCCAGAAGACCGCGCAGCACCCTAGCCCGCCCACCCAGGCACTGGACCAGACCCCCCGACCAACGGAGTCCCCACCGCCCCCCACTGGGCACCGGAGGCCCCGACCCCCACCCCGAACCACGGCAGGGAGCAGTGATGACTAGGCCCCCCACCCTTTAAGTCATGGAGTTGGCTATGGGAGACCAGAGAGACTGAATTCTTTCAAAGATAATTGAACTTTGGGCTGACATTTTTTCCAAGCTGATATGATCAAACAGTAGATTTCTGTGTTGATTTTTATTTATATTTTTCTTGTTTTTCCAATTTATTAAAATCATTTTTAAAGCAATACAAAGATTTTGTTTTGAAAATATTAATCTGGTACTATTCAAATATTGTAAAATTGTAAAAAGGAGAAGCTCCACCAACAATGTGCAGATCATTATGTTCTGCCTCTCCTGGAGGGCATTTCAGTTTGGCCACTAGGTGAAGCTTGTGCTACAGAATTACACATTATTCTAGAAGACGGACCAAAAAACTGGTGTTATAGACCACAAATGGTTACTTTAAAAAAAGGTTCCCTTGCAATACTTTGGAAAATTCATACCTGTGAGTTTATCTGAAATTCTACTGTGCGAGCGTTAGCCGTCCTATTGGAAATTCCATTATACGTTAGCATCAAGCTAGGAATTCAGCTTTCCTGCTGTTTTGCATTACTTAATGGTAAAGAAAATGCATTGAAGATCTATCTCTACTTTTATGGATTGACTATTAATTTATTAAGCTTGAATAAATTCAGATTGATTAATCGATTTTATCAAGCCAGCCCTGCAATGCACTGACAACATTAAACAATATCTGTATTTTTTGTTTAAGTTTAAACTCAATAAAAGCTGTGACTTTTAGAGAAAAAGAACCAGATGCAGAATTGAAAGTTAGCACTGGGGTATCCTCACATTTGCATATTCATGGAAACTGTTTGTCACAAAACAGGCAGCTGGATCCATTTGTAGCAGGTTTATTAGCTCAGCTAAAAGTTTACAAAGCTAATTGAGGGTCAGACAGGCAGGGGTCAATAACAAGCATGGAAGCATCAGAGAAACAACGAGAGCAGTCAGGATCCAGACGAGATTCTAGGCAGGCAGCCGGAGTCAAATACAGAACAGGGTCGTGTCGGGTTGGGTCGGGTCGGGTCGGGATACACCACTCAGTGATGCAGGCAGAATGGTACAAACAACACTTCACACTGAATGGCTCAGTGCAGTTTTTAAGTATACTTGGATTGATTAAGTCAATGAGAGTCCAGGAACTGTGCGCTGGGGTTGCTGGGAGATGTAGTAGTCTGTTTAGAACTCTGAAGATGGTTCCCACTGATTTCCAGAGGGGGAGAGATATCTCTGACTTCTGACACTGTTTAATCCATTGTTTGCAGTAATTGAATGAAATCATCTGTTTATATCAGGTTTTGTATTATTTGCTGCTAAATAAACAGCTTTTCAATAGTTTTCAAAGTCCCCTTTTAAGCTTTAATCAACCTCTTATGTAGAAAAAGGAACTCCCTTAAATATCACTTGCTTCTGAGGCAAGTTTGAATAAATAAAATAAAGAAAGAATCTTTGTGGTGAGGAGAGGTTCACCAATCAAATTTAATATTTTCCTCTCCATAATAAGAAAATGTTATAATTTTTCATATTTTCCTGATGAAATCTTTCTAATTAAGGGAAAAGTAGAAAATGGAACTGTTCAGTGTGTGTAATCTTCAAGCCTCAGGCAGCACATCATAAAAAACAGACATAACTCTGTGGTGAAAATCGCAGCTGGGGCTCAGAAACTCATATGAAAACCACTGTCGGTAAACACAGCTTGCTGCATTCATAAATGCGAGTCAGAGTTCTGCCATGAAAAGAACGACTTGTACTTGAACAAGATCCAACAGAGCTGCTGTTCTTTAAGTCTGGCTTGATTAAACCTTTGTGGAGCCGAAGTGCTAAACTGTCTTGTTGGTTAAGAAAACAAAATGTGACATTCCTGTTGGAGATCATGCACTTTCAGCCACTGTGGCTAGAGAAGAATGGGACAATCGAGAATGTCATCAGCAAAGAACTGAGAAAGCAGAATCCATTGTGGCATGGAGATCCTGCAGCTGCAAAGACACCATGGACACGGTTGGGGCATTCAGGCTGCTGGCCAGACTTTGTCACAGGTTGTCAATTATTTTAGTAGGACAGAACCAAACCACATGCTGCATGTTTTACAACATTATGATGGTTTCAAAATAATCAAGCCGTGTTTTAAAATAATAATGTCTGTTGGAAATCCTGAGCTGATTGTGGTGAATATGGAGGCATTCTCAATCACAAACATGTGTGAAGTATGTTTGTTTACTGTCTCCCTTCCACAGATATTTAAGGTTTACCCCAGCTCATTGCATTTGATGTACAACTTATTAATCATTTGTAATGGCTAAAATGGATCCATGCCATATTTTTAAATGCAGTGCATTATCCTTCTGTCAAGGAGGAGCAACATAAGCAATGTCAAATGTGTCATAATTAACCCACAAAGACAAAGACACTGACACTCCTTTAAAATAAACAGCTTTTATTTGAATATCCCAACTTGTTATATTATCTTTTTACCTTATCCTTAATTGCATGTTTTCTGGCACAAAGAAAATAAACCCAATACAAAAAGTCAGGTAATTTCATTTTTTGTTGAGAATTGAGTTTGATTTAAACGCACAAACATGAACTCATCAAAGTAAAAAGTAGGAAAAACATCAAGAAAATTAACACTTTTTTCATTCAAACTCACATGCTTCTGAATTCATGCACTCAAATTTTGTATTATGACATGTTCTACAAAAAAGACAACTTCAGAGCTTTCGTGTACATTACTGCAGTTCGATACGTGAAGAAAAAAAACAATGCTTCTAAAAATGGGTTGATTGGTATCTGTAAATTGACCCAATGTGGGTGTGTGTCCCTGAAACACCCAACAGTAGCTTGGACAGGCTTCAGCAACCTATGACCCCGACAGGGATTTGGCGTGATCAGAAATTGGACAGATGGATAAATGAATTAAAAACTTCAAACTTGCACATGACATACTTCTTTAAGCGACATACTTCTTCCACAGTCTGGGTCAGTTCTACACCAACTTACTCCCTTGTCGAGTAACCCCCCCCCCGCACAAATACAATTTGACAACATCCTTTGTGTTCCCTATGTGTTCCCTATCTTTTATATCTATTATATTTATCTTTAACCTGAAAAAGAACACCAATGGGGGACCTTTCTGTGTGGAGTTTGCATGCGTGGGTTTTCTCCAGGGACTCCGGCTTCCTCCCACCAAAACCATACTTCATAGGTTCATTGGTTGCTCTAAATTGCCCTCGCCCACAAGCTGCCAGGATAGGCTCCAGCAGCCCCATGACCACAAAAAGGGACAAAATAGGTTTAGAAGATGAATCAATTAACGCATACAGCCACCATTAAAAGGAAATGACATTAACCCTTGTGCTATCCTAGGCACTTTAACATCACACAAAAATTGAAGCATTTGAAAACCTCTGAACCACAATGGCCAACCGCTTCAATCAACCGTTGTGCTATCCTAGGCACTTAACATTGGGAGTTGGGTCATCTAGACCCACTAGACAGTGCTCTGAACTTTTTTTCTTCAATGATTTGTGATCTTCACTGGTGTCCATGGATTACATCAAATCTTTCCACCTTTATCCACCTTTGTCATGGTAAGGAGAACACGACAATGTAAGGGTGGGGTCATCTAAGATAGATGAAGGGTTATAATATGTTATTTTCATCCACAGTTAAGATATAAGATACCCACATAAATACTGAGGGACAGCCATGCACTAAGTTGAGGATCCAGCTCATAAACTGAACTAGTTTGTTTTATGTTTTTCCTGTTGTCTGTTGGATTCACAATATAGTTTTTGTTTCTTGCTTTTTTAAATGCGTTTCTGCGCGTTTGTGTTTGTTTCTTCAACATAGTCCTTCTCACACAGAAGTTTCCCATAAATAAAATTTCACAGGCTCCACAATGAATGTAGGTTAACAAAGAGCACAAACAATCCTGTCAGGTTTATAGGAGCTACGTAAATGGTGGAAAAATAAATCAAAAGCTGCAAGTGAACTGCTGAAATACTGGTGCTGTTGTTTATAAATTATGAAATAAATCAGTCTAGCGTTTCGTATGAGCTAAGTCCTTCTCAGATGCACTGCTAGATTGCCAAGTTGGTATTTGTTGTTGTATCGGCTACAAATCATGTCACATTAATTTGGATGAGAGCTCCTGACAGAAAAAGAGGACATCAGCAGGCTTCTCCAGTGCCACACTGGTGTAAAAGTGACCAGTATAAAGTCAAAGAGAGTTAGCAGATCACATCGCACACCAGTTATCCTGAAGAATTAAAGCTTGATTTTCTTATTTTAATACTATACGCACATATCACAAAACTGGTGGCTGGATCAGTATTTTTCTGCATCTCGATCCTTTTATTTTTTGGCACTCTGTAGTGCTGTATCATGCATGAAAAGCTGTCATAAAGATAAAGGTTTAAACAGAAACAGCTCAAAATTACAGTGGCCCTGATGTACAAATCACATCAGCAAATCACTCAACTATAACACATATTCATACGGAGCCCGTGTCCTGACATCAAAAAATTAAAATATATCTCATTCCCAAAGATTAATATCTTGTTCCCACAAATTAATATCTTGTTCGCACGAAATACCATTCGCCTAATTGACTTAGCTTCAAGCATTACAAACATGGCTGTGAGCAATTTCCCTTCATGCATCACGCATACCCAAGATGCATTTCGTACAGCCAATCATTAGGGCCCGAGCACGGAGTGCAAGGACCCTATTGTAATTGGTCTTGTTGTTTCACTTCAGTTACAGGTACACGGTGATTGGTCGATGTGCACCTTGGGATATTGCTCACATCTGGATGTGATGCTAGAAGCTACGAGTTAAGTAATATGGCAAAGCAGCCAGCCTATCTTATGATATTTTTCTGATTTACATCGAGACAATAATAGATTGATCATTCTTGCTTTGACTTTTACCCCTATTGAATGCTCACAGAGACACAGAAGTAGCGGCAGAAAGCGGCTTTTTGCAGTGAGATGGATGGAGAGCGTACCAGGATGTGAATGAGCGTGATTACCGATGCTTTTGTGCTTTTTAAAATAAATTAATCTGATCTCTAAACATCCTCCGTGTCTTCAATGCAATGTAACGAGATACACACAGACAGAAATGTGAAGGTATTTGCTGTAAATCTATGACGTGAATAACAGGATAAATGATCGGCTAGTTAGTTAGCATGTAGCTTACTAGCCTTTGAATGTAAAGCGACTGCTAAAGAGTAAGAATGTTATTAAAAGACAAGTCCTGAATATTATTATTCCTATATTCGACCCTAAACTACAATATCAGCTGGCTGTCTGTCTACCGGCCAGCCAGCTCCCCGAATGCCAGCATGACAAGCAAAAGAGCTCCGCTGCGGAGCTATGTCCGGTGAATCGTATGCCAAAGCAGCAAACCCAGGTATCAGAAATCTTATGATATTTTCCTTATATTCGTTGAGACAATAAGAAATTGATCATTCTTGTTTTTCTTTTTCATTTCTTGAACGAATGTGGGTCACAGAGACACAGAATTTACAGCTGAAAGCGGCTTTAGCAGCCGAACAGAGACCATATCCGTGTTAATGAATGACTTATGACGTGAATAATTATTGCGTTCGCACAAATTAATTATAATGTTCGCACGAGTTAATCATTTTGAGGGAACGAAATAGTATTTCGAGGGAACACAATATTATCTTGTGGGAACGGAATAGTATTTCGTGCGAACAAGATATTAATTTGTGGTAACAAGATATTAATCTGTGGGAGCGAGATATATTTCAATTTTTTAATGTCAGGACACAGGCTCCGTATATTTAAGATCACAACAGCGATTAAAAAAAGCAAAACAAACAACAGAAAAACAACATTGCAATTTAAAAATCAACACATTTTATATCTGTTCATTTTATATCTACTGCCTTTGCAGCAGATATTGAGTTGTGTTTTTTCATTCTTGTTTTTATCATCCTAAAAACATTGCCAAAGTCAGTCCAATTGTGTTGTTCTGAGATTTCTTTTAATTTTTTTAAATAAAAGGTTTGTTTCTGGCATTTTGTTTTGTTTTATAAAAAGTAAAGTATTAATTACTTGTTTTTTTTTTTTAATAGTTGTAATCTTTTGTGTCAAGTGATTTTTTGTTTATATGATTTGCACTTCAGGACTACCATACAAAATGTTAGAAAATTTTCTTTTTGATATTAGTTCTAGGCAGAAGGCGTTTTATTTCTCTTATACATAGCTCCAAATTTCAATGAAATTTGAAAGGGCTGCAGAGCTGTGTGTGGATTGCGCCCAAAGACTAAGAGCCAAATTATTCTCTGCCAGTGCCAAACGCCTGCCTCTGCTATTGACTCTTGTTTGATAGATAGGATGTTCATAGATACCAGACACATTGGTGATTTAACATAAGTCTTACTAAGGGGGCTGGACGGTAGCACAGTAGTACTCTCACCTCATTGTGAGAAGATTCACAACTATCTTCAAGAATCATAAAAGTGGATTTTCTCCAAAAAAGAGAGCTGACCATGGCCCTAAAGAAAAACCAAGCAGCAGGTGACTACGATGACCTTAAAAACATACTCGACAACATCCAAGCTTCGTGGAGCGAGTGAACGACAAGATAACTCCTCTCATGGAGCTAATGGAAGACTTCCGAAGATTCAAAGCTCAAAACGAGCAAAAAGATAACCGGCTGGACATTCTGGAGAAAAGACTGGACGATGTGGAACAAGAAGCAAGGATGAATAATGTCATTCTGACTGGAGTACCGATCAAACCTCGGACAAAGCCAAATGCAGCTGGAGCTAGCATTACTAACAGCGCTAGCATTGCTAGCATTTCTTCAGAATCTGGGAGCGATGGAGTGTCTGTGGAACACCAAGTGGAATAATTTCTCACGTCTAAAGGGATTTCCCTGGATCTAAATACCATCAAGACCTGCCACCCGCTCCCC
This sequence comes from Oryzias latipes, assembly GCF_053564925.1. Lineage (NCBI taxonomy): Eukaryota > Metazoa > Chordata > Actinopteri > Beloniformes > Adrianichthyidae > Oryzias > Oryzias latipes. Next base: position 4,834,868 of record NC_136252.1, on the reverse strand, counting down.
AGGAGAAAGGAGACGGATAAACCAGCGATCCTCATCAGGTTTGTGAATCAAAAACACAAGCTAGCTCTGATGAAAAAAAATTGCTTTATCAATTATTGAAGATAGTTAAAATGACTAATCTCTAATTATAACACTTCACTTGCTCCAAAAATGGATTCATGTTTTTTCTTAATGAAAAATAATTTGCAAACGTCCTTAACTTTTGATACTTGATCAATATATGCTATGAAGATTTGTGAAACAGTGCTATGTCTATTTCTTCTGATATAGTTTTATTTTTAATCAAAGTCATTCATTCATTCATCTTCTTTCGTTTTGTCCCTTTCGGGGTCACGAGGTTGCTGGAGCCTATCCCGGCCACTTGTGGGCGAAGGCAGGGGACACCCTGGACAGGTCGCCAGTCTGTTGCAGGGCCTAATCATAATCATGATTTTTCTAATGAACATAATCTACATATATTTTAGATAACTGATCTTTTAGCCGCCCATGTGTTGCAAATACCAGCCTAAACAGGGTGCATTGTGAAAGACAGAGATGGGCTGTGTGCAGTCTCCTCTGGATTGTCTGGGTATAGAGCTGTTGGTCTTCCTTGTTTTTTAACAACTTCACTTGCTTTGCATCATGATCCTATGTCTTCTGGATTTGGTGGAATGACATCACTTTGAAAAAAAATCAGCAGGACAGAGGGCAGACAGCCCAGAGACACCTCAGCTTTGTGACATCACACTTTCTCCTCGTTTGTTAGTAAATCATGGTGGAGCAGGCTCAGCTGCTGCCATTATTGGGATGAGAGAGTGAATGATGAAGCTTCAAAAGAAAGTTTCTTTGTTTCACATAAAAAACCACACCAAATACTACGTTTAAAAAAAGTGCTTTTGCAAAATCGAGTAGCAATAAGCATCCAATTTTTATATTCTTACATTTGCTATACTTTTTAAAAATAATTTATGCTCAAGTTATTTATAACTTCATTTAAAATAGACAATAAAAAAAAGTCCATAAAATTTAACAAAAATAGTTTTGTTTTTTGTAATTTTATATTTTCTAAATATATTCTATTTCCTCAGTGATTTAATCTCTAAAACATCTATTATAACTTCAAATCTGCACTTAAATACTCCATTCAAAATTATTGTTTGTTGAAAACTTAGTCCTAAACAGGATTGCGGTAAGGACTCCATAGTTGCCTGGATGAATGCGGTGTGGAGCCAGGCAAAGACTCCAATCTGAACCCAGGACTTAAGTGAAATGTTGTTTGGAGTTGTGTCTCACAATGCTATGTTAATAAAAGAACATACTGTAGGTCTTGTAGTCTTTCGCTTGACAATTCCAAAATATTCCTCCCTGCTTGCCATAAACAATCTCCTGGGAAGCTCAATCAGCAGCCAGCGCTGCTTTTCCCCCTTTTTTTATGTAATTAGCCCCTTGCCTTGTGTGGGGTGGGCCTGCACATTTTGGCTGAGAAGACACTCAGAAAAGGGATTTGTGGTTTCAAAGGCCGAGTCTGGAAAGAAAAACTGAGCAAGCCAGCTACTTGCCACCCTCAGATTTGACACATGCCCTGTAATGTGACAGAATCTGCAGACAGGATACAGCCTTCATAAGCTCACAGTCCACGACTCTGCCAGAGGCCCTGGAGCTAAGCAGCCAAAGCAACAATCAGAAAGGCTCATGGAGGCCACAGGAGATCATCTGGAAGAAGACTGCACCAGTCTGGAGCCTGCTGGTCAAGCGACTTTGGAGAAAAGGCCCTTTCCCAGGCCAAAAGCTTTAATTCCTTGGGTAAAACTTCTTTGTATTGTTGAAATGACCACAGAATCTTACTCGCATGTGCGCACAAACTCAAGCTGACATCAAGGTATGTCTGCACAACGTCTGCACATTCATAATCACACGTTCACAACCACATGTTCCCACCGTGCTCCCTCTCTAACACATGTTTTTCTGCGGGCTGTTCTACAGCTCTGTTAGGAAATTATTTCCAAGTTCCAACACTCGCAGAGAAAAAATTCAGTTTGCGTTCATGTTGGTGCAACTTTGTGAAAGAAGAATGAACATTTTCTGCCCATTTTCCATTTGGCATTGTAATGTACTCATTGATGCACTGAATGGCTGAGTAGTAGTGAGTATTGACAAGGTATCAAAATACAAATACCCATACATCACCAATTTTGGTATCAACTACTCCATTATTGTATCGATTGCCAATTAATGAACGAGAAAAAAAGTGTCCATTTTAGATGTTTTTGGTCATCAGGGAAGTTACTGCAGTGTTTTGTCCTAAAAACAAACCCCCACCCTACAGCATAATGAACTGCTCAATCAGGCACATGACCAGGGCAGCTGCGAGTTGTGCAGTTTACCCTTTTCTTTTTTCTTTTTTTTTCTTTTAACTTGTCCTGTCAACAGCTGAGCGAACAGATGAGAGCTGAAGGCCTCTTGTGTTGGACAGAGTTTACTGTTACAAAAGGAGGTTATGGATCTTCTGACACCCATGGTGTATACTTGTATAAACCCCTTTGTAATTTAGTAGGGGTGTAACGATACACGTAGTTGAGCTGAACCGTTTCGGTACGGCAGTTTCGGTTTGGTTCGGTTCACTTCTGTGCCGTTTCGGCACATGTTTTCTTTTTTTTCCCGCATATGCATGGTAGAAGCGTTAGGTTACAGGGGGCTGAGGTGAAGAAGGTGCAGGAGTTTAAGTACTTGGGGTCAACAGTTCAGTGTGATGGGGAGTGTGGAAAAGAGGTGAAGAGGCGAGTGCAGGCAGGTTGGAGCGGTTGGAGGAAAGTGTCAGGAGTGTTGTGTGACAGAAGAGTGTCAGCAAGACTCAAAGGAAAGGTGTACAAGACAGTGGTGAGACCAGCTCTGCTCTATGGGTTAGAGACAGTAGCAGTGAGACAGAGACAAGAGGCTGATATGGAGGGTAGCGGAGATGAAGATGTTGAGGTTCTCCTTAGGAGTGACCAGGTTAGACAGGATAAGGAACGAGTACATCAGAGGGACGGCTCATGTTGCCTGTGTTAGCGACAAAGTCAGAGAAGCCAGACTGAGATGGTTTGGACATGTTCAGAGGAGGGACAGTGGATTTATTGGTAGAAGGATGTTGGAGATGGAGCTGCCTGGCAGAAGGGCAAGAGGACGGCAAAAGAGGAGATACATGGATGTCTTAACAGAGGACACGAAGTTGGCTAATTTTAATGTAGAAGATGTTCATGATAGAGTGAGGTGGAAAAGGATGATTCCCTGTGGCGACCCCTGATGGGAAAAGCCGAAAGAGAAAGAAGATGCATTGTAACCACCCAGCTGCTTTGTCACTCGTAGCGGGGAAATGAGAGCTGAGCAGCTAATGAACTAGCTGCGTTGACTGTCCTTGTCCCACGCCCTCAAACAGTTTCAGAGAGAGAGTAGACAGAGAAATAGATTGCTGCATCTCCTTTCCGGCATTTAAACCCATTTATTACGAACACTCAAACAGCGTAACAACATGAACCTCACTTCTCTTCATAGCTCTGTCAGTGATGGTGAAGGATTCAACACACAAGATTTCACACTTCCCATGAGTCTTAGTAGCTATGGGCGGGGCATCAAGATCCTTCTTACCTCAAGTCTACTCATTCACTGGCTGTGAATTAAATCTCTTTTACTTATCTGACCATTCTTTGAGTCTGTCAAGTCTCGCGAGACCATGACAATAGCAATTCATATCAGGCAGATTTGTTAAACAGCAGTACCGTACCGAAATGTACCGAACCGAGCCCTATGAAATTCTGAACCGAACCAAATTGAGATTTTAGCGTATCGTTACACCTCTATAATTTAGGCTAAACTTTATTTATATTATTATTAATTATATTTGTAATAGTTTTTTGTGGGACTGGAAGGAAAAGAAGAAGAGAGAAGAAGGGAAAGGGATGTTGGGGGGGGGGCAAGGGCATAAAAGAAAGGGGGAAAGGGTGGGTTAAGAAAACAGAAGGAGTATTATAGAAGGGAGGTTAGAATCATCAAGCAACAAGATACTTGAAGTTTATAATCATTACTATCAGGTATAAATGTTAGTCTAAAGGGGGCGGGGCCTGTCCACACACACTCACATTTGACCAACATAGTGTACCTGTTGGCTCCAAAAATCTACACATACAAGCATATCAATAAGTACACAACACAACTACAGTTCACACGCACATACTTATATATACAAACCAACACATGTGAAACATTTCTTTCAGTCACATATACTATTTGTGTGAAGGTGAGCTAACACCTGTGCTCGAGTGAGTGCTTATGTTGTGCTGGGGTGGATGATGGAATGTAAAAAAAGAGGTAGAATGCCCGGTCATCCCCACACCAAGACCAGCAGCAGTAGTAAGGACCCCCCTGACACCCGTACGGTATAGCAGATGGAGGAAATCCAACCGCCAGGCAAAGACGTCCGCCACCCAGACCAAGGCCAACAGGACCCCCACAGAGGCCCCCAATGCCCGAGAGCAGGGAGGCACAGGAGCAAAGAGAGTGCAAGCTTCAGCCCAACCAGAAGAATAGCACGATAGTGGACACTCCCCCGCCCACAGACAACCTGCCTACCTGTCTCCCCCACATCCAGCAGCCCTGCTAGGTGCTGCCCAGAGCAACCGCGGCCCCTAAGAGGGCTGCTCCACCCCGTCCTAGAGCCAGAAGAAGCCTCACGTGTGCAAATGGCAGCCCTCCTAGCACAAGCAAAAAGACCACCCCCAAGCCAAGTCAGACCCCCATCCATGTTTGTAAAAAGTAATCAGTATCAAATAGAAACTTAAAAGTGTGGTAGGGCCTATCACTACTGAGTAGGATGAACTTTAATCAAATCTGTGCAACTCTTCCAGCAAATTAAACAAAGTGAGACATAGTTTTGAATAAAGTTGTGAATGTGAAAATAAAGTCTAAAAGCTGTTGGACAGGACAAGTAAAAAAAAAAAGAAAAAGAAAAATCTAAATGTGTGCAACTTGTGCAAATAGATTTGCATTTTCTTGCTGTGTGCACTTCTTATTATTCAAAGTTATTGAAACTGAACGAAGGCTTGGAAGTCCTTCAGATTACTTTATGTTTGTACCCGCTCCCCTCTACATGTCAGGTGTTATTTGACTGATCCATATGCGCTGGTCCAACTCTCCCCTTTTGTTGCATCATCATTTCCAGAAAAAGGAAGTGAGTCAGGCCATCCCTGTCTGAAGCCAGAACATTATCTCATCCCTAGGCCTGCTTGCGTGATTGGAAAGGCCGAGATTTAGCATTGCTCATTCATCTCTAGCTCTTCCATTCCTCCCTCCTCTGAAACAGCAAGTAACGGATTAGTTTGCTGAAAAATTGGTTCCTTTTATCTACTCTCTGTCATTGGCAAAGAAATGTCACCACAGAACATTGCGCACCAGGAAATAATAATTTTAAACGGTTTAAAAAATGTTGTTTCAAAAAAAGTGCAATGAAATGTTTGTCTCCACCCTCTGGTAAGGAGAGAAAGAGCAGAAATGTCAAGCACCTGTGACTTGTTTATTCTTGATTGCTCTGTTATTGTCATCACGACAGACTTTATTCTGGTCCACAGTGGTCCTGAACTGTAAGTACCATATTGTACTGTATTCACAATTCTTCTTTCTTCCTGCACTTTTGAGTAAAAAGTTTTCTCCAGCCACATAGTTAAAAACGCATCCAAATTTGTATGCACCTGGTACCAGGTGAAAATGAATTTTTGACGTAGTAAATGACCCCTGCCCATAAAAAAACATGACATCACGAAGGAGTGTCAAAAAAATGAATAGGGCCAAAATCGCTGATGAGGCTAAAAAAGTCAAAATCTGCTGATGAAACCATGTTGGTAATATCCAAAGGAAGTTTTGAAATTGTTATGGCATGTCCACAGGACTTTCGGTTGGTGGCTTTTTTGTATCAGACGATATGGGAAAGAACACTTTTGTCCGAGTATTCCTCCTCAACCACGCCACCAGGTTTAGTCTACAAACACAGCAGAAGTGTTGTTTCCTTTTCCTTGAACAAATTTAGGAGGGCAGAGACAAACGGGGAGTGTTGAGGGCGTGTAGCAGACACTCAGTCAGTGAGGGTGGGTGAAAAGGGGGTAATGTGGTGCGGGGGGTTGCATCTTCTGACCCTTACAATGCCACTTGACCCTTACAAGGCCACCTGGGCTCGTCAGAGGCACATTTGTTTAAATGTATTATTTTTATGTATATTTGCTGCCAACACAATAATACGATTGTATAAGAAATGATTGACACTTCAACAAAACCAATGAGGTACAACATTTTGCACTTTGTCTTGCTTTACACATTTCTAAGAAAATTTAATTGCAGTTAATTATAAAGTGCCAGTTCCCAACCAATGTTTTTTTAAAAGGGCTACACAAAATGGATTTTGAAAACCCAACAGCTCATAAATGCATCATTTTTTCTAAGTTTGCTTCTTTCCGTGAATGACATCACGCCGTTGCTGCAACTGGCATTAAAAGTGAGAACCAAAGTCACAGATTTAAGATAAAAACACCAAAATGTTTGGTTTTAAAATATACATAATCATTTTCAATCAGAGATGAAACATGTTTTTGTTCAGATTCCATAATATTTCTTTCTCTGGGGAGGTGGATTGCCAAATCCCGCCACGCATCCACTCCTGGTCCGGCCCTTCTATCAAATTTTAGAACCCTTTGTGGCCCACGAGTCAAAAAGTTTGCCCACCCCTGGTGTAGCAGATCAGGCCCCTGTTGAAGGATTGCACTTCCCAGCAATGCTTACCAGACACTGCCTTGTAAGAACATTGAATGTATCTGTGGAGAAACGTCAGCTGCATTAGAAACGTTAGTTGGGGGAGTTAAGGGCTGAACTACAGAAGAAGTGGGAATTGCCAATCCCAAAAAGAAGAATACATCTCAGGCATTAGGGATATACGTACTGCTGGCCAAGAAGCAAGAGAACCATGACCTTCCAGGAGCTCGAGACAACAATCAATGGATTCCCAGTTAAGAGGCACAAGCCTGGAGGGAATCCACCCAAGCGGTAAGAAGACAGGCAGGGTCTGTGTAGGGTCCTTAAATAGGGATTAACCATTTTTACCTTCGATCCGCAGGGTTTTGGCAGGAAGTGTGATCCATGACACAGAAGACAGCAAAAGAAGCAGCCACTTCCATCGAAGGCAGGGTTGTCAAGGTGTCAACACATCAGCAACAGACCACATCAGGGAGCTCACGAACAAAGAAGCAAGCAGCTGGAGAATTAAGTTGGAAGCAAATGTGAAGAGAGGTCATGTGGTAAGATTAGACCCAAATAGAACTTTTTGTTATAAACACCACTCACTATGTATGGAAGGAGAAGAATGCTGAGCGGCTTCCCATGAGCATCATACCCACTATGGAGCATGGGGGAGAGAACATCATGCTGGGGCTGATTTTCTACAAAGGGGACAGGATGACTGATTAAGGAAAGGATGAATGAGGCCATGCATGGAGAGTTTTTTGGGCAGAGCGATTTTACAACAGTGAGACAATTTTGGATGAAATGTGGCTGGATCTTCCTGCATAACAATGATCCCAAACACATTGCCAACTGCCACCTTAAAACCTTTCACTTTTTGCGGGTGAGAAAATGCATATGTGTGAGACTCGTAATGGACTGGCACGTCTAGACTAAAACACCAAATGATGAGAAAATGTACAAATGTCACACAAACTTGCATTCATGGAACACACTTGTTTAGGTGGAATGTTTCGTTTTTGTCTCCAACCAGTATACAGTGCCTTGTGAAAGTATTCAGCCCCCTTGAACTGTTCAACCTTTTGCCACATTTCAGGCTAAAAAAAACATAAAGATATAAAACTGTAATTTTTTGTGAAGAATCAACAACAAGTGGGGCACAATCATGAAGTTGGTTAACAAATAAAAAACTGAAATATTTGGCGTGCAAAATGATTCCGCCCCTTTCCTTTTAGTGCAGGATCTCTGAATGATCCAAAGTGGACCTGAATGACTAATGATGATAAATAGAATCCACCTACATGTCATCAAGTCTCTGTATAAATGCTCCTGCTCTGTGATCGTCTCAGAGGTCTGTTCAAAGCACAGAGAGCATCATGAAGAACAAGGAACACCAGGCAGGTCCCAGATTCTGTTATGGAGACGTTTAAAGCTGGATTTGGATGGAAATGATTTCCCAAGCTTTAAACATCCCAAAGAGCACCGTGGAAGTGATGATATTGAAATGGAAGGAGCATCAGACCACTGCAGATCTACAAAGACCCGGCCGTCCATCTAAACTTTCAGCTCAAACAAGGAGAGGATTGATCAGAGATGCAGCCAAGAAATTAGATGATATGCAAGCTAACTCCTTCTTCAGATCGCATATAATTTGTTGACAACACAGCAGATTGCAAATCTTTTTTTTTTTTTAATTCTTTTTTATTGAGCAACAAAAGTACAGAACATGTACAAAACAAGGTCACATGTCAGGCACTATACAAACAATGCTCTCTTTTTTTTTTTTTTTTTTGTAAACAAGACAAACACATAGCTGAACCCCACTCCCACCCCATCCCACAGAACATGAAAGACGTCAGAAAAATAAAGATAATAATTAAAAAAATAAAATATATATATATATATAAATATGAAAAATATGATAATAGAAAATAAAAATTATATTTAAAGTGTGATTACGTCAAGAGATATAAGCAGGTGTGCACCACTAAGGCTCAGTGTGACAACACAAGCAAACAGGAAAGTTGTCGGAAGCTGCTACTCGGGGACAGTTTTGAGCTTATTAAAGTAGGATAGTATCGGCCCCCACACAGATAGAAATTTGTCTCTGGACCCCCTTAGAGTGTATTTAATCTTTTCTAGCTCCATAAATTGTAACAAGTCACTAAACCATAGAGACACTTTGGGTGGTTTATTTGACTTCCAATGAAGTAAAATCCTTCTACGTGCAAGTAGTGTTGTAAAAGCAATGATATGTTTATTTTGTTTACTTAGAATAGCTTGTTTTCCACCTGTGATGCCGAATATAGCCATGGCTGCGTTAGGTTCAAGATCAATTTTGAGAGCTTGTGACAATGTTTTAAAAATGACAGACCAGTAGGACGTCAGAGATGGACACAGCCAGAACATATGTGTTAAGTCAGCAGGGGTATGGTGACATCTATCACAGCTGGCTTCTACATTAGGATAGATCTTTGCTAGTTTAGCTTTGGAATCTTCTAAGATGTACTGGAGTTTCTAGAAGTGCTTTTATACCTGAGCATAATGGCAAATATGGAAAGTCTGGGGTATGACGCTGAAGGAAGTGGCGAATTTGGAAGTAACGGAATAGGCTAGACCGGGGGAGATTAAACTTAATTGAAAGATCATCAAAACTAGCAAAAACAGAGTTTATGTACATGTCTTGAACAAATGAATACCTTGCTGTTTCCAGAGAATGAAACCAGAATCCAGTCTAGCATGGGGAAACAAGTGAGTCATATTTATGGGACTCAAATGCAGGAGATCCCCACAGTCAAAGTTCCGTCTGAACTGAAACCATATTTTAAGAGTATTTATGATGACTGGGTTATCGGTATATTTAAGGGCAGAGAGAGACAAGTCAGAGGTGACCAGAGCATGGAGGGAAGTTGAGATGCATGATGCAGCTTCAAGACGGCACCAGTCCACACTCGGACTGTGGAGCCAGTGTAAGATATTCTTTACATTTGAAGCCCAGTAATAGTACTGAAAGTTGGGAAAGGCTAAACCGCCTTGATTTTTAGACCTCTGTAGCAATTCAAGCCATATCCTAGGTTTCCTTCCATCCCACAGAAATGAGACAAAAATCTTATCAAGAGATTTAAAAAATATTTTGGGGATGTAGAGGGGGATGCACTGAAAAAGGTAAAGAAATTTGGGGAGTACAGTCATTTTAACACAAGTAACCTTTCCTGCCAGGGATAGTTGAAGAGTCCTCCACTTCTTTAGGTCTAATTTGGTCTTTTCTAATAAATGACAGAAGTTTTTTTGATGGAGATGTTGCATATCTCTTGTAATAGTGATACCCAAGTACTTAAAGCCATTTGTGGACATTTGAAATGGCAAGGCGCCATTTTGTATTTGGAGAGCCAGATCATTAACAGGATAACATTCACTTTTACTTAAGTTCAATTTGTACCCAGAGAAAGCCCCAAATTTCCTCAAAGCATAAATTATGTGAGGGACGTTTAGAATGGGGTCTGACAAATATAACAATAAATCATCTGCATACAAAGATACTCTATGTTCCTTTCCAGCCCCTGTGAATTCCACTGATTGATGGTAAAGTTTTAAGTGTGATAGATAAGGGCTCTATAGCTAAAGCGAATAGTAGTGGGCTGAGAGGACAACCCTGGCGAGTACCCCGTGACAACTGAAAATATTGTTACCGCTTGCTATTACTAATTATGGAGGCTTTGGGTGATTTATACAAAAGCTTGATCCAGGAGATGAAGTTGGGACCATAACCAAATTTCTTTAAACATGCAAATAGATATCTCCACTCCACCCTATCAAAGGCTTTCTCTGCATCAAGTGCAATTACCACTTCTGCCTCTGCTACAGAGGCAGGAGAGTAAATTATGTTAAAAAGTCGGCGTACATTTTTGAATAAGTGGCGCCCCGGCATAAAACCAGTTTGATCATCAGAGATCACATCCTGTATTGTGGATTCTAAACGAAGAGAGAGGGCTTTAGCTAAGATCTTTGCATCACAGTTGAGGAGAGAGATGGGTCGGTACGAGCCACAGTCTTTACCATCTTTACCTGGTTTAAGGAGAAGGGTAATTGATGCTTCAGTTAATGTCTGGGGGAGGGAGCCACGGGAGAGAGAGTCATTAAACATATCAAGTAGTATTGGGGATAGTCTGTTTGAGAATTTTTTATAAAACTCTATAGGGTACCCGTCTGGGCCCGGAGCCTTACCATTTTGCATTGAGTGTATTGCATTAGTGATTTCTTTATGGTCCAGTGGAAGCTCAGCATTGGTCCTGTGTATTTCTGTTACTAAAGGGGATTCTAAGTTATTTAAAAACATTTCCATCTCCGAGCAATCTTCTGTCATTTCTGACATATACAGGTCGGAGTAAAAGGAAGTAAACGCTTCGTTAATTTCTGCTGGGTCAATAGTCAGTGTGCCATCTTTTTTTGTTATTTGGGGAATAAGTTGAGCAGCTGAACGACACTTCAGTTGGTGTGCTAAGAAACGTCCAGCTTTGTCGCCATGTTCATAGAGATATCACCGTGATTTTAACAGAAGCTGTTCTGTTTTTTCAGTTGCTATCAAATTATACTTTGTTTGGAGGTCTAGTCTCTTTTTATAGAGTTCAGGGGAGGGAGAGGCAGAATACTGAGCATCCACTTTAGATATAGATTTGATAAGCTCTTCTTGTGTGGTCCTTCTCATTTTCTTTATTTTAGCTGAATACGAGATAATTTCGCCTCTGATAACAGCCTTTAATGTTTCCCAGAGGATAGAAGGGGGAGATGTCATCTTTTTGGTTAGTTTCTATGAAGTCGTCTATTCTTTGGGATATCATTTTGCAAAAGCTATCCTCAGCCAAGAGGTTTCTGTCAAACTTCCAGGGGGGGCGTTCTGATTTATAGTAAGGAAACACAAGATCCAGTAGTACAGGGGCGTGGTCAGATTCAATTATAGATGAGTATTCAACTTTTGAAACAAATGGGAGAAGATTCTGGTCAATGTAAAAATAGTCTATTCGACTATATGAGTGATGTACAGGAGAAAAGAAAGAATATGATTTACTTTGTGGATACAAAACACGCCAAGGGTCAACACATCCTATCTCGTTCATAAAATTTGATAAGATTTTGGCTTTTTTGGAAAGGTTTGTTGATTTAGGATTTGAACAATCAAGTGTTGGATTTATTACACAGTTCAAGTCTCCACCAAAAATTAACTGGTGTGAGTTTAGGTCAGGAATCAATGACATTATCTTACTCATAAATTTTTCATCATCCCAATTTGGGGCGTAGATGTTTACCAAGACCACAGGCTTATGATACAGGAGCCCAGACACAATCACAAACCGCCCTTGAGGGTCTGGAATAATGGTGGTTTCAGCAAACTGGATTTTTTTATGAATTAGTATGACTGTTCCGCAGGTTTTAGAATTAAGATTAGAATGAAATATATTACCAACCCAGCTTTTTTTAAGTCTAACTTGGTCTTTAACCAGTAGGTGAGTTTCCTGCAGGAAGGCAATATCACATTTCAAATGTTTAAGGTGATTAAATATCCTAGCTCGTTTAACAGGTCCATTTAAACCTTTTACATTCCAAGTGATGAAACGTACAGCAGCTCCTCCTGCATCAGCACTGTTCACCATATAAAAAATAAGGGAGAAAAAGACCCAGAAGTGACAGCCAGGGTGCACAGCTTATTAATTACTTTATCAAAGAAAAAACGCAGTCCATGCTGCAGAAGAGTGATGACGTCCCCTTCCCCACCCTTAAACAAAACCCTGTTTAAACCTAACCTAAGAACTAAGCCTATACCTGTCCTTCTCAATGAGGCAAGCTGCAGGCTAAACACTATTTTTCCTACGAACTTCTGGTAGCACATTTCCTTATGTTATGCATAGGGCTCCCAGCTCTTTGAAATAGAACATAAGCACTAAAGTTCAGGCAATCATTAGCAAATAACTGACGTGTTAACTAATCAGTTAAAGGAAGGGGAAAAAAACAACAAGAAAATAATAATAATAAAATAAAAATTAAAAAGACAAAGTTAAGATACAAAATTGTAAACTACTAAACATATCTTGGCATCTGTTTAAACGTCAGATCCTGAGGCTGAATATGTTTAAAAAATTAAAAAAATAAAAAAAAAAATTAAAAACTTAAGAACGAAAAATCAAATATTATAATAATGGTAAAATAAAACACACGCATACACATGAATAAACTAAGGGACCCCACGCACGACGGTGGTTACGTCAGATAGTGGTTTTTGGCTTAAGATTTATAGCATAAATACTCACACCTGAAGTCCAGTGTCAACATGCTCAAATTTCTGGTCGTAAAATTTCTGCGCTTCCTCAGGCGAATCAAAAGTCAGCACGTTGTTGTCGAACATCACTCGCAGCCGGGCCGGATAGAGCAGGTGGAATTTGATGTTCTTCTGGTACAGTGCTCGTTTGACGCCGTTAAACGCAGCTCTCTTCTTAGCCAGCGCCGCGCTGACATCCTGGTAAACTCTGATGGTGGCACCTTGGTATTTCAGCTCATGACTCCGGGCCCAGCGTAGCGCAGCTTCTTTTTGCTGGAACCTAGAAAAGCAGACCAGGAACGTGCGAGGAGATGATCTTTGGCCGGGTTTGGAGGTCGGGGTCCGGTGTGCTCTCTCAAGCTCAGGCGGCGCGGGGAAAACTTCTGGTCCCATCAGCTGCATCAGCACATTCGACATGAACTTCACGGGGTCTTTGCTGTTTTCGCTGCCTTCGGGGATGTTCAGAATGCGGAGATTAGATCTCCGTGAGCGGTTTTCCAGGTCTTCACATCGATCCAAAAGCTCCTGGTTGTGATTCTGGAGCATTCTGATGGCAGACTCCGCAACTGTGAGCCGCTCAAAGTTATCGCCGGCAACCCCCTCCACGGAGGTAAGACGGCTCTTGAAGGAGTGGAGAGTTGTCTGTAGCGAATCCAGAGAGGATTGTATTGGTTTGATGGCCATTTCAATGTCCTCCTTCAGTGATGTTCTCTGTTTTGCGAACTCAGCCGCTAGTTGGTCCATAATGTCTGCACCAGCTGCAACGGGCGGCGGGGTGGTCTCAGACGCTCCTGTGGTGCTCGGAGAGTTGCTAGCTGTGAAAGATGCTAACTTAGCCGCTGCGCACGTGGCCGGGGTTTGTACGCTGTTGGCCGATTTGGCAGATTTAGAGCTGTTCATTCTTACCAAGAGAGCTTGATACGACCACAACTAAATATATACCAAAGTTTACGCAGTGTAATGTATTAAAAGAGGGGTTAAGAAAAAATGAGCCGGGAGCCTCTTCCTATGCGTCCTCTCCTTACATGTCACAACCGGAAGTCCCAGATTGCAAATCTTTTAAATAAATGTCAATATAAATCATATGAACATGAAGAAAAGATAGGTAAAACACTCGCCCATCAGCTTCGTCATCAGCAAGTGGCTCAGGCTGTTATAGCCATCAACACTGAACAGAATGTGAAGTTAACTGACCCTTTAGAGATTAATCAAAGGTTTCATGCATATTATACACAGTTATACACCTCCGAATCTAAGAAGGATCAAGTACTTTTTGACAAGTTTTTTAGCAAGCTTAATCTGTCCAGAGTAGATGAGGAAGTATCTCAAAATCTGGAGAGACCTTTTAAAAGAGAAGATATTCAGAAGGCCATACATTCTATGCAAAGCGGAAAACCACCAGGATCTGATGGCTTCCCAAGTGAATTTTTCAAAATCTTTGCAAAAGATTTATCCCCTATATTACTTTCAGTCCATGATGATTCCTCCCTCTCGGGTTCTCTCCCAGAGACTATGAGACAGGCTATTATCTCCTTTTTTCACTTTCGGCTTCTCCCATCAGGGGTCGCCACAGTGAAACAACCCTCCCTCGAAGATGAGTCGCATGGTAAACTTGGCAATGTTTTTTTTTACGCCGGATGCCCTTCCTGATGCAACCCTCTCAATCCAACCGGGCTTGGGACTGGCACAGCAGCAGAGAAGGGAACAGGGAGCAGCCTGGATTCGAACCCTGGTTTCACGGACGGAAGGTGCCGCAAACCAGCAGGAGCTAAACCGGCCCCAGACTATTATCTCTTTAATACATAAAAAAAGGTAAAAGTCACTTAGAGTGTAGTGTTTACCGGCCTGTCTCGTTATTGAATGTAGATAGTAAAATCTTTGCAAAGATACTAGCACATCGCTTGGAAACTGTTCTGCCCTCTATCGTATCTGATGATCAAACAGGGTTTATCAAAGATCGTCATTCTTTTCATAATGTTCGAAGATTCTTAAATATTCTTCATCGCTCTCCACCAGATATACCGGAAATAGTTCTCTCGCTCGATGCTGAGAAAGCATTCGATCGGGTGGAGTGGGACTACCTTTTTTATACACTTAAAAAATTTGGCTTTGGCCCAAGGTTTATCTCCTGGATCCGTATTCTCTACTCTTCCTCAGTCGCAGCAATTTGTACCAATAATAATCTTTCACCTTTTGTTAAGCTGGGAGTTGGAACAAGGCAAGGATGCCCTTTATAACCTTTATTATTCGCTTTTGGTCATTGAACCTCTGGTAATTACTCTTCGAGGTGATGATTCTATTAAAGGTATTTAGAGAGGAGATTCTGCACACAAAGTGTGAAAGATGCTAACTTAGCCGCTGCGCGCGTGGCCGGGGTTTGTACGCTGTTGGCCGATTTGGCAGATTTAGATTACTATATACATCTGATCCACTACACAGCCTTCCTCAGTTACTCACACTTTTGTGTGAGTTTGGAAAAATATCAGGTTACAAAATAAATATGCACAACAGTGAACTGATGCCCATAAATCCTGTTGCACTAAAAGATGTTTCAAATTCCACACCATTTAAATTAAGCCAGAATAAATTCAAGTATCTAGGGATTTGGATCACAAGCAATTATAAACATACTGTATGTACAAAACAAACTTTATTCCATTGTTAGATAGAGTAAAACAAGACTTGCAACGCTGGCAATCCTTACCAATTTATTTGGGAGGCACAATTAATGTTGTTAAAATGAACATCCTACCTGAGTTTCTATATCTATTTCAGTCGATACCTTTATTTTGAACAAAAACATTCTTTTCTAACCTAGACAAACTGATTTAATCGTTTATATGGAATGAAAAGACTGCCCGCATTCGCAAAAATATTTTACAATACCACAAAGATTATGGGGTAATGACACTTCCCAATTTCCAATACTATTACTGGGCTGCCAATATCCGTACATTGCTTTATTGGCTAGAGACATCAAGTCATAAGGATCTGAAATGGTTACGCTATATCTTGAATGAATATCATATCAATCTGCCGCTTAACATTCTCTGCTTTGTTCAACAATACCACTGTCACAATCTCTAGACAAAATTTCACAGAACTCAGTAGTTAAACATTCATTTAAAATCTGGGCACAATTTAGGAGAAGCCTGGGCCTCAATAATATGTCGATATATGCCCCAGTTGTGAAAAATATTATGTTTATCCCTTCTATAACTGATAACTCTTTTACATATTGGTCCGCTAATGGTCCAAGAACCCTGAAGGATCGGTTCATGGAAGGTCAATTTGTATCATTTCAGACTAAAAGGGAATTTCGAATTCCCGATGTCCACTTTTTCAGATACCTTCAACTTTGAAGTTTTTTATTTACCACACTCATCCATTTCCCCTCGCGACCACCAGACTCACTTCTTAAAAACATCTTGACCTTTATTCCACAATCAAAAGGACTCATCAGCAAAATCTACACAGCAATCAACTCATCCAACACAGATCCACTGACTCATCCCAAAAAGAAAGTGGCAAGAAGATTTGGCTACAGATCTATCAGAGGATGTATGGCAGACTGCTCTTCAGAATATTTATTCATCCTCAATATGCTTAAGACAAAAGTGTAAGGATTCAGTAGTTTGGTTTTCTTGGTCGTGTTTTTGGTTTCCTTCTTGTCAGTCACTCCAGTTTCAGGTTCATGATCCACAGCTGTCTTCAGTTCAGTTAATTGCCCTCAGCCTATTTAAGTGTCTTGGTTTCTGTTCATCCTTGTCAGGTCATCTGCTCTGTTTTGTTACCGGTTTGTTTCTCCCCATAGTTTTGTCATGTTTCAGTTTGTTTATTAAATGTTTTATTTCCTGTCACCAAGCTTGGTCTCCTGCATTTTGGGTCCTCCACCACCAGTTCCTGACAAAAGGGTGATACAATTCAAGGTGGTTCACAGACTGCATTGGTCCAAAGTAAAGCTAGCTAAAATCAAACCAGACCTTAACCCTTGTGCTATCTTAGATGACCCCCCCCCCTTCCATTGACGTGTTCTCCCTACCATGACAAAGGTGAATAAAGGTGGAAAGATTTCATGTTATCCATGGACACCAGTGAAGATCACAAATCATTGAAGAAAAAAGGTTCAGAGCACTGTCTAGTGGGTCTAGATGACCCAACTCCCAATGTAAAAGTGCCTAGGATGGCACAAGGGTTAATGCTAATTGTGATCGATGTGAAATGGAACCAGGCACTGTCACATATGTTTTGGTTTTGTCCGACACTGAGGTCCTTCTGGCACAACATTTTTCAACTTTTTTCTAATGCATTGGGGACACACATTGCTCCTGAGGCCTCGATTGCGATATTTGGTGTATCAGAGTTCTCTCTCCGGCTTCCTAGTAAATCCAAGAGTGTTATCGCTTTCACTATACTTCTGGCCAGAAGGCTAATCCTCCTACACTGGAAAAACAAACAACCCCCTACTTTTAGGAAATATCTTGTTGATCTTATGTTCCATTTTACCTTGCTGAATACTCAAATAAAAAGAAACTTGGATTAAAAAAAAAAGAGAGATGCAGCCAAGAGGCCCAGGATCACTCTGGATGACCTGCAGAGATCCACAGTTGAGTTTTGGAGAGTCTGTCCACAGAACAACAATCAGTTGTATACTGCCCAAATCTGGCCTTTATTTAAGAGGGGCAAGAAGAATCCCATTTCTTAAAGATTTTCATAAAATGTGTCATTTAAGGTTTACCACAAACCACCTGGGAGACACACCAAACATGTGGAAGAAGGAGCTCTGGTCAGATGAAACCCAAAACATTCTGTTCGGTGTAACAGCAACACAGCTCATCACCCTGAACACACAATCCCTAATCACAGTAAAAGGTTGCACTACAAAGTATTAACTTAAGGCACGCCCAAGTTTTCAGTTTTTTATTTGTTAAAAAAGTTTGAAATACAACTTCACTTCGTGATTTTGTCGCACTTGTTGATTCTTCACAAAAAATTTGTTTTATATCTTTATGTTTGCAGCCTGAAATGTGGCAAAAGGTTAAAAAGTTCAAGGGGGCCAAATACCCTGTTTAGTTATCTTGGAAGTCAAGTCATCACAACCGTGGGCCAGTGCAGGGAGGTCGACTTATTCCCACCTTCCTACATGTCAAAGTATCCTTGGGCAGGACACTGAACCCAACTATGCTCCTTGTGATTACAGGTTGGTGCCAGTGTCCAGCAGTGGAGCTGCCATCTGTGTGTGAAAGAGTGTGCAAATGGGACTGTGACTTAAAAGTGCTTTAGGCACTTAAGGAATGTTAAAAAAAATGCTGAATAAGCTATATACCATATCATTTTTCCTATATTTTACAAGCAATATTTACTATAAAAAAAGTTGATTATTAAAATGTTTTATTGCAACTGAGTCTTTCTGCTTACTTACAGCTTCACTAAATACATGTTTTGACAGGAGAAAAAATGTAAATCAACATTACCCAAATATATATATGAACCCCAAATATTTTTTGTGTAAATACTAAATCAGGAGAAAGTTTAGCTTCTTATATTGTCTTGAAGCTTTAATCTCAGTTTTTGGAACAGTTAGTTCTTACCTGTACTGTTGGAGTTGACGTGCAGCTGCTAGAAGCTTGAGAGAGCAGGGCATTTTGAAACAGGGTGGGACTTGGGTGTGTTTGGATAGTTCAAGATTGGAAACTGCAAGACTTACAGATTGCAGATTATTTCACCTGACCTAATTGGCTGTTGTTGCTCCACCTTTGGCTATGTACACACGTGGTTATGTCAGTGTGTACAACAGGTGCAAACAGAGCTGCATTGATGGGTGGTCCACATAAGACCGCCATGTGGAGGCCTAAAGCCCAGGACCCCACTGTGCCATAAACTTCTAAAGAAGACCACATGCTGCATCAGCTTCCATCAATCCTCCTAGACAATCCAGAGAAGAGTGCAAACAGCCAATCTCGAGCAAGTAAAATGTTGAGATGAGATTCTGCAGTTGACAATCCAGTATCTTCTCCACAGTCTGAAACCAAACTTTCTCCTCTAAAAAGACAACTTTTGCTCTTGTAGTCCACGGTTTACTACTACTTACAGAATTTCAGAGGTTCTGTCCTGCCTTTATTGAGGTAAACATCTCTGATGATGATGACAGCATCTGAGATTCATTGTTATCCACTACAGGCTGGAACTGACCCTCTTAAATCCTATGGAAGCAAGAACAAAGTACTTAGTATACATTTGTTTCTCAAGTACACAGAAAAACTTGATAAATATAATTTTTTTAAGCTTGTACGGTACAATTCTAAGACTCGCAACATATGACTTTAACAAACATATATACAGTGGGGCAAAAAAGTATTTAGTCAGTCACCAATTGAGCAAGTTCTCCCAAGAGATGAGAGTGGTCTCTAATTTTCATCATAGGTATAACTCAACTCTTAGAGACAAAATGAGAAAAACACTTCTTCTGTAGAGGATCCTCTGTCCTCCACTGGTTACCTGTATTAATGTCACCTGTTGGAACTGGTTGCCTATAGAAAGACACCTGTCCACAACCTCAAACAGTCACACTCCAAACTCCACTATGGCCAAGACCAAAGAGCTGTCTAAGGACACCAGAAACTAAATAGTTGACCTGCAGCAGGCTGGGAAGACTGAATCTGCAACAGGTAAGCAGCTTGGTGTGAAGAAATCAACTGTGGGAGCAATTATAAAAAACATACCAGACAACTGATGATCTCCCTCCATCTGGGGCTCCTCCCAAGATCTCACCCCGTGGGGTCAAAATTATCACAAAAACGGTGGGCAAAAATCCCAGACCCACTAAGGGGACCTAGTGAATGACCTGCATAGAGTTGGGACCAAAGGAACAAAGGCCACCATCAGTAACACACTACGCCACTGGGGACTCAAACCCTGCAGGGTCACCATGTTACGGTGGCCCTGAAGTGCAAACCATTCAACAAATCACTCGATACAAAAACATTTTTAAGATCACAGCAACAATTTAAAAAGCGTATTACATTTTAGAAAACAAAACAAAATTTCAGAAACCAAAACATAAAAAAGAAAAAAGAAAAAAAGATTTCAGAAAACAAAATTAATTTCCAGAAAAAAAAAGAAATATTACAAAATGAAAACATTTCAGAAAAAAAATTAATTTCCAGAAAACAAAATGAAATAAAAAAAATGAAAACATTTCAGAAAAACAAAATGAAATATTAAAAAATGAAAAACATTTCAGAAAAAAATGAAATATTAAAAAATGAAAAACATTTCAGAACACAGAATGAATTTCCAGAAAACAAAACGAAATCTTCAAAAATGAAAAACATTTCCAAACCGGAAGAAGCAGGTACTATGGGACAACGCTGATTGGATGATGATGTTTGTCAATCATTTGAACTGAAAAGTATTTTAAATGAAGCGACGACGGATTTTATCGTCCAAACAACAATGTACCATGATAATTCCCGTATTTCCCATTTACATATTAAATCAAAAATGCAGCAAACAGATAATGAAGGTTTAAATTATTTTTTGAATATTTCGTCTGAAGCAGAACGGTCACCCGGAAGTAGTTTGTGTGGATGACGTCCGTTCTGCAGGTAAACAATGAAAGGGACGGTAAAACGTTAACATAAACGTTAATCTTTGAATATTTAGCAGATGTGATGACAGGACGCACCCAGAAATATCAACACCAACCAGGTTTACAAATGTTTCAAAATGTCGTGAGAAGATTCTGTCTAAAGCAGCAGCTGCGAAGAAACGGGTGTTAAGACGGCGCACATCAGGAAATGCAGTCCCGCCATCCACAGATAAGGTATGGAGGCACATTTGTTTGATCTAATAAATGTAGCGTTAAACGTGATTTCTAGGTGGGTGTTTACAGACAGATCCAAGATCTTTCAGTCATACGTTAATGACAGGTTACCTCATCAGCTGGAGAGGGGGGGTCACGTGGGCAGGATTCTCAGACAGGTGTACCAGCCGCATAAATCAGCAAAGCTGTCAGGTAAACTGCAGCAGTTTGTGTCTCAGAATAACATTTATGAATGCTTCTTATTCACACTATTAAGATCTGTGACTTTAGAGTGTGTCAGTGCACAGAAACATGACAGTAAATGACTGGATGTGCACATCATCAGACACGTCCAGGTGTGTAACTAAAGGTGGCAAAGTCTGTAGTCTAAAAAGATTCTTTAAAAAAAAACGTTTTAGTCTTTCAGGCAGAGGAGGAATACCAAATTGTTTTAGAATGTATTTTTTATAAGACTGAAATAATGTATTTTATTCTGAGTTTGGTGTTTTGACCCCTCCCTAATGAATTTCTGGTTTAACCCATTTTCTCCTCATTTTGATGAACTCAACTTTTTCCTGAATGAAAGATGAACGGCAGCTAATGTTTTTCTGTCAGGGATTTTTAATTTATTAATTTATTTCTGTCAGGGATTTCAATGGAGCTGGAGTCCAGTGCAGAGGAAGCTGCAAGCATGTATGAGCAGGAACTGGGGTCCCTTACCTGTGCATCTTCCTCTGGATGTGATGCTGAGCAGCAATGTGGACAAAACTTCCCTGACATGACTCTTTTTGATATAGTTGTTAAGCACAAACAGACTTTTCCCAGATGCATTTTTTCCTCTAATAAATGTGACTGACAGGTACGCTGAGTAAATGCTGAATGTAAACGGAACATTTGATCAACTGCATGAAGAAGCCCATAAAGGAAAATCCACAACTGTTTCTTTGTTTCTGTTACTGAATAACGTATTCATGTTAAGTTTTCAATAAATATACTGCATTGCTATGAAACAAATTTGTTTATTTTCATATCCATTATTACAATCCTCACATCAGCATTCAGTTTTTTCATTGACAAAAAAACATTTCTAAACAACAGCTTTGAAAATCAAACATCATCTTTGTTAATAAAGCTTTAAAACCTAAAATGGTAAACATGGAAAAACTCCTAAATGAAGCAAGCCTAATATGAACATTTTAAACTGGAGTTTTGCTTAAAGGAACATTAAGTTGTTTGGAGTTGTACACGTGTTTGATGCGATTCCTCATAGATGTGATTTCCAGATCATCAGCCCGACACTAAAGCCAGGAATTATGCTTCGTTTTTCACTCCCCACTGCATCATTTACAACTAATCAGGCTTATGCAGCAGGTTAAAGACGTTTTTTAAAGGACCTGCAATTTAAAAAAAAAAAATTAGATATTAAGGTTAAATAATATTTATTGATTACATTTCACATAAATCATGGTGACTTGCCTGTACACTGCACAATGATATGAATGACTTTAGTCTTTTTGTATTCCCATGTAGAGCTGCCATCTGTTCTTCTGCAGCACAAATCTTTCTGGAACTTCGCTTTGAGAAACTTCACCTGCAGAAATATCACATGTTAATTCAATTAAGTATTTTATAAACTTTAAAGTTCATTTTTAAGTTTCAGTATATGTGTATATGCATGGTTCTAAAATATACAATGCACTTAAATATTATTTCCCATAAGAACTTGTTTACTGATTTCAGTCTTAAAGTCGATTTTTAGCAACACTGATGCCATATAATTACTGTAATTACTGTATAAATCACAGAATCAGGCTGGCTCGGAGCTTTTTCTCTCATGTTGTCACCGAAAACGGGAACGGCTATCATGTGAAGACGGTTCGTCTCCATCGGGTTCTTTTTGCGCATGCGCAAGATAAAAAGAAATTATCTTTTCAAAGCAGCACTTTAACATCCTAAAATTAACATCCTTAGAGACATGTGACTGACAAAAGAAAAGATCACAGAATTGATTCTTACCTGAAGATGATTGACAGCGTGAACCTCGCAGCCGTAGACATTAGCGCACAGCGTTCAAAGTAAAAGTGCTCACAAACTACTTCCGGGTGACCGTGTGTCAGGCGAAATGTTAAAAAAATAATTTTAAAGTTCATTAACAGTTTGCTGCATTTTTTATTTGATATATAAATGGGAAATACGTGGATTATTATAGTACATTGTTGTTTGGACGATAAAATCCGTCATCGCTTCATTTAAAATACTTTTCAGTTCAAATGATTGACAAAAATCATCATCCAATCAGCGTTGTCCCATAGTACCTGCCTCTTCCGGTTTGGAAATGTTTTTCATTTTTGAAGATTTCGTTTTGTTTTCTGGAAATTCATTCTGTGTTCTGAAATGTTTTTCATTTTTTAATATTTCATTTTTTTTCTGAAATGTTTTTCATTTTTAATATTTCATTTTTTTTTCTGGAATTTTTTTTTTTCTGAAATGTTTTTCATTTTTTAATATTTCATTTTTTTTCTGGAATTTTTTTTTTTCTGAAATGTTTTCATTTTTTAATATTTCTTTTTTTTCCTGGAAATTAATTTTGTTTTCTGAAATGTTTTTTTTTTGTCATTTTTGTTTTTCAAGTTTTGGTTTGTGAAATTTTGTTTTGTTTTCTAAAATGTAATGCTGCTTTTTAAATTTTTTTTTTTTTTTTAATTGTTGTTGTGATCTTAAAAATGTTTTTGTATCGAGTGATTTGTTGAATGCTTTGCACTTCAGGGCCACCGTACCATGTCCCCCTGCTAAAGCCAGTACATGTGCAGGCCCGTCTAAAGTCTGCTAGAGAGCATTTGGATGATCCAGAAGAGGATTGGGAGAATATCAGATGAAACCAAAATATAACTTTTTGGTAAGAACTCTACTCATCGTGTTTGGAGGAGAAATAATGCTGAGTTTCATTCAAAGAACACCAGACCTACTGTAAAGCATGGGGGTGGAAACATCATGCTTTGGGGCTGTTTTTCAGCAAAGGGACCAGGACGACTGATCTGTGTAAAGTAAAGAATGAATGGGGCCGTGTGTGGTCAGATTCTGAGTGAAACCTCTTTCCATCAGCATTGAAGATGAAACATGGCTGGGTCTTTCAGCATGACAACCATCCCAAACACACGCTGCCCAGGTAATGAAGGAGTGGCTTCATAAGAAAGATTTCAAAATTCTGGAGTGGCCTAGGCAGTCTCCAGATCTAAACCCGATAGAAAAACTTTGTTGATGCGTGGCGGCGGGGGGATGGGGGGTAACCAGAAGATTGTGAGTATGTGTGCGAGAGTGCATGGGTGGGACAGACCTGGGGGCTGGCTCGCTGGGATCCTCTGGGGCTCTCCCTCCCCATCACAGAGGGGGGAAGGCATTACGGGGGTTTGGGAGGGGGGCTTAGATAATATGGCGGGGGAGGAGGGTTGTAGAGGGTAGGTTATGGGGGGTGGCTGTGGGTGCGCAGCGATCTCTGGGATGCTCGGGCCGGGTGCCGTGGCTGACTCGCGGAGGCGGGGCGCCTGTTGGGTGGTCGGTGGCCCATGGGTTCCCCATTTTCTCACCTCTTTTCCTTTTACTCTCTTCCACCCCCCCCCCCCCCTCACATTCTTCCCCTCTCCTTCCCCACACACACTAAATGTAACAAAAAATAAAACATAATACAAAAAAAGGGGTTTATACAAATCTACACCCTGGTTTCTCTTCTCGAAGCTATATAACCTCTTTTTGTGATAGTAAAACCTGTCCAACACAAAAAGCCTTCAGCTCCAATCTGAGATTGCATATTTATTATGGCAGCATAATATGTAGAGCCAAACAATCATCCCAGCATAAGAAAACATAGGAAATTGTTTCAAAATTTAGAAAAAATTGTAAATTACTGGCCTTCTCTCGGTCTTCGACATATTGGCTGATCTAGCACAGCTCAGCAGCACTCATGATCCCTGGGCTCATCCTGTTCTTCCAAACTGGACTCTCCACAGCAGCCAAGCAGAAGCAAAGATCCTGGAGGAGCTAATCTTCCTGGGAATCCTGGATTAACCCTTGTGTTATCCTAGGCCCTTTACCATTGGGAGTTGGGTCATCTAGACCCACTAGACAGTGCTCTGAACCTTTTTTCTTCAATGATTTGTGATCTTCACTGGTGTCCATGGATTCCATGAAATCTTTCCACCTTTGTCATGGTAGGGAGAACATGTCAATGTAAGGGTGGGGTCACCTAAGATTAAAGGCAGTAATAACCCTTGTGCTATCTTAGATGACCCCACCCTTACATTGATGTGTTCTCCCTACCATGACAAATGTGCATAAAGGTGGAAAGATTTCATGGAATCCATGGACACCAGTGAACAAATCATTGAAGAAAAAAGGTTCAGAGCACTGTCTAGTGGGTCTAGATGACCCAACTCCCAACGTTAAAGTGCCTAGGAAAGCACAATACACACTAAACTGGGCTATTGGTTTAGCGAAGTTAGGAGATTTCTTCCCCCTGACATCTCAAATTTGGGTTTTGGTTATGACTACACAAGGATGGAAGTCAAATTTGGCTTGTAAATAATAAAAAGTCACTTTTTCTCATCCATAAGTCATAGCTGCAAGACATCGTCTGCTGATTAAACTTGGAGCATGCCTGTCTGCCGTCCCATTCCCATAGTCTTCAATTCTTTAGCCTGACTACAGATGGCACTATTGCCTCATAGGAACAGCCACTGAGAACCAATTCCTCATAATAATGAACACAAGTGTCAGCCAGCGACTCACATTTATTCCTCGTTTACAAGTTCATAAATGAGCTCATAAATACAGCAGTATTTACAAGATAGCTGCAACATAAAACTGCTCGAAAACAGCTTTCCCCCTGTAATTCCAGTTCAGCCGTTCTAAGAAAATTCATCAACTCAAAGCAGTTAATGTGCACAATTTGTTCTTGATGCTTTTTCATCTTAAAATGACATTAATAAATGAAGAAAGCCGTTCCTTCTGGAGATGAACTCGTGTGTCTGTCAGAAGCAGTTGGAGGTGCTGCTCCGTTCCTTGTTCCGTCTTTGCCATAAATGCTCCCAGACTCCAACGGGACAGCTGGCACATTCTCAGAGACTCTCCGTGCTGAATTGACAGGGGTGTTTTCAGAAGGCTGCAGTTGTAAGGCGAACTGAAATGTGGGATTTTCCAGCCATTATCATGCTTTCATGGCTGTTGTTGCTGTGGCCCCTTCCTTCTCCAGAGTTATTACATTTCAAATGTGGCAGTGAATGGAAACAAACAACATATAGACTCTGTTCCACCCAAACAAAACAGATCTTTAGAGGATTCAGTCCAACACAGAGGAAGGTTTTAAAAAAGTTTAATTTGTTTCATTTACAGAAGGACACAGACAGGAGAGGTCAGTGCAAACAGGCAGCATCTCTACTTATCGTTTTTGTATAAATAGCATTCAATGTACAGTTTTCTTCTTTCTCAATCAGACGGTGTTAGCATTAATGCATAAGTGGCAAATAACAGCAAATGACATGGAGGAGACGGTAAACTGCCATCTGGGACTGAATCACAACAGACTTCTTGTTTTACTGTAGCTTTCTGTGTTCATAAAGGTTATTAAGTTACTAGCCTTTTCTTTAAAAACAGGACAAAACTAAGAATGACTAAAATGACTGAGACCTAGCTGCCACGTTTGAGAAAGAAGAAATGATGCCTCTGCATTTCTAAGACATGGTGATCTGCATGGACTCCAACATCTCCTCCACTGCCTTCACAGAGTACTTAGTCTCCTTGGTCCCACGGCCAGCAAGCTGCATCAGAGAAGAACAGAGAGAGATATATGGGGGAGGGGCAAACAAAATCTCATTTGATTTCTGTGGCAAATAAACAACAATAATAAAAAAACCACCAGGCTAACAGGATCTTCTCTTAGTACATCAAACCTCAAGGTACACTTAGTTTAGCAACCTGTGCTCATGCACAACTCAAAGAACTGAAGTGAGGTGGACCTGAACATGGTTCAGGTGGATTTTGATAGAGGCTTGGTGTGGGGGCTGAAAGTGCCAGGGAGTGGCTGCCTAAAGGCCCGTACACACCGGGACGAATATTCGCCAGGCGTTATTCGCCAGCGTTTTTCGCCACGTTTTTTGTGTTCACACCCAGGCAATTTTCGCTGACGATGAGCCGAGCGAACATGCAATTTCATTCCCTGACATTAGATGGCGCTTAATGTAAAACAGAAATACTCCTGTACACAAGGTGGCGCTGCGCAACTTTACGCTTCTTAAAGTCGCCTTTCACTCAGAAGAAGAGAGCAAGTATTTACGCGCTTGTCAGAGTCATACAAAGAAAACATGAATCTTTCAAGCATCAGTAGCTCCAACTGGTGCTTGGTTCGGGGATATTTTAGAATGTCCGTCATTATTTCTTCGCGGCAGTGTAGACGCTACTTGGCGTCTATCTTCTTCGCTGGTATGTGTGCTCAGAAAGGCAGTTTTGTGTTTGAGCGCCCCCAAAGTTGTGTTTTACTGTAACTTCAGAAGCTCCAGACACATGTGCAAAAGCGCCATTCTCATTGGTGGAATAGATTTCGACGCGAGGCGTCAAAAAAAAAAAACGAACCCGAGGCGTATTTTTTTTGACGCTTTGACGCGTGGCGTTTTTTCGCGTCGGTGTGCACACTCTCATTGGTGTCCTTTGTTTAGTCACGAAGCGTTAAACGTCGGCGAAAATCGCCGGCGAAATTGGTCCCGGTGTGAACGGGCCTTTAAACTGGTGTCAGTGATGTCACCAAGGAACTCCTGATCTGATCATGTGATCGGAAATCGGCCCAATCACGCAGTTTCAGACTTGGATGTTGTATATTATTGTGATCAGCACTATGCTGTTCAAGCCAATTATTGCAGATAAATACTCTAAAAGAAATCTGCACATCATTAACAGATCGCAACAATTTCTTGGGCAGCAGAGTATGGCACTAGTTTGGGCAGGAGGCCCAAAAAAACAGTTCAGTGAAGTTAGCAAGATATTCCTATATTTGGACCTTCGGGCTCAATATTTCATTAAAACAACATTTTAAACTGACAGCAAACACTGCTACAAAGGCATTTCCAAATAAAAAGATTTGGTCTCTTTTTTTAGTCACTAAGTGGAGACACAGCAGTGAGACGGCTGCCAAAGTGCAAAGAAAACTAACTTACACTGATATGAACCAGTCATGAATATTTATCATATTCATTCAAGAGTTTTAAAAGAAAGTCATCAATACTTAAGAATTTTTAATGGAGATATGAATCAAATGAGATAAAAAATGTTGAATAGTTCTGAAGATACTAAAGCTCCAGTCACCAAACTTCCTCACACTACTAATTATCACCATTTTTAGTAGTTCTTAGTTACTTATTTTTACTAGTTATACTTGATTATTCAAACTACTTCAACCTAGTGGACTGTTTAAATGATAAAAGAGGAACCTGGATCTGTTTATTCATTTTAACACGTAGATTGGAGCTGAAAAACCCTGATCAGAACATCCCTAAATGTCACTGCAGTTTAAAAAGGGCTTACTAAACCAAACTTCTAAATACACAAGACACACAGAAACTATTCATTTTGTTCTAGAAAACCTTTTCCACCTACGAGCCCCAAAGCCCTTCTTTCTTCCTTGCAGTGATCAAAAAGAGTCCAACTGTGGCATCAATGAACTGGCCTGGATTACTATAGACAATAGGAGGAGTGACTACAGGAACCATCGTGCTCTAATACACCATTTAAATTTTGCAGTTCTATTTTTGATCAACATGCACTTGGGGACAGCGTGCTCATTTTAGTCCACTTCCATGGCCTTTGGGGCAGGAGATCGTAACACTTGTCTCAGAGGTCTGCTCTGTGGTTGGACAGCGACACGGGAAGTGCCGCAAATCAAAACCCAAACTTGGACAGGATCACTCATGCAGATGCAAATGGGCCCACGATTTTTCTACCTAATTTATTTTTGCAACAGACAGGGCACCCAGTAAATAATAAAAAGGAAGGATGATTTCTTCACTCTGGGCAAGGAGCCAGGAACATAACAAAGCATCTGTCCAATTAAACCTCGCCTGACCCGCACAGAAAGACATCTCTGAATGAAATCTGAAGACAACAAATTAAACTAAGGTTGGGATGTTGTTTTAAAACACCAACAGGGCAGAACTTGTTTAAACCTTGTCTGTAACTGCTAAAAACATGTGTATGTCATTTAGTGTAAGTGCTGAACACAGATGTGAAATCTACCCATGGCATGAGCACTGATACACCAACACAGATGCTGGCTTTTGAAATAGAAGCTGCATGGTTCCTGTCATTGTGAAACCTGCAGGCGTTCACATTCACCATTTCCAATAACAATTTTGGTAGATGGCTACTTTTCTTAACCTTGTATTTTCTTTGCCTGTCAGGCTTGTTTTACATTTTATAAGTTACAAACTGTTCAGTGATCATGGTTTTCGGTAGGGTGTGTGTGTTAAATAACCCCGGGACTCATGGCCGGTCTTCAATATTTTTGGGCCTCGTCTGCAGAAAACAGAGATCTTTCTTGAAACTGTAAGCGTTTAAACTGAAGATTTTTAACCCTTGTGCTATCTTAGATGACCCCGCCCTTACATTGAAGTGTTATTCCTACCATGACAAAGGTGGAAAGATTTCATGTAATTTCATGTAATGGACTTTGCCATGTTGGAACCAGAAATAGCCAATAAGCAGTGATTAGCTCAAGTCAGTCTGAGTCAGTGCTTCTCAAATAGTGCGGCGTGCCCCGCAGTGGCAGCGGTTTTGGGCACAGGTAATACGGCTACAGCGGCTTAGTGCTTGGAAAAAAATCAGCGCCACTATTGGTTTCCTGTTGTCTGTTCTATCATAGTTTGTTTTATCAAGTTTGTAACAGCCGGAAACTGTCAATTGCCGTCCCTACAGCTGCCCCTGTCACCTGTCACCTGCGGCTCACATGTGTGAGAAGCAGAGGGGAGGGGTAGTGGGCTCAGGCTGCGGGTGGAACGCGCACACGGAGCACTCCCTCTGTTGCGCAACACCTGGATCATGGCGTGCCTTTAGATCATTCAGTTCATGCTAATAATCTCATTCTTTATGAACTATTGCAGACATTTTAATGATGTCTTTATTTTCCATAAATGTATTCTTTGCGTCTGCCTGTGGTTTAGTTGGTGTCAGTATTTGACATAAAGACAGCAGGAAATGCAGGAAAACAGCTGCACTTTATGAGATCATAGATGAACAATCATTTAGAAGAAAAAAAAATCAGCAATGTTTTTACCCATTTCTTTAGACTAAAAACGTTAAATATATCGGTGCTGCTGTGTTAATGTTTCAGATCAATTTACATTTAATGTTATTTATTGACTGAATTATTTTTCTCAGCATCAGATGGTTCAGTTGGTCAAAATGTTTCTAGTTTAAATAAGGACTGACAGATTTTTTTATTTCAGGCACTTTAAGCTTCTTTTCTGTTTTAGACTAGAACAGGGTTTCTGTGGCAAAATAAAGGAAATATTTGTTGAAAGTGGATTTATATTGATGTTTTCTTTTTTAAATGTTAAAGTATACAATTTTAGATATACTTACACAATTTTTATAGATACTAACCTATTATATTGTCACCACGGCAAGTGGGTGTGTGGGGGATAGGGGGTAGGGGGGCACGAAACATTTTCTTTTTCCTAGGCGGGGCCTTGCAAAAAATAATTGACAAGCACTGGTTTAAGTCAACATTTCTATGGCAACCACTTTTGCCAATCAGAAGTGAGCTTATAGGAAGTCCACACCCCTTCCACTGGAAAGCGACCTATGGAGAATCTGTCAAACGCTTTGAATGTTCAACATGAGACCACACACTTTAATAAAAGGCATCTGATTTGTCAGTTTATAACTTGCACTACAGAAAAAAATATGAAATAATTGTATTATCAAGAACATGTTAGAAAGGTCACAGAACAAGATTGGTTATTCTGACAATTATAATGAATGAGTTATAGCTGTTTGTTTCTCTAGTCCAGTGTTTTTAAACCAGTGTGCCGTGGGAGTAGAGGTAAGATCGGGCCTAAAAAATCCAGCCCGACCCGGCCCAGGCCCGCGGGCATTAAAGCCCAACCCAGGCCGAGCCCGACCAATTAACTTGATGTGCAGGGCCGAGCTCGAAGCAAACCTGAAATTTCAATTTATCCTATAGTATTTTTGGCAGAAAACAACGCAAGATTTCTCAAGGTTAAAATAATCTACATATTTTTATGATCATGATAAATGCATTTGCACAACGAAATAACGCTGGAACACAGAATAAGAGGCCAGACAAAGACAGTGAAAGAGAGATCTTGATGCGCACTCGCTTAATTACGCGGCGAAATACTGTAGCCCACTAGGCTTTATTGCGGAGGGAAGATTACATTCAGGACACGTGCGTAAAAGCGTGGCCTGGCTCTGCGTCTGCGCTTCCTGTTTAGTTGTAGTTATATAGCAATTAGCTTACAGCGCCTTCTCTGTTTTAACCAAATTATTTATTTATAACAAGTATTCCTTAGTTTACTATCCACACATCATTTTAGTATACATTTTTATAAGCATATATTTATTAAAAAAGTCAGCGACAGAGAAGCCCGCCCGACCCGAACCGAACGTAATGATTGTCATTTTAGTCCCCGACCCGAATTTCGGGCCCGGTCGGGTTCTGAATCGGGCTCGGGCTTAAGATCTTACCTCTACGTGGGAGATGGTCAGGTGTGCCGTGGGAAATTGCCCTCATTAAATGATCTAAAAACATTTACCATCTCCAGGATATCAGCTCTTTCTTCATCCAAACAGGCCCTGATAAAACACTGAGTAATTAGGAATATAAAAGATCATAAAATACTTTTTCTTTGTGTTTATTTGATTCTATTAAAGACATTTAGATAAGAATGCCGGTACCGCGATTTAGCTGCAGCTATAACTGTTTAAGAAAAGTCCCGCCCCTTTAACTGTCCACCAATCATTTTTGGAGGTTTAGTCACACGTCATCAGTCTGACCAATCAAAAGTGGTTAAAATCTTTACTTCCTTGTTCCGATTCTGCTCATAAAGTCTCTCAGTTCCAACAAAAATACCAGCTAAAGCTCGTCTTTAGCGGTGTAGCTTTCCGCGGGACCCGGTATCAGACCTTGGAACAAACCATAAAGCTCAGAGACGAAAGTCTGTCTGCGTTCTGCAGCTGTTTGCACTACATCTCCCATGATGCATTGGGTTAAAGTGACAACATCTCAGCGCACAATGAGTCGTCTTTGTTAAACGTCTTGAAACCACAACGAACACACATCAAACAGTTTTTAAATCTTCTACCTTAACTTTTATTACATCTTTTAGAAAAAAACGCTGCAACTTCCAGCTTTTTCTGCCACAAGTATCACAAAAATGCATGTGAGATCGCAGAGGGACTGTTGATCAATACAGACTATGAGTTTCTCCATTTTTTAAATTTTGGGATGTTGGTGTGCCCGCAGGATTTTTGTCAAGGTTAAAGTGTGCCGTGCCTCAAAAAAGGTTGAAAAACACTGATCTAATGAAGTCCAGGGGATTTTTTGCTTTTTGGGACCTGCAGGTACTTCCTGTTTGGAATGCGGGAGGAGGAGTCATTCAGTCCAGATCTCATTTACAGTCAGTAAATGAGATCTGGACTGAATACTGGACTGATACTCGAGTTCAAAAGTTGGATGAAGGCTATCAAGGTTTACCAGCTCTACCTCTACAGTCACACTGTGTGAATTGTGTGTTTGTTTGGTCATGATGGAGTCAAACTCTGAGGCGGAAGATGAGTTTCTAATAAACAGACTTTCTCTATGTTGCACCTTGATGAAGATCATTTAGAGGTAACCAAAATGTAAGTGTATCAGCTGAAAAATGTTTAAAAAAGCAGAACAAATCTTTTATTCACAAAAAGCACAGCTGTCTTAGCTCAAACTATACTTACACGACAAAAGTTGTTTTTCCTTTATCTTTTGCCAAACTCCATCTTTAAGTGGGCACTTGGCTTGCGAACACAACTGGCTATGCTGTTTCCAAGGATGACTCATTCTTCTGCATTTAGTGTGTATGTGTCACTGCAGCTGTAATGATCAGTGCGATTAATTGCTTTGCTGCCTAATACTCCATTACCCCGGGCCTGGTAGTCAATTATGTCCTTAGCCCGAGGTGAGACCACCACATTAACTCCTGCCCTGCTGTACAACAGCAGGAGCAGAACAGGCAGCTCAACATCTACTTAGAGTATCTGATAATAGAGTCAGGAGGCAGCAGAAGTCTGTGCGCCGTGACACAGGAGCTAATCACAGAATTTGTTTAGAGAGTTCAGGCAAGACATCAAGTGTCACCGAAAGCACTACATGTCCACTACATGTCCAGGCTTTCTGCATGTCAGCCAGCCCCACCAAAGAAATTACAATGCTTCAAAGTACTCCTCATTCAGTCATGACCTCTGGAAGACGTCTGCTCCCACTTGCGCTCACCTGCCCACCTTTTCCTGACACTGAGGTATGACAATCACCAGGTATTCAAGTCTAATAAAACAAATGCAACACTTTTAAGAGGCCATCAATCAGCTAGCAGTCCCACAGCAGCAAGCATCTGTTCGCCTGAGAGCTCAGAAGTTGCTTAACTGGAGGTGGGAGTGAAGAAATAGACAGGAGTCCTCACACCAGTGCTTATACAGCACAAACCCCAAAACTGTCCTAAAGTGGATGGTGCTGCATGAATCCCATACATGGAATATCCTTTTATTACAGTTAATCCTTTAAAGTCCTTAAATGCTTCTATGAATTAACACGGTCAGGCAACAAAGCACGTTTCTGCTGCTGATGATACTCAGCAGCACTTCCCTATTAAACAAGGAGCAGTCGCTCAGACTTCTAACATGTCACTTTTAGACCAGGAAAGTTTGTAATTCTTACATAAATCACGTTTGGAGAATCGTTTTAATTTCCGCAATACATCGAAAATCAGCAACATGATTTTCTTTGAATGGTAAAGGAAAATTTAATAATGCATTTTTTACTTCAAGATTCGACTACTGCTATTATTTATTATCAAGCTGGTCTGCAGATTTTCTGAAGGACCTTTAGCTGATTGAAAGTGCTGCAGCCAGAGTTCTAAAGAAAATTGGATCGTATTTCACCAACCGTAGCTTCTCTCCAGGTGCTTTCTCTGAAAAGCAGAACAGAACTCAAAAATCAAAGTTCTAAATAGACCAGCTCAATCTCCTCACAAAGAGCAAATAGTTCTGTACTTTCTAAGTAGAGGATCAAGCTTAGTTGTATCCACCAGGATTCTGTGCTGAACAAATTAGTTGCATGAGTATCCATTTTTGGCATTCAACATTTTTATTTCTGTTCATTATGGGCAAACACTCCCATTTTACTCTCCTTTAGTGGCATGGGTTAGTTTTGCTTTCAAAGAATCTCACTTTCTTTAAAGAAGTAGAAGCTTTAGTACACTGTTATAACATATTTCTTTCTAGGAAAGTTGGAGATGAGTTGTAGCTGTAGCTTTGAGTTTTTTGGTAGTTCGGCTTTTACTGCCTTAGTGGTCTGATGGTTGAGTGTCTGCCCTAAGACTTTGTGGGTTTGAATCCCCAGTTGGGTCATACCAAAGACTCTAAAAATGGAACCAAGTGCTTCCCTGCTTGAGCATGTAACTGGGTGCAGCACTAAACGACTTACTGGCTGTGACTGCAGCTCACTGCTGCCGTAAGGGATGGAGGTCAAACGAGGAGAATGAATTTCTCCCCACACACTTTGAGTGACAATAATGGCATTTTAGCAATAATAAGATGGCAAAAATGAAATGGGATAATGAAAGACTAGTTAATATTTAAAAAGATTCCACTGGATTTTAGATTTTTTTTATTAATACTTAACCAATTACCAATATTCCAGGTCTAGTTTTAAATCCTCTATTATAAAGTCTGCAGCTTAAATTTCTGTTCAATAATAACTTTCATTTTTTACCCAATTACTTCATTTAATTTTTGTTTGAAAATGATGTTGGTAAAATGGTTAAAAAAAAGACCTTTTAACAATGCAAGTCTGAAGAACAGTAGGGGATTTGTGAATTTAAGAAAACCTAGAATATCTTCAACTCTACTTGTAATTGTCAGCCTCCAAAAGGCCATAAGGTCCTGCTACAGTTCAATGCATCTGCTCTCTAAATCTGCTTGCGGCTCCTGTCTGAAACCAGTTTGTGACGTGAAGTCTTCGCAGACATTGTGGCCTTAAGTCAACACATTAACAGTAAATGTACCCAGACACACCGAAAGACTTGAAGGTTGTTTTCACAGTTCTGTGTGAGTAGAAGGGAGTAAATCAGGCTTGGCATGCATTTGTTGGTCAACAGGCTGTAAATACGTTTGGTGCCCTATGCAAATGAGGGGGTTTTAAGGATGTCTGAATATTGTGCGCCAACACCCTAAAACACAACAGAAGAGCACGATTGGTGGTTTCCAGCGTCTGGGTACAGGAAAAAGTAAAATCGACTTTCAGTAGAGGACAGAGGAAGCAAAAAGAAAAATGCAGTCAGGCTAATTTCACAGCTACGCAAGAGCAATTTGTGACTCACCTTGTAGGCTCTATTTATTTGAGTGGCAGCCCAGGCAGCATATTTTATATTGTCCTTTTTCACCTTGGCACTGACTTTAGGACTGGAAGCGATGTGACTTGCAGACTGCAGGAAAAATAAAAGAGGGGTGGGGGGCAATGGAGGGAACAGGGAGAGAAGTGTTCTCATATCAAAACTTGGTGTAACAGCAATAAAAGGATAATTGAGATGAATATGCAACCACTTTTACCATCTTCCAATCCACTAGTCATTGTGGCAGAATGAAGAGAAAAAGCAGACCTTGGCCTGATGACACAGGGGAAATCATTTATGGGGAGGAAAAACTGAGTGCTTTAATGCCTCATACGTAAATTGTCACTTAACGGGCCTAATTTCTCAAACGCCGTCGACTCTGTGCGATGAAAGGAGCTTGTATCTTTCAAAATAGTCCCAACATGAAGCGAAAGGAGGAGCTTGTGAATCACGGTCTGGGCCTGCCCGACAGCTCTGCTCAGAACCACAAATCCCATGTCTTTCCCATGTTCCTGCCATCATCTCCACACAGCAAACCCCAGAGGGCTTAGCCTTCCTGCACTTCAAAGCCCTCTCCACCAACGTGCTGAAACCTTAACTACACACCAATCAACCTGGCTCTTTTTTTTTCTTCTTCAAGAAAATGGTTTGGCTTCTGTATTTGTTTTTAGTAAGCATTTTCTCTATTTCTATTTTTTTACCTCGAGAAACCTCAATTTAGATGATGTCAGCCCTGACAGGCTATCCCTGAATAACAGCCTGGGCCATTATGGAGGGGAATCCCCATGCATTGGTTGTCAGAACGCAACCCACAGCCCAGCTGTGGTCAGCACCAAGTCCACTGTCACACTGACTCAAGATGCTTTAGGATGGTGAAAGTTTTTGTCCTTTCACTGAACTTCTTCCACCTGTCACGATCTGAACCACAGAGACTAGCTGACAATCTGTAAAACACACTCTGGGGACAGATTTACGACTAAAAAGAATAAACTCCCACCTCAGGTGCTCATTAAAAACCTAAGCATCAGGGAACGACTAGCCTAAAAAAGTGCTGCTTAATCCCCCAACCTCCTTCAGCTAACGTGTTGCACATGTCATACATGTGACCTTGCCCTGCCCTCCCTCCTGCTTGTGTGAGCTTTGACAGGTGATGGGCTGCTTTGTGTTGTTTGGACTAAGTGAAGTGAACAATGGAGGAACATGTGGGCCCCTCCGTGTGAGATCTGCTCCCCTTCTGTAACCTTTCTTCCCTTTTTTAACACTTTGTGGTTTTATGTCCGCTCTACCTTTCACACCATTCAGGCAACTTCCTCTTTAAAAATAAAAAATAGACCACAATCAAATAATTACAGGATTTTTCATTCAGACTTGTATTTTGAGGATCGGCTGCTTTGTTTTTTTTTCTTCTTTATAATCATCTTGTTTTCAAACTTGAAGTACTGCATTTTAATTGTTCTAATATGTACACAAATATTACTAAAAGGCTTACTACAACACAGTATTTATGTGAATCCAGTGTGTCTCACAGCTGGTTTAACGCAACAATTTCTGATAAACCCCTTCTTAGGAGATCTGAATAATGGTAAAATTATGAATTTAGTTTTTTTTGTTCTTTTCTTTTTTCTTACATCAGGTAATGGTTTCCAGTGCAACTATTTCACATTTTCAAAGTAAGATCAGTAGTCGTGAAAAACTTATTACCAGACCCAAACAACACTGCTGTTTAAATGGAAGTCTAAAAATAAAAAGATTTTGAATTGAATGGGAAACAGAGTTAAACCTTATCATGAATTGATTAAAATGTCTTAAAGTGATTGGGGAAGTTGGCGGTGATACACTGCTCTATACAGAACAGATGTTTAGGGTTGATCAGATCAGCTCCTGCAGCAGAACGTCGAGTGAAAAAGCAGCTGCTGGGGTTTGAGGGAAAAAGCTTGTTGTTTCAAATATGAATGAAAGGCTTTTCCACTGCTCTCAAAAGGTAAACAGTTTGTTTTACTTGACTAACATGAAATTAGAACTAAAATAAAGTTGAACAAAAGAAGTTAAATAGAATCTAATAATATTTCCAAAGAAAAACTGCTCCAAACAGACAGATTTTCTTAGCTGAAGTCCACTTTCTGAGTCAGCAGTGACCTTTCTGAGGGCCTCCTCCCCACCCCCCCAAACACATACATACATAGTCCAGTCTAATTTAACTCACACTGTGGCCAGCCTCAACCTTGACAAACCACATGGTTACAAAAAAGCTTCTGCTGGCTTCTCTTTTTTCCTCATACAACACAACACTCACCATATACAGCCCGAACAACGCCCTCATGTTTCGGTTGTTCAGCCTCAGCGCCTGAGCAAAGTACTTCCTGGACAGCTCCATGTTTTCCAGCCCCCCCTGGGTGTACTTCACCTGTGTGAGGAGGCATTAGACATGTATTAGTAGTAGAGATGGTACAATTCCTGGTTTAAAACTTAACCTTATGTTACACCATTGAATTGAATTGAAGGGAAATTGAATTGTTGCATCCCTACTGCAAACATTTGCATACGTATATGTTAAATTTGTCTTGTGATGTATTACACCAGGATAAGCTGAGTAAAAGGTTTTTCTTTATTGTTACTTGTGTAATAAGCAAATTAAAAGATTTCTCTAAATGATTAGTTTTGTGTTGTTTTTAGGAGGATGTCCTTTGTTCAATGACAGAGGAAGCTTCCTTCACCAGAAGGAGGAGCATGTTCATCAGCGAAATACACAGACAGACGGAGGAAGTCTTTTGTCCCTCATGCTATGAGACAATACAACAACCTGACTGAGCATGTCTATGAAGACTCTCATTCATCCAGGTTGGTTCCATTGTAGTATGTTAGGGGATGTCATCTGGACTTGGTTTTAAAGTTGGAAGACGTTTCACCTCTTATCCAAGAGGCTTTGTCAATTCTGAATTAGCTGGTCTAAGAGCTGGTATATATGCGCTCATGGGGGAGGAGTCAGACCTGAAACTGGAGGTGTTGTCCACTTAGCCTACGTGGTTTCGGGTCGTTAATAGTCCTTTGTCCTCAGCTGGGGGTTGGGGAGCCAGTGACTCCCTCTCCAAATGGTCGTCTCTTTCAGCTATTAACGACCTAGGTGGAACTGGTTTGGTTTGTGTAGGTTTCAAAACACTGCCGTAGATTGATGGAAGAATAAACCTGAGACCACCATTCTTATTAAGAGAAGGTTTATCCTTCTTGACAAAGATGGCTTCTTTCACTCCTCGCTCAAACCATCCTTTCTCTCTGGCTAGAATTTTGACTTCACTGTCCTCGAACGAGTGGTTTGTGGCCTTCAGGTGGAGATGTACTGCAGACTCAGGTCCACTTGGGTTGGCTCTGCGATGTTGGTAAAGCCGCTTGTGTAGCGGTTGTTTGGTTTCTCCTATATACTGTTCATTGCAGTTCTCTTTGCAGTGGATAGAGTACACAACATTACTCTGTTTGTAGCTGGGAATTTTGTCCTTTGGATGAACCAGTTTCTGTCTGAAGGTATTGACTGGTTTGAGATGAACTGGGATGTTATGTTGTTTGAAAATCCTTTTAAGTTTTTCAGACAGGCCTGACTGAGCATCACAAGTTGTCAACCTCAATGAATTTTCATTTTTTAAATTTCTAGGTTTTTTTTTTGTATTTTATTTTATTTTCTGAACATTTTATGGATTTATTAGATATTTAAAATTAATTTGTTAGTATTTTCAACTAATACATTTTAATATTGATTTTTTTATGGCTTTATTCTTTTTTTTGTTTATTCTATATATATATATAGATATATTCTATATCTATAGCCGCTGCTCCGGATCCCCCGGTTCCCAAGCCCTGGGCTAATGTGTCTGCTTGTACTGCTTCCGAAGTGCCGAAAAGCCGGCATCATTCATTAGAAGCCACACGGCAACGAGATGGACTCTGACAATGATGGAAGGGAAGCTGGCGTGTTTAATAGAAATTTAGCCCAACTGTTAATTTCAGATCCAGAAGATGACAACTTTGATGGGTTTTTGGATGCGGATTGATGACTGGAAATATAAAAAACTTAATCAAAACCAACTCAGTTTTGCTCATGCTGCCTTTTTTAAACACATACTATTGTTGTGGAATGAGTGTATGTGTGTGTGCTGAAATCAGTGTGTATGCGCTCACGCGTGTGCAGGAGGGGGGGGGGGCAGAACTTTGCGTTACTCAGTTACAGAGAACAGTAATAAAAAAGGTTTCCTCTAAAAGAACGGCGAATGATTCTTCGGTCTGGGTGGGCGCTGTGGCGACGCTCCTACAGCCGAGCTGACTCCTGGTACGAAGAGATTCCCAAATAATGCTTTCTCACAGCAGAGTCGAGCTTTAAATCTCTTTTAGAAGTTACTTTTACAAGTACTCATTGTGTGGGGGGTCATGTGTCATATGTGTTAACGGAGGGGAGTGGAAAAGGTGAAGGGTGGGTTGGGTTTTTACTGTAATATTGTGTTTTAAATGTTAACGTGCTTGGAGTAGCGCAAGGCATGAGAAGCACTTTTTAATAAATATAGTTTGATTTGGAAAGGTTTTACTGGAATTTTACTAACATCTATGCCTCTAATCCCTCACCCCACCCCACCCCTACCCCTTGTTGAATGAAGCAATTCCAGGTTTGACTCACCTCTGCATATTGCTCACAGTACAAGTGATTGTGGGGGTTGGTCATCATCAGTTCCTCCAGGCAAAATGCCGCTTTTCCATAACTGTGGAAATGACAAAGAGTGAGCTGACTGATTCAGATGCTGAGGCTGCAACTTTTAGCTTCCTCAGCATCTAAGTTCATAGTTTTGAATATTTGTAAACTACAGGAAGTAAAGGTCATTTAATGAGGGACATCATCACAAAGTAGCCCACATTGATTTAAGAGCATCTGCCAGAACCCCTTTGCTACAAAAAGGGCATATTCTGGACAGAGAGCACAGATGGTTTAAAAAAACAAACAAAAAAACTTTGCTGTTAAAATAGAAAAACCTTTCATAAAAAGGGGGTGGGGGCTTAAGACATTTCTCATCTTCCAGGTACAATCTTGTTAGAACGTCTTTCCTCAGGAAACTATGGTCTCACACACAAAAACAGGCCACTAACAAGTGTCCCCACCTTTGAACCCCCATCAAATAATACCACACTAGCCAACAATTCTAATGTGTGTGTGGATAATTGATATCTGCATCTGCTCATGTGAAATCTTTTTTGACACATCTCTAAAGCATTCAGGACATCAATACTGTGATTCTCCATTAGCAGTGAGAACTAAAGAGGCTCCTCAAAGGGGACGCAAAAGATCAGGGGTTCCCAACCCTCAAGCCCACGGACCAGTACCAATCTGTGGGGCAGTAGATACCGGGCTGCAGAGAACAAAAGCAAGAAGAAGAAAAAAACACAACCTATATTTTTGCTGTTTAATTTCTAATTTGATTCTGACAGAAGTATTTGAAAAGCCTCTTTTCACAGAAAAGAGCCAGTAAGAAAACAGAAGATGGAAGCGATACCCAGACGCCCCGTTTGAACCTGTTGTCCTGCCTTGGCCCCTACTACTGGGTAAGCAGGTCCCCGATCGAGGGATCCGAGCCCACTTTGGCAACATTGTTCTCCAGAAGCACGTGCCTCTAGAGCCTCGCCCATGGACCAGGGGCCGCCATTTAGTCAGCCGTGGTTAAGCCAGCCGCACTTTTGAAATGTCATGCTCGCCCCAATAACACGGTTTGCAGCACAGCATGAAACACAATCGTCGCTGCTTTCTGTTTTCATTCAAACACCGTACCTATTCTAATTATGTATCACTACAAAAATATTATAAATACAATCAGCAAAGCTATCTCTTAACAAAGATTTGTGTACTCTTACTATGTAGTTTTTAAGTTATTATTTCAGAAACAGCATTTTTGACTAAAGATATAGTAGAAGTTGTCAACTTTAAAGTTGAATAAATTGACTTTGGTGCATAATTCCAGGCTTTGACTGGTATATCCTTGTTCGACTTGTCGTGCACTGTGACCTCACAAAGATTTGCGTACTTTTACTATGTAGTTATTGAATTATTAGAACAGAGAGAGAGAGAGAGAGAGAGAGAGAGAGAGAGAGAGAATCTTGCATGGCAAAAACATTTAGAAATTACCCGTTTCAGAGACGCTTGATTTGTGTTTTCTTTTATTCGTCACACCATTGGTGTTGGATGAAGCTGAAATTGGCACCTAATTTAGCTTCCTCTTTGACAGTTTCGGGCTAATG
Source organism: Oryzias latipes (assembly GCF_053564925.1). Taxonomy (NCBI): domain Eukaryota; kingdom Metazoa; phylum Chordata; class Actinopteri; order Beloniformes; family Adrianichthyidae; genus Oryzias; species Oryzias latipes. The sequence goes on along the minus strand of NC_136252.1, from coordinate 4,793,113 downwards.
AAAATCCATCACATTTTATTGGTTCCTACATGAAATTTAGTTTAAAGCAGCTGTAGCAGCTAACCACTATACCCTCAAGAGTTAAAGGAAGCTGAGGTTACGGGAAGTAAAAAAAAAAATTGGGACATCCACTTTACCCTTGTACAGGCCAATGCGTAAAAATATTGTCATAAATTAGTCTGTGGCCTGAAAAAAGTTGGACACCGATGTAGATGAACCTTCACAGTCCAGTTGTCCTGAAGAACAAGATCCTGTACTGGTAAGATCGGATGACTGAGAAGATCCACAGATATCAGAGGAGAAAGCAGTCGCGCCTTTTATGACACGAAGGACAAATCTGGTACATCTTATTTTTTCTTCCTTAAATGTGACATTAACTACCTTCCTGATGTCACCACTACAATGGGAGCTAGCGAACCAGAACTATAGTGGGATAAGATCACTTCTCAACAGTATACTGCTGTGCTGTTGACCTCACACTAATCTGCTGTAATTTCACACACTTGGCCAGAGCAAACTATGACGCAGCATTAAAGTCAAGCAGTAAAACATCTGTCCAAACGAATGCTCAGCAAGACCAGAACAGAAGCAGTTCCACTGATGGAACCAGTCAGGGATAGTTTTCTTTGTTGTATCAAGTTTTTTTTAAAGACTAAGAAAATTACACTAATAAAGACAGAAAAAGTAGGAAATGACTTCTATGTTGCTCAACAATGTTGCCACATAAAGAACTTTTAAGTGTATCTGAAGTCAAAACATGATACTTTTCTAAACAATAAATAGAATAGGGTGATGGCAGGTTCTAGATGACTGGGAGATGGAGAAAAACGAAACAAACAGTGGGAAGGAGCTGAGTAGAGGTGGAGATCTGAGGGTCTAAGGGTTGGGGGCTGCTTACAATTACCACTTCCTCTTTGTAAAGACTTTCAGATGTGCTTGTGCAGTGGCCAGGCTCTGCAGTGAAGCTAAAACGACATTTTGTACCAGATCAAGAACTCTACCTCTTCAACTCTTTCTTCTGAGTCATCTTACCTCACCCTAGCTAACAGCTCTCAGTGATGGCTGGTACGTTTGCCCCTTACTGCAGGCCTCAGGTGACATTGTCCTCACTCTGTTGTGTAGCTGCAGGATTTGTATTAGTTCTGTTTTGGAGGAAATTAAAACCAGTGGGAATGACTTAACTATTTTAACACAACATTCCAAGTGTACCAAAGACAGTCTTTTTCCGGATGCAGATGGGTTTGAAGGACCAGTTAGCTTTGCTGCAAAGTCTCAAATTTGGGCAGCAAATAAAATTAAGTCAAAACGTGGATGAAAAACAAAATTACCTTTTGCTTAAATAATAAAATCATAGCGATTTTATACTTTCAATCCAGGAATATACAGGAATTCTGACACCAAGATTATTTATTAAAGGTCATTAATAATTCATCCTCTTTCTTCAGCAAAACAGATTCCAACAGCGACAGCACTTCTTAGTCCCATAAAGACACTGTAAGAGTTAAACACTCCAAGGGCGCCGCTGTCAAGTTATGGCTCTCAAAATGTGGTTGGAAGCATTTCATTAGAAAAATGTGTAAAAGAAGATCTCTTCCCATTCTGGAGTAACAGCTAATTTATTCTCCACCAACGTCAGGTCCAATCAGTGACATCTACATTGGATTGTGTTGAAGTGACACTTGAGTATATAGCAACATACTCAACATCCTTCCGAATATTTTAGGCAGCGTGTCACATTAAAAATATTGGACCATCGATGTCATCTTAGATCTTGCTATCTGTCAGTTGAAGTCCAAGACCAGGAGTCTTTTCATAAATGTCTGTTTTTAAACGGAATTAAAGACGTTTGGGTGGAAAACACAAGTGTGAAAAAACAGAAAAACAGGCATCTGCCAGAACCTCTAAGCACAACTGCTCACATGTTATCATTTGTGCACATTAAGGGATAGTTTTACTAAAATGTAGCAAATGTTACTAAATGCAGGGTTTCTTAATTTAGGCAGCAGTAAATCTGTGTCAGTGTAAAATGTGCCGTGTTCTGCAGTCAACATGGACAGACGGTGAAAGAAAGCTGAGGACCAAAAGTGAAGCAGTGTGCAACTCCAGCACAGAGCTTTTGTTCCAACCTGCAATCGTCTATTATCTTTTAAATGAATTTCTTTCTTTATTTTATTCTTTGTTTGTTTGTCCACAGAAAAGCTTTGTTGTTTAAAAAAAAAAAAAAAAGCGGGTTCTTTCAAATTCTTTTTAATTTTCTTTTACCGAATGGTCTGCCTTCCCCTCTGTCTGAACATTCGAGCTGATAGCATGAACTCTATCATCTAAGCGCTAACTTGATACATAGCCTAATTTAAAAATTGTTTAAAAACCAAATATTTCTTTAAGTACTCCAACCAACAGCAACCTTCTGTACAATCTTTTTTGTCTAGTTTGGTGGTAGAGCAAAAGTCTTCTCCTGGGAACTTTACAGCGGGTGTCTGGCTCCTGCTGCGTTTCTCTGGAAAAGAGTAGTGATAATGCCTGTCTGTCCGGAAGAGGAGGAGGAGGGGAAACAGGGAGTTTGTAACTCCAAATAAGACAACAAAGAAAAGAAATTGACACGCCTGTAGATAAGCAACTGTGGGAGTGAATGCTGTGATATTACCAGTGTTGGGATAAGCCAGGAGATAATCCTCTCACCCTTGGATTTCCCCTGGGTACTAAAGCATTAGAGCCCACCCAAACAAAAGAATGAAATATCCAATAAGTAACCTTCTTACTGTGCTACACATTCCTGCTGCCGCTGCCTTCCAACCAGAGCAACCACCGACACACAACACCGGACTAACACACAAAAGGCAGAGCAGCTTTACTAACTTGTGGGCACCAGACAATTATGAAAGACTAAAAAGTTACAAAAGCAACACGTTTTGGTTATCCACCTTGCATTTCTTCTTGGGAGCCAAGATACTGAGAGGAAGTCTAGGAGTCTTTTTAACATTATGCAAAAAAGAAAGGGGGTGGGTTCAAGAGAGAAATCCTATTGAAGTACTTCTAAGTGAAGAAAAAAAAATACCTCAACATCATTCAACAAGCATCTGAAGATCAAGTTACCAGATAGAGATGTGATCAATGTGTAGGTATGATCATGGTTTTAGAGCTGCACGCGATGGTGTCGTCTCACAGTGAGAAGGCCCAGGTTCAAATCCCCACTGGGGGAGTTTGCCTATGTGGCGTTTGCATGTTCTCCTCGTGCATACATGGGTTTTCTCCAGGCGTTCCAGCTTCCTTCCCCCGTTTAAAAAAAAACACTTCATAGGTTGATTGGCGTCTCTACATTGTTCCCTTAGTGTGCATGTGTGAGTGTGTGGTCTGGCAACACACTGGCCTTCGCCAAACTTTAGCTGGTGGGTCTGGTCCAGCAACCCCATAACCTGATGGATGGATGGATGGATGGATGGATGGATGGATGGATGGATGGATGGATGGATGGATGGATGGATGGATAATCTAATGTGACAAACTGTCAACCACTTAAATAAAGAGATATATGTTAGGAACAGGTATAAATTAGTGTCTAGAAAAAGACTTCAAAAGTCCAGACTTATGGATTCTAGTTTTTTAAGTGAGAACCATAGCCAAACTTTGCTGTGCACTACACATTTCATAAACAGCTACGTTTCTGTAGCTTTCCTGCCTATTTCCCATTAAACATCCACATTAATTGAGTGATGCATCTCTGCTGCCTTCTAAATCAGAAACCTATACTCACTCATGTTCGTTAATGTAAAGCTCCGACAGCTCGTGCCACGCCTCCTGATCCCCAACAAACCTGTGAAACACAAAGTGACATTCAGTTCTCCTCCTGAAAGTTAGTAAAAGAGTGAAGGAGTTTGGAACATATTAAAGTAAGAAATGTGAGCTTTAAATTACTTATTACAATAGCACTAATGGTAGTCTGGATGTGCCAGCTGTATTGAAGGCAGACTTGTTTTTAATTTAAATAAAAGCCAGAGGAGATGAAGAGGAGGGGCAGTTGACTGTCTCCCCTCTGTTAGGACACTCACTGCTCAAGATACTCATTGAGCTCTCTTATGGCTTCAGTGCTCTTCCCCTGGGCCTTCAGAATGGCAATCTTGCGCTTCCTTGCTGCCTGGGGGGGAGAAATTAAACAGGATTAGCAATGCAGCTCCTCTGGTTTTTCTGGGAGAGGGTAAGCAAATTTAGTGAGTGACAGTCTGTTCTTTCCCTTGAAGGGCTTGTATTAACTTCACATAAGATCACTTTGGGATTGTTCCAGTGCTCCAACTGACTAGAGATAAAAAATAAAACAAAAAGATCTTTTAAAAGATGCCTCTCTTTGTCATGTTTGCTTATGCCACACAGTCAATCCATCAAGAGACAGGGGTGGGCAATTATTTTAACTCCATAGAAGAGCCAGACCAAGAGCAGATGCGTGGAATGAGAATGATATAACATGAAATGTAGATTAAAACATTTGGATTGAAAATTATATTCTAAAACAGAATATTCTAGAGTTTTTAGTTTAAAACTTTTGTTTCCATTTTAGATCAATTGTATTATTGTGAAGCCCTCTGGTACCTTCAAGGAGTTGTAAAGTGCTGTATGAATAAAGTTTCATTCATTCGTGATCCTTTTAATAAAATAAATAACATTATTTATGAAATAAAACAATGACCAAATAACACTCAGGAAAAATATACTGATACATTTGAAAAAACACAAAAAAAAACAATAAATAGTCGATCCTTTCCTGTCATAATCCTAATAAAGACTTTGAGGGCTGCACCTCCTCACATGTTTCACAGTTTGCACTAAAACTGAGCAGCTGTGTCCTTCGTGTCTGTTTCTCATCCAGTAATAATGAAAAAAGCTCATTTCTATGTCTCTGGCTGCAGCTACGCATATTTCTGTGTTACCTTTCCACCAGGACAGAGTTCCACCGTTTATCGCAGGAGTTATGTTCTAAAAATAACCTTGATCGGTGAAATCCACGGAGAATGATTACAGACGTTTATGGCAGTAAAACTCCTCACTGCATAAATACACTTTTCTCAGACAGACATGAACATTTTCACCATTTTCTCTTGTTTAAATTCTCAAGCCTTCATAGAAATGAGGTCCAGGATCTTAGAATGAAAACAAAGATCTGATCGATCACAGATTTCTGATCTGAAGAGCTCCACGTTTCTGCACAGGAGACACTGAGGAGATTGATTGACAGGGTCTCCAGCCAATCAGGACACAGAACAGGGTGCGCTGTTTAAAAAAAGCAGCATAATCGCTCTAAAAGAATGAGCTAAACCAGGAAAGATGAACTGTGACATAGAAAGGAAAGACTGTCTTCTGTTCTGTTTGACAGAGATTTTTAGAGGGTTTCAGGTTGGAGCACAGACTGCAGAAGGGGGGAATAAAATGTCACGTCTTGATTGTGTAGCCAGATTAAAAAAACAAAACATGGGTCTCTGATATTGTTCAGTGGACCAAACATGGAGGCGGGCCGTAGTTTGCCCACCCCTGGTCTAAGGGCAGGGATGCCCAGATTAGTTTAGTCTGTTAGTTAAAGTTTAGTATTCTCCTATTAGATTCTATGCATTTATGATCCTTTTGATTGTATGTTTACTTTACAATTATCGGTACGAAGCCCATTGAGACGACTGAATTGAATGTCTTCCAGGAGATGGGCACGCTTTGTGAGTCAGTGTTATGAAGCTGGAATCTGCTCTGTGGCTGCGATTAAGCCGTGACTCATCCCCTCACTAAGTGGGGAAAATGGCACGCTCCCTCAAACCCCAACGCCGGTCTTCTCGCCGGCGCTCCACACAGCTTGCGCTGCACAACCCCCCCCAACTTCCATCAGCTGAAAAGTGCTTTTTGCTTCATTCCGATGTTGAACTGATCTCAAAGTGGATTAGATTCTCATCAATCTGAACTACAAAGTATTAGCCCTGCTTCTGTGAGGTTTCCATAAATGTTTGGCTCCCCCTTCCAGCTCCTTTTGATACCACTTGAATCTCTTAACAGAAGCCTGCTGCTCCATTAAGGGTGCACTGCCCTGTCACGACCCATTTTATTTATGGACTGGCAGATGATTAAGTGAGGCTTCCTGTACAACACTCTTGAGCAAAGCCATTGATGCTGTGTATGAGTCACGTCTTAGCGGCTGTAAATTTGGGCCTCCTATGACACTGGCATCACAAGAAATCTACCTATCCATCACGTCAGGACAGAAACCTGCCGAGATGCTCCAACCTCAACTGACAAGCAATATTTTAGCTTATAAGAGAAGAAAAGCACACAGGCAGCAGGAAAGCAAATATATTAACAAAATGTTGGCAATTATATTGTATTTTCTACATTATAAGGGACTTTTGCAATGCAATGTGAATAGTGAACAATGCATCTTATAAATGGATTCATTCTGGTTGTATTTACTGATGTCAAAGACATTTTGAGAGGAATACAGCACTCTGTAAAAATGGTTGGTTGTGCATTATTGTGAATACCCTAACACAGCTAATGTGTAGTTGTGTTGTACTATTTTAGTGACAAAGCTGGAAGTTAGCGAAGTCGCAGTAACATTTGTTTTAGTGGTATCAGTCTGTTTCTTACGTGTTGAGACTGGGAATTACAAGTGTTGTGAATACACTAACGTGGCTAACGGGTAGCGGGTTACAAATACGTTCTAGAATAACTTATGGTTTGACTGACAGACTGATCTCAGACTCTTGTCTCACTTAATGTGCCTTAAAGTTCGGTGCACCTTTTATATGACATGAGATTGAAAATAGACCCTTCATTGACGAGTCGCTTTGTAATCTGGTGCAAAAAATATAGTACTCTAAACAGAGAACTGCGAGTTCTTTATGCCCTCAGGACAAAAAAAAACCAATAACACCTGTTCATTTTGAAAGCATGAACATTTGATGTAAAGACCAGAACGTTTCACCCATTTCAGACTAAACGACTAGCATGTGGGATCCTTGCTCAGCTAGGAAAACAAGAAAATCAACAAAGCAAACACCAGTGTCTTTGAATGTGGGTTCCTGCACTTGCTTCTTCTAAAACCAAAGCTGCTCGGATGCTGAAAGGCCAGAAGACTTGAACTGCACTTTGTTATCAGAGCAAATTCCAAGCCACCTCTCTGCCTCCTCTGATCCTTTGGTACAAACTGACATGGATCTGATCCCTCTGGTGTTGCCATTCTTTTTTAATGAGCGTCCTGAAAAGGGTTTGAGTGAGGGCAGGATTATTAACATCATCCCTGACTCTGGGTTACAACCCACCGCAACATTCTTTTTAGAAGTTAATGAGAACCATCTGAGCACCTACCACACAACCATGAAGGTGAACTCGAGAAAGAAATGAGAAACTAGCCCTTTTAAAGATATTGTTTTGTAATATTAAGCTATAAATACTTTAAATTTACAAGAGTATGTACAGTTGATTAACCTCCTGTGATTACTACACCGCTATATCAATAGTAAAAGGGGAAACAATGAATCACTTAGTGCGGCACAAATGAAATTCAATGCTGCTGTAATTGGTAAGTTGATTTAAAGTCAAACACTACACCCTTCATTCTTGTTTGCAAATATGCACACACAGAACCTAACAGATCATATAGTTTACATAAAGGAAAAGTCAACCTAAAGCTGTAGGTGCTGGAACACTGAAAGTTAAGGAACTGCTACATTTCTTGGATAGCAGAATGGCAAAAAAACCTGAACGATTTTTGTTGATTCAACAATTTTGTTAAATGGGTACCACATCTATTCCACAGTCTGCAATTACAACAGCTCAGTTTCCAATCTCTGCTTTGCATTCTGGGATGCCTTGCAAGTCTTCTTTGAGGTCACAAATTTTCCGCCATTCCTTCAGCTCATCTCCTGCTGAAAACTTCAGAGCAGAGCAGAGAAAGCAAGAGCAAAGACCGCCTTCACATCCAAGCAGGTGACATAAAACATGTCCGTGTATCTTGGTACTACTTTTACTCACAACTCCTGAGGACAAGGATTGTGGGAAAAATGTTCCAAGTTAACATCCCTCCGACGGGAAGCATACTTGTGGGTTTTGTTCCATCCCCAATCAAAGGTTTAACTGACAGCTAAGGCTCACATGGGTGGCAGTCTGAAGCATGAGGAGGTCAGGAAACAGACCGATCCCTTTCCGAGGACGTCCCGCCACTCTTTATTAGATCTTTGCCATTTTGGGGTGGTGTCCTGGGATTTACTGAAATGACTACGCCCATTATCAAAACAATGAATGAATACATGCAGAAAACTGTGATGCAGATGACAGCAGTGACAACATGTGTAATTAAGAAAATCAAGTTCTTTTTGTCATCAGTAAATCGGCTAAGTCTGATTTTGTTAGGTTAAGATGTTTAGATCTTCTGAACATCTAAACATCTAAGATTTTTGTTTGTGTCATGAACTGGTGGTGGAGGACCCAAAATGCTGGAGACCAGGATTGGCAACAGGAAACACTTACCGGTAATTAATAAACATGAAACATACAAAACTATGGGGAGAAACAAACTGGTGGCACAGAGCAGATGACCTAACAAGGATGAACAGAAACCAAGACACTTAAATAGGCTGAGGGGTAATTAACTGAACTGAAGACAGCTGTGGATCATGAACTTTAGAGTGGAGTGAGTGACAAATACCAAAAACATGACCAAGAACAAAACCAAACCACTGAATCCTTACTGTTTTCATTTAAAACGAAATAATTCAGCAAACTGAAATGGGAAATTGTTTTAGTTTGTTGCTAATTTGTTGGCCATTGCTTTAAAGCAATATTGCACAGGTCCAATTAAAGACCCACTGCAATGAAAATTGTGTTTTTGATGTTTTTATCATGCTCCTGTGGCATTTTTCTCTTAATGGGGGACATGTACATAAGAAAATGAAGCTTAAAATTGCATTTCTGAGTATGTCTCTATTCAAGCTGTTGTTCATCAGGAGCAGATGACAAAACATCAGTTGGAAAAAGCTTGTAGGTCAGGGGTGGCGAACACGCAGCTCTCGGCCAATAAGCATGCGGCTCTTTGCGTCTCATCATATTTTCTATATACTGTGCCTCATTTCATTGTTTTTTTTTCGCTCTTTAACCACACTCAAATCCATCAGAGGGTTTTAAAAATGAATAATATTAAAAGTAATTTGGCTGTGGGTGTGTTTTAATGCTGCTCCCGACACATACGTGACCACCAATCATTTGCGCGGGTTACGCCCAATGCCGGAAAAATAAAACGAAACATTTGATGTGCGCACAGATTGCTACCCTCATGGTCAAAATGCCTTAATTCAGAGTATAAAGATGAACACAGTACGTTTCTGGAAGAATGGGAAGATTCTTACTTTTTTACTGAACAGAATGGCAAGTCACTATGTTTATTATTATGAGCTTTTAGAAGCAGTAAAATTGGTCATGGCAGTAAAGAACCAAACGTATCCCGGGGAAAATGAAAAACTCTTCCTGATCTGACACAAATTGTCTCCTTTATGAGAAGTTGAAGCTTTCTAAAGTACACATTCAAAACGGCCATCATCCCACTTTCCTTCTTTGAGGAGCTCACAGCAGAAAGCTGCAATAAAAATGAATAAATTGCAGAACGTGACGCTGCTGCTGCACGGAAACTTTACTTTGTGGTTTGAGGACCTGCAGCAGAAACGACCGCAGATCTCTTTTCTCATCGACCCTTTATTGCAGAGACTGACTGCCAGAGATCCCCGCTTGTCACTGATGATTGAGATGAATGAGATGAAATCTCTTTTGAAAGAAGGCCCTGTTACGTTTTGGAGAACGGAAAAATACCCGTGTGCAAAAGAGCTGCTCTCAAGCTGCTGTGATGTTCTCCTCAATATATGTCTGCCAGTCCCTGTTTATTACCTTGAAACACGTGAAATCAAGGCATCGGTCCGTTCTGACTGACACTCGCGTCAAGGAACTGATCAGAGAGGCTACGACTGGGGTTAGCCCTGCCTTCAGCCCCTAAGACTCATGGGAAGTGAGGAATCTTGGGTGTAAAACCATGAGTCAGGGGGCTGTGAGCAGAAGTGAGGTCCATGCTGTTTCGCTGTTTGTATGTTTTTAAAGTAGTGGACTCTAAAACCGAAAAGAAAGGGCACAGATAGTTCTTTTTCCCCGCTGCACTGAGTCATTACAATATTTTATACATTCTAGCAATTATCAGCTTTCAAATTTTATATAAAAACAAATTTTCAAAAGCAAAATTTTTTAATAAAGGTCAGGAATTTAATGTATGCTACACACATCTGAAATGTAATGTATTTAATGTGTTCATTGTGAATATAAATTATTCAGACACCAGACAGATGCTCTGTCCAGATGTTTGTGTATTTGTTGGTGTAAGTGTCATTGAAAGAGGAATGTTGATTAGTTATAAAGAATTACCAGTTAAACACTGTTGGATGAATAGTGAAATATTCAGTTTTTATCATCATAAATCTGACTTCAGAGGAGTTAGTGCCTCACCAGCCATCAACCTCACCATCCGTCACTGAGTAGTTGGGTGTCAGAGAGAGGCAGAGAATGTAGAGTGTTTGTTTGTCTGTGTGTGTGTGTGTATGAGATGAGAGAGGGTGTGTGTGTGTGAGTGTATGTGAAGGGGGGTATTTGACCTCCGGGTAGTCACTGTGTTAAGCAGCATTTGATGTGTGTATTGAGGGTGGACACTTTCCTTGAAATAAACACAAGTACAATACTTGCTGTTGTGTTGTAGGGAGAGGAGTGTGTTATGGAAAATAATATGGCTTTAATTGCATGTTTGTGAGTGTGTGTCTTGGCAGGTCAGTGTGTTGTGTGGCTCTTTGACTCTCACAGTGAAGAAATTCGGCTCTTGGTGTCAAACTTGTTCTCCAAACTTGGACATAGAACCAACAACAGCAAGCTCTGCTCTGCTCCATTCTGCTGCTTCCACTGTCAGACAAATACATCCATGAACGTCTCCGTCTGAGCTGAAATCTGGATCTAAACTGTACGACTGGACAGCTCCAATATTGCTCGCCATTTTTGTTGCACCGGTAATGTTAGGTTGGGGTTGTGAGAGGCTGTAAACTAGAAGGAGAATGCTTAAACACATGGGTGTCGAGAAGTGGGGGTGCGGCAACAGTCCCGCCCACAACTCAAAAGTCAAATTCTAATAAACTCCTGCCACTCTGCAGAAACCGTGTTCTTGAAAAAGAACAGTGTTTTTGATTTGATTTAGGCTAAAACCAGCATAATCATAGCTAAAAGACTAATAGCAACACTTCTGAAATGGATCAAAAGATGATTGTAGTGAGACTTTTACTTCTGGTAATGCGGGAATGCTAAAAGGAGTTTGAATCCTCCAACAAACATGAACCTGCCACACTCTCTCTCTGAAAAACGTTGGAAATATTTTTTTGACCAATAAATGAAAAAAAAAACAGATCACAACATGTGCCAGGTAAAGCTGCTGTGAATGTTAAAAGAATGAAAGAACTGGCAAATAATTGAACTAATAATATTATAACCCTTGACTAATAATAAAGATATGCTGCAGTGAATAAAAGCTGCTTGTGCTCCTCTGAGAAAACGGATGGTCATCATCCCCAAAGCTTCAGCAGTCCAGCATCCATCCCTCTTCCTCCAACTCTTCTACCAAACCTCCATAAAGGTGGTGGGTGTATCAATTTTCCCATCAGTCACAGCAGGAATTTGTCGCCGTCTGGGAGGGGTACAGCAGTTTCCACAGAAAGCTGGGCTTGTTGCAGATAAGCCACCTTTCAAGACCTCAGCCTCCCACACACACGCGCATATGTGCGCACGCACACATGCACGTGCACACATGGAAGCTGGCTGCCAAGTTCCCATGTCTTCACTCCCAACTCAGTTGACTGTTTATTTCTAGAGCATGTAAAAGTGGTGAAATGGACAGATAAAGCATATTTAAATTGGAATTTCAATGTAAAACCAGAAATGATGTTACATCAGATTTTAAGGTATCAAACCACAAACATTCAGTCCCATTTGGTAGCATATCAGGGTACGCGAGCGGGGGGGAATCAGAGTGAGGTAAGGGTTATCGGTTTTTTCAGTGTGTTTGCTTTAGAACTTAGCTGACAGTGTGAAGAATTTCTGCGTGGTGTTCGAAGTAAAAACGCCTCTGATGTTTTTCCCCACATGCTGCCAGCAGAGTACAAATATATAGAAGACATTTAAACTAATCCATAGGTCAGAATGGCACAGGAAGCACAGAACGTCTCTGAGGAAACACAGAAGGGGAGTAGGGATTTAACCAAAACCAATGAAGTAGTCAGTTTGTTTAGGAAAGCCTTTAAAGGACATTTCTTGTGTTGAAACCGTTAGGAGCAGATATGTACCGATGCTCAACTTTGAATCTGAGGCATCAAAACATCAAGAAGTTCAGAAGTGTAAGAAGCCGTTTTGATTTTGCCTCAGCAGGTTTCACACCTGACTGGATGACAAAAGGGAAGGTGCTGCAGGAGGTTAATGGTCTGAATGATTCAGTGTTCAGTGTTCCATTTCCACTAAACATTCAGCACTGGATAAGCCCATGAATCACTCTCTTCACGTTTTTCAGTCGTGAGGGTGATAGGCGGATCAGCACTGCGGTCCAGGCCAGCCGGGCCAAGGGGAGCTTAACTTAGCTAACTCCTACCACTAACACCAAGTCCCTTGACAGATTTTAAGTTCTCAAAAAAGCTGAGACCGCAATCCAAGGTAAATCCCCCCCACCCCCCCATCTTAGTTTTTTGCTCTTACCGTATTGGTGGGGTCATCCTGGAGAATGGCATCGTAGTGCTTGTTGGCCTCTTCATACCTTCAGAGACACAAAGTAAAATTACTTTTAACATGGTCTTGTGGAGTTTTTCTGATGATGGAGGACATGTATAAAGAAAATGAAGCTCAAAGTTGCCTTTCTGCGTATTTCTTTATTCAAATCGCTGTGAGTCAGGCACAACTGAAAAAGAACTTATTTGTGACGTAGCCACAAGCTCCCTACGGATTCAGCCGTCCCCCGGCCCGCTCATGCTCATGTGCACATGAGGAGTAAACAGATGGACACATATGTGCTGCAGCAGGTATCGCTTCTAGGAAGAGAGATCTAGATTTTAGCTGTGGGGAGCTGGAAGCTAGTGTGAGGGCACGTAAAAGGAGAGCTCTCATCAACGAGGAAAGGACTGAAGGGCCGCTGACAACAACTGCCACTTTGCAGAAACTGGCCTAGAAAACGACACAGGTTTTGTATTTTGGCTAAAAATGGCAGAATCATAATTAAAAGACCATTGGAAACGCTTTTATAATAGATCAAAAGATGATCGGAGAGGATCTTGAAGTTAAGCCAACAGTCTGAATGAATATTCATGTCTATTTGGTTCAATTTCAAATTAAAATGCCCCTTTCACAAGAGCTGAATTTAAACAAAAATGAAATTGGTTTATAGAATCAAACTAAACTTTACAAATTATATATTAATTTTTTCAAACCCTTAAATTTCCCTTAAAGGGTTAAATAACTTAAGGGCAAGAAACTGCTACTTTGCTAGATTTTATTGTAGCGGTTTATCATTTTATCAAGTAAATCTTCTTTCTCTTTTGGATTTTCCCATCAGGGGTCGCCACAGCGCAACAACCTCTCAGTCGAGGATGAGTCGCATGGTTAACTTGGCAATGTTTTACGCCGGATGCCCTTCCCGATGCAACCCTCTCAATTTATCCGGGCTTGGGACCGGCACAGAGGCAGAGAAGGGAATAGGGAGCAGCCCGGATTCGAACCCTGGTTTCACGGACGGAAGGCGCCGCAGACCAGCACGAGCTATATTCACTTTTCTACCTACAAGGCCCAAAGCGCTTTACAGTCACAGACCCATTCACCCACACATTCACACACACATTCACACACTGGCGCCAACCTCCCACCAGAGGCAAGGTGGGGTTCAGTGTCTTGTTTGGGGACACTTCAACTCATGGGCGTGCAAAGCGGAAATCGAACCTGCAATATTACGATCATGGGTCGACCGCCCTACCGCTGCACCACGGCAGCCCACGAAGCAAGGCTCCAGGTTTGGTTTAAATGTAACAGCTACCTGAAAACCAGACTAAATTGTTTTGGGAAGGACATTTGGAAAATGAAACTATTTCAAGTAGAATTGTGTGGAATCTGGAATGGAAGTGAATCGGTATTTAGACAGTGATTCCCAGCCCTGCTTCTGACATCTGTCTGGATCTGCAGACCGATTGGTTCAGTTTTACTTCAAACGTTTCTGAATTGAGTTAAAAGAACTTCATTGATACAGGAAACTATCATTTTCACATAATACCCGTAAGCATCCTGGAAATAAAAGCCACGTATGCCTTACTTGTCATTTCAAATCTATAAATAAAGCTTGATTTTTCTATATAAATGCGACCTGTGATGTTTTATGTTATGCACGCTTTGGTAGTCAGACGCATGGCTCTGATCAGAAACCATCCCGCCCAAAGCCTGCAACCGACAGGAGCAACTCTGGTTCCTATTAGCAGGGAGCAGCCCCATTTCAGGCACTGATGCTTTCCTCACATTCACTTTATTACTCAGCCACACTTTGGGAGATTTCAGAGGCACCAGGCAACCCCTCATGGGCCACTTTGATTTGCTTTATTTATTTAGGAGCCAAGTGTGTGGGGGCGTGAGTCCAGGGGAGGGGGCTTTCCTTTCAAGTTGTGTCATTCAAACATCGCCCTGTCTGCTGCCAATAAGGTCCCACAGAGGGGCTTATTTCATTTGACAGTGAGGAAGCAATCACCTTCAATTATCACAGAAACGCTAAAAAACCAATAAAACAGCCAAGGTGACCCGGATGGTCATAGACAGATTGAATTACCCCGTCTTCTGCACAGCACACCCAAAATACCTTCTGTTTATTCTTCTTAGTCAAGTTCTCCATTCTGGCTATGTTGTCATGCTGGTTTTACGGGACGAGGACACAATGAACAGAGGAAAAGATGAGGAGCAGCAAAAAAAAAAAAAAAAAAAAAAAGGTTAAGAATAGAGGAACACAAACCAAAAACAACCGAGGGACCCCCAGAAGAACAATGGGAACCAACCGCTTCCTTCCCGGGAATCCCTGACTCAAGCTGTAGGGCAGCTTGACTCCCCAGCACTGGCCGTTTGCTCCCTCCTTCTCCAGGACACAGCGCTCCAACATAAACACGCCACGCTAACTGCTGACACTTTCTCTCCCAAAGCCGCCCAAAATACAAAACACTGGCTGTGTGCTTTTTGTGTCCTCTGCCTGTGCAGCTTTTGGTAGCGAATGCTTACCTTTCCAAAGCTTCCAGCCTCATGCCCGCTAATCGCTTCACTCTGTGGCTATCTGGAAACTGCTTCCTCAGTTCCTGCAGACAGGTCTGCAAGGATGTGGGCAGAGGAGAAAGAACAATTAGAAACGGCACATGTTCTCCTCCACTCCAGATGCAGAGGATCTTACAAACAAAACAAACGGGTTGACTGGAAGGCTTTTCATTTCTGCAAATGCTTTCAACAAAACACACGTCATCTTCTGAGTGCCGCGAGGACCACTTCACTGTCTCACCAGAATTGGCTGTTATTGTGTTACTCATTTGGGAAACCACATGTGCTGCTGTAAAACGTAGAGCTAGTAGCCGTTTTTACACACTGACTGGAACTTTAAAAATAAAAAAGAAAGAATTAATATTTGACTTTTTTCCCCACATTCTGTCTTAAACAATATTTGGTTATATTTCTCGAAGCAAACTCCAAAATTTTGCCGTAGAAATGTACGACTTCAAATAAAATTAAAAAGAAAAAACCTATTAAAGCCAAAAATCATGTCTATGTTTAACAAACAACTGGATGCTACATCCTCCAAGTCCACTTCAATAAACAGTTTTTCCAAATTACCCACAGTGCAATACCACATGGACTACTGGCTGTGGGGACAGTGTGAACGCTTTCTTGCTTCTGAGGCTCCGGGGGAGTGAGGAAGTGTGGTAACAGCTTACCAGAGCCAAGTCATCGCGACTGCAGTCCAGAGCTGCGATCATCACCTGCTCGTAAATGATCCAAACTGGGCAGGAAAAACACACAAAAACAAACGTGTTGTTACCTTTTCCAGCAAACAATGACAAACTGCAACAAACAAGCCCACTCCTATCTTAGCTTCCAGCTCATGTTGTGTTTACCATTCTAAAACAGTGCAGTTCAAATGAACATGTGTGTGAATCTAGACCAGTTCAGTAACATTAACAATGACCATCAATCCAGCAACACCACAAAACATGTTTGACAATGTCTTCTCAGATGGGTGACAAAAATGTCTTCTGCTGCCGGGGCTGCAACTCAGAAATTTAAGTTCAGTTTTTATAACAAAAAAATCAATGAAATGTATGCTGGTGTTATGTTTACTGTCAATAACAAAATCATGAGTCTGAGTTTATATTTCAAATGTTGGACTACTTTCTGAACAACAGTGGCAGTTTGACAACCCTTTTTTATGCCTACCTATAGTCCATTTATTAAACTTCAGCATTTTTTTGGTTTTAATTTCAACCACTTGAATTGCTTTTGTATTTTTAATTACAATTGTTTCATTGCTTTTTTGTTGTGTTTTTTTGTCGCCCAAATACATGAGAATATAATTCTCCAATCATCAGGCAATAGCTGCGTTTACACGGACAAAAGTAATCGGAATGAACACCTGATCAGAATAAAAATGCCTCATGGAAACACACCGTTCAGAATCCTCCGCCTGATCAGACTCTTTCAGATCAAAATTTCTTTCCAATGGAGAAGGTGGGTTATGCTGATTGTTGATCCGATCGTGGTGCATAGAAACAGTTTATTCCGATCGTGGGTCACTACTGCTCTGGTTTAGGTCACGCATAGACGGCGTGGGACTCCAGAGAGCTTTGGAGCGCCAACAGGACCGGCCGGCTGCTCCACCTGTGTTTGCAGGCAGGGGAGGGTGCTTTGTTAGACCGCTCAGACCGCAGTCCGACTTGGCGAGCTGCTAGACTCAGGAGAACCGGGTCTCCCAGGAGAACTGTGACTCCGAGCAGAGGAGCGGCTTTGGGACGGAGCGTGAGCTGGAGAAGACGGCTACTAAATGCAGAAATGCTGCTCCCCACAGTCCTGAGAAACCGTGCAAAGAATCATGGGAATTTGTGTTTCCAGTCGTGTCCAGACAAAAATCAAGGCTAATGTAATTCCCACGTACGTATGTACGTGCAGCCAAGATGCCCTTTGTGGCACTGACTGCGCGGATTTTAAGTGTGTCCAGGGCTAAATGTTGTTAGCCGTGTTAGCCTATCCTAACCCTTCTTCCGGGTCCATGAGGCCATTAAAAAAATGATGAGTGAACAGGCACTAAATAGTAATAATAACGATAATAAAAAGACGTTTAGAAGATCGTCTCGCTCTATGCTGCGGCTTTGTTTGTTTACAGCCAAACTCAATATTTCTTCTTCTACGGTCGTTTCCGGTATTTTAGAGTTCTGCGCATGTCTAAATGATTTATTCCCATTGAAAGTGTGGCGTGTGTAAACTTTTGTTATAATCTGGGCTCATGCAAACAGTTCAATTCTACTCCGATCAAAGATATTTTGCACATGAAACCGCAGCTACTGTGTGGGGAGTTTGGCTTTTTTCTTTTTTAATTCCCATTCATGCAGCTTCTGGCTAGAAGACTAATTGTGCATTCTAAATGACTTTTCCCAATCTGATTTATCAGGACTCCGTAGGTGAAGCTAACGCCAGATGTTTTTCTCTTTAGATTGAACATATTTATCAACATCAATATTATATGACTAAAATAGGAAAATACACAAATCTGAATCACCACCCCAATAGGCATCGAGTTCTCTATCTGCCCATTTGGTTTTAATTATAACCAGCTAACATGTCCAATGATTAAAATAATGAGCAGTCGTTGTTCTTTTCCCGGTCAGCGGTATTATAAAAATCACTCGAATCAATTTACCAGTACCACTAATTGTGTTTTATTTGGCCCGTTTACATGCACACACAAAAATAAGAACATCATCTGTTGTTCGAGTCAACAGAATCTGCAAAGATCATGTAAACAGCATATTCTCATTTTCCTTACACCTTACAGCAATAAGATAAAAAGATTTCGGTCAATAAACATAGTTTGCTTCCTAATATTCTGATGTATTTCTGCAGGTATTTAAGTTAAAACAAAAGTATCTTGTGTGCAATATTGGAAATTATGCATTTATAATGTAGGCAGAAGACAAAATGTTCAATATCAAAGCCAGTAATAATTGTCTCAATATGAATAATGAATGAAACAACACCAGCAGTGCAGCAAAGTCTTTATGACCCAAAATCAGGACAGCTCTACAGCCGCGGTCTTAAAATGTTTGGAAGACAATAATAACCGGAAGTTTAAATGTCATTTATGCTAACAATAGACTGAAACACCTTAACCGGAGTGTTTGCATTTTCTGCTTTCTGCAGTGAAACTAAGTAAGGACATGTAATCTGGTTATATTTACTAGATTTAGATGTCATGTGAAGAGGCTCATTGGTGTCAACAACAACAAAAAGTCCAGTGTGTGGTTTGAAACAGTACTTTGGCTCCTTGTGACATTGATGTAGTAACACATTAAATTCACTATAGAATAATAGAGTGTGTCAAAAACGAAACTTTACTAAAACAAATACAAATAAAACATTATTTGAACTGCACCTTTTGGTGTTTAATAATCAGTAAAGTGTAGAAGCAAACGTACTGTCATCTCCAAGTTTAGACGCATGCTCACTGATGAGCTCTTCCCCAACTTCCACTATCTGTTCACTGTTCCTGCGGTTATCTTCTCTCCATTTGCGAAGTTTGTCTCTCATCTCTGTGGACAAATCAAATATTAAACTTTGAAATCAAAGACCACCATCGTTCCCTTTAAATACATTGATCTTAACTGTATGCAAAGCTGCACTACATGATCAAACTAACGTTTAATTTAAACACATTCATACACTCCGTTCACTCAGTGTTTGTTGTTAGTTTAGATATTCTGAGATGACAGCTAGAGTTCAGTGATACTATGACAACACAACCTTTTCAAAAAGGCTTCAACAAGAACAGAGAGGCTTTGTGTTGTTCAGAAAAATGTTGCATTCAGGCTCAGATCAGTCGAGTTGGTACATCGTAGCTCACGAAAGCTCTGGAGTTAGCACGCGGAAGCTAACTAGCATTAGCCGAGATGTTCCCACGCTCACTGCGCCTCTCTGTGACTCAAAGGAGACAGCTAGGTCTTTATCTACATTTTCACATTCATGTCAAAACGCCCGGCAACAAGACATAAAAAGACTATTAACGTTTACTTACCCTCCCAGCCCACATCGTACATTTCTGACACAGACGCCATGTTTTCCCATATGACAGCAGGCGAAACAGTGACGTCACCGAAGGCGAAACCACTTTGCTTTTAAAATGGTTTGGATAGGAAAAATTGATTAAAAAATAAAACTCAATCGAACAAGCAACAGAAATACACGTCTAGACAGAGAAAAATAGAATAATTTGTTATTTATTTACTGGAAAATACATTTGCATCCACATACACTTGCTGGTAATTCAGTTGTTAACCATACATAAACACATACATAGACACAGACACACAACATGACACATGAAACTATGAATATTAAGTTTGACAAAAGAAGTTTAATCAACTGCTTGAAAGGGAGTGGAAAGAAGCAAAATTATAATAATTCCCACCCATTTTGCTTTATTTAACTTTTTATTCCTTATGTTTCCTTACATTAATCACACACACACACACACACACACACACACACACACACACATACACACATATATACATATTGTAACAGAACCTTGTTTTCACATCTAGTCTATTTCTAGGTGTTGTAGTGGTGGATAAAGAACAGAGGAAAGCCGTTGTGGTGGATGTGGCAGTGCCAAGCGATGGGAACATCAGGAAGAAGGAACATGAGAAACTGGAGAAATACCAGGGACTCAGAGAAGAACTGGAGGAAGCATGGAAAGTGAAGATGACAGTGGTGCCTGTGGTAATTGGAGCACTCGGGGCAGTAACCCCCAAGCTGGAGGAGTGGCTACAACAGATACCTGGAAAGACCTCAGACCTCTCAGTCCAGAAAAGCGCAGTGCTAGGAACAGCTAAGATACTGCAGGACCCTCAAGCTCCCAGGCCTCTGGTAGAGGACCCCAGCTTGGAGGAGAAACCACCCGCAACAGGGCGAGAGGGGCGTTTTTTTTTTCATTTTTATTTATATATACATATATACACAAATGACTTTAACAAACTGATACACAGTGGGTCAAAAAGTATTTAGACAGTCACCAGTGGTGCAAGTTCTCCTGCTGAAAAAGAGGAAAGAGGCCTGTAATTTTTGTCATAGCTGAATTTGAGAGACAAAATGAGAAAAAAAATCCATAAAATCACATTGTCTCATTTTTAGAGAATGTGTTTATGAACTATGATGGAAAATAAGTATTTGGTCATCTACAAACAAGCACGATTTCTGTCTCTCACAGACCTGTAACTTCTGTAGAGGATCCTCTGTCCTCCACTGGTTACCTGTGTCAATGGCTCCTGTTTGAACTGGTTGCCTATATAAAGACACCTGTCCACAACCTCAAACGGTCACACTGCAAACTCCACTATGGCCAAGACCAAAGAGCTGTCTAAGGACACCAGAAACCAAGTAGTTGACCTGCACCAGGCTGCAATAAATTCTGTAAAAATCAGAAAATGTGATTTTCTGATTTTTTTTTTTCTCATTTTATGTCTTATAGTTGATGTTTACCTATGATGAAAATTACTCATCTTTTTAAGAGGGAGAACTGCACAATTGGTGGCTGACTAAATATTTTTTAGTCAATATTTTTTTACCACTCCCCTCCGACCCCCAGAGGAAAGCTTGGAAACCTGCCATTCTTGTGCTGTCCCTATGATGTACTTATTCCTGATCCTCTCTCTCTTTATACACACACACACACACACATATATATATATATATATATATATATATATATATATATATATATATATATATATATATATATATATATATATATATATATATATATATATATATATATATATATATATATATATATATATATATATATATATATATATATATATGTGTAATTACCACAAAAGACACTGTTGCTCAACATGTAAATACCCAGTAAGTATATTAAAGATATGCAGTATGTACCACATAGGTATGAACCAAATAGTACCACATAAATACACAGTAATTACCATGTAAGTACAGAGTAGACACAAAACAAGTTAGTTTTCCCTTTCTCCCTCTGAGGGGTCTTCTTTCATGAGGTTTTTTTCTGATGATTCTCTATCTTCTGCCTTCCTCAAATCATTTTCAAACAGCTAGTCCAAGCTGCAAAAGAGCTGCAAGACAAGGAAATCTTCCACCAGGAGATAAAAATGGAAAACATCCTAACATAGACTGGCTCAAATGTCCTGCGTGTTCTCCTAATTGATTTTGGCATTAGCAGTTTCACTAAGAACGATACGTCTGTGAAGACTCTCATTCATCCAGGTTAATTCCATCAGAGTAGTAGGTTTAAAAATTGTCATCTGGACTTGGTTTTTAAAGTTGAAAATGGATTTGTCAATTCTGACAGAATTCTGACAGAATTGACAAAGCCGTTTTCAACTTTAAAAACCAGATGACAACCTTTAAACCTACTACTGCAACAAGTACAACTGGAGTGTATGACCAGCTTTCTGCTTCAGTTTTGCACTATTTGAGGACA
Organism: Oryzias latipes; assembly: GCF_053564925.1. Classification (NCBI taxonomy): domain Eukaryota; kingdom Metazoa; phylum Chordata; class Actinopteri; order Beloniformes; family Adrianichthyidae; genus Oryzias; species Oryzias latipes. Next base: position 4,771,299 of record NC_136252.1, on the reverse strand, counting down.
TAGTTAAAGGAGTAGCTCATAATACCAGCACATGAAATAAATGTAAATTTCTGAGTAAAAGTAAGATGCATAGTGACACAGTGATCCAATAACTGAGCTGGGAACAGCTGACAAAAGACACAAAGATGAAACTAAAAAGTGTTACTTTTTTGTGTGTTTCAGAGAACCAACTTCTTGAGACGTCCCTGAGTTTACACATTGCCGCTCTTACTCAGCCACCATGGTGTAGCAGGTTGGAGTGGTAATGTTTAAACTGCTCCATGAACGTCCATTCCATGCAAAGAAAATGTTTCTGCGGGTGGCTGAGCTTCTCACCCTACGGAAGAAGCAAATTTTAGCGGCTTGTGTTCGGGACCTCGTTCTTTGGGTCATGACCCAGAGCTCGTGACCATGGGTGAATATTGGAACGAAGATTGTCCAGTAAATCGAGAGCTTTACTTTCTGGCTGCTCTCTCTTCACCATAACAGACCGGTGCAGCAACCACCTAACGGTGAACGCTGTACCGATCTGTCTGTCAATCTCATGCTCCAGTCTTTCCTCATTCGTGAACAAGACCCCAAGATATTTTAACTCCTCCACCTGGGGCAGGGACATTCCACCCACAGAGAGATGGCAAACTACCGTTCTCCGATCAAGGACCATGGCTTCAGATTTAGCGGTGCTGACCCTCATCCCAGCCGCTTCACACTTGGCCTCAAACCGCCCCAATGCAACCTGTAGGTCCTGGCTTGATGAAGCCAACAGGACAACATCATCTGCAGGGAGAAAATCCCGTGGTGCCCAAACCACAGCCCCTCCGGCCCCTGGCTGCGCCTAGAAAATTTTTCCAATAAAAACTATGAACAAGACTGGTGATAAAGGGCAGCCCTGCTGGAGTCCAACGTGCACCGGGAACAGGTCTGACTTACTGCCGGCTATGTGAACCAAGCTCTTGCTCCGGTCAAACAGAGACCGGACAGTCCCCAGTAAGGCTCCCCGAACCCCATACTCCCAGACCACCCTCCACATGATACCAAGGGGGCACTGTTCCACGACCAGGACGGAAACCGCACTGTTGTTCCTAGATCTGATGTTCGACTATCGGATGGACTCTCCTCTCCAGTACCCTGGTATAGACTTTCCCAGGGAGACTGAGGAGTGTGATTCCCCGGTAGTTGGAACACACCCTCCGGTCCCCCTTCTTAAAAAGGGAAACCACCACCAATGTCTTCCAGTCCAGTGGTACAGTTTCTGACTGCCATGCGATGCTGCAGAGACGGTTCAGCCAAGAAGCTCCCACAGAATCCAGAGACTTGAGGTACTCAGGGCGGACCTCCTCCACTCCTGGAGCCTTGCCACTGAGGAGCTCATTGACTACCTTAGTGACTTCAGCTTGGGTGGTAGACAGCCTGACCCCAAAGTCCTCATTCTCTGCTTCCTCAAAAGAAGGCGTGTCAGTGGGATTGAGGAGATCCTCGAATTTTCCAGATTTTTCAGAATCTCTTTGAGGCCAACCAATAGTCCTTCTCGCCAAACTCCTCCCAGGACCGAGTTTCTGCCTCTAAAACAGTCCATGCCTCAGCCCGTACCTGTCATCTGCCTCTGAAGTCCCACAAGCCAGCCAGGCCTGATAGGACTCTTTCTATTTATGTGGTATCAGTGGATACATTTATGCCGTCAGCTTGATTTTTTACTGTGAGTGACGCCACATGTAAATAATTGGACCTTGCTTACAATAAACAGTCTTTGTACTTAGGGATATCAGGTTTAACTTAGTCCAAGTAGGTAAGAAAAAAATAATGCTGTATTTGTTCGGGATTGCCCATATTTTAGTGGGAATTTTTCTTACTGTATTCTGATTTATAGTGACTGGGAAATTCCATTAGTGACAAGGATAATTTCCACATCCATTTCTTTTTACAGTAAAATCCCACAATTCATTGGTGTTTGTAGTAAAATATCATAAAGGCTTTTTACATTATTTTACTTCTGACATTGCAACAAAGTACTGGCCAGTTTACAGAAATCTGTCATAGTGTAGATAGAGCACTGCCAGAGAGTGTACTTGAGATTTTTTTTTTCTAACTTTGAAGATTCTAAAGATCGCACCACTTTAAAACAAATGGGTTTTTCTTTTTTTAGTGTTAACGTCTGGATTTGAACGATTTGAAAAGTTCTACACATATTTTCCAGTTTATAAATATGTATGAGGACAATCAAATTGGAGTTATGTTAAAGGTAATTTATTTCACGTTGCTTATTTTTTGTTTGTATTATTTTAATGTTTGTGAATGGCCAACGGTGGGGCCATTTAAACTATGTATGCTTATAAAAACATTAAGTAGACTGTTCTCGGCTTTCGTACATATTTACAGAACCCTAACCATGACATAAGAAAAAAGTTCCCTCAAATGAATTATTTGTGGCCAACATCTTAGTATTTTATGCGCATAACTTAGCATTCTGTGGCACAATTTAGAGTTTTGTGGCAAAAAAATAATATTTTATTAGCACCTTGTAGACACAAATTAGTACTTTGTCTTCACAAATTAGTAATTTGTGCCCACAAATTGCCATTTTCTGCTCACAAAGTAGCTTTTTGTGGGCACAAATACGTTTTTTTATGGCCATAAAAAATGATGCTCATTTGTGCCCACAAAGTGCTAATGTTAATAAGATCCTAATTTATGGCCATGAAACATTAATTTGTGCCCACTAGTAGTATCATCAGTTGGTATTACTAAATTGTGGCCACAAAATGCTACTAAAATATTACTTTGTGGCCAAAAAATGCTAAATTGTGCACATAAAATACTAATAAAAACGAATTTTTGGCCATAAAATAGTAATTTGTGCAAACAAAATGCTGAATTGTGGCCACAAATGATGCTTGAGGGAACAATAGTTTATTTTTATTTATTTTTTGTTTGTTATAATGTCATGCCCGGGGCTCCATACATATGTTCTGATCTGTGCAAATGGTGTTGTGTTAATGCAACAGGTCATTTTCAGTGTTGAACAAGTTCTGGCTTCTAAAAAAAAATAATCATCTCTTTTGGAGATACAAATAGGTCTATCACACTGTGGTTCAAGTTTCTCTCAGCTCTCTGTGCACTTAATATTTTCAGGACTGCATATGACATCAGTTGATATGTGGTCAGGTTTTCACTTTAAAACTATCTCACAAGGTCCTCTGGATCAAAATTTCAGAAGGCTTTCTCCATCTACCAAGGTGCTATCGAGGAGCGGAACCGCCATGAGTGGCTTTAAATAAATACCACCAAATGGATGAAAACTGTCTTGTTTTTAGCTTTGAGATGCAGCTGGATGTTTTACCAATGAAATAAGATTATTGATCAAAGGTGCTTGTTTAACTTTGATCTGCTTTCATGCATATGACTGTCAGAATAGTTTTCCTTGTTCTCGAAGCATCATGTTTGATAAACACAAATATTTCCTTCCAAAGTCTTCATATATTCACATTGACTGAAGTAATCACTTACGGATTGAACACTGAGAAATCCTTGAGATGTTGGCTTTGGTGTTCAGATTTCCTTTTCTATCCCACTATTTTGCAAAAGGAAGACAGATGAATTGGGATCAGCGCTATCGAGCAGACAGCATTTTGTTGACTTTTGAATCTAATTATGTCTCCAGTTGAAGCAAGCTGCTTTCCTTTCCTGCAAAAAATACCGTTTTTGGAGTGCATTGCATGGGATGGAGCTCCTTCGTTGTATCTTTGACCGTAGTGTGGCAGAGAGGTTATGAGGGAGAAACTGAAGGACATCCTAATTACACTTCCTCAACCCCTTTTTGCCACTTTACTGATTCATTTGCCAAGAACAATTTTCAGCCAGAGTCAGAGCAGCACTCTGCACATCAGAAAGCCTAAGATTTATTGCTCCCCTGACACCTTTTGCAGTAGTGACTGCTACTCTGGTCCTAGATCAGGACCTTTGCAAATGCATGGAGGAATCTCCTGAGGAGGTTAGCCATTCTGTTGATTTATTTTGTAGAAAAGAAAATTATGACATTTTGCTCTTTAACATTTTCGTATTCACATTAAAGTTTAAGGAATATAACTATTGGTAATGACTTGTTTAAGATCAAAAAATGAAAGAAACTGAGAATCAAATTCCAGAATCACTTTGTGTTTAAAAGAAAACGATGTGCAAATATTTTCCACAACAGATCATGAAAAATACGACTTTGGAAAGAATTACATTTTTTGAATGAGTTACAAAATGGCTATGCATTGTATTAAAAGGTAAACATGCAAAACTGATGTTAAAGCATCAGTATGTAAAAACAGTCAAACTTGAATGAATGAATCCAGTGTTAAATAGCATGTTGGGCACCTTGAGCCCTTCTGTCCTCTTCTCCTCTCGCCCTTTACGCCTCCTGCAGCTGAGAAGCTTTGAGAGCAAATGTTTGTATAGAATAGAATTCATTTTCTGTCATCTTAAATATTCCAAAAAACATTTCTAAATAAAATACCTTTCATCATCATAAACTTCCAGAAAGTGAAGAGTTTTCAAAATCCAAGCCTGACCATCAGTTCTAGGAGGTTGAACGTGACAGACTTTCTGGGACATTACAGAGGATGTGAACTGGACTGTAAACATTGCTCATATTTCTTCCTGCAACCCTGCTGAGTAACGTCTACCTACTGGATGTACAACAGAGAAGTTTCTTTTTTGAAGCTGTGCAGCTACAGCACAGAGGAAGCAGTTTTAGAGGCTCATCAGGATGGCTCAGTAGATCATAAGCTTGCCTTTCCCACATCTCTGTCAGATCTACGCGAAGCCCCAACAACAGACCACAAAGATCAGAAACAAAATGCCATATCGTCACCTTCTAAAAATAATTGCCTAAGTCATTTTTTCTGATTTTTCAGGAAACGCAAAAAACTGAACAGTTTGTTACATATATGATAGTTACTGAGAATTTTAATCAAAATTGCTATGACAACAGATGCCTGTTGACGTACAAACAACAAAGTTACCCGAACATGAAACATGGGAGAATTAAATGACTTTGGGAAATTTTTTAAAAAACATGCCTTCGCGATTTAGGCAATTTTAAGCCTTCTATGTTTTTAAGGAAAAAACATTACCAACAAACTAACATACATAATGCTCCGAAGGAATGTGCATTTCTTCACTTCTCTGGATAGAGAAGTCTTCTTTGTGGGGTTCCTGTCTAATGCTTATTAGTATGGGAAATTGTAAAAGAAGTGATGGGTTTCATTGACTGGAGGTTCTGGAACTTTCTTCTTGATTGTCAGAGCACAACAATCTTATCCATACCAATGGCCCATTTTACATCTGTACCCTTTGTGGCAGTTCTTTCCATACAGAGGAGAGAAGGACAGTCTGAATGGACCTTTCCATCACTGATAAACTGAAGAGCCCGCAAGTAATCCACAGTTGGATATCAAGCTTTTTTGCCTGTAGCCTGAAAAAAAATCTATTAAGTTTTAGGAACCCATTGTGCTAAAGCACTTTCACATGTAAAGGGGATAGCCTTATACTTGCAATCTGAAGTATGAAATATAAAAATGGAAATACGAAAATATCTGCTATCAATTTTTTGTTTAATGGTCCTGAAGAATGCTCCTGGGTCTCCCGTTCCCTCATTTTGGACATGGCCCTTCTTCTTCTACTGGTTTTTTTTCCAAAAGGCACATTTAAACTACCCTGACTTTAACTTTGAAATCGGGCTGAAATCTGCCTGAACTTGCTTTTTCTGGGTATGTCGGTTCCAAAAGACCGGATACGAGTTAGTGTGATTACGCTCAACTTGGTAACCCTGGGTTAATGCACGTGCACAGCAAGTACATGAAGGCAATTTATTCAACCTAATTTCTTACGTCTCCAACTCAATAATTGTTTATACAACTCAAATTTACATATTTATCTTAGTAAATGTCATTTTACTAATTCAATTAAATGTTTTTCCATCTTAATTTATTGTACTTCTTGAACTCTCATATGTCTAAATTAGAGGCTGAAGATATTCTCATTTTTATAAAATGAAAATAAATGATACAGTGTGGATTTACAATATATATTATGCATTAATAATCATGACTCTGTCTTTAACTTCAGTTCTTAAATTAAACTGTTGCACTAGTGGTGCTAAATAAACTCATCCTCTCACTCATGGTGCAGAAAGAAATAAACACAGTAGGACAAAATAGCTAGACAAAACACAGTAAAACCAGCTACAACTAAACAAATTTAGACATAAATCTACACTTGTACCCAGATCCGTCCAGACAGAAAGAGGGAATGGTATCCCAACAATTCCTTGCTGCGGATTTAACAGCAGCACCAAAGTTACACCTACTTAATTGAATAAATTTGAATGAAAGTAAAATAACTGTCTGAAAACTACGTGTTATTTTTAAGCTGACTTAACTAAAAAAATGATTTATCTTAATCGAAGCAAATAAATAAGTTAGATTAAAGTAAAAAAGTTTCTCTTTCCAACATCCATATGTGGTTTTATCATCCTCTCACGGTGGAAAAAAGTATTATCTGAGCTTCTTCATCCACTAAATCATCTTCAAATGGACACACCATGCTGCTTCACCTCTCTGAAAACAAACTAACTTCAGCTAATAAACCCTTTGCAGGGTTTATCAGATTTTTTTTAACCACTGGCCCCTGGCATCTCTATCTCACTCTTTTGGGTGTAAAAGTTATTTCAAACATTTAAAAATTTCAGAGTATTTTTCTGATAATTCCTGGATATTTACATTAAAATTTGTAAACAATTTAATAAAACAAAGGATATTCAGCAGTGAGGCTTGTGATGACTCACACAAAAGCAAGATTTTAGTCTGTGTTTGCTGTTATTGGCCTGCATGAAGGGATTATGCGATTATGGAGGGCAAAATCCTTCAAAATCTTTATCCCCTTTGACAAAAATAATCACAGTAAAGTTAGCATAAAGTCTTGTATGCCTTTAGATTATTTATGGGTGAAGAATATTTATTCTATTTATACCCACTTCTCAAACATTGGTTGTTGTTTTGTTATGGGATGTTTCTGTAAACCAGCTTGTTCTTGGAGTGTTGTATGTGTCCTAATGAAGTAAATGAAAACACTAATAACATGTAACCATTTAGGGCGAGGTATATATACTTTTACTATTTAAAAAATGTGAACATTTATTTAAAATAATGTGAAACTATGTACCTCCTCTTCCTGAGACTGATCCATTATTTTCATAAATCGGTGTTTTGCAGAGCTATATATGGATAAAATGTTACATCTCTCAATACATTTGAATGGTTGTGTTTATCACACAATGTCATTATGTAATAAAGGAAAACAATTCTGGCCCTTGTTTGAAGCATAATATGATGAGAGTTGCTCCTTTTCAGATGGTCAAAGTTATTAATTTAACCCAAAAATTTTTTTTTACTTCAATTAGTCTAGTCAACACAATTCGATTATTGGCCTTTATGTAACAAAATAATCCTAAATCCAGATCTGTTGAAGAAAACAATAATGACAGAACTGTCCAACAAAGGGATTTTTGTATCATTTCCCAATTTCCTCATAAGTAAAAGATTGTGCTCGGTCATTAATACTTCAAATGTATTTTATGTATTGCTTTAAAATATAAAAATAACCCAAAATATAGGCGTTGAAAGAGAAAAAATATCATTTTCATAGAGCTGTAAGTCCGATGAGGAAGGAGTATTTGTCATTCTATCAGCTGTTCCTGGGTAGCCATCCATCTTTCAATGATCTTTTTTCCATTTTGTAAGGTATATCTCAATCTAGTCAAAATGATGGAGAAAAATAGTGAGGAACTCGTTGCCTTTAACATCGTACATATCAGAAAACAGAAATAAAAACATTTTCTGAAGTGATTCAAAAATGTTATCGTGCAATTATTTTTGTTTTTCCAAAATTTATATTTGTCTTACACAGTAGTTTGCTTTTAAATATTTCCAAAAATGCTAAATGAACATTATTCAATGCTATTGCTTCCATATTTTCTGCCTGGAGTTGTATTACCTCACATGTGTGCTGCTGGTTTGAATTTAATGGTTGATCGTTTTCCATTAAAATTCAACAACAATGCAGGTTTGCTCAAACTCCAGCTGAAGTGCCAAATGCTATAGGCAGAGATTGGCACATGATTCCCAATTCCCTTTTTAAATGGTTCGGCCAAAATGAACATAATGACCGTCTTCCCTTACATGAGCATCACATGCTGTTTTGGAGGGAATTGTTTGATGTCTGTGAGAGAATTTGGCAGTGAGGCTTCAATTTGGCAGTTCAATTTTTGAACATTTTTTTACTGTTGCATCCAAAAATCACATCATTTTCGTGCAGCAGCTGGTGGACCTCATTCAATCTGACAGTAATTTTGTTTTGGTGGAATTTAAAATATATATCTGGAACAGAAGCTGAGGTTTGACTTTTTTAAAAAGAGGCGCTGTTGCACTTTAAGTGTGCTGGTTTTCCCTTAAGTTGCTTAAACAGAGAAGTTATTCAAAGGCTTTTGCCCCGATCCACTCTCTAAGATTTCTAAATGAAAATGAAAAAAGTCTTCTCGTGACCTATGAGGCCAAACAAGCCCATCTGGAGTTATCAGATTTCACTTTTACCTTCTGGTAGCAATACTTGTAGCTGTGGTTTTGGATTTGCTGTATGTAGGGGCATGTTTTCAATAATGTTATTTTTCTAAAGGGAAATTGTCGAGCTATATTGAATTTGTGTACAACAAGAAGTGCCAAGGGGCAAATATTGATTGACTCTCCTTTTTGCTATCTGCAATATCACTGATGTGTGTGCCGACAAGTCACTTCTTGTTTGTGTGTTTGACATGTGTTACACACGTGTCCCACCATGGACGCTTATATTGAATTTGTTTTGTTCTCAGGACCACTGGCATGGTCGATAACCTCTCTTCGGCTGCCATGGGGTTGGATGATGCTGAAGTCAGCTCTGGGCTCTGAACCAGGAGTGTGGGCTGCTGATTTATAACCTGACATGCCCCCAGAATGAGCTGATGCATATCTAAAAAGTTTACAGAGAAATCATTGAAATTCAAATGAGTTGCTGGGTTTCAGACTCAGACACACGATGCTTGGCTTTGCAGCGTTCAGAGCCTATGCAGTCATTTGTCTTCAGACTTTATTGATTCCTGTTTTGACAGATTTTAGCACATGGCCAGTGGTGAGTGTCTTTGGCAGTGTCATCTCCTCTCACTCTCAGATTCACTTGTTGACCAAAGAAAGCTTTCAGTGAATCTATGAGCTGAGGTTTTTCACAGAATGCTCGTCCCTTTTCTAGAGGCACCCTCTGAGTTCCTCCCATTAGAGCAGAGGATTATTTTCTGCAAGTCAAACACATGGAATGATGGATAACCATTGTGCATGAAGATATGCATTTTTGGTTCTGACTATAATCTGGATTTGGACATTATTAAGTCTCACAAAACATCATGGCCAGAAATTTCATATCCCTATAAAACACAATCTTTAATTTAGAACATCAAAATTTCAACTTATTTTTTATTTTTGGTGGCTTCTGCTTCAAACTTAGTTTTTCGTTTTCCGTACCAACTCCCCAGTTGGATACAAAACAGGAAAGAGTTGGGTTGAGTGCTTAATCTTTGAACTTGGAATTAGGTTCAAAGCTAAAAGTGAATGTGGACTGAAAACGTAATACAGAGCTTGGCTTGACATGATGTCCACTCTTTGGATTGATATAACCATTGTGCTATGCTATGACCCCCCCCTTACATTGACGTGTTCTCCCTACCATGACAAAGGTGGATAAAGGTGGAAAGATTTCATGTAATCCATAGACACCAGTGAAGTTCACAAATCATTGAAGAAAAAAGGTTCAGCGCACTGTCTAGTGGGTCTAGATGACCCAACTCCCAACGTTAAAGTGCCTAGGATAGCACAAGGGTTAATCCAAATTTTTCTGGACAAGACTTTAAAGTCCCACTCTGATCATCTTTTGATCTATTGTATAAGTGTTTCCAGTGGTCTTTTAATTATGCCTGTGTCGTTTGCTAGAACATTATTTTCTGCAGAGCGGGAAGAGTTCATCAGAAATTTACTATGGAGTGGCCTAGTGGGCGGGACTGTTGGTATGGAAGTAAGCCTACGCTCATTTCCCATAATCCCCTTGTTTACACTCTCTCCCACAGCCGCAAGTTTACAGCCCCTCGCACCCCCAAGCTCACATCAGAGGTGCAATAAAAATGGCGAACAATATTGTAGCTTGTTGGTATGTGGAACTGTTACATCAAAAAGACAAAAATTGTGTCAAAAAATGGGCAGTAATCACTCCAAAAGGTGGACCCACATTATTTGCATCTCTATGGGATAGGAATGGGATGGTACTTCAGTTCACATATATCAGTTCATATGTGGGTCAAGGCATGGGGGGCCAATACTATATGGCAATATAGTCTATTTAAAAACCCACTCCAATGAAAATTGTGTTTTTGGTGTTTTCATCATTTTCTTGTGGCATTTATCTAATGATGGAGGACATATATTAAAATTTTTTAAATTAAAATAGCATTTCTGAGTATTTATTCAAATAATTGTGATAAAGGTGAAAAATGTCATTTAAAAAAGCTTGTAGGTCATTAGTCATTTAGGTTATTTAGGGCCTCTTGGTGGGGAGGGTGACTAGACATTACTGTGTAATGAGGAGATGTCCTCTCAGTACCCTACCCGCCAATTTTAACACACACCCCTCAAAATATACACTCAAACACAAACAAACATACATGCACACACACACCCTCACACTCATGCATTTCACAATGAAGGTGGGACCTCGGACCATCTGTCCCCTACCCCATCCCTGGAAGGGGGTACTGGGCCCTTGGCAACGGCGGCCGTGTCCCTTGGGTGCTGACTTCCTGGGGCCGGCAGCCCTTTCTCCACGCAGGGAGAGGGATCCCTGAGTTTTCTGGCAAGACCAAGATCACATCACACCTGAGCCGGGGGTGTCCGTGTCCCTGTGGTGGGGGTCCTGGTCCTTGCCCCTGAGTGCTGGGCCTCACCAAATTTCCAACTGTGTGCGAGCTTGGTTGGGCCATGATTACAACACCTGTTGTGGACCCCCTCTTCCTCTGGGTGTCCTCCTCCTGGGCGGGGATGGCTGGCCCCTGCCTTGCTCTCTTCTGGACCAACCGTGGGCCGGGTGGGTGGCTGCCTGGAGCGTGGGGCGGGTCTCCCTTGGGGGGTCCTGGCTCGTACCTGGGGTTGGGATGGGGGGATGCCAACATCTCCTGGGTGGTGGTGGGGTGCTCGTCTGGGGGTATGGCTGCTATTTTGGGGCAGGGTCCCGCATTCGGGCCTCCTGGCGCGGCGGGGGTCTGCTCTCCTGGTTGGGCTGGTGCTTGCACTCTCTGTACCCCCCATGCCTCCCTGCTCTCTGGCTTTGGGGCGCCCATGGGGGTCTTACTGGCCCTGGCTTGGGTGGCGGATTTGATCACCTGGGGGGCGGTTGTTCTCTATCTGCTACTGTGCGGCTTTTGGGGGGTTTCTGGCTGCTGCTGCGGTGGGGTATTGGTGTGGGGATGACTGGGCACTCTCCCTTCTTCTTTTTACATGCCATCATCCATATTAGAAGAACAAACACCCACCTGAGCACAGGTGTTAGCTCACCTTTGCACTAATACTTTGAAATATTTCACACTAGTTGGTTTGAATGCATAGTTACAGTGGTGGACATTATTTGTAGTGTGTACATGTTGACGTGTGAACTTTTTTGGAGCCAGCAGGTATGTTTATAACATTTGAGTGTGTGTGTAGACAGGCCCCGCCTTTATAGACCTGTATTACATCCTGTATTACACCTCACTGTAATGATTATAACCATCCAGCAACATGCTGCTTTCTGCTGCTTCACGGTTTTACCCCCCCCCCCCCCCCCCCTTCTATGTTCACCCTCCTATCCCCCCTCTCTAACATCCCTCTCTCTTCTTCCCTGCTTTCCTTTTCCGTCCGGTCCAACACAAAAGATTTTCAAATATTACTAAAATGAATAAAGTTTGGCCTCGATTACAAAAGGGGTTTATTCAGACATACCTCTGGTTTGTCTGAAGATTTATAACCCCTGTTGTTCAAGTAAACTATGTCCAACACAAGAGGCCTTCAGCTCTCATCTGTTTGCCCAGCTGTTGGACAGGAAAAGTTAAAAAATAAAAAAAGCTTGTAGGTGTGACGTAGAAGCAACAATAGCAGGCTAAAAGCTCCCTGCTCTGCTCTACTGCTGCATCTGCTGGTAGATCCATAACTATTTTTGTTTTCCTCATCTGAGCTGGAGTCTGGCTCAAAATTGTACGCCTGGCCAGCTCCAATATTGATCGTCCTTTTAATTGCACTGGTATAGGTTGGGTTTGTGAGAGGCTGTAAGCTAGCAGGAGAACACGTATACAGAGGGGAGATGGTAAGGGAGCAGGCTTACTCCATGTCAGCAGCCCCGTCCACAACTCAGATGTGAATTTTGCATGACCTATTGCTGCTCTGAAGAAATTATGTCCTAAAATATAACACAGGTTTTTTTTTATTTTGGCTAAAAACATCATAATCAAATGAATAAATGAAAGACCAGTGGGACCGCTTTGAGAACAAACCAAAAGATGATGATGTACTGTACATTGTCAACAAAATAGCAAAGGTTTTGCTTCAGAAAAGGAGGAGAGACACATTCTCATGAAAACATTTCCTCAGTGTACTTTTCTTTTTTTTAAGAGAAAGAGTCTTAATTCATTCCTTATTTCTTTGAATTTGATTCTGTTACAAAAAACCTGTTTGGGTTTTCTGCCCTTGCCTGTGTTATTGAGGATATTTTTTAAATTAAAATTGTGTATAAGAAGGTACTCTTATTACAACTAAAACATTCAACTGAAGTCACATATTAATGCTTTATGGCATAGAAATTACTAGGTGTGTCTCATTTAATTGTAAATTTAGTGTGGAAGGAACTAGATTTTATGTGCGTGAAAAACTATCTGGGTCAGGTTGAGGACAGAAGCACATGTTTCACTGCTTTACAGCTTCAGTCTTTAATGTTTTGTTTTAACACACCCCAAAATACAACAAGAACCTTTTCTTTATAATATGGAAATAGCTCTTAAAAACAACCGCAGCTGTTTCATTGACCTGTATTAGGAACAAACATTAATTTGTCTTACAAAAATTACAGTTTTTTGATGTGTGATTCTCCACAAACATCTGAAATTGGTACTTTAAGCCAAACCTTGAAGGTAATTGTTTATTATAAATTTTTCATGTACCTCGGAATATATATTTGTAGCACCCGCATTCAATGATCAAAATACAAAACCTCCCATCTGAAAAACATCCCTTTTTTCTGGAGACAAGAAAAATGTTTAAAATATTCCAGTCAATGCTGAAAGGAGGTTTTTGTCTTTTGACCTTTATGTCATAAAAAGGGCAAGGGCAACCGACTTTAATTTGTGTTAATTTGTTCTGTGTTGCTATCCTCAGTTAGTGTTTAGTAATTCTGCTGTGTTCTGTGTTTCCATTGGTGCTCCAGTCAGTTAGATGCATGTGATTGGAAGGGTGTGGGTGGGGACAGAGAAACAAGTGAATATAAAGGAATGTCATGATAGCATGTGTGCGTGGAAATGGAACAAGGAGAACGTCAGGGCAAGTCCTCTGCTTTGTGCTGTGTTGCCGTGGTTCTGGCTGACAGCAACCATTTAAGCTACATTAAGGGCTTCACATTCCAGGTTCATTGCTAAGGCTAGGAACGGTAAGCATTCCAGTGGGTGGCCTGACAGTGGATTCTAAAGGCCCGTACACACCGGGACGAATATTCGCCAGGCGTTATTCGCCAGCGTTTTTCGCCTCGTTTTTTGTGTTCACACCCAGGCGATTTTCGCTGCCGATGAGCCGAGCGAACATGCATTTTCATTCCCTGACATTAGATGGCGCTTAATGTAAACAGAAATACTCCTGTACACAAGGTGGCACTGCACAACTTTACGCTTCTTAAAGTCGCTTTTCACTCAGAAGAAGAGAGCAAGTATTTACGCGCTTGTCAGAATCAAACAAAGAAAACATGAATATTTCAAGCATCAGTAGCTCCAACTGGTGCTTGGTTCGGGGATATTTTAGAATGTCCGTCATTATTTCTTCGCGGCAGTGTAGACGCTAATTGACGTCTATCTTCTTCGCTGGTATGTGTGCTCAGCAAGGCAGTTTTGTGTTTGAGCGCCCCCAAGTTGTGTTTTACTGTAACTTCAGAAGCTCCAGACATGTGTGCAATAGCGCCATTCTCATTGGTTGAATAGATTTCGACGCGACGCGTCAAAAAAAAAAAACGAACCCGAGGCGTTTTTTTTTTACGCTTTGACGCGTGCCGTTTTTTCGCGTCGGTGTGCACACTCACATTGGTGCCCTTTGTTTAGTCACGAGGAAATTCGTCCCGGTGTGAACGGGCCTTAAGGTGTGGTCACAGCTGTGCAGAAGAAAAAGAAGGGCAGATGCCCCAAGTTGGACTATCACTAGGTGGGGCCCAGCGCGTTGCTTGAAGAACTGGGAGACGTGGTCTACAGGGTTGAGCTCCCATCTGGGGGAAGGCATGTGGCCATGCACAGAGACAGGTTGGCCCATTGCCGGGGTGATGTTTGCCCACAGCAGCACCCCAGGAGGCCTGTACTCCCCCCCAGGGGCCTGACAGCTACACCCCCTTATCCTGGCGATGGTCACCCTGATAACTCCCCAGCCTTACCTCCCCCACAGCAGCAGGTGGTCTCAGGTCAAGGGACATCACCACCTGTAACTGCTTTACGGAGGCTCAAGAGACTAAGAAAACCTCCCTACCACCTTGACTTTGTGTGTGACCCATTTGGACGAGGAGCTTTGTAGGGAGGAGGCAGTGTTGTGGCCGACAGTAAGCTGTGTTAATCTGTTCTGTGTTGCTATCCTCAGTTAGCGTTAAATGATTCTGTTGTGTTCCGTGTTTCTATTGGTGATCCAATCAGTTAGACGAATGTGATTGGAAGAGTGTGGGTGGGAGCGGAGGAACGATTTAATATAAAAGAATGTCGTGATAGCGTGGAAATCAAATGAGGAGACGACATCAGGGCAAGTCTTCCGTTTTGTGCTGTGTTTGGCGTGGTTGCGGCCGACAGCAACCATTTAAGCTACATTAAGGGCTTAACATTTGGAAACGGCCATCTCCAACTTTTCATTACCTTCAGCCAGACGTTACACTATTTTCAGAACTTAATGTAAAAACTCAAAATCTAAGGCTGAATCCGAATTCTTCCCCTACCTCTATGGCTTCTCCTTACCCCTCTAATGGTAGGGGGATTTGGAGGGGAAGGTTTGTCCAAAATAGTTTTTTAAGGGCTAAACCTTGCAGCGGACGGATGCCGAGCCCTCCAGCATGAGAGTGTTCCGTGTCTTGCTGTGCCGCGGAGGACAAGCGTTTCTTCAAGTGGGTGTGCTCTGAAGCACAGAGGTTTACGTTTAGATGTAAGTAATGACTTGTTTTAGCTCGTTCTTTTCAAAGTTATAAAACCAATGTTATTTATTTCCGAGCGATAGCAGCTCCGTGCTAATGTAGCTGCTAGCCGTCGACTGTTGATGACGTCATCGAGTGGGAGTATCATCCGTTTTTGAAGGCACTATCCAAAGCTTTCCAAAGCTCTTGGTTTGTAGGGCCATTTGGATTTGGCCAAAAAAATTACACATAGAAGGTCTTGCATTTTGGCCATTGATTGTTGAGTTTAAATATGGAAAATGAAAAAGGGTCTCGCTATCTCTGTAACACCTGTCAGATGAAATGCAAATTGAAAACAAAAACATATCTTATAAAACTTTTTTTATTGAACAACTTTAGGAGCAAATAAGGTCAAATTAAAACAAATTTAAGAACAATCAAAAAGATTCTGTCTGTGATTTTGGAGGTTGGATTTCAAATGGTTAAATACGGAAACCTCAATGGACAAGGAGAACTGGAAAAAAACCTTTTTATAATTAATTTAATTTATTGATATAACCTATTAAAATACACATTAAAATGAAATATAAATCTAAAACAGTTTCTGCTAAGAAATAGAGTATCTGCTGCAGTGAAAATTTTGATACATTCTGTGAAAAATCTCTAATACATAATTTCCACTTTTGACAGCAAAGCTTCTTCTAGAATAAAACCAGAAGCACAAGAGATGCTTTAGAAGAGTTCTGTTCATTTTCTTGCTCTTTTTAATTTAAAAAGGGAGTTGCTATTGCGTGAAAGCTGGCTGTGTCAGAAGCACCCAGTAAAACAGCTACAGGCCACACTGAGGGGAACCGTTTATGACTCACTTCTACCTGCAGCGAGCCTGTAAAGACAAGTGAGCATGGAAGGGAAAGAGGGCAAAGCTAACAAGGGAAAAACTGTGCAAGAAAACAGGACTTTAGTGTGGCTGTCATGAAAAGAGGTTGGAAAACAAGGTGTCAGTGAACCCTATTAGAGATGGACCATTTAGTAGCAACTGCTGGCTCTTGTCTGCTGGTTAGGTTCAACAGATGGACATCTTTATGAGGCAGATTCTGAAAATAGAGGGGGAAAAGAAGGATGGTCCAGATGCACAGTGAAGGCTTTCTGACCTCTAGGAAAAGTCACACATTTGAAAATGATTGTGTTGTTCTTATTAAAACTTTAGCAAAGTCCTGTCTAGGCGCTCATTGTGAGCATGTTTGCCCTCAAATGGATTTCTCTAAATAAAGACATCATAAACCAGCTTGCAGGAAAAGTATCTGTGGTGTGTGGAGGAGAGCTTGTGTTTGTATAAATAAAATGTATACTTTGATTCCCCTGTGTGAATGTTTCTGTGCGTCAACATTGCTACACAGGATGACTGGAAATCTGAAGGGTTTTCAGGTGACAGTAAGACATTCTTTGGAGAACTTAAGGGGAGGGGAAGCTCTCACTGATGGTGAGAACATCAATGAAAGCAAGTTTTTGTCCAACATTTCTCCATACATGACCTCGCTCAGCCTTTCTTTCCTACGGATCAGTCGTCCGGTCCCCTTTACTAAAAAAGCAGCCCCAAAGTATGATGTTGCCACCCTCATGCTTCACAGTGGGTAAGGTGTTCTTAGGATGCAACAGTTATCCATGTAGTTCTGGACTGTTTCCCCAACATTCTCAAGACAATTTGTACCCCACCAGTTGAGATATGCATGGAGCTCCAGGTGGAGGGATTTGTCAGTGGTCTTGTGTTTCTTCCATTTTCTGATAATTGCTCCAACAGTTGATCTCTTCTTAGCAAGCTGCCTGCTTATTGTAGATTGGTCCATCCCACTCTTTTTCAGGTGAACAATCTTGTCTCTCGTGTCCTTTGATAGCACTTTAGTCTTAGTCATGATGGGGAGGCTGCAGTCTGATTGTTTCAAGACAAGTACCTTTCATGCAAATAAGCAGTCCAAACGGGAAAAGTAACCGGTGGAGAATACAGTAGAAGAGCTTCTTATAGAAGACGTAGCAGATATGTGGGGGAACATAATTCTTGTTTGTTTGTAAGAAATAATATGTGTTCTGCACCATTGTACTTAAAAAATCATACAATGTAGATTCCTGGATGATTTCCTTTTCACATGTTATCTCATCTGTGACACACTGGCGATCTGTCCAGGATGTCCCCTGCCTTTGCCCACGAGTGGCCATGATAGGCTCCAGCAACCCCCTGACCCCGAAAGGGACAAAACGGCTTAGAAGATGAATGAATGAATGAATGAGTGTTGTCTCACACGCTGGTGTAGGGATTAACAACCTAACCTGACAACCCAACCTGGAAACTTTCTGTTTGGAGTTTGCATGTTCTCCTCATATATGCTTATGTTTTCTACAGGAACTCCAGCTTCTTCTCACGGTCCAAAAACATGCTGCATTAGGTAAATGATACATCCAAATTGTGGTGTGAATGTGATTGTGTGTGGTTTTGTGTATCTGTGTTGCCCTGCAGCAGAATGGTAACCTGTCCAGGGTGTACCCTACCCTTGCTCACTGGTAGCTGGGATAGGTTCCAGCAACCCTGTGACGTCAAAAGAAATTAAGCAGGTTAAGAAAATGGATGGACCAATTTTTCTATCACGCTGACGTAGATGAATAGTGTGGACTTCTCTAACGTTTTTCAGTAAAACAAAATTGGTGACTGACAAAAACTATTTTGCACAACATAAAGATGTCTACTCCTAAAGTAAAACACTTTGATTATTGGACAACAAACCTGGAATTTATTTGTTCTCCAGAATTCTAATTTAAATTTAAAATTTAGTTATTTTTCTCAGAATGCAACTATTAGAGTTAAAACTCTGAATTCAATGTGTTGTTTTTGTATACTAGAATAAACATGTCTTTTAAGTGGAAAATATGAAAGTAAAATATCTTACATTTTAAAATTAAAATCAGTGTTGTACAATGAGCTTCACATATTTTTTTTTTAATTTATCAAAACTGGAGCTTTATTATTCTTCATCAAACAGAATTCTGAAAAAAGAAAAGAATAATCAAAGAAAAAAAGGGGAAAATATGCATAAACATACATGTGGAAAACAGTATTTGTGCGCGCGCATAGGATGCTGAGAACGTCGTTGTTGATTGGCTAGTCCGTCTACGCGCAGCCGTATTGCACACTTCCACTTCCCTTTCCTCCCAGCAAACATGGCGGAATATGACTTGACCACCAGAATTGCTCACTTTTTAGACCGTCACCTCGTCTTTCCTCTGCTGGAGTTCCTGTCTGTCAAAGAGGTACGAAACACAAAACCACATACACACTTAGCTGTATTTCTGTGTTACATTTAGTAAGTAAAATAACTGGGTTTGAACCGATGTGACAATGAAACACGCTTGCCAGTTGGCCACATTTCGTTGGCGTCGGGGAAGAAATGTGGCAGCGTAACAGGAAATGGTGAGGCCAGTTAAGAAAATAAAAGCACAATAGTTTGTCTCGAATCGGGAAAAACTTAATCTAAATAGATCAACCACAGCGTAAGATACTACTTAATGTATTGAATCAAAGCTTCCGACAATTTGGCAGTTTATCGTTTCCACTTTTTTATTTTATTTTAGTTTTCCAAATTGTATTTGAAAAAACAGTGTCGGAAGTTGTACTTGTCATTGAATTTAACTTTACATTGTTTGATTTTTCATGCGAGTTGAACGGATAAACTACTAAATTGTTCGGGATTTCAGTGAAATTCCAATAATTGACTATTTATTGGAAAGTAGATAGATGGCAGTGGATGTAAAAAATATGCTTAACGTTTGAAGTGTAGGCAAGAACCGGCTTTAGAACACCGCGCAGCAGAGGGAAATTCATTACTTTACAACAATGGGGACGGCTTTGCTTTGGTTTACTAAATTACTTTTTAGTTGAAATACATAAATACTAATGAATTAAAATCAGGATTATAACACGTTTTTATGAAATGGGAAGCATAGTCGGAGCTACAAAATATGGCGGCATCCATACGTAATTACGTCAGATAAAACGTGGTGACGTATTTGCCATGTTATACTAGGGGATTTAGATCTTTTCATTATCAATAAATTGTTCATTAAGGGACTTTATGTAAACTAGGATTCCCCTTTTTTTGCAAATAACTTTTTAATAATGCATTTTGTTTTTCCTTAAAGGAATAAAATAAAATAAATCTTTCTTTATTACTTACTAGTATATGTAAAAAAAATATTATTACTTGAAATTTTATATTTTAGGTACTTCAAGTAACTGTTTAGAGGATTGCTCTATCTTTAAGGAAGTATAGTTTTTATTTATAAGTTTTATTTTGACACTATAATAGTTTTTTAACTTAAATTCTTATTCTTTCCACCCCTGGTTGGTCAAATAGGTATCACATTTGTTCTAAGTGTTCTAAGGGTCTTAAAAGCCTCATATATAACTTACATTCTGTCAGAACGCTGCATACTCCAGGCTTGCTTGACAAAGGTTAGTGACTACATTTTACTAAGGAGGGAAAAGGGGCAGAAAAGTAAAAAAAAAAAGAAGCCAGAAATGCTCCAACTGTTTGATTATTTAATAGCGTAATAAATTATCCAGGCAAATTCTTATCAACTATTAATTTGTAGCTGGTTGTTGCTAGCATTCCTTGTTTAGATTCCATCAATTTATCTAACATAATCCTACACCTTAAAGTCTTTTGTCAGTCATATTACATCAGTGTAATATGAATGATTTACATGTTATTTTATTAACTGTTTATTATTTTATAGAAGCCCAAGAGAATAAAAACCAATATCCTTTTGTAATTTGGTTTGTTCGTTATTTAGTTTGTTTATTTATTTACCTTCTTCTGTGCAGAATGACAGCTGCCTTTGTTTATTGTCTCCTTAAAAATTGTAGTGCATTTGTAAAAGTGGTTCTGCAAACGTGTATTTATTTTGACGCGATTACATGTGGTGATGAAGTATTAAAGTCTGCACAGTTCCATTGACCAGGCTGGAAAACCGGATTGACGTGTGACAGTGGAAAAGACATCCTCTAAGGCAGTGTTTTTCAACCTTTTCTGAGCCGCGGCACACTTTAAGCTTAAAAAAAATCCCGCGGCACACCAGCATCCAAAAATGAAAAAAAAAGGAGAAACTCATAGTCTGTATTGATCTACAGCCCCTCCACAATCTCACATGCATTTTTGTGATAATTATTGCAGAAAAAGCTGGAAACTGCAGCTGTTTTTCTAAAAGATGCAATAAAAGTTAAGTTAGAAGATTTAAAAAAAGTTTGAAGTGTGTTCGTTGTTTTCAAGACGTTTAACAACAGAACTCCTTTTACGCTGTCACTCTCACAACCCAATGCATCATGGGAGATGTAGTGCATAAAAACGGCCGGCGGAGATCGCTTTTCGGAGCTTCATGGTTTTGTTCACTTGTTCCACGGTCTGATACCGGATTCTGTGGAAAGCTACACCGCTAAAGACGAGCTTTAGCTGGTGTTTTTGTTAGAACTGAGCGACTTTACGAGCTAAATCGGCACAAGGAAGTGAAGACTTTAACCACTTCTGATTGGGCAGACTGATGACATGTGATTAAGCCTTCAAGAATGATTGGTGGAGACAGGTAAAGGGGCGGGACTTTTCCTAAATACAGACGGAGCTGCAGCTAAATCGCACTGCCGTCATTCATATCAAAATGTCTTTAATAAAATAAAATAAACGCAAAGAAAAAGTAATTTTAAGATCTTTTATATTCCTAACTCCTCAGTGTTTTATCAGGGCCTGTTTGGATGAACACAGAGCTGAAATCCTGGAGATGGGAAATGTTTTTAGATCAGTTAATGAGGGCAATTTCACACGGCACACTTGACCATCTCCCACGGCACACTAGTGTGCCGCGGCACACTGGTTGAAAAACACCGCTCTAAGGCAGCAGTACCGGTTCGTGGGTCATTTGGTACCGGGCCGCACAGAGAGAATAAATAACTTATATTACATTCCTTTTATTTTGGAATCTGAAAGATGTTTTATTTTGAAAAATTCCCTGATTCTCTGTTCCATCCATCTATGTCACTCTTGAAGCAGGCCAAGGCGCTCTTCTCGGTCACATGATAGGATACCGCTAAAATAAAACCCAGGAGCTAGCAAAATGAGTAAAGAACAAACGTCTTTGGAAAGTTTCTTTGCCAAGGGGAAAGAAGAGGATCCTTCCACTCCCAAAAAAAGAAAGCTACATTTAATAGACAGTGTGTGGGAAGGGGAGAGGATGATGACTCCTGTGCCATGTACTATGACATGCCTGTCAAAATAAAAGCTCAGGGTTCATATTGTCACGTGTTTGTTCCTCCTTCATAGTAATATCGCTCCAATAATCATTTGAAAGACCGGTCGGTGAAGGTTTTATGTGACGTCATAGCGGTCCGTGGCGTTAAAAAGATTGGGGACGCTGCTCTAAGGAGTTTCTGTTGCTTGGTTTCAGATCTACAATGAACAGGAGCTGCTTCATGGGAAACTGGACCTTCTCAGTGACACCAACATGGTGGACTTTGCCATGGATGTGTACAAAAACCTGTTTCCTGACAAGGAAATTCCTCATAGTAAGTAGCTCTTTTTCTGTGTAAACGCTCAGCAATACATTTATGATCAGATTTGATAGACGCCATGAGGGACTCCAGCTGCACACTACCCTCAATTCAGAATCGATTTAGCTGTAAACTTTGTTTTACAGCTGGTTTATGATGTTGCAATGGCACGTATCATTCTGTATTCTTCTTGTGTCAGCTCTAAGGGAGAAGAGGACAGAAGTTGTGGCTCAGCTGAAGCAGCTGCAGTCAGAAACGGAGCCCATTGTGAAGATGTTTGAGGATCCAGAGACGACCAAGCAGATGCAGTCAACCAGGTGAAGCCTGTTCATTTTGCCGCTGTTGCTTTGGTGTTCCAACCCTGACAGCTTCAGTCTTTAAGGACCCATCATCTTTTGATCGTTTGTGTTCCCAGTGGTCTTCCAATTATGATTTTGCCAAAATAAAAAAACTGTCGTTTTCCCCAACCAATTGGGTCGCAATCCGACCCAATTCCCTTTTTTTTTTGCCCCTATGCGACCTGAATCTGAACGACACAGATCAGATCTTTTCAAATGCGACCCAGGCCACTTGGGTATGTGGTCCTGAATCCGATACGCATCCGATTTCAAATGCGACCGCCGTCTGAACGGCCAGGCCACATTAGTCCGACCGTACGTCATCGATACGCTACAAACGTCATAATTCTGCGTTGAAGTAGGCGGGAACGAGGACAAAGACATCAACCATGGCGGACGATGCTGCTGAGAACAGTCAGTGAAAGGGAAGCGAGGTCACCGATTGGATTAATATTTGGGGTGACAGCTCTATTCAGTCTAAACTCAAGGGCTCTTATCGCAACCGGGCGGTTTTTGAAAATATTTCCAGCGACATGGCCGAGCGTGGTGTTGAACCTTTCCCGTGATGACTTTTTTTTTTTTCTCCGCTTTCCGCCGTGGTCAGAAGCGCGGGGGATCAAAGGCGGATCCTCCTCCTCCCTGTTCTGACCCTCAGATTCTCCAGAGTGGGTTAATAAAGAGTCAATAGCATTTATTCTGGGGGAAACCTTTTATTACCGTTCTCCTTCCTTCGTAACACACAACACGAATCTGCGCATCCGACACACTTCCGCTGCCCCCCCCCCATAAACACACACACTCCCTCTGGCGCTGTACGCTCTCTCTCCTCTCTCTTACACACACGCGCACGCAGCCCCAGCACATACACATCCCCATTCCACAACAGTGTGTCCAGACGATCCTGGCTCCAATTCCTTCTTAAAATGAGAAGATTGTTATTGTTCTGGCTCCTTTGTGAAAATAAATGTAACAATGCAAAAGGAGCTCCGCTGTTGACAACACTGTTGTTGACATCCATTGTTAACGTTAGCTACTTCCGCAAACGAGTGACGTCGTTCACCATTGAGTACTCTTCTGCGCATGCGGGTCAATTCTGGCTTGTTTCGCGGTCACACAGGAGATCACAAAAGTTCGGATTTACTTGGATATGCGAATGGTCTTGCAAAAAAATCGGATTTTTTCAAAAAATCCGAATTGAGCATTAAGCCCCGCAGTGTGAAAGTTGCCTTGGACATAGTTTCTGCAGAGCGGCATGAGTATCCAGCCGTATAGTTTTGAGTCAGATCCCAGCTCAGGTGAGGAAAACAAAGACTGATCTATTTGTCTGCAAATAGATGCATCAGAAGGAGCGGCGTAGGGTGCTCGTCTCCTGCAGAGTGTAGTTTCTGCGTCACAACTGGAACCTTTTTTAAACTGCTTTTTTGTTCATCTGCCTCTGATTCACAACAATTTGATTAAAGAAAAAAACAGAAATGCAATTCTGAGCTTAGTTTTCTTTGTATCTATGTCCTCCATCATCAGAACGGAGAACTTGCTTAAAAACACCTAAAACAGAATTTTCATCAGAGTTGGTCTTTAATTGTCCCAGTCAACACTTAAAGACAGGTAAAACAATTGCTATTTTATGCCTAATTGAAGTTTATTAGGTAAAAACCTTTAAAGACTGGCTTAGGATCCACTGTGATTGAAATGGTTGAACATTAAATGTTGGTGTCAGGAAGGTTCAGTCCTAAGGGGGCACATATGTTAGTTTGCTGTCATTAGGGAGTTTGGAGAAAAATCTTCCGTTTTTCTGAGGAGTCATCTTCCAGTTGCATTCCCTTTTTGCTTTTGTTTCTTCTTAGGGTTTGGTTGGTAAATAAGAACCTCATCTGGGGTCAATAAAGCGCAGTCTCTCCAGCCAAAATACATTCTCCCGTTTTATTCTCTCATTATGGTCAAAGTTATGCTGATGCATTGGCTTGTTTTTAACTTACTGTCTCAATTAGAGGATCATCCAGTTCTGGAAATGAGACATGGACTGACATTTGAACTTCTGTGCCTTTTCCATTGGGATTAATCGATCCACACAGTAACCCAACCACAAAGAATTTTACTGAATAATAAAAACCTCTTCTGGACTCGTGTCTTTTTATTCAGTAGTTAGCTGATGTAGTAATATGCCTTGCTAAGCTTTGTTTGGACAAATTGCACACTCAGCCCAGTTCAGATATCCTGTCAAGGATGTTAACTGGAATCTATCTGCCCCAACTTGATGATATGTGCCATGGATGAAGAGGTTAAACCATTGCTTATTGTGTATTCCTGAAACACTGAAGAGACTTTGTGTCTGTTGGTTCTTCAAATCTTTCTTAGTCCTGATCGAAGGCTCAAAACAAATCCTGACTTGACTTCTGGTTAATAAGAAGTTGCACCTTTGGGTGTGTCTGCCTTCACTTATGTGTTGACTAACTTCTGGTTTTAGAGAAAAGAATCAATGTCTTCCAAAGCATGGTTGTCTTGAGCGTCTAAGCAGAGAAAGCCTGAAGCATTGAAGGATTCTGCCTTTACCTCTGTGAAATTCATTTGACGCAGAACGCATTATATGTGCCAGCACACGCACATTCTCTCGTTCCATTTATAAGCCGGAATTTACTCTACAAACACACATAGATTCTATGTGGTGTCCACAAAAATAGATTTTTGGTTGCAGGCCCAGTAGTAAAATGCACTGAAGATGCAACGCTTTAGAGGAGCCGCTCCGTTCTTTTATTTTGACCAACGCTAAAGACGAAGAGGCTGAGCTGAGAAATCATTGCTTGCTTAGGCTTTTGCTAGCTCAACACCGGCTCTGTAATGTTACAAAGGCACTACTAATAAAGATCCATACAAATTCATCTTATTATATTTATGAAATACAGATTTTAGAAATGTTCTGTGACTTCATTTTGTTGTATTTATCCGCCACGTCTATATAGTTTAAACCGGTCCGTGATCACATATAGGCAACACACGTTAGCATAGCATGATAACATTTGGCATCGCATTATCATTAACCGAAAATTATTAAATTGCCGTAAGTCCAACAGGCTTATCCTCCGGTTCTTTCTGGATCCTGGTAAAAATCGTCCCATGTTCCGCTGTTTGAGCAGTTTAAACTGAAGTTACTCCGAGGCAACTACCGGAAGTTACGGGGTTGGGGCGCTTCTCGCAGCGCATGCCCTATTTTGCAGTTTCACTTGGAAAATAAAATCTTGATTTTCCCCAAATAAATAATCTAAAACAACAAATTCAAATAATCGATTGAGTTGATGAATTGCCCAGCTTTAATTTAGATTTCTGTTAGTTTATCTGAGGGAATCTCCAAGTACTCAGCTGTCAGCCAAATGCTCCAGATTGATGAATGGACTTTAATTACCATGTTTTGCCCTTTTTCAGAGATGGACGCATGCTTTTTGACTATTTGGCGGACAAGCACAATGTAAGTTGGCCTTATTTATTGGAATATGGCATGTTCCCTTTGTTTCCCATGGCTCTTGAGTGAACCCGTGTATCCTTCACGGGCAAAAAGTGGAGGGATGGGCCACGTAGGGAAAGTAGAATTACTTCCCAAAACCTTTAACTCATTTTCAGGGTTTGTATGGCTTGCAGAAATCTTGTGGACATTGACATTCTGTGGTGAATTGTTAAAAATAAATGGAATAACTCGGACCCATGGATATAGCCGCAAGCATGCCGGAGGCACTATATTTGTCATGATGTTTGGCACCTTACCCTCCCCTTAATCGTCCCCTCCCACTCCAGCATCCTGTTGTCCTTAGTGCACCTCTGCACTGACCATGTATTTGTGTCCACAGCTCGCCAGAGAGAAGACTTAATCTTAATCTTATGTTTCTAAAAATCAGTATGACTGGCGGGACAATGTGGCACAATATCCTGTCATACGTGACATCTGTTAGCTGTACAGGCTGTAGGAAAATGAGCAGGCTTGAACTGACGCCCATAAATTTAAATGCGCATTTCTATGTGACTGCTGCCTGACAGATTTGGAGCAGAACTTAAATAAATGTTGTTCAAGAAGAAAAAACCACCACTCAACACTGTAGCAGTTAGGATGTTCAACTGCAGTGTAGTTCAAATATCTTGATGTGAAGCACTTTCGAACAGTTTTCTCCTCTTATCTTCAAACTGTTGCATTAAAAGTTATATTCCCGTTAGCTGTCACACACCTTGGTGCGTGAAGTTTGTTCTCTGTGTTTGAGCCGTCCTCTGGGGGAGCGGGGGGCTGCAGACACAGTCACACATTGGATGGTTTAACCCTCAAGAAGGAAGGTCCCATTTTTAGAGTCTTTGGTAGGACCTGGCCATCGATTTGAACTCCCAACCTTTCAGTCTCAGGGCGGACACTCTACCACAAGGCCACTGAGCTGGTCCAAGTGAACATTAGCGATGTTTGATTGTTCCTTGTGATTTTCAACTTTTGTGTTTCTCCTAAAGTTTCGTCAGGAGTATCTGGACACACTGTACCGATACGCCAAGTTCCAGTATGAGTGTGGAAACTACTCTGGTGCAGCAGAATACCTGTACTTCTTCAGAGTTTTGGTAAGATTTCAGCATTTTCACTCGCATTCAGTAAAATTGCAACCCAGTCCTCTTATGAGCTTCTGGATGCAAATTTGCATCTAATATGCATCATGGATGCAAATTGTGTAGTTGAACCCCTGGCCAAACCCAATGGCAGACACTTGTTCAACCTAATAAGCTATGACCCCATAAACAAATGTCGATTTCACATGTTTGAAAAATAATCGTTTTTATTCATTTTCTTTTCCACTGCAAGTGTGTATTCTGTTTTTTTTTTACCTTGTCCAAAAACATGGAAAAAACACCTTTTTTTATTTCAGCAGCAAATAGGGTTGAGCATTTTTTACTTAATTGGACTTATGTTTAAGATTTTTACCATCATCTTTTAAATTGCTGACAAAACGATGAAAAATGTTTGAACTCTCCATTGAATATTCAGCCTGATATAGGTTGTGCTGTATGATGCCATCCGGTTGAGGGAACTCTGTTTTTCCAAATGCATATTCCATACACAACAGAAATGTTTTTTAAAAACACTAAAATTATTTTAACATAACATAACATGTTTCTTTGTTGACCTCTTTTTTAAATATTATTAGTCTGTTTTAGAAGACGTATGTAAAATGCGGCAAAAGCCCTGAACTTGAGGGAGAAAGGAATGTAAAGGAATGAGTTGACGTCATTGGTATTCAGTTCCCCCACATCCTCTGTATAAGTAGAGTGCTGCTGTACAACATGAGCAGGATCTTTAACGGGGCCCAGTGATCAGTGGCGGCCTGCATAATTTGCCCATAGTCTTCTCACGATGTTGGACTCACTAGACAGTTTATTGATTTTAGAGCTGCAGTCAGAGAGTCCCCGGTCACGACTTATGAGATTCTGTGCTTATTAATGCACAGCATCTCTTACTTGGCACAGCACTGGTTCAGAAGGATTTTAATCTGGGGCTATGACAAAGTTTACAATACCAGCTGTTGTCATCCAACTGCTTTTTCTTATATCTCACAAATGATGAGCAGAAGTGGGGAGTTCCAAACGAGGTTGGGGGAGGTTTTAGGATTTGTAATAATGGAAAAAGCATTCAATCTCAAATGAGGGATTTAAAGTCGTGATTCTATCTCGAGTCCTTAGTCTTTTTCAGAAATGAGGTAATTTGTAGATTGAATCAGAGGTTAAACGGAGACCCTGTGATCAATAGTGTCTGAACCCAGAAGGTCTGTTTGACATCTATTAACTCTGTGTACTTCCTCTTAGTTTTGTTTAACATGGGTAGTAATGCATTGGATTCTTCATGATGAAAATAAAGCTTTAATGACACTTGCATGTGAACTGGAGTTTAAGGCCGTGTCGCACTGCAGCTACATGCAATTTGCGCATATTGTTCAGATGAAAGGGCCACAGCTGGGGAGATCTGCGAAACAGGCTCCGGGGTTCAGCCAATTTATATACCTGTCACACAATACTCGTGCATGAACCGTGTGCAATTATTGCGCTGTTTATATGAAATGTATTAGTGTTTCGTGCGTCAATTACTTAGTTATCGGTCCTGGAAGGCCGACCAATCTGCGTATGCGCATCGGAAGAACCATGCATAATTGCATAAGATTTATGTACTAAGTGCATACGAACTACGTAAACCATGCATGAACTGTGTAGTTTTCGACTGACCAACAGCTCAAAACTGAATTTGTGTAAAGACCTGTTGATCCCCCCGACGGACATCTGCGCACATCGACGAATGACGAACGCAAGAAACACTTGTGGATGACGCATGTCACGTAATGGATCACGAAAGACCGACATTTCATACGAGGAGAATGTGCAAATTGTACGTATTAGAAGTGTGACACAGCCTTTAGATTGAGTCCAACTTAAACCATATGTTAAACACAATAAGGGGTGGGACAAAGTTACATTTTACAGCTCTGCTAAGAACACCTGCCTGCCAATCAAAAATCCCACGCCTCTAAATATGTGCATATTGTATGGAATATTTCTGCCACTACGTTGCACACAAAACTTTCTAAGTTGCAAATAAAAATATTAAATATTTGCTTAAAATCTTTTTTTTGCTTTCAAATTTATTTATTTTTTGCTTTCAAAAAATATTTTTGCGTTTGCAAAACACGTTTTCGTATGCGTTGTCACATCTGTCTTTTTTCCTATCTTTGATTTTGCTGAGATAAGTTTCAGTTTGACCTGACAAAGCTGCCATCAAACAGCATCTGATTGGTCCACAGTCTAACCCAGTGTTTTTCAACCTTTTTTGAGCCACGGCACACTTTAACCTTGACAAAAATCCCGCGGCACACCAGCATCCCAAAAAGGAAAAAAAAAAGAAGCAGAAACTCATAGTCTGTTTTGATCTACAGCGCCCCCCCCCCCCCCCCCCCCGGCAATCTGACGTGCATTTTTGTGATAATTGTGGCAGAAAAAGCAGGAAGTTGCAGATGTTTTTTCTAAAAGATGTAATAAAAGTTAAGTTACATACAAACTGTATGTTCGTTGTGTTTTCAAGACGCTGTCCCTTTAAGCCAATGCATCATGGGAGATGTAGTCTGAAAACTGCGAGAAAACGGCAGAAAGACTCGCGTCTCTGAGCTTCATGGTTTTGTTCACTTGTTCCACGGTCTGATACCGGATTCTGTGGAAAGTTACACCGCTAAAGACGAGCTTTAGCTGGTGTTTTTGTCGGAACTGACTGAGTTATGAGCTAAATTGGAACAAGGAAGTGGAGACTTTAACCACTTCTGATTGGTCAGACTGATGACATGTGATTAAGCCTTCAAGAATGATTGGTGGAGTCGTGGAGACAGTAAAAGCTGCGGGACTTTTCCTTACACAGTTTAGCTGCAGCTATTTCGCATTACCGTCATTCTTATCAAAATGTCTTTAATAGAATCAAATAAACACAAAGAAAAAAGTATTTTATGATCGTTTATATTCCTAACTACTCAGTGTTTTATCAGGACCTGTTTGGATGAACAAAGAGCTGATTTCCTGGAGATGGGAAATGCTTTTAGATCAGTTAATGAGGGCAATTTTCCACGGCACACTTGACCATCTCCCACGGCACACTAGTGTGCCGCGGCACACTGGTTGAAAAACACTGGTCTAACCAATCAGGTGTCTCTGTCTCATATTGACGGTGCTTGGAGGCAGACATGGACTTTGGACTTTGTGTCGGTTCTGTTCCAACGGGGTTCTGCCGTTTTCAACCAGTCTGGCCCGTTTGTCTCAGAGTTAAACCCAGAAGGAGCAACAAAGCAGTTAAAATCAAACCAAGTTTAGTACTTATTCATGTCAGTGTAGTGGCTAACGTGTTTAAAATGTCTGCAGCAGAACAAAAAATGAGCAGCAGGGGCGCTTCCAGCAGGAAATAACACTTTATAATTTGTATCTGAACAACTGTTTTATTTTAATCATTAAATGTTGAAAAATTGAGAAAATAGCATTTTTTTCATGAATAAATTTGTTTTTTACTTTGGAAAAACGCTCACGAGTTTTAAAACATAAGACACTTTGAAAATTAACATAAAGTTTATAAATGCTTCTTCTGCTAAATACAATGAGTCTCCTTTGCTGAGCCATCATTCTTTTGCTTATTACTGCTCTTAATCTATTCCTCTACACTTGTGTAGCATAAAATAATATGTGCTTTAAATCTGTTTTGTTTTAACAAACAGATCTTAAAGAAAATCTACCTTTTTACAAATAATTTGCTCTGCAGGATTCACAGATCACACACAGGCCTGTTGATTTAGTGTCAGCAGATAAACTTTACAGTTTATTTTATAGTTTCTGGAGATCCTCAGCCATAAATTTACAAATGTGACTTAATAAAATTATTCAATGCTAAAAAAGAAAAAAAGTGTAAATAATTTTTAAAATGATAAAAAATGAAAACTTCTTCATCCAAAGAGACAAAATTGAGGGTAAAAATAGCTGCTTCAGCTTCTGAGCCTCAGTAGCAGTCAACATGTTAGATAAATACAGCGATTTACTTGGTTAGAATCTGGACAAATCAGAAGTTGTTTGGCAGCTTTGTCACGTCAAACTGATACTTATGGAAGCAAAATCAAAGATAGGAAAAAAGTGAGATGTGACACAACGCATGCGAAAACCTGTGTTTTGCAAACACAAATAAAGAAAATAAAAAATTGAAAAGGAAATATTTCATATTTTCGTTTGCAACTTTGAAAGTTTTGTTTGCAAAGTAGTGGCAGAAATAACACTCCATAATTATTGCTTTTAAAAAAATCAAAATGATTGTTTTTTTAAAGAAAAGGTGTTTTTAACATTGGAGTATTGAGGAATTTACACACATTTATAAGCTGCCTCTAGAGGCCCTTAGAAGAACTGCAACATGTGGTATTTTCTAGTTGGTGTTAGAAGCAGAAGGTGGCACCTTGTTTGACTTTGTTTTTGCTATCTCTGAATAGAACAACAATTGCATTTTCTTATAAACCTGCTGTTCATTCAAGTCTTTCCCAATTTAAACTTCTAAAACACCTGATTTACTAAGGTTAACAGTGGATTAAAATGACGATGCAGGGACAAACAGGAAAAACACGGTTAAACAAAATACAAATCTTAAACTTTTATTGTAAAATTGTTTTTAACACGTTACATTCTTATGAATTGAAAGTCAGACTTTTTGTCCCGGATCTTTTGGTGGAGAGCAGAATTCATGGTTCTGTCATTTTTAACAATTTGTACAGGTCTTGAGGATGCAGACTATGATACTACCGCCACCATGTTTGATAGTTGCCTCGTTTCTGTTTGCTGTACGTCAGGTGCAACAGAAAATTGACTTTTCAGAATGTGTTTTTTTTGTCCTAAAGTTCTGGGTATAACTGATGTTTTTGTTACACGTGGAACGAGTCTGTGTTTCCCCTTGGTCATCGGTAGCTTTAACCCTGGAACTTTCCCATGGTTCCATTTTAGTCCTGTCTCTTTCCTACTGTTGAATAATGAACTCTGGCTTTAACTGAGTCAAATGAGGTCTGCAGTTCTTCACATGTTGTCTAGTTCTTTTATGACCTGGATGAGTGGTCATTGTGTTCTTAGTCATTTTGGTTGGAAGGTCACTCTTAGAAAGGCTTAACACCAAGGTTCTCCATTTGTGGATAAATGGCTCTCCTTGTGGTTGGGTCTAGAAACGTTAGAAATAACTTTAACCTTTCTAGATTGATACATGTTGGCCACGTTGTTTTACAGCTGTTTCTAAATGTCTTTACATAGCAGCGTGGTGTGTGTCGTTTACAGATGTGTTAATGTGGCTCACTTTGTCAGTAAGCTTTTATTTCAAAGAATTGGGGAAGTCTTGTACTAATCAAGTACATTTAAACTGTTCTCCACATTGGTGGGTAATCACAGTCCATTCATTTTTTAATGGGGTGCAATTACTTTTTCAGACATTAATAGGCGGGTTTCAAGAACTTTTTTTTCGTCTTCTACAATAGAAAAATCAATTAAAGATTGTTTTGTTTTTACTGAAGTTGTCTTTGTTATTTAACAATAGTTAGACACATCTAGAAAAAGTAGCAGAGACATCGTAAATGCTTAAAGAATTTTCTTTAGAACCTTTTACTTAACGTGCAGTGTAATCTTTGGCTATTAAGTTACCCTTGCATTTAGAAAAAGGGATTTATTATGAACTCGTGTTGTCTAAGTAAGGTCTTTAACGTTTTTTTTTTTTTAGTTAATCTCTCTCTGATTTGGGTCTTTTCTTGTAGAAATGTAGTTCTGGTGTGGGCTCTTCAGAGACATCTTGTTTAATATATCAGTCCAGCTAATCGAACATCACTATTGGACGAATATTCATAAACGCCTGAGTTCAGCATTAGGCATTGTAAGCTGGCTTTAATTGTCTGTCAGCGTTTTGGATTTTTTTTCTTATTGGAAAAAGTCAACAGAAGAAAAACGTAGAACATCCTTGGTGTCCGTGTGACTTTGTGTTGTCACTGAGGGGGTAATCAAACGCATTTCTAGTGTGTTCCTTAAGGACTGGGACGTGTTTGTTCTCTGGAGAATGAAGACATCATCCTTGGCGACTGATACTTTTTGCAGGAAAAAAAACACTCAATGAAAGTCTTTGTAAACCTTTGCAATGAATGTTTCACTGTTCTGAGAGCAGCTGTTTATAGTTTCTGAAGTCATTTGCAGCAAACCAATTCACACACTTTCAGCATTGATGGTTTTTAAAAAAAGTTAGTGTACCTCTTTTTTTGTACCTTTCTTTTTTAAAGTTTAGCTCCTTTAACCTGAAATAGACGTTGCTTACGCTAAGAAATGCTAGAGATTTTATTTCCGGGGGGGGGCAAAGGTAGAAATGGATTTCATTAGAGTGTACAGCTCTACCCCTCTGTTTTCTGTGTTTTTGTGGACCTCCCATCCTCATAGGCCCCTTGTCTCTCTCCTCCCCCCTATGGGAGAGGTGAAGCTCCATAAAGTCATTTAACGTGGGAAACCCAGTCAATTAAATGAAGGAAGCCAGCCTTGCAAAATCCATGCCTCAGGTCTTGTTACAGTGTGGCCTCGCCCGAAAAGAGCAACTTATTCATATCATCTCTTAATGCAGGGATTGAATGTTAAGAATAAAGATTGAGTATCCCGACGGATCCTCGACACAGTAAATTTATTGTTGCTGGTCAGTCAGCGAAAATGTGCCCATTTCCCAAACCAGTGGAAACTTAAGGTAACTGCTGGAAAAACCCAGGTATTGAACTTTTCTTGCGTGGCCACGACTGAAAGCCAGACTGTGTGTATGTGTGTTTATGTGTGTGTAGAAAGCTGCCATAATGACCTGGAGGTCAGCCAAATGAAGCAGGCTGGAACTTCCAAGAAAAGGGGAAAAAAGTAAGAAAACAAAACACTTGAACAGATGAAACGCTGACCTTTATGCCGGTTGAGCAGCCAGCTTCTTTTCTCAGTTACAATAAGGATCCTTCTTGTGACTTCTGCGCTTAACACTCAGTCATTATAGACCCGAGTTCTGCTCTGTAATCGAACACTCTTGTTCCAAGACTGGAACTCTTGTTGGGGGGGGGGGGGATTACCCTAAAAAATGACATGTATGTGTCAAAAATCTCTAATTTGAGTCTTCCCTAAGTGCTTCTGTGGTGCGTCTCAGTCTGCTGCTGTCAGATGGGAAATGGGGGTCGGCTGCCCGCATTAAAGTTCCTCTGGATGCTCAGCAGACACCCAGCCTGACTTCCTGCTTGGCTCATGTCACCGCGTCTGGTCTTTGCCGTTATCGTGAACCACTGTGGCACAGTTTCCCATGAGCCCTTGGGTATAGGCCAACGTCCACTCCAAAGTGATTGCACTGTTGATTTTCCTCAACCTGTATTTCATTACCTGATACTTTTTTGTTTGTTTTGGGTTGTTCTGGAAATCAGAAACGGTCCCTGCACCATGTTGGAGAGCAATTACCCTCTCAAAGACGTGTCTTGTTAGCATCACTTCATATTTGAACTTAATTATACTGAGATACACACAGAGCTGTGCTGATTTTCTGCAGATTAGAAGTAGGTATGGTGGTTATTCTCTTCAAAAAAAGAGAGTCTCCAGGACTTTCTTTCTTTGAATAAAACAAAAGCAAATGCAAATCTCCTGCCTAAAATTTCAGAACTAAAACTGAACTGTCTACACTCGTTCCTGGTCCTCGATCTTCCACCCTGTTCCACCCTCCACCACTGTTGTCTGGATTTCCACGCCCTGCTAGCTGCTGATTGGCTCAATCAGATGTCTCCAGATTCTGGTTGAATGAACACACCTGGTCCAGGTAATCAGCAGCAAGCATTGCAGAGAGAGCTGGAAAAACGGCAGGGGGGTAGATCTCCCAAGCCCTGAAAGCGGGCTGGGGAGAATCTGTAAACGTTTCAAACATTTGATGAGGGGAATAACAGACACTAAATACTTTTATTGAGGCATCCGATTTGTCAGTTTATAACTAAACAAATTTTATTAAAAAATAATGAAGAAAATGGGATTTGCAAGAACACATTAAAAAGGGTAACAGAGCAAGACTGGTTGCTCTGACAAATGGAATGACTGGAAAAAACAACTGTTTATTTATCTGTCAGTAGAAGTCTATGGGATTTTGGCTTCTTGGAACCAGCTGGTACTTCCTGTTTGGAATGACGGGAAAGGGGTCACTAAGCTCAGTTCTCATATAGTCAATTGTAATAACGCAATTTCAAAGCCAATCATGTATCAATAGGTTTGTTGGAAAACGTCTTATGATGCGAAAATTGAAACAACATAATACTGTGCGTCTTCATGACTCGGACAAGTACATTTCATATCTGCAAGATTTCTCATCTTGAAGGATGAGATGTAAAACCGCTTCAGGATTCAGGCAAAAGGGATTCTGCTTTGACTGCCTTTGCTGAACCGCTGTGTGCAAAGTAACATGGATGGACATTGAAGGAGTTTGCTGTGTCATGTGTTTGTTAGGTCCCATCCACAGACAAGAACGCCCTGAATTCGCTGTGGGGCAAGCTGGCCTCAGAGATCCTGATGCAGAACTGGGAGGCAGCCATGGAGGACCTAACCCGCCTGAGAGAGACTATTGATAACAACGTAAATGCCCTACTTCTCAGAATTTGATACTGCATTTAGATACTCTTACATAGACTCCCATATTGACATTTCACTTGCAGTACAGCTTTGCTGTGGCATTTTGTTTCTCACCACATGTACTCATCTGACTACCTAAGAACTCCAACCCGAGCATGAAGGTGTTGCTGGTATTTGATTGCCTTTTAGAGGACAAGCAGACATTTTTTTTCCTGTTGTACTTCAGTGAAAAGTCCAAGGTTTAAGGAGTTTTTGACTGCCCCCCCCCCCCCTTGTTTATTGTGCGTGTTTCCTCCTGCATGTTTGGGTGTCTGGCGTGGTCCTCGACAGTCTGTGAGCTCCCCTCTCCAGTCTCTCCAGCAGAGGACATGGCTCATTCACTGGTCTCTCTTCGTCTTCTTCAACCACCCCAAAGGGAGAGACAACATCATCGAGCTCTTTCTCTATCAACCCCAGTAAGTACTTTTATCTTCTTGTAGTGTTTTTTATCTAGAGGATCAAAAAAGTGCTCAGAGGTTAAAGAGAAGAACCTTTTTTGTTAAATTCTAAGAACTTTAGACTATTTATCAATATAGCTACAAGTATACTTGGAGTTGTAGCACCGCTATACTACTTTTATAAGATTATATGAAGGTTTTTTTGGCTGTTCTTCATCACTAGCACAGAGGAATCTGTCTGCTGACAAGTTTTTTCATTTACCCGGGTGCAGTAAAGATACTGCTGCAGGAAAAAAAGGGTTCCTGCTTCTTTGACATGAAGTTGACTTAAATGAACATTTGTGCTTCAACAACAGTTTTTGGGTGGTGGGCTTCCTTGTGAACCCTGCTGGTATGTTGCAAGTGGTTTCAGAAGTGTGTGTTTTTCGTGTGGTCTGTTTACTCTCCAAGCCCAGAAGCAGGCCATGTGTATTGCAGATCGGAAACTTTATACACTGTGTTAAAATTTGCACACCACCCAATTTGATGCCTTTGCACCCCCTTTACCCCCCTTCCCAGTTCTGATTGCAGGCTTGTGTAATTGTACAGATGATTGGCCTCCACAGACAGTATGACAGGCGACCACAACACAGCACACTCAAATGTCTGGTTGCCTGAATTTTACTTGGTTTTTCATTTTATTGTGAATGATTTAAGGGGGCCAGCCCAATAATTACTCATGAAAAGTGCACCCAGCCATCTGTTTGGACAAACTGAGGTAGTTTTGTGTGCTTTGCATTTTCACAGTGTAGAAACCTCATGTTTTCCCCACTGGAGCTTGGTTTGGCTTTGGTTTCCTATCTGTTGACCAGCACTTCCTTTGGCAGCAGTTGGTGACCAGCGGCTGGCCTTCAGCTCCACATTTGACCTCTCTTACCCCTGCAGTCAGCAGATGGGCTTTCACAGCTTGTTTCTGCAGCATGCACATTCTACATGAGCTGCAGCACTAGTTAGTTGGGTTAAAGCAGCTTTGCACAGGTGTCAGTCATACAAATATGAACTCCAGAGGTTACTGCCAAGTTACCGTAATTTCCAGATTATAAGCCGCTACTTTGGTCACACGCTTTCAACCCTGCGGCTTATTCAATGATGCGGCTAATTTATGCATTTTTTTCTTTTTAATGCATTTTTTCTAACCGCCACTAGGGGTGCTCGAGCAGAAAGGGTAAGAGAGAGACGGGGAGAATACGTTATATGTGTCGAGAAAGACGCAAGTTTAATGTAAATTCCTGCTTTGTGAATGAATAGTACAAACAGACCCTCATCATGGAAAATGCAAGAAGAAATGCATATGCCGCAGCTTTCAAGTTAAAAGAAGTGTGAAAAAATCCACCATCGTAGGTACGGGTTTGGAAAAGCCGGTGTGCTGCGTGACGGAGAGGACAGCGCAAGCTCAGGAGAGAATTTACCTCAGGATGAGAGTGACACTGACAACTACAAGGAAGGAGAGACTGAGAGAGAGTGTAGCGAAAGAATATCTGACGCTATTTCAATACGTCACTGAGGAGGAAGACTTCCATGGTTTCAGTGCACAGACGCACAAACGCGCTGCTGCTCTCAGTGACTTTTACCGGTATGCTTTTTTTAACCAGTCCTGTTAGAGCTGTTACTACCATATTGCTGCCGCGTCACATGCACTGTTTGGAATAGAGCTGTGACGGTGTGGGATTTTTGAACACCTCTGTGATGAAGCAGCAGGAGCTGCAGTGCTGTGGTCCGCGCCCTACCCCCATCACAAAATCCCCCAACGGCCGTTTCGCAAATGAATACCGGTACGAGTAATAATTACAACACAGTATTCTTTATTAACAAATAACAGTAACTACTAGCTATCTAATGAACTAATTCTATAGGTGTTGTAGAATGAGTATGTGTGTCAGCGAGCTGTGTGTAAGAGGAAGGAGCCTCCCTTTTGCGCTTCACGAGTTCTCCCCTCGCTCCGCTTTTACCGCTCCCTCCTCTTTCTTACACACGCAGCGCAAGATTTCAGCACATCCTCAATCAACAACACATGTTTCAATGTGGGCACATGCGGCTTATAGACAGGTGCGGCTTTTGTATGTACAAAATGTTTCATCCTTTAAAAAATGTTATGGTTGCAGCTTATAATCAGGTGCGCTCCATAGTCCGGAAATAACGGACCTTTTTTTTTTTTTTGTTTTTTTATTCTCCTCCAGACTCCTTGTGGTGATCCATAGTATTGTAGTTTTGGCTCTGGAGTTTAAGTCGCAGATACCAAAATATTCATAACAAAAGAAAAAATCCTAGACCGGTGGCACTGGAGTATAAGTTAAACTTTTGGGAGCAATGTATAAAATACGGGACCAAGAACAGACATTTCATCTTGAAAGGCAAATCATATCAACAGAATAGACAAGAAGAATAGACTGAATATATGCACACTTCACTACCGTAAAACATTGATGCTTATTTAGATTCATAAAACACAAGAGGAATCTAGTATTTTGGCACAACATATGAACAATTATTCAAATACCCATCACATAAAGAACATGCTAACAAGTCAACTAAGCTCTTTATATCACTTCTGCAGAGCCCACTGTAAAGGCCCGTACACACCGGGCCGAATTTCGCGCGCGATATTCGCCGACGTTGAACACCTCGTGACTAAACAAAGGGCACCAATGTGAGTGTGCACACCGACGCGAAAAACGCCACGCGTAAAAGCGTCATTTTTAAAAAAACGCCTCGGGTTTGTTTTTTTGGTTTGACCCGCCGCGTCAAAGACTATTCGACCAATGAGAATGGCGCTTTTGCACACGTGTCTGGAGCTTCTGAAGTTACAGTAAAACACAACTTGGGGGTGCTCAAACACAAAACTGTCTTGCTGAGCACACATACGTCACGGCGAAGAAGATACACGCCAAGTACCGTCAACACTGCCGCGAAGAAATAAGACGAAGATGCAACTCACTGACGGACATTTTAAAAATCCCCGAAAACGCTCATACATTTTCAGCTCTTGTACCAGTCGATAAAACTCCCCATGTTCTTCTCTTCTCGTAACTATGGGATGTTCCCAAAATCGACGTCTTTTCCGACGTCTTTCATCATTCAACAGAACAATCATTTCTTCATCGCTGGAACTGGAGCTGGAGCAACTGATGCTTGAAATATTCATGTTTTCTTTGTATGATTCTGACAAGCACGTAAATACTTGCTCTCTTCTTCTGAGTGAAAAGCGACTTTAAGAAGCGTAAAGTTGCGCAGCGCCACCTTGTGTACAGGAGTATTTCTGTTTTACATTAAGCGCCATCTAATGTCAGGGAATGAAATTGCATGTTCGCTCGGCTCATCGTCAGCGAAATTCGCCTGGGTGTGAACACAAAAAACGTGTTGAAAACCGCTGGCGAATAACGGCTGGCGAAAATTCGTCCCGGTGTGTACGGGCCTTAAGAATGAACGGAGCTTCTTGTTCTGGGTTCCTGTCAGTAGCAAATACTGCTCCATCAACTGCAGTGCCCTCTAGTTGTTGTTGATAGGAAAATAACAAACACAGGCGCATATGTATTTGTAAAACACAGGCGCATATGTATTTGTAAAAAAAAACACTTATAAGTCGCACCCCTTGGCCAAACTATGTGAAAAACTCTGACTTATACTCAGAGAAAAATTCGATATTTCTGAGCAAATCCCATTGAAGCAGGGCTACAGTGAAAACCGTCTAACTGCACATGATGCGGGGACTCCCGCCGGATCCCTTATTTGAGGCCCCAGTAGTGTGTAGGTGTAAGTTAATCAGGAACACAGCATGAAGCATTGTGGTCTTCCTTAAAAGTCAAACAACTACAAAGAGAAGGAGGGAGCTCTCCTAAAAGGAGACCGGTGACGGGCTTTGCCATGTAGCCCACTGCTGTTTTTAGACTCAACATCACAGCTACCACAGGACCCTGTCCCTCTAATTGATCCGGCTAATTAAACTGTTGTCAGGACGGTTGCTTTGAGCGCCATGTGTTCCTCTGGCCATAGCTTTGAGAGACCTTAAGGGGCCCACTTCCTTATTTCTGATCAGATGTGGTCACATATTTAAAGAACCGCTCTGGTGACGCAGGTAATGTACATTTACGACCATCCTGACAAGTAAAGTGGATTTTGCGTGCTGGCGTTGCATGTTTGTACAGGATCCTCTTTCTGAAATAAGTGTGGGATTAGAATCCGCCTGTAACAGCATTGTGTTTCTTGTTTTCAGACTTTAGCAAGTTGACCTGTGGTTGGAGCATCAGTCCCTCATGGATTAAGTTTCTGCTACCGGGCAGGTCCCTGCTCAAGAGCTATATCCCCTTGCCAGGGTTTCCTCTTCCTCCCCCCTTTCTCACAGGACTAATGAAAGAGAAAGCTTTAAGCTGCAGAGATGAAGGTCTTGCTGGAAAATGTATCTGTTTAGCTGCAAAGTATTTTCCCCAATCCCAAATGCCAGGGCCCTGACAGGCAGCCAGAATGTTATATATGTGTCTTTGTAAAGATCATGTCTTTGCTAACATTGCTCTATTAAGTGAATACTTTTTCGTCTGCCCATTTTCAGATATCTCAATGCTATCCAGACAATGTGCCCCCACATCTTGCGTTACCTAACCACAGCGGTCATCACAAACAAGGATGTGCGTAAGCGCCGGCAGGTTCTGAAGGATTTAGTGAAGGTCATACAGCAGGTAACAGACTTTCTTTTTCAAACATCAGGTGCTGAAATAGTCTGAGTTTATTAGGGTCTGAAGGAACAGGAAGCGTCCAGCCCTTCCTGTCAAGCACAGCAGGTGTATCTTAGAGCTTCAGCCTTGCTGGCAACGTCTCTGAACAATTACTTCTGATGAATGGCGGGGAACCACCTGACTTTTATGTTCTATGCCCATTACTTGTTGACCAGTGACAGAGGGACTTCAGAGATCAAAGCTTGTTGCTTTTTACTAAAATGAATGACTAAAAGATGGACTCTGTGTTCTCCTCCTGGTGACCTTGGGTTGGCGAGGAAGTCACTCTTTCCGCTTTGATGAAACTGTCTGAAGATCACAGAGTGTTTTCACTCAGCCTATTTGAATTAGCCTTTGTAGCCAGTGTGCAAATCATTTGTCATGTTGTCTGTGTTATTATTGTTGGCAATTTAATTAAAACAAAACACTGTCTTTTCTTTTCTTTTTTTTACTTTGTAAAGGGGAAAAAAGGGGGAAAAAACTTCTGTTTTGCTGCAATTAGTCCAGAACTTCTTTTTGTTTCAGTAGTGACTTACATGATTTGGGATACATGGAGACATCCCTGAAAAAAAACTGTTTTTGTTTCTTTAGGAGTCTTACACCTACAAAGATCCAATCACTGAGTTTGTGGAGTGTCTGTACGTGAATTTTGACTTTGACAGTGCCCAGAAGAAGCTCAGAGAATGCGAGTCGGTGAGTAGTCTTTTCACTTTTCGTTCTGCCGTTTAACTCCCGTCCAATCAGAAGTAGATGGTCTTGTTTATTGTTCCTTTCCCTAACAAAGTCAAGCTCCTTTGAGAACATCTGTTTTGTGGGTCATGTCTTTGAAGTTTTAACAGTGAACTTTGTGGTAAACATGGTAGTAATGGTGATTTCTCTGGCCCCGTGCCTTTGTCCCTGTGGGTCAGATGAAGACAGAACAGCCGCAGTTTGTGTCTTGTATCGCACTGGCAGATAGGACGGTCTCCTGTATGACTCAGGCTTTAGTCAGCTTCTGCTTGGCTTGTCGTTGACCCATGAGGCCAGTAGTTAACAGTCAGAGCTTTCTAAGCAAAAGTCTCCGCAGACACTTGTTTCTGCTTATTTCAGTTGTGGTCTGTAAAGGTCAAATGTAACCCTGATCCCTGATGTGAAAATAGAACTCGAGTAGTGCAGGATAAAGGTTCTTTTTGTTTGTGAAGGACAAAGCTGAACAGAGTCAATGTGGTGACTTTTACTACTGAGGGCAGAAAACCTGTTGTAACAAACCCATTTCTGGATTGTTTTTGTGTTTTTAGGTTTATTTAAAAGAGATTAAAAACAGCTTCATTGGTAAAGACATCATATTTTACAGTATCTTACACAAATTGGTAAATATTGCTCTTGCCTCTCATATTTTAGGCTTACTTGTAGCAGATCCATTAGAGACCATAAACTGCTATGAACCTCGTCTTTTTCTTCATCAGGCCGTCATAACTCTTTGACCTTTACACAATTAACGTAAAGCAATGATTCTTAAGCAAAGAAAAGCAGCTTCCGGTTCTGTTGGAAATATGTTAATTGTGTAAAAAGTCGAAGAGTTGCGCTGGTTCAAAGAGTGTCAGCACCAGAGCTAAAGTTGCGGTCTTGAAGGATTAAAGAGTCGGGTGGTTTCCAGAATGTTTAACAGCCCCTTTTCAATGGATTTCCTGTAATGGCCTGCAAGGATGAACATTGTCCTAAGTGTTTCTTGGTTGAGGTCCAGAAGCATCTATTATTCACATCAAAGCTTGACAAGAAGGTAGCAAAGACATTTTTTTTTCAGTGGTTAACGTACACAGGTTACGTCTCTGTGATGAACACAGATTTTAAAAGAGTTTCACTCGTCTTTTTTATGATGAAGATGGCTGCAAAAACAAGAATTGGGTTTTTATTTTTAAGCTCTTGTGACTTTGGTTTGCTCCCCACCCTGAAATGGCTCAACTCATGTGTTTCTAATGGGATGCTTAGCTCTACCCAAATTGTTCTGTTTGGGCTTTACAGGTTCCCTTTTCTTCTTTTCCCACTCTTCTGGTTTCTGAAATCATTGTCAGATGTCAGATGAAGGCACGTCAAGGAGCGAGAAGTAGAGGCTACCAATAGTTAGGCCCTTAGATTGCACACAAAATAACTCTTCAAGCCAAAATTTGTGTGAATGTGGCCTTAAACCAAGATGACAATAATTAGAGTACTTAGCTGTTTAAAGTTTATCAGTGTAAGATAAGCAGTGTTGAAGCTCAAATGTGTGTTGCTTGATAATGTTGTAGTTTGATGCCGTTTGGAGGTATTCGACCAAAACTCTGGTCTGATAAGAGCTGCTTAAGCTTAAACAAAGAGCTGGTAATTCTTCCATACTTTTCAAAATGGGGGTCTGTGATGGGAAATTGCTCTTTAAGTGAGTTGGAATGCAGCAAATGCTGAGAAAGTGAACATTTTGCACAATCGAACCTCTGAGGCACCAGCTGGGTCACCAACATTTACAGAATGTCAATGAGTCCGAGTCAGGAGTTTTTGTTGTTAGGTGGCTCAAGTGATGTGTGTACTGATAAACGCACAGACCTTCTGCCTTCTTTAAGTTTATCATTCTAGTTCTTGATTGATTTTTATTTAATGATTGGTTTTTAACAGCTAGTGGTGATGCCTCAGCCTTTAGGGGGGAAAAACTCAATTTGTTTTGTCTAAAGAAACTTAAAACCCATTTTAAATCTAACGCATATGGTGATATTTCATTTAAAAAACAAAATGCTCTGTGGTTCACATGGCTGTTTAAAGCACAGCGGGCCTTAAAGTGTTGAAACTTGGGCAACATGAATCATTTAATAACAAAAGATTTGTTTCCTCTAAATATTTTGTTCAAAAAGACAAATGACGCATTGAAACTTGTGATTGTCCCGGCTGTAGTTTTCTAATTAAATAGTTTATCTTAGTTCAACCTTCAACTTTTCAAAGAGACATTCTGTGAATTTAGCATGAGCCTTTGCCACATCATTTGTTTTTGTTTTTCAGGTTCTTGTGAACGACTTCTTCTTGGTTGCCTGCCTGGAGGACTTCATTGAAAATGCCCGACTCTTCATCTTTGAGACCTTCTGCAGAATTCACCAGTGCATCAGCATCAAGTTAGTTGCTTTACAATTGAAAC
This sequence comes from Oryzias latipes, assembly GCF_053564925.1. NCBI lineage: Eukaryota > Metazoa > Chordata > Actinopteri > Beloniformes > Adrianichthyidae > Oryzias > Oryzias latipes. The sequence goes on along the minus strand of NC_136252.1, from coordinate 4,727,452 downwards.
CAAACTGAACCGATGAGCTTCTACAAAAAGCTACGTTCACACCCCTCTCTGCAACACGTGTTCAAGCAGCTACTTCCAATGAAAAGTCTATGGAAACACATGTGAACATGCGTTTCAGGTTTTTCTGAGTTCAAGATTCTTGCATTTACATGTAGCTATGAACGTTTTTACGACCTTTTTCAGGCTCTCCGTACAAAACCCATGGCCATTGAACATGTGTTACCAGTTAAACCAGGTTGAACTTTGACCTTTCAGGGACTTGGATTTGGTGGTGACGTATGGATTTGGTTTACTTGGTGAACCCAGAAAGGGTGACAAGCCTGCGACATCTGCGTTTCTTTTTCAAACAAAGATAAACCAAGGCTATTCTCCTAACATGATGGTCATCCATATCCACCATTTCAAGGATGCTAGCATTAAATGGAACAGTTTCTGTTTCGTGCCCAAATTGCAAGATTTGCACCACTTTGACATTTTGCACCAAGCCTCTTCCAGCTGTAGGTGGCAAACATGCACTAGTAAACAGTAGAAAAAAAAGAAGTAGCCCCGTTCTGCTTATCCAGAGTGAATAGCATGGGCTAAATGTGCGTCAAATACCTGGTGTGTAGGTATCTTTAAATAAGCTACTGGTAACATTTTGTACTCAGGATTTGTGCCAAGCATCTCTGAACATTTGCAGTACTTCCTTTTTTTCCATCGATGGACATTTAAAATAGTTTGCAAACAGGAACCAAGAGAATCTGTTGTGTGATTAGTGGCATTTACCCCACAGATAAGTATTTATTGCCCAATCCACACAATCATGCTGACCCCCACACTAACTGCGGATTAAGTTTTTGTTTGCTTAAACTGCTCCCAAGTCTCCTCAGGTTGCTCTGCTTGCTTGACCTTTAAGACCACCTGTCTGAGGCTGGTTCACAGACACTTTTCTTTAGCGAGAGGTCAAGGTTTAGATGGCTTTAGATGTTCCCAGCTGCTCCAATACACCCAAACATTCCAGCTTATGTTTGCTGGGTAAATGAAGGTCAAAAGGGTCTGAAAGTCTCTGCTGAGTGCAAGTTGGAAATTTTGTGTCGTTACAGTGAGAAGCGGTTGGTCTTTTTAGCTTACGGACTGAAAAGTCCAAATGCAAATTATTGGTGTTTTGGAGCAAATAGCATTTTTTCATGACGTCATTTTAGAGCATCCTCATTCTTGTTTGACTATGTGGTTTTTCAGATCTGGCCATGCATGTCCGACACTCTTTTGTTAATTCTGCCCCTGACAGTGCAAACTTACCCCTACTCTTAGAAAGCAGTTTATTAGCTCTGGAACATGCTGCGAATGCCAAAGAGTTTACAAAGAGTAGACATAGTCTACAAACAGAGCAGGAAGAAGCAATTAATGACTTCAGATGATGTGAAAATGATTAAATTGCTGTTATACAGAGTCTAGGAGGTCCGTCGTCAAGGTTGAACCATGGAACGTGATCGGACCCTGTCGAAATCTCCAGTTGCTGTTTGTCTGGAATTGATTAAAAGTTCTGGTTTCATTTTGGCAGGCTTAATGCAACTGGATCCATTTTGTTGTTAAAGACCACAAAAGTTAGTGGTAACACTGAAAGAGGAAGTTGAACTGTGATATTTGTTGTGCATCCTCAGGTCTTTTTGTCGAGGTTTGTGATGCAGGAGCCTAAACTGGGTACAGTTTTAGGGATTTCCGCATTTATTTTGGTCGCAGTTGCGACGATGGACATAGCAAGTCTATTTTTGACAGACACCCAAATTCCAAGTCATTAGTCCTTTACCCAGAAGCCTACTGCACCCGAGCGTGGATTCAGACGAATCTGATGGTTGTTTTTAATGAGGACATTTTTACAGCTGCTGGCCCTGATGGTTTAACAGATACTTAGCTTGCTTTTTGCCCACTGCTTTGGACAAAATAGTAAACCAGAAGCTGGCGCCATTCCTTTACTTGATGCCATAAAGGGTTATGCAAAATGCACTATAGCCAGAGAAACGGATTCAGCCTGCACTTGTAATTGCCCGAACACACATCTTTTTGTCTTGACTTTTCAGTTTCCCCAGTGTGTTTTTCCAATGTAGCTTTGTTTTCCTGGTTTGATTTCCAAGCTCTATTTCTGTAGTCGTGTTTCTGCGGTGAGACCCTGCTTTGACCTGCGACACTCACTTGTCCTCTGACATTTTGAGTAAACTGTTGAGACGTGAGCTTTTGGTGCAGTGCTTCCCCCCTCTCTTCATAACTAGTGTTTTTTATACCACAGTTTGGATGCAACACTTGTGATCTTTCCACTTCACAACTGAGTCATTAAAAAGTCAGCTCAATCATTTTGGTTTCTAAAAAAAAAAAAAAAGTTAAGTTAGTGCAGAGCCAAAACAGGGGCTCCTCCACATAGTTCATATTCTTGCAAATGCAGCTATGCTTTTGTCTAACATTGCCTTAGTTTTGGAGCATCTATGTTAAAAAGGGGGTTATTGGGGGGGCTTCTCCGTTCTGGTTTCTCCTCTAACCAAATCAGACCCCCAGTGTTGACCTCTCTTCTTGACTGTGAGCTTGGTATTGAGACACACAGGACTCCCCTAGGCTGAAGCCGAAAGCTCAGGAGCCAGGGAGAGTTAAGGGGTCGAAATGAAAATGATCCGTGCCCCAAGGGAACAGGATCATGGTTGTGTAAAATAAAACCAGGCATGGAGGCTGTCTGCTCCGCTTAAAGGCCGAGGGATGTCAATAGTGTTGGTCAAGTCGGAGCCAATCGGCGCTCCCTCTCACACCTTCCAGCCTCTTCCTCTTATAACTCGGTCTCATATCTAAGTATCTCTAGGTATTAAAGATATCTCTCTGAGACAAAAGATCAAGTCCGAACTTTTATACAAACGTGTTTCATGGGAGGAAAACCTTGTCAGACTTGATTTTATAAATTAGATTACGGGGGTTTGACTGGTCCAGCCATGAGCCCTGGGCCTTTCAGGGCACTCGGTGATCCGGTATGATGCACGGAGCATGTTTACAGGGGTTAAGGGGTTAGATCAAGTCCCTGCTGAGGAAACCAGACAGTATTTGTTTTCATCACTTTACCTGACCTTGACTTGACTGACATGTGCCTCTCCAAAATTGTCAAAACAACCACGGAACTCTGTAATCCGTTGGTTGCTAAAATAAAATTGAAACCAGTCATAGCTCTGGTCTGGGCGTACAGTGCAGGGATCATTTTTTCAGTATTTCCGAGAGGGAATGTCAAAGCGTGGCTCTAATGCATTCAATAAAAACCAGAATCCCTCGTTCTCCACCTCGCTGCAGGGACTGAGCTCCTTGTACATTTAAACAGGAATCCCGTCTGTCATTGCCTCTGCTCTCGCAGAAGGCGGTGGTAGCTTCTCCTGGAAAAAAGGTATTCACGCCGGGCTGTGTCGGCTTCAGGCCAGCAACAGCCATGGCTTTCTCACACAACTCTGTTGATGCAGCTTCAATGCTGCCGGCGCCTCTTTTAACTTGCTGCTCTCGCTATTCTACTTGTTTTTTCCCTACGGCGTTTTTGTTTGAATGTGCATTCTTCTTCCTCCGCCCTCGACCTCCAATCTCACAACGAGCGCCCCCTATCGATCCTCCGAAGAATCGTCTTACGAAAGGATGATTAATATGACGTTTTAGAGGGTCTTCAAACATAAATAAAAGGTCAATACTTGATGAAGACATATCGAGAATCAATCACGGGACTAAATATGCCAATATATCACCATATCGATATTTTGACACACCCCTATTCATACAGCGAGACCGGAGCTGCCATTTGATTGACTGGAGTGGACAACTGCCTCATCCACCTAACAACCCCTTACAGTATGAGTAAGGGAGGGATAAGTAGAAGTGCAACTTGTTCACTCTGGTTTACGGCATTGAAGCCCATTAAGTTAAATAAACAACATTAGGGTCACTTCTCTTTACAGCCACCTAACTTATGGTGTGGGAATCAACACTTCCCATGAGTCTTAGTGGACATAGGCGGGGCTAAGCCCTGGGTCCCCACACTGGTTTATAACATGGCTGAAGCACAGTTTAAACTGCAGCTATCAGCTACACGGAGGAACGTGGAAGCAGCTGCAGAGAATTCAAGATGAATGAATCTATGGTTCACACGTGGAGGAAGCTGGAAAACAAACTCCGACAGTCAAGAAGACGCAGCTGAGTTTCAGTGGAAACAAGGCGACTGGAGTGATGGATTAACGATCAGCTTGGAGAATCTTCTCTGCAGTCACCGTTCCACTAAGGGGCAACAACGCTTACAGAGGAAGCTTTTGCTTTCGTTTTATGAAACGCCGTCATCTTTCCATCCAGGCGAGGATTATGGTGCTGCAGTAACTTCCAGCGGATTACAATGAAAAGCTGTTCACCTTCCGCTCATTCTGCAGTGAGAAGACCGCAGACAAACACCTCCAGCCACATCACCAACATGGACGAGGCGCCGCTGTCTTTCGACATCCCGATGACTCACATTGTAAAGAAATGGGAGCGGCGTGGTAGAGATACGCAATTTGTGAACGGATTGCAGTAGCTCAGGCTAACGTGTTTGCTTGGAACTGCGCAGCAACGAGACAGACTCTGCCGTGTTTGTTAGAAATTTAGCCCGCTATTCAGATAAAGAAGATGAGGACTTTGACAGAATTTTGGATGCTGTTTTATGACTGAAATTTACAAATAAATCACAACCAACTCAGTCTTTTTAAACACACACTGGGTGTGTGTTTGTGTGTCCTAAAGACAGTGTCTGCTGGCGCCTGTGCAGGAGAGAGGGAGACACTCGGCACAAGTGAGTGTGTAAGCATTCAGTTTGTGCTAACCAGTTAGGGAGAACAATAAAAAACAAACATAAAAATGGTTTTCTCTGAAAGAACAGAGACTGATTCTTTTATTAACCAGCTCTGGAGGCTCTGAGGGTCCGAACGAGGCGTCATCGTGCCCGCGCCTAAACACCCGTGCGCCTTTTGTATGTGTCAAAGACTGAAAAATCCCCCGTAACTGAGACCGCGCACTATAACCCGGTGCGCCCCTATGATCGTGAAAATACGGTAGTTTATTAACAATACATGTAACTCACAACTACACCAGATGTAACAGTGACTACACTCACTCCCTACCTTGTCAGTGACGTAAAAAAAACAGTAGTCCGACACCACTACACGTTAGCTGCGTCAGCGACGTTAGCATATTCACAATAACAACCAACCAAACATTTAAATAGAGCTGGGTATACTTCTTAAAAATCCCATCGACATTGGTAAAGGCAACCAGAATTTATTCATAAGTCTCTGGGTAAAGGCGCATTGTTGTTTAAAAAACAAACAAACGAAATTAGGCTTTTAAGTATGTATAACAAGTTTTCCAGTTACCATGGCCATACTGAGTCTGTTTACTATATTATCTTTGTTTTATACAAAACAAAAACAGTGGTCCCTGGCGGTTCACCTTTCACAGTCTCGTTTTTTCTGTTTTTTTTACAGCACATTGCGTTCTGTGACCTAACTTGGTTGTAGGTCATTGTACATCAATCTATTATGCCGAATGCATTTAGCTTGCCACATTTGCATAAATCTTTAATCGTGAACAGATCTTTGGTTTATTCTATAATATTGGTCTATGAATGTTTAAACTGAGTGTTTTAACACAAAAGAAAAGTGTGAAAATGTTCATGTCTCCCTGAGAAAAGAGTTTGTCCAGTAACTTCAAAGCTACTATTTACTCCTCCACGAAAGGCAAGTCAAAGTAATGGAAGAAATGGGATGGATGTTCTCTGAGATGGCTCTAGAAACACAGTGGCTACATTGCCTTATTGAGTGAGAAGGAGAAAACTTCCAGTTCTTAGTTGGCAGCTCGTCAAAGGCACCATAAGTTAATGTGAATTGCTCAGCGTTATATCTGGGCTGAAGAGGCTCATGCACATTCATTCAAATCACTGACAGTGTGATGTCTAGCTGTACTTCACATTTGCAGAAGGTCGAACTCCATTTGAGTACTGAACAAGAGTGAAAATTTATATGTAAATAAAATGATTCTGGATGTGTTTGAAATAATTTTCCCATCCATTAGGGCTGCAGAAATGATATTGTTTATTGCACAGTAATCAGACTTTTAAATTTTGATGATTCATCTTGATTTGACTTTTTTTTAAATACTTAAGAAAAATATATTAAGTAAAAAGTAACAGCTATGGGCTCTTCTGTATTCAACAAATTTGCAGAACTAGTTTTACCTGCAAATAAATTGAACAGATTATACAAACACTTTATTAGCCTATTAAGCACTTAAATTGTTTTTTTTTTTATCAGACACTGGGTTTGTTTTGTGTAAAACCTACCGACATGTTTCGGCGGAATGCCTTCCACCTTCGTCAGGGTCGTCATCAGATGGTGGCGTGTGACGTCTTTAAAAACAGCTGATTTGTGACTGAGGCGGAGTCACCTGTCAAACTTTGACAAGTGACTCCGCCCCTTGATGTCCGTCTTTCTCTGGAGGATGTTGCTCCAGGTGTGAGAGAGCAGGAAAGCCCCCTCATCCCGGTTCATGGAAGTGTGGGCTCGTTTTCTGATCTCCACCGCCTCCATGATCCATCTGCGGTGTCTGTTGTCTTCGGAAAGACGGACATCAAGGGGCGGAGTCACTTGTCAAAGTTTGACAGGTGACTCCGCCTCAGTCACAAATCAGCTGTTTTTAAAGACGTCACACGCCACCATCTGATGACGACCCTGACGAAGGTGGAAGGCATTCTGCCGAAACATGTCGGTAGGTTTTACACAAAACAAACCCAGTGTCTGATTAAAAAAAAAAAAAAAAAAAAAAAAAAAAAAAAAAAAAAAAACAATTTAAGTGCTTAATAGAACTTATAGACACAATGAACTTCATTGAATCACTTTATTAGCCTTTTCAGTCTGTCATACATCTGTGAACAGAGAAAGTGCATTTGAATGGTCAGAACAAATACTAAGACTTTAACTTAAATACCAATGTAACAAGTACATTTTTCGATACAAATAATCCCTGATATGAAAATGTGATAAAGAAATAGTTTATTTTTAAAGTGCAAAAATTATTGCTTTGTTTGAAACTGAAGTGAAAAATAAATGGTTGCTCATAGAAATAAACTTTTAAAAACAGGTATTCAAACATTTTACAAACCAGAATGAAAAGAAATAAACCACCACTGACAAATAACTTTCACGAAAACCCATGGCTAAAAATATCACTAAAAATAAAGCGGAAAATAGTTAAAAACTGTAATTTGGAGGGGGCAGAAAAGGCGCTGCGTTGGGGAGCATACGACACAGATTTTATACCAAACAGGACAGACTCAAGATTTAAAATATGGAGGACAGCAGGAGTCACAGCATACTGCAACCTAATAAAAAAAGGGGGCAGTAAAAAGTTTTGAAATGTGTAAGAATGAATACAGTTTGGAGAACAGGGATTTTTTAGGTACTTTCAGATACGCCATAGACTGAATGGGATCTTGGCTGAGGGATCAGGAAAATTAGACAATGACAAACTGAAAGTGTTTATAACAGCCTATACTTCTGGGAGCGGACGAAGAATAAGATCTAGACTGTACAAGGGTCTACAGGACTCCCGACACACAAACACTCAATATGTTAAGGGAACGAGAAAGAAGATTGCGCATCTCTAAGGAAGAATGGGAAAATATCTGTAAATCCCAATGGAGAACCACACATTCACATAGTTGGAGGGAATTTGGATGGAAAAGCATAATCAGATTCTTCATCACCCCGACACTAAAGAGACATCAAGGTGTTGGTACAAGCTGTTGGAGGTTATGTGGCTCATCTGAAGCCAACCACTACCATATATTCTGGGATTGTCCTGTACTCACATCCTTTTGGCAAGAAATCCATAAATGTCTGGAGACGACATTTCAAGAAACCTTTCCCTTTAATGCCTTAGCTCTATACCTGGGAACAGTAATACAACACATGCGGTCTGCAGCAGACCAATATTTAATGAGAATATTGCTGGTGGGAGGGAAGCAGGCCTTGACAAGAAAGTGGTTACAACCAGATGCTCCATCATTGTATGATTGGTAGAAAACAATACATGACATTTATGTTATGGAAAGACTAACTTTTGCAATAAAGATGCAAACAGATAAAGGTTTGAGATGGTGGGCAAAATGGGTGAAATATATTGAACCTCTTAGACCAGAACTACTTTCATTCATTCATTCAATTCCAACAATAAAATACTTCTCTATTACAAGACAAAAGATAATGTGAGTTTATTTTATTGATTCGTCTTTTTTTTGGATAGGAGTGTGATTGACAGCTGTTCTGTTTTTCTTCTGTTCATATAAAAAAGAGGGGAAGAGTACAAAATGATCAAAAACACGAATTCTGATTTACTGACTGAAAATACATATGATGTAAAATGATGTGTAACTTGGAAACAATGTAACAATGATGTAAAAGCGGTTATTCCCTGTCAAAAAATTAAAAAAAAAAGACCCCTGAAACGGTTTTACAATAGAAAGATGATCGGAGTGGGATTCTAAACAGTCTCTTTGAGCTGTGTGAAATGCTCGAGAAACCCCTGCTGGGGTACGTGAATTTGTTTATTGCATTTTTAAAGAAAAAGAATAATATTATAGTACGAAGTACACTTTAAAAAGTCTTTTGAAATTTTGTGGTGAGTATTGTGATATGTTCTTAGCTTCTTCTGACAAATCCCCCTCCTGTGGATGTACTGTACAAAACCCCCATAATGTAGAGATCATCTCCCGTCTTTAAATTGATGTCCAACATTAGGGCTTGAAATCCTCCACGTTTATGATGTCCACCAACATGTGTTCTCTATCACCATCTGAAGTTCCGTCATCATACGGCCAACCCTGTTCTGAACAGACAGGTGGTCAGTAATTATTTATAATTTAGCCGTCATGTGTCATTTAGCGCAGGTCATAATCTGTCCAGCAGAGCTGGTGTTACTCAGTTAGTTGGTGTGAGTGACGGCTCCATTGCTCTGTCTTTACTCTTGGCCTTCCTTCAGTTCTGAGACTGAACTGCATTCACAGTTGGTTTTTTTTCTGTATCTCTTTCTTCCCTCTCCTTCCCCGTATCTTTCTGGGATGTTTAGAGACGCTTCATGTCACTTGGAGACCAAACGTTGCTGAGGCAATGCTTCCTACTTGCTGTTGATGCTCACTCCAGACTGTGACATCATGTCAGCTCCTCTCTTCGTGCAGCTTTGCCACCATTTGACCAACAGTCATGGGTTGCAAAAAAGCATTTCTCCTTTTGTTATTTTCCTACTCATTTTCTGTTTTTAGCTCTGAGATATGTTAGCAATCCCAAGTCCAAGGACCTACCACTGAATGAGATGATCATTAATGGTGGGATCTGTGATCCGTGACGTGACGAGACCTCAGCTTACTCTGACGAAGTCCCTTAAAGTGTGATTAATGGGTCAGGAAGTAAAAATTAGTTGCTGAAATGATTATTCTGTCATCCTGTTTTTTTTGTGAGAATAAGACACAATGGTGACTTTTTTTTTTAATTCTCCAGCGGTGTTTAGATTTTGGAAATGTGGTCACTTAAAAATTTGAAGCCATGCGCATAGTGGTTATGATATTTATTGTTCCCCTTAAATGAATTGGGGTGAGAGCAGACAGAGGAAAGGGGGCAGGAAATGTTGGGGGACGGGGGTCTAGATGAGGATGTCGAGGGGTCTGTGTATTTTGAGCCACAGGGGAAGCCAGCTGCAGCGGGAAGTGCTAGGGATCAAAGCCTGTCAGCCGCCCTGGCCTTCCCCTTGTAGTGCGGTGACACAGCTCCGTCTAGCTGCATCAAAAGCTAGTGTCTAACCTGGCTTTGATTTGAGGGACGCTCACCATTAAGCACAGTGAGTCACGATGTGTCTCAGCACCCAGGTGGACAGTCGTCCTCTGCAGAAAGGAGAAGTAACCAGAGCCACGCAGACAGCAGGAGGTCGTCCCTGCAGCTCTAACCGAGTAATTCATGCAAGTCTGTAAATCAAGCTTGGATTAAAGGAGGCTTTCTTTTAAGCTCTGCTTTCAGTTTTTGTCAGTTTGTTGGATATTTACGAACACTATTACATTTTGCAATTGCAGTGCAACATTAACAGCAGTCACCATTTTATTTTGATGCAGTTGCAGATCTGCATGCATCGCTGCAAAATGAATCCCAGCTCTGTGCTAAGGTTTCATCTTATTCAGGCATTTGTAATAACTGTACAGGTACCTGGATCAGCGTTTAGTAAAGAAAAAGATCAGTCAACGCAGACTCGGCACTACAAGCTCTGACGAAAGACTTTGCAGTAGAGTCACCATCGAACACCTGCAGAAAATAAAGCCCCTAGATAATACAGAAATGTATGAAATCAACTATGGCTTTTCAATTTTAGCAAATAACCATTTTTTTGTGGGAAAAAAAAGTCAATTGTCCTTTCTTTTTTGTCTAAAAGGCAGATTTGATTTCCTCCTCTGCACATAACTCTTAAAAAGCCATAAATGATCCTGAAATATGTCCTACTGTAGCAAAGTTTAGCTAACTGACTGTTGGAGGATCTCTGTTCATTTGTGTCTCTGCAAATGGGCATCGAAACAGTTTAAGATTAAAATAAGGTATGAGCAAAAACTCAAAGACAAACAGAAGAAACTGGCAAGTGTCCCTCTGCTAAAATATGGTTTTTAGAGCATCATTTTACCATTTGTGACATTTGAAAGAAAATGTCAAATATAAACGTGTAAACAAAAGTTAAATCTAGGCTGCAGGCATCATTATTTCCCGCTGGCATTTGCCTCCACCCAACTAAGGCCTATGAGCAGCCCCAGCCACAGCAGAGGCTCCCCAAGCCCCATGGTAGGAGCAGCTGTGAATATGACCCACTCCTTTTATATTTGTAACAACTTCATCACACCAGCTGAAGCTGACGGCAAGCTGATGCAACTCCAAGCAGTGATACTTTTGCAGCTCATCCAGCCGTGGCCGACCTCTATTTGACAAATAGAAATCCTGCCGTTCCTGTTGCTACACTCAAATACTGTGGACTAGTGATTCTCATCAGGAAGAAAACCGTTAATTACTTCTGGAGTTCATTCGTCTGTGTGTAAACTCTTGTGTGTGTGAATGCAGCTCTCGTTGACAAGGATCTGGATCATGCAGTGTTGCATGTCCTGCACAATTACAGCCTTTGCTCCAGTAATTGTGGACAAACTCCTACATTGGTCAGGCAACAAACGCCACCGTTATGATTTCATCTTATTGTGTTTTCTTGTATTTATGACTTTCTAACGGTTTCCATGTTTGGTGTGCTCTTCAGCATGCTGGCAGACAAACTGAACATGACTCCCGAGGAAGCAGAGAGATGGATCGTCAACCTCATCCGCAACGCCAGGCTGGACGCCAAGATTGACTCCAAACTGGTGAGACTTTGTCTTCCTCTCTAGTCCGTTTTTTCCCCGCTCAACTTAGCAATCAGATCAATTTCATTACATCTCTGGTGGTTCTTGGTTAGGTATAACAAAGAACCATAATCCTTACCCTGTTTCATTTGTTTGTGAAGCTTTGAAGCTTCACATTTTGGCCTCTACATCACAGAGGCTGTCTGTAATGACCCAGAATTGTCCAGAAATGCACGAGAAGCATGCAGCTACAGCCTGGAGATGACAGAATAGTCTATGCAGAACCAAATGAGATGAACTCTGGTCTCATCCGTTGTGTTCCGTGTTTCCAGGGCCATGTTGTCATGGGAAACAACGCCACATCCCCGTACCAGCAGGTGATTGAGAAGACCAAGAGCCTCTCCTTCCGCAGCCAAATGTTGGCCATGAACATTGAGAAAAAGCAGGCCTACAGCAGCAGGAACGAGGTGAGTAATGCGCAAAAACATACACATGCAAGACCCCTCCCCACCCCCACCTCGTCGCTGTAGGGCGCCCCAAACCCCTCCTCAACTGGTCAGATAGTAGGTCAGCAAGATCTGACTTCAAAGGCCCTGAAATGAGCAGCTGAGAGGAACAAGGCTGAAGAATGTTGATGAACAGCCATCAACAAAAGCTTTCTTTACACGGAATAAGCCAGTAACAGCAAGTTTAACAGAAGTAATGCTTTCATCCCTCCATTCCTCTTCAAAGGCCTAATGACAAGGTAGATTCCCATCCACCATAAAACCAGGCCCGGGCTCTCTGACTCAGGGCTGCAGCGCAAACAAGGTGAAGGCTTTAGGACGACATCAGTCAAGCCTGGAGTTCCCTGCTGCAGGTGTCTGGCCCAGGGTCCACTCATCTTCTTGCTGTGTGTTTTTGATGTTGACCGTACAAGTTTCATGGTAAAACCCAAGATGTGCACTGGAGCTGCAGCTTCATGCAGATACTTACTCCTCAAAGATCCACGATGGGCCAGACACTTGAGCTTGAACAGTTGGATGTGCGCAGTGGCCTCCTTTATGCAGTTCCTCCTTCATTAAAGATGTTTGTCATTTGGAAAAGCTTAAACAGTTTCACAGAGCAGCGCTACATCCCGCTGTCCTAATGGCTGCAAGTCCTTCATGTATAGAAAACCTTTCCCGCCCGGCTGCTCGGAGTTCCCGTCAACTCCAGCAGCTGGACACACATTTCCCAGTTGGGGAAATGTCTGCATATAACTGCTTACATATGTATTTTCCTCTTTCACATTTCCCACAATTACGATCAGAATTGGTTTTGATTGGTCCCAGGTATCAGCCGCGGGTCTAATTGGATGTTTTTCTTCTCGCAGACACCGAACTGGGCAGGTCAGGAGTCTGGATTTTAGCCTCCACGGAGATGAGTCACCATGGCTGAGTCGCATCTTCTCTCCAAGCGTGTCTGTTAAGCAGCAAAATCTCCTTTTACAGTTGGTTTAAATTCAATAAAAGTGACCGACACAACCATTTTCACCCACTGTTGCCTTATTTCTGGACATTACACATGGCTGTTGAGGTTAGAGTGGTTGGACTTTCTGTATCAGTAATACTTGATGAAGTTTTAATGTGCACATTGAGTCAGCGAGCGGGACAGTTCAGACTGCTGCTGTGATGCGGCTGGTGAGTGCCCAGTGATGATGAATGGCTGTTTAGTCTGTTGGTTTTATGGTGTTTCGGTGGTTCTCTTCAGCGTGGCGGGCAGCCCCAGCGAGGGGGAGGGGTGCACGCAGAGGTGATGTACAGTTAGCCATAGTCACCCTCACTGCCAGTCATCCTGCCTTTCTGAGGACACCAGGGAACCATAAAGAGCCATTAGCCAGACGGTCACAATCTTTATAATGTCCCATCCCAGCCCACTTTGCTTTTAACCTTCTAATAACACCCCACCCCACCCCACCCTGCTGTTTCTCTAAAACAGCTTTTCAGGCCTGCGGCGCTTCTCATTTTCTTTGCATGCATATTTTATCCAGAATGTATACGACAAACATTCAGAGTCGGACCAAAGATCTGGAAGGTGCAGAGATGCTTGGCCTGCTGTTCAGGCTCCTCAGCAGGAGTCAAACTGTGTTCTGTTCAGACCAGGACAGACCAAGACCTGCTGCTTTCCTTTTTATTGGTTTCCATTATGTGTCACTGACCCACTCATATGATAAACATAACTGCTCTTTGGACAGTTGAGCTGAAACCTAACGCCTCCTCTCGTGCGTTTTTCCATGAAAACGATGTGTGGGACTTTTATTACCTATTCTTTTTGAATGGATAAAGTGACTATTGGGACATTTTAATCACGAAAGAACAAGAAGTGTCTTTGTCTGCACTCCACTGAACTTCTAAACAAAGCTACTTTATAACATGCTCTAAGGTTTGGCAGGTTTGTTATTTTAGAATCCAGAAAGAGATGAGACCTTCTGTGTGCACATCTGTGATGGTGTGTGAAAAAGAGACATTTGAGAGTTCAGCAGTCCCATCTCTAAAAAGATGAAATGCCATGCTGAACTTCACAACACTCAAGACGGCCCAAGTCCACTGGTTGCTCTATGGCTAAAGAGAAAATCTTCGATTTCCAGGCTGGAGCATCTTTGAGAACAAAAATAACTCCTGGCTGTTTGCTTATTTCATCATCTCTAAGGCCTTCTTCTCATACGAGTGCTGCTAGTTTTTGGGTCAAAGACAGGAGCAGCTGCATCTTAAAGGCGTGTCTCAGTTGATTCTCGTGAGGCCACCTTAAGGGACGCCTGACAATGGAGCGTACGATTCCTTACTTACCTTTTCATGTTGTAGAAGTGTTTGCCACGAGCCGTCGCCTGCAGCATGACTGCACCTGAACACTTCCGCTCTACAGTGCAGACCACATGCGTGCCCCACACAGGTTTGACCATTTTTGACTGCAGACCTGTAAGGGCAGTTGACTAAGGCTTAGCCCTTGTGCTATCCTATAAGGTCAAGATGACCATTGACGTGTTCTCCCTACCATGACAAAGGTGGATGAAGGTGGAAAGATTTCATGTAATCCATGGACACCAGTGAAGATCACAAATCATTGAAGAAAAAAGGTTCAGATCACTGTCTAGTGGGTCTAGATGACCCAACTCCCAATGGTAAAGTGCTTAGGATAGCACAAGGGTTACGAAGGCTAAATACTACAGAAGGGAAAAACTGGCTAAACACTATGGATGTAAGGATGCATTTTAACAACAAATCAATTCATATCATTTGTTTTTGCTGAAACAATTCACATTCCATATTTGTTCATTTGAATCTGATTCTCTGTCCTAAAGTGGATCCAGATCATCTTCATCCTAACTTCAACCAGTGAGACTCAGACAGAAAATTCCAGTGAAGTTTTCCAGATTCTTGGATTTCTTCCAGATCATCAAATCTAATTGAAATCTGTGTCCAAACAAACAAGTAAACTAGAATGAATGTCAAATCCATTCACACGTTAGTTTCCTAAAGTTCACCACTGTTGTTTTTCCACATCCAAAGAATCCAAAGGGAACATTCTTAGAACATTCTAGACACTGGATGGTCACATGACTTTATTCAAAGTCTGTCCACACATTGGACTGGAATGATGGACTGATCCGTGTTAATGACATCACACGTGTGTTGTCCACTGATGCATTCGGTCGTTTTTATGTTGTAGGAAAATAAGCCAAACGAGCTTCAATCTAAATATTTTCCAAGATCAATTGATTTCATTTTGAAACAATATTTACAATGTCTAGGTCGATTCGATGCCTCAGACAGATTGATCTGGTTGGTTCGTAGTCATAAAAAACGGTTAATCGTAACACCTTTATTAACACACAGAATAAAAAATTTGATGAGTGCGTTCCCCTCTGGTGGAAGAAAGAACTCAAGATTTACTTTATTCATCTCTGGCAGAACATTGCAACTACATTTAGGCATCAGCAGTGTTGGGATAGCACCATAAAAAAACATAACACGACATAAAAAAACATATTCTACCAGCAGGAGCTGAATTTTCAGAAGAAAATGCAGGGTTGATGCTATATTGTTAAATGAAAATGACACTAAAAGGGTAATAATTGGCAAAATAAATAAAGAAATGATCAAAGTTGATCATAAAAAAGTGAAAACGGCACAATAACAAAAAATGTATTTTTGTGAAAAATGCGATCGCCGGGTATCGAACCAGCGAGCCTCTGCACCACAGAAAGAAGCAAAGGTTTTCAAGGATTCCCCATGGATTTCAATGGAGGCAGAAATTCTGGAATATCTTGAAAAGTTCAAGGATTTGAAAAAGTCCTAGCTGGAAAAAGCTGAAAGAGTCGAACATTTGAATAGTTAAATGGTTGAAATAGCTGAAAAATGGTAGAAGGAGTTAAGCAGCAAAAAGTGGTGGAAGATACTAGAAGAAAGAAAGAGAAACAGGAAAACAATGGGTGGAACACTTTCAACCAAATATAAGATGAAATTTAAAAAGGTTATGGTATTAAAAGATCAAATATGTGACAAGCCGGTAATAACACATGAAACTAAAGTCTCTGTTGGATCTTTACAAATGAGAACTAAATGAATACTGTAGAACATTTGCTGCCACCTGTTGAATTCACTTTTTTTTCAACCAGTAAGAAGTTAGATTAGTGGGTGATCTGCTCTCTCCAACCTAAAATGTTCATAAATGTGGCGTCTTTTCCAGGCACATTTACTGGGAACTCCCCTTTTATAGATCCATTCAAACATTTTGATGGCAGCAGGGAAACAACTGCATTTAAAGACAAGAATTAATTAATCATTCAGCAAAAAGCATGAAAGCATAATAAAAGCTGAAGTATTTGTCTGCACTGGGAGCGGGCTGCCAGTCACCTCTGTTTTAGGCGTCATATTTAAGTTTTCTAAAAGAAATAAACCAAGTTCAAGTCGATATCTAATGGCTCGTTGGAAGTGACAGTCCTGTCCAAGACAGCTCAACACATGACTACTTATTCCACCTTAAGGCTTTGGTGATGAACTTTGACCACAGCTCAACTGTTGTAACCCTTCCTATCCTATCCTAGGCACTTTACCATTGGGAGTTGGGTCATTTAGACCCACTAGACAGTGCTCTGAACCTTTCTTCTTCAATGATTTGTGATCTTCACTGGTGTCCATGGATTACATGAAATCTTTCCACCTTTATCCACCTTTGTCATGGTAGGGAGAACACGTCAATGTTAGGGTGGGGTCATCTAAGGATAGCACAAGGGATAAACCATAAAGTTTTTTAGTTTTATTTTTTTATTCTGTTTCCTGAAGCGGAACTTTGAGGAAAGCTTAAACAAGTGTTTATGAAAGTGGAAATGTGCTCATTTTCCACATGAATTCGGTTTTGTTTTAAGTGATATGTAATGAGTAAAAAATGGAAAAAGTGTTGAAACCGTTTTGGGTGGTGCTCCTAACTTTTGTTCCGGTACTCTTTATATTCTAAAGTGGAGCAGCAGCAGCGATGCTGTAGAGAAAAGTGTCTGATGCAGTTTAATGCTTCCATTTGCTGCTCCCTTTCACTCATATCGCTTTACCAGCAGGTTAATTTATGTTTCAGGTTAATGTGCGGTACTTCATTTTAGATTTTCCTTCTACATGTCTAAAGGTAATGGTTTTAGCTGCTGGAACAGCAGTATAGCTGAGCATGGGAGCTTGTTGTCGAATGAAACCATTTTTATTAAATGTCATCACTCTCTGCTGGACCTATAAATGGAGCTAGTACATTGTGAAAACAGCAGGATCTTTGCCATGGTAAAGAAAATAAGCCTTTGCAGCAAACTGCGTCCAGAGACGCGCTGCAGCAGGTAGACCTATCATTATTCCATTGTGGCATGAAGAGAAGACATCACAAGGGTTTGCACAGCGGGGTCATTACAAGGTGCATGTGGCTCAAAAATAGAAAGGCCAGATAAAACCTTCAAATTCTGAGGAGCTCAGATTGTTTGGACACATTAGTCCGGGATGTGTGGAAGTGGTTGTAAAGTCTTGTTGAAGTGTCTTTTAGCGAAGCTCGTTTTTGGATGAACTGGAGCCTTGTGTCTGTAACAAGACTACTACTTTTCTGCCCGTAGAACTAATGTTATAAAAGAGTTTGCAGCCACTTCTAAAAACCCACTTTGATAAAAAGAAAAATATGTTTCTGGTTTTAAAACATGTTTTTGTGTCATTTTTGTATGATGGAGGACATATCTAAAGAAAATCGAGCTTAACATTGCATTTCTGAGTCTTTCTTTTTTCTAAATTGCTGTGAATGAAGAGCTGAGCTCCCAGCACTCAGCCACAGGGAGGGGAAGGGGGGGTGGGATTGCTCTATGCCAATAGTCCCACCCACAACTCAGAAGCCAATGTCTGATAAACTCCTGCCGCTATACAAAATAAACAGTTTTTTTTTTTTTATTTTGACTAAAAAGGGTATAACGACCACGGAAACAAGAGATGATCAGACTGGAACTTTAATATGTGAAGCTTTGGTTGAGTTTGAAGACCGTAACAGTCAAAAATGATGCTTTATTTCAAAAGGACAGAGTTGAAGATTCTCTCCATCAACCATTTTAAATGACAGTTAAGCCTGCTCTTCAGTGCCACTTGGTTATTGACGTTCCACTGACTTATTATTTCAGCAATCGAACCACTGAAACAGACCTGAACAGAAAAGATGCTGTTCTAGGAAGGACTGAAAATGCTTTGATCCCAATCCATCAGTCTGCTTGTTTAAAGGCTGGCAATGGCCATCCTCAAGTCGCTTAATGCACCTCTGACGTCTGATGTACGTATTCTTCAGATGTTTAACCCTTGTCCTATCCTAGGCACTTCAACATTGGGAGTTGGGTCATCTAGACCCACTAGACAGTGCTCTGAACCTTTTTTCTTCAATGATTTGTGATCTTCACTGGTGTCCATGGATTACATGAAATCTTTCCACCTTTATCCACCTTTGTCATGGTAGAGAGAACACGTCAATGTAAGGGTGGGGTCATTTTGACCCCACAATATATCACAAGGGTTAAACCTCTATTGAACATCTGTGGAAAGAAAGAAAAAACTTTAAAGCTGAGACAATTGGAACTCTTTTCCCAAGAGAATCCACCTATCCATTTTCAATACCCGTTTGGAGTCATGGGGTTGCTGGAGCTCACCCAGCCACTGAAGGACAAAGGCGGGGTTCATCCTGCACGGGTCGCCAATAACCGTGAACCAAAACAACTGCAAATAGGGGCAAAGGTCTTCTTGACAGTAACAAAAAATGCTTGATCCCTGCAATTGGCTCCAAAAGTTGTGCGACAAAATCTGAGGTGAAAGTGCCACCCTTTTTGTCTATGCCTGGTTGTTCTTCAAATGGATTCTGTTGAACAGCCTAAGATTAATTTGTGGGTTTCTAGGAAACTTTTATGTAGAAAGGTTCCACAAATGCTTTAGGTTTCTTGAAGCTGCATTGCATGCCTTCAAACTCAGCATTAAGGATCTGAATTGCATTAAAGGTGCTCTGATTGGCGTTGGGAGCTGAGGTCCAAAGGTTAACTATGGCTTTGACATCAGATCCATGACAACAGTTTCCTCTCAATATCAGCTGAAGGGCTACTGGGAAACGTTTAGATCGTATTACATCAAATGATCCAGATTTGATCTCCCTTGTTTTTGAAAAAAGATTAAAAACTGTTGATAAACACTTAAAGGGCATAGTTTGTAATTGTACATTTTGGAATTTTCTGAGTTTTGGACATTGAAAATGCCATCTTGGAATATTTGGGGACTCTTGACATTTCAGATACTGACGTGTTCCTCACCACCCTGAGCTGGCTATTTTTTCCCTCCATCTTTCTGCCCTTCAATCAGTCAAACAGTGATGAAATCTCCGCCTGGATCATCTGATGAGTCGAGTACACAGCAGCTCCCCTCATTGCTGTTATGGCTTCCAGGGCGCAGAGCCAGACCATCCAAATGCTGACGTCACCTCCTCTTCTGTGCACTGCAACGAGCAGCAGCAGCAGAGGGAGATAGGCGAGCAAAGTGATTGGTTTACCGGCCCCCTTTTTCTCCATGACACATCATGAAATAAAGGGACCAGAGGCCTAAATGATCACCTTCACCTTAACCGTGCACTCTTAGATGTTGTTTCTAGAAGGGATTCCAAACCAGGGGCATGGCTGCGGCTGACCACACCGTCTGTCACCACTCTCTGGAGGAGCGCATAAACAAAGCCAGGACAAAGGTCACCATAGGTTTTCCAGCAGACATTATTAAACACAGATTTTTTCCCCCCTTTCTTTACCTCCTGAAGTACAGCAACGTATATAAGTGATCCACGATCTGTGATACATTTCACTGTCGGACCCCACACTTGTAGATTCCCTGATAGAAAAACCACTTCAAATTAATTCCTTTAAATTAAAAACGGATTAAGTGCCACACCTAGTGGTTGCGGGGGGTAAGACATTCCTGTTTTCTAGATGCTGAAGAAAACATTCCCACAATTTTGCCTCCTCTTCCTCCTCCCCCATGTGGTTTGCTTCCCCACACTTAGGTGTGGATTACCTGGTTCTTCTGACAGCAGCTGCGTCTCTCCTGATGAGGTGAATGAGAGTGAGGATGAGGATCACCCCAGTCCTCTTAAGTCTTCATTCATTTATATAAAAAAGGAAAAGACTTTATGAAATCCTGATGTTGTTTCACCATTGATTTCCTATTAGAGACAAGTTCAAAGAAGGTCTGAATCTTCAGCAGAGATGGGGTCACTAATGCTGAGCAGAAAGTCGGACAGAAAAATTTGCACTCCTTTATGATTGATTTGGATCCTAATTCGAATAGTAAAAGCATATTTAAGATGTTGATATAACCAGAAATCCCATGGTCCACCGCAGACGGTCTGAAATTCCATTACCTCTGAAAAAAAAGAAAAGACAGAGGAAAAATGTTTTTCTTCCCAGAATGTTCCAACTATTTGCGCTCACTAGGACCCAGAGGCGATGTCGAACCGGCCCACAGTGAGTGAGCCAGTGCGCGGGCGCTGGGGGCCACTTCGCGCAATGCCACTCTAAAACATCCCCAATAAAAGGAAACACAAGTGGAAATCTCTGCACGTGACAGCGACACGCCGCTATATCGCTATATGAGGTGAAGGGCAGCGCGCATCAGGACCAGCGTGGACTCAGTCACGGCTCAGCCTCTGCGCGCGCTCCACGCACTGGCCGGCTGCTGAATTTTAACCAGCGAAGCAACACGTGAGTTTTTCTGTTGCGGGACTGACTCCTGAGGGTGGCACCGCAGGTACGCAGGAGGCCAGCGGAACTTTTAACAGAGCTGGAGGAGAGGAACCCCAGATCCCCTCCCTTCCTCCTTCCCTCCCTCCCATACGCTTCCACATTTTTCCTTCCTCTTCGGACCTCTGTTCTCATCTGAAGACCGAACTCTGACAGGGATGCTGCACGTTTCCGAGCCGCACTTGCACTCAGCAGGAACCTGAAGCGGGATCACTCTTTACCTTTACCCCGAGAGGTGCGCAACATCATTTCGAGGAGGATTTTGGACACTTTTACGCACACTTTGCGCTTTTTTTCTTCTTCTTTTATCTTTGAAGAGGGCTCCTAAACATTTGCATCTGCGATAGTTCCAACACATTTACACACAGAAGAGGTTCGTTCATCCCTTCATCAACAGGATAGTTGATTTCGTCACTCTTATCAATGAAAAAACCCATTTGGTTTTTCCTCTCCAAACAAGGACATTTGTGTTTTTAACTTGTTCAAAGATAAACTCCTCAGAGAAGATGATTCCGACAGGAAGCGCGATGCCATGTAGCATCTCTGATGTTGGACACTTTTGAGGATTGACTGAAAAAAACAACCTGAAAGGAGGTATCCCAAAGTGACAGAGCTCATCATACGAGGCGCAGGTTTGCGCTTTTCTTTTTATTTCTTTTCTTTGTTTTATTTGGAGTCCACATAACAGCCCAGATGCAGTTTCGACTCTTCTCATTTGCCCTGATCGTTTTGAACTGTATGGAGTACAGCAACTGTCAGGCGCCGTCGCATCGCTGGAGGAGAAACAAAAGAGGTAACCCCGAGGTTAAAACGGGCAGAGCATCTAGTGGCATCACTGGATTGAGAACTCTCCGTGTGCGCATGTGTGTGCCTGAGAGGGAGACACTACCAGGCATAAATAAAGATCACTTACACTTTGTGAAAATGTGTCTTTACGCACGCTCCTGGAGCACACGAGAGCAGGCGGAAATTCCGGATCAAGCGCGCGTAAAACAAACTTATGAAAGTCAAACAAATGCAGGATTTTTTTTTAATTATATTAGATTTTGATGCAGCTCAATGTGAGCAAAACTGTTCCCTGAATGCAATGTGTGTAGTAGCGGATTCGGAATCCTCCGCCTTGAACACATGAGTCGCACATCTCCACTCCAACTCCCTAAGCTGGTTTTAATTGATCTCATAACCACTTCGAGTCGGTCGGAAACCCACAGAACAATCGCTCAGCGGAGTCACGCGGGGGGTGGGGGCAGATCTGCTCCTTTGTTGTAATTCCGAATGAATGAGGGTCCGTCGGGTTGGGAAGGTGGTCCCCGCAGGGCCCTCCTCAGAGCCGTGGCACATCACCGACATCCTCGGGGCGCGGAAAGTAGAAGTTCCACGGCAATCACATATATAATCGCATGCGCAGCGTGCCAGGGGGAACCTCTGCACTCTTCAAGCCCGGCGCTGCCCATCTGCAAATAATCAGGCAATCACAGCGGGATACTGGCACACACACGGTTTTCAGCTCCTCTGCGTTTTTCTTTCTCCGCGCGCAGCGTGAGGGAGACTCTGCACGTCACGGTCTGATCACTCTTTTTACAGGTTATGTAGGATAGCCAAGCGGCGCTGTGCGCATGAGAGCGCGGCACAGACAGAGAGGGGAAAGTGAAGAGCTGTGGATGATGAGATCAAGAGGTTCAATTGCAGGTTTGACCTGCAGGGAAAACTTCAAGATGAGCGCAGTAAGCTGGACATTAGTGTTACTGCCAGCTCTCAGAGCGGATGTTACACGTGTCAAACTAATCCCGTGCAAATATGCGCAGGTTTTTCCCTTTAAAGAAATATTAAGCTGGGCTGGGAGGGAGCAGAAGTGGCATTCTAAGAAAGCAGCGGCAGTCTGCCAAGCTCTCCATATCTGATTCATTCCTTATATTCATCACAGTTCTATAGGAAGCATCCCGTACAAATCCATGTTCAGCAGAACCAGAAAAGCCCAAATAGTACCCCCCCCTCCCCTTCTCCTGGCAGCTTTATATAGAACTTGTCTTTTTAAGCGTTTCTTTATTGATGGGACGTTTGTTGACAGCAAACTGTTAACTTGGGTAGCTTCACATTCATACCTGGGAGCTGCCCAATACAACCACACATGCACCTGTGGCCACTTAGCACGCTTCACTGGAGCAAACTGGGTCTAAGGCCTTGCTCAAGGGCTCCACAGAAGTAGGGCAAACATGTGTTTCAACCAGACCGAACCTGTCAATGCCAAGACTCGAACCAGTGACCCTCCAGCAAATCTATGCTGCTGTCTGCTCAGACCCAAAGATCTTTGAAACTTTGCTCCTACAGTTCATCAGAGGAACAAAACACCCCCCTGTGTGTTTTAGCGAACCGCTCTCTGAATGTGTGGTCACGGATGTGCCGCGCACAGCAGCATCGTTCAGTGAGGTGTTGTCAGAATGATGAGGGAATATGGTGACCTTAGA
Organism: Oryzias latipes; assembly: GCF_053564925.1. Classification (NCBI taxonomy): domain Eukaryota; kingdom Metazoa; phylum Chordata; class Actinopteri; order Beloniformes; family Adrianichthyidae; genus Oryzias; species Oryzias latipes. Next base: position 4,704,279 of record NC_136252.1, on the reverse strand, counting down.
TCTCTGTGCCCCTTCAGTGCCCCTTCATGCCTTCCTCTCACAGCACACGGCATGATCCAACGACCCACACGGCAGAGGTAATTCTGCACATTCTGTTTCTCCCAAATGAAATGCAAAACAGATGAAGACGTATATTAAATTTACACCTCCTTACTTCCAATCCTGCACACTAGAAACAGGAAAATTATGCCAGTGAGCCCTGCTAGGATATCATAGCGAGACGCAGGGGTATTATTTTTCATTTTTATTCTCTGGCTAATGATGCCACCTGCTGACTACATAAAATCAAGCTGAGTACCGGCGCTGCTGTAGGGAACACAGATGCACAGAGGGGTTCTAAGCTGTTTACACACGTAATGAATAAGTAACGACGGTCAAGAGTGGGGAAAAGTTGCCATGTAATGCTTTTAACCCTTCCATGGCTATATTGGAATCCCAAATTTGAATTCCCAGCAGGCCTCAGCCAGTTTCAGATCATGCTCAGCTGTGTAATCTGCTACTCAGCAGCAATCCCACATGTTTTGGAGGGAGGACCGTGATTACATGAAAGCGTCTCGGCGTAGCAGAGTGAACGTTAGACATGTGTCACATTATGGATCTCAGCAACAAGGGTATCATGTGTGGCTTTATCGCTTCAATCTAATGAAATACTTCATGTTTACGGAAGTTGTGCAGAAATCTGAATTCTTCCTCTACGGCTTCTCCCCACCCCCACACTTAGCCCTCCAAATGGAGAGTTACAGAAAAATAGTGTCTTCTAATGCAGACATCACTCTCACTTGATGATGTCATCAAGAGTCGCCGGTCAGCCACTTTAGCGCGTAGCTGCCAGCATAATAACATCCGATTTGCTAAAACGAAAAGTCATAACTTACAATCACAGGTAAACTTCTTTGGTTCTGCTCTGCGCCACAGCACCACGCGGATTATCCTCACGGAGGAGGTCTACAGAGCACTCCCCTTCAAAAATCTATTTCGGACCCCCTTAACCCTCCAGATGTCCCTACAATTAGAGGGATAGGAAGAAGCTGGAGGGGTAGGGGAAGAATTTGGATGTGGGGTTAAGGTTGTTGGTGAAAGTGTTCATGTTGGAACCAGCACGTCAGCACAATGTTATACTTTAAGTGCCCGAAGCAGGATGAGTGGGAACGCTCCAAGAAACACACCGGGTGTCACCATTCCTGTTTCTGGAAAAACAGGGGGAAAAAAAGCTCAGGATGACGCCTTCTCTTGTGACGTCTACCTGGTCCAGTTGTTTAAAAAAGGCTTTATTCTCCCTCCATGTTTAAAACTGGACAACTGTTAAGGTCATGCAAAACTGGTCCCCTCAGTCGAAACTCCAGAGTGGCAGTTGCCCCCCTCCTGCTCCTCGGGTGCTGGCTGAGCAGCGGGGAATTTTGAGCGCGATGAGGAGGAAGGCATATTTAAGCAGATCAGCCTGAAACCTCTGAATCTGAACAGCATCACCTGAGAAGGATTAGAGCTGACCTGAGCCTGAGCTCTGGTGTCAAGGAACAGGGTTGTGTCTTTTCCCTCTCAAGCCTCCCCGAGTGCATGTGAATAGACGTGTGGGGTCGAGTGTTTGAGGAAGTTAGAGAAAAAATAGAGCACAGGTGGATGGCGGAATGATGAAGACATTGATCCCACAACTCACGACACTCGTCTCCTAACATACCCCAGCCAGGGCTTTCAGTGGAGGATTACCACTTCCACTGATGACAAGAACTGCCCGTGTACCTGGGCTGTAAAGTGTGTGGAAAGACCGGCTCCCTGTTTGAGCTGGTTGCTGTTACAGACAAACTCCAATCTGCAGGCCACAAACTCCCCGCTGTGCTACATTCCAATACATCCGCCTGCAGACAAAGGGATCCATGTATGTCTTTGCTTTCCTTGTCTGATCTGGCATCTGGCTCAAAACTGTATGGCTGGATAGCTTCAATATTATGAGCTGTTTTTGTTGCACTGCTAATGTTAGCTACGGGGTGTCGGGGCTGTAAGCTAGCAGGAGAAAGTATAAACAAAGGGATTATGGGAAATGAGCGCAGGCTTACTCCCAACAACAATCCTGCCCTTAACTCACAGATGAATGTCTGATGATCTCTTGCTGCTCTCTCTGCAGAAACTATGTCTGAGAAAACAACACAGCTTTTTAAAATTGTATCTAAGAACGGCAAACTCCTAATTAAAAGACCGCTGGGAATTCTTTTACGATAGGACAAAAGATGATCAGAGCGGGACTTAAAGAAAGTGACGTTAGTTCCTAAAAATGGTTTTTACTGTTTTATGTCATGTGCTGTTTGGTTAAGAAGTGAAAATTGTATTTATTTACATATACCTAAAGTTTTCCTCTGTAACAATTTGTAGATTTATCACATACATCCATACAACATAACTGTGAACAGATTACTGCAAACTGTGTCATCTAATAGTGTTCTGGCTAAACAAGCCATACATGTGTTGTTTTTCCTGTAGGCATGGCAACTGTTAACCATAAAAGTAGATTTCTGCGGAAATGTGAAATAAATCAAGTTATTGTATAAAATCTTATAATATACTCCATATTTCCTTGCAGTGATTGGAAACTTCTGAGCAGTGGACAAAAACGACAGTGTCCCTGCAGAGCTTGGGGGCAATTTTTGCAGCCCTCACCTTTGCCCGTTTCCTCCGCTGTTGCAGCAGCTACACCTTCATTTGTTTCCTTTTAAAGCTACCAAGTACGGCCAGCCAATTTGGTCCGACTCTCTTGAGTTTATTGGGCCGTAAAGATTCTAATGTTGGGAATTGTTTCAAAGTGGCACGCATAAAACAACAACACAAAAGAAGCTTTTAAAAAAATGAGTCATACCAGGGCTTCACAGGTAGGAGAGTTGCCCAGAGAAGGAGATGGCTAATTCAAATCTCCAAATGAATCCAGCAAAAAGCTGTTCAGTGGAAATGATGTGAGCACAATAGCCATCCATTGTGTTTTTCCGAAACCCTGTTTAATATAATCACGGGAATTGTTAAAAGGAGCTATTTCCTCTTTGCTAATCACAAAAGACAGCAGCTAAGTTAACTTGAAGTGTGACAACCATGGGAAGTAACACTAGCAGCTTGCTAATTCCCATGTTCAAAACTTACCAGTCAAAAATGTAGTTTTCAGCTTATTGTAGCAGCAATTTTCAATTAGAGTTGCATTAATTAGAGATGCAGCTAATATTGAAACAATATCACATTGAGCTGGGATTTAGCAATCCTTGCAGAAACTCTGCAAACCTTTTTCTCTGATTAGCTGCAGAGTCTCTACTGCTGCGGTGCAAACATTTTATAAAGAGTGAAAACACTTGCAGGATAGACCTCACTTCAAATTTTAAAGCGGTGCAATTAGTTTCTGTGAGTCAGAAAGTCTGAGAGATTTTTGGCAACACTGTGAGGAAATTGGTAGTGTCAAACATATTTTATGAGTGTTTTGAGAAATGAGAATCTAATAAGCCGGTAGTATGAAAATACACAATTCATTAGGGTTTTAAGAAAACTGGTGCAAAATTATGCAATTTCTCTCCATTAAAAAAAATCACAATAGTTGTACGCTAAGTTAGATTTTAAGGTATGTTCCCACCACCATCTGCAACACGTGTGAAAGCGACCACTTCCAATGAGAAGTCTATGTAAACGCACAACCTAATGTAAATGTGCGTATCAAGCTTCCACGTTTAAAATCCTTCCATTCATGTGTAGCCAGTAGTCATGTGTAGAGAGTTAAACTGGGACAAACTTTGACCAATCGGGGACCCGGATTTGGTAGCGATAAATGGATGCCGTTCCTTTTAACTTATGGAAGTGCCAACTGTATGAAAAAGGATTTTGAAGGAGAAATTAAATAATTGCAATTTGTGACTGGTTGTAGTTATATGACATCAAGTCTAGCCGGTCGGATTGCAGCTGTGTCCTTTAAAGTACAGGATTTCTAACGTTCATAATTGCTTTTTATTTAAAAGCAAAATGTACAATGAAAAGTTTTCAAAAGAAAAATGCTTTAAAAAGAGATTTTTTTCCAATTTATAAAATGAGTTTTTGATATTTGTGCCTTAATCCAAAAAATAAATAAATAAAAAGGTAACATAATTTAACTACAAGTATCTGGCCCCTCTGGGAAAAAACCTCCTATCAGTAACCAGTGCCTGCCCAGGCTGATAAAAGCACATTTAGAAATGGTTCTCAAGGTGATGTGACTTTAAAAACACATTGGATCAATAGCTTTTTGTGTCTGTATATTTCTGGGTTGAGTCTAATGATAGATGTCTCTTTAGCATTGATCTTAAAAGCCTAGAACATCTGGAGAAAGTACACTGACACTCACAAATGAACTACACACAAACAGACACCAGACTCTGGTGTGGTGCTAAGGTCTCTTTGCACCAGCGCCTATTCAAATAGCTGCAAGAGCAGGGAGGCAGGGGGCTGTGACTACCCCCCCCCCCCCCAGTTGCCTACCCCTTGGCTCTCAATAGATGGACGCAACTCCTTTTACCCCCTCTCCTTTCTTCCATGAGAAATCTAATTATGCGTACATGCCAAATCAAACTAAAACATTGCATGCAATGCCTTTGGTATAAAGGAGAAGTAAGCCGGTCAATAACAAAGCGCCTCCGTAGGAAACTTTCCTCTAACGTAGCAGCAAACGGATAAATACGGAGAAGTAAGGAGGCTGTAACCTACAGTTATGCACTGACTCTTTATGTGATAGACAATAATATTTACTTTGGTAAAGTTACACCAAAAACTGGATGAGTTAAGCCCATCGAGACGACTGTTGTTGTGAATTTGGGCTATACAAATAAAATTGAATTGAATTGGATTCTTACAGTGAAACCTGACAGGAGTAGAATAATTAAAGAGTAATTTGGGGAATTAGTGGACCAGTTGGTGCTTTCAATTACTCACCTTTTTGTTGGATATTTTTAATGATTAGTTTACTTAGACATTCATTTTTGCTGTGGATGCTTGTGCCTCGATATCCAGGACCTCAGACCTTGTGGTATGAGAAGGGTACTGTCTCACGGCGGCCTGCGGAGTGCAGAAGCACCCGGTGTGTTTTTAATCAGAGACAAGGCTGGGAGTCATTACTGTGGCTTGATGCTGAGCTCATTGTCTCTCTGACTCCCTCCCTAAAGACATGGGACAGCAGAGTGAAGATGCCGGATTTACGGTGAGGGCGACATGGCATGCAGATTTCTGTGGTCACTGGGAGGGAAGTGATTGAAGGAGAGCAACGGAATCATTGATTTAGACGCACATCTGTGGGTATCAGAGCAAACAAAAAGTTTGTTGAGCCGCCCTGTAATTAAACTAATTATGGCATAAAAAAACCTTTTGACCCAGAATATAAGAAGAGATTCTTTTGTCAGGTTTTTTCTGTTTCATCCTTCTCTACGTGTATCTTGCCAAACTCTTAGCCAACCGTTGACACTTTGAAGCTGGGGGACACCACAGCAGGCTGTAGGCAAAGACATCCTGTCATTGCCATTTACAGGTAAACTACTGGTCCAAAGTTTAGTAAACTCCAATATTTCCTGTTTTATGAAAGTATTCACTGTAATACCTTGTTGTTCTTTGAAATGGAATGATTGTACTGTAGGTTGCTTTGCTTTGCCTCTTCTGTCCACTTCATCCCAAACCAATGTAATGGGTCTGGACAATATGCTGGCAACCCCATGTTTTCAGGTTTTATCTTGTTCTCTTGTCCTCAGCTAGTTCCTGTACAGCTTGGGTTTTTGTTTTGAGTCATTATCTTGTTGTAGGTACTAGTCAGCAAACCTGGATCCAGCAAAACAGCCCCATACCATCATAAATTCTCTACCGTGTCTGATGGTTGATATCACAAACTGTGAAGTCGTAATTTCACTATTTAACAATGTGCAAAGATTGTCTTGTGAGCCCCTCATAACGCATGGCGTGAACTCCCAGAAGCACATCTGTGGATTTAGTTGTGACTTTGAGTCTGTATTAACTAAAAAAAAAAATGAGTAGGAGGAGAAAGTGTGTTGGATAAATGTGTTCTTGCAACAGTAGCGATTATACTCTTGAGAGGATTGTCCACTGTGATCCATTCAGTGGTTTGGGGAAGCCTCACAAGGAGATTCATGGGATCTTACCTGGGTTAAGGAGAAGAAGAACTGGACTGTTGTTTAATCTTTCAAACTTGTCTTTTCTGATAAAAATACATTTTGTCTTATTTTGCATTGGACATCAAGGTCCCAGAGTCTGGAGGAAGAATTGAGAGACACAGAATCCACATTGCTTGAAGTCCAGTATGAAGTATTAACAGTCAGTGATGGTTTGGGGCGTCTAGTCACCTGCAGGTGTCGGCTCACTGTGTTTTCTGAAGTCCACAGTCAAAAGAGCCAGCACACTGAATTCTGAAGCATGGTGCCCTCTGCCAATAAGCTCTGCGGAGATTACTCTATTTTCCAGCAGGACTTGGCAACTGCCCAAATTGTCAAAGGTTCCAAAAGCTGCTTTAGTGACTGTGTTACTGTGCTTGATTTGCTTACAAACCTTCCTGAGCGGAACCTGAGAGAATATCTATAGGAAAATGGGAAACACCAAACCCAACAATGCAGATTACCTAAAGATTACCTACAGTACAGACAGCTGTCAAAGAAACCTGGGCTTCCACTAAACCTCTGCTTTGAGCTGAAAATACCATTTTGTGCTAAAAAGGATATCATTTCATACTTTTCTGAAACGCAAAATATACCATTTTAATCACAGTTACATGAAACAGGGCTATGTACGACTTCCTTCCCTAATCCCTATCTACTAAAAGTCTATGTAGTACGGGACTATCTAGTGCCCTGGATTTTGTAAGCAATTCAGACACCAAGCTCACATCTTTTTTTTTTAAACGACAAGCATGACATCACTGATTTCACAAAGTGAAAATCTAATAAATAAGAGAATTTTACGACTATTTTTTTTAAACGCAATGCATTGTGGTCTATATTCATCTATCTAGTAGGCATTAAAGCACACTGGTTTTTCGCAGAGACTTCTGGGAAACTTCTAGGGCACTGGTTTTTGGAATTGTAGATTTGGATGCACTACAAAATGGAGAACGTACTAGATACAGTGTTCCTGCGCTTATTCGAGTTTCGGTATTCACAGAATCTTTTTCAGTAATGTGACTCCTCCAGTTCATTCCAAAAACTCAGCTGAAGACGCTTGTATGAGACTTTTGCATCCAAAGGCGGTGCTGCGGGAGAGGAGGGAAGTGGAGATGAAGTCAATTGTTCTGAATAAAAACAAATAAAACTCCAATTCCAATGTTCTTTAATAAACGTTTTACACAACATCAGAAATGTTTTAGAATGGTTTCTGATGAGTAAGGGTCAGTGACGGATAGTCTTTGGCTGTGGGGGTGGTTCTCCTGTATTCGTGGGTGTCTCCGGTCCCTAACCTCCGCGAACAAGGGGGGAATACTGTAGTACTTTGTAGTGAGTAGTGAAGGTATTTGAATCATAACCAAGAAGTTGAAACATTTTAATATGATGATTCCAATTACTATGCAAGTTTCACTTGTAGAATTGACAAAATTATACAACTTTTTTTCATTTTTTTGTAATATATATTTTTAGTTTCTTCAAAATATTACCTGCTAAACTAATGTACCAAAATGTCAGAGTGAAAATAGTTAATACATGCCATTTGGCACAAACTCCTGGTAGTTTGATAGTTTGACAAAGATAGAGTAATCTGTTTGCCTAATGTTCACTGAGCAACTGCAAAAACAAATCATCCTTTTTTTTCGGGTAAGGCCATAGTTCCAACATTTTAACTAAAAGCACATTTGGGCAAATACAGATGATATGAAAATAGTTGTTAGTATCTTAGGGTATGGTGTTAATGGTTTGACTCATGGCTGTGTCATTTCACAAACTGCATGAGCTCAATTAAGGACATATGGTGATACTGGTTTTTACATGTCCAAATGAATTGTATGTGTTGCTATTAATAAAAAAAGAAACATTTAAGTATTACAAAATCTGAAAGTGTCACTTGATTGGTGACATTTCCAAGCTAGTTGCTGATGCTTGGCTAATTCCCTCCATAATTGTGTTAATGTTAGGAACCAAACAATTACCTACCTATCTAAATATTTAAGTGCTATCACAGATGTTTTATGTGCCTTGGGTTTGACTGCTGTTCTGCCAACAACATTTTAAGAAAAAAGCACATAGTCAGATGTTATAGAAGCCAGAGAAAGTGCTAGAACACTGCCAACGCGATTCTAGTTTCATTTTTGACAGTTTGTTCTTCTTAGCCAAGAAGTGTTCACAGCAGTACAGTGATTTTTTGTTTTATTGTGGCTGTGGCTGTTTTGTTTGTTGTGGTTCAGTATATAGTTTTGGGGTTCTCTGCCTGCATGACTCTAACAGCTCCTCCTCTCACACATTTGATAAAAAGAAAGAGAAGTGTGGGAGAAATCGGCAAGCTCTGTTATGATTTGAATTCTGCACATTTTTTGTTTGGCGCTCATCAATTGTGGTGGCTGCCTTTGACTTTCTTGTATTTATTTGTGTTTCTCACTAATCTTGCTTAAGGCGATGAAACAATACTGTGGCAACGAGAAAATATGAAGACAAAGAACTCCATTAATGTTACTCAAATTCCTCTCGTCTTTTCTCTTCTTCTGACTCGCTTGCGTTACATCTTGGCTCGATCCTTCTCAACAGGACATTATTTTATTTGGACTGGGGCCAGGTCTGAGGAGCAGCAGCCTTAGCAGTGTAAACAGTTGTCACCAGCAAGATTAATCACTAATAGGTATCTCTAGATCGGGGTCAGAACCAGTTTACATGTTTACCAGTTAATGGTTTTAGAGATGGCACTGCCTTGGTGCTGTAAGTGAAGTGCAGCTGACACTGCAGGGCTGCTTAGTATCAGGAGTACCAGTGCGAGTGGATGCATATGCATGTGAGAAGCCATTTCTGAAACAACGGTATAAACTTTGAGGCCTGCGGGAGGTTTGTGAGAAAGCCAGGTTTTACTTAAACTGTTTGGACAAGAAAAAAGTCGATTCCTGTTGTTGAGTTCCAGCACCTTGGAACATTGTTTCAAACAGCAGCCAGGACCTGGCAACCTGATTTGCTGCTTGTTTGTAGCAGCAAACAGTGGCATGTAGGTGCAAGGCAGATCTTTTTGGCTCCACTGGATGATACTCTTGATGACTGCATTCCTGCTTCTTATACTTTTTCAGGCGTCTGTCGCTCTCATCAGAGTCTTGGTCCTCAATGCAATATGTATCAGCATTCCACCCAGGATATTAGTTTTGGCGCCATAAAAAAGTAAGTCACACTGATCAACACAGGGGTCACTTGCTTCTGGAGATTTGATCTTATCAAGCTGTTGATGGCAGCAATAGGAGTGATTTGGCCAACAAATCAGCCTCACAAATGAACAGCTCATTACTGAAACCATATGAAAAATTACTGTCATTTATTGATGGACTTTTGTTGTTTTTTTATGGCAATGAGAAAAAGTGAGAAAGGTTTAGGTCTTTCGTGTAAAATTTTTACAGATGTATCACATACGAATGAACCACGCAGAAAAAATGTAAATCAACGTAGAACAGGAACTGTGCGTGATAATTGCACTGTTTCTTTGCAATTAATTAGTGATTTGTGGGTCAACTACGTTATTTTAACGTGATCTGCAATGTAAAAGTTATACATCGGTGGTACATGCGTAAAAAATTTGCGAGACACATGTAGACATACGTGGAACGATTGTTAAAGGCCACAAGTTTGCGTTGGTTTCTTAAAAAATCACCCAAAAAAGCATATGATTTAAGTAATAATTGCATATAAACTACGTAAAATAAGCATAAACTGCGAAATTTTCAACCCACAAAAACTTTTGAACAGCTCATAACTAAAAGAGCGATTGGTCAAAACCCTCGACGGACATCTGCGCACATTGACAAATGAGGAATGAAGGAAACAATTATGCATCCCGTAAGTCATGAAAGGCATGGCCTTGAAGAAAATCATCCATCCGTCCTTTTACTAAACCCATGTTTTCCTGGTCATGCCCACCTAACCACAATAGGAAGAAAGCCGGGTACACTTTTATTTTGTATAAAGGTCTAACCCAGTCTGAAGAGACTTCCTGCAAAGGGTCAGGAATGCCTGAACCTGTTTTTCTGTGTAATTACTTTTACAAATTAATAATCAAACACATACAAAGATACAGATTTTGACTTATTATCAAATAAATGATTTGTAAATGAAAAACATTCAAATGGGTCTGAGCCCTAAGACACTCCTGTGTACCTTGCGCCTCAGTAATTTAGTTACATGCAGCTACAAGGGCACTGCAGGTATTTGGGTTGTAGAGAGGAAGGACGGCATCTTAAGGTGTGCCTTGCAGTTCCCTTAAGCTCGTGCGGCCAACTTAAGGGGCCTAATGAAAGTGGAACGTACCACTGTAGTGCGTGTGGTAAGTGTATTGGCAAGTGTTTATAAGGATAATGCTAATTGAACACACATTTGATGTATGGATGATGCCATCATACGGTCCCCTAATGCCGCACTCTAGTAATTAGAGAAGAGTACTGGCTCCTTACTGATATATTAGACGTATTTTAGGTGTAAAAAATCTTAAAGGACGCTTTCAATTATTTATTTATTTAGTTTTTAAATTGTGTTAAATTGAAATAATTGCCACAGCTGCACTGTTTAAAGGGATTCCCATTACTCATGTTACTAATGGAGCTTTTGAGGCATGTAGGCCTCAGGTCAAAACCAACCAACCCAAGGCTCTAGCCACAGGCTATTGCTGCACAATCTCCTTCAATCTCTGTTTTTTAAGGGTCTTTTTTTCCAGTCAGATGCCTCCAGCAACCAAAAATTGGTAAATGCTGCCATCCAGACCTTCAAGCTCCGGAAGGAACTGTTTTTTTCTATGTTTAGCCATGACATTGATGAGGCAGGAATCTATTTACAAGAGAGAGACAAAAATCTACCAATCACTGTACAGAAAAACACAACCCCACCTCAACACACTCACAACTACACTTACACCTTCGCCTTCCATGCCTGTCTTTGCTGCCCAGCTTTAAATATTTATATACATTTTAAACTCAAATTTTGTGGGTTTCAATTTACAAAAATCAGTGATACAGAATCCATCCATCATCCATCCATCCATTATTCATCCATCCATCTATCCATCATCTATCCATCCATTATCCATCCATCCATCCATCCATTATCCATCCATCCATCCATCCATCCATCCATCCATCCATCCATCCATCCATCCATCCATCATCCATCATCTATCCTTCCACCATCCATCCATCCATCCATCCATCCATCCATCCATCCACCATCCATCCATCCATCCATCCATCCATCCATCCATCCATCCATCCATCCATTATCCATTCCTCCATCATCCATTCATCCATCCATCATCCATCCATCCATCTATCCATCCATCATCCATCCATCCATCTATCCATCCATCATCCATCTATCCATCCATCATCCATCCATCCATCCATCATCCATCCATCTATCATCCATCCATCTATCATCCATCCATCTATCATCCATTCCTCCATCAATCAATCCATCATCCATCTATCCATCCATCCATCCATCTATCATCCATCATCCATCCATCCATCTATCAATCCATCATCCATCTATCCATCCATCCATTCCTCCATCATCCATTCATCCATCCATCATCCATCCATCCATCTATCCATCCATCATCCATCCATCCATCTATCCATCCATCATCCATCCATCCATCTATCAATCCATCATCCATCTATCCATCCATCCATTCCTCCATCATCCATTCATCCATCCATCAATCCATCTATCCATCCATCATCCATCCATCCATCCATCCATCCATCCATCCATCCATCCATCCATCCATCCATCCATCCATCCATCCATCTATCATCCATCCATTTATCATCCATTCCTCCATCAATCAATCCATCATCCATCCATCCATCCATCCATCTATCATCCAGCCATCATCTATCCATCAATCATCCATCCATCATCCATCCATCTATCCATCCATCCCTCAATCATCCATCCATCCTCCATCCATTCATCCATCCATCAGCTATCCATTCATCATCCATCCATCCATCCATCATCTATTCATCCATCCATCCATCCATCCATCCATCCATCCATCCATCCATCAGCTATCCATCCATCCATACCATCCATCATCTATCCATCCATCCATACCATCCATCATCTATCCATCCATCCATCCATCATCTATTAATCCATCCATCCATACATCCATCATCTATCCATCATCCATCCATCCATCATCCATTCATCCATCCATCATCCATCCATCCATCTATCCATCCATCATCCATCCATCCATCTATCCATCCATCATCCATCCATCCATCTATCAATCCATCATCCATCTATCCATCCATCCATTCCTCCATCATCCATTCATCCATCCATCAATCCATCTATCCATCCATCATCCATCCATCCATCCATCCATCCATCCATCCATCCATCCATCCATCCATCCATCCATCTATCATCCATCCATTTATCATCCATTCCTCCATCAATCAATCCATCATCCATCCATCCATCCATCCATCTATCATCCAGCCATCATCTATCCATCAATCATCCATCCATCATCCATCCATCTATCCATCCATCCCTCAATCATCCATCCATCCTCCATCCATTCATCCATCCATCAGCTATCCATTCATCATCCATCCATCCATCCATCATCTATTCATCCATCCATCCATCCATCCATCCATCCATCCATCCATCCATCAGCTATCCATCCATCCATACCATCCATCATCTATCCATCCATCCATACCATCCATCATCTATCCATCCATCCATCCATCATCTATTAATCCATCCATCCATCCATCCATCATCTATCCATCATCCATCCATCCATCCATCCATCCATCCATCCATCCATCCATCCATCCATCCATCCATCCATCATCCATCCATCCATCCATCCATCCATCCATCCATCCATCCATCTTCATCCACTTGTCTGGGACTGGGTAGTGGGGCAGACGTCTAAGCAGAGATGCCCAGACTTCCCTCACCCCTGCCACTTCCTCCAGCTCCCCTAGGGCCAAAACCCCGGTAATGGAACATGGCTTTGACACAGACATTTTTTTGTAAAACATGTGAAAATGATCCTTGCACAAAAGCGCTGAACTTGTAAAAAAAAAATCCCTCTGTACAGACAGATGAATTTTGCTCTCCCCTCTCTGACCTCCAGCCTACGAGGAAAGGAACTGTTTTTATTCATTCCAGAAACCCACGTTGTATATGCTCACATTATCTTCAGGATTTACTTTAAAACCACCGGCATCCTGTCCTTCTGTAGATCCTCAGTGAATGCTATCACTGAAAGTGTACTGATGTGGAATGAAAGCATTACACCGAACGTAACACAGACACCTGGTAAAGCTGAGGAAGACGGATTTTTCTAAAATGAAATGTGTAGTAAGAACATCAGTTGCACTTAAACTGTTCTTAAAACTTTATACATTAACATGGTTTTCAATTACCTGGTTTTATCGTGTCAGTCAAGGAAAAAATATACCTTAATGTAAAGAAAAATAAATATTACAAAAATGATTAGTTATTGATTTCACTTAAAAAAAACAACAATAAAACAAGATGAACTTCGTCAAAGGCGTGTTCAGGCGCACATACTTCTTGGTAGGTAATCAGTTATTAGAATTTGATGGGAATAGACTAGTTACTGCTAATGAAATGACTTTCATCAAGAGTGAGTGTGGACTGAGCTGTCTTCTAAAAAATATTGATTTGTTTTGTTCAACCAAACCCAATCCAAACTGCATTTTATAAAAACACCATCCATTCATTTTCTTAACCCACTGTATCCCATTTGGGGTCAGGGGTTGCTGGAGCCTGTCCTGTTGGGCAAGGGTGGGGTAAACCCTAGACTGTAGCCAGTCCATCACAGGGCACAGTATCACACCCAGGGACACTTGTTAAGGAAGCATGTTTTGGAATGTATTGTGGACTGTGGGAGGAAGCCAGAGTGCCTGAAGAAAACCCCCACATGCACAGGGAGAACTCCAAACAGAAGGGTCCCAGCCAGGATTGGAACCACTCTATTTTGGTGGAGGGATGATGATCAGGGCTTGTTTATTGTGGACAGCCATGAGCTGTTCTGCTTGGCAACCATTTTCTTTCAAATCTTAGGTTAGTTCAAAATGAAGAAATAATCTCATAAACATTGAAACTGTAGCTAAAGACAATCAAGTCAGTGACTGCGTTGGCCCAGACGGTCTGTGCGGTGAACTGAACCTGCGATGGGGCAGCTCAAGACTGAACATTAGTTTTTACACTCCTCATCGATTTGATCTTCATCAGAGGATTTTTAACCCTTGTGCTATCCTTAGATGACCCCCCCTTACATTGATGTGTTCTCCCTACCATGACAAAGGTGGATAAAGTTGGAAAGATTTCATGTAATCCATGGACACCAGTGAAGATCACAAATCATTGAAGAAAAAAGGTTCAGAGCGCTGTCTAGTGGGTCTAGATGACCCAACTCCCAATGTTAAAGTGCCTAGGATAGGATAAGAGTTACATCACACTGACGTAGTCAGAACTAGCTGGCTTTAGTTCTAAAGGCTTTAGAGGCAGGTTTGTGCCATTTGCCTCCTGCAGTGCACTCCACTTTTGACCCTGATGATTACCTCAGGTCTGCCTTTTGGCCCTGGTGGGTCAAAAAGGTTTGCGAGGTTGTATTCTTTGAAAAGATCAATGGGGCTAAACTTTGTAACAGACTTCCAGCCAGGATAGATCATGCTTGAGTCCAAATATTAGTTGTGGTTCAGGTTTGGAAGAACCTCTTCATCCAGCCGTCAGAAGTTTCATTGAGACTTCAAGAAGTGTGAGGTTGTAAATGAAGGTCAGTCCAACTTGAACCTTAATGGCTTCCTTAATTTTAGATATTGATGGAAATTTTGTTTCAGAAAAAAAATCTCACACTTACTTTTTTTTTTTTCTTAATAATTTTATGGTTGAATATTTGTAGCAGTCATCTGTTCATCTTTTTCTTCTTTATTTTAGTCAAACTAATTTGACTTCAGGCCTGCACAATAGGAAGCAAATTCATGGTCATTGCCATATCAGCCTATGGTTGGTTACCTTAAATGTTTACAACAATCTTATGGCAGTTTGAAGTATTTTAACAAATCAAATACATTCCTTTACACATTTGACCAATCGGATGGACCCCTTCACGTCTCCGACCGATCGAATGATGCCCTTTTATGTTAGCCTCCTGTGTAGACGAGGGCCATTTGGAGTTTTCCTTATGCTGACTTTTATTTCAATGAAACTGTTGCAGTGAAATGGAAGTTATTTATTAGTTGTTTGTTGTTTTGCTATTTGTTCATGTCATATAAAATCGCACATCGCAAGTTGTCCTCATACTGTCCAGCCCTATTTGACTCTATTGTTGGTCAGAAAGAAGTCTCAAAACAGCGTGAAGCTGACAGTAAGAAGCATCTTTGATACGAACGTTCCCATCTGGAACCCCAGAGATGCTGTGCTTTCTGGCCAGTGGAAAGCTCTGTTGTTTTTAAAATGCGTGAGCTGAAAGTGGAGATGATTTCAGTCAGGGTGATGACAAACGCAGAGGGTGTTGGGGAGGTAGTCCTGCTGCAATGCTACATGCGGTGCAACTATTCCAAGCACGCCTTCCGACTAAACTGATCCTCATCTCTGATGCTGTTAGTCCCTCCCTCTTAAAAGAGCGTAGTTTAGCATGCGTGCATGTGCATGGCTGAGTGAATTACTAGAGGAACTGCCCATTGAGTAAAGGTGTGAAAATTAGGTGTGAGGTTTATGTGTGATAAATTACCACCATGTGGTCTGAATAGGAGCCACTCCACCTTTTCTTTCACCCACCTTTTTCCTCTTAGCTGTTTCTTCCCTCCCTTCAGAGGGCAAAACACATTTCTCCCACAGCTTGAGTGAATTTGAGGGAGTGTAAATAGTAAAATATTCTCATTCTGCATGGTTCTCCCTCTTTTGGGAGCCATTTCAATCTTTCACTTTGATTACTGTCAATGCAAGAATCTTTACTTTCTTCCCTTCTTAAGTTTGTTTTTGGCAGGTTTTGATCAATTGATGTAAAAATATTAGTATTTAATTTAACTATCTGTATTTTCAGGAACATTTGCATTTCGCTGCATATTTTTTGTTACATTAAAATCCTGGAATTTGCCAACGACATCGAGCATTATAAAAAAAGAAAGAAACTGCAGAATTTTGCAACACCTCCTCGAAAGTTGAACTAATTATTTCCAAATGTGTTATGCATCACCTTTAAACTCTGAAAAAAACAAAAAAGCTATAGAATGATTTATGATACTTCTTACAGTTTAGCTGCTAACACTGAAAGCTTTTGGCACAAACTTGTAAAAAAAAAAAACAACAGGATTTATCATGTACTGGTTCAAGTAATCCTGCAGATATTTAAAGTCTTTTTACTTTTGCCTGCAGACGAAATATTTTATATCAGCTTGAGCTATAAAGTCCCAGTGCATAAATGAAGCTCCTGCTGCATTTCTTACTATTAGATGTTGTATTTCTAAAGCAAGACTGTCAAGTCGAGCAAGACTGAATTGCTAAGAACCAAAGTTTTCAAACATGACGCCGGGAAAGTGGAATAAGATGGATGAACCAAAGTTAGGGAGAAACAGAAGCCACATGCGTTGAAGATGATAAAGTCCATCCTGGTGAATCATAGATAATCTCCTGTGGTGTTTCCATGCTTGAGAGACATAAAACTGGTTTTATCTGCTCTCTTCAGCAGAAGTCTGAAAGGACGCTGACTGATGATGAGGAGGATGGAACATGTCATTGGAGCTCGGTAGCATGGGATGTGTCTTCTGCATTACTTTAACTATTTCTCAAAAGTTGTGTATATTATCATCAAAAACTAAAAATGACCCGTGAATGCAGCATCCTTCACAACTAAAGTACCTGGATTATGGCATTGCTTTATTTGAGTAAATAGTTTAAAAATAGTGACCCAGAAGATGAAGATTTATTCTGTTTTTTTTGTTTTTTTTAATGAACTAAACTATAAAAACACTTTATGGGTCTTTAAACCACAATGAAGCAGCATTGATGTCACTCCAGGACCACTTCAAGCTCTGTATTTCTCTCTTTCCATAGCAGTAACTTGATTGTTATGGATATAGGCTTGAATAAGTGTCATCAGGAGAAAAGGTTCAATTCTGCATGTTGCACTGTGAGGTCAAGCCAGCTTAGTTTTATTTATAGTTTCCAGACAAAAACTTACAAGTTTTTTTTTGTTGCTTAAAGTAAAAGTGCATTCAGTTGCACAGTGGGATTCGTCCTGCAGGATGTTGTTTACCGTTCGGCTTGTCCCTTCAGGGGACACAACAGCCAATCTGCTTTCACTGGATCACACAGGTGGTTCAGCAGAGATTTTTATGCTGGATTCCCTGCCTGTCCTGTCACAACCCTGTACTTCCTCTGGGCTGGGGACCGGCACAGGGGGACCCAGACTGAGGCCCCCTTGTGGCTTCATAGTTAGGCAGTAGCAGCATATAAATTATTTCTACTCTGCACAAATCTCTGCTTTTTTTTTGCCATCAAAAGGCATCAAGGACTTTAATAATCTTCTGCTAATGTAGACATCTAGGCATGAGGTAAGAAGAATGCAGTATATCACAGAGCTTCCTGGGTCTTGTGTGCTGCTGCTGCATCTTTTGGCAGCATATGTAAGGCACACTGCTTGTGTTAATATTAGATTAAAGGAGCAGGTTGTGCATCCACAGCTGTTACTGTAAACCAAATGATCCACGTTTCCGTGTCAGCAAACCGCAAACAACATGTTTTTACATGCTAAGTCAGGTTGAGCATAGATGCACAGGCGCTTTTTTGTTTACTACTACAGGCTGAGACCTTTTAAGGAAAGAAGAAACCATTGTGGATAAATTTTCCACGTCAGGGACAAACTCTATCCCTGCGTCTTTGTTAAGGTAAAATTCCAGTTTTTTTAAAATAATCTTTTTGGAGCCAAAGCAAGTCAAACAAATATTTCTGTCATGTGACAGGAATGCAGGGATAAATGCTATTTTCTTATTAAAGTCTCACTTCGATCATCTTTTAATCTATTGTGAAATCGTTCCCAGTGGTCCTTTTATTATGGTCATATACTTTTTAGCCAAAATGTAAAAAACTGTCTTTTTCTAAGACATAGTTTCTACTGAGCTGCAGTTCACTAGAGATGAACCTGAGTTGTGGATGGGACTGTTGGTACCCCCCCTTCCCTTCCCCATTGAGGAGGGGAGCAGGGAGCCTGTGGGCCGTCCAGCGTGTTTTCGACATTAGCTCTTTTTCAACTGCATTTTTTTCCATCTGCTCCTGATTCACAACGATTTGAATGAAGAAATACTCAGAAATGCCATTTTTGGCATAACTTTCTTTACATGTGTCCTCTGTCATCAAAAAAGTGCCACAAGAAAATGATTAAAAGACCCAAAACTCTATTTTCACCTGGCCGGGTCTTTCAGACATGAAGTTCACAGTCATCTGTCAGTTTCAGCTTTAAGAAAAAGCATTTCCAGCTCTCTTTAAGCCCCCTTGTGTTCACCTCAGATGGGATTTTGGCGTGGGTTTGGTGTGCTGTCATTAAGAACGTCGATTTCTTCTCCGTGACTCCTCAGAGTTAGCCAAAGCGCTGAATCGGAAGTGGGACGAGGGCTTTTCATGAGGCTGAGATGTCACAGCTTAACATTGCTTACAGTCATTGACATGTTTTCTGATTGATTTATTTGATGCATGTGTATAATTGCAGGCGAGCTTTTCAAAAAATAAAAGATTTGGATCTTAAAACAAAGAGCTTATGTATAGAAAAAATGCTTTAAAGAATAAACAACAGACTTCTGTATGCTAATGTGTCTGCATGTCTGTGCACAGCATGCTGCACCCACAAGACAGGGGACCAACACCAAAGATAGCTGCATCAATCATCTTATCAGAGTAAACCAGCCTAAAGATTCATTTGGCCTTGTTTTTGATGCAGAGGTGCTATTAAAAATGAACATAGATAATTTATCCCAAAGAGCGCTGTGTGAACATTGGAGGTGAAATGAAACCATCCCGTGTTGTCTTTTATGCTCTATGTCTTTGTATGAGCAATCAAAAACATGTAAAAAATTCAAATCTTTTTAGGATTTTAAGCACAATTTTGAAACATCTGTGTAAGTTTTTTTTTTTAGAAGCAACAGTTATAAAAGCTTTGTCGTTTTCTTTGAGAATAGAATAAAATGGAAAGAAAAGTATAATGACGTTGCATTAATTAGCTGTGACTTAAGAACTTTTTTACAAACCAGGAATAAAAGTGGAAAAACTTGGTGAGGAAACTTTAAAAGGTGCAACCCACAAACTCAGCCATGCTGCTCGGCCACTAATGCCCACTCCTTTTAAATGTGGCCCAATTCTAACAGTAAAGGATTCATTGTCAAAGAGACATGTTAACAATGCAAGATGACCTCAGGAAAAATGAACTCTCTCATGTTTGGACAACAGAAAAAATGTAATTTAGCATTTTGCTATTTGACTGCTATACATTTAGCCATAAAAAAATAAAATCAACGCAAGCTTCTTCACAGTTTGGATGTGTTTATAATGTGTGAATAGGTGCACATCAGTCAGTTCTCTTCTTTTATTTCATAAATGTGTCTTCTTAGCAACTACGTAGCTACATGAGCAAAGTTGGTACAGGCTTTTATTGACCTGTCACGCAGGATTAAAATGTTATCTTATATGGATGACTGCTCTTTGCCCCCTAAAAACAGGTCTAGTTTTCATAGGTCAGTTCAGGTCATCTTTCTGTGCCACAACACTGTTCTTTCCGTGTGGACTTTCATTTTTGGCAACAGATGTTGTTCTTTGTTGTGACTTTTCCAGTAGCCTGTTTGCAGCATGACTGCCTGTTTTACCCATTTGGCACTCCATTTACCATCGCCCTTTCAAGTGACGGTACCAGTCGGTGCACTTCCCACCCTGGCCGGCGTGTCACAGGGACTTTTTGGCTCAGTTAATATGTCTGACAGCGAATGTGTTTTCTCAGTTTCATGTTGCAAAATCATTAAAAGCAGCACGACTTTCCTAAATTATAAACATGTGCTTACACAATGATCTGTTAACGCAAAACTGGAAAGAGAACTTAGATCCCAAAACCTGACTATTTCCAGCTGGAAAAGAGCTGGAGGCCAGTGCAGCATATTTTCTACAAAACTGGAGGAGAAATATGCCCTCAAATACCATCTACACTTTCTTTTCTTCACCCCCTTTGCTATTTCTTTTTAATTTTAAAGCCAAATAAGACCTGCAGATTTATGGCAGATGAAGTCAAGGGCCAGAAGAGTAGGCGGTTTCTGTCATTTACCATGTACCAGCTTGTGATAATCTGGTGCAGAAAGGTTAGAGTGGCTGTTAAATCTATAGAGAATCTGTCTAGAGAGTGTGGTAGTGTGAGAAGTTGGAGAAAGTGTCTGTTTTGCTGGCTTTCCTGTACCGTATCTGCCAGTCTCCCTCCTAAACTTTCTCCATTTTTGTCTGTGTGGAACAACAGTAAACTTGCGCCATCATTTAAGTAAATAGGTGCGCCGTACGATAAACGGTGGTCGTCGCTGTGCCACGAGGCAAGCCTACAATTCATTTGGTGACTGTGATGCTTTCCACTGGAGATCAAAATTCATTCTGACTTGTTGTTCCAAAACCAAAGGTTCTCCATCCCTGCCCCTAGTCCATATGACAAATATGGAATAAATGTGTGCATAGATGGAGGAGAATTACTTTTTTGTTATGTCAGTTGACAATTTACAACTGTTCTTTAATATGAGCCTGTCTCAAACAATAGTCACAGTTCATGTTGTAGTGTGAATTATTAGATTTATAGAGGGCTTTGGAGAAACGGCAGAGAACTCTGAGAATAGAAGCTGTTTTGTTTTAATATCGGCTCACATCTTCCATTTTCCATGTCTGGAATCCAAATGATATGTGAATATAGTCTGCCTTGCATGTCAATTATATGTTTTTCAGGACACATAATGACATTTTCTATTTAGCACCAACTTATACAACAGACCACAGTCTAGTCAAAGCAACCTCATATAGAATTATGTTTATTTTATCATCTACTTATAATTGCACCTCTTGGATAAGAGGCGTAACGTCTTCAACTTGAAAACTAAATTCAGGTGACCTCTTTTTTTTTTTTTTTTTTTTTTTTTTTTTTTTTAACTTGTCCTGTCCAACAGCTAGGCAAACAGATGAGAGCTGAGGGCCTCTTGTGTTGGACATATTTTATTTTAACAAGAGGGGTTATTCATCTTCAGACAAACCAAAGGTATGTCTGAATAAACCCCTTTTGTAATTGAGGCCAAAATTTATTAATTTCAATCATGTTTGAAAATCTTTGGTGTTGGACCGGACGGAAAAGGAAAGAGGGGAAGAAGAGAGAGGGACGTTAGAGAGAGGGGGGGGTAGGAGGGTGATAATAGGAGGGGAAGGGGGGTAAGACCATGAAGCAGCATAGAGCAGACAGGTTTACTGGTTGTTTATCGTTACGGTACGGTTCAAATGTAGTACAAAAAGGGCGGGGCCTGTTCACACACACTCAAATATTATCAACACACCTGCTAGCTGCAAAAATGTCCACATGTCAACATGTACACAAAACAGATAGTGTTCACGAACGCATACCTATGCCTTTAAACCAACTAGTGTGAAATCTTTCATTCATTCAATCATGCAAACTATTAGTGCAAAGGTGAGCTAACACCTGCGCTCAGGTGAGTGTTTATGTTCTTCTAAAATGGATGGTGGAATGTGAAAAGAAGGAGGAGGAGCGCCCAGCCACCCCCACACCCATACCCCCGCCGCAGCAGCAGCGGCAGCCGGAATTCCCCCAACGCCACACGGGAACAGGCAGGGAACAACCGCCCCCCGGGCGACCAAGACCGCCACCCAGGCCAGGGCCAGCCGGACCGCCGCGAGGCCCCCAGAGCCAGAGAGCAGGGAGGCGCGGAGGGAAAGAGAGCGCCGCCCCAGCCCAGCCAGGAAAGCAGCCCCCCGCCGCGCCAGAAGAGCCCAACGCAGGGCCCCACCGGAGAGGGACGCCCACAGCCCCAGACGAGCACCCCACCACCACCCAGGAGTTCCGGGCATCCCCCCGGTGACCTCTTATAAAAACTGTTTCTGCTTGAAACCATCCTGAATTAATGACTTTTATGTTGATATTTACACCTTTTTATTGTATTCTTTTTGCCTATCCATCAGGTGCATGTTATAGGTGGCCACCTGATGGTTTTCCTTTTGGTTTTCTCATTGCAGGTTGTCTGTGGCCTTCATGGTTGGTCACAGCTGCCTGTAATTGTCTCATTTAGTTTCATTTTTTAAGGAAAATCCTGACTGTGTTTGTTGCTGAATTGTCTTCTGTACTTGGTTGTTGTGTGGTCACGAACAAAACCTTGAACTTCCTGCAGCTACACCAAATACTGACACAATGAGGCTACCCTGCTAACCTAGCTGCCATCCAACAACTATTCCAGTAATATGTTTATTTGTTCACAGAAATACAAATACAAGATGAAAATGAAAGGAATTTGACAACAACGCAAACTCAGTCTGATTTGTGTTGTCCATCAAAGTTTACAGAACATCAAAAGACTGGAAAAGGCTTTTTCACACATTCGTTTTAGTACCTGTCTGCATATCAGCACATCCGTGAAAACCTTTAACCAAAGGGTCTTCTGGGTCTTGAGGGTAAGTTTAGTGCACAAAAGAAACAAATTATGCACAATTTGCCTTGTTAGGGTCTCGGATTGCAGAACGTTGGAATGGGTGGATGTGAGTGATTTCATGGGTGACGGTAGGTAAATGGAAAGCAGGAAGTTTAGCCGGTCGTAGGTGGAATTGTGGAGGGGTTTTGGCAGCCCTTAGTGCAGTCTGTCATGCTTGCTTTGGAGTCCTGAAGAAAATGTACCTGAGATAGAGTTTGGGTTTCTGCTTGATCTCAGCACAGCTCTAATTGCTCTCAGAACAAACCTCCCAGCTAGCATATGGCTGCAGGGCGAGGGCTCTAATATATCAAACAGCATGCCAACATTTGTCCTGCTGAGATTTTGTCTGCTGTGCATGAATGAAAACAAATATTCAGCCCAGGAGCACAGATTGTTAGCAGTTGAATATCACTGGGCGTTGACTGCTGTGGACAACTTGCAAACAGTCTTTGCGATGGAACCTCTGGTCCATAATCCAGATAAATGCCATGTCAGCAAGATCAAACTTGACTGGCATGGCTTCCATATTGGATGGGTTCCTGCTTCTAAAAATAGATTCAAATGTTTGACGGGGTTGTAAATTTTACTACTTAGACCATATCTTTTTTTGTTTGTTGCTGAAATCTTTAAAATCTCAAAAAATAGGAACTACCTTTTTTTAAGAGGTTAGTTATACATGTGTCTCAAACCCACCTCAAACTTTCCTCAATTTGTGTTGCTTATAGATCGGTAGGTGCAACTGAAACAACTGTCAACTTTATCAACAAGCAACTAGATTGAGACTCAAAATTCAAAGAGAATATGTAAACGACAGTTTGTGTACATGACGTGCTAGCCTCACACTTATGCTTAGGAACTGTCCAATTCTAGCTTTTATCTGCAAATGTTATTTAACAATTTATTTAGCAACCTGTCACGAAGTTTTCACACATTTGCTACAAACATCTGTTTGTGAGCCAAAACTAAATCAAGAAAGTTTGACTTCAATCCTCTTTTCATCAATTGTAAAAGCGTTCCCAGTGGTCTTTTAACTGGGATTATGCCAAAAGCAGAAAGCCTTTGTCATTTTCTAGAACACAGTTGCTGCGCACATTTCTGTTGTAAACTGTTGAGTTTGGGTTCATTAGAAATTTGCTTTTTGAAATTTTGAAGTCAGAACTGTTGCCATGGTGTAAGCCTGCCCACACTTACCAGCATCTCCTTGTTTACACTCTCTCCAACTAGCTTACGGTCCCTCACAACCCCCAAATGAACATTACCGATGCAGCAAAAAGGGCGAGCAATATCTGAGCTATCCATCCAGATGTCATTTCAGACGAGGAAAATGGAGACACACATGGACGTATTTGTCAGAGAGTGGCTGAAGCGGAGCAGGGAGCTTGTGGCACAACAACTACAAGCTTTTTCAAATGACATTTTTTGCTTTCTCACAACCATTATCAAACATAATTTAACCTACTGGTGTTTTATATTGTCTTATTTCGCAGTTTTAGTTTTTATTTATTATGACCCGAAACATTGCACTGTAATTTCGTTGTACATGTTCAATGACGATAAAAATATTTTATTTCGATATTTCATTTCATTTCATTTCATTAAGCAAAATTTTCTTTTTATACGTCTTCCATCATTAGAAGAATGCCACAAGCACATATTAAAAACACCAAAAACTTAATTTTCATTGAAATGGGTCTTTAATTGAGATTTAATTGAGAAAACATTTGATGTTTTTGGAAAAGTTTGTTTTGTAATTTTTGTATTAAATATTTTACACTTTTGTCAACATTACAGTGAGGATATGTTGGCATCACATCAGCCGACACAATATTCCATTTATTGCAAGAGTAACATTCTAAAAATATCCCAGGATAGGTTGAATCCACAAAATAGTGTTGTGGATGCTTTAAGGCTTCATACACTTTTCTCAGACAGACGTGAACATTTTTACACTTTCCTCTCTTGTTTAAACTTTTAGAGTTCAAACTTTAGTAGAAAAAGAAGTCAAATTTTATGGAAGGAAGACAAAGACCTGCTCACAGTGAAAGATTTGGAAAATTACAGGAGACAGGGCATGGATGGGATTGACTGACGAGGTCTCCAGCCAACCAGGATGCAGAGCACAGTGATAGCTTGATAAATGACCGGGGATTGTTTGTTAAAAAAGGTAGCAGGCGGTTAGTTAAAGAATCTGTTGAATTGAAGAAACTCTTTCATTTTGTGGGGCACCAAGCTTGTTGACAGCATTTCCACCAGTAGACCTCATTTCATCATAACACATTTCTCCATTCTGTGCAAAAATCTGCAGTACAGGTTTTCTTCTGTGCCAAAGCGTGCTAGCTAAGTCATTTTCCACATGCTGTGGCAGCGAACTGGCAGGTGTTTCATATTTAAATAAAGAAAGCTCTGGGTTTTCTAATTGCCAATTTGGTCTTTTGAACATATATGCATCATGTAAACTTCCCTTTGCTAAGGCACATGTACAAAATGCATCTGACTCGATTTAGAATCAACACAATCCAATCATCATGGCTTTACTAATGGTGAAGGAAGAGGATATGAGGGGTCCTTCATGTGGTTCATGCACATCAGCGGCAGCTTTGTGCCAGCCTTTAGACATGACACACTGAGGCACTTATTAGGTTTTTCTACTAAAAGGTTCTCGTGGATGCTTCCCCTATGATATTTGAATGAACTCTGGCTGTTGTAAATACAACACTTGGGGCCCACAGGGATCTTTCAGAAGTGGAAACGGCAGATTTATTTTGTTTTGTGTAATGAGCACCGTGTGGTTGAAACTGTAAACGACATCAGCTTATGGTGTGCAAGTAGTGCCATTCTTATTGATGTGCACGCATCTGCTCTCTTGAAACCCGTGTACGGTAAAGCTGGCGTCCATGCTGCCAGTGTGAACGATTAGCTCATCTTCTCTTCACGTCGGGGTCACTTGGGTTTTAAAGTGGTTGGTAGAAGGCATGACATGATTAGTGAGGCTGTGAAACCCAGAAAAGGGGCTGCTGGGCAAATGTCAAAACATGATTTGAATTCACTTAAACCCGCTTTAAACAGACAAAAAAAAAAAAAAAAAAAGAAGACCACATGTACAACTTCGATTACATTCCACTCTACAGTGGGGGGAAATATTCATCCATGTGCAAGTTCTCCTAGTTAAAAAGATGAGAGAGGCCTGTCATTTTCATCATAAGTATACCTAAACTATGACAGACATGTTTGGAGATGATCAAATACTTATTTTCCACTATATTTTTGGAAATAAATTCTTTAAAAATCAGACAATGTGTTTTTTTCAGAATTTGCTTTTTCTCATTTTGTCTCTCATAGTTGACGTAAACATATGATTAAAAAAATGACCAGCTTTTTTTAAAGAACTTACACAATTGATGGCTGACTAAATACTTTTGTGTGTTAAATATACAGCAGCCTTAACCTGACATTAAGAAGCAGCTGTGATGAAGAGATTCTTACACTCTGAAGCTTTTTGTAGAAAGGGGTTTGTAGAAATATGTTCCCTTAGAATGTCTGAAACCTGTTGGCAGACGACAGATAAATGTAAAGTACACTGGATATTATACCAGCAGTGTGGGACGTGAGTTGGACAGCACAGCTCCAGACACTGAATTGTGGCCTCTTTCCTGACATACCTGTGGCCTGAAGCTCCAAGGCTTTCCACAGACACGTACAAAAGCTCATCTACCGTCATCAGCAACAAGAGTTCCTCTCCACTCTGAACAGCCATTCCTTTCCCCCCAGTGTTTCTTTTCCCAGTCACATGCTAATTCCAGGATGTGGGATATGCGTCTGTCAGACGGCATGTGGTTACGTTATTCTCAATCAGCATGCATTTTAAGATTAGCAACTAGAAAAACAAATGTTTGATAACAAAGAGTAAACTGGATCTTTGTGCCAAACATTATGAGGAGCCCTGTCAGTGTCTGCAATTATGTTGTTGATTGATCGACCAGTAATCCAATTACCACACCACCATATTTTATTTTATTTTATTTTATTTTATTTTGCTGGGACGAAATTCTTTGAACAATAAAGAGGCTTGTAGTGAGTCACCATGCAAGGATTTTTTGCTTTTCCCTTTTTTAAGCGCTTCCGTCAGCCTATGTAGTGAAAATAGTTTATTATTTAGAAATGTAATACAATATATTGTATTTTAAATACCTTTAATAACATTTTATGTTTGTTGTATGACTGAAATTTAAGTTGGTAATTGTAAATAATAATTCATCTGCTAGCATCTGCTCACACATCCCAAAAGGCCACCGCGCGGCGACCTAAATGTACGTTTTCCAGCATATTTGACAGGTGGCCGCTCGGCGGCAGTTGGAATCAGGAGGCGGCAGCTGCATGTTTACACGCTGTGCGGCGGCCGTGAAGGTTTGAAGAATGTTTTGACATTGGGCAGTGGCTGCCCGGACACATTTGGAGGTTGAGTGGTGGCCGTTCAGTGACAGGTGGTTGGGCAGGAAGGCAGCAGCGCAATAATTGACTTATAGGGGGGTCTCCAGGGTCCCCTGACTGCATTCATGACCACGGCAACGATTGTCAAAAAATCGGGGCATCAAAATCGGGAGGCAGCAGCTAATCTTCTGCCCATGCCTCCACATCACGCGGTGGCCGCAATATTTGGACAGTAGCATAAAAAAGCTCCAGTACATTATAATTTAATGACTTTAAAGTTGGTATTAAAAAATAAAGAGTGTTTTTCCATACCTATAAAGAATTTCCAATCATGGTGTAAAGATAAGTAAAGGGGCTTAGAATAACCTATTAGCTTTAAATGACTTTCTTTGGCTCTAGGATAAAAACGGAATAATAACTTTGCTGTGCATTGCTTACGTGGGCACAGCTGAAATTAGAATTAGTAATACCTTAAACACTGGTTTGAAAAGTTGAACATGAGACACAATTTTCCATTTGAGAATTGGAGAAGCCAAATTTTGTTATAATTTGGGGTTTTGGCTCCTCCTTGATGTCTTAGTGAAAGAGTGCCGACTGGAGATGAACCATCACCAGCCTCGTGTGATGAATAGACTTGGAGATTGCATCGCAGTGGGGATGTGATCGATGGGGTGTCGTCGTAAACCTCATCCCTTAAGACCATCAGAGACACGTTCTGATTAGCACTCAATCTTAATTCCCTCTACTCTGGTTCAGTTGGATGAATGCAGCTCAACCGAGCCAGCATACTTTTGTACGGACTATCTTCCAGCCCTCCAACAAAGGAAATAGAAAAAAAGATGAGTCTGAGGAAGCCACTGACAACCGCTGACTGATTTTCACCTGATTAAAAACCGATGCTTGCACTGGGACTACTTATTTTTCACTTTTGTCTGGGTGAATCCATTCAGAAGAACTTAATATGAGGATCTTCGGCCAATAAGGCAGACTTTGTGTGTTTTGTCTTCCAGGCTCTGGGCTGCTTTCTGCACGGTGCTCTATTAAGCGTTGTGGTGGGTCCTTCTGTATGAGCGCTGCTCCTCCTCAGTCCCTTTTTGTGATACTTAAAACTTGGCTTGGATCAGCTGAAATGGCTCTTGTTTGGATTTGCCCAAGGAGATTTTCCCTTAAATGGGACACTAAGGAGTTTACACTGAAAGTCACTTATAGTGGAATGAACTGACTTTTACTGGCTGCTTTGTTTTCCGCAGGCAACTGGAGCCGTGGCCAGAGTCACTGTGGTTTTGGGGTGGCTTTCATCGGCTGTCTCAACAAGATCATTTAGGAAGCCAGCTCTGACCAGAATTAATGCAGTATTCACATCCACAACCAATCATCATTCGAATGTTGAGGGAATCAAAGAGGAGAACCAGCATTTGCATAAATTACAAATTGTTCAGTTTGACATATTTACTGTGAGTTTAAAAAACTAGTACACTGATACATCCATTATGGTTTCTTCCTTATATTTGGGTTGTATTCGTCTGGTTAGCCCTTCTACATTTGCGATTTGCCTCAACTCTGCCCTGTCTGTCAACCGGTGAACTGCAAGTCATTGAGAGTTGAGCACTGAGACAAAGGTTACACTCATCTGAACCACCAGGGTAGTTGGACGTTACTATGCATTATTACAATTGTTTGTGTTAAAAAGATCCTGCATGAGGGCAATGATATATATAAAACATTGAAAAGAGACTCTGAAGCTTTTGTTACCTTAAAAGATGTGGTTTCTTTCTGCTTCACAAGATAACCGCGGCTATACGCCAGTATTGGCACTTACTCAGGAAGGTTAAAAGTTGGTAAGAGCATCAGTGACTTAAAGGTCGCACACAAAGACAGCATGTGGCTTGCGTCAAAATTCTGACCACCATATCCCCGTCTTCCAGTTTGCATGTCAGTGGCTGTAGCTCAGAGGCACAACAGTTGGCTCTCAGCTGAAAGATTGCTGGTTTGATTACTGGCTACCCCAGTCACTTGTCGAAGTGTCCTAGGGCAAGACAGTGAACCCTCAGTGGCCCCAGATGGCTTAGGTTAGGCAGTATTACTCCCATCAATGGATAGACATAAAGCAGAGTAGAGGGGTTATATAGGTTTGGATTTACTATTTACTGATTGGTTTAAAAAAAAAAAAAAAAGAGGCCAGAAAACAAGCTACAATGTTAGGCATGTGTTTCTTTTTACTCTTCTCAATAATCAGCCAGTGACTCTGCCCCTCCCACACATGTTTCTGCAAATAGACGTTTATCACTCTGTTATGCCGTAGTCGCATGCATCCATACGGGGGCTGTCCTGTATGGGTGCTGTGGATTTTTGGGTTGTCCAGGCCCGTGGAGGTCGTAGCCAGGTGTGGCTGCATCTTAAAGGGAGCACAGGTGTGTCTGACAGTTGCCTTGAGGAACGTCATGAAAATGGAACAACCATTGTTGTACGTGTAGCAAATGTATTGTGATGTATTCGTGAGGATTATGTAAGCTTATGATGCTGATGTACAGTGCCCCGTTACGCCACACTCTAGTAAGGTGTGTGCACTGCCTCCTTACTGACTGTGCACAAATGCTGCACACAGGTGCAGGACGCCCGAAGGATGTCCACACAAACTTCATTCTCCATATCCATATCACTAATTTCAGTCAGTTAGGTTGCAAACACAGAGCACACTAAAGGATGTGCAAAGCTTTCTTAAGGAGCCCGTTGGTGCTGTTCAAGTGAAAAGTACACACTCCTTGCATGCGCTGTCACTTGAACTGCACCAATGGGCTCTTTGCACAGTGCACAGGTTTTGGGAGGGTTAAAAAATGCATACATGTGCCTGCGTGTCACCTACTTCCCCCTTGCGTGTTGTTTATGTGCTCGCTATGACCTGTATGCCCCAGCATGCCCGCAGAAAAAAAATGTGCATTCAACATTTTTGGCCTACGGGCTTACAGGGCAATCCACAATCTTAAAATTTAGAATTTTACCTGCAGATAGCCCGTCCCCACGCAGAGGTGCAGTTGTGACCAATGCATAAAAATAGTTTATTTGTGTAGTTATTAAGCAAGTAATGTTGACTGAAAATAATAATAAAACCACTTTGCTCAGCTCGCATATAGTCAAACTGTAAATCCATTTCTTTGTCTGTGTCACAGGTGTTTAATAATAACAGTTAACTGAAGCCACATGCTTTGCTGCATCTGGTGGGTGAGCTTTGAGATTGAAGCTAAGCTTAGTTCTAATATGCTGATGCAATTTCTTTTGTAATGAACTGTTATTGTCCCTTTGTATATCATTTTCTTGTGCATTTTTGTGTGGTGAAGTAACCTCTTTTTAAATTGCCCTTTAGAGTTAAGTAAAGTTATTAAATATATAGTTGTTGCTTTTTAGCCTGAGCATTTTGGAGAATGTAAAAAAGTTTGCCACTTTGACATTTTAAATGTAAATCTAAAATCCAGGTCAGAGAAAGTAGTAATTGCACACTTTGACATATTTGCAAACTTCTTCTTGTGTTACTTATTGTGGAGTAAAGTTGCCTTTTCTGCTTTATTCCATTTCTTCAATAACCTTTCTCCTGTTTGTCTTGCAGCTAGCTATGGAACACATTCCATCTGTAAAGGCTGCTTGACATGCTCCCCGGTTAATGGCTGCGTGAAGTGCCCACCCAAACTCTTCCTGTTTCTGCGGCGGGAGAGGATGAGGCAGTATGGAGAGTGTCTTCACGACTGTCCAGCCGGATACTACGGCATGCGGGGTCCCGAGTTCAACATGTGCTCCAGTAAGACATCTTTGCTTTACTAACCCAGCTTTGGTCACACTCCACGTTTTGCCCCTCCAGAAGAGCCTTGCATGCACACTTCTCTAACATCACATTTTTCTACAGCACACAATTTATTGCAAGTTATCCAGAAGAGACACATACCTGAATTTGAATGGTTTGTCTGCTCACACAGCAGGATGTTCCCTGTGAACTTCCCTGTATGGATGAACTCGTGTTTCCCATTTCCTGTCTTTACACTGCTTTACACCTGCATTACCGAACATCCTGTGACCTTGTACTTGTCTGAAAGCTTTACATCCAGATGTAAAGAACATCGATATGTACATTAAATTCAGCTTTAATAAATCACTCATCCTTTCTTTTGGGGAATTACATTAATTTCGCCTTGAAAAGAAAGCAAGCCTCCAAAAACAGGTTTAATGTAGAAATTTAAGGAATTTAGAGATGCATTTACCCCTTTGTTATATTAATGACTTGTATATCCCATTGTAGAGATTAAAGTGTTACTGGTCATCACTTTGTTTCACATTATGCGATAAAACAGGAGAAAAATCCCACATTTGGTCTTGCGTACTTAGATGTCTGATTTGGAATTGATAAAAGCTGCAAAAGACAACTGTTACTAAGAAATTTTCTGATTAAATCTTGTTAAAGAACAAATCCAAACAATGAACTGTAGCGTTCTCCACATTCTTTTGTACCCTGATCTCATAACCTTATGTCAGCGTGGTATACGTTCTAAAGGAGGGGGAGAGTCTTTAGCCGTTTACCAAGGGCCTGAGGTTCTGGCTGAGGGTTTCATATGAAAACAGAGAGCAATTCGGAGCTTTGTTTAAGTTCACTGAGCCAAACTCCAGACAGACTTACTTAAATGAATCCCCAAAGACAGTGTCCGCACCTTTAGGCTAAAGAGCCTAAGCATGTAGAGGGATTGTGCTTACAGTTGCCGCTTCCCGACATACAAAAATGTTTGCTGGCTGCCTTGCATTATGACTATACAATATGTCTAAAGGCAGCCAACTTGGAATAGTCAGCATAAAACAGCTTAATTCAGAGTTGCATGTTATGTAAGTGGGTCTTCACAGTTGGAAGACCAAAGCGCAGTCTTCAACGTGAGCTGATGCATCATCTCACCAGCGGTTGGGCGAAGACACATTTGACAGCTGAATTAATTGCAAATTTTAAGGCGGAAGAAAAGAGATCTAAGAATCTCAAGTTAGAGAAATTAATCTTCTGTTGTTTTATATAGACAAAGGTCTTGAATGGTTTTAATTTTGGGGGATAAAACAAGTCAGTTTATTGACACAGTCACTAGAAAGATATTTGTTTGTCTATATTTATACATACAAGGTAGATAACCAGGGAAATGCCTATTTTAGAATTCTGAGAATGACTTTTTGTGATATCATGACTGCATTTCTGTAAAACATTTCACATTTATTTGATTTTATTCATAAATGAGATCCTAAAAAAGTATTATCCTTAAATTAAAAAAGGGCCTTATTGTAGTAGAAATCAACAGTGATATTTTGGATATGAACCTCTTCATATTTCACTAAAAGTAAGGTTCAGACAATAACTAAATTAAAACATTATTATTAATTTTTTTTTAAATTGGGAATATTCTGTGTCAATTAAGGTGACAATGTATTACGTTTAAAAACAAATTTCATTTGCGTTGCATACTTTTACAATTTTTTACTTTTTACATTTTTTATATCCAAACACTTTTCTATTCATTATCTCTAAAATTCTGTGCAAACAAACTATATTAAAAAAAGAGTAAAATGTAGTTCAAAACATAAAGCTGTGTAGCAAAGACAGCATCATGTTACCTTCCAACAGTCCCGTGGAGACTTTACTTTCAACAAATGAAGGGTGTGCATGAAGAACCATTAAGGGAAGTTCTTCACAGTCAGACTCCTAAAAACTGAAATAGCTGACAACTTTCTGTACAGATCCGGTCAATATTTACTGTCGTCTCAGTGTTTCACACTAACCAGCTGAAAACTCAGCATTGGACTGAACAAAGAGGTTGAAAATGCATGTGGACATGACAGGGTAAACAAGAACATTTTTACAAAGTATACAAGGAACTACAAACAGAATGAATAATGTTTAAGTGTGGCAAATTAATGTCGAATGGTATAAGCGTATAGTGGTTAGCACTCTTACGTCACACCAAGAGGACTCTAGTTCAAGTCTTAGCATTTCTCGGACGCACAGGTTGGTGGTGTAAAAGGTAAAAGATTTTCGTGATGTAAAGGAGCGAGTGAAATTACGTTGTCGCCGGCAACGTCAATAATGTTAAAGGTAAAAACTAACTGTGAGAATGATGGTGTTCGTTTTTCAGTGACACAAACGGAGACACTTGAAGGTAATTGGAGTGCTCTACAGACCAAAGGAAACTGGTTTGAACTTAAGAAAGCTTGAAATATACAGCTGCTCAAAAACCCAGAGGAACTCCTCAAAAACATAAGCAAGATAGAAAATCCTCAACATAGATGTGATGCTGATAAGTAAGTGCTCACTTTAGGTAATTACAGTTAATGTTGGCCTAACTGCTTCTGAATAGTAACATGTATTAATTAGTCATGTGTTGTTAGATGTACAGAATTAACAGGAAAAGTGCACTAAACTACGTGTTTGTCATATGAGAATAATGTATTTAGTTTTTTTAAATGAAAAAAACATGATTTTTCCTTTTGTTTTGTATCTTCTCCTCCAATATATTTCTACCCTGCATTCCTGGTGACTTTAACTGATGCTGAAGTGTGGCAACTTAAACTAAATCCCTTCCCCACCTAACTACTGTAAGAACAATATCTTGTATTGTCACACGGCATCAGAATCACAACCTCTATTCTAATACAGTTTCCTTTCTGCAGCTGGGCGCTCATTTCCAACTGCTTTCCATGTGTCATTTTAATGAATTCTGCCTTCATAAATGCAACTTTATGGTAATATTTTGAGTCAGTGCAAGCAACTTTTACCTAAGAGCTTAAAAGAACAATAAACAACTAGCAATTGGATTTCTATGAGGGGCCGTATAAGACATTATTTATTCTGAACCATTCACATTCATACATTCTTGCTCTCACAGTCATATATACTCTCTTTCGCATACATATATTCTCTTACGCATCCATATATTCTCTCTCTCACATTCATACATTCTTGCTCTCACAGTCATATATACTCTCTTTCGCATACATATATTCTCACTTGCACATCCATATATTCTCTCTCTCGCATGCATATATATTCTCTTACGCATTCATATATTCTCACTTGCACATCCATATATTCTCTCTCTCGCATGCATATATATTACTTTACACATACATACATTCTCACTCTCATTGTCACTCTTAAAAAAGAATGTATGTATGTGAAAGACAAGTATATATGAACGTGTGAGGAAGAGTTTATATGTGTGTGTGAGAGAGGAGTATGCATGAAACGGAAGTTACTTTGCATGAAAAGGAAGGCACTTTGAATGAAAAGGAAGGCACTTTGAATGAAACGGAAGGCAGATGATTTCTCGTGCTCTGATTGGACGAGAGGCCGCCACCTCCCATTTTGAACACACTCTAAACCCTATCACTTGTACTGACTCATAACTATTAAGGTTACACAACTTAAATGTCATTTTGTAGTTGATTCAACTATAAAGTATTAAGCTCTATCAAGATTTTTTCAAATTTAACTTAACAGTGCTAAATATTTTAAAGCTTATTTGTATCTGGCACTCAAAAATTTTAAGATCCGTGAAGTAGCGTCATGACGTCATCACGTACTGGTGGGAGGGTCTTTCGTTTTCTCTACGTTAGCTCAGGTGGCCATGTTGGATTTGCCGAATGCGAGTATGCGACGTTTGAAATTGAAAGTCGAGCATTTTATTATTCTGCAAAGCGTTGCGATTTCGTCCCGCTTCAAGACGCCCCAACCTCGGGTTTTTTTTTCGTCCGCCTCATCGCTGATGGTGCCGTCTTGTCTTCAGCCCTGATTTAATTTGGTAAGTATCGTTCATGGTTTATGAATGAATGCTTTAAAAATGCTCTTATACTACCGTAAATGTGGTTTACTGTTGTTTAAACATATGTGTGTTATGATTGTTTTAGAGATTAATGTGGAAATGTATACATGATTAGTTTGTCATAGCAGACGTATGGCGAGCCAAACCCAAAATGCATTTCTGCCCGTAAGTTACGATAGTGATGAGGTTTTTTTTTTTTTCAGAGGTAGAAATGATCTGTTATGCTGCAATCACACTAAACATGATCCGCGTGTGAAATTCGCGTTGGAGGCCTCTGTCTGTGGCTAAAGTTTGCTGCTGGACATTTGTCCAAAAATGTCACTCAAAGCCTCTAACGGTTGTGTGGGAGGAGCTACCGCCAACAGTTTTAAGCCTGGTTGCTACATGGAAGCATTGGGTTTTGAATGCAGCTTTAAGCTTTTATAAATCACTGATCTCCGTTATAAAAAAGGTTTTTGTAAAAATAAATTAATCAACGTGCTCGTGTTGTGTTCAGGTACCGAACTACAGAGTGTTCAGTGTTTCACCTCCAGGTAGACGCCAAGGCCAGCCAGGTAACTTGTCTGTTATTTGTCTAGAGCTATTTTAAAAAAACAAAAAATGCAATAGGTTGTGTAGTGCAATAAATGTTTTTTGATCAGAATATAATTGAAACATTTTTTAACATTGAAAAATCTCTTTTGGACTTTTTCAGATACTGAACTTCAGAAAGTTCACCAGAAAGTCACCATTTCACCAGAAAAGAGGTGTCAGTGGGTGAGTTTTATACTTATTTAATACATTCATCCTGAACTATTACCATTATTAGATTTATACGGCAGCATGGAAACATTTATGCACATTTTAACTAGCCAAAGGTCTAAATAGAGCTGAAATTATTTACAATTGAACTAAACATATTTAGATTGCAGGCTGAAGGTGGCACAATGGAATGGAGGTGCAAGTTGTGTTCTGTTACTTTGGCACTATGCAGTACTACATATAATACTGCAGTACTACATAGCAAATATTCCAAAGTGTTTCCACTGCCATGTATGTGGAGACACTTTGGAATATTGTCATGTCTTTATGACAGTATATTACAATAATAAAATGATGTTGCATTAGCACCATTCCATCATTTGAAACCATGAAAACTCATCTGTCAAGATCTGAAATGGATTTATGTAGAGTAGATGCAGTCAGAGGAAATTGTGCAGTTTTTACATGTTTGTGTAACTTAAAGCTGCCCTTTTCTGAGACTAAGTCCACCAAAACAGACAGGAACTGGCCAGCTTGGTTAGGATTTATGACCTCCAGGTGAATTTCTAATGTGCATAATTCAAAAACGGATAACAAATCATTTGTAAACAGCTGTAAGAAGCCATGGTGTAACTTGCCTTCAAATGACTTTGGGTCTTTGACCTGAAGTGGATCATGACATAAACACTGTATTGTCCTCTTACTAGAAATAGACATCTAGAAAAGGTATCATTTTATTATTTCTTAAAGTTCCTTAAGTAAATATTGGAAGTGTTTGCTCTGCATTTGCTTCAAAGGTAATGGATATTTCTTTTTATTCTTTTAGGACCAACGTGATGTGAACATGAGACGGGCACTTGTCCTCCTTGCACTTCCTGTTTATCTGCATGAAGATGCCTCCAACTTCTTCAAGACCTGTACAGTAAGTGCACACGACTCCCTGTCAATGGTTTTCACTAATCCTTTAATATTGATTGAGATTTTATTGAGTGACATAATAAATAGGGCAATTGTTTGTAGTTTGTAAACTGAGTGATATTTTTAAATGGTTTTAAAACTGAGACGGAAGATGAAAGGCGAACATCAGGGACTCCTGATTGGAAGGAGTGGAGTTTCGTTTACCTTTTCTGCTCCTGATCCATCATTATTTGAATAAAGAAAAATGAAGCTTTAGTCTTAAATTATTTTATAAATGTCCTCCTTCAGAAAAATGCTAAAGAACTTTTTAAAAACACAATTTTAATTGGAGTTGGTCCTTAAAACATCATAGCCAGTTGATTAAAAGCTAACAGAATGTTAGCATGAAAAGATTCCTATTGACAGATGGCAGGAATGTCAGTTTTGGACATTAGTGTGATGAATATCTTTGAGGGTCTGAACTCATCTGTGTTTTTTGTTTTGTATTTTCCAGAATACCAGACCTCACAGACACTGCTGTGGGTATCTTCTCAGTTGTCGTGGTGACGCTCCGGATGCTGCCGTCAGTGGTCCCACAGATCTGGCTGACTGATCTCTTCTAACTCTTCGGGGACATCTATGCTCTGGACCTACAGCACCCCAAAAAACTTGAACTTGCCTTCATATTTATTCAGAATGCTGTCTTGAGCCTTGAGGACAGCAAACCACTGAAAGGACATTTATTGACGCTGAAGAATGTTTCGTTGAGTGAGTCTTCCAGAATGGACTATTTGTTGGTTTAAGTGTTATGTAACTAATGTGTTTTGTTGTGATCATTTGCTTTTTCTGCCGTAAAATACAAAACCAACTTTTTTTGTCAATATGTTGTGTGGCACTCTTATAATGCAGTTTTATTGCACTTATTGTTTCTTCATCCTCTTGATATTTGTGCTTTTTTTTAAAGAGCAATTAAAAAAAGTGTATTAAGCAATCACTATTGTGTGGCCTTCACGTTTGTTGGTTTTTATCAATGTTAGCCTTTAAAATGTAGTGGGGCAGTATCAATATCTCTGTTTAGAATACATTTTAAGCTGAAGAATTTTAAATATTTTCAATGCTACACATTTAATGAGTTAAAGAATTTATAAAGCATTTGAGTGAATTTTACATATTTTATGAGTTAAGTAATATAAAAATATAGTTAGTTAAAGCGTTTTTTAGTTGGAAAATATTAAAAACTTTAAGTAAATAATCTCTCTTTTATAAGTTGAGGAATCTTAATATTTTGTATATGAAATAATACAAATGTAAGCCAACTGACAATATGAATTTTAATAAATGTTAACTTAAAAGTTTTAATAATATAACTTAACTGTTGCGTAATCTGTTACAAAATAATTTTTAAGTTCAGTCAACTCGCTAGGGATTACAGTGCAGACGCTAACATGAACCAGCAAGAAATCCCAAATTAACAGACTTGTGGTGTGGAAAGGTATGTTTTTCAGCTAGCAGGAATAATCAAAGTATCTGTTCTCTGTTTCAAAATGAGATTGCCACAAAACCGTATGTTATCTCATACTGGAACAGCTTTGGATGTAGAATTCAGTGGGAAAAGGTTTGGACCCTGCCACAAAAGTATTTCATCACCAATAAAATCAGAGAAATTTCTTTCAAAATTCTTCACAAATTTTATCCAGTGAAACATTTCTTTACTAAGTTTAAAAAAGATCTGGACATAAACTGTTCATTCTGTCATTCCTCACCAGAAACTGTGCCTCATCTTTTTTGGTTTTGCTCTTTCACTCAACTATTTTGGAAAGATGTGATACATTTTATAAGAACTCATCTATGTGAAGATTATAGATTATTTTACGAGCATATTATTTTTGGATATTTTACACAAGAAAGACTTAATGCAGAAAAAATATATGTAGTTAATTTACTTATAATTATGGCTAAATACTTTATACACAAGTGTAAATATGCCAACAAAAAAACCGTGTTTTATGTTTTTCAGAAAGAAATGGTTTTGTATGTGAACAGTATTAAATCTTCCACTAACAAAAAAGCTGTCAGAACAGTTGAAACATGGTCTCTCCTGAAACTTTAACAGATTCCTTTGCCTTATTATTTTTGTTTTCTTTTTGCATAACCTGTTTTACATGGTTATCATTATGTTTTTTTGTTCATTCTCATGGCGAACGTGAAGATTGTATTTTGCACACAGTGGAGTTTTGTGTTTGGTATTTTGTATGTGCAAGATATTGTTAATAAAGTTTATTTTTTAAAAAAAACGAACCGGCAAGAAGTAGCCACGGGGGTCCTGCAGCCATCGGAACCTTAACAAATATTTCATCTCCACCTCACCGTTGCCTTTTTTAAGAAATGACAGCTGGTTTTCCCACATTTATATGTAGTTATGGATCGAAAACAAGAGGAATTTGTTTTAATGTAAATGCGTGTTCCAGCGTCTACAGGAAGTGTCGCCCATAATTCACGCAAAGGCTCATGGGGGCTAGGAATAAGGTGGATACGGATTTTCTGTTTCGGTGGCACTTCTATTACCATTATTGGTATTTGAGACATTCCTTTGTGTCTCTAGAGATGCAGACAGATTTGTGACCACTTGAGGTGAAGATAAAATATTTCTTAAGGTTCCGATGGCCTTCTTATTGGTTCGTGTTAGCGTCTGTTCAAAATGGGAGGTGGCGGCCTCTCGTCCAATCAGAGCACGAGAAATCATCTGCCTTCCGTTTCATTCAAAGTGCCTTCCTTTTCATTCAAAGTGCCTTCCTTTTCATGCAAAGTAACTTCCGTTTCATGCATACTCCTCTCTCACACACACATATAAACTCTTCCTCACACGTTCATATATACTTGTCTTTCACATACATACATTCTTTTTTAAGAGTGACAATGAGAGTGAGAATGTATGTATGTGTAAAGTAATATATATGCATGCGAGAGAGAGAATATATGGATGTGCAAGTGAGAATATATGAATGCGTAAGAGAATATATATGCATGCGAGAGAGAGAATATATGGATGTGCAAGTGAGAATATATGTATGCGAAAGAGAGTATATATGACTGTGAGAGCAAGAATGTATGAATGTGAGAGAGAGAATATATGGATGCGTAAGAGAATATATGTATGCGAAAGAGAGTATATATGACTGTGAGAGCAAGAATGTATGAATGTGAGAGAGAGAATATATGGATGCGTAAGAGAATATATGTATGCGAAAGAGAGTATATATGACTGTGAGAGCAAGAATGTATGAATGTGAATGGTTCAGAATAAATAATGTCTTATACGGCCCCTCATAGATTTCTCCAGTGCTGTGGTCAGAGCAGCCATGTGCTTTAGTTTTTCCGAATCTTTGGCATTACATCTTCTTTTTCACAAGCTTTTTAAACACAACCTCTGCAATCACTTGAGGAGCAGCTGCTTGTTATTACAACAGTTTGTCTTTGTGATCTTATCTCATTCAAGATTTTTTTGTGGACTGAAAACAAGAGGTAAACTGGCAAACGGCTTATCCAATCAGCCACTTGCTGGCTTAAACTTCACTCAAAGTTTTCCTAAAAGTGGGCCCTGGAGGATTCACAGGCATGTGACCCACAGAGCATGGGTGGAGAAGAAAAATAAAGACACATTTTACTTTGTGAGTCGACGATGTAATGTATTGTGAGGAGGACAAAGCCTTGTAATGCCTGTAAATTGTCTGATAAGGCAACAGCATCAAATGCATCTGTATTCTATGTTGATTTAGTTGCACATAAATGTTTAGGTCAAGAGTTGATGTTTTTCTTTTTTCCTTTTTTCTTTCATAATTTCTGGGAGATAAAGTCCAGGACACAAAGTGCAGTCACAGCCCTTGAGCAGGACTCAGTATATTCATTGAGTTGACCCTAAGGCCACACCACACACGTAATGTTGTGTGTCTGAGGTTTCCAGAAGCTTAAGGTAAAGTCTAGTTTGTGTAGCTGTTGCAGCTAAATCCCAATTTCCATAAAGGAAGAAGGAGAAAGTCTTTAAAAGATGGAGTGAAAGGAAGTCTGTCTGGCAGACTTTCAGAATAAAACACAGTATTAGGTGAACCTGTTATAGTATGTCAACGTTCTACCAAAATTATATATTTTACAATAAATACCTAATTGGTTCCAAAACAGACTAGATGGGAGCATTGACTGTATATGTGAACTGAACTGAGTGACCCCCTTCTCCCTGGCTTTCCAAACAGGAAGTACCCTTTGGCTCCAATAAGCCAAAATCCCATCTCACGTCCAATGTTCATAGCGTTTGAGAGATTCTCCCGAGTCTGCTTTCAGTGGTAGATGTGTGGACTTCCAACAAAATCACTCCTGATTGGCTATAGTGGTTGCCATAGAAGTGTTAGCTTGGATTAATCACTGCTTACTGTCTGGCTCCAACATGGAGGTAAGCCATTTTCTATGTTGATGTCACACTCACTCTGTCCACTTCTCATATAGAGTCAATGGGTGGGACTTTCCGTGTTTTCACCACCAAGGGGCGCACCGGGTTATAGGGGGCGGTCTCAGTAATGGGTAATTTTTCGGTATTTAACACATACAAAAGGCGCACCAGGTTTTAAGGCGCTGGCACGTTAGCACAGCATACCAGTAAAATATGCATGCTAGTGTTGAACCATTCCTACGATGATGTTTCTGACCGCGGATCTTCCTCCGGGGGTTCACTTCCCCGTTCGGACCCTCAGAGCTTCCAGAGTGGGTTCAAGATAGATTACTGTTCTCCCTCCCTGAGTAACACAAACTGAATGCACGCTCACACACTCACTTGGCTGAGTGTCTGCCCCCTCCTTTTGCAAATGAGGGAGCACGCGGGAACCCGGCACACACACATTTCAGCAGACACACATACACACATACACCGTCATTGTGGAAAAAAAGCAGCAGGAGAAAACCTGAGTTGGTTCTCATGTCGTCTTTTACTACTCCCCTGCCGCCGTCCCACAACTACACATTAGGCCCTCTGCCTTATAGGGCGCCCCCTACAGTTTGGAGAAAATTTAAGACTTTTAAGTGTGCCTTATAGTTGTGAAAATATGGGAATTAAAGATGAAAAAAAAAACAATAAAAAAAACACTGTTTGTCTGTACCTTAGGGCACATTCACACTGGGAGGTTTGATTTGCACTGGAGTTTGTTTTCTCTGACAGTCCATTTTTTGGCAAGTGTGAAAGCTCACCTGCATTTTAGTGCAGATCCAACATTTAAATCCTGGTCCCATTTAGAGTGAGGGTCTTCGTTTACTTTAAGGAGAATCAAGAGCAAAAGTGAAGTAAAGGCCTTAAAGGCTGAAAGCAGCATAAAAAACCATAAGCTGAAGAGGGAAAAAAGTTGGTACAGCCCCTTAATCAGCGGGTGAACAGTCCCTTTTTCTCCTTGCTTTCTCCCCCAATACCAAGTGAGGGTGTTTCAAACTGCATGATTATTCAAGGAAGTCTGGTTCGCTTTAGGCTTTAGTTTGTGGCTCACATCTGAAACCAAACCAGGCCAAGGTGAGAAACTTGTTTGCATTCTCCATCCACTCCATGAGCAACCGTGGTAGTAGTTGACTGATAATTGGATGGTCACAGGTTCAATTCCCCGCTTTACTGTCATGTGTGAAAGTGTCCTTGGGCAAGACACATTCCTCCTATTGTGGTTATGGGTTGGTGGCAGGGTTAGCAGAGCTGCTATCAGTTTGCGAACGTGTGGATGAATGGGACTGTGACTGTAAAGTGCGTTTGGCTTTGAATCAAGGTTGAAAAGCGCTATATCAGTATACAGCATTCAGCACCACTTGGTCTGAGTCCACAAAGCTAGTCGTACTGCATCTTAAATCACTCTTCGGGTCGATAAGTTCTCAAAAGTGGGCACACAGGACTGCCATTTTTAATCTCGCCTTTAAAATGCACCTCTTTGAATTATGGAGGCAAACACACTGTAGTCAGAATAGTCATGTCATAACATTTCACCAGTTATTAGGGCCGGAGCACGTAGTGCAAGGACCCTGTTAGGTTTATTATTATTATTATTATTCTACCAAAAGAGTCGCCTTCTTGAGGCCTTTAATACGTACAAGCTCGATTTTAACAGGGTATGTTCCTCAGAGGGAAACCTACAAAAAAGTCTTCTGGTACCAAGCTGTCACTCAAACAGGAAGTCTGCTATATTGATGTCAATATGTCATTTTTGCTGGATCTTGGTCTTTGCAGGCCTCGTACTAGAACGAACTTCCCCTAGAGATTTATGAATAATGACTCCAAACTTTGGTTTTGTAAACTAGACCCATGTCCGATATTATATTGCGAAGCTTTTAAGTTTTTCTTTTTGTTCGTGACCATGGCGGTGCGTCGAACTTCAAGGTCGTTTTGAAAACACGCCCTGACAAGAGTAATGGCCATTATTCAGCCATGCATAATCTAATCTGATCCAAAAATTGATGTGCTTGATTGTAGTCTGACTCTGAACACATCTGCAGTAGAAAAATCTGGAACAGGTGTAGCGCCACCTGCTGGCAACAGGAAATGACATGTTTTCTTTGGACCATGACTGCTCCAAGTGGGATGAGCCGACACACCTCAAAACTACGTCCACCTGTTGAAAAGCCATTGAAGTTCACTCCGATAAAAAAACCATAACTTCAACGCGGGGGTGTGGTCGTGACAGAGTGGCAAAGTTGGCCGTCTCGCCATGCACACAAAAGTTGCTCTCACGTGCACATTCCTTGTCTGATCTCACTGAAATTCTATAGACTTGATGAAACTTCCATTCTGAACCCATGGGTATGACAATCTATGACGAGCTCCATAGCGCCACCTAATTATTGAAAAACACAGTTTTTGTTGCATTTTGCCCTATCTTTTCTCTGTGCTTCGTCCCACGTGCATGAAATTAAAACTGGAGATACTTAGTAGGGTCCTCTCTCATAATCTGCAGTTTCATGTGTTTGAACCTGACGGTGCCTGTATAAGCCCCCCCCAAACAGGAAGTGGTCGATTGCACTTACTCATAAAATAAACTTCATAGAAAATCAGCCGTTTGTCTCAGGAAGCTAGGATTTCAGAATTAGATGCCTCTTATAAACTCTACCTTTGATACGCGGCACTATAGGGCTACGAGAAACTTCATCAATAATTTTGCTTGTGAAATTTTGGACTGAACAAATATCTTTATCATAACTTTTGTTTAAGTTATCAGCACCAAACTTTTCCAAGTTATAGGCATCTATGTGCTACTGCTTCCTAAATATTTTCAGAATTTAAAAAGTTACAGGTGAATTTTGAGACATTTCTACGTCCAAAAAGTCAAAAAAGGTGTTTTTAAGCCAAAACTATGAACACCTATTTTTTTTCATAACTTATCATTCATATATCAACACCAAACTTTAGAAAAATGTAGGGATCTGTGTCCTACTGCCTTCCATATTTTCCTCAAAATTTTAGGTAGAACAGATGAATTTTAAGAAATTCTATGCATCACATAATCTTTGCTCTGTCTGTCTGGACTCCAAACAAATCTTTTTTCATTATAATTTGTTTTACAACTATTAAGACCAAACTTCACAGACATATAGCTGTACCTGTCCAAATGGTCCCTGAATACTTTCACAATTTTAAAATGAACCGGTTAATTTTAGGATTTTTTTTCCTCTTACATGCAACAACCTGTTGAAGCCAGGCCTGATTCAGGGGTCAAATTTCACCGGTCCTTCCCCTGCTGGGTTCCTGCTCATATTTTAATTAGCCAGGGGTTGCAAGCAAGTATGACAGGAGTTTGGCCACAAAAAGGCAGCTGCTTTTTCATTTGTTCTTTTATGTCTGTTATACATCTTTATTACTTATCGTTGCTTTTTTTTTTATTCATCCAAAATACAATTAACTCAATATTTTATCTTTTTTTTTTCAAACAAAACATATGAATATGCTCCAAAACAAAACCCAACCTCACTACACTCCTACAGATGAAACATAGG
This sequence comes from Oryzias latipes, assembly GCF_053564925.1. NCBI lineage: Eukaryota > Metazoa > Chordata > Actinopteri > Beloniformes > Adrianichthyidae > Oryzias > Oryzias latipes. Next base: position 4,659,465 of record NC_136252.1, on the reverse strand, counting down.
ATAATAAATATCTCTTATATCCTTTTTTATCAATGCTGCAACTTCTTTTCCTTTCTTTACATTCAATGAAATCAAACTACAACACCAACAAACACAACTGATAACAATGTCTCTAAAAATGATGTGTATATACAATATGTAGCAACTTTAAACACCAAACAAATAACAAATGCTTCCCAATAAAAGAACAAAAAATGGAACACAAAATGTAAAAACCAAGTTAGAAAATGAAATTTTAAAAAGATAATTTTTTTAGCAGCTTTTTAAAAGAAATCACCAAGTCAACTCTTCTGAGGGGTGAAACAAAAAACTCCAGAACAATGAAGCCACTTTTCCAAAGTCTCTGTCACCTTAAGTTTTATACAAGTTCTCTGAACATCCACCATACATTGGTCATATGTACTCAGAGACCTGCTAAAAGTGAACAATTGTAAAAGGTCTTTTAGATAGACGACTGTTTGGTTACTTAGAGCTCTAAATATAAAAACAATGCTTTTATATAACTTAGACACACAACTGGATTAGTAACAGGGTGACATGTTTAGGTTTAATTAGGTTAAAAACTTACATCACTAGACAACATGAAGCTGTTCATCACATTTTTGACCTAAACATGTAAACACATGCTTGGCTCTGCAGTTAGGAACGGTATTTGGGAATCTCTTCATACCAGGAGCCAGCCTGGCCATAGGAACATCGCCACAGTGCCCACCCAGACTGGGACAGCAGCGGGGTTCACTTCACAGCCGTGAGGCTGCAAAGTTTAACTCCAGCTGCTCCAGCAAGCGAGACAACTGCAGCAAAAACCACCAACCAAGCCAGCAAGCCCTGGCAGAAAAGATCCCCACAAGAAACACTGGCTCCGGCAGGCTGTTCCATAAAAAAATATAGTTTTGTCATTGCCTCGCAATACAGTTTTCCTGTAATATCAGTCAAAATTGCAAGTTCATATTCATATTCATATTCACCATATTCAGCAGACATCTCCTCCAATAGCACCTTGAAAATCCTGTGCTGTTTGGCTTTGCAGTTGAACTTGTTTATGATTTTCACAATAGGAGTTATTATGTGTCCAGAGCCAATCACTTCTGCACATAAGGCCTACTGGTGAATGAAGCAGCAGTAATGCAGACAATTTGGAAAGTCTGGGTCAGCTTTACAGTGAGTGATGAAACCTGTTTGTCGATTGATCATAGCAGGAGCCCCGTCTGCAGTCCCTGCTACCAGCTTTTCTAATGGTACCTTTTTCTGCACAAAAACTCCTTCACCGTGTTAAAAATTTCAACTCCTCTTGTAGTTGTCTGTAAGGGCAGTTGTGTCAAGAGTTCTTCTCTTGATGTTAATAAAAAAACAACAGCTGCTGCTTTCCACAGACTCATCACACTGGATGCAAAACCACCTGCACTTTGCAATATCCCGGGCCAGCTAATTGGCCAAGTTATCAGACATAACTGACACTTGTCTAGACATTGTAGTGGAAATTAGATCACTTCCATTTTTCTCATCCTAGGTACAGTGTTAGTAATTATCATCATTGCTTGTTTGACGACTTCTCAATCTGAAAATGCCTTCTTCTTGATGAGAAAATGAGCTGTTCTAAACGAGGCTTCGGTTTAAGAATTGTTTTTCATGCTATATGCAAAAGTCTCTGTCCTTAAAGCCAACAGATTACAGCCCCCCACCCCCCACCGAGATGCTGCTGTCATGTTATCAGTAGCTTGCAGCTCCAGAATGCAGAAGGAAGAACAACATGAAACGGTTCGAGCGGGGCGTTGCTCGCGGGACGGTTGCACTTGCTCAGGCCCGCTAAATGCTACTTGTAGCTTTTATTAGTAATAATGTTTAAATCACCAGTAATTATGATTAAAAGCAGTGTAAACTACACTTTTTCAAAGTTTTACTCCACTGCAGTCACATTTAACTGATTTCCAAAGTGGCACTAAGCCCAGGAGTCAGAGTTAGCTTCTGGAACTGAGGTGGCGTCAGTTTGATAGCCAGGTCTGTTCTTATGTGTCATTATGTGTGACAATATCTTACTCACTTCAGACTGGGCCTTGCTGTATTGGCTTTCAGCAGTTAATATACAGTTGAACAGGAATCATAAAGTATGTCCAGCAACTCCAGTGTTGTCCTCAGGGTTCTTCTCAGCTGCCCCCACACCAGTGCCTGTGGGTGTCACCCCAAAGTTATGCAGGGAGGTTTTGTAGCAAGTATACCTCAGTGTGCTGCTTCATGTTGAGCCAAATCTGCATGAATGCGGTGCAGCCACGTTCTTGTCAAAGTCGCAGTTCATAATGGTTTTAAAAAGAGAGCTGGGGCCAAAACACTTGCTCTCATTCTTTATGACCAGTGAACGCTTTGGCCCAAAGAATTATGAACCAGAAAATAGCTTTTAGAGCTGTCCTCTGATAGATATCTTTTCCAGCTATCAGGGGACAGCTTTCACAACTGTTTTCTACATGTGAATTAGGATAGTTACATTGAACATTCAAGATTTGATCCTTTTCATGTTTTCAGACTCCTCACTGCTTTTCTACAATTAGCATTTTTTATGAGCAATAAATTGTATTTTGACAGTGAGACAGTTGATATTTTAATTGTGAGATTCTTTCTCCCCAATTTGAACATGTAGAACTGTTACGGCCCCCGACAGGCAAACCTGACACAGTCTAAGGGAAATCAAAAAAAAGGGGCCAAAACATATGAACGATGGACACCAAAGTTTAGGAACACAGTTTGAGTGGGAGAAATAACCTGTGTCCTGTAAAACAAAATGAAATAAATTACTGTGCTGGTCCCAACAAAAAACAAAACAGAGGGATTGGAGCCTTGACCAAAAATAAAATTTTTCAGGGGGACAACTGACCCAGCCACGTGGACCGTCGGAGTTAGCAGCTCCCTGCTAAGGCTGCCTAACAGAATCTAACTATTGAAAATAAATAAACAAGGCCCGCAAATAAAGACTACCAAGGTCCAACCCCAAAACAAAATAACGCTTCGTGCTCCCTGACGTCCGGACCCTGTGCGGTCTCTGAGCAGAGCAGACGGACTTCAAGTTTTGTGTTTGAGGGGAGGGGAGGATGCTTTGTTGCTTATGGGAAGCTTCGGACTGCCACCTGTCCCACAGCTCTATGTGAACGAGCAGCCAAATTCAGGAGAACCATGTCTCCGGCTTTGGGGCGGTGTGTTAGCTTTTCAAAGCAGAAATGCCGCTCAGTCCTTAGAAACCGTTCAAACAATCACGTGGATTTGTGTTTCCAGTCGTGTCCCGGCAAAATAAAGGCTGATGTTATTCCCACATATTTACGTGCAGCCAAGATGCAGATTGCAGCATTTCCCGCATCGATTTATGCTCATCCAGGCTAAATGTTGTTAGCGCATGTTGTTAGCCTTCACCTAACCGTTTTTCCGGCTTCGTTTTGCCACAAAAAAGCACTGACCACACAGATTAAAAATAAAATGATGAGCGAACAGGCGCTTCATAATAACCATAACATTAACAAAAGCACGTTTAGAAGATCATCTCGTATATCACCGAGCTGCTAGATATGTATGCGGCAGCTCACTTTGTTTACATCGGGATTCGTTACCTCTTCCAGTATTTTGAAAGTGTTGCGCATGTAAACGTTAGTTCTAATCGGAAAACTTTTTTCTGGGCCCATGTACACAGTTGAATTCTAATCCGACCATTGATCCGATCAAGATATTTTTCCCATGTAACCGCGGCTAATGAAAGGGTGGACATGATCAACATCGGGTGATAGAGATTATGCTGATGTCATTTTTGCTCGAAAACAGGGTCTGCTGTTGGCGCCGCCTGTTTCCTCCCTCCTCTGATGTGGCGTACAGTAAACCCTTGTTTTTCGCGGGGGTTAGGTTCCAAAAAGAACCCGTGATAGGCAAAATCCGTGAAGTAGAAACCTTTATTTTTTGAACAAGTATTATAAAATTAAAAACTCTATTATACATTAAAAGAAAGAACAAACTATTTTACATGCTCAAGCATTTGTTTCACAAATAAAAGTACTTTAGAAACGTTTTTTTCAACAAATAACTTCTGTACTGTACTCTCAAATGATAATTTGAATCATCAATGTGAACAGAAGGCTTCAAATTGCAGAGATTAGCCCCGCCCACCGCGACCCGAGAGTAATTGGATCAAACGGGAGAAAATTTAAAATGATTATGAAAAAAATACAAAGTACAGTCGGAAAAATTGTAACTCAGGTGTATTTCACTGCTATTCATATTGAACCGCTGCATCCTGACTCCGTTCTGCAGTGTTTTCTTCTTTTGAAGCCCGCGGTGCAGCTGTGTTTGTTCAGGAGAAGAACATAGTGATAGGCAGTTTTTGTCGCTCTTTTTTCTATGGGTTTTAGAGAAACTGCAAGAGAATTTGCACGTACGTGTTGTAAATTGGGCAAGCTGTTTTACGTACGTTTACATATTAAACTGCAACGTTATTGACGCACAGGTAGAGAAGAAGCGGAGTGACTTTTTAGCCAATCAGAATGCAGAATACAATGCACGATGCAAATCCGTGAAGTAGCGACACCGTGAAAAGTAAACAGTGTTATAGCGAGGGATTACTGTATATCAGTGATAATGCTCTTCCAAAGTTTCTACTTTACAATTTCTATTTTTCTAATTTACAGTCTAGTTTTTCATTCATTTCAAGCTGGTCCCATAGTTTGGATTGTTGTAGTTGCACAGTCTAATAAAAAGCAGCAGTTAGTTTTGGATATTTGGCTTTTATGACAGTTCTGTAAACCCTGCTTTCAAAGTTTTTGTCAGTACAATGAATCCATCAGCCCATGAAAATAAGCATTTCTTCTCAGCGGTAACAGAATTCAAAAGTGTGCTACCTTGAATGAGTTGAAGGATTTCTGTGCTTGACCGGTCATCTGATGCTTGTGCTGTCTTCTTGAGCGCTAGGGCCAGCCGAGCAGGGCACATCACAGACTGTTTCCCTAGGTGGAGAAGCTAGGAGCATGGCTGACACATCGGTCATGTTCCATTGTATCTCTCTGGGAGGGAGGGGGGTGCGCTGATTGACAGTAACACCATCTCAGCTTCACCTATGTCTGTGTATCTGAGCAGAGGTTCACCCATCCAAACAAAACAAAAAAAGGGCAGAGCTGGACCGAATACTACTGAATACTGAGCACTATAGCCACAAATATCTGCCATTAGCAGCTTCAAATGTGTATTTTTTTTTTCCAATTAAGCATGTCCAAAGTCTGGTTTGTGGGACAGAAGCACCCTGCTTTTAAATTGTATTCCACTTGCAGAACCTTTCCAAAAAAATTATGGTCCACAGCCAAATTAGCTTACTATCCAAACACAGGCTGCATGGTGGTGCAGTGGTTATCACGCTAGCCTCACAGTGGTTCAAATCTCAGCTGGGTTCTCTCTGTGTGGAGTTTGCATGTTCTCCCCGTGCATGTGTGGGTTTTCTCCAGGCACTCTGGCTTACCCAGTCCAGAAATATGCTTCATAGGTTACTATGGTTACTCTAAGCATCCATAAGTGTGTGTGTGTGATTGTGTGCCCTGCGACAGACCTGCGCCTTGCCTTTACCCACCAGGAGCTGGGACAAGCACCCATGACCCCGAAAGAGATATAGTAGGTTAAGAAAAATGGATGGACTTAAATTTAACTTTTCTATACAGATTTAACATTGCAGATAATGTATACATTTAAATTCTATGTAAAATTTCTGTTTGCTATCATAATTAGCTTATAGATCTGACTGCTTTTAAATGACACATTGGAAAAGTTGTGTCAAAGTTACAAAACTTTCAGCATATTTTTTATTTCAGAACTTTTACATTCAGTGCCCCATAGAAAACACCAGCAGTGTTTTGCCCACATTCTATATCTGCTCTGTAGGTACGACGATGTGTCTCACTAGCAACGTGTGATCGCTGCCTTTGAAATCACACAGGATGGTCCATGTCCTTAAACTACAAACATTCAAACTGCAAAGTTTGTCCTAGACTAAGATTGAGGTGCAGCACTCTGAGAGTTTATTAGTTTGTTTGCTACACAGCAAAATCAGTATTTTATGTTCACTCACATCTAAGGCCCTTAATATTTTGTAAATCTGAAACGATTATGTCCCCCCCCTTTTTTTTTACTGATGATTTGTTTTGGAAAAAAAGTTTAATCCAGCATTTTATTAACGTAATATTTATGCTTTAATATTTACCTAAATCATGTTTGAGCTTTCTTTAATTTTTTAGTCAGTTATTTACAGATTATTTTTTATTTGACTTGGCTTTTAAAAATGATTTGTTTAGATACATGTTTTATAATGATAAATGAAAAAGATATATATAATAATAATATAATATATTTTTACAACGTGGACATGAATGCAGCGCCAAACAGAGTCTGGGTAGGATTTCTTGTTAAGATCCATGCTTTCCAGGTAGAAGGATGTGTGGCCTGACAGCCTGCTCCATTTCTGGGTAAATGAGCTTCCTGAGTTGTCTTTTTTAATGCTCCTTCTTAGTTAATGGACTGATAACACATGGTGCAGTCATCCTGTGGGGGGACAGCAATTGACACAAGCTGGCATGAGGCTTTGAGTATCTATGATGAAATCAGCAGGTTTCCCAACCACACCACAGCTGAGGGGCCAGATTCTGCCAGGCATCCGCTGTTAGATCACATCCACTTGACATGCAAACCACGCAAAAGCTAAATCACAAAACTCATCCTGAAAGGCAAAGGGGTGACGGTGGAAGTGATGCAGAGCTGATGGCAACTCTGCAAAATGGAACTTCCTCAGCCACTTGAATGGCAGTTTTTTTAGCTCCTCACCATGCGTGTGCTTTCTTTAAGCTGTATTTATATAAAAATACCTCAGACCCATAAAAAGAATGACGATATTGATAATATTACATTTAAGAACCAGATACACTGAAACTTCAGCAGGGTCTGACGACCTCATTATTTCTCATTAGCCTCCTTCAGGCACCCCGGTGAAGACTTTAAAGGTGGTCCTGAGGTTAATCCTTCAGGAGGAATGAACCCGGTCCCCTGGATCTGTTTCTGGCACTGCTGGACAAGCTGCTTCACTGTTGATTTGGGTCTGAGGTCCATGTCGGAGCCCTTGCAGTGCTCCAGATAGCCCACACTGTCCCAGATAGCCTTCATGGCCGATAGCAGGACTGAAGGATAAATGCTTATCATGGAGGAACCCACCTAACTTTCACATGACCTCTGACCCCCCAGGCTTCCCCTGCTGGCTTCTAACTTCTATGGTGCCTCAGTGCGTGTTATAGACTTCATCCATCCTACAAAGTGACATAACTTATCATGTATTTACAACAAGATCAATCAAAAACCTTGCCGAAGACTACTGCTGATTCAAGAGTGTAAAATGTTGTGTTACTGATATTGACTGACAAGCTGACTGCTTGAGAGTGCTACCAGATGTCTCCCTGCTGCTCCTTCACTGTTTGTTTACCAGCTAGAAGTCTCAGGGAATGATAAGCCTGGAAAGGATGAATTAGAAATAATAGATTTGAAAAATGTGGCTTACAACAAATAATAATTAGTTATGACAATGAACAACAAAGGGCTTTATGTTTATCAAACCCATCCATCCATTTTCTTAACCTGCTGTATCCAAAGCCATAATGTGGCTGTTGTTGGATGAAGTCAGGGTACATTCTGGACAGGTCACCAGTCTGTCACACGGGTACACAAGTATTCCCACACATAGGGACACTGAGAGAGCAACCAATCAACCTATGAAGCATGTTTGTGGACTGTCAGAGAAAACCCACAGACAGGGTGAGAACATGCAAACTCATCACAGAAAGATTGCAGTCGTGTTTTGAACCAGGGCATTCACGCTGCGAATCACAGTTTGGTTCTAATATCTCAAAGCCTTGACTAAATGATGTAAATAAGAGCGCTTGCAATGGTTCTGTCACTTGAATTTGGTGTTGGACACTAGTTTATTAAAAGCTAATTTAGTGTGTCCTGAGATACATCTCCAAAGGCACATCACATCCCTGATGTGATCCAAATGATGAATTGAGCTTTGATGAAAGCCCTGATATCACCAGCTGCTTCACACCAAGCAGCAGCACGCCTGACTCGCTGACAGAAGTTCCACCCTTCCCACAGATCACACTTTGCAAAGACATACATGTGAGATGATCATGCCCATTCAGCATGATGTTTCCTAGCAACAGTTATTTCCTTAATGAGATGGCAACATTGGCTAACACTAAAGCTGTGACGGTGTGGGATTTTTGATCACCGCGGTGATGAAGCAGCAGGAGTTGCGGTTAACCCCTCCCCCCGCAGCTGCTGCCAAACACAAAATCCCCCTGTGGCCACGTCGCAAATTAATGCAATTTATAATTACAACGCAGTATTCTTTATTAACAAATAACAGTAACAACTAACTATCTAACTAATGAACTAACTATATAGATGTTGTAGAATGAGGATGTGTGTGTGTGTGTGTGTCAGCGCGCTGCGTGTGTAAGAGGAGTGAGAGCGTGCACAAGTGTTGGGGGTGCGCGTTCATGTTTGTTGTTACAGAGTGAAAGACAACATTAATGAAAGGTTTCCTCCAGAGGATCGGTGATTGATTCTTTATTAACACTAAATCCGCGGTGATGCGGTTTTCGTCACACCCCTAGCTGACACCCAAGAAGCTAACATCCTAGCTTAGATCTACATAAAACATTAGTTGTTTAATTAATTCTAAATATAAATTAGACAGATTTTAAAATAACCTACCAATTACTGAGGGTAACAGTGATAAGCGGTATTTCTGATTTTTTTACCACATTGTAGTTGCACACTAAAGATCAAAAGTCTAGGATTAGATGGAAATGTTTTGTTTTTATAATAGAAAAGTGAACAGGACATCCTACAGCTGGATTTTTCATTTCAAAATATTCCTTTCTTCAAAGTTTGTCTTCTTGAAAAACAATTTGCAGCAACTATAACACAGTTAGAAGGAATTTTATCTACACGGCCTTAGAGCAGACTTGAAGCACTGAATAAAGTCGTCCCCCCCCCCCCCCCCCCCCCCCGGAGAATCTCCCATAAGAGCTGGAACGTTTTTTCCCCATTTCTTTATGTAATCGACATTAGACTGACTGATCTCTAATTAGAATGGTTTCTTTCTGTTCTTTTTGAGCCTGAAAACAAACAAATGAGTGCCGCAGCTTCAGTTACTAAACTAAGCATTCAGAAGGTCATGGCTTTCTCTCATAGCTAGATCATGCAGTTATTCACTTGAAAAGGAAAAGTCTTGCATGAAGAATGACACTGAGGAGCTTCTCCTTGCAAAACATAATTTTATTCTTAAAAACAATAATCTGAGCAGTTTGGAGATGGATATATTAGTTTTTTGTAATGTTAAATTACATTTGTGTGCTTATCTTTATAAAACAGAAAAGTATTATGAAAAGTTACCCAACTGATCCATAGATTTCCAGGCCTGGATACATTTGTGGAGTTTGGAATCTTTTTCTTGTAAAGATCACATTTTTAAACATGTTCCCAAATGTTTTGCTAGTTTATGCATCTGGTAATATTAAATAAATACATTATGACACACTTTTACAGTCAAGCAGTGTCTGCAACTTGTCCTCACTGACTCTTCCATTTACAGACAATTTGAATACAAATTTCTATCATATTTGTTTGAGTGAAATCATTTAATAGAAAACAAAGATAATAAGCAGACATCTTCGATTACAGGGCTTACTTAGCTGAGTTTTAATTATTTGACACACAGCAGCAAAAACTTAATGGGTTAAAAAGCAAAAATAAACATTCTGGCTGCAATAATTCATTGCACAAAATACATACAAATCACCAGAGGAGATAGGAGACAGCTGAAGAGAGAAGTGCCTATGATGTTTTAGAAGGTGGAGTACATCTGTGTTGTCTTGGGGTCGATCTCTAACCACGTCTTATTGGTATGTGTGTCCGCAGTTTGTTTAGACTGGTCGGGAAAGCGTGAGACCAGAGTGAGTGGGCAGAGGCCATACTTTAGGGTTCAAAGTGAAGCGGGGAGGGACCCCCTCGTTTTGCAGGAATGTCGAGGAGGAGGCCTGATGGTTAGCTGGAGATGGTGTAATTAAGGGGTGTGATTGTGAGAATCTTCCCTTCCCCGGGCCCTGCAGGGGTCACAGATAAAGGAGCAGCCCTCCGTCTCTCTCACACAGTATCGCAGTCAAAAGAAAGGCGCATGATAATACATGGTTGCCATCCCTCACAAGTCACAAAAAGAGGAAGGAATGACATCTTTACCTGGAAAGCGCCTGCGAGTGCAGAAAAAAGGTGTCTCCTGGTTATTGGGCAAGAGGGCCACATGGAGTTTCTGAGAAGCGGCATAAATTAGATAGCACCAGGAGACTCCTTCTAATCATGTGGGCCTGTGCGTCGCCCCGTTGGTGTGGTTGTTGTAATTTAGCCCTGCTTGACGTGCTATTTGCAGAAAGCTTGATGACACATTGCCAGGTCTTTCTTTTCTAGCGCTGTGCTGTGTGAGATGCATAGCAGCAGGGTGTGGCGTGAGACGATAAGTAGGAGACGATAGGTTTGCTGACTAAACCATTCTGTATTTATTTGGCAAGATGTTATTTAACAAACCCACCTTCCCTCTTTGAAAAGCGAGCCAAAGCCCAAAGGGTCCACATTGCTCTGAGATCATGGGCCATCATTCACAATTTAATGAAAACCTTACTTTTCATTAGTTTTGGGTTATGGGAAAAGACACAAATTTGAGCAGCGTAGAGGGACAAGATAGCATCACGAATATTAGTATTCCTATTGCAGCACATCATAGGTCCATGTTTTTAGACCAACCTATTGATAGAGGTCGAATAGAGGAGGAGAATAGTGAACCACGTCCCCTTCAGAGGATTTTTTAGGAAGACATACCGTAACCTTATCAGGACTCTTTCTCAAACATTTTAGGTCTCAATTAACTCCAGATGACAGGGTTCCTCACACCCCAATAACTCTCCCCGTTTTCTGCTTTTTCCTCCAGGGTGCAGGATAGATAACTGCGAGTCTTGCTTCAGCAAAGACTTCTGCACCAAGTGCAAGTCTGGCTTTTACCTCCACAAGGGGCGTTGCTTTGATAAGTGCCCTGAGGGTTTTGCGCCGCTGGAGGACAACATGGAGTGTGGAGGTATGTGAAGCTAAACAAACATGCAACAGAAGGGTATACCAAGACTGTCTTTCATCCGTTCTTCCGCCTGTGCACATTATCGCACGTATCTAAGTAGCTGTCCATTTGTGACTCTAAAACAGCAGTTGAACTTGGACCACACACAAAGACAAGGCTTCTTAGTGAAGCCCCTCTAACCTGTATCAAAGCTTAGCCTGGGGTCTTGAGTTGCTCTCACTCGTCTGTGGTCTGAATGTCCCCTGACAGAGGGCTGCGAGGTGGGGCAGTGGAGCGACTGGGGAGCCTGCACCAGAAGAAACAAAACCTGCGGCTATAAGTGGGGTCTGGAGACCCGAACCCGGCACATTGTAAAGAAACCACCCAAGGACACAATCCCTTGTCCCACCATCGCCGAGTCCAGGATGTGCAAAATGGCCATGAGGCATTGCAGGAGAGGTAAGGGTTATTGGCACCTTTGAGTTTGAGTTCTTACATTTACTTTGACATCTTAAGACTTGAGCTAAACCTCTATACACAGTAGTCACAGGGCCCCAGTGAAGCAGAAATAACTATTGTGGTAATAAAATACAAATTGTGATGTCGGCGCATGTGGACGCCAGGTCTTAAAAGGCTAAAGTTGACTTTAGAAACAAAAGAGAAAAATGGTGCTTGCCTTTATTGTGGAACAGTTGTGCATCACATGCAGCCTTGTTATTTTCAATTTCTGTGTTACTGAGATTAACATTGACGTTTTTTTGCATAAAATGTTATTATTGGATTTTGGCACACTGTTTCCAGAAAGCGCTTTTCCTGGACTTTATTGCAAACCCCTGTCTTCCATCTCCCTTCATCTTCCTAGTGGAATTCCTAAACGTGGGAGCTGCAGGTTTCCTCAGCAGCTGTCTCTGTTTCTCCTGTCAGGTTGAGGGATTTTTGTGGCATTTATGTCGGCTGGTAAATGAAAAGTCAATGGCCTTTCTCTGTGTGCAAATACAGCTGAAGGAATTTTTTTTTTTCGTTTGCACAGATGGTCCAAACACACCATTTGAGGCAAGGGCAGCACTTTTAAAATAAACGCATTTTCCCCTTAATGTACTTTTACTTCCTTCATAAACTGTGGATTAAGCTAAACCAAGTGTAAATATTTAATTCCCCAGAAAAGAGAAGCCATTACAGTGGCAGATATCACTCAGTTTCTAAACAAAAAAGAAAAAAAAAAGTGAATGGTGTTTAGCAGAAAGAGGATAATATTCTAACCTCAAGGATTTTATCCATTTTTGGCGTAGAGAGCTGGACTGGTGGGTCTTTCAGTCAAGTGGTGCAAGAGTAAATAAACTTGAAATAAGCTCTAAAACGTTCTCATGTTTCAGCAGTACTGGGGCAGCGGCTGCTGTTTGGGTTGGAAACAGTGGTCCCATGGCACACTTGGCTCCTAAAGCCGTGTCCTGTTTTTCGGGAATCCCCCCCCCCCCCCCCCCCCCCCAGCACTTCTTTTTGACTCTGACACGCTGCACGACCTTTTCCTTTGCAACTTTATGAGCCTCTCTAATTAAGAGCCTGCATTGTTGATGGCTGACACGGCTGTCAGAGACTTCAGGTATGAAGTCTCAGTCGTTAGGGATGCTGCATGAATGCATAGCAGAGGCATTTTCCTGGAGTTCCATGGAAACCAAAAGCAGACTCCCTGTGTCTGTCTGCCTGGAACCCACTGCTCCCTGGTGATGTGGTCATTGTAAACCTCCGAGTGCAATTCCTCATCCAGTGACGGATGCATCCCTTGTTGCCACAAGCTGTGAGTTAAAAGTGTCACTGCACACGCATTTTGGAGGTCGCTGGTCTTGTGAGGTACTGTGGTGGCCCGTTTAATAAAGCCAAATATCAGTGTGGGGCATGTGTTGTTAATTCCATTCGGCAGGTGAAAAATCCCAACTTGGCAAAAGCCAGTGAAATGCAGCACTCTGAGCTTCAAATAAACACAGGGAAAATGTGGGCCACTTAAGTCAAATGGGAGAAGAAACCCTCTGCAGATGCAGGGGTGTCGCGTGTAACTCCATCTGTTGTAAAATAAGCACTTGATGTAAGTGGTATTAAAGTGCAACCCAGAGGGAAGGAAGGCCACCCTCACACACACAGGTGAACAGACAGGGGAAGGTCTGCTGGAGAGTTAATGGTTAGGAGCCTCCTTAAAAGACACTTGGATTTGTGCAAACTGCAAAGACTTGGAGAGCTTTCACGCCAAAATGATGCTTTAAGAGGAGCTTTGCTAATGACTAGTAATTACTTTTTCAATTAGTGAATTTAGAAAATTCTGAATTCACAAAATCAATTTTATGGACAAAAAAAAATGGTAATTTGTGCCTTTTCACCTTACTTTAAAGACCCACTCCAATGAAGAATGTGGTCTTGTTGATTTTTATCATGTTCTTGTGCTATTTTCTGATGATGGAGGATGGATGACAGGAAGTGGGGACGGGCTTACTCCACACCAGCTCTCCCGCCCACAACTCAGAGGTGAATTTCTGAACTCCTGCCGCTCTGCAAAAACTATGCCCTATTGGCTAAAATCGGCATACAGAACATTTTTACAATAGATTAAAAGATGATCTGAGTGGGACTTTAAGGCCCAAAGTGCTTCACAGTCACAGTCCTATGCGCTCATGCACACACTGACTCTGCTGCCAATCATACAAGGCGCCAGTGCAATGTGGGGTTCAGTGTCTTGCTCTAGGAAACATGGGCAGGCAAGGTAGGAACTGAACCTGCAACCCTCTGATCAGAGATTGACCACTCTACCCCTGCACCACAGTCACCCCAAGTATTGATAAAAACTATAGACCACTGTCGGCTTTTCTCTGAAGATTCTCTGGGTTTGGGATCTGCACTGAATTATTATATAACTATATTATATAAATAAAATCATAGAAACTAAGAGAAAGCTGAAATTTGATTACAACACACATCCTATCAGCCCGGTTTGCATTACAGTGAATTAACATATTTGGATTGCTTTAGATGACATCAACACATTTTCCTCTCTCTGTTTGACACAGGGATCTTTGGTCGTGTTTTTGTTCATCACACAGAAATGAACACGATCAGATAATGTGAAGAAGGATGGCTTTTAGGTGATCATTGTGTTGAGTCCCAGTAAAGGAGACCGTTGTAAACAGCATGCATCATACATGTTGCTGAGAGTTCTTTTTTGGTCTTTGTCCATGTCTGCCAGAACAGCAGTCCCTTGATAACTCTGCTGTGTCTTGAAAATGACAGCCAAACCAGTGTGGAGCACTCTCAGAGATAACCTACACAGCGGTTCACCGTCAGACTCCGTTTTTCCTTTCAAATGTCCAGTAGGTTGAAAGCCAGCTTAGGAAGGAGCACAGATACACTGGGAATTTCTTCTTTTCTTTCTTCTTCTGGAAAGCTGGCCTGAAGCAAATGTTTTAAAGAATAAATTACTAAGTAAACAGTTTTACTACAACTACATGACATCAAGTTCAGACTGTACACAGAAGGAATGAGAGATTTATAATGAGAAAAGGTGTTTTGATTAACACAGATATAAATTAACATGTAACTCTGCGAGATTCCAGGCATGCTTCATTTCCCTCTTCAGTACTTTGGCAGGTCAAAGCCAGTTACAAAACACACATGAAATGCATTTTACATTCAGAAAAGATGAAGAAATAATGAAGGAAATGTTTAATCTAGAAATTTAGAGGTTGCTTTATGCTGTTTTAGAGTCATCCTGCATACAATTTATTACGTAGTCTGTCCTGATTAAAATGGTTATTTGCATCAAGATGGACCACGGTTACTTCAAGATTTACCTTTGATATATCTGTAATTGTAAGAGTTAAGTCTAGTTTTTTTTTCTACTTGATTCTCAAAGCAGAGCTTTGAATCAAGAACAATACTCAAATATTTACCCTTATTATCAGCTAAGTTTGTCAATTGTGTCATGTCAGCAGGATCTGGACTTTGAAAACCTTTACTAAAAAATCCAAGCACAGGTTTTTCAGTGGCTGTGGATGTTGTAGTTTGTACTTAAAGACATTAAGAGTTTTACACTAGGATTAGGGACACCTCTGAAACAGTTTGAAGTAAAAAAATGTTTCAGAAAAGCACATTTGCATAGTGCTTAGTTTGTGGTTCCACTGTAATTGTTTCTCAAGCAGAAGCCTGTGTAGCACACACTAACCAACGTCTTACACATTTTAGTAGCCACTCAACTTTTCGGACAAAATGAATGTAAAAAAGAACATTTTATAGAGATAAAGCTCTCCAAAAATGAATATGAGAGGATTACTCACAGCCGATGTTACTACTTTGACTGATTAGAATGGTGGAAAATTGAAGTAATATCGTCTTTAATCATAATCAAAGATGTTGCTTAACCTTGTGCTATCTTAGATGACCCCACCCTTACACTGACGTGTTCTCCCTACCATGACAAAGGTGGATAAAGGTGGAAAGATTTCATGTAATCCATGGACACCAGTGAAGATCACAAATCATTGAAGAAAAAAGGTTCAGAGCACTGTCTAGTGGGTCTAGATGACCCAACTCCCAACGTTAAAGTGCCTAGGATAGCACAAGGGTTATTCTTCCATATGTTTTGGGCTTTTTCTGAAAGGAATTACTTAAACATTACACACATTTTTGTTGAAAATAAATGCTAAAATATAAAATAGTGGACAGAAATCGCCAACATTATTCTGAGACACTCTGGATCCAGTGCATGTGTCCGTAGGCAGGAAAACAATAAAAAAAAGGCTATTTTCTGTCAGCATTGATCAACCGAACAAGTGTTGTTCTAGCTGAAGGAAGGAGAAGAGAGGAGAGGTAAAGAGGGCAGTCACATGACAGTGCATGCCTGCTTCTTCAAAAAAGTCTCTACAGAGAATTCCCAGCAACTCTTGTCTTCAGATTCACTGGTTTGTAAAAAGATGCGAGTGACAACTTGGTCAGCACATGTCCTGCCCTTTTTGCTGTCTTTTGCCCTTCAAAACAACGCAGCCACTGTCATGTCAGTAACATTGGATATGCATAACAACTAAGTGTTTGAAACTTCCATTCTTAATCTGATCCCTGATTTGAGATTTCTGAGAGGGTAAAGTCCAGCTTAAGCGCACACACACGCCTGACATTCTGTAAATCGGCTTACAGGTTCTCAGACGCAGGCAGGACTGACATTTGTGAAGCTCTGCTATTGTGATTTGCAGGTAAAAGGAAATCCTTTTGTGGCATGAAGGCCGGCCAAGCCCACCATTGACCCCTCCAAAAGACAAAAGTTTTATAGTATAGAGTTATGAAATAGTAAAAATTTATAGCTTAGCAAATTTTGGAACCCATAACCAAAACACACTGGAGACTCAGCTTTCAGGAGAAGTGCAGTACAATTTATACTCAAATTGCTCCTGCAAGTGCTCTGCTGAACCCAAGAAGACCCCCAATACATGCTGACTGCATGGAAAATGGAGGGGAAGCAGGAAAGGAGCAGAAGAATGAGGGAAGAAACCTCGAGTGATTATCTTGGCCATGGGACCACTGTGTGTACCTGTGCTTTGGAGCGCTAACAGGCCTTTGTGGAAGTATTGATTTCTTGTGTGTGTAACTAGAGAAACCCCTTCTGCTGTAGGGCTCAGGAGAGGCCAAGCCTTCCATCCCATTAGTCATCCGACAGCAAGGATCCAGCCACCACTGATCCTGTCTGTCATAACTTTTCTGTGCAGATTACACAGTTTTATTCCATTCTGACTTTCATCACTGTAAAGTCTTAGAGAGCTTTGTACCGGATACCACGACTGGTTTTCGAAAGACAAAAAAAACACAACTTACTTCTCAGTTTGGTGAAACACTTCATTGTTCCCCTGCTGTTTAACTTGAACAGCCACTTTTTTTCTTTCGTTCAGCGTACCCAGCTTCCATTTTTTTACTGAAACAGATCAGGACAACTGATTTATCTGACCACATCGGCCGCTTCCACCCGAGAAGTGACCAACCCCAGATTCCCCCCAAGTCTGGAGGAGGAGATGCCCCTCTGAATAACATAGGCCTTCTTTGTATGCAGTCATGTTTTATGTGGCATTTATGAATTGAACTAGCTGCATTCTATCCAAGAAGCCGTCATCTGCTTTCCGGAGTGAAACTCCTCTTAAAGGAAATTAATGTCGTAGTCAGACTGGACAAATTTGGTCCACTTAAATTGAACCAGAGTTTGTTTTCCCCGACAACACGGAACAAATTCTCAGTGTGAATGCACCCAAGCAGAACCTGGTGTGGGACCGGGAACCACTCTCTGACCCGTCTTTCCAGGTGGACTCGGTTCCTTTCCAGTCGGACTAATCGTTTGATGGCAGTCTGAATACAGTTGAAATGGGAAGTTCAGGACTGGATCCAGATCAACGGATTTTTCCAGTCTGAATACACCCTGTATTGAACCAAGTGCGGTTCACCAACGAAATGCTGGGTACTTGTTACACAAGCAAACATAAAGGTACCTAAATATGAAGAATAATTTTTGAAAACCCAAGATTCAGTGATGTCACATCCTGTCAAGATAATAGCTGCAAGAGAGCCAAAGACATATTTTAAATGAGCTCCACTTAAAACCAATCAATAACTTGTATCCATCCATGCCTACAGTTAATGACAAAGATTCCCTGGAGAACCTATTCTATATATAAGTGTATGAGCTGGATCCAAGGTTACTGATGTTCACATTAAGATATAATTAGGAAAGCACTAGATTATTGACCTCAAGAACCTGTCTTAACCCGACCCCTTCACTGAATTCCATGACTTCACCACCTGTTATGGTTGTCTGTTTTTTTTATTGCACAGATAATTGAAATGACAAAAATAATATAATTAAGTAATTTGATGTTTTAAAATCCCCAAAAATACTTTTCCTATTTTACTTTTAAAATCTGGACCACACAGTTGTGTAGTGGTTTGCGCTCTTGCCCCACAATGAGAAGACCCTGGTTTGAATCCCAGCTGGGTCCTTTTGTGTGGAGTTTGCATGTTCTCCTGTAGGTTTTCTCTGGGCACTCTGGCTTCTTCCCACAGTGCAAAAAAATGCTTTATAGGTGATTGGTGATGATAAATTGTCCCTAGGTGTGCATGTGAGTGTTTGCCCCTGCAACAGACTACCAACCTGTTCTTTGGGTTAACCCTGCCTTTGCCAAACAGCAGCCACACAACGTCAAAAGGATTAATGTGGGTTCTGAAGATGGATAGGGTTAAAAATGGCTAAAAATACAAATAAATTTAAAAGTGGCCTCCCAAAAGGTGTGTTTACTATTGAAGAGTGGATGTTTTATTTGTCAGATGGGAGTGACTTGTAAAGTTGGGTAGCTTCGATAGATTGGCTGGAAATAGTGCTCCCCATGGTAGACAGAGTTTACAATGACTTGGTTAGTCAAGGATGATCTAAGAAAGCAGGTAAAGATGACAATATAGATAAGGTTAAACAGTCTTTGAGGAGAGAGGTGGTGAATGTCACCCATCTTACAAAAGGATTTTAAAATTAATTCTTAAATAAACAGGGAGTCAATGCAGATCTTTTAAGACCCACTTCAATTATATTGTGGTTTTGGTGCCTTTAACAAGTTGTTGGGGCATTTTCTTGATGATGAAGGACATAAAATAATGTAAGATTAAAACTGCATTTCTGAGTGTGGGGGCACCCAAAGACTCCATTCCGACCATTGGCTGTGATGGACACAGATGGACACAGCTGAATGTAACATCACCCATAGAAAAGGCCTCACCTCCAAGCCAATTCAGTCATTTAGAAACATGAGGGGGAGAGGGGTCAATCAGTCCAGTTTTTACGTACAGTCGCTGATTCTGACATCCACTCGCAGACAAGTAGATACATTACCATGTTCATTTTCATCTGAGCTGGCATCTAGTTCAAAACTGTACATCTGGGTAGCTCCGACATTGCTTGCAGTTTCTGTTACACTGCTAATGTTAGCCTGGGGTTGTAAGGGGCTAAAAGCTAATGGGAGCGAGTGTAAACCATGGAATGATGGGATATCAATGGAGGCTTACTTCCGCACCAACAGTCATGCCCACAACTAATTTTTGATGAACTCCTGCTGCCCTGCACAAGTTGTCCACGAAATGACAAAAAAAAAAAAACAACCTTTCAGAATTATTGAAGCTCCAGCATACATGTTTCACCAATCATTTACAACTGGACTCACATTTTGATGTTCTGTGTGCAGGAACAGTGTTTGACACACTCGTTGCTAACAATTGCTAACTGTTGTTTAGTTCAAGTCATTGACTGTACAGAAGAACTGGGTGAGTGTGACATCACAAAAATGACCTGCTTCCAGCTCCAATCAAATCAAGTTCCCATTTTCTCATCTTATGGATGCTGTCATGGTGGAACCAGATGTCGTCAGTAAGCTGTGATTGGTTCCGAGTCCATTGGTTCTGGGTCCAAGCCAACGTTTCTGTGGCAACCGCTCGCTCTCGTCAATCAGTAATAAGCTTTTTGGAAGGCCACACCCCTGCTACTTGAAAGTGGGCTCGGGAGAATCTGTCAACCAAATGCGCCTACATTTGGATGTGAGACCAACTACTTTTATTGAGGCATCTGATTGGCCAGTTTGTAATTTGAATAACTTGGACTACAGAAGAAATATCATAAAAATAAGATTATCAAGAACATGTTAAACAAAAGTAGTAGAGAATAGGTATTTGACAAAATAAAATGACAGAGTAATAGCTGTTTTTTCTCAATAGGAGTCTATGGGATTTTGGCTTTTTTTAGAACAAGTGAGATCTTACTAATTGGATAGCGAGGGGTGAGGGGTCACTTAGTCCAGTTCTCATATACAGTCGATGGCTTTAGTCTGTGTTGAATGAAATTCAGAATGTAGCAAGTAAAGAGAGCCTTTACAATAGCACATTGTTGAAGAAAGGAACAAATGCAGCAGGAGGCAGGTGCAGGGAAGTAAGGATTTTTCTACAACCGTAAAAAATTCTGTTTGTGAGTTTAAATCAGTTCATCTGTTGGACAAGATCTGATTTAAAAGCCTTCTTGTTACCAATTTGTAACTGAATCCCTGAAAGCTTTTAATCAATGTAAAGTCAACATGTGGGCAGCAATCACAGTATGTTTCTTTGTTTGTGTCGGAGTTTCGGTTCATCTTTCATGCTTGTCTAACTTGGGCTGTGAAGACCAACTGGCACTGCATGTGTATTTAGGGTCATTTGACATCATTGAGGTGGGCAGTTTGTTTACACGGCAGCACAAACGCCTACGGTCTGGTTCATGGGACCAACATGAACTTAGATGGGACCTGGAGAGGATTTGCTCAGTAGCTGTATCTTGCTCTGCAGTGAGTCTGCAGTTTTGTGGACTGCTTGCCCACCATCTGCTATGCAGTCTCAGCTCTTTTATGAAGCACAGAGCTGCAGTGGCCGCCTCGGTGGTGATGTCTGTGAGGCAGTCTGCAACACTGATCAATCCAGTCTCAGACAGAATTAGCATTATAGCGCTAATACATGAATGTGAACTAGCTGCACAGGTTTTACTGTTTGTACAACTGAGCCAAAGGTGTTGTAGCTCAGAGTAAACAGACTCTAACCTCTGACGTCTTTGGCTACGCACTGCACATGGTCCTCTTTACGTCTAGCTTATTTTCAGTTTTTAAATTTAAATTATAAACACATTTGTGAACATTGAATGCCATCTTATGTGCCACTAGAACACCTTTTGTTAACAAAATGAAAATTATCATTTGAGCTAAACCGATGAAGCATGCTCTGCTTGTCTCTGCAGAACTGATCGCAGTGTATTTTAATCATGAGTCAGAATCACTTGCCTAGAAAAAAAAAAGGCACAAGTTTCATTACATTAATTTTCCTTCATTTCATAATTTTGTCAGCAATAACCTCCAATCTAAAAGACATGTGCTCAGAGGTGCTCAGAGGTTGGGTTTGCCAGCACTTCTGTTAAGGAACTCTCCAGTTTGGGAAAGGCTGGTGTGCAGAAAACAAATCCTCCTCTGATTCCTGCCCTGGTGGAATGACAGGTGGTAATTAACGGTGATCTCTGGCCCAGCTAATATAGTGGACAATCCGGATCAGTTCGTCCCGCCAGCAGGAGCGGAGAACGAAGCATTTTCCCATGACAGAAGGCAAGCACTAATTGCCATCCACCCTGTCAGGGTGAATATTTGTGCCTCTCTCTGCAGCCTATTGTGATAGATGGAGCCACAGCTTAATCTTTATTTAATAAGGCTTCTCCATAGGGGCCGACACAGAAGCTGGCGAGGCCTCAGAAGCACTCTGTCTGCTCTGGACTCACTGATGGGCTGGCTCCGGCCTCGAGGTCAGGACTGGTGTCTGACTGTGACGCTGACATGACAGACAGAGACTTTGCACTGAGGATAGACTTGTGAGTGTGTCAGTAACTAAGCTGGCCCTCCACTGTTTTGTTGCCAGTGTCGGTTAGGGTCACCTCTACTCCCAGTTTGTGTTTTGTTATGTCATATTTGAAATTACTTAGTGCCGATCTTTCTGAGAGTGATTTTCAAAGACTCTCCTCTATAGGCTTCTATGGTTTGGAAGTTTTTGCTGCTTAAAGCCAGTTGGGGGGGCATGGTCTCTGATTAACTTCCCACTAAGTGGGCATGCTGTTTAACCAAAATAAATGTGGCTGCTGTCAATTTTGTCAGCAGCTGTCTTCACAGAGCAATATTTGAGACACCCCATGATCCGGCTGGCTTTTCTTTACGGGAGAATCCATCGTCATACCACAGGCATGAGCCATAAACATGTGGAGGCATTTCAAAGACCAGTGGAGGAGGAGGGGTCAGTGCTGCTCACCAGGACTCCATACTCCACATTGTTGTCATCTGGCCTTTAAGAATCATGAGGGGTGTGATGCTTTTTTTCAGATAATTTGGCCTGGTTGTGTGATATTTTAACTGAACTGGCTTTCTGACTGACTTTAGATGTTGGGCTACAAATCTTCTTGGCTTCCATGTTGATGTTCCAACAGCCAGAAGTTTCTGAACGGTTGCTCTCATCTTTACCCAGAGTCTGCGTTGGATTAAAATCCAAAGTTGAATTGAAGACAAAAATACATATAACTCACTAAGTGTAGCTTTTTCTCACAGGTGGAACACTGTCAATGTGTAGGAGTTTGATTCAGTTCTTGTTTTATGGCATAAGAAACGAGGTGTAAGGTCTAGCATCAACAACGCCATCAAATAAGGAGCAATAAAATATTGACTATATACAAAAACTGGACTGAGTGACCTTCCCCTCTTGCGTTCCAAACAGGAAGTACCCTCTGGTCCCAAAAAGGTAAAATCCTATAGTAATAATAAGGTTAATAATAAGGATTACAGATGGTTTAAGGCTGTAAAACCCTTCACTAAATTCTTTATGCACTTTTCTCAGACAGACATGAACATTTTCACACGTTTGATCTCTTAAAATGTAACCTTTATACAAAAATAAATAAGTGTTAAAGAATGAAAATAAAGATCTGCTCACGATTGAAGATTTCTGTAACTCAACTCCGGCAAGCTGCATGCGCAGCATCTCTGTACAGAAGACACCAAGGAGATTAACTGACAAGATCAACAGCCAATCAGGATGCAGAACACAATGTACTGTTAAAAAAAAAAAAAGATGGTCTGAAGTAACGAGGAAACACTGTAATCTGACTCATTTTCTGCAGCTCTGAACTGTGAAAAACATCAAACTTTGTTCTTGTACCGATAGTAAAAATAACATCTACTGAAATTGTTTCTCTTTTTCAGTCTAATTTAATTCTCATGTTGAGATATTTTAGAGTGGCGCTCATGTTTCTTATAATTTGATGTTAGCTGTAGTTAGAGCGGGATTTTTGGATTCTGCTGCA
Organism: Oryzias latipes; assembly: GCF_053564925.1. Lineage (NCBI taxonomy): Eukaryota > Metazoa > Chordata > Actinopteri > Beloniformes > Adrianichthyidae > Oryzias > Oryzias latipes. The sequence continues at coordinate 4,636,402 of NC_136252.1, read as the reverse complement.
TCCCTCAGGCTTCACTTCTTCAACATGCCTCCCAGACGGTTGAAATGCTTCTGCATGTTCTCAGTGGGTCTGGAAAAGCTTTCAATCAAGTCAGACTGATGAAGACGCTCACTCATATCCACACACACCAAAGTAAAAAAAATATAAACAGATATCTCAGTTGCAGATATCTTCCAGACTTGTTCCTGAAAGGCACAGCCAGAATCCAAATGCTACTCATAAAAGACGCCACACTTCACCCGTTTTGGCGGGTTTGTACTGATTGCTCATCCAGCAGAGAATCCAAAATCCTTCTTATAGCCTACACAGAAGTCAACGACTTAGCCCCCCATTACATTAAAGATTCTGTTTCACTTTATTATCCAACAAGAACGCTGCGTTCCCAAAGTGCTGGCTTACTCACCACCCCCAAAGAGTCCACAAAGAGAGTGGCAGTGCGTACAGTTCTCAGATCCCCCACCTGTGAACAAGCCGTCTGTCTGTGTTTGTAACACCAGATCTATTAGGTCTCATAAAACATACAAACAAACATTTTGGGGGGAATTTTTTTTAATATTTCTGCTTTTACTGTAATGTCCTGCTATTTCAGTTTATCTTACCTTTGGGATTTTTAATTTGAATCTGTTTTTATATTTTCATTTTGTTTTTTGAGTGTTTTTCAAAATGGTTTCCAATTGTAAAGTATCTAGAGCTGCAGCTTTGCTCAGAAGATGTAATATTGAAGTGAATCGGTTATCAGACTTGTTGCTTGTGCCAATTCTATAATGCAATACTGGGAGAGGCTTAGAGAAGAAGGTTCATGCTTGAAGAGGAAAATAGGTTTGCGTGGCGCGTATCTGTTAGAACAGGCAGCACTGCGGGTGCTACAGTCCTCACTCTCCAGTGGTCTGGCTGGAGAAGAAAAAGAAAGAAGGCGAGGAGCCTGAAAACATCTGGTGAACAGTTGCACTGACTCTCCCATCAGGAGCTCCTCTCATTCCCCCTCACACTCCTTGTTTTCCTCCATCTCTAGCGAGTGTCTGCATGGAGACATCACAGCTTTTAATTACAGCCGGTGATTGAGAGAGAAGCTGTGGCTTCTCACCCACTCATGGCCACGAGCGTGGACCCAAAGAGCAGACGTGCAGACACAACAAAGAAACAAGTATGGGCCTGCTTGTGCGTCTTGTGCATTAAAAGTCACAAATACAGGGCAAGACACCAACAGCTCTACCATTACAGCGATAAATAGAGGCCAGGGTTAACTTAACAGGACTGTGTAGGACTGAGCTCTCATCAACGTTATGAAGGAACAACACACAGTGATGTAACAGGTTTGCAATATGAAACTGGTGGAGGAAGAACATTTCCCAATTTTTAACTAACCTATGACTTACTTACTTACCGGCTGCTCTACCCGTGTGAAGCATGTCTCTGAGCAGAGCAGCTGGCCTCGTAGCTTCGTGTTTGCAGGCAGGGGAGGGTGCTTTGTTAGGGTGTGCGCTCCAGAGGAGGCTTCAGACCGCAGTCTGCTCTGCATGAGCGAGCTGCTGGACTCAGGAAAACCGGGTCTCCCAGGAGAACTGTGTCTCCGAGCAGAGGAGCAGCTTTGGGACGGAGTGTGAGCTGGAGAAGACGGCTACTGAATGCACAGTCCTGAGAAACCGTGCAATCATGTGAATCATGTTTTCTTATTTAAAATGTTTGAATGTAAAAAGATCTAAACAATAAAAAATGAAAGGATCCTCAGAGCCTCCAGAGCGGGTTAATAAAAAGAACCAGTCCCCGTTCTTTTAAAGGAAACCGTTTTTATTACTGTTCCGGTGAACTGAGCAGCACACCCTGAACGTGCGCTTACACACACTCTTGCGCTACGCACTGCCACACTCTGTCCTAAACACGCGTGAGCGCAGACACCACTGAGCGTCTCGGCGCAAACTCCCGGTTAACATTAGTTCCGCCTCGGCGCAAAGTTAATTCATTTGGGGGGAAACAGAATAACGAAACGGTACAAAAGTGATCCGAACCAAAATTGCCGTACTGAAACGGTTCGGTCCAACTAGGTGTACCGCTACATCCCTACTTTCCAATAGATCAAAAGATGATTAGAGTGAGACTTTGGGACTCTGGTAAAGGAAAAGCCTGAGACACGATTAACCGGTCATTGTCATGAAACTCAACCTCATTTCGGTTACCATGTCAAACCCTTTCAAGCACAGAGACACCTTCCTGTGGGTGGCAGGGACCAGGACCGTGATCCTGACAGGCAATGAGACGCCTCATTCTGGATTAGTGGGAGCTTAGAGGTCCCTTTGATTTGTTTGCTCTCTACTTTCTATGCTGCATCTCTGCTGCCTTTTGCAGTACACAAAACCTCTGCTTGAGTGAGGTGATACTCTGACATGAGTGTTGAAATTACTCTGTAATCATGTCTGCCGTACGCCTGAAAGCTTGTGCTCCGATGAATTGATGGGGAATCATTGACAGGAGTGTGGCTGGTGCCTTAATAGTGGAGCAGAGCAGGCAGCCTGGGATTGTGGCTGTCGAAGTCGCTCAGCTGTTTGTGTGCCTTCTGTTTGACAAGGGCTTGATGCAGCCCAGGGCTTCACTTCTGTGCAACGGTAGCTCCAACAGGAGATCCAACAGAACGTCCCTCTGCTGGGAACAGTCACTAAAGTAGGAGATAGTGCAACAGTAAATAGGAAAGAGAAAGAACATAACCAATCAAGCTTTAACCCCCCCCCCCCCCCCTCCATGTTTTTTGGGTGACTGCATATGGGAATGTGATATGATCCTTTTGGCCCCTTCTATGTTTTTGTGTCTGAGCCTTTCTGATTCTGTTTGGCTTCCAGCTAATTAGGGGCCAGTCCTGTTTTGGGACAGTTGTTATTCATGTTGAGATATTTAAAAAGATTTCCTCTTTGGTTTCCGAGGGCAACGAAGGGGGTATAAAGGACTTTTGTAGAAATGAAAGATAAAGACCAACTCATGCTGGACATGATCCCCCCATATCCCCTCCTGCATTCCCTTACAGTCCCACTGAGACAACAGGAGGGGGGTTCTGAGCAGCAGAAATGGAGACCCAAGAATGTCTGGACTTGTAAAAACACACCTACCTGACAACAGCCATAATCAACAAATCTGTTAGTGAGCACAGTGAAGACACTAATTCTACCTGGCATTGTTCTGATGGAGAAGCTTGAGTTGTCTGCACATCTTTTTTGTTAAGGTTGAGCTTTGATGGGCTGCTGCCATGCCTCTCTTCTTCAGTTAATCAATTCTGGATTGCCAGGCGGTCTTGTCCTTTTTTCATCATGTGGTGTTGGTCAAGGTTTTGCTGTACATTTAAACATACTCAACTTCAGGAAAAACTGAATCCAAAGTGCAAAACACTTCAAATTGACAGAAAGAATAAAGTTTTGTTCCGTCATTTTTATTTATTATTCAGTCTTGGCACACAGGCAGAAAACTAGGCCGAGAGGGATAGGACCCGAACCTCTGCACAGAAGAGGGGTAGGTACCAAAACTGTTCGGCCTGCAATAAGTGTTCGGGGGTCTGAGACTAATGATGATGTCACACTACGGTAGCCTCACTTGGACAAACTACGTAGCCTGGAGATTTGCTCGAGCTCTACTTATTTTCATTTCACATTTCCTTTTGTAACCTAAAGTTCTTTTCCTTCATAAGTTGTGTCTGACATTAATCTTTGTGGTGTTTATAAAGAGATTTTGCTACAACCCACTTTGTAAAAAGATCTGTGGCTTTTAGAATGAAGCGGCTGCTCCACGCAGGTGAACCATGTCTCTGATCAGAGCAGCTGGACTTGTAGCTTTGTGTTTGCGGGTAGGGGAGGGTGCTTTGTTACGTATTACATTTTATTGTTACATAGAGCAGCCAGACTCAGGAGAACCTGGGAGATTTGTATCTCCAAAAAAAGAATCCTGGAGGCAACAGAACCACAACATTGCAGTTAAATGTTTATAATGACGGTATAAGGACGGAGGGAGGTGGAGGAGGCGCTTTTGAATGAACAGTCCTGAGAAACCGTCCAAACAATCATGTGAACTTGTGTTACCAGTTGGGTCCAGACAAAATAAAGGCTGATGTTATTCCAGTTAAAGTTCATCCGTGGTTAAATGTTGTTGGCACATATTAGTCTCATCCGAACCTTTCTTCCAGGTCCGTTCTGCCAATAATAAAGCACTGGCCGCATGGATCTAAAAAACTATAAGAGAACGAGCACTTAATAAGAATCATAACAACAATAAAAGCGGGTTTAGAAGATCATCTCACTCTATGCTGTGGCTTTGATTGTTTACAACGGGGCTCGCCATTTCTTCTTCTACTGCTGAACCGTAATTTATCCAGACCAATCATAGTCTTACACGTCATCAGACCAACATACAGCCAATCAAAGAGTGTGACGTCATCATTAGTCGCAGGCCCCCGAACACTTATTGCAGGCCAAAAGGTTTTGGTACCAACACCGGGTTGATTTCAGCAGCTCTAAACAGGCAGGAAACATTGGTGGTTGGTTCGCATTAGGATCAGGGATGTCAACACAGTCCAGGAAAGGGAGGCTGATTGACTCACCAAGACGTCCTCTTCCAGCAGTTCTTACACTCCAAGTCCACTGTCTTCTTAGTTAAAGTTTTCAACTACACAATCCAAAACCAGGGTTTTCTCAATAGGCAGGCAGAAGTACCAACAGGGGGCAGGCAGGAGTGATTCTAGGGCACATCAAGGTCAAAACAGGGTCAGGCAGGTAGGCAGAGCAGGACTTGAACCAACAGCCTGGAGAGCTGCAGAGAAACATCTTTCTGCTTTCTGGTAGAGAACCAGAGGTGAGCAAAGCAATAAACAACTAGGTGAACAGGTGCAGGTGATGATGGTGAATGCTGGGAAAAGCAGAGCAGACACCGGAGGGGCAAAATCCTGGCAGAATAGGCATTTCTGAGACTGGCCCACATTATCAACCCTCCACCACAAAAGATGTTTGAAATGTTTGAACTTTCTTGTTTTTACACCTTTTGAGGTACAGAGAGCATCCTGGTGTTTCACATTCCACTGCATAGACAGTTGAAACATTTCTTCCATCATTATTAAATATTGACTGAAGGAGTTCACTTCTATGACCAGATTATCGTTTTCTGCCTTGAACCCGTGTCAATCTTGGGTTTCCTATCAAGTTTAACAATCCTGGGGTCTTGAGAAGGCAGCATATTTAATTCATTCTTGTTGTTTGTGGAGGCAAAGTCTGATCTGTTATAAAAAAAGTAAGAGGTTGATTGCATGAAAAGACACGTAGGTATGTTGCCATATCTATTTGTATTAATTTGTCTTTAAGCAAAGATCCTTAAGTAGCCAGAGTTTCAGGATGTCGATGCAAAAACATGAATGATGGTGGGTCATACCCCTTTAAAAGGCCCTTGTCATGAAGCAGCGAATAGATCCAATCTAAAACGTACTCATTGAAACCGATTCATTTCATCATCTTAATATAATATGCTTATCAGCGACTCTGATGGATGACTATCGTAACACCGCAAGACGTTTCCTGCGTCATATTACAGCTTGAGGGAGCTATAGGATGGATCAAAGGCTTTGGAAAAATCTCATTATGCTACAGAAGACATTAAAGGCAACTTAAACGGCTCTTATTATCTCAGAGTGAAGACAAACAGATTTCCCATCTGCAGTACTCACCAGCTTGATGGATGAATTTGCTACTGTTCTGTTTATCACAGCAGGTTTCCTGATCCTTGTATCTGTGCTCACACGCAGCATGATGTCCTGAGGCAGCATGTTCCTGAGCACACAACACATATGAAAAGGACCTATAAGTGGTCCTGCAGGAAAACCAGCTCTGGGTCTCTCTTTGATAACTGTTTAGCTTTATATTTCTCTCATCAGACATAAAACACAACATTAAACCATTCATTAAAGTCAACTAGAGTTAATTATCCCTCATTTGCCTGAGCGCCCGTTAGGCAGGAGAGCTTTGTATACTTAGACCCAGATGTGTGGATGAGTCAGTCTGGAGATAGGAGACCACAGAGTCTCTTTGAGTCCGGTGTTTTGCAGGCGTGTCAGACTCAGCAGCTTAGTCCTGATGCTGGTTCTGCTGCTGCCATCACCACAAAGACAGTAACTTCATGTAAACATCCACAGTGATACCTTGAGGTGAAGGTCAACAGTAAAGATTTTGTCTCCCTAATAACTTTCATGTTTTTAAGCCCACATGGACGTCTCTGCACAGAATATCCATTATTGGTGTTGGGGCCACAATAAGTGCTGGCATTTCTGCTTTCAAGATAAACTACAAGCCTTTACATTTTGGCAGCTCCGAGTGGAAGTGGGGAAATTGTGGAGGTTGGCAGATTGTCATGGACCAGAAACCATATTGCGTCATATGTCTCTGCAGAACTAATTTCTTCTTCTGTGTTGTCTGGTACCCCCACCAGACCACTAGGCATGATGACTGAACTGATTTATCAGAGATGAGGAAGTCCAACTCCCTCTGGTTGGTTGTAGTTGTCTTCAGCTTCAGCATCTGCCGACTTTTCTTCACAAAAGGCAATTACAAAGACATCTTAAGACTGCACAACACATTTTTATGTGTTACATCTTTAAGTTTTGTCATCCACAAGATATGCCACAATTGGTGGTTTAAAACCAACCATTAAACCTAATCATGGAAAAAACTGACCACTTTACATCCCTACTACTCAAAATTACATAATGTTTAAGTTGAACACCTGATGTGTTAAATTCAGTATGTTTAATACGTTTGTATGACATTGTATCAGGCTTCTTAAAAGCTAAGTAAAAGGTTTTTCTATATTGTTTCTTGGTCATTAGCAAAAGGATCTTTCTGAATCTTTAGTTTTTTGTTTTTGTTCTGTAATACAGAAATTATTTATCAAACTGAAACAAAACCGTGACCCAAAAAAATTGAGGTTTGGACCGAATTATGGGGAAAGTCAATCATTGCATCCCTAATATCCACCATAAATATTTTATGTTTTTCAAGGACCTGCCTAAATTGGGATCCAAATTTTAAGCTTTATTTTGTGCCCTAAGAAGCCACTGGGAATTTATTAGTATTTTTTTTAAGTTAGATTTTCTACTTGAGTGTGTGAAGCTGTAGTTGTAAAAATGATTTTTGAATCCACCTCAGCACCTTAAATGAGCTATTAGCATGTGGTGTTCAGACTGGACACTAATCCATGTACTGGAAAGAGGCTTGGTGCAAAAGGTCGCAGCGGTGCAAATCTCACAAATCTTCCTCCAGGCTTTTTCCTCCGCAGCTCTATTCCGATAAATGCAAAACTTTCAAAAAAAATTGGCACTTCGATGAATTAAAAAATGCTCCCAGACCTCACTAAAAAATCCCAGTCCCTTATTGGTCAAAGTCCAATAGTTTAACTTTCGACGTGCCTTTAATGGCTACGCCTTTTGTACGTAGAGCCGGAAAACTGACTTGAAAAGTTAACGTGCGTAAACGAGACAGTTTTGAACGTGCATGTGCGTTTACATAAACTTTTCATTAAACTGGTCGCTCGAACGCACCATGTTGCTGAGACCTTTGTGAAATGTCCTATGTTTGATATATATCGTCTCTGTTGCTTGTCTTGTTTATGCATTACCTTTGCTTTGATTGCTTGAAATAATCACTTTCCAATCCAAGCGAATTCAACAGCTGTCATGGAAACACTCCGCTTTAGGTGCTCAATCGGAAGACAGCTTCAGGGCTCAAAAAGCTCTGGATCCTCTCCATTTCTATGAGCTTCTCGTGCTGGTTGTGGCTGCTTCTTGCTGCTGTGATGGACCAATATCCAGACGGAGAAGTGATATTTTGTTGACAATTGCCATCAGCAAAGGGACTTCTCCTAAAAACTCTCACTTCCAGTTTTCTTCAAATGTCAGCATCAAACAGCCCAACTGTGGGCTAACCTGTTTTTTTTCCATCAAGGAAAGAGATCCAGCAGATGAGCAACCTTTGTTCTAATATTGTTTATTTAATGTTGACGTTAATGAGTCTCACCAAGCGATGCAATGACAGTAAACAGAGCCCTGCGGAAAGGGAAGGATATCCTGAAAGAGTGTCATGCATTGTAACCTTGTTGCATCTAAGTGACACTTTGCAGAGAACCTCCTGTCAGCTCTCTGACGAGATGAGCTTCTTGTAAATTACTCCGTGACAAAAGTCTAATTTTTTTATTTTGCCCTTACTTCTTTATCCAGGTCTGACTTTACGGCACATTTTAATCAGGATCAAGTTCTATTTGGTTAGAAATGCTCTGTCCCATTTCTGCTGTATTTTCCTGCAAACGGTCAACATCACGAAGTGCTGTACCGGTCTTGGCTCACCTCTGCCCTGCGCTTTAATGAACTGTGGGCCACTTGAGGTCTAAATGTGTGTCCTACCTAGAAATCCCCAACAAACTAAGTTGAGCAGCAATGCGAGGCAGTGTCAGCGTCCGGAACATTTTCCCAGACAGAGGAGTTGTCGGTGTGTGAGTGAAGAAAGCCCTGGCTGGCTGCAGATCCTTTCCCCTTCACGGCATTATAAATGTATGTGTGAGGAGGCCCTTAATGGCTGCTAATCCAATTTCTGCCACTGAAATCAAATCTCACTGGCGCCAGTAGTTTGCTCCTTCCCTCACAAATAATGGCCTTGCTTTGGCCTGTTTATGAAAAAGAAAAGCCACCAGAAATGCTGGTTTTACCGTCTTTAAGTCCACTGGGATCTTCAGCAGAATTGTTTGGATGTTTTTGTTGTTGTTGCCCCTTCCCCACCCATGTCTCCAGTGTGTCCTATGACAATTATTAATTTATCATCGGCGTCGAGTGGAGGGAAGAGGTAACAGGAGATCAAGGGCGCACTTTCTGCAGAGCAGGATCCTATTTACCGTATGTCTTAATGCCTTCTCGAGGTCAAACATTGATTTTTCTCCGACCGCAAAGCAGTGCAGATAAGATTAGGACTTTGATTTCTGTCCTGCCACCAAAGCGTTACAGGATGACTTCACATGGCTCATCCCAGCAGAGGGAGTGCACGCTGAAGTTTGGATGCCCTAATGCTGGCCTTTTTGGGAGGCAAATAAAAAAGGCAAAGACTTCTCACTAACTCTGCGAGGAAAAAAAACAAGAATGTAAAAATGGACTAAGTTTCAAGGGAATACCAAGCTCACACATATTTCTGAATATGGTCCCCTTTTCCAAAACAAAGATATTAGTTTTGACACAGATGAGGAGAGCTTTGGCTTTGACTTTCTTCCTCCTGGATATGGATTTGACTGATTATCTTTCAGTGCATCAGTTGGGCAAGTAGTCATATTGCCATTCCACAAGCAGATATAATTCTGGAGTTTGAGCCTAATAATATGATACGCCGAACACTCCTCAACTCCTTGTTGGATCTTGACCATGCAGTCGTCTACCCAAGAGCCTCAAACAGCATTGCAAGGACACGGAGGAAAAAGGGATGATGGAGACGAGAGAGAGGAAAGCCGAGAAGTGGGCGACTGGCTTTAAGAGGTTACAGAGGAACGTCCACCACAGTGCGTGCAGACGAGTTTAATATTTCTTTGTGCGCTGGTTTGGCAGCTGAGGAGATTGGATGAGACACTAAGTGTTTCTCAAGCTCGTAGGTGATACTGAACCTCCCAATCTGTGAGGCAGAGAGACTACGTATCTCCAACACACAGATTCTCACACACACTCAAGAAGCATCCTGCTGCAGAACTCCCAAACATTTTAACATGCTTTGGAGATTTTTGATAATTTACCTGATTCATTTTTCCTCTCCAAGCCTGACAGCTGCATGTTAGAAGGAAGGCTAACTGCTGGGGAAGTTGAGGATTGGTCCAGTCACAGCGATTACAGGTAGAAGAGAAAGAAGGCTGTGGAGAGGATCTGCCACGGACTCCTAACAGGCATGCTCCTTTGATTCCTTTGCCCACAGTGTCAGCTGCAACGCAAAACTTAGACCAAAAAAAAAAAGATTTGATACCAACTGAGCGTTCCAAAACGAAATTATCTTTACATGCTTGAGATTTATGAATTTGTTCTTGGTTTTCAAAGCAATTGAGGCAAATTAAACTGTTTCCTCTGTGAACCCTGGTAATCAGCTTAAGTGATTACATCAGTTGTAAATATGAGATGATGAAAGCTCCGTGTTCAGAGGCTGTGGTGCCCTGAGGAAAGGCTAAATGGGAGTTCATGGGGTGGATGTGAGCGCTGGTCCCATGCTTGGGGAAGGGGCTTATGTGGGGCTTGGTTGCCCTCTAGCTGTCAACGGAGAGACTAAGTTATTAAAAAATCTTTGAAATTTGCCGTAGAGTTTGTGAAGGGTCTTTTGGCAGTTTGGTGGGGGCTGCTGATCTGAATCTTCTTCTTGTTATGGGGAATCAGAATTGGAAGAAATCAGTTCCTGCTGATAATTCATTGGCTCATAAAAGTCAGGACTTGTCAGCATCTGCTAACAAAAGAAAACAATCTCCCAGACTGGAAAAACATCTGCTTGTCTTCATTTCACAGGTAGAATAACGAGTCTACAGCAGGCATGAGCTCACAGGGAGGCTCTGGTTCCTAAAGACCTATACAACTTTGAGGGTGCTGCACAGTGCAAACCCAGTGTGGGTGGATGAATTTACTTCTACTTTGTCATGACAGCTGTCATCAACTTGCTGTAGCCATGAGCAAAACAAGGAACTGGAAAAAGCTCTGAAACAAAGCAGGCCTGAGAAGGTGATTGTGAAGAAACAAAAGGACACCCAATGAAGTAGAGCCAATCTTACATCTTGATAAAATACAGTTTAGATCAATAAGCAAATATTATTTAAACTACTCATAAAACATTTTTACAATTTCTTATGGATCCTAATAATTCCACTTTGTTTTCTCAAATCGCTGTAACTAAATACATTGTTTTACTGCATCTCTATTTGTTTCTACATCCCCATGGCAACTATTGGGTTTAAGATGTTCAGCCCTCGTTAGAACAATTAGGAAAAACTCCTTTTAACTCTGCTAACTTTATTTATGTTTCAAGCAGTTGCAGTAAATGCAGGTCGTTTTAGTTTAAATGCAGCCTTGCATTCAAGGAATGACTGAAAAGGGTTTCCCCTCTTACAAAGGGGTGGTTTAATGCTGCAACAGGCACTTTATTGCCATCAAATGGAATTGGAGGTGGACTGATTGCACTAAAAGTCATATTTAACTAGCGCATAATTCCACTATTTGTATTCTTTAAATTGAATTTAGGAAAACTAACCTGTAGTAATAGCACCTGTGACTTTTTTTATTCATTGATGACCTTCAAGGCCGGAAAAACATGTTTTTGTTATATTTCCTTAGATCAGATTGGCAATGCAGAAGGGGGGGGGTGTAGAACCTTCACCATTCCACAATTAATTGAAGGAAATTGCTCTAAGATTGTTTGATGTTTCACATCTAAGTGTGATCCACAGGGAGATAGTGCAGGGGTGGGCAATTATTTTAACTCGAGGGCCACATCGATTGAAGGGCCGGACCAGGAGCAGATGTGTGCAGTGAGAATGATATAACATGGAATGTAGAAGAAAACATTTGGATTAAAAATTATATTCTTAAACAGAAGATTCTAGAGTTTTTAGTTTAAAACTTTTGTTCCCATTTTAGATTTTTTTTATTGTGAAGCCCTTTGGTACATTCAAAGAGTTGTAAAGTGCTATTTGAATAAAGTTTCATTCATTCATGATCCTTTTAAGAAAATAAATAACATTATTTATGAAATAAAGCAATGACCAAATAGCACTCTCTATGACAAAAATTCAGGAAAAATATACTGATACATTAGAAAAACAAAAAACAATAAATAGTTGATCCTTTCCTTTCATAATCCTAATAAAGACCTCACATGTTTCACAGTTTGCACTAAAACTGAGCAGCTGTGTCCTTCGTGTCTGTTTCTCATCCAGTAATAATGAAAAAAGCTCATTTCTTTGTCTCTGGCTGCAGCTACGCATATTTCTGCGTTATCTTTTCACCAGTACAGAGTTCCACCGTTTATTGCAGGAGTTACGTTCTAAAAATAACTGTGATCGGTGAAATCCACAAAGAATGATTACAGACGTTTATGGCAGTAAAACTCCTCACTGCATAAATACACTTTTCTCACACAGACATGAACATTTTCACCATTTTCTCTTCTGACACAAAGCACAAACGGACACACTCAAATAGAGCTCAAACAAATTAAGCGAAAGTACAGACAGCTGTGCACCACTCATGAAGAGCCATTGGAAGGGGGCGGAGCCCTCCAGGTGAACCCACAGCCAACCTGCATATCAACAACAACACAGAACTGAAGATTGTGACAAACGTGGCTCATTTCGCTGAGGTCTAGATCAGCTTCCAGATAGTGTCTCATCATCCAACCCTTACTCCACTTTTCCCCCCATTAGGTTTTCTTTTTCCCCTCAAATTCCGTCACACTCACCCCCCATGCCTGCACACACACATCTCGCACACACACCTCGTTATCTTATTTGTGGCCTTGGCAGCCAGATTGTTGCCTTGTGGTTCGGTAGCCGAAGAGTGCACAGCCTCCACCACACAGGCTTTCACAAAGCAGGAAGTCTGTTCCCTGCATGCTTTGCCCATCTCAGTGAAACCTGGGATGGATTAACCTTAGGCAGTGGGACCTCTTCAATTTGGAAAGGGAGTTATGCAACTTCCCGCACTTGTATTGCCTTTTTATGGGAGTGACATTGAAAAGTATAGCGCTAAATAGTTATTTATTTAAGGTTTGGTCCTCAGAAAGAAAAAAAAGGAAAATAATCATCAAAATCTGTATTATTCTTGTGTAAACTTAAGAGTTGGACCTGCACAAACTGTTTATTAATGGAATTTAAGATAATACCTGTGCTTTCTAGAGAAGCAAATCAAGAGAATTTCTGTTGTTGGTGCTACAGTCGCTTCAATTAGGCAGCAAGCAATCATATGTGTTCTTCACAGAAAACTAAAACATAACTATAGAAACTCACTTAAAGGGTCCCAATATTTTTACTAAAAAAAAAATCTAGGTCAAGTTACCAAAAACAACATTTTCAGAATAATAGAAAACAGTAAAGGCCTTTTTGACTCCTTTTAGAGCAGGGGTGGGCAAGTTACGGCCCAGTTAAACAATTTGATGCGGCCCACCAAACTGGCATGAATTATGTTCATATATCTTGTTAATGTTTAATTTTCCTTGTAATTCTGGTGCACTACAAATAAATTGACCTTTTAGGTGCAGAAAGTTATTCTGCAATCATGTGGGGTTGGAATATTTGTTGTTTTTCTGACGTTTCTACATGTTTTTTGAGTTGGCTTTTTCCGTTTATTCCAACACCACATGTATGCAGCATTTCTCTAAATTTTTTTCCCTGTGGGACATCAACCCAATGCTGAAATTGACATTAAAATGAAAACATAAACCACAAGTTATGAAATAAAAACTCCAAAATGTTCCACTCAGTCACTCACAAATTGTGACATTAGCACCCATTTTTGCGTCCTGGAAAATGATTTGAGAAAGGTTGGAGACACCCGCAGTGATATCTTTATAGACATCTTGATGCTTGAAACTTGTGTGAGTACACTTATCAGTTTAGTGGCCCAGCAATTTTACTGGCCATGACACTAAACCGAAGCTTTACGATACATTAGCAAACTCACTGGATCACAGCACGAGGTTCTCTGAAGATGAACCTGAACATGAGGCTGTGAAAACCACAGCCAGTGAGAGTTGTAATGACTTAACCAGTCCCTCTTTCTCCTGTTTTGTTAATCCAGGTGGTTCAGGGAAGCACCGATCCAAAGAGCCAAAGAAGAAGAACAAGCAGAGGCTGCGGTTTCGGGCCCAGAACCAGCACAGCGACCACTTGGCCTCTGCTCGCTCCAGCCAGTGAGAACTGAAACATACCTAGTGAACAAACACAAAGCTACTAGCTGCTGCTGCACCCATGTTCTTACAGACTAATGTCACCACCTCCCCACCTGCCTTCCAGCCCACCAATGCTCTAACTACCAGGACACTACACTCCTCACAGATCCGCTTCTCTGAAAACGTGTCAAATCAATACCTAACATGCCCCGCCTCCAGCTGCTTCTCTGACCCCTCCCCCAGCCCCACTCCCGGAAGGAAGACCTTTAAAGCGGACAGAACTGACCCAATTTCCCGTTATTACAAAGTCATTACCGTCCAGGCTGACAGAAGGTGCCAGGGCCTCTTGAGGTGAAGGTGGGAGAGCAAAGAAGAGAGCAACGATAGGTGAGGTATCAAGGGAAGCCGAGCTGCTCGAGGAGGGATGAAGTGGAGGAGGTTCGGTGGAAGCCAACGATGTCGATGGACACGCATTGGCATCTCGAACTGAGAGAGACTGTTTTATTATTCATGTATTTATGTCAAAGCTAGCCTCACCTTCCCTCCAAATGAAGACTGAGTGTTCCCATGTGTGACCTTTACGTTCTGTACATTCCTGAGAGTAATATTAAAGAAATTACCATGCTTAGAGGCAAAGTATTTTATTCTCAGCACAAACTGTTTACGTTCAGACTGCTTGATGCTGTAACTGTAATGTGTCGTCCAAGAACAATAGAATATCGTCACATGACTAGCATGGCAACATTCCCATGTACATAGTTGTTCTAATTATTAAAGCTTATTACTGTATTTTCAGTATTGACTCGTTCATCGTTCTAAATGTTTTAGAAATAAGAAAAAAAGGCTGTAATACAAGCTACAGATGAAATAATTGAAAACAAATAATAAACTTAGCCACTTCGTAGCTTTGTCATTTATATGGTATATATTTGATTTATTTATTAATTCTGTTTTGTACTTTTTTTTTTTTGTTCAGTGATAATTTTTAATTTTGCCTCGTGCTATAACTGTTATGCTGAGATATTCTTTGACTTCCTTACAGCAGTGTGTATCTTTAACATGCAGAAGATGTTTACGTCTGTCATGCAAGTGTCGTTTGACCTCATCTACTGATTTCAATGCTTTGAAGAAGAAGAAGGAAGAAAGAAAACGCTTGACGTATGCTATGTTTAATTTTTAGGCTCCAGCAAATGTATGGTCATAGGACTGCATATGTGTACATTGTGTTTTATTAAATCTACATTTTATGTGTCTGTATGATGATAAAGTTTTCAGTAATGTCTGTAGCTATAATACATGCAGCTAAGCTAAGAATCCATTGCATCCTTGTCTCACTTCTGAGTGCAGATGTTTGGGAAATCCATTAAGTTTCGCTGCACAACACTACTTCTACCTCAGACCAAATTATTGGATATGGTCTGTTGGGCCTTAACGGCATGACGGCACTGTTAACCGTTTCCTCATGAGAGCTACAAAGCTAGCACGTGTCGTTCTGTAACTCTCTAACAACTTGCTTTAGCCGTTTTCCATTGGTCGCACAACACTTAATCAATCAGCACTCTTACTTTTATGACTTTTGAAACATCCATGAAGCCATGTAAAATGTTACTAAATCAGTGTGGAGTGTGGGTGTGTGGGTGTGTGTGTGGGTGTGCGTGTGTGTGTGTGAGGGGGGGGGGGTAAAAAAAAGTCTTTAAGAGAAGTCATGGACAATTTTGCCTTAGATCAATGGAGTTTAAACCCAAGTACAGGGAGAAAAGAGGGAAAAATTCCAGATCTGCCAGACAGCTTAAGGATGCACAGTAGCAGATGAATTACACTCTGTCACATATCAGCCCAACCACAGTTTTCCTGCTCTGGTTTGTCCCTCCCCCATCCAGAAAATTTACGCATGATATTTCCACAGGGTGGATGTCATGGTGGAAACGTCGATGTGCTCTATGCCGGACTCCAACGTTCCGAACATCTTTCCCAGGTGTTTGTGGATTTAACACCAGAGGCTATTCATTTTCACAACTTAACATTTACTCTGAGGGACTTTTGCCCCAAGGAGCCACAAAAGTGACTAAATGAAGTGAAAAGGATATTTGACCAATCCAAAGCACATACAATCCAAGATCTACTGGATACTTTCCTTCATCAGTTAGCTTCCCTGGTACACATCAATGCAGAAGTGGGGTCTTTTGTGGTCTAAAAACATACTACAGATAATTTCAACCTAAAATGTTGAAAGGCATAAAATGACAAAATGGCACGACCGTTTGAGAGAGTTATGAGGGTAATGATGTCGAGCAAAAATTGCTCTCACTCACACTTTCTGACAAAGCTTCCAGTTTAATCCACCACAAAAATTATTTTATTCAATATCATTTTAACTAGTAAGCATAAGTAAGGCTTTTGTGGCTGCAGAAGTTTAATGAATGTTGAAATCTTGAGAAAGGATTGTGGCCTAGTGGTTAATGACATGGGCTTTTGGCTAAAGGGTTGCTGGTTCAAGTCCCAGATTTAAATCTGGCTGGGATGGATTTCCAATACTGGTGCTCTAGCCTTGTTTCTCCACTATGGTGGCCATGAAGGCTCAAATGTTCCAAGTCAGTTGCTGAGTGGGCGCAGGTTGATCACTTGGGTAAATGGAGCCCCCCCGAAACAGCATTCTATAAGCTAATATGTCACCAAGAGCAGCAAAACCATATGTTAAGGTTAGTTCCAGGTCAAACAGCTGCTGGGAGACAACATCAGCCCTGTGACTCCAATTCCATCTTTGATCATCTGCATATGTGAGCCAGAAGATGTCACAGTATAATGAAATTCGTAGACCTATGGTTGTCAGTCGAGGCAGCCAGTAGGACGCCCAAGTACATTTGACTATCAAATTTGGATTAATTTGTCTCTGTGTCACTCAGTTCCAGGCTTGAGCCAAAATAAGCTAACTCAGGTAACCCTTGTGCTATCTTAGATGACCCCCCCCCCCCTTGCATTGACGTGTTCTCCCTACCATGACAAAGGTGGATAAAGGTGGAAAGATTTCATGTAATCCATGGACACCAGTGAAGATCACAAATCATTGAAGAAAAAAGGTTCAGAGCACTGTCTAGTGGGTCTAGATGACCCAACTCCCAATGTTAAAGTGCCTAGGATAGCACAGGGGGTAATTGAAGCGGTTGGCCATTGTGGTTCAGAGGTTTTAATATGCTTCAATTTTTGTGTGATCACTAAAAACGGGCTGATGTGCAATTCTTCAAAACGATTGTCAATACCGTAATGCTGCTTTTAGCACACTCAAAAAACCTCAGAATGAGCCTAAAACCAACTCAACAGATGATAATGGTACAACATCCGATTAGCTTTTTGAGACTGTTTGTTCTGTGCAATCTCTATTGGTAAACACGCAAAATGAGTGCTTCTGGGGTTTCTAGATCAAGCTGTCTGTTTATACGTTCTCCTGCTACCTTGCAAGCCTTCACACCCCCAACCTAACACTACTGGTGCAACAAAAATGGTGCGCAATATTGGTGCCATCCAGTTGTGGGCAAGATGCCAGCTCAGACAAAGAAAATAAAGACGTACATGGATCTATTTGTTTAAATAGATGCCTTCAGAATGGAGCGGAGCAGGGAGCTTGTGGCGCACCCAGCGTATATTCTAGGTCACAAATACAATCCTTTTCAAACCGAATTTTTTTCATCTGCTCCTGATTCACAACAATTTGGGGGGGGGGGGGGGGGGGACAAAAAAAAAAAAAACATAGTAATCCACTTTTAAGCTTAATTTTCTTTATATTTGTCCATCATAGAAAAAAACCTTAAAAAAGAAATTCACCCAAAAAACTATTTTCATCAGAGTGGGTCTTTGCATTTGAAAACACAGCCCAGGTTTTGCATCGATTCCTAAACATGACTATTTGCCACAGAGAGGACAACACATTTGAGTTTCAACTCAATATCATTTCATTGTTTCAGCACCAACATTACTTTTCCTATCAGTCACTTAGTATCCATGGCAGCAATTTTATCACCATGAAATGAAACTGAGCTTGTGTTTGTCTGAGTGGATAGCCAACTGTATTACTCAAAAGCAAATGGGAAAATGCTTCTCTGACCAAACACACAAGTTTTGGGAGACATAAAAAAAACTTTCTTTTCTCGTATTAACTATCATTGTGGAATGAACTGCACTTCCAGTGTAATTGTTGGTAGCGCAAGAGAAACGAGGATAGAGCCATCTGAGCACAGCAGGCAAAAATGGTCGTTTCTTGGAATGAAATAAGGCGTAGATGCAGCATGCTGTTTTAAAAGACATCTGCTGCTGGTTACAAGTTAATGAACGATTCACAGATGTCATCCTCCAGGCCAGACTATCAATGCTCCAGACTGGGGATTAAACCTGAGGAAGGGAAACTTCACAGAGGTGAATTCATTGGGCACACAAAACTACTAAAGCACATACATCAACCAGTGTATACTCAATGGAAAATAGACAGTAAACCATCGATGTGATGTCTCTTCCGGTTAATCAGACATCCACAGCACTTCAGATTTTTGTGTTCCATTTATTGTTTTTTTTGTTCTTTCTCCAATTGTGGAACATTGACACCATTCTGTGTTAATAGGAGAGGTAGGAGTGATCCACACATCAGAAGAACTGCTCGTTCTTGTATAAACCACTTCTGTAAACTGTGTGCCTCTGCCTCTAAGTGTGTTTCGCTGTTTGTGCCGAATGCGGTTACGTGGCTGAGTCTGAAGCTCCCTTTTAATCTGAGCGAGAGCATTTTTATTAGTTCTGCTGGATCCTATTATTATAGCTTTCTTCAAAGGCACAACGAGGACAACCACCAACAGGAAACAACGCAGCAGGCTTTAAGTTGGATGGATTGTCGATAGCAGTCTGTGCTTGCAGCACAGGTTGATGCATAATTGCATTTATTATATGTAACTCGCACAACATCATGGCTTCTGCTCTGCATCCACCTGCAGCCTTCAGCAGTGTGCAGTTGTGGCACATGTGATGCCAACCTTTCCAGTGTAAATGGCAGGAGTGGAAGTTGTGACACTGGTGGAGCAACAAAAATTTCCGGAGACATTAAATGGTATAATAATTGCCTCTTTTTAATAACTATATAATGACCCATTGAATGCTCTTTGAGTTGAAGGAAATCTGGAGTCATTAACCTTTATGTGTGTTCACCATAATGTTTGGCAGGGCAGCAATGAGCAGGAACTGAGTGGTGTCAAAGGAGTTGGAGACATTTTTGAAACACATTTGCCATATGTTTAACATCATAGTGTGTACAAATCGGCTAAATGGGGGCATTAATGGCTGACTTTTATTACCAAACTTTCTACTAATTGGAACAATTTAACTCAAAGTTAACTCTCTGCAAGGAGTTTGGCATCATTCTGAGTTGGTTGATAACGAGTTAGGCCCACAAATAAACATGTCTATCAATAAAACTTTATTGCCCATAGCAGTGATTTGCTTTGTAGCAGAAACCTTTAAAAAAATAACACTCAGAGGTGTTGATGAAGATCAGTGTCAGAGGTCCTGAGCTTCTTCTTCCTCACCTTTAGGACATGGGTTTGCAAATCTTTGCTCACCTTGGGTACTACAAGGATGAATTTGACAGATTTTCTGTTTTCGGTCAAGATGGTGAAAGGAGAAAATGTCATGAGGCACTAAAACAGGTGTAGTGGCCGGACATGACTTTCGTGTTTTTTTCCCCTTATTTCCTCATCTACTGCTGAGAACAAGCATTCTTTTTATATTAGCCTTGCGTGTATCCTTAGGTTGTATTATAATGAATATTATTAATTGAAGGGGGGGGGGGTCTGGAATACCTTGCTTTTGGATGTACTGTATTTCAGAATCCAGGCTCAACACAGGGCCATTGTCCCTTCTTGCTTGAGGGAAACATACGCAGAGCAGCTCTGTACTTCCACTTAGGATGTGACACACAAGGCTTTTATGACTTCGACTGAATCGTATAGAGCACACCTTAAGCACATAACAGGCCGGGCAAACTTTTCCCCTTACTGCAGCTTTGTTAGCCATGGGCACCACCATTATATTGGATTGGAACGCCAGCTGGTGAGGACAAATCCTCCAGGATTTCTGTTTCCACCTCCTGACTTTCTGGCAGCCCTTCTCCATTCATTCAAACTTTTATATGTGCCCACTGCCTGGT
Organism: Oryzias latipes; assembly: GCF_053564925.1. NCBI lineage: Eukaryota > Metazoa > Chordata > Actinopteri > Beloniformes > Adrianichthyidae > Oryzias > Oryzias latipes. Next base: position 4,616,326 of record NC_136252.1, on the reverse strand, counting down.
AGCTGTGCTACTACCGGTTTCAAGGGAGAATTAATCAAAAACAGATCTTATTAAAGTATATTAAGACCACTTGAATTGGAAATAATGTGCTCTGTAAGGGCCTGAAAGGCTGTATGTGAGCCACAGCTGACACTCATGGCTTCTGAGAGAGGATGTGTTGTTCTGCAGTGGCCCTGCGTTGGTTCCAGGGGGCCAGTTTACTTGAGCCAAATGTTGAATTGTAGGTAATCAGATTTTAAGTGGGTATGGACACAGCGGGGGGTAGAAGAAGGCTTCATTGTTCTGGAATGTTTGTCCCCCGCCCTGCTCTCATTCAGTACCGGATTATGCAGAAGCATGCCTCTGAAGCAACCTTTACCTCACTTTGTAAGATCGACCCCAGAATTATTATTTTATGAATATATATATATATATATATATATATATATATATATATATATATATATATATATATATATATATATATATATATATATACACATCAGTGACGTGCAGTCAGGAGAGGCAGGTGAGGCTGTGCCTCACCTGTCATTATGGGAAGAAAAGAGAAAAATAAATTCAATTATTATTATATTTAAGTTCAGTAATTTGTGCTTTGCAGTCATTTTCCATTTAAATGTATAATTTTTGGGTGTTTTTTCTTTTCAAAATCGCTGAATTTCCGCATTTGCCGTTCAGATACTAAGAAGTGACGTGCGATGAGGCACCAGCCCGCTGAGCCTCACCTTGGATTGCGCAATACCTATGCAGTCAGTCGGTACTGCTGTCTCTCTGTATGTCGGTTCAATCACTTGTACTATATGAGCTGAGTTTACATAATTTAACAGACGTATATGATGTACAGTGTTTGTTTTTATAAATAACTGTGAGGGACGTGTTTCTTGTGCTGAACGCTAAACGCCGGCAAAAAAGCAACTGGGTGAGGCCAGAAGTCCCCGTGCCTCAAGTTAGGGGGCGCCGATGAGCCCTGAGATTATGACGCTAAAAATAATAGAAGAAGTGATAGCAAGCGGCAAGTCATTTTCTTCAGAAGGAGCGGCATATGGGCTTTATTTACAAGTAAAGGTAAGATGATAATAAGGTTTGTGCTTTTTTCTATGCTGCAGTTTGTATATGAAAAAACATGTTGAAATGATATTTTAAACAAAACACGTTAACTGTTGTCAATTAAATGGTGAATAAGTTACTCAGTATGGTTCATATGTTTGTAAATCTGATTGATGACGTCAGTGCCTCACCAGCCATTAACCTCACCGCACGTCACTGATACACATAAAATAATAATTCTGGAGTAGAGCTGTGGCCAAAGGCCTAAAGACAACTGATGTCAGGCATGGTCCCTGCAAAACAGCAACAATCTCAGCCATGCAGATTTTATGGGGCTGCATGTGTTTAATCAAATAAACTGTAGGGGAGGTCTTGACCCCACTGCAGTTTTCCATCTTTACTTTTTGTCTACTTGTGCAGGAACGGTTGAGCACCTTTCCCAGCCTTCACTGTAAAAAGTGAAGCTTCTTGCTCATACGTATCGTATCTCGCTGCTGTTGCTGGTTATAAGGCCTTAGTCACAACTGTTCTCATGGGTGGGTACAGGCTGGCCGTAGGTGAAAAATGGGCAAACCTGCATGGGGCCCGCAGGTGGTCCAGACAAGATATTAAGATGGTAGACCGCTCAGTCAGTTCGTAGGATGAACAGATGCAGCCCCTCCTCCCTGCAACTGTCTACCGGCCCGGAACTTCCGAAAATCCACCGCACCCGTACGGGTCAATTATTTGTGTGACTAAGGCATGTGGCTAATCAGTGTCAATGTATTTGCTAGCAATGAGGAAGCAAAGATTGCCAAAAAACATTTAGAAGGTTTTAATGTTTGAGAGAATCCACTCTTTTTTTTTTTTTTAACTTGTCCTGTCCAACAGCTGGGCAGACAGATGAGAGCTGAGGGCCTCTTGTGTTGGACATATTTTACTTTAACAAGAGGGGTTATTAATCTTCAGACAAACCAAAGGTGTGACTGAACAAACCCCTTTTGTAATTGAGGCCAAACTTTATTAATTTCAATCATGTTTGAAAATCTTTGGTGTTGGACCGGACGGAAAAGGAAAGAGGGGAAGAAGAGAGAGGGACGTTAGGGAGAGGGGGGGGTAGGAGGGTGATAATAGGAGGGGAGGGGGGATAAGACCATGAAGCAGCATAAAGCAATAAGTTTACTGGTTGTTAATCATTATGGTACGGTTCAAATGTAGTACAAAAAGGGCGGGGCCTGTCCACACACACACTCAAATGTTATAAACACACCTGCTAGCTACAAAAATGTCCACCTGTCGACATGTACACAAAACAGATAGTGTTCACACGCATACTTATGCCTTAAAACCAACTAGTGTGAAATATTTCAGTCATTCAATCATGCAAACTGTTAGTGCAAAGGTGAGCTAACACCTGTGCTCAGGTGAGTGTTTATGTTCTTCTAAAATGGATGGTGGAATGTGAAAAGAAGGAGGAGGAGCGCCCAGCCACCCCCACACCCAGACCCCCGCCACAGCAGCGGCGGCAGCCGGAATCCCCCCAACGCCACACGGGAACCGGCAGGGAACAACCGCCGCCCGGGCGACCAAGACCGCCACCCAGGCCAGGGCCAGCAGGACCGCCGCAAGGCCCCCAGAGCCAGAGAGCAGGGAGGCACGGAGGGAAAGAGAGCGCCGCCCCAGCCCAACCAGGAGAGCAGCCCCCCCGCCGCGCCGGAAGAGCCTAACGCAGGGCCCCACCGGAGAAGGACGCCCACAGCCCCAGACGAGCACCCCACCACCACCCAGGAGTTCCGGGCATCCCCCCGCCCCAACCCCAGGTACGAGCCAGGACCCCCCAAGGGAGACCCGCTCCGCACTCCAGGCAGCCATCCGCCCGGCCCACGGTTGGTCCAGGGAGGAGCAAGGCAGGGGCCCGCCGCCCCCGCCCAGGAGGGGGGAACCCCGGGGAAAAAAGAGGGCCCACAAGGGGTGTTGTAAATATGGCCCGACCAGGCTCGGCCACAGTTGGAAATTTGGCGGGGCCCAGCGCTCAGGAGCAAGGACCAGAACCCACCCCCCAGGGACACGAACACCCCCGGCTCAGATGTGATGTGAACCCCCCCACCGCGCGGAGAGAGCACCGCCGGGCACAGGAAGCCGGCACCCCGGGGACACGGCCGCCGTCGCAAAGGGGCCCGTACCCCCCACCAGGGAAGAGGTAGGGGACAGATGGTCCTAGGTCCCACCTTCCTTGCAAAATATGTGTGCGTGTATGTGTGTTTGAGAGGGTGTGGGTGTGCATGTGTGTGTGTTTATGTTGGGATGCATATATTGAGGGGGGAGGGGTGTGTGTACTAAGGGGGGTGCAGTTAAAATTGGCGGGTAGGGCACTAAGGGGACATCTCCTGATTACTCACAGTGACGTCCCCTCACCCTCCCCACCAAGGGGCCCTAAATGTCTAAGGTGCGGTTAAAATTGGCGGGTAGGGTGCTAGGAGGACATCTGCTGCTTGCTGGCAGTGATGTCCAAGCACCCCCCCTTCCAAGGGCCCTACATGTCTAAGGTGCAAATAAAACCGAAAGAGGGGGGGCCCACTCCATACGGCAACCATAGGAGGGGGGCCACTGCCTAGTAACCCCCCCCCCCCCAAGGCTCATCGCAGGCTAAGCCCCCCACCCCCTCACCCTAATATGAGGTTATATGAGGAAGGGGGTAAGTTGGGGACAGCTGGTAGACTGTCCCCCGGTGGTCAAACAGCTGTCCCCCCCCCCCCCCCCCCCAGCAAGGGGGGAGAGAGAGAGAATCCACTCTTGGCTCAGGCGGTAGTGCGGAGTGTCCATTGATGGAAGGGTCGGCGGTTCGATCCCAGCTCCCCCCAGCCAGCTGTTGTTGGGTCCTTAGGCAAGACACTTCACCCTCCCTGCCTCCAGTGAGGCTCCACTGAATGTGCATGAATGTCCCGGTGATGGGCAGAGGGGCCGTCAGTCTGCCCCAGGACAGCTGAGGCGACATCAGTAGTGACCATCACCAAGTATGACTGAATGATGGACACATTAGAAAAAGTTTGAGCACCAAGAAATAGCACAGATAAATCGAATCTATTCTTATTCTTATTCTTCTTCTGAGAGGAGGGTGATTGAAGGAGCTGAGGAGTGATTGATTTCTTTGCCTTTTCTGTTCTTCTTTTCTTTACTTTTTCACTTTGGTGTTAGTTGTTGATGGTTTAGGTGTATTGTTAGCTTTTTTTTGGTGTTTTGTGGGTTTTTTCCGGTGGTGGGTGTGGAGCTGCCGGTGGCGTTCTTCTGGACGCCATGGCCCTCACTTCACTTACCAGGAAACACGGCGTTAAAACAGGTGCCGGCTCCCTGCACAGCGTGGAGGATGTGGCTCTGGCCGTGGGGGAAGTTATCGGGCATGCTGCAATTAAATCTGCTGCTCGTATGAATGGAGCCGTTGTTTTGTTTGTAGAGGGTGGAGCAGGTGAACACGCTGGTTGAGAAGGGCATTTCCATCAATGGCGTGTTTGAAACCGTCACGCCGCTCTCTCAGCCTGCGACCAAGATCATGCTGTCTAACGTCCCTCCATTCATTAGTGACGAGTTTCTGGTGCGAGAACTGTCCAAACACGGGAAGGTGGTGTCACCTGTGCGTAAAGTTATGTCAGGATGTAAGTCCCCCCTGCTGAAACACGTCGTGTCTCATCGCAGACATGTGTTCATGATCCTCCACAAGAAGGAGGAGGACTTGAATTCTGTGTTTAAGGTGCGTGTGGATGATTATGACTATGTGCTTTTTGCTACTTCTGCCTCGTTCAAATGCTTTGGTTGCGGTGATGAGGGGCATTTGGTGAAAGCCTGTCCACACCGCGCTGTTTCTGCCTCGGGGGGCGTGGCCGCGGCGGCGGCGGGTAGAGCGACTGATGGTCAGCGTGGGTTGCGCGCTGATCGCCCCGCGCCCGCGCCGCGAAGCGCCGCTTTGGTTGAGCGTCCTCCGGAGGAATTGGCAGCCTGTCCTGAACCCGTGGAGGACGGGCCTGAGCCGGTGGGCGAGTCTGATGGGAACGTGGTGAGTGGAGACGGTCAGGTGGAGGAAGCGGTGAGTCAGGTTGCAGAGGGAGGGGTTTCGGTGGAGGGTGTCGTGAATGTCACTGAGGGGGTGGATGTGTTGGAAGTTTCTGGTGGGGCGTCTGGGGTGGATGCTTCCGCAGCTGTGTGTGTGGATGAGGGGGCGGTGGAGCCCTCTGAGTGTTGTGGTTCGGGTGCGTCTGTGGAGTGTGTGGTGGGTGACGGTGGGGCGTGTCTAGAAGGTGGGATTGATGACGTCGATGCTGAAGCGCGTGGATCGGGGAATTTGGGGGTTTCTCTGAAACGAAGAAAGCGGGCCTCCACGTCTGCAGATGTGGGCGTTAAAGCCAGCAGACTGGTGGTCTCAGCGGCGGGGGCGGCTGTGACTGACGGCAGCGACAGTGAGGGATGCTGGTCTGACTGCAGTGAACTGTCTCAGGGCAGCTCTTTGCTGTCCAATAGTCAGGACATGAAACTGTATCCAGCTCAGATGTTCAAACGTTTTCTGCAACAGACTAAAGGTTTTAAGAAGTTGCACATTCCCTCGCATTTCCCTGATTTGAAAGCTTTTTATGTGTCTGCTAAGCACCTCATAAAACACAGAGCTGAGTCTGACCTGACTGATCAGGAGGTTTACAGACTGAGGAAACAGATGCAGAAAGTCCGACAACAACTTGGTTTTTAAATTCATGATGGGTTTGCTTATTTATTTTATTTCCTGTTTTTTTCCCCCCTTTTATTTGATGGATTCCTTTAAAGTGAGCAGCTTGAATGTTAATGGTGCCAGAGAACCCTTGAAAAGAGCCCTGCTCTTTGAGACCATGAGGGCCAAACACCTGGATGTTTTATTCCTTCAGGAGACCCACAGTGATCCCAGTCTAGAGGTGAACTGGAACAGAGAGTGGGATGGTGAGGTCCTTCTGAGCCATCTCACCTCAGCTAGTGGTGGGGTGGGTTTTTTGTTCTCCAGGAGGTTTACTCCAATTTCTACGGAGGTGGAACATTTGGTTGCAGGAAGGGTTTTACTGGTCAGAGCGGTGTTTGAGCGTTTTGCTGTGCTTTTAGTGAATGTTTATGCTCCGACTGTTGGTGCTGAGAGGAAGAGTTTTTTTGCACGACTCAGTGTAAAACTGGATAGCTGTAGTTTGGAGGATTTTTTATTCTTGGGGGGGGGATTTTAATTGTACTGAAAATGAGCTTTTGGACCGCAACCACATAGAGCCTCATCCGGCCTCACAGCGCGCTTTGGGGCAGCTGGTCTGCTCTCATGGCCTGGTGGACGTATGGAGAAGGATGCATGCAGACTGCCGGCAATACACTTGGTCCCGCATGTACGAGAGCCGGTTGACTCTCGCCCGTCTTGATCGTTTTTATTGTTTTAAGCACCATTTTAATGTTTTTAAGTCCTGTAATATCTTTCCTGTTGCTTTTACTGACCATTCTCTTGTGGTTTGTGTCTTTTATGTGAAGGATTTTACGCCTAAAAGTGCATATTGGCATTTTAATTCAGTTTTAACGTTTGATGCTGGTTTTAAGGATGTTTTAAGTTTCTTTTGGACTCAGTTCCGACAAAAGAAACATGATTTTAGTTCTCTTGGGCAATGGTGGGACGGTGGTAAGAGTGAAATTAAGCTTTTGTGCCAGCAGTACACTCTCAACGTTACGCGTGATTACTGTCGATTTATTGAAGACTTGGAGACTGATATTGTGGGCTTGGAGTCTTTGAGTGAGTCCACTCAAAATCAGGGGCATATTGAGCTCCTAAAAGCAAAACGGTTGACTTTGGAGCGCCTGCTGGACTCTAAAGTTCAGGGGGCCTTGGTTCGGTCTCGGTTTCAGGATGTTTCTGAAATGGATGCTCCCTCTAGCTTCTTTTTTGGTCTGGAGAAGAAGCATGGACAGATGAAGGTGATGCACTCCTTGTTGTCTGACACCGGAGAGGAGTTGCTTGGACCTGACCAGATCAGACAGAGGGCTGTGGACTTTTATTCCTCACTCTACGCCAGTGAGTGTGATGGTGATGACGGCCTGTTGGACGAGTTCTGCAGTGGACTGCCTCATGTCGCCGAGGAGATGAACTCTCAGTTGGACCGGCCTCTCCAGCTTCCTGAACTGTCTGCTGCCCTTCAGAGCATGAAGGGCCGGAAGGCTCCTGGGATTGATGGCCTCACTGTGGAGTTTTACAAAGCTTTCTGGGACATCCTTGCTCCTGACATCTTGGAGGTTTTCAATGACTGTTTGTTCTCTGGTGCTCTACCGACGTCCTGTCGCAGAGCTGTTGTAGCTCTCCTGCCAAAGAAAGGGAACCTTCAAGAAATTAAGAACTGGCGACCCGTTTCTCTGCTGTGCGTGGACTACAAAATTTTATCCAGGACCTTCTCCAATAGGCTGAGGGATGCTATGGAGCAGATCATCCACCGGGACCAGACCTACTGTGTCCGAGGTAGACTCATGGTCGATAATGTCTTTTTAATTCGAGATGTTTTGGAGGTCTCTGAGCTTTTGGGCATACGAACAGGTCTGATTTCTCTGGACCAGGAAAAAGCTTTTGACCGCGTTGAACACAGCTTCCTTTGGAAAGTTATGGAGAAGTTTGGGTTCTGCGCTGGTTTCATTGCCAAAATCAGAGTATTTTACGCCGAGGCTGAGAGTGTGCTGAAGGTGAACGGCAGTCTGTGTGCTCCTTTTAAGGTGGGTCGGGGCATACGGCAGGGCTGTGCTCTGTCTGGCATGCTCTACGCTCTCTCCCTGGAGCCCCTCCTCCATAAGATCCGTGCAAGTATTGAGGGTCTGTGTTTGCCTGGTTTCTGGAGGAACATTGTTTTATCTGCAGTTTTAAGCTGCATCAAATGACTCAAAAATAAAATGAAAAAGCAATCCACCAAGATGCTTTTTCATTTCCTTCCTCAACACTGCTTTTTCTGTCACTTAATTAAAATGATAAAGAAAATGTTATTTGACATTTCATTTTCAAAAAGGTTCATGGTAAATGTGTAGCATAATTCATTTAGAAATGTCTAATTTGACAATTAAAATGGATTAACAGAAATGCTTTTTCATTTTCAAAATGAAGCTGCATCAAATGCCTCAAAATTCAAATGAAAAAGCAATATTTCAAAATGCTTTTTCATTTTATACTTAAAACCGTTTATTCTGTGTCATAATTAAAACGAAAATGCAAAGAGGGGATTGCATTTGCATTTTCAAATCCACCCTGGGAAACTTGTAGCAATATTCATTTAGGAAAAGCATTAGCAGAGGGGAGGCGGGGCGATGACGTCACTGCTTTCTCCGTGTGTCCGGCCGCTGACAGACACAGACACACAGTGGAGCTGTTAGCGGCAGAGAAGACGGCTTTGAGTTGGTTGTGAACTTCTGATGAGTTTACACAGCTTCTCAGGACAACAAAGCAGCATGTCCGCCTTCTGCGGTCCTCCTCCTGACGCACCGCGGACAAGCTTTTTATCTTCGGACCGCCAGCTGCCTTCGCATAGCGGAGTGCGAAGCTCCGATGATCGCTGAAGGCGGAAATGCTGCTGCGATCTGCCGCTAACAGCTCCACTGTGTGTCTGTGTCTGTCAGCGGCCGGACACACGGAGACCGCCTCCCCTCTGGAAATGCATTTAAGAAATGATTATTGCAACAAGGTGCGCAGGTTGGATGTGAAAATGCAAATGCAATCCCCTCTTTGCATTTTCCTTTTAATTATGACACAGAATAAGCGGTTTTAAGTATAAAATGAAAAAGCATTTTTAAATATTGCTTTTTCATTTGAATTTTGAGTCATTTGATGCAGCTTCATTTTGAAAATGAAAAAGCATTTCTGTTAATCCATTTTAATTGTCAAATTAGACATTTCTAAATGAATTATGCTACACATTTACCAGAGAACGTCTTGAAAATGAAATGTCAAATACTATTTTCATCTTAATTTTAATTAAGTGACAGAATAAGCTGTGTTGAGGAAGGAAAAAAGAAAAAGCATCTTGGTGGATTGCTTTTTCATTTCATTTTTGAGTCAAAAAATGCAGCTTCATTTTGAAAATGAAAAAGCATTTCTGGTTTTGACTTTGCTTTTTATTTATGCTACAGATTCGCTTCCATAATATTGAGCACAGAAAGGGTAAGAAGATTTGTTCATGATTGGATGAGTCTGTCCTACAGACCACTTTAAAACAGTAATGTACGATGAGGAAGTGAGATGAGGGTGGTCCAACAGACCCTATCAGAAGCAACAGTTCAGTTAGAATGAAGCAACACTCTGAATCAGGTATGTGGGGTGAACACTGTACTCTGCCTTAGAAAAGTCAGGCAGAAAGACGCGTTTGGACATTTCCCTAAGGTTTCAGTGATAAAAAATAAAACTGAACATGAGAAGCCACTCCAGTGAAAACCTTCCTCCTGTCTTGTGGTCAGGTTTTTTTTTCTGTCATAGTTTAGAGGTTGTTGAAAAATCTAAATAACAAAGAGCTGGTGGTGTGGCAGAAATAAAAACTCTCTATTGAAACTTCATCAAAACCTACAACACAACACAAATGACCAATAAGCCCTGTGGAACCAAGAACTGGACAAAAATATGGGGATTAAGATTTTGGTTAGGGTTAGGCAAACCCTAAACCGAACCCTACAACTAAACTGAAACAAAGCAGAGAGAAGTGAAAAGTGACCTGATGGATGAATTGAATTCATGCGTGCACAAAACCCTAATGCTATGATTACATCTGGCGGATGAACGCGGGTTCTTGAACACGTTTTTAGCATATGGCATTCACACAGGACTGTCACTTTCAGATACTAACACATGTACCTCCAATTGGAAGAGGCTTTGTGTGAAATGTTAAAGTGGAGCGAATATCGTGAATCTTGCTTTTTCTTTCGCAGCTCTATTCCGATATGTGAAAGACTTGGTCTAATATAATTCTGGCCGGACACAAACTGGAATTAATAATGTCTTCTTTTCAAACAGTTGGCACTTCCGTGAATTGATTGTGTCACTCACTACCAAATCCAAGAGCCTGATTGGTCAAAGTTCAATGGGTTTAACTTTCAGCACGTGCAATGGCCACATGGTCTATATGTAGAGCCTGAAATCTCTCGTTAACCACGCTCTTGCTCAAGGAATTTTTGGCTTCCTTGTTCCTTCCGGCTCCTTGCCGCTCACGCACATTGTCTGCTGCACCCAGCTCCTCACGCTAACACGTGGTGGAGGCTGCCTTCCGCCACCTTAGAGAAGTAATTTCTCCTTTGCCCCTACCAGAGTTCTGCGGACCTGGGTTCACCTCCACGTCACTGACATCATGCCCCCCCCCCCCCCCCACACACACACACTACCATGAACATCTAATCTCTTAACTCTCTAATTAACATTTCTTCTTATCAAGTGCGTGCTTTAACTTGGGTCATCACTAACACATACTCTGCCATCTCTAGAATGAACATGATTTTTAATTGTAGATTCTATGTTCTTGTTACACCTTCATTGTCCTACTGAAGAAGGAACAAAACACGTAAGAAACAAAATAAATAATTTCATGATATTTGGCGTGACTTTGAAAGTGTTCAGCTAGGACAGATATCTATCTGTACAAAGATTAATGTTAATTTGTCAAATTTATCAGCATGTTATCAAAGTAAAAGATGTTCATTGCAGTTGTGTTTTAGAGTGTCTTTTTGTAAATTGACTTGTTTTGTCTTCATTTCATAGCATTTAAAACAAATGACTTGAAACAGATCGTTGAAAAAAAATTTATGGGTTAGTTTGGCAGACGTTTATAGCAGAAACGCTGTTTTGAAGAAATTAAATTTCAGGGAAACTATCTGATGTTTGGTCTCAGCATATTTCTGTTGGGAGAAATATGAGAAATATGAGATATGAGAAATTTGCCCGTGAGGTCAAAAGTATGTGTGAGCATTTTCTTTTGTGTGTGCATTTCCTGACTTTAACTACCTACTTTTTTTCTCTGTAAAACCTCGAAAGTATAGAAGGCAAGTTCACAAATCCTCTTTTTTGCAAGTCCAACTTAAGTTTTGTCTTTAGTTGTAATTTCAAATAAATATTTGACCATTGAGGATTTGTAGGAACAGAATACCTGGTATTTTAAAGGGAGCTTTTATTCTTAGACCTGACAGTAGTGATGTTCACCAATAAGCATGTTTTTCACAAATTCTAGGCAGCAAAACAGGCCCATTGCAAATGCATAAAAAAATGTTTGCCTCATTGGCAGATTTTCTTTAAAAAAAAAGTCCCATTAGCTGTCACACACGTCAGTGTGTGAAATTTGTGCTAAATAATTGACGCATCCCGTGGAAGAGCAGTGAACTGCAGACACAACCTTGCTTGGGAACCATTCGATGGTTTGACCCCTCAATCCAACCCCTTAATGCTAAGTGTCAAGCAGGGAGGCATTGGGTCCCATTTTTTAGTCTTTAATTTGACTCAACTCAACTCACAACCTTACTGTCATGAGAGCCGCTGCCCTTCCCTCACAGCGGCTGCTCATCAGGTCTGATTTTTCTCACCTGTGCACCTCAGTATTTAAGCCTGCCACGTAGTCTCAAGCATTGCCGGAACGTCTAGCCATTTTGCCTGACCACCAGCCTTGTTGATGATCTTTGAGCTGAAGTTCAAGTTATTTACCTCATGCCCTGTCTATGTTAACGCTCCAGGTCCTCAAGCCAGACACCTACTTACCTGTCACGTTTCAGGTAACCAAGCATACAGCCTGCTCGTCAGCCGACGCTCTCACTCCGTGTTTTTCTCCACAAGACTGCTACTCCAAATCGGATCCTTCCCGGCACTGGCCTCTAGAGGACTTCCTCATTCAAGGTTTTCAGCTTCCCTCCGCTTCTCTCTAAGTGACTGTTTTTTTCGACTCCCTCCTCTCAAGTCTGCTGGCAGCTCCCACCACTTGCAATGCCCTCTGGCGTCTATTCTGAGTACTGCAAGCTCCAGCTCCCCAGTGTCCTCAGCCAATAAATATTAAGTTGCATTCCTGGTTCTGTCGTTTTTGGTTGGTCCTCAAGATCCCTCCTGACAGAACGTTCCGGGCAAGATGGACCCAAAGACAGCTCAGGAGTTCCAATCCCAGGTTGAGGGTGCCTTCAGGAACTATGATCTGCGGATAGCTGAGTTTTCTTCAGGTTTACGCGACATAACTGAGAAACTCACGTCGATGAGTGTTTCACAAGTATTACCACCCTCTATCACTGTGCAATCCATCAACGAACCTAAGATGAATCCACCAGAGAGATATGACGGAAACCCTGCTTCATGTCGGACTTTTCTCTGTCAATGCGAACTGAACTTTTCCCGGCAGGAATCTTCTTTTCCATCAGAAAAATCTAAGGTTGCCTATGTAATTTCTCTGCCTGGTCGAGCGGCTCAGTGGGCAACAGCTGAATGGACTCGTGACTTGATCATCTGTTCCTCGTACAGAAGATTTTCAGAAGAGCTCAGAGAGATTTTCGACCCAGTAAAACCCCATAGAGAAGCCGCTTGACAGTTAACCAAGATGCGCCAATGGAAAGAGACAGTCGATGATTACGTCATTCGTTCCCGGACCATTGCAAGTAACAGCGGGTGGAATGAAGAGGCCCTCTACGACATGTTCTATGAAGGTCTTTCTGATAACGTTAAAGATGAACTGGCAGCACGTGAACTTCCAAGTCGCATCAATGACTTGATGTCCCTAGCAGCTCCCATTGACAGACGTATCCAGGAGAGGAAGAGAGAGATCACAAAGATCACACCCCATTTCTCATGAACAGCAATCCTGTTTTTTCCCCAAGCAGTCAGCCTCATCAGGTTCAAGCATGGAGGAGCCCATGCAGTTGGGTCGCGCCCGACTCTCCAAGGAGGAGAAAGATCGTAGTTTCCAGCAGAACCTGTGCTTTTACTGTGGTTCTCCTGGTCATCATGTCATTACCTGCCCAGTAAAAGACCAGGCTCAGCACGAAAGGAGGAGACGTGTATGAGCCGGTCCCTGTCCCCCTCCTCTCAACCCAACCCAAGAACCAGAGCGTCCTTTCATGTCAAGAATCAGGTACTCACAGAAACTGTTTTTATTGATTCAGGGGCTGATAGCAATTTTATGGCAGAGGAGATTGTACATAAGTGGAGTGTCAATGTTAATTGTCTCAGCACCATTTGAGTGTTAAAGCCATTGATGGACATGTGATCACTAACAGTCTACTTGTTCCAGAACCTGTTAAAATGCAGATCGACAATCACACTGAAACTGTCAGATTCCACATCCTCAAGAATATTGACCTACCCATTATAATAGGACTGCCTTGGTTGCAACGTCATAACCCTCAGGTTGATTGGCTTACAGGACGAATCCTGACCTGGAGTACTGACTGCCACAGAAACTGCCTTGGTGCGATGGAAACTCCATCAATCCCTGGCCAGAACATGATCTCTATTGAAAAATACCCTGACCTCTCTAAAATACCCACCTCTTATCACGACCTTAAGGAAGTGTTTAATAAGGTAAAAGCTACCAACCTACCTCCTCACCGTCCTTACGATTGTCCCATTGACCTCTTGCCAGGTACTTCTCCCCCCCCAAGGTCATTTATACTCTCTGTCGGTCCCAGAGAGAATGGCCATGGAGACGTATATTAAGGAGTCTCTGGCTGCTGGACTCATTAGACCCTCCTCCTCCCCAGCTGGGGAGGGATTTTTCTTTGTAAAGAAGAAGGATGGGGATTTAAGACCTTGTATTGACTACCGAGGACTCAATGAAATTACAGTACGCAACCGTTATCCTCTGTAACTCATGTCTTCTGCTTTTGAACTCCTTCAAGGGGACAGGATCTTTAAAAAGTTGGATCTTCGTAATGCCTACCATTTGGTCCGGATCAGGGAAGGAAATGAGTGTGTAACCCCTTGGCATCAGACTTGCCATCACACTAAGTGGGAACACCTGGCCCCGCCCTTATTGTGAAAGGCTCAGTGTGAATATAAGCTCCAGGTCAGCTGGTGCACTTCCTGCTTGCTACTTCCTGCTTCCTGCTCTCAGCTGTTGCTGTTGCTGTGGCCACACCAGGACGCCTGAAACTTTTCTTGATACATATTTGGAAACCTCAACGCTTCCATTTGATTAACCCCAAAGAGACCTGCTCATCGGTCAGGTTTTTGTTTTGTATGCTTTGATCTACAACTTGATGGCGAGCTACCCAAAATCCTGATACTTCCACCCTCAATAACAACTCCTCAGCTGCAGCAAAACTAAACTACATCATCACCAATAGACTTTTGGAAACAACTTAATAGGACTCAGACCCATTTCCAAGTTACTTTTGTTTTTTGTATTGTTTAAATGTTTTATTTTCTGTTAATACAATCGATTGCATTTTACTTTCATCGCTGTCTTGTTTTCATTTACATACTTTGGGCTCCCTGAGACGAATTCTGATTATTGCGCCTAGTCCCATAATCTTAAAAGCGTTACACTGGGCGAGCTAGCTAGGAGCCCTGGTGTGTAAATGTTTTTCCTTTAGTTTGTTGTATTCTACCCCATTATTTGCCAAAAACAATGGAGTTTGTGAATGTTAATAAGTCAGTTTTGATTACAGGGGTAACAAACACTAAGGCCGATAATGACGTTATTGACTGTTTGCGTAGTTACGTGAACCTAAGCCGTGTGTTGTACGTAAACAATCCCACGAGCGCACTGCACAAAAACCTGATCGTTGAGTTTGCAGATGAAAATTCATACGCTGCTTTAAAGCCACTGTTGCCGCGCACTCATACATCGGCGGATGATGAGCTTGAGTTCTGCTTAACACCTATAGCCTCCGAGTGTGTTGCCACAGCAGACAGTAACAGCAGCCCCCCCTGACTATCTGGCTGAATTAAAGAAGATTGCAGATCGGAGTGGCTGCGATTTCGACAATGTCCTGAAGTCGGTGATGACTCAGATTGGCCACCACTTGGATTCAGCAGCAGCAGCCAAGAATATAACTCTTAAGCATGAAGATGACCATGAGGATGATGACGACGAGGACAGTGACGACGATGAAGAGGAAGCAAGAGGAGTTGACACTGGCTCAGAACAACCTCAACCTGCACCACCTTTCCAGCAGGAGGCGCTACGCCGTCAGCCTAGAGCAAGGCAAAGAACATCGCTGTCTCCTTACCAACTAAATCCACCCGAGGTCCAGAAGGTGGTTGTGGAACATGTGGTTCGGAACACTGACCTACTTTCTTCATCTTTTCCACGTCTGCGACCCTTTTCCGGGAAGACGCCCAAGCAAAGCAACGAAGCAGATTATGATTCCTGGCGTGGCCAGAAAGCTCTCCTACTGGCTGATTCCAGCCTGTCTGCCCTGCAAGTCACCCGAAGGATCATGGAGAGCCTTCTTTCACCTGCAGCTGACCTGGTGAAGGGGCTAAAGCCAGACACGTTGCCAACAGTGTTCCTGAAGACCCTTGATGCAGCTTTTGGAACTGTTCAAGATGGAGAAGAACTGTTTGCCCAGTTCCTGAATACCCTCCAAACCTCTGGGGAACGACCATCTGCATACCTCCAGAGGCTGCAGCTAGCACTCAGTTCTGTTGTCAACCAAGGGAGTGTTTCACCATCTGAAGTTGACATACATCTTTTGAAACATTTCTGCCGTGGGTGTTGGGACAATTTTCTGATTATGAAGCTGCAACTGGAGCAACAAAAAACAAATCCACCCTCGTTTTCTGACCTGTTGCTTCAACTCAGGACAGAAGAGGATAGACAACTTGCCAAGGAGTCATTGATGAAGCAACACATTGGTGCAGCTAAACAGAAAGCAACCATTCAATCTCACAGCGCTTGTTCATGTGGCCAAAGTCCACCACCAAACACAGAGCTGAAGGAGATGAAAGAACAACTCCAAAGACTCCAAAAGCAGATGTCACAGCTTCTGACCCGAAACCTGGCAGCAGATTCCAAATCCACCACACGAAATCTCAAACAAAGTCCTCCTCAAAAGTCATCCACCAAGCCCAAGCCTTGGTATTGCTTCAACTGTGGAGAAGACGGTCACGTTTCCTCCACCTGCACCACCAGAGCCAATCCAATTCTGGTGCAACAGAAAAAGACACTGCTACGTCAAAAACAAGCAGCATGGGAAATAAAGCATCAGTTAAACTGAAGCCAGCTTCTGTGGTGGGATGCTCAGCAGCTGTTTTCCCAAAGAGTCCCAAAGAACCCCACAACTGCCAATAGGCCTAATCGGGACAAAGACAACTGGAGAAGTTAAAATAAATAATCAATCATACAACTGTCTTCTTGATTCTGGTTCTCAAGTAACAACAATACCACACTTGGAAATCGAAGGTGCAAAGGGGCAAGCCGTGCCCTACCTAGGGTTCATTGAATTGAACTTGACCTTTCCAGCTGACATCCTTGGTCAACCCATAAACGTTGATACTCTGGCACTCGTTGTACCAGACCAAAACCAGTCAAACCCTCAGATCCTCATAGGCACCAATACCCTAGATGTTGCCTATCATAAACATTACAAGACCAAGAAAAGATTTCAACCTGCTGTTTCTGGTTATTCTGCTATGTAGAAGATCCTCCAACATCGCTCAAATTGCAACTCAAAAAGCCAAGTCGCCCCTGTCACTCTGCGATCCAACCCGCCTCAAACTATACTGGCTGGACAAACCACTGTCATAGAGGGGAGCCTGGTCGCAAGGCTACAGGGTGAAAAGACTGTAATCATCGAGCATCCACAGTCCGGCTCTGTGCCATGTGGTCTCTTCGTGAAAAGCTGTCTTGTCAACCTACCACAAAAACGGCCATGTCACCTGCCAGTTGTGGTGTGTAATGAGTCTGACCACCAAATCCAGATCCCTGCAGGAGCCCTACTCGCAGAAGTCATTTCCTTTCAGACTATACACTGTAAGCCCGGATAAGTTGAATTTACTTAAAAAATTTGAGGAAACCGGTTGCCTTAAATTTTTTAAGTAATGGGTTATGAAAACTTGAGTGCATTTAACTTGAATGCATGAAAGGGTGGAATTATCATTTTAAGTTTAAAATACTAAATGCCAAGTTGATTTCACTTACAATCTCTGGTAATATCAATTAACTTGTCACATGAACTCCACTTACTATTTTAAGTTGAAGTAACTAAACCTTTGTATTCATTGCATTTGCTAAACTAGAACGTTTCAATTAAGAAAAATATGCAACACAAAAGTTTTTTTTACTGTTTTATTTAAAAACAGCATTACGTTACAGCAGTGCTTCTCAATTATTTTTTGCCAGGCCCCCCCTAGGAAAAGAAAATGTTTCGCGCCCCCCCTGACCCCCCCCCATAACCCCCCCCCACACACACACACACAGACACACTCGCGCGGTGACAATACATCAGGTCAGTATCTATAAAATTTGTATACCTAAAATTGTATCTTTTAACACTAACAAAAGAAAAAAGCAAAATAAATCCACTTTCAACAAATATTAACTTTATTTAGCCACAGAAACCCTGTTCTAGTCTAAAACAGAAAAGAAGCTGAAAGTACCTGAAATAAAAAAAATCTGTCATTCCTTATTTAAACTAGAAACATTTTGACCAACTGAACCATTTGATGCTGAAAAAAATAATTCAATCAATAAATAATATTAAATCTAAATTGATCTGAAACATTAACACAGCAGCACCAATATATTTAACGTTTTTAGTCTGAAGAAATAGGTAAAAACGTGCTGATTTTTTTTTTCTAAATGACGGATTGTTTATTTCTGATCTCATAAAAGTGCAGCTGTTTTCCTGCATTACCTGCTGTCTTTATGTCTGTCTGACACCAACTAAACCACAGGCAGACAAAGAAAACATGGATGGAAAATAAAGACACGTCATCAAAATGTCTACAATAGTTCATAAAGAATGACATTGTTAGCATGAGCTTAGGAATCTAAGGGCAGCGGTGATCTTGGGCAACAGGCAGCGGTAGCAGTGGTCCGCGTGCCCCGATTCCCCTGGCAGACAGGGCCCACACCACCCCTCCCCTTTCGTTCTCACTCGCGCAGCCGCGGACAGACAGAACAGACAATAGGAACCGAATAGTGGACCAGATTATTTTCCAAGCACTGAGCCGCTGTCACCGCTGCCCCCACGTTAAATTTGCGCACCGGACAAACCTGTGCCTAAAACCGCCACCACCGCGCGCCCCCCCTGGCATCGCTTCGTGCCCCCCCCTGGGGGCGCGCCCCACTATTTGAGAAGCACTGCGTTACAGGGTTATTGTCCCTGCTTTAACAACTTTGAATAATAAGCCAGAAACAGTGGCAAAATGTGTGTCATTCATGCCCTGAACATTGCATAAAACAAAGCACCATCAAAAACACTTATTGTGTTAATAATGTGTACATCCTTATTACAACAAATCACATTAAAACTGTATTCTAACTTACACTCCTATTAGGGAAATGGTTTAGCTTTTAGTTGGTATTGTAACTAAAATACCAAACTCATTTGAAATGAAATTTTTTTAAAGCCTGTGTCATGGAAACCTGTGCAAAAATCAGTGCAAAAACCACAGAACACATGTACCCTAAACCTTACACAACAATAAACATGTTTTCATAAAAGTCCAACATTACCAACTGTGGCAAACAAATCTGGAACAGTAGAAGGGCCATTTTGAACACGATTTATGCTTCCAGATGATTTTTCAAAGTTTGAATTTTGGGTACCAGCTCACTTTTACCCAGTTTGAACATTACTTGCTGAATAAAGTTGAAAGTGTTTTTTTTTTGTAGTCCAGGTGTAGGGCATAGATCAGGCCAAAAAGGACACAGAAGGCCTGTGGTAGGTTCAACAGTTCATCCATTACCACAGACCCTTCCAAGATGATCCCTACTCTGGATGGGTTGAGCTGGGTACTTTCTTGACCAAGGCAGAGAATTCCCACTGAAGTTTCACTGTACGAGTCCATGTCAGTTAAATCCTATCATTGAAAGAAACATTTTGACAAGGAGAGAACATAAACATGCCAGTTAGAAAATGGTTTTTGTGCAAAAAAATAACATGTGACTGTTCATAATGAACAGCATTGTACAACATAAACCACACTGAAAGTATTTTATATTAAAAAGACGATATCGAATTTTTATCAAATGCCATATTCAGATCTGTACAGGTTGCAACACTTTGCCCAAAATATGTAGTTTACTCACTCTGAGTCACAGCCGTGCTGATTTATTTATTTATTTATTTTTTCCCCCCAATGGAGCAACCAGAACCTATCGATTGCAATCAGAACTCCCCATTTGAGTTCTAGACCCAAAAACATTTTCACAAGTTCCAACTGGTGCCAGCAAAGTTAAAAAAAGTATTGCGAAATTGTAAAAGGATTCATACAACTTTAGTTATTGGGAGCATTTTTTTTTCAATAGGACTGGGACTGAAAGTGGGTAAACTATCTTTGCTTGGCCATAAAATAGAGACTTAATGGAGACACTGATGCTGATCAAATAATTTTGAAAATTAATGGCAGTGTTCATTAACAGTTAAAAAGGAGACAAAAGGAGCATGCACCTGCAACATTTACAAAAACAAATTAACTTACAGAGCATGTTCTGAAGAAGGCAGAAGAATCATCCGCCAAGATGACAGGGAGTCCCCGAAGACAAAGGCACCTGATGTCTGTTGGCTCAGTGGTCTGCAAAATAGTGGACACAACAGTTAAAACGTATCTTGCTAAGGATACTCATATCAGGGTTTCCCATTCATTCATGCATTTGTGGTGGCCCATGTGTGTGAGCCTGTGTGTGTGTCTGAGTTGGGGTGTGTGTGAATGTGTGTGTGTTTGTGTGAGACTGTCAGTAAGATTGTGTGCGTGTATGTGCGCGTGCAACTACCTCCAGGTTGTTTTGGTTGGTGTGATTGTGTTGCAATTCACTTGGAAGTAAAATAATCACTAATACAAAACATGTCATGCATAAGACAATAATACAATTAATGGCGAAAGTCATTTACATTAAACGTTAATAATAGGAAAAAACAATGCAATGTGGTCGCTTACACTCTTCTTCCCACTGAGTGCGTGTCCTTCGCTCAGCGTGGATCGGGCTGTGTCACCAAGACGCTAAAATTACAGGTGGAAAAATGTCTAATTAAACTGGTTACAACAGCATTACACTGCTCACAAAAGCCCCTCCAGTAAGAAAAAAAGTAAATAACGTTGCGCTCCCATCCCTGCCGCCATGAATGTGTGTGGTTTTCGCCTGCGGCGCCTCTAATCTGCCGAGACTAGGCAGTTCAAAGCCAGGCGGCGCCCGCTAACGCTACAGAGATTGAAATTGTCCAGTTGAACTGATTAAAACGACAGTTTTCCAAGTTCACAAAGAGCGCGTCAAGCAATAAAAAAGGCAATTTGGCTAGCTAACGTTAAGCCATCAAACAGGTGGTTACGGTCATGGTGATGTCCGTTGAACTTAATAAAAGTACGTCTTTCTCTCTAAAGTTACGCATAAAAAGCCCCTCCGGTGATAAAAGTGACGTACTTGGCTAGCTAAGTACCTAACGGATGAAAATGTTAATGTCCATCGACGTCAAACTGCTTCACTAGGACTTCTCACAAACAGCGCACCAAGTGAACAAAAAAACTTGTAACGTTAGCTAGCAGGGGAAAATGGCTGCCGACCTAGATAAGATAACCGGTAACGTCCTCCCAGTACTTACCAGCATCCCCTTGTATCAACACACAAACACGGAAACATTAAGTTGAATGACTCAGCAGCAACGTTAGCTAAATCAAAGTTACTTACCGTCTCTGGCGAGTTTTAGTAGACACTGGACCGTCCGGTGCGCGGCGAGAAAGTGACGTCTTCTCGGCAAAAAGCAGGGACACGGCGGCAAAGTGACAGCGATCACGTTCCCATCATGCATTGCATCACTAAAACTTGGGAATTTTAAGCTATTTCACTTAAAATCATTCACTGGCTCAACTAGGTCTACAAATTAGTATAACATACTTACATCTGCTAGTAATGCAATCAAAACTTAATCGATTTGAGCCATGTAAGTACATTATACTTTAAATGTTTGATTAGATATGAAATCCGGGTTTACAGTGTAATTGCAAGAGAAAAAATCAGTCAGGTTTTTGTTTTGTATGCTTTGATCTACAACTTGATGGCGAGCTACCCAAATCTGAGATCCTGATACTTCCACCCTCAATAACAACTCCTCAGCTGCAGCAAAACTCAACTACATCATCACCAATAGACATATCCAAGTTAATTTTGTTTTTTGTATTGTTTAAATTTTTTTTATTTTCTGGCAATACAATCGATTGCATTTTACTTTCATCGCTGTCTTGTTTTCATTTACATACTTTGGGCTCCCTGAGACGAATTCTGATTATTGTGCCTAGTCCCATAATCTTAAAAGCGTTACAAGTGGAAGACGGCATTCAACACACCTTCAGGTCATTATGATTACCAAGTCATGCCATTCGGCTTAACCATTGCTCCCGCAGTTTTTCAAAAACCATGTGTTAGGGGACATGATCAACCGCTTTGTTTTTGTTTATCTGGACGATATCCTGATATTTTCTCGTTCAGAGGCTGAGCATATTCAACATGTGCGCAAGGTTCTCCTACGCCTACTCCAGAACCAGCTATATGTCAAGGCTGAGAAGTGTGAATTCCATGCCACTACCACTTCTTTTTTGGGTCTGGTCATCGCTGAGGGCAGAGTTAAGATAGATCCTAAGAAAGTCCAGGCAGTGTTGGAGTGGCCCAAACCCGAAAACCGTGAGCAATTGCAACGTTTCCTAGGATTTGCCAATTTCTATCGTCACTTCATCAAGAATTACAGTAAAATCGCATCCCCTCTACATGCCTTAACATCATCCAAACAGAGCTTTTCTTGGAACCAGAGAGCTGAAACTGCCTTTAAAGATCCAAAGATCCGCTTTACATCGGCTTCTGTGCTGGTTGTACCTGACCCCAGTAAACAGTTCATTGTGGAAGTAGATGCTTCTGACACTGTGATCGGTGCAGTTTTATCCCAACGCAGTCTGGAAAACAAGGTGCACCCTTGTGCTTTCTATTCCCGCCGTCTGTCCAACGCTGAAATAAACTACCATGTCGGGGATAAGGAGTTATTGGCTATTAAAGAAGCATAAGAAGAATGGCGGCACTGGTTGGAGGGGGCTGAAATTCCTTTTGTTGTGTTTACTGATCACAAGAACCTGGAGTATTTAAGAACTGCCAAAAGGATGAACTCACGCCAGGCTCGCTGGGCCCTTTTCTTTAACTGGTTTGCCTTCTCTTTGTCCTATAGACCAGGGTCTTGAAACGTGAAGGCTGATGCACTATCCCGAAGAGAGGAATGCCCTCTGAAGAAGGTCTTTCCTGACTTTATCCTGCTTACCTCTGCTCGACTTGCTGTTCTCAGTACCGACATAGGAGAGGAGGTAAGGTTGGCTAACCAGGACTCTCAATCTCCATCTGCCTGCCCCGTAGGACGTCTCTACGTACCCGTTGATCTCAGAGCCAGAGTTATTCAATGGTTTCACACCTCACGTATGTTTTGCCATCCTGGACAGAGAAGAACACTCTCCATCATTATACAGTGCTTCTGGTGGCCCAACATGAGGAAAGACATCAATGAATATGTTTCTGCTTGTCCAGAATGTGCTCAGGTCAAAGTAACTACGTCCCCACCTGCTGGGTTTCTGCAGGCTCTGTCCATTCCTAGAAGGCCCTGGTCCCATATCTCCCTGGACTTCGTCACAGGACTTCCACCGTCTGAGGGCAAGACAGTGATCCTTACGGTAGTACACCGTTTTTCTAAAATGGTTCATTTTGTTGCTCTACCCAAGCTCCCCACGGCCAAGGAGACTGCTGAGGTCCTACTCAACTATGTCATTCGTCTCCACGGCCTTCCCAGAGATATTGTCTCAGACCGGTGACCCCAATTCACTGCTAAGATCTGGGCGGAGTTCTGCCGGTTGCTTGGAGTCTCTGTGAGTCTGTCCTCTGGTTTTCACCCACAATCCAATGGCCAATCAGAACGGCTCAACCAACAGTTGGAAACCAGCCTCCGTTTCCTCTGTAGCCGTGAGCCAACATCATGGTCCCGCAATCTGGTCTGGTTTAAGTATGCACATAATGCACTTCCTTCGTCTGCCACAGGGTTATCCCCCTTCCAGGTGGTGTTTGGATACCAGCCCCCTCTCTTTGCTTCCCAGGAGGGGGAGGTTTCTGTGCCATCTGCCCATGCGTCCATTTGGAGATGTCAGCAGGCCTGGCGCAGGGCCCGGCAGACTCTCCTACGGACCGTGGAGACCTACCGCACCACTGCAAACCGACGGGGGATTCCTGCTCCCTCCTATCAAGTGGGTCAAAGGGTTTGGCTTTCTACCACTAATCTGCCTCTTCGTGTTGAGAACAGAAAACTGGCTCCATGGTTTGTGGGTCCTTTTCCCATCTCGAAAGTGGTCAATCCAGTCGCAGTTCCCTTGCGTCTACCCAGGACTCTCCGTATACACCCCACCTTCCACACTTCCATGGTGAAGCCTGTCAAGACCAGCCCTCTTGTCCCTCCTGCCGAGGCTCCACCACCGGCTCGATTCATTGATGGGGGTCCTGCTTATACCGTTAGACGCCTGCTCCGCTCTCGCCGCCGTGGACGTGGTTTGCAGTACCTAGTAGATTCGGAGGGTTATGGTCCTGAGGAACGTTCCTGGGTTCCTGCTCGGTTTGTCCTTGACCCTGATCTTATTGCCCAGTTTCATAGTGAGCATCCTGACCAACCCGCACGACCGTCAGGTGCCGGTCGTTGAGGGAGGGGTAGCCAGACGCCTACTTACCTGTCACGCTTCAGGAAACCAAGCATACAGCCTGCTCGTCAGCCGACGCTCTCACTCCGTGTTTTTCTCCACAAGACTGCTACTCCAAATTGGATCTTTCCCAAGAATCTGTCATCCCCGGCACTGGCCTCTAGAGGATTTCCTCATTCAAGGTTTTCACGCTTCCCCCCGCTTCTCTCTAAGTGACTGTTTTTTTCGACTCCCTCCTCTCAAGTCTGCTGGCGGCTCCCACCACTTGCAACGTCCTCTGGCGTCTATTCTGAGTACTGCAAGCTCCAGCTCCCCAGTGTCCTCAGCCAATAAATATTAAGTTGCATTCCTGGGTTTGTCGTTTTTGGTTGGTCCTCAAGATCCTTCCTAACACTTTCAGTCTCAAGGCGGACCCTCTACCACAAGGCCACTGAGCTGGTAAATTAGCAAAAATATCTGTCAATGGGATAAGAAAAATGGTCTTAACAAGAAATTTTATTAAAAAAAATTTTTTGTCATCAAAACATGTTTTCTTAAACTGAGATTTTTTGATGTTGAAACACTTTCTTTATAATATTTTTTTTCTTGTAAGACAAAAAATAAGATTTGTTTTCTTGAAACAAGTGTTATGATCAGAGTGGAGCAGGGGGCGTGGCTGACCTTTTCCCTGGTGCCTCTCTACTCTGCACACCTGACTCTCATCTCATCACCATTTAAACCATTTTCTCTTTCTTCCTGCCAGATCATTACTATTCAGTAGCTCTTAGCATCTGTCCTGTATATCTGTCTAGCTCCATGAATTCAGCATCCTGTCTGATTTAGTTTTTGTTCCAAAGGAATAAATTGTCAACCTGCCCTCTGCTTCAGTCTCTGCTTTGGGATCCTTCCACTCAACCTAACAGAATAATCCGGCCAACATGGATCCCGCAGAGCTTGAAGAGGTTAAACATGCCCTCACTTCCCAAGGGGCTCTTGTTGGATGGCATGAGCAAGCACTCCAGGAGATTATGAACACCCTCCAACACCTTTCCACCGGAGTAAATCATCTCGGCGGTCGCCTGGTGGAGGTCTCGTCTCAACTCACCCCAAAAAATTTGTCAGCTCCAGTTCAGGCCGCAGGATCAGTTCCAGCTCAGCACCTGCTCCTCACGTTCCTGCATCATCTCCCCGCGAGCCCTTCATCCCCACTCCCAGCAGGTACTCTGGAGAAATAGGCATTAATTCGTCACTAGACTCGTGTTCAATCAGCAGCCTCTCACGTATTCATCTGATAAATCCAAAGTGGCGTTCATAATGAGTTTACTTTCGGGCAAAGCCTCTGCCTGGGCTGTTGGATTAGCTCTGTCTCTGGTGTTTCCTCCACCTGCAACTCAGCGGGACACCGTGACCATGCCTACCCAGGAACAGAGCATGCCGCGCTGCAGCGAGGAGCCAATGGCTGTCCAGTCTGGCCATTTCCGGCCCAACTGCCCTGTACGGCCAAAAGACCGGGCTCATCAGGCTCAGGAGGGGCACTGGTGAGCCGAACCCCTGTGGATGACTCTCAGTTTGTGTCCCAATCCAACATTCCCACTGAACTTCTACCTAACCCCAAAAAAGTGTTTGCTCTGGATGGTAGACTGTTGGCCTGTGTTACTCACCGTACGCGTCCTGTGTCCCTGCTGGTTTCTGGCAACCACAGGGAATTAATTAGTTTCAATATTATTCCATCTCCAGCCTCTCAGCTTGTGTTGGGTCTACCCTGGCTTTCACTCCATAATCCACACATAGACTGGTCTTCACAATCCATTGTTAATTGGAGGCTTTTTTGCCACTCTCACTGTTTACATGCTGCTGTACCACCTGTTTCCACCTCTCCTGAGCCTCCTAAAACTGTTGACCTTTCTTGTGTTCCATTGGAGTATCATGATCTCAAGGAAGTTTTTTCTAAGGACCGTGCTTTCTCTCTGCCCCCTCATCGACCCTATGACTGTGAGACAGAGCTGTTGCCTGGTGCTTCACTCCCCTCCAGTAAACTGTATAACCTTTCCAAACCTGTGAGGGATGCGATGGAGACCTACATCACTGAGAGTTTGGCTGCTGGACTTATCCGACCATCCTCTTCCCCTGTTGGAGCAGGATTTTTCTTTGTAGATAGGAAGGATGGGTGCCATCGCCTATGCATTGACTACACAGGTCTGAATAACATAACAGTAAAAAACAAATAACCACTCCCACTCATGGAGTGGCTTTCAGCTCCCTCCAGACTGCAACCATCTTCACCAATCTAGACCTTTGAAACGCTTATCATTTAGTGAGAATCAAGGAGGGTGACGAGTGGAAGACAGCTTTCAACACTCCTCTGGGACATTTTGAGTATTTGGTGATGCCTTGTGGACTGACTAATGCCCCAGCTGTTTTCCAATGTCTCATCAATGACGTACTGCGTGACACGTCAAATAGATTTGTGTTTGTTTATCTTGATGAAATTTTGATTTTTTTTCACGGACTGTAGAGGAGCATGTAAAACATGTAAGGCTTGTGTTACAGCGGCTATTGACAAACAGACTCTATGCAAAAGGTGAAAAATGTGACTTCCATCCCTCTAATGTCAGTTTTCTTGGGTTTGTGATCAAGAAGGGCCAACTCAAACCAGATCCTGCCAAGATCAAAGCCGTTGCAGACTGGCCTTCACCCACTAGAAGGAAGCAGCTCCAGAGGTTTTTAGGGTTTGCTAACTTTTATAGGAGGTTTATCAGGAACTACAGCTCTGTGGCCTCTCCCCTAACCAAGTTGACCCATGTCGAAGAACACTTATCCTGGTCCCCAGATTCTGATGCAGCCTTTGTTAAATTAAAAGGTTTGTTTTGTTCTACCCCTGTGTTGTCCCATCCTGACCCTACAGCTCAATTCATGGTGGAGGTGGATGCTTCAGAGTCCGGAGTTGGGGCGGTGCTCTCTCAGCGATCATCCTCTGATCAGAAAATGCATCCCTGCACTTTTTCTCCTGCCAGCTTTCTCCTGCTGAGAGGAATTACGACATGAGAAATTGTGTGTTGTTGGCAGTCGTGCTGGCCTTAAAGGAATGGTGCCATTGGTTGGAAGGACCATCTCAACCTTTCTTTGTATGGACTGATCACAAGAACTTGTCTTACCTCCGTTCTGCCCGCAGACTGAATACCCGTCAAGCTCGGTGGTCCCTTTTCCTAGGACGCTTTACTTTCACTCTCACATACCGCCCAGGGTCTCGCAACATGAAGCCTGATGCCCTATCCAGGCAATTTGAGCTGCCAGCCTCCTGCAACACTCCTCAGGACACCATCCTACCAAATTCCTGTGTCGTCCGTGCAGCCATCTGGGAGGTGGAGCATGAGATTCAGAGGGCTCTGGAAAACCTTCTCTGGAGCAGAGAAGGGAGGGGGGGAACGGATGAGTAGATTGATCTTGAGTTAAAACAGAATAAAAGCATAGCCTTCAGTTTATTCATTTGTTGCCTTTTTTAGGCATAGAAAGAAGTGTCCAAACTTTTCTGCTGCTTCCCATTAAATATGCCAAATTACTGTAGGTTATAACATTTCATGGTGACTCCCTTTCTTAACACAGACTATTTTAAACCTCCTGTGTCATTTCAGTGCCCACTGAACCACAGCCCAAGGGGCAGCTTTAAACATCAGAACAAGACTCAAGAACTTCACATTAGAGCGATTCATCAAATGCATAAAGTTTTGACCAGACTTTAAACATTTTTTCCGAGTTCAGTTAATGATGATTGTATTTATTTTCCTTTTTTTCCCTTCTTCTGGAGTTAAAACTGGACTGTAGGGATGGCTCGTTTGACCCGGCGCTTAGGCGCGCGGTTCACCATCATGAAACAGAGTGTTTCGGCAGAATGTTTCGGGGCGTGTGTCAACTAGCGCAGATCACATGGTTGATGACGTATGAAGCGCCAAATGCTTCGTTTGGTCGAACCACGCTTTAGATGTCACTTGTGTTTTGAACAGTTGGGCGCGCTATTTTCTAGAAATGGGAAATGAATCCTGAACGTTTCCCAAACAGTTCAATTGTATCCCCTGTATTGGAATCAGCGTCAGTTAATTGCACTTTACCATGGCTCGTATTAAAAACGTTTTGTTGCTCAGGATCATTTCAACTCGGTTTTTCCTACTAAAACAATACATAATGAACCATGAAAAAACTGCAATGAATCTATGATGGCACGCTGTTTTCTCATGATTAGAAATAGCTCAGTGGAATAGTCAATGGGATATACAACACGAGGTTTTAGATTCGAGTCTGGCACTATACACATTCCTTTTGCGTGTATTTTTTTCTTCATGTGATATGTATTTTGCTGTGTCAAGCACTTCTCACAGAAAGCGTCACATGTTGTGTTGTTTTACATTTTTCTTTATCATCATTAACAAAAAAATTCTGTTTTACGTTTTTCATCATTATTTCCACATTGTAGTGTTACAAGGAGCTTAGTTGAAATACATGTCAATATACATCCAGTCCGCCACCAGATGGCGCTGTTCTGTGTGGTTTCGAAGCCTTGAATGGGTGGTTCATTTTTCCGGCACAATTACATGATCCCCAATGAGGCTTCATGGGGCTTCTATTCCCATCCCTACTGGACTTTAAATACAGCTCCTTGACATTAGGACTGCACAGTCCTACTGACTGGACTGAGGGTGCTCAGTTGTTTAGAATTTTGTGGTCAATAACTGTTCTCATCCTCTGTTTTTTCCCCAATAATTTTCACTGATAATCTAATGCTGGAATCATTCATTAGCTGTGTTTGGTGGAGAGTCATAGATGATTAAACAAGGACTGGGGAAAAAGGTTTTCCATTTGCTTCTCAAAGATCAGTCAATAAAAATGGAATGGAGCAAAAATATGTGTAATGAAATGAAATTACATCATGGGCTGCAAGGGGGTCAGCACTCTTGCCTCAACAGAGTCCCTGGTCCAACTCCAAGCTAGGACCTTTCTGTGCGGAGTTTGTATGTCCCATGTAGTGTGGGTTCTCTCCAGGCACCCCATCTTATCCCATAAACATGCTTCATAGGTCAATTGCACAGTTCATTGTTATCTCTAAATTGTCCATCTGTGCACAAATGAGTGTGGGGCCCTGTAACAGTCTGGCAACCTCCCTTTGCCCAACATTAGCTGTGTTGGCTCCTCTGACCCCAAAAGAAATACAGCAGGTTCTGAAGATGGATGGATGGATAACATTCATCAGAGATGGGAATCTGGTCTTGAAGCTCAAACTTGTGTCAAGTCTCACATGCATTGACTAAAGACTTGACTTTGGACTTGCACTGCAAAAACTGAATCCTAAGGAAGTAATAAGGCCCTTGTTGTTAGGTTGAGTGGAAGGATCCCAAAGCAGAGACTAAAGCCGAGGGCAGGTTGACAATTTAATCCTTTGGAACAAAAAACTAAATCAGACAGGATGCTGAATTCACGGAGCTAGACAGATATACAGGACAGGTGCTAAGAGCTACTGAATCGTAATCATCTGGCAGGGAGAAAGGGAAAGGTGCAGGCTTTTAAAGACATGGTGATGAGATGAGAGTCATGTGTGCAGTGTAGAGAGGCACCAGGGAAAAGGTCAGCCACGCCCCCTGCCCCACTCTGATCCTAACAGTGCCCCCACCTCAAGGGACGTCACCCGGCGGCCGACCAGGCTTGTCAGGATGACGGGCATAAAAAACCTTAAGGAGAGCAGGGGCCAGGTTAAAGGAGCGGGGAACCCAGGAATGCTCCTCCGGGCCATAACTCTCCCAGTCAACGAGATACTGCAGGCCACGACCCCGCCGCCGGACATCCAAAAGGCAGCGAACAGGAAATGCCGGATGATCATCCCTGACCAGGGCGGGAGGAGGGGGTATGGCTGGGGGGCTGAGCGCACATTGTCAATCTCGCAGAGGAGGGGGTTGATGTGACGGTATGGCACCGTCAGCTGGTGGTGTTACCCACACTGTTTATTTATTTTATGTTTAAATGTGTTGCTAGACAATGTAAGACTGGTCCCTGTGATGTAACCTGGGAGGTAATGAAGAGCAACGCCCAATAGGAGGGGCTTATCATTCAAAAGGGAGCGTCACAGGAAATGAAAAAAGAGAGAGTTGGAGGTTGTCATGTGCTGATGTGCCCTGCGTGGAGCAATTGTAGTGCTCGTGTTCTTGAAGTAAAGAAAGAACACTCTCACCTTGGCTCCTCTGCCGTTATTTCCCAGAGGGACCCACGACATAATCACAGAGAACATATTCAACTATACGTAACCAAAACAAGCGAAACTCCCATTGTTTTGGGTTTTCCATGGCTCCAGTTACACAATCCTCAATTTCATTGGGGACAACAAGTTTTTTCTGATCATCCAATTGTCTCCAGTCAGCTATTCCCTCCCTGAAACCTCTGGATCCTGACCACCAGGAAGATGTTGGTCTGTCTAAAGTTGCCGCCTGTTATCACAATCTCAAACCAGTCTTCAGCAAATCTAAAGCTTGCTTTTTACTGCCACACAGACCCTATGATTGTTCAATTGATCTGCTTCCTCGAGCTAGCCTCCCCAAGGGAGGGCTATTTAATCTTTCTGGTCTCGAGAAGGGAGCTATGGAGAAATATATTAAAGAGGCACTTTCATCAGGTCTCATTCGGCCCTCCTCATCTTCTGTAAGTACAGGGTTCTTTTTTGTGGAAAAGAAAGATAAAACACTTCAACCCTGCATTAATTATCGAGCACTCAATCAGATTACCGTCAAAAAACAATATTCTCTTTAACTCCTCAGTTCTGTTTTTGATTCCGTACAGGGAGCCCAAATCTTTTCCAAGCTTGACCTAAGAAATGCCTATCACCTCATCCGTATTAAGGAAAGTGAAGACTGGAAGACTGCGTTTAATACACCCTTAGTGCATTTCGAACACCTGGTTATGCCGTTTGGGCTAACAAATGCTGCAGCTGTCTTCCAACATCTAGTTGATGACGTTTTCAGAGACTTTCTCAACCACTTTGTTTTTGTCTATCTAGATGACATCTTAATCTATTCCCATGATCCTGACCAACATTAAACACATGTCTGTCGCAATCTGGAGAGAATGATGGAAAACCAGCTTTATGTAAAAGCAGAGAAATGTGAATTTCACGTGCCCAAAATCTCCTCTCTTGGTAGCATTTTTGAGGCTGGCCGTATTCGGCTTGATCCATCCAAGATTGAAGCTGTCACCAAATGGGAACCCCCATCCAACAGAAAGAAACTACAACAATTCCTGGGATTTGCCAACTTCTTAAGAAAGGTTTATTCAAAACTTCAGTCCTATTGCCCCACCATTAACCAAGTTAAAATCCTATCTTAGGCCTTACTTTTGGACTCTTGAGGCCAAGAGGGCTTTTGACACCCTCAAAGCCTTGTTCATCTCTGCTCCTATCCTAATTCTGCCTGATCCCTTGCGTCAGTTCATAGTCAAGGTGGAGGCCTCTGATTCAGGTGATAGTGCTGTCCTTCCTCAAATGGAGCTGACTTCTAGCAAATTGAAACTCTGTGCATTCTTTTCCAAGAAACCAGCTGAACAGAACTATGACATCGGGAACCAGAAGCTGTTGGCCATTAAACTGGCCCTGGAGGAGTGGCGTTATTGGCTGAAGGGGTCGGCACAACCATTTATGGTATAGACTGACCACAAGAATCTTGCATACCTTTGTCCTGCGAAAAGACTAAACTCATGTTAAGCCCGCTGGGGTCTTTTCTTTGACCAATTTAACGTCACTATCACTTACAGGCCCAGCAGTCTCAACCTCAAGCCTGATGCTCTCTCTCTCATCAGTTCAATCCCACCAATGTCCCTACTGACTAACATCACTCCACCCACTTGCATTGTGGGTGTACTCACCTGGGAGATTGAGAACTGTGTTCATCAAACTCAAGATGAAGAACCTAATCATACTCCATGCCCACCTGGAATCCTTTTCATACTATCCTCTCTGAGATCAAATGTCCTAACTTGGCGACATACCCCCCGTGTTTCTTGCCATGCTGGTGTCCACAGGACTCTCACCTTGCTGCGCAGGTGATTTTTCTGGCCATCCATGGAGAAAGATATGCGTGAATAAATCGCTGCCTGCACCACTTGCGCCTAATCCAAATCTTCAAACTCCCCCCTTCTGGGCGACTTCACCCGTTGCCCACACCTAGCCGACCTTGGTTGCACATTGCTCTGGACTTTATCACATGCTTGCCTCCATCCAATGGCAACACTGTCATCCTCACTGTCATAGACCAATTCTCCTAACCTGCCCACTTCATACCACTACTCCAGCTCCCTACTGCCATGGACAAGGTCAATGTTCTAGTCAATCAAGTATTCCACTATCAGGGGATGCCTGCTGATATCGTTTCTGACCAAGGACCACAGCTCGTCTCCCAAGTTTGGAGAGCTTTCTGCTGGGAGCCACAGTCAGCCTGTCTTCTGGATACTACCCTCAATCCAATGGTCAAGCGGAGAGAGCGAACTAGGATTTGGAGATGGCTCTTCGCTGTTTGGCTTCCCAAAATGCTACCGACTGGTCCTCTTATCTGGTTTGGATTGAATATTCTCACAACTCTCATCCATCCACCACCACAGGCGTTTCTCCTTTCGAGCCGTCTCTTGGGTATTTGCCATCCCTGTTTCCGTCGCAGGAACTTGATTTGGCAGTGCCGGTCCAGCATCATCTCCAACGATGCAGACACTTCTGGCGTCAGACCACAATTTCTCTCCTTCAGACTAAGGAGAGCAATCACAGAATCACAGGTCAACACAGGGTTATGGCACCTACCTATTAACCTGGACAAAAGGTTTTGCTCTCGTCACGGAATATTTGCATGCAATCCTCATTGTGTAAACTCGCTCCTCGATTCAATTCAATTCAATTCAATTCAATTCAATTCAATTCAATTCAATTCAATTTTATTTGTATAGCCCAAAATCACAACAACAGTCGTCTCGATGGGCTTCGAAGTAAAACATGAACTTAAAAGGATCACGAATACAAAGAGTTCAATAGGAAAATACTAAAATGAACTAACAAACCGACTATGCTATACTGGCATCCCTGCCCTTAGACCCCCCTTCGCGGTAAGGAAAAACTCCCAAAAAAAACGGATTCCGGAAAAAACGAAGAAACCTCAGGGGTGCCCACATGAAGGAGGGATCCTCCCCCAGGACGGACAGGCGATTTACCAGAAATCTTAGAGAAGAATTAACTTATCTAAATCTACAACTACATATATATATATATATATATATATATAAGTCCAGAAGACGAGCTTCATCCAGCCGTGGTTGTGGGGACAGTCAAGGGCGCGAGTCGAGCCGGAGACAGGAACCACAGCCAGGTGTAGGAGCAGGAGCAGAGACGAGGTACTCGGTCAGGTACAGAGCAGAGACGAGCCAGAGATGAGCCAGAGGCAGGATCCACAGCCAGGTGTAGGAGCAGGAGCGAAGGCAAGATAAACGGTCAGGAACAGGAGCACGGATGAGCCAACAGGAGTCTGGAAGCACTCCCACTCCCCAGGAGGGGAGAGGAAAAGAGGGACAATACATGAATCGCACTGTACCAAACAGAGGCATGGAGAACTAAATGATGAATTATGATCAAGAATAGAGGAGAGGAAGCGTAGAAGTAGAAAAGAAAAGAGGACAGAACCCCGGAGCACCATAGTTACCCCAGCTTCAACTTCTAGCAGAATTTTAAAGGAAAAGTTATTAAGTTTATTTTAAACAAATTAAGTTAAATAATCTCTAAATACTAACTAGTCTGACAATAAGCCTGTCCAAAGAGGAATGTTTTCAGTCTAACTTTGAATGTAGAAACTGAGTCGGCCTTTCTTACATGAGCTGGGAGTTTATTCCATAAGACAGGAGCTTGGTGACTAAACGCTCTACCTCCAACCGTACTTTTACTAATTCTAGGAACCACAAGCAGTCCTGCATTTTGCGAGCGAAGTGTTCTCATTGGATGGTAAGGGACTATGAGGTCCTTAATATAGGACGGGGCCATTCCATGTAAGGCCTTATAGGTTAACAGGAGGATCTTGAACTTGATTCTAGAATCAACTGGGAGCCAATGGAGCGAAACTAACACAGGAGTGATGTGATCTCTTCTGCTAGTTCCTGCTAACAATCTTGCTGCTGCGTTCTGAACAAGCTGGAGACTTCTTAAGGAACTCTTAGGACACACTGCTAACAAGGAGTTACAGTAATCCAGCCTCGACGTAACAAATGCATGGATGAGTTTTTCAGCATCACTCTTAGAAAGTATATTTCTGATCTTAGCAATATTCCGCAGGTGAAAAAAGGCAGTTCTACACGCCTGAGATATGTTAGCCTTAAATGATAAATCCTGGTCAAATAAAACCCCAAGGTTTCTAACTGTGGAATTAGGGGCTATACTTATGCCATCCAGGGAGACTATCTGAGCAGACAGAGTATCTCTGAGGTTTTTAGGACCAAGTATAATGACCTCAGTTTTTTCTGGGTTCAAGAGGAGGTAATTAATTGTCATCCAGGTCTTGATGTCACTGATGCAGGCGTTCAGTTTCTCTATCTGGTCATTCTGGTCAGGCTTCATGGATAAATACATCTGCGTATCGTCGGCATAACAATGAAAATTAATGCTGTGTTTCCTGATTATGTTTCCTAGGGGTAGCATATAAAGCGTAAACAGGATCGGTCCCAAGACTGAGCCCTGTGGGACTCCATAGTTGACTCGAGTGCACTGAGAGGAATGTCCATTTACATTAACGAACTGATACCTATCGGACAGATAGGATTTAAACCACTGGAGAGCAGATCCTCTGATCCCTATGTCCTGCTCTAATCTATGGACTAAAATACTGTGGTCAATAGTGTCAAAAGCTGCACTGAGGTCCAACAGGACCAGAATAGAAAGTAGTCCCTTTTCTGAGGCCAATAACAAGTCATTAGAGACTCTAACTAGTGCAGTTTCCGTACTGTGGTGAGGTCTAAACCCCGACTGAAAGTCTTCAAAGTGGCTGTTGTCCTGTAGGTGGCAGTAAAGCTGCTTAACTACAACTCTTTCTAGGATTTTAGAAATAAAGGGGAGGTTTGATATTGGTCTATAGTTGGCCAAGATGCTAGGATCCAAACTGGGCTTTCTCAGAAGAGGTTTAACAACTGCATATTTAAAAGACTGTGGCACGTAACCCGTTTCCAGAGAGGCATTTATCATTGTTAATATGGAATCATTAATTAGGGGAAAAGTTTCTTTAAAAAGTCTAGTGGGAATTGGGTCTAACAGACACGTTGAGGATTTGGAAGACGTAATAATTGATGTTATTTCCGCTTCATCCACAGCAGTGAAGCAGTCTAATGTTACAGAGGTTTCTATGGATGCCTCCATTTCTACCGCTTCAGCCTGTTCTGGGCTGATAGTAGGAATAACTTGATTTAACTTATGTCTACTATTTGAGATTTTACTATCGAAAAATGTAAGAAAATCATCAGAGCTGAGAGAAACAGGAACATGTGGTTCTACTGAGCTCTGACTGCGAGTTAATTTAGCAATAGTGCTAAAAAGAAATTTTGGGTTGTTTCCATTCTCTGATATTAAGGTTGAATAGTACTGGCTTCTAGCTCTACGCAGATGTAGCACCTTTGTCGCCGGAAGCTACCAATTGATATGAATAAGCAACTAAATGGCTAATGGGCTAGGGATCAGAAGTCTAGTTATCGTCTCAAGGAGGGAGGGGCAGGAGACTGGAATTGTTCATGGATTAGTAGCACCTTTAATGACTTGTACAGATGATTTACAGTGATAAATAGTGAAACATAGAATGGCCATTCAAACATATATATACAAAAGCACTTCAAGAAGTAAAC
This sequence comes from Oryzias latipes, assembly GCF_053564925.1. Classification (NCBI taxonomy): domain Eukaryota; kingdom Metazoa; phylum Chordata; class Actinopteri; order Beloniformes; family Adrianichthyidae; genus Oryzias; species Oryzias latipes. The sequence goes on along the minus strand of NC_136252.1, from coordinate 4,580,604 downwards.
ACATCAGCATTACTATACTCTTGTTAAGATAGCCTTTGTCAGAGGGGAAGAGTCCAGTTTCTCTTTAACTGCACCACACAGGGAGAAAATGTTCAAAGAAGACTCGCCCACCGTTCAGAGGATATCCATAGCGGCTCAAGGAAGCCGTTGCGGTGGGGAGAGTCAAATGAAGGTCTGTCGAACCGTTCAGGGAAACAGCAGAAAACTGTGCTTTGACTTATGAGGGAAAGACAAGAAGAAACAAAAACCCTCTACCGGCCCGGAGGGAGGACGCGGCTCTTCTTAGTGTTCAGATTCCAAGGTCTAGCTCGCCACCTGGACCCGGCCTGGATAACAGGACCAAAGCCACAGGAAATCGCGTGTTAACACGTCAAAAACAATATAAAACATCATAACATATAGTGTGCACACAAAAATCATAAACACAGCACTAGCTGTGCTACATTCATGTAAAGACAAAGACAAAACATTAAACATATTAACATAACATATACCCATACTGAATGTACAATATTCGGGTCATACTATGAGTCATTATGCTTGGATATGATAGGTAACATTTAACGTTAACCACATCTGATACACAGTAGCAGCTAAAGCTACGTTAGCAAACAAATAGACAACTCACCAGATTCCGCCAACCACATATTACCAACGCTTTTATGTATGGTGGAACTGTGGACCGGATAGAGGGCTCCTATGACAACATTTTACCACATTAATCACTTAGCGGAAAATGGTGGTTAACGAGATGTAAATTCCGACCGATACCGTACCGCTCATGTAGCTTCCCCGCCGCGTCTTAAACCATTGATTCCCTGCACCCTAATAAGCGTACGCGACTGGTCGCGCCGTATCACGTGATGTCCTGATGACACGAGAAGCTTGGCCGTGATTGGCCAACTAGCCCACGTGAGGGAGTGACGTCGAAGGGGAAACAGAAGGTGACGAGAAATGCGCAGAAAGGAAACTAACAGACGGTTAAGGCAAAACAAAGTAGGTAAAACCACCTGGGCTACACAGAGCTTTTTTATAATTTAATAGGCTATGTTTCCAGATATCCAGAGACTGCTCTGAACCGGAGCGGCGCCATTCTCTTTCCAACTTACGGGTTTCTTGTTTAAGAGAACGAGTTTCAGCGTTAAACCACGGTGCTACTCGGTTTTGTCTGACAAACTTAGGTTTCAAGGGGGCAACAACATCGAGTGTACTCCTGAGGGCTTGTAAGGCATCATTAACAAAGTGGTCATTTATACTAGGACTGATACTATGGGAGCTGGACTCAGAGTATTTTCTCAGAATATCACTAAGTACTGGCTGAACTGCGTGTTTAAACTCAGACACAGAACGGTCAGTTAAGGTTCTTCTAAGCTGTTTCTTATTCACTGGGGCAGAAGGATGTTCTAATGTAAACTGGAAGGTAATCAGAAAGTGATCAGAAATGATGGGGTTAAGAGGAAGGACACTCAGCTGGCTGATCTCTATACCATGGGTTAGAACAAGATCCAGGGTGTGCTTATGACAGTGAGTGGGTTCATTCACACTTTGGGTGAAACCAACATCATCTAATAAAGCTGCAAAAGCCTTTCCTAGGCAGTCACTGGGGTCATCAACATGAATATTAAAATCCCCTAATATTATAATTTGATCAGAATGTAAGACAATAGTCGATAGGAAGTCGGAAAACTCATTTAAAAATTCTGAATATGGGCCAGGGGGGCGATAAATAATTATGAGTAAAACAGGTGTTCGAGTTTTCCTGTTTGAGTGACTTAAAGACAATATGATGCTTTCAAATGAATTATAAGCATTTTTAACTTTAGGGCTGAGAAGTAAGCTAGACTGTGATATTACTGCCAAACCACCTCCTTTCCCTGAAATCCTGGATTTCCGATAGTTAGCATAAGTGTGTGGGGGGGGGGGGGTTGCTTCATTCAATCCAACATAGTCATCCTGTTGGAGCCAAGTTTCTGTTAAGGCTAAAAGACTGAGGTTGTTATCAATGATCAACTCATTGACTAAGAGGGACTTGGAGGAAATGGATCGAATGTTTAATAAACCGCATTTAATTACATCATAATTCTGCTTGTGAGTGCTGCTGTCTGTCACTTTTAAGTTTCTATGACACGCTCCTTTCATTTGTCTTTCAGCACATAAGCTAAAGCTCGGACCTGCTTGACTTTCCCTGCATGGGTTTTGCACCAGCACTAACCCTAAGGGAGGCTCAGAGGAGCGTTTTACACTGCTGCTCTGCGCCCGGGTCTCGTCTCTGGATTGTCAGGTTAACAGACTAAGGCTAGCAGAAATGTTTCTAGAAAGAAGAGCGGCACCGTCCCAAGATGGACGCAGTCTCTCCGCATGAGCCCGGGCTTCCCCCAAAACGTGCTCCAGTTATCCACAAAACCAACGCCGTTTTCTGGGCACCATCTAGAAAGCCAGCGGTTAAATGATGAAAAGCGGCTGTACATTTCATCACTGACTAAGTTCGGCAGGGGACCAGAGAAAATTACAGTGTCGGACATCGTCTTAGCCAGTTTACACACCGAAGCACCCTCTGATTGTCTCCGTCGGGCATCATTACCGCCTGCGTGAATCACGACTCGACGGAACCTGGACTTACTCTGAGCTAACATCCTAAGGTTCCCCTCGATGTCACCAACTCTGGCCCCCGGATAACACCTGACTGTAGCCGCTGGGAGCTCCACGTTTCTAACTTCAGAAGAGCCTATAACCAGAGTTGAGTGTTCAGCGGGTGTGTCGCTGAGGGGGGAGAACCTATTACTAACGTGGAGTCTCGGGTGCTCTAAGTTCTTGCGTTTAGCACTATGTTTCCTCCCAACCGGTGCAAACCCCTGACTGTCTCCCGGCTGTTGGGAGGGCGCTGGGGTGCTAGCTAAGTTAGCCCTGGTAGCGCGGCCCGCGCTACGAGTAACGACCTGGCTAGCCGGCTTAGCTTCCACTGTGCGGAGCCGCGCTTCTAACTGCTCCAGCCTGGCCTCCAAGTCTAACACAAGACTACACTTAACACACCTACCACCATCTTCACTAAAGGAGGCAGGATCATCACTAAACATATGGCACATGGGGCAGGAGAGAGGAGGAGAGGCGGAAAGAGTGGTGGCCATACTAGGTTCTAAGCTAAGGCTAGCGGTGTTTAGGTAAAGAGAAGTGGTTTATTTAGCAAAAATAGAAAGTGAACAGCAAGCGGTTTAACAGTGGTGTATTCGCTAATAAAAGGTACTAGATGTGAATATCAACCCAGATAACCCTTAGAGTAAGAAATAGTAGTCAGGCTAATGCCAAATAAGAGGACAGCAGTCAGACACGACTAGTACTGGGAATAGCTCACCCGGAAATGACGTAACACAGACGGGAAGCAGAGATCATTGGTCAATACGTCATCGATAAGGTCATCAATCCCTCTTGTGTTCGCCTCCACCTGCTGGGAGATCTTCGTATCCATCCTTCATTCCATGTCTCTCAGATCAAGCCAGTTAAGGAAAGCCTGCTTCCCGCCCGCATTCGTCCGGGACCGCCTGGAGGTGGTCGTTGAGGGGGGGATACTGTCATCGTGCTCTGGGGAATCTACTCCTCCTTTTTTCCCCTCCCTTCTCTGCTCTTCCTCCCCAGATTGGACGTAGCTGTTGGCACTCACCTCATCAGCACTCCTGCTTCTTAAGATGGACCTTCTCCAGTATTCATCACCAGCTCGTTTGCCCTCTATGGATCTATCACTACTAGTGTCGACCTGGGTCCACCCATATACTCCCTGTATGGTTACTCCTGAGCTCTCGACCTCCAGCCATGCCACAACTTCACCCCACGCAGCTGCCACCATCATACTTCCAGAAAAGCACAACTGGTCCGCTCCAAACGTAAACCATACATTGCTACAGAAACGGAGATTGCTTCACTCACCGTCTTGGAACACGTCCAGTTTCCACTTCCTCCTCCATTGGGACTCACACTCCACCATCATCCCAAGACATCTTCGCAGATTCTTCCATTGACCAAAGAACACTTCCACGAGTAACTGTTTCCCCATCTGGACAATAAATCAATGACTATGTTGATCCTTGTGTTCGTGATCTTTCCGGGTTCCAGCATCTGGGTCTGTTTTCGTTCCTCGTAAATGCAGAAATGTTGAGTGGTTTAGATTTTGGTTACTTATCATTGTTGTTTTTTTGTTTTTTGTCTTTATTGTTGAATGGACTGTTCCTCAAATAACAACTATAAACACCTGATGAATATATTTTAACTTGACTAACTTTTTGTCAGCTATGGCCATACAAATGCACTTTTTTTTTTTTTGTTCTGCTATAAGGCCATTTAACTTTTTATTTGTACTGATTGTGCACTGACGGTGCTGGAAAAGCTTTAGGTATGGCCAAAAATAAAGGTTTTTTTCTTATGGATACATTAACTCTCTTTCTAACCAAACTTGTTTTGCTTATCCACATATTTACTATTTTTCCCAGGTATTTTATCCCTCAACACATTTTGGAAAGCTCAGCACACACTTCTGTCAGATCTATCTGTAAGTCCAGAAAAATGAAGCTGCCTGCAAATGGAAGGACACAGGAAGACCTAAACAGAGAAGCAAATTGTGCCCTCATAATAAAACGTCAAAAGCAGTTGAGGAACATATTTGTTGACGTGAATCTAAATTCTGCAAATAACTACAAATTCATTTCCATGATTTAGGATTGTGGAGAACCACAGCAAGGAACAACTATTGTTAACCATGGTCCTGCCTAGGAGAGGGGGAGGGCCCACTATCAATACGGGACCTTGGAGGTTTGGGGTGTTGGGGTCTCCACTGAGGAAATCGGTGGTTGCCCCAGCTGGTCAGCTGCTTTGGTCCTGTCGAGGCCTGACCAGAGTTCTCCCCGGAGCAAGCCCGCCCCCCTGGCTTTCTTGGCTCCTCTCTCTTTGTGTGGGGTAGGGGGTGTGTGGTCTAGGGGAGTATTAAGGAGTTAAGTTATTTAAGGAGTATGGGTGAGGGTGTGTGGGGGGTTGGTTAGCCTGCGATGCACCTTGGGGGGAAGAGGTATTAGGCAGTGGTCCCCCTCCCATGATTGCCGTATGGAAATAGAATCCCCCCTCTTTGTCTACATCACTGTGGATATACGGAGATGTCCTCTCAGCACTCCACCTGCCAATTCTAACTGCACCCTCTAGTACACACACCCTTTACCCCTCAAACATTTATACTTGCTCACACATGCTCACAAACACATATACATTTCAAAAGGAAGGTGGGACCGAGGACCATCTGTCTCCTACCCCATCCCTGACAGGGGGTGCCAGGCCCTTGGCAACCGCAATGGCAGCCATGTCCCTTGGGTGCAGGCTTCCTGGGCCCAGCGTAAGGAAGGAATCCCTGAGTTCTCTGGCAAGACCAGGAGCCGGGGATCACATCACATATGAGCCTGGGGGTGTCTGTGTCCCTGTGGAGGGGGTTCTGGTCCCTGACCTCTTGCATCGGCCTTCTCTAAAATTCCAACTATGGGTGAGCCTGGTCGGGCCATGTCTAAACCACTCCTTGTGGACCCCCACCTTTCTTGGGTGTCCTCCTCCTGGGCGGGGATGGCTGGCCCCTGCCTCGCTCTCTCCTGGACCAACAGTAGGGTGGGTGGGTGGCTGCCTGAAGCATGGGACGGGTCTCCCTTGGAAGGCCCTGGCCTGTGCCTGGGGTCAGGGTGGGGAGATGCTCAGAATTCCTGGGTAGTGGTGGGCTGCTCGTCTAGGGCTGGGATTGCTCTCCTGGGGCAGGGCCAGCGCGGCAGGGGGACTGCTCTTCTGGTTGGGCTGGGGCTTGCATTCTCTCTCCCCCCATGCCTCCCTGCTCTCTGGCCTGTGGCGGTCCTGATGGCTTTGGCCTGGGTGGTGGATGCGATTGCCTGGTGGGATTGCGGTTGTTTTCTATCTGCTACTGTGTGGGTGTTGGAGGGGTCCTGGCTGTTGCTGGTGCTGCTGCTGTGGCAGGGGTCTTAGTGTGGGGATGGCTGGACACTGTCCTTTCTTGTTTTTACATTCCATCATCCATTTTAAAAGAACATAAACACTCACCTGAGCACAGGTGCTAACATTTTTGGAGCCAGCAGGTATGTTAGTAACATTTGAATGTGTGTGTGGACAGGCCCAGTCACCTCTGTATTACTTCTAAACCTGACCGTAATGAATACAAACATCCAGCAACTTGTTGCTTTATGCTTCTTCATGGTTTTACCCCCCCCCCCCCCCCCCCTTCTTTCTTTTGCGTCTGGTCCAAAAAGGTATTACAAATATAAGTAAGATTAATAAAGTTTAGCCGAAATTACAAAAGGGGTTACTTCAAATATACACCTACTGTGTCAAAAGATGCATAACCCCTGTTGTAACATTAAAATATGTCCAACACAAGAGGCTTTCAGCTGTTGGACAGGACAAGTTAAAATGTTTTTAAAAAGAACAAAGTGCAGGAAAGAAGGGAAGACAGAGCTAAAATATTCTACAATGACAAATGAAGAGAAAGTGATATTTGAACCCTAAAAACATAGAATGTTTAACAATGAGAACATTTTTGTGTAAGAGGAATCTTTCTGACTGTATCACTGCTAAGTTTTGTTTTCTTCAGCTAAACATCAGTGACAGATGCTGAGCAAGTTAAGATTAAAACTTTAAGGATATTCTTACCAGAGAAAGACAAGGATTTTCCTCTGGATTTCATAGGTTGAAAGTCTGCAGAAAAAACAGTGTGTTTTTCAACAAATAAAACTCAGTATTTACCATAAAGGCTGTTGACCCTCTGCTAGGGACTGAGCGGGTACAACAAACAGTAAGAATGTGATGAAACACTGGATGTTTGATTCCGATATTACAGCATAACTCACAGCTGCTCATGGAGGAAGACAGGCTGAGCTCAAATTCTGTGGAAAAAGTGGAGAAATTCTCAGACACCTAAAAGACATTTGATAAATAAACAAACTTTACCAATTTACCTGGAAACAAAACTGACTAAAGCACTAGACCAGAGCCAGGATCACTTCATAACCCTAACTCTATGCTATCCTATTGGGTCAAGATGACCACTGACGTGTTCTCCCTACCGTGACAAAGGTGGATAAAGGTGGAGAGGATTTCATGTAATCCATGGACACCAGTAAAGATCACAAATCATTGGAAAAATAAAATTGAGTTCACTGTCTTGTGGGGTCTAGATGACCCCACTTCCAATGTTAAAGTGCCTGGGACAACACAAGGATTAAAGGGTGCTCTGCCACATACCTAAAAAAAGTTACATTTAACAATAAGATAAAAAGATTTCCCCTGGTATCTCAAAGATCTTCCCTAAAGAAGCTTTATAAACAATGTCTTTGTTAGCCTTGTAGCCCATAAATCTGGATATAAACAAGTTAGTTTTAGGTCAGGTTAGTTAAGGCAAAATAATAAATGAACTAATCACAGACCTGTACAGACATGTGCTTTAAGAATTTGTGGTATTTGTCCCAGCAAAGTTTTTATTTGTGATTATGATTTTAACTAAATAAAAACACATGGACTGCTTATCATTTACTATCTTTGAAGGCAAGTCAGCCCACTGAAATTTCACTGGTTGGCCGTTCGTCCCCTAAAAACGTAAATTTAATATTTCCAAAATAAGTCAAAACACTAACATCAGAAAGTTCCAAAGACTGTGGGGTATAAATACGACAAAGTAAAGAATGGAATGTGTCTGAATTATCTCTGCAATTTAATGCAGGACTCGGTCATCTGGTAATGTGTTTCATTCCAAACCAATCAAGGAACTTAGGGCTTTTATTTTGAAGGAGCGTCCTTGCGCCTCACATTTAAATCTGTCAGACCAAATTTTCAAAACATTTATACAAATGAATGTGGACTCACATGTTATCATCTCCTCATCTAAAACAAACTGCCTCCTAATAGAATTTAAAGCTTTTCTGCTTCCCTAAATGTATTAAAACAACTCTAATGATCGTATGAAAACCATGAATATTGTAAATATTACACAGATGAAGCCTAACTGTACATTCCTGGCAAAAGAAAAGTATAAAAAGTGCATTAATCATATCTGCCGATGCTAAAAATGAAATTCCAAACACAGAATCATCTTTGAGTGAGTGACTTTTATTGTCTTGTTGGTTTATACATTTGTACGGAGCCCCTAAACGGCCATTGATGGGGAAAATAAAGACCTAAAACTAACTGGTGCGCACCTGATACTAACTGGTATGCACCTGATACTAACTGGTGCCCCCAGTTAGTTTTTTGTTTTTGTTTTTTTTTTTACTTCAAAAAAATTTTTTTTTACTTCAAAGTTTTTTTTTAATCAATGGCCCTTTAGGGGCTCCGTACATTTGCTTGGCAAAGGTCTGAGGTGAAGATTTGGTGGATCATCCCAGTTGAAGCAGGACATCTCAGAAAGGGCAGCACACTTCACAATGACTAAACCCAAAGCAGCTACAGCATATACGACAGCCAGCGCTGGAGTCACGCTTCTTCCTGATGTCATACAGCGTCTGTGACACACAAGAGGACATTGATCATCTGCAGGCTGATGCTTTCTCAGCTTTACACTCTCTGAGAAGCAACAACGTGCTTTGCATCACTAAACCTCATTTAATATTACAAAGAAAACTAAAGAATGGACTTTTATTCCCTCTTCAAAGTGAACTGACCTTCCATGAGGTCACTGGTATTTTCCAACCAGCAGCAAGTGGACTGCCATCAATCGGTGTTCCCTCCAGCTTATGGACCTTTCAGAGGATTTCAGACGTTCAGCAACTGCTTGACAGAATCATGACTGAAGGACAGATCATTTCAGTGAAGTTCTTACCTCAGTGACTGGAACAGCAGAGCTCTCCTGAAAGCAGACACATGTGAGGAGAACAGCCAGAGAAACAGCAACAATGAAGCTCTTCATCTTTGGATGGTTGCAGATGTTGGAGAGGATTCTCAGTCAGATTTGTCTTTAACTTGATGACTCTGGTCTCAGTTCTTCTGTCCAATGGTTGACCACGCAGACTTTGCAGGTATTTATACTCTTTCTAGTAGCTGTGTCATGGTGCCTCTGTCAGACTCCTCCCCCTCCCAGCTCTGCTCTGCTCCAGACTTACCAGCTGTGACTACTCATCTCATTAGCCACCTGCTCTACTTAAGGAGACCCAGTTCCAGCATTCTTCGCCAGTTCGTTAACCCTGATGGTGCCTAGTCTTGCTAAGCGCTACGTCTGGCTCCCCTTGCCTCGTACCTCGCTAACCTTGCCTTGTCTTCTGTGCCTCAGGTTTATCTCATGCCACGAGAGTCACCTGAGTCTGACACCACCTGCAGCAGCAGCTTCATTCCACTCAAGCTGACGCCTCCGACCTTCAAGACCCTCAGCTCCCGTTCTCCCCAAGAGCTCCAACCACGCTCCTCACCAAGACCTCCAGCCACGCTTACCCACAACACTGCTTGGACCAGCAAAGAAAATGAACTTTCTACTTACCAACCACTTACCTGTCTCCTCCTTCAGGGTTTCAGCATCTGGGTCCCTCTCGTGTTCTGATCATGACAAGCTGTTTCCTTATCAATAGCAGCACGTGCTGAATCTAGTTGGAACAGTGATGTTGGGAAGGAAGATCCAGTATTTCACAACTCTGGACAAAACTGGAACAAGTTATATATCATTTAAATGGATTGCAATTTACTTTAGTTATATCTTCTTCCTTTCCTTTGGGGTAAAGAAGACCCCCTTTAGGTCGCCTTTATCAGATGTTTTTCTCCTTGATCATTGTTTTAAGAGTTGTTTTTTGTTTTTAGCAAAGCTTGAATAAAATTTAGTGTCTTTCTGTACAACACAGTGTTTTTTAAAGTTTTATTACTCATGGTCTTGTCTTGTTCTTTCAGAGGATCCAAACCATTATTTTACCCCAAAATTGAATCCATGAGTTTGCATTTTTTCAGAGGAGATTAATTTTTTCCCTTTTTGTTCTGCTTCTAAGTCTGGAATCACACTCCTCAGCCTCCCTGGGAGAGTTGGTCTGACAGTCGAACCTCGGATTCAGGAACAACAGTGTGGTTTACGTCCTGGTCGTGGAACAGTGGACCAGCTCTACACACTCTTTAGGGTGCTGGAGAGTTCGTGGGATTTTGCTCATCCAGTCCATATGTGTTTTGTGGATTTGGAGAAGGCGTTCGACCGCCTCCCCCGTGGTATCCTGTAGAGGGTGCTTTGGGAGTATGGGGTCGAGGGAGCCTTACTGAGGACTGTCCGGTCTCTGTATGACCGGAGCAAGAGCTTGGTTCGCATAGCCGGCAGTAAGTCAGACCTGTTCCCGGTGCACGTTGGACTCTAGCAGGGCTGCCCTTTATCACCGGTTCTGTTCATAGTTTTAATGCACAGAATTTCTAGGCGCAGCCAGGGACCCGAGTAGGTCTTGTTTGGGGACTACAAGATTTCCTCGCTGCTCTTTGCAGATGATGTTGTCCTGTTGGCTTCATCGAGCCAGGACCTCCAGCATGCATTGGGGCGGTTCACGGCCAAGTGTGAAGCGGCTGGGATGAAGGTCAGCACTGCTAAATCTTGATCGAAGAAAGGTAGTTTGCTGTCTCTCTGTGGGTGGAGTGTCCCTGCCCCTGGTGGAGGACTCAAAATATCTTGGGGTCTTGTTCACGAGTGAGGGAAGACCGGAGCGTAAGATTGACAGGTGGATTGGAGCAGCTTCCGTAGTTATGTGGTAGCTGTATCGGTCCATTGTGGTGAAGAGAAAGCTGAGCCAGAAAGCAAAGCTCTCAATTTACCGGTCGATCTTCTTTCCTATTTTCACCTATGGTCACGAGCTATGGGTTAGGGTTAGGGTTAGGTGGTGCTTTTTTTCAGTTTTCAAGGCAAAAAAATGGGTTTATGGCTTCGTCATTTAAACATTGAAAAATGCCTTTCAATGTAGACTTTGATGATGATGATGAGGATGATGATGATGTGTTTAAACAATATTTAAATGGCTAAAATCTAAAAGTAATATTAATCAAATGTTAGAGAGTTACATTGACAAACTAAGAGGTTGAAAAAGAAATGTTATTGACAAGCCTGCAGCGCTGGCGTCACGCTTCTTCCTGATGTCATACAGCGTCTGTGACACACAAGAGGACATTGATCATCTGCAAGCTGATGCTTTCTCAGCTTTAGATCTCTGAGGAGCAACACCGTGCTTTGCAGCACAAACCCTCATTTATTATTACTAAGAAAACTAAAGAATGGACTTTTATTGCCCTTTTCAAAGTGAACTGACCTTCCATGAGGTCACTGGTATCTTCTGATCGGCAGCAGGTGGACTGTCATCAGTCAGTGTTCCCTCCAGCTTATGGACCTTTCAGAGGATTTCAGACGTTCAGCAACTGCTTGACAGAATCATGACTGAAGGACAGATTATTTCAGTGAAGTTCTTACCTCAGTGACTGGAACAGCAGAGCTCTCCTGAAAGCAGACACATGTGAGGACACCAGCCAGAGAAACAGCAACAATGAAGCTCTTCATCTTTGGATGGTTGCAGATGTTGGAGAGGATTCTCTTGCGGCGGTTCACGGCCAAGTGTGAAGCGACTGGGATGAGGGTCAGCACTGCTAAATCTGAGGTCATGGTTCTTGATCAGAGAGAGGTACTTTGCCATCTCTCTGTGGGTGGAGTGTCCCTGCCCCAGGTGGGGGAGTTAAAATATTTTGGGGTTTTGTTCACGAGTGAGGGAAGACCGGAGCGTGAGATTGACAGGTGGATTGGATCAGCATCTGTTTTTATGTGGTAGCTGTATCGTTCCGTTGTGGTGAAGAGAGAGCTGAGCCAGAAAGCAAAGCTCTCAATTTACCGGTCGATCTTCGTTCCAATGTTCACCTATGGTCACGAGCTCTGGTTCATGACCCAAAGAACGAGGTCCCGAATACCAGCGGCTGAAATGAGCTTCCTCTGTAGGGAGGCTGGGGGCTCCCTTAGAGATAGGGGAGGAGCTCGGTCACCCGCAGAGAGCTTCGAGTAGAACCGGTTCTACTCCATCGAAAGGAGCCAGTTGAGGTGGTGCTTTTTTTCTGTTTTCAAGGCAAAAAGTTGGTTAATGGCTTCTTCATTTAAACATTGAAAAATGCCTTTCAATGTAGACTTTGATGATGATGATGATGATGATGGTGTGTTTGAACAACATTTAAATGGCTAAAATCTAAAAGTAATATCAATCAAATGTTAGAGAGTTACATTGACAAACTAACAGGTTGAAACAGAAATGTTATTGACCAGACTCAGACTGCAAATCATGACTTCTGCATAAACCTCACTGCTGTTCATGTAGCATAAATGGATCATCAAAGCTCGAGAAGCAGTGCTGTCAGTTAAGTTTCACCGATTTGCCTTTCTTTCCATAAAAACATAATTTTAATGATAATATTTCCAGAATAAGTCCAAACATCAGCATCAGAAAGTTCTAAAGGCTGTGGGGTATAAATATGACAAAGTAAAGAATGGAACAAATATCAATACAATATTTGGTCACTGGGAATGCGGAATCAGCAGCACATGACAAACAAGAGAAAACAGACATGGTATCTCGTAGACATATATATTTTCACATATTTCACATCTTTACAGAAGCCAATTCAGGACTCAATCATCTGGTAATGTGATTTATTCCAAACCAATGAAGGACTTTAGGCCTTTTATTTTGAAGGAGGGTCCTTGCGCCTCACATATTAATCTGTCAGATGAAATTTTCAAAACATCTATACCAAAACAAAAAAAAAAGAATTGTGAATGTGGGCTCACATGTTATCATCTCCTCATCTACAGCAAACTGCCTCTTAATAGAATTTGAACCTTTTCTGCTTCCCTAAATGTATTAAAAAAGCTCTAATGATTGTATGAGGACCATGAATATTGTAAATATTGCACAGATGAATCCTAACTGTACAGTCACAGCAAAAGATAAGGATAAAAGTGCATTAATCACATCAGCAAATGCTAAAAATGAAAATCCAAACACAGATTCATCTTTGAGTGAGTGACTTTTATTGTCTTGTTAGTTTATCCATTTGCTTGGCAAAGGCATGAGGTGAAGATTTGGTGGATCATCCCAGTTGAAGCAGGACGTCTCAGAAAGGGCAGCACACTCCACATCCACTCATCCCACAGCAGCCACAGCAGAAACGACAGCCTGCAGCGCTGGCGTCACGCTTGTTCCTGATGTCATACAGCGTCTGTGACACACAAGAGGACATTGATCATCTGCAAGCTGATGCTTTCTCAGCTTTACTCTCTCTGAGGAGCAACACCGTGCTTTGCAGCACAAACCCTCATTTAATATTACGAAGAAAACTAAAGAATGGACTTTTATTGCCCTTTTCAAAGTGAACTGACCTTCCATGAGGTCACTGGTATCTTCTGATCGGCAGCAGGTGGACTGTCATCAGTCAGTGTTCCCTCCAGCTCATGGACCTTTCAGAGGATTTCAGACGTTCAGCAACTGCTTGACAGAATCATGACTGAAGGACAGAATCATTTCAGTGAAGTTCTTACCTCAGTGACTGGAACAGCAGAGCTCTCCTGAAAGCAGACACATGTGAGGAGAACAGCCAGAGAAACAGCAACAATGAAGCTCTTCATCTTTGGATGGTTGCAGATGTTGGAGAGGATTCTCAGTCAGATTTGTCTCTGGTCTCAGTTCTTCTGTCAGATGGTTGGACATGCAGACTCTGCAGGTATTTATACTCTTTCTAGTAGCTGTTTCCTCATCAATAGCAGCACGTGCTGAATCTAGTTGGAACAGTGATGTTGGGAAGGAAGATCCAGCATTTCACAACTCTGGACAAAACTGGAACAAGTTCTTATATCATTTAAATGGATTGCATTTAACTTTTGTTATATCTTCTACTTTTCCTTTTGGGAAAAGTCGACCCCCTTCAGAGCACCTTTGTCAAAGGTTTTTCTCCTTGATCATTGTTTTAAGAGAGTTGGGTATTTTTTTAGCAAAGCTCGTATAAAATGTTGTGTCTTTCTGTAAAACACAGTGTTTTTTAGTGTTTTATTACTTATGGTCTTGTCTTGTTCTTTCAGAGGATCCAAACCATTATTTTACCCCAAAATTGAATCCATGAGTTTGCATTTTTTCAGAGGAGATTAATTTTTTTTCTGATTTTTTCCCCTTTTGTTCTGCTTCTAAGTCTGGAATCACACTCCTCAGCCTCCCTGGGAGAGTTGGTCTGATAGTCAAACCTTGGATTCAGGAACAACAGTGTGGTTTCCGTCCTGGTTGTGGAACAGTGGACCAGCTCTACACACTCTTTAGGGTGCTGGAGAGTTCGTGGGAATTTGCTCATCTAGTCCATATGTGTTTTGTGGATTTGGAGAAGGATTTTGCCTGCGTCCACCGTGGTATCATGTGGAGGGTGGTCCGGGGGTTTTGGGGTCCGAGGAGCCTTACTGAGGACTGTCCGGTCTCTGTATGACCGGAGCAAGAGCTTGGTTCGCATAGCCGGCAGTAAGTCAGACCTGCTCCCGGTGCACGTTGGACTCTGGCAGGGCTGCCCTTTATCACCGGTTCTGTTCATATTTTTTTTGGACAGAATTTTTAGGCGCAGCCAGGGACCGGAGTGGGTCTTATTTGGGGACCACAAGATTTCCTCTCTGCTCTTTGCAGATGATGTGGTCCTGTTGGCTTCATCGAGCCAGGACCCCCAGCATGCATTGGGGCGGTTCACGGCCAAGTGTGAAGCGGCTGGGATGAGGGTCAGCAGTGTTAAATCTGAGATCATGGTTCTTGATCAGAGAAAGGTAGTTTGCCATCTCTCCGTGGGTGGAGTGTCCCTGCCCCAGGTGGAGGAGTTAAAATATCTTGGGGTCTTGTTCACGAGTGAGGGGAGACCAGAGCGTGAGATTGACAGGTGGATCCAAGCAGCATCCCTAGTTATGCGGTCGCTGTATCGTTCCGTTGTGGTGAAGAGAGAGCTGAGTCAAAAAGCAAAGCTCTCAATTTACCGGTCGCCGGCCGTCCCCCACAGTCACGTTCAGTGGTGGTCCCGGATGCACCACAACCACGCTCAGTGGTGGTCCCGGACGCACCACAACCACGCTCAGTGGTGGTCCCGGACGCACCACAACCACGCCCAGTGGTGGTCCCGGACGCACCACAGCCACGTCCAGTGGTGGTCCCGGACGCACCCCGACCCGTCCCAGCTCCCAGGGGGGTGCCGCCTGCACCCCGACCCGTCCCAGCTCCCAGGGGGGTGCCGCCTGCGCCCCGACCCGTCCCGGCTCCCAGGGGGGTTCCGCCTTCGCCCCGACCCGTTCCAGCTCCCAGGGGGGTGCCGCCTGAACCCCAACCAGTCCCCGCTTCCACTGACACGCCTGACCCGCCTGAACTCGGCTCCACGCCTGTCCCGCCTGAACTCGGCTCCACGCCTGTCCCGCCTGAGCTCGGCTCCACGCCCGACCCGCCTGAGCTCGGCTCCACGCCCGACCCGCCTGAGCTCGGCTCCACGCCCGACCCGCCTGAGCTCGGCTCCACGCCCGACCCGCCAGAGCCTGACTGCTGGCCCGACCCGCCAGAGCCTGACTGCTGGCCGGACCCGCCAGAGCCTGACTGCTGGCCGGACCCGCCAGAGCCTGACTGCTGGCCCGACCCGCCAGAGCCTGACTGCTGGCCCGACCCGCCAGACTCCTCCAAGCCTAACTCCAAGCCTAACTCCAAGCCTGACTCCATGCCTGACTCCATGCCTGACTCCATGCCTGACTCCATGCCTGACTCCATGCCTGACTCCATGCCTGACTCAATGCCTGACGCCGCCTCCAAGCCTGACGCCGCCTCCAAGCCTGACGACGTCTCCACGCCTGACCTGCCTCGCCGGACCGCTCGGCCCCCCGGCTGTCCGCCGGACCTGCCTCGCCGGACGGCGCGGACCCCCGGCCGTCCTCCAGACTCCTTGGACTCTTATGCCCGTCGAGGTTTGACCTCCGGGGCCCCCCCCTCAGTTGACTTTGGGAACCTCGGAGCGGTTCCTTGAGGGGGGGGGGGGGGTACTGTCATGGTTTGAGTTTCTTTTGTATTGGTTTTTGCTTTCTGTCTTGTTCTGTCATGGTTAAGTTCTGTTTCCTGTTTTATTTTGAAAGGTTTCCTGTCTTGTCTTGTTTCTTGAGTTTTACTTCCTTTGGTCCCCATCTGCCCTGATTGTGTTCACCTGTGTCTTGTCTGCCCTGTCTGTTTATAAGTTCTGTCTCTGCCTTCCTCCTGTGCTGGTCCATTAACTTCTGGTCGTGTGTTTAACGTCTTCATGTGTCTTCGTCCGTTCATGCCATGTTTCATGCCCCGCCACAGTGAGTTTTTGTTTTGTCATCCTGCTCTGCAGCGCTTTTTGTTATAATTAAACCTTGAACCCGTTTGCCTCCCGTCTCTGCGCCTGGGTCCTACCGGCTCTCGAGCCTCCCGCACATGACAGAAATTTTCAAAATATTTATACCAAAAAAAAAAAAAAGAATTGTGAATGTGGGCTTACATGTTATCATCTCCTCATCTACAGCAAACTGCCTCCTAATAGAATTTGAACCTTTTCTTCTTCCCTAAATGTATTAAAAAAGCTCTAATGATTGTATGAGGACCATGAATATTGTAAATATTGCACAGATGAATCCTAACTGTACAGTCACAGCAAAAGATAAGGATAAAAGTGCATTAATCACATCAGCAAATGCTAAAAATGAAAATCCAAACACAGATTCATCTTTGAGTGAGTGACTTTTATTGTCTTGTTAGTTTATCCATTTGCTTGGCAAAGGCATGAGGTGAAGATTTGGTGGATCATCCCAGTTGAAGCAGGACGTCTCAGAAAGGGCAGCACACTCCACATCCACTCATCCCACAGCAGCCACAGCAGAAACGACAGCCTGCAGCGCTGGCGTCACGCTTGTTCCTGATGTCATACAGCGTCTGTGACACACAAGAGGACATTGATCATCTGCAAGCTGATGCTTTCTCAGCTTTACTCTCTCTGAGGAGCAACACCGTGCTTTGCAGCACAAACCCTCATTTAATATTACGAAGAAAACTAAAGAATGGACTTTTATTGCCCTTTTCAAAGTGAACTGACCTTCCATGAGGTCACTGGTATCTTCTGATCGGCAGCAGGTGGACTGTCATCAGTCAGTGTTCCCTCCAGCTCATGGACCTTTCAGAGGATTTCAGACGTTCAGCAACTGCTTGACAGAATCATGACTGAAGGACAGAATCATTTCAGTGAAGTTCTTACCTCAGTGACTGGAACAGCAGAGCTCTCCTGAAAGCAGACACATGTGAGGAGAACAGCCAGAGAAACAGCAACAATGAAGCTCTTCATCTTTGGATGGTTGCAGATGTTGGAGAGGATTCTCAGTCAGATTTGTCTCTGGTCTCAGTTCTTCTGTCAGATGGTTGGACATGCAGACTCTGCAGGTATTTATACTCTTTCTAGTAGCTGTTTCCTCATCAATAGCAGCACGTGCTGAATCTAGTTGGAACAGTGATGTTGGGAAGGAAGATCCAGCATTTCACAACTCTGGACAAAACTGGAACAAGTTCTTATATCATTTAAATGGATTGCATTTAACTTTTGTTATATCTTCTACTTTTCCTTTTGGGAAAAGTCGACCCCCTTCAGAGCACCTTTGTCAAAGGTTTTTCTCCTTGATCATTGTTTTAAGAGAGTTGGGTATTTTTTTAGCAAAGCTCGTATAAAATGTTGTGTCTTTCTGTAAAACACAGTGTTTTTTAGTGTTTTATTACTTATGGTCTTGTCTTGTTCTTTCAGAGGATCCAAACCATTATTTTACCCCAAAATTGAATCCATGAGTTTGCATTTTTTCAGAGGAGATTAATTTTTTTTCTGATTTTTTCCCCTTTTGTTCTGCTTCTAAGTCTGGAATCACACTCCTCAGCCTCCCTGGGAGAGTTGGTCTGATAGTCAAACCTTGGATTCAGGAACAACAGTGTGGTTTCCGTCCTGGTCGTGGAACAGTGGACCAGCTCTACACACTCTTTAGGGTGCTGGAGAGTTCGTGGGAATTTGCTCATCTAGTCCATATGTGTTTTGTGGATTTGGAGAAGGATTTTGCCTGCGTCCACCGTGGTATCATGTGGAGGGTGGTCCGGGGGTTTTGGGGTCCGAGGAGCCTTACTGAGGACTGTCCGGTCTCTGTATGACCGGAGCAAGAGCTTGGTTCACATAGCCGGCAGTAAGTCAGACCTGCTCCCGGTGCACGTTGGACTCTGGCAGGGCTGCCCTTTATCACCGGTTCTGTTCATATTTTTTTTGGACAGAATTTTTAGGCGCAGCCAGGGACCGGAGTGGGTCTTATTTGGGGACCACAAGATTTCCTCTCTGCTCTTTGCAGATGATGTGGTCCTGTTGGCTTCATCGAGCCAGGACCCCCAGCATGCATTGGGGCGGTTCACGGCCAAGTGTGAAGCGGCTGGGATGAGGGTCAGCAGTGTTAAATCTGAGATCATGGTTCTTGATCGGAGAAAGGTAGTTTGCCATCTCTCTGTGGGTGGAGTGTCCCTGCCAAGGTTATTATAGTTAACGAAAACGAACGAAAAAAACTAAAACCAGAACTGAAAAAACATTTTCGTTAACTGAAATAAAAATAAAAACGAGAGTTTAAAAAAAAACGAAAACTAACTAAAACTGTTTGTTGTGTGAATAAAACGAACTGAAACTAACTAATATTAACCCCAAAAAATACTTCGTTTTCGTATTTGTTAAAACATAAGTCTTTTGGGTTGAAATAAAATCTATTTACTTCACGCTGCCAGTTTTACTGTGTATTTGACCCCTACGGCATCATGTTGTCTGTGACGTCACATGATGTCTGTCAGACCCTGCCGGCTAGCGTTGTCATAGACTTTTACATGAGCGTGATGGCTGCATTAAAAGTTGGGAGAAAGCGGGAGAGTCCTATTTGGGACTTTTTTGAATATAACAGCGTAGAAAACTAAAGTAAGTGCCTTGTAGTCGAAGCAGGAGACAAAATTTGTGGAACGCTCCTCAAAGGGAAAAAACCCTACGAAAAGTACATTTAAAAAGCGCACACAAAAACGCAAATCAACACTACCCACAAGCTAGCCTCTCGCCCGCCCTCCCCCGAAAAAGAAGCAAGCGCAGGTAACGTAATGCTGTTATCGGCTGTTGTATTTTAATTTAAGGATGGTTGTACTTGTGTCCTCTGAATAATAAGTGTTTCAAAATGTATCTTTGATTGATTTTTTATCATACAATACTTATTCTAGTGATTTTGAATCATGCACCTGACAAATATCCTAATTTACAAAAAAAAAAAAAATGAAAAAACTAAAACTAATAAAAACTAAACTAAAACGAAGCAATTTCAAAAATAAAAACTAATAAAAACTAGTAAAGCTGCCTCTAAAAACTAATTAAAACTAAATAAATTTAAAAACAAAAATTCAAAACGAAATAAAAACTAAAACTAATAAAAAATCCGAAACTATTATAACTTTGGTCCCTGCCCCAGGTGGGGGAGTTAAAATATTTTGGGGTTTTGTTCACGAGTGAGGGAAGACCGGAGCGTGAGATTGACAGGTGGATTGGATCAGCATCTGTTTTTATGTGGTAGCTGTATCGTTCCGTTGTGGTGAAGAGAGAGCTGAGCCAGAAAGCAAAGCTCTCAATTTACCGGTCGATCTTCGTTCCAACATTCACCTATGGTCACGAGCTCTGGGTCATGACCCAAAGAACGAGGTCCCGAATACCAGCGGCTGAAATGAGCTTCCTCTGTAGGGAGGCTGGGGGCTCCCTTAGAGATAGGGGAGGAGCTCGGTCACCCGCAGAGAGCTTCGAGTAGAACCGGTTCTACTCCATCGAAAGGAGCCAGTTGAGGTGGTGCTTTTTTTCTGTTTTCAAGGCAAAAAGTTGGTTAATGGCTTCTTCATTTAAACATTGAAAAATGCCTTTCAATGTAGACTTTGATGATGATGATGATGATGATGATGATGATGATGGTGTGTTTAAACAACATTTAAATGGCTAAAATCTAAAAGTAATATCAATCAAATGTTAGAGAGTTACATTGACAAACTAACAGGTTGAAACAGAAATGTTATTGACCAGACTCAGACTGCAAATCATGACTTCTGCATAAACCTCACTGCTGTTCATGTAGCATAAATGGATCATCAAAGCTCGAGAAGCAGTGCTGTCAGTTAAGTTTCACCGATTTGCCTTTCTTTCCATAAAAACATAATTTTAATGATAATATTTCCAAAATAAGTCCAAACATCAGCATCAGAAAGTTCTAAAGGCTGTGGGGTATAAATATGACAAAGTAAAGAATGGAACAAATATCAATACAATATTTGGTCACTGGGAATGCGGAATCAGCAGCACATGACAAACAAGAGAAAACAGACATGGTATCTCGTAGACATATATATTTTCACATATTTCACATCTTTACAGAAGCCAATTCAGGACTCAATCATCTGGTAATGTGATTTATTCCAAACCAATGAAGGACTTTAGGCCTTTTATTTTGAAGGAGGGTCCTTGCGCCTCACATATTAATCTGTCAGATGAAATTTTCAAAACATCTATACCAAAACAAAAAAAAAAAGAATTGTGAATGTGGGCTCACATGTTATCATCTCCTCATCTACAGCAAACTGCCTCCTAATAGAATTTTAACCTTTTCTTCTTCCCTAAATGTATTAAAAAAGCTCTAATGATTGTATGAGATAAGATAAGATAAAGATAAAGATACTTTATTGATCCCAGCTTGGGAAATTCAGTTGTTGCAGCGTCGGCGTTAGGCTCAAGATACAAACTTACACACAATAGATGACAGAGAACCAAAACAATCAATCGGAAAGAAACATCAGTGAATTAGCACAGTCGTATTGCATGCCACTTCAGGAGAGAGAAAATAGACGGACCATAAATGACTTTATCTATTGCACATGGATGACAAGTTATAGAGTCCAATGGAGTGAGGAATGAAAGATCTCCTGAAGCGGTTTGTGTGACAGCGAAGCTGCCTTAGTCTGTTGGAGAAGGAGCTCCGCTGACCATCCAGTACAGGATGGAGAGGATGCTCAGGATTATCCATGATGGATACCAGTTTATTTAAAGTCCTCCTCTCCATCACAGATTCAAACGTGTCCATTTTGCAACCAATTACAGAGCCCGCTCTTCGGATCAGTTTGTTCAGTCTATTGCTGTCCCTAGCAGATATGCTGCCCCCCCAGCAGACCACCGAGAAGAACAGAGTGCTGGCCACAACAGACTGGTAGAATATTTCAAGCATCTTGCTGCACACGTTGAAGGACCTCAGCCTCCTCAGGAAATGGAGTCTGCTGCTGGCCTTCTTATACACAGCAGTGCTGTTGCTCTTCCAGCTCAGTCTGTTGTCGATGATTACTCCCAAGTACTTGTACTCCTCTACCTCTGCCACATCTCTGCCAAGGATGTTGAGAGGCTGGGAAGCTGGTGGTTTCTTCCTGAAATCCATCACCATCTCTCTGGTCTTTTCCACATTCAGCTGCAGGTTGTTTTCTCCAGACCATCTCACAAATTCATCCACAAGATCCCTGTACTCCTCCTCCCGCCCACCATTAATGCAGCCAACAACAGCAGAGTCATCAGAGAACTTCTGAAGATGGCAAGACTCTGAGTTGTACTGGAAGTCACTGGTGTATAAAGTGAACAGGAAGGGAGAGAGCACAGTTCCCTGTGGGGCCCCCACACTGCTTGTCACCACGTCAGACAGGACACCGCCCAGCCGGACAAACTGCGGCCTGTCTGACAAGTAGTCAATGATCCAGGAGACTAAGGCGCCGCCCACACCCATCCGCTGCAGCTTCTCACCCAGTAACCAGGGCTGGATGGTGTTGAACGCACTGGAGAAATCAAAGAATGTGACCCTCACAGTGTCCCCCCCTCCATCCAGGTGAGAGTGAGCACGCTGCAGCAGGTGAATAACAGCATCCTCCACCCCCAATCGTTGCTGGTAGGCAAACTGAAGTGGGTCGAGAGATGGTTTCACCAGAGGTCTCAGGTGGGACAACAAAATCCTTTCCAGAACTTTAGCTGCATGGGACGTGAGGGCAACAGGGCGGTAATCACTAGGTCCAGAGGGTGCAGTCTTCTTGGGGACAGGAACCAGACATGCTGTTTTCCAGGTGTCCGGCACCTTCATCTGACTGAGGCTCAGGTTAAAGAGGTGCTGGAAAACAGTGGAAAGCTGGGCGGCGCAGGACTTCAATATCTTGGGGCTGATGCCGTCTGGGCCAGGAGCCTTCCGTTGGTTAATTTTTTCCAGCTGTCTCCTCACCTGGTCGGTCGTCACAGTCATTTGGGGGGGCTGGGTTGGTGTAAGGTCGGGGGTGGTTTCAGTCTGGTCAGGTAGACAAAAGGAAGATGAGGGAGAGGGGGGTTGAAGGGGGGTTGCATAATGAGGGATGGGTGGTTGTGAGGATGCCGGAGGGGAGGTGGGGTGGACCTGTGCAGTAGGAGAGCTAAATCTATTGAAAAAGATGTTCAGGTCGTTAGCTCTTTCTCTGTCGCCCTCACATAATCTGCTTCTCCCCCCGCATCCAGTAATCCTTTTCATCCCAGACCACACCTCTCTCATGTTCTCTCTCATGAGGACCATGAATATTGTAAATATTGCACAGATGAATCCTAACTGTACAGTCACAGCAAAAGATAAGGATAAAAGTGCATTAATCACATCAGCAAATGCTAAAAATGAAAATCCAAACACAGATTCATCTTTGAGTGAGTGACTTTTATTGTCTTGTTAGTTTATCCATTTGCTTGGCAAAGGCATGAGGTGAAGATTTGGTGGATCATCCCAGTTGAAGCAGGACGTCTCAGAAAGGGCAGCACACTCCACATCCACTCATCCCACAGCAGCCACAGCAGAAACGACAGCCTGCAGCGCTGGCGTCACGCTTGTTCCTGATGTCATACAGCGTCTGTGACACACAAGAGGACATTGATCATCTGCAAGCTGATGCTTTCTCAGCTTTACTCTCTCTGAGGAGCAACACCGTGCTTTGCAGCACAAACCCTCATTTAATATTACGAAGAAAACTAAAGAATGGACTTTTATTGCCCTTTTCAAAGTGAACTGACCTTCCATGAGGTCACTGGTATCTTCTGATCGGCAGCAGGTGGACTGTCATCAGTCAGTGTTCCCTCCAGCTCATGGACCTTTCAGAGGATTTCAGACGTTCAGCAACTGCTTGACAGAATCATGACTGAAGGACAGAATCATTTCAGTGAAGTTCTTACCTCAGTGACTGGAACAGCAGAGCTCTCCTGAAAGCAGACACATGTGAGGAGAACAGCCAGAGAAACAGCAACAATGAAGCTCTTCATCTTTGGATGGTTGCAGATGTTGGAGAGGATTCTCAGTCAGATTTGTCTCTGGTCTCAGTTCTTCTGTCAGATGGTTGGACATGCAGACTCTGCAGGTATTTATACTCTTTCTAGTAGCTGTTTCCTCATCAATAGCAGCACGTGCTGAATCTAGTTGGAACAGTGATGTTGGGAAGGAAGATCCAGCATTTCACAACTCTGGACAAAACTGGAACAAGTTCTTATATCATTTAAATGGATTGCATTTAACTTTTGTTATATCTTCTACCTTTCCTTTTGGGAAAAGTCGACCCCCTTCAGAGCACCTTTGTCAAAGGTTTTTCTCCTTGATCATTGTTTTAAGAGAGTTGGGTATTTTTTTAGCAAAGCTTGTATAAAATGTTGTGTCTTTCTGTAAAACACAGTGTTTTTTAGTGTTTTATTACTTATGGTCTTGTCTTGTTTTTTCAGAGGATCCAAACCATTATTTTACCCCAAAATTGAATCCATGAGTTTGCATTTTTTCAAAGAAGATTCATTTTTTCCTGATTTTTCCCTTTTTGTTCTGTGTCTGACACTTACATATTATGGTTCCTCAAAGGAATGTTATCAAAGGAACAGTCACCGGTATAAATACTGGAAGACTTTTTTATGAACCACTCTAATCTCAATTCTTTTTAAGTCTGATCTCTTCCATTCAATTTAATGAGACACACACAGACAGAAATGTGAAGGTATCTGCTGTAAATCCAAATATTGCTGACATTCGTGCTTTTGAATTACTTATGACGTAAATAATTATTTCATTGGCACAAATTAATTAATGAGTTGGAATGAGATATTTATTATTTCACCCATGTCAGATCACGGGCTCAGTAATTTCTGACTACACTGTGATTATTTTGAACTTAAAACCAAAGACGAAATTTGCCTTTAATTTCCCCTTAAATCACCACTGGCATTTAACTTTTTTAGTTTTTGTACATGACTGTTTTTTTCTCAGATTCTTATCTGTGCTGCCTTGATTTTTGACTTCTGTTGCCAGTTTGGAATGCTTTTTTCTATCACATAGTCTGGAAACCCTAATTACTCCCGTATTGCCATCTGAACAAGGAACTGTTAAACCCGCGTGTTTCATCAAGTTCTAATTCACAGTTTGCCTCCTTTGTTTTCTTTACTAAATGGCCTGGCAGTTTCTGCCTTGATCATGAGCAGCGACATGTTCTGACACAGAACTAAGCCAGAACATGTGTAGCACAGGAAGAAATCACACATGAGAGCAATGTAATTAGTCCAATAAATGTTTTCAGTCAGGTATATTAGAAACAAAGCAGGGCTTATTGCAACAAGCGTTGGCTTTATTGTGGAAGCTTGTAAGTGGATAATGTTTTGTGCGTGGAGTCAAAGGGTACTTCTTTTCTGTGCCAATTAAATGACTTAACAGGAGCTTTTCATGTTCATTGCTTTACACTAACCGCTATAAAAAACCTAAATATCACACGGTGCTGCAGTGGCGTGTTTATTTCATTTCCTTTCAATCCCTGGCAAAATACAGGAATTCGGATTAAATCATACATCTGCGCTCGAGAAGCAGTTGTCGTGGTTGTGCAGCTTTTGTAACTATTTTTTTTTCCATTTAGTCATTTGGGGGGCCAAACTCATAACTACATGTGGTCTGTAATCCAAAAAAGATCTTTGATATCTGCAAAGCCCTGCGTGCTTTGAATGGGCTGAGATTTTTTGCTGGGACCCCAAAAGATTGACAGATGTGTTTTTCCAGAGTGCCCCGCCTATAGGCTGAAAGGCAGAATAAGGGGGGGGGCACGTTTGTCATTGTGTCGACTGAGTCCAATGCTTGTGCAAATTTCTGATCAAAGTCCAACCCCACTCATGTTTTGATCTGTTCTCAAAGTGTTTCAAGCGGTCTTTTAATTTGGGATTATGCCGTTTTTAGGTCAAATCAAAAAATCTGTGATGTTTTAGGACACAGTTTCTACAGAACAGCAGTAGTTCATTAGAAATTGGCCTCTGAATTGTGGGTGGAAATGTGGGTGCAGAGCAACCCAGTCCCTACTTCCCACCACCCATCGTTTTACACCCTTTACTGCTTCAGCTCCTCAGATACCCAAGCTAACATTACTGGCGCACCAAGAATGGAGAACAATACTGCAGCCATCCAGCCAGACAGTTGGACCAGGAGCAGGGAGCTTGTCGTCCACCCAGCATAATTTCAACATTACTAATACAATGTTTTTTTGTTGATGTGTGAACCAAGTCATACAATTTACTTATGACACTCTTATGTTTTGACTTTGTATTATCGACTACCCCATCTCCCCCCATTTTAACCCCTTACCCCCATCTCTAACATCCCACTCTATTTCTTTCTCTCTTCTTTTCTTCCGTCAAGTCCAACAAGGAATGCATAAAACAATAATTATCATAATTAAAGCTGAGCCTCAAATCCACAAGGGGTTTATACAAATAAACTCTGTTTGTCTGAAGATCCATAAACCCCTGTTGTA
This sequence comes from Oryzias latipes, assembly GCF_053564925.1. Lineage (NCBI taxonomy): Eukaryota > Metazoa > Chordata > Actinopteri > Beloniformes > Adrianichthyidae > Oryzias > Oryzias latipes. The sequence goes on along the minus strand of NC_136252.1, from coordinate 4,554,715 downwards.
ACAGTAACATCTGACCAACAACAACTTCAGCTGGGATCTGCTTGCTCAGCTGTTGGACAGGACAAGTAAAAAAAGAAAAAAAAATACATTTTCTGTCTGCTTCTTATTCACAACCACTAAAACCCTAACCCACTAAAACATGTACCAATACTTTAGGCGCACTGCACCATGGTGCGCAACATACATTTTGGAGAAAATTCACAACTTCTGAGTGCACCTTCTGGTCGTGAAAATACGGCACTCAGAAATACAATTTTAAGCATTATTAATAGTAACAATAATACATTTTATTTAGAAAGAAATGCACTTTACATTTTGAAAAAATAACTCAAAAAACAGCAAAAACGACATATTAATTAAAGTTGGTCTTTAAGAAACACAAGTGGATTTGGGTAAAGTTGATCCTTTCAGGATCAGAGAAATGAACAAGAGAGCACGGAGGGAATGTAGCTGTGTACTCATCGTGACACTGATGACATCACTCAGACTGCAGACTATTCTGCAGTCTGCTATTGCCTACAAAACATCCACTCAGGGAGCCTCTAATCTGCTTCAGCTGGATACTGTGCTAGTTAATGAAGCCGCAGTGCAGCCGGACAGACTCAACAGTTTCTTTGCATCCTGGGAGGCGATACTAAGAATCCAGGCCGACTCCCATGAGCCTTCTGGGCGGTTGTTTTGAGGTGACAGAGCTGTCTGTTGCGGGCTGCTTACCCGCAGCCTGTCACGCCAGTAAAAATGTTTGTGAAGTGAAAAAACCCCCAGAAAAACTGTGGTCTTGTGCTAAAAACTGGGTCCTCACTCAGTCTTGGTGTTTAATGACAGAACGATGCAGGTGGTTCTTGGAGACGCCATCTGAACAACATACGTTGTGTCTTTACTCTTCCTGAGAAGAAGGAACTTGACTGAGGCCGTGAACTTATTGGTAAATTACCCATCTTCTGAGCAGATCTCAATAAAATTACATAGACTGCAGGTGGTTTGGAATCTTAATTTGCCTGGAAAGTTAATTAATCTATTTAACTTTCAAGGAAGGCTTGTAAAGACCTACTCTCACATGCTTGTAATATGTTATTGTCATGGAAATGCTTAGTCTTCCTGCCACCCAGGAGTATTTAGTAAGCAAAATGGCCCTCACAGCACCACATCGTACCACTTTTGTTCAAGTCTTAACCCTCATTCCAAACAGGCCCTCACAATGAGGCACCCTGGAAATTGCTCCTGTTTTATCCATGTCGTTTTACGCCCAGCTTTTATAACAGAACGTGGCAAGCATTACACGATGAGGGACTAATGATATATTTTCTCAGCTGTAACGTGGGAAATGCACCGCGGACCCGAAACAATGTTGAGTCTCAGTAAATTAGTATGTGTTGTTAAGCAAAACGTTAACAGAGCTGCGGCAACTTGGGTCCCAAAGTGATCCGCTTATATGGTAGAGCGTAGGGAAAGACCATGAATGTGTGGAGAAAGGAGGTCCAGCGAAAACCCAGATCTCACCAGCTAACAGCTCAGAAATATGAATTTTAATAAGACAGAAAAGTGGATTTGGCCAGACATCTTTCTTCCCATGGAAACCCATCTGACCTGGAGTGTGGCGACACTCATTAGCCGTGCCTAACAAATGGGCTAAGCACAGTTTACTTGTCCAAGCCTTTCTCCAGATTTTTCCAGCATTTTAAAGAGCTGCAAGGTCTGCCTCAGATCAGAACCAACGTCTGGTGTCTCTCCTGAAGGAGCACACAAACACAACAGAAGAGGCTGCAGAGTGCGCATCCACAGACTGGGTTACTATTATTGATATATAGTTTTGTATATCAAAAAGAATATACAGAAAGGCATTCCTATAACAACAACGCAAGAAGTATCAATAGCATTAATATTGTTCAAACTCCAGTTAAAATGTAGAGCAAGAAAATAAAACAAAAGTATACAAACAACAGAAGTCGAAAGGGAGTGAGAAGAAGAAAAATCGTATTACCGTAACTGATTATCCTCATGCAGCACGTGAGGAACAGCCGGGTAACATTTGGGCTCTGCAGGACCTTGTGATGCTGCTTCCCATGCCTGCATGTCATGAATGCAGCAAATCTTGTTTTTAGGAAATGTTTTCACCATTAAAAATTAAAAAGAGGTACCAGTTTCAGCCCCCTTACAAAAGTAACTGATTGGCATTGCCTAGTTTTGAAAGGGGTTCAAATCCAAATGGTACCAATCTCTGAATAAAGGACTCATTCACAATCAGAAATTCTGCATAGCAGGGGGGGGGGGGGGGGTGTCCCACTATCAGTACGGGACCTTGGGGGTTTGACGGGTCGGGGTCACCGCTGAGGCAATCGGCGGTTGCCCTGGCCGGTTGTGAGCCTCGGTCCCGTCGAGGCCAGACCAGAGCTCTCCCAGGGCCAGGCGGGGGGCTGCGCTTTCTGGCTCCTCTCTCTCTGTATGGGGTGGGTAGTGCTGGGCCTGAGGCGTCGGCGCCTCGGGGGATGGGACCCCGGGGCTGGGGGTCCTGGGCCCGTTGCTGGGGGACGGCTGTTTGACCACCGGGGGACAGTCTACCAGCTGTCCCCAACTTACCCCCTTCCTCATATAATCTCATATTAGGGTGAGGGGGTGGGGGGTTTAGCCTGCGTTGCACCTTGGGGGAGGAGCTACTTGGCAGTGGTCCCCCTCCCATGGTTGCCGTATGGAATGGGCCCCCCCCCTCTCGGTTTTATTTGCACCTTAGACATGTAGGGCCCTTGGAAGGGGGGGTGCTTGGACATCACTGCCAGCAAGCAGCGGATGTCCTCCTAGCACCCTACCCGCCAATTTTAACTGCACCTTAGAAATTTAGGGCCCCTTGGTGGGGAGGGTGATGGGACATCACTGTGAGTTATCAGGAGATATCCCCTCAGTGCCCTACCCGCCAATTTTAACTGCACCCCCGTTTGTACACACACCCTTCCCCCCACACACACATGCACACCCTCACTATCACAGACACACACACAATCACTTTGCAAGGAAAGTGGGACCTTGGACCATCTGTCCCCTACCCCATCCCTGGTAGGGGTGTACTGGGCTTCTGGCTGCCGCGGCTGCTGCTGCAGGGGTGTTGGTGTGGGGATGGCTGGTCACTCCCTCTCCTTCCTTTCACATTCCATCATCCATTATAGAAGAACATAAACACTCAACTGAGCACAGATGTTAGCTCACCTTTGCACTAATAGTTTGCGTGATTGATTGAATAAAATATTTCACACTAGTTGGTTTGAAGGCATAAGTATGCGTGTGTGAACAGCATCTGTATTGTATACATGTTGACATGTGGACATTTTTGCAGCTAACAGGTGTGTTGATAATATTTGAGTGTGTGTGTGGACAGGCCCCGCCCCTTTGAGATTTGTATTACATCTGAACCTTACCGTAATGATAAACATCCAGTAGCTTGTTGCTTTAAAAAAAATAAAAAATAAAAAAATAAAAAAATAAATTCTGCATAGCACCTATGCAGAAGTGACATTTGCTTATTTGTTGGTTTACTTTATTTGTGGTTTCCAGTTTATTTTGTGGTCCATAATTACTCCAAGGAACTCAATTTCAGTCACTCTTTCCAGAACATGATTATCAATGGCAACTTTTATTTCTAAATCTGCAGGAATGTGGCGATTTCCGAAAATCATGAATTTAGTTTTGTTAACAAAAATTCATTGAGTGAGAGTTTATCTTTGTCAAACCATTGTATTAATTACCCCTAATTCTGTATTTACTATTTTTACAATTTCCCTGAGGTTCTCCCCTGTACCCTGTACAGACTATACTTGTGTCATTGGCATATAAAAAGTATTTGAGTGTATTTGATACCAAGTGGATGTCATTCATGTAAAGGATGAACAGTGTGGAACCCTTGTGGAACTCCACAGCTTAAATCTAGCAGGGAGGATTTACAGTCCTCCAGTTGGATAAACTGCTGCCTGTTATTAATATAACTGTTTAACCAGTTAAATGGTTAATGGTGGTCCTCGTATTCCAGATATGTTATTAATATAACTGTTTAACCAGTTATATGGTTAATGGTGGTCCTCGTATTCCAGATCTTTCCAGTTTGTGTCATGGCTAGCTTAACAGACAGACCCAGACGCTGGAACCCAGAAGAAAACACAGGTGAGTTTGATGGTAAGTAAAAGGGTTTTCATTTTCGGTTCTAGGTTTGTAGATGGTTTTTGGCGGAGCTGTTACGTCCAAGGGGAACCCACGGCGAAGATGGTGTGTTCCTGCGGCCCGTGGCGTCACTGGTGGTAACAACCTTGAGTAGGCAGAGGCTCGTGGTGGAACAGGAAGAGTTCTGGGGCTCGAATCCGAGAGGAGGATGTCCGCTGCGGCCACTCGTGGTGAGCGGAGAGCAAGGCTCAGGCAAGAGCAAACAACTACTATGGCTATGAACGAGGCGACCATACCATGCACCATGGATGAGCAACGAAGTGGCGATGAATACTGGTCCTGGATCTCCTTTTGAAGGCAGGCGGGTGATGAGGTGAGTGGACGCAGCTGTGTTGAGTCAGGAGCCAAGCAGGGAGGGGAGGGGGAGGAGTATGACAGAGGCACCATGACAGTTTGTTTACTAAAATGTTATGATCAATTGTGTCAAGAGCCTTTCTCAGATCCATGAACACTCATACTGCAAACTCTTTATTGTCTGTGCCATTTATCCTTTCTTCAGTTAGTTGCGCAATCGCCATGCATGTTGATCTATTTTTTTCAAACCAGAACCAGACAGTAGTTTATGTTTTTCGACAAAATTTTCCAGCCTTGTGAGGAACACTTCTTCGAGTATTTTTGAGAATTTGCAGAGTAAAGACACTGGTCTGTAATTGGTTGGTTGGTGTTTGTCTCCTAATTTGTTTATTGGAATTACTTTGGCTATTTTCATTTTTTATAGAAATGTTCCTGTTTGAAAGGATAAATTGCAAATATAGGTTAGTGGGTCAACGATGGAATCAATGACCTTTTTTATCACCATCATATTAATTCCGTTACAGTTGTTTTGTTTTTGAATTCTTTGACAATTTTTAGAAATTCTTTTCAAATAGATTGAGTTTGAATTTCTCTTTAGGCAGAGTTCAACAGTTTCCATTTCTGATTTAGTAGTTCAGTTTATTTCGTCGGCTAACTTAGGCCCTATTTTTTACAAAATATTCAATATTAAACTCCTTACTCGTATCCTAACTATTGTTGCACATCTCATTATAACTAAAAAAGTCTGGATAATTTGTTTCTCTTTGTTTTCTAAAGGCATTGTCAATACTCTTGAACTAAAGTTCTTTAGTATTTGATCATTTTTTTAATAATATCTTGGTCTAATAATCTTTTTTGCATGTTCTCCTGACACTGGTTAATTTTTTTATCGCTGTTCTGCTTCAGTAGTTCTAATTTTTAAAAACAGTTTGAATAAACTTTTCCTTTTTTTGCGTGTGTTTTTCAGTTCAGATGTCATCCGAGGATTTTTATTGTTTTCTATTACAGTTTTCTCTAAGTAGGCCGATTTTGTGGTATATTGATGTAAACCTTTGCATGAATGTTTCATAATGAGTTAACATCATTAAATTAATATTTTTAAATTGGACAGACACATTCTTAGTAAAGGTATGGGTGGATTCAAGGTAAAATACAAAAAGAAAGAAAAAAAAGGGCTAATGCAGTTCAAATCAATGAAGTATTTTTCAAACGTCATTTCTGAATGATGGCATTGATGATGCGAGGGTGAACAAGATGAAGTAAGTTGATGGAGTTTTAAAAATTCTGGGATTTTCTTTTGCATATTTGCTTTGTGTAATTTTTAACCCTTGTGCTATCTTAGATGACCCCATCCTTACATTGACGTGTTCTCCCTACCATGACAAAGGAGGACAAAGGTGGAAAGATTTCATGTGATCCATGGACACCAGTGAAGATCACAAATCATTGAAGAAAAAAGGTTCAGAGCACTGTCTAGTGGGTCTAGATGACCCAACTCTCGATGTTTAAGTGCCTAGGATAGCACAAGGGTTAAAGGAGAAGCTGCTGAATTTTTGACATGCATAAACTTATTTAATGAATAGTTATATTGCCTAAATTTGGTATTCATTTGTTAAATACCTTACAGTGATGTTGTATGGAGCTTTTCAACATAAATTTACATTTTTTTTAAATACGAGACTCCCTGATGCTTTTCGTACTTACCACATTTTTTGCTCTGGTGTGAATTGCTTATCAAGTACATTTATGCATTCTTTGTAAAAGCTTAGTTCTGTAAATTGCTTTTTCTGAAATAAAGCATATTTATTTAAAATTTTAATTAACAATCAAAACCACTTCACATCGTGAAATCCAACATCCCACATTGGGTAAGTAGGCCTTGTTGAGACATCGTGTGATTCGAATTTGAATAAAGTGATCAGGTTTACCACCATGAGGCACAGGTCTATCATCATGTTAACATGTAGGAAGAATGGCTATTGTTTTTTAGTTTTTGATATCTTTTTGCTGAAAAGGCTGTTAAACTTTTCTTCTTACCCTTTAAGGAAAAACACTAATTTTTATATAAAAGTTGTTTAGGACAATGCCCACCAAAACCACTCGCCACAAAGACAGCTACTTCCCCCGAGCTGTCACTCTTATGAACTCCTGACTCCGGACCACTCAAGGACACTGAACAACCACAGAAACTGTCAAACTGGAAGTACTGCTGCTGCATTTTACACTTTTTTATTTTATTTTATTTCTTTATTCAATTATGTTTATTTATTCATACAGCTACCTTATATCTACCTTCTTTTTATTATTTATCCTTTTGTTTGTCTTACCCCTCACACTTTTTATACCTTGATAGTTTGGACGAGAGCACAAGTAACTGAAGGTAAATTTCCTGTACATGCACTGTACTTGGCAAATAAAGTGATTTTGATTCTGATTCTGATTTTAATAGTTACATTATTAAAAAAAAATATGGCCTCAGTATAGAGCCAACGTAAATAAAAATATAAAAGCAGACAAAATGTCTATGTTGGAGACATTATGTCCGAGTTAATTCTTTGAAATGAAAATAAAACAGCTTGTGGACTCTCCGTTGTCATGACCTTAGCCAAATGGACAAAGCTTGAAGCCGCTGCACTTTTCCAACAAGCTATAAACCGTGAAAATGCTAAAGAGTTAGTACCATTGCTTAAGAATCAGAGGAGAATGTGGAGAGTGTGACGACTTCCCAGAGCTGCCAGTGCAGTGCAGGTCTGAAGGAAATGGTTGACAGAACACACTATAAAGATTTTAGGGTTGAACAGCGCAGAAGATTAGAAGGAGACAAATTCAAAGAGTTATGAACTGGCAGAAGAAAGAAGGGAGGCAGTCAAGAGGGAAGATCCCAAAACTTTAACTGTCAGATGGCCAAGGTTCAGTGACAATAATCCACAGGACAAACACGTCAGACAGTTTGATCAGGAGTCGGAAAAGAACTTGGACACTGTGCTTCCCATCTTTCACACAGTGAGGATTCAATAGTCAGAAAACAGCAAATGGTCTCTTTATGGTGGCCCTGAAGTTCAAATCACTCAACGCAAAAACATACTAAAAAAGTAAAAAATATTATGTTTTAGAAACCCAAACACAATTTCAAATAAAAAAATAAGTGGAATATAAATGAAATGTTACAGAAAACAAAAGTCATTTCCAAAGATGAAAATGAAAAACAATAAGAAACCAGAACAGGAAGGTACCATGCATCACTGATTAGATGAGGACATTTGAGTTTTGAGGTTTCAGGTTTGTTTTATTCATTTTCAATCCCTGCATTCTAAAAAAAAGCTTTATATTAGCCCGGAGCATGTCCAGTAAGGCTTCCTGCTAAATAACGTTCGGTTGAAATGATGGAGAATTGTGATGTCCCAAAGAATTTAGAGTTGTGTCTTGGTTTCTGGAATTTTGAAATGTAATTTTTTTTAATTTGTTTTGCTTTTTAATTGTCGGTGTGATCTTTAATATGTTTTTGCATTGGTGTGATTTGTACTTCAGGGCCACCGTACCTCCTTGAGCAATATTCAGCTTCTGATCAGGGGAATCCCTTGATATTTGTTAGTTAGTTTGTTACTTAAAGTTATCTTTGGGTCTTCACTCAAGCTTTGAGAGGATCTCAACTTGTGAACTCTCCAGATTAGGTCAGTGTTAATCATTGCCCTGAAGGCTGCGTCTGCTGACAGGACGTTTCAGTGTAACATACTGTGCCTCACACTTGTTTTTAACTGATGTTATCTTTCAGTGTGCTTGTGTAAACACTTTCCTGCAGACTTGCACAACACCCCCTATTCCTATCATCTGGGTATCACAGCCAAAGCGGGACTGCGTGTCAGTCTCAGTATTTGTTCTTCTGGTCCAACTCTTTCATCAGAAACAAATTTGCAGTAAAAATCTGCAGTTGCATCTTATTTTCCGAAAGACGTGTTCATGAAGGAGCCGTCGATTTTCTTCGAAAAGCTTCAAGTCTGCATGTCCTAAGTTAGATTCAAGCATTTAGGAGTCACATTTTATGATTTTGATTATAATGGGGTCTTATTCAAAACACATGGATGTGGTAACATGCTGCAGCTGTGCAGCTCTGCCTCAGGGGCATCCTTTGTTCCAGTGAGGAGGAAAGGAAAAAAAAAGGGAAAGAAGACTTCCACATGCTAACATTTACACAGTGATTTCTTTTAATTGCACACCACTTTTTAATTTACTTTGGACTAATGCTTTTAAAAAGTAAGGACTGGAGCCATTTTATTGAAGTCGTGCCTTATGCAGTTTTCCTGATTGCTCCAGTCCTGCAGTCTGGTTCTCCACTACCTGACAACCTGCGTTACTACTTTTACTCTCAGTTTCAAACATGCCACACAGCATTTGGACTGGGAAAGGTGAAGGGACGCACCAACTGGGTCGGCTTCCTCTGTGCCCGGTCTTCAAAGGTGGAGGATAAATTACAATCTGAATCCTGTTCAAAGGGGGGCTGAAATGTGGATGGTCTCATGGATACGTGCTGCCTTTAGAGGATGGATGAGGGAAGAATGTAACTGATCATAATCAGAGCAGCCAGAAGACAGGCCTAATATTTACAGTAGTTCAACACTTTCAGGCACGATGAAACATCTTCCAAACATATATAAAATAAAACTGTGGTGGAAGGAAGAGAAAACACTGAAACCTGTGAGGACAGGGTTTCCCAGTGTCTTTTTGAATGTGACCTTGATTATATTTGAAATAGAGCACTTTTAAAAGATAAATATTTAAATAAAAAGAGTGGCAAGCAGGTTCAGTGGCTTCCAGTCTTGTGAAATATTGGAGAAAAAAAGACTTACCTCCCTCATTCTGTGTTTGTCACCTTGTTTGTTCATGAACAACAGTCCCGGCCAATAAACAGGCAATGACTGTTTTTGAAGATATTATAATTAATGATAACTAATAATGATAATTAATAAAGAATGATATCAGTTATGTAAGAAATCATTTTATATCCCAGATAAATGTCAAGAGTTTGTCACAACCTAAATATTTACTTGACCCAGTAGAGCAGAAATACTGTAAAAATAAATCAATTAATTGATTTCTTTGCTGCAGCTCCTCCTGCTTCTCTGTGTGGTGGTCAAGGTGTTAGAAAAAAAAAAAGAAACAATTATTTTTGACAGCAATATCTCAACTTTTTTAACCAAAAAAGCGTCTGATGTAAACATTTTGCAGGATGAAGCAATTATGAAGTTATTTTTTTTATTTTTTCTACTTCAGATCAAGACAGTTTGGAACTAAAGTTAGAGAACTTCTTCCTTTCTGTGAACTCATCGTAAATTAACTGGAATTGTATGGCTGAGAGGAGCTCAGGCAGTCATCTCTATAGACTTTTCCTAAAATCAAACGAATATTCCTTATTACCACACAGTTCAGCATCTCTCTTTTTTTTTAGTAATTTTGTTAGCTTGTGTTCTTTTATACATAGGGTGAAACAAAAAGTATTTGCCAAGCACACATTATGCTACTTGTTCTTCTTAGAAAGTCCAGGGTCGTCCAAAGTTCTCCAGAGGAGGATTGGGGGAAGGGCTTGAGGTCGGATGAGACCCAAACGGAACACTGGCACGCCACTAGTTGTGTTTTGTTTGTGTGCATTAAAAATAATGATGAACTTTGAGGTTGACGGGTCTCCGCTGAGGCAATCAGCCGTCGCCCCGGCTGGTTGGCTGCCATAAGTCCCGTCGAGGGCTGACCAGAACTCTCCCAGGGGCGGTGCCTGGGGGCGAGGGCCTGGGCTTGCTCCAGGTGGGGAGCGGCGCCTTCTGGCTCCTCTCTCTCTGTGTGGGGTGGGTGGTGTGGGGTCTGGGGGATCGGCACTTTGGGGGACGGGACCTCTGGGCTAAGGAGACCTGAGCCTTATGCTGGGGGGGGGGGGCCGGGGGACGGCTGTTTGACCACCGGGGGACAGTCTACCAGCTGTCCCTGACCTACCCTCTTCCTCATACAATCTCTTATTAGGGTGATTGGGGGTGTGTGTGCGATGCACCTTGGGGGGAGGAACTACTTGGCAGTGTTACCCCTCCAATGGTTGCCGTACGGAATAGGCCCCCCCCCTCTCGGTTTTTTTTTTTTTAATTTGTCCTGTCCAACAGCTGGGCAAACAGATGAGGGCTGAAGGCATCTTGTGTTGGACATATTTTACTTTAACAAGAGGGTTATGAATCTTCTGACAAACCAGAGGTATGTCTGAATAAACCCCTTTTGTAATCCAGACCAAACTTTATTCATTTTAATCAAAATCTTTTGTGTTGGACTGGACGGAAAAGGAAAGGAGGAAAGAAGAGAGAGGGATGTTAGAGAGTGGGGGGTAGAAGGGTGATTTTGGAAGGGGGGGGGGGTAACTCCATGAAGCAGCGTAAAGCAACAAGTTGCTGAAACATACCTGTTGGCTCCAAAAACGTTCACCTGTCAACATGTACTCAATACAAATCATGTTCACACACCCATACTTCTGCATTCAAACCAACTGGTGGGAAATATTTCATTCAATCACACAAACTATTTGTGCAAAGGTGAGATAGCACCTGTGCTCAAGTGAGTGTTCATGTTCCTTTTAAATGGAAGATGGAATGTAAAAAGAAGGAGGGAGAGTGCCCAGCCATCCCCACACCAAGACCCCCACCACAGCAGCAGCGGCAGCCAGAACCCCCCAATGCCACACTGCAGCAGGTAGAGAACAACTGCCCCCGGGGCGATCACATCCGCCACCCAGGCTAGGGCCAGCAAGGCCAGCAGGACCGCCGCGGGGCCCCCTGAGCCAGAGACCAGGGAGGCATGGGGGGGCAGAGAGTGCAGCTCCAGCCCAACCAGGAAAGCAGCCCCCCCACCGCACCAGGAGGGCCTAACGCAAGGCGCCGCCCAGAAGAGGACCCACAGCCCCAGACGAGCACCTCATCACCACCCAGGAGTTCTGGGCATCCCCTGCCCCAACCCCAGGTACAAGCCAGGACCCCCCAAGGGAGACCCGCCCCACGCTCCAGGGAGCCACCCATCTGGCCCCCCTATCGGTTTTAATTGCACCATAGACATTTAGGGCCCATTGGTGGGGATGGTGATTGGACATCACGCTGAGATGTCCTCTCAGTGCCCTACCCATCAATTTTAACTGCATCCCCTTAGTACACACACCCTTTACCCCTCAAAATATACACTCCAACACAAACAAACATACATGCACGCACACACCCTCACCTTCGTGTTTCAGAGCTGCCCTCCTTCTCTGAGGGCTTTCTGGCTCCATCGCTAACTTTCCTCATGGTTAGCCTGGTTGGGCCATGTTTACAACACTTCTTGTGAAACCCCTCTTCCCATGGGTGTCCTCCTCCTGGGCGGGGGCAGCTGGCCCCTGCCTTGCTCCTTCCTGGACCCACCGTGGGCCGGGTGGGTGGCTGCCTGGAGCGTGGGGCAGGTTTCCCTTGTGGGAGACTGCCAGTTGCCCTTCCTGACACAACCCAGTGTTTTGTCCGGACTGGAGTCCGGCACAGGGAGAGCCAGACTAGGGCACCCCAGTGCCTACATATAATAGTCAGGCAGTAGCGTGAAGGGTCTTGCCTAGGGACCCACACTGGAACAAGCTGCCCGGAAAACTAACCCTGGTTTCCTATTCGGCAGTCCTGCATGCAACCATCTAAGCCGTCCTCCCGCCGCCTATATTCAGAAAAGTGCAGCGACTAACTGGAGTCTCATAAAACTTTTGACTTAAGAGCTGCTTCCACATTTAGAGATGTGTGTATATTAGAAGAAAATCCTACAAAATGGATAACTTTTATGGCTTGAAAGAGTTGTTGTTTATGAGCAACGATATCAAAAGCATCTGTTTGCTCGTACATCCAGGTGTTTAATGCTAAGTCTACCTCTAGCAACTTCAGAAGTGATCATGTGCTATATTACTCCCAAAAAAGAGAAAATACTTTAAAATCAACACAATATTTGGAGGAAAGCCTGTCGAGAATAAGATTGTTACACAATTAATGTGCAGACGGAATTACTGTTAAACACGTTTTAACACTTTTATTCTACAGCCTTCATATTGTTTTCTAAATGATAGAAACGGACATTAAAGGTGCTGAAGGCTGGTTCTGTGCAGATGCTGTGTGATGCATGGCTTTTTCTGAGCAAACGTGAACGCTTCATTAGAGGGGAAAATAGAAAAGTGAGTGTTTATGATCACAATTACCACCTTTGCTTTAGAGCCCGCTTTAATCAAAGCCATATCCTTTCCCCTTTCCCCTTTCCCAACACTCCAAACCCATCAACACCACACGTAAAAAGACTTTTTTTAACAGACAAATGTAAGGTAAATAAAATCAGCAGCACAAACAACTTTCTGACCCTTTCCCAGATATTGTTCGGATCTTGTATTTGAATTTGGTCCACTTTGATCAAAATGATTCCCTTTGTTTTTTAAATGGTTGTAATCTCTATTCTTTCCAAATTTGATGCCGCTCTCTGTTTCTTTATATAGAGCGCTCACATAGTCACATAACCTGTGGCAAAAAACCTTTTACCATGATGATTATCATTATAGTTAATCACCATTCATTTGCAGTTTCACAAGAGCTTTCAAGATCAAACAGAGTATTCTGAGAATGTTTCTGTGGCATGCTCTAGAACAACAGTTTGCTGTAATTGAAGCAATATGCAGCATATCAACACTCCGGGTTACTGAACCATCCTCACAGTTTGCAGTCATCCTGAATAATGATGTGGCCTTGTTTTCTGTTGCAGATGCAGCACCTTTTGGTTCTTTGATAAACCAGCACCACCATCTTGTGGACAAGGCAGGTAAACCTGCTTAGTAGCATCGACTCCCAGCTGACCTCAAAGCAGGTCCATCCAGTGGCAGTCAAGTGTGGGTTGGAGTCATTCTATGTCTGACCTACACAAAACAACACCAGAATACTGAGTCACATTTGGACGTGATCAAAGAACACAACAACTCAAAGTGACAACACTGTTGTTAAGACTTTAAACTGAAACCTTAAGACCTTCCTTTAATCTTTAAGCTGCTCCTTCAGCTCACTCTTCTATTAACCCTTGTGCTATCCTAGGCACTTTACCATTGGGAGTTGGGTCATCTAGACCCACTAGACAGTGCTCTGAACCTTTTTTTCTTCAATGATTTGTGATCTTCACTGGTGTCCATGGATTACATGAAATCTTTCCACCTTTATCCACCTTTGTCATGGTAGGGAGAACACGTCAATGTAAGGGGGGGGGGGTCATCTAAGATAACACAAGGGATAAAAGGCCTTTTCTTGTGGTGAAGTTACATTAAACTGATGCAAAAAAAAAAAACTTAATAAAACACAAAAAAAAACAAACACAAATAAACTCAAATTTTTAATCACCAATACAGATCTCTGACCTAGCACTTCCATCCATCCTTTTCCTGAACCTGCTGAATTCCTTTTGGGGTTAGGGTTGCTGGAGCCTATCCCAGCTACTGTTGGTAGACAACCGTCCGTTGAGGGTCCAAACATTCTCTCCCATTCACACCTGGAGAAAACTTGGAATCATCAGTAACCTACAAGGCACATCTTTGGACTGAGGGAGGAAGCTGAAGTGCCTGGAGAAAACAGACGTATACAGAGGGATGGGATTCAAACCAGGGCCTTCGTGCTGTGAGCGGTAACCACTACACCAGCATGCACCAGCATGTTCCCACAGCACCTTATTTGAAAGTAAACCCATACGCCTTTTAATCCTGATTAACAGGTCATTTTGTTTCTTTTTGGGTCTAGTTTTAATGCCAGGACTGAATAGACGGTTCGGAGAAACAGACAGTAACAGATAAGTAAGCGGAGGAACAGACGGTCCCATATTCACTCAGATTTTTCCTAACATCTTTTTTTTTTGAGTAAACCTTGCTGGGAGAGTAGTGGAATTGCAGGAATCCTGGAGGATAATACCAGTTGTGATATTTCATTAAATCAGTAACAGAAATAGTATTTATCAGTAACAACTTGGTGGACAACATTTATGACAGTTTATAGACGGGAATCATTCTGAATGTTTCAGGCCATCTGACTTTCATGTTCCTGCAGCAAAGATAGGACTTCTTTTGTGCTGACATGCTACAGTCCAGATGCATTGTGGTTCATGAAGGACATCCTGTTGAGTTTAGCTGGGGGGAAAAAACAGTCCTTCATCACTTTGGCTCAACCCCATCAGAGATTGTGGTCAATTGTTTATTAACTGTTTTTTCTACACCATTTTGCATTTGTCGTTTGTTTTTTTACACATGGTTAGGTAGCTGGGCCGTGAGGACTGCTGCCTCCGATGCTGGTGAGCTGCGTCCCGTTATAGCTGCTGTCACATTTGGCCCAAAGTTCACATACCAAGTAAGAAAAACTTTATTTTATTGTAACTTCAATGATGTTACTTTTTTTTTTACTTAAGACAGAATGTGTTCAAAGTTGGTTGAATAGTTTGTAAGGAAAGATATCAGATTTAAAGTCTGAGCTGAATATCCTCTGTTGAGTAATAGTGGAAAAAACTGTATGTGAAAGAAATTGAAATTGACGAGCATGAGTACAGGGGGGGTCATCTCTGACTCTGTGGGCTGGTGTGAAAATAACCACCTGCTGCTAAACATCAGAAGATAAAGGAGCTGGTTTTGGACTTCAGGAGGTCCCCTCCACCACACCCACTGGTGAACATCCAGGGTTCAGACATTGAGATTCTGGACACTTTTAAAACCTGGGTGTTCACCTGAACAACAGACTGGACTGGTCCAACAACACGGATGCTCTGTACAGGAGGGGTCTGCTGAAGAGACTGAGGTCGTTCGGCGTGTGCAGAGAGCTGCTGAGGACCTTTTACGACACTGTGGGGGCCTCAGTGGTCCTTTATGGAGTTGTGTGCTGGGCGGGGGCATTGCAGGCAGAGACTTGAAGAGGCTTAACAAACTGGTTAGGAGGGCCGGCTCTGTCCTGGGCTGCACACTAGAGTCCATGGAGGAGGTGGCGGACAGGAGGATGTTAGCTAAGCTGACATCCATCATGGATACCCCCCACCCCCACCCCCTGCACCAAACTGTAGAGGCGCTGACCAGGTCCTTCAGCACAAGACTGTTGCACCCACAGTGCAAAAAGGAGCTACTGCAGGTCATTCCTCCCCACAGCCATCAGACTGTACAACAACGTGTTACAGTGACACACTACAGTCCCACGGGTGTCTTTAACGGTTGTTTTTTGCTATGTTTTTTTTATATTTAACTTTGTCGTAAAAAAAAAGGCAGTTTTTACCAATGTTCCTCTGTCTTATTTATAATGTTGTTCTGAAGGTCACTTTATCCTCTGTGAATACCACTTTTTGTTGTTGTTTGAATTTCTGAATGTCTTTTTTGCTCCTGAAGATAAGAGAATTTCCCCTTTGTGGGTGGGACGAATGAAGTCTGTCTGTCTGTCTGAATTGTTTTTTTTTTTTAATTTCCTTGTTTAAATGTATTTTTAAATGTTAACTCAGATTGACCTTTTTGGAAACTGTTCTGTGTTTTTTCATTTGCTTCTCATCCCCAGCTAGGATGGGGGGGGGGGGGGGTTACGACACTGTCCTTAACTGATAAGGAACACTGTTTGAATTGGAAACCCTCCCAAATGGCTCATTATACGACACCCACTACTGAACTTTTCCTACTTGTGTTCTTAATAAAAGCAGCAAGGGAGAAGCCGTCCTTTGAGAGAAAAAGAAGGGTGCAGGAAGACCTCCGTCACTCTTGCTTCTTCTCCCTTGTGCACTAGAAACTTACTTTCTGTTATGGTTTGTGGTTTCTTATTGTCTAGATGCATTTATCTGACACTGTAGATGAGGATCAGTTTCCTTTCTGAAAACAGAAACAAAGATGTTGACCTTTGAACATTCTAAGCAGGTTCATCTGTAAATGATTAGATGCTAATTTTTATAAGTGAAATTGTAACAAAAATGAGATAAAGTACCTGCCACATTTATGTTTCACCATCATGTCATTGTTGTTTGCTCATGTACTAGTGGTGTGACAGTGAGTCAGACTTTTAGCTTAAAAAAACGTCCGTCCTCTTCTTTGTCATTCAGGGGTCACCTAAGCAAATCATCTGACTCCATCGAATCCTGTCCTCTGCATCCTCCTCACTCACACCAATCACACTCATGTCCTTCTTGATGACATTCATGAATGTCCGCTTTGCTTTTCCTCTGGACCTCTTTCCAGGCAGCTCCAAACTTCAGCATCTTTGTGTCATCAGAATCAGCGCCCCAATACCCGAGTCTGTCCATCATTACTGCAAACAAGAGGGAGTTCAAAGCTGATCCTTGGTGCAGTCACACCTCCACCTTGAACTCCTCTGTCACACCTACCGAACAGCACCACTGTCTTACAGCCCTCATGCATGTCCTGTCTTTGTTTCCTGTCAAAGACGTTCTCACAGTGCAGCTTCTTCTGACCTTCTCCTGCTGTGAGCAAATATTGCCTCTGTGGTTTTCTTTCTCTGCAGGAAACCATACAGTTGCTCACAAATGTTCACTCCTGACCTCAGTCTAGCTTCCACGACTCTTTGCCATAACTTCTTTCCGTAACTCATCAACTTTATTCCTCTGTAGTTTCCAGAATTCTGCACATCTACCTTCTTAAAATGGAACCAAACACTTCTCCATTCCTCAAACATCCTCTCATTCCTTAAGATCTTGCCAAACAGTGGTAACGCTTTGATGTTTAAAGGGCTAGGCGCTAGCTGACATACACAGAAGAATTCGTCTCAGGGAGCCCATGCGTAAATAAAAACACAAGGCAGCGATGAAAGTAAAATCCAATTGATTGTATTTAAAAAAAAACACTTATACAACACAAAACAGGGGATGCATGTCTGAGTCCCATCTTTTGGCATCCAGAAGTCTGTTGGTGGTGATGTGGTTGAGAGGTTTGCTGTTGCTGATGAGATGTTGTTGCATGTGGTGGTAGCAGGAACGATGAATGATGAGCAGGTGGTGTTGCATCAAGGTTTTCAGGCGTCTTGATGTGGCCACAGCAACAGCCGGGAGGTGGAAGCAGCAGACAGGAAGTGGACCCGCCGACCCGGAACTTATATGAACGTTGGCCCTTCCGCAATAAGGGCGTGGGCCAGGTGTTCACACTTAGGCAGATTGCATGGGGTTACAGAGTCCAGTCCAGACTGATCTTTGTTACTTCCGGCTCCAAAACATCCATCTCTTCTCCTCTGTGCTCTCTGACATTTTTCTCATTCGTCAGCTCTTCAAAGTTCCATCTTTCCATCCCACCTTTGGAACCTGCCAACACATGTCCATCCTTGTCCTTGATCCCCCCCTAACCTGCTGCTCATCCTTCCAGCTCTGTTTCTCTGACAGAATGTTTTTCTCCGGATCTCCGTTCATACCACAGCCAACAAAAATACATTTTCTTTTGTGACCTTGGTCTATTCGTTCATCAATGTTGAGCCTCTGCCAGCATGTATGGGTTTCCTTTATCTCCATCTTCATTTCCACATTGACTTTGGCTATTTCTGAGCCATTTCAGTCTTCACTTTTGGCTTTCAGAGCCTTCAATGAGTTTTTTTTTTATCTGTAATTTGAATCTTCTCTTAAAGATGGAAACATTCACCAGGCGCTCAGCAGCAAGCATGTTGTGAACTTTCTCTTTGTCAGTTAGAGAAATGCAAAACGTATTTATTTGTCATGCTGGCAAACTCTTGTTGTCTGAATTTCTGCCCTTAAGTTTGTTGAAGTTTCTTTGGGCTGCTGCCCTCTGGGTCCTGCTGTCAACTATTTTCAAAAAAATCTTTTCCCATAACTGTTAAGGAGTTGTAGAGTCTTGAACCAATCTGTCCTCAACTGCTCCGCATTTAATTTCCAAAGAAGAGCTAAATCAACAATATATTTATTCTCACCATCCTGTCATTTTTTCCCCCCATGATTCATTTTTTCTTGATGAAGGTACTGAATAGTTTTTGTTGTTTCTCAACTTTTGTATTTTTGTCTTTTGAATCTAAGTAAGCCTAATAAAACGCATCCAGCCTGTCTCTCAACCAGCTCTAGCCATTTATGGATCTATCCATCCGTCCATCCATCCATCCATATGATTTATTTTGATTACATCCAAATTCGAGAAAAGCTGGAAAATGTTTGGTCTCACTTTTGTCCAATGAACTTCCAGCTGCTGAGGAGATTTTTGTTTCATGATGGATAAAATGATCTCTATAGATAGCTGAAACACTGGGCAAAAAGGAATTTTT
This sequence comes from Oryzias latipes, assembly GCF_053564925.1. Taxonomy (NCBI): domain Eukaryota; kingdom Metazoa; phylum Chordata; class Actinopteri; order Beloniformes; family Adrianichthyidae; genus Oryzias; species Oryzias latipes. Next base: position 4,535,945 of record NC_136252.1, on the reverse strand, counting down.
TTATGTTGTTAATCATAAATAACCACACAATGTTTTAGAATAAAAATGTAGAAATAACTTTGTTTGTGCTGCCCTCATTTAACTGACTATAAATGCACTAAAACAGCTGTATTTGGAATACCTGTAATAAAACATAAACTCTATGAAATGTAGTGCTGGAAGCCTCATTTTCCAGAACAAATGAAGCCTTTTGAACTGTTTAACAGCACAAACACCACATTACTCAGAAAACATAAGCTGGACTGCAGTTTGACAGCTTCAATGAGTTTAGCTCTTCATGCATGTGTGTGCATCTGTTTGTGTGGTGCAATACAGTAGCTGTGTGCTCAGGGCTCCCATCCAACCAGCTGGTATCCATCTGTTTCTTCTTCAAATGCTGCGGCCTGTGGCTCAGAGAGCGAGGTGCACTGGCATGCGGCGTCTGGGCCCCAACCAGCAGTGGGGAAGTGTGCTCTGCAGGAGTGTGCACGTGTGTCTGAATGTGGTTTGTGCTGGGCAATTGCTCGTGTGTGCATGTGCGGTTTTGCACTAAACTTGTAAATGGCCATGTGCTCTGCATGCACGCTGCATGTTGTGTGACTTCAGGTGTGCAAGTAAGGTAGCTGGTTTGCTGATATACAGTCATGTCTTTCAGACATCATATCTGAGAGCTGCACTCTTACTGCTTAGACCAACTATTTCTGTGATTCATTTTGCTCCAAAAGTGACTCATCTTGGAGAAATCATACCAACTTTCCCTCTGTTATTTGTGTAAATCATATAGACTTAACCTAATGTTTGCCATAGTCTTCCAAATTTCCACCGTTACTTAATGGCTTTTATTGGTTTGATTGCTGGCTGAAATAATCGACTTTCCATCATGCAAACACATAAAAAATAAGACTCTCGTGATGCCTAAAACAGAAAGAGCCGAACAGTGGTTAAGGTTATTTCTCTTGGCTTGGAGATCGTTCGGCACTTGAGGAACAGGAAGATCTTCACTGATGTGGCAAACACTATGTCTGAGGCTTCGTGGATAAGACACATTTTCATCCAATTATTTTATTAAGAATGTTCTCATGAGGCACTGGTCAAATAATCCATGAACTCAGAAGGCTTCTCGGTCAAGTTCATGGATTTTTTTTATCCTCATAGTTCCACTAGAGGGCAGTGATCAGCTGAAATGTCAGCACGTGTAACCCTTGTGCTATCTTAGATGACCCCACCCTTACATTGACGCGTTCTCCCTACCATGACAAAGGTGGATAAAGGTGGAAAGATTTCATGTAATCCATGGACACCAGTGAAGATCACAAATCATTGAAGAAAAAAAGGTTCAGAGCACTGTCTAGTGGGTCTAGATGACCCAACTCCCAATGTTAAAGTGCCTAGGACAGCACAAGGGTGGTAGTATCTCAGGATCATGTAGCTGGGTATCTCACCAACGAGTTGCAGATCAAACACAATACACACAAAAAACCTGACCTAGAAAGGGTCAGAAAAAATAGAAATAAGAATTAAACAAAAGCAAACCACAGTCATTCTACTAGGTGTAGTGATACAGCTCAGATTAGCCATCAGCATTTTAGGAAACAAAAACAGGAGAAACAATATTCTGATCAAAATCAAACAGCTGTTACAAGTAGAATTCAAATGGTGTACAGAAGTCAGTAACACATTACAAATGTCATATTAAATATTTACAATTATATTTTACAAGAGATACTTGATACTTCTTAAAATACACATGTGTAGGTTGTCTTCCTGGCGCAACCGTCCGTCATTTTCGAATGATTCAAACGCAATGCATTGTGTCCTATACGTATGCATTCTGGTCCATACGCAATCCATTATGGTCAATATTCACCAATCTAGTGAGCATCGATTCACACTGGTTTTTCATAGAGACTTCTGGGAAATTTCTAGTGCGCTCGTTTTTTGAAATGTAGATTCAGACACCCCTACAAAATGCACTATATAGTGCACTATAAAGGGGTTAGGGCAGTTATTCGGACACAGGGGCAGACGATAAACATGAGGACAGATTGAACAATTACAAACAGGTGCGCACATCAGGGAGGGCAGGTGAACACACTGTGGGAAAGATGACACCGGAGGGGTGCTCCTGAGTCTAATAAAGCCCAAACAGGAATCCCCCCACCCTCAAACATAATTTGACCCTCCAGGAGACAGGAAGTAGATCTAGTGGGCACTTGGCCACCACTCGCCAGTGTGCCCACTCTTAATGACGAGCGGTGGTGTTTGGGCAATCCCTGCAGAAATGACCCCGCTGTCCACAGCAAAGGCACTCACCTTCCGTCATCCGCCGCACACGCTCTGAGGGAGACAGACGACCACGACCCAGCTGCATCGGCTCATCCATTAGCAGTGCTGGAGGTTCTGTGGGAGCAGCAGAAGGTGGTGAGTAATGTGGGGCGTGGTCACTGGAGTGCCTTCTGGGTTGAAAGTCATGTAAGATCATCTGATGACAGGATTAAATGGAAAGGCAAAAGAAAAAACACTCTGGGGCTCAAAACAGAAAACACAAAAGGGACAAAGATGTGGTGTGAATGAAGAAAAGTTTCTCTAAATGGTTGAGAGACAGCAGGTACGTTATAGCCGTGATAAAAACAGGCTTGGAAAGCATGCAGGCTAAAGCTACTATGGTCACAAGTGTCTTGCAGCTGTACTGAGCAGCATTTACAGTATCAATAATCATGAAGAGAAAATAAAGGAGCTTGTTTGGGCTGATTTTGTTTTAAATAATCCCTTTAACTAGATGTACCAAAACACAGAAAAAGTTTTTATCCTTTGACTAAACAGCATAAATAATGATAAAAGCTGCTCCTGTGGGCAGTATAGCATGCTTTACAGTTGTCTAAGTCTGTGCTATAACTGAAAAACATCTAAAAAATAATTGCAGCATTTCTTTTGTACAAAAAAAGAGAAGAAATGCTGTGATGAGTAAAATAAAAAATGGACATTTGTTTGGGCAAAATTTTCTATGCCCTCCAATCTCCCATATAGGCAAAATATTTAGGTTCAGCATCAGAATAAACTGAACAGCATGACATCTATATCATGCAAAAAAGGAAGAAAAATCTATATTCTGAGATTATGAAAATCAATACTATTTGAAAATGTATGTTAATATAACCATTTAATATCTCCATAGTGTTTATTCAAACCTTATTTTGAATCGGATTATTCATGAATACGTTTTTTTTTATTTTTAAAATAAACAAATTTGATTTAAATCAAAGTTTCATTTAAATGTAAAAAGTATTCCTCTGAGAAAACCATCACCCTCCTACAGCAGCTGCTTCCATCCCAGTTGGTGGTTCATACTCCTTCACCCAAGCACGTACATCAGGAGGTAAGGTGCAAAGAAACTGTTCCAAGAGGATGATTTCTCCAATGTCTTCTATATCACGTTGTTCAGGCGTATCCATCGACGATATGAACCCCTAAGACGATGAAAGGTCTCTGTAGGCAACTCCCCTGCTGGGACATTAGCGTCTCTGAAAGGTTGCCTGTATAGGTCTCAGCTGAAACATTAAATTTGGCCAAAAAAGCCTCCTTGATATCAAGATAGGAGTCTGAAAAGTCCTCATCCATCGCTGAGTAGGCTGCTAGAGTCATTCCAGTTGACAAAGGTACAAGTCTGTATGCCCATTCAGAGTACGCCAAACCCCAAGTCTTTGCAATCCTCTCAAAACGGAGTAAAACATTTTTAGTGTCTTCCCCAGGCTGATGTGGTAGCATCTTGGGGTCACACACCAGGAAATAAATTACAACAAATTGAGGCAAGAAGCTGAATGACTGAACCAATAACTACATTCAGCAGCCTTACAAAGGGGTAAACTATAAGAACGGAAGGAGACTTAAATCTTAACATCAAAAAGCGGTTGTGAGCACAATTACAAACAAAACCTTCTCTTTATTAACTCCTGCCTGAAATGTTTTTGTGTGAGAGCTGCCTCAGACTTTAGGAGACCTGTGGTGCTCACTGCTGCAGGTGTGGTGGCCTCATTCTGTATTACTTGTGAGTTGAAAAAGAAAGACCGCTAAGGTATGTCATGCTAAATGACACGAAAAAATATGTCATTTGTAGCCAAAAATAATAATCCTGTATTGTTTTCTAGGTTGAAGTTTTTGTACAGAGGGAGTGGTTCATCAAAAATAAACCTCCGAGTTGTGGGCGGGACGATGTGAGCCCATCATCCATCTTTTCAAATGCTCTCCTGCTAGCCATCAGCCACTAACAAACCTAACCTAACATTAGCAGAGCAACAAAAATGTTGAGCCATATCGGAGTTATCCAGCCATACAGTTTGAGTCAGATGCTAGCTCAGACGTGGAAAACAAAGCCCTGCATGGATCTGTTTTGTCTACTTGTGAATGCATCAGAATGGAGCAGAGCAGGAAGCTCTTGGCCCACCCTTTTCAATGTAACAAATTAGCTCTTTTTAAATGACATTTTTTATCTGCTCCTGTTTTACAACAATTTGAATAAAGAAATACTCAGAAACGCAAATGTAATCTTAAATACATCCATATGTGTACTCACATGCCACAAGAACATGTTAAAAACACCCAAAACACTGTTTTTATTGGTGTAAGTCTGTAAATTGTGTTTGTTTAGGTGTAGCTTTATTTTGGAAGTTGTTTTTTAATTTTAATCTCCAAGGTTTCGCACCATGTGACAACCAATTCACCTTCAGCATCTGCTGTTCGTTGACTTTTCATGCGTTTTGCTTGAACCATCAGACTCAGTCCACTAGATGGTGATGTGCAGTTTACAGTTTATTTCTCCTCTGGATCCAATTCACTGTCCCTGTGTTTTGTAGAGTGTTGGAACTATTTTTCCAAAGAGGTCTCCCATCATTTTGAGCTGCTGGCATTCTGCTGCTTGTTTGTGAAAATAAGTTTCAACAGGATAATGTACCTAAATGCACATTAAGCTCTGGTTTTGAGGGACAAGCCTTTCTTAAAATAATGTGTCTTTAGTTCAATCAGAAATGTTTTAAACTTTGCTAATATTGTCCATAATAAAAAAAAAAATTAAATAAATGTTCTAATGTTTTCCTTGTTTTCTCAGTTCTCAGCTCAGTGGCCTTGCGGTAGAGTGTCCACCCTGTGATGGAAGGTGATGAGCTCAAATTCAGACTCAGTCAAATCAAAGACTAAAAATGGGACCCAATGCCTCCCTGCTTGACACTCAGCATGAAGGAGTTGTTTGGGGGGTTAAACCACCAAAGGGTTCCCAAACATGGGTACATCTGCAGCTCACCACACCCTCAGGGGATGGGTCAAATGCGGAGAACAAATGTTGACACACCTTGGTGCATGACAGCTAATAGGACATTAGTTTAACCCTTGTGCTATCTTAGATGACCCCACCCTTACATTGATGTGTTCTCCCTACCATGACAAAGGTGGATAAAGGTGGAAAGATTTCATGTAATCCATGGACACCAGTGAGGATCACAAATCATTGAAGAAAAAAGGTTCAGAGCACTGTCAGTGGGTCTAGATCAGTGTTTTTCAACTTTTTTTTGAGCCACGGCACACTTTAACCTTGACAAAAATCCCGCGGCACACCAGCATCCAAAAAAAAAAAAAAGGAAAAATAGTCTGTATTGATCTAAAGCCCCCTCCACAATCTCACGTGTATTTTTGTGATAATTGTGGCACAAAAAGCTGGAAGCTGCAGTTTTTTTTTTCTAGAAAGTGTAATAAAAGTTAAGTTAGAAGATTTAAAAACTGTTCGATGTGTGTTTGTTGTTGTTTTAAGTCATTAAGAGGAGAGACTCATTGTGCGCTAAGACTCTGTCACTTTAACCCAATGCATCATGGGAGATGTAGTAGAAAAATCCGCCGACTCTCTTCTCTGAGCTTCATTGTTTTGTTCACTTGTTCCACGGTCTGACACCGGATTCTGTGGAAAGCTACACCGCTAAAGACGAGCTTTAGCTGGTATTTTTGTTAGAACTGAGAGACATTTTGAGCTAAATTGGAACAAGGAAGTGAAGATTTTAACCACTTCTGATTGGTCAGACTGATGACATGTGACTAAACCTCCAGGAATGATTGGTGGAGACAGTTAAAGGGGAGGGACTTTTCCTAAAACAGAGCTGAAGCTGCGGCTAAATTGAGGTACCATCATTCTTATCAAAATGTCTTTAATAGAATCAAATAAACACAAAGAAAAAAGTATTTTACAACCTTTCATATTCATACCTTTTCAGTGTTTTATCAGGGTTTGTTTGGATGAACACAGAGCTGATATCCTGGAGATGCTAAATGTTTTTAGATCAGTCAATGAGGGCAATTGTCCACGGCACACTTGACCATCTCCCACGGCACACTAGTGAAAAACACTGTTCTAGATGACCAAACTCCCAACGTTAAAGTGCCTAGGATAGCACAAGGGTTACCATATGCCAAGGCTCACAGAGGATCTTCCACATCCCATGTTTTATGGTCACAATTTGAGAAACTTGAAACTCAATAACTGAATAGAAAAATTAATACAATGTTTTATTTACTTTGTAAAAAATCAAATATTACTTCAGAAACTAAATGACCATACTGCATGCTGTTCAGGCCTATACCAAACAAAATCTATTTTTTGAGCTTTTAAGTGTGTCATTATATTCATTCCTCACAAAAAAACAAAGCGATATTTTGATCTGTTCATGCATTTTAGAGATTTCCTCTAAAAACCTGCTCTCTTAGCACCAGCCCCTCCCAATCCACGAAAACCAGCAGGTTCTCACATTGTGACAATGCCCGTTCCAGGAAGAGTCTGTACTGCCAGCACCGCCCCCTGGCTAACAGACACGCCCACTTTCTTAACAGAGCTAGTGGTGATCGACCAAAACGCTTTCCTTTTTAATGCACACTATGCACATCCATCTTTGTAAAAAAGTTTGGATGATGTTTGTTTCCCTGGGTGAAAATCAGCCGAGGCCGTCGCAAGTTTCACATTTGCCCCGGTCACTCAAGGCGGGGCCTCCGAGATGGAGTCATCTTATTTTCCCATGGGTTGGAAAAAACTTAAATGAATCCAGCTGTGGGTAACTGGCCAATGAAACCAGGTGAGACAGTGACAAGGGAGAGCCTGAACACTAACCATGAAAAGAACCAAGAAAGGTTAAAGAACCTTTATCTACTCATTTGCTTTAGAGATATTTTTAAAACTCATAAAATCCTATTGTGTACTCTCACTATGCACTCTTGTACATTTTAATTATAAAACCTTAATATTTAATCTTATATCAGAATACATCTTTCATCATACATTTTTACTATAAAATTAATAAAGCATTGAAAAAAAATACCAACAGAATCATTGAAAAGAGTATTTGGGCAACTGGGGTTGCTATGTTGCAGTGGTAGGGCGGTCAACCCCTGATCGTAAAATTGCAGGTTCAATTCCTGCTTTGCACGCACGTGTTGAAGTGTCCTTTAGCAAGACACTGAACTCCACCTTGCCTCTGGTGAGAGGTTGGCGCCAGTGTTCGGCAGCAGAGCCGCCACCAGTGTGTGAATGTGTGTGTGACTGGGTGAATGGGACTGGGACTGTAAAGCGATTTGGTATAGGTAGAAAGAGGCATACAAGTATACGCCATGGACCATATTTAAAAATGTACAAGGTACACCTCATAAGAACAGGATGAAAAGTGTATTGTTTAATATGATAAAAGCGCTGCAACTTTGTGTGTACACAATATGGTACAGTTATCTATGATGGTGTGATGCTTTCTTTTGTGTTATTAATAATAAAACAAAATGTGTAGCTTTCTAAGCCAATGTTTCTGCAGAGCGGCAGGAGTTCATTAGAAATTCACTTTTGAGTTATGGGTGGGATCGTTGGTGCTGAGTGAGCCTGCTACCAGTTCCCATCATCCTTTTGTTTACATGCTCTCTTACAGCCCCTCACACCCCCTAACTTACATTACCGGTGCAACAATAATGGTGAGAAATGTCAGAGCTATCCAGTCATACAGTTTTGGGGCCTCAGTTTCGAGCTCTGACGACAAAACAAAGATGTTCATGGATCTACTTGTTTGCAAATGGATGCATCAGAATGGAGCAGAGCAAAAAGCTTAAGGCCCCAAACATCATTTTCATCAGAGTGACCCTTTTCAAACACCACATATTCCATCTTTCCTTTTGGGTGCAGTTCACGAGTACTTGGTAAAAAACTTCTTTAAAACCTTTTTGGGGAGGACCCCCCCATTGTGGTTTTCCTTTTTTTTCTTTTGGGAGGGACACCACAGAACGGCCCCCGCATTCCCTTTGACCGGCACTGCTGTGAGGCAGCTCAGCCTCTGCAGAAACCTGCAGACACCCCAGCCTTCTGCCCGCCCGGCCGGGGCAGACAGGCAAACTAATCGAACCGTGAGTCATCCCGCTTTCCGCCGCTGCAGCACCGGAGCCTGCCGCGGCTCCTGCTACTCTAACACCGCCTCCTCCGCGGCTCTGCGGTAGGGATCCATGCCGCAGCAGAAGACTGTTTCGGCTTTGACCTGCAGGGTTTGAGGCGTTGCCAAGTACCGGCGTCCGGTGCGGGGATGCTGAAGGCGGGAGGAAGGTCACAGATGACTGCGGCTCGTGCGCGCTGCCTCCTCCTCTTCAGCCAGCGGCGCTGCGTTCCGTAAAAGGAGCGGCCGATTCCGCTGACCCCTGCGGACACGTGCCGTGCGCCGTCACAAGCGCGGGCCCTCTGCCACCTTCATTTGTTTGGGTTGGTGAGAGCGCGCAGGACGCGGTGAGACGCCACGCACGCCGGGCGAGCTTTCACGCACTGATCCAGCTTCGAGGAAAGGTAAGGAGAAGTCTGTCTGTGCACGCGCTTCCGGGTACCAACTTTCCTGATGAAGAGCTGGGATGTCGTGGTGGTGGTGTTCACATTATCTGGTGCATGACTGCATCGTCAGGACACCAAGGATTGATGCTCCTGAGGACGGTGCAGAAACGGTCGAATTCTTCTGACCTGTCCTCTTATGGCTCATCTGTGACGAACTGGAATGTTTGCAGTTAAACTCACATGTGATGGTTTCATCTGCATGAATCCAGAGTTTAAACTGGTATCCAGTATCCCATGAACATCTACAGCTATTTGTTGCCACACATAGTCTGTACAAATGCTGACCTCTGCTTGGAGTTGTCTTAACTCCAAAAAACTTGACCGACTAAGATTGGTTCAGCCAACATTTCCCTCAGGCTCAGCTGAATTATTCAACCTTTGTGACTCTTTAACACTGTGTTTGCATCATATCTTAAATAAAACGGAAATTATTTTCAGCTGTCAGTTTCTAACTGATCTAGATCCCTATTGGGGAATATTTAACCTAAATGCAAATGTTGGAGCAACTCTGTGAAGGGTCTTAAAACCATAATTTCTTATCCGGTTATTATCTTTCATTTTTTCAAAACGTTGCTGCTGTACTAAATTAATGATTTCTTCCATAAGTTCCATTTTTATTTGCACAGAAGAAAGAGCCCTTCTTAGTTTATCAATAAAAACATTCAAATATGTGCATTTCTGCTGATAAGCATAATGTTCAGTTAATGTGTGTGTGTGCAGTTTTGCATATGGGAGAACCCTGACATTAGCTGTTTTGGGTTTTAACTCGTGATAAAGTTCAGCTAAAGTACAGTAAGTGAGGCTGAGTTGACTGCAGGAAAAGTTTGACTAGAGAGCCTGCTGCCCCTGTTGCCCCTGCTGGCCTGCTGGCCTGCTGGCCCTAATTCTTATTGTTTACTAGCACCTTTATTTCATATTGTTTCAGACAAATATCACATTTTTGTTCATGTTCAGATTTTAAAAGTATACATTTTTATTATTATTATGCATTATGTGCACATCTTGCCACACAAAGTAAAATTCACATCTGATACTTTCTTTAATAAAGCCATAACTAAAGTCAACATGACTTCAGACTTAAAGGCTGCAGAACATCTTTTTCAGAAGGTACTGCTGTCAGAGGCCAGACTGTGTGCTAAAAACACGGATAATCAATAAACCAGTAAACATGTCTACATTTGCACTGGTGTTATATTCCAATTGTTAAATAAGAAATCCTAGTGAAATATTTCTTCCCTTTTCATTTTGTGTTCATTAGGATTTTCCTGATGGTCAGTGGGAGCTGTGGATCATTTCTTAACACATATTCCCTATTTGGATGATGAAAAAAGGAAAACAGTGAATTGTTGCCTAGTACAGAAAGTGCCTCTGGATCGGTTTTGTTGTTCACCAAAAGTGCTGAGCATGTAGACGATAAGCCAACGAGGCAGTGCAAATATAGATAAATATATATTTGTCTGTTCAAACTTCTTTGCGACTTTGACTCTTTATGTCTCCATATGATAGGAAATGGCGACCAAAAAAGACAGATGCAAGGACCGAGCTCCACGGGAGGAGAGCCTTGAAGAGAAGAGCAGCGCCCCCTGTCCTGGAGACACTCTGCCCTGGAATCTGTCCAAATACCAGAGGGTTAAGCGCTCCAAGTCAGCCTCAGGGGAGGTCCTGGATCCAGCCGAGAGGGCAGTCATTCGTATTGCAGGTAGGATGAATGAAGGCGCTTCTGCACTAATGGGACTTGTGGACTTGGTTTGAATGAGCAGGAAATGTGGAAAATAGGGAAAACTTCTTCATGTGGTTGGTTTGGAGCTGTACCGTGGTGTTGTGAGTTCCTGGTTTGAATCCCATAGCAAAGGAAAGTGCTCCTCCTTCGTGGCACAGCGCGACGCGGAACACCCTCACGGTGGAGAGTTCGGTTTCCCTCGGCTGGGAGGGTTAGCCCTTAAAAAATAGTTTCCGGACAACCCTACCCCTCTAAATTCCCCTTAAAATTGGAGGGGTAGGGAGATAATTCAGCCTAGGTGTCGGTGTATCTAAGTGTGTGACTCTGTGATTGCTAACACCCCACCGTTGTCATTAAGATGGATGGAAAGGCTCCAGTAACCTTTGACCCTGCACAGGACTGAACTGGACTTGAAGATGGATGAATGTGTTGGGTTTGCTGTCATCCTTTTACACATGAATCAGAAGACGTGCATTCAGCCAGTGGTGTTCAACCCAGACAAGCAGGGAGTGGCAGTGAGCGGGATTCTTCTTCTTTTGCTTTTTTATTGTTCACTAGTTCTTCCAAGTTCCAACAGGGGATTATTGTCGGAAGAGATTGCAGGAAAAAATCCCAGGATTAGGTTCAAGTAAGAAATAAAGCATGAAGCAAAAAAAGGCTGATATTGCTGATCTCTCTAACGTACTGTTACAAACATTTTCCTCTGCACAACCTTCTTTTATCCACACTTACCAGCCTTTTATTAAAGGGCCTTTATCATGAAAAACCAACTTTTTTTAACTTCTAACTTTATTATATTGTTCCATCCTTACAAGAAACAACCCCAAAGCGGTGTTTTGATCCATTCATGCATTTTTTAGCGTTCTGCGCTCTGAGCACCAGCCCCTCCTAATCCAGGGAAAGCATCGAGTCCTTCACATCACAGCAGACCTCTCGTGAACACAGCAGCAGTGGTGAAGAAGGCTCAGCAGCAGCTCCACTTCTAGAGAGTACTGAGGACCCGAGCACCCAGCTACTGGTGACCGGCTACCGCTCTATAGTCTAGTAACGTGCTACAACGCTGCGGTTCTCCACCCGCACAGAGGAAGAGAAGAGGGTTGTTAGGACAGCAGAAAGGGATCATCGGCTGCTCTCTGCCCAGCATTTACCTCTCTCGATGCCTACATAAAGCCCATAGCCTCGCCAAAGTCAGACTCCACAGTGGAATCTGTCTTTGGTGAGGCTATGGGCTTCATCCTGGACACCACCTCTTGGACTTATTGCCCTCTGGGAGGCAATACAAGTCAATACGAGCAAAATACAACAGGCTAAGAGACAGCTGTCTGAACCCTGAATACGGACAGAAAATAACAGCGGATTTCTAACTGTTTTACAGATTTGTTGTTTGCTTTATATGTTGCTTTCTTTTTTTTGCTTTCTTTGCACAAGGGAGCTGCTGCTAAATTTAGTTGTATTCTGTGCAATGACAATAAAGCTATTCTATTCTATTCTATTATATTGTGATGTAGATAAGTGAATAACCGCTCCTTCCAGGAAGAGTCTGTGCTGCAAGCTCCGCCCCCAGGCTAACATCCACTTTCTCTGCAGAGCTAACGGTGTTCGGCAAAAACTCTTTCCTTTTTTGTCCACAATACGCACGTCCACCTTTGCTAAAGTTCAGATGTTTGTTTTCACGGTCGAAACGCAGACACGCTGCTGAGCCTGACTCTAGGTTGACGTCATGAAATGGGCGGCACCCACAAGGAGCGAAAGGCGGGGCCTCAGAGATCGAGCCGTCTTACTACTGAGTAGGAAAAAGGGCTGCGAAAATAACTCATATTTGATAAAACCTTCGTTCTTTAGTGTGCCAAAGGTAACATATTATCATAGATACAGTGCCTTGAGAAAGTATTCGGCCCCTTGAACGTTTCAACCTTTTATCACATTTCAGGCTGCAAAAATAAAGATATAAACTGTAGTTTTTGTGAAGAATCAACAAGTGGGACAAAATCATAAAGTGGAACGAAATTTATTGGATATTTCAAACTTGTTTAACCAAAAAAAAAACTGAATTAAAGTTACAAGAAGCATTTAGCGGGCCCGAGCATGTGCAACCGCCCCACGAACAACGTCCCACTGGAGTCATTTTGCGTCGCCGCAACCACCCGCTTCGCACAAAGGAAGAGTCGAGACGTCGCATTCGGTAATTCGACATCCAAGTCGCGGCCTCACGACCGCAACCTAATATTCCGAAACTGCACAAACATCTGCAAAAAGCTTCTGTGTTTACAGGAATTCGTAATTTTTCTACACAATTTCCAAGTATTTGGCTGAATTCCTATTTTCACCAAAAGGGGGCGCTGTAGGCATGATCAATGAATCAACCTAATCTTTTTCCTCAGCCACCATTTCCATCACACATTTCCATCACACATGCTACCTGCAATCCCCCCCCCCACCTGCCCCACCACCTTGTTTATATCTTTTAAAAAAAATATAGTCAAAACAATTTTAATGAATGTGGTTGTGTTTTGAGATGAAGGTGCTTATCTATGCATTATTTCATGTTAATTTGATTATTGGAACTGTATGTTTACATGTTTAGGTCAATAATGTCATGAACAGCTTCATGTTATCTAGTGCTGTAAGTTTTTAACCTAATTAAACCTAAACATGCCACCCTGTTGCTAATCCAGTTGATATGGTTCTCCATCTGTGTCTAAGGCTACGTTCACACTGCAGGGCCTAATACTCAATTCCGATTTTTTTTTTAAAATGCGATTTTTTTTTTTTGCAAAACTATTCACATTTCCAAATAAATCCAAATTTTTGTGATCTCCTGTGTGACCGTGAAATAACCCAGAATTGACCCGCATGCGCAGAAGAGAACTCAACGGTGAACGACGTCACTCGTTGTTTGCGGAAGTAGCTAACGTTAACAATGGATGTCAACAACAGTGTTGTCAACAGCGGAGCTCTTTTTGCATTATTACATTCATTTTCAAAAAGGAGCCAGCACAATTACAATCTTCTCATTTTCACCAGCCAGGATCGTCTGGACCCACTGTTGTGGAATGGGGATGTGTATGTGCTGGGGCTGCGCGCGCGTGTAAGAGAGAGGAGAGATCGCGTGCAGTGCAGGAGGGAGTGAGAGGGGCAGAGGAAGTGTGTCGGGTGCGCACATTCATGTTGTGTATTATGGAGGAAGGAGAACGGTAATAAAAGAAGGTTTCCCCCAGAATAAACGCTATTGACTCTTTATTAACCCGCTCTGGAGAATCTGAGGGTCCGAACGGGAAGTGAACACCGAAGGACGATCCACCTTCTGTCCCCCGCGCTTCTGACCACGGTCGGAAAGGGAGAAAAAAAAGTCATGGTTCAACACCACGCTCGGCCATTTCGCTGGAAATGTTTTCAAAAACCGCCCGGTTGCGATAAGAGCCCTTGAGTTTGGCCTGAATAGAGCTGTCACCCCAAATATTAATCAAATCGGTGACCTCGCTTCCCTTCCACTGACTGGTCTCAGCAGCATCGTCCGCCATGGTTGATGTTTATGTTTTTGTTCCCGCCTACTTCAACGCAGAATTATGACGTTTGTAGCGTATCGATGACTTACGGGTCGGATACATGTGGCCTGGCCGTTCAGAGGAAGGTCGCATTTCAAAAGATCAGATCTGTGTCGTCCAGACTGTCATGAAAAGATCAGATACACCCTCAGAAGGGTTGACTTGGTGATTTATTTTAAAAAGCTGCTAAAAACATGTATTTTTAAGATTTCATTTTCTAATTTGGGTTTTACATTTTGTGTTCCATTTTTTGTGTTTTTATTGGGAAGCATTAGTTTTTGTTTGGTGTTTAAAGGTGCTGCATATATACACATCATTTTTAGAGACATTGCTATCAGTTGTGTTTGTTGGTGTTGTAGTTTAATTTCATTGGATGTATAGAAAGGAAAAGAAGTTCCAACATTGATTAAAAAAAAAAGGATATAAGGGATATTTATTATCCTATGTTACATCTGTAGGAGTGTAGTGAGGTTGGGTTTTGTTTTGGAGCATATTCATATGTTTTGTTTGGAAAAAAAAAAAAGATAAAATGTTGAGTTAATTGCATTTTGGATAAATAAAAATAAAAAGCAATGATTAGTACTAAAGATGTATAAAAGACATACAAAAAAAATGAAAAAGCAGTCTTTCAGTGCTGAACCCATAAAATACGAAATTTTTCAAGAGTCGCAAAAAAGTTTGCACAAGCATCGTGTGAAAAATTTGGTGAGTTTTTAGGTATGTTAAAAGCCCCAAAAAGGCGAATCTTTTGTCAGAAGTAAAAAAAGAAGAAAAATAATAAACCTTTTACATACAATAGGGTCCCTGCCCTACGTGCTCGGCCCTAAATATTGCAAAATGATTCCGCCCCTTTCCTTTTAGTGCAGGATCTCTGAATGATCCAAAGTTGACCTAAATGACTAACGATGATAAATAGAATCCACCTACATGTCATCAAGTCTCTGTATAAATGCTCCTGCTCTGTGATCGTCTCAGAGGTCTGTTCAAAGCACAGAGAGCATCATGAAGAACAACGAACACCAGGCAGGTCCCAGATTCTGTTATGGAGATGTTTAAAGCTGAATTTGGATGG
Organism: Oryzias latipes; assembly: GCF_053564925.1. NCBI lineage: Eukaryota > Metazoa > Chordata > Actinopteri > Beloniformes > Adrianichthyidae > Oryzias > Oryzias latipes. The sequence continues at coordinate 4,520,751 of NC_136252.1, read as the reverse complement.
AAAAGATTTCCCAAGCTTTAAACCTCCCAAAGAGCACCGTGGAAGTGATGATATTGAAATGGAAGGAGCATCAGATCTACAAAGCCCCAGCCGTCCATCTAAATTTCATAATTGTATATCATTTGAGTCCTTTATAGCTTTCCTTTCGTTTTATTTTCCTTGTCTTCTTGAGAATGGAAGTCAGTTTTTACCAACTATGTGTGGAAAAGCTGTTTTCGTGTGCTGTTAGTGCAACGACAATAGAAATGAGATTTAATTATCTTACAATTAAGGATTTTAGCTTAACAACTTAGATTAGGAGCATTGTACAGTGTTGGATTTCAACATGAAGACTGAAGAGAGACCGATACTCTAAGAAATTAAATATAACAGGCTTTATTACAGTGAATTGGAATTCCATTGTTCGAGGATGTGATTCTGCTTTCGCTGCAGCCTGTTTCCATACTGCACCTCTTTAAATGTCAGTCCTCAGAGGAACAATTAACTTGGACAAGGATACAGTGACTTAAAAGGAAACTAAGCTGCACCGTTACGCACAAACTGTACAGTAAACAGAAAGCTTTTCCTCTGCAGACAACAATTATTGTCTTCTTAGCTCAGCAGGACATCCACATTTTTCATTAAAGGAAGGGAAACTGCTTGAGACAATTGTTTTTCAATGCTAGGTGTGGTGCTCTGCTCATGCACAAGGCTGGGATCATGCCCAGATCATCCGTAGGTGGAAAAAATGAATTTATCTAAAATGTGGGGCAGCAGTGCCAAGGAGGGATAAGTGTTGTTGACCGCTGCAGGTTTCTTTTTAGACACAAGAATGCACTACATTTTCTACAAGTCAAGTGTGAGATTCCTTTTTCTGCCATTTTAATGAAGTTGATTCTTGCAATCAATTATTTCTCCCTGTATAGAATTGACAGAAAATCCTTTTTTTTAATTAAGATGTTTTCCAAACCCTGTGATACATGAGGATTCAGGAAAAAAGCTCCTTATTTATAACGTTAAAGTCCCTATATCTGTCACACACCTAGGTGTGTGAAATTTGTTCTTAGCAGTTGACCCACCCCCTGGGGGAGCAGTGAGCTGCAGACACAGCCGCGCTCAGGAACCATTTGGTGGTTTAACCCCCCCAATCCAACCCTTTAATGCTGAGCGTCAAGCAGTGAGGCACTGGGTCCCATTTTTAGAGTCTTTGGTATGACTCGGCCTGGGTTTGAACCCACGACCTTCCAGTCACAGGGCGGACACTCTACCACAAGGCAACTGAGCTTATCCACTGTGTCAAATTTGATCAAGACATTTCAAACATGATGGATAAAATTCTTTTACACAGTTGATATTATTTTACAACAGGTAGGAACAACATGGGAACAACATGGGATTTACATACCTAGACCTTACCTACAAGTAGTCATTTAAAATAATGAATGGATGAATTGATTATAACTATAGTTTTGAAAATTAGCAAATCGTTTCCCACCAAAAGCTTTTTTTTATATTTTACGAAAGCAGCCATTTTGAAATGAACGAGAGAAGACCCTCTACTGCCCCTAGTGGAATGATGGTTTACTACGGGGCAGAGAACATGTACTAAGTTATATGTAATGGGTTTTTAAGGAACGTTTGGATCCTGCTAATAGTGGTTTCAGAATTTTGTGTATCATATATGATACAAATGGTTACATGGGGTTAATATAATCATCCATACTGGTGGTACGTTAGGTTTTGGCATTAAAATAAAATAAGCCTTATTTTTTTTTTCTGTTCATTTGTTAGTTTCTTTACAAGGTGTGTCTTCTTTAAAGTCCCTCTTCAATCATCTTTTGATCTATAGTAAATTTATTCCCAGTGGTCTTTTGATTATGAATATGCCCTTTTTAGGCAAAATCAATCTAGGACAATGTTTGTGCAGAGCAGCAATAGTTCATCAGAAACTCTCCTCTGAGTTGTGTCTGTTGGCACAGAAGTAAGCCATCATCTCCCACTGGCTTACAGCCCCCAGGGCTCCAGACTGCGACCATTTGCTCGCATTTTGCGACCAAAATTTGAGACTGTGCGACTGAATTTTACATCCAGTCGCACATGCGCGACCAGTAAATTTGCCTCCCCCACCCTCCGTATTTTTTTATTCATTAAACGTGGAAGCGGCCCGTCAATGATCAATGAAATGAGCAATGAAATCATCAATGAGACGCGAGCCCACACGCACGCAGACAGACACACACACTCGTGAGACTGGAGCACACGCGAGCGCACACTCGCATGTCATTGAGTGATGCCTGAGGCGGCCAATGCGTGTGAGAAGAATAGGGAAAGTCACTGCAAGTGGCTAAAATATGTGGAGGGGCGGGGCCTAGAGATAATCGAGTGCGCGTTAACGTCTGTGGGAAGGAAACGGAGACAAATCATCACAACCTGATATGTGCGTCTGAGCTATGAACAGCTAGCGAACTATTGATTCGTTCTTTCGACCTGCGGCTAGTATACCAGTGCCAGAGTGTCCAGCAGGGGTCTCAAACTCGCGAAGCAAACCACGGCTCTCATGCGCGGCTGTAACGACAGCACACCGCTCCCGCGGGAGATGGTCAGCTGAGGAGCATAAATGTCCCACACCTACATGCGTGACAACTAACGGGGCTCGAACATAAACACGTGTGAGCGACAACACGATTTAGTCTTAGACGCACTTAAAACACGTGTGGAAAATGCGTCTTTTATAATTATTTCAATGTTTTGTGATGTATGTAGCCTTTTTTAAATCAGTTGGTATTTTAAATTATTTTAATTGATCTGTGAACTACAAAAACCCATCAGGACGCATGTCCCATAATGCATTGTTTTGTAGTCTGTAGGGCAGCTTTCAGTCAGTTCAGTACTAAATTTCCAGCTGTGTTTGGTCAGGTTGGGGTCTTGCTTCCGCCCCTTTCTGGTGATATTTTGGTTTTGATTGACAGGTGATGTTAGAGCAAAAACAAAAATATGTCTCACACCAGGTGATCTGTGCAGCGTTACGTCCATCTGGGTGATCTCAAATTATTGTGCATCTTGGCTGCACGTATTTGGTGTCGCCAACATGAATTTCCATCCCCTTATGTTTACATACATTTAAGTATTGTTCTTAACTGTGAAATGACCGAAAGGTTATTACGGTAATCACTTGTTACTAAAAACTTTTTTTATTCTAAATTTATGGTATTTTGTTTACTATTTTTTCTGTCATGACAGCGATGCTGCTGTCAGTTTACCTTCTTGTTGCATCTTCAAAAGTGCAGAATAAAATCTGACACTGAATTTGAAAAAGCAGATTGTAATTTTTGCATCTATAATTAAAGTATTTATTTACTTTATTTATTTTATTTAGTGTATTTATAATACAGTGGAAATTAGAAGATCTGGTTTGCATGTTGATTTACGGTATGCGCCCCTAAATTTTCAGGTTGTGCCCCTAAAATTTTCATTTAGGGGCCACAGTGCTCCTAGTGAAAAAAGTTAGTCTGGAGCCCTGGCCCCTCACAAACCACAGCTAACTTTACTGGTGCAACAAAAATGGTGAGCCGTATTGGAGCTGTCCAGCTGTACAGTTTAGATCCAGATTGGAGGACAAAATGAAGACGTACATGGATCGATCTATTTGTCTGCAAGAACGGAGCAGGGGGATAGTGCCCGCCCATTTCAGATTCTACATCACAACTGAGAGCTTTTTCAAGCTGCATTTCGTCATCTGCTTCTGATTGGTCATGATTTGAATAAAGACAAAGGCAGTTAACATTTTTTAAATATGTCCTCCATCATGAGAAAAATGCTGCAAGGACATTAAAACAGGATTTTCAATGGAGTGGGTCCAGCAATTGCCTATTAAAACATTACTTCTGTAATTCTTTGTCTAAGCAAATTCGATTTTTTTGTTGGCAATTTGGATTTTTTTCCTTTATTTTCTTTTTTGTTGTTTTTGTTTAACCCTTGTGCTATCCTAGGCACTTTAACATTGGGAGTTGGGTCATCTAGACCCACTAGACAGTGATCTGAACCTTTTTTTCTTCAATGATTTATGATCTTCACCGGTGTCCATGGATTACATGAAATCTTTCCACCTATATCCACCTTTGTCATGGTAGGGAGAACACATCAATGTTAGGGTGGGGTCATCTAAGGATAGCACAAAGGTTAACAGAAACATTTTTATTGTTTGCTTTGGACTGCTCAGAAGAGGACATTTGGATCATTTCAGCACCGACGATAGATCTGTGCATCCTGTTGTCCTCCTGAAGGCTGGCTCAGGCGGTGTCAGCACCCATGGGTCAGGTGGAGCTTCTGTTGTTGTGTCTGCTGATTTGCTGTTGCAGAAATCCTGTCTGTAAGGGTTTGCTTGAGCTCCACTGGTACCAGAAGTGAACTGTGCGCTGTCTCAGTTCGTTATAACCTCTGTATTTATTCGTTTAACAGGGACAGTGCACATTAAAAGCATGGCAGCAATGCACCAGAATTGGCCCAAAGGATATTTTTCATCTGTAGTCCCCAGACTGTGACTGAAGAAACAGCAATCAGTCAAAAAAATGCACTAAAAGGCAACCTTCTATGCTATGTTCATAGTGGTTGTTCAAGAACACGCTAAATGTGCGGACTTGAATGTGCATTTAGTCCATGGTGTTTACACAGTGGGGCTTCATCTCTATTCCTTTTTCGACTGTTTACTAGCATGGTTGAAAACTCATGTGCAATAAATTCACCCAAAAAAGGATCCTGATAATGAAAAAATTAAGATTCAAAAGTAAACTTTGAAATTACAAGAAGTGCTCCAAACTTCTCTCAAGCTTTTAAACCCAATATTATTAACCTTAACCAAAAAGCCTATTAGACAATATGTACCGTACAGAATGTAATATCCTGGAATAGGCCTGCACAATATACCGCAAATTTATCGTTATCGCGAAATCAAGCTGTGCAATATGCATACCGCAAAAGACGGCAAAAATCGCAATAAATGATTACCTTAAATGTGCTAAAACAATCTCATGGCAGCTTGAAATATTGAACAAATGAAATAAATCCCTTTATGCATTTAACAAATTCAGAAGGACCCGTTTACGTTTTTGATCAGTCAGATGTGCCCTTTTATGTTTGATGTTTTCCTCCTACGTCGACGAGGGTCAGTTGGAGTATAATTTTTAAACTGTTGCAGTGAAATGGAAATGATGTTTTTTTTTTTTTTGCTATTTGTTTATATACCGCAATTTATATCATTATCGCAATATTAATGACCAATATCGCATATCGCAAGTTTTCCTCATATCGTGCAGACCTATCCTGGAAGATGATTTTTAGTTCCAAACTGCATCAACCATGGAGGAAAAAGGAGAAAAAAATTACCTTTCTCCTATTGTCAAGTTAAAAATATTGTGATCTTAAAGGAACCATTTGTTTCACAGTTTAAGAAAATGATCCGGCAGTGGAAAAAAGTGGACATTTTAATGAAGTTAAAAACAATCTCATCTAGGGGTGGATGAGGTTTGTCTTCCAATAAGAAAACAGGCAGACAGGATACCAAAGTGGTCCAACCCAGATCTACATAAAGATCAGGCCTTGATATGCTTTGGTTATTGAACATGTAAGGGTAAACGGCACATAGAAGCCGGAACTGTCCAACGCAAAGCGGGGGACATTAATGCTGATAATGCACACTTCAAAGGCAATTAACCCGCTTATACCATGGTCACTTACAACAGAAACACATATTCAATCAGTTTTTAGTCCTTTATTCTTGTTATTTTTCCGTTTGAATCGCTTTTTTCACAAAAAGCAGAGTATTTGTTGCGAAGTGCGGCAGAGCCGCCGCTCAGACCTCCGATCTCGACTACAGTGGCAAAGGAAATCGATATAGAAATGCTGATGGTCACGATGGTTAAATAGAGCATCAGTTCAGAGAGAAAGTTCTCCTCTTACCTCTTGTTTTTGTCCAGATGATGAAGATAAAGTTTGTTTAAAAGAAGCAGAGCAGTGATACAAAAGATTTAGGCTATGTGACCGGAACTACTTTTTTAGGCATTCCTTATCACTGTGGATTGTCACTTTTTAAAGCACACCCAGCAGCCAATAAGAATCGAGTATTCACCCGGACTACATTATAATAGAGGTTAGAGTACATCCCGCTGTGCATTCATCCTGGCTTTTTCCTAACCAGACATTCTGTCTAAAAAATCATGACCAATTTATTTTTTGATTCTGTTCCCTTACAAAAATTGACAGTTATTTGCTTGCATATTGTTATTATCAAAGTAAGTAAACAAAGAAAATAGTATTAAAAATGGTCAAATAACATCACGTTTAAGGAATGTAGTGTAAATGGCAGTGTGATTGTTCAAAAAGAGGATTAGCTGATTGGGTTTGGATTTGGGGTCAGCAGCAGCACAGGTAGGTATTCAGAAATCAGGAGGTCATTTTGATACCAGGCTATCAAAAAGATAACTCTCACTCAAGGTTATTTTTGTCTCGACTAGTTTGAGGTTAGACAACATCCTGTCACCTTTAAAGGCAGCAAACAGGCTAAACGAAAAATCTTAACTGTCTATTTCACCAAATATTAGGGCTCTAACAGACAGCAGTAACACATTTGACCAGCAGGGGGCCCTTTCTGTTGAGGTTGCAGGATGCCTGAAAGTGTTCTTCCTGGGGAGTCATCCCTGTTTGTGGAAAAAGTGTCTCATTTCCTTCACCCGTCTCGAATGGCATAGACTCCATTGTGTAGCTGGTGTTGCAGAGCTCTGCCTCATGCAGTAAATGAAACACTTTCTGAGACATGTTTAAAATAAATTAAAGTTTAGTTCCTAAATTTAAGAGGATTCTTTATATTCTCCTTCATTATTGAGGGTCTTCTAAACAGAAATAGCAGAGGGTGATCATCAGTACTTCCTGTTTGCCAGTAGAGGGAGCCAGGCTGTGCACACAACCGATGGCTGGCCTTACTTCACTCCTGCAAACCTGCACTCCTGCAGCTTAGGTGTGCCATAATGAGATGCAAATGAAGTTTTTAGGTGGGAACACACAGATACTTAAGGGATCACTTTGGATTTGATGTAGTTCCATGCACAAGGAATGCTTTTTCTGTAGCAACCATGTAACAGAAGGTGTAAAAGAGACATGAGATGTAGTTCCAAGTTCTTCAAACCTGGATGGTGTTGAGGAAATCCTTTTTAACAAGTTTGGTACTATCAGCATCTCCAGTGTTTCTTTGGGATTTGATCTTAAATTTAGCATCAAGTTGAATCTATATTTTACTTTAAAAAATGGTTGTGTCTTCTTTTCGTCTACCAAACTAAGGGATTCAGGACAATTCTTTGCTAGAACAATGAACCTCAGAGAAATAATTGTATGAAAAGACAAACCATATTTATGGAGTTCAGTTAAAGATTCACTTCAATCTACTTTCGATCTGTTTTCAAAGCATTCCCAGTGATCTTTTAATTTTGATGGTGTCGTTTTTGGCCAAAGCCCAAAACCTGCGTTGTTTTCTAGGACACAGTTTCTGCAGAGCGGCAGGAGTTCTTTAGGAATTCCCCTCTGAGTTGTTGGATGGTCCAGAGCAACCCGCCCCTCTCCCCATCAGAGCTCTCTCCCACCAGCTTACAGCCCCCTCACTACTGTTGGGCGATGTCCCTTAAATTGGCAGTTGACAATGTTTACAGTAAAACATCAGGATGGACGATGATATCGTCGGGGGGGGGGGGGGGGGGGTATTTTTAATTATTTTATCATAAAATTATTATTTGTTATTTTACTTTATAACTTTAGTTATTTTATTTCCCAACTAATGACTCAGCCCCAATTTCAAATAGGTTTCAATAGGGGAAAAAAGTAGCGTCCTTACACTTAAGAAGAGTTGTGTACTTTTTAATATATCTTTTTACATAAATATTTTTTCTTCTTCTTAAAAACTATAATTTCGTCATCCGGGCTTTCCAATAGGTTGCACGTGAGGGGAAAAAAGTAGCGAACACCTGGTCCCTCACATGCTGGAGAAGATGGAGAGGGACCAGATGCCGGCGTTGCCACCGTGCCTTAGACAAAAAGTGGGCTTTAGGCAGCGTTCTTGTGAAGAGAGCAGCCACAGCAGCTGCAGCCACGCTCACTGATGAGCAAAAGGCCCAGACAGAAATGAGCATTTACCTGCAGGAAATGGCCTTCGATTGGGAAGAGGACCCACTGAGTTGGTGAAAAATGAACAAAAAAAGGTTGCCAGATTAGCACGGAAATATCTGTGCATATGTGCTACCAGTATTCCATCAGAGCGGGTCTTCAGCACAGCGGGGAGTGTAGTTACTCCAATTCACAGCTAATTAAAACCAGACAAAGTGAACATGTTGGTAATTCTGCCAAGAAAAAACAAAATTTAAACATGGTCTAGGTATGTAAATCCCATGTTGTTCCCGTTCTTGTTCTTTGTTGAAAATTGTCTTTAAAGGTATTTATTAACCAGACAAAAGTTAATTGACGTTCGCTGAATTCTGGGTTTAAACTGCCGCTTCAGTGCTGTAAAGCTACACATCTATGTAACAATGAGCACGATCTCCCGAGACACTACGATAAGATACAAATAATTCATTAATAAGGCCTGTTTTCTTGTACAAAAAAATGTAAAATAAATGTACAGTGATTAACATGTAAAAAAAAGACAAGATTCTGACAATGTCAAGATCAAATGCCTCACACCGTATTTTCACATACTAACACACGTCATGTCTCTGGCATAGACTACAGTGAGTATTTAAAATAGCATGTATGCTTCGGTAATATTCTCAATTTAATTTACAGAGCAATTCCTGCAAAGATTTAAGATTAACCATAGTCTGTATGTTTCACCGAGCAAAAATGATGACTGCCGTGGAGCAAGTCAAAGTTTTATTAACACAGGATCATTATTATTGGCAATACAATGACACCACAGCAAACGTGCAGAAAAAAAATCACAATCGATGCAAAACCAATGATCAAAAAATTTGAACTGTGATGCACAGCACACTCGGTCAGATACGGCCCTTATAGTGTAAACTGAGGGAAGTGACTTTAACAAAGAAATGACAAACAAAACAGAAAAGAAGTAGTCCGCTCCTAACTTCATTAGTCAATCATGCCGAGTGAGCCATCGTGATGGCTGACTGACATCAAGGTCCATCGGCACAGCCCTACCCCTCACACCCCCAACCCAACATTAGCGGTGCAACACAAATGGTGCACAATATTGGAGGTGTCCAACCGTACAGTTTTTAACCGCAGCTAGCTCAGACATGAAAAATGAAGATGTACATGGATCTATTGGTCTACAAGTGGATGCATTAGATATACAGTGTACTTTCTAAGTAACTAAAATCTTTTTCCAACAACAGTTTTTCGTCTGCTCCTGATTCACAACAATTGGAATAAAGAAATACTCAGAAATGCAATGATGAGCTTGATTTTCCTCCTATATGTCCTCCATCATCAGAAAAATGCCACGAAAATCTGTTAAACACACCAAAAACACAGTTTTCATCAGACTGGGTCTTTCAGAATTTCTGTTGAAAAATCTGCTGTTACTGTTCATATAAAGCAAAAGTAACAAGTTTAATCAAAGTTTGAGTAGTGTTTTAATTTAACATGCTACGCAGGACAAGGATGCTTTTGTTTAAGACTGTGAAGCATTTTATGGATGTTGTTTGCTCTCAGTGCATTATAAAGTGCATGCTCAACCTGCAGCCATTCAGGCAACTATGGAGTCAGAAATATTTAGCCAGAGAGACACCACAACAAATTAACACATTTTTTCCAGTGCCAGATGGTTTCTTTTTACAGGTCAATTAAAATAAAGTATTATTTTGATTTGTTTATACAAAAAGACTATTTTGAGGGCCCTTACTTATGTGGGGCTCCAGTCTAATGGCTTGGTAAGCCTCGATGAATACGTGGATTGCAGAAACCTTTCACACATTGGAGCATGCACAGACTCCCTGCAATCCTCTCATGCTGAAGAATGAGTTCAAGGGGCCCGAGCTTCTGCAAACAACTGTTCACTCTTGTTGATTGAGATCTACACACACTGTGCAGATCCACACATTTTCACCTGCTATACATGCCTTTTTCTGTAATAAATTTAGCCTCAAAGGTTCCCTGTCACAGATGCTTGGGCTGTAATGAGAAAGCCTGAAATTACCAGCAAATTGACAGTGAGACGTCTGCGAATGACCTTTAAGACTGACCACGATGTGAAACGGGAAAACATGTCAGTGAGATCCAGCGTCAGAGACTGTTATCACCTGCCAACATGTAAGATTCCAACGCCATGAACGAAGCCTCGCTGTGTCATGTGGTTTGTCACCAGCTTCTGTTAAAGTCAATGTTCCCGCTTTGCACTAGAAGTCAGACATAGCTCCAAGTCAGGATCTACAAATCATTTTGTTTTGAACCATATTAATAAACCAAGGTAAATAAATGAATCTACACTGGAACCAGAAGATACAAAAAATGTATTTTTACCTTATTTGAATGTATTTTTTTAAGAATCCACTCTATAACAGTATCTGTTTATGTAAATCTAAAAGTGGGTCTAGCCCAGTGTTTTTCAACCTTTTTTGAGCCAAGGCACACTTTCTCCTTGACAAAAATCCTGCGGCACACCAGCATCCAAACATTAAAAAAGGAGAAACTCATAGTCTGTATTGATTTACAGTCCCTCCATGATCTTTTTTTTTTGTGATAATTGTGGCAGAAAAAGCTGAAAGTTGCAGCTGTTTTTAAAAGATGTAATAAAAGTTAAGTTAGTTTTCAGTAATAATTATGAACTAAAATATTTGACATTTTACCCTGGTAGTTGTTTTTCCTTCAGTTTATTAGCATGCAATTTGATGTAACCTCACATAAAAAACCAATATATTCTTTATAAATTGTGATTTTTTTTTTCAATGTTGGTGCAAAGGCAACTGTAATTTATGAACAATTATATGATCACAATATGTTTCATAAATTTTACACAAAAAGACCAACATTATATTTATGTTTATTGTAGCTGCACAAAAAGTGAACCTGTTGAAGTTTTATTAGTTTTTCTTTTGTCTTGATCAAAGATGAAGTCTTTGAAAACTTTAACAAAAATGTTTTATTTCTTTTTAGATAATTAAATGGTTTGAATTTAGTTTAATGGTGTCTTTTGGCCACTTCACCTTAATCCTGGTTCTTAAATGTTGTTATTACTTCTTCATAAGTTTAACATAAAAAATAATCCAGACGTTATTAGAAAAGTGTTTCAGGTAGAAAGATGACTTGGACCAAACTCTGGGATGTTTGGCTGTTAATAAACACAAACCTGGAAGGAGAACTAAACTGTTGACCTCAGCTAAAGACGAGCTTTAGCTGGTATTTTTGTTAGAACTGAGAGACTTTATGAGCAGAATCAGAACAAGGAAGTGAAGACTTTAACCACTTCTGATTGGTCAGACTGATGACATGTGATTAAGCCTCCAAGAATGATTGGTGGAGACAGTTAAAGGGGCGGGACTTTTCCTAAAACAGAGCTGAAGCTGCAGCTAAATCGCGGTACCGTCATTATTATCAAAGGATCTTCAATAGAATCAAATAAACACAAAGAAAAAAGTATTTTATGATCTCTCATATTCCTAACTACTCAGTGTTTTATCAGGGCCTGTCTGGATGAAGAAAGAGCTGATATCCTGGAGATGCTAAATGCTTTTACATCACTGAATGGGTCATTTCCCATGGTACAATGGTTGAAAAACACTGGTTTAGGTGACAGACTTCCTCTCTCAGTCTTAATTTTCATCCATGAACTTGAAGAACGGACTACACGGTGAAGTAGTGACTAGCGCTCTTGCCTCCCAGCGAAAAGGCACTGGTGTAAAAACACCTTTCTGTGTGGAGCGTGCATGTTCTCTGGGCACCCCAGCTTTCCTCCACAGTCCAAGTTAAGTGGTTTCTCTAAAGTGTCCATAGGTGCATGCGGTACTGATTGTGGCCCTGCAACAGACCGACTCCCAAAGGGGATAAAGAAAAATGGATGGAGAGATAATGTGAATAGTACTTTACTAGAGCCATTTGGAATAAATCATTTCCAAATAAGAATTAAAATATATTAATTACATGGAATTTTCCAAAATATTTGGAAACCCCTTAATGACACCATAGACAGAGCGACTGACTGAGAAGCTCAAAGTTTGCTGTTGATTGGGCCAATTCCTATTACTAAACATTGAGCAGATGTTCTTCCCTTCTTACAGCAATGACCGTCTAAACCAAACTAAATCTTTGTCCAGCAAAGGGAAAAACGTCAGCCACAGACCTTTTCAGCAGAAAGCAGTTTGGATTGAACTTATCATCTTTCCTAACAGGAAAGTCTCCTGACTGATGTCACTTTGGGTTTGGCCAAATAAATGTAGCAGAGATTTTCCATCAGATTCTTTTCCTCGTTTCACTGCAGAGGATAAGCACAAACCAGCGTAGAAATGGGTTTCTGGTTTCCTTCATACTTCTTCCTTTCCTGCTGAACCCACAAACTATGACGAATCCCATCAACGTCCATCAGATCCTGCAGTTTCTGCAAATAAAGATTGTAATTGATTGATAACATGATGATGATTAAGGCAGCTAGCTGACTGACAATGCAATTGACTGACCGTTGCTTATATTTTTAATGACTTCTTGTTTTCTTTGGGCAGTCATTGTTGCATATCTTGTATATTCAGTTGTTGCACAAAAGGTTTTTTTCCTTCATTTTTTTTTAAACCTCTTTGATGTAAAGGTCAGGCCTGTGCTCCAACTGCCCTCCTTTAAATACCCTTATTGCACTCCACTTTGAAACAGCCCACAGCTTAAGAGGGTAACTAGAGGACAAACACAAACCAAATCTTTTTCGTTTTAGGATATAGCAACCAACTTCCTATTCTTTTAATGAAAAAAGAAAAATATTGTGATATGTATTTTTTTGTTATTTTCTTTTTTTATTTGAATACAAAATTCTAGTATATACTTGATCAGAATAGTTAAAGACCCACTCCGATGAAAACTGTATTTTTGGTGTTTTTAAAATGTTCTTGTGTCATTTTTCTGATGATGGAGGACAGATACTGTATTAAGAAATTAAATTTTAGGGTGTATTCAGACTGGAAAAATCCTTTGTTTCGATTCGAGTCTGCTTAATTTGTTCCGGATTGAGTCCCAAATCCTTGCGTTTGGTGTGTATTCAGACTGGCATCACGCGCCCCATTCTGTTACAAACCAAAGCTTGTAAGCAAAACCATGCGACTAAAGATCTCTTCAGTCATTGGTCAGGAACTAAGAGGGTCAAAACAAAGAAAGACAGACGGACGTGCTGCTAAAAGTTAAAACTTTCTATTTCAATTACCAGTTTTGAACAACCCTTGTTACTTTGGTACAGCGGTTCATGCGGCAAGGTGGTCACTGTACAGGAGACGTGCCGTGTGCTTTAACTCAGAGGATGCTACAAACTGCAGGGATGAGGAGACGGCGGTTTTTAAAAAAATACTTTCAAAACATGTAGAACAAGTATGTATGATAAGAACAATAGCAGGAACAATGGAAATGCCAGTGGATGTTATATATATTACAAAGGAAATATTTCAAAACAATATTTATATGAAGACAATATGAAGATGTTCAAAGACAGATACATCTCATATATACGGACCAGGATCTGCTTGGGTGTATTCAGACAGAAAAGTTGTTCTGGGTTATCAGAGGAAACAAATTCTGGTTCACTTTAATTCAACCAAATGGGTCTTGTCTGAATACACCCTTAAAATGGTAAAGTTGTATTGTAAGCTAGCAGGAGAGCATGTGAACAGAGAGTTCTTAGTTATGAATGATGGGAAGGGAAGCAGGGTTGCTCTGCACCAACGCTTGTGCCCACAATTCGGCTGTGAATTTCTGATACTTTTTTCTTAACATCTTCTTGGCAAGTTTCATTTTTTTTCGTTTTGATGGAGCCTGAAGTAGGGCATTTTCCACGGGTGACATCATATGCTGCACACCTGCTTTGGGTGTCCAGAGGCTGAGCAGCCTGTTTCTAAATGTAGCAAAACTACCATTTTCCATCAACAAACAGTCATAATATTAGCAGCAGAAAAGGGCTCTACCAACTGAGAAACTGTAAAAAAAAGGGACATTGAAATAGCTCTTTGTAAATCACTCAGAATGAGTAAATCTTCTTGAGTGGTTATCAAAATATGCATTGATGCCATACTATACCTTTATTAGAGTTTAATGTGTTGGTTTTAAAATCCCATTTGACCATGTCTGAATTAATTTGAAGAAAACAAAGCAACATTTTAAATTTACTTTTAAGTCCAGAATGTTTAGATACCCCTTGAATGAAAATTAAATCAATACAATTATAGTAAAAAGATACGTTTTTGTTGTTGTCGATATTTTTTCTTTTTCCATTGCATATGTCATTTGAGAGGCAGTGGTGTATAGCACCTCTTTTTGAAGAGCCAGAAGGTTTTTGGTTCAATTCCCAGGCAGGTTCTGTCTGTCACAATCACCTTTTGTGCTTTTCCCTCAGCTTGCAGTCTATTCAAAGTCTGATCTCTGTCTTCTAGGGTGAAATGTCACTCTATGTTTTTAAGCAAGACATGCCAATTCTAAGTTCTTATGAACTTGCATCATATTCAGGGGATTTCCCACCTTTCCCCTCATGGCAGCAGAATAGACTTGAGTAAACATTCATTTAAACTTTGTATTTTGAGACTTTTTGCCCAATATGCAGTTAAGCCATAAATGATTCAGGGAGGGTCCGTAGAGAGCAACGCCCTTTCAAGGACGCCCAGTTTCACATTAACCCGAGGTAAGTTACAGGACCAACTTTTAAGGTGATATGTTCTGAAAAGAGTTTCTTTAAAATGTCCAGGATGAGCTTTAATCATCACAGAGCTGGAAATTATAATTGTAAAGGGTTTTGCAAACACTTCTATGAAAAGCGACCCACAAATAAAAAAAGCTGATGTATTTCTCAAATAAGTCCTGGAAGCAGATGCTCCCAAAGGCAGACTAAAACCAGCTCTTTGCTTCTGTTTTGGGGCTCGGGCTCCTTAGTTTGGCTTCTGTTCCTGCTTTCTCCATCTCATTATCACAGCATTTACAAAGAGTTGGTGTTTTGCTTATTGATTTTCTTTGTATTTTCCAAGTTGGTCAGATCTTCTCACTTTCCATCTTTTTGTGAGAATTTCAGGTTTTGGTTTTTGCTTCTTACTTTATTTTTTGGAAATGTTTAAAATAATTCCATACACGTATAGGGGATCCATATACTTGATTTGTTCTGCTGGTTCATAAATTAAGAGTTTAAAATACTATGAGGTGTTGGAAGTTATCCATTTCTTTCTGTCTGTTAAAAATGTCATGTGGAGGATTTAGCCAAACTGGTCAGATATCTGAGGCTGCTGCAGGCGGCCTCTGGTCTAGCTGCTGCTGCTGCTTCTGCTGCTGCTGCTGCTGCTGCTGCTGCTGCTGCTGCTGCTGCTGCTGCTGCTTCTGCTGCTGCTGCTGCTGCTGCTGCTGCTGCTGCTGCTGCTGCTGCTGCTGCTGCTTCTGCTGCTGCTGCTGCTGCTGCTGCTGCTGCTTCTGCTGCTGCTTCTGCTGCTGCTGCTGCTGCTGCTGCTGCTGCTGCTGCTGCTTCTGCTGCTGCTGCTGCTGCTGCTGCTGCTGCTGCTTCTGCTGCTGCTGCTGCTGCTGCTTCTGCTGCTGCTGCTGCTGCTGCTGCTTCTGCTGCTTCTGCTGCTGCTGCTGCTGCTGCTGCTGCTGCTTCTGCTGCTTCTGCTGCTGCTGCTGCTGCTGCTGCTGCTGCTGCTGCGTGGCGAGCAGCTAACTCACGCTGAGCCTGCTCTCTGCTTCATTATCTGTACCTTTAAGAGGAGGGGCCTCACACATATTAGTATTTCTCAGCTTGGCTTTGGGAGGGTACTAAAAGAGAGGAGTGGGGGGGCTGTGCTGTGGAACAAAGTTGGAAGCTTTGGAGGGTTCACACACATCTGAAAGAGCAGACTGAGGACAGCAGAGGCTGTCTCGCACTATCCTGACAGGAGAAGAGAGAAAAAAGCTGGCCTGAAGAAGACAGAGGAGCCCCCACGAGCAGCATGGCCATGTACGAGCCCACCTTTTTGCCCCCAAATGCAGAGGAGCAGGACTTCATTCAAGCTTATGAAAATGTCAGGGAGAAGTACAAAGGTGAGGACGTCGGCAGCTGAAGCCTGATGGGAAAACTTTGTGTGTTTTAGAGGGAGGGTCTGCTCCATGTCTCTATTTTTAGTGTCACTGGCTCAGCACAGGTGCAAGCCTATGATGGTTTACAGAGCACCTTGCTGTGCTTTTGGCTGCCGTGACTCAGTGTTTGTGTCACGCATGCTGCAGCTCCTGGCCTCTGAGTGTTTTATTGATTGGTGCACATGTTTGCCGTCACTCTTCCAAGCAGCCTGAGAATGCATTTTGCCTGAGTCGAGTGGATTAACACAAGTGCTTCACTTTGATGTGCGACCTCACAACGGCTGGCAGGCTGTGCTGACCTCTGACCTCAACCAGAGGGTGGTTTAGTCTGATCCCTGATGGTCAGCCTCTTTCTAGCCACGACACAAGTTTTTTTAACAGGTGCTGTCGAGCAACAGTGACATTTGTTTTGTGCTGTCATTTGAACATCTGCTATCCTATTATTCCCTCGGTGATGACGTTCAGAGGGCCTTTAATGTTCATGTGACTTAGTTTGGTTTTGATAAAAATGGAAGAATGAGTAAAGCAAAGCCAGAAAGTCTGATCAGTCCTAACAAGTGAACAGAAAATCTAGATAGGTGTCATGACTCACTTCCACTGTGTTCTTCTTAAGGGACATCCAGCTTTCTCTTCAAAGTTTAGGTGTCATTACTTTGTCATCTTTTTTTTCTTCTTGGTTTATTCCGGAAGAAGGAAGAGCTTCTCTCATAATATATGATAGTTTTCTTGGTTTTGTTTCTTTCTATATCTTTGTTACTGTGAAAGTCTAACTGCTTGACTGTCGCTGAATCATCCTTTCTCCTTTTCAATGACTCAGCACTCTGTGTCTGTGTTTGTGTGTACATGTCTCTCTTTTTTTCCCTCAGATTTGTGTGTGTTGCTGTCTGTAAACATTCTCAGATTGTTTTTGAGACGCTAAAAGTCAAACAAAAGTATTTGCAGAGACTGCTGCGTTCCCAGTGGCCCTGACATGACTGCTCACAGCAGATATTGGACAGTCAGTCTGTGGATCTTTGTGTGACGGAGAGAAGGGTTGCTGCATCGTAACACATGAATGATGCTGTTTGTTTAAGATCAATGTTATTTCTGTGCTGTAACGGGAAGCAGGAGCTGCTCAGTGGCAGGTGTTTATCCTCCATGTTTGTCTGCTTTCCCTCCTCGACAGCATTTGTGCATCACTGAGGTCCTGCTCCTTATTAAGGCACACACAGGCAGACACAGGCATTTTCCTCTCATTATTCCAAGCAGCTTTTCAGCCTGGATGCGTGCAAAGCTTTAGGGAGCTTGTTCTCTGTAGGAATTCAAAAGTTCACACTGGTGACATGTAGTTTGACTGTATAGTTTTGTATAGCTGTGTCCATGATTCTCTGTAGAATAAATAAACAGATCTATGCCTCTGCTTGTCTATTTATGACCTGATTTCATCTTGGAACTTTGATGGAGACCGGCCTCTTTTTTTTTCTTTCCAGCTAAACAGTTCAAAAAGATATTTAGATCTCGAGTTGGGGTGGGTAATGTGTTTGTGAGTAATTCATATCTGATATCCGTGAAGGAGTTTTCAGTTTGGAAAAGAAGAGATTTGATGACTAACAGCTACTTAAAACCTGGTCCACAGACCAGTAACTATTTTACCAATAAAAAGTGGTTCTTGTCACAGTTAATATGTAGAAATTCAAGCAATATTGACAACATTTTTTGTAAAACTATAAAGTGGAGCTAAACACTACTGGAGCTTAAGCTAATGAAAACATTTGACTCTTGAGTTAAGTACAATTTTTATTTCCTTTGAAAGATTAAATTTTTCAAAATCCCAATGTTTGATATGAGTTTTTTTTATACATTAGATATTTGAAATAGGTTTTGACCACAAGTTTGACCATATCAGCATTTGTGTTAACTTTGATATAGTGTGTATCTTTTGCCTTTTTGATGAAGCTTTTAGAACAAAGTGTTGTTTTAAAAAAAGAAAAAATGTGGTCCTCTGGTGTCTTTCTTGAAGCTTTTTATCAGTCAATATCAGCAGGATTCCTCTAAACGTCCTTTTAGAGACCCGCTCCAATGAAAATTGTGTTTTGGTGTCTTTAATATCTTCATGTAGCCTTTTCCTGATGATGGAGGACATGTATAAAGAATATTAAGACTAACACTACGTTTCTGAATATTTCTTTGTATAAATCATGGTAAATCAGGAGCGGAAGGATAAAAATTCAGTTTGAAACCGCTTGTAGTTGTTACTTGCAAGCTACAACCAGCAGGCCACAGGGTTCCCGGTCCGCTCTATCCTGATGCATCCGCTTGTAGACCAGTAGATCCTTCTGCAGTGCTTATCATCTCAGGTGTTTGTAACGTCTGAGTTGCCATGTGGATCAAAACTAAACTGCTGGGTTTCTCCAATATTGCTCACCATTTTTGTTTCTCCAGTAATTCAAGGTTTGGGGTGTGAGAAGCTCTAAGCTAGCAGGAGAGAGGGGAAACAGGGAGGTGATGGGAAATGAATACAGGCTTACTCCCCACCTGCACTTCTGTCCACAACTCCAAAGTGAATTTCTAATGAACTATGTCCTAGAAAACAACACAGATTTTCTAATAATTCTGGCTCAAAAACGGCATAATGGGCGGCTGGGGATCAGGCGGTAGAGCGGGTTGTCCAATGATCGAAGGGTCTGCGGTTCGATCCCCGCTCCCCCCAGTCACTTCACCCTCCCTGCTACGCCTCTGTCAGTCTGCCCCAGGGCAGCTGAGGCTCCATCAGTAGTTACCATCACCAAGTATGAATGATGGACACATTGGAAGAAGTTTGAGCGTCTGGAAAAGAGCAGATAAATTTAATCCATTATTAATATAATCCTAATTAAAAGTCCAGTGGTGACGGTTTTACAATGGATCAAAATATGGTTGGAATTTAAAAATTGACATTGTGAAGGATGAGGCATTATCTGGTGATGTGAGTCCAAAAAATCAAACTAACTGTCGTTGTCGAGTATCTCTGTTTGCCATAAGACAGTTTAATGTAAAACTTTTCCTGGATGTGGGGAGCATTCTAGTATCTTGTGCTTCCATGCAAAGAGCTAATTTGCTTGCATAACCACCCAGGCTCTTTAGAGACCGCACGCTGCTTCAAGCTATGTCTGAGTGGAAGCTGCAGCAGTCTCCTTTGTTATAGGAAAAGTAACTGGTCACCTGATTAGAATAATTGGTGTTTCTAAATTTCCCTTGTAACCAAAGTTTTGACTGCTTATCTTGTGTGAGTGTGTGCTTGCGTGTGTGTGTGTGCGTGTGTGTGCTTATCTGTGTTCACCAAGCTGAAGGAAAGAATTTTTTCTTCTAGTTTCCTTTTTCTTTCCTCTATGGTAGTATAAATAAAAGCGAGGAAGATTTCAAATAAGTGTTTAAAAATGACAAGTTTGAGGTCTGAGAGATAGAGCTGGAGTCTGTAGGTAGATTGTTCCTCCAGGAAGTATTATATTGCAAATGTCTGCATAATCTCGTCAATTATGTTTTACATAGATTCAGAAACGTTAGGTTAAGCTTTAAGTTAAACTACAAGTTTTCATAATGTTTTTTTTCTTTTAGTTGTTTTTTTTTTACATGGTTTGATTGTTTTTATCAAATTGACTGAAAGATGAAATTGGCTGAAAGTTAAAATGACAGATCCTAACTTTAGATCAGTCAGTGTGTAATTTCACTGTTTATCCTCCTTTTGAAAAGGTCTGAGTTTATCAACCCTTTAACACCAGAAATGTCGTTTGAGAGGCCTAAATAACACACACTTTTTAACGTATTGGAACCCTTAGACCAGCCAGTGGCCTTGTGGTAGAGTGTCTGCCCTGTCACTGGAAGGTTGTGAGTTCAAATACCAAGACTCTAAAAATGGGACCCAGTGCCTCCCTGCTTGACGCTCAGCATTAAGGGGTTGGATTGGGGGGTTAAACCACCAAATGGTTCCTGAGCACGGCTGTGTCTCCCCCAGTGGAGGGGTCAAATGCAGAAAAACAAATGTCACACACCTAGTCGTGTGACATTTGTGACATTTGGAAAAGGCTACATGTGACATTTAATGGGACTTTAACTCTTCGACCGGTTTTTGTGATCAGCGTGAATCGGCTTGTTCTCACGCGGAAAAAAACAGCTTTTCAGATCGCCTATGCACCGATATCCAAGACATTGTTTACATAAAAATGTTGAAAATCATCGCAAAGCTGCTTTATTCCACTTGAGAATCTGCTGGAATTACAAAGCGTTGAATAGTTACAGAAGTCAGAAGAATGGAGCTAAAGCTGTTAAAGAGTTAATGAATCTTCAAAGGTCTTATCAACTGCCATCAACAGGTATGCTGGAAAAAACAGCTAAAATGTGGACTACTACCTTCTGTCAATTTTAATAAAATAACAACTAACGTCCTGCTAATACCATGAAATAAAAATTGATGCTGGGTTGAGTATGTGGTATATCTTTTGAATGAATCAGAACCCAGTTATAATCAGTCAGCTCTTTCTAAGGTTGCTCACTGATGTGTCATTGGCTGCTCTGAATTGCAGCTTGCTGGACAGGACAGGCTTGGCTGTCTTCCCTCTGTCCTCTATCACAGCATGTACCAGCGTGTCTGTGTTACTGGGCCGCCTGACCCAAGGGGGGTGGCCCATAAATATAGTTATGGTATAGTCCACCAATTAAAAAAAGTATGTTTTGTCAGTCTTGATCATCTGCTGTGGGTAGTTCTCAACCAAATCAGTTTTTATCGAGAAGTTTAGGTTGAGTCAGAGAAAACAAAAACCTTATTCATCATCATATGTGTCACAATGTGATGTGACAAGAGTGGCCTGGTGTACATAGGAGGCAGATGACTCTTAAGTTCAGGAACAGGTTTTATTCTCTGGTCTCACACTCTGGCTGCACAGCTCACACGTCCCTTCACACTGAGCTCCTTCTCTTTTATGGGCTCCAGTTAATTGGCTGGCCACACCCAGGAAGGAAGTCACATTTAAACAAACATTTCAAATAATTACAACAAAAGATAGAAATGTCTTGTAAATAAAACAGTAAAAGTCCTGCAAATAAAGACATACATAAATAAACAAACAACTGAAATCATTACAACAAAATGTATACACAAAGAAATCCAAATTCTTTCCACTTCCTGTGCCCAACTATTAAACAGTAAGTAAAAGACCTTGGCCACCATTTTGTTCCTTGGGCAACAGGAAGAGAAGGAGAGAAACATTACAAAAATCAAAGAGGTGATTATTCATTATGTGTTTACAGGTGATGAGTTATGACAGACGGGTGACAAGTAGAAAACTACTTTGTCACAATATGTTAAAGGCTAAAAGTAAAACTGCTTCAAAACTGTAGTGTTTAGAAGCTGACATGTTGCATGTCTTCTTTGAATTGTGTGCTAATCTATCTTAAGGATAATTGCTGTTATTGTATCATCACGTGAGCACACCGACTTGTGAGTCATAACGCTTTGATGCTTGTTGTGTCGCCTTCCTGAATTTTGATAAATTAAGGATAATATTTTCTGCTCTGCCCCATCTTTTTGGGGTTTTTCTTGGCTTTTGTGAAAGCTGGGAGGTTTCTACACCAACAGCATGTCAAATGCTGTTACTGTAGAAGTGACTAAAAAACACTTCTAGTAAGCTGCAACCACTATTTCTTGTTGAATGCAAATTGTGTTTATGGTGTTTTTAGCATTTTCTGATGATAGAGGACATATATAAAGAAAAGGAAGCTCAAAATTGCATTTCTGAGTATGTCTTTATTCGCTTTGCTCTCAGCAATACGGGGGGAAAAGGGGGTGGGGTTGCTCCATGCTAACGGTCCCACCCACAACTCTGAGGCTGAATGTCTGCTGCTCTGCAGAGTCCTACAAAACAACACAGGTTTTTGGATTTTGGCTGAAAAACTGCATAAAAAACTACTCTTACTGATTTTCTTTATACAGCACAGAAAGCCCTAAACATTGATACTTGATCAAAGTCGACATTTTGACTTTTACTTTATTGCTTTTCCTCAATTCAATTCAATTCAATTCAATTTTATTTGTATAGCCCAAAATCACAACAACAGTCGTCTCGATGGGCTTCGAAGTAAAACATGAAATCAAAAGGATCACGAATACAAAGAGTTCAATAGAAAAATACTAAAATGAACTAACAAACTGACTAAGCTATACTGGCATCCCTGCCCTTAGACCCCCCTTCGCGGTAAGGAAAAACTCCCAAAAAAACCGGATTCCGGAAAAAACGAAGAAACCTCAGGGGTGCCCACATGAAGGAGGGATCCTCCCCCAGGACGGACAGGCGATTTACCAGAACTCTTAGAGAAGAATTAACTTATCTAAATCTACAACTACATATATAAAGTCCAGCAGACGAGCTTCATCCAGCCGTGGTTGTGGGGACAGTCAAAGGCGCGAGTCGAGCCGGAGACAGGAACCACAGCCAGGTGTGGGAGCAGGAGCAGAGGCGAGGTAAACGGTCAGGAACTGGAGCACGGATGAGCCAACTGGGGTCTGGAAGCACTCCCACTCCCCAGGAGGGGAGAGGAAAAGAGGGACAATACATGAATCGCACTGCACCAAACAGAGGCATGGAGAACTAAATGATAAATTATGATCAAGAATAGAGGAGAGGAAGGGTAGAAGTAAAAAGGAAAGAGGACAGAACCCCAGTGCACCATAGTTACCCCAGCTTCAACTTCTAGCAGCCTTTTAAAAGAAATAGTTATTATTAAGTTTAATTTAAACAAACTAACATTAAGTTAAATAATCTCTGAATACTAACTAGTCTGACAATAAGCCTGTCCAAAGAGGAATGTTTTCAGTCTAGCTTTGAATGTAGAAACTGAGTCGGCCTCTCTTACATGAGCTGGGAGTTTATTCCATAAGACAGGGGCTTGGTGGCTAAACGCTCTACCTCCAACCGTACTTTTACTAATTCTAGGAACCACAAGCAGTCCTGCATTTTGCGAGCGAAGTGTTCTGATTGGTTGGTAAGGGACTATGAGGTCCTTAATATAGGACGGGGCCATTCCATGTAAGGCCTTATAGGTTAACAGGAGGATCTTGAACTTAATTCTAGAATCAACTGGGAGCCAATGGAGCGAAACTAACACAGGAGTGATGTGATCTCTTCTGCTGGTTCCAGCTAACAATCTAGCAGCTGCGTTCTGAACAAGCTGGAGACTTCTTAAGGAACTCTTAGGACACGCTGCTAACAAGGAGTTACAGTAATCCAGCCTCGACGTAACAAATGCATGGATGAGTTTTTCAGCATCACTCTTAGAAAGTTGTTCCTCTCAGTTGTTTCTAAAATGCTATCTCTGTTCTCAGTTCTGGTGGAACACACAGAGGTGGGTGTAACTTTGCAGACAGGGATGTATATGGCAGTTCCAGGTAAAAGGCAGCTGTAAGAGAGGATCATATTTTTTCGTAATCATGTTGTGTTTGTGAGTCTTTAAATTAAGAAAGGGCATTGGTCTTTTTTCTAATCTCAGTTTTGTGAGTGTCAGCATCCTGCTGCTGGCGATAGCTTAGCAGCGACATGTGGCTGAGGGCAGAGGTTGCACTGGGGAAAGCTGGATAAGCAGCACTCTGCTGGGATCCATTAAAGGCCTTTTAAGGAAGAGAGGAGCGCTGAAAGGATGATCAGCCAATCTGCGGGATTTCCTGTCAAACATCCAGCAATTTTTCAAAACAGAAGCTGCTGTTCTTTTTGTCTTTTAATGTCGAATGCTTTATGGCAGCTAGTGGGAGCAAATGAAGCTATTGTAGATAGGAGAGGCATTCAAACAACCAGGGGTTTGTTGTATATATGTGTATATATTTTATATGTATGTGTGTGTGTGTGTATGTGTGTGTGTGTATGCATGTGTATATATATATAAAACAATACCCACTAAGGAACCAACGGTTAGAGGCCAAAATCAAGGCAGCTCGGAGGGATGTGTGTCAGCTGACAGAGGCTCAAAGAAGCACTGGAAACTGCCAAACAAAGGCTACTAGCCTTGAGCAGCTGCCTAAAGAGGTACACAAGAGACAATGAAGCCAGACTGATAAACAGGCTGTTCGCAACTCAACCTGCGAAAGTGTACGCTCAGTGGCAGGGTCAAAACAGCCGAGCAGACCCACCAATGCTAGAAACTGAACAGTACTGGAAAAGTATATGGGAGAAAGAGACAGCACATAACAGCAATGCCGAGTGGCTGGTCTCTCTGAGAAAGGAATATAGCAACCTCCCCGAACAGAATCCAGTAACCATCACAGTGGCAGACATACGGAGCCCGTGTCCTGACATTAAGATATAAAAATATATCTTGTTCCCACAGATTAATATCTTGTTCCCACAGGTTATTATGTCGTTCGCACGAAATACTATTCCGTTCCCACAAGATACTATTCCGTTCCCTCAAAATACTATTCCGTTCCCTCGAAATGATTAACTCGTGCGAACGCAATAATCATGTCGTTCGAACGCAATAATTAATCCGTTCGAACGCAATAATTATTCACGTCATAAGTCATACACGCGGATATGCTCTCTGTACGCCGGCAAAACTAAGCCGCTTTCAGCGGTAACTTCAGTGTCTCTGTGACCCATATTCGTTCAAAAGAGGAACATGAAAAACAAAAATGATCACTTTATAACTGTCTCAATGAATATAAGATAAATATCAAAAGATTTATGATAACTAGGCTGCTTTGTCATACGATAGCTCCTGCTAGGCTACTACTAGCGCCGCCGCAGAGCTCTTTGATGTATGCCGGCATTTGGGCAACTGGCTGGTCGGTTGACAGACAGCTGATATTGTAGTTTAGGGTCGAATAGGAATAATAATATTCAGGACTTGTCTTTTATTAACTTTAGCAGTCAGTTGCTTTACATTCGAAGGCTATAAGGATACATGCTAACTGACTAGCCGATCATTGATCCTGTTATTAATTTACGTCATAGATTTACAGCAGATACCTTCACATTTCTGTCTGTGTGTGTCTCATTACATTGCATTGAAGACACGCAGGATGTTTAAAGAACAGATTTATTTATTTTAAAAAGCACATAAGCATCCATCGTATTCACGTTCACATCATCTGGTACGCCCTCCGGTCATCTTGCTGCAAAAGCCGCTTCCTGCCGCTACTTCCGTGTCTCTGTGAGCATTCAATAGGGGTAAAAATAAAAGCAAGAATGGTCGATCTGTTATTTTCTCGATGAAAATCTGAAAAATATCATATTAAGCTGGCTGCTTCGCCTAAAGCACTTACCTTTAGCTCGTAGCATAACAACAATAGCAGTACGTCACGTTTACCAGAATGCCTTGCTGCAATCATTGGCCAATCATCGTGTCCCTGTGGCCAAGGTCTAACAACAAGACCAATGATTGGCCGCTGAGCATGCTGGGAAACGTGAAGTACTGCTATTGTTGTTATGCTACGAGCTAAAGGTAAGTGCTTTAGGCGAAGCAGCCAGCTTAATATGATATTTTTCAGATTTTCATCGAGAAAATAACAGATCGACCATTCTTGCTTTTATTTTTACCCCTATTGAATGCTCACAGAGACACGGAAGTAGCGGCAGGAAGCGGCTTTTGCAGCAAGATGACCGGAGGGCGTACCAGATGATGTGAACGTGAATACGATGGATGCTTATGTGCTTTTTAAAATAAATAAATCTGTTCTTTAAACATCCTGCGTGTCTTCAATGCAATGTAATGAGACACACACAGACAGAAATGTGAAGGTATCTGCTGTAAATCTATGACGTAAATTAATAACAGGATCAATGATCGGCTAGTCAGTTAGCATGTATCCTTATAGCCTTCGAATGTAAAGCAACTGACTGCTAAAGTTAATAAAAGACAAGTCCTGAATATTATTATTCCTATTCGACCCTAAACTACAATATCAGCTGTCTGTCAACCGACCAGCCAGTTGCCCAAATGCCGGCATACATCAAAGAGCTCTGCGGCGGCGCTAGTAGTAGCCTAGCAGGAGCTATCGTATGACAAAGCAGCCTAGTTATCATAAATCTTTTGATATTTTTCTTATATTCATTGAGACAGTAATAAAGTGATCATTTTTGTTTTTCATGTTCCTTTTTTGAACGAATATGGGTCACAGAGACACGGAAGTTAACGCTGAAAGCGGCTTAGTTTTGCCGGCGTACAGAGAGCATATCCGCGTGAATGACTTAAGACGTGAATAATTATTGCGTTCGAACGGATTAATTATTGCGTTCGAACGACATAATTATTGCGTTCGCACGAGTTAATCATTTCGAGGGAACGGAATAGTATTTTGAGGGAACGGAATAGTATCTTGTGGGAACGGAATAGTATTTCGTGCGAACGACATAATAACCTGTGGGAACAAGATATTAATCTGTGGGAACAAGATATATTTTTATATCTTAATGTCAGGACACGGGCTCCGTACAGACAACCAAGAAAGAGTCTCAGGTATGAAGAACTGGACAGCACTGGGCCCTGACATGATACATGCCTACTGGCTAAAGAAACTCACCGCACTCCCCGAGCACCTGGCGGCACAAATGAACCAGCTGCGAAGAGATGGGACTTACCCCGAATGGCTAACGGAAGGGCAAACGATCCTGATCCAGAAGGATCCCTCAAAGGGTGCAGTCCCATCCAATGAGTTTCCAACATGGAAACTCATGTCAGGCATCATTGCAACCAAGATACATAGGCAGATGGATCAATACAGGAGCAACACACAGAACGACATTGGTAGAGACTCCAGAGGAGCCGAACACCAGCTCCTGGTTGACAGAACAGTCGGTCAAGACTGCTGGTCACGACACACCAACCTGTGCACAGCCTGGATTGATTACAAGAAAAGCCTATGACTCAATGCCACACACCTGGATCACTGAATGCTTGGAGCTGTACAGCATCAACAGGACTCTAAGAGCCTTCATAGGAAACTCAATGAAGCTGTGGAAAACCACCCTTGCAGCCAATGGGAAGCCACTTGCACAAGTGTCCATCACATGTGGGATATACCAAGGTGATGGTCTGTCCCGACTGCTGTTCTGCACAGGTCTGAACCCCCTCAGCCAAATAATCAACAAGACTGGCTATGGATACCGACTCAGAAATTGGGCCAACATCAGTCACCTCCTCTACATGGATGACATCAAGCTATATGCTAAGAGTGAGCGTGACATTGACTCCCTGATCCACACCACCAGGATCTACAGTACGGACATTGGGATGTCATTAGGGCTCTAGAAATGTAGCCGGATGGTGACAAAGAGGGGCAAGGTAGTCCACACAGGAGGGGTCTCACTCCCAGAAGGAGCAATAGCAGACATTGAGGACAGTTACAAGTACCTTGGAATTCCACAGGCAAATGGCAACCTGGAGCAGGCAACAAGGAAAGCTGCAACAGCCAAATACATCCAACGAGTAAGGCAAGTCCTGAGAAGCCAGCCCAATGGCAGGAGCAAGATCCGGGCAATAAACAGCTATGTACTGCCAGTTATCAGATACCCTGCAGGAATAATAAGATGGCCAAAGGAAGAGATACAGACCACGGATGTTAAGACACAAAAGCTCCTCAACATGAATGGAGGGTTCCATCCCAAATCCAGCACCCTGAGACTGTATGCTAGCCGCAAGGAAGGACTAGTGAGCGTAGAGCCACTATCCAGGATGAAACATCCAAGATCCATGAATACATCAAGCTCAAGGCTCCAACTGACAGTGTGCTCAGTGAATGTCTCAGGCAATGGAGAGCAGAGGATACAGTGCTGGAGGACAGATCCTCATGGGAGGACAAACCCCTGCATGGGATGTACCACCGAACCATAACTGAAGTGGCTAAAATCAAGAAGTCCTACCGATGGCTAGAAAGGGCTGGCCTACAGGACAGCACTGAAGCACTCATCCTGGCAGTTCAGGAACAAGCCCTGAGCATTGAGCTGGCTTCTCAGGACTTGCCTTACTCGTTGGAGATATTTAGCTGTTGCAGCTTTCCTTGTTGCCTGCTCCAGATTGCCATTTGCCTGTGGAATTCCAAGGTACTTGTAACTGTCCTCGATGTCTGCTATTGTTCCTTCTGGGGGTGAGACCCCTCCTGTGTGGACTACCTTGCCTCTCTTAGTCACCATCCGGCTACATTTCTCGAGCCCGAATGACATCCCAATGTCAGTACTGTAGATCCTGGTGGTGTGGATCAGGGAGTCAATGTCACGCTCGCTCTTAGCATATAGCTTGATGTCATCCATGTATAGGAGGTGACTGATGTTGGCCCCATTTCTGAGTCGGTATCCATAGCCAGTCTTGGTGATTATTTGGCTGAGGGGGTTCAGACCTATGCAGAACAGCAGTGGGGTATAGGTCTGAACCCCCTCAGCCAAATAATATATATATATATATATATATATATATATATATATATATATATATATATATATATATATATATATATGTATGTTATGTTTATTTTATTCACTTTGCTAAACGTTTCTGCCATTTAAACAGCCAATCTTTTTTTTGCTTTCCATTTTCACTTTGCTTTGATCCTCATTGGACTCTGTATCTTTATTCTCTTCGTTTTGCAACAATCTGTTATTTGAACAGGTGAACCTGAGCCTGACATCCCAGAGTAGCAGCTCTGCTGATTAAGATATTATGTCTTGACCCAAATCGACCTGACCTCTTGTTTCCTTCCAGCTGCATTTGATGAGCCTGACCAGCAGATGTAATGTCAGGTGTCATGTGTTTATTTTACATGTCACCAGGGGGGTATTCCAGGAAGCATGTTTAAACTACCCTGACTTTAAGCCTGAAGTCTGGCTGAAATCCGCCTGAACTTGCTTACTCGGGGTATGTCGGTTCCAAAAGACCGGATATGAGTTAGCGTAATTACACTCGACGTGGTAACCCCGGGTTAATGCACGTGCACAACAAGTACATAAAGACATTCCCAATGGATCGCCAATTTCCGGGGTCACCATGGAAACGTGTGAAGATAAAAAAGAGAGCGCTATACTTCAGTGAGACGGGGTCGGAGATTTTTTTGATTGTATATGAAGACTATACGTCTATCAAAAAAGTAATACTACTGCATCGGCAAAAGATAGAGTTTCTGCTTCGAATAAAGGAACGGACAAAGTAAACGCACGGGTTTCTGATCGTATTTGCATTGTGACGCATAGAACTTATCCAACTTAAATGAATTTAATTGGTAAAAAGTAATTCAGTTAAATTTATTCAACCTAATTTCTTACGTCTATCCAACTCAATATTTTTTTACAACTCGTTTACATATTTATCTAACTAAATGTCATATTACTTCAATTCAGTTAAAGTTTTTCCATCTTAATTTATTGTAATTCTTGAACTCTCATATGTCTGCAGATATTCTAATTTTTATAACAATAAAATGAATGAAACAAAATAGATTTGAATCATATAACCATCTACCATATCTCTGCATTTATCATTACTCTACTATGCAGTAGGGGTGCTATGTAAACTCATCATCCTCTCACTCCCTCTCACTCATGGTGCAGAAAGAATTAAATATAACAATACAAATAGCTGGGCAAAACACAGTTAAACAGCTAAACAAATAAACACAATTGGTCAAAAACCCACACTTAAACCCAAATCCGTCCAGACAGGCAAAGGGAATGGTATACCACAATTCTTTGCGGTGCCGATCTAACAGCAGCACCAACACCAAAGTTACACCTACTTAATTGAATTAATGTAAATGTAAGTAAAATAAATGTCTGATAACTACGTCTTATTTTTAAACTGACTTAACTAAAAAGAATTGATTTATCTTAACTAAAGCAAATAAATAAGTTAGATCAAAGTAAAAAGTTTATCTTTCCAACATCCATATGTGGTCTTATCACCCTCTCACGGTGGAAAAAGTATTATCTGAGCTTTTTCCACTAAATCATCTTCAAATGGACACGCCATGCTGCTTCACCTCTCTGAAAACAAACTAACCTTCAACTAAACCTGCTCCAGACCAGGTAATGTTCAGAGCATGAGTTGCCAGGGGAACTAAGCATACCCTGAAACAAACCTCTGTTTTTGGAACCGAAAGCGGTGGTTGTACACTTCTTTAGCCTCAAACGTACCGTGGGAGCTAGCATAACCTGCTTTCTGGTATACCCCCCAGGTTGGGTTTTCTGTGGGTTTAGTAAGCTCCTTTCCAGTTCCTCTATAACTTTTACAGGGGCTGAAACATGTGGCGTCATTGCTTGAAGGAGAGGAATGAGAGTGGTAAACACATTTTCTCTGGAAAACCTCTTAACACCTGTGTTGCTTCTTCCCATGCAAAGAGCTGTTGTGTGTGAGATTCTTTGCATTGCAGGGCAGGGCTGCGGTGCTTTATTAGGCCTTGTAATGGTCTGGGATTTTAGCTTCTAGGCTTTACTGAGCTGTAAAATATAATTGTGGAAACAAAAACACACTAAAGTGGAATACTACAGGTTGCTACTCTTTCATGTTCATTTCATGAATATTACAGTGGAAAGTGTGAACAGTTTTCTTTTGAAAGAAGCTGTATGCTGTTTTAATATTGTATCTAATCCTGATTGTATACCTTTTAAATTAGCGTTTGTTATTTGTTGTTTGTATGTTGTTTCTGTGTCCTATGTGTGACAGACATCTCGCCCCATATGGTGTGAAGTTTCAGCCACATTTTAGTTATCCCACCATTCATTGGTGTGGCCTCCATTTTTTCCATACTCCGACACTCACCCAGGTGGGGAATTCAATTTAAAAAAGTGATTTACAAAGACTTCAGCAGAATTAGGCCAAAACTTTATTAAAAAGACGCATCACACACATTCATTAATATTGTTTAAACTAATAATAACTAATAATTAAAGCCGCAAGCGGCGTTGGATGGCCCGCAGGCGCTACCCGCCCCTTCCCTCGCTGCCCACCTCTACGCACCACAGCCGCGCCATCGCTGCCTACATCTACGCAGCACCGCCGCCCAACCGCCCACCTTTTATCAAGGTTTGTCTAAGCTGCATCTGGTAATTATGTTAACAATGGAGGTTAAGCTAATGTTGCTAAAAATGCTAGCATTGCGATCAGCGTCATCAACTCTCTCAGAAAAACACATTTCTTAAAACGCTAATTATGCTAACTATTGCTCAAACAAAAGTGTTGTTTTCCCATACCGTGCAAAAACACAAAAATCGGCTATTCTCAGAGTTCGCCACAAAATTGCCGCCAAGCCGTAGGTCTTGTCGACATCCCATAATGATTTCAAAACTTCTTTGTGACATCCCCAACACGTGTGTTTTGCTTTCGTAACTGTGTCTTGAAGTAAATTTCTTTCGGCCCCATACACGATTTTCGGCTCATTTATTTTTTGGACGGGATCGCTCGAAGTGATGTCATCGTCTTCGGGGGGGTGACGTTGACTTTGTGGAAAATTCATTTTCAATTTATCCGAGGTGTGTGCACATTTTGGTGACTTTTCGAGCATGCGGCGGGGGTCACACATTTTCGCTGAAAGGCAGTGAAATCGTTCCAAGTGCGAAGACAGTATGGTCCTTGCAGTCAGTGATTTCAATATGATTACAGTTGAAGCACATTTGAGCTCATAGCGGTTAGAAAATTCTGTTTGGTTCTAACTCTGGGTTCTACCAGCTTTTTTCTTTCTTTATGCTAATCTAAACTCTGGTTTGTAAACCCCTATGTTTCTAACACTATTAGTTGATGTATAAACTAGCTGTAAAAATCTAAAAACAAGTGTGAACAGGAATGATCAGTTGACCTTGTTCTGGTAAAAACTCTGGCACCAGCTTTTAAACCAACTGGATGTAGAACAGAAACGCTTTAGGCCATTAACTCGCCTGATGTGAAACTCTGCATGAAATCTCAGCTTTGTGAACACTGCAAGCATATGTGAGGAGCTGTGTTCTGAGTTTGAGTCTCAAAGTTCAATTTGGGTAGAAAATTTGTTTTCCCTACAAAATATAACTTTGTGGAAAGCCATAGAAGGATTTTTTTTTCCCATCAAAGCTTCTGTGTCACACACATTGACTGGACTGAGCGACTCCTCCCCCTTCACATTCCAAACAGGAAGCATCCACTGGGTCCAGGAAGCCAAAATCCCATACACTTCTATTCAGAAATAAACGTCTGTTATTCAGTCATTATAATTATAATTTTGGGTTCTCTCTTCTTTAGCTTTTTTTCCTTTAGTCATTTCTCTTTTACTTGTGTTTGTTTTTGTGTATTTTATTGTGTGGGGCTTATTTAATTATTTTATTGCATGAATAGGGACTGGTGTTTTCTGTATTCTTGTTGTTTTTATGTACAGCACCTTAAACTATTTTTTACATGAAAGGTGCTATAGAAATAAAATTAATTTGAATTGTTCAAATAACTATTCTTGCACTAATATCTTTTTTTTTCAAGTTCTTGATCATCCTACTTTTTTCATGATATTTTTTTCTTCAGTGCAAGTTACTCGAGTTATAAACTGCTCAATCAGATGCCTGGTGAACACTCAAAATATGATTGATAGATATTCCAGAGCCTGCTTTCAAGTGGTTGCCATAGAAAAATTGGATGAATACAAATTATCCCCCTACAGGTTCTCCCAACCCTTACATTTAGCCCTCCAAACAGCAAGTTATGGAAGTGTCTTCGTATTTGGACGTCACTCCCACTCGATGACGTAATGCAAGTAAACCACTTTCTATGAATGACATCTCACTAACTTGGTCCAGTTCTCAGATACAGTCAAAGGTTCCACATCAACATGTGTACATTGAGTTTATGAATTTCTAAAGTAGATGTAGAAATGCAACAAAACAAAGCACATTATGATTTTTACACCCAGACGATGATTTTACAGTTTATTTCAAACACAAGCACAACATTGTAGACTGTTTTTTTTTTGTTTTCTGTTTGTAAACACATTTATTTCAGTATAGGCTTTGTTACAAGTTAGGTTAAGAAAAGTTTCTTTAGTAAAATATTACGGAATGCCCACAGACCCCAATAGCCTGTTTTTTTAAAAAGAAACAAAATAAAAGCCAGTAGACTACATCCACTGCCCCAGAATATGAATAGTTTTTAAAAACTATTCTACTGTACTTTATCGTTACACAACTTTTGACCTTAATGATTGATCCAAAATATTGTCCCCCTCTGTCCCCGTCTGATGAAAATCATCTTTTTTGAGTACGTGTGGCCTTTTTCTTATGAAGGAGAACGTTGCTGCTGCAATGAAGCCTAAATTCTAATGTCATTCAAAGTAGACTAGTAGCCAACACATAAAGCAAAGTAGAATCCCGGCCGGACATTTTTTATGTTTTTATCAAAGTTCTTTTTGGTGTGTCATTTCATTAAGCAGGCTCTGGCACACACATTCATTTTGTCATTTTGCAGATTGTTCTAAAAGGGTTGACCTGGAACCAAAAATGTCACTTTTCACAGTTTTTTTTATCACTGAAGAGAAACTTTGGAGAATAGAGACTGTTAGTCGGTATCCTTTGTGCCCCCGCCCCGCTTGTGTTGAGCTCTTTTCTCAGGCAAGATAAAGCTTGCAGAATGGGGGGATTAAGGGTGGGGCTACTCAGCTCAGCACCAACGGCCACGCCCATGTAGAGGAGATTTTGGAAACAGAGGCTTCAGATGAACATGAAATATGGCCTTTTTAAGACATTTAGGTTGTTGGAATTTGGTTAAAAATTTCACAATTAAAACACAACAGGGAGCGTTTTTATTTTTAAAAAAGTCATAAATGTCATAAAATGAGCAAATCAAGCACAGAGTTTTGTAGTTCAGATGAATAATGTGATAAGCAACTAATAACTCTGTGATGACTCTACTAAAACTGCAGCAACATGTTACAAACCAAGACCATTAACCAACTAACCAACATCTTTCAGGGAAGTTTGTTGCTATTGTCATCATCATCACAGGCGTTCCATACAATGGCAGGTATGTTCTTGTCAGTTTAAGTTGTGATCAAAGCTGTAATAAACAGATCTATATAACATCTGTTTCACTAAGTAGAATGGATGGAATTGTCTCGTCTGTGAAGGGGAATTCTGGTGAGAGCAGACAAGAAGCTTTTGATTAGAAAGTAATATTATGCATGTTCAAAGTTGTCTTGATCTGTCTGGAAAACTGGAAAATCTCATCTTGACTGCCAGCAAAACTTCCTTCTCATAAAATAAGAATGGCTTTTTTATTCGTAACGATGTTTGAGTGAAAACTTGTGGGTTTGTCCTTGTATTACTCAGCCAGTCTTGTCACTTCCTGACACTGAATGACTATGAGTTTATTACTGGTCACTGGCATTCAGAGCAACTGGAGACAGTCAGTTTGACTGTCACCCCACAGGCCAGGAATGTCCCAGCAGGTCACCCCCCCACAGCTGACCATGGGAGGTATTTGCCCCACATTTGCGTGCACTGTCATAAGACGGCACGCTGAGTTCCTCACTGCAATTTCCGCACAGCCCTCATGGGACTGCAAGTGTTTCACAAGGTGCAAGTTATGAAAACACAGTTGGCAAATATCCCTGCAATCTCTTCTTTTAGGAGAAGCTAGTACCCAAAAGGGAGGAAAGCGTATGAGCAGCAGCACAAGCCTTCAGTGTTGACAGAGATGCAGTTCATTAAAACTACCATAAATGGCAGCACAGACTTCCCTGTTCACCAAAAAGGCCTCCACAAGCTGGACTTGCATAAAAGGTCTGATTTGTTTGATAGATAAAGATGCTGCAGGACTTCTTATGCTTTTGGTGTGACTGTTGCTGGTCTCTGAAGGGCGTGTCCCTCTCCACCTCTTAGGCCACAAGTCAAATGACAACCCTGGACAAACAAACAACAAAAACAATTGCCCTTTTGTTTGTTTTCCCATCTCAAAGTTGAATCTGTGGTAACTCTGGTTTTCCTGTAGTACCACTGCTGAACTTTGCTGGACTGGACTCAATGTGGTCAAAAATGACTTTGACTGGAGCAGTTAGGGTAGAATAAGCCATGATTGTAAAGTTTTGCTCCTGTCTTGCTAAGCTGTTACATTGATTTGTAGCAGAGCTGTCAAAGGTTGTTATGTAGAGGTTACGTGACCTACTAGCTTTGGCCCTAACATTCATGCCACAGTTCCACTTCTAAAGGCCAGGAAAGGTGGTCCCTCTGTGACTGCTCATGAACAACAGCTGTACTTTCAGAGAACAAAAGCCTTTCTATTGCAGGTGGTGCAAAATGTTGGTAGCTTCCACTAGGAGGCAGAAGACTGCCAGTAACAGAACCCAGACGGTCACATTAGTAGTTTCAGTTCAAGGAAAACTTTTGAGAAGAATTGAAAGAAGTCTATCAAAGGCATCCTGGCAGCACAGCTTTGGAGGCAGCAGCCAGAGTGGCACCATGAGCAGAAAGCTGCTGTCATACAGAGCAGAGACTGAAGGGTGTGGGGGCAGATGAAAAGAGGAAGATGCTTAAAAGAAGCTGAAATGGCAGTGTTATTCAAGGATATTAAAAAGCACATTATGACAGATCCCCCTGGCAGCTCTTTCTATTCTGTTGGCACCACTGATGTGGTCCATGTTTGGATTCCGTATCAGCAGCAGTTTCCTCAGAGGAGGTATCATATGTAAACTGAGACGGGAGCCATGTTGAGTCGATGGGTCTGAGGAATTCCTCCAATTAGAATGACTTCTCAAAACTGCAGCTGTGTTCAATCAGTTTGTCAGTATAAAAAGTGGTTTTATTTGAGAAAAGTATTAGTACAAAATCATTTTAATGTTTTAAATGTTTTAAATATCATTTAAATGTTTTAAATATCCAATAATTTAATATTAAACAAACCATTAGAGGAAGTGCAAAATAGACTATTACAATTATGGATTTATCTGTTTAGAAAATATCAACCCAATAGCTGATCTTGTAAACCCTTTTGTGGCCACAGCTATTTGTGATATTTGGCACTGGCATTTAGTCTTTGTTGTGGGAGGAGCTCTACTGCATTCTGCTTTGGAGACATGTAGAATTGAACACACAGTAAAAGGTTTTTAGCATTAGAAATGTGTTAACAATAATGACAAAATACCACAGAATTTTTGTTCGATTGAAAAATGGTGATCGTTTCTATTGCACTTTTCTACCTAATCCATCACAGTTACCTACTATGTCAGTGTCTTGCCAAAGGACAATCAGACATGTGGCTACAGGAGCTAGGCATCCAACTATCAACCTTTCAGCTGCTAGTAGGTAGCTCTCCCTCAGAGCTGCAGCCATGAGGTAGACATTCTGAGGTGGAGTCACTGGTGTTTCCGTCTTAAGCTGTGTACACAGCTCGGACATGTGGCATGCTCAACAAAAGTGCTAAACGTGGATTCTACAATGCACATTTACTTAGCCCATGTTGTTCACACCGGACAAGCAGGGAGGGGTTCCTTCTTCTTTTTCTACTGTTTACTAGGGCATATCCACCACCTACAGTTAGGTGCTTGGTGTGAAATAGCAAAGTGGTGCAAATCTTGCTTCAGGCTTTTTCTTTCACAGCTTTATTCCGATTTATGAAAGACTTGATGTCATAGAATTCCGACCGGGAACAAATTGCAATTATTAATGACTCCTCTGTGATAAATTTTCAAAGGGTTCGCACTTTTGTGAATGAAGAGGGACATCATCCATTTGTCACTACCAAATCAGAGTCCCTGGTTGGTCAAATTTAAACCTAGCCTAACTTACAACAGGTGTAAAATGGCCGTGTTTTGTATGTAGATGTAAAAACATTGGTAGAAGCCTGCGTAGCGACTGTGAATGTAAGAGTTTTGAAGCCAAACATGAACATACTTGCATTTCTGTTGACTTTTCATTGTTAAGTATTTGCTTGAACACACGTTGCAGAGGGCAATGTGAATGGACCCTTAGTCCTGTTTCAAAACCTCCATCTTTCTAAAGACAGAACTTGGCACCAAACCATTCAACACCAAGCAAAACTACAGCTCTACAGACTCTGTCTTAATTCAGTTCAGTTTTAAACTTCACAACCAATTCAATCTCAAAGTACTACAGAGAACAAACAAACAAAATAACATGCCAAACAGAGCGTAGCAGCTTAGATTTTTGTTATCTAATTCAGTCCAGATAATTCTAACAAAGTCAGATTATCTTTAATGACCACCAGATTACTTTGAAGGGTTTTGAGAGCAATCCCCAACAGAGCAAGTATTAGGCAAGGCAAGGCAAGGCAAGTTTATTTGTATAGCACAATTCGTACACAAAGTAATTCAAGGTGCTTCACAAAACAGAAAAATGCATTAAAATCACAATACATCATAGAAATAATCAACGTAAAATTTACTTTAAAAGAAAAGAAAAAATTTGAAAATTGATTTAAAAATAAAGGAAGGAAAGGAAAGAAAAGTGCAGATAGGACCTTTCAGTCATATACACGGCTAAACAGAAATGTTTTAAGTCTAGATTTGAACATGAACACAGAAGAGGCCTGTCTTACGCCTTCAGGGAGGCTGTTCCAGATTTTAGCTGCAGAATATTGAAACGCTGATTCCCCTTGTTTAGTTCTGACTCTGGGAATCAACAGGAGGCCGGCCCCTGAGGTCCTCAGAGTACGAGATGGTTCATATGGCACTAACATGTCAGAGATGTACTTTGGTGCTCGGCCATGGAGAGACTTGTACACAAGCAGAGCTGCTTTGAAGTCTATTCTTTGAGGTACAGGGAGCCAGTGCAAAGACATGAGCACAGGACTAATGTGATCATACTTCCTGGTTTTGGTCAGGACTCGAGCAGCAGCATTCTGGATGTACTGAAGCTGTTTTACAGCTCGTTTGGAGAGGCCGGTGAGCAGGCCGTTACAGTAGTCTAACCTACTGGAGACATATGCATGAATAAGTATCTCCAGGTCTGGTTTTGACACTATGTTTTTGATTTTGGCAATGTTTTTCAGATGGTAAAATGCCGCTGATGTTACTGACTTGATATGGCTGTTATAGTTCAGGTCAGAGTCCATGATTACCCCTAGGTTTCTGACTTGATTTGAGGGTTTAAGAGACAGAGAATGAAGGTAGCTACTGACTCTTTCTCTTTGTTTCTGTGGGCCAAAAATAATAACTTCAGTCTTGTTTGAGTTTAGCTGGAGAAAGTTGTTCTGCATCCACGCACTGATCTGTTGGAGGCAGTGGCTGAGTGAATCCACCGGCCCATATTCACCTGTTGTCAGTGACACATAGATCTGAGTATCATCTGCATAGTTGTGATAAGATATGTTATTACTGCGTATTAACTGCCCTAGTGGCAGCATGTAGAGGTTGAACAGAAGGGGTCCCAGGATCGATCCCTGGGGCACACCACAAGTCAAGGCCATGTAGTCTGAGACACAACTCCCAATTTCAACAAAATATTTCCTGTCTTCTAGATAAGACTTGAGCCAACTTAGGGCAGATCCAGAGATGCCAACCCAGTCTTGGAGTCTGTGCAAAAGGATCCCATGATCAACAGTATCAAAGGCAGCGCTCAGGTCTAGCAGGATTAAGACAGAGACTTTGCCATCATCAGTGTTCAGGCGGATGTCGTTGGTTACCTTGATAAGAGCAGTTTCTGTGCTATGATGGGGTCTAAAACCTGACTGGAAAACATCAAATGAATTATTTAATAAGAGAAAATCAGTGAGCTGTTGGTAGACAACTTTTTCAAGGACTTTTCCTAAAAATGGCAGATTAGAGATAAGTCTGTAATTATTCAGTACAGTGGGATCAAGACCGCTCTTCTTCAAGAGAGGTTTAATGACTGCAGTTTTTAAGGCCTCTGGAAATATTCCAGATTGAAGAGACATGTTAACTATTTGAGTAATTGATGGCAACACACTGTTCAAGACAGACTTTAGAAATCTAGTGGGTAACACATCAAGGCAGCATGTAGACAAGCTCAGACGGGTGATGGTCTCTTGGACAGTTTGGTCAGTGACAGGTACAAAGTGAGTCAGCTTAGAGTGAGTAGGTGGCCGTTCGATAGTTATATGTGTTGTGGAGTTGATGGCTTTTTTAATGCCCTGAACCTTGTCATTAAAAAATACAGCAAACTCATTACATTTAGGTGTGCAAACTAGTTCTATTGGTAGCTGGGTTGGAGGGTTAGTTAATCTATTTACTGTTGTGAACAGGACACGAGAGTTGCTGCTGCAACTTCCAATGATTTCAGAGAAGTACCTTTCCCTTGTTCTGTATAAGATCTGGTTGTAAGCGTACAAGGTGACAGAGAAGAAAAATCCGCCTAAGTGGAAGTCAAAGGAAGAAACCTCCAGCAGAAGCAGACTCACAAAGAACAAACATCTGCTATGACAGGGTTGGTTCTGAGAGAACAGAGAAGAGACACTCACGTTTCCTGGAACATCTTTCTAAGGACAAGCAGTCAGGTTATTGACTGCAGCAATTAGGGAATGTGACGCAGAGTTTATCATTTAATTCATAAATGTAAAACAAATCAAATGTACACCTACGCTTCCTCTTAAAGCTCACCAAGACCAACAGTACCAAGCACAATTGAGGTCTGATGACAAAAAATATCAACTTAAACAAAAATCTCTACTCATTACGTGGCTCAGTTGCATTTTTCCGTTTATTGCGTTTGTGAGTTTCCTGAGTCTTCATGATCCCTCTTTGCTCTTGTTATTTGTTTTAAAAGAAGCATAAAAGCTGATCCCTTCTTTCTCTGTCTGACTTTATTGATTTAGCACTGCCCCTAGTGGTCCATCATATCAACATCGGATGAAACAGTAGCTCCAAGATGTGATGATAATGCATCATCTCTGTGGAAAAGTCCTTGAGCTCAGCATGGGATTCCAGGATGAGAAGTTGGGCAAGCCCCTTGTTTCTCAGCAGCTGATGGTCACATCTAAATAAGGCTGAGATGACAACATCTCTCCAGTGATCAGCTTGTTCCAGCAGCCACAAACCAAAGCTGAGTTATAGCCCATTAATCACAGCGTGGGTGGGGGATCTCATGGGATTGCAGCCTTTTTTTGTGCTGCTCAGAGATTTTCTTTGAATTGATGGATTCCTTTGCTCCATTCTCCAGAGAAAAAGCTGCTTGTATGAAACTTTCTTTCTGTTACCACTCATCTGGTTCTCAGAACAGCTTCTTGCTTCTGTTTGTGTGAAAAAGTTATGTGGCCTCAATTTCTTCTCCTTCACTTCTCCTGTTATCCAAAGATAACATCATCACATCAGAAAATTGCTCACCCATGTGTTTGCAGCATAACTTTCCTCTTTGTTTTCCTTTTATCTCCCTTTTTATTCTTGCCAAACACTTTGGTTCACTCAGTTACGGAATTCAAACATTGCAATGTCCAATAATGAAGTAAAGCCGTGCTATCTGTTCTTAAACAATCCCATTGGCCTCACAATACCTGCAGTTGAACGGCCTCACTCTGTAATGCTCAGGCTGTTGGCTCGATTGTTTTTCAAAGACTAGCACACACTGCCTGTCTTAGTGGGGAGGCTGCTGTCCTGCTGACGGCTGCCCGCTGCCCCAACCTCTAAGCCGGTACATTGGGCTGCAGATTTGACTGGCTGGATGACCTCAGACAGAAGGAATGTTTGGTCTGCATGTCCACAGCAGGGCTACCAGCCTGCTTTAATCAGAGCACGGAAGCAGAACTGAACTGAAGGACTGTTCAACGGAACATTTCTGAATAAAGACACTGATTGTTAGTTGTTGGTCAATCATTAAAAAAACCTGGGAAAAAAAAATCATTTTTGATTCTGTTTGATTGCTGGTTGACAGTCATTGAGGGAAATCGGCTGTTTTGGACGATGCTGATTTCGTTTGTCAAAAAACAGTGTGAGGATTCAATTCACCAATTAATGATTTAAATTTTTACTAGCAGGAAAGACTAAAAAGCCTGGAAGACCTCTA
This sequence comes from Oryzias latipes, assembly GCF_053564925.1. NCBI lineage: Eukaryota > Metazoa > Chordata > Actinopteri > Beloniformes > Adrianichthyidae > Oryzias > Oryzias latipes. Next base: position 4,479,598 of record NC_136252.1, on the reverse strand, counting down.
TTTCTTTTTTCCTAATTAGATCTTCAGTAGTAGTAGGTCCTGTGTTGGTCCTGGTGTGATCAAAATGTCATTGCTACCATAGCTGCAGACAAACAAACAAATCTGCTCTGGTGTTTAATGAAGATGAGCCGCCATACTTTATTTATTTATTAATTAGGTTATTTTATTTACACAATTAAACTAAAGTGGAAGGATAAGCCCCTACACATGGAAGATCTCATTTTCAAGAGGGTCGTTGATTTCAAGAAATCAAGCACAAACGACAGATTGTGTGTGGTCACACAACAGTCTATAGGCGTAATGCTCAGCCTTTCAAGTTTCATGCCAAAAAAAAAGAGGGAGGGGGGGTCTCACTGTGCTGGTCTCAAGCCCGGATAAATACAGAGGGTTGAGTCAGGACGGGCATCCAACGTTGAATCCAAATATGCAAATCAGAGGGATGGAGAGATTGGCTGTGGCACCCCTGAAAGGAAATTCTGAAAGGCAAAAGAAGATCTGTAGCAGTCTGACAATCTCTGGATAGCTGGGTCACAATCAAAGTTGAACTGCCATGATTTCTGACACAGCAGCTGCTTTTAGCGTTGTATAGCAACAATTTACTGATGCACTGTCCAGACTATGCAAATAAAAGCATTGAGATTTTGCTTTATGTGTTGGTTTCAGTAGGGTTTTTCTAAAGTTGTGTCCATAACCAAACCCATGGGCAGCAGTTTAGCTCAGGCGGTAGAGCAGGTCGTCCAACAACCGAAGGGTTGGGGGATTGATCCCCACTCCCCCCAGACAGCCGTCGCCCCCCCGAGCGCGGCCAGCCTGCAGCTCACCTCTCCCCCCAGGGGATGGGTCAAATGTGGAGAAAGAATTTACCCATTGTGGGATAAATAAAGTATCACTTATTATTATTAAGCTGCTCACAGCCAATGGGTCCATGCAGGAGAACAAGTGCAACTAGATTTATGTTTGGTAATGCATGTGAGATCACGTTCAGGTCCGTCCTAACCCACACAAAGTGCTAATTTTATAAGTGTTCCCATTTTTTGTGTGCAGGTTGTCTCTGTGGTCAGTGGTTGTCATGTTAAAGCCAATGTGGGACACAGTGGGCTGTCCAAGAGTGGGGGTTTACTGATCTATGGGAGACTGAATGCTACCTCCAGAGGATGCTTTTTACTACTTTGAAAAAGGCAGTTTGATGGCTATTTGGAATGGCTTTGCTGCACTTGATTCAGTACCTTTTCTTTTTCTTGTTCATTCCCAAGGAAAAGGCAGATGCATTTGCTTCCTCACCAGTTCAGGGACTTGGTAGGGACTTGGTTCAAAGTAAAACCTAATCAACAGTTAGGGTTTTAGTACACACACACTAACACAAATCTCTTCTTTGAAAATGTTTGTCAGGTTCATTCATAATTTGAAAAGCTGTTTACTTTTTATTTTTCTTTTTTTTTTAGTCAAATTAGTTTTTTGCCTGCTGTGTAAAATATAACTCTTACTGGTCAGAATATCCGATTATCTGTCTTTAGCTTTAGATGTCTTGACTGCATAAAAGCTGTTGAATCTGGATAACAAAACTTAACACATTCATAACTAGCATTGATTCAGGGATCCAGTCCTTAAACTCTGCTCTCGGCTAGAAGATGCTCCCAGCAGAAGGTGGTGTTTCAGCTTTGTGGGCTTCTTGCTTCAGCCTGTTGGCATTTGAACAGAAGCAGACATGTGGACGGTAAATAATTTGAAAGGCACAGCCTAAACAACTAACTTAGAATTCACTGAAAATATTAATGTTAAACACAGATTGGTTCAAAATATACAAAGAAATGCTTTTTTTTAAGCAGTAGGGAAACATTTAAACTGAAAAATGACTAAAACTCGATAAGAACTAAACTTAACTCCCTTTTTATGTATTTTTTAGGAATTGACCCTCAGTCTGACTGTGCAGATGAGTTCCCCCAGCTGCACGTCTGCAGTCTGTCTGGGAAATTGCTTCAACACAAGAAAACTGGTTTATGTCCTTTAAAATAAACATGATTCATGCTGCCAACTAAAAAGATACAGTTCATATTCTAATCCAATTAGAGCTGACAGGATAACATTACACCCACACAGTAGTTCTGCCTAACGGCTCTCATAAAAGATGCTATCAAAAATCACTTTGAGCTGTTGCAATTAGATTATTCTCCATTTAGATCTTTTAAACAAATGTGAGGAAACGGCAGTCTCTCTCCCATCTTTTTATTCTGCTCCTGACTCACCATGATCGGAACAAATGAAAACTCAGAAACACAATTTTGGACTTCATTTGCTTTTATATATGTCTTCCCTCATCAGAAAAATGCTACAAGAACATGTTAAGATCTGTTGTGTAGGACTAGGTGTGTTATTCCTCAGTATATATGGCAACAATAAGCCTCTAGGGAATGAACGGTGACGTGTGTTGGGTTTTCATGTGTGCGCCTTCCTCCTTCAGTGTTTCGCTTAGAGGCCCAGACGCCTCTGGAGGGTTCAGCAGTGAATCCCAGCGTCCCAGGTTCACGCCCTTCAGCCACCAGACATTTGGAGGTCCAGGGGAAGTCATTCCTCTTGATCCACGGCCGCTGACTCCTGTTTTCAGCAGCCTCGGAGCCTCACACTCCCATCTCCCCGAGTAGCCTGGATGTTGAGGTGGCCACAAACCCCCTGCAGCCTACTGGGTGTACCTTCACACTCTGCCTTGCTCTTTGGTGTCTGCTATGAGTTTGACGTACCTCGTAGGCCATCTCTACTGCACTATCCCAGGGACCGTGAGCTCCATGATGTCTGTGCGAGGATGACCACAGTACGAGGTCGGGTCACAGGTTGGTGGATGCAATCTCCAGTGGAAAACTGAGTTTTTTGCCCCAAACACAATTGTCATTGGAGTGGGTCTTTAGGGGAAAAAATGAGTTAAAATATTTAAAGAATAAAACTTTTTATATTTCTGACTTCTGCCTTTTTAATGCTGGAGTGCATAGGATTCACTAAAGAGCCTCACTGACACATACATGAATATTTCCATGACTCAAACGTTTGAGTTCATTGTGGTTTTACTTTCTTTAGAGAAACAAAAAGATTCCATCAAATAGCCCTTCACCTAAAGAATGTACTTTGGGGGCCCCTGTAAGATCAGCTCCACTGGTGCACTTTTGCTTTTGAAAATCTGAAGTGTACTTGTTTGCAGAAGTGCTCACAGACCGGATGCTTTAACTGCTTCAAACTGCTGCAGACTCAGACACACACATGCACTCATGATTACGTTTTCCTTGACTGGCAAGAACAGCCATTTTCTGGGTTTCCAAATGAGCATCCATCATTTCCTGTCATTATGTTCAGGAGACCATGCAGAGGCTGTGTCCAAAAATAGCACAGCAGCTTGTTGTTGTAGTTCAGACATTGATTGACTGAATTTGTCTGGATGCAGTCATTTAACAATTATTTGAGTGAAGCTGTTGTTGCCGAGCACAGAAACGTTTCTGATGTAGTTATAGACGTAAAAGCTTAAAGGATCCTAAGGACAAAAAAGGACGAACTCACAGCTGTTTTAAAGAGTCTGTGTGTGTAAAAGGGATTCAAATATTAGGAATTATTGATGGAATTGGTTGTTTTTTCTTTGTCTCCTGAGGGTAGGACATGTTGTGGATATTACCAGGAATGCCTCCTGCTTTAGATTCTTGGATATTCCATGGGTGCTCATATATAGAGAAATAACTACTGTCTTTATAGCATTTTTAGCATTCCTAAAGAAATGACAGAGCACAAATGTTCAGCTTTGTAATCGCAGTTGACAAAACAGCATTATTTCTTCATATATTGGAAATTCTCTAAACTTTCATTTCTTAAAGGCTTCAACCTCCTCTGAAAAAACCTGCTTTTAAGCATTTTAGCTTGTGGAATTGCTAACTGGTGTCTTTATGAGGTTGATGAATCTAAAAGGTTCATGTACGTTTGGTTGGTTTAAGAACAATACGATAAAAGACTGTGTAAAAGAAATATGACTACTGCTTGTTTGGTCAGATTCTCCACAGGGAATTAAAATAACAGTTTCGCATGAAATGGATTTTATAATGTTGATAAAAGTTTGTTTGTATTTGCTAAATAGTTTTTTTAACAGATCTATTCTATTGATTAAAGCATATTTACTATAAGTCTTTTACTTTTTACTTTCATAAACACAAATTATTTTTCTACTTGCATGTTTTTGAGTAACTTAATGTTTTTGAAGACCCATTCCAAATATGGTTTTGGGGTTTTTAACATCTTGAAGCCTTTTGGAGGATATGTAAAAAGAAAATAAGCTTACAATTGCATTTTTGAGTATTTGTTTATTAAAATCATTATGAATCAGGAGCAGACAAAACTATGCCGCTGGAAAAAAGCTGTCTGCTGAGTGTAGAACCTACCATGCTGAGCCACCAGCTCCCTGCTCCACTCCATTCTGATGCATCCTTGCAGACGAATAGATCCATGTACATCTTTGTTTTCCTCTTCCAATCTGGCATCTGGTTCCAAACTGTACGGCTGGACAGCTCCAATATTGCTCAAAATTTTTGTGTCCTAGCAGGACAGTGTGTAAACAAATAGATGTCGGGAAGTGGGGAAAGGCTTACTCCGCACCAACAGTCTCGGCCATAACTCAAAGGGGAATTTCTATTGAACTCCTGCTGCCCTGCAGAAACTATGTCCTAGAAAACGACACAGGTTTTAGGATTTAGGCTAAAGAATGGCATCCTCATAAACTAAATACCACTGGAAACACTTTTGCAATGGATCAAAAGATGATCAGAGTGGCTCTTTAACCCTTGTGCTATCCTAGGCACTTTAATGTTGGGGGTTAGGGTCATCTAGACCCACTAGACAGTGCTCTGAACCTTTTGTCTTCAATGATTTGTGATCTTCACTGGTGTCCATGGATTATATGAAATCTTTCCGCCTTTATCCACCTTTTTCATGGTAGGGAGAACACCCCAATGTAAGGGTGGGGTCATCTAAGATAGCACACGGGTTAAATATATATTGTTCCTTCAACACAAATGTTCATAAGTGATAAAAACAAAATTCTAAATCTTTTGCTTCTGTAGCACAGAAAACATTTTCTCTACTTAAATTATTCCTTATTCTTCTTAGTGAGCTTTGACTCTTACAGTCAGGGGTTTGCAGAGCTTTTTTACTGCATTTACTCATAAAAGAGCAGAATGGACACAATGTGGACACTCGGCTGAGGGGGGGGGGCACCATTACTCGTTTGCATGGTTGTGGTCAGCGTGGCAGCAGGTTCATGCTGGGAATCACTGTAGGGGTGTGGTGCTGGGGTATTGTTTGTGTGGAAGGGCGTGCATACTCACACAAACACACAAACATTATTCTTTCTCCCAGCAGGACTTGTGTGTTTGTGTGTGGGGGTGTGTGTGTGTGTGTGTGTGTCTGTGTAAGCTCTTTTATTTTGCTCCTCCCAAAGCCTGCAGATGGACTGGGATCCCCTGTGAGTCGAGCAGGTAAATGGTTGCTTCAGACAATAGCCAGGTTTATCTGAAAGAGGAGACAGAGAGAGACAAGGAGGGACCAGGGGGAGGAGCTTTGCTCCACACACATTGTGCGTGTCGGTGTGTGTGAGTGCGTGCACGTGGTGTATCGCAGGAACCAAAACAGAGGAGAGTCTCCGTCTGACGTCCTGCAGTGCAGTGCAGAGCAGAGCAGGAAAGTGACCAGACAGAGAGGAATCTGAACTTCTGAACTTTCAAAGCATCATTTCTGGCATCTTCAGAGGAGAGAAAGTCCCACTTTTCATAAATGTCATTAGTCTTCAAGAGGAGACCAACAAGCACAAATGGACGTCCCCAGATCTATCCAGAGTGAAATTACTTCTTTAAAAGGTATTTATAATTTTGTAAAGAAATTCCTGAAGGAGTGGATTAGTCGTTGAACATAAAGCAGTCGTCGTTTACTGAAACCACCATGGTGCACTGACAGAAAGCAGCATTTTGATGTGTTATTGTTGGTGTAAAGGAAGGGAGGGGTGTCTAATTCAGTTATTGTTGAAAAGCAGCAGAGCTTGTCAGACACTTTTACATCGTTTAACTCCGTTTCTGACTACGAGGTCTGAAGTAGCTGACACTGCAGGAAAACCAGAAAGTTCTGGAGAAGAGAAGAGGAGCCTGTGAGGATTTGACTGTCCTACATTGGAACCTCACATTTGCAAAGTAAACCAACCATGCAAAGCTGGAACACATTCATTATGTTCCCTAAATGGAGGGTCTGTGGCTCTCATTTGTTATACGGCTTCAGGAGATATCTGCATTTCACTCTCAATCATAAGTAAGCAGTAACAACGGTAAATTTGGGTTTGTTGGTGTACAAATGCTGGACATTTAGTGACACAGCTCTGAATGATGATGAACAATATCTACTAGTACATTATGGAAGAGGTTTGGTTACTAAGTTCAGGATATTTCTGAGGGTTTTATGTGGAAGGTAATTCTTGCGTATGAGCTGTGGGTGATGTCAATCAGTCAAAGAAGCAGCACTTACCAGACTGAGACTGAGTAAACATGTCATATAGAGAATTGGACTGAGTGTGATGTCACCCATAGAAAATGACTTACTTCCTTTCTCAACATCATTATTTCTGAAAGGAATATGTATGTACTGCTTTCAAAACCTAAACTTGCTATGTGAAGAATATTTTAAAACTGTTATAGTTCAATTATTGTCAATATCTAAAAGTTACATGTTATGAATGAATGAATGGATTAATGGTCACAAAAAGTAAACAAAATACATTTTTCTGAACATTGAAGTGGGACTTTGCAGCTAAACTTTGCAACATGCCATAGTTTTGACGTTTATGAAGAAGTAACAGTGATTTTAAAGACTTGTGTAAGACTACACTGCAAATTCCTAACTTTTCTAAACTTTCATAACATTGAAAGTGGTTACTGGTGATTGTTCCTCAGAGGGAAAGTGGCAAAATTCCTGCAAAAAAACTTATGGCTATGTTGTGAAAAATGATGTCACTGTTCTAAAGTAACACAGTTCATCCATTAGAGTGAACAAAAAAGTCAAGAATCCTCAAATACCTTTTTGATTAACCATGGTATTATCCTTAGATATTACTAACACATTTCACCCTTGGGGTCAAACTGACCCCAGAGATATTTGCCTCCAAAAAATGATTTACAAAAATTTGTTAACCAAGTTTTATTTGTTGAATACATAAATAATAAAATTTTATGCTTTTTATTTAGTTTTAGATTAATGCTGGCTGGGATAGGCTCCAGCAACCCCGTGACCCCAAAAGGGATTTAGTGAGTTGAAAATGGATGAACAGAGGAATTCATTAATTAATTAAATCATTTTTAGTCAAACGTTTTTAAAGTTAAATCGCAAAAGCTTTATTTTTTTAAATAATAACCCCTTAATAATGAAACAGATAAGTGACTTGACCTGTGACTTGACCTGCGCCACCATCAGGCCAAACGTTTAAATTAGAATTAATGTATTTTGGACATTTTTCATTCAAATCTTCTTAAATTTACTGACAACATTCATGACCACAAGAGTTTGAACCCTATTGGTTTTGGTGATGATATGCTGCAGCACCACCATCAGGTTAAACTTTCAGTTTTAGAGTTAGTGGATGTTGACTATGACTCTCACAGAATAAAGCATATTGGCTGATGTGGCTGACCCCCCCTTTCCTCTCATAAACATGTTAATTTACTTATTTTTATTTATCTTAAAAGCTGCCATCAGTAATTGAAACAATATTTAAGACTTTTGAATGTAATAAAAGCTTGAATTAAGTGGGACAGGCATCACTTTTTTTGTAACATATTTGTGGTCAGTCACTATAAAGTCTCACTCACCCTCCTCTTTTGTTGTCAAGGCTTGGGACCGGCAGTGGCAGAGTTTTTTTTTTCTTTTCTTAACTTTTTGAGAATATTGTTTCCCCCCACCAAATGTCACGTTAGCACCAAAAATGAAAATCGATGGTCCCTCAACTCACTTCAACAACAAGGTAGACGTGCTGCGAAGAGTCTGTCCCGCCAGACACAGTCAGCCAAGTTGAAGACAAAGTCATTGTTCGAGCTCTTCATTTAATCATCAATTGAAAATATTTTACTTGAGAGGATAGTTTTAGAGGGGAGCCATGTTTAGTAGGAAAGACTTGGATGTGATCAACTCACAAGCCTACATTGGATGCTTCATTTTGGCCGGAGTTCCCAAGTCATGTTGTTTCCCACATGCCCACACCACGAGAAATATCAAAGTTCTCGTGGGAATAGTTGTTTTCCCCACCCCCCTGTTATGTATCAACTCAAATTATACCATGGTCTAGGTGAATACTCGATTCTGATTGGTGATAAACCACAGTGATAACCGCACTGTGAAAAAAGAAGTTCCGGTCACCTAGCTTAAATGTTTTGTATCACCAGCTTCTTTAAAACAACCTTTTGCTTCATCATTTGGACAAAAAAAAAGCGGTAAGAGGGGAACTTTCTCTCTGAACTGATGCTTTATTCAACCCATCGGAAAGATCAGCATACATATATCGCAGAATCTTGACTGCAGCGGTGGTGCGGCGCGACGCGGACTATTTGTCACGTGGTGCGGTGCATCGCGCCGCACCACGTGACAAATAGTCCGCCATCAAATTAGGAAAAGTCCTGAAATATGAAGTTAAAAGAAAAAGGTTAACTATTATTTTTTGAATGACAAACATTGAATTGGGGTCAACTTGACCCCAAGGATAATAGGAGGATTAAGTAGACATTTGTCAACTTTGATTAAAAAAAAGGGAGCCCAGACCATTTCTCTCCTAACTGCGTTCAACAGTTTGTATTGGAGCTTGTGTTCTTCTATCACGCTCAGTCATTTGAATGCAAACCTACCTATCCCAGACCAAACATGTTATTCTTAAATTAAAAGGTATTTCCCACCAGCAGCCTCACTGAACAAACCAGTCTTTCTATGCTTGGACCCTCTTTAGCATAGTGCATGGGACGGCCGATCTTTTCTAATTGCATTCCCAAAATCACCAGGGAAAAAGACCATTACTAAAATAACTTGACATATGCAGGTAAATGAGTGTTTTTTTTTTTTTATATTTAAACATTTCTCTCATCGGTTTCCATCGTAGAAAACGGCTTTGACCTTGGTGTAGATTTTCCAAAAACATTACCTAAAAGAAAGATGTGAAGCTGCCCTAAAACATAACCAACTATGACTAATTATTGTTACAGGTTTTTGTTAATCACAAACATCTAAAGGCTGAAGCAAAAGCCCATCATTAAGCCGTTGATTAAAGTGTTCCAACTTGTTAGGAAAGAAAATACTCAGGAAAGTTCTCTATGAACGTGCTCTTGAAGTTTTACTAAATGAAAAGAAAAAAATTCAGTAATTAAATGTTTTGTCTATGTTACTCTCTCTTTTGTGTCTCAGAGGATATCTTTATGTGATGACGTTGCTGTTGCTGCCTGACTTGTTTCATTCTTTAGAAAGTGGGTGTGAGTTTTGACACCATCTCACTAGTTCAAGATCCTCCACTGGATCTCATGAGGGTGGAAAAGTCACACAGGGACTGTGGACCATACTCATGGCCAAAGCACCGCTGTGGATCCGACTCTTTAAACAGATTTATTTTAAATCTGTAACATCAGGATTTAGAGACACTAGTGCAACTCAAACAGAAGCACAGAACAGTGCGGGACCAGCTCTAGTTAGATTTGCTTTGTTTCAGAGGCAGATGAAACCCTGATATCACAAAATGTTATGCTTTTTATTTAGTTTTAGATTAATGCGGGCTGGGATAGGCTCCAGCAACCCCGTGACCCCAAAAGGGATTTAGTGAGTTTGGAAAATGGATGAACAGATGAATTAATTCTATAATTGAATCATTTTTAGTCAAAAGTTTTTAAAGTTAAAACACAAAAGCGTTATTTTTTTAAATAATAAAGTTTATGTCATATTTTATATACGTTTTAATGTATTACAACATCCTATTTGAAGGGATCCTTCCATGTGGAGGTTGTTTTGTCCACACAGTTTCAGGTTTATTTTTTAAATATCTTTCCTAATGTGTTCCATTCAGACTGAGACAGAGTTATTCAGCATTCTGGGAAAAATGCTCACATGCAGCCGCTCTTTTGTCTCCTCTGTTCCTGTCACGTAAAAGAATTTCCCTTGCATATTTCATTTCCACAACCGATTCAACCTTGATTGAATTTGCCCTCCTCCTGTCCCACCTGACTGTTTTTCTCTCTCCTGTTTTACAAAAGTTACCAGCTAGAGGGAAATTTGCACATTTTTTTACCTCGTCTGATGTAAATGTGCGTAAATTCAGGCTATAGTTGGGATGCTTTCCAGCATTCCTTGAGTGGTCTTCACACCACTCTGCCATTTTGACTTTGACAAAACCTTTGGTGGGAAGCACACGGGTGTTTTTAAAGATGCTGTCGCCAGGTTGTTTGCTGCGTTTTTCCTGCGTGGCTGAACATTCTCTGAAGTGACTCACCGTATGAACGATGAGAGCAGCAGATGACTAATCGTCTGGTTGAGTTAACACTTGTTTGCTGAAAACAGAAAACGCCGTCAGGAGGAGATGAATCTGTCCTCGTTTGACAGCAGTGAGAGGCAGAGCAGACCTCATCTTACAGAACAGCACCTTTTTACTGAGAGGTGGAAGTGTTCTGCAAACACCAGAACCTGCATGTTTGTCACGGATCTCATGCCTGTGGATTTAGTTTGTAAAGTGTCACGTTCCGTGTGCTTCACCTCCTGTGGCAGTGCAGTCCTGCAATTTAGCAACACTGACGTCTTATGAGCCTGAATCACATCCACAAATGTATTTTTGACACACACAAGGTATTTTGTGGTAAATGCACCTATTAAACTTTGGAGGAAGTCAGATTTTGAATATTAGCAAAAGGAATATGCTTGTTAAAATGAATCAGAGAATATTGTACTGTTGGGATTACTTTGGTTTAGCCACAAACAACAAACACCAAAATGTCAACGTAATTCTAGATTCCTATTTAGAACATTTGTACTTTATAGTTCTTAGTAAAGATAAGAGTGTTTTACTGAATTAAGAGTTTCTTTAGTCTGAAATTTACTTCCACATCCCCTTGGTGAATGAGCACATGTTTTCTTTAAAACTTGAAAAACTGTATCAGTTAGTAAACTTAGTGAGTGTGAGATCTGAAAAAAGCATCTTCATGATTGTAGGTTTTAGAAAAAAGGGGAAAAAAAGTGAAATCTGCAAGAATATCTTAAAAAATGCCGTCCTGTCTCATCCCCAACTTGTCCCATTTGAACTGTGACTTTTTTAAGGGTGGGCTGGTTGAGTGAGCTAGTTTACATCTCAGTATTTCATTTAGAACATGAGTTTATCTGGAGGATTAATGGAGTATTGTTGGTGCTGGAAACCTACCTGATCGTTTTTGTTGCTGGAGAAAGAAAATACTTCTATCACCAAAGTCTCCTCCAGAAAAGTCAAGCTCCTGTGGAATCTTTCAGAAATAAGGGTTTTATGATGCCACCTATATAACAATAAAAACATGTGGGCTTCTGGGATGGCACAATAGAATCCAGTCTGGATGTACATTGTTTTTCTCCTTCTTTTGGGAAAGTTGTATGAGCTTGGTCCAGTTGGTTGGTCTTTCTGCTTTGCCAGGATCTGTGGATACAAGACCAACCACAAAGCATTAGATTCTGATTGACCCTTACATTTGGATACAAAAAGCACTTCCATCCTTTTGGAACTCGACAGATGTTCACATTGAATGTTCCTGTTGGAAATCCTCTCATTTTGCTTTTTAATGCAGGCTGTGGTGCACAGGTCTCATGGGCCCAAGAATAAAGCACATCCATTTTTCACATCAAGGAGATAAATGTTGGAATGTTATGTTTGTTGGCATTTATGGATCAATTTATTTGGGTTTTATCAAAGGTGGAAAGAAACAAATCCTGGAATGGAGACAGAAAATGTGACTTTTCATTTTCATGTCCTCTTTTGATTTTTTAATGTTGTTTGTTTGGATATGAATATTTCTACTGTTAGGAAGATCTGATGTCATCAGTGTGACTTGTCTGGGCTGCAATTCTTAAATCAGACATAGCCAACATTTAGCCACAAAAGCAGTAGTTTTTTGTTTAAACTAATGGTAAATGGCGTATACTTATATAGCGCTTTTCTACCTACAAGGCCCAAAGTGCTTTACAGTCACAGACCCATTGATCCAGTCACACACACATTCACACACACATTCACACACACATTCACACACACATTCACACACACATTCACACACTGATGGCGGCTCCGCTGCTGAACACTGGCACCAACCTTCCACCAGAGGCAAGGTGGGGTTCAGTGTCTTGCCCAAGGACACATCAACTCATGGGCGTGCAAGACGGGAATCGAACCTACAATATTACGATCATGGGTCGACCGCCCTACCGCTGCACCACGGCCGCCCAAAGTAGTCTGCAGAAAAAAACATAAAAAATAAATCTTTTTTATGATGGAAGTTAAAGTTCATACGTATCGTTCTACGTATCAAATCGGTGGTTTGAAATGCAATGACTGTGTTTTTAGTTTGTTAAAGCTTTGTTCAGGCATGAGAAAAAAAAGAGCCTTTAGCTGCAGAGACTTGGAACACAATAGACTTTTAATGATCAAGCAGAACTTTTCGAAGACTTGTTTTGTTTGGGTTTCTTCATTCATAAAGGACTGATCACAGTTAATTCTGCTTGTAATAAATTCCAGATGAATGTAAAAGAGAATTCTTCCTATAAATTATCAGAGCTTTGTGGTTGTGATTGGCTGTCAGTGGTTAACGAGACCATTTTGCAGTCAAACAGTTAAGTCACGCTAAGATTGTCAGACTAGCATTGTTCAGTACTGAAATGTTTTCAGAGGAGATCCCTAATGTGCCATCCACACCAGGAACACTGACTAAACTTCTGGTGGGGTTAATGCACTACTGTGTGATAATGTTCTGTAAACACAATGTCTGCTCATAAAGGTGAACCTGCAGCATCAAATGCCTCTATTTATCCTAAAAGCTGCCATCAGTAATAGAAACAATATTTAAGACTTTTGAATGGAATAAAAGCTTGAATTAAGTGGGACAGGCATCACCTTCTCAATGCAGAGCAAAGAATCTATAGAATGAACTGAAAAATGTGTGTCTTTAAACCTTGGACACTAACTCCTGGCTTTCGATGGAGGATAGTCTTGTTGTCGAACTGTGGGGGTGTTGACCTTCGTGTGGTTGGTTTTTACGAGATAGAAGAGGACAATGAAAGCTGTAAATCTTGTAGACATTCAGCCCTTCCATCCTTTCCTCCTGTTTTTCCTGGTGTTTCACTTGGGAACTGTTAAAATTCCTGTCTGGGATTGTGCATGAGGCTGTTTGTATGATGGGACAAAAACAACATCATGTTCTTCTGCCAGGGTTTAGGACGGCATTTTGCCTCGCAGAGAGACCCTCAACCATTTTAGTCCTACATTACTCTCCACTGGTGCTTTGTGTGTGTAGTTTAAAAACCATCCGCACAACGGCAAACATTAAATTGTACACATTCCTGAGACAGAGCTTCCCTGCATGCCTGCTGGGAAAAGCATTGTGCAGTTTCCTCTCTGTTGAGCTATTTCAAGGGACGGTGAGGCACAGGGAAAGACCTAACGGTATATTTAGGCTGTTCCACAGCTGTGATTTCACTCGGTGTCCCCCTCATCAACTTGACCAAACAGAAGCCACAGAGCAGAAAAAGGAGTTCTTTCTTTGACTTTCTGGTTGTTTAAGTGGATTTAGAAGAGTAGAGAAATTTCTGGTGTGGCTGGTGGATGAAGTTTTCAAATTAAGAGCCAAGTTCTTCACACTGCAGCATTTCTACACATACTTGAGACAGAGACAAGAGTAACTTACTAAAATTTGAGTTGCATGTCTTTGGACTTTTCTTAAACGTTTGCTTAAGCTTCAGTAATGGATATTACTTTTTTTTTTAGCTTTTAATGCTTTACCATGTGACACCAACTACCTGGACTTCCTGGGTTTTTCTTTCTCCTGATCTTGGAAGTTAACAAGCTCAGGACCTGTTAGTCCTTGGATGGTAAAACTTCCTGGAACTACCAAGTGCTATGCGTTTCTGCAACCACAAGGGGGCACTTTCTAGTGTTTTTGTGGACCAGTTTGAAGTGAATCTTGGGTCAGAAAAGGCATCAAGCATAAATCTGCAGCCAGATGAATTAAGGAGTTATTTACTGTGGAGACTGTTTCTGCTCTACACGTTTAATGCCACCCTAAAATATACCAATTGTTCTCTTGTTTTTGCTTAACATCTAGCCAATCTGGTCATATCAGCTAGTGGTGATTTCTGCAACTACGTGAATTTAACTGTTAGTCTTTTCTGTACAGTGGTTCCCCATTTACTGTGGGGGTTACATTCTAAAAAAATTGCGATTGGTGAAATCCTCAAAGTAGGATTAGGCCCTGGAGGTGTTTTCAAGGCAGTTAAACTCTTTTCTCAGACAGACGTGAACGTTTTCACACTTTTCTGTCAAAGAAAAAAAGAATTGCATTATAGAATCAAAACAAAGATCTTTTGACAATTGAAGATTTGTGTTTTGATAGCCTTACTTTTTTCAGAAATCCGCGGTGCACTTTATAATCCCCAGCGCCTCATATATGGATTACTTCTGGTTGTGTTTAGAATGTTTTGAGATGTTCACGGCGCTCTGTCAAAATGTCAGGTTTTATTACTAGTTCTACTCAAAGTTGGGTGTTTTTGTGAAAACTCTAACCCAGCAAACGTTTTTTTTAACCTGTTACTAAAAAGTTTTGGAGTTAGCATATAGTCACAGTACCATATGTATTAGTGGTATCAGTTTGGTTTTTTTACATGTTGCAAACAAGGTTGGGGGTTACAGGTATGTAAATATGCTAATGTGGCGAACATATACTACTACTTACTATTACTAGTGCTACTACTTACTGTTCCTTAGCACTGTTCTCACTTTACACTTATATGTAATCTATATCATACCCACCTTTTGCCACACTATTGCCACAATATGACTCAATTATTATTACTATTATTATTATTATTATTATTATTATTATTATTATTATTGTAATTTGTATTGGTTGTTTGCACCGTGGGTTAAGAGCAATGAAATTTGGTTTGTGCTGTAAATCCTCTGTATACAGTATATTTGACAATAGAGCTGCCTTGAACCTGAATGTAGCGTGTCATAAACAACTTTTAGAATGACTGTGAATGCAGTTAGTAAAGTCTGATTGACAGACTTGCTTATCTCTGACTTATTTGTCTTACTTAATGCATCTTACAATTCAGCGCGTTTCATATATGACAGGTTGGAAAATAGACTATTAATTGAGTGTGCTCTATATCAGGTGCACCCTTTAATGTGGAGAACAGAGCAGATTGACAAGGTCAGCAGCCAATCAGGACGCAAAACCTCCTGGCTGTACAACAATGTCCATCCTTGCAGAAGTTTGGATGTTGTTTGTTTCCGTGGGTGAAACACAGACACGCTGCCGAGCCTGACTCTAGGATGATGTCATGAAATGAGTGGCACCCACAAGGAGCAAAAGGCGGAGCCTCAGAGGTTGAGTCGTCTTACTTCCGGGTAGGAAAAAGCCTGCAAAATAACTCATATTTTATTAAAAAATCATTCTTTTAGTGCCAAAGGTAATATATATGATCACATATATGGGTATAGTTTACTCTGAAAGGCTAAAGAAAAGATGTTACCAGTCTGAACCTAAAGCAAAACGTAGATTGTAAATGAATCTTTGCACTCCCTTCTCATACTCTCCCCTTAGTGCTCTTGACACATCACACTTGGGTTAATGTGTGTGAGGCTGTGTAGCAATTTAAGAAGACCTGTCAATCAGTAACCTTGCCAACACCCACTTCACACTGCAACACACACCAGCCAACCTCTGTGTTTGCTCTGCAGGCTCTGAATGATTCCCTGAGCATTTTGCAGCTTGAACAGACATTACAACCTTCAACAAAACTTCCAACTTGATCTCAGCGTTGTAATTCATACGGAACAAACCCATTATGACAGTATTTTTCTTCACTAAAGGGCCAGACTGTTTTACAATATGTGTTCAACTAATTATTCTCCAACATTTTCTCTGTTTTATTGTAGCTTGCGCTTATCTCCTCAGCTTCATGCTCACACAGACAGTGGTGTCATTATGAAGGGCAGCTCCAACCTGCAGAGGAGGAGCAAAGCCGACTTTCTTTTTGTAGTTCCACACAATGTGACGTGTTTGACAGAGCGCAGTTCGCAACTGAAGGCTAAGGATTCAAAGTAACACGTTGACATCAACAAGAAAAATGGGGAGCTGGCTGTGAAACACAGCACTGAAGACAAGTTGCAGTGATTTCTGAAATGCCAAATCTGCAGCATGGAGTGTTTTTCTGCAAGCAAAGGTAAGCCGCCGGACTAAACAAGAATGCAGCTCGACAGAGGAGATGGTAACAAAGCCAGCAGGTAAACTGATACAGGTGGAGAGCAGATGGGGAGAGTCAGTAGGACTGCATGTGTGTCTGTGATTTCAGCACAGTACACACACGTTGCACACAAACAACACATTCTGCTGCAGTTTAAGTGCAAACAAAGGGACTGCAATGTTCAATTGTCGTTTCAATGTAGTCGCAATTTAAATTGGTATTTTTTTTTTAGTTTTTATGGAAAACATTCTGTTTAGATCTTGCTGTAATCCTAAAAACACTTTAGTCATCCATGAGAATTGTATTTGTTGTTAATGAATTTTAGTCAGTGTCTGACATTTAGTTTGTAGTTCAATGAATTTGAACAAAGCTGTAACACTGTAAAGAAGGTTTGGTTTTTTTGAGTAGATTCCTCCCAAGGTGCATCATAAAAAAGGATATTGTAGGAAGGGGGGTATGAGGATCCATTTGTGCCAAAAATATGAAAACATGTTTTTGCGTCCACTGTCTATGTCTTTGGTCCATTGTCTATGTCTATTAAACGAGTTCATTGAACATTGGTTCATGTCTATGTACAACTAAGCAATATCTTCTCCGTGCCCATACTTCTTTGATTATTACTTTGTATTTGCTTTGTGATGTATATGCTTGCTTAATGCTTAAAACTTTGCATTTGTCTTTATTATTGTCGTTTCCCCATGTCGTCTCATTACGGCGTCAGAAAAGTCCTTAGCAACCGTTGCTAGTGTCGTTAGCTACTTCATTAAACCGTGTCGTCAGGAAAATCCTTAGCAACCGTTGCTAGTGTCGTTACCTACATCGTTTCCCCGTACCGTCAGGAAAATCCTTAGCAACCGCTGCTAGTGTCTTTAGCTACGTCGTTTCTCCGTATCGCCAGGAAAATCCTTAGCAACCGTTGCTAGTGTTGTTAGCTACGTCGTTTCCCCGCGTCGTCAGGAAAATCCTTAGCAACCGTTGCTAGTGTCGTTAGCTATGTCGTTTCTCTGTGTCGTCAGGAAAATCCTTAGCAACCGTTGTTAGTGTCTATAGCTACATCGTTTTCCCGTGTCGTCTGGAAAATTCTCAGCAACCGTTGCTAGTCTCGTTAGCTACGTCGTTTCCCTGTGTCGTCAGGAAAATCCTTAGCGACCGTTGCTATTGTCGATTGCTACATTGTTTCCCCGTGTCGTCAGGAAAATCTTAAGCAACCGTTGCTAGTGTTGTTAGCTACATCGTTTCCCCATGTCGCCAGGAAAATTCTTAGCAACCGTTGCTAGTGTCGTTAGCTACGTCGTTTCCCTGTGTCGTCAGGAAAATCCTTAGCGACCGTTGCTATTGTCGATTGCTACATTGTTTCCCCGTGTCGTCAGGAAAATCTTAAGCAACCGTTGCTAGTGTTGTTAGCTACGTCGTTTCCCCATGTCGTGTCCTTACATCTTGTCGTATATCAAATTTTGCCAAAGTTGTCAGAAAAGCCCTTTGTACGGCCGGTAAATTGTTTCCTTTACTACCATGGAACGAAACACGTAAAAAAATAAATAAATAAAAAACTTTGGTGATATTCCTGCAAACGCACATTGCCAGAAGGGGGGGGGGGGGGGGGGGGGCGGCGGCATACGTACAACAGTTTCAGGTTCCTGAAGCGATCTTTATACAAGTCTGATGGATAAACGAGGAGCAGAGGCGCCCAAAAGAGCATTAAACTGGTCCCGAGAGCGCCACCTCATGGTCAAATAAATACATAACAGATTAAAAAGAAAAGATTAAAATCCAGTCAAAGATTTTGGCCTGTCTGCTCCTCGTTCATCCACCCGATTTGTGACATGTTTGATAAAGATCAGTTTCTTTTTAAAATCCAGGGTTCAATTCCCGGAGGGGGATAAACAATGGTACTGGGTCAATTACCATATCACTGGCGAGCAATAAACATCACCCAGTGAGGGCCCTTAGGCAAGGCCCTTAACGCTACTGCCTCCTGAGCGCGGTTAGGCTGCAGCTCACCGCTCCCCCAGGGAATGGGTCAAAATGGGGAGAAGAATCTCAGATCAATAAAGTATCAATTATTACTTTTTAAAAGACTTAAATAATAGTTTCATCTCCAGACCAGATTCAATTGAAGCCATACTCTGAATAACTTGAAACAATTGGCAATGGTCGCTTCGGGAACGTGAAAGCGTTGTACGCATGTGCCCTCCTCTTTCTGGCAATTTGCGGTTGCGGGTATATCAATAAAATGTATTTAAAAAAACGTGTCCTCTTAGCGCCCTACCCGGCAATTTTAACCGCACCCCAGACATTTAGGGCCCCTTGGTGGGGAGGGTGATAGGATATCACTGTGAGTAATCAGGAGATGTCCCCTCAGTGCCCTAGCCGGCATTTTTAACTGCACCCCCTTAGTACACACACCCTTCACCCCTCAAAATATACATTCCAAAATAAACACACACACACACGCATTTCACAAGGAAGGTGGGACCTTGGACCATCTGTCCCCTACCCCAACCCTGGTAGGGGGTACTGGACCCTTGGCAACGGCGGCCGGGTCCCCTGGGTGCTGGTTTCCTGGGCCCGGCGGCACTCTCTCCATGCAGGGAGGTGGATCCCTGAGCTTTCTGGCAAGGCCAGAAGCCGGGGATCATATCACACCTGAGCCGGGGGTGTCCGTGTCCCTGTGGGATGGTTTCTGGTCCTTGCCCCCGGGTGCTGGGCTTCGCCAAATTTCCAACCGGGGCTGAGCCTGGTCGGGCCATGTTTACAACACCCCTCATGGGCCCCCCTTTTCCCCGGGGTGCCCACCCCTCCTGGGCGGGGGCGGCTGGCCCCTGCCTTGCTCCCTTCTTAACCAACCGTGGGCCGGGTGGGTGGCTGCCTGGAGCGCGGAGCGGGTCTCCCTTGGGGGGTCCTGGCTCGTACCTGGGGCTGGGGCGGGGGGATTCCCAGAACTCCTGGGTGGTGATGAGGTGCTCGTCTGGGGCTGTGGGCACCCTTCTCGGGTGGGGCCCGGCATTGGGCCCTCCTGGCGTGGCGGGGGGGGGTGCTCTCCTGGTTGGGCTGGGGCAGGGCTCTCTTTCCCCCCATGCCTCCCTGCTCTCTGGCTCTGGGGGCCCTGCGGCGGCATTGCTGGCCCTGGCCCGGAGGGCGGTTGTTCTCTGCCTGCTGCCATGTGGCCTTGGGGGTTCTGGCTGCGGCGGCTGCTGCGGCGGGGGTCTTGGTGTGGGGGTGGCTGGGCACTCTCCCTCCTTCTTTTCACATTCCACCATCCATTTTAGAAGAACATAAACACTCACTTAAGCACAGGTGTTAGCTCACCGTTGCACTAATAGTTTGGGTGATTGATTGAATGAAATATCTCACACTAGTTGTTTTGAAGGTAAGTATGCACGTGTGCACACTATCTGTATTGTGTACATGTTGACATGTGGACATTTTTGCAACTAGCAGGTGTGTTTATAACATTTGAGTGTGTGTGTGGACAGGTCCCGCCCTTTGAGATTTGTATTACATCTGAACCTTACCGTAATGATAAACATCCAGTAGCTTGTTGCTTTATGCTGCTTTTATCCCCCCCCCCCCCATGATCACCCTCTTATCTCCCCCCTAACATCCCTCTCTCTTCTTCCCTTCTTTCCTTTTCCGTCCGGTCCAACACAAAAGATTTTCAAATATGATTAAAATGAATAAAGTTTGGCCTCGATTACAAAAGGGGTATATTCAGACAAACATCTGGTTTGTCTGAAGATTAATAAGCCCTGTTTTTAAAGTAAAATATGTCAAACACAAGAGGCCTTCAGCTCTCATCTGTCTGCCCAGCTGTTGGACAGGACAAGTAAAAAAAAACAAAAAACGTGTTTGTCATGGTTAACACTAGCGCTGGCTTTAATGAACTTTTTTTTTCCCTTCCCCGGTAGTACAGGAAACATTTTACTGGCCGTACAAAGGACTTTTCTGACGACTTTGGTCAAATTTGAAAAACGACAATCTAACAACACGACATGGAGAAACGTCGTAGCTAACGACGCTAGCAACGGTTGCTAAGGACTTTCCTGATGACATAGTGAGACGAAAGGGGGTAACGACAATAACAAAGACGAATACAAAGTTTTAAACATAACGCATGAACTCGTTCAATAGACGTAGACAATGGACCAACGACATAGTCGTGGACACAGTGGACACAAAAACAAATTTTTGGCACAAATGGAACCTCATAGGGGGGAGCATCTTACATAAAAGGACAGTTTACCTTTAACCCTTGTGCTATTCAAGGCACTTTAACGTTGGGAGTTGGGTCATCTAGACCCCACAAGACAGTGCACTGAACCTTTTTTCTTCAATGATTTGTGATCTTCACTGGTGTCCATGGATTACATGAATCCTCTTCACCTTTTTCCACCTTTGTCATGGTAGGGAGAACACGTCAATGTAAGGATCGGGTCATCTGGACCCCACAATATGGCACAAGGGTTGAAAACAGAGACTAAAAGCTATGCTTCTATTTTGGTATTGCAGACTCTTCCTAGAAGGGGCTGTTCCTCACTGTCATTGGCATTGCTATTCTCAACATTTCTGAGTGTTATGCACATTAAGATCTGACTTTAAAGCAGAAATCAACATATTAATTTTCTGCAAACAGCTTTTGTTCTATGGGTTCTGATGGATCTGTGTGACACTAATAGACACTCATGACTCTAGACTAGGCCTGGACAATAAATCACAAATGTATCGTTATCGCGATATCAAACTGTGTAAGACGCATATCGCAAAAGAAAACGTAAATGACAATACATGGTTATTTTAAATGTGCTAAAACAATTCGATGGCGGCTTGAAGTATTTAACAAATCAAATGAATCCATTTCTGCATTTGACCAATCGGATGGAACCGATTTTTTTTTAAATTATTTATTTATGTTTTCAGTTTTACAGTACAAAACAGTACAATAAACATTATAATTTGAATTTGCATAGAAGTTCTTAATACACAAAACATAGAAAAGTGTTTTTTTTAAACAAAATATAAGAACATTGAACTATAGGGAGTGACCAGTAATTATCCATTTGTTTGTATTTTTGAAAAAATATGTGACATATTTGAATTGGTATATTGGACCCACTTTTTCCAGCACAACATAAACCAGTTTTCTCTATTGTTCAAGTGTGCCATTAGTTCTTCCATTTTATATATTTCTAACGTTAATTCCCACCATATGGTTAAAGTTGGTACATAATGGGAAAGCCAATTTTTAGTCAAGCACTTTTTGCTTGAAACCAACAGGGTTCCCATCAAGCATTTATCTTGTTTAGACCATTCCTGTGGCATACATCCAAAATAAAGTCTTAATTTCAAAAGGAAATGTACATTTGAAAATTTTTTGCAGTGTTTTATGAACCTCAATCCAATATGGTTTGATGAGAGGGCAGTCCCACATGATGTGAACATGATGTGCTCTTTGGTTTCCGCATTTTCTCCAACATAACGGAGGGTTTCCATCGTAATGAGTCTTCTGAGGTGGTGTGATAAAGAATCTGATCAGACTTTTCCATCCATACTCTCTCCATCTTTGTGAAGCGGTACATTTCCATTGTTGTTTCCATATTGATGTCCATTCGTCCGGTGTTATGTTCATTCCGGCCTCTTTCTCCCACAATGTCTTCACATATTCAGTCGAGTGAGGATTCTTGCTTATCAAAAACGCATACAGAGCAGAAATATGTTTTCTAATAACATCGCCTTTATATGCCTTTATAATTATGTCAACCAGATCTCCTTTAGTTTCAACCTTTATTCCAATCTTTGTGTTTATATAATGCCTTATTTGTAGGTATCTATAAAAGTCCTGCTTTTCCAAACTGTATCTTTCTTTCAACGTTTCAAAACTGATTACCTTGCCATCCTTAATCAAGCTTCCAAATGTTGATAGCCCTTTGGTGGACCAATATTTAAAACGTGAATCCAATTTGTTTGGGGCAAAATTTGAATCATAGGCATACCATTTGAATATTGAGAGGTCGTTTTCTAGTTTTAATTCTTTAACTACGTTTTTCCATATAGAGAGTGTACACTTAACCCACGGATTGCAAATATTGTCAATATGTTTTTGGATATTTGAGTCCACCAGAACTGCTTGTATGGGAATAGTGATCAAATTTTCCTCCGTGTCTTTCCATTTAGCGTTACAGTTCTCATCAGACCAGTTAATCACCGTTTTCATTTGAGCTGCTCGAAAATAATCCATTAGAGAAGGCAGGCCCCACCCTCCGTAATTTTTATGCAATTGTAGCGTTTTAAGGCGAACTCTGGGTCTTTTACCTCCCCATATGAAACGTGATATGATTTTATCCCATTCATGAAATTGGTTTTGAGGGATATTTATAGGTAGTGTCTGGAAAAGATAGAGTTGGTAAAATATTCATTTTGATGGATTCAATTCTTGAATATAAAGAAAGAAAAGGAATCAAGTTCCAACGTTTTACATTCTCCACTATCTTCTTATGTAGTGGGATGTAATTCTCCTCATATAATTTATTCAGGTTTTTAGGTATGTTTACACCTAAATATTTTATTGATTTTGTCTGCCATCTCATTCGGTATTGCGCCGCCAAAACGGCTGGAGGGCTGTAGTTGTAAGCAAGTATTTGAGTTTTGTCCATATTAATTTTATACCCAGATAAGTTTCCAGAAGGTTTGCACAGATTCATCAGTTCAAGTAAAGATTTTGTAGGTTGTTCTAAATATATTAATATATCATCTGCGTAACACGCGAGTTTGTGTTCCTTTCCTTGGATTTTTATTCCTTTAATGTCCTTGTTTTGTCTAATTGATTGTGCCAGTGGCTCTAAATATAAGGCAAATAAAAGTGGAGACCAGGCGCAATCTTGTTTGTTTCCTCTCTGGATAGTAAAGCTGTTTGAGAGGTAACCATTAACTTTAACTCTTGCCGTGGAATTGGCATACAGAGCCTTCACTGTTTAAATAATTGTGTTATGAAACCCAAATTTAGTCAATACTCTATACAGAAAGTCCCAATTTACTGAATCAAATGCTTTTTCCGCATCTATACTCATGAGCATAGCTTTATTTTTAGATATTTGTATCTGCTCTATTATATGCAGGGTTCTGAGTATATTATCTTGTGTCTGCCGGTTTCTTATAAATCCAGTCTGGTCGTTACTTATCAGATTGGGTAAGAATTCCTCCATTCGCCTGGCCATAATTGAGCTAAACAGTCTGTAGTCTATATTAAGGACGGAGATTGGTCTATATGAGCCACACTCAAATTTATCTTTACCTTCTTTGGGAATGGCAGAAATAATGGCATCGTTCCAACTTGGTGGTATTTGGGATTTCTTTAACGACCAGTTGAATGTCTGAAGCATTATAGGGATCAACTCGTCCTTAAATTCCTTGTACCACTCTGCGGTAAAGCCATCAGAGCCCGGCGATTTATTGGTTTTTAGACGACTTATGGCTTTCCTAAGTTCCATTTCTGTGACCTCTGCTGTCATTCTCTCATTTTGCTCTTCGTTCAGAGTTGGTAGATTTATGGAGTTAAGAAAATGATCAATCTCGTCCTCCGCCCCACCAGTTACTTTGGAGTATAAGTTTTTATAAAATGCTTCAAACGCCCCGTGCATTTCACTTAATTTGGTCATGATATTTCCGGTTTCTGGATGTTTGATTTTGCTTACAGTGCTGTCAGCGATTTTCTTTTTTAGTTTCCATGCTAAAATTTTCATTGATTTGGATCCACCTTCATAGTATTTCTGTTTCAGATACATTAATTTTTTCTTTATCTCTTGTGTACTCAGATAATTTATTTCGTTTCTAACTTCTTTTAATTGTTGCAGCGAGCTTGTTAAAGGGTTCTTTTTATGTTTGCTTTCTAGTTGTGTTAACTTCTTTTGTAATTCTTCACCCTTTCTATTACGCATTTTCTTCCTATGGGAGGCGATTGAGATAATTTTCCCTCTTATGACCGCCTTTAATGTGTCCCATAGAATTGGAAATGACACTTCTCCATTATCATTTATTTTAAGAAAATCGCTCATTTCTTTTGTTATTTCTTTTTTTAATATTTGTGTCTTTAAGAAGGAATGAATTTAATTTCCAAGAGAATAGTTTTGGACATGTGTTTAGATGAATAGTTAGATATAATGGTGCATGGTCGCTTATATCTATTGACCCCATTTCACATCTTTGGATTGTATCCTTATCTTTACCAAAAGTTAGGAAATAATCTATTCTGGTATAAATTGAGTGTGGAGCCGAGTAGTGGGAGTAGTCTCTCCTTGTAGGGAAAAGTTCTCTCCATATGTCTATCAAACCCACCTCCTCCATGAGTGTAGAGACTTTTTTATATAAAGCATTTGGCTCTTGTATTCTCCCACTAGAACTATCCAAGTCCGGCCTCAGTCTGATGTTTAGGTCTCCACCACAAATCAATAGACCTTCGGTTTCTGTTACCATTATATTAATAATTTTTTTAAAGAAACTCAAGTCGCTTCCTGGTGGTGCATATACATTCATGAATGTAATTAGATTACCATCTATCATTCCCCGGACTAAAACAAACCTACCTTCTTTATCCTTAATCTCAAAAGACTTTTAAAAATTCACATTTTTGGAGATTAAAATTGCCACGCCTCGCCTACGGCCAGATTTGTATGAGGAGAAAAACATATTTGTGAAGCCCATTTTCTTTAATTTTTCATGTTACTCATCATTTAGATGAGTTTCTTGTAAGTACACCACTTGTTCTTGCTCTTTCTTCATCTTAATCAAAACTCTGCTACGCTTAATAGGATTTGTGAGTCCATTGACATTAAAAGAAATAACTTTAATACCTTTCATCACTCTGGAAAAAAATTGCACATTTCAAAATATAGATACCCTTTTGACTGGTCAACTCCCTTAATGAACAAGAACAAAGAACAGTAGTAACAAAAAAAACAAAAAAGTAAAAAACGTGATTCCAAGGTTGGGGTCGTTTCTGTCAGACCCTGACACAGATGTAGTTCAAGTCCTACCAACAGGGGAAAACCCTTCCTCCTGGGAAAAGGGCCCCTGATTATGTTTTTAATACTCGTTTCTCCGTTGTCTCTCTTCTTGCATACATTCAGCTGTTAGGGGAAAAGTACTCACAGACTTTAACAGGAGGACTGTTCGTCCTCACTGATCCTCTGCAGAAGCGGGGGAACGCCTCCTAAAAGCTCGAAGCTTCTTGCGGATGATTTCCTCTCGGTGCTCCTCTGTGTCTCGCTGCTGCTGCTGTGTTCCCATCATCTCCCAGGCTGTTCGGGACAGCTGCTCCGTCAGGGTTTCCCTCGGTGTAACATCGCCGACCTGGAAGCCTATGGTTCTCATGTCTGTGGCCGCCTCCTCTGCAGTAGAGTAGAGCACAGTTCCATCCTGGTAGAAGACCCTCAGTCTGGCTGGATATGGCGTCTGGAATCTGATGTTTTTTTGTTTTAAAGCCTTTTTTGCTTCAGCATAGTCCTTCCGTTTCCGCAGAATGGCTGGGGCATAATCCTGGTCAAAATATATTCTCCTTCCATTCAGAAGAACAGTCTTTTTTGCCCAGGCTTTGCGTAAAACATCTTCTTTGGTTGTGAAGCTGGCAAACCGTATCAGAATCGAGCGG
Organism: Oryzias latipes; assembly: GCF_053564925.1. Taxonomy (NCBI): domain Eukaryota; kingdom Metazoa; phylum Chordata; class Actinopteri; order Beloniformes; family Adrianichthyidae; genus Oryzias; species Oryzias latipes. The sequence continues at coordinate 4,453,458 of NC_136252.1, read as the reverse complement.
GGAGTTTCTGTTCCGCTCCTCTTTGCACCGAGGGCCCGATGTGATCTTTCAATGCCCAGATTGGTGTCTTGAGAGAGATTTAAACAATCTTTTAATGTTTTTTCCACAAATTCCTGCATGGAGGATCCCTCTGCTCCCTCAGGAACATTGTAGAGTCTTAAATTCTTTCTCCTGGCCCAGCTCTCCTGGTCCACAATTTTCTCTTCCTATTCGCCGACAATCTTTGCATCTTTAACATTACATGCTCCACGTTTTGTATCCGGTCTTCCACTTTATCAATTCGGGTCTCCGCTTCGGCTATTTTGTTACTGATACTTGCCAAATCCGACTTGAAGTCTTGGAATTCTCGGCGGAAATCGCGTATTTCCCCGAGTATTGTGGCTAACGCTGAGTCGGGCCCTTTCTCCGGGTTAGCCATAGCATTAGCTTCTTGTTGTTGTAGTGTTGGTGGCGCCACCGCGGCGTTTTCCTCATTTGTGGGTTCCCCTGTCGGCCCTTTCTGCTTTTCTTTTTTCCCCATGTTCACCCCGCTTATTCCTATGCTATTTTCCGACCTTTTCTTAGAAGAATCTGATGTTTTTACGGGGTGAAGTCGATAAAATAGAGAGAGCTACTGCGTTAAGCTGCCATTCGGTAGAGTGACGTCACCGGAACCCCGGATGGAACCCTTTTATGTTAGATGTTCGCCTCCTATGTCGAAGAGGGTCACTTGGAGTATAATTTAAGTTATGTTCACTGTTATTTAACTTAAACTACATTGAAAATGAAATGTTTTTGTTGATTTTGCTATTTGTTCATGTATTGCATGTTATATCGTCATAGCAGTATTGATTAGTTTTCCTCATTTCATGCAGCTCTACTCTAGAGTGAACATGTCTCTATTTTCAGTTAGCATTGGTGGAGATGAACGGTGATGTGTTGGGCAATACTTTACAGTTGTAGGGGCCTGGTTTGAATCCCGGCTGGATCTTTTCTGTGTGGAGTTTGCATGTTCTTCCTGTGCATGTGTGGGTTTTCTCTGGGCTTAGGTGCCTGCTGACAGCCGTAAGTCTGAGTGTCAGTCTGTGAGTGACTCTGTAATTTACTTGCAACGACTCGTTTGTACCCCGACTTGACCCTACAGGAGCTGGAATGAACTCCAACTTCCTCCTTGACCCTGCATGGTATAGAACAGGATGGAGAGATTGGTGGATGGTTGTTATGTCTTTAAGCTGTTCATTTTTGTGTATCTAGACAAAGTTCTTGGCTGCTGATTTGCTAATTGCTTGTCTAAATGTCAAATTATGCTGCAGCCACTTAGGGGCAGTTACAGGGAACAATATTTTAGTTGTGAGGAAAACAATAGAGGAGAAATAAAAGATTACAATCCGCATTGCTGTGAAGTGTTAATGGAATAGAATGGAAGGGAGACACTAGCTGCGGTTACATGTGCAAAATAATGGTCGGATTAGAATTCAACCGTGTACATTGGCCCAGAAAACCTTTTTCCGATAATAACAAACGTTTACATGGGTCACAATCAATAATCGTAATCATAATCATAATAAATCAATCATGCGAAGAGGAAATGAGTCCCGCTGTAAACAAGCCGAGCTGCAACATACATAGATATCTGGCAGCTCGTTAATATACCATATGATCTTCTAAACGTGCCTTTATTATTGTTATGGTTATTATGAAGCTCCTGTCCACTCATCGTTTTATTTTTAATCCGTGTGGTAAGTGCTTTTTTTTGTGGAAGAACGGAGCTGGAAGAAGCCAGGGCAAAGAGAAGGCTAACACGCACTAACAACATTTAGCCTTTGCTGAACATGAAATCCATGCGGGAAATGCTGCAATCTGCATCTTGGCTGCACATAAATATGTGGGAATAACATCGGCCTTTGATAAGAAAAAGTTACTTAGAAAATGCAGTATTTATTTATACAGCTCACTAATGAGTTTTTTACACACATTTCTCAGTATTTTTCCCTTTTCCAAATAAGATTTCACATTTATAGTTTCTTCCTAACTTTGCTCAGTTTAAATTTCTGAACAAAGACTGTAATTCACTATTTGAATCATGTTGATTCAGACATTAAATACATTGTAAACACGTCATTTTGTAGTGAGAACCAACCCCGTCCAAAGACCCATTACATGGGATTGATACATACTCCTAAATGTATTGGTGTGTGATGTCATAATGCAACCTAGACACCTGCAGTTTGGTGCTGCACAGATTCCCTGCTGCCTCTTCTTCCTTCCTTTTCCTCTAATTCAGCAGTTTCTGCACATTACACCACATGGTGTGCTGGCTATCAAACCACTGAGATGTTTTTTTTTCACTTAATGCTCTTTTTACTGTCAGAATCTTGGGATTATTTTAGAGAAAGTTCCCACCCTCTTTTCAACAGGCTGCCACATGATTTAAAGACCTCCCACAGAGGTAGAAGTGCTTCTGCAGTGTTCCTGTGCGTCTGGGAGCACAGATGGCCGAAATATGTTTGCTTTATAGAGAAAGGGCCTTTCTGCTTGTGCTTTCCAATGCATGTCATAGTTGGTGGTGTTTATTGGTGTGGGCTCCAATTACCAACAATTAGTTAGAAAATCAGGTTTGTTTTTTTTATATTGTGCCAACACTTTTAACTGTTATATTTATTGGGTTACTGTCCCTAAATGTCAAAAATTTTGAATAAATATTCCTGATATTTGTTACATTTTCTAAGATTTCTGTAAATCCCACCCATTACGTCTAATGTTTAAAGGACACTAAAGCAAATGTAGGCTGGTGGAGCAGAACCAATAAGAGAAATAGATCAACCAAAAGTTTTCAAATAAATCAAAAAATCTCATCAAGAACAAAACTAGTGATATGTAAAAAAAACAAACAATAAATACTGTTGTCAGTTTAGGAAGAAGAGCACAGAAAAATGTAAACAGCTTTTTCTCATTATTCCATGTGAAGGCAGTTTCCCTCTGGGATAAATAACGTTTTCTGATTCTGACTTATTAAAACAGTGTTTGTGTATTAATGTGGAATGGTTTCAACAAGGCCAGTAGCGGTTTTAGGCACGGGCCATACGGGCGATCGCCCGGGGCGGAAAAATGACGGAGGGGCGGCGCCAGCGGCTCAGCTCTTGTAAAATACTTTATGCATCACTATTGGTTTACTTATATCACAGAGTTTGTAACAGCCTGAAACCTGGCGGCGCCCCCGCCCCGCAGCTGCGCTCCCTCCTGTCTTTGAGAAGTAGACGCAAATGTGTGTGAGAAGGAGAAGGGAGGGGGCGCGGGGTGAAGAAGGAGAAGGGAGGGGGCGCGGGGTGAAGGATGCAGGCTGAGAGGTGAGCACGGAGCGCAAAACGCATGCGCAAACCTGGCTGGATCTTCTTCCAGGGGGGCAACGGTCGCGGGCCGCGGCTCAGTGCTTGATGAAAAAATAAAAATAAAAATTGCGCCGCCATGTAGCGAATTGGCGCCCCTGGGTGCAGCTGCACGCGCTCCTTCTGGAAATGTATGACGAACGGGGGGGGGGGGGGGGGGGGGGGGGCTGCGGGTATGAAAAAGGTATAAAAAAATCATGCTTTTTTGGTTATTTTTGTGTGAAATGCCCAAATAAAAAATGGGAAAACAAAAAAAATTCTTCACTTAGATGACAGTTGGTTTAGTCGACAGACTTGATACCAATGTCAGGACATTTATGCTAAATGCAAAAACATCTGAAATATGGAGAAAAAAGGTCAAAGCTGGTGCCCAATTTAGAAAGAAAAGAGAAGAAGAGGAGAAAAGAGACAAAGAAAAGGGTAATATCGCATAACTAGATGCACGTTTTCTAAATTCGAATGCTACATGCCCTACAACAACAACAACGTTGCAGAGGAAAAATCTCTTGTTTGGTCTATCATGACCAAAACTGAAGTAGGCCCAAATATTGCAAATAACGTCATTTTTAAGATATTTATTCTTAAATGTTTGCTCTCCTTAACTTGTTACATTAGTTATGATTCGTGTGTCTGTCTGCTCTGCTGTAACACAAAGTTTTTGTTGTGTTTTATTGTTGTATATTAGTTCATAATGTTAAATAAGCTGTGATGGTAGCATGCTGCTGCTGCTGCTGCTGCTGCTGCTGCTGCTGCTGCTGCTGCTGTTAGCTTTTCAAAACTCCAGTTGATCAAGTCATACCTGAGATCACCAATGTCTCAGGAGCAACTCACTAACCTGCTGTTGTTAGTATCAATCATTCAGGGGGGGAGCAGATTTCATATGATGACGTTATTGACAAGCTTGCATCAGGAAGGCCACAAAGGTTAGGTTTTAGTAAGTGTTTTCTGTTCTTAGTGCTGCAGTTACATTTATTCTAGTGTATTATTTGTGTGATTTGTAGTTTATAATATTTATTTCAGATTATTTGTGTTTATTAAATATTTCCTAACTGTATTTTCAGTTACAATAAATGGACAAAGTGACTCTATTGGGGGGGGGGGGCGCCAGAGGAGGGTCTCGCCCGGGGAGTAATTCAGGGTAGAACCGCCACTGAACAAGGCAGAGTTTTAAAACCAAACTGGAATTTCCACTAAAGAATTCCTCATTTAACAAATACATTTCCCTGAAATGCGTTAGATACAAAGTTAGAACTTTTGTTTAGAAAAATAATCAACTAATTCAAGTTTAAAGGGAATAGTTTAAGGGCACAAAATTGTTTATTTTTGGGATATTTTTTTAAACAAAATGATAAAAATAATTATAGCTGAGAACAATTTTAAGATGCCTTTCAACAATTTGTCAAATATTTACCATGTTCAGTCAGACAGTCATGTTAGGTGTTTAGGAAGACAGCTTTACAGCCGTGTCTGTAATCCCCTGAAGTCAAAATAAAGCTAAAGACAAACAAATGACACATGTGGTTATTCATAAATGTGGCCACATAAGGGAATATTTTTATAGAACAATAAATATTCCTCCTACACACCAACAGTCAGATGTTGAAATCCATACTTTCCTGTCAGGCAGATTCTATTTTGGAGTGGGATATTTCCTGGAGCGGTGTTGTCGGTGGATGATTTAAGGGAGAACTTGCACCTCACATGTGTGTGTGAGCCCCGCCTTTTTATGTAAGCAGCAGGGATGCCTCTGATGGAATGTGACGCGCTCTGCTCGGGCAACTTGGGTGGTACTGGGGGGTTCAGGAGGAGAAGAGATTTAGAGCCTCCATAAAACACTCTGTGAATAGTTTTAATCCCACAGTTTTTAAAGGCTTTAATAAAGGTAATTAAAGTGAAAAACACAGACGACATGTAGTTTTAAATTTTTCAATCATTCATGTTCATGGGTCCATTGTAAACAGATTTTTCTCATCAATAAAGTCATATTTCGTTAACCAGCACCACTCTTCCACTTTCGGCTTCTCCCATCAGGGGTCGCCACAGCGAACGAGTCGCATGGTAGATTTGGCAATGTTTTACGCCGGATGCCCTTCCTGACGCAACCTTCTCAAACCGGGTTTGGAACCAGCAGAGGTAGAGAAGGGAACAGGGAGCAGCCCGGAGTCGAACCCTGGTTTCACGGACGGAAGGCGCTGCAAACCAGCACGAGCTAAACCGGCTCCCTCGTTAACCAGCACCACTGAGTTTTTTTTTTGGCTTGCTGATGCTCTTTTCCACCAGCAGATGGCAATATTCCACAGTCCAATTCGTCTTTGAGCTTTTGGGAGCACACCGCAAAGGAAGATTGTTCTGCCAAAAATAACTTATTAAAATTCAATTTTTCCATCATGTGATTAAAAAAAAAAACTTGTGATTTCTGAATCATTACAAGCATCAGACTTCACATTAGCCTGTCGTGTCACTGGCACATGACAAAGAAATGTTCTTGTTGTCATTTTTTCTACTTTTTGTAGTACTTTTTGTCTTTTCTTTTTCTGATGCTTTTTCCGGATGGTTGGGAACATCTGAGACTCTCCAACCATAAGTACCTCAGCTGACCTCTTTGATCAGAATGTATGAGCGCTGCTTTTGCTTTAGTAAAGTCAATCCTAATTAAGAAAAGTGAAAAGGGCTTGGTCACATTTTTGCTCCCACTAGTCATAACTTTCCAGCTGGAATGTCTCACAGTCAGTGTGGAGGGACTGTGACTCCAGGATGTAGCCGGACCCGTCGTGGTTTGGGAAAACTTGAGCGTTGATTTCTTGTGGCTGACCCTCAAGCTGAATCATGGAAAGAGTGGTTTGCTCTAAGAGTTTATGTTCAAACAGTCTTTGTTTAGGAAAGCTAGTATCATGGTTCTGTGCTATTAAGGGTTAGTAATGGAAGGTGAATGTAAAGGGCTTGTTTAATGTAATATTTATTCATTCATCTTTCGTTTGTTCCCTTTCGAGGTCACGGGGCTCCTGGAGCCTATCCCAGCCACTTATGGGCGAAGGCAGGGGACACCCTGGACAGGTCGCCAGTCTGTCGCAGGGTCACACATATCACACACCCATGCACACTCACACTCACACCTATGGACAATTTGGAGTGACCAATTAACCTATGAAGAATTTATTTTTTATTTTTTAATGTAGTATTAAAGATACAATAAGTTATGCCTTTAATGTCACTGTCCACATGTAAAATTGATTGAAGCAGTCACCACATAAGTGTAAAAAACAATAAATATAGGATAACAAAATATAAAAATGCCTGTTGTGTGTAATAATATGTGCAAAATATAAGGCTGTTAGCTGTGTGTGCATGAGGCGTTTAACAGCAGGAAGGTAGAAAGGTATTGCTTTGAGACAAATAAAAACCTAAATAAACAGATCTTTATATGCTTGCATATAAACATATAGACATGGAGTTTTTATGTGCACATCTGGCAGTTCCGGTGCATCTGTAGCGCCTCCCAGGGGGCAGCAGGTCAAACAAAATCAGAGGCGGGGTGTGAACTGTCCTTGATGACGTTTTCTGCTCTGCTGCTTTAAATTAATGTGAGGCTGGGAAAAAGTAATGTGAAGGAGTGTAATTACAATGAGAATTCTATCACTATAACTCTACCTAAATGCTGCCACGAATGTGTTGCTGTGTGTTTGGATATCAGGACAGTAGCAAACCTCTGCTTCTTCACACTGTAGCCATTTTTCCTGGTATTTGGACATCACTACCGCAGAAATATGTCTTTGTCCTCTTGCTGGCCTCCAAAGCTCGGTGGATCAGGTTTTGTCACCTGGGGGGTGAGCTGTTGCTTCACATCAATGCCTCTGGAAGGTTGCAAAGGGACCAGTATGGCTGGTGAAGCTTATCCAACTGGTTTGCTTTTCACGTTTCGAGGATTTTTTGGCACTAGTTTCCTTGATCACTCCGATCTACTGCAGAGAATGAAGTTTAAGTAACATTTGTTTGGGTTTGTCACAAATTTACATGTTAATACATATAATATTGTTTAGCGACATCCAAATTCAGTCTGTGGGTGTGGTAGCACATTTATATTAAGAAAGCATTTCTGATCAGTGGTTTTGTTTCCAAATCTTCACCAAAATTAGTTTCCTTTACCACATAAGCCAAACGGCCTTAGGGACTTATTGAATACTGCTTTAATGTCTGCAGAGTTTTCATGGCAGTATTCTCTTATGTGTGCCTTTGGCACTCACTATTGTTCACTTTTGCAGCTGCTCCCACGCTGCAGGAAAGGGAAACTCTGGCATTGTTAGCGTTGTTATTCCAGCCGGACAGGTGAAGGATGCAGAGTTAGGTTTGTTCTCAGAATAAAAAAGCTAAATAGCATCGCCTGCAGGAATAAAGAGGCATGAATTGTGGGTGGGGCTGGCTCCTGGGATAGAAATGTTTTGTATTCTCAGTCATGTGATGCTCACATTAGATGTGCTGGATCTTAAATATGATGCAGCTTTAAGTTTGACCTTTAGGAATTTCACATTTGGTCAAAAGAATTGCTTGTGTGTCGCGTTTTCTTGTATTCTTTTTATTTTGTCAACTTCTAACAGCAGGTTACTCCTCTTTTGGAAAACTGTCATCTTCCTCTTCGGAGTGTTTTTCAAAAACAGAAAACTCGTCTGACATCACTGATGAGGCTGTTCTGCAGCATCTGTCAGTGCTGGAATGAAAGAATTTCCCTGAAGAGAATTTGGCAACATCCAAAGGTTTTCAAAAGTCAGGCGCCCCCCCGCTGCTGCTCTTCACCACAAGAGCCCTCTTGTGGGTCATTTTGCTCAGTGAAAGCTAATTTGTTGAAGTTTAGGAGATGATAATGATGGTGAGTCACCTCCGTCTCTACATGGACTTACAGCAGTAGCCGAATGAGCTCTTTGTTCCCAAAAACTGGAGGAAGTTTTATGCAAGTCTGTCTTTGAGGAACTGAACGTTCAGTTCCCTCCCTAAAAAACAAAATCCTGCAGATAATGTTCTCCACATTTTCTGCTGGAAACTGCTGCATGTGTCTGAGGTTCATAAATCTTTTAGCATGTGTGGAGCCGTGTTTTGTTTGCAGGAGCCGGCACCCGTGTTGTGTGTGTCTGCATTTCACTGGTCATCAGGACCAGAGTGTGTAAAAATAAAGCTCAGCTTCTTCAGGTTACCATACTGCATATTGTGGCACAGCTTCAGAAAGGCCAGACTCTGGATCCTGTGTCAGGTTTTGTTGTTTGAGAGATGGTTGCCGCTGGCAACAGCAGCAACAAGTGCATGTTTCTGGACCTCAACCGTGGGTTGCTCTTGGTATTTGCCTAACCTGTGGGTAGTGTTGCTACGGCAACCCAAGTCCACATAGCCACTCCTTTGTGTGGCTTGCAGATGATGAGTCATATAGTTCCTCTGTTCTTCAAATGTTGTTTTGTTTGTTTGTTTGTTTGTTTTAAAAATGTGACCGTGCTGCATTGTCTGGAAGACTGGTTGTCCTGTTGTTCTATTGTTTCTTGAGGTTTAAAAGTCGGTCTTTTCCTAAACTGAAACTTTTGCTCAGTCTCTGTGACTCAGAATGATTCTTGCTGGCTGGCGCTACCCAACACCCCCCCCCCCCCCACCACCACCACCACCACCATTTATGCCCTTCTTTCTAAGCCGACAACAGTATTTAAGTTTTACAAGTTGACTTTTTTCCTCTTTCAAAGCAAATTAGTTACAAAATTTTCATCATATTCTAAAATGTATAAAATCATTGTACGTTTTTATTCCTTTTTTCTTTTCTATTGTTTTATTCTGATCTTAATTTTTCGTATATTCAAAAGAGATTTGTTTGCTTTTTCAGAACCTATTTCAGTTAACTGTCATGCACAAAAAACACCCAATAGCTTTACTTTCAAAAAGAGACATTTTCTATACTTATATACTTAAATACAACATAATTGCAAATATTCACATTTTTGGGAACAAATCGCGAGTATCCGAGTATTCGGATACTTGTTGCAGCCCTACCGTCATCACCTTTGATTTGGCCAATAAATCCCCTTCAACCTCTTGTTTTATAGGCATTTCACTTTGTTGTTCTTTTACATTTGACATGATCACATTTTAGCCCTGCTTTGGTTGCTACGGTTCTTTCAATCACAGAAGTACACTGGGCAGATCATCTCTGCCGTCACCCATTGGATTGTGTATGGTATAAAGTAGGGCTGCACGATATGAGGAAAACTCGCGATAATGGTAATTAATATTGCGATAACGATATAAATTGCGGTATATAAACAAATAGCAAAGAAGACAAAAACATCATTTCCATTTCACTGCAACAGTTTAAAAATTATACTCCAAATGACCCTTGTCGACGTAGGAGGCAAACGTCAAACATAAAAGGGCTCATCTGACTGATCAACAGCGTAAACGGGTCCTTCCGATTGGTTAAATGCATAAAGGGATTTATTTCATTTGTTCAATATTTCAAGCTGCCATGAGTTTGTTTTAGCACATTTAAGGTAACCATTTATTGCGATTTTTGCCGTCTTTTGCGGTATGCATATTGCACAGCTTGATTTCGCGATAACAATAAATTTGCGGTATATTGTGCAGGCCTAGTATAAATGAAACTTTATTTGGGAAGGACACTTTGACACCCCCCCCCCCCCCCCCCCCCCCCCGTCTCAACAACATCTGACAGCAGTTGGGTGGGACAAAGTGAAGCTTTGCTGGTTTCACCCACTGAAAAAACAACTGCCAATGAATAGGAACGTGCCACTAAAATGCTTATCATTTTGATTGATTGAACCCCTTTTAGCCTGAAATGTATTTCCAGCTATGAAAAAAAACCAATCCATTTTGATTTATTTGATTTTGCTTTCATGTAGATGCTTCATTCATGTAATTTTGGAGCCAAATGGGTTTGAGTGTCAAGGGGTTGAACAAATCACCTTCTAAGAGTTGTCATAAAGCAATGAACATCAAACAAATTCTTTGAAACCGGAACACACAGTTTTGTTACAGGTGTAATGTTGGGCATTTGCCAGCGTAAAAGTCAGTCTGCAACCTGCCTCTAGAGGACTTTGGTGGAACTGCAGTATTTGCTTTTGGTTTGAATCAAACATTAACACAGAAGGTAGGAGTTTTTGTACAACACCCTTCAGCTGAAAAACTAAAATAAAAGAAAGCTGACAGTTTTCAGTTCGCTTCTTCTTGAAGTGTTGGGACACAAGTTTGTTGTTTGGAGTTTGCATTGATGCTCTGTGGTTGGTCCATTTTTTATCATGGTTTTCTAAATTGTAATTACAGCTCTAGGATTAACACACTTGTTTTTTTTTTCAACATACAAAAGACTTACACACTCTCCATAAACCAAATTGTAGGTCTGCACCAAACAAAGGCAGAGTGGTTGATGGGTGTATCATGGGGGCTTGGACGGCACAGAGTACTTTGTAATTTGTTGCTTTCAATCTATCTCTCTTGTTTTCTTGTTCTTTCTTTCCTCCATCCTAATCTCCTGTGCTGTAACTTGCACAAACAAAGAGTCCACTGTGTATCTGTTCAAGCTGATCCCAGAATAAAGTGTGGGTGCCTTCAGAATATATGGAACATGGAGCGGGGTATCCGGGGCAGCAGTAAGGATGTGTCAGCCAGGCCTGGGCCTCAGATTTATAGTGTAGATGTCTCTGCATTTACAGAACGGAGATGAAAAGATTCCCTTGTTCTCTTTTTCTCACAAACTTCCTCCACCCTGCACTGCCCCAGCACGCCATTCCTTCTCCCCCTTAGCCCCATCTTGCATGTTGGTGCTTTGAACGGGCAGCAGGTCTGAAAAGGAGATTTAGCAGTGTGGTAACAGACTGTGAAGCAGAAAGAAACTCCGTTTTCTGGTGCTTGTGAGGCCGCTGCGTAACATGTCATACCAAACCAGCACACAGACAGGAGATCTACTTGGGGACCGGTTCTGGCTTAGCCCAAAAAAAGGTTAGTGAATATGTTCCACCATGCAAACTGAGTACAGAGGAGCCAAGTTAATGATTCACAGCACTGGCTTAGAAGAATCTTGTGTCACAAAGGTGTTGCCCTATGCAGGCAGCATTCATTTTCTCTTCAAATGTTTGGCTCTTATGAGTTCAATCTGATTTTGAGGCTACATCTTGTACAACAATCCTAGAGACTTCTGATTTAACCCTGCAGAGTCAGATCTCTGGCTGTTGTTTAGCTGAGCCGGCAGAAGACTCAGCGGCAGAGACTGGTTCACATTTTCTGTCCAGATCTCATTCTGGAACCCGTTTACAGGGTTTTTGGATATGCTGCCTGCTCACGGCATTTACCACCAAGGGCTGACTTTTATTATTTTCATGTCCAAGTGACAAGGAACACATTTTGCTTTGTGTGCTTGATCATGGGTTCAAAATGCTGAAATTCTGTGTTCTCCTTCACTGGTTGCAGAGGACATATTGATGACCGCTTTGAGTTTAGAGGCTGTGCTGAGCGCTGAATGGCTGAACACAATGGGGTGAACATGTGTTGTGCAGCTTGTAGGAGAGACAGTAAGGGGCTATAGAGAAGGCCTGGGTCAACCTTCAGGGTGCCCTGACTTATTTTTGGTTAGTAAAGAGTCTGATGGTTCTCATCGCTCGTGACTTCACTTCTTTCCATTCTGGAAAAGGAGAAGCTGGTCAAATTTATGACTCATGAAGCTAAAAATACAAGGAAAGCCAGGAAGTTTCACCTTAAACTTACTTTAGTGTGTGGAGTTTTTTAGAGAGAATATCACTTAGAAGAAGCAGTTTTCTTACACACTATAGACACTATTTTTGTGTTTTTGCCTTCAACTGCTGGGTTTTACTGCTAAAGTCCATCCATCCATTCATTTTCCAAATCCGCTTAATTTCTTTTAGTTTGCTGGACCCTATCCCAGCTGCTGTCGGTGAAGCTGGGATAGGTGCCATTGTTGCAGTAGCAGCAATGACAAGGTTTTGTACTGAAAGAAAACCATTTCTTGGAAGTAGATAGATAGGTAGGTAGTCAGACGGACGGACGGACGGATCAACTTTCTGTTGATCTGCTTGGACACAGCGCTCTGTGAACAGCTAGCCTCCTTTGCTAGGAACTTCTGTGGCTAACCCAGACTATAGACGGGATCAATGGTGGTCTTCTGGCTAGTTGTCAAGTCTAAAGTCTTCCCCATATTCAACCCAACTGAGACAACTGATCATAATTTAGTGACCTGTGGGGAACCAGTACAGCTGCTTTGAGTTTAGTAGATGATTAGTTGGTGAAACTAAATTTAAAACATTCATGTAATGCAGATTTCTCCACTACATTCTCATTTTTGAAGTCATATTTTTGTGTTTTTCATGAGCTGGAACCACAACTGATGTAATTAAACAAATAACTACAAGAAATCAAATGCACAATGGGTCCTGAATGAAAGTTGAAAGTTGATTTCTTAAGGGACTTATGGAAATGGGTGCACTTTTTTATTCTATTCTTATTTTTTGGAAAGTGTTTGTATAATTTTATAGTTTATTAAAAAAAATAAAAGTTGCTTTTGCAAAGTATGATTATCTGATCAATAGGAAAAAACCTCAACTTAACCATACCATTAAATGTGTACCCTTTTTCAGTCACCCTACGAGTGATCTTTGTCTGTTCATGGTGCAGACAATGTCAGCCTGAACAACATCTGGAAGTAGAGTCAGTGTGATGTTGAGTCATCCATAATGGCCACATTTGTACTTCAACCCTTACCCAGTAATGGCTGTACAATACTTTATTTGGAAAAAAGAACCATCAGAGGAGATCCAACACAACTTAAACAATGTGTTGCTTGGACTTCCTTGTGTGCAGTGAGATTAAAACATTAACATGGTGCTGCTAGAAACGCAGGTTTAAATTTATGTTATAATAAACTTTTAAATTGCCAATAAGTAAATGAGGTTAAATATAACAATGTTTTATAGACTAGAATGCTTGGCCTCTATGTAGACACTTTCTACTGATCTGAATTCATCATCTGGGAAGTTTTTGAAGGAAAAAACATTAAGCTAAAGTTTTTACATGTACAAGGTAAACTCCATGGAGGAACAGGGAGAAAAATAAAGTTATCAACTAACAAAGTATTCTCAAATTCAAATCAAAATCTGCATATTTTCAAAAAGATTTTAAAAAGTAAAAACACAACTGTCCATGCAACTGAAACAAAACGGGAACAAATAAGTTCAATTGTTGCGATCTAGTCCGTCCTCACTGGTCAGAAAGGGTTCAAAAATAAGCAGATGACAGTCGTGACCATAATATAAAAGTGCTTACTACCAACTCTAACCAAACTAACTTGCCTCCGCTGTGTCAAAGGTCTCAGCTGTCACTCTCCTTTATACCAAGCACATTTAGGGGGCGAGCTCCTCAAATAGAGCAGCCTTATCATCCGGTCAGAACAGGAACACCCCTGCATAGCAGAAGGATTTGTCACTATACAGCTACAGAGGCACAAGTCCTTATTTTCATCAGACCAAAGTCTAACTCTAACCCATTTCTCAAAATAAAGCTTTGCTTTTTCTCTTTTACTTTTGCGCATGTTAGTTTTCAGGTTAAAGAGAACTAAACACCACATTTAAAACACATACTAAGACAGATTGATGGGCCTGAAGACTCAGGCTGTGACTGGTTTACGGTGCGATGAGTCAGCTCCAAAGGTTATATTTGGCTCATGGATATTCATCTATATAAACTTGTTTATTTAATTTTTTTTGTGGAATTTGCATTTTAAAGGTCTGCTTTTGTTTGGCAAAACCAGCATTGATCAGGGCTTATTAACCAAATACATGATATCCTTTCTAATACTCCAATCAGAATGTAATTATTCCATACATCCTTGCCCCATTTCTTTATGTATTTGGTTCCTACATTTTAATCTCAGACTAAGTGTTGGATACTTGATTTTGCTTTCATTGATGAACTATAGGAGTTTGGTCGGAGCTCATGTTGGGATGGGGGGGGGTTACATTTGTGTTCCACTTAACCCCCAAACGGCAGTGCTTTACATCAGGCCAGCTCCCAGTCACACACCAGACTTCCTTAATCTGAAATCTGCACAGATTACATCCGTCTGTGTCAGTCACATTATCTAGAGAGTAACAAAAATCATTTTCTGAGCACTGCATGTGCGATGGACTGTTGATGTTTTCAAAGTCCCAAACTACAATCATTTACAGACCAGCCATGTGTCTGAAGCCAAGTCACGCTATTGTGGGAATGGATCATGTTTACACATGTGAAGCTTTTTGGATGGCACTCAAAGATGGTTGTAAATTTAAAGTTCAATGAAGTGGTTTCTAAGTTTAAACATTGACAACTGTTACATGCCACACGTCCATGTGGCAGACAGGCTGATGTTTTTGTAATCAATACATTTATCCAAAGATTTCAATGAAAAAGGACGTTTATAAGATCAGCAAAGAAGTAACCAGCGGAAGCGCTGATGATTAAAGGAATAAATCACTAAATGTGACGCATATGCACGTGTCTGAACAAACAAACCATATTTTTCACAGGTTGTCCCCAACACTGCTGAGTTTCTTCAGTCAGACAAACTTGAACATGTCAATTGCAAAATGCTTGTTTGAGAATGCAGTGGAATGTCTTTGATTCCACGCCTCAGCCCACCGGGGCACTGCTTTTACTAGCAGCGCTGACATTTGCAGAGCGCATACACCTGAGGTGAGTGAATGTAAAACGCCTGCAGCGCTGCTCCAAGTCTGACAAGGAAGATGACAGACAACCCTGCTTATTGATTAAGGGGAATTCCTTCAAAGTCAGCGTTAGACTAAACAAAGATGTATTAATATCCACATCATAATTAGATTGTTAGAACATGAACTCGGACTAGCTAAATAGCTAGTAACTTCGATTTGGACATTTACATTTTTGTTGCACAAAACGATGTCATGAAAATTTGCACAAATGTGTGAATGTAACTTATTCCAGGATTGGTCATAGTTAAAGGAGTATTACATTCTAACTCACTGGTTAATGAAATACTCTAAGATTGATCAGAGACTTCCGCCTTTAAATGAGACTTGAACTTTGGAACTTGAGCTTTGACTGCATGTGAGACCTGGACTAAGTGACCCCGCCCCCATGTTGTTCCAAGAAGCCAAAGACTTCTGTAGAAAAAATGAACAGCTATTACTCAGTCATTCTATTTGTCAGAATAGCCATTCTTGGTCTGCTGCCTTTTTTCTGTTTTTTTCTTTATTGTAAGTTATTTAACCCTTGTGCTGTCCTAGGCACTTTAACATTGGGAGTTGGGTCATCTAGACCCACTAGACAGTGCTCTGAACCTTTTTTCTTCAATGATCTGTGATCTTCACTGGTTTCCATGGATTACATGAAATCTTTCCACCTTTATCCACCTTTGTCATGTAGGGAGAACACGTCAGTGTAAGGGGGGGGGTCATCTAAGATAGGACAAGGGTTAATGTCTGTAAGGTTAATTCTTCTGGCCATTTTTCTGGTGGTAGGGGTGTGGACCTCCAAAGAACTCACTCCTGATTGGTGAAAGTACCGGTAGTTGCAATAGAAGTATTCACTGAGATCGGCTCAGACCAATCACTGCTTACTGATGTCATGTGATTCCAACATGGCGACGTCTGAGTCACGAACAAAATGATGACTGAATTGACTTCATTTCGTTGGAATCAGAAGTAAACCATTTTCTGTGGGTGACGTCACACTAACTCTGTCCAGTTCTCATATACAGTCAATGGTTTATCTTCATTTTCGACTTTCGAACATGTTTGTCGGATCAAAACACCCAAAACTTTCATTTGCACTTGTGACTCGCGATTTATGACTCACTTAAAAAGGGTGACTTGTGGTCATCCATGAGACGTATCCGTGTCTTTTTTTAGAGTGTTTTACAAAGCTGCCGAGCAAAGTGAAGCTAAGGCTTTTCAAAGCACTTGTTCAAATAATGAATTTAGAATTTTGAAGTATTTCCAACAAATGACGAAATATATGCGAAATATTAGACTTTTTTTTAAAATCAAACCACATTTAATAAACTCCTGCTTCTAGTAAAGTTTAAGGATGAGTAGAAACGTCCATGCATCACAGTCATTATACCAATAAGGTGGTGGTAAATGACACTGCAGGGCAGTTGGTTCTCTGCTGCAGCTTGTAAGCGGATATGTGGCTCACTCAGACTTGGCTCACTTCATTTGACTGTTGCCATGACATTCAAAAGCAACACAGTTTTCCTCCAGGATTTAAGTGTGTAATAAATGGTTTCTCACAACATCATTTCCCGGCTGCCCGTTCACCCCCCCTACAATCTTGCCAACAGATCACTGTCTTTAAGTGCGTCCTTGTCTTCTCAGTGGGATAAGTGACCACGTGCTGGACTTCTGGTTGCAGCAGTTGTCAGTTCCGTTCAGTCTTCCTGCCTACGAGAGGACACTTTCTCTGACACTCCGAGATGAGCAGTGGACAGATGTAGAGAGCAGAGAGTGATCCAGGGACAGAAATCTAATATCATGTTCAAGAGTGCAGAAAGGGCTAGCTAAAATGCACACTTCTTTATATAGTGCTTTAGTTTCAGACTGTAGGCTCTCATGTCAGCCATCTTCAGCAGCAATACAAGTTTAGAGAGCTTTCCAGCCTGTTGCATCATTTAAATAAGTTGGATGGCAAAATAGTCATTGGTCTATTCTTTGCTTGGTGTCTTGGAGATCTTCCAAACAATGCACCTATCGGTTTAACATTTGGTGGCAGTGTTATCTTTTTATAGCCTCTGTTTAAAAAAAGTTGCTGACTGTCTTCCATTCTTATTTATGTAGTTTATCCTAAAGTACTGAGCATGATGGGTCTGAAAGCCATTTCTTACATGTAAAGGCTTTTTAGGGATACCTAAGGAGGAAATGTGTAAGAGTGGACACCTTTCTGCCCTGCACACACTGAAAGTCGCCCCAGGATAGGGTGGAAAAATGCCAATTGGTTGTCTCCTTTTCCTGTAACTAATCTCTATGAAGCATATTCGTTGGAAGAGTGATTATGACACTCCAGTGGGGTGGGGGGTCAGTCATTTGTAGTGAGCAGCCAGAGGTGTGTATGTGTACGCTGAAGTGGGTGGGCGTGTGCTTTCATGCAGTGGGTGTCTCCGTAAAAGTTACAGAACCACAGGGCATGTGCTCGTGCCCACTTCAGAGAGGTGTGCTACAACTGCACTGACTTTACTTTGGTCTGCATCTCAGTTGTTTTATTCCAAGACTGTTTTTCCCTCACTTGCTCTGTTCACATTTACTTGGTGAGAATTTTTTTCCGTGCACGTTTTTTTTCTTTTCTTTTTTTCTTAGAATGAACAAGAGAAGGTAGGTGGAGTCGGACAGAGAAGTGTGCTTTCTCTGCTCTCCCCCTCCGACACGCTCCCTCTCTTCCATTCTGTCATTGCCATCTCAGAGAAACCGAGACTTTTCATTCCCTGCCACCCTCATTTTAAGAGGAACAGTGGAGGAAGAGGAATATTTCTTATCTTCACAAGAGCTAAAGGATCATCAAGAAAGCAAGGAAGAGACAGTAAGAGCTTCAAAAAGAACATTTGAACAGTAATTCTAAAGCGTTTTTTGCTCTGGTAATCATCTCCAACGTAATTCTGTTTTGCTCTCGTACTTTTTCTATACATTGAGAGTTGACTGACTTTAAGTACAATGGTTGCTGGAATGCTGATGCCATTGCGGGACCTTAGGGCCATTTATGAGGTCCTTTTTCGAGATGGGGTAATGGTGGCTAAAAAGGACAAACGGCCTCAGATCATGCACCCTGAAGTTCAAGATGTGAGAAATCTACAAGTAATCCGTGTCATGGCCTCTCTCAAGTCCAGAGGCTATGTTAAGGAGACCTTCGCTTGGAGACATTTTTACTGGTACCTGACCAATGATGGGATTGTTTACCTGCGTGACTTCCTCCACCTGCCCGCAGAGATTGTTCCAGCCTCTTTGCAAAGGATTAGGAAACCAGCTCCCACTCTTGCCATTGCCCATCGTGCTGCAAGGGTCCAATCTGTTCAGGGTCCAACATTCTATGCTCCCAAGCCAGGGGCCATGGTTGAAACGGAGAGCCAGGTAGAGTTAACTGAACGTCAAGGCTATCGCCACAAGATGATGGGTCCAGACGAACGGGGTTCTGTCATTACCCCGAGATTCAGGGGTCGTCCACTGGCCAAGGAGGCTGTCAGGCCAAAAGCTTTAGGAGATATAGAAGAACAGTCGCAGTCCCTTCATAGGAGGAGAGCTAACTTCAACAATGAGGTGATGATGAAGGAAGAAACCAAAGGGAGAAGTTTACCACTTCATCAAGAGCCCGCTGCAAAAAAGCAGATGCCAGTGGTGACAAAGGAAGGCATTGGGTTGAAGGTTCAAGAGGAGCCGAAACAAAGTTCAGCTGTTGTTCAGTCACAATTCATAAAGAAAGATTCTTCAGAAGCCACTCTTAAATCCTCCACAGTGAACCAAGCATTACCTCTAGCTGCTACTGATGCAGCTGGAGCTGCAGGTGCTGCTGCTTCAAAGACTGCAGCCAAATCCTTTTCTGCAGAAACCAGTAAGGAAAAGGTGCATTTGGCAGCAGAAGAAAAAGCTTCCATGAAACCAAGAGAAGAAGCCACATGTACTTCTGGACTTCCATTGGGTCCTGGTATGGAAGTCAAAGAAGAGAAAGCAAAGCAGGCACAGATCGGTGTCACAACTGAAAGGGAGAATGTCACAATTACAGATAAACCAATAGAATCTGCTCAGGAAACCTTCAAAGCTCCTATTGATGCGCTCACATCAGTCAGCCTCAAACCTAAAGGTGGACATCTGCAGGATGGGGATCATAGGAGAGAAAAGATGATCAAGCTAGGAAATATAACTCAGATGAATAGTCAAAATGATGAACTAACTCAGGAGAGCCTCAAATCCAAACATCACAGCTCTGCAAAAAAACTGTTGGGATCCAAAGATGCAGCTGATGGAACTTCTAAGATGATTCAAGCCTCAGGAAACCAAGTGGCACAACCTAAAATGGACCAAGCGGCCCTGAAAATGAAAATGACACGTGCGTCCCCCGCAGTTGAGGTCAAAGTTGCATTTGACACTGCAACTGCCCCAGCACCAAAAACTGAAGCTGCACAACCAGTCTCTGTAAAACTGAAAGCAACAGCTTTTATCTCACAACAGGAGAAATCTGATGTAAAAGCAGTTTCACCTGCCAAAAGAGACGAGGCAATGATGCCACAGGACGTTTCAGTCGTTTCTGGAGTGAAAGCGACGCCTGAAAATGTGCAAAAATCCACTAAAAATGCTGTTGGGATTGAAATAATTACAGACATGGAGGAAATAGTTGAAGGGAGCAAGAAATCAAAAAGAAAGAAAAAGAAATCTCCAGGTGAAATGTCCAAGAATGTTAATGGTGAGGAACAACTTCACTCAAAGATGATAAAAGAAAAAACTTCTGAAGACAAGTCCCTGGAGGCAGAGCCAGAAAATTCCATTCAGCCTACCCCAGTTATTACCACAGAGTCTGCAACTGTGTCCACCCGCATGAAAACAGTGGAGAAAAACAAGGTGTGGGCTAGAAAAGACTGCAAAAATGATCAAATGGAAGAAGAACCCAAACAATCTGATGAGAAGTTAAGCCACAACAACGAAAAAATGCCTGAAGATGCTTCCATGGTGCCCCTGCTGGCTGTGCAAAAAAAAGACACAACTAAGGATAGCAAGGTCAACACGCTTGAACCAATTTGTCCCAAGAGTGGGCTAAATATTGTGCTGTCCCAGAGGGAGCCAGTGAAATCTGAGGAAATGACTGTGGCCGATGGAGAAACAATGACTGTTCAAAAAATACGCCAAGTGGAACTTATGCACGCAAGTTCTAAACCTGCAGAGACCCTGCCAGGGTCTCAGAAAACTGCCGTTGAGACCAAGCCCCCAACAGGTCCAAGTTTTTCAGAGGACCCCTCAAAGGGAAAAAAGAAAAGCAAAAAGAAAAAGGTAGAAACCACAAATACAAGGCCTGTCCCTTCGTCTGATGCCGAACCACGGACATCCTCTGACATGACATCACCACCTGAGGCCAAAGCTAAACACAGCCCTGTCATGGCCTCTGAACTGACAGAAACTAAAGTGCTCTCAAAGACGACTCCTGAAGGAATTTGCAGTGAGGAAGTCAGGCAGGCAGCAGCAGCTGTGCTCTCTGAGGCCCCGGCAGACAAAGAGGAGGTGGAGTCAGCTCAAATCTTTGCTGAAAAAATCAAGCAGGAGGTTCCGAAACTACAAACAGCCTCCACTGCGAGGGAAGCACCCACAGCCGGAGAATTAACGTCAGCAGCACAGCCGGCTGAGGCGCGGACCAGCCCTCTCGTCAGGCAAGAGGAGCCTCCCAGAGTTTCACAACATTTGTCCAGCCAGGCAGCAGAGAGCAGCACAGAGGAAAGACTCCCTGGTTCGAAAGCCTTAAAACAGGAGGCAGAGAAGAAGAAGAAGAAAAGGAAGAAGGAGGAGGACCCGATCCCTGCAACTACCACACCCTTAGTCCAGCCAGATCAACATCACCTGGGTGACCCTGCTAGGTCTAACACAGACGACGCCGCCATGAGAAAGAAAATAGTAGTAGTAGAAGAGGTAGTGGAAGTAAAGCAGCTCATAAGTCCTGAGACTGCTGAGGGGCAGTCACCTCCTGCACCTGTGCAGCTCAAGGCGGAGGAAGAAGAGCTGGACCTGGATGTTCTGGAAGAAATTGCCCTGGAGCGAGCTCTTTGGGCTGAGGGGGGTTCCAAGCTGCACAGATCCTCACCTGACGCTGACTGGGACCACTCACTGCAGGAACCAGACCAGAAGACATTTACATTTGTTGAAGGTTGGTCTGAATGCATGCAAACTCGACCTCCTCTTACCCTAATCTCTTTATACACACGATGCACAGTATTTACTCTGAAGTTCCCACCTTAGTTTGAAGTGTGGGAGGTCTTCTTTGATGACAGCACAACAGCCACTGCTGCTTCACATTCTGCTTCAGCTTGATCATGTCTCGTTTCTTTTCTGAAGTGGCTTTTTATTACACACTTTAGAGAGCCTGTACAATCCACTGGCTCTTCTTTGGGATGTGGAAAGAGTCCCCGTTGAGGAATAACTTGGTGGTTCATGTGACTGGGATTTAATCATGTCTGTGTTGAAATAGGTGAAGAATCAGTGATTCAATCAACTCCAATCATGGTTGCATTCTTTAAAAGTTTCAAGTTATCACTTAGATTCTATTTAATTCTGCTCTTCGTCAAAGTTTGACACCTTTTTAATGCAGGATACATTTGTAGAATCGGTGACAAAAATGACTGGTAATATTTTTGAGGTGGGAATTCTGCTGCTGGGAAATGGGAAAAGGTTGTACACCCTGTTGGGTGAAAGCATAATCTCAGAAGGCATCTCTTGGCATTAGCTAACAGGGTTATGACCTGTTGTCTATCCAGTGAGGTGGGGCTGTTTGCAGAGATCGAGCCTCGCCTGTTCCCTGAGGAGACAGCAGAGCAGGAGTCACACTGAAACGAGGAGGTGTGGTGCTTCTGGCAGATGTTCTCTGCAGATGTGTAACACTGCTCTCCTGGTTCTGGTTCACACATGGTGGTTTCTGCTCTCCCCCCTGCCTGTCAGGTATTGGAACTGAACATACCATTGCATAGTGTTGTGCAATACTGTGATAGGGGAGCTATGCAGGCAATGTAGTAATACTGCTGCATGCTGCCCTTCTTTATTGAACTGAGAAGGAAACTTTAGAGTCCAGATTCAACTTTGGAGAAGTGAAACTATGAATACTCGTTTGTATGGAAGGAGGAAACCAGTTCATAAGATGATGACATTTATAGGTGTCAAATCTTTAAAGAGGCTCTAACTTTCTCTCGTATTTGCTGCTCCCATGGAAAGCAGGGAGACGAGTTGACATGGGCGTTGCCTGTTGTGGGTGTGCGCAGCAGACAAAGAGTCAGGAAGTTGGAAAAGGTCCTCTAAACTCTGTGGGTGTGTTTGTTTGGATCCAAACGTGACGGCAGATCTGGATTCAATTAGCAGCTCGGCTCCGTGATTCAATCAGTGTGAGTCAGAAGGAAAAGAAATCTACTTTGGAGGAAAGAAAAACTTTACGGCGCACATAAGAAAGAACATAAAGATCGTTGCTACCAAGAGGGACAGGGCACGTATTTTAGGAATCTGAGAAAGTGTTCTTTGCAGGGAAAGATTGATTCACAAATGGAAACTCCAAAAGATGAGGCCTGAATTCCCATATGGACAGAGCAGTGCACTGCTGACATCTGCTGTCCATTAATATCAAATTCATGGCTCCACTTGGTCCCAAGCACAGCTTTCTTTGATATAACCTTGTGGGTTGTTATTTTGCTTTGTATGTAATTTAATAATATTTGATTTGATTTTTATCCTTTCCCGTTTCGACAGCGTGTGTTTGGATCAGACAGCAGTGTTGAGAACTGTTGACTTCAGTGCAGTTATGCTGAAAGTGCGGCATTCCTGGTATGTTGAGCAATTAAATGTCTGTATTTTGAAAGCTTGGTCACACCCAGGGAGAGACATCCTCGGTATATGTCTCCTCTTGTAATTTGGCTTATGTAGGAGACAAATGACCTTTTAGAACAAGCTCTGTCATAAAGACAGTTATATTTTGTCAACTCATGCTTTTCTGTTGACTTCCTGAGTGGAAGTTGTAAGCCCAGCTAACAAAACATTAGGTTTGGAAAAACCAAGGCTTGCTGAAGGTTTTGTCACCACATTCAGGTTTAGGAAATCTCAGGTATCCACTGTAATGTCCCTGAATTCATGGCCAGTCCGCACTTGTACTGTATGCAATCTGAAAACCCGCACTTACAGCGTGCCGAGGCGTTCTGTCTTCTATAATTGTGGGGAAGATGTTAAAATTGTGCCTCAGACTGGCTGCTCTGAAGTCCTGGAACCCACCCTCAGATACAAAGTCAGAGTCGTAATCTTTGCACCGTTGGGATTGAGCAGCTGAAGATGTGTCATGTTGCTGTTGGCCAACCGAAATGTTTGGTGCAAAACAAAAGATTTGACCTTTCCTGCGGTGCCGTATCTTTTACTGCTGACTGCGCCTCAAGTCTTTTTAGTGTCAGAACATATTGCTCCACATTCCACAAAGCCGGACATCAGTGAACCAAGCAAACATGTGGGATGATGTTTGTTTGCCGGCATGAAACTTTAGATTAAGAAACATGACTTCAGGATTTTTTGAAAGAAATGACAGCCCGGCTAGAATATCCAACTAGGAAAGCTTTAAGTGGGAAAGCAAAATGTTCTGGTTGAGTTTCCACTCTAGGCTCCAGCTCAGATTGTTTTTATATAAAACTCAGTGCCAGTAAGTTGCAACATAACAGCTAACGGCTGGGGTGTGGTGCAGAGTTACAAATGCGTTGCTGCAGTGTAATTCTGATTCAACACCAAACTCCAAAAACAGAGGGATCAATAACATGTGGAAGATATTCAGGGTTTGGCTCACATACTTGGGACATTAGTCATTTCCTAAAATCACTTTCCCATCACTTCAGATTGTCTAAAAATCCAATATTGTTATTACTCTAAACTCTGAGTTATACCGTCATTGTGTCTTCAATGTTACGAGCTTAGTGTGTGCTTTGTAACCTGATCGATGGCGTTTGGGACTGCCGCACACGAGCATGTTAATGGAGGAAGTCCTCTTTAGGGGGAGATTCTTCACATTTCACCACCAGGCGGGGAAGCGGCTCTGTTCCCCCGAGGCTCTCTCTTCTGAGCTGCTGTCAGCTTCACAGGGAAATGGAGCAAATTGTCATCAGTGCAAATGACAAAGACACTTTCTGGACCAACCTTTCTATATTTAGGGGTTGTTTAGGATTAGTTTGATCCCCTAAACAGAGGGGATGATCTCTGTTTATTTTTGACTGTTGGGGTGGCTGATGTTTTGCTTTCATCACATCTTCAGTTTAGGTTGTCAGCTTTTCTGTTCGGGGCTGTTTGACACTAAATATCTGGAAGGAACTTTGGTGGATTTTTATCTAAAGGATTCAGACCTCTGACAGCTCTGGGCTGTGGGTGAGAGGTGAAGCATCAGAGAATGAAGCATCATCATCAGAGAATGCTGATGAAGAGGACAGGGTGGTCTGTGTGTGTCTGGGGGGCCGGTTGTACCCTAGTGACCCGTTGGAGATCTTCCATCAGCTTCTAACTGGAACTGTGTGGTCATCTTGCTCTGATAGGTATTTTTAGCCCTCAGTCTGCTCTGACCCCCCCCCACCCCCCCCAGCAGCCACCCAACTCTCCTTCAGCCCCTTACCTCCCTCGCTCCTGCCCCCTGCCCCAGGCTTGCCAGCCCTCCTCCCTTGGACGTGGGAGAGCAGCCTGACGGATCTGAGCAGCAGGCACAGCCTGTCAGAGTGAAGAAACGTTCAGAGCAAACAAACAGAAGCCGTCCTCCTCCGTCTTCCTCCGTCCTCCTCCTTCGTGCTCCTGCTTTCCTACTTTCTCTTAGATGAAGATAATACCCGGTAGGTCATCAGAGTGGGCTTTCTGTGTTGTCTGTTGGCATTTTTTTGGCAAACACCCCGTGTGTTGTGATCCCGAACGGCGTACGCTCACACGCCAACCGCACTTACACATTAATTAAACGCCAATCCTCAGCCGCCGCGGTGAAGACAAGCCTCCATCTGTAATCCCCGGACCACAAAGTCGCCCACTCAAGTTACCAGTTCCTGCTTTTCTGTCAGTTTGTCGGCACGTTGATGGGAGTTCTGTTCAGCTCTCCTCTAACATCAGTTGGTTGACAGACAGCAGTGATTTATGATGGGTGCATTTTATGAACATTTTTCTGTCTGCCATTAAGTCACAGCCATCTGTTTTTACGCTGCACGCTGCACACACACCTTCTCTTAAAGACAGGTTTAAAACTTCTCATTTTAATCACATCTTCAGAATTCACTTTCTTTTTGGGCAGTTTTTCTTCAGCTTTTGGTTTTTCTCTCACTAAATGTCTAAAGTGGATGAGATCAAATATACTGTGTTGGATTGTGTTCATTAGAGTCTTGGAAAAATTACCAATGAGTAGAAAGGAACTCTTTTGTTGTTGTTGTGATAACTGAAAAAAAAACTGTGAAAAGATTCAAACAGATAGTTTATCAAGATCAGGACCTGTTCTTATCTCACGGCCCAAACAACCCGTGAGATAATCTGATTTCCAGTTTCACAAACAGAAACTACTGCAGAAACGTAGACGTGTGTGGAATTCTTTGTCCTTTTTTTCAAACAGCGGTTTGCTTTTGTTTTTAAATCTTCTTCCACTTTCGGCTTCTCCCATCAGGGGTCGCCACAGCGAACAAGTCGCATGAAACAGTTTAAGGGTTTAAACATTACAGACTTGCAGTTAATCTCATGATTTTATAATAACAAAAGAGAAATAGAATTAGAAAACAGCAAAAAATATTGTTTTGTCTTTTCTGAACCGATGTGTCTTTTATTGAAAATTAACACAAAAAGAAAAAAGAAAAAATGCTAAAAATGTCCAACTGATGAAGATTAATGGCATTTTCCCTTAGATCTTAGTCCTGTCATGGCATTTCATGGTAGTGTGTAGGTAACCGTCTTAAGGCGTTGCCTTTTTCCCTCAGCTTCCAACTCCTTCCTGAACGTCTGTCAACAAGTGAAACATTCAAAGTGTCACATTCAAGATGGAACACATCAATAGTAGTCATAAGAACATGTCTGCTGGGGAAAACTGACAGCTCCAGGACCCGGGTTTAGATCCTTTGCTTGGATCTTTGTCCAGAACGTCCACCCACACACAGAGAAACACACGCTAACACCTGCTGAAATACTCACAGCTGCTCATTACACCGAGTTTCCTCCAGGAATGTGTATTGCTAATAAAATAGTCTGCAGATTGTGATCTGCTCCTCTAATGTTGCATACGCTCAAATGTTGGGAGGCCTGAGCGTGCAGAGACTTTTATCATGAATTCCTGAATTCAGTTGAACACCAGGTAGAAATGTTTCAGCTTGAGTCTGAAAAAAAACTGGACAAATGTTGCTACCACACCCATTCTCTTCCTGGTTCCTCCCCCAGTCACACCTGTCACTGCAGCCCTCCCTCACCCTTTTGTGTCCCCCCTAAACTAAAGTTAACTGCTGTGAAAGATGACAGAAAGCCCCACTATTAGCCACTCCGTTTTTCCCTGTAGGTTTAGAGGACTTACTCAGGCTATAATCGTACGGATCGGGCTTGAAGTATTATTGTTCCAGTTGCAAACATGCATTATCAATTTAACCAGAGAGGTTTTTCTACATTTTAGTGGAGAAAACCGCTTCTCTGGTTTGTTAATGTTAGCCACTTTAAATGTTAAATGGAAATTTGGAATAAAAATTTGCTGTTGAAATAAATGTAATTGCAAATTAACAAACCCAAATGATTTAGCATGATGTGAATCTGAATCCAGTCGACGCAGGCATGTGGCATGTCATGCTGTCCCTGTGTGTTGAAGATACGCTCACCACGCCATCCGTAACGCACATTCAAGCGACCTCTTCGGATGAAAAGTCTATGTAAGCGCATGTAAACGTGCGTTTCAGAGCTCAAAGCTCTTGTGTGCACGCACAGCTCAAAGGTTTCTTCCACTAGTTTCGGGCTCTACATACAAAACGCAGGACAATTGAAAGCACGTCGAAAGCTAAAACAGGTCGGACTTTTACAAATCAGGGACTTGGATTTAATAGTGATGTTTGGGTGGCGTCCCTGTTATTCACGGACATGCCAGCTTTTTGATCCCGGAGGAGGTGCACCAACGGAATTCTGTGACATCAAGTCGTTCATAGATATCAGAAAAGAGCTGTGAAAGAAAAAGCCTGGAGCAACATTCACGCAATGTGCGAGGCTTCCACATTCTGCACCCAGCCTCTTCCAACTGTAGGTGGTGGACATGCGCTAGTAAACAGTAGAACACATGTGTCAAACTCGAGGCCCCCGGGCCAACTGTGGCCCCCGTGTCATTTTATGTGGCCCGCGACATCATTAAAAGTTTTTAATTTCTTAGAATAAAAAACAAAAATTGGTGTTTAATTATACATATCTAGGGGGAATCAGACTTAAAATATGGGATTGGGCAGCTATACATTAGGACTTAAACACTGTCCATATAACCTAACCTGACAGAATCAAATGTAAAAGGATTTATGCTAGACTAAAAAGTAAATATATGTTTTCTATGCAACTGTAATTGTCATCTAAAAAAGTTATAATAAATAATGAGTTATTTAACATTAAATAGTAGTTAAATTTATCTTTCATTACATTTAGTTACATGTATAAGTTATATCTGGCTCTTTGAGGACAGACACTATGCTGATGTGGCCCTCAGTGAAAATGAGTTTGACACTCCTGCAGTAGAAGAAGAAAAAGAAGAAGAAGCCCCTCCCTGCTTGTCCAGTGTGAACACCTTAAAGAGTCTGCATTTAATGTTTTTTTGAACGAGCTTGAACTTTACATAAGCAACTGTGTTGATGCTGGATGTTCAAACCAAAGACGTAACAAACTGCATGTCTGTGGGTTTTTTTTTCTAACTCATAAAGCCAAGTTTTTTTTCCAGTTATTTCTAAAGTTGTGGTTTTCTTCAGATAAATAAACTATTCTGTGTCCAGAGTAGTTCTACAATTCTTCATTCTTTTTCCCCCTGCAGAGCTGACCCATCGTCTTGTCTGACTTGTTTACTCTCCGAGTCTTTTGACGTGTTAGCAGGTTCTCAGACATTAGTGTGTCCTACTCTCTGTTATGTTCCCATCTGCTGACGGAAGTGTCTGTTTTTACATGCAGCTCTGAAGGATTAGCTCTCATTATGCACAGACTATGTTTTAATCGGTCATATGCTCCAGATAATGCATGCCATGTCTGTGAAGTAACAACATAGAAAGCACAGGCGCCACCTGCTCTGATTCCCTTTGACTTGGTTCTGTTTTTAAAGATTCCCTTCAAACTGGTCTGATCCCGGTCCTCTGCTGATCACAGCGCCACGCGCTGGCTGTCTCTTTTTAGTTAGTGCCTCATTTTGCTGAATCTCTGGA
Source organism: Oryzias latipes (assembly GCF_053564925.1). Classification (NCBI taxonomy): domain Eukaryota; kingdom Metazoa; phylum Chordata; class Actinopteri; order Beloniformes; family Adrianichthyidae; genus Oryzias; species Oryzias latipes. The sequence continues at coordinate 4,424,961 of NC_136252.1, read as the reverse complement.
TGTGTTTGGACACCTGTTGTCCTGCAAGAACTGCCAGTCCCCCCATAGCTGCCAGACTTTCAACCAATAAAAGCGGGTCTGTTTTCTGTAGACACTTTGATGACCTTGGAGTCAGTTTTGAAAGTCTTTTGGCTCTGACATGAAAGCACTGTTGCTTTTTTAACACAGAAGGTCTAAGCGTCACAATGTCAGATTAGAAAGTGGGAACATAAACTAAATGATGCTCATTTTAACCCTTGTGCTATCTTAGATGCCCCCCCCCCTTACATTGACACGTTCTCCCTACCATGACAAAGGTGGATAAAGGTGGAAAGATTTCATGTAATCCATGGACACCAGTGAAGATCACAAATCATTGAAGAAAAAAGGTTCAGAGCACTGTCTAGTGGGTCTAGATGACCCCACTCCCAATGATAAAGTGCCTAGGATAGCACAAGGGTTACAGTAAAAAGAAACTGTTAATGCTGCTACACTAATGTGATAAACAGCTGATTTGTGTTTGCACGGGGATGACATGGGTGCAGCTGCTGTCCTGTTTATCTGTCCTCTTCAGCTCAACCGGGTCACACGGCCCTCGAGACTTGGCCGTCCTCGTTTCTCCGGCCGCCGTTCTCCGGGATGAGGCCTTTTATCAGCTCATGAGCTCAATGTGGCATGGGCTCACTTAGAAAAGCAGACACTCGACAGCCACCGTAGACTAGTTTGAAGGGTCAAGAGGACGAGTCGTCAACCCAAAACCGCCCGAGTCATCCAGTCAACCCCCAAAGAGTTTCTGTTGCTGTTGGTTTTTCACCACCCAGGTTCATGAGATCTGAATGTGAACCATTTCTGAGTGAAGGGTGTTTAGACGCAGGGCTGTTCAGGATTTAATGATGAGGTAACTGCTTTGCAGAACTGGTCAGTAAAGAATTTTCATAGCCTATAATTTTGTGCAGTGTCAGGGGGGGGGGCTGTTTTAGGCAAAGAGAGCTTCAGTAATGGGAATTGGGTATTTATTTACAATACAAATATTGGAGGATCATGAATGACATTTAACATTCATGCAGTACCCCACATACACATAAAATGCATGTTCTTCAGCAGATAAGGCTTTGGCCACTCAGCTGGTGTGTTATTTTTTCCAGAATTCATGAGTGGACATACAAATCTAAATACTGACGTCACGATAGAGGCCTCTTTGGAGGGAATCCCCATGACTGGAGGGGGAAATTAAAAAGCCTGAAAGAAACAGAAACCCCCATCAGATCCCGCTGTGTTTATGTGCAACCATCCAAACACTTATGTATGCGCTTTAGGACCTTTATCAGTGTTTACATTAAAACTGTAACTTCTGTAAAACCTCTTTTTTTTTCTTTTTTCAGAAATCTGATACTTCTCTTAATTCATGGTTTGCTGTCAGCTTAGATGTTTAGTGTGGAACTGTGTTCAGCTCACAACCATTGCAGCTGGACAGCTAAGATGAAAAATTGTATTGCAAAGTTTGTGCTATTGCTAACATTTACAAGATGAGTTTATGGCCCAAAAGAGGAATCGACAAGAAAAAAACAAAACCCTTTTCCTGGTTGACTTCTCAGAAAAGTTAGAGGGGTTCTGCCCTTTTGACTTATTGCAAAAGCCCTGAAGCATCCACTCTGCCTGAGCAACAGACCACGGCTGGACTTTATCACCTAAAGATACTCAAACTCAAGGAGGGAGATTCACCCATTACTTGTTGTGAGAGGTAATGATGGTTTTCTTATTTTGATCCCTTCTTATGTCCAGTTTCTTCAAAATATAAACCAGAGAGTGCTAAGTCTTTTTGCAAACTCTTAAGTCCCTAAGAGCCTTGGGCAGCCAACATTTATGCTACATTCATACCAGATAAGTGATGCACGTTCAAGAACACTCGGAATGAGGGTTCTTAGCTTACAGTGGTCACACTGGATTGTCGCTACCTGAGAATAGCACGTGTACTCACATACATGTGCCAGAATCACAAGAGGCTTGGTGCGAAATGTTGCAATATGTGTAGATCTCATGAATCACGCTCCAGGCATTTTCTTTTCCTGCTCTATTCCAATTTATGACAGTCTTGGTGTCACAGACTTCCGGCCAGGCACGAACCACAATGATTCATTTCTCCTCCATGATCAGTTTTCAAACGGCTGTGTGTTAAAAGGGACACCATCCACACATCACTACCAAAGCTGAGTCCCTGATTGGTCAACGTTCATCCGGCTTAACTTTCAACGTGTGTTCAATGGTTCCGCGTTTTTTGATGACTTTGACAGATGCTGAGCTACAGCAGTGTTGTAGGCCCAGCTCCTAAACAGAAGTTAGATGACAAACCACACCGCTGGAGTTTGTTTCCTGTAGTTTGTTGCACGTTTTCATCTGCTGTTGATCTGCATGAGGTGAAAGAAATCCAATTACTTTTTTAGGTGAGTGGCAGCAGTGATTTAAGATAAGGGTTTGTTTTTGTTGCATCATTATACTGACAACACATGTTTTTTTTTTATATAACCACAGTTGCTATGGTGACGCTGTATCAGTTTCTGTTTTTGTTTCTGTCAGTTTCATTAAAGTTTCACATAATTTTATTAACTGTTTTTCTTGATGCTTGACAGGATTGATAAGTGTGTAACATTCTCATGAAATTATTATTCATTTTGGTAATAGATATTATTCAGAAAACGTGGGCAGTAGTCGCTTCATAAATGTTCCTAACTCAACAAATGTCTTCATGAAGTAACAGAGTTTCAGTGTAAAAGTACCTCAAGTTAAGTTCAAACCAAGACTCTTTGTTATGAATTTGAAGCAAAGCTGGAAATACCAAATATTGCAATCCCTCAAAAGACCACTAGAGGCTGGGAAATACTTTGCATTGACTTCTATCCTAAAAAGTCAGACTTTGCACTAAAACCCTGGGGTCAAAAACTTTTCTAATAGTTATCTTTTCGTTCTCCATGTTATTTTTAGATAAAAGTTTTGATTTTAAATCTGTCTATGATTGTAAGTGAATGTAGTCCCTCCCAAATGCTCACTTTTGGAACATGTTTGTCTCAGAGTTCAACAGGTCTCTGAAATAGTTGGAGATAACATCTCTTCCAGTGGAAGGAATTGTTTGTGGAATAAAAGGTCAGAGTCAAACAGCCTTACAATTCTGTCAGATGTCATTAGATGAAGGGCCTTTAAAACAGTGTTGCCTCATTCAACGTGTCTTTCACAATCCATATAAGCACGTTAACTTTGACATTTAAAAATATTTCCTTATGTCATTCAACTTTTTTTTTTGTTTTCTGAATAGTCTGCTGTTTTGGAGGACGTAGATGAACTTTGCTGCCACCTTGTGGCCAAAGACCTGCTTCTCTCTTCTGACGGTTTTGTTCAGATGAGGACGTTTTTTTCTGCAAACCAAATCGCTTAGTTACAGGAGACTTTGTCTGCTCTGCCACTAAAAATACAGAAAGAGGAAGACTCTGCTGCAGTCTGCCGTTTGGATGAAATGATTCTTGGGTTTCTCAGAGATTCAGTTTTTCCTGAACTGAACAATTAACGATGAGAAAGCAAAGCATGTAAAACACCATCTGACACACGTAGCAGATTAAATGAGGACGTTTATTCTAACTTTTATGTGGAGATTATTAGAGTTTTTCATGTTTGATAATATAATAAATAGCTAAAACAACAATTGATGCTTTTGTTTATCCAAAGACGAGCAACAATTTCTTTATTTCTTGGTAGTTCCAGCAGCTGCATTCACAGCAAGACTGAATTCATCTTAATCGTAACATTGTCCAACAGCAATAATTCATTTTCTTAAAGAATAAAAAGTAAGGACATGCTGGTGCTTATATTCTAACCAAGCACAGTAAATTTCTGAGATTGCAAGGCAGTAGCAGCATCACTGATGGGTCAATCAACTGGAGTCAAAGTGATTCCATTATAATTTAATATCTTATCAACTTTGTTGACAACTTTCTATTTGGAAACACACTTTTCTCATGCTTAGTGATATAATCTGAGAAAATATGGAAATTCTGTTCACAAAATTATTAATTTTGGTGATTAAAAACACACTGAAAACAGATTTTTTGCCTCAGTAATACAAGAAATTACTATAGGAAAAACACTAATGATGGATTTGATAAGTTTCTTTTTAGGTATAGGTCTATTCAGTATTGATCCTTGATTTCTGAGTCATTTTAAATAATGAAGCGACTTTGCAGTGTATAAACTTTACCTGCAGATGGAGCCATGTTCTCTGTTCTCACGGTTCACTCTTCATCACCCTGTTGTCCCCTAAATGAAAACATTAGCCGCTGACTCAAGTGGGACTTTTCCGCAGATTCTCTGTGGCTCAGCCCCGAGCTATTTTAAAAACTCAGCTGCCGCGGCGTATCTGAAGCCCGTTGAGTTGAACTGGTTATCTAAGTTTAGCTGGTCTGATGCTGACAGGATCATGTGTACGGAAATAGGCTAGCCCATCATAGCCCAACTGGAACTATTGTCTCTAATAAAAGGAATGAAATTTTGCTTTAAACTTCAGACTCGACTATTTTGTCTTATATTTTATAAATGAAAATGGTTGTAGATGTTTTTTGACTCATTTTTTAAATTTTTTTTATTAAAGTTTGGGCTTTTGTTTGTTTAAATGTGTGAGAGCTGCACGCCATGCACCGTCTGCATTAACCTGCAATGGAATTCTCTGAATCTGGACCTTCGGAAGGATTTTTTCACATGCAGTCGACCTTTTGACCCCATATGTACTGTGATCTGTGTGAAGAGCTGCTCCGTGTCCTGATCCTTTCTCCTACTATTTAACTGTGCAGAACTGGTGAAAAATTCCAGGGTGTGGATGAGATCTTCTTCGTCTTATCGTTGTTCTCTAAAGGTGTGGTAATGGCTTGTTCTAGAAAACACTTTCATCTAAAGATTGGGAGAGCGATAACCTTACGTTGGAGGGCAAACTCTCACTTTTTTGTGTCTTCACACAGAAAGGTGTTCCTCCTCCTCCTGCTCCTCCTCCTCCTCCTCACTAAATCCTTGTAATTTCCCCGCAGCTCAGCCCTTGTAGAAACCATAATGACACATTCTCTGGATTCCTTTTTTCTCCTAATTTGGTTGCTTTGCTGTTGCCAAACGTTTAGTTCCAGGTTTTTCTCAGTGGTTGCAAGATCAGCCATGTCTTTGTAGATTAGAAACGTTTCACTCTCAGCTTAATGGATGAAGAAAGATAAATATCAGTGATAAAGCTAATCAACTGTAACTTAGCTATTCCTCTGGGAGAACCACATGTATGTTTGAAGTCAGGCTGCTGCTGGCATGTTTAGGGGGCTGAAATTGATTTGAATGAGTTCAAAAACCCAATTTTGGAGATTTGACGTGTTGTTGTTGTGTCATAAAATCTATTTTTTTCAAATAAATTCAAATAGTAACAGTAATCAGGAGCAGACACAAAAATGCTGTTGTAAAAAATGTGTAGGTGTGGCGTAGAAGCTACAACGGCAGCCACAGCCTCCCTGTAGGCTCCCTGCTCTGCTCCATTCTGATCATCCACTGTCAGACAAACAGATCCATGAACTTTGTTTTCTTTGTTTTCCTGCTCTGAGCTGGAATCTGGATCAGAACCATTTTTGGTGCGCCGGTAGTGTTAGGTTGGGGTTGTGAGAGGCTGGAAGATGGTGGGAGAACACATAGGTCTGTTCTTATACGTGGGTGGGTTTACTCAGCACCTACAGTCCCAGCCACAACTCAGATGGGAATTTCTAATAAGTTCTTGCCGCTCTGCAGAAACTATGTCTGAGAAAACAATATTGACTGAAGATATCATAATCATGATTAAAAGACCATTTATTCATTTATTTTTTAGGAAATATAGAAGAGGTCATAGAAGTCAATCAGAATTATTATTTCTTCATTATTTTAAGCATCCTTTGTTTTGTCACCTAAACTCAGCTGAAAAAAACTGTTATAACTTTAGGGAATCGACACCAAAACTCATCTAGGATTCAGATTTTAGTCTGTAGTCCAGAAATTCTCCGTCACATGGCAGCACCAAGGACACTGACTGTATCGGACACACGAGCGGCGTGGGTACGGTCATTTCAATCCACCTATCAGCTCAGCCATAAATAGCCCAAACACAAAAATGTGAAAAGAAAACCTTTTCCATCTTTTCTCCTGGCCTGTCTGCCATCAACATAAGGCCAACGTGGTTTTGATGAAACCAGATGAATGAGCCGAGTAATAAGCATGTCAAGCACTTAATGATACGTTTCTTTTTATCGGGGAGCGGCCTCATGACTAAGATGCTCCACACTTTCTGCCTCATCGCCCGTTTTCCTTCTTGAATTTCCCATGAGGCTGAGAGTGAAAAGCCTGAGAAGGTGTTTGGAGCCCTTCACTGCACAGCACCACTGAGGTGTTGGTTTACAATCTTTAGCAATCAAAGATTTGACTTTTTTCCTCAACTTAGACCTACAATCACCAAAACATCCAAAATATTGATTTTACCGACAAAACACAAAAAATTCAAGATCCTAACATTAGATTTAAGCAGCAAATGTACTGATTTATTTGGGGGAAAGAGCAAATGAATGAACATTGCATAGAAACAATACAAATAAACATGATAGCCTTAGGGTAATCTTTTATTCCTCACAGTTGTTAAAAGATTCATTATTTAGTGCAGTTCCTTTCTCTTAAAAGATTTAAAGGTTTGCCTGCATGCCACTCCTTAATACCAAAGCTTGCCTAGACAGTGGAGAACCACAAAGGTGTGTCTCCAAATTTGCAAACGTGGCTCCAAAATGATTCAAGCCTCTGACACACACAGTTAGTCACATGTCTGCACAGACTGGGTGCCACTAATGCATCCAGTGTGTTCGTGTTCAGACAGGCCCAGGTAAAAACTCTGGCCTCGGGGAGGAAAACGAGCTTTTAAAGCCTGCCAAGGTAAAACAACAAGACAAAGCAAGGAAACTAGATATGTAGAGGGAGGTTTAGGGACTGGAGGGAAGAGAAGACGGGCATGATCTTCATCCCAGTGTGAACGGAAGACTTAAACAAGTACTTAAACTAAAATTAGAAAAATGATAGAGCTTTAAGAAAAGATTAATAAAAACTCTATTTTCCTTTTTACACAAGTGCTTTTGTTGCTATTTAAACACAAACATTTATCAAACTCAGGCAAAATGTCCTCTTCTCACCTTTTCGTAGATGTTATTCTACTGATTAGAAATCAGAGTTGCTTTTTAAAGAAAGCAACCAAACTACACATTATCTTTTTATTTCTTAGTGAATAGTGTCTCAAAAAATCTTTTTACAACCAAGTCCTGCACAACTGCACCCATGGGTGTGACTTCCTCCATGGGTGGATCCCAAAATGTCATCCACATCACTTCCCCTTTTTTATCTCAAAGAGTGTAAGAAAAGTTTGTGAAGTGCTGTAACAGTCTAAATAGAAGTAAGAATCTGAAGATGAAAGGGCCACACTTTCTCTGACTCAGGAGTTCTTGCACAAACCTTCCAGGGATTGTCCTCCTATGCAGGTTAGTACACCTCGTCCTCTGCAGCCACTCCTCCCTCTGCTCACACCGCAGGAAGGGGGTGTGTCTTCAGCCCTGTGTCCTCCACACACCACAGCCGCCAAATGCAGAGTTCACCATAGCACACCAGGACAGGCCCAGACTTTCCACAGGCACCATAAGGAATATAGCGGTTGAAAGAGGAAGGAAGAAAAAAAAAAACAAAGTTAGGGGCAGAACACAAAGAGGGAGAGAGGAGGTTAAGAGAGGATAAGAATAGGGAGAAATCATAGGTTTGTGAAGGACTTAGTGGATTGTGGCCACAAGACTGCACACTCTGGGACCAAAAGACGGCCAAAGACACAGATAAGGAGCGCAAGGAAGGAGAAATAATCTTTGTACCTGTTTGTGAGCCGGCAAACTGTGACGATGACCTCCCAGCAACAGAGGATCAGGAATATCTCCATTGACAGTTTTGGAGGAGACAGGACACCTTCAGATGAAGGCTATTACCAAGGGATGCTGAAGGCCATGGACGATAGGAAAGGTATCAGTATGTTTGCTCTCAGTGGAAATGGCTCAACTGGAAGCCTTGATCGTGATTTGCTCTACATTAGAGGTCAGTCAGTGAAACAGTCCAATTGGGGACTTTTAAGTGAAAGAGTGTTGGTGTTTAATTCCTGAGAAGGTCATCTTCCTTCTAAATGCCGTTACTTCTAAAAGAAGTTCCATGTAAAGCTTAGAATTCATATTTTGGTATTGTAGTGACTCACCGGAGCTCCAGTTTGTTTGCACTCACTTTGAATGAGTGATGCTCTACTTCTTTGTTCCTTTTTCATTCAGACTCTTCCCCTTTCCTCTGGATTTTGTTCATTTAAAGGATTGGAAAAATCTGATTTTAGTAGACTAAATAAAACTTGGAGTTTTGACTGGACTTCCTAAAACATTTTGATTATTTCATTTTACAGTCTTTGTTGTTTCACAGTGTACTGCTTGACAAAACAGTTTTATACGTCATTGCTGAGATAGAACAGCAATTTTTCCACTAAATTCATTTTTATAAATTTGGATTAGTTGAAACTTTGTCATATATTCTAAATAAGTGAAAGAAAAAATCAATATTCGTACCTTTAAAATGAGCATAATTTAAAGATTTGTGCAGACTACCCATGGATTATTTACACGGGTCAACTGAACACTGAAAGTTAGGAAAAAGTCAAATATGTTTTTAAATAATTCACAGAAACAGGCTGATTGTGGTCCTTTAGCTCACCCAGGTTCTGACATCACAGAGAATAAATTTTCAGCTCATGTCTTGTTAATCCACTCTGGTCGCTCATCATGTTATCTCCAGGTGATGATGGTTAAGCATGTAACCCAACACATACTTCAACTCTTTCCCAGTTAAGTTTTGAGGAAACCCCGAGGAGGTTAAAGGTCTAATGGCTTCTGTGTGAGGTCTCCATGGCAACGCAGTCTCATAACAGACCCAGAGTTGCTGCCTGCTCCTGAGAAAAACAGATGTAGCCCTGGGGTGCCAGTTTTATGTTGGTGTTGAATCACTGCCCTTTGCTTTTCATTGCTGGGTGTGTCACAGCCTGACTGTCTTAAAATGATAAGACTGAGGACTTTGTGTTGAGTGTGAAGGAGCGGGACTGAGTCAGTGGAGATGAGTTTATCAGTAATGAGATGAAATGGAGCATCGCTCAGTGATACCCAGGGTACCCTGATCTCAGGCTGTGTCAAGCATTCTGGGAAATGTAAAATGCTGAGAAACGTCTTATAAAGCAGTCGTGAAATAGTCATGGGGGCTTTTCTTGGAATCCCTGCATGTTTTGAGGGACACGCCTCATGTTTCAGTGCTAATAACCCTGTTTGTTGTCTTAGTGGGTGTGTTCCATACCCAGACCGTGTTCCCTCTTGTTGGATAATTGTTATATCATGTCATGCTGTAATCACAAGGAGCATCTTCAAACCCTGCAAGAGGAAATCTCTTCCTCTTTGTGTTTTTCAGTCAAACCAGAGCTGCTGTCAGCATTCCACTGCAGTGCTCTTCTGAACATCCGCTGCAACACTGACCAGAAGCACATATCAGTGACCTCTGTCTGAAGAATCCTTTTGACATACAACTGTCTGTGTCTGTTTCAGATGAACGAGACCGAGTGCAAAAGAAGACATTCACAAAATGGGTTAACAAGCACTTGATAAAGGTGAGGCATTTCTGTTTATTGCTCTAATACCCTTTCATTTGGGAACACAGCCACATGTTTGCACAAATGCACAGACATGCAGGTTTTTGGAAAAACCTTGTTGAAAAAGGGATTATGTGTGGTTTATGGAAGAATTACTGCTCAGCATAATTTTCCTTAACAAATAATACAAATGGAAACTGTAGATGCTTTGAAGCAACTCAATACCTTTATTTATGGCATTGTCATTTTTTGTTTGACTATTCTTCCAGAATATATTACCCATGTAATGTTCTCTATGAGCATCAAATAGTCTGAAATAGCTGGGTTTGGTTGGTGTTTATGTTGGCAAACGGATGATGTAATGAAAGGTTAAGAATCACTGAACACAATGAGTCGATTCTTTCTCAGCTTTGAGCTGTTTTTCAGTGGATTTAAATGAAAAAATGTCTTTATTTCTTAGACAAAGTAAAAAAAAAAAATCAAAGCTTTATTTTTTGAGAATCTTTTATACAATAGAATACAGTAGCATATAATCCAATAGAATAACTTTATTAATCCCCACAAGGAGAAATCCACCCAGTATTGAAATTAGTTTCAGTACAATCCAAACAAAGTCTGGCAAACAGAAATACGCACATTCAGCTGAAGGTTGAAGCAGAGCAGCCGTGAAATAGGCGTGGCTTGCTTAGCGTGGGTGCAGATGGATTGTAAGAGGAGGATAATGTCATTGGTGGCCAAAAGAAAGTTGCACCTCAACCCATATAATGCAAAGTACTGTACATGTTAAAAAAATCAAGAAACTTAGAAACAACTCAACTCCTGAATCCTTCCCCTCAGCCTTTACCTAAAACCTGCAGAAGAATGGCCAAAGGCCAAAGACTTGCAGCTCTGCATGGAAGCTGCAGAACTCTCATGTGGACAGTAAACAGTCAAATCTGTCACTCACCTGTGCATTCTATGTATTCCTGCAGAAATGATTACCAACATGACCCCCCCCCAGCCTCCATAATCTAGCCATAGTTTACCCAGTCACTGTTTCACACCCACCCATCGAATGTCCAGTGTGGTAGAGAGGCTTGCAGCAGTCCAGCCTGTCATCTGCTGTACGTCTGTGTGTGCCCTCCATCAGTGCTTCTCACTTCCATCGCCCTTTGTTACTCTCATATTAACCCCCCCCAAACACACACACACGCACACACACACACACACACACACACCGATGCATCACTCAGAGAGATGAGCAGGACGAAACCCTGCATCTCAATCTGCAGTCCCTCATTATTGGTCAAACATGAGCTGCAGCCCAGAGCCCCTCCTGCAGAACAGTTGAAGTGTTTCTGCGTGTGCTGCTTTTTTTTCCAGGGAACACCCACTGCCAGTAAAACATTCACAGCCTTCGGATACCTCCATATAATTTCCATATTCACTCTGCAGACACAGGGCCATTCATTTATTTAAAAATGGAACAAGGAGGGAAAATAAGCACAAGGAGGCTGTTGTGTTTTCCATAAGTGTGCTGCCTTTTTGCTACCGCTGTGTGAGAACGCACTGAATCCAACGGGTGACTCACACACATCTGGACTTGCTTAGCTCACTTTGAGTAGGCAGATTCTGAGTCCGGCTCAAGGCCAGCTATGGTTGAAACCCCCAGTAGCACGTGCTGCACAGCCTCTCAGGAGACTCCTTTGGAGCCAACGTGGACCTGGCTTAAACAGAGATGCATGTACAGAGTGTTGCATAACTCTACCTTAACCCTTATAGTTTCTATAAAGGGATCCAACTGATAGTTGGTTTATATTTTATTAATACTAAAATCTATCGCATTGGAGCAACTCAGAACCGACTGAGTTTTGGGTTTCCTAAATGGCAGCACCAACAGAAGGAACTTTGTTGCCATCTACAGTCAGAAATAAGGAATGACAGCATATCCGGAGGGGAAACATTAGGCTAAACCTGGGAAAATACTCTCAGGGATGGGTATCGTTAAAACCTTAACGATGGGGTGGAAATCTGTCCACTTAGAGACTTTTAGCAAATCTGAAACTATTCTTGTGTTTGAAAATCTTTTTTCCCCATTTTCCTGTCATTTAATACTAAGAAGAATGGTAGATGTCGTAGTAAACCCATGGCACAGTAAAAAATGCTGTGTAGAAGTAAAACGGAGAAAGCACTTGGTGTGCCTGTCAACCATGCGCAGTAATGATAATGATGAGAGGCTGACAGAGAAGCTCATTCTGACTATGACAACACAGTTTGTTAGGAATTATCCATCTTTTTGCACCGATGGAGGAAAAGCCAACGGCCCTTCTGTGGGGAGTATTGAGAGGCGGTGATAGATGACAGATCATCACAGGAAACATGTTTTCAGCCGGCGATGCTTAAATGAGCAGAGAAAAGCAGACGTGTGCAGTTGGTCACAATCTCAAAAATGTGTTGAGATCAAGGCTCTTTGCAACGTTCCTATAAAACACTTTGTCATGCTAACATGGTAGCTTCAACAAAACTATGCAATAAACGTCTGACCTCAGTTTAAATATGAAGTCTCCTCCCCCTTAATGACCTACTTCACCTAGATGTGTACAATCCTACATATAATACCTACAATACAAAGCAACAGTTTAACTAAATGGACCTTTTCTTCTATTTTACTCAACCCATCTGTTCTCCTCATCCAGGGCAGGAAGGTGGAGGTAGGCATATCTGCACGGAAACAGTCCTGCTCACCTGTTTTTGTGGCAGCTTTCTCCCACAAATGTGTTTTTGACCCCCCCACAGTGCTTTCTCTGCACCCTCTCACCTTTCTCACTGCCGCACCTCATGCCTGCAGGTTACCGTCAGTGTCTCTCTGCACAAAGTTCCAGAGTCTAAAAAGTGTTCACAGCAACTTTTGGTTGACCTCAGACTCCCTCTTTTTTTAAAAAATGATGTGTTTCATCCATCAGTTGTCGGAGATGACAGCTGCGTTTGGCATCTGAAGCAGAAAACGGGCTTGGCCGCTCACGGCTATGCATTCCTGACGGGAATGGTGTTCTTTCAGAGAAGACTCTTAGCTCTGTAGAAAGCTTATTAGGGCCCGAGCACGGAGTGCAAGGACCCTATTGTATCTGTTAGGTTTATTATTATTATTATTATTATTATTATTATTCTTCCGACTTTTCCGTCGCCTTTTTGAGGCCTTTAACATACCCCAAAACTCACCAAATTTTGTATACACATCAGGAGTCGCGAAAAATTTCATATTTTATAGGAGAACGGCATAGGTAAACAAAAATGGCTCGATAGCGCCACCTGCAAAATTTGTTTTCGCGAGCACCTCCATATGCTTTATAGTACAAACCTGATTTTAACAGGGCATGTTCATCGGATAGAAACCTACAAAAAAGTCTCTTGGGACCAAGCTGTCAGTCGCACAGGAAGTCTGATATTTTGATGACAATATGTCATTTTTGCTGTATTTTGGTCATTCGCAGGCCTCGCTCTAGAACGAACTCCTCCTAGAGATTTGAGAGTAATGACTCCAAACTTTGGTTTTGTAAACTATACACATGTCCGATGTTAAATTGCAAAGCTTTTAAGTTTTTATGGATGTTTGTGACCATGGCGGCGCGTCAAAATTGGAGGTCGTTTCGAAAACACGCCATGAAAAGAAAAATGGCCATTACTCAGCCATGCATAATCCAATCTGATCCAAAATTGATGTGCATGATTGTAGTCTGACTCTGAACACATCTGCAGTGAAAAAACCTGGAAAAAGTGTAGCGCCACCTGCTGGCAAGAGGAAATGACATGTTTTACTTGGAGCATCACTACTCCGAGTAGGATGAGCCGACACACCTGAAAATGACGTCCACCTGTTGAAAAGCCATTGAAGTTTACTCTGACAAAAAACCATAACTTTCAATGCGGGGGTGTGGTCGTGACAGAGCGGCAAAGTTGGGCATCTCGCTATGCACACAAAAGTTGCTCTCACGTGCACATTCCTTGTCCAATCTCACTGAAATTCAATGGATATGATGAAGCTTCTATTCTGAACCCATGGATATGACAATCTTGGACGAGCTCTATAGCGCCACCTAGTTATTGCATTGGGCACATTCTGCCCTGTATTTTCTCTTTGCTTTGTCCGATGTGCATGAAATTAAAACTGGAGATACTCAGAAGGGTCCTCTCTCATCATGTAAAGTTTCATGGGTGTACACCTGACGGTGCCTGCGTAACAGGAAGTGGTCGATTATGTGCACCCAAATAATAGAAATTTATTATAAATCAGCCGTTTGTCTCAGGAAGCTGAGATTTCAGAATTAGATGCCTTTAATAACCTCCAGCTTTGATATGTAACACTATAGGGTCTACGAGAAACTTCATCACTTGATTTTTTTAATGAAATTTTGGACTGAACAAAGATTTTTAGCATAAATTCTGTTTAGGTTATCAGCACCAAGAATTCAACTTTCATAGGCATTTATGTGCTACTGCTTCCTAAAAAAATTCAGAATGATTGAAGTTACAGGTGAACTTTTAGAGAACATTTCATCCAAAAAGGTCCGAAAACGTCTTTTTAGGCAAAACTACAAACACCTATTTTTTTTCATAACTTAATCATCATATATCAACACCATTTATTTTTTTAAATGTAGGGATCTGTGTTTGCTGCCTTCCATATTTTTTTCAGAAGTCCAGGTGAAACAGATGATTTTAAAAAAATCCTGATTCATCCCAAAACCTGTGCTTTTTCCGTCTGGACTCCAAACAAGTGTGTTTTAAAATTACTTATGCTTCAAATATCCACACCAAGTTTAACACGCATATAGTTGAACATGTCTAAATGCTTCTTGAATATTCTTTACAGATATAAAATGAACTGGTCAACTGTAGGATGTCATTTCCTCTTACATGGTTCAGTCTTTTTCTCATGCTGCAGCCTGCTCCTCAATCTTTCCTGTTGCTGGAGTCAAATTTCACCCCCCCCCCCCACACACACACACACCAGCTGCCTGTTTATATGCTAACTAACCCAGAAGTGAGGTGACAATAGTTTAGACACAAGAGGGAGGGCAGACTGCTTTTTCATTTGTTTTGTATGTCTTTCATAGATTTTTATGAATAATCATTGCTTTTCTAGTCATGTAAAATGCAATTAACTTAATATTTTATCTTTTTTTTTTTACAAACAAAACATATGAATGTGCTCCAAAACAAAACCCAACTCTCAGTACAGTTCTACAGATGTAACATAAGACTTAGACAGTAAATGTCTCTTTTATCCTTTTTTAATCAATGCTGCAACTTCTTTTCCTTAATATAAATCCAATGAAATTAAACTACAAAACCAAAAAACACAACCTATAGCAAATTTCTCTAAATAAATTATGTGTATATACAATATGTAGCACTTTTAAACAAAATAATAACAAATCCTTCCAATACAAGCACAGAAAAATGGAACACAAAATTTAAAACCCAAATTTGAAATGGCAATTTTAAAAAGATAATTTTTTCAGCCTGCTAAAAGTGCACAATTGTAAAAGCTCTTTTATATAGACAACTGTTTGGTTGCTTAGAGCTCTAAATATAAAAACAATGCCTTTATGGACGTGGCACGGATGGCACGGATGTTCAGCAGGGTAAACCCCAGGAAAGCGGCGGGACCTGATGGAGTTCCCGGAAAGGTTCTGCGGGCCTGCGCCGATCAACTCTCCCAGGTCTTCACAAAAATCTTCAACCTGTCGCTAGCTCAGGCTTTCATCCCTGCTTGCCTGAAGTCATCCACTATCATCCCGATACCCAAAAAGTCCTCATCCACAGCCTTCCTCACGGACTTCCGCCCAGTTGCACTCACTGCTGTAATCACAAAGTGTCTGGAGCGGCTGCTCCTGGGACACATCAAAGACTCCCTCCCTCCAATCTTCGTCCCCCACCAGTTTGCAGAACAGAACAGATCCACCCCCACTCTACATCGATGGAAACTGTGTGGAGAGGGTCCACAGCTTCACCCTCCTGGGCACCACCATCTCTGCTGACCTCACATGGTCTAACAACACCATGACTGTCATCAGGAAGGCCCAGCAACGCCTGCACTTCCTGAGAAAACTTAGGAGGAACGACGTCAGCCAGGAGCTGCTGGTAACGTTCTACCGCTCAACCATTGAGAGCATTCTGTCCTATGGCATCACAGTGTGGTTTTCCCACTGCACTGAAGCAGAACGGCAGAGTCTCCAGAGAGTGGTAAAGACAGCGCAGAGGATCATCGGCTGCCCCCTCCCCTCACTGAAGGACATTTACCAGTCTCGCTGCATCAGCAGAGTGACTAGCATCACCACTAACTCCACCCATTCTGCTTTCCCTCTGTTTGAACTGCTGCCCTCTGGAAGGAGGTACAGGTCCATCAGAACCAGGACAAACAGACTAAGAAACAGCTTTTTTCCATAGGCAATTATCATACGGAATGCACATACGTCCACCAACCACACCTCACTCTAATTTTACTACAATGCGTGCAATATCCTGACTGTCTAACCGGGTCACTGTGCAATAACTTGATATTTATTAAGCTGTGCTCACAGCAACTCATGTAATTCCTTTCTATTTTATTCACAAATATTTAATATTTAACAGTTTCTGTCCATATTGTTCATTTTTTGTTAAGAGTTGTAAATACAGTATTTCTTTTTCTATTCTATTTTTATTTTTATTTTATGTAACTCCTTCACTCCAAGGCTGCTGCAATTTCATTGTATCCCCATGTACAATGACAATAAACGATTCTGATTCTGATTATATCACTTAGACACAGATGGAGAACCATATCAACTGGATTGGTAACAGCAACAACCACCGACCAAGCCGGCAAGCCCTGGCAGAAAAGATCCCCACAAGAAACACTGCAGGCTGTTCCATAAAAAATATAGTTTTACCATTGCCTTGCAGATCACAGTTGAAGTGGTTTAGTTTTCCTAAAAAAATTCAGAATGATTGAAGTTACAGGTGAACTTTTAGACAACATTTGATCCAAAAAGGTCCGAAAACGTCTTTTTAGGCAAAACTGCAAACACCTATTTTTTTGCATAACTTATCTTTCAAATATCAGCACAAACAAATTAAAAACGGTAGAGATCTGTGTTTGCTGCCTTCCATATTTTTTTCAGACTTAAAAGTGTAACAGATGATTTATAAAAAATCCTTTTTCATCCAAAAACCTGTGTTAAATCTGTCTAGACTCCAAACAAACATTTTTTTATGGTAACTTATGTTTCAACAATCGACACCAATTTTCACACACCTATAGCTGAACATGTCCCATAGCTCCCTGAATATTTTCATAGATATACAATGAACTGGTCATTCTAACATCTAGCATTCTAACATCTAACATCTTACATGTCAAAGCCTCTCTCAGCCTGGCTCTGCTGAAGGAGTCGTGTTACAACCCCGCCCCCTCCTGCTGGGACCCCTGCTATGTAAATTAGCAAGCAGTGAACAGAGAGATGAGGAGTAAGAATGGCCATTACTCAGGCATGCATAATCCAAAGACAGCCAGTTAAACACTGAAAGACATATTTTTCGGTATGTCTTTCATACATCTTTAGTATTAAAAACTCTCCAAGATGAATGTGCCTGACTCCACCTGCAGGTGGATCACAGACTTCCTGACGGACAGACAGCAGTATGTGAGGCTGGGGAAGCTCGTCTCAGATACTCGGACCACAAGCACCGGATCCCCCCAGGGCTGTGTCCTTTCACCCCTGTTACTCTCCCTGTACACAAACAGCTGCACAGCTGGTCACCTGTCTGTCAAACTCCTGAAGTTTGCTGACGACACCACACTCATCGGCCTCATCTCTGACGGAGATGAGTTGGCCTACAGGAGTGAAATAGCCAGGCTGGTGTCATAGTGCAGCGCTAACAACCTGGAGCTTAATGCTCTGAAGACAGTGGAGATGACAGTGGACTTCAGGAAGGCCCCAGCCCCCCTCCCCCCTGTCATCCTCTGTGACTCCCCGGTGACCTCTGTGGAGTCCTTCTGCTTCCTGGGAACCATCATCAGCCAGGACCTCAAGTGGGAGCAGAACATCAGCTCCATCACTAAGAAGGTCCAGCAGAGGATGTACTTCCTGAGGCAGCTGAAGAAGTTTCACCTCCCTGAAAAGATGCTGGTAGACTTCTACGATGCCATCATCGAATCCACCCTCACGTCCTCCATCACAGTCTGGTTCGCTGCGGCCACGGCCAGAGACAAGGCCAAGCTGCAACGCGTCATCCACTCAGCAGAGAAGGTGATCGGCTGCCACCTCCCGTCTCTCCAGGAGCTGCACATCTCCAGGACCTGGAGGCGGGCAGCCAGGATTGTAGCCAACCCCTCTCATCCAGGACATAATCTCTTTCGGCCCCTCCCTTCTGGCAAGAGGCTCCGGTCCATCAGGACCAGGACCTCGCGCCACAAGAACAGCTTCTTCCCCACTGCAGTCAGCCTGCTGAACAGTACCCCAACTCCCCCAGGTGACCCCCCCCTCCCCCCCCCGCCCACCAAAGGACTGTCGGTGCCACTTACAGGCCCCACCATCCCAGCCCATCTGTGCTCCCACTTTAATTCACCTTACTCTACTGTATATAGTGTGTTGTTGTTGTTAACTTAATTTTTAACTTATTCTTAATTGCACTATACACCAAGTCAAATTCCTCGTTTTGTAAAGTGCGCTCTACTGAACCTGGCAATAAAACTTTTTCTGATTTCTGATTCTGATTCTGATTCTATTAATCATTGTTTTTTATTCATTCAAAATGCAATTAAATCAATATTTTATCTTTTTTCTTTTCCTTTTTCTTTTTTTTTATCTCTTATATCCTTTTTTATAATCAATGTTTGAACTTCTTTTCCTTTCTATTGTCATGGTTTCAGTTTGTTGTCTTGTTTTTCGCTTTAGTTCTTGTTCTGTCTTGTTTGGTTCTGTTTCCTGTTTTATTTTGAAAGGTTTCCTGTCTTGTCATGTTTCTTGAGTTTTACTTCCTTTGGTCCCCATCTGCCCTAATCGTGTTCACCTGTGTCTTGTCTGCCCTGTCTGTATATAAGTCTTGTCTCTGCCTTCCTCCTGTGCTGGTCCATTAACTTCTGCTCATGTTGATCACGTCTTCTTGTCTGGCGTCCATGTCCCTTGCCATGCCACAGTAAGTTTTTGTTTTTAGTTTTGTCATCCTGCTCTGCAGCGCTTTTTGTTAGTTAAATAAACCCACTTGCCCTGAACCCGTTTGCCTCCCGTCTCTGCGCCTGGGTCCTACCTGCTCTCGAGCCTCCCCCCCACACGACATCTATACATCCAATGAAATTAAACTACAAATCAACAAACACAACTGATAACAAATGTCTCTAAAAAATGATGTGTATATTTGCAGAACCTTAAAAACACCAAACAAATAACAAATGCTTCCCAATTAAAGCACAAAAAATGGAACACAAAATGTAAAACCCAAGTTAGAAATTGCAATTTGAAAAAGATACTTTTTTCAGCAGCTTTTCAAAATCAATCACCAATTCTACTCTTCTGTGGATGAAACAAAGAACTCCAGAACAATGAAGCCATTTCTCTAAGTCTCTCTCACCTTCAGTTTTAAACAAGGTCTGTGAAAATCCACCATACATTGGTCACATGAACTCAGAGACCTGCTAAAAGTGCACAATTGTAAAAGCTCTTTTATATAGACAACTGTTTGTTTGCTTAGAGCTCTAAATATAAAAAAAAATGCTTTTCTATCACCTAGACACAGATGGAGAACCATATCAACTGGATTAATAACAGGGTGGCATGTTTAGGTTTAAACTTACATCAAAAGACAACATGAAGCTGTCCATCACATTTTTGACCTAAACATGTAAACACATCCTTGGCTCTGCGGTTAGGAAATGGTATTTGGGAATCTCTTTATACCAGGAGCCAGCCTGGCCATTGGAACATCGCCACAGTGCCCATCCAGACTGGGACAGCAACGGGGTCCACTTCAGAGCCGTGAGCTGCTGTGTTTAACTCCAGCTGTCCCAGCAAGGGAGACAACTGCAGCAACATCCACTGACCAAGCTGACAAGCCCTGGCAGAAAAGATCCCCACAAGAAAAACACTGGCTCAGGCAGGCTGGTCAAAAAAAAATAGTTTTGCCATTGTCTTGAGGCTCGCAGATCAAGTGGTTTAGTTTTCCAGTAATGTCAGTCAAGAATGCAAGTTCAGATTCACAATGTTCATATTCACCATATTCAACAGACATCTCCTCCAATAGCACCTTAAAAATCCTGTGCTGTTTTGCTTTGCAGCTGAGGTTGTTTACGATTTTCAGAATAAGAGTCATTATATGTCCAGAGCCAATCACTTCTGCACATAAGGCCTGCTGGTGAATGACGCAGCAGTAATGCAGACATTTTGGAAAGTCTGGGTCAGCTTTACAGTGAGTGATGAAACCTGTTTGTCTATTGATCATAGCAGGAGTCCCATCTGCAGTCACTGCTACCAGCTTTTCTAATTGTACCTTTTTCTGCACAAAAACTCCTTCACCGTGTTATACATTTCAACTCCTCTTGTAATTGTCTGTTAGGGCAGATGTGTCAGGAGTTCTTCTCTTGTGGAAACCAAAAGCTATGCTGTACTGTTGCCGTCCACAGACTCATCACACTGGACGTTAACCACCTGCACTTTGCAAGATCCCGGTCCAGCTAATTGGCCAAGTTATCAGACATAGCTGACACTCATCTAGACATTGTAGTGGAAATTGAATGAGTTCTATTGTTCTCATCCTTAGGGACAGTGATAGCAATTATCATCATTGCTTGAATTTTTTTCATGCTATATGCAAAAGTCTTTGTCCCTTAAGGCAACAGATTACAGCCCCCCCCCCCCAGGCTGCTGTCGTATTAACAATAGCTTGGAGCTCCAGAATGGACAAGAAAAAACGCCGAGAATGGCTCGAGCAGGGCGTTGCTCACGGGGCGGTCGCTCGTGCCATGCGGTCGCACGTGCTCGGGCCCGCTAAATGCTACTTGTAGCTTTAATTTAACTTTATGATCGTGCCGATGATATTGTAACTTTTAGTTCTTTTTGTTTAATGTGCTGGAAAATGTCACAAAAAAACTGCAGCATGTTCTATTGCTTTGTCATCATGACACAAAAGCTCACACCCTAAAAACCTTACCAGGCTTAATACCTTAAAAACAAGAAAGTGCTCAAAACATGTTATGAAGATGCAAATAATTCGAAGGAAGACGGTCACATTTCTGCTTCCTTTCTGTCCGGCAGGCCCAGCGTCACGTGACAGATCTGTACGAAGACCTTCGAGATGGACACAACCTGATCTCACTGCTGGAGGTCCTTTCTGGAGATACGCTGGTGAGTTCGGAATCTGCCTGAGGCCACAGCTGCATCTCTTTGCCTAAAATATCTTCCATACCATTTAAAATGATACTTATCCCGTGTAAACATGGAATGCCTTTGGGACCGACTGGAGTCCTTTGCAGTCTAGTTGTCTTTTATGAGGCTTAGTCTTGCTGGAATCTTGCTTAATGAATCAACTTAAGTTTGATGCTTCCTTGTTTGCATTCATTTTCTCTCTTTAAAACCTGGTTTTAAAGAGGAATTGATGCTTCTGCTGTAATGGGAAAGCGAGTCCTTCGCAGGCTTCTCTGCTCATCACTCCATCCCTAAACGTGCTGAGCTGCCGTCATTTCCCATTGCTGTCCTAACTTCTGCACATTAACAGCAGGTTGCTCCATGTGTGTCTGTGAACTGTACTTCTCTCTGATCTACGCTTTTCCTTTCTATTCCGTGTTCTTCCTCTCTGGTTTGCCGTCTTTTTTAACCCTTTGTGTGCTGACCTTTGGTGCCTGGCCTCCGCCTGCTCTCCTTGGCACTGCTCTTGCTGGTGTTAGCTGAAGGAGAGAGACGTGGTCAGGAGCCTGCAGCTGGTGAGTGGCTTTGTTACTCAGAACTTCCCCCTGGAATGTTGTCACCTGTACTCCACCTGTAGTTCGGCTGTGCATGGCATCCACGGACCTTCGTCTTGATTTGTGATTTCCAGCTTTCAGTTCCTTGACAGAATGGCTTTTTTTCCTTCATTTGATTGCTTTTTGTTTTCCCATCTAGCTAAAGCAGCCTTTCTTAAAGACCCACTCCAATGAAAATTGTGTTTTTGTAGCACTTTTCTCATGATGGACGACATGCATGAAGAACATTGAGCTTAAAGTTGCATTTCTGAATATTGATTTATTTAAATTGTTGTGAATCAGGAGCAGACAAAAAAGCTTGTAGCTGTGATGTAGGTGCTACCATTGTTGGGCCACAAGCTCCCTGCTCTGCTCCATTCTGATGCATCCACTTGCAACAAATAGATCCACATTTGTTCTCCTGGTCTGAGCTAGAATGGAGCTAAACTGTACGGCTGGATAGCTCCAGTATTGATCATCATTGTTGTTGCAGCGCTAGTGTTAGGGGGGGGTGTGAGGGGCTGTAAGCTAGTGGGAGAGAGTGTAAACCAAAGGGTTGATGGGAAGTCAGGGGAGGCTTACTCCATGGCAACTGTCCCAACGACAACTCAGAGGCTAATTTCTGGTGAACTCCTGGCGCTCTGCAGAAACTATGTCCTAGAAAACAACTCAGTTTTTGAAATCTTTCCTAAAAACTCCATTATCCCAATATAAAGCCACTGGGAGGACTTTTTCAATAGATCTAAAGATGATCAAAGTGGGACTTTAAGTTTGGTAGTTTGGTTTTTTTCTTTGTGAATTGTAAACTTTTTTTGTAAACTTGAACCTTCCGCTATTTTATTTTTCACTTGTGTTGTATTTTTTTTTCTTCATTTTTTTTTCTCTTTTATTTTTGTTTTGCATAAGTAGATGTACGAAGGATTATCTCTATAAAAAGCATCTTTATCTCTTGTTCATCCTTCCCAGCCTAGAGAAAAAGGCCGCATGCGCTTCCACAAACTGCAGAATGTTCAGATAGCACTGGACTTCCTCAAACACCGGCAGGTAGGATGCAGCACACAATAATCTGAAAACATCTCACTAACAAGGTGCATTGAAGTGTGAGGAATTCTCGGCTTGTTTTGTCCCTACAGGTCAAGCTGGTTAACATCAGAAATGATGATATAGCAGATGGAAACCCCAAGCTGACCTTGGGGTTAATCTGGACCATCATCCTCCACTTCCAGGTCTCCTTTTCTGTCAGTGTTGTGTTTCATTATTTTATACCTGTCGCCTCTGGGATGCCTGCTGCTGTTTCCTTACCTCCTTGGAACCAATCAAGATGGGTTTGGGTTTTTAAAATCATTCTACAAAAAAAAAACATCTCCCTGTCACATTCTCACCTTAATCTTGGGAGGAAAACATTTAAACAGAAAATACATTGAAAGAAACAGAACAGAATCGGGGTGTGTTTGGTGGGTGAGTCACTTATGCTCATCCCTGAGGGGAGGGTGTGTCAGAGTTACAACTTCTGGCATGTTGCGTTCAGTCACACCCAATCCACTTCTGTTGATTCTCCTTCTCATGCAGAAACACCTCGGCCCCCCTCTCCCACCCATATAATTAGAGCTTTGGGTTTGGATTGCAGAAAGGCAAAGGAAAGCTCGGGAGATGCTGACAGACACATGCAATAGAAACACAGCTGTGCTTTGCAGGAAAATTGTGTTTTCATGGTTTTAGGAGAGTTTAAAAAGTTGACACATTAGGGGCAACAGTGAATGTCACACTGCTTCCTGAAGTGCTGCTTTCAAAAAAAACCCTGTAAAATCAAAGGACTGGATTTTCTCACAGTTTGTGTTAGTCAAGGAGACAAACGTGAAAAAGCAAATATAATTCACTCCGGAGTATAGGTCGCATTTTTGAAAGAAAAAATGTAAGAATTCTGAAAAATGATGCCAAGCTTAGCGTAACGCTACGTTCACAATTCAAAAGTAGACACTCTTGTCACATGTGTGAGAATCTACCGTCTAGGTTTCCGCCTCATGGCTACATGGAAGCGTGGACATTTAGATCTCATTTAGAACGCACGGCAGACACAGAGGGTGAGAAATCAGACGCATTTGTGTTCTTCTTCTCCACCGTGTTTGTTTTGGACGGTGCTTCTTCTGCGATGCTGTCAGTAGCAAATACTGATACTCACACCTACAGCGCCCTCTAGTGGTTGTCAACGGGGAACAACCACTGAAGGTTACGGGTTGTTTGTGGGAAATACATACAAATACATGAGCCTATTTATGTCAAAAGAAAATCATAAAAGTCGCTCTTGAGTACAAAAAAACACCACTTATACTCCCAAAAATATAGTATGATGGAAAATCTGCAGCCCAACTGCAGTTTTCAGTGTCTGTTATAATGATTTTATTTATTATTATGCAGCATAAAAAGTTCATTTTTATTTTTCTCTAATGGTTTCCGTTAGTTTGCTTCCCTCTGCTCCCTTTCATGAGTTGTCTTGATTTGATCGAAAAATAAAACAATACTTTCATTTGTTTACATTATTTATGTATTCAATGTTTTTTTTAAAGCAAACAAAAAATTAATCCAATTAAAGTTCTTGGTTTGTTAAAAGATATCTTCGCCACATTTTTTCACACTTTGTGTGGGGGAGGGGCATTAGAAAAGAAGCAGAAACTTTACGGTTCGTCCTCACATAGTCAGAGCCATTAAAAGGAAAATTAAACTTATCTTCCAGTCCTGATAAATTTATCACTAATTCATTTGTAATTATAAATGATTAACAAATTGATTAATTTATCACTTTGTCATAAAATGATCTCATTGGGTGATGGGTAATTCCATTAAATTTGACCTTTTGGTTTCCACTGACCTACTTTATTCCAGTTTTTATTGTAAACCCTCCACAAACGCTGTGCTCATGTACTTTGATCGTGTCTATGTTTAGATCTCAGACATCCAGGTGAACGGGCAGTCGGAGGACATGTCGGCCAAAGAGAAGCTGCTCTTCTGGTCTCAGCGGATGACGGAGGGCTACCCGGGAATCCGCTGCGACAACTTCACCACCAGCTGGAGGGACGGCAAACTCTTCAACGCTGTCATCCACAAGCACTAGTAAGGGTGGAGGTCATTCACTGGTTGATGCAAATAATATCCAAAGAAACGATTGCAGGCAGGAGTTTCCATTGCAGCTCAGTGCACCAGCAGGCAGGCTTTATACCCAGCTTCATACTAGTACTGACAGAGTTTATGCCTTTCTTGTCACAAGTTTAATTCAATACTGAGCTCACTGCAGCATGGAATGCACTCCAATGTCAAATTACACGTCGTGATACCAGTTAAAACCTGCTCTGTAATTAAATCTCACCCTCCGTCCTAAAATCCTTTCAGATTGGATAACCATGATGGGAGTGTTATAGCTGTGATGAATTAGAAGCAGAGAGACGGCAGCGGTTATGGACATCTGTACACTTCTGCACTGACATTACCAAAGCTTTCATTCTGTTAGCTGTGAAAGATGTTCCCATTTTGGCATGGGTCCCTGTGATCAGCCTTTAATTACTAATCAGGAAAGTCCCAGCGCTCCAGTTACTGTCGTCAACATTTTTGTTGTTTCAGATGCTGCCATAATTTGAGCCACAATTCCTTTATGTTTTGCATACAATTTGTGATTCATTTATTTGGCTTTTTTTTTTTACTAAAGAAGCTGAAAATGTGTCTGTTGTACTTACAATAGGCTGATTCCCTGACTGATGATGTCTTTTTTTTATATAACAAACTAAACAACTGGAGATTATTCAGCATCCTGGCAAGGCATGGTGTATATATTTCCAATTGGATACTCCAACAACTGTGGTATTTATTCGCAAACGGCAGAAAAGCAGGATTAGATGAGGGAAAATGTTTTGGTTCCTTTACAGCCGTTGTGATTTGAAAAAGAAAAATGTGCCTGCAGGGACAAGTTCCCTTGAACTAGAAAATGTACCTGAATATTTTTTTCTTTTCACTTTTTAATACTCCTGAGGCTGGCTCAGTGTTACTTTTCATAAAGGTCAGGGGTGTGGTTTGTGGGTGTAGCTATGGATCCCTGTCAGCCACAAGAAACCGTGGCACTACGACTTGGTGTTCCTTTATCAGCTTGGAGAGTTCCCAGGGTTCGTACGTGCACTTTGAGCCGGGATTTGAAAAGCTTCAGATGAATTCATTCCAACCTTTACAAGACTTGCTGCACCAACCAGACTTTTTTCCATCTAAGCGAAATGTGCAGAGACTTCAGGAGGAGTGGATGAAGACAACAGACACTCCATTGCAATAGGACTAACCTGCAACCATCAGGCTCGTCACAGAATTCCTAAAAAAGGGACATGCACCTTTAACCAGTTTTTACATCGTTTTCTTTATTGGTGCTGCAGAAGAACAATTTGGCAGATGTTATCATGCTTAGTGCAAGAAGTAAGTCCAAGCAGAGGAAAGGAAGTCTGGGCTTCATTCGCGGTCTATCAGGGTCCGTCAGCGATGTGGACAACCGAGTGGTCATGTTTTGTGAAGACATTCCGTCTGAGGGATCCTCTTGGGATTCAGGCCGGGGCTCTCACAGCTCAGGGGCCCTCTCCAGCATTGAAGAACTGGGCCACGGAAGGAGGTCGCGTAGCTTTCACGGAAGAGAAGACCAGAGCGGCCCTACAAGGCCAATGAAGCATCACTCTGTACGAGAAGTCCGTCACGGTGCAGCTTCTTCTGTTCACGGGCGCTACCCAGGCCAATCCACGCCACGCATCAGAGAGCTGTATGAGATCAAACTTACTGCGTTTGCTTTCTGATTCATTGCTGTTGCAATATTCAACTGATTTGTAAAGTTGGAGAATGCTAAAGTTATAGCTACCATGAGAGAAAGATGTTTAAAAGTTGGAAGCTAACTGCATGGATGATTGATGAGGTGAGGCTATTTGATGCATTTAGTCACTCCATCCTGCAGTGTAGTTTTGAACTTTTGTCTCTCCTCTGAGTCAAGCCTTGGCTGGTTTCTGACTTAGAATGTGTCAGATCTGATTCTGGTAGTCGTCCACTAAATTACATTCCAGCTGTCGATTCTCTAACATCTGCCAGGAAGATTCAAACCCCCAGAGGACAAACAAGCAGGTGCTCATGTGGGTTTGTCAGACTTTGAGCAGGTGGGCTTTTTTACTGTGTTTAGCCATGGGCAGTAGGGCTTAAAAACCCTCTGCTGCCAGTTTACCTGAGATTTACCACAAATAACCATTAATGTTTTCACAAGCTGCAATCATTTTCAAAATTCTTCTACCTGCAACTTATTTCTTTTCACTTACTAACAATTTATTCAGTAAAATTTAAACTTGACTCATGGATTTATGAAGACATAACTGTTTAGGTTCAGCTCAAACTTCTGTATGAATAAGGTCAATAAAATTAATTGCAAATGAAAAATCTAAGTCATATTTAGTATTTTACCATTTGTTTAGACTACAGCTTTGTAGAAAACTGTTATGGTCAAGCTTGTGTATCAGATGACTAATGTTGGAACATGTTTTTTTTTCATTACGTTTTGTGTCTGATAATCATCGAGGCTCCTCTTGATCCGTTAAATGTCTTTGCTCAAAAGTCCCAGACTCATCGACATGGGTAAGGTGTACCAACAGTCCAACCTGGAGAACCTTGAACATGCGTTCAATGTGGCGGAGAAGGATCTGGGAGTGACGCGCCTCCTGGACCCTGAAGGTACTGATGTCAAAAACAATTTATGTGGCTTAGATGTTAGATTTAATGTGGTTTAGAGTTAGAAAAAGGCCTTTGTAACATGGATTCTTTAATGCTTTAGACGTTGATGTTCCGCACCCTGATGAGAAGTCCATTATTACTTACGTCTCTTCTCTATATGATGTCATGCCTCGTGTTGATGTCCAGGACGGAGCTAGAGCCAATGTAAGTAAAGCTCAAATATAAAATATACAAAGAGAAGCTGAGAATTAACTTTAAAAAATGCAGGTTAGTTTTGATAAAACATTAATCATATTCATAGTTTTTAGGTTAATGTGTTTCAGACTGGTGACTTATCTGTTGGCTGATCGATCGATAGATACCTTATTTTCCAGACTATAGAGCGCACCTGAGTACAAGCCACACACACCATTTTAAACATACACACCTATCTACAAGCCACATGTTGTAACAACCCAATTAGTAAGTCATCAATTGTCCTCCACTATGCGACTATCACCAGTCTCAGAGAGGGTGAAGTACACAGTATTTAAGCCTATTTGAACACATCCACAAACGGTATGGAGGTCACTTCTGCTCACAGCCCCCTCAGTCATGGTGAGGAATTTTACACCCACGATTCCCCACTTGCCATGAGTCTTAGGGGGTTAAGGCGGGGCTAACCCCCAGGTCGCCACACTGTGTTGTAGAACGAGGGTGTATATGTGCTGAAACCCCGCGCGTGCCTAAGAAGGAGGAGGGAGTCGCAGCGGAAGGAGGGGAGAGGGCAAGTGCAAGGAGTGACAACAAGAGCAGCGAAAGTGTGTTTGGAGTGTGTGTATGTTTGTTATACAGAGTGAAAGGGAACTGTTATAAATGAAGGTTTCCCCCAGAAGAAGATGAATGATTCTCTATTAACCCGCTCTGGAGGCTCTGAGGGTCCGAACAGTGAAGTGAACCCCAAAGGAAGATCCGCCTTCAGCAGGGAGGAAATAAAGAAAAAAAGAAATTGCAGGAAAGGCTCTAACAGCACATGACATATTGACAAAGACACAGAAAGAATTTTCAAAGTTTTAATAATATACCAGAGCTTTTCTTTCCAAACAGTGCCTGTGACACGCCAGTAACACGACACCAATATGGTAGTAACAGAATTAACAGGGCTGGTTAAAAAAACATACTGGTAAAAGTCACTGAGAGCAGCAGTAACTTATAAACCCGCACGCGCCTAATTCACTCCTGAGCTTGTGCTGCCCTCTGCATCATGCAGCAGACCGGCTTTTCCAACCCGTTAGTGATGGTGGATTATTTCACACTGCTTTTAACGATTGCTTTTAACTTGAAAGCTGTATCATATTGTAGTGGCGGTCACGTGCATGTTGGGTCTAAGGGCACTAAAGGATTGTAGGATGCGGCCAAAGTAGGTCTGAGCATGGGTGTTTCTTTTTGTTGCACCATGACTGAGGGGTCTAAGAGCAGAAGTTACATCCATGCTGTTTGGCTGCTTGTGGGTGTGTCAAATTAAATGGACTTGTTGCACGAAATGGGATTATATATTCAGCTAACTCTCTGAGACTGTTTTAGGCAGCAACACGTACATCATATTCCCCATGCCCCACACTTACCTTATCTGCTCGAGCACCCCTAGCGGCCGTCAAAAAAGGCATACATTATAAAATTTGGGTTGTGACACAGAAATACTGACGTAAACTTGTTAAGAACTTGGACTCAATATTACTATTAAATGTGAACTTTTTGAGCATAACTATTGACCTTAACCTAGATTCTTTCCCTCATGACATTCTCTTAAACCCTGAGTATGACTGCAATGCTATCTGGAGAATCTTTCCAAAAAATAAGCTGCTCCTTCACCACCCT
This sequence comes from Oryzias latipes, assembly GCF_053564925.1. Lineage (NCBI taxonomy): Eukaryota > Metazoa > Chordata > Actinopteri > Beloniformes > Adrianichthyidae > Oryzias > Oryzias latipes. The sequence continues at coordinate 4,395,718 of NC_136252.1, read as the reverse complement.
GCCTGCAAGCACAACATGTAGATTGTTTCTAGCTAATCCAATTCATGGTGATGTGTGATTGAACAAAAATGCTGGAGAAGAGGAGCCGTCCTGCTTGCTGTCGTTGAGCCTCATGTGTTTTTCTGCTGCATTGGCTGTAGGAGCTGGAGCTTCGCTGGCAGGAATACTATGAGTTGGTGACCATTCTGCTCCAATGGATCCGTCAGCATGCCATGATCTTTGAGGAAAGAAAGTTCCCTGCCAGCTACGAGGAGATAGAGGTGACTTTTTTGACGTTGTCAAATCCAGGGGTTTTGACTTTATTTAAAGTTCTGAAAAAGCTAAAACCTGTCTAAAAAGTGTGTGTTCAGTAAAATTCTGTGAAAAAGGGGCTGTGGCAGCATCCCATTGTTGGATCAAAGAATGCCCTGGTGTATTGTGTAGCTGTGGGCAAATAAAGGCTACTGTATTCAAAGCATTGTTCTAATGGGGTGTAGTGAGACCATACTTAGAATGCAGCCAAAAGCAGATAAGATTTCATTTCATTAAGCCTCGGAAGATACACCCTAACCACTCTTTGTCAGTGTCCCAGTACAAAAGCATTGCGTGACTTTTTTATCTATCTGGGTGGTAAAGGGACTTGCACAGATGAATTATTGAATATAATCCTTCTAAGAATATTGTTTAGTACAGTGTTAGACAGATTTGGTCCTGAAATAAAGGTGGGGAAACATGTGACTCTATTCAGCGTTTATTGAGTTTACACTAGTCATGGGAATGAGTGTCCATCTCTTTTAGGTAGATGAGACATCACCTCACTGTTTACTAGCTCAAACTACCATGTGATGTGTTGATGTACACATTCCGGCTGTGTTTAGAGCAAAAGTTAATTAAGGATAAATCAAAATCAAATCACTGGTCTGAATATTTCCTTTGTTTATTTTTACCACAGCTTCTTTGGCGCCAGTTCCTAAGGTTTAAAGAGACAGAGCTTCCTGTGAAAGAGGGCGACAAGAGCCGCTCCAAACAGATCTACCAGTCATTTGAGGCAAGCTAAGTCAAATGAAACCTTTTCTGTTCTTTTTTCTGACCTTCCTGTCATTTCATAATGCTATAAAGATGATAATGTTGTTCACAGAGTGCAGTGCATGCTGGCCAGGTGAAGGTCCCTCCAGGCTACCATCCCATTGATGTGGAGAAAGAGTGGGGTCGTCTTCATGCGGCCATCCTTGAGCGAGAACGGCTGCTCAGGATAGAGTTTGAAAGGTCGGGAAAGTGGACTTCAACCTTGCATGGTCATGTACAAATGCAAATACAAGATTGTTATTACTGGGATATGCAATTCAATACATGACAGAAAAGAAATATGCTTAAGCTAATTTCAAAATTAACTTAATGCAAACGGAAGAAGATGAATGAATGAATGAATGAATGAATGAATGAATGAATGAATGAACTTAATGCAATGGCAATCAAGGGGAAACTCTAATGATATGAGATAAACTTTGATCCATCGCTGGATGTCGCCCATCACTGATAAAATACTTAAAAATTAATATAATGTAGAGCAAAAATGGACACAGCACTCTTAAAAGGAAGCAACTAAAACTCAGCAGATAAAGAAAAGCTGACGATGTTGAAGGTTCCTCATGTCTGTAGAAAATGTAGAGGCCCGTTAAGCCATTATGCTACGTTCACCACATTTGCTAAAAGCACATTCTTGAACCTTCATTTAGCACATGGTGTATACGCTGGACTGTTGCTATTTTAGCGTCTGTCCGCCAGCCATAGCTGGAAGAGGCTTGGAGCAAAATGTCGAAGTGGTGCAAATGTTGCTTCAAGCTTTTTCTTTATCAGCTCGAAAGAAAAAGACTTGGTGTCATAGAATTCCAGCCCGGCACAAACCGCAATGATTCATTTCTCCTCTATGGGCAATTTTCAAATGGGTGCCCCTTCCAGCTCTATCAACTCAGTGGCCTGAGTGGTAGAGTGTCCGCCCTGTGACTGGAAGGTCGGGAGTTCAAACACAGGCAGACAAAATAATGAGTGATTACAACCTACGGCTGAAATCCACTCTGACTGCCGTCCAAGTCCCTCTGACCTCTGGCCAGAGATCGAAGATGTGACCCTGCGCTACGTTCAAATCCAGGCCGAGTCAAACCAAAGACTCTAAAAATGGGACCCAATGCCTCTCTGCTTGACACTCAGTAATGAGGGGTTGGATTGGGGGGGTTAATCCACCAAATAGTTCCCAAGCACGGCTGTGTCTGCAGCTCAACGCTCCCCCAGGGGATGGGTCAAATGCTGAGAACAAATTTTACACACCTAGGTGTGTGACAAGATAAAGGGACTTAAACTTGAACTTTAACTTATGCGTTTGAGGGCCATGCATTTTGTACGTAGAGCTCGATAACACTCGTAGAAACTTGCATAGAGAGTTTTGAATGTGGAAGCCCAACAGACATAAGCGCGTGTTTACATAGACTTTTCATTGAAAGTGATTGCTTGAATGGGCTTTGATGAGGAACGTAGCTTTAGACATTAAATAAGCCTGACACTTCCAATCTGCCAAAGCCTCTTGACTTTTACTAAGACACAGTCATGATAGTTGTTTCCTTAGTTGGCTAGCTAGCTAGTAGAATTACTATGTAGAGATATAAACAGTTTTATCATCATTTGGTAATTGTAGATAAAAGCAAATACTTCTTGTCTGTGTTCATTTGTAAAAAGCCAGAGAATCTACTGTGTACTGGTACACCATTTGATATAATTCAATCTGATGAAAGAGGATTAGACGTTGTCGATTATTTTTACAATTGGAGCGAGATGGCTGTGTGTGCACAGAGGGAGGGTTTCCTGTCATAAGACTTTCCTCTCCTCTTTTAGTCTGACATTCTTGTTTTCAGTTTGTACATGTGGATTGGCTGAATGAACAGACTCGATGTGAGGAAGAACTGCAATGTTTCGCTCTCATTTTTAGCTTGCTTAGTATCGAGAAGTTTTCTAGCAGAGTGCTTTTGTTTTTTTTTTACCTGAAATGGCATTTGTGTCTGAGCCTCATAAACTGGAGTATTTGCTGCATCGTGGACGGTTGTAAGTGTTGGGAGTGGTTTGTTTGCTGAGCCTAAGGTGAAAAATGAGGAGTTTTGTTGTTGTGTCATTGTTTTATCAGTTAATCATTCTTTTTACTTTGATTTGGTCTCATTCAGGCTTGAGAGGCTCCAAAGAGTTTTCGGTAAAGTCCAAATGGAGTCAGGCGTCTGTGATGATCAACTCAGTCGCCTGGAGAGTCTGCTCCAGTCGGTAAGATCCTCATTTGGTTTAACACAGTCACACACCGCCTACTACGTGCAAAAGTCACAAAGTTACTTCATGTAGTAGGAGGTGTGTCACTCTGTTGAATTCCTTACTTGTCTGAACTTTAGACTTTATGTCATCCTATAATTCGAGTCTTTTGTCTATTTAAAAGTAGCTCCCATTGACAGATAGTCTATCTGTTACAGTGGTCTGTATGGTAGTGTTCATGTTCTTCTTTAAGCTTAAATGTGACAGTGTTATTCTGCATGTTTATTGTCAAAGTCAGGAATGAAACAATAAAAAGCATGACGTCATTCTTGTCTTTTTCTAGGACATCCGTCTTCTGAACGCTGGGAAACCAGCTCAGCACACAGCAGAGGTGGAGAGAGAGCTGGACAAGGCCGAAAACATGATTCGCCTTTTATTCAATGATGTGCAGTTTCTCAAAGATGGGCGCCACCCTCAGGCTGAACAGATGTATCGCAGGTGAGCGTTCTCTCGAGCTGCATTTAAGTGTGCTGACAAAAAGAAATAATATAAAGGACCTTATTTAAACTAAAGGAATTAAATGATAGTTTTAACACAAAACAGAATACTGAGCTAACCAGTGCTTGTGTTCCTAAACTCAGAGTTTACCGCCTGCATGAGCGCCTGGTGAACTTGAGGAGTGATTACAACCTACGGCTGAAATCCACTCTGACTGCCGCCCAAGTCCCTCTGACCTCCCAGCAGACCTCCATGAAAGTGCGGCCAGAGATCGATGATGTGACCTTGCGCTACGTTCAAGACCTGCTGGCGTGGGTGGAGGAAAACCAGCGGCGCATCGACTCTGCAGAGTGGGGATCAGATCTGCCCTCATTGGAGTCGCAACTGGGCAGCCACAGAGGCCTGCATCAGACCGTGGAGGACTTTAAGTCCAAGATCGAACGGGCAAAGTCTGATGAGGTACAATAGGGATAGAACTAGAGCACCAAACCTCCCCCTATTCACAAGCTAAAATAAGCTCGGCGTGGACGTGTTTTGTCCTGCTTTCATGTCATCTCTTTGACATTTCTTGTATTTTCAAGGGCCAATTATCTCCTGTGAGTAAGGGAACATACAGAGAGTACCTGGGAAAACTGGACCTTCAGTATGGCAAACTACTGGTAAATATTTTCACATTTCAAACATTTCTTGCAGGTAAAATTCAGATCTTGGAGTAAATTTTTTCTGAATATTTTTCTCCTGTAGAACTCCTCCAAGTCTCGCTTGAGGAACCTGGATTCCCTCCATGCCTTCATCTCTGCTGCCACAAAGGAACTGATGTGGTTGAATGACAAAGAAGAAGAAGAAGTAAACTTTGACTGGAGTGACAGGAACACCAACATGACGGCTAAGAAGGACAATTATTCAGTTAGTATAGCCGTGCACATTTTAACCCTGATGAAGAGGGTGCAAAGAAATGTGATCATCAACCATTTCCTTTGGGCCTGTTAGGGTCTCATGCGAGAGCTGGAGCTTCAGGAGAAGAAAGTCAATGACATTCAGGCTTTGGGAGACAAGCTTGTCAAGGATGGACATCCTGGCAAGAAGACAGTGGAGGTGAATGAAGCAGTAATTGTGGCTGATGGATTTAGGGAGGAGCTTCTTGCAGAACCATAGTACCTCAATGTTTTCCTCTTTTTTTCTCCACCAGACATTCACAGCTGCACTGCAGACACAGTGGAGTTGGATCCTGCAGCTGTGCTGCTGCATTGAAGGTCATCTTAAAGAGAACACGGCCTACTACCAGGTGTGAAAGAGGGAAATGAATGGATCATAACCTGCAGTTCCTACACCCCTGCTCCAGAAAGGGTATTGATCTCCTTATGTCACCTGGCTTTACAGTTCTTTGGCGATGTGAAAGAGGTGCAGGAGAAGATGAACAAAATGCAGGAGAACATGAAAAAGAAATACAGCTGTGATGGCTCTACAACAGCAACACGCTTGGAGGATCTGCTGCAGGATGCCGCGGTGGGTGGGATCTTTTCTTGGATTCTGATTATAAACAGATAACTGTCACTGATTTCATTCTAACATGGCTTTTTTTTGGCTATAACAGGAGGAAAGGGAGCAGCTAAATGAATTCAAGACTCTGATTACAGCCTTGAACAAGAGAAGCAGATCCATCATTCAGCTGAAGCCCCGTAACCCCACCACCTCCATCAAAGGCAAAATGCCCATTCAGGCCGTCTGTGACTTCAAGCAGCAGGAGGTTAGGGGCCTCAACAAACAACACTCCCACTGGAGAAACACTCGATCGGATTGGAGTTCAACAGAACCTGAATACTCCTCATTTGGTTTGTTCCAGATCACCGTCCACAAAGGGGATGAGTGTGCTCTCCTGAACAACTCTCAGCCCTTCAAGTGGAAGGTCTTGAACCGCTCTGGACACGAGGCGCTGGTTCCTTCAGTTTGCTTCATTGTACCTCCGGTCAACAAGGAGGCTCTGGACAGCGTGTCAAGGTGACTGTAGTCAGCTTTCACACGGATGCCTGACCTGCTCACATTCTCGGAGTGTCTCAACTTTAACGTGCCTTCCTTTTCTAGTCTGGATGCAGGCCATCAGCAGATGCTGTCCATGTGGCAGATGCTCCATGTAAACATGAGGAGTCTGCTGTCATGGCAGTACCTGACGAAAGACTTCACACAGATACGGTCTTGGAACATTACTATGGTTGGTTTCAACCCTTTTTCCAAAAAACCTCAAATAAAATGCATAGAAATAATTGATGCTTAGATTAAGGTTTTCAGATAAAAAAAATACCTGGAGTTCTTGCCAGAATATTTGGATAAATAATCAGCACAACATTTTTTTTGCCTCCATTCAGTTGAAGACCATGAAACCAGAAGAATACCGGCAAGTCATGAAGAACCTGGAGCTCCACTACCAGGACTTCATGCGCGACAGCCAGGACTCCCAGCAGTTTGGACCCGATGACCGCATGCAGGTGGAAGGGGAATACAACAGGTGCATCAAGCACTTCGATGAGCTGATCCACTCCATGGAGAAGGGTGAGGATTGACTCACTAAAGTACCAAGCATCCATAACTTTTATTAACCAGCTTTGGAATAATCACCTAAAGACACATTTTACAGTCTACAATTGTTGGTTGATGTTTCAGGACAAATATTTAAGCTCAAAGGTGAGTGGCGAACAGCGAGCCGAAGCTCCAGCTAACCAACAGATGTGTGAATGCTTCAGACATGAGCACCACTTTGACTGCATGATGAGTTTACTGTCAGCCTGCTGTATTGGCATTTCTGCATCAAATCGGCAGCATATTGTTTGGTAGTGATGGAGATTGTGACGCTTCAAACATTTACCGGATTCTTTGGACTATAAGTCGCGCCTTTGGGAGAAATTTCTTTAGCAAAATACGGGACAGAGAACGGATATTTTATCATGAAAGGCAAATCATAATGACAGATAATATTATACTGAAAGTATGCACGCTTCACTACCGTAACACATAGATTCTTGATATGAGCAATTGTTCAGGTAACCAAAGCATAAAGAACATGCTAATGCTAAGTCAGCTAAACATTGTATCTCTTTAAATCACTAAAGATGTTGAATTCTTCATCCTCTGTGTCACTTTGGAGCAATTCCGCCAAGCGTTAGACTGACCGGTGCCTCTTCTTCTGTGTTGCTGTCAGTAGCATATACACACATATACACACACACCTACAGCGCCCCCCGGTGGTTGTTGCTATTTATTTTAAAATAATCACAAGTTGCTCCTGAGTATAGGTCCCACTTCCGGCCAAACTATGCAAAAATCCACGACTTATTCTCCCAAAAATACGATATTTGCAAACTTTAAACACAGAAGAGTTTGGTGTTGAAGATCATGCAGTTGTGTTGGCTTGTCTAATAATGTGCTGCACCAAATTGCCATTAGCTTTTGCTAATTATTTAATTCACTTTATAACAATTTAACTAGACTGCATTTAGCTCCTTGTGTTGTTGTAAAACTGTCAATGTTTTTTTTGCCTTTTAGAGTGATCTGATTTTATCCAAAGTATTAAGCAAAATGCATCATGGCATTGTGTTTCACAGGTCAGCAGGATGAGACTCTGTGTAAAAACTACATCTCTGAAGTCAAAGAGCTGCGTCTGCGCATCAAGGACTGCGAGGCGCAGACCGTGTCTCGCATGCGCAAACCCCTAGAGAAAGAGCCTCTGAAAGAATGTGACCAGAAGGCCAAGGATCAGAGGGTACTGTTGTTACATCCTGGAGTTTAAATACATACAAGTTTGGGGGGATTATTTCATACATTGTACAAGGAATAAAATGTAAACTGCATCAACCAGAAGCTGAGCTTCTTTCCTGCTACAGAAACTTTTCCTACACGTTTTATCTGTTGTATTTTATTTGTTAGTTTCTGAGACATCTGGTTTCAAGCTGCTGACTTTGATCTTGCTTTGTTCTTGCAGAGAGTGCAGATCGAGCTTGAGGGCCTTAAGAAGGACCTGGACAAGGTGTCTGTGAAATCAAATCAGGTCTTGAACTCACCTCAGCAACCAGCCTCAGCTCCTTTGCTGCGTTCAGAGCTCGACCTCACTGTGCAGAAGATGGACCAGACCTACATGCTCTCCTCTGTTTATCTGGAAAAGTAAGACACCACGAGAGGCATACATTTGTGAAGCAGTTGGTTTGTTTTTAATAAAGACATTTCATCCTGCAGGCTGAAGACTGTGGAGGTTGTCATTCGTAACACGCAGGACGCTGAGGGCGTGCTGAAGCGGTATGAGGACCGTCTGCGGGAGGTTCACACTGTGCCTGGTGACAATAAAGAAGTGGAGAGCTACAGAACTAAACTGAAGGTAAAAACACAACATTCTGCTTCCAAATACATTTGTCACAGTTGATCAATCATTTTCTATTTTGGTGACGTTCTGCAGAAAATGCGCGCAGAGGCCGAAGGTGATCAGCCGATCTTCGACTCCTTGGAGGCGGAGGTAAAGAAGGCCTCTGCTGTGAGTGACAAGATGTCCCGCGTGCACAGCGAGCACGACGCCGAGCTGGACCACTACCGCCAGCTGATGAGCGGTCTCCAGGAGCGCTGGAAGGCTGTGTTCACCCAGATGGACCTTCGCCAGCGAGAGCTGGAGCAGCTTGGCCGCCAGTTGAGTTACTATCGCGAGAGCTACGACTGGCTGATCCGCTGGATCGATGACGCCAAGCAGAGGCAGGAGAAGATCCAGGCTGTGCCTATCACCAACAGCAAAGCTCTGAAAGATCAGCTCGCTCAGGAGAAGGTATTTGGAAAGGTTCTTTATAGAAAACACCTTGAACTGGTGGATGTCTAACGTGAACACGTTTCTCAACACAGAAACTTCTAGAAGAGATTGAACAGAACAAAGATAAAATTGATGAGTGTGAAAAGTATGCTAAAGCATACATTGACACCATCAAGGTGAGTGTTGAGCAACAACTTTGCATCCATTGTGTGTGCATTGCTGTGTGTGACGGTTTGCCTCTGTGCTAACAGGACTATGAGCTGCAGCTGGTTGCATACAGAGCTCAGGTGGAGCCCCTCGCCTCCCCAGTGAAGAAAACCAAACTGGATTCTGCTTCTGACAACATCATTCAGGAGGTAGATGTACAAAACTCTGAGTACTGCTGAAAAAGATGCAAAGATCTGGGGAGACTGTGGATTGTTTGTTTTTTTGCGACAGTGATGCCATTAATTATCACAAGTATTATTAAAAATTGACAATAATATTTTACCAACAGGGTTTTTGGAGGGCATCAAACAAACAACACTCATCACCACATAGATTTAGCAAGAGTCAGGTCAAGTCTCTGAATTAGATTCTTTGTGATACTAAAAAGTCACACAATAGTTGTTGTGAAAATTGAACATTGCGATACTACGTTCACAGCGTGCGTGTGACGCGCTCTCTTGAATGAGCTAAACACACGCGTTTGAACACGCGTTTAGCATACGGCGTTCACACTGGACGGTCGCTATCGATTCTAGTGCTGCCCGCCACCTACAGTGGGAAGAGGCTTGGTGCAAAACGTTGAAGCAGTGAAAATCTCAAGAATCTTCCCCCAGGCTTTTTCCTTCACAGATCTATTCCAAAATATGAAATTCTTGATAATTATGGCCGGACACCAACCGCATTTATCAATTTCTCCCCATGATCAATTTTCATATGGTTTCTTGAAATAAAAGGATGCCAAATGTGAGTCCTAGTTGTCACAGTTCGACCTGGTTTAACATTTATTCTGGGTTTATTATGTAGAGCCTGAAATCAGTCCTAGAAAGAAGTGTAGCGACGCATGAACGCCAGCGTTTTGAAGGCGGAAAAAATGAATAATAGCAGTTGGGATCTAAAAACAAAAAACTTTATATTCAGAATTAAAAGGCAGGTGAAATCAGACGCAAGTTAATTTTTTTGCAAGGAAGAATGGAAGTAACATTTTGAAAACTTGGCGTTCAAAATATTTTTTAAACCATTAATTTAGATTTGAGATTTATCCGAAAAGCCTGAGCGCTGATGTTTCTGAAACTACTGAATACCGAATCTTAAGAAAGTCAAAAGACCGTAGTTTCAAGAAAAACGGTCTTGTTTTCTGTCTTGCAACACAAAAATAATATCAAGAAAGTTTTCCAATAGTAAAATAATCTTAGTTTAGGAAAACATGTCTTAGTGGCTAGAATGTGTTCTTAACAGAAGGATTCTTGGTAAGAACATTTCTCTTCCCTCATTGCCAGATTTGTTTGTTTGGGGGAAGACATTTTGACTTCCTTCTGTGGGTCTGTTTTTGCAGGATGCGCTGAGAAAAACAGTAACATCAGTGAATAATGGGAAATAAATGGGAAATGAGAAATGTAAACAAGTGCAGATCAGTAGTGAAGTGTTAGACGTTGTACTGAAATTAAGAGGGCATCAGAAATGTTTGGGCTTCAGCTTAATCCACTGAAATGTGAAGACCTCATTTAGAGGAAATGGTCTGTTCCTAAATCTCTATTCTGTGCTTAATTATTGCATTTTTTACTGCAAAGAATAAATGGATGCTATTAAAAGAAAATAATGTTTACAGTAGTTATTTGGATGGAAAACATGGATTTTAAATCAAGTTTGGTATTGTGTAAATGTGGACTGTAAAGCTAAATCTGATCAATTTGTGGGATTTCTTTCCTTTTTCTGCATCAGTATGTCACTCTGAGGACTCGATACAGTGAGCTGATGACGCTCACCAGTCAGTACATCAAGTTCATCACTGAGACGCAGCGCCGCCTGGAGGAAGAGGAGGTGCGTGACATTTGCCTGAGGGTCCCAAACAAACTAGATTCTAACGCAAACTTAACCCAAGCAAACCGTGCAGTCAGCAGACAGACCCCCATCCGATCACAAACATGCATGCACGCACACGCCCACGGTTTTTTCTGCCTGTCTCATGCAAACACAGGCACACATTACACCTAATGTCCGGCTGACGATCACTTCCTTTACACGGTTTGCATGAAATGCTGGCATGCTGTAGCTGACTCTGCAGCCAGACGAAGCTTCAGGAAGTCTTTTAAAGGGAGAATATCAAAATATAACTGAATGTGATGATTGCAAAAAGATGCGATGCACGTGTTTGGAGTGTGCTCACATTCAAGAAAGTGAGGGATCAAAGAAGATGAGTTTTGAATTGACGTCCTTCCGTTCCGTGTGTGTTGAACATTTAGAATGAGGGGTTCTTTCTTTCACTCACTTCACTTTTCATTTCTTTCCCTCTTATTTGTGTTCGGGGTAAACATCGCATCCTTTTTCCTAATTTACCACAGATTTACGGATCCACATTCTTTTCTAACCTGATGCTATGTTTGTGTCCTTGCTTCTTCTAAATGCTTGCCAGTGCTTGTCCATGATGAATGCTTAACTTGTCTGAGCGCTAAAAAGGTAAATGACTCGCTGTAAAGTGTCTTGTGTCATCTTAACATCTGCGTTTCTTCCTAACAGCATTTTGGCCCTTCTTGCATTTTTAATTTTCAGAACTTTTGCAGATATTCTGTAAACTTTATAGCCTCCCTCCTTATTCTAAAAACCTTACTGAGGCTGCAAATGCTCAGCTTATTTAACGCAGTCGACTCCTGCGGCTTTTCTGATCAACACAGACTGTAACTCACAGTCCTGTCTTGTGTTTTTCACTAACAGTGATTCAAAGAACCCCTGATGCATGGGATGGAATACATTTAGAATTACATTTAGAAAGAAAAAGATAAAAGAATGTTTTTATAAATGTTATGATGGATTCATGAAATGATCCTTCAATCAAGTCTAAAAGGAGAGGGGAGGAATGTTTGTCTCACTGCTGCTAACAGCTGTGGGCAAAAACAAAGCAGAAGATTCCTTCTTTACGTAGCATTTTAGCAAGTCAGCTGAGCAGCCACAGATGCATGTCAGGATTTTCTTGCTGTGTTGTGAAGTGACGTTTATGTTTCCATACATTCACTGATTTATTTTCACTTTTCCTAAATTGCCTTGTGATTTTTTTTTTTTCATTGCATCATGAATTTAACATCACCTTGATGAATGTGCATCTAATTTGCATCGAGTTGTTGATTTCTTCTTTGAGCTAATCACATTATTAACATTACTGAGGTCATACACTACATTCATTTGCTCCTAAACAAGTGTGTTTTGGGCCTGATTACCAAAGTAACAACTGCTGATGCACACACTGATGTGAGCAAATTGATGTAAAGTATTACCTTTAACCTGTCATGCTTGATTATAATCCTTTCTTTACCATTTGCTTCCACTAATGCAGAAAGCTGCACAGAAACTCAAAGCGGAAGAGCAAAAAAAGATGGCGGACATGCAGGCTGAGTTAGAAAAACAAAAGCGGTTAGCTGAAGCTCACGCAAAGGCCATTGCTAAAGCTGAGAAAGAGGCTCAAGAGCTGCAGCTCAAAATGCAGGAGGAAGTAAGCAGGAGGGAAGTTGCTGCTGTAGATGCAGAAAAGCAGAAGAGCAACGTTGAGTTGGAGCTGCATGAACTCAGGAACCTCTCAGAACAGCAGATCAAGGACAAAGGTCAGCAGGTGGACGAGGCTCTCAAGAGCCGGGCCAAAATCGAGGATGAAATCCACCTCATCCGCATCCAACTCGAGACAACTTTGAAACAAAAGTCCACAGCCGAATCTGAGCTCCAGCAACTTCGCGATAGAGCAGAAGAAGCTGAGAGACTCCGGAAAGCCGCCCAGGAGGAAGCGGAGAAGCTCCGGAGACAAGTTCACGAAGAGTCTCAGAAGAAGCACATCGCAGAGATGGAACTGAAACAGAAATCTGAGGCGGAGAAGGAAGCTGCTCAGCAAAAGCAGAAAGCTCTTGAAGTCCTGGAGGACCTCAAGAGACAAGCCGAGGAGGCAGAGAGGAGAGTCAAACAGGCGGAGATGGAAAAAGAAAAACAGATCATGGTGGCTCACGAAGCAGCCCAGAAGAGTGCAGCTGCCGAGTTACAGAGCAGACACATCTCATTTGTGGAAAAGACCTCAAAGTTGGAGGAATCACTCAAGCAAGAGCACGGTGCAGTCCTCCAGCTCCAACAACAAGCGGCTCAGCTCAAGAAACAACAGGAGGATGCAGAAAACGCCAGAGAAGAGGCAGAGAAGGAGCTTGAGAAGTGGAGGCAGAAAGCCAACGAGGCTCTTCGCCTCAGACTACAAGTGGAGGAAGAAGCACACAAAAAGAGCCTGGCTCAAGAAGAAGCCGAAAAACAGAAGGAGGAAGCAGAGCGAGAAGCTAAGAAGAGAGCCAAAGCTGAGGAGTCTGCCTTGAAGCAGAAGGAAATGGCTGAAAGGGAGCTGGAGAGGCAGCGGAAGCTCGCTGAGAGCACATCCCAGCAGAAGCTCACTGCGGAGCAGGAGCTCATCCGTCTCCGGGCCGAATTTGACAACGCAGAGCAGCAGAGATGTCTCCTCGAAGATGAACTTTACCGTCTGAAGAATGAAGTCGCTGCAGCCCAGCAACAGAGAAAACAGCTGGAAGATGAACTGGCCAAAGTCAGGAGTGAAATGGATTTGCTTATCCAGATGAAGGCAAATGCAGACAGAGAATCCATGTGCAACACCGAGAAGAGCAAACAGCTGCTGGAAGCTGAAGCTGCCAAAATGAGGGACCTGGCCGAAGAGGCCAGCAAGCTTCGAGCCATCTCAGAGGAGGCCAAGCATCAGCGGCAAATTGCAGAGGAAGAAGCAGCTCGTCAGAGAGCCGAGGCCGAGAGGATTCTCAAAGAAAAGCTTGCTGCCATCAGCGAAGCCACTCGCCAAAAAACCGAGGCCGAGATTGCCTTGAAAGAGAAGGAGGCAGAAAACGAGAGACTCCGTCGGCAGGCAGAGGACGAGGCTTACCAGAGGAAAGCCCTGGAGGACCAAGCTAACCAGCACAAACAGGACATTGAGGCAAGGATAGTTCAACTCAAAAAGTCCTCTGAGGATGAAATGGAAAGGCAAAGGGCGTTAGTAGACGAAACGCTGAAGCAAAGACGGGCTGTTGAAGAGGAGATCCGAATACTTAAGCTCAACTTTGAAAAGGCCTCATCTGGAAAACTTGATCTGGAGCTGGAGCTGAACAAGCTGAAGAATATTGCGGAGGAAACTCAACAAAGCAAGCTCCGAGCAGAAGAGGAAGCTGAAAAGCTGAGGAAGCTTGCCCTCGAGGAGGAGAAGAGAAGGAGGGATGCTGAGGAAAAAGTGAAGAAGATTGCTGCTGCAGAAGAGGAGGCCGCCAGACAGCGCAAAGCCGCCCAAGAGGAGCTGGAACGGCTGAAAAAAAGAGCAGAGGAAGCCAAAATACAGAAAGAAGAGGCAGACAAAGAAGCAGAGAGGCAGATCGTTGCAGCCCAGCAGGCAGCTCTGAAGTGCAATGCAGCTGAGGTACAGGTACAGAGCGTCCTTGCTCAGCAGAAGGAGGATAGCATCACGCAAAAGAAGCTGAAAGAAGAGTACGACAAAGCCAAGAAGCTGGCCATCCAGGCAGAGGCCGCCAAGCAGAAGGCTGAAAGAGAGGCAGCTCTCCTTCGTCAGCAAGCAGAGGACGCAGAGCGGCAGAAAGCTGCTGCCGAGCAAGAAGCTGCAAACCAAGCCAAGGCTCAGGAGGACGCAGAGCGGCTGAGGAAGGAGGCCGAGTTTGAAGCCGCCAGGCGAGCACAGGCCGAAGCCGCAGCCCTCAAGCAGAAGCAGCAAGCTGACACCGAAATGGCAAAGCACAAAAAGTTAGCCGAACAAACCCTGAAACAGAAGTTCCAAGTGGAGCAGGAGCTCACCAAAGTTAGGCTTCAGCTGGATGAAACAGACAAGCAGAAGTCCCTCCTGGACGGGGAGCTGCACCGGCTGAAGGATGAGGTGGACGATGCCGTCAAACAGAAGACCCAGGTGGAGGAGGAGCTTTTTAAAGTCAAGGTCCAGATGGAGGAATTGGTCAAACTAAAAATGAGAATAGAGGAGGAAAACCAGCGTCTCATCTTGGATAACAAAAACAACACGCAGAGGTGTTTTGCTAGTGAGGCAGAGAATTTGAAAAAACTCGCAGAGGAAGCTGCCATACTAAGTGTTGAGGCCCAAGAGGCGGCACGCCTGAGGCAGATAGCCGAAGAGGACCTCAACCAGCAGCGAGCGCTTGCAGACAAAATCCTCAAAGAGAAAATGCAAGCCATACAGGAAGCATCCAGACTCCGAGCTGAGGCAGAGATGCTCCAGAGACAGAAAGAGCTGGCTCAGGAACAAGCACAAAAGCTTCTGGAGGATAAGCGGCAAATGCAGCAGCGCCTGGAGGAGGAAACGGAGGAATACCACCGCTCACTACAAGCAGAGAGGAAGAGGCAACTAGAAATCACAACCGAAGCAGAAAAACTCAAGCTCCAGGTTTCTCAGCTTAGCGAAGCCCAGGCAAAAGCCGAAGACGAAGCCAAAAAATTCAAGAAACAGGCAGATGCAGTGGCTGCCCGTCTTCATGAAACGGAAATTGCCACCAAAGAAAAACTGACTGTGGTTCAAAGACTGGAATTCGAGAGACTAAATTCCACCAAAGAGGCCGATGATTTACGCAAAGCTATCACAGACCTAGAGAGTGAGAAGGCTAGACTGAAACAGGAGGCTGAGGAACTTCAAAATAAGTCCAAAGAGGTATTGTGTCCAAAATGGCATAGCAGAGCAGCTCATGTCATTGTTAACTCGAAGGACTAACACTTCTCTTAAACATTCCTCTATTTCTTTCTTTGATTTTTACTAATCATGAATCTGTATTTTTAATTTTAAATATTTTACTTTTCTTACAGTGCACTGTGCTCATGCTCATCGTCTCCCTGAATGCTTTTTTTTTTTTATTATTTAAAGACCTGCACCAATTCGCTTTAAGTTTCTACCCGTCCAAATTCCCTGTGAATTGAGTATAATCCTGACCCAGTAGCAAATAAAACATTATAATAAATATATTTGTTCCTTTTCATTAAAGTGGTACCATAAAGTATTTAAGGTCCTATAAACTCTAAACGATACATTTGTTTGCTGAACAAGCACAAATACCCACTGACTACCTAATGCCTTACAGTTTACACAAAGTTCCATCATAGTTTGTAGAATTTCCATCGGTTAAACTGACCTCCATTTTTATTGACCAACTCAATAAAAAACAGGATTATCTGGCAAACGAGCAAACAGGTTAAAGTAAATCTCAGTGTTTTTTATCTGTATCGTTCCATTATTACAATGTAACACGACATTTTCACAAGACCTCTAAGACTTGCAGCGCAGTCATACGATGGGCTGAAGGACTGTTACTTTTTCCTTTTCTGAAACAATCAGGTTTGAGGTTAAAGGACCATCCAAATGCAAAAGAAAGTTCACAATCGTCATATCTCTTCGCCCTAGACTGTATTTGTGATACTAAGATGGACTTTAGAATGTCCTAACATGACCCATATTAATGAAGCTTTTGCCATTAATTGTTCCCAGGTTTTACAAGGCCGTCACTGCCTTTATGTCCACCTTAAGTCAAATAAAGATTGTCTACAGCAGGGTTCTTCTATGGGTCTTCTCACACCAAAAGACCCATATGTTCCAGTTTCTTAGGAGCAGGACCAAGCACAGGCCGCAAAGTCCCACATCTTAACATTGAGAAAAAAAAAATCAACTAAGATCCTCCTGCAGCCGCAGATGTTTTGCAGTTATGAACTTTTAAGGACTTTGCCTCTAAACACCAACTAGACACGGTTGAGCAGCTGAAGATGAAAGTTTGTTTTTAAACATATTCTTGTAAAAATGATACATTTAACCATCATTTTGCTTAGTTATGACGTCTGCAATTTGGAGGAGTGGTTTAAAAAAATGTTAATTTACCAATAAAAGATGACGTCAGTTTAAAGATCTGAACATAAATCCAAAAAAAATTGAGTCATATTGTTATCATTTTTCTTCAAAGCCAAAAAGTCAGAAAGGAGGAATAAAAGACCCTCATGTGGTTCCATGGCCTCAGGTTGCAGACCCCTGTTCTAGAAAAGCCAAAGACTATTCTAGCATTTTTTTGCAATATAAGATTTTATCAGACTGATAAAATTCTGATCAAGGGAACAGTTTGGTTGCTCAGCTCTCAATTCATTGATATTTGGATAATTAACAATTTTACTTAAGATTCAAAGTCCAGGAATGTAAAGTGAAGACTAATTTCAGGCGAGTTGAGACGCCGCATTGTCGTTTTTTTCTTCAAACTTAATATTCTGCTTAACAGTCGTCACACGAAGAAATACATAAGTAACAATTTTGAAATCCAATTTTGTCCTTTTTTTAATGTATTTAAATGTGACTCCTAGTTTAGATGCAGTCTGCATTGTTAAAAAAGTCATGTTTGTTTTTACACCAGACTTACATTTTGCCAGAAGACATGGTTAAGTATTTTCCTGGTCATCATTAATCCCCATTAAAAATGCAAAATACAGAAGTGGTTTTTGTTCATGTGTATGTGCATAGCAGAGTGCATTGTACAGCTACTTTTTCCTAAAAGTTTTGTCGAGAAAATACATGAAAAAGAGTGAATGACTGTTGTCACTTCTGCAAGTAACTGCTAACTAATTTGTTTTTCTTCTCCTGTCAGATGGCTGATGCTCAGCAGAAACAAATGGAGCATGAGAAGACGATGCTTCAACAGACATTCCTGACCGAAAAAGAGATGCTGTTACGGAAAGAGAAGCAAATTGAAGATGAGAAAAGGAGACTGGAGAGCCAGTTTGAAGAAGAAGTCAGAAAGGCAAAGGCTCTCAAAGATGAGCAGGAACGGCAGAAACAGCTGATGGAGGAGGAGAAGAGGAAACTCCAGGCTAACATGAATGCAGCCCTTAGTAAACAAAAAGAGGCGGAGCAAGAAATGCTAAACAGGCAAAAGGAAATGCAGGAGCTGGAGAGGAAGAGACTAGAGCAGGAAAGGATCCTTGCTGAGGAGAATCAGAAATTGCGTGAGAAGCTACACCAACTTGAGGAAGCCCAGAAAGTCCCAGACAAAGAAGTGATCGTTGCTGAGACAACAAAGACAGTTTACAATGGTCAAAACGCTGGTGACATGGTAGATGGTTTAGACAAGAAACAAGATCCATTATCTTTTGATGGCATCCGGGATAAAGTGCCTGCAAGTAGACTTTATGAAGTTGGTCTTTTACCCAAGAAAGACTTTGAAAAGCTAAAAAATGGCAAAACCACTGTACAGGAGCTTGCTGAGACAGAACATCTGAAGAGAATTCTTAAGGGAAAGTATGCTGTTGCTGGTATTTTGACCCCCACTAATCAAAAGATGTCAATCTATCAAGCATCAAAAGAGAAGAAGATTACACCTGGCACAGCCCTGATCCTTCTTGAGGCACAGGCTGCCACCGGTTATATTTTAGACCCCATTAAGAATCAGAAACTCTCAGTGAATGAGGCTGTCAAGGAAGGCGTGATTGGACCTGAACTACACAACAAAATGCTCTCAGCTGAGAGGGCTGTCATTGGCTACAAGGATCCATACACCGGAGGAAAAATCTCCGTTTTTGAAGCGATGAAAAAGGGGCTGATTGAACATGACCATGCCATTAGAATCCTTGAGGCCCAGCTTGCTACTGGTGGCATCATTGACCCCATCAACAGTCACCGCGTACCCAATGCAACAGCCTGCAAACAAGGACAGTATGATGCAGAGATAAATAAGATCATGGAGAGTCCTTCAGATGACACAAAAGGATATTTTGACCCTAGCACTCAGGAGCCCTTGACTTATTCTGAACTAATTGCAAGATGCACCACAGACCCCCAGACCAGTCTGTTACTACTGCCAATCACAGACAAAGCTGCTCAGTGCTCCAGTATATACACAGAAGAAGAGACCAAAGATGTTTTCAGTAAAACTACAGTCTCTGTACCATTTGGGAGATTCAAAGGAAAAACTGTGACAATTTGGGAGATAATAAACTCTGAGTACTTTACTGAAGATCAGAAAAAGGACCTCCTCCGTCAGTACAGGACTGGCAAAATCACAATTGAAAAGATCATCAAAATTGTGATAACTGTGACTGAAGAGAAAGAGAAAAAGAATGAAATCACCTTTGATGGCCTTCGAGGACCTGTTCCTGCCAGCGAGCTTCTAGAATCTGCAATCATTGATAAAGATCTATACAACAAATTGAATAAGGGAAATATAACCGTCAAAGAAGTGTCTGAAATGGGCCCAGTGAGTAAAGCACTGAAGGGTACAAACTGCATTGCAGGAGTAATCATCGACTCATCCAAGGAAATAATGTCCTTCTATCAAGCTATGAAGAAGCAAATGATGAGACCTGAGCTTGCCCTGAAAATGCTTGAAGCACAAGCAGGAACAGGCTATATGGTCGACCCTGTTCAAAACAAGAAGTACACAGTTGATGAGGCTGTCAAAGCAGCTGTTGTTGGTCCTGAATTACATGAAAAGCTCCTGTCAGCAGAGAGAGCTGTTACAGGTTACAAAGATCCCTACACTGGAAAAGCTGTATCTCTTTTCCAAGCAATGAGAAAAGATCTCATTCCTAAAGAACAAGGAATAAGACTGCTTGATGCTCAAATGACCACTGGTGGTATAATTGACCCAGAGAAGAGCCATCGTATTCCTCATGATGTGGCTTGCAAAAGAAATTATTTTGATGATGAAATGAAACATTCACTTGGCAGCCCAACTGATGACACCAAATGTTTCTTTGACCCAAACACAAAAGAGAAAGTCACGTACGCACAGCTCTTCCAGAGATGTCTTACCGACAAGAAAAGTGGTCTACAACTTCTTCCTTTGTCAGATGAAGCAATCAATAACAAAGAGGAAGCAACATACACTGAAGCGCAAACAAAAGAGGCAATGACTCAGGCAACTGTGGAACTTGAGTCTGGACCATTTAAGGGCAGAAAAATGACCCTCTGGGAAATTATAAACTCAGAATATTTCACTGAGGAGCAAAGGCTTGACCTGCTAAGACAGTTTCGGTCTGGAAAGCTTACAATTGAAAAGATCATCAAAATTATTATCACAGTTGTGAATGAGAAAGAGGCCAAGAAACGGGAGGAGTCCAGTTTTAAGGGACTTAGAGCTCTTGTACCAGCAGACTCTCTTTATGATTCCAAAATCATAGATAAACCAACATTTGATCGCCTTCAACAAGGCAAAACAACACCTAAACAGGTCAGTGAGAATCCCAAAGTCAGCAGTTACCTTCAGGGAACAGAGTGCATTGCTGGTATTTACCTTGAACCAACTAAAGAAAAAACTAGCATTTATCAAGCAATGAAGAAAAAGCTCATCAGACACAACACAGGCATTTCATTGCTTGAGGCCCAAGCTGCAACTGGGTTTATTGTAGATCCAGTGAAAAATCTATGTCTAACAGTAGATGAGGCAGTAAAAGCTGGCCTTGTTGGTCCTGAGCTGCATGAAAAACTTCTCTCTGCAGAAAAAGCTGTCACTGGTTACAAGGATCCATTTACAGGACAGAAAATCTCCCTCTTTGAAGCAATGCAAAAAGATCTCATTCTTAGACAACATGCCATTCCCCTCCTAGAAGCGCAGATGGTCTGTGGAGGAATTATTGACCCGGTAAACAGTCATCGTGTACCCATTGATGTTGCATGTCAGAAAAACCTTTTCAGCAGAGAAACCGCTAAGACCTTATCTGAGCCGTCAGAAGAAAACAAGGCTTTCTCAGATCCAGAAACTGATGAAAATGTAACCTACAAGCAGCTCAAAGACAAGTGCCAGAAAGACAAAGATACAGGTCTGTACATACTTCCACTTTCCAAGCCCCAATCTCCAACTGTCGTAGAGAAGACATACCTCTATACAGAAGAACAAACACAAAGTGATCTGGCCAATACTCAAATTGACATTCCAATTGAAGGCCTTTCTGACAAACCAATGAATCTCTGGGATGTTGTGAACTCAAATTTACTCCCAGAGCAGGAGAGGCAAAGACTCATGGATGAATACCGCTCAGGTAAAATCACTAAAGAGCGAATGATCATCATTATTATTGAGATAATGGAACAAAGGGAGATCACCCGAAATGACAACCCACAGTCATATCAGTTTATAAGACGAAGGATAACGATCGAAGAGCTCTACAACGCACGCATTATCGACCTGGAGACATACAACCTCCTTAAACAGGGAAAGAGGAACATCCTTGACATCATGGAGATGACCAGTGTAAAACAGTATCTTTATGGGACAGGATGTGTTGCTGGAGTCACAACAGACTTGAGTTCAAGGATAAGCATATACCAGGCAATGAAAAGAGGTTTCCTCAAACCAGAAATAGGTCTTAGCCTCCTTGAAGCACAAGCAGCAACAGGATTTATTATTGACCCAATTAAAAATGAGACGCTGACTGTGGATGAAGCTGTTCGCAAAGGTGTCGTTGGACCTGAGATTCATGACAAACTTCTTTCAGCTGAAAGAGCTGTCACAGGTTACAAAGATCCATATAGTGGCAAGGTCATCTCACTCTTCCAAGCAATGAAGAAGGATCTTGTTCCTGAAGACTATGCCATGAAAATGCTGGAGGCACAAAACGCTACCGGTGGAATAATTGATCCAGAATTCCAGTTCCACTTACCTGCAGACATTGCCTTACAAAGAGGTTATATCAATAAGGAGACGAATGAGAAGTTGACTGATGACATTAAAGGATTTGTTGATCCTGTCACAGATGAAAAATTGTCCTATGCAGAATTGCTCAAGAGATGCAAACTAGACGGTGGATTGCGCTTACTCTCTTTAGGAGACAAGAGACTGACATTTAAAGGTTTAAGAAAACAGATCACAATGGAGGAGTTGATTCGCTCACAAATCATTGACCAACAGACTGTTGTCGATTTAAATGAAGGCCTCCTTTCAGTGGAAGAGGTTAGCAACAGACTTTCAAGGTATCTCCAGGGAACGGGTTGCATTGCTGGTGTATTTTTGGAGACTACAAAAGAACGTTTATCAATATACCAGGCCATGAAGAGGAACATGATTAGGCCAGGCACTGCTTTTGAACTTCTTGAGGCCCAGGCAGCTACTGGATATGTGATAGATCCAATCAAGAATCTTAAGCTGACTGTCAATGAAGCAGTAAAGATGGGAATAGTAGGACCAGAGTTTAAAGACAAACTTCTCTCTGCTGAAAGGGCAGTGACCGGATATAGAGACCCTTATTCAGGTAAAACAATCTCCCTGTTTCAGGCCATGAAAAAGGGTCTTATCTTGAAAGATCATGGTATCCGTCTACTTGAAGCCCAGATTGCCACAGGTGGAATCATTGACCCTGAAGAAAGTCATCGACTTCCTGTTGAGGTGGCTTACAATCGTGGATTCTTTGATGAGGAAATGAACGAAATCCTGTCAGATCCATCTGATGACACCAAAGGGTTCTTTGATCCCAACACTGAAGAAAATCTGACCTACCTTCAGCTGATGGAGAGGTGTATCAGTGATGCTGATACTGGCCTGGTGCTCCTTTTACTAAAACAAAAAAGTCGGGAAAGGAAAACCTCCTCAAAATCTTCAGTTCGCAAACGCAGAGTTGTCATTGTAGATCCAGAGACAGGCAAAGAAATGACTGTCTATGAGGCCTACAGAAATGGGCTAATTGACCACCAAACCTATCTGGAACTTTCTGAGCAGGAATGTGAATGGGAAGAAATCACAATGACCTCTTCTGATGGCTCTGTTAAGTCCCTAATTATTGACAGAAAGTCAGGCAGACAATATGATGTGGATGACGCTCTTTCACGTGGACTCATTGACCAGCATGCCCTTAATACTTACAGAGCTGGAAACCTGTCCATCACAGAGTTTGCTGACATGCTTTCTGGAAGCATGGGTGGTTTCCGTTCACGCTCTTCCTCATTTGGCTCAACCACAGGTTCCTCCTACTCCTCTGCCATGAGCCCCATACCCTCTTTGAAACCACCTGCAGTCATTTGGAATGACCCGACCGAGGTGACAGTTCCCATAGCAGGAATATTGGATATAGACACACTAGAGAAAGTTTCTGTCACAGAGGCAATGCACAGAAACCTTGTTGATAACATCACTGGCCAACGATTGTTAGAGGCTCAAGCCTGTACAGGAGGTATTATTGACCCCAATAGTGGAGAAAGATTCTCGGTTTCTGAAGCCACAGAAAAAGGCTTGGTGGATAAAGTTATGGTTGATCGCCTTAACCTTGCTCAGAAGGCTTTTATTGGATTTGAAGACCCAAGAACTAAAGTAAAGATGTCTGCTTCCCAGGCCCTAAAGAAGGGCTGGCTGTATTACGAAGCTGGTCAGCGTTTCCTTGAGATTCAGTATTTGACAGGTGGACTTATTGAGCCTGAGCTCGAGGGCAGGGTGCCCTTAGATGAGTCTATCAGAAAGGGAACCATCGATGCCCGTACTGCCCAGAAACTAAGAGATGTCAGTGCATATTCAAAATATCTTACATGTCCAAAGACCAAACTGAAAATCTCATTCAAAGATGCCATGGACAAAAGCATGGTTGAGGAAGGGACTGGCCTTAGGCTCCTGGAAGCCTCTTCACAGTCTACCAAAGGCCTTTACAGTCCCTACAATGCTAGTGGCTCTGGATCTGCTTATGGTTCTCGAAGTGGCTCAAGGACTGGATCCAGAACGGGGTCCAGAAGAGGAAGCTTTGACGCTGGTTCAGGCTTTAGCATGAATTTGGCCTCCTCCACATTCACATCCTCATCCAGCTACACCCGCAGATTCTGATTTCCTAATCTTCTTGATGTGTTGCAACTGAGAATCAACAGTTCCTGTGCACTTTGAAATTGCATTTGTAACAGAGAAATATTCAAATAACAAAGAAAATATTTATTTATTACTATTTGCATGTCCTTATGACAAGAATTATGTAGGCCACGTTTTTTTTTTTCAACTTTCTGCTTTTTTGATAACTTTTGCATTTTACATAGACATAGAAAGATTTTGTGGGATATATCAAAAATAATTTTTCTCTTGTACAAATTACCAGAGAAAGCACGATTTCTTGCAGTTTTTAAGTGAAATTTTTTTTAATACAAAGTGCTTTTAAAAACTAATAGATACTTTATGTTGTTGAATTAAGTTTGTTTTGTTTTATAACCTTTAGAATGCATCAGTGATGACATATTAAATGTCTATAAATGAAATATTCAGATGCCTCCAAAATGTCTGAATGTTTTCTAAAGAAAAAAGTTTTTTTTTTTTTAACATTACTTTGGTAACATTACTTTGATCCCAGTAAATTCTAGCATGCATTAACTATGTAAGTTACCACAAAGTGAAACAGTGACAGAATGCAACGGTCAAAGGAAGTGCCAAAGTGAAATGTTTTTATATTATAAGTTTCATATCTCATTAATCATGATTATTTTTATTGAGTGGAGAAGCTAAATGTTTTGCACTCAATATATTGGATTGGTCACATTACCTGTCAATCAAGTCTCCCTTGCTAAATCCCAAGATGATGTCAGACTCCATCCTGCTCCCACCACAGACCTGCTGCCTGCTGTTAATTTCATTATTGTAAGTTAAAATCTTCATTTATCATTTTTATGTTTGCCGTCTTCTATTATCTTTTATTTCCGTTTCACCTCTGAGTTTACCGTAACCTCCCTCATCTTGCTGTTTTGCCTGGTCACATGCTGTGTCTCCCAACAAGCAATTCATAATTCCAATGTGCTGTGATCGTCTTTCTTGGTTTGATTTTTATAGGTGCCTCGGACACACCAACATGCAAACTCAGATACTCAGCTTGCCGGAGCACATCTTCCCTCCTCCATGGATGGATGTTTAAGTCCAAGTCTTCCTTGTGCAGGCAAACAGGTACATTGCACACCTGTCTCAAAAGACATTATTTCTGTGTACAAGTTAAAAACCCATTGGTTTGATCAAGATGAGCTCTACACATGTATTTAATTTTCCTGTTTTTCCCCCTCTGCACTGCATTGTTTGTTGTTGCTTTGTTTCATAGTTATTTTCATTTGTTTCTAGATCGGCATTTGAGTCTGTCCTTTCATTGTGCATCACTGAGAAAAGCTGAGGCCAATTCAACATCATCTTGGGATGACCACCTTCCTTTCAGTTGCTTCTGTCATTATTATTCATTACTTGAATAATCTTTTTTAATATTTATACAATATTTGATTTCTACGCATTGACAAAAATGTATCAGTCTTGCAATATATATATATATATATATATATATATATATATATATATATTACACCAGCCCCATTTTCTCCATTGTTTTTTTCTCCAAATTTCCTTTTACAGCTGTTCGTTTTTGTTTTTCATACCTGTACACCTATAAACTGTTTGCATCGTGTTTTTGTTATTGATAAGTTGACTTTCTGCATGTTTTCTTATTTTGCATTAATATGGAGGGACACTTGATGTGAAATGAAATTCATTCAACTTTAGCAACATCTGTTTGGTTTTCTTTTTGGCTGAAATGTTATACTCAACTGATTTGACAAGGATTCTGTTGTATATGAACGTAACACTATGCTGTAAATAAATGTGCTCAGAAGAGACACTCTTGTCACTCATGCATCAGAATTCATGTCAAGATCGAATGATTGGCCCGTGGATTGCTTTCACGCTTGTTTGACGTAGCTTTTAAAATGAAGTCACAACCTTCTCATTTTTGGACAAAAGAACAGTCCCCTGTGTGCGCCAGCATCTACACTAAAAAGATAAAATAAAAAGTATGAAGAGCAATTAGTAAAACTCCAAATTAATTTTTTTTATCAATGGCTATTACGAGCAACACAGCTGGCTGACTTTCCTATTAAGCAAGTAGCTATTATCTATTTTTCTTTTTTTATTAAAGCTAAAAATGTTGTAACAAATAAAAATTAAGACCAAAAAAACTATTTGTTTGCAGAAATCACCTTTGTAGTTAGGGCTTTAACCCAGACTGTTCTCAGTCTCAGTAATGATAGTAATTCCTAAATAATTTACTTTTGAAATGATTTAAAAATAAAAGTGAAAGTATTATTTGGTTATGTATGTTTCTTGACTTTAGCTTAGCACACATTCATAATGTGGCCACCACCAGAGCACCTAGAGTTCAGGTGAAGAGCACCGGAATGGTAAGATGCTTCATTTGGACTCATTTCATTTGGGAGAACAAAGAAAAGCATCCTGGGAGTTGTGAGTTTTTAGAGACATTCCATAAAGTTTTAGGTTCACCCAAATATAACTTTATTGCTCAGTAGTTCTATTGTGTCAAAATAAATAACTCCTGCACTAGCACATTTGCTCTTTCAGATTTGATTTTATTGCAGCTTTGGTCTTGAATAAAGTGCATAAGTTTATTGTCACGTGAGGTGCTGGTAGTTCATGAATGAAAACATCTGACTAGAAAAGCAGCAGCTGACCACACGAGGGCAGTGATGCGCTGACCTCTGTCACCCATCGCCATCAGGAGGTTTGAAATAAATAGAAAAACAGACAGGTGGGGGGTATTCCCAACATATAAATCTTAATGATTGATTTTTTTCTGTTCTGTTTTTTTGTTTTTGTTTTTAACCAATGTTGAGAAACTCCAGCATCCATACAGACTCAGACATAGTGTCCTCGTGGCAGACACACAAATGTTTTGCTCTTTGTGTCAACATTAGCCACTAGGTTTGGCGGAGGAGCATGTTCCCAAAAGCAACGGGACTTCAACTTCCCTCAATTCTTCCCTCAGTTCGCTCGATTATGATCCCACTCTTTCCAACCTGGCTGGAAGTAGTGAGGTAGGAGCTGTGAAACAGAAGCCGACTCTTATTATGTGTGCATGTGCTGCAGATCTGCAGCAAATTCAAGTAAAAAAAAAACAAAAACAGAAAACTGTTCCCTGACTGTTTCTTACAGGATAAAGACGGTGTTTTGAATGGATTTCCAACACTTGCTGTACAAGATCAGAAACATGGGTATGCTTGCACTAAAAATATGTTCAGCCAAAAGCAAATCTATATCTCTGCCCATCAAACAGTACAAACCGTTCAACAGAGTAGAAGAATGCCTTTTCTGGTCTTATATCAGCTCTGAGAGCAGTGTAGCATTCTCCATATACAATGGGGCAAAAAAGTATTCAGTCAGCCACCAATGGTGCAAGTTTTCTTAATTAAAAAGATGAGAGAGGCCTGTAACTTTTATAATAGGTAAACCACAACTATGAGAGACAAAATAAGAAAAAAAAAATCCAGATAATCACATTGTCTAATTTTTAAAGAATATATTTGTAAGACAAGAGTTCAAATCAATACCTTGTTAAATAGCCTTTGTTGACAATAACAGACTTCAAAGGCTTTTGGAAGTGCTGTTATTGGCCCTTTCCTCCATGCAGATCTCCTCTAGAGCAGTGATGTTTCATATATATATATATATATATGCTAATATAGTTCATGCTAATAATGTCATTAATTGTGAACTATTGTAGACATTTTTATGACGTCTTTATTTTCCATATAAATGCATTTTTAACGTGTCTTTTCTGTTGTTTAGTTAGTGTCAGTATTTGACATAAAGACAGCAAGTGATGCAGGAAAACAGCTGCACTTTATGAGATCCTAAATAAAGAATACATCATTTGTTTTTGACTGTATTGAGGTTTTTGGAGGATTTCTGCTGTTGGTGTTGCACAGAATTAGGAAAATGCTAAATATGTTTGGAGTATTCCCACTGATGAGTTCTATGATCTTGTTTTTAATGTTTTATAAGACCTAAAAATGATTTTCACAATGACAGGTTGTTAAATTTATCCAAACGCTCTGATCCGTTTCACAAAGACACACTCAGCTCTAAAACATGATAAAAGAACAAATAAAACAGAAAGATTTGATTTATTATTGTTTATTATTAATATTTCCAGGCTGTGTTTGTTATGTTCTGCAGCATGTTCATATTTGTATAATTTTGACAGAATATATTTTTATGGAGAGCAAAATATGATACGTTATTTAAGGTTTAACTTGAGTTATTCTGGATTAATGTTCCTGTCTGGTTTTATTCATATTTATGTTCAAAAAGTTCAGTTTAAAGGTTTAAAAGTTTAGCTTTAGTGTGTTCAGTAAATGTTTATCTTGTTCGGCCCGAAACCTAAAGCTTGTTTTGGATTTAGGCCACCTGTGCGACTGAGTTTGACCCCCCTGTAATACGAGTTTATAAAATTCATGCAGTTTTGTGTCAGTTCAATCAATCAATCTCTATTGTAAAGCTCTTTCACATCTACCAGAGATCCAAAGAGATCCAGCTGCACCGGTATGAAAAATACAAGTGAAAATTAGTCCGGCCAAAGAAAAATAGGGAAGGATGTCGTCACACTGTGAGTGCGTGGGGGGGACGGACCGCCACTGGTGTAAGGAAAAGTGTAGTTGAAATGGAAGGTAGGTCATTTGTCGTTCTGTGATTGGCTGAGAGGCGGGATCACCTTAACATGAACGAACAAGAAAGCGCACCAGAAAAGATAATCTCATTATTTTAGGAAGAGTCATAAACTCATTCTAGAGTATGTTCTGAATGACTATACTTCAATTTAACACCCATCTTTTGAGATTAAGGGTAAGGCCAGATGCTCTTGAAAACAAAAGTATTTTATTGATAACAACAGGTACCATATTTTTATTCTTTAAAAAAATAAAGCTGTGTCATCAGCAAATTGACTAATTTTAAATTCCCTGTCTAAAATGTTAATACCCTCAAAATCTGGAGAATATTTAAGAAAGATAGCTAATAATTCCACCGAAATTATAAACAACAGCGGGCTAATTGGACATCCTTGGCGAACACCTCTATTAACAGGAAAACTGTTTGAGAAACCTCGGTTGATGGCAATGTTGCTACTTGTGTCTTTGTAAAACATTTTTATTATGTTACAAAATTTTGATTCAAAGCCAAAGGTTTTCAAGGCATTAAACAAAAAGGCGTGTTCTAATGAGTCGAAGGCCTTAAAAAAATCCAAAAAAAGGACAAGATTTCTTGAGGAATAATTTGGTTGTAGTCTAATATATCTAAGATTAAGCGAGTATGGTGACGAATATGTCTCCCCTTAATAAAGGCTGATTCTGATTCGTCTTTGATCTGAGATATTCCTGATTTCAGTCTGTTAGCATAGATATGTGTTAGTATTTTATAGTCACAACAAAGATATGTGCATTTATAATGTTTGTTCACCCTAACTTGGTTTGTATGTGAGCATCTACAAAAAAACAAAGAGGTACACACATTGTTAAAAATATTACTGTTTTTTGTTTTTCGGTCTTATATGTGTGTTTGATATTAACAATTGTTTATTGTGCAAGTGACTGTGAATTTCTGTAAATTGGAAAATGTACAATAAAGTTTGATGGAAAAAAACATTTTAACACCCACTTCCTGGTTTGAACTTCCTATAGTCCTCAGCCTATTGTGGGATGAAAAGTTGACTGCTTCCTTTTCAACAAAACTCTTTTCTTTTTCAGTTTTTTTCTACTTTTCTACAAATTAGAAAATATTCTCTACAACAATTCAACCAAACATGGCTTGATATAAAATATTTAAAAGACAGTTTTACGTAATTACAATTAGAACAAAAATTATTTTAAATAAAAGAATTATAATAAACAATAAAAAGAACAATAACTAAAATATTTAAAACCAAATACTTATTTCCACCATAATTTATAAATAGATTCTTTAAAAATCAGACAATGGGATTTTTCTGGATTTTTTTATTTCTCAGTCTGTCTCTCATAGTTGAGGTTTACCTATGATGAAAATTACAGGCCTAACTAATCTTTTTAAGTGGGAAAACTTGCACAATTGGTTGTTGATAAATATTTTTTTGCCCCACTGTATGTACAAATTTTAGCTCAAATTTGCATTTCTGACCATTTCTTTGTTGAAATTCTTGTGAATTAGGAGCAGACCAAAAGTTGCAGTTTAAAAACATCTTATTTGTGATGAAGAAAATTCACTGGTTGATAAAGTTTTCTTGATTTTGGTTAAAAACTTCATAATCATAATCAAAAGGCCACTGAGAACGCTTTTAAAATGGATCGGAAGATGATTGGAGTGGGTTTGACTGTAATATGATGGAAGCCTTGAGATTTTGTTAAGTGGACTGATGACACAAGAGCCAACCTTCCAAACAGGATCCATGAAACCACCAAGGCGACGCCCAAGAAGGTTTTAGAGAAGCTCTCTCTGTCACTTGAATTCAATGTCAATTAAAATCTGGTGAGCTTTGAGTAACTCAATCAAAAACCTCAAAACATTTCAAATGACGAGGAGCTTTGCAAAATGCTGATGTTTTCTTAAGCAGTTTTTGACAGAAAATCTGGATTTGTGTGCTGATGACACCAATAAATAAACACAAAAAACTTTTCAAAGTTTGAGGTTATTCAAAGAACCTGCTCTATATATTTCATAGTCATATTTTAGTTGTTTGCTGCAACTTTTGGTTTGTTTTTCAACTCCACTTTACCACAAAGGATTGGTGGGGTTTCAAATTTGAACTGCACCTGGCTGGTGTTTCTTGTCTCCTTATAGTCCTAAATGTTTTTCTGTTTTTAAGTTAAGTGAGTCAGGAGTGAAAGGACTGTTTTTATGAAAACTTGTAACCTACCGTAGCTGTCTGGTGATGACTCTGATGTGTCATTTTTGTGCATCATTTATATAAACCCGAAGAAGTTTGTGTTGGCTGCTAAGGAGCCTTCTGCTAAACAATTGGTTAAGAATTCAAATTCCAGTTTTGACAGGCATTGTGCCCTTAGGAAAGGCATTTAACCCCACATTCCCCTCAATTCAACATGTCGTTCTGGATTAGAATATCTGCTTAGTCCCAATATTTCAGGCCAGAGGTATGTGCACTTTTTTTGCTATTGTTGCTCTGCATTGGAATAAAAACAATGCAATTTATGTGGCACAGTTATTGGGAATTTGTCAGCTTTTGACACTGATTCGCTCTTGTTGCTTTCAGAGGAGAAGCAGAGGAGCTGAGCCAATGGCAGTGTGAGTTCAGAGGTCAAATCCGAGCTCTGCGGCAGTGGCTGTCGTGTATGGAGATGAGGCTGCCTCCTTTGGATTCCCGGGTTGGTGACGTCCACTGTCTGCCGGCACGCTTTTTCCTGTCGCTTTATTTTCAGTTCCATCCCAAGACTCAGTCCCAGCATCTGCAGCCTTTGGTTTTCCTGACAGTCCACATTCATACACTTCTATCAGGTCTTCATCCCTTTCTGCATGAAAACTGTGCTGAGGAATGTGTTTGGACTATTCCAACAGAACACGGTAACTGGACCTCTGACTCCTTTTGGTCTTCCGTAAACACTTTAGGAAGATACAACGTTTTTCTCCGTTTTTTGGACGGGTGGCCCTCATCAGCCCCTGCAGGGGACCTTTTTTAGAGCACAGGGGGACAGAGAGGCTGGGGAATGGGGCTTTATTGTGCCTGGCCTGGGCAGCCAGGCTGGAGGACTGCTTGGCACTGGAGGCCCTTCTGCACACATGATCGAACAGACTGAAAAGACATCAGAGCCAGATGGGAGGAGCAGGCAAAGAAGCAGAAAAAAAGGCAGGATCTTTGGAGAAGGGCGCTCAAATCTGATTATGAGGGTATTTAACAAACACGGGACGATTTTGTCCAATTGCGATTTATACCAGTATTTATAGAAAGACTCATCGCAGCTGCATTCAGATGTTTTGAAGTCACCTTCCTTTAAAGTTGTTTCCATCAAATCAAAGTAAATCTGCCACTTTACTCAAACAGTCTTCAACCCCAATTTTAGCTTTAATTATATATCGGGCATCCACTTTTACTGGCATGTCAGGCATGGATCCATGTCTTTGGTTTGACCCAAAAGTGGATTCAAACCCACGATCTCCCTGTTCTGAAGTAGACACTCTACCTATTATGTCTGTTTGGTTGTTTAGTCTGATGTTTGGTCATGTTTTTCTCACCCAACCCATCTTTTTTTTTTTTCTTTCTTTAGTGGGAAGATGTCTTAAATTTAGGGAACTGGTCGACTGAGATGAATTTTTAGGTTGTTTAGTAACAGAGATGCCATAATGTGTGTGAACCCATGTGACCTCCAAAACAAAACATAAACCAAAGGAGGGAAGAAGCAAGAAGCAGTTTCAGATCTTCTTGGTTTTATTTGTAGCATTAGAAGAAGCCCATGTTTCCATAGAAACTGACATGTAAGATGCTCAAGCATGTCTTATCGCCCCTTATGGGAGAGTGGGAATGCTTTGCAGCGCTTTAGTTTGACCCCCAGTGAGTGTGTGTAAAATAGAGGGGTTGCCATGTCCCACCATGGCTTTATCATGCTACATTGGACCGCAGGCCTTTGTCATGGTAATCCTGTGAGTCTGCAGCACCGCTGGTTGCCCTCTGAGCCACAGGGACATCCCTCTGCAGCTCCTGCAACACACAGGAGGGTTGCACACCTGCTCCTTGACTCGGGGCAAACACAGGCGTATGTGCTTCCCACAACACACAGGTCTCTGTCTTCAGCAAAACAAGAAGCCAAATTCTACCTGGAAACACTTTGAAACTCCAGCTGTTAAAATATTTGTATTATTTTAGAAACATACTTTTTGGGTGGTGATTTGCAAAAAGGTTTTCAGCTTAATAAACAGAGAAGTCATAATGGGCATTCATACATACACATGAAGAAATAAATACAAATGTATTTTTTCAAGATAAAATAGAGTTTAGAACGATGTTGCTTCTTAAATTCTAAAGCATGCTTCAGTTATTGGCAGGAATTCATTTTTTAGTGTGTTGTTTATTTATTTTTTGAACCTTTGATGAAAACTCATTTAGCACAGGGGTCTGTAACCTTAAACACTAAAATTTGGTCTATTTTCTTTGCTGACTAAAACCCAGCAAGACCCGCAAAACGTCACCTAATATTTTAGAAAAATACACACTTTTATTAAGATTTTTGAGGCCATTCATTGATAAAAATGTAGCCTTTAAATACTTACAACAAAATAAATGATCACAGTTCTTTTATACACAGAACAATTTTAGCATCATCTATTTTTACAGCAGTATTTACAAGTTCCTTTCAAAATAAAATACACCCTGTGTCAAATAAGGTCATTAAATTAAAAATGCTAGAGAGCAAATTCAAACCTGGCACTTTCTATCATGACTTTGGTGCATCTTCATCCATGTTTCTCTTTTTGCTAATCATTATAAACATAACAACATTGATGTGGATTGCAATATAAAAATATATATGTGAATGTCTAAATATGTATTTGTGCATGTTAAGAACTTTGCCTCTGACCTGTAACCAAACGCTGCTGAGCAGGAGAAGATCAGAATATGCGCTTTAAGCGTAACTAACAATAAACCGTTCTGACGGTAGAATAAAGCTTTTTTTGTTATTTAGCTCAGTTTTCTGACAAGTGTTCATTTTGGAGGGTGGATTAAACTAACCGTCCAAAAACATGCTTCATAGGTTGATTGGCAACTCTAAATTGTCCATAGGTGTGAGTGTGAGAGTGAATGGATGTGTGATTGAGGATATTCTACCCTGGGACAGACTGGCGACCAGTCCAGGGCATCCCTTGCCTTCGCCCAAGTGGCCGGGATAGGCTCCAGCAACCCCGTGACCCCGAAAGGGAATAAACGGTTAAGAAGATGAATGAATGGATTAAACTAACAGGGCCTCTTGATTTAGTGTAATTGTAGCGCTGCTTAAAAGAAAGACGTTTATATTAATAATCCAGCATAACTTCAGTTTGAAAACTTAAACATAAATGACAAAACTTAAATACTAACTCAATGTGTATTTGAGTCATTCCCACTTTTCTTCAGGACCAAATGGAGGACTCAAAGAGCTGCATGTGGCTCCAGCTTTGCAGACCGCTGATCATCACTAAGATTCAACCAGGTCAAATCCAGGTCTTCCCATGGATCCAGAAAAAGAGGGGAAGGAAAGAAAATCAAATTATTCTGTGTCTAAGTGCTTTTTACAATTCTGTAAAAAGAAAAAAAGAAAAATCATACAAATATATATTCCCATTTTTTTTACACTGTTACTGTGGTTAAAAAAAGGTCAAAGTAAAGGTCAGAGGTCCTGGTCAGAGTGTCTCCCTAACACCCTCCCCTGGGCCTCCCTGGTGATCAGGTTTGTCTGCACAACGTTGTAAAGGTCACTGGTGTCCCTGAGTTTGCAGCAGATGCTGCATCACAAACAAACTTTGAAACGGCGTGTTTACCAGCAGACACTGAAGATGAGTGAAGGATCCCAGCCTTTTATCGCCTCCTCTGTGTCTCTGACACCCAGCAGATCAATCACGCCATTGCTCTGCCTTCTTAACCTTTAGGAATGAGAGTTTTGTTGCTAATGCTACAAATCATTGAAACTAATGTCCAATATTGAGACTGATTTCAGGGTTAAATCTTTTTAATACTTTGAATATGACTTTTTTATCATTGCTCTGAGATGAATGAAGTTGGTTAGTTAAAGATATTTCATTTTGTTACTGTAACTGGGGTTAATGGCAGTCCAAGTCTCCTTCTTCAACTGCTCATGCACTTCTATTGTTAGTGGACAATGCAGTCTTTTAGCTGTAAATCCTGGTTTCCTGGGAGCTGTTGAATCAAATGCAGAGTCAATGATGTGGCTGAGCTCCTCATATCCCCAAACGGCTAAATCCCTCTCCCCTCCATGATGGGGATTTCCAGTATCCCAGCAGCCCAGCAGGGGCTGAGCAACTCGGTAGGGGGACCCATCAGCCTTTCATCCACTTTTCTTCGCAGCAGCCTCATTCGGTGATAAATGACAGTATGCATGCTGAATGGTCTGACCCCAAAAAGGGGACCCTCGCCTTTTTCAATCCTAGTGAAGAGGTCTAATTACCATGTTCTGTGGAGGAGCCACTGAGGTCTTATTCAGTCTGAAGGCAGCAGAGGGCTTTGGACAGCAGAGGAGGAGGTGGGGGGACAGGCCCACAAAATTAATGCTTTTATTTTTTTCCCATCTCAGACCTTTTGGCACAATGGAACCGTGATCATACATCAGGGAGAAACAGGTTTTCAAACCTGTCGCTGTCATTATTTCATGCATTTTGGAAGAATGGCAAAGTCTTCTGAAGGAAAAATGGGTTGACATTAATGCCTATGATCTTCCAGGACAAAAAATGATTATATGACCGCATGGCCCAGCACGCCAGGGCTTCAACCACATTATACCACTGAGTGGGAACTACAGTGAGTGAAGGATCTATGTTTGTCACTATGGAAAAGAGAGCAACAAAATTGGGCAAATGCTTCAACTGCGCAGACAAATGGTAAATGGCGTACACTTGTATGGTACTTAACTATACCTTCTTAGAAGTCCCAAAGCGCTTTACAGTCACCGTCCCATTCACCCGCACACACATTCACACACTGATGACGGTGCCACTGGCTTAAACTGATACCAACCTGTAACCACCAAGAGCAATGTGGGGCTCAGAGTTTTGCCCAGAGACACTTCAACACGTGGATGGGCACCAAACCTGTGATCTTCCAATCAGAGGTCGACTGCCCTACCTATAGGCACCATAGCTGGCCCACATAGCCCAGATAAGGTTGCAGGTTGCTTAAGACATGGATCAGGTTGCATGTTTTCAAAAGAGTGATAATCTTCTAACAAAGTGCCTACTCACTGCTAGCTTCTTGCAGATACAGGGAGTGCAGGCCTTTCTTTCTCGTCAAACTCCTTAAACAGATCCAAAGTGAACCAAGGAAACAGCTATCAGTGCTCTTGGTCATTTGTTTGGGCTTGTCTCAGCCTTGTAGTTAAAGGCTTTCACAATAAAATTGCTGCTTAAAGACACACTCCAATGAAAATTGTGTTTTGGATGTTTTCAACATGTTCTTGTGGAATTTTTCTCATGATGGAGGATATGTACGAAATAATTTCAGCTTAAAACCGCATTTTTGAAGATTTCTTTAGTCAAATCATAGTGAATCAGTAGCAGATTAAAGAATTCGGTTTGAAAAAGCTCTTTGTTGTGATGCAGAACATGAAATGGGCCGAAGTCTCCCTGCTCTGCTCCATTCTGATGCATCCACTTGCAGACAAGTAGATCCATGAACGTCTTCATTTTCCCCGTCTTAGCTGTTGTCTGGCTCAAAACTGTGTGGCTGGATTGCCCTACATTTTTGTTTCTCCACTAATGTTAACATTGTTAGGGGCTGTAAGCTAGCGGGAGAAAAGGAATGATGGGATATCAGCAGAGGTTTACTTCTGCAGGACACACAACTCAGAGACGAGTTTCTGATAAACTCCTGCTGCGTTGCACAAACTTTGACCTAGAAAAAGACACATTTTGTGATTTGCCCAAAAATAGCAGAATTGAAAGAACACTAGGAGCAATTACAATAGATTAAAATATGATTAGAGTGGGACTTTAAAAGCAGCTTCTGTACTGTATCAGTCACTGATAGGGTATTTGCAGTTTATCCATGATATCTGGCATGAAGACAACAGTATAGAGGAATGAGATTTTTGGAAGATTGATCCCTCCCAGCATGCACTCACATTACCACTATCGATTCCAGGGGCCGGTGCTGTGGCAAACCTCTGCAAGGCAGGCCATTGGATAGGCCCCACAGACAGCACTAGAGAGCTACCAAGTGCCAAACGGACTCTGCCACAGCAATCGGTGTTTGCCAGCTGGTGTGCCATTCAACCAATAATTGCTCAGCATCATTGGTTCAATATATGCGCTTTGTTTATAGTCAGCGTGCAGGCTCTGACAATTCAATAGGAGCAATCTATTGGCTATAAGATCTGCCACCATAGTCTCGCTCTCAAGCCCAGAGGCCGGCGATCTACAACACCTGTAGAAGGTAGGCTAGCCTTCACAGCTCCCCAAAGAGGTGTACTTTGGGGTCAGATTGGCTCTGGCAGCTCTTATGCTGTGAGTAGGCAGTTAGTTTCTGGTCCAAAAGCCAGTTGCTGCACCCAGCGCCTATTATGCCACTGTGGAAAGAAACAGGAAGCTTACTACCACTGGCATTGGCCCCACACTCACAGACTATGGTTTGGCAGGTGTTCTTTCCTTCAAGTCATCCAACACGGCCTCTCAATACCCTCTGACATCTCTGTGCACACTGCTCCAGACGGGTTATAACACACCAAAAGCTTTGCACACCCCAGCCTGTCTCCATCTCAGAGATATGGAGAACAATTTGGGGTCAAACAAGAGTAATGACTCTTTAGCCAGTGGAGTACTCATGGGGTTAAATATCTTGACCCTTTGGGAGTTATTCCATTCAAGTGACTCATTCTGTGATCAGCCAGTCTGACAGGCATTTTGTGTCATCCAGTGCCTTAAGTGTTGTCATTCTCACACGTTTCCTCAACTTAGGGTTGTATAAATAGGACTAGGTGAGAGGGTAAAAATCACAAAAGAATAGGGTTGTACCGTTGAAGCCGTTGAAGAGTCAGCTCAACTATTTTTGTCTAGATCCTGTAAAAAAAAAAAAAAGCAATAATAACGATTCATATTTTTAATGTAGTTTTCGTTATTACATGTCAAACAAATAAAACAAATGAAGGTCTTGCTCAATGCAAATTGGAAGTTGTTAAAAAGGAAAGTTGTTAGTGTCGTCTCAAAGAGGGCAGTTGGCTGGGGGGCCCTGATGTCAGCTACTAGAGACCTCCAGAGTTTTTTTTTGTTCTTGGAATTGAGAGGTGATGGGCATTGGAAGAGTAGAGAGTGGTTTGTGGAGTGAAGACTTCCTCAAGATTTGTGGGAATGTCTCCATAGATGCATTGATAAGTGAGGAGGAAGACTTTACAACCAGCTCCTGTAAAGACAGCGAGCCAGTGAAGGAAGTGAAGGATGGCTCTGAAGAACTCCTTCAAACGCAGTCCTGGATGTATTATGGATTTGGATTTGCATTAAGTGGGCTGAGCTAGGAGCAATGTCTAGAGGTGTTCTTTACGTTCAAAAATGTAACTGTTATTTGACATAAGCTTTAAAGGTGAGTTATGAATCAAGCTTCACAGCAAGAAGAATGACAAGAGCAGCGAGGGATGTTGTGGCCAGAACAGGCAATGCTGCATTTGGAAGAGGCTTTGATCTGGTGGGGGGTAATAACGTTCCTTCGGGGTTCCAGCTGTTTAGTTGAAGAAAATGATCTTGTATCTCTGCTTTTAGGTTTCCAGGATGTGAGGACCAAATTGGATGTTGATTGACGGGGATGAGACTGAGGGGTTGTTGTGTGTTTTTTGAGTAGCATTAAGTATCCTCTGAGTTGCAGTGAATTTATGTTTCACAGTTTCTGGTGAAATAACTTGCATGTGCTTGAAGAGCAGAATTAAAACGAGGAATGAGACTTTAGGAACACCGCATGTGACTGAATGGAGAGGGATGTCCATTTGGCAGATGAGACCTATGATGCTCTCTCAGTGTGGTATGACTAGAACCAATGGTAAAGAGCTTCTTCGAGTCCAGTAGTGTAATAATGATGGTTGAGGAGGATGAGAAAGTCAACAACGTTGAATGACGCTGATAAATCCAGGAGAATGAGGAGCAATGGTTAACCAGAGCCAGCAGCCGTTAGTACGTCAATAGAAACCGGCCAAGACTGTTTCTGTACTGAGATTTTAGACTTAGAATGTTAATTTACAAAATAAGTTAGCTTATATTCTTTCCATAAATGATGAAATTAGAATGTTTTCCTTCCAAAATGAGGCTGGTTTAAAAACTAAAGGACTGTACTACTACTGTAGAGCCATGCACACTGCATTTTAATGAAGTTTAGTATTCAAATTACAAATTATAAAACTACATGGAACATTCATTCATCTTCCTTTTTGGGGTGACGGGGCATTAGAATGACTGCATGCAATCCACCAGCAAAGCGGAAATTTGACTGTATTTATTTGTTTCAGTGTTGCTACATGGAACATTGGATTGCTGGTGGATTCCATGCAGTCATTCTTTTTTTTTTTTTTTTTTTTTTTTTTTTTTTTTTTCTTCTAACTTGTCCTGTCCAACAGCTAGGCAGACAGATGAGAGCTGAGGGCCTCTTGGGTTGGACATATTTTACTTTAACAAGAGGGGTTATTAATCTTCAGACAAACCAAAGGTATGTCTGAATAAACCCCTTTTGTAATTGAGGCCAAACTTTATTAATTTCAAACATGTCTGAAAATCTTTCGTGTTGGACCGGACGGAAAAGGAAAGAGGGGAAGAAGAGAGAGGGACGTTAGAGAGAGGGGGGGTAGGGGGTGATAATAGGAGGGGAAGGGGGATAAGACCATGAAGCAGCATAAAGCAGCAAGTTTACTGGTTGTTAATCATTATGGTAAGGTTCAAATGAAAAAAAAAAGGGCGGAGCCTGTCCACACACACACTCAAATGTTATAAACACACCTGTTAGTTGCAAAAATGTCCACCTGTCGACATGTACACAAAACAGATAGTGTTCACACGCATACTTATGCCTTAAAACCAACTAGTGTGAAATATTTCAGTCATTCAGTCTGTTGAGCTAACACCTGTGCTCAGGTGAGTGTTTATGTTCTTCTAAAATGGATGGTGGAACGTGAAAAGAAGGAGGGAGAGTGCCCAGCCATCCCCACCCCAAGACCCCCACCGCACCAGCAGCGGCAGCCGGAATCCCCCCAACGCCACACGGGAACCGGCAGGGAACAACCGCCGCCCGGGCGACCAAGCCCGCCACCCAGGCCAGGGCCAGCAGGGCCGCCGCAAGGCCCCCAGAGCCAGAGAGCAGGGAGGCACGGAGGGAAAGAGGGCGCCGCCCCAGCCCAACCAGTAGAGCAGCCCCCCCGCCGCGCCGGGAGAACCCAACGCAGGGCCCCACCGGAGAAGGACGCCCACAGCCCCAGACGAGCACCCCACCACCACCCAGGAGTTCCGGGCATCCCCCCGCCCCAACCCCAGGTACGAGCCAGGACCCCCCAAGGGAGACCCACTCCGCACTCCAGGCAGCCACCCGCCCGGCCCACGGTTGGTCCAGGGAGGAGCGAGGCAGGGGCCCGCCGCCCCCGCCCAGAAGGGGGGAACCCCGGGGAAAAAAGAGGGCCCACAAGGGGTGTTGTAAATATGGCCCGACCAGGCTCGGCCACAGTTGGAAATTTGGCGGGGCCCAGCGCTCAGGAGCAAGGACCAGAACCCACCCCCCAGGGACACGAACACCCCCGGCTCAGATGTAATGTGAACCCCCCCACCGCGCGGAGAGAGCACCGCCGGGCCCAGGAGGCCAGCACCCCGGGGACACAGCCGCCGTTGCAAAGGGGCCCGTACCCCCCACCAGGGAAGAGGCAGGGGACAGAAGGTCCTAGGTCCCACCTTCCTTGCAAAATGTGTGTGCGTGTATGTGTGTTTGAGAGAGTGTGTGTGTGCATGTGTGTGTGTTTATGTTGGGATGTATATATTGAGGGGGGAGGGGTGTGTGTACTAAGGGGGGTGCGGTTAAAATTGGCGGGTAGGGCACTAAGGGGACGTCTCCTGATTACTCACAGTGACGTCCCCTCACCCTCCCCACCAAGGGGCCCTAAATGTCTAAGGTGCGGTTAAAATTGGCGGGTAGGGTGCTAGGAGGACATCCGCTGCTTGCTGGCAGTGATGTCCAAGCACCCCCCCTACCAAGGGCCCTACATGTCTAAGGTGCAAATAAAACCGAAAGAGGGGGGGCCCACTCCATACGGCAACCACAGGAGGGGGGTCACTGCCTAGTAAACCCCCCCCCCCAAGGCTCATCGCAGGCTAAGCCCCCCACCCCCTCACCCTATTATGAGGTTATATGAGGAAGGGGGTAAGTTGGGGACAGATGATAGACTGTCCCCCGGTGGTCAAACAGCTGTCCCCCGCCCCCCCCCCAGCAAGGGGGCCAGGCCCACCCAGCCCCGGGGCCCCACCCCCGGAGGCGCAGACACCCCAGGCCCAGCACCACCACCCCCACACAGAGAGAGGGGAGCCAGAAAGCGCCGCCCCCCCCCGGAGCAAGCCCAGGCCCCCACCCCCAAACGCCGGCCCTAGAAGAGCTCTGGTCAGGCCTCGACGGGACCGAGGCAGCCAACCGGCCGGGGAAACCGCCGATGGCCTCAGCGGAGACCCCGACCCGTCAACCCCCCCTGCCCCGTACCAATAGTGGCCCCCCCCCCTCCCCCAGAATGCCCCCCCACAGGACAGGGCCGACAAGACCCCCACCCCACCCCACCCCCCGCAGCCGAAGCGGATGACACCCAGAGCGACCGGGGGCCCCAAGAGGGTTGTCCCGTCCCGCCCCAGAGCCAGGGAAGGGCCGATCCCAGCCCCAGGTGTAGACGGGAAGCCCATCCAGCGCCGCTGCCCCCCCCCCCCCCCCCCCCCCCCCCCCACAGACAGCGCCCCCCGCCAACCCCGCCCAGCATAGGCAAAGGGACCACCCCCCCAAGCCAAGCCAGACCACCACCCCACCCCCCACCACGCACCCCCACACCCAAGCCCAGAGGACCACGCAGCGCCCCAGGCCGCCCCACCCAGGCGCCGGACCCGACCCCCCGACCAACGGAGCCCCCACCACCCCCGGCCAGGCACCGGAGGCCCCGACCCCCACCCCGGCCCACGGCAGAAGGGCAAGGAGCAGCGACGACCATGCCCCCCCCACCCCCTAAGTCACGGAGTTAGCTATGGGAGACCAGAGAGACCGAATTCTTTCAAAGTTACTTGAACTTTGGGCTGACATTTTTTCCAAGCTGATATGATCAAGCAGCAGATTTCTGTGTTGACTTATATTTATATTTTTTTTGCTTTTCCAATTTATTAAAATAGTTTTTTTAGCAATGCAAAGAGTTATGAAAATGATAGATGCTAATCCTCCTTCTACATCGATGGCACTCATGTCACCAAGCACACAAAGTGACGGTGAAGCTGTGATTGAAACCTTAAGCCAGACTGATAGATCGGCACATACCTGCTGCCAGAGAGCCTGGACAGGCGTGCAGAACCATAGTGCATGCATGTAATTGTCGGGTAGATTACTGTCACAGTGCTGACAAATGTCTGAGTTACTGAGACCCATCTTAAACATCCTCTGTCCAGTGTAGTAAATTCTGTGAAGAGTTTTGAAATGGATTAGCTGCAGATTTGGATTTTTTGTCATTTTAAAGGTGTTTAGACAAAGTTCTGACCAAAAACTTTCATCTGTGCTGATGCTCAAATCCGCATCCCATTTTGTTGTCGGAAGTGAAATATTGTTATCTAAATTACATAAAAGTTTGTATATTTTGGAGAGAGTTTTATTCATTGAGAAATTGATCAGAGTGGTAACTACATCTGGTAAACCATGCAGTCATTCTTGATTGCAGAGAAAAATGATCAATTGTGTCTTTATTGAATATGCATTTGTCAGACAGTAGGCTGGTCCATAACATTCTAAAGGACACAAAGTAAGAAGCACAGGGGATGAAAATGTGAAAGTCACTTGGCCCAGTTGAATTTTGGACATGTTTTCTTTTACTCTTGTCGTAATTTATTCGAATTTAAATGATATAATTCAGCATATATAACAAATCCAGAGCCCGTGGTTGTTCTGAAGTGTTGGCATACAACATCAAAAGTGTTGGAGATTTTAAGACATAATATTGTGACTGCGTTAAATGTTGGGTGCTAGAATCTCCCCTCAGGAGTCCTTCTTTTGCTTTTCTTTGACAAGCACAGAAACAACTTGGAATGATCTCCCCATTCCTCTGTGTTTGTTCTCAGCCTCTTTGTTGAGGCGCTTTGGTTGCAACGGCTGGAACTGAGTTGAAAAGTAATCTGAGATGTTTTACAGTAATTAGCCGTCTTTGTTGGCTGTGTGGAGACTGCTGCATTGGCTGTGAATGGGAAATTGGGGAATGCAGTGGGGTACAGGGTGAATGTGTGAGTGGTGGGATTGCGGGGTGGGTGTGGGTCTCTCCTTTTGTAGTTTGCGCTTCTTTTGCTCCCCATCCACAGAGGGAATGGGCTGAGGCAGCTGTCACTTAACATGTGAATGTTTTGGGGAAGGCCCAGGGGTCCTCAGAAGACTCCATCACTCCGTTTCTTTCTTTTTTTCCCCCACCCCATTTCCAGCAGCATGGAGTTACTGGTCCCAGCAGACACAGAGGAGGAGCTTTGTGGGATGAGGAGGGGGAGAGAGCGAGAGGAAAAAAGCCAGTGGAAGGTAAAGAGGGCACTTTGCCGCCTGAAACAGGAGCAGACTGAGCAGCATCAGTTTGGCTGAGAAAGCCGCTGCCGTGGTGTTACAAGGAACTGGCAACAACTGACCTCCTTGTGAAAACCGCTCTTGGCTGCAAGCTGTGGGAGCTCAACTGAGCCGTTGGAATACATTGTCTTTCTCTTGGTGCGCTGTCCCATCAGTGGCAATAACAAGGAAGGAATTCCTCTATCACGGCTCCCACAACAAAGAAGAAAGGGAGAGGAGCAGAGCTGGTGGGAGGAGAAGTGAAGTGAAGGGAGGGGAGAGCAGGGGTGCCCTGTGAGGGGAGAGGACGACATTGTTTGCTTGTGACTGTGGGCAACGGAAAAGCAGGAGTTATCAGTGTGAGTGTGTGAGTGTTGTGTGGAGAGCGTTTGTATGTGAATGAATGGGTGTGCGTTGGAGGTGAGTTTCAGTTCGGGGATGTTGGAGCTGGGAGGCCGTTCAAAGGATGCTCAAACAAAGCTGGACGTTTTTTTTTTTCTTTCGTTCTCTCCCCTCTGAATGGTGACTGAGGGCTAGCAGGATTCCTTTACTCATGCTGGTGGGTCCAGCTCTGCTTCAGGGTAAGTGCAATTAAATTCACTTGATCTTCTAACCGCCAAAACTGCCACTGAGTCAGGATTGTTCCAGACAGAGTTTGGTTTTGGACTTTGGAATGGTCAGTGATTTCAGCAGGGATCCATGTGAGAGAATAGACTAAAGTGAGGGATGGACAACTTTTATTTAGATACTCCGGAATCAATATTTCAGAAAGAACAGGCTCAGTGTGAATCAAAATGTGAGTATGTCTTATTTATTTTGTTCATAGAAACTTACTTTGTCCTGCCGGCAACCTTTTTCCCAAAACCTCCAATATTTGTTTCTTATGGTAGACACATCTGCGGTGATGTCTGACCTTGCACTACATCCACCCATAAATATTATGAGTCTCATGGGTAAATGCACAGCTGCCATCTTTGATTAGGAAGCACTTCAGTGATTACTACTTAAGGACCTCCCTTAAACAGGACAGCCATGGTTTGATTGATGATTATTGTCTACAACTAGCAACAGAACCAGCACTGCTCAGGTTCCAGACCCATAAATGAGATTAACCAAAGACCCTTGGAAGGTCTGTTGTTTAAGATGCTGAAGTCCTTCCCACTTATATATTCCATGTTGGGAACTGGTGTGAAATATAACACTTCTCCAAGACAATAATGTTCACAGTTCCTGTAATGCTAGAAGAGAATCACAGCTGAAAGCAGAACAAGGGCTGGTCTAAATTGAGAAACCTTTTCACTCTAGGATAAGTGTCAGAATGAGTAGGTGATGGGCAATATGAGATAAGAGCTGCTGTGGTTCTCCTCTCCATGGTGCAGTTGTTAGTATTGTTGTGGTAGATGGTGGAGGGATGGTTCCAGTGGAAAACCTTTTGACAGAGGGACAAATGTAGGTCATAGTTTTGTATTGTCGGTTTTATTACTCTCACGTAGAACCAGTTCTAAAGGTTTCCCGTCTTTACTCTGGTATGATATCAGAGTATGCTTGGAGTTGTTTTTGTTTTTAATCTCGCTCTTAGTGCTGCTTTTACTGTGAGATCTCCATAGAACAACCCGTGTCAACTTGCTACCGACCTCTCAAA
This sequence comes from Oryzias latipes, assembly GCF_053564925.1. Lineage (NCBI taxonomy): Eukaryota > Metazoa > Chordata > Actinopteri > Beloniformes > Adrianichthyidae > Oryzias > Oryzias latipes. The sequence goes on along the minus strand of NC_136252.1, from coordinate 4,351,100 downwards.
AGGTGCTGTAACCAAACACGGCACACCCTCTTCTGAATGCCACCCATGTGGAAACAGCCGTGGACACAGTCTGCTCTCCTCAGGAGACTCCTGAGCGGTGATGTGAGCTAACTGGGTAATCATTGATCTGGAGTCATGGGCTTTGTCTGGGCACCACTCTCATCTCACTGTAGTCCCCCGTGGACCCCCAGACTGCATCATCTGCTCAGCAGAGACATACAAGATGCAGGCAATTACTGCTGCACATGGAGTCATCATAGAAGTGGTTGTTTTAATGCAGCCTTTTATCAGATTTTAGTACTTTCTTATACAAAATGAATGCAGCTTAGGTTTCATTTCTGGGGTGGAATCCTAAAACAGTGGGGGGTTTCATTGGCTGCAGACTGTCTTTGTCTAACCTAAGGCAGCAAACTGCATATTCAGCATAATATTATCATCAAAGGAAACATCAGTTGCTCTCAGCTGGATCCATGCAACTCAGTGCATCTGCCTCTCGTGCATCTTCAGGTCGGAAAGGCACACTGCAAAGTTGGTTGTGGAGCCAGCAACTCGATTTGCTGACCCATGTTAGACCCCCCCCCCCCCCCCCCCCCTCCTCCCCTTCCCTATTCTTTTGTTGCTCACCAGGCATGACCTGAACTGACCTGTTTAATTGTGAATGGACCAGAGGAGAGGACCTAGCTCCAACAGGAACTCTCCCTGGGATGTCTTGAAGGATCCACCTCAGCGCCCCTATCCCAACATAATTACACCCCCCTTTAACCCCCCGTTTAAACAATGAAGCCACTGTAGGGGACGAGGAAACAAACAGCTTGAAATTGTCAGTGAGTCGTTTGTACTAAGTTTAGTCAACCAGGATGTTGATTGCTTTGCTAACATTGTTGTTTTTTATTGTCTTCCTGGTAAACTGCTGTGTGTGAACATTACTGAAGCGTTTAAATGTAAAAATGCACCCGGTTTCCTACCGACAGGTATCTGATCTCCAGAATCCTCTCGCCCCCAACACCCTCCCTTTGACACCCAGAGGAAGTGGGGGACTGTCTGTGTTTTTATGCCTGTCATATTTGATCAGAACCTGAGCAGGAATTTCCAGACGTGTTTAGGCTGAGACACAAAACGCTGGCGCATCGCCACTGGCTTTTCTGTGCCAGCTTCCGCACTGGGATCCTCGACAAGCCTGTCAGGTTGATTTCTGAGCCCAGAATATTTGGGTTGGTGATTCAGAGGGTCAGGAGAATTTAAATGTTGGAAATAGAATATACAGGAACAAATATGCTTCAAAAGGGAATTCCTGAAGTGGTTCTTTCTGGACATTTCTTGGTTGATTTATTTTCTTGAAGCTCCGTCCTTGACTTATAGGCCTGGGCAACAATTTTTTAAGTGACTTTGTTCAAAGGAAGTTTGTCTAAAACAATCAAATATGTATTTTTTAACTGTCAAAGGTATTGGTCATTGTGTAATGACTGTGAGTACCCCTTGTTTTATCGTAGGAAGCTGAAGGACCTTCTGCATGCATGGCCAAGGGGCCTTACCTCACCTGTTATACTTCATTAGCCCGTGGGCTGAAGAATTATGGGTAACCTCATGAGCCGGCCCAGCTGCTTGGGCCAAAAATCAAAGCAGGTGAGGTCAGACCAAGGCTTCTTGAAGGAGTGCTACCAACGGCAGAAGGAATGGCAGCCCTCCGAGCAGCATGGGGAGGCCAAAACAGAAGAGGATCTTAAAGAAAAAGTAGCCGATGATGCTCAGAAGGAGGATATTTTGGATGAGGAAAAGAAAGAACAGAAAACAGATCTTACGAGAGAGGAAGGTTGTTACACTCCTCTTTCAGATGAACCCCTCCACAGCTCTCCTGCCTCTACAATCAGAAGTAGCAGCACTCTGGAAAATGCCTGGCACAACAGCCCTTCTCCTATAAAAACCTCACGAAACGGAACACTAACACGAAGAGCGGTGCTTCCAGAATATTCAAGATCCCCACTGGCATACCCAGACAAAAGCTGTGCAGACAGGAGGGCCAGCTTCCAGAGGAGAGACTCCAGGGAGGGAAGCCCCTGGTCCTGGAAGACCGTGGCGTCACGCGAGGTCACTGAAGTGACTGAAGTGACGGAGACGGTTGTCACGGAAATCGTTGAAGTGACTGAGTATCCATCAGGAGACAAGGGAGGAAACCCCATCGTCACCAGAACTGTCAGAGTCCTGAATGGTGTCGCAGAAGAACTTGCTGAGGTTTAACCACTAAACATGACGAATCGTACCTGTATTCCATTTCAAACCTTTTTTTATCATTAACATCCCTTCATCTTTCATTTTAGAGCATCTTTGATTTTATTTGTGGTGATGGTTTTTTTGTTTTAAAGAATTTGTTTCTGAATTTGTAAAAATATAATGGTCTGTCTTAATTTGCAGCTTCAAAATGATGGACGCTCAAATTCCCACCATGATTGTAGCCCAGACAGGTGGAGGGTATGTCATTTCTTACTCTGCCAGTATTAAAGCAGTTGACTTGACCCTCTGAAAATCCTGCAAAACTTATGTTGGCATTTTTGGGGGTTTTCTAAGGAAACAAAGCCTGCCCTGGCATTGAAGGATGTCTCCACGGATACTGAATCATTCCTCCAAAACCTGGACGCTTTGGTTACATGGGTGCGTGAGATAGAAGAACTGGAATCCAGCCAGAAACCCCCATCGTCAGAGGTCAAAGTGGTGAAAGCACAACTCCAAGAACAAAAGGTTTGTGGTCTGAGACTTTAAATCACCTCATTTCCTCTTCTTTCATGGGCAGGTTGACTTTTTTTTTCACCCAAGGTGTTTATACTACTTTCTTGATGAGATGAGTGCTGCTCATTTCAACAGTGAGCTATCATTCAACACCACAATGAGCTTTGCTGATAGTCTGCGAACGCATCCTGGGGGTGTGAGAAAAAGAAGTTTCAGCTGAAATCACACCCAATCCTCTCTGCTTCTTGACAATGCAAGCTTGAAAAATGAGACCAACCTACAGAAAAGATCTTCAATAAGAAAAAAACGGACTATAAACATAACTCTAGGAAAAGAAATGCATAAAATCCAGCAAGGTGAGAAAAGTTCCCTGGACAAATTCAACAATTTGTAATTTATCTTTTAAAGCTCTTACTGCGTCTCCTAACTGATCGACGGCGTAGCATGGACGTAATGCTGTTGGAGGGTCCTCGCCTGGTGGAGACCCACCCAGGAGAGGAAGGGGAGCAGGCAAAAGTCAAGCTCACACATCTCAATGAAAAGTGGGAAATGCTACTGCAGAACGCAGAGAGAAGGTCAGTTACCTTAACAATATGTAAAATGGCTTTTGAACTGTCAAAACTGGTTGCAAGAAACTTAATGATGGGCTGAACAAAAAATTGATAGGAGGACGACGCTGGAGCTCCTTCTGCCCAGAGCTCAGGTACTCCAGGATGGAGTGGACGGCTTACAGCAGTGGCTCATATCTGCGGAGCAGACGCTTGCCGGGCTGCGAAATGCAGAGAGAGTGATGTTGCATCTCCAAGATGCCACGGACAGGGCGAAGGTTCAAGATCTACCATGTTTGTTGAAAAAAAGAACACCATCACGGGATTTTCATGGGGAAAAGTCTAACTAATTTGAATGGTTTATTTTAGGCTGTTGTTGATGAAATTCAAATTAAAACTACTGACTTGGGGAAAATACAGAAGTCAGGACAAGATTTAATGGAAGCAGTTTCAGGTAATATTCAAGTATGATTTATCAAAATGTTTATTTCACTGTAAATCTTACCAAACGATTCAGATAATATGTAATCAAATGATGAAAAAATGGAAATGTAATATCTTTTTCCTTTCAGAGGAAGAAGCCCTGCAGGTCCAGGAGAAGATGGATGCTCTGCGTATTCGCTGTTCTGTGCTGAGCCTGAGCAGTCTGGATGTGCTGCAGCGGCTCCAGCAGGCCCTGGAAGCTTCTAGTCGCTGCACCTCCAGCCAGGAGGACCTCCATCTGTGGCTGGGTCGCATTGAAAGGGAGCTGTTAGGAGCAGCAGGGGCGCAGACGCATGTTGGAGATGCTGTCCTGTGTGCAGCAGAAAGACAGCGAGTAATATTCCCATTTAACTCTACAACGACATCCCTACCAGATTAAATGAAAACTCAAGAAAATAGATTATAAACATTTTAAACAAGTGGGTAGCGCTCTTGCCTCACAGCAAGAAGACCCCCGGTTCAAGTCCTGGGTGGGGGACCTGAAACAGAACAGCAATGGGGGGGGGGGCCTTTCTGTGTGGAGTCTGCATGTTCTCCCCGTTCATGCGTGGATTTTCTAAGAGAACTCCGGCTTCCTCCCACCGTCCAGAAACATGCTTCATAGGTTCATTGGTTCCTCTAAATTGTCCATAGGTATGGCTGTGACAGTGAATGGATGTGTGATTGTGGCGCTGTGACAGACCATCGACCTGTCCCGGATGTCCCCTGCCTTCACCCGTGAATGGTTGGGATAGGCTCCAGCAGCCCTGTGACCCAGAAAGGGAAGAAACAGGTTTAAAAGATGAATGAACAAGAAAACTAGCACTTCTTGTCCAATGCATGTCTGTTGCTTCATTCCAGGGGTGGAGCCGGACAAAAAAGTAAAACGATTTGAGTTGTGCAAAAGCCTGAACTTTACTGAATAAATAGAGCTGAAATAAACGCTTCTGTCTACATTAGCCAGAAATAACCACAAAAAAAAGAAGAAATAAATGGGAAACATGCTATCATCATTATAACTGCTCACACTTGAACTAATATGGTTGGATTGGACATTTAATACTTTCAAAGACTCACACAAAAAAATGTTTGTCTGTTTTTGGCAGTTGAAGGTAGAACCGTGTATGAGATTTCATTTTGCAGCCTTCCTTTGTACTGAAAACAATGAGCTCTCACCGTCTCTGCTTCTACTGAGGAACAGGTTTATCACCTGAAAGCATCACAGAAAATTCAAACATTTCCCTAGGGAATCTTAAGTGTGCTGGATGCTCACTTGTGTTTGAATGGAGCATATTTTTGTGGGTCTGACTGTAAGAAATCAAAAGTAAAATCCCATGCATGCACATATGCTGGTTTGATAAAGAGTGCTACTGCTGTTCTACCTCATGCACGCGGGAGTCAAAACATTTCTATTACAACACGGTTGAAATAAAACATGTCTATACCAAACTTTAACATTTAAGGTAATTGTATTTTGAGCACTAAGAAACACATGTACAAGTATTTTGCCCACAGATTTCTCAAATCGGGGTATTACAACATTGTAAATGTCCGCCTTTCTTTTTGTTTTCTAAGCTGTTATCAGATGTTATGCCTAATAAACTTAGAGAAGACACAGATAGTGATGATGGGTTAACATGATGTGTATCATCTTCAGCTGGAACAGGCGGTGCTGAAGGAGATGGCTTGGTTCAGAGACACAGCACTCAGTCTTGAAAAGCTGAAAACTATTGATTTGGATCCAGAACTCTTAGCAGAACAACTCCACGAACAAAAGGTTTAGGCTCTTTTACTATTGCTATGGAACTTTTTTTGCTTCTTGCACTTTGAATCGTACAAAGAATGCTTTGTGTTTGATATTCTTAAACAGATCCTAGCTGTAGAGATTCTCCAGCACAGATTCAACATTGAAAAGATGATGAAGATTTCTGAAATCTTGATGACGTATAACGATGAAGGAGAAACTGGAGATCTCCGGGTAAAATTTCATTTTGTAAATCTTTTTTATTGTAATCCTCAAAACATGATTGTTACAGTAATGTGTGTTTTGAAATGACTCCTCCCTGTAGACTCCAGTAGAGGCCTTACAGGATCAATGCAACACCACCTCAGCCACCAACGCTCATGTAGTCCTCCAGCTGGAGCACGCTCAGTCTCTTCTAGTTCAATTCTCTGAAGGCCTCGCTGAGATTTCACCATGGCTGGAAGAAACTCAGGTCCTCATTGGTCAGCTTTCTCTAAGCACAATCAGTTACGAAGCCTTTCGGGAGCAGCAGGACCTCTCACAGGTAATTAAAGCCTTTTCTTTTCAACTGCAGTCCCAGCTCTTCTTTCTTTTTTTCCCCCTTTTGGCAAACAAAGAAGCCTTTCATGACCCTCAGCTATCATTTCCTTTTGAGGTAATCTGTTGAAGTTTATCAAGTTCCTGACAGGCCTGTGTGTGCCTGCAGGATTTAAGGGATAAACTCAAATCAAACACGTGTTTAGTTTTATTTAAAAAAAAACGCCTTGTGTTCTTTTTTTAAGGGTCTCAGAGAGTCCATAGCAGAGCACAGACCGTTAATTCAACGCCTGTGTTCTCTGGCTAAACGCCTGTCAGAACTGAACCCAACTCAGGGAGACCAGTTCTGTCGCAAGGCAGCCGAGGCTGAGGAGCAGCACACAGCCATCAGAGAGCGAGTCAAGGAGACTGCAAAACTGCTCGAGGACTCTCTACCACGCTTCACGCAAGTACGCTTCCATCGTTTTGAGAGGCAAGAAATATGCCAGCAATCATCCACACATGAATTTTCCTTTCTGTCCAGTTGAATGAGCGGATGACTCTTATAAGAGACAGTCTGGACCGTCTGCTTAGTCGCATGCAGACACCCCCCTCCCTGCAGGGTCTTCCCCCCAGAATCCAGGAGCACCTGCAGGACAACAAGCAAACCCTGGCTGAGCTGTCCAAACTGGAGCTGGGCCTCAGCAACGTCAAAACACAAGCAGAAGAAATGATGACCAACAGTCAGGCAACGGGGGACGGATCCATCCGCACTGGTGACCGCATGAATACACACGACCCCAGGGCACGGCAAGCAAGGCCGCAAACGGTGGGAAGCATTCTCTAAACCCCTTCTCTGGGTTTGTGTTCTCAGCGGTTCAGGAACGCGTGTCCAGCCTGTCCAGGCTGTGGGACGAGACCCATCAACAAGCAAAGGACAAAGAAGGCTGGCTGCTCAAAGTCTTAGACCTGGCAGTGAAGTTTTGGAGTGATGTGAGTGAAGTGACGACAGCTCTCAGTGATGCTCAGCAGGCTGTGTTGGATCTCAGCTCGAGTCTGACTGACTGTGAGAAGATTCGCCAGAGCCTGGAGTCCATGCAGGTTTGTGGAAAAACAAAAAGCAGAATTTAAACAGCCTCCTGAGAAACAGAAGGGAAGAGAAAGCATGTTATCCTTTTCCATTTGCAGTCCTTAAGGGAGGACATAGACAGTTTGCAGGGAGATCTGGACATCCTTGGAGTTCTGGGAATGGATCTGATGTCAGCATGTGGAGATACTGACAAACCCGATGTCACAAAGAGCCTGGATGAAGTAAGGCGTTCATTTAAACAGGAAAAAGGTTTGTTTTAACACTTGATGATGTGTGCACGGTTTAAAAACCCTGTTTGACATTACAGCTTTATTGTACATGGAACAACTTAAGCAAACTTTGGAATGAAAGTCACAGAAAGCTTGAGGAGTCTCTGCAGAGGGCTTTGGATTATCAGGATACCATGCAGGTTAGTGTAAATGCAGAGTCACTGCAATACTGGAAGTTAAAACTGAAAAATGGAAAAAAAAAACTGAATCTTGTTCTGTGAAAGTTTCCTTTGACTGTATTCTTTTATATCATTGCACCAGCAAAGAGCAAAGTCTAGACATCCTGCTTTGGCATTTTGCAACATGAATGCAGATGTGTTTGAGGCAGTAACAGCAAATGTTTACCACCAGGGCTTGTTTGAGTGGTTGAAGTCAGCTGAGCTGCGGAGCACAGAAGGGTTCATGGTAGGAACTGACCTAGAATCAGTGAAACAGCAGCTCTGTGATCTTAAGGTGAGTTCAATTAAAATCCCAGCTGCCAGGAAGGGGGTTTAAACTGACTGACAGATCTGGTAACATTTCCTCTTGCGTCTCAGAATTTTAAGCGGGAACTCCATCAAAAAAAGATTGAAGTGGAAAGTTTAAACCATGGCTTTGTGTGCCGGCTGTCGCCGGGCTCCGAGCGACCGGGCTCAGTCTCACCTCTGTGCGACTTCAGGCAGCGCTGGGACAGTTTGGAGTCAGAGACTGTGAACAGACAGGTGGGAAAATCACAACAGGTTCAACCAAAATGTTGTGGTAAAATGAGTTGATGCTAGCTTATGCTTCAGTACAAAACTGTTCAGAACAAGCAGGTTTTCAGTTGACCCTCTTGTGACTCCAGCATCAGTTGGAAAGCGCTCTGCTGGGCCTTGGTCAATTCCAAAACACTCTGGATGAGCTGCACACGTGGCTTTCCCGCACCGCTGAACAACTGCAGGGCGCGCAGACAGTCACCATCGACCTGCAGGCCTGTGAGATCGAGCTGGCAAAACACAAGGTTGTTTTAATGACCAAGAAGACTTTTGTAAAGTGAAAGATTCCTAGAACATGTTGAACGTCTGGTGCTGTCTCAAAGGTGCTGCGGAATGACGTCATGTCCCACATCCGCACGGTTGAGTCTCTAAATCGGGCTGGAGAAAGGCTGCTGGAGGCTGGATCCGGGGACAGTCCACATGGGCTGCAGGCTCAGCTGGAGCTCCTGAACGAAAGCTGGGAGTTCGTTCGCTGCGAGACTGATCGCAGACAGCTGGAGTTAGAGAACAGACTGAGTCAGGTAAAAGCATGAAAGAACATGGTGTGTTTCGTTTTTTTCACATACAGGAAGCTAAAGGCAGGGTGGGCTGGAGGGATTAGTCCAAATAGAAATTTCACATCCTATTTTCTCAGTCCCATTCCCCTTTGTTGTTGACCTTTTGGCTCATCCGCTCATCAGCTTTTACTGATTCCCACATGTGGTTTGGCAGAGACACACCCCTGTCTTTTCAAGGCACAGGTAGGCAGCAGCATGAAGGGTCTTGCCCAAGGACAACACTGGATTTGAGCTCATTGCACTCCCTGGGAGGCCAACCCAGGTTTCAAGCCAGACGGTCCTAAACCCAACATCAATGCATTTTTATTTGATGTCGCCCTCTTGTGGGGTTTTTGAACTACTTTATTTATTTGTTGTAAAAATTTTCAACAATCTTTGTCACACAAATTTATAAGACTTTACATCATAGATGCGTTTTTTTCAATCAGGTGCAAGATGTTGCAATGGAGATCCAGGACTTGTTACAGTGGCTGGAGAACACAGACCTGAGACTGTCCTCCAAAACCATGTGGGGAATGCCAGAGTCTGCCAGCGAAAGACTCAATGCTCACCTGGTTGGTCTTTTTTGATGTTTACCTGTACACAGCTTAAGGTCTTTGTACATCATCTTATTTTCTTCAACTATTACAGGAGTTGTGCAGTGAGATGGAGTCAAAGCTGTATTCCTACACAGATGTGAGGAATGCGGTTCACAGGATGCTGGAGAGCAGTTTTGTTGTTCGGGGTTCCAGCACAGAACACAGCTTGTCTATTCTGGAACAGCAATGGGCTTCAGTTAGCAGCAAAGTCCAGGAGCGGAAAGTAATTACCAACACGCTCAAGTTAAATGAATTGCTTTCGTTAGGGAACCTCTCAGTTTTCTGCTCTGGTCTCAGGCTAAGCTCACAGAGGGGCTGAGTCTCGCCAAGGAGTTTCACAGCAGCGTTCAGGAAATCCTTACAAAGATGAGTAAATGCGAAGAGTCCATTGGGGTTCTTCCTCTTCCCAGTTTTGTTCTGGATACAGTTTGCACACAGCTTCAACACCACAAGGTTTGTTTTTAAACATCCAGAAATCATGTTTCTTTTCCTTTGAAGCCTCGTTTTTACCCTCCCCATTTTCTCAGTTACTGGTTGATGAAGTGAATGGATTTGGCGAAAAGAAGAGCTCACTGGAGAGTGCAGGCCGCAGGCTGACAGAGCTGAGCAGGAGGGAGGACTGTGATGTCATCCACAACCTGATCATGACCGTCCAGGATCGATACAAAAAGCTGCTGCAGCTCATTTCTGAGAGAGGCAGGATGCTGGAAGATGTTCGAAAGAATGCCAAGCAGGTACCGAATGAAATCCCTGTGGGGGAGGGAGAGCCCTTTATCTGGGAGTAAAGTTGGACTCCTCTTTTTGTTTCAGTTCAATGAATCTTGGCGGCTCCTTTTGGACTGGATGACAGAGGTTGAGCAGACATTAGATACCCATAAGGAGATTGCTGTCTCCCATGAGGAGATCAAGCAACAACTCACTGAACAGAAGGTACAGTCACTGCCACCGCCTTCTGCAATTCACATGTTTGCCAACTACTGACTGATCAGTGGTGTATATTTAGGACTTTCAGAAGCTTTTGAGATCAAAGAGGCCCATGTACGAGGCCACGATGAAGAGCGGCCGCAGCCTCCACGAGAAAACTCAGTTTGACCGAGACAGGCAACATCTGGAGAACCAGCTGGCTGAACTGAAGGACACATGGGACACCATCAGTGGCAAATCCATGGAGAGGTACAACATTTCTGCCCAAACCCCTATGAAGTCATATTTCAAATGCTTTTAAATGACAGATTAACATCCTTTTGTGTGTTTTCTCTATTTTTTTAAGGCAACATAAACTGGAAGAAGCATTGCTGTTCTCAGGACGATTCACAGATGCCCTGCAGGCTTTAAATGACTGGCTCTACAGAGCAGAGCCCCAATTAGCTGAAGATGTTCCTGTGGGCGGAGACAAGGACACTGTCAACAATCTCATAGACAAACACAAGGTACGATCAGTGGACATTTGCTTAAATTGATACAGATCAAAGAAAAATATACAGTTTGATCCAAAGGTACCAGTACTGCTTGAATGAAAATGACTTGATATCCACAGTTTTTGTTCTTTTGGGTTTCCTCTCATATTTGATGTTTTTAGGCTTTTCAGAAGGAGTTGGGGAAACGAGCTGGACGCATTCGGACTCTGAAGCGCTCTGTCCGAGATCTGACCAGGAGCAGCACAGCAGATGCTCACTGGCTGCAAGAGCAGATGGATGAACTGGAGGGCCGTTGGGAGGTCGTATGCAAACTATCTGTCAGCAAACAGGACAGGCTGGAGGCTGCACTTCAACAGGTACTGCTTCCCATTGGACAAACCCTGTCCTGGGTGCACCGGAACATAAAGTCAGACACTTGTTAAACACATAGCAAATGAAGAGGTAAAAGTAAAAGTGGATCACAAGTCTCTTACTCTCTTGTTTCATCTTTTCATTCGTCTCTCGAGGGTGAGAAGTTCGATGCCCTGGTTCACACTTTCATGGAGCGTCTCACTGAGGCAGAGCGGATCCTCAAGTACGGGGTCATTCCAGAAGAGGAGGACGGTCTGCTTGCCTTCCGCAGAGAACATGAGGTCAGCACCCAACAGTTTTTCAGAGAGACATTCATTTCACACACCGTATCTGCATGTGGGCAGGCCAGAGGGAAGGCTGTGGGACATCAAGGTGCTGATAAGAGTGTTCGTCTCAAGGGCACTTAAACAAGGTTTTGCTAGGACCTATGTGTTAGAAGCCTCTTTCTTGTGTCCTTAGACCAAACAAGCAGCTCTCTGTTTGAGTCATTTTGTTATTTTCTCTGCCCCTCCACAGGAGTCACTTCATGGCCTGCAGGGTCAAGCTGGAGAGCTAGAAAAGATCCAGTGTGTCGGGGAGGACATTCTGTCCTCCTGTCACCCAGACTCAATAATTACACTCAAATCTTGGATGAGTGTCACTAAAACTCGCTACGAAGAGGTGAGTATCCGAAAACAAAGCAAAAAGGAAAAAACAATTTAATTATCAAATACAAATGTAATATTCAAGTCTTCCTTTAAATTATAGGCCCACTCCAACAGAAATTGTGTTTTTGGTGTTCTTAACAAGTACTTGTGGCATTTTTCTCATCATGGAGGACATAATTTAAGAAAATTTAGCTTAAAATTGAATCGGTTAGTTCAAAAGATTTTCCAAAATAGAGATATTATATGTTCTATGGTCTTCTAGGGAAAAGCTATCTGATTATGTGCAAAAACGTCCCAAGTCCGTTGTAATTTATTGACTATGCTTTACATTTAAGATGCATTAAGTGCAAAATTCCTGGACTTGGGCCTCTCTCGCATGGGTTTAGCTTTATCCCATAGATGGCAGCACTAGTTATCCAATATGGCAGCGCCTTTGTTTAATTCAAGAAGGACCCAAGTCTAGGGACTTTAGTTTGCTAGTCCTCTGAAATGATAAAAGTGAGGTCCTTCATATTATAGCATTTGTAAGCTATGAACTGGTGCTAAATCTGGGTAAAGTTTTAATCATTTGGTGTAGCCTCCCTTCAAGCTATGCAATTCAAATCATTTCCTGGAAAAACAAACCTCTTGGACTTGGGCCCATTTTGAACTAACTGATTCAAATGCATTTCTGAGTATTAATTTGTTGAAATAGTTCAGGAGCAGAGGAAAAAATACCATTGGTAAAAGCTTGTAGCAGTTATGTAGGTGCTGCAGTCACTGGTCCACAAGATCAACTCCAGTGCATCATTAGTCCACCGACGTCCATTCATGAAGAGCCATCTGAGCGGCTACCTGGCTCAGAACTGTACGGCTGGATAGCTCCAATGTTGCTTGCCAATTTTGTTGAACCTCTAATATTAGCTTGGGGTTGTGAGAGGCTGTGGGCGAGTGTGTAAAGAGAAGGATGTCTGGAAGCAGGGCAAGCTTTCTCTGCACCATCAGTCCCGCCCACAACTCAGAGATTTATTATTTATTTATTATTTAGCAGAAACTAAGTCCTAAAAAACTACACAGGATTTTTGATTTTTTGTTTAAAATGGCATGATCGTAATTAAAACGCCACTGGGAACACTTTTTAGAATACATCAAAAAATGATGGGATTGGTACTTTAAGGCGTGTCTCTTTCCTGTGTTATTGTCCTATAAATTAAACCAACAACAGAATTTTGTTTTGCTTTTTGTTTCTGTGTCAGGTTCACACCTGGGCCCAGCAGCAGGGCCAAAAGATCCAGGCCAGCTTGGCAACACTGGAGGCAGAGAAAGAGGAAGTCCAGAGGCTCCTGGACTGGATCTCCTCTGCAAAAGAAGCTCTTCAGCTTAGAGATCAAGACCCCTTACCCGAAACTACAGAGCAAAACCACAAACTTGTTGAACAGCACACGGTAACTTATGTCTGATGAAAAACAAAAATTACATTGGGCAAAATGTATTTCTTTTACTTGCTTCAAGGTTTGGAGCAGCTTACAGCACTTAATTTTGAGGCTTATATGGTCTTGATGGTTCACCATGGTTTGAATGTTACAGATTTTCATGGAGGAATTCCACAAAAAGTTCCCAGAGGTTGAACATGCCACAAAATCCTGCAAACACAAGAGTGTGCCAAAGCACCACATTTCCCCGAGCAAGCGCCCATTCACTAGTAAGGAGAGCATGCCTTTTGTTGGCAAAGGTGGAGTAAATAAAAAACCATAATCTGACAAAGATGACTAGAACTTGACTCCTTCCTCTTCCAGAACGACGGAGTGCAATGAAGCTGCCTCCAGTTGTATCTGTCCCCCTGGACCACCTGGACCCACAAACTCCACAGCTGAGTCAGCTGATCAGCCAGTGGCAAAAACTTTGGCATCTGACAGTGGCAAGGCAAAACCGATTGGAGCAACACCAGCAGATGCTCAAAGAGGTTATTGGGTCTTTTTGAACGATACTCTTAAAATATTCGTTTGGTCCTGTACTTCTGCAGTTGGCCAGAAAACTAAAACTTTAAAAAGATGTAAGATAAGTCTTTGCAATTCTTCACTTTTCCCTTTCAGATGGAGGAGTTTGCCAACTTTGACTTCAACATTTGGCGAAAGCGTTACATTCAGTGGATTAGTCACATGAAGTCTCGGATCTTAGATGTGTTCCGCTGCATCGACAGGGATCAGGATGGACGGATCAGCCACAAAGAGTTTGTTGACTATGTCCTGGCTTCTAGTAAGACTTTCTTTCCAGTAATTAACCTGCTAAAACCATCGTTTCTGAGTTGGTGTCAAGTGATTGTAGTGTCAGCCTTTGAGGTGCTCTTTGGTTTGTGTCACATTTTTGTTTTCCTTTGCTGTGCTCTTGGCAGAGTTTCCAACCAATTCCCTGGAGATGAATGCCGTGGCAAACATTTTTGACACAAACGCCGACGGTTTTATAGACTACTATGAGTTTGTGAGCGCGCTCCATCCCAGTAGGGATCCCTACAGGAAAACGCTGGATGCAGATCAGATCAATGAAGAAGTGAGGATTAAGCAATATGCAGATTTAAGAAATGCATGCCACTAAAACGATTTGCTCCTTCAACAGGTCAGTCGACAGGTATCACAGTGTAGCTGCCCAAAAAGATTCCAAGTAGAGCAAATCAGTGCAAATAGATACAGGGTAAGCCTTTTCTCAATATGTAATCATTTATGAGACAGAATCCATCTCTAGGATGTTTTGGTTACATCTTCATGTCTTGCTGCTACAGTTTGGAGATTCCCAGCAACTGCGGATGGTTCGGATCCTCCGTAGCACATTGATGGTCAGGGTTGGAGGAGGCTGGACTGCTCTGGATGAGTTTTTGGTCAAGAATGACCCCTGCAGAGGTGAGGAGGTCTAAACTGTTAATAAAACTCTACACACTGACCCTTTCTGACGGCAGGTTTAATGTTTAAGGTACATTTCTTGTGCAATGCATAAGCAAAATCAGGAGACAAAAGAAAACTATAACTTAAAAGAAATGTTTTATCTTTTAAGGCTGTAAAGTGGTGTAGTGGTTTGCACTTTTACCTCACAGCAAGGAGGTGTTGTTTCAAATTCCAGCCGTCTCCTATCTCTGAGGTTTGCATGTTTGGGTATCGCTCAGTCCAGAAACATGCTTGATAGGTTAATTGGTGGTTCTAAATGTTTTTTTTTGTGTCTGTGTTGCCCTGCCATGGACTGGTGAATTGTCCAGAGTGTAACCCGCCTTTGCTCTACGGTACCTGGGTAGGCTCTGGCATCTCCATGAAGCCAAAACAATGGGTTTAGAAAATGGATGGAGGTTTATCTAACAATATTTTTGATCTTACTGTTTGGTTATAGTCTCAACTTTGCCTCGTTGTTTGTGGCTATTATGTGAAAATCCATCGTTGTAAACTCCAGTTTCTTCAACATTTGCTGACTCTTCCACAGTGAAAGGTCGGACTAACCTGAAAATCAAAGAGAAGTACCTGTCACCAGCGGGAAGCACCACCAAGGGTTTAACTGTGAGCAGGTCTAACTCCAGCCTCAGCCTCTACAGCAGCGCCTCCGCCCCCACCAGCCCCAAGACATGCAAGGCAAGTTTGTGACATATCAACCCATAAGAACACAGACCCGTCTTTTCTTAGAATGAACATTTTCTGGGATAAACTACAGACCAAGTGGAGCACAGAACACATCTCTGATGTTTTCTGTTATACTGATGTCACCATGGGTTCTTATGGGTTAAGATAAGAATGTTGATCTTCTTTAAGAAGCAAATCTGTGACAAGCTGCTTCTGCTTTTCCATAATTACGTTTTGTGTTATATTGCACATCCTTTACACTTAGAAAGCCGTCATTTTTGTACCTTGTGTAAATATCTGTAGATATTTTTGTTTAGGCTTACTGGTGTTGCGTGACTCGTTTCAGGCATTGCTCCGCAGGAGTTTCTCAGGTGATCGCTCCATCCGTCCCAGGAGCTCCATAGCTGCTCTGGGGTCCGATTTGCATTTTATCTCTGCAAGGGAGGACAACTCCCCCTCACCTTCAGGTCTGAAAATCTACTTTGCCAGGCTTTCTGCAAACACTTACTGCTGTGTTAACATGTTCTTAAGTGACCGGGTTTTATTTACCTTCTTAAGTAACCCGGTACATTGGTGTGAGAGTTAATGATATTGGTTCTTTAATCATGACCTCACTGCCCAGAAACCAGGTTACAAGAACTACATATACTATTAAAAGTTAAGAGGATTGGGTTAACTTAATATTTTTCATTTTCAGACGAGGCAGACAGATTCCCTACGTGAGTAGCTCTGCTTCTATGCACCAAGTCTGCTGCTGGATTTAAACCAACAAAGCCTTGGAGCACTGAAACCAGGTGATGAGACGGACAAACGCACTGAAGTGTAAAAAGCTGTGTACTGTCTGAAAAAGTGAAACGAACGGACAACAAGGTTCTAGAAAAGGGATGGCTATATGTCTGTAGATTCCAGAAGTGAGACTGAAGGATTATTCTCTTTGTGGTTTGTGGACCATGACGAGTCAATTTATATTTAAGATATAAAGGGGGACTCTCTGACTTTTGGTCCCTAGATGCCTTCCGTTCATTTATCTGATTGTCCAGAAAGTAAGACGCTCTGCATGGATCTTTACCGCATGGCCTCAAGAGCCTTTGCTTTGCTTTTATTCAGCTTTTCTATTTTTAAAATGAGCCAGGGCAGCAATAAACAGACAATTACAGTCTAACTTAAAGAAGAGCAGTTAAGATTCACTTCCTGTAATGGTGCTGTGTTGTCTGACGGCCTTGGTGGGAATCCGAATGAACATTAAACCAAAAATCATATCAAGATAAATGCTACCATATATGTTCCTGCATCTTTAGCATACCTTCATTTTTTTGTCACTGTTGGCAGAGCCATGCCATCTCTGGCCCTTTTTCGGGGCATTTATTTCTCCAACAGTCATTCATTACTGTAAGAACTTTGGAAAGACAACATTATATACCAGAGATAGGACTTTTCATTGCTGCTTTGTAGATTTTCTTTTCTCAGGACTATTTTTCATTCACGTCTTTGTGCAAAACGTTAATGTGAACATGTGCTGTTTCCTGCAGAAAACTGGAAACATTTAGTTAAACATGCACTTTTTCTCGATCAAATATGAAAAACGTGAGAGCAAAAATGACAGTTGTTAGTGGCAATTGTGAAAACATAAATTGTGTTTTTTAATGTAAGTGTCTTAAAAAGATTCTGAACTTTTGTACAGTTCAACATAGGTGGTAATATTAGTGACAGTTTTTGTTTTTTCATTGTACTTCTCTTATCTAACAGAATATATTTTCCTCATATTAGCATGGGCCAAAACTCCATTCTTTCAAACATGTTCAGTGAACATCTAACCAGTTTCCTTCAGAATCACATTTGATCCTTAAAAAAACAAGAATCATTACATCAGAAGCAATGACTTTGAGATTTACAGTATGTTCTTCTGTGTTTTATCACTCCTTGTTTATCTTATTTTTACCATATGCTTCGTCTAATTGTATGTCATATTTGTAAATGTTGTCTTTACATAATGTCTACCTAAAGGACAGTTGCTGGTCTATGCAATTGTTGTGAGGAATTTTTTATGTCAGACATGTTTTTACTCTTTAGCTGATGAGAGACTCAATGATTTCCTTGATACAAAAGGAAGATTCCATCCAGTTGCTATGCATCCAAATCTTCCTGTACTGTAAACGTTTCTATACCCAGCACTCATTCTAATGTCTTCTTTAGGAAAACTAAAGGAATGCCTCTTATGCTTTTGTGTCCACTTGTATAAAAGATTTTTTGTCTTTTGTAATAAAATTACACATTTTCTTATTATTTTTGTTGAGTCGTGTTGATTTAAACCATTGACATGTGGGGAATGAACAGGACATCTCTGACACCCATTGACTTTTAATCCCAAAATAAAAAAAAAACATTTTTTTGGGGGGGTTAGAGGTAAATTTGGACTTTTCAGCATGGGAACTAATGCTACCTTTTTCTTTATGAAAAGGGCTGCAACATTTGGTTTGTCTAGACTAGAAAGACTAAATTAAAACAAATGATATTTTTAGTAATTAAAAGTAAAAGTTTTGCCCTTTTCTTTTTCCAGGCTTCCAGAATCAGCTTGTTTTCTTCATGAGTACTTTATATAAAAAACTTGTCTTGCACTAAACGAGATCAAGTCTATCTATTCTGGGTTCTGCAAAGTATGTTTATTCCATCAGGAAAAGGTTTGCAATCGTTCTTTTCTTTTGTTTATTAAGTGAAACAGTTCTGTGTGTGAGGACTTGTAACCCTTGTGCCATTGACGTGTTCTCCCTAACTAATCATTGAAGAAGAAAGTTCACCGCACTGTCTAGTGGGTCTAGATGACCCAACTCCCAATGTTAAAGTGCAGGAAAGCACAAGGGTTAAGGCAAATGGGCGTTCCGAATGCTTATCAACGAATCACAGCTGCTTTTTTTGTCGGGAAGGTTACGACCAAAGTTCGTCAAAACATTTAACTGTGTTCACAAAAACCAAATCATGGGGCTAACAGAAGCCAAGAGGGAGGCTTCAACGGTTGAGAAAATGAAGTCGCCACATTTGAGTATTTCTGTATTCATCAAGAATACATTGTGGCATAGACAAATATGAATCATTTAAGCAGAAATAATCGTTAACTACTCACTACTGTAACAAAAAGAGAGTAAAGGTGAACCATTAAGTGTAATATGTTAAATTATTAAAAAAAAAAAAAAACATAGTTTTGACAATTCAAAGTTCTCCAGTTCATATGCAACATCTGAGTCTTTGAGATGGTCCCTCACATAACACACAGTGTCAAAAAGGTATTTATTTAAGCAAAGTGTCCCACAGTTTCTAGACGGATTAGGGAGTATTCGACTTCTAAACAAATACTTGTCCTGACTGAGAGCCACAGAAAGAGCTCAGAAAAACAAAGCTGAGATTTAACTTTGACCTACTTAGGCTAAGAAATCATATGTGCCGTGGTTTCACACCTAAAGAGACAGTGAGGTACTTTTATGCAATAATAGTTAATAGTTTGAAAGGGAATTATGAGTATCCCTGTAAATCGACTCTCATCTGACAACACTGTTTTTATCAGCTTCCCATCTCTAAAAGCATAGCCTTCTGAGCGCAAAGCTCCATCTAAACAAAACTAAAGTATTTTGTAATAGATTATTGGCAAAAGTGGATCAAAAGTCCTGCACAGCTTCTTAGGCAAAGACTATATATTTAAACAAACGGGACTAGTAAGACAAAGAACATCCACATCTATCATTTTTACTTTTTTATTGTCAAATTATTATTTCTGCTCTCAAAGTCTACGGTGGTATATCTGGTATATATTTTTTAACATCTGCAGTGGGTGCTTTGCATGAGGCTGGTTTGAGCCCAGGATTGATAATAAACCTGTTGTGTCACAAACCAGCCAAACCAAACCAAAATCAAAAAAATTAAGTCATTAGTGGCAGTTGGCTCGGCTTTCTTCTGCCAGATGATAGTCCTTGAAAGCTCAAGGAAGATGAAATAGGATCAACTTTTTGGGTCGCTTACAAATAGTTGGAAACATGGTGGCAGAAATTAAAGTTTAAGATGGTAATAGTTTGGAGCCAAAAATTCTTCACTCATCAATTTACTGTGAGAAGGATAATATTTACGAAAGCTATAAACAAGTAGTAATATCACTAACTGTCCAATATAGCTAACGCTTGTGCTATCCTAGGCACTTTACCATTGGGAGTTGGGTCATCTAGACCCACTAGACAGTGCACTGAACCTTTTTTCTTCTTCAATGATTTGTGATCTTCACTGTTGTCCATGGATTACATGACCATTGACGTGTAGGGAGAACACGTCAATGGTCATCTTGACCCCTTAGGATAGCAGAAGGGCTAAAAAGACATACTTTCTTCCAAGATAAAAGGAAAACTTTTGTAGATTCAAAGGCAAAGATCGCACAGGCTAACTTGAAAGTTAAAAAGATGACTAACGGTTTGTAAATAAGAAAGTACTGCATTTTTCTTCATTTTTTCATCAGAGAAAAAGAGCAGAATTGGTATTTTTGCTTGACGGAAAGGGAAGTACTTGAAGGCAAAACATCAAACTGGGCTCTAATTAAAACCTAATTTCATTATTAACACAACAGTTGCTTTAATCAGACAAAGTAGGATAGTTTTAATTTTTTATGTCAGACATACTTCATGTTTTTAGCCTTTTCAGACCAACAGTGTAAATAAGAAATTGTTCTTAATTTTTTGCCTGGTGAAATAAAGGTT
This sequence comes from Oryzias latipes, assembly GCF_053564925.1. Lineage (NCBI taxonomy): Eukaryota > Metazoa > Chordata > Actinopteri > Beloniformes > Adrianichthyidae > Oryzias > Oryzias latipes. The sequence goes on along the minus strand of NC_136252.1, from coordinate 4,331,160 downwards.
TCTATCTATCTACTTGGCTTCATCGCGCTGTTACCAGTCAACGGAACAAATGAAGCCCAAAGTGCCAGTCAGAGCAGAGGGGGGTAAGTATGCACTAATTAAATGTCATGCAGTGAAGTTAGTGCTCTTCAGGGGTTCTTCGTTTGGAATTGATGCTGAACAACAGGTGACTTTTGGCCCAGGTCTCCCTTGAAAAAGAGATCTTATCTCAATGGGACTTCCTGGTAAAATAAACGTAAAATAAAAAATAAAAAACAGCCAGTCTGACCCTGACATCCACCCAGACAACAGAGACAGCTGTCCAAAGTCAGAGTTTCTTTTCTGTTCTACCAGCTCACAGAAGACCCTAACGTAAAATAACCGCAAGTCAGTGAAGAAAACCTTTTTGTTTTGTTACTTCTACCTCTGACCCATTTCTGTTCTCTCCGCTCCTGGGAAGAACCTTGAGTCCTGAACTGAGCTCCTGAGGCGCAGCCTTCAGCTCAGTCACATGACAGAGTTTCAAAGATGCAGTCTTGTGTTTTTCAGCCGTATTTGCAGACTGTGTAGACAGCAGCCAACAGCAGCCAACAGGTGCTCCGTTACACATCCTACAGCTGAGGCTGACTGTGAGCCATCTGCAGGTATGTAAGAAGTCACTCATGTTAATGTTTGTCTTTCCAGAGGAGGAATGGATTTTGTTCATTAAATGCAGTTTTTATGTGTTTTGTGTTTGGTTGGTTTTTAATAAAGTTTAAAACTTTGCCTGTTAATTTACAATATTAAATATCAGATGTCAGCACCATTGCTTTTACTCTCTTAATCTTGCTATTTATGGCAGATTATTAACTGTGGCTGGTTTTACTGCTTTAAGTTGCGGGCAAAAACAAAAAGATGATAACATTTTTTTCTCTATAACCTTTCATATTTAACTTATTATATACAGAATTACCTTATTTCATACATAACTGATATGTAAATAAGAAATATTCAGATTACAAATATTTCAGCAACCTCAATCCGTTTAGGGTCAAAGACCCATTCCAATGAAAATGGTGTTGTTGGTGTTTTTAACATGTTCTTGTGGCATTTTTCTGTTGATGGAGACATACAGAAAATTGAGCTTAAAATTGCATTTCTTAGTATTTCAGCAGGTGAAAAAAATCAGTTTGAAAAAGAGTGTATTTCTGTTTTTATTCGAAATACAAAGGTCAGGCCACAAGCTCCCAGTTTCACTCTATTACCATGCACCCACATGTAGGCAAATCAACCATGCACGCCTTTGTTTTCTCATCCGAGCTGGCATCTGCCTTAAAACTGTACGACCTGGATAGCTCCAATGCTGCTTGCCATTTTTGTTGCATAATGTTAGGTTGGGGGTCTGAGGGGCCGTAAACAGAGGGCTCAGCAATGGAGAGGGGAAGGAGGAGGGGGATGCTCTGCAACACGGCCCCACCCACAACTCAGAAGCAAATTTCTAAAACACTGCTGCTGCTCTCTGAAAATATGTCCAGTAGAAAACAGCAAAGGTTTTTTTTAGATTTAGGCTAAAAAAGACACAACCGTAGCTAAGAGACTGCTGGATAGGCTTTTAAAATAGATCAAAAGATGATTGGAGTGGGGTTGTAAAGGCTGGAAGATAAGGTTATTTAAAAAAATGGGAACAGTGACATCACTGACATAATAAACCAGATTTCTGTTAGTGAATCCAAATGTGAATTATTTTCTCCCATTTCTTTCTTTTGTCTGATCTAAGATCATCGTTGTGCTGGTAAGGTGTCGAATGTTTGAAGCTGCCGGCATTCTGTCAGGTTTAGTCTATATGTCTTAAAGTAGAACTCCCATTTTCATTTGGTCTCCTTTTTAAAAGAGCGAAAAGAAATAAAATTAGAAAATTTCTAGTTTAAAATAAAACTTTGCAGAAAACCCTCTTCTACAACAAAATATTAGAGCTACCATAAAAATAAAAATATATGAGAATAAGGTTAAAAAAATGTACTTGAATAAAATCGTAAAAATATGACAATTAAAGCCAAAATTGTACGAAGATAAACTTCAACAATGATGAGTAAAAAAGTCTATTTTACTAGATTAAAGTTAGAATTTTTAGAAGTTATTAACTGAGAATTTACTTGATTAAAGTAATACATTTTTGAGGCAAAAGACTGTTTACGAAGAAAAATAGAAAAAAACAACATTGTGTTTCAGTGGAGATGTGTAACACATTGTTAGCAGTTGCATCGGTTTCATCACTGAGGAAAGTCTTTTAGTGAGTCTACAATCAGGGGTGCTCATAACATCGATCGCGATCGACCGGTCGACCTTCAAGAACATGAAGGTAGATCGCAGGTCAGCAAAGATAAATAACCGCAAAAAGAAAAAGTAATTCTAGAAAATCCACCAGCCAATCAAAATCCTCACTGAGAAGTATGGGACATGATTGACATGCGGTACGGCCAATCTGACATCTTCTGAAACATACGTCACTGCACATGCGTGTTTAAATTCACTGAGCGCAAATTATGTCATCAGAAAGTCGCTTTCTGTCCCGTGTCAGGTCAAGTCCCCGGCAGAAGACCACTCTAGTTGTCTGGTTTATTGAAGCCGCCCCGCGTGTGTCCTCCTACTATCGCCTCTGAGTTTGTTAAGGAAGCGTTTTTTTTTCCGTGGCAGCCATCAGTGCCTCTGAAATGCCACGCTCCCCGCATTGCATGGTTTACAACAGAGCATGACAAATGATAGTCACTGCTTTCTGTCTTTTTAAAACACCTCATGATCTGTTAATACAAAAGTATCTTTGTGTAATCTTACTGTGTAGTTTTTAATCATCAGTACATAAACAACAATGTACAAATAAACATTTAACTCATAAACAAACATTTACTAATAGTAAATTTACAGGAAACTGGGTCTCTGCAGAGGAAGATTGTAGAACCACAAGGACTGGAATTCTTAGCAGTTTAGTTGCAGAGGTCCAAACGTGTAATGGCTCATGGATTCCTATGATGTACTAAAAGCTTATGGCATCACCATAAATGGATGCATTGATGGATTCAGTCAGCATGTTATGTGGATGGAGGCTTACAGAGAGCACTGCTTCTTCCTTGTAAAATTACAACTTTGTTCTCACAATTTTAACAAACATACTTCCTGTATAAAGTAAATTATTTTTTTTTACTCTATTCTGTTTTTATATATTGCTTTCTTTTATCTTATTATGTCTAATACTCTGTGATCCTCGTCTGTAGTTGACCTTGACAGGCTGGGTTTGTTATGAAAGGTGAGCAAACGCTCTTCTTACAGGAAGTGATCATGCTTGGAACCAAACTAAGAGCTCCTTCTCTGTCAGAGGGCTGCACGTGAGGACGTGCGTTCTTCCTGGCTGCCGCCACTCTTTTCTGTTCCCTAAAGCCTAGAGGAAGGACGCAGCGGCGAGGCGAAACATTATGGAAGCGTCATGGCGGCGGAGCACGTGTGCGCCTGCGCAGTCCCTCCCATCTGTAGTAAGCGGAAGTAGAATGAAGTCGAAAGAGTGAAGGAGGGGGCGCCAGGTGTGACTGTTACAAAAAGGAGGCTGACAACAGAAGGGAGGTCTCCGTGAAGACGGTCCGTTCCTGCTGGCTGGACGGAAGGAGAGACGATCTTTGTTCCGGTCCGAATCTACCGTCAGAAGCCGGCGGTGAGGACTCTTCCTCTGAGCCAAACTGAAACTCGGAGGCGTTCAACTTCAACGTGCTTTGTGGATGTCCCGCTGAACCGGATTTGACCAGTGACTGGATTTGAGAATGATATCAAATAATTACAGGAAGGAAAACCTTCGAGATTCCAGGAGGTTTTGGTAAAGTTTCCTGTGAGTAAATGTGAATGAAGCAGCTTTGGTGTTCATAATAGACTGTGTGAAAGGTCAGGTGTCCATTACAACACATGCTAGAGGATGCAGGGAGGGAGGGAGGGAGGTCAGGGTCTCTCCTCACTTTAAACACTCGAAAATCAACATTTACCTTGAAGTCTATGCTACATTAATAAAGGCTTGTTTTGGTTCTGGCAGCCTGTATATTATGGGGGTAACCACTAATCGACTTCATTGAGTAATTGACTTAAATTCCTACGATTCAACCAGATCGATCTGTCTGAGGCAAGCTGTTATTGAATCGATCTAAACCATCATAAAATCATTTCACAATGCAATAAATCAATTATATTGATATTGGAAAATACCATTTGGATTGATCCAGTATCTAGAATGTTCCCTTTGGCTTCTTTGGATGTGGAAAAACAACAGTGGTGAACTTTAGGAAACTAACATGTGAATGGATTTGACATTCATTCTAGTTTACTTGTTTGTTTGGACACAGATTTCATTTACATTTGATGATCTGAAAGAAATCCAAGAATCTGGAAAACTTCACTGGAATTTCTGTCTGAGTCTCACTGCTGGAAGTTTGGATGAAGACGATCTGGATCCACTTTAGGTCAGAGGATCTGATCCAAATGAACCAATCTGGACTGTGCATCAGATCGGCAGCCACAAATGAAGCAATACTACTACATTTTGAGTAATATATTACTCACTACATGTTCAGTAACTTCTATTACAACAGACTGACTACACTATTCCAAAGTAGTGAGACCCCGAAGCTTTAACAGCTAAAAAGATGTCACAACCTTTTTATTTCTTTTCTTTTGCTTGTGATCCGTTTTCTCATTTCATGTTTGTGTTGCTAGTAAGCATGTTTCCAGCATGTTTCCATGTTTCTGTTCCAAAGCCTTAGCCTGTCTGTGGGTGGTGGACCTCCAGCATCCTTCAGTAGCATTTGTTGACTGTCTGAGGCTAAGTTTCTGCATTCTGCACTTTTGAAAGTAAATGATCAGTATTTTTATGTTTGGGGAAGAACTGGCTGTAATGAGTCCTCTAATTGTTCTTCCTGTGCTTTAATTCTACCAGAAAAAAATTAAAATATTTCACTCCTCATCTAAATGTGAAATACTCTGCTGCACCTTTTTTTTAACTTTAGATTCCGATTTTTCTTTTACTTTCATTGATTATAAAAAGAAAAGTGCTTACAAGTAACACACTACAAATCTGATATTGTAAGGGATTACTTTTAAATGACATTAACAGATAATCTGTAATGGAATACAGTTTGACAGTTGCCCAACAACTCAACAAATTTAGCTCAGGAATATGCCATTTATTTGATGTCATTTATATTCTGTCATATTTTATGCAAAGAGAGGATCGCAGGCATAAAAGCCTGGGATGAAGTGTAACACTTTCAGTTTCATGTTTCAACTTTAAGACTACGGAACCTAAATGTGACAATTTATAACAAGAAAAACAAAAATCTCTGTGTTTACATTTATTTGAAGTCTTTAGACTAAGCAGTAACAAAGGAAGTTAAAGAAGTCTGTTTCAACATTGAATCCAGTTTTACGTAACTCATCTAATGTCAGAATTTTGTGACCACTTTCCTATTTAAAGTTAGGATTTGTTGAATTTTAGTAATCAGAGTTGCATGTTGTTCTTTTTTTCCAGAGTTCCCCCGGCTGTTTTGTATTCGTGGCTCCGTCATGTCGCTGCTCACTCACGTTCTCGCTTGCCTTTTTGGAATGGGCTCCTGGGTGGCCATCAATGGGATGTGGGTGGAGCTCCCCCTGGTTGTAGAAAAGGCCCCGGAGATGTGGTTACTGCCCTCCTATCTGACAGTCCTCATCCAGATGGCCAACATCGGCCCGTTCTTTGTCACCCTGATGCACCGCTTCCGGCCTGGAGTGCTGGACGAGCGGCCCGTCATCTACTTCATCGTGGTGTTGGGGATTGTCTCCACCTTCCTGCTGGCTTTCTTCTGGGAGCACACAGTGATGATCGCAGGCTCGCTGCGCAGCGTCCCCTTGCTGATTTTAAGCTTCCTGCTGTCTGTGGTGGACTGCACATCATCCGTCACCTTCCTGCCTTTCATGATGACTCTGCGCCCACAGTACCTCACTACCTATTTTGCAGGGGAAGGCCTCAGCGGTCTGGTTCCTGCACTGGTGGCTTTGGTTCAGGGTGTTGGAGTGGTTGACTGTGAAAATGCCACCTTACATGGAGACACATCAACTGGTAATTCCAGTTCAGTAGGGAGCGGTGAGCTAATAGCCAAATACCAGCCAGCCAAGTTCTCTGTCCAGGTCTTCTTTGTGCTCTTGAGCATCATGATGGTTGTGAGCCTGGTCGCCTTTATCCTCCTGAACCACCACCCGGCTGTAGCTCGAGAGAGAAAGAGGGAGCAGTACTTCTTTGAGGATCAGGAAAACAAGAAGCGGGAACAAAGTTTGTCTCTGCACGCTCAGACACCGGAGCAGAAACCCATGCTGGGTCCTCTGGAGGGGGCCACAGGAGAACCCAGGAGCTCTTTTGGAAAGGGGACGTACAGCAACTTGGAGGTGGCCTTCATCTTTGTGGTGCTGGCTTGGGTCAATGCGCTGACCAACGCGGTGCTGCCTTCTGTCCAGACCTTCTCCTGCCTGCCCTATGGGAACAAGGCCTACCATCTGGCCGCCACCATGGCTGCCGTTGCTAACCCAGTGGCCTGCTTCATTGCCATGTTTGTGCCAATAAGGTGAGAGAAAGACCCTTCTGAACAGCGTTCTACTCAGGCCAGGAGTTTTAATATGTCATAATGTGTTTGGGAAGCTTCTCTAGCATGTGACCATGTTTGCAGATCTCTTGCCTTCATGTGTTTCTTGACGGTGTTTGGGTCTGGAACCGGCGCCTACATCATGGCCATGGCAGCGCTGAGCCCCTGCCCTTTGATGGTCCACAGCACCTCTGGAACTGCAGTCATCGTAAGACTCTGTCTTGACCTGACATGCACAGATTGAAGTTTGGATGTGGTGTCGTGGAATGCTTAGAGCAACAGGGTGACTCCCACATGTGACACTCACCAAGGTTTCCTGAGAAGTGGGGCATGTATCAGCAATGGCGCCTTTCACAGCCAGGTCTGAATGAGTGTTGTCAAGGAGAACTGACTGCTCTAAATGCATTGACAAACGCAAACACATCTCCACAACAATTTTATCTAGAAAAATAATACTAACTTTAAATTGGATACTGTTGATTTCCCTTTTCCTTACAAATTAAGTAACATTTTCCATTTTTTATGAGCGTAAGTTCACCACCTGTATACAGAGAAAGCTGATCTCTGACATTTTCCATATTGTTATTAAGAAGGCAAGAATTGTCAAGACAAATATCTGATTTAATGACCAGTTTGTAAAAGTTATGTTAAAGGGCCAATATCCTGCTTTTCTGGAGCCTTTCAGAGTAAACTATATCCATACATATGACCATATATGGGCGTTGTGCTGCAGCCAGCATCAAGTTTGGCCCAATTTGAGTATCAAAGTAAATGTAAATTATTTTTAGTCATTTTTTACTACTCTAGGATTTTTTTCACTTGATTGAGCAGGACTCATAAACCTTACAGGGCCCTTTCTCATTTTTACAATGTTAGTTTTTAAAAGCTCTGGACTTGAAACTATTTGTGGATTTGAAATAAAAAGAATTCAAATGTATAAATAATTTGAAGGTTGAAGTTTTTCAATGTCTTCTCTCTGCTCACTGCTGTGTTTGTGCTGCAGGTACTGGCCTGGATCCTGTTTGTTCTGAGCCTGTCCTATGTTAAGGTCATCATCGGGGTGATTCTGAGGGATGAAGGCCACAGCGCCCTCGTGTGGTGTGGGGCTGTGGTGCAGCTGGGCTCCATGCTCGGGGCTTTGTCCATGTTCCCGCTGGTCAGCGTCTACGGACTCTTTAAGTCGGGCGATGTTTGCAACACAAGGTGTCCCTCCTAGTCGGACATGTTTAAGTTGAACACGGCGTTGTAAAAGTTTTAGAATAAATTGCACTCCTTATTGTAGCACTGAACTTGCTTCACGTGTTCCAGCTCTCTTAAAGAAAGTAGAGAACTTGCTGTCTTTTTCAGATGATGTATTTATATTTGTTACATATGGAGAGAAGGCTACTCTGAGCTAAAGAAAGAGGCTCATGGTCAGTGACCACAAAAGACCAAAGTTAAGTTTGAGTTCCTAAATGTGTTACTTTGAAATTCTGAGCTCTTCGCACTTGAACTTTGACCTAGATGTAAAGAAGAAGCGATATGCTGCTTTAAGAAGAATGGTAGTACGCCTGGCTGTACAGCGTGCCTTAACTCCTCAGTGAGGTTACAGTTCTGTTACTGTCTTTATCTGCTCATGTGGAATGGAGAGACTGTTCAACAAATGCAAATAAACAAGGTTGTGTTTTTATGTGAGAACCTGCTGGAAGGTTTCTGCCTCCTGAATGCTGTTCTTGTGTTTCTGTGTTGAGTTTTGACCTTTTTTATGGTTTTTGGGGGGGAGGAACTGTTGCTGGATGGTTTTAGTCTTTGCATGTAAATTGGGGATGTAAAGCAAACTGAATACAAAGAAGATATTAGTCACCTGCTTTTACGGAGGCAACTGATTGGTCCGTTCAAAACTTAAATAGTTTGCAATAAAGAAAATAATATAATAAAAAATTAGGATTGGCAAGAACCTGTTAAAAAAGGTGTCATAGCCAGAATGGTCATTCTGACCAGTAGAAGGACTAACAGCTGCTTATTTCTCAATGGAATTCTAGGAATTTGGCTTCCTGTTTGGAATGCCAGGAGGGAGGGGTCACTCAGTCCAGTTCACCTATACAGTCAATGCTCAGCATATCATCAGCATCCTCCTGCCCCAGGTTGGACACTCTACACCTTGGTCACTGAGCTCTCTGACTACATAGTTAAGGAACTTACATGTGTCATACATGTTTTGACTTTTCCTCTTCAACTAAAAAAAATAAAAACAAATTCTGGCATTTTATTTACATCTTTTTAGAAAATCTTTTCAGTTCCTCTACCAAATAAATGTGCAGAAAATGCTATATTAAAGTAATGGATTACTTTGAAGATATTTCCGTAATATATTCTAAATTGAATAGGAGAATAGAAAAGAGAAAACTTTGTAAAAACATTGGAATGTCTGACAAAAGATTAAAAGAAAGAGAGCGAGACAAGCTAGTGACTAAATAAAGAAAGTACTAAAAGGTTTGCAGTAAGAAAAGATGGCCTCTCCTTCTTAAAATGACCCCCTGCAGTCCAGGACCATGACAACACTACCAGAGACTTGCACCGAGGTTATCCAGGCCAGTGGCGGTTCTACCCTGAATTTCTCCCCAGGCGAGATCCTCCCCAGGTGCCCCCCCCCACCCCCAAAGAGTCACTTTCTCCATGGACAATATGATTGTCATTGAAATTAAGAAATTGATCAAAAAAATATATGTTTATCAGAATTCTGCACTGCATTATAACAGTTATCAGAACATAAAAATAAAAGACCATCAGCATGGTAAAAATACAGTTAATGACATGGTGCCTCTGTCAATTACCTTCCTCCTCCCCCGTTCCTGCTCTGCTCTGGATGCGACCAGCTGGTTTCACTCACCTCATCTTCATCCCCGCCTACTTAAGGAGATCCAGGACCTGTTTCCGACGCCAGTCCGTTGTTCCTTCCACGGTGCTTATGTCTGGCCAGCTCATGTTTTGTGCCTTGTCTAATCCAAGCTTCGTTAACTGTTCCTCTCTGCTCCACTCTCAGGAATTATCCGCATCACGGGTGAACCTCAGGTCGCAGTCAACCGCTCACGCTCTCCTCCTTGGATTCTGCCGAAGCCACGCACTCTGGACCTTCCTGCCACAAACCTCCAGTCAGCTGCCACGCCACGTCAAGAATCCTACAAACTACTCACCCTCTGTGAATTAAACTTTCTTAAACTTACCTCACGACTCCAAGTGTCCTTCTGGGTTCCAGCGTTTGGTTCTGTCAGAAATCCCGCGAGATCATGACAGTTAAGAAGGAAAATATTTAATCAAACACAATATTGAATAAATAAAATAAAATAAACATTATAAAGCACAAATCTTTTATCACACAAATAACACGCTAAAATAAATATAACTGCAGCACCAATACACTAAGAATAGAAAACGCTGACGCTCTACTGAATGATTGATCCTAACAACGGCAAGGTTAGTGTGTCGCTCCTGAGACATTGACCTAAAACAGTGTTTTTCAACCAGTGTGCCGCGGCACACTAGTGTGCCGTGGAAGATGGTCAAGTGTGCTGTGGAAAATTGCCCTCATTAACTGATCTAAAAACATTAACCATCTCCAGGAAATCAGCTTTTTGTTCATCCAAACAGGTCCTGATAAAACACTGAGTAGTTGGGAATATAAAAGATCATAAAATACTTTTTTCTTTAACTGATTCTATTAAAGACATTTTGATAAAAATGACGACACCGCGATTTACCTGCAGCTATAACTGTTTTCTGAAAAGTCCCGCAGCTTTTATTGTCTCCACGACTCCACCAATCATTCTTGAAGGCTTAATCACATGTCATCAGTCTGACCAATCAGAAGTGTTAAAAGTCTTCACTTCCTTGTTCCAATTTAGCTCATAACTCTCTCAGTTCCAACAAAAACACCAGCTAAAGCTCGTCTTTAGCGGTTTAGCTTTCCACAGAATCCGGTATCAGACCGTGGAACATGTGAACAAAACCATGAAGCTCAGAGACGCAAGTCTTTCTGCCGTTTTCTCGCCGTATTCACACTACATCTCCCATGATGCATTGGCTTAAAGGGACAACGCCTCAGCGTACAATGAGTCGTCCTCGTTACACGGATAGAAACCACAACGAACATACAGTTTGTATGTAACTTAACTTTTATCACATCTTTTAGAAAAAACATCTGCAACTTCCTGCTTTTTCTGCCACAATTATCACAAAAATGCACGTCAGATTGCCGGGGGGGGGGGGGGGGGGCTGTAGATCAAAACAGACTATGAGTTTCTGCTTTTTTTTTTTTGGGGATGCTGTAAGCCGCAGGCAGTGGCGGTTTTTGATATGGGCGATGTGGGCGGTCGCCCAGGGCGGCACTTCATAGGGGGCGGCATTGGCCGTGTCCGACGAGTAATGTGCTACATACAATATTCAAAGAGGTAGCTTGAAGATTTAATTTGAAATTACTTCAGCAGCCGACACTTATTACTTTTATTTTGACACATCAGACTCTTAATAATGTCTTCCTCCTGTTTCCTCTTCACACTTATGGTGCAAAAAAAAAAAAAAAAAAAAAAAAAAAAAAGAATAATTTAGAGTGAAACAACGTAAAACAGGCACATGAAAAGGATTTAGGCAGAACAAACATCCGTGCTCAACCCAATTTCGACAAAAGCAGGCAATGGGGATTATTTCCCACAATTCTTTGCTCCGACACAGCAGACCCGATGCGCACGTGACCACCGCCCTCTGCTGCAAGACGCTTGCGGCCACACCTCTTTGCGGTAGTCTTTGGAACATAAGTAAAAAAAACTCGAGAGGGGAGCGCAACTCGCCGGTGGCTGGCTGAATCACACTAACAGGTGTGAGGGGAGTCTTTTTCTATCTGACAATCAACTCTGGGCCGCAGCTGCGCCTCCCGTCATAGAGACGGAGCCGCGTGTGAGAGGGAAGGGGAAGGGGGGGGGGGGGGGGGGGTGAGCGCAGACCATTTTTCATGGATTGAGGTTTTTTGGAGGATTTCTACTGTTGGTGTTGCACAAATTTAGGGAAATGCCAAATATTTTTGGAGTAATCCCACTGATGATTTCTAAGATTTAGTCTTTAATGTTTTATAAGACCTAAACATATTAATCACAATAAGTTTTATTTTTTAGATCTAATCCCTCTGATATGTTTCACAAAGACACACACAGGACGTCACACATTAAGAAATTATTGCTAAAAATGAAGCAGGAGTCCAGCTCTAAAAAAATGCTCTAAAGAAGGATGAAAGAGCATAAAAATGGAATTATTTGATATGTAATTTCTTATTAATATTTCCAGGCTTTCTTTGTTTTGTTCTGCAGCATGTTCATATTTGTATAATTTTGACAGAATATATTTCTATGGAGAACAAAATATTACAAGTTATTTAAGGTTTAACTTGAGTTATTCTGGATTAATGTTCCTGTTTTTATTCATATTTATGTTCAAAAAGTTCAGTTTAAAAGGTTTAAAAGTTTAGCTTTAGTGTGTTCAGTAAATGTTTATCTTCTTCAGGCAAAACCTTAAGCGTGTTTTTAACTTAGGCCCCTGTGTGACTGAGTTTGACCCCCCTGTAATATGAGTCTAGAAAATCCATGCATTTTTTGAGTAAAATGGCTAAATAGAAGATAGGGAACACAACAGGATGTTGTCAAATTTTGTATGTGTGCGGGGGGGGGGGGGGGGGGGGCGCTGGGGGGGTTACTCGCCCAGGGAGTAAGTTAGTGTAGAACCGCCACTGGCCGCAGGATTTTTGTCAAGGTTAAAGTGTGCGTGGCTCAAGAAAGGTTGAAAAACACTGACCTAAGGTATGACTTGATCAACTGGAGTTTGGAAATTTAGGAAATTTAAATGGTCATGCTCTATATCAATCTCTACTTCAGAGAAGAAAAATTAGCTCACGTTTGCTGTCTTCAATCCTTTGGTACATTTTTAGTTATGATCTGTTACATTGTGTTTTGTCACCATAGAGTTGTAGTAAATGGTAAATATTCATCTTAAAACTACCTGCAGATTTATGCAAATTCTTTTGACTTATAATATAACCCAACATTTGTAAATAAATAAAAAATAAACTTCATACATGCAGGCTCAAAATTAACCCCTAAATCCCTAGTTAAAAAATGTTGTGAAAACGTTTGAGCTGCCACAAATTATTATTAAAGTAAAGGCCAATCTGCACTTATTCGCCCCATAAGTATGTTATGGCAGCAGCAGCAGCAGTAACCGCAGCAGCATGCTACCATCACAGCTTATTTAACATTATGAACTAATATACAACAGCAAAACACAACAAAACCTTCATGTGTTCAGCAGAGCAGACACATGAATCATAACTAATGTCACAAGTTAACTTAAGGGAGAGCAAACGTTTAAAAATAAAATCATAAAAATGACGTTATTTGCAAGATTTGGGCCCACTTCAGTTTTGGTCATCGACCAAAACAAAGTGTTCCTCGGCAATGTTGTTGTTGCAGGGCAGGTAGCATTAGAAAACATGCATCTAGCTGTGAGGACTTACCCTCTTCTTTGTCTCTTTTCTCCTCCTCTTCTTTTCTTTCCTTTCTTTAGGCACCAGATGGCTTTGACCTTTTTTTTGACCATATTTTAGATGTTTGCGGCATTTAGCATAAATGTCCCCACGAAGGCATCAAGTCCATCGACTAAACCAACTGTCACCTTAGTGACAACATTGTTTTGAGTTCCCATTTTTTATGTGAGCATTTCACACAAAAAATAACCCAAAAAAGCATGATTTTTTATACCTTTATTAAAATGTGTCACTGTATGACGGACTTCTAAAAAAGTTTTATAAAGTTGATTCCAACCCCCGTCCTTGTCCCCCGCCTGGCCGCTTCATTTGGAAGCGACCCACAGTTGAACTGATTCCCCCCCCGTCTTCACACATTTCTAACAGGAGCGCGTGCAGCTGTACTTAGGGGCGCTAATTCGCTAAACGGCGGCGCTGTCGCTGTTTTTATTTTTATTTTTTCATCAAGCACTGAGCCGCGACTGTCACCCCCCCTTGAAGAGGATCCAGCCAGGTTTTGCGCATGCGCAAACGCGGCGGCGCTTCGTGCTTACCTCTCAGCCGGCACCCTTCAACCCGCGCCCCCTCCCTTCTCCTTCTTCACAAACATTTGCGTCTACTTCTCAAAGACAGGAGAGCGCACAGCTGCGGGGCCCCCCTTCATTTTTGCGCCCCAGGCAATCGCCCGTGCCTAAAACTGCTACTGATCCAGGCTATTTTACCTGCAGAATATATCTTAGTCTTTGAAGTCTAACCTTTCTGTCTGTAACCCTTGTGCTATCCTAGACATTTTAACATGGGAGTTGGGTCATCTCTAGACCAGTGTTTTTTAACCAGTGTGCCGTGGGAGATGGTCAGGTGTACCGTGGGAAACACTTTTACACTATATTAACCCTTGTGCTATCTTAGATGGCCCCACCCTTACATTGACGTGTTCTCCCTACCATGACAAAGGTGGATAAAGGTGGAAAGATTTCATGTAATCCATGGACACCAGTGAAGATCACAAATCATTGAAGAAAAAAGGTTCAGCGTACTGTGTAGTGGGTCTAGATGACCCAACTCCCAATGTTAAAGTGCCTAGGATAGGACAAGGGTTAAAAACATTTTCCATCTCCAGGATTTCAGCTCTTTGTTCATCCAGACAGGCCCTGATAAAACACTGAGTAGTTAGGAATATGAAAGATCATAAAATACTTTTTTCTTTCTGTTTATTTGATTCTATTAAAGACATTTTGATAAGAATGACGGTACCGCGATTTAGCCGCAGCTTCAGCTCTGTTTTGGGAAAAGTCCCGCCCCTTTAACATCCACCCTGCGAACATTGTCGCCTATTCAATTGAACTTATCATTTCCAGAGGAGAGGCGGGGCGATGATGTCAGTGCTATCTCAGTGTGTCCGGCTGCTAAGAGACACAGACATGCTAGGAGCAGTTATGTTATGCCCACATATTTACATCCAAGGTAGTAATACAGTAATAAAAGGACATTTAGAAGATATGTGTTGGTGCAACCAGCAAACGTTTGGCATGGCGAAATCTGCTATAGCTGTTGATGGGGCTCCAGCTGTCCTCGAATAGCAAAATCAGCGCCAAGCTGCAGGAGACTATCTTTTAAATGTGCTCTTATTGCTATTATGATTATTATTAAGGGTCTGCTCGCTCATAATTTTTTTAATCTGTGCGGTCAGGGCTTATTTCTTGGCTGCAAAAGAAGGGTTGTGGTATTAAACACGAAGGGTTACCATTAGGCTAATGCGTGCTAAAAACATTAGCCGTGAAAGAAACAGAACTCCAGGCGGTAAATCCAGCAATGAGTAACTTGGATGTAAATATGTGGGAATTACATCAGCCTTTATTTTGTCTGGACACCACTGGAAACACAAATTCATATGGTGGTCTGCGTAGCAGCACTTCCGCCTTTAGGGTTCCAGCTGCCGGTCCGAAGAAAAAAGCTTGTCCTGAGGGAGGTTTCGACGAACCGCGGTGCGTCCGAAGGAGGACAGCAGAAGGCGGAAATGCTGCAACGTATTCCCGAGAAGCTGTGTACAATCATCAGGAGAGCAAAACCATCGCAAAGCCCTCTTCTCTGCCGCTAACACAAGCCTGGCCGCACTGCTCCTAGTGTATGTCTCTCTTAGCACACGGAGATAGCACTGACGTCATCGCCCCGCCTCCCCGCTGGAAATGCTAAATTGAATTGATTATGCAACACTATTAGCAGGGTGGATGCGAAAATGAAAATGCAATCCCCTCTTTGCGTTTTCGTTTTAATTAAGACACAGAATAACAGTTTTTAAGTAGAAAAGGAAAAACATTTTGAAGTATTGATTTCTCATTTTAATTTTGAGTCATTTGAAAAAATGAAAATGAAAAAGCATTTCTGTGACTCAATTTTAATTGTCAAATTAGACATTTCTAAATGAATTTTGCTGTACATTTACCAGAGAACTTTAAAAAAATGAAATATTAAATCCCATTTACTTTATCATTTTAAATAAGTGACAGAATAAGCGGTGTTAAAGACTAAAATGAAAAAGCATTTTGAAGGAATGCTTTTTTTATTTTAATTCTGAGTCAACAAATGGAGCTTCATTTAAAAAATGAAGAAGCATTTCTGGTATTGACTTTTATTTTGCTACACAATCGCTTCCATATTTTTCCACGTCTATACTCATGAGCATAGCTTTATTTTTAGATGTTTGTGCCTGCTCTTTTATATGCAGAGTTCTGCACATATTATCTTGAGTCTGCCAGTTTCTCATGAATCCAGTCTGGTCGTTACATGTCAGACTGGGTAAAAATTCCTCCATTCGCCTGCCCATAATTGAGCTAAACAGTCTGTAGTTTATATTAAGGACAGAGATCGGTCTACATGAGCCATACTCAGATTTATCTCTACCTTCTTTGGGAATGGCCGAAATAATGGCTTCATTCCAACTTGGTGGTATTTGGGATTTCTTTAACACCCAGTTGAATCCTGGGAGCATTCTAGGGATCAACTCATCTTTAAATTCTTTGTACCACTCTACAGTAATGCCATCAGAGCCCGGTGACTTATTGGTTATCACACAATTTATGGCTTTCCTGAGTTCCATTTCTGTGACCTCTGCTGTCATTTTTTTTATTTTGTTCATCGTTCAGAGTTGGTAGGATGAATGAAGTCAAAGTTAAAGTCCCATTATCTGTCACACACCTAGGTATGCCTTCGCCCAAGTGGCCGGGATAGGCTCCGGCAGCCCCGTGACCCCGAAAGGGAATAAACGGTACAGAAAATGAATGAATGAATGAATGACACCTAGGTATGCGAAATTTGTTCTCTGTATTTGACCCATCCCCTGGGGGAGCGGTGAGCTGCAGACACAGCTGCGATCGGAAAACATTTGGTGGCTTAACCCCCCAGTCCAACCCCTTAATGCTGAGTGTCAAGCAGGGAGGCATTGGGTCCCATTTTTAAAGTTTTTGGTATGACTCTATATTTATAGAGTTACGAAAATAATCAATCTCGTCCTCAGTCCCACCTGGTACTTTGGAGTACAATTTTTTGGAAAATGCTTCAAATGCCCAATGCATCTCACTTAACTTGGTCATAATGTTTCCAGTTTCTGGATGTTTGATTTTGTTTACAGTGCTGTCAGCAATTTTCTTTTTTAGTTTCCATGCTAAAATTTTCAGTGATTTGGACCCACTTTCATAGTATTTCTGTTTTAAATACATTAATTTTTTCTTTATCTCTTGTGTACTCAGATTATTTATGTAATTTCTAACTTATTTTAATTGTTTCAACATGCTTGTTTAAAGGGTACTTTTTATGTTTGCTTTCTTATTGTGTTAACTTCTTTTGTAATTCTTCAGCCTTTCTCTTACGCATTTTCTTCCTATGGGAGGCGATTGATATAATTTTCCCTCTCATGACAGCTTTTAAGGTGCCCCATAGTACTGGAAATGACACTTCCCCATTATCATTTATTTTAAGAAAATCGTTCATTAATTTTGTTATTTCTTTTTTAATATTTATGTCTTTGAGCAGGGATGAATTTAATTTCCAAGAGAATAGTTTTGGACATGTGTTTAAATGAATAATTAGATATAATGGTGCATGATCACTTACTGTCTGTCTATTGATCCCATTTCACATCTTTGAATTCTATCTTTATCCTTCCCAAAAGTTAAGAAATAACCTATTCTAGTACAAAGTGAGTAATGAGAGTAGTCTCTCCTTGTAGGGAAAAGATCTCTCCATATGTCCATCAAACCAACCTCCTCCAAGAGTGCAGAGACTTTTTTATATAAAGTATTTGGTTCTTGTATTTTCCCACTCAAAGTATCGAAGTCAGGCCTTAGTCTGATGTTTAGATCTCCACCACAAATCAATGGACCTTCGGTTTCTGTTACCATTATATGAATAATTTTTTTAAAGAAACTCAAGTCGCTTCCTGGTGGTGCATATACATTCATGAATGTGACTAAATTACCGTCTATCGTTCCCCGGACCAAAACAAACCTACCTTCTTTATCCTTAATCACAGAAGACTTTTCAAAGTTAAAATTTTTGGAGATTACGATTGCCATGCCTTGCCTATGGCCAGATTTGTATGAGGAGAAAAACATATTTGTAAAGCCCATTTTCTTTAATTTTCCATGTTCTTCATCATTTATTAAGTGAGTTTCTTGTAAATACACCACTTGTACTTGTTGTTTCTTCATCTTAGTTGGCACTCTGCTACGCCTAGTAGGATTTGTGAGATCCATTGACACCACAAGAAATAAATTTAATATTTTTCGTCACTCTGGAAAACATTGCACATTTCAAAATATAGATAACTTATTGACTGGTCAACTCCTATAATGAACAAGAGCAAAGAATAATAGTAACAAAAAAATACTTGTCTCTCCATTGTCTCTCTTCTTGCATACATTGAACTGCTGGGGGAAAAGTACTAACAGCCCTTTCTAGGAAAGTTTGTCTTCATTGATATTCTGCAGAAGGGGGGAACGCCTTCTGAAGACACGAAGCTTCTTGTAGATGATTCCCTGCTGCTGTGTTGTCATCATCTCCCAGGCTGACCGGGACAGCTGCTCCGTTAGGGTTTCCCTTGGTGTGATTTTGCTGACCTGGAAGCCTCTGGTTCTCATGTCTGTGGCCGCCTCCTCCGCAGTAGACTCGAGCACAGTTCCATCCTGGTAAAAGACCCTCAGTCTGGCTGAATATGGCGTCTGGAATCTGATGTTTTGTTGCTTAAATGCCTTTTTTGCTTCAGCATAGTCCTTCCGTTTCCGCAGAATGGCTGGGGCATAATCCTGGTCAAAATATATTATAAATAATATAAATATAAATATTATAATATAAATATAATATATTTATATTTATAATAATATAAATAATAATATAATATAATAATATAATATATTTATATTTATAATATAAATATAAATATTATAAATAATATTCTCCTTCCATTCAGAAGAACAGTCTTTTTTGCCCAGGCTTTGCGTAAAACATCTTCTTTAGTGGTGAAGCTGGCAAACCGTATCAATATTGAGCGGAGAGTTTCTGTTCCGCTCCTCTTTGTGCCCAAGGCCCGATGTGGCCTCTCTATGCCCAGATTGGTGTCTTGAAGGAGATTTAAACACTCTTTTAGTGTTTTTTCCACAAATTCCTGCATGGAGGATCCCTCCACTCCCTCAGGAACATTGTAAAGTCTTAAATTCTTTCTCCTGGCCCAGCTCTCCTGGTCCACCAGTTTCTCTTCCTGTTCGCTAACAATCTTTAGCATCTTTAGCATTACCTGCTCCACGTTTTGTACCCGGTCTTCCACTTTGTCAATTTGGGTCTCAGCTTCAGCTATTTTGTTGTTGATACTCGCCAGATCTGACTTGAAGTCTTGGAATTATCGGCGGAAATCGCGTATTTCTCCAAGTATTGTGGCTAAAGCTGAGCCAGGCCCTTCCTCCGGGTAAGCAATAGCGTTAGCCTCTTGTTGCGTTTGTGGCGCCGCCACGGCGTTTTCCTCATTTGTACCAACCTTATATTTCTGCTTTTCTTTTTTCCCCATGTTCACCCCGCTTAATCCTATGCTACGTTCAGACTTTTTCTTAAGAGAATCTGATGTTTTTACGGGGTGGAAAAGATCAAATAGAGAGCTACTGCTTTAGCCATTCGGTAGAGTGACGTCACCAGACACCACTCAGAGGTTTTATGCTAAAATGCTTATAGAAATAGAGAAAAGGCAAAGTGTGAACCGATAGTGTGTTTGTGTGTTAAAGCTTCTCCTACTATTTTGGGGATGGTCTTTTTAGTTAATCTTGGGGTCATGGGGGTGTTGGAGCCTATCCTAGCCACTGTTTTGCAAAGTCGGGCTGAACCTATTTTTCTTTTTTGTAGTTTGCCCTTTCCCTATGGTGGCTGGGATAGGCTCCAGGTGGTTTTAATTTAGTTATTTTTAAACAAATAAATAAAGATAAAAGGTTTTCTGGCCTTAGTGATCCTCTTCTTCTTTTTTGATCAGGTCTCTCTTCAGTTGAGGCCTTCCCTTTCCTCGCAAAGGCTGGGAGACTTCTAATCGGGTCTACTAAAGCAGCAACACAGTAATGACTTTTAGACTTTTTGTCACACAAACCTAATCTGGGTCTACAAAGGAAAAATCTTGGTCTAAAGTAACAGTTTTTTTTCCAAACCTTTATAAACACAGACGCAATGTTTTTATTTGTAATTGTTTGTAGCACTTTATCTAAAAAAATGTTTAGGATGAATCATTAAATCATTTACCATTTCCTTAACCTGGAATACCTTTTTGGCTCTTGTCCTTTTTGTCTTGTATTAATAAGTGCCCTGGCGCCCTCTTTTATGTTTTTTTCTTTTTCTTTTAGTTTTTATTACATGACTAAACTCCTGAGATACAAGGAAACAAATGTGTGTACAAAACCCCCACAGTATTTTCTTGTAATACGGGGTTCTGAGCTGCTGCTTCTGTCTTCGTGGCTCCACTCAGACTCAGAGCCACCAAAGACGGAGATCTGAACACACGTGACCGTGAATCTACCAACCCTGTTCCACGTGAGGCTTTGCTTGTTTTGCAGGGTTGACCCGCTTCAGGAATGGCTGGTCACCTGAATCAGGTGTGTTCAGTCAATCACATAGGCTTACTTCATCTAAAAAGTAATTCAGGAGACCTTTAGTCATTATTTCAATATTTATATTGTTGTGAAACGACAAATCTAGTCCGTAAATGCTGTTGGACTTTTTCATTGTATTATTACAATGGCTAGGGTGACACACAACTTGTGCCTTTTGATTTAATGTTAAATCATGACTTGTCTGAGTGTAAAATAATCAGTTAATCAAAATAGAATCAAGTTTTCAGTTCTGTTGATGTAAAATACAACTTGATGACATATGTGAAGTGAGCTGGCAGTTTCCCTCCTCTTTTCAAACGGACCAGACCGTGTTGAAGGCTCGTTCGGCATGGTGCTGAATGGTAAGCCATTTTATGTCTAAAAACACATATCTGCGTTTGGGATTCTGTTCGTTAAATTAAGATGAAACATTTTATTTCTCCAGGCGGCAACGCTGGCTGCAGTGTGCAAAGTGGGCGGGGTTAAACATACTGCCCTCTGCCCTCTGTATGTGATTCTGTTTGTCACCGCATTTGCCGTATTTTTCTTAACATTTTATGTGTTTCCATGTGGAATATTGCCACCTACCGGATTTGAGAATGTGTCTTGAGACGACTACATTAAGGCTCACCATGTACATATTTGTTAAATTCAGAAAAAGATTAGTTATTGTGATTTTAAGATATGAACACTCCTGCTTTAAGAGTTGTTTTTTTTTGGAAAAAAATACAGACCTTTTTTATTTATAGCTACAGGAACAAGAAAGGCAGACTCAACAAAACCGTGATGTGTCAGTTGTGAATGAAACGGTTCTCATCTCAGATAATATTATCTCAAATTTAGCACTAGACTATAGGATGCAATTCCCTTTTTTCTGCTCTGTATTTCCTGCTTCTGCTCCGTGGAACAACACACCACCCTCCTCTTTCTCAGACGCAGCAAGTGAATGATCAGGATGTTGTTCATGTTGTATATAAACTCTAGAGTCGATCGCGTTGATGAAAAGTATAAACTCCACTTAGAAGTTCATCACAGTTCTGGCAGACAGTCGCAGGCAAATCCAAACTAAACTAAATGTGCGATTGTGGATAAACTGGTGCGATGATGACCAATCGCTTGGCTCTTTAAAGCGAACGACAAGAGCCGGCTTCTTCCTTGGAAACATTTTTTAACTGTCCTTCACTTTTTTTTACTTGTTTTTCTCTTCAAGCCGCTCTTAATTGGTCAATACGTCCTTGTGATGAACAGAAGATGGGTAGCCAAAGCTTGTTACACGCAAACGGAATAGAGCGCCAGGTGCAACAAGAAGAGTAGAAGAGACAACATCTACACAAAAACCTACAGAAATGAGTGACACTGGAAAATGAAGCAAAATCCTGAACCACTTCACTTTAATTGATGTGAAAAGAGAATTTAGAGTCTGCAAGAAAACATTTCAATCTAGAACCGGATCCAGAACCAACCTGTACCTGAGAACTTGGAGAATCTTCTCCTAAACAGAGCAGATCATTACTGGCTGAAGAAACCAGATCAGTTTCACAAAGATGAGACACTAAGTATTTTCTGGATGCCAACCTTTACTGGCAGGAAAAATCACATACAGTGGGCAGAAGTCAACACGTTTAACTCCGCCCACGTTGAGGCACGTCTCGGTCTGCACGCTGCAGCCAGGGGCGTCTTCCGGACGCCGAATGAGACGCTCAGTTAGCTCGCCCCGCGTTTGTGTGCACTGCAGTTCGGTTTGAATCAAGACCAAGCCGCTAATTCTGCGTTTGCTGAAATCCCTGGGCTGTTGAAATGGAGCATTTCACAGTAACATTACTGTGATGGCACAGACTAACTTAACTGATTTAAAATGTCAAAGAGATCGCAGGCTTCTGTAGTGAGTTCCTATATGGAAGCTAGCCATGCTAAGGCAGTGATGGCGAAAAATAATTATTGAGATGTGATATTTGTTTGTAGCGGGAAGCCTGTTCGTGTTTACTGTCAGCGCCACCATCTGGTTTAATGTTTCAGGGTGAAGGTCAACCACAGGCCGAGACATGAAAGATGGCAGACCTTTAGACAGCTTGGTGTCCCTGATTTCTGGGGATAGTCCCTGTTTTGTTTGACCTTGATAGATAAAAATATCCCTGAAAATACCCCTGATATTAGCATTTTATGAATGCCAAATGTTGCACGCAATGCATCCACACGCACGCAACATCCAGCAGTTTTATGAATGAATATTCAAATGCTTTGAAAGGGAAAAGGGTTAAGGTTGTTTTTTTCTTTTTCCCCTCGACATTGCCCACTCCCCTGGGAAACCCACCCCAGCTTCTATAGATGCCTGCATCTTTACCGTTTGTGACATGACAAGGATCCAAACCATTACGAGGTTTTTGGGTTGGCCACAGAAACAAACATAGCAGTTTTACAAAAATAGGCTTTAAATTGTAGGATGGCTATGTTTTATTTTCTTTTTCTACGAGCCTTCTTAGATCATGTGACTTCATTTTCTGCCTGCCCGAAACAAAAAATGGATATACACTATTTTGTTGGTGAAAAATCCCACAGAATAAGATTATGTGGACTAATCTTTATTTTGATATCATTTCAGCGAGAAATACACCGTTTTATAATATGTGCTCATTTTGGACATAATGGACTGTACGAGGGGAATTAAAAGCCTTAATATTTTTCAAAAAACGAAGTTGGATGTTAGTGTGAATACACTATTGGGGATAATTTGTGGTGGTGCTGTTTTTTACGTGTTACTAAAATGGTTGGGAGTTAGTGTGGTCACACTTACATTTGTCTTAGCTGTATAAGTCTGTTCTTTTACGTGTTGCAAACAAGGTTGGGAGTTGCAGGTATTGTGAATACGCTAATGTGGCCAAAGTTTGTAATGCGTCTAACATGTAGCGGCGTCAGGCTGGTTTGGTTTTTTAAATTGTTACGAGCAAGGTCGGGAGTTAGCGTTATCACACTAACGTTTATTTTACCGGTCTCTAACAGTTTTTCTAAGTGTTGTAAGTAAGGTCGGGAGTTACAGGAATGATGAATATGCTAATATGGCTAACGCTTCTATCATGGCTCATTATCTCTGAGTCTTTAGTCTCGCTTAATGACTTTATGAGCTGCTGTGCCCTATATAGCAAAAAAAAAAAAAACTGTAGATGAATGCAACTGTAAAAAATACAGCAGATGACTATATATGAAAAAATAAAATAAAAAAACCCTTTAACCCTTGTGCTATCCAAGGCACTTCCACATTGGGAGTTGGGTCATCTAGACCCACTAGACAGTGCGCTGAACTTTTTTTCTTCAATGATTTGTGATCTTTACTGGTGTCCATGGATTATATGAAATCCTCTCCACCTTTATCCACCTTTGTCATGGTAGGGATAACACGCCAATAAAAGAGTGGGGTCATTTTGGCCCCATAAGATAGCACAGAGGCTAAACCTCCGCGGATGGTTTCTCACCCAAGCTTGGGTCCTCTACCAGAGGCCTGAGAGCTTAAGGGTCCTGCAGTATCTTAGCTGTTCTTAGCACTGCGCTTTTCTGGATTTAGAAGTCTTTCCAGGTATCTGTTGTAGCCACTCCTCCGGCTTGGGGGTTACTGCCCCGAGTGCTCAAATTACCACAGGCACCACTGTCACCTTCCCTTTCCAGGCTTTCTCCAGTTCTTCTCTGAGTCCCTGGAATTTCTCCAGTTTCTCATGTTCCTTCTTCCTGATGTTCCCATCGCTTGGCACTGCCACATCCACCACAACGGCTTTCCTCTGTTCTTTATCCACCACTACAATGTATGGTTGGTTCTCCATTACCATCCTATCAGTCTGGATCTGGAACAGGATCTTTGCCCTTTCATTCTCTACCACCTTCTGACCTTGGGGTTTCCAGTCCATATTCTGCACACATGTTCCTGTATATTACCCCTTGTGCTATCTTAGATGACCCCACCCTTGCATTGACTTGTTCTCCCTACCATGGCAAAGGTGGATAAATGTGGAAAGATTGCATGTAGTGCCTGGGATAGCACAAGGGTTACCCCAGCCACTTGATTGTGGCGCTCCATGTATGCTTTTCCTGCCAGCATCTTACATCCTGCAGTTATGTGCTGGATTGTTTCAGGCACCTCTTTACACCGCCTACACCGAAGGTCTTGTCTGGTGTGGTAGATCTGAGCCTCTATTGCTCTGGTGCTCAGGGCTTGTTCCTGAGCTGCCAAGATGAGTGTTTCAGTGCTGTCCTGTAGGCCAGCCCTTTCTAGCCACTGGTAGGACTTCTTGATATCAGCCCCTTCAGTCATGGTCCGGAGGTACATCCCATGCAGGGGTTTGTCCTCCCATGAGGATCTGTCCTCCAGCACTGTATCCTCTGCTCTCCATTGCCTGAGACATTCACTGAGCAAACTGTCAGTTAGGGGCTTGAGCTAGATGTATTCATGGATCTTGGATGTTTCATCCTGGATAGTGGCTTCTACGCTCACTAGTCCTCGGCCTCCTTCCTTGCGGCTAACATACAGTCTCAGGGTGCTGGATTTGGGATGGAACCCTCCATGCATGTTGAGGAGCTTTCGTGTTTTAACATTCGTGGTCTGTATCTCTTCCTTTGGTCATCTTATTATTCCTGCAGGGTATCTGATAACTGGCAGTACATAGCTGTTTATTGCCCGTGTTTTATTCTTGCCATTGAGGTGGCTTCTCAGGACTTGCCTTACTCGTTGGAGGTATTGCAGCTTTTCTTGTTGCCTGATCCAGGTTGACATTTGCCTGCGGAATTCCAAGGTACTTGTAACTGTCCTCAATGTCTGCTATTGTTCCTTCTGGGAGTGAGACCCCTCCTGTGTGGACTACCTTGCCCCTCTTTGTCACCATCCGGCTGCATTTCTCAAGCCCAAATGAAATCCCAATGTCAGTACTGTAGATCCTGGTGATGTGGATCAGGGAGTCAATGTCACGCTCGCTCTTAGCATATAGCTTGATGTCATCCATGTAGAGGAGGTGACTGATGCTGGCCCCATTTCTGAGTCGGTATCCATAGCCAGTCTTGTTGATTATTTGGCTGAGGGGGTTCAGACCTATGCAGAACAGCAGTGGGGACAGACCATCACCTTGGTATATCCCACATTTGATAGACACTTGTGCAAGTGGCTTCCCATTGGGTTCAAGGGTGGTTTTCCACTGCTTCATTGAGTTTCCTATGAAGGCTCTTAGAGTCCTGTTGTTGTCGTACAGCTCCAAGCATTCAGTGATCCATGTGTGTGGCATTGAGGCATAGGCTTTCTTGTAATCAATCCAGGCAGTGCACTGGTTGTTGCATATAAAAAAAAAAAAAAAAACTTGCCCCTTTCACCCTTTCGTGGGTGGTTTCTCACTCAAGCTCGGGTCCTCTACCGGAGGCCTGGGAACTTGAGGGTTCTGCGCAGTATCTTAGCTGTTCCTAGCACTGCGCTTTTCTGGATTGAGATGTCTGAGATCTTTCCAGGTATCTGTTGTAGCCACTCCTCCAGCTTGGGGGTTACTGCCCCGAGTGCTCCAATTACCACAGGCACCACTGTCACCTTCACTTTCCAGGCTTTCTCCAGTTCTTCTCTGAGTCCCTGGTATTTCTCCAGTTTCTCATGTTCCTTCTTCCTGATGTTCCCATCGCTTGGCACTGCCACATCCACCACAACGGCTTTCCTCTGTTCTTTATCCACCACTACAATGTCTGGTTGGTTCGCCATTACCATCCTATCAGTCTGGATCTGGAAGTCCCACAGGATTTTTGCCCTTTCATTCTCTACCACCTTCGGGGGTGTTTCCCATTTTGACCTTGGGGTTTCCAGTCCATATTCTGCACACATGTTCCTGTATATTATTCCAGCCACTTGATTGTGGCGCTCCATGTATGCTTTACCTGCCAGCATCTTACACCCTGCAGTTATGTGCTGGATTGTTTCAGGTGCCTCTTTGCACAGCCTACACCTTGGGTCTTGTCTGGTGTGGTAGATCTGAGCCTCTATTGCTCTGGTGCTCAGGGCTTGTTCCTGAGCTGCCAGGATGAGTGCCTCAGTGCTGTCCTGTAGGCCAGCCCTCTCTAGCCATTGGTAGGACTTCTTGATATCAGCCACTTCAGTTATGGTCCGGTGGTACATCCCATGCAGGGGTTTGTCCTCCCATGAGGATCTGTCCTCCAGCACTGTATCCTCTGCTCTCCATTGCCTGAGACATTCACTGAGCACACTGTCAGTTGGGGCCTTGAGCTTGATGTACTCATGCATCTTGGATGTTTCATCCTGGATAGTGGCTTCTACGCTCACTAGTCCTCGGCCTCCTTCCTTGCGGCTAGCATACAGTCTCAGGGTGCTGGATTTGGGATGGAACCCTCCATGCATGGTGAGGAGCTTTCGTGTCTTAACATCCGTGGTCTGTACCTCTTCCTTTGGCCATCTTATTATTCCTGCAGGGTATCTGATAACTGGCAGTGCGTAGCTGTTTATTGCCCGGGTCTTATTTTTGCCATTGAGCTGGCTTCTCAGGACTTGCCTTACCCGTTGGAGGTATTTAGCTGTTGCAGCTTTCCTTGTTGCCTGCTCCAGGTTGCCATTTGCCTGTGGAATTCCGAGGTACTTGTAACTGTCCTCGATGTCTGCTATTGTTCCTTCTGGGAGTGAGACCCCTCCTGTGTGGACTACCTTGCCTCTCTTTGTCACCATCCGGCTGCATTTCTCGAGCCCGAATGACATCCCAATGTCAGTACTGTAGATCCTGGTGGTGTGGATCAGGGAGTCAATGTCACGCTCGCTCTTAGCATATAGCTTGATGTCATCCATGTAGAGGAGGTGACTGATGTTGGCCCCATTTCTGAGTCGGTATCCATAGCCAGTCTTGTTGATTATTTGGCTGAGGGGGTTCAGACCTATGCAGAACAGCAGTGGGGACAGAGCATCACCTTGGTATATCCCACATTTGATGGACACTTGTGCAAGTGGCTTCCCATTGGCTTCAAGGGTGGTTTTCCACAGCTTCATTGAGTTTCCTATGAAGGCTCTTAGAGTCCTGTTTATGTTGTACAGCTCCAAGCATTCAGTGATCCACGTGTGTGGCATTGAGTCATAGGCTTTCTTGTAATCAATCCAGGCTGTGCACAGGTTGGTGTGTCCTGACTTGCAGTCTTGAGCGACTGTTCTGTCAACCAGGAGTTGGTGTTTCGCTCCTCTGGAGTCTCTACCAATGCCTTTCTGTGTGTTACTCATGAATTGATCCATGTGCCTATTTATCTTGGTTGCAATGATGCCTGACATGAGCTTCCATGTTGTGGAGAGACAGGTTATTGGCCGGTAGTTGGATGGGACTGCACCCTTTGAGGGATCCTTCTGGATCAGGATCGTTCGTCCTTCTATTAGCCATTCGGGATGAGTCCCATCTCTTAGCAGCTGGTTCATTTGTGCTGCCAGGCGCTCGTGGAGTGCTGTGAGCTTCTTTAGCCAGTAGGCATGTATCATGTCAGGGCCCGGTGCTGTCCAGTTCTTCATACCTGAGACTCTTTCTTGGATGTCTGCCACTGTGATGGTTACTGGATTCTGTTCAGGGAGGTTGCTATGTTCTTCTCTCAGAGAGACCAGCCACTGGGCATTGCTGTTATGTGCTGTCTCTTTCTCCCATATACTTTTCCAGTACTGTTCAGTTTCTAGCCTTGGTGGGTCTGCTCGGCTGTTTTGACCCTGCCACTGAGCGTACACTTTCGCAGGTTGAGTTGCGAACAGCCTGTTTATCCGTCTGGCTTCATTGTCTCTTGTGTACCTCTTTAGGCGGCTGCTCAAGGCTAGGAGCCTTTGTTTGGCAGTTTCCAGTGCTTCAGGTATGGGCATCTGGCTGTATCTCTTAGGTACTTGCTTTCTCATTGTACCTCTTTGAGCCTCTGTCAGCTTACTCACATCCTTCCGAGTTGCCTTGATTTTGGCCTCTAACCGTTGCTTCCATGGTGGGTATTGTTTTCTCCCATGGTTACTCTTATAGCCAAGCATCTCCAGGATCACTGCTGCTGAAGTGTAAACCAGTTCATTGGTTTCTGTGATGGTTGTGGTAGGAATTGCCCTCAATGCTTCATTCACAGTTTCCAGTAGACTTTCAGGCGGTACATCACTTAACCGTTGTAGCTGGTGTCGAGGTTGCCAAGTGTTCATTCTAGACATGATCTTGTCTTTCAGGTCAGTTGCTGCCTCGCTCAGCGTAACTGTGGTTGTTGGGGCTGTGTACCCAATTTCAGGGTGGGAGTGTAGTATAGCCTGCTCTCTGACCTGTTGTTCTGGCTCTCCCGGGGTATTGCCATTGTATTGTATCGCTTCAATCTCAAGTTGTGATAGGAGTTGCCGCTTGTGGATGTTCGAGCATTGGGCTACCAGTTGTTTGGCAGTTAGCCTTGATTGTGAGTTTCGAAGCATCCATTCATTCCACATTCTCTGCATGTAACCACGCTGGTTGGGATTACTTGAGTAGTAGCATTCTAACAGAACCTTGTTCTCGCACCTAGTCCATTTCCGTCTTGTTCCAGTAGCCCACTTTCCATCAGGGTGCTCTGGTCCCCCAGCACCTGACGCAGACCTTGTTTGGCCGGGCGACGTCTGAGCCGGCATGACATGTGGTTCATTGTCTCTCATGTATGTGAGGTAGGCCGTAGCGTAAAGGGTCTTGCCCAAGGACCCTCACTGGGTGATGTTAATTGCTCGCTATTGTTATGGTAATTGCCCCATTTCCATTGTTATGGTAATTGCCCCCATTTACCATATATATTTATATGTAGAGCCCGAGCAGATCACCACGCTACGTAGTTTGTCCAAGTGGGGTTACCGTGTGTGACGTTATCCTCAGTGGAAAGGACCCCGAATGGTTATTGCAGGCCGAATGGTTATGGTACCTACACCGGGCCATTTCCTAAGCCGCAACGTAGCTAGCTTCTGTCACAGCTTCACTGGATTTAGCCATTTTTGTAAACATTATCTGCTATGCAGCATAGCCTCATTGTTGTTGTTGAAGCTTATTTTTGCACTCCTTGCCGGTAAATTTGTTACATTTTTTATGATTTGTAACATAGTGACGATTTATATTGTTTTTTTTTTTTGAGCATTGCATTTACCTGCTTTCAAATAAGGCACAGGACTTTATCCATGAGGTACAACAAAGTAAGCACTTTTCACTTAGGTGAAAAGCGCCTTTTCTGCTCGCCAACACGTTTTTCCTGAAAGGAACCTGCTCTGGGTCTCTCTCCAAATCCCGCTCTGACTCCATTTCTACTGACGCAGACGTGTTGTCTGCCCTCTTGTGGTTAAATTAATACACTGTACCATTTACACCCAAGTGTAATTACCTTTTTTTCCTATACATGTCCCCAGAAACCACAAAACAATATTTTTCCAAGCAATCAACAGCTGGTTTAAGAACCATCAAGTAGGATTTATTAAGGGCCACAAAAAATCTTCCCGTGGGCAGCCATTAACCGCACTTTGAGAACCCCTGCTCTAAGCATTAAGAAGAAAAGGAAATAAACTAACACAAATAAAACAACCTCTTAAAAAAATGCAATTCATTAATTCATCTTCTTCCGTTTGTTCCCTTCCGGGGTCACGGGGCTGCCGGTGCCTATCCCGGCCACTTGTGGGCAAAGGCAGGGGCACCATGGACAGGTCGCCAGTCTGTCGCAGGGTGCACAAAGAGTACACAGAGGTAAAAAGTGAAATAAAATAAAAACTAAATTCATCATGTGCGCAGAGACCAACATTAAATTGGAAGGAATCAATAATAAATACAGACCCAAATAAGAGTATCCATAAACTTAAGGATAAGAAAAAATTACATCAGTTCAGTGGCATTCTTATTATTAAACTTTTTAAAAGATTTACAAAAAAGATTAAACTAATTTTGAAAACACAAAAAATTGGGGCCCTGTCTTCCAAAATTGACATTTGTCAATGATCTGTTATGAGTGAAAGTCATAGTGTTTTATGAATGTGTTTTAAATCTTCTGTTAGTGGGCTGATTATTTTGAACGTGTCCCAGGTTGTTGTTCAACATGTTTATTTGAATAAACTTTATTGAAAAGTACAGTTGTAGAAACAGAAAAGACTCACTAGCATGGAAGCATATGTCTCAAGTCAGAGGTTGCATCGCCGGTATGTGGTGAAAATGTAATTTTGGGGACTTTTGATTTTTGGTAAACTAAATATATTTATCAGTATTATTTATTAGTTTTGTACAGGTATGATGCAATGTTATGCACATATATACATTAATTGTATTGATCATTTGCTTTCAGTTTCACCCTTTTAAATATCATTAAACCTGCTGACACCGTTCAATGGTCTCCAGAGTCGTGATATATGAGAAAGGTGTTCGAAAGCTCCTGCATTGGACTCGCATGAAACAGCAGTGATAAAAAAGGTCATAAAGAATATCAAAGCTGTTGAACAAAAACAGACTTTTCTTTTCTTTGTCAATTCAACCAAATTGAATATTAGAGTAGGTACTATATATTTATGCACGTAAATAATACTAGAATAGGTACTGTAATATTCGTTAGTAACGGATCTAGGAACGGATCGGTACTTTTTGCTGAAGGCCATCAATACAAGTCTTCCCAATAATCAGTTACCAAATTACTATCAGATGCTTTTGAGTTTCAGTTTCATTTCTACATATTTGACATGCATTATCTGGAATTTTAAACCTTTTTTACAATGATAAATATAGTTAACTGTTTTGAAATGGACTTCTTTTATTTTTGCCAGAAGGAATCTATGTGTTTGATCTACAATCAAAGAGTCTCAATTTAACTGAATCAATAACAAAATTAATAAAATATATAAATCCCCTCCATTTTGTTGGATCAAGACATGTTCAAACTAAAGTGTGTAAATCTTCCACTGTCATTCCAACCGATTCATTGTTATTAAATAATTAAGTTTTAGATTGTCTTTAATACAATAAAGGCTGATCGTGTAGTTCTTCAAAATAGAGAAATGTATAAATCTTGTTTATGTAGCAAAATTGATTTTTTTTTTTGCATTATTGTTTTTCTGTTACATTCTTTGGCCTGACATACTTAAATCCAACACTAGGTGTCAGTGTGGGACTTTGGGGTCATCAGAGCAGCAGCAGGGATTCATCAGAACTCTACATCCAGTTTGGAAAGTTCTTTTTTTATTTAGTTGAACAGAGTTGGATTTTCCTGAATAATTATGATAGTTTAATGGAACTAACCAGTGACATGAACAGTTTCTACTCATTTCTTCAACTGAGTCAAACTGTAAAACTGCACATTTTTCGAATTTATTTGTTGGAATGTTCCACATTTTTTGGGATTTTCTAAACTTGAAACCCTTCTTTTGACGATCAACTTTAAGTCGTGAGTCACCAAACCGTGTCCCGTCTTCGGCACAGTAAATTAGAAAGTGTTATACCCACATACACTCATTTGAGGAACACATCTCTTTAGACTCCCACATTGTTATGGATAAATTTTCCACCACACTCAACTTTCCTTCTGTTTTGTTTTTAAGATGACTCATTTCTAGTCATCCTGTCATGAACTTATGAACACATTCATGAAATTTCCATTTGAGTCGTGCAGTTTTACCCTGCAGATAAACTGCATTGACACGGGGTTGATGGGCGGATTTTTTTCTTTGTTGTTGTTAGTGTTTATATAAAATCAAGTCATGTTTAAACAAAGAAAGCCATCCCTCCACATAAGAACACTTCTTTATTGTTGCAGCAAATATTTAGAAACTCCCAAAGTGACGCCACATTTATGTTGAACAAGCATCTGTTGTATGGCGTGTGGAATTAAACGGATGCTAAATCTGTGTTTGACTCCTCATTTAGTTATTTTCAACTAGTTTGTGGAATGGATCTCTTCAGTTAAAACATTTAGCCTCATTGTCAATCTATTGACTGTGTGGTACAAAAATGGCGGACAGTGTTCTGTGGAAGAAGCCTGGAGTCACGGCAGCCTTGGAACGTCCCCGTCATGCTGGTCTCTCACTGCTGGGGGACTGCTTCTTCATTTTCACGGAGCATCTGTGACTGTCTGACCAAATGCTGCTGGTCACTTCAGCACAAAGACCAAGCCAAAGCGGATCGGGTGTGTTCAGGTCAGGACTTGCATTCCTCTCCACTCCTACATTGTGAAGCCCATCTTTGACAAGTCTCACTTTGTGAAGGATATTGCTCACCAATGAGGATAGGGTTCAAGACCACTGGCTATAAAATCTCATCTCTATGACTCTGCATTTAGATTGCATGCAGTAACATTAACCCTCTATTGTTCTTCATTATTGAAGAGCAAAATGCCACTCCAGCAGCTACAATGGTGGATACATTTACATTCTGGTTTGAATCTCAGCTGTGTAAAGTCTGCATGTTTTCATATGTATTGGCCAATCTAAGTTGTCCCAAGGGTCTAATGTGTGTACACTTTCATCCCATAATACAGCTAATAATACAGCCTCAAGACCCTCTGCAGAAAAAATACACTGCTTTTCTTATTTGCTCCCATTTGCAGCTCATTATGGGTTCCTAATTGACTCAGGAAGTGTTTCAATAGTAACAGGAATTGGAACCACTTTATTGAAAAGCAGGGATTTAGTTTTGACTTAAAGTCCCACTTCGTTCATCTTTTGATCTATTTTCAAGGTGTTCTCAGTATTTTAATTATTAGTATGTCATTTAAAGCCAAAACCAGAAAGCAGTGTTGTTTTCTAGGACAGCATGGGTATTCTGCAGAGCGGCAATAGTTCATTCAAAATTCACCTGTGAGTTGTGGGCGGGACTGTTGGCACGAAGCAACCTCTTCCCCCTTCCTGTCATCCATCTTTTTAGGCAATGAGTTCTATCGCTAGAGGAGACATCACGTGATTCCTCATGGGAGGAGAGCACCGCCATCTTGGCGAGGTCAAGTCACTACTGCAGTGCACGCATGTGAAACACATTTTTTGCAAAATTCCAGTTCATTGTGCGGATTTCAACTGCCAAAATTGGACAAATGAGTCCACGAAGGAGGAAGGCAGAACATTTCACAGGTAGGTATTATATTTTTTTCCTTCTAATGTAGCAGGGGCTTCATTAATACTACACATGTTGACATGCATGATGCTGCAGGCTATTATCAACATGCTGCATGATGTACGTATAATTTGCTCTTGACATAAATGTAAACTTTATTGTGTTAAACCTACATACAGTATACTAGAACTATGCTATTATAGTAATCTAGATTTAGAAATTTCTGACTCAGTGACTGAACTTTTCTTGCAGGTTTCCAATGGATTCAGACTTAAGGAAAAAGTGGGTCTTAGCAATAAAAAAGAGCTAACCCAGATGAATCACTGTGGTACCAACTAGCAATACAGTCTGGCTATGTTCAAAACATTTCTGGCCAGACTGTTTGCTTGAAACCCGACACCATACCATCTGTGTTTCACCAAATTGATCATGAATCAGTGGGGTAAAACTTTATTTTTGTTTTGTTTTTGTGTTTAGGGTAAATCTAGCGTTTACTTATATATTATTATCAATATTCAATGACTTATTATTGATTTATTATTATTATTATTTTTTTCAGATACTTTATTTATCCCTCAATGGGGAAATTCTTCTCCGCATTTGACCCATCCCCCTGGGGGAGCGGTGAGCTGCAACTGAACTGCTCTCGGGAGGCCGTAGCATTAAGGGTCTTGCCTAAGGACGCTCACTGAGTGATGTTAACTGCTCGCCATTGATATGGTAATTGCCCCCAGTACCATTGTTTCTTCCCCTCCGGGAATCAAACCCTGGATTCCTGCATGGTAGCTTCTCACCTTACCAACCGAGCTACTCAGCCGGATTAAATATTATCAAATATTATTATTAAATATTATGTTGTCTTATTGTTTATTTATTGTAATTATTTATTATTATTATTATTGACTTACTATTGATTTATTATTATTATTTATTTTTATTAATTTTATTATTATAATTATTGACGTATTGTTGGGCTTTTCTAAATAATTAAAATTACATGTCAAAGAGGTCTTAAACTTCTGGAGTTAAAGGATGGCACAAGGGTTAAGGGTTAACACTGCAGACCACTACACTCTAAAACACATGAAAGTTTTTATTCTGCCTTCCTCCATTCCAGCGTATTAAATGAGTTTTAAATAAAGTTGTCTGTTTCTAGTGTTGTCATTTTCTCTTATTAGATATTTTTCTTCTCTTTTTTTTTGCACATGTTTGTTCATTTAATATGTGGAATATCATAAAAGCGATTTTTACATGTGGGGGTGTTTATCCTTCCTCCTGTCCACAAAGACAAACAGTAATGAGGAACTCATGGCCAGTCAGAGCGTGATTCACATCCCAGTGGCCCCCAGAACATCTGGGGTCATCATCTGCTGATGTCTCATACCTGACCTATTCTCTTTCTCGCCTCCTGCAGCTTTAGTGACTTATGGTGAGTATCAAAGCGGCGTACCTGTTTGGAAGAATTTAGCAGCATCTCAATATGGAGAAACATTCACGGACAAGTCTGAGTTTTACATGTTTGGCAGAGGTTGAGAAGTCTCTTAAAGTTTGAAAAACGGCTGTAGATTTAGATCAAGTCTACTTATTTTGAGAGACTCTCCAGTGTGTTTGTTGGCGCTGGGACGTAAATAGAGCGGTCCTCTTTGTTTCTGCCTCCTGTTCCAACAAAGACGGTGACATCTCCTTTCCCTAAGCTCCTTGTATTCCTCTATCGTGCTCACGGCAGACTTTGTGACTGTAATTTCAATTTAAAACACATGAGGGGAAATCCTTACCCGTGCTGCTCTTTAATGGGCCATCATGGGATTGGAGTATGCAGAGAATGATTGAATTTTGGGAGGCCAGGAACAACCAAGTCTCTCCTGCCGTTATGCAATCGACCATTCCCCTCTCACAACGCGACGTCTGCTAAAACCTCGCAGAGAAAGAGGGGGAGGGAGAGCACAGGAGCTCAGGGCTGGAAACCTCAGTGTCTGGACTGAAAGAGAGACAAATATTTTTTCTTCTAAATGACTCCCTCGTAAAAGCAAAAGTCTGCTATCTTCTGTGAAAGGATTCAAATGAGATCCAAAGCCACCAGATGAAAAGGAGAGACGTTCGGCTCAGCTTGACTGGTTTTAACGCTGTAAATTACTCTTTTTACATCGACACGCATGACATCTTATATTTCCTCATATATGAAACATATGGATTACATAGAAAGCCACTTTTTATGTATACTTTTTCGACTTTGTACCACCTTCTCTGTACATTTTTACTTGGTTTGATTATCCAGAGATAAGGATAATGAGTTTTTATAACATGAGGGAAACTTTCCCATTGTATTTGTTATACTATACACAATAGAGTAAAGGCTGCCCCACGGCATGCCAAAAGACATTACTTTTCCCGTTAAGTCCATTATATTCAAATGGACGGCCCCCTTTGTTTTTTCTTCTTTGCAGCAAGACATAAAGTAATCAAAAGTTAAAAGCAAACACTCAAGAAGGCACTTAGCCAAAAAAGAAAAGCTTTTATGATAAAACATTCATATAATGTGCAGTGCAAGAGATAGGTAATCTTTGAGGATGATTGCATTGCATTGTAGTCAGTTTTGCAGAGCATCACTCGGGGAGTTTAGAGAGGATTTCTCCTAAAAACCTCCACACATCATCCACTAGGCAACGAAGGAGCAGCCAAGATCACCTGTGTCTATTTCTATCATTAAAGGTTACAATTCAGACGCTTTCGTCATCCCAACAGCTAGCAAGCAAGATTTTAAAAAGATAATCTGAAATAATTGAAAATGCTTCTAGTGTGTTATGTTTCTTTTGTGTACTATGCAGTGTTTAGAGTAATCACTACAAATGTGTCCCAGAAATATTTCTTTCGTAGTAACAAACATTTGTGAGTCATGTTTTACCCATTAAATATTTAATAACATGTATGATACAACACACTCAATGGGTCAGAAATGTTATTGTCTAAAGCAGGGAAACCACAAGATTAAAAAAACAACAACTAAAACACATTTTTAGCTCTGAGCTCTTTTAGTCACACATTCTTAAATGACTTAGCTAAATTTCCTGTTCCATTACCATTTTATTTTATTTTTGTCTTTTTAAGTCCTGTTTTTTTCACTGAGCCTCATCTTGCTGCTTTAGGTTAAATGAAGTAACTTTAAGCTGCCTTTCTAGCATTTGTTTTAGTCTTTTCTAAAGGATGAAAGGTTCTTATTTGCTTTCTCCTTTAGAGTCGATAACCTGAATTCTTTAATAGGCTAAACTGACTAAAGTTGAGGGCTCCTGTACTTTCATTTGACCAAAAATAAACTACACTACTCACAAAAGGTAGGGATATTGTGAAAAACTCAGTGGATGTCGTATTTGTTTCACTTCACAGATTTATAGGATAGGGAGGCAGTTGTTTTGGGGCGATAGACAAACATTTTGTGTTTGCCACATAATGGTCTCACTGTGTTATTTTGAAGGTTCTACCTGCCTGTCTTAGTTTGAGTTTGCCTTCCCTTGTCCCATTCTCCCCAGATCATTTTCACCTGTGTCCCGTCAATCCTGTGAATATTTAGTTCTTGTCACTGTCTTCCTCTGTGCTGGTCCATACTGTCTGCTACCCTGATCCTCTGTCTAGCCTGTCACTTGGTTTTCTTGTTTCCCTGCATCACAGTGCCTTTTGTTAAAATTAAAAATCCCTTGGTTTTTTTGGGAATAATACCCTGTTCCCCGTCACTGCATTTGGGTCCTGTACCAAGCTGGGGACACAACAGAATGGACCAGCCATACTTCTTTCGGGACCCAGCAGAGCGGGACATGCTGCTTCTGGAGGCCCACTGCCTGGAAGCGAAAGGACCAGGTCATACTGGACTGTGGACCTAACCCAGTCCCCTTGTTCTTTCCTTCAAGAGGAGTCGTCGTTGCCACCACCCGCTTCGACAGCCTGTCTCTGTCCCAGTGGTGGTCCTGGACGCAACCCAGCCCACCTCTGTTCCTGAAGAGGTCCCGACCAAACCCAGGTCCTCCAGGACGGATGACTGGCCTGACCCGCCGGCCGACTCAGAGGACTGGACCGACCCGCCAGCCGACTGCTGGCCTGACCCTGACTTTGCCCTGCCAGTCCCAGACTCCATGGCCCAACCCGGCGGCGCAACCTGACCTTGCCACGCCGGCCCCAGATTCCATGCCCGCTTGCCTTCTTTGCCGACGACTGGCCTGACTCGCTGGTTCACCCCATCTTTACCGTGTCTGCCCCAGACTTTTCGCCTGACCAACCAGTTCAGTGTTTGCCCTGTACCCTAGACCCGCCTCGCTGGACAGAGGGACCTTCCGGCCATCCTACCGGCCTGCCTCATCTGCCTCGCCGGACTGCGTGGCCTCTCGGCTGTCCTCCAGACCCGCCTCACCAAACAGCGCGCCTCAGTGGACTGTGGTGCCCGTCGGGATCGTCCTCCAGGCTTCATCAATGTTTGAACTGATATGCTCATCAGTGTAAAACTGCTTTTCTCAGCTTAAATCCATTGGAATTAAGTCAAAGAGTTACAGTACTTTAAAGACCTTTATATTATCTCCTTGTGTCAAGGGGTTAGAGGCCAGAAAAAACCTGTACATCCATCTTCAGAACCCACTGCCCCTCTTTTCGGGTCACTGGAGCTAATATAGCTACTGCTGGCTACTGAAGGCGGGGTACACCGTAAACAGGTCACCTGTATAATGCAGGGCCACACAACCACACACACCCCTATAGTGACAAATTTAGGGACACCAATTATCCTATGAAGACTGTTGTTGGACTGTGGGAGAAAACCGCAGTGCCTAAAGAAACGCCACACAGGCATGAGGAGAATATGCAAACTCTGCACAGAACAGACTCACCCGGGATGTGAACCTGGCTGGCTTCTCAGTGTGGGGCAAAGGTGCTGACCACTTCATGCAGCCTCAAAGAAAAAACGTTTTTTTTTATTTTTATTTCATTAAATCTGTCATTTAAACATTTTTTTCTTCATTAATCAGTTTTCAAAGAAGAGTTATAATCTAAACAAAATTACAAAAAATATCAACTTTTAAATGTTGACATTTTAAAAAAAGCTTTGAGAACATTTCTGTATCGGTCAGCCGTCAAGACTCCTGCACTGGGATCATCCATGACACCTTTCCTTCACAGCTTGTGATGCTCGTGGTCACCACTCTTGTCAATATTGGGACGAACCATAACCAGCCCACTGAAGCGAAAAGATCTAACTGACAGCACATTCTTGCATTGCGGGAAGTGAGTACACAGGGGTTGCATTTGCAGGTCATCCTGAGGTCACTATAGGCATCCATTAGTGGCCTTATTTAGAGACTTATTTCTTTAAGAGGAGTCACTGGCCTGCAAGACAAAGAATCATTACCTTTGCCCGCCTCCTCCCTGCCAGTAGTCAATAATGAGGGATCATTAAAATGAATAGATGGACATTCCCCTTTTCTCCGGATCCTTATTGTGAAATCAGTGTCAGGGGAAATGAAGATTGAGCTCGGTGAAGGCGTCTAAAAGCCTCACAGTGATTGTCGTGAACTCATCTCCAGTGCCAGGCTCCTTTATCTACTGTAAGAGTCTGCACCTGCCTGAACTCCTGACTAGCCAGGGCTTTTACTGCAGCCCATTAGGAGCATCCCTAATGCATGCTACCTTCAACATAAACATTCTGCATATGCTCTGAGACGTTTACAGCAAATAATGGGAGAATAATTGCTCTGGATGTCTTGACTCCTTTTTCTTCTTGAAAAAAACCTCTTTCATGAGATCCAACTTTGATTTCAAGTGTAGAGAACTTTGTGTTGTGATTGTATGAGCAGCTTCTTCAAGATAATTCTCACTTTCACATCACTTAAGCTTCCCCATCTGTCCCTCTGCTAAATTTGATAAATCCGTGCACATCATTTCATGCATCTGAACAGGGCAAACCCAGCTGAACGATAGCAGATGGAGAAGGAAGGATTTTCCAGCTGCCACATCTGGGTGCCTGTTGGAGTATCTCTTAAAGTGTCTTTTAAAAGTGGGATTTGTCTGTGGCTCTACAACATTGTGACCATATCAGGATGTCATCTGGTGAAGCGGTCACATGTGAGCCAGTGTTGTAAAACACTTTTGTGCACACCTGTGGAGTTTGACGGTCCCAACCCAAACAGATTTACCAGACTCGCGTAAACATGTGATCAAACCTGCACGTGCACACTGACACGCATGATCCTCATCTAGTTTTCAAAGGTACCCGATAAGAAAGTCTGTTTATAGTCATCCAACATGTGTTTCTGAAGAATAAAGAAATCTTAAAAATGGGCTTTGGGGCCAGCAGAGATCAAGTGCAGCTCTGGCTTATGGGGCAGAACTATCTCTGGTCCCTCAGTATGGTCAAGCAATTATCTCCCAAAGCATCTCTTAAAGCCACCCCCATGGTTTTCTCAACATGCTCTTCATAACACAGGCATATTGAAGATTTACTGCATACAGATGGCTGTCAGAGACTTCCAGCACTGTGCCTTTGCACCGGTTTTGTAAAAACTGAAGTCAAGGGCTCAGTGGGAATATCCCAGTAAGGATGTGGGGTAGTAAAGGTACTGTAAATCTGTACAATGAAACTTCTAAGTCATGCCCTCTACCAGGTGGTGAGTACTTGTGGACTTTTGGGACAAAAGACGCGGCACTTCGATTGCTTAGATTATATGGACAAAACTTTTTCCTTGAGAATTCCTTAATCTTTATCAAAGCCATTAGTCATTTCATATGTTTTGCTGGCAAATAAAGTCTGATAAACCCTTAAGAGTGCACTGGAAGTTTATTTTACACAGTATACTTGAGCCCATGTATAGACCATGTAACATGTAGTGTAGGAAGTATACTAACTGAATACTTCTTCAGACTAAATTGTAACATTTTAAGTTTACCATATAAACTGTAAATCCATCCATCCATCCATCCATCCATCCATCCATCCATCCATCCATCCATCCATCCATCCATCCATCCATCCATCCATCCATCCATCCATCCATCCATCCATCCATCCATCCATCCATCCATCCATCCATCTTTCTCCACTTATCCGGGACCGGGTCGCGGGTCTAAGCAGAGATGCCCAGACTTCCCTCACCCCAGCCACTTCTCCCACCTCCTCTGGGGGGACCCCGAGGCGTTCCCAGGTCAGCCCGAAACACCTCTCCAGGGAGGAGCCCAGGAGGCATCCGGACTAGATGTCCGAGCCACCTCAACTGGCTCCTTTCGATGGAGTAGAACCGGTTCTACTCTGAGCTCTCTGTGGGTAAATGAGCTCCTCCCCTATCTCTAAGGGAGCCCCCAGCCTCCCTACAGAGGAAGCTCATTTCAGCCGCTGGTATTGGGGACCTCGTTCTTTGGGTCATGACCCAGAGCTCGTGACCATAGGTGAGCTTTGGAACAAAGATCGACCGGTAAATTGAGAGCTTTGCTTTCTGGCTCAGCTCTCTCTTCACCACAACGGACCGATACAGCGACCACATAACTACGGACGCCGCTCTGATCCACCTGTCAATTTCACGCTCCGGTCTTCCCTCGCTCGTGAACAAGACCCCCAGATAATTTAACTCCTACATCTGGGGCAGGGAGACTCCACCCAGAGATGGCAGACATAGAGCGATAGTTTACCATACATAGATAGTATATTAAAAGTAAACTTCACTTTTAGTATAGAGTGATTATATGTGTAGTACACTTAAATAGACTACTTGTCTCAAAAGGAAATTAGCAAAAAGGTTTATTTTATATATTTTTTGACACACAGGATGTTTGGTTCAGTAGTTCAGAGCTTTAGATGCACAAAAACTCTTCAGTGTTTAAAAAGTATTTCACTTTTCTACATGCTTGTAAAATGAGCTGCTTTTTGTTTTTATGTCAGAGATTGCTGGAGAG
Organism: Oryzias latipes; assembly: GCF_053564925.1. Lineage (NCBI taxonomy): Eukaryota > Metazoa > Chordata > Actinopteri > Beloniformes > Adrianichthyidae > Oryzias > Oryzias latipes. The sequence goes on along the minus strand of NC_136252.1, from coordinate 4,289,954 downwards.
CCCTGCGACAGACTGGAGACCTGTCCAGGGTGTCCCCTGCCTTTGCCCAAAGGTAGGGATAGGCTCCAGCAGCCCTGTGACCCCGAAAGGGATAAAACAGCAGAAGATGAATGAATGAGTTTGCTGGAGACATGAGTCAATAGTGAGAACTTAAGTCAATCTCCTCTGATACCACAACTTATAAAGAACAAGAGAAAAGAGAAGCTATAAAAGCTGGAATTGAAAAGAAGAGATTTTGGAATTGGTTTGGCAGCCTGCTCGGGCCTCCTGAACTCTAGGATCTTTTTCTTATTTTCATTGAGGCATTAATAAAAATCTCCCCTGGTTTTATTCTTGTTCTTATTTTTACCCTCTCTGGCTAATGCTGGACAGCAAACCTTCAAACCCGATCAGAGAGAGAACACAAAAGTGGAGAACACATTTAGGACTTTTACGTTTTATTGTAAATTCATGCGGCCAACTACAAAATCCAGCCTTAGTGCGTGCGGGGAAAGCAGCAACGTGCCGTCTTCTCTGCTCTCGCCCCTGAGCTTGTGCTATGCACATGCGCTCCTGGGTCGTTGTGACATCACAACGACTTCTTCATTCAAACAGAGCGTCTTTGATTGACAGCGATTTAAAAGGAGAAATACTAAGAAATGCAAAAAAAGGAAATGATTTTTTATTACATTTGTTCTCTTTCATAAGAACACAGCCACAGGTACATGTCAAAAACTCAAAAGGCATGATTTTCATAGGAGGAGCCACTATAAGCCACCCAAGGCGTATGTGGCTAGTATTGTAAAAAGCTTGAAAGAGTGAAAAAGGTTAAAAAAAATACGCACACAGAATTGAAAAGAAATTATAATAAAAAGATAATTCAACATTTTTTCAAGTATCACAGCTGATAAAGTCTAAAAAAATAATAAAAAATCATGTATATGGAAGAGTATTTCATTCAGTTAGAAAAACAAAAAAACTGGCGATATTAGTTTCTAATATTTTCAAGTATTAAAAGAATTAATGTTTCCTTCACACTTTTTCCATGATTTACGTTCTAGTAATTTAAGAAAATACCAAAACAAAGAACTCTAAACAGGCTGGGCATTTACCTCCTCTCCTCATTATAAGAACAAAAACAACTGACAACAACAACTGGATTTGGAAATGGAAGTGGTACAACTGCAACAATAAAAAAATAAATGAATGAAAAGCACAGCGTGGCACATAATGTGTCATTGCAGAACTCCATAAAGGACCACTGAGGCCCCCACAGTGTCATAGAAAGACTTCCAGCTCTCTGCACCAAAAGACCTCAGTCCCCTCAGCAGGTGGAGGCGACTCTGTCCCCTCCTGTACAGAGCATCCGTGTTGTTGGTCCAGTCCAGTCTGTTGTTCAGGTGAACACCCAAGTTTTAAAAGTGTCCAGAATCTCAATGTCTGAACCCTGGATGTTCACCAGTGGGTGTGGTGGAGGGGACCTCCTGAAGTCCAGAACCAGCTCCTTTGTCTTCTGGTGTTTAGCAGCAGGTGGTTATTTTCACACCAGCCCACAAAGTCAGAGATGACCCCCCTGTACTCCTGCTCGTCCCCCCCTGATACACAGCCCACAATGGCACTGACCTCTGAGAACCTCTGCAGATGACAGTGGTGGGAGTCGTACGTGAAGTCCGATCTGTACAGGGTAAACAGGAATGCCCCCCCATTCCTGTTGGAAGAGCACAGTCCCTTGAGGTGCCCCAGTACTGCAGACCCCCACATCAGACACACAGCCTCACACACTGTGGTCTGTCTGTGAAGTAGTTGATGTCCAAGCAGCCAGATGTTGGTCCAAAACCTCAAGCTTCCTCCTCAGCAGTGATGGTGTTGAAAGCACTGGAGAAATCAAAAACATGACTCTCACAGGGCTCCCAGGGGACTCCAGGTGAGACAGGTAGATGATGGCATTGATAGACATTGATCAGAATGAACTGTTTATTCATTTTGTATGTGAGTCCGTCCCGATGACAATATTAAGCACAAAGCAGCAAAGTTTGTGGCTGACCTGCTGGACCTTCACGTTATGGGTGTGGTCAACTTTGTGTTCTGTTTTTAGACAAATTATTGAAATTAGTTTTGACATAAGTTTTATTGTTTTACCGAGATACTTTTTCTACATTGTCAATATATTTTTTTGTGTTATTCAAGATCATATTTTTAATTTTTTGAGAAAATGTTTTTTTCTGTTTTTCTAACTTGTAATGTTTTAGGACTGCAACAGTTGTAGTTCTAAAGCAAGAAGATAAGGACATGTCCAGAAATGACACTGCTCGAACACACTGGTTCTCTCCAAGAGAAGGAGCGATGTTATTAGGGATTTCTGTGGCCTACTAGTGATGTTTCTGAAATGATTTATGATGAGTTACTGAGAAATTGATTGTTTGTCTGAGGTGTTTTTGTGGACTTGCCTCTGCATCTCAGCAAGCATCAACGTCAAAGTAAACCTCACAGCTCCGAATGGTGGGATCCTATTTATCAAAAAAAACTCCAGCTGGACCTCATCTTCTGCATCACTACAAACAAAATAACAGTCCACAGCACATGAACTGAACGCCTATAGCAGGGACTTCTTTTCTCTAAAGACAAAACAATGTGGAAAAAGATCATGTGCTTTTTTGTTGTTCTTTTAACACAATACGCTTCCATACAGATAAACTGAAGAGTGAAAAAAGGATTTGAAAAGTTTGGGCCCGCCACGCCCCTGTAGGGGTTCACTGTCTAAGCCTGTTTTCTGTTACTATGGGAGCTTCTGGACTTTGCTGAATGGAAACATTTTGCAGGGCAGGCAGGTGGTACACAGGAGTACAGCGCAGCTCCCAGGGCGAGAAGCTGTTCTACTCAAAACTCCCCATCACTGACAGGCTTCCTGGAAAGTCTGCAGGTGGCTGCTCACGCTTGACAAATCTCAAGCCTGTTGCTCTTAGTCCTAAAGTTGGATAGCAGCATGAAAGCTAGAAGAAAAATGTAAGTGAAAGTGGAAAATTGTCACGGAATTGATTCATAAAATCACTCTCAGAAATGAAAAGGAAAGGTGGAAGAAGTTTGTGGACGAAAACAAAAATTCTGTTAAAACTTTTCAGAGTTTATGAGGAAAAGAGGAAGTGCAGTAAATAATTATGTTTTTAGTTTGCAAAAAAAATCCCCAACAAGTTTGCAGAAATCCAAGAAAACAAAAAGCAATGCTTCTGTCATTTATGGTCACCTTTATGATGTTTATTTCAATTTAGAGAACATATTAAATGCACTTAAAACACATTTCATTTTTATAAATATTTGAGATTAAAGAGACAGGTTTTACCCTGTGCCTACACAAAGAAGCATTACACAGTTACAAAGATTGTGAAGCCATTGAGGAGAGTAAGGCACGAAAAACCTTCATGATACAGACATGCAGTTACAGAGTAAAATGCATGGGGAGGCTATTCTGCTATCCTAGGAGCTACATGACTGCGGCGCGCATGCTCGAAATGACAGAAAGAAAACTTGCAGCTTTGTAAGAAGGGATTATGTGCATCTGCATCACAAACAAATATCTGCATTTGGTCTGGAGGCAAAGTTTCTGCAGTAAAGTGCATAATGATTTATTTCTGGAGAAACGAACAGAAAAAAGACAATAACTTCACCAAAGATAAAACCCTTTGGTTTGCTTTCATCAATTATTGCCTATCTGTCGGTAACAGTCCTGGCCAAGTCCTCACTGAAATCACCCCGTTGATGAGTAAAACTGAGAATATTAACATGCAGATCTGCACTGTGGTGACTAATATACAAGGTATGCAAATACATGTGTTCTAATGAAGCGGGAAAGCACACTAGCTGATATGAAAGAAAGAAAGAAAAAGGCTGTCTTCAAAAGGCCCTGAAATTCAGGAGATATGCTCTGCATCTTTCTCTGATTGTCTTACAGCCAGGATATGGATGAAGGGCTGGAAAACTGGGAAAAATGTAGAAAAAAACAGGCACAAAGGTGAAAAGAAAAGAGTCAAATATGTATGAAATCAAAAGACATAAAAAGTGTAAAAACAATAATTCATTAAGTAAGATAAGGCATTTCAAAAAAACTTGTTTATACAAATGAATATAATACACACATTCGGTTTAAATGAACATAGAATAAAGAAGCAAAAAAATAGATTCATTCACACACTCCCCTCTTTTTTCCACCCCTTTTACTCTTTTTCCCTGTAAACAAATTGTTGAAATGATACAAAAATGTATAAAAACGTCTGCTTTGGGTTGCAGTGAAGTGTTGGCATGAGTGCGATTGCTGCTGCTGTCTGCTGTCACTGCTGGAAGGCACCGGATTGGTGGTTGCTGACCAACTGAGCAAACAAAAGAAGCAAAGGGATGAAGCTTATTGTCCCGTTAGCTTGTCCTTGGGTGAACACGCACACCAAATGAAGATTGTCATCTTGGAGAAGACCGGGGGAGTCATTGAGCTGCTTGGTCCACTAAAGAACATCTGCTGTGAATTAAGGCGAGTGTAGCCTCATATTTTGCCCCTGAAATCACTTCCCTTTTTTTTTTCAAATGAAACATTCACCTGTTTTTTTTTCAAATGGAGCTTGCCAGTGATTGTCAGCGAGTCTTTGAATCAAGGAGAGCGGTCGGGGGGGGAGATCCTGGTCAAGGCCTTTTTTATTTTCTTCTTAATCTGGACCTGTAGCTCGTCTGGACCGCTGTGGGTTGATGCCTCGGTCTGGGTGTGTACGTGTGCTGCAGCAGAAAACATCTGGACGTCTACGCGTGAGTGTGCACGGAGGTGCTGGAGAGGTCGTTCCTGATGATTTCGTTCACTGCCGAGACAAAAGAGAAATGGCAGGTCGTTATAAACCAGACACTGAACAAACTATTTACATTTTTCAGCTGAGTTTCGACATGCAGCAGGAGCAGGATCTAAGATCCAGGCTTGCTGATGAATTTAACTGTACATATCAAGACTGTCTTCCTTGATATTGATGACATCATTCAGCCTGATAGAAGCGTTTTATAATGTCTCCTGCGACTTTAATGGGAACTTTCCAAAAGTCCAAAAGTACAAAGCCGATGACATCACCTGGGTTATCTCACATTTGGCTTCAAACTTTATCAAAGGGAGCTTGTGATAATGACGGCCCACCAGTGGGCTTTACCGAAACCAGATTTGAGCAAAGACGTCTAGTTCAGGTAAGGTCATCAGAGAGCGCTTCAGAATGGTGAAAACGTACTCATGTCCCCTCTAACAGTGAATTCAAAGGGTAGACTGTGGATGGATGAGCTGCAACGACAAAATGATGTAAACCATCAGTGGTTTTTCCTGGGAATCCCACGAAGCTGAATCTGCAAGAGTCAAATGTTGTGACCAGTGGAACACGGACACAAGCTGGAAGGCCCCAATGTTGTCCTCAAGATTTGAAATTCAGAAAAACAACCGGGAAATTGTATTGGTTTGATATATGCACTTTGTGTTATATTTTTATATGAAAAGTGCTTTATAAATAAAGTTTGATTTGATTTGATTTGATATATTTTATGATCAGATCCAGACCTTATAGACTGCTGGACTGCAGTTACACGTCATTCTTGATATATAAACTCATTACAGGAAGCCCTTTTGTCCACCCATTCTCCTAATCCACTGAATCTCTTTTGGGGTCATGGGGTCAAACCTGTTCCAGCAATTGTTGGGCAAAGGCGGGTTCCACCCTGAGCAGGTCGCCTGTCTGTTGCAGGGACACACAACCACACACTGGCTGTCCCACGCACACCAAGGGACACTTTAGAGTCATCAATCAACCCGATAGGCCTGTTTTTAGATGGTGGGAGGAAACCCACGCATGCACAGGGAGAACATGCAAACCAGGGCCGTCTCAGTCAAATCTATTCCATGTTGGGTGTTACAAACCCCTCTGGTTCTGCAAATGTCATGTATTGAAAATAAAAACAGAAAAAATGAGTTAAAGATGACTAAAAGTAATAAAAAAGATTCTGTTAATAAGGTGTGTTAACCCTTGTGCTAACCCTAGGATAGCACAAGGGTTAAATAAACAGAAGTTGAGGACTTAGAGTGAATAAAGTTTGAAAAAGAGTGAACAGGGACCTTCACCCAAAACTAGCTGGATTGGCTCCAGCAGCCAAATGACCCCAAAAGGATCCAGCAGGTTCTGAAAATGGACAGATGGATGGAAAGTCTGAACAAGATGATGCAGCTTAAGTAAACAACAACTCAAACCTTTCACCAACCTTCCTGCTGTTTTAAAAGAGCGGTCTGCCCACCAACCTGAACCTAAACCCGGAAGCACTAGATCCAGTCAAACAAACAGGAGGGTAGAAGACAGGAGTTACAGACCTGTAAAAATTATTTTGAAATAATTGTTTTAACCCTTGTGCTATCCTATGACCCCCCTTAAATTGACGTGTTCTCCCTACCATGACAAAGGTGGATAAAGGTGGAAAGATTTCATGTAATCCATGGACACCAGTGAAGATCACTAATCATTGAAGAAAAAAGGTTCAGAGCACTGTCTAGTTGGTCTAGATGACCCAGCTCCCGCTGGCCTCTCCAAACGAGCTGTAAAACAGCTTCAGTACATCCAGAATGCTGCTGCTCGAGTTCTGAGCAGAACCAGGAAGTATGATCACATTAGTCCTGTGCTCAGGTCTCTGCACTGGCTCCCTGTACCTCAAAGAATAGACTTCAAAGCAGCTCTGCTTGTGTACAAGTCTCTCCATGGCCGAGCACCAAAGTACATCTCTGACATGTTAGTGCCATATGAACCATCTCGTACTCTGAGGACCTCAGGGACCGGCCTCCTGTTGATTCCCAGAGTCAGAACTAAACAAGGGGAATCAGCGTTTCAATATTCTGCAGCTAAAATCTGGAACAGCCTCCCTGAAGTCGTAAGACAGGCCTCTTCTGTGCTCATGTTCAAATCTAGACTTAAAACATTTCTGTTTAGCCGTGTATATGACTGAAAGGTCCTACCTGCACTTTTCTTTCCTTTCCTTCCTTTATTTTTAAATCAATTTTCAATTTTTTTTTTTTTTCTTTTAAAGTAAATTTTACGTTGATTATTTCTATGATGTATTGTGATTTTAATGCATTTTTCTGTTTTGTGAAGCACCTTCAATTACTTTGTGTACGAATTGTGCTATACAAAATAAACTTGCCTTGCCTTGCCTTGCCTCCCAATGGTAAAGTGCCTAGGATAGCACAAGGGTTAAAAGATTTCTAAAAAAAAACAAGTGAGATGTTTTAAAATCTCCACCTCTGTGAGATCGTGGTTTAAAAAGGTTGTACTTGTAGATGCTTTCAATGATTTCAGTGTTTAGTTCTGCTCGATTAAATAGTCAAAGAAACTTATACTTTCCAAAGAAATCTTTTCATTGAATGTAATACTCAGCGAGACAATTCCATGCTGAATACTTGGCATAGCTGGACAAGTAGATAAAAAGTGGATTCCACTGTTTGCAATCCAAACATATAAAGGGTGTTAGTGAGCCATATCATCCTTGCGCACACATCTCCGCCTCAAAACCATCGTCTTGTCTTTCCTGCACCGGTTCCTGTGCCCAAACTTTTCCCACAGTCACACAGGAGGAGATCAGTCCCCTCATTTATCTGCTCTGTGTTCTTTGGCAGAGCTGAGGGAAGTGACCGAGAAGATGGCGAGGACCTCCAGACCTGTGGCTCAAAGCAAACAAGAAGCTTCATATTTGTAGAGCTTCGGCGTGATAACACGAGCTGATGGAGACACAGCGACAGAGTCTGGTGGAACCAGAGACAGGAAGTCCACCCACTCCTGGGTTCAAAACGGGTCTGCAGTCTGTTATCAGTAGATACTGCTGGGTGAAGCATCAACGCAGGACGAAAACAACAGGAATGTAGGCCTTTGGCACTCAACGACTCCATGTGCTGTTTGTTCTTTTGGTTTACTGACTTCAGGGTAACTTGTCATTTATGATGCATTTAAAAAATGAACTCAAGTGAATACAAACTGCATGGTTTTATAAAAAAAAATGTCTAGGTACTTTTCATGTGACATTGTTTTCTGTGTGAATACAACCCCCACCAATTTTGTACTTGCAAATATAACCCTCCCCAACGCACACACACACATGCACACACAGACACACATACACACACTCAGAGGCTGGTTGGGACTCTCCTCCCTGGACAGGAGGAACTCCCTTTGGAAAAATCCGACCTGTGCCAACACCGCCGGCTGTTTTCAACACTGTTCCACTCAGGACTAAACAGGCATTTACACGCTGAGGCTATTTATAGCGCTGCCATTGCAGGCGCAGAGGAAGTGCATGCACATGCAACCATTAAAATGATCCAAGCTTTAATTTTGTTGCTCAGCTTTGTTTACAGAAGTGAGAAAACGGCTCCAGGTAATTCTGAAAAAGAGACGGGAAAACCCAACTGCTCTGCAGCCACAGATGTTCCCTCGGACTTTCTCAGTCTGAAGCAGTGGCTCCTCTCTTCATCTCAGGCAACGTAAAAAAAAAGGGACGTCTCCTCCACCCACATTTTAACGGTGGTATTATTTTGATGATTTATCGACTAATATTTTCCATTGGCTCGCTCGCTGATGTTCCACTTTGAAAAAAAAAAAGTGATAAACAGAGAAAAAAAAAGGTAAAACGCTAGCCGTGTGGTTTCATGTTGTTATGCTGCTGGAAATGTGCAAACTGTAGAAACAGGATGTGGCCGACTATTGCGCCACAAGGCAACATCAACTTTCTATTTATAGATGCTTAATGATGTAGGCCTTGTCACTATTAAGCTGCACTGCCTTCTGGGAAATTTTGAAATTTAAGAGAAGTTGAATAGTTAGAAAACAAACTCCAACTGGGGTGAGTGGAAGACTGAGATTGAGTCCAGCGTTTCCCATTCTGCTCCAACATCAGCTGGTCCAGCTCTCCAATTTGTTGTTACATCTTTTGAATAAAACCGGTGTATTTTCGAGTCTGCCTCATCTTCCATGAGGAGACTAGATAACCACAAATATGCGGGAAAAGGCAAAAGCAGTCAGACAAGCAGGGGAACATTTTGTTCTGAGTGGAATTTGGCTGCAAAAGCGTCATCCCCCTGCAGGGAGTGGATAAGCAGAGGTATTTTACAAGCTCAGATCACAGTAGGTGTAATTTTCCACAAATATTTCCCACCAATCTTTATATTGGAGAAAAAACATGTTAACCAATGAAATAAAGCGCTTTTGCATCTCTCTCACTCTTGAAACTAGCTTTTTTTGTTTTTTATTTTTTGCCTGGGTTAATAATAATGGAAAGCTTTAACTGGGAGGATCCCCTCTCATGAATAAACAAAAACAGTGGAAAAACCAGGCTCCCTATATTCCCCTGCTGAAAAAGCAAGTGTTAAATGGCCTTAAATGGAGTGACATCTTTTATTATCCGCACTGCCAGAACAATCAGTAACTACAGCCTCGACCTGTCAGGACTTCTGTGGAAGGCTGGAGCTGCTGGGAGGTCTATTTTAACCAGGTGTGAGCGTGACACAGAACCACAACTGTGATGCTGGATGAACCCAACAGCTCCATGGACGCTTCAGCACCTTTGTGAGACCCCGCTGGTGCTTCTTGGCCTAGAATGTGTGCCTATGCTGAACCTCAGTCCCCACTGGGCGTTACAGCCGGCTGCATGTTGACCCCGCTGGAATAACCTGTCCGTACTGCATCACGGGTGTGATGGAAGCTACTGAACACACAGACTTTGGACTACAGAAGAGTTGGTGTCTTCTGAGAGTTTGCTGCTTTTAGCAAGTGTGAAAGCTCATCCAACAAGTGAACTCTGAGGATGAGGGTCCTGACTTTTACATGCAAATGAGGTTTCACGACGGTGTGAGTGCACACTGGATTAAAAAGTGGAAGTAAACCAATGGGCAGAATCCGGTGCATTTTGAGCTTCAATCATTAACCTGAAGAGGAGATCCTAATAAAGTAGTGAGGAGGTGGAGATGTTCAGGATTTTACATCAGTTAAATGACTCATTTGTTGTGTGGTTCTTCCTTTTTTTCCTTCCTTGTATAAATAAAGAGCAGTTGGAGCTGTGGGAGTTTTTTTTTTTTTTATCGAGAGAGTTTTCCTCCAGCTTTAACCCTTGTTTTCAAAAAAAGAGCTTATTTGTGACGTGGAAAATATGCTGGATGGGCCAAAGTCTCCCTGCTCTGCTCCATTCTGATCATCCACTGCAGACAAACAGATCCATGAACGTCTTTGTTTTCCTGGTCTGAGCTGGAATCTGGATCAGAACCGTACAGATGGATGGATAGCTTCCATAAACTAACAGTAGTGCTGCACCACTAATGTTAGCTTGGGGGTGTGAGGTGCTGTAAGCTAGCGGGAGAGGACGTAAAAAGATAGCTCAGGTATGGGTGATGGGAAGGGCAGCGTATTTGCTCTGCAACCAAAACTCTCTTCCACAACTCAGAGGTGACTTCCTCATAAACTTCTATTTAAACCTTTTAGCTCCACTCCTTTGCAAACATCCTTCAGTTGCACAAAAAACCTTTAAAAGATCTTTCATTATATTTTATTTTGCGTTTAAGACAATTGTTGGTAACCTTGCAGGAGAATCAAAATACATTTAGGGTAGAGTCCTCCCTCTTAAATCACTGCTTATTTCTTCAACCCAATTCTTGGGTTATTTTTGTTAGGAGTTATTCTTGGGTCGCTTTTTGGGTTATGGTTGTTTCATTTGAACCGGATTTATGTTTTGTTTTGTTTTTTTCCTGAGTTACTGTTGGAATTGTGTTAGAAACAACCCATTGGGTTATAATTCCCTATGGCGTGTTTTGCATATCAATATAGACCATCGTATCAAAGAGCTTTCAAATATACAACGTCCCGATAAAAAAGCCAGAGGTTTCTGTTGTGCAGAACTCAAACAGGGGCGGTCCAGCTTCATTTAGTCACTCTCAAAGCTCTGAGAGAACCTGACCTGCACTGGGGATTTAGTTAGCATTGTTAGAGACGAGTGCTGTGCTTCGGGATTCGATAACAGCTTCCACAGAGAACAGAGGATGCACTGTGGTCTGGAGAGATGCAAAGCCTTAAGACCCCAGAGCATTCAGCACCGCGGAGGTTCTGGCAGCTGAAACTCGATCCGCTGCCCTCAAACCGGGCTTGACTGGCAGAGACGCGGCAGAGTGGCTCCACCTCGCCCCGCCTTCCCTCAGCTGACTATCCAAATCGCGACCTCTGAACTCCAATTTGTTCCAGCAACTTCCTCACAGAAACTTCTGCTCCCCCTAGCAGTCTCTTGATACTCAGCACCATCCTGGACTCCTCTTACTTTCACAACACACAGCTGTCTGAAGGTCAAAGGCAAACACTTCCTATGCTTACTCCAACATTCTGCACTACAACACCAGCTTTGTGAGAACCACGAGGCTGCTTCCTTCCATTGTAGCAGCCAAACTCTCAGCATCACGTGAGGAAGTTTGTCGGAAACGCACAAGTTCTTTAATGTAAACACAAAAACCTGTGCAGCAGCATAAAAAGCTGTGAGGCAGACCTGCAGTTAAACCTCATTTGAAGCTGTGCTTTTATGTGAAATTGATTTGGTGTGGAAGCCAAACCAAAGCTCAAACTTGCTGGAGAGAGAAAATTGAATTTCCTGCTACATATTACTTTTGTTTCCCCACTATATCAAATCTTCTCTCAGCCTCAGCAGAAACACTTAATGGGCAGCGCGCTGCCTCCCACACACGGCAGCAGCGGCTCAGACAGCATCACTTTTCTTGTGCTCATAACCAGCAGCGCCCCAAACCGGGTCGGGGTCGAAGGTCAGAACACACACATGCGCAACACGGCGAAGTGGGGATGGAGTGAGAGGAAGTCAAGGAGTGAAACGGAGATCCTTTTTTGCTCTCAACGCATCAGACAAAGTGTTTCGCTCGCTCGCACGCCGGTGTGAGAGAGTGCTTTATAAATTCCTCCGAGCCTCACAGGTTGACAGCTTCTCCATCCATAGCAGGCATCCCTTTGGGCCTAATGGTGTGAGGATATTTGCAGACGGTATACTTCATCGGCCCTAGGAAGGCTGATACGTGAAGCAGCAGACTTTCTCCCGTGCACACACTCAGGCTGATGTGGAGGCTGCAGAGTTTTCAGAGTTTATCACCAAAGAGGACCTTTTTACTGAAGTCCAGGGGTCCTCAGATCCAGGCCTCCTGCTGCTTTTCCAGAACCCCTACCTTGTCTGCTGCTGATTACCTGGGTCAGGTGTGTTTAGCCAAAAAGGAGCTTGGCAGGTTGGTCGTAAAACATGTAGCACACCGGCCCTTGAGGCCTGGATTTGGGGCCCCATGCCTTTGTCACATCTGCCCTTACATGTGGATATGGGCTGTCTGTGGGTGAAAAATGGGCAAATCTGTACAAGGCACGCAGGTGGCTGACAGGAAACATCAAGATGGCCCGTAGGACGTCCACACAAACTAAGCTCTGAATTTCAAATGTCCTCATTTCTAACAGTCAAGTTGTTCGCACGGACCTATCAGTTGAACAACTATAAGTTGCAAAGTGTGCTGGCTTTGGGGGTAGAAAACCTGAAAGTCCATAGGAAATGGCCGCGTCTCACCTACTGCCCCCTGGTGTACCCTTACGTGTTGCTTACGTGTTCAGTATGGCCTCTCGCTTCCAGCATGCCCTTGCTTAAACATTTTCGCCCTATGGGCTTTCCAAGTGGTCCACTGTCTTGATATTTTGTGGGGGCCGCCTTTTGCCCCGTACTTTTTTGCCCGTGTTTCACCTGCAGACAGCCCTCATGCACCATAAGGGCAGTTGGAATGCTTTAGAATCAATAAAATGAACAAGTGCCGGGCCAGCTTTGGGTCTGGACTAACAGATTGCTTTGTTTTTTGTTCCAGCTCCACTGATGTCATGCACATTGCTGCAAAGAAATAGGTTAGGAAGGGAGTCAAACCTGTCACTGTCCAGGTTTTCAGTCAATGCGTTTGGTGCTGGGGGGGTGCAGTCCTGCAAGAAGGACAAGCTCCCCCCGCCTGATCGGACTCTCTGACCTCCCAGACAGACAGTGTTGGCGTAACGGATTACAAAGTAACATTTTGATTACTTTTGTCAGTAGCAGAGGAACGTAACGAATTACAGTTCAAGTTTCAGTGAATATTTTACATTACTGGACTATAGAAACCCTCGTTAGGCTGACATTTTTTCGTTGAAAACAAAACAAAACGGAGGTTAAAAAAACAAAAACAGAGTTAGTTGAGCACACGCACACACATGCATGTGCAGATTTGGGGATCGGTTAAAGTCCAGATATGCCTTCATTGCTGCCGTCACATTGCTTTTCCGTGTCTCTGGCCAATATGATTTAGCGCTCCGCAGGGGGAGGGGGGTGGTTTGGTAGACTCAAAGCAGTGCCACAGAGAGAGAAAGAGAGAGAGAGAGAGAGAGAGAGAGCGAAGATGGACATGGAGGCATGAAATAGTCCTTCGTCTTTTCAAGCCAGTTTCTTAATTTCAGATTTGATAGACAGATGAATAAAGGTGTTTCAGTGTTTTTTCTGCATCTCACTTTGTGCAGTGGCATAGACCACATGTCCAACATCTGTTGGGGTCATTTTGCACACAGTTGTATTTACTGAGGCCTGGTTTTGTCCCGAACCAGGTTCATCCTTTGAACGAGGTCATTCTTTTAAAAATTAGGTTTAATGAAAGACAAGAGGATAGAGTTAGTGCTGTTTTCCCTTCACCTTTCCTCCAGTAAAGTACAGTAAGGAGTAGTGAATTACTTTTTTAATAGATAATGAGTAAAGTATTTTAATTACTATTTTGATCCAGTACCTACGTAAAGTAATTCATTACTTTCTAGAAGTAATTTACCCAACACTGCTGACAGATGAGTGTCTTTATCCAAACCAATCACAGGAGCTTCCCCACATGCCCCACCCAGATGCAGTCATGAGAACTAATCTATTGGAAAAGGCGGCAGAACAAAGAAACAGTCATTTCCCAAATTAGAAACCCAAAGTTTTTTACTCGCCCCTCCACTGACGAGCTGATTTTGGCCAAAGCTGCATCTTTGATCTGCACTGGTGTGCTTGCTTTGCCTCTCCCTATCTCAACGCTTTCACTTCCCTCTCCTCCACCCCCCTCCCGCCCTCATTTCCTCCCGGGCCCAGGAGGCCGAGGGTGTGTGCGCTTGAGGTCGGCCTCCAGGGAGGATGAGTAGGAGGTGTTTACATGGAGCTGATCTCCAGCGCCCTGAGCAGAGACTCCTCTGGGTTTACTGTGCCGTCATTGCAGGAGGCATTATAAACAATTTTTTTTAAAAGAAATTAATCAACACAACTTCAAAAAATAAGGGATCTAAAACCCTTTCGAGAGCAGAAAAACAACAAAACTGGAAGTTTTTGGTTCAAAAATACAAAAACGCCACAACTCTTTAGATGGCGAGACGCCGTTCCTTTAAACATTTCTGACTACATTTATTACATGCATGCATGTAGTTGCAATACTAAGAATAGTGCCACACAACTCAACAATGAAAGATTTGGTCAAAGCTAATCACAGAAGTCAGGCGCTTCTGAGAGCATGGATGGGGACTTGAGGCTTTGGGAAATCAAAAGCTCTGTTTCCTGCAACTAGTGAAGCGTGGAGCAAACAATAAGGTCTCAAAACGCAGCAAACTGAGCAAAAGCCCCACATCTTAGCGATTAAAATATGAAAGGAGAAAGATTCAATCTCTTTCCACGGCTCATTAGCAGTGGCTTTATGGTAAAATAACTCAGTCAGCTGATAATCTTGAAGTGAATGATTTGGAACTAGAAACGCATGTTTTCCCGCAGAGACCAATGCAGCTGGATTTCTTTTGAAAGTGGCATTAAGTGAAAAAATATGAGCAGACTGAAGCAATCATTTTTCAGTAGACTGCAGAGCTGGAAGTGAGAATTTGGCTGCATGTGCAGCAAACACAATTTACAGCCACCTTTTTTAATATGCATCCTTAAATCACCTGTTTGCTTTTATTTATACAGTAAAAAATGATGAACTCTGTGTCCAAGAAGCTTTACCTCAGTGTGTGCTTTATTGTTGGCCATTCATCACAGATTCTCATCCCTGAGAGGCTCTTTCTGAGTCGAACTGAAGTGTGTTTGTCTGTGGAAATGCATGTTCAGGACTTTTTTTGTGGAAGGGAATCCCCAGCAACAAATAAAGAAAACAACATATTTCCGAGTTTGGTTTTTAACTCCCTTCAACTGTTCTCATGGAAAAATGTAAAGTTTTTGCCTGCTTCATTTCAAAGTAACAGAAAAGGCGCTGAATAGTGTAGCAGAGGTAACTAAATCTCACAGAAGCCCCTGCTGCGTACAAGAACGTGGCCTCTTTTCTTTTCAACAGCCCTGCAGCTCTCAAGCGATCCCACTCTGTGCTGAAGCTGCGAGTAATCAGCTTAACACTCTGTGTGCTGACCCTGAGAGCTGCTCCACAGCTTTAAATCACAGTGCCTGCAGGGACTCAGAGGCACAGAGGAGGAGGTCTCCTCAGGGCACATCATGGACCTATTCATCTGCAGAGGAAAGTGCAGGGAGGCGGCGCTCGCCAAACTTTCACTTCTTCTGCTCTCCACTTGCTTTGATTTCTGCAGGCTGCAGAGTTCCAGACTGAAAGGTGGAGGCAGAGCTCCTTCAGGTCCACAAGACGAGATAAGGAACGTTCTTCCCCCTAAAATCATAGAGGTACTGGTGTGTGCATCCCTGTTCACCAGCATTTGTACAGAAGGTAGAGCTGACCTTTGAATTAGCTGGACACTGGCTGCTGGACCAAATTCAAACTGATTCAGAAGTTTCTGACATTTCAGAATATTGAAAAACAGGATTTGAGTTGCCTGATCTATATTTAGTATTTCATTTGAAATATTAGATATCACAGACAAAATGTTCGAACCTAAAAATAAGATATTTGAAATGTTGTTTTATTTGACAAGAAACTGTTTAATTACCGGTAAGCCGTTCAGCAGTTATTCCCATCATCTTTTCATCTTATGTAAAAGTGTGTCCAGTTATCTGCTAATCAGGGGCGGAGCTACAGGGGGTCATGGAGGGGCAGCTGCCCCCCCCAGCAGAAAGCTTTGTCCCACACTTGTTCCCCCAACCCTTAAGAAATCATCAAACTTCTTTAAGCATTGCAAAAATAACAAAAGCAACATTTTAAAATAAAATAAATACAATTATGATAATTCCACGAATAGAAATGCATATATCACAAATATGCTCCTATTAAAAAAACTTGTATTCATCTAATCGTGATTCACAACGGATTGAATACTCAGAAATGCAATCTGAAGCTGAGTTGTCTTTATATATGCTTTCCATCATCAGAAAAATGCCTCATGTGCATGTTAAAAACACCATTTTCACAGGAGTGGGCCTTAACAGGGACATTTACACCTAAAACCTCTAAATTATAATGTATTTTATGTGGTAAATGGGCCTAAACCTCTTCCTGATATCACAAAACAATGGTTTCTGCTTTTGATTTTATTAAGATCAAAGCATGCTGCTACTTCTTCTGAAAACTTACTAAATATTTCTAAAGTAAAAGCTGATAACATTTGTCCCTTCTTCACTCTTCAATAAAAAATAAGAAATACCAAACATATAGTGATTGTTTTAGATCCGTGGGAGCGTGTACATTTTTCAATGTTTAGTTCTGAAAGTTCCCACAAAAGAGAAGGAAAGAAAAAAGCTGACGGTGGAAGGATTTCCCTGTTTGTTAGCATGTTGTTTTGGGTGAAATAGAGCTCAGCAGAGGCCAATCAGACAGCCATGGGACCAATTTCGGTTTATAACTACCATGGGCCACATATCACCAGTAGGAGCTCACAGTTCAGTGGTAATGTCCGTTCCCACCCCTGAAGTAAACCTGCTCCCTGCTGCAAGCCGAGTCTCTGAGCTGCGAATGGCCACCATTGGGAGAGGAAGAAAATGTGATCTTTAAGTTTGCCCGTGTTTTTCTTTCTTTGACTTTTTAGTGTTTTGGCCCTAACAGCTTCAGTGGAGAAAAAGGCACGCAGTGTCCGCGTGTTTGCGTTGAAACCAGGGCTAGCATGAGAAACTGCCAGGGAAAATCACCAAGATTGTGTGCAACTTTCTTCCACCTCAGATTTTCCTCTCTTTTCCGAGTCTGTCTGGGTCTCTGTCTCCTTTATTTCTACGGCTGACCTGCTTCTCCTCATGCTTGCTGCATATTCCTGGATGTGAGGAAAATGTGACAAACTCTTGACCCAAAAGCCTATAAGCCATAAAATAGGTCTGTGTTGTGCCTCTGTGCAATTTCAACCCACCGGATGCATCGCCAGGTGCTTTTTGTGCCTCTATTTGGATATGTAGGAAGTCTATGGTAATTATCACGTTTGCTATAAGTTTGTTCCTGCACAACTTTAAGATCAACTCAAATAAAAATGCTGTTTTTAACATGTTTTAACAGATTTTCTGATGATGGAGGATATCTAAAACGGACATTCTGCTTAAAACTGCATTTCTGAGTATTTCTTTATTCACATTATTGTGAATCAGGAGCAGATGAAAAAAGGTTGTTGGAAAAAGCTGGTATGTGTTAAGAATGGAGTGAAGCTCCCTGCTTCGCTACAATCAGACAGATCCGCTTGCGACAAACAGATCCATGTGCGTCTTCATTTTCCTGTTCTGAGCTGGAAACTGGATCTAAATGTACGGCTAGATAGCTACGATATCGGTCGCCTTTTTGTTGCACCGCAAATGTCAGGTTTGGGGGTGTGAGGGGCTGTAAGATAATTGGAGTGGGACTTTAAAGGATGTGTTTGAGAAAGTTACAAGTAAAACAGTAGAAGCTTGCATTTGAATTATTTTCCTGCAGCATTTATCCCTGGTCACATTCCACCTAGACTAGATTTTTGCTCGATTGCCGCCTTCCGACTCACTATTTCCTTCTCGTTTTCCTCATAAAGCGAGAAAGCCCGTTTTATCCACTGTTCTCCAACTCAATGGCGTTCCCCACCAACCTGGACCGGGGGTCTTTGTTGACATCCGTCGCTACGGATTACTATTTCACTGAGGTAACCAATGTCAGATGTGGAGCTGCTATTAGGAGGTCTGGGATGGAGACCCACTCCTGTTTACTGATGCCACAGGTATTTATATCCTATAAAAACGGTTGCTCGGAGCAAGGAGCTCGCCATCGTTGTTATGATCGACAGGAGGATCCCCCGTTTGAACACCACACCAAGGTCAGTGTGTAGCTGCTGTCCAGAAGTCGATCTTTTCATCTTAAACTTTTTCTCTTTTGGCAAAATACCTGGATATGTTGGGATTTTGGCCACAAAATGGACTGCAGAACTTTTCCATGTGCTCTTATTTCCAAGCGCTTGGAGGAAATATCCAGGATCGAGACAAATTTATGAACAGCGGTAAAGCGTTTGTGGAGTTATCTCTATTGAGGAATATTGCTTCAAGCAACTTTTGGAATATTTCTTTAGTCAGGAAGCAACTAGTGGCATAAAAAAATTAAGAAGCCTTTTTCAAAGCTGCCTTTTCCTTTAGATAACCAGATCCAAAAAGAAAACAAAGACAGTCAGCTGTGCTGACATGTGTTGCGTCTCTTTAATGAGTGTCTGCTGTGAGGTGGAAGCTCCGTGATCACAGATATACTCTGGAAGATTCCAGCCCGGCCACAGAGCTCGTCTGAGGCCAGAGCCTCTGATCCATGTGGCTCGGAGGCTTCTCAACGCGTGTTTCCTGAACCTCAGAATGTGAGCCACACAAACCGAGCCTCTAAACGGCTGTGTCAGGAGAAACGAGGAGAAAAACATTACGTATGACCATCTGAATTAATACAGCTTTAATGAAAAAAGGGATCAATCCAGAGAATCTTGTGGCTTTCATGATGGATAATTCCTCGGAGCATCCACAAGTTGGCTTAATAGTGCAGAAATAGGCAATTCAAGAGGTTTTGTTGCCTACGTTCTGCCGTTAGGCACCACGTAACACCTTTAAAATCAAAAGTATGACTGTGTGTGAACTCCAGACACAAAAGATCTCAATTTGTTTAGATAATCTCACTGCAGGCTTTCAGCAGACGCATTCTTTTACAGTGACTGTGGATATTATGACGGAGCGACTGAAACCAGACCAGATCCTCCGGCTCAGCTGCCAGGGTTTTGGTCGCACCGACACACACACGCACATTAAGCCATCCTGCTGCTCTCAGAAACGACTACATTCTCATCTTGGATCGTTTATCAAAACCGATACCATTCTCGATGGCTGTACCAGGCCTTCCATTAGCACAAATACAGTGGCCCCATCATATGTAGCCACTTAAATACAATTATTTGCTAAACTGCAAGTCATTTTGGGCAATAGTGTCAACAACTGAATGTGCTTCATACTAGGATCCAAAAACTATGATCAGAACCAGAAAGTGGAACGCTCTTGTGGTATTCGGCCAGAGGGACAAAGATAGAAAACATCAAGGAGGAAAAAAGAAACAAGAAAGGAAACAGCAAAGTTCTTGTGTCTCACACAGGAACTTCAACAGACTTCCTGGGTCTAGTAATGTTCAGATTATTGATGATGCTCAATGGAAAATGTATTGATGTGGGTTTAATTTAGCATCAACATTATTGACATCTTCCTTTAAAGACCCACCACGATGAAAATAGTGTTTTTGGTGATTTTCACATTCTCTTGTGGCATTTTTCCCATGATGGAGGACATATTTATAATAAAAAATTAGATTTAAACTGCATTTCTTGTTTAACTCAAATTATGGAGAATCAGGAGTAGACAAAAAGAATGCTATTGGAAAAAGCTTGTTGGTGTGTGGTTGGGTCACAAGCCCCCTGCTCTGCTCCATTCTGATGCATCCACCTGCAGACAAATGGATCCATGAACGTCTTTGTTCTCCTCTTCCCAGCTGGCATCTGGATCTAAACTGGACAGATGGATGGATCTGATATTGCTCATCAATTTTGTTGCACCGCTAATGTTTGCTTGGGGTTGTGACGGGCTGTAAGCTAGCAGGAGAGAGTGTAAACAAAGGGATGCTGGGATACCAGGGTGGGCTTTACTCCATGCCAACTGTCCCTCCCACAACTCTGATGAACTCCTGTCGCCCTGCAGAAACTATGTCCTAGAAAACGACACCGATTTCTTGAATTGGGTTGTAGTTTGAGTTAGCCGGCCGTGGTGCAGCGGTAGGGCGGTCGACCTCCAATCGGAATATTGCAGGTTCGATTCCCCCTTTACCTGTCAAAGTGTCCTTGGGCAAGACAATGAACCCCACCTTGCCTCTGGTGGAAGGTTGGCGCCAGTGTTCAGCAGCACCAGTGTGTGTGAATGTGTGTGTGACTGGCAGTGTGACTGTAAAGCACTTTGGGCCTTTGAAGAAGGTAAAAAAACACTATGTAAGTATACGCCATTCTATAAATGACAAAATCAAAATTAAAAATATCACCAAAAGATGATTGTTATGACTGCTACAAAAACCTTTAAAACTGTTTTTCATGGAATGACTAAAGTTTTAGGGAACTGTACTTCCTCAAAGATTACCTAATGTAAATCCAATTTCAAGCTGATCTCCATGGATCTCAGCTCTTACTACAGTGCTCAGCACTTCCAAATGTTTAGTGGAGTCTTTAGTGTTAGATAATGAGCAATAAGAGCCTAAGCTGCTCAATTCACACAATAGAACTAATGGTTTTTAATAGTAATGAAGCAAAAAATGCGGTCTATTGTTGATCACGGAGGTGTAGTTGTTTACCCATAGCTTAAATGATCAACGACTCAGGAGTGCACTCTTCTAAAATGTTCTCCCCCCCCCCATGGCTACACACATTTTCAAGAAGTTTTCAACTTTTAACTTACACCCCGTGATGAGACAGGCTGCCAGGAAAACAAGATTCCTAATATGAGAAGGCAGCAACAACAACAGTAAAATCTCCACATCCTGTCTGGAGCCATAAATAATAAAAAAGCCATCACGCTTTTTCTTGTACCTGTCAATATCCCTGCATGCAGAATTAGGTCTATGTTCTAGGCATTGCACTTAACCTCTCTATCTGAACGCTATTAGCTGGACGATGACCTGCTCCCTAAGGCCGGAGGTGCAGAGGTGGAGCGTTGTGAAAGCAAACGCCGTCCCTTCTGTTTGGAACTGACTCTCCAAACGAATCCAGGCACACACACGCTCCGCTGTCGAAAGATTCAGGGGCTAGCCCGGCTTTAGTGGGTCCCATTAGACACTTCAAGCTCCACTTTAATGAACACCCTTCCCCCCAAATATCCTCTCAGTCCGCTGCCCTCCCCTTCAATCCAGCCTTGCGGCACACTCCAATGTTAGCGACTCAGCATGTTTTCAGCATGGTGCGGACGCGCTCTCAATCATCATTAGGGGTTTTGCGGAGTCCTGGGGTCTGGGCAGCATGCCAGAATGTGTAAAAGTTTCCATGAGGAATGCCTTAAGTTGCCTTCAGGAGTACGGTATCTGCACCAGGATCCTCGGGAAGAATACACTGCTTTTTTGTTGGGTTTTATTCTCATGGGATAGTAGGAAAGAGGAAATTAACATCGATTTATTTAAAAAAAAGTTCTATGAAGCTTTGTATTTTGCTGGGTGCAAGGTGAACAGAGACCAATCGGTAGGAAGACGACCCTTAAACAAAACCCAATCAGAAAGAACATATTGAGAGTCAAATTTCGGCAAATACTCTCACTGACACTGACACCTTTCTGCTTCTGGGGAATGCAGCCAGGAGAAATCTGGATGTCCAATTAGCACCAGCTCCTTCACTGTCTGCTGAATTCAACTGCATTTCACCAACTGCTGCTGCAGCAGCTAATTGGCATCCATCTCAACCGATTAGCAGAGCCCACCTCCACGTATGCCTTAAATCCCCTCACTCCACCCATGCTCATTTGTCTTAATGTCTTTGTCCTGACCCAGTTTTGTTATAAAGCATTCCTTTCCCCTAAAATCTACGACTGAATAAAGGTGAGGTCCAGCAGAGATTCTTCTCGTCTTGATCTACTTATTTTAGTTTTTCAGGAACTAAGTTCCTTTGATCCCTTTGGTTTAGGTGCATCCGAAGAAGTGTACAGTACGCTTAATCAAACAACACACAAACACGTGGGGATCCGCACATTAAATCACAAACAAACTAAAAATAACAGTTTGCTCGGCCTTCATTTCTGAGATGCTTCTGTTTACCAGCATCCCTGCACCCCTTTGTAAGCTGTGGTAACGTGTGGTAAAAGTGGAATTCCGTCTCTAGTGGTTTACAACTTTGAACATGTTTAAATGTTTTCCTTCTCTGAGTCATTTGAACTTGCTGCAGTTGATGCTTTGTGCAAACTGACGAGGTTTATCTGAGCACTGGAAAAGTAGTAACTATTTGAAAGCAGGAGCTTTACTGGTGAAGCCACTATCATTAAATAAAACGGCTGAAATTCACAGAAGCTGCTTTCACACAGCTAGACTAAACCCACCAGCTAGATTTACTCCAACATTAAAATCTCACTCAGATCATCTTATGGTCTATCCGCTCTCAGTGGTCTTTCAATTACGATTCTGCCATTTTTAGCCAAAATCCAGAAACCTGTTTCATTTTCTAGGACATAAGTTTCTACAGAGGAACAGCCTCCACCCATTTCCCATCATTCATCTGTTTACACACTTTCCCACTAGCTTACAGCCCTTCAAAATCCCCAGCTAACATTACCAGTGCAACAAAAAGGCCTAGCAATGTTTAAGCTATCGAGCCAAATTTCAGCTCAGACGAGGAACACGAAGACATACTCTACATGGATCTATTCGACAAACAAATGGATGCATCAGAATGGAGCTGAGCAGGGAGCTTGTGGCTCCCTGTTGTATCTTCAATATTAACCTTAATTTTCTTGATATATGTCCCTCCATCATGAGAAATATTAAAAATGTTAAAAACACCATTTTCATCAGAGTGGGTGATGTTCAACAGTAGAATTTACACGGTGCAGATATGCATAACCCTTGTGCTATCTTAGATGACCCCCCCCTTACACTGACGTGTTCTCCCTACCATGACAAAGGTGGATAAAGGTGGAAAGATTTCATGTAATCCATGGACACCAGTGAAGATCACAAATCATTGAAGAAAAAAGGTTCAGAGCACTGTCTAGTGGGTCTAGATGACCCAACTCCCAATGGTAAAGTGCCTAGGATAGCACAAGGGTTAAGGTCATTTGGCACGTTGTAATCAGTCATGTTCTTTGTAACAAACCAGTGTTTTTAGGTAACATGGTTTTGAGCTCCATCATGAGCTGATTATGACTGTGATTCCAGCGAGGCGTAGTCTTTTAGCAGCGGGTGCCTCATCCTTTTCTGCTTTTATTCCCTGAAGCATACTGTTTTGAGGCTTTGCCTGCTGTTAGTTGTAGGCCTGTGACAGGTGTGGTCCAACGTGACGCTAAATAGAAAAAGCTATAAGTGATAAATTAATCTGTTTCTGTAGATGCCAGATCACCTCATGTATTTGGTTCTACCACAGCAAAGCATTTACTATGGATACTGTAAATGGATTTCTTGGGCGTTTACTCCTCAGAGTCCCTTCATACCCACTCTGCTACTTGTGGTACAGTATCTTACCGTTGATAAGTCCAGAGATTTTTCAGGGTCTCTGTAAAACCTGGGCTTTGCCTGAGAGACACATTTCCTCTGGTTGATGAGGGTTGGGGGCCTCAGTGTTTGAGTGTGGGAGTTGAACCACTCTTGGGGAAGATAAAGTGTGCTTCTGCAGACTCCAAATCACTGGCCCTCAACTACGGAGGAGGAGAGCAATCCTAAGCGGCTGGCGTTAAATCATTGCTGCTGTGGTGAGGTCATCCCATCGCCTACCTTTGCTAATGGAGCGCTCACTTGCTAGCGTAAAGCGGTAATGTGTGTCAACGTGGAGCGGGCGCCCTGTGAGCTGCCTTCCGATCTTATTTATTTTAGCTTAAGGCTCATTTGAGGGGTTTGGGATAGGGGCTGAGGCTGTTAGTGGCAAATGCCTTTGCAGTATGGTGTTACCACCACACACTTACCGGGAGTCCGGCAGCTCACCACAGAGGCATGCACAGACGTTAGGTGATGCAAAACGGCAGCACACTGAGGTTTTCAAGTGGCTGCGTCTGTGTCCTCGCTCAATCAATACACATGCCTGTGCCTCTATAATGCAGCTATAATCTTGGGCTGAGTACATTTGGCCAGCAGACTAAAAGATGGTCAAAGTGACATTCTATAGTTAAGACGAAACTAAATACAGCGTTTCCTCATTTATTGCGGGGGCTACATTCTAAAAAAAAGTCGCAATAGGTGAAAAAGTACAATTATAGATAATTTAAGGCTAAAAAAGCCCTCACTACACTACCCTTTTCTCAGACATGAATGAACATTTTTAAAGTTTTGCCTTTTGTTTAAGATCTTAAAGCTCAAAGAAATGTTGTTCACCTTTCATCATATTCCTTCAGGGGTCGGCACAGCAAATCAGCGTTCACTAATTGGCACAGGGGCTTTTGCAGAGACTTTGATGACGGATGCCCTTCTGACACAACCCTGTATTTTATCCAGGCTGGGGACCGGCACAGGGAGACTCAGACTTGGGCCTTCTTGATGCGACATGGTTAGGTAGTAGCACAAAGGGCCTTGCCCAAGAACCCACACTGGACAAGGCTCATTGCGCCCCCTGGGAATTGAACCCTGGTTTCTCATGTCCTGGACTTAGCTATCTTAGCCAACAAGCCGCTTCAAAGTTTGGAGAAAATGGTAGTCCAATACTGTAGGATGAAAACAAAGAGCTGCTCGCAATAAAAAAGATTCATGCAATTCTGGCAAACTGAACGCATTCTGAAAAGAAGACACCGCTCAACAGCCAATCAGGATGCAGAAAACATTGCAGCCTTAAAAAAAAAAAAGAAAGGAAAATTTTAATAAAAAGAATCCGTCACACAGCAAGACCACAAAAGATGAACTGCTATATAGCGAGGAAACACTGTACTACTTTATCCCGGCCTTGTTTTTTGTTGAATTTGTTTCCGTGGCATTAACTATGCAAAACACAAAGTAAAAACTCAATTGGCAGTTTGACAAACACTTATTATATTATAATAATAATAATAAGAAATAAAGAAAAAAATAAAATAAGTAAAAGTCAGGACGGAGAACAAAATATTTGAAAATTACCACAAAAATCTGATTGTCTCCGTACAGATTGTTGGTGAAGTGTGAGCTAACGGGGCTTATCAAGACGGACAGAAATGCTGACAACAGATCAATTACACAGTTTCACAGCAAAACTCCCCCGGTCCCCTCATGCCTATCACCACTGTAGTCCCAGAGCTGCTGAGTGAAGAGCAAGTAAAGCCGACTAATGCTAGAGACCTACTGCATGCACAAAGGTATATACATACACACCACTTCAGCTTGCTCTACAAAATGTGCAATTGAGGATTTCATCATGCAGGGGTTTACCTTTCCCAACCCTGATAGGATACAGACATTTTTTTCTAGTTTCGAAATTGGCATAATGCCAGTGATATGATCTACAAATGTATATCATAACAAGTGAGGCCTCTGCTAACGCAGATAACAGGTTGCTGACCTAAGAGACATAATGTGAGATGGACACATGAGGCAATAAACCAGACCATGTGGTCCCTTGGGTGGGACTGGTTTCATTGCCAGAGGGAGATCAGTGACCTGCAGACTCCCCTGATGACGACAGCCGTGAGGTGTCGACTCTGTGGGGACAACACAGGAAAACAAAGCCCCTGCTTTCTGCCTCTCTGCATCCCTCCTAGAATATAGGGGAGAACCGTTCGCTCCAGGAAACCTCGACCCATTGTTTTGCTTCCTTCATTAGTGGTTGTGTCAACAGTTTGGCTCTCTGCGCGTGTGCCACTGTTTTTGTTCTGCTGCACCCCAGGTGACCTTGGCACTCTGATGTTTTGACAGATTGTTTCAAACTCCCATCAAGGCAATTTACCATTTTGAAGCGAAGCAGACGCTTGGACAACAAAAGCTTGGCAGATTGCTAGAATAAAAAGAAAATACATTTGCAGGGACTAAAATAAAACAACTGCAAATCTGCGGCAAGAGTTGTATCGGGGTGGAGCAGGAAGTAGCTCACAGTGATGGAAAACAGAGAAGCAAAAGGTGCAAAAGAAAGTACGGTGCTGCGTAAACAGTGATGATGAAAAGTTTGAACCTAATTCAGAACTTTTATTTTTAATCAGAAAGGTTAAAGAGTATTAATAACTCACCATCATCTAGGTACATCTGGTCCAGTTCCTGAGGTTCTTGCTTGACGGTGATGGCAGCTGATATGGGACTGGCATCCTCAGGAAGCAGACTGGCGGGGCTCCCTCCACATTGGGTTGCACTGGCTGCTGCTTGTGTGGGACTGGGGCTGTAGGCCTGAGCAAATGGACTCTCTGCAGCTCCACTTGGCGTGGAAGGGTGGGACACTGGGGAGGATGAGGAGCTGCTGTTGGCATAGATAGGATGATAACTATGGGCTCCAGGGCTGTTGAGGTGAATGGGGCTGCCCTGAGAATCAAGCATCCCTAAAGAGGGGTTGGGGTCCAGTGGCGTTGGGTGGGAAAGGTTTGGGCAGACGGGAGTCTCCGGAACAGGGAGCACAATGGGGGCTGGTGGGGCTCCATTGGTGGGACTGCTTGAGGGACATTTGCTGTACGCTACAGGGGACAGGTCATGGAGGGTAGGACTGGAGCTGGCAGATGACGGTGTTATGGCAGCATGACTAGGCAGACAAGGAAGGTAGCCAGCCACCAGGCAGGCGTCGGGATCGGCCACCGGCATGATTGAATTGAGTCTGGGCTGGCTATAGTAGTGCTTTGAATGCATGGAGAGCCCAACAGACCCCAGAGAATCATAGTCATCGTGGGGTTCTGTCTTTATTATCGGCACTGGAAAGGAAAAAAAAAGCAAAAAGAAGGTGGAGATATCAAGAAATGTGCAAGAATCCACTTGGCTCAGTGAGTTCTCAACCAAAAGCTGACTTATGGCCACCATACCCTTCATAATCCAAATAAACAACAACCAGTGGATATGGGCCCAGGATCAACTTGGCTAAGTTCTCTAACAGAGAAACCCTCACACATCTCCCCTGCCACCCATCTTTACCACACCAAGAAAAAAGCTGAAGAATGGGGGATAGAAAAATGGATGAGTCATCAGTGTGGAAAGCCACAGCTGGCTCTAATAATGAATAGGACCTATTTTCTTTGGACTGCCCCTCAGTTCTGATATCCAATAAAAGTACTTTAAAGCAATGAACTGCTGCTGTTGATGCTGCCTTTTGAGAAGCAAAGAAACCCTAAAGTTTCTTCCGCAGTTGAGAAGTAATTGTTTCTCTGAGGACTGAAAGATAATGGCGGAGTGAACAAAAAGGAGCTGATTTGATTTTGATTAGACTCCTTGAGTTAGAAGTTGCGATGCTGAGACTGTGGTTTTGGGAGCCTGAGACCTCAACTAATGCAGGAGAGTGCTGTGACCTCTCGGCTTGATCATCCTGCTTCCCCTCTTCAAGTTTCTAATCTGGTTCAGCCTGTCTGCTTTGCTTCCTGATCAGTTTTGACAGACAGATATCATATGCTTACACTAAAATGTCAATAAAGGGTTTCTATTAATTCAGCATCTCAGAGTAGAACCATTGCAAACAGACATATAGGCGGCACTGAGAGATGTAAAGAGATCCATATTAACAAGCTCTGCTGAGTTATTATAAAAGTACATATGCACAGATTGTGCCAGCTCAAAACTAATAGGCCGGTGTTAAGATACCCTAAAGCATAACAAAGTCTTCTGAGTCACAATGGACACACTGTTTCTATTTCCACACACTGTTAAAACGTGTTAATGGGTGTGGTGAGTACTTGATGCCAGCCATTAAAAGTTTCTGGCTTTCCTTGCTCCAAGTGACATTTACTTATGCAGTTGCCTGACTGAATCAAATGTCTGTTCAAACGGTTTGACTTTATGCACAACTTCTGGCTGATAGCAGGAGCTGAAGTTGCAAATAAAGTGTCACATGAAAGACAGGCAGTTTTTTTCACTTGCAATGTTTTTTTCTAGTTGGATAAGAAGACATTTGTCGTGGCTGTGGCCTCCAGGGCGCAAAGCTGCGGTGCAGCCATAACGCCGCAGGGAGAACATTTACGTCAAGCCTGTCTGCTGAAGGAGCCCGGGGGGCTTAGCATGAGGGGAACCGTCGTAAGGTGAATCACATGATGCACAGACCCAGTCTCTGAAGTATAAGGAATAACAGCGAGGTCACAACGCAATCACTGCATCCTCCTTCTGCTGTTTCTTCTGTCTAATGCATGCAGACAAGATTGCCAAGGACAGAGAAGCCGTGTTAGAATTGCCATGCTAAAGTTGAACACTGTACCGTATTTGCTACACTATAGGGTGGACTGAAGTATAAGAGAGACAAAAAAGCCAGAGATAAGTCTGTCAGTCGGTTTTTCATTACTCTGTTTGAAGTAGGTTTTAGAACTTATTTGTAACATGCTACATGTTAGCCGCATCACAAAACCAGTAACTCCCAACCGTGTTAATAGCATGTGAAAAAACAGACTGAAACCACTAAAACACGTTACTGTGACTACGCTAACTCCCAACCTTGTTATTAGCCTGTTAAAAATAGGCCAACACCGATACAAGTTAGCCACATTAGCATATTCACAGTAACACCCAATGAGCTGTATTGCTGGAGACGCAACGCTAGCCTGTCGCTGGACATGTCAGTAAACAATGAGACACGGCTTAGCAGATACTGTTAAATGACCAGAAATGTATTTTTTTAAAATATAGGGCACTTTATTTTGCCGTCCAAAACGTCATGATGTTTTTCTTATTTGCATCAAGACGTTAATATTATTGTTTTATTTTTTCTCTCCTTGGACTAATGCGGAACAGCAAGTCATCAAACTGGGTCACAGAGAAACAGAAGGGCAGGTAAAAACACAATCATTTAGATGCACCTCCTGTAGTATAGAAGGTCACGATGGCCGTAAGAAAAAAGAAGACTGAATGATTTCATGAATCTAGACACGATGACGTGATTGATGCTTGTCCAGAGATCTTTGAAGTAAATAAATTATCTCTTAACATCATCCGTATCTTCTGTGCATGATGTAAGGGTTAATGGCCGACGAAGTGTCCATTATCACTTTTTAACGCACGCATTGGAAGCCTGAACCGTCCTCCGTGAGAGAAGTGCGTTAAAAAGTGATAATGCACACTTCGAAGGCCAATAACCTGCTTACACCATTAATAAGAAATACATATTAACCAGTTTTTAGTCCCTAATTCATGTTTGTTTTTTTTATGTTGATAGATTTTTCCAGGAAAAAAGGACTTTTGTTATGTGGTGTGGCAGCTTGTCATGGTAACGTGACAAGGTGCCACACCACTGCTGCAGTCAAGATTCGGTGATATAAAGCTATATATCTAGGCTGATCGTCCCGATGGGTTGAATAAAGCATCAGTTCAGAGAGAAAGTTCACCTCTTACCGCTTGTTTTTGTCCAGATGATGAAGCTAAAGGTTGTTTTAAAGAAGCCGGCGCAGCGAAACAGAAGATTTGAGATAGGTGACCGGAACTTCTTTTTGGAGCGTGCGGTTATCACTTTTTAAAGCACACCCAGCAGCCAATCAGAAGTATTCACCTGGACCATGGTATAAAAACAAGATATACAGTCAAATTCTTCATGTATGGTGAGGCTAAAAACTTCCGACAGTAGCTTCTCCACACACAACGGGAGTGTCTAGTTAATGAACACATTTCTGGACAAGCACTGCGCAAAAAATATGACGAACGTTAGAAGTCGTAAATTTGACGCATGAATCGGATTCCTTATGAACGCAGCATTACGCTTGGCGAATTTCTTCATAAATGTTAGACTTTTCTCTTAACCCTTGTGCTTTCTTGTGGGGTCAAAATGACCCCACCCTTACATTGACGTGTTCTCCCTACCATGACAAAGGTGGATAAAGGTGGAGAGGATTTCATGTAATCCATGGACACCAGTGAAGATCACAAATAATTGAAGAAAAAAGGTTCAGAGCACTGTCTAGTGGGGTCCAGATGACCCCACTCCCAATGTTAAAGGGCCTAGGATAGCACAAGGGTTAAAAGTGCGACTTGTACTCCGGAGCGACTTATATATGTTTTTTTCTTCTCTTTTATGCATCTTTTGGCTCCTGCAACTTACACTCTGGAGTGACTTATTCTTTCTTTCTGCTTTTCCCATCAGGGGTTGCCACAGCGAACAAGTCGCATGGTAAACTTGGCAATGTTTTATGCTGGATGCCCTTCCTGACGCAACCTTCTCAAAGCAACTGGGCTTGGGACCGGGAACAGGGAGCAGCCCGGATTCGAACCCTGGTTTCACGGACGGAAGGCGCCGCAAACCAGCACGAGCTAAACCGGCTCCCTGCACACTCTGGAGAGACTTACACACCAGAAAATACGGTAACAGAACATTTAAACCTGTAAATAGTGCAAGCATGGAAAGGTTCCTTGAAGGAAAAAAGAAAAAAACAATAATAAGATAAAAAAACAAAACAGGGTTGGAGGCTGCACATTTGGCATGTAGGGAATCTAATGGCTTGTCAAATCTAATTACTTTTATTGGATTTTCTTTCTTTCAGTAATTTTTTCCCCTAAGAATTCCTCACCCATTGCCACAGATATAAACATAGGTCTTCCCCTCTGCTTAGCTCACCTGTGTGTCTTGTTTCCACTTTGGGTGGGAGCTGAGAAAACAGATTCACCAGACGAGTCCAAACTTCAATCAGCTTCTATTCCCTCACAACTCTGCTAGCTTACCCCCCCCCCCCCCCCCCCCCCCCACCCCCAACCTAACATTACTGGCTCAACAAAAATGGCGAGCGATATTGGAGCTATCCAGCCGTACAGTATGGAGCCAAATGCCAACCCGATTGTATTTTCTGAGTCAAAAATACACTCTTTTTCAAACGGCATTGTTTCATCTTTTCCTGATTCCTAACAATTTAAATAATGAATTACACAGAAATGTAATTTTGAGCTTAATTTACCATTTTTCCTCCATCGTGAGAAAAATGCCATAGGTTGAAATGACCAAAAACAGGATTTTCATCTAAGTGGGTCTTAAACTAATGAAAGGAAAAAGGGTATTGAGTGTGCCCATGCTTATGTTTTTGATGAGCATATATAAGCAAAATGGCTTAAAACATGAACTTAAACATAATTTTGTTAACTTCCCGTGATTGTGACTTTTATAGCAAGAAAGGGAAAATGCAATTCCCCATAATAACAGATTAGAACATAGAAGAAAATAAAACTGGACGAGTCATACCCTTTCCAATCGGCATGATCTTCTGATCTTAATCATATGACGAGAGGCATTTCTTATTTCAGAGGTACCACAGAGTATGCGACCTAGACACCAGGCACGTAGTACGAGTACATTAAAGATGGGTCTCTCAAAATCACATATTGAGGTCATGGCGGAAAAGCTCTGACATTGACCAGTTTGAGGGTGAAAAGAAAAAAAAACCTAGAGAACAATGTGTGGCTCATTAACTTCAGCTGTATGTGTCACAGAACATGTTCCTGGCCACCGTCTCTCCATCTCCAACCACCAAACACAGCAACGTGGGGGAGTTAAGACCCGTGAGTGTTAAGAATAGAACTCGATCTTACAGAAGAATCTCCAAACGGCCTGTAAAAACCGAGGGGTTCCGAGAAGCTAGAGCTTAGGTCATTGCCAGCACTTTTTTGGGAGCTTGTTGCTTTATGTGGTTGGTAAAAACTGCTTTTTATTTGAAGAGTGACACGTAACGTCTCCACTCACGCAATAGTGATTGGACGTGAGCTTGGAAAAGCAGGGCTCATTCTGGGGGCCAGATAACTACAGCTGAAGCTTTTGTAGATCTCATGGACCGACACTTAGACATGAACCACACGTGCAGTTGAAGGTCCAGCTTTGCAGCATTAGACTTTAGTTAATGGGATCTCAGTTTTTTCGTCTTAGAGAAGCAAGTTTGGAACATAACCAGGTCTGTTGTTGGAAATTATTGTATATTTCACCTCATAAATTCTACAAAAAAACCCCCAACATTCGCGTAATCAAATGCAGGATTACAGATTTTAATGGAAGGCGTATCTGAATTGCACTGTATATTAGCATTGGGTCCCTTTTCTGTTATGATGCTCATCTGCATCTGTTTATAATTCATGTTTAAATTCATTAAAGCTATCAATGTTTGTTCTCCCCATCGACTGCATCTTACAACAGGATACAGCTAACACAGGAGGCAGCTGATAAAATCTGCTTACATGCCTGAAACAGTGCGATCTATTCAAATATTTTAAAAGTTGAAAGGAACACACTGCATTTTTGTTTCCAGTGTGTTCAGTTGTTCAAAAGCTGGCTACAGTGTTCTGCAACAGTGGATGCTGATAAGATTTTTAATAGTTTCAAAGAATAACAAGGTGGTCACATGACCTAAATGGAAAATAAAGGTGGTTTTTCAGCATCTGCGTCCCATAGAGTGTTTGCTTCATCCTTCCGCTGTTTTAAACAAGTCTGGCTATTTTAAGGAGTGGGTTTGTCTTTTTATAGAAGAGCAGCCACCAGAGTGTGAAAGAACTGTTCTCTCTAAACAACGTCACTGACCACAACTGTGCTTGAAGTGGGACACGGGGCCGGAAGAGCCTTTTCATACAAGCGAGCAAAGAAGTGTTGACAAATGTGTGTGAGTGCGTGGGTGTCCTCCTCCCCGGCCCCCCACCCTTAGAACGCGGCCGCAGTGTTGGTTGTTTCACTCATCGAAGACACACAAATGCATACTGAAACCCTCAAAGACTTCACAAGGATTTCCTGACGTGTTGCTGCACTCAAATTATGAAACACTTACAGTCGTCATTACAATTGTTGCCTCATTTACTTTTAAAACACCAGATAGTAGTATTAATAAAAGAAAAAAGGTTTATTTTTATTTTTACAGTTCAACGTCTAACTATAATAGTAGGAAAAGCATAACGTAATATATTGTTTGTTACATTCTTGGTCCCCAGAGCTCAGCAATGGACCCTTCTATGTTTGCTGTGTCTCAAGGCTGGAAAAAGGTATTTGAATCTGCGCTCAATCTTGCTAAAATAGAGTGGTGGGACCTATTTTGTCCGGTATTTTGAGTCCAGTCCGGTATTTTGAGCATTTCCATTATAAAGTGGACCATTAAGCCATCCGCATCATAACATTTTCGGGCCCCTAATGGAATGGACCGGTTAGGGCGGAGCTACTGTTGAAACCTGTTGACTAGCTGTAAGTCATAACGACAAAAGGAAGCTCCAAGAAAGCGGCGGTTATCCTCTTCGCCGCCCCCACAATCTTCTCTAAATGCGTTGTATCTACGAAGTACCAAAAGCCAACTGCTGCATGACCTTCACTGTTGTTTTTGTTAGCTTTGAGTGCAGACGCTAACCTGTATTGCCTGGACCATTCTAAACTGGTCCAGACCGGACCGCTCAGTGGAAGTGAGGCTTAAGAGGGCTGTGTATACACTGATAACTACAAAAATCTGAACCAATTCTTGGCCAAATTATAATGTAATTCAAAATGGATTGGATTTATCAAACTTAAAAGTTGTTTTTACCTTTTTAACAATAAATTCTGTAGTTTGGTTTCGATAAACACTGAGGCACGTTATGTTATTTGTTGCACATCTAAAGTTTTATCTACCCAATTGCATAGATTTGCCATAAAATTATGAATTCAATTTACAAGACGATACTTTCTGTATATGTCTTTCTAAACCAAGCTGTGAATTATTTTACTCATACAATGTGATTGTGTTGTTGTTTTCTGCTGGTGTGGTCCACCGTCTGCACATGGTACATTTGGCAGCAAAAGAAAAACACAAGTCATCTTTTAATTAGACCGGTGTTTATGCCAACAGTAGTGATTAAGAGATGCTCTGTGGAGGCTGAGAAACCTTGTATGTCTTTCTCTGCCTCTGCCAAGATGGATATACACAACATGAAATGGATAGGCTATATATGGCCACACTTTCTGTCTTCTCCACTGCTGTTCTTACCCACAGTGCACTTGTCCATCACATAATCAGGCATCTCTAAATAGGGCCATGCTTTACTTGTTTTAAGAGCCTCATCCAAAATCCTGATCACTTATCTCCTGTGACCATAAATACATCTGCTGATAATGTAAATGTCACATCTTATTAACAGCTCTAGACTTAAAACACCCTGCATCCCATCCCCGAGGCATTAGACCCATTAGCCGTAGATCAATGAAAACAAGATATTGTTGTTTTGATCTAATGGATTCCACTGGTTTTCATGACGCAGATGGAGGTCTATCAAATCTGCAGATGCTGGTTGGGATCCCAAAACCAGCGTGAATGAAGCTGCTGAAGGCTGGCTGGAGCAAGCACCACTTTTCCTGACTGCTTTTTCAAGAGACTGAACTGCTCAAAGTGGAGATCCAAATTAGGCGTATCTTCAAGCTTCAACATTTAGACACAAAATATGTTTCATGCAGGGAACACATTTTCACTATTTCAGCTGTGTTTTGACCAAACATTGTAAAAAAAAATACTGTAAAGCCTGATAGCCTAATGTTTCATGTGCCTGTCAACAAAAATATTTAATTTTAGTTTTTGAAATTAAGTTTACTTCTACACTTAGGCATTCATTCTCCCAATTCCTATATGAAAGGCGTCTGTAAACACTTTGGCCAGAGGCACACACAAAAAAGTCTTCCTGGCTTTTCAAGCTGCTACACGAATGACACGCTGGATTTTTGTGTGAGTGCCCTTGTCAGATATTGGTGTGTCTGTGTTTCAGGGAGGTGCTGTGTGAGGCAGGGTGTGAAAAGGTTCCCTGGAGACAGACTTTGCTACATCGACAGCACCTAAAGCGCTGTCACTCAGTCGCCGTTGCACTGCAGCATAAACATCCCTCACTTCTTCTGCTCGCAGCCGTGTTGCCAGGTAATACGTCAAAAACATCCAGCAACAAATGAGTCTGAATTCTAATTTGCCTTTTGACAGCTGAGCTAAATTATAAAATACAGATGTCAAGACTTTGAGAAATACTTGAAATAATGATTACTAAGTTGGATGCCATGTTCTTGAAGTTCATGGAAACATAAGTGATTACCATTTGGCGGCAGGTAGGTGAAGCGTTGGTATTGGCTCCTCTTCCTCTTTCCATTGCAAACATAGAAGTTAACCTGCACGGGACTGGATATTCTCTGATTCTTGTATGGTGGGACTTCCACAGCAAGACTGTTCTAAAATACAAAGACAGAAACAAAATGACATGAAGGAATTGGAACACACACTGTTTGACCATGGCTACTGCAGTGGATCTGATGGAGATAAGTGATATCGTAGTGATATCCTGTGCACTTAAGTAAAAACTGAATGCACAGCACATGTTTGCTGTACAGTACAGTCAGATTCCTGTTGGCTATAAAGGCTAATCAACGGTTGTGTTTATTTTGCAGCTGGCATGCATTTAGATTGTGTTTCCAAGAAGTGGGAGTGTGAACTGGTCTAAATGAGCACGTCTGGACTGTGGAGCTGCAGTAGTAGGACCCATGAGGTTGGTCCAGTGCCCATGTTTGTCTCTGAGGAAAACCCTAGGGGTGTCGTTTTTTCTTTTTCCTCGTGCGGCACAGCAGAAGAGAAGCTGGCTCATTTGTTTGCACAGCCGTCGGTTTCTATGGGAGGGGTCGTCTGTCCCCCTTCCCGCATCGCATGTCTGGACGGATATGAACTTTTGACTGCTTCAATTCTGACAGAGAATCATGGAGAGAATTTGTTCAGCATGTGTCTAATTCCTGGGATGGCTGTCACTTGCTTGTAGGTCTAAACAGGCCTGGATGGGGGGGGGGGGGGGGGGGGGGGGGGATTTTGACAGGAAGCAGGTTTTTGTCGGTCATCACTGCACACTGAGGAAGGTAGGAGGGACAGGGTGTATGGGAGGGGGTTGAAGGTGAGACCAGCCGCAGTCTGCCTTCCAGATGAGGAAAAGAAAAACATGCAGGTGGTTGATTGAAAGTGGTAAAAGTGTGCGTGCACATGGCTTTCCTCTTCATTTCCAAACAACCAACGTTAGCACGCTCTGGACAGCAATAAAAACAGTGAGGCAGGAAGGCTGGAGCGCTTTAAAGTAGTCTGAATGCAACTGACATAAAAAGAAGGCCAGTGCTGGCTCACTGTTTGTTGGATTTGCAAATAAACACACTGCAGCCTCCCTGCACCAGTGAACGCCGTCAACCATGGCCCGCTGGCACATTTTCCAGGATCCTGAACACTGGCAGCAGAACATCTGCCAACTCTAAAAACAACCGAGCAACACTGAATCTGTTATCAGTTTTGACCTTCTGATGCAATAAAACCATATGAAGCATGTGAGACATATGAAAGCCTCAAAAAGAATAAAGGTACTTCAATTTGTTGCTATAGACACAGGGCTCTGATGATGAAATGCATCACCAATTTTAAACATACTGTCATCATGCACAAACAGATTTTTATGCTAAAAGCAGACCTAACAAACCTAAATGAAATCTTAATCAAGTCCAGAACGCGAGGAGCTTTTTGTGACACGAAGAACAACATTTGCTTCATTTTCCCCGTTGACAATTCCCCTTTGGTTGATTTTGTATTAGTCTGAATGTGTGACTGCGAGTCAGAAAAATGAGAGCACTGGTTTATTTTTTCATTACGGGCTTCATGAAAAGCAGCAGGTACGGCAGAGTGTGATCCGTTCTTGGCTGCACAATCCCAGTACAGATGAGGTGTTTAAGCCCAATTCACGCTTTGCCTAAACGTCTAGCAATGCTGTGGCGTCAGTGTCCTTCAACCCGATTATGCTGCTGCTGCTTCCATA
The DNA here is from genome assembly GCF_053564925.1 of Oryzias latipes. Lineage (NCBI taxonomy): Eukaryota > Metazoa > Chordata > Actinopteri > Beloniformes > Adrianichthyidae > Oryzias > Oryzias latipes. The sequence goes on along the minus strand of NC_136252.1, from coordinate 4,252,981 downwards.
TTGCAACCTATAGCTGTATTTCCATGCAACAAGAAGACAAGCCTGTGTTTACCTCTGTGACCACAATGAGATTTAGTGAAAATTCCGTTCAGGATTGCATCTACTAATCAGTACTGTCTGCGTTTCAATTAGCAATCCCTTAGCAAAGGTTACATCATAGCATGGGACAGATGAGGAAGGAAAGGGGAAAGTCTCAGGAGGGGAAATAGCTGGGGGGGGGGTTGACAGACGGTGCTGGTTCATTTCTAATACATCATTCAGGCGATGTGCACTTACGGATTTGACGGAGTCCTTGTCAACTTTGGCTTCTGCCTCCCACAGGTGGTGTCCATCTACAGAAAAACAATGAAGCACAGAAGGTGCATGAGGATCTGCGTATTAGTACAGCCTATCGATTATGGCAGGAAATTGTTTTAATGTATTCTAAATGCGTCATTTATAAGCTGTTCTTGTTTCTGTTTACTGAATTAAATCATAGGGTGACTGCTCCTGGAAGTTTAATTTGAACTTTGACCTTCGGTGGAGATTTTTAATAACCTGTACCTTCTATTCCTATTAATCCAAGATTTTTCTTAACCCTTTTCAGACCTGCGGTCCACATGTGTAGACATTGCATGTTGGATTTTATTCCCCCAGTAATTAAAGATTCAAAACTGAGGTCCAGTGACTCCTTCTATAGAGGGTTAGCTCGAATAATAGTAGCTCTGGTCTTAAAGTCCCACTCCGATATTCTTGTAACCCTTGTGCTATCCTAGGCACTTTACCATTGGGAGTTGGGTCATCTAGACCCACTAGACAGTGCTCTGAACCTTTTTTCTTCAATGATTTGTGATCTTCACTGGTGTCCATGGATTACATGAAATCTTTCCACCTTTATCCACCTTTGTCATGGTAAGGAGAACACGTCAATGTAAGGGTGGGTCATCTAAGATAGCACAAGGGATAATATAGTGTAAAAGTGTTGCCAGTGGTCTTTTAATTCTGATTTTGCCGTTTTAACGTGGCTAACATGTAGCCGAGTCAAAAGTGTTTTTTTTTAAACCACTGTCACAGTAATGTTTGTTGCAGCATTAATATCAGTCTGTTTTTTTATGTGCAGCAAACCAGGTTGGGAGTTACAGGTATTTTGAATATGCTAACGCGGCTAACATGTAGCGTGTTACAAACAAGTTACTGTGAATGCAGTTAATAAAGTTTGACTCTTTTATCTCACTTACTGCACCTCATAGTTCGGTGCACCTTATATATTACATACTGTACGTTTGAAACGGACCGTTGATGATGCACCTAATAATTTAGTGAGCCCTATAGTGCAGAAAATATGGTTATTAAAACAGCCTCCGTCTAAAAAAAGACTGGTCAGAGTTCAGGGGTCATCAGCAACCTTTCACCCTGCAGCCAGTTGCACCAACAGCTTTTGAAGAATGTTGCTCCTATTTTTTAATTGTACTTTTTTGTGGGGTCAGAACAGGAAGTCCCTGATCTGCTTCTCTTCGACTGTGGCATCACAGCTCCAGACTTTAAAGCAGGAGCATTTAAGCCCTGGCAGTTCCAACCAATTCTACCCCATGGTGCTTTATTGTACCCTTGAAGGTGGCGGAGCACATCAGTATAACTGTCTATAATACAGACCCAGACTTTGAGGGACAATTCATGTTTGAATTGTTTGGTTCAAATCGCTAAAAACTAACTAAATGGTTAAAGAAATCCGGCGTTTCTGCTTTGTTCAAGTAGGAATTCTACTAAAGTAGAAAACATTGATTCAAGCATCAAAGAAAACTCTAAGTTGTAAAAAATTCATGCATCTCCATCTTTTTTTTTACAAGACACTTTGTTCTCATTGCTCTCCGTTGGTTCTATTCTAGCTTTCCAAAGAATTTTTTCCCCTTGCTGACATGTGGTGAAAGATCTTTGAACCACGGCAGCTGCTGAAAGTCTGCAGAAGCTCAACCAAAGTTTTCCTTTTTTTTTCTCCTCATATATTTACTCTGTGATTTCATGCCACACCTTGGTGAACAGATGCCCAGAGTTCTGCTATGGCAATCAGCACCATACACAGTACCACTTTTTTTCATTTTGTTTTTATTCAGAACCCATGAGTCATTACATCTAATTGAAACAGAGGCAACACAGTGCAGCCTTTGTCAGTGGTGCACCCTTTGAGGTAACGGCCGGACTGGCTTTATATGCTAACTCTTGGGGACGGCAGCTTACAGTGTGAACGCAGAAACCACTATTGCAGTTATGGGTCTGCTTTGCTGACGGCCAAAAGCCATTCGATAAGATAATCAAAAGCAGTCTCCAGACTGCTGATAAGTGAATTTCAGTACATAAAACCTGTTTTTTCCCCCAAAGAGTTATGCTTTTCACATTATGTGAGGAAGAACGGAGTCACGGTTGGTTTGTCATTGGTGAGTGTGGTAGCTGGAGTGGAAAGTTTTATGCCGATAGTGAGCATCAACAGAAATATATTTTCAAAGTAGTCACACTAAACGCTGAAGAAGAGAAAAACAGAAGGCAGATCAAATCGGACGCCACTTTTTGAAGTTGCATATGGAGTAAGAGTTGCTACCAAACTGCCTTGGGATCAAACCGGTGCCAGTTAGTGATCGCTGAGACTGAAGGAAGGTCAGAGAAAGGGAGAAGGACTGAGACAGACACAGATGAGCGTTCCTCATGTTACGTCTGGAGGAACCAAGAGGGAATCACCCGCCTCCGCACTGAGGGACACTCCAAGAGGGAAACCTTAGACTACGACATCAACCTCAGCCTCTACAAGTAAACATGTTTTTCCAACTCTCCATCACATCTTCATTTGCTTTTGTGCTTTAAACTGGAACTGCATAACTGGATCTCGATCAGGATGGGGGGGGGGGGGTGTTCAACACAGCTCTTTAAATCAGGTAACATCGTCCGACTGATAACCACAGCACTTTCCATTCACTCCTTTCTCACAGCAACATCTGCAAAATGCTTCTGTTCCTGGTCGCACCGCCTCCAACCAACTTCCACCCACGTTCACTGCACACAAAAGATGCAGACATTTGCACACATGCAACCACAATATCCTTTCCTTTTCTCTGGCCTTTAACTGAAATCATAAGGGGGAAAAGTGCAAGGACAAACAAACAGGGGGCATGCAGCGGTGTCTGGAGAAATCTGGACGTGGCTCAATCGGATGAAAATGCACGTTGGGCTAAAAGGTAAACCAGCAGGCTATGTGTTGCTCTTCATGACTCACCTTTGCAAATTAGATCCACAAAGACCAACACTAGACAACCAGAACAACACACTCATTCATCAAGCAATTAACTCTCTTGCGGGGCGAGACGTCTTCGACTCATCTTCCTCAGCACTTGAAAACACATTTGTTGTACCTGGTGACAACCTGGCAACAGAGTTGTTGTTATGGTAAAGCTCAGACAAACAAGATCCCATTTGTCCTTTTTTTCACTAAGCTCAATCATGGCGGTACTCTCACTAGCTAGTGTGCTTACACGGCTCATGATAGTAAATAAACTCTTCAGTCATCCAACGATGCCCGGTGTAAAGTTTGACCCAAAGCTGAACTTTACACACTCATCCTTTTATGATCAACACAAAAAGTGGAAATGTGTCCTAAAAAGTACAACTTTAAGTTTCCATTGATAAAAAGCAGTTCACCGTGGAAACTATGATTCGTGTGCTTAATTAGGAAGGTTGTCAGGCGACATAACCCAGATGTATTCTTTATTTTCAAGAGATGATTTTAGGGACCCCCCCCCCCTGTTTACATATCTTCAGTTCATTTTCCATTTTATGTCCTTTCTGCAGCCTCAAATGAAAATGCTTGAGTAGTTTTACTCACAGCAATCACCTTGTCGCTCAATAAAAGGGGAAGCCAAAGGGATTGCCCTGCCACTGATCCCAGAGGTGCAGCTGCTTTCCCCTCTCAACCAGATGGATTCTACCCAACCTGAGGACTAGTGAAAGGGGGGATTGTGAGGTCTGCTTCAGGTTGAGAGGCTTCTGTGTAAATTATGAGCTGACAGTGGATCTTGGAAGGGTTTATAGTCAGGAAGTGAGATATTATTGGTGTATAACAAGGAAAGTTGACTTGACCTGATGCTATATAGACTGAGAGGGATGGTAGCTGAGGAGTGAAATTTCATGCTTTTATCAAGAGTCTGACTCCGTGGCATCAGGTCTGATGACGACTTTTAAGATCCCCCACGATGGATCATGAAATGTGTTTTCAGAGCATTTTACTCCTAAAGATTCCACATGTTAGTACATTTTAGAGACTTGAGTGTCACAGCATGACTTCTTCTAACAACTCCTTTCCCCATTTGGTGATAGAAATGGCACTGAGAACCCACTTGATGAGACACACTTCATAGCGATGTTTTCCAATTCTTGCCATAACAAAAGCGTAACATTCTATAACTGCCCCAATGAATACAAAAGATGATCTTCCTAAAGCGTGTTCAGACCAGAATTGGAGAAAGGGTGGGGAACATAGAAAAATGCAGTTATTTGTAGGATGGTGTAACTGAATGGAGCAAACTCTTTAAAATGGCTCTATATGATGCGTGATAATACTTTCCTATCGATTGATCGACTTAATTGATGAATCAATTTATATTCTAACAATCTAACCAGATTCATCTCTCTGAGGCAAGTTGTTAATCAAATCAGCCTAAACCATCATAACACCATTTCAAAATAAAAGAAATGGATAATATTGTTATGTGAACACACCGTTTGGATTGAGATACGGTAGGTTTATTTTACTATAACAAAAAAACGACCAAGTGCATCAGCGTACAACACACGTGTGACATCATTAACACGGATCAGTCCATCATTCCAGTCCAATGTGTGGACAGACTTTGAATAAAGTCATGTGACCATCCAGTGTCTAGAATGTTCTAAGAATGTCCCCTTTGGATTCTTTGGATGTGGAAAAACAACAGTGGTGAACTTTAGGAAACAAACATGTGAATGAATTTGACATTTATTCTAGTTTACTTGTTTGTTTGGACACAGATTTCATTTTATTATTGATTATCTTGAGTCACACTGTTTGAAGTTTTGGATAAGATGTCCTGGATCTATTTTAAGTCAGTGAATCAGATCTAATTGGATCATTCAAAATGAGCCAATATCTACTCAAATCAGATCAGCAAACACAACATATGCTATGAATGGAAGCATTAAAAGGAATTGTTACACCCCTATATTAAAAGCATTTTTTTGCATAAATAAAGGATGGAGACTGCCCAAAGCTGAGCAGATTATTAGGTCTATTCAAGCTTAATGCCCAAAGTCTAGACATGATGTTACAGGGGCAAGCCAACAGCCAGTCTGTCTTGTGTTTAGACTTGTTCAAGGTAGAAGCAGCTACAAACCATCTGACTGAACTGGAGTTGAAATCATGCTGTGTGTGGACTGGGTTACTTGAACTATAAAGGCACAGGAATCTAAATATGTTGGCCTGCTGCACAGGACTTTTGAAGTAAAAATACCAGTAGAATGAATCTACCCTCTCTGGATTACAGCTTCTACTTCAGCTCTGAGTTCTCTGTGAAGCCAGGAGGAATGGTGCAGAGGACCACAGTGCTCTCTGCTGCAGACCCGGCCGTGTGGCGCTGCTGTGCTCCAGGCAACACTCCAACTCGACCAGATGTAAAAACTATCCAGCTCACCAGGGAATTCCCTGAGCTCCTCTATGAGTCAGAGTGTAGGCTTTCCCCATATCGCTCTCTCTCTCTCTCCCCCTCTGTTTGCCCGTCTGCCGGTGTCTCTCTGTGCATTTCTGCCTCTAGCAGTCATTTTATCCACGGAAAGCAGGGCAAGCCAGAGCACACACAGCAACGGATGCTGCCCTGTGCACGGGGATGCCGTCCAACCCCCATGCCAAGGACACAACACGCTGCAGGAAGAATAGCGAGGGAAACATTGGGTCTCCAAAGAGCAAATAAAAGAAAATGAGTATTAAAGGAGCAAAAAAAAAAGCTGTAAATATTGATAATAATTTGTATTGGTTTCAAAGAAAACAGAAATAAATAAATAGGGTAATTTTGTATTATATTAGTTAATCATGACGCAGATTATTTTTGATTCCTTTCTATTAAAGAATAGAAGAAAATTCAAACTGGAAAAACCACTTAAAGTTTTTAAAATTGAAACTGATGTTAAAATTAAATGAATAAATACAAACACTTGCACAAGAAAGTGAAAAATGTATCTGAATATTAGATCACTCATGAATTCTCTCCAGTAGTGAGACAAGAAGTAGGATTTCCTCAAATCACTTCTTTTCTTTCTCCTTTATTCAACAATCTCAGGATTTGATCTTTTCCGTTTCACTCCTCTACAGGGAATCTTTGCGGATGACTCACTGAAAACACTTCCTATTGAACAACACAAACAGGCCCGCAGGCTTGAAGCCACAGTGGGTGTACACAAAGGAGAACACACAAACGCACACACCATGGATGCAAAGAGTTTGCATCAGTTATTTGGTGGGTGACACAGTGGTGCAGTGGGGATGGACGTGACATTTGAAAAAGCGGAAGTAATTAATAATTTTGCATAGGTTTTCCTGCAGAGGCAACAGCTCTGCTCTTCTGATATTGAGTGACTCTGGGGACGAGGGGGGGGGGGGGGGGGGGGGCGCAGGGGGAACAAGTACAGTCAAGACGACAAAAGAAACAAGGACCATGAAAACAGAGGAGTCCATGTTTCAGGTGATTTCCTGTGCATTTATTCTCTGGCATTTAATAAAGTTAAATTGGGACAAACTGAAAATAGATGATCTGAAAATCTGAAAGACAGTGAGTCGTGCCACAACCCAACCCTCTACTCCATAAACTTGGACCAAATTTTGCTATTTGTGCATCATAAGTGCAAACATAAGTGCATTGAAAAGGGAAATATGTCCCTAAATTGTAGTTCTTTTCTCACAGGTTTGTTTCTCCAATTAGTCAGGGAGAAACTAATTTGATGTGTACAACATGATGGACAATTCTGCAAACCCTTCTGCAAAGTTTCATCTGGTGTGTCACGGCACAAAAGGCTTCCCCCTGCTGTTAATTCAGAAGTCTGTGCCACAACTTTTGCTTTATTTGGAGAAAAGGTGCTGTTATTATTTAATATCCAAACTTTTGGGAATCTATTTTATTTGCATTTTTATTCATATTGCATAGTTTTGTACTTAGGAGAGACCAATCAAGAAAAACTACTTCAGAGACTTAATACTTGGAACTACTGGCACCACTTGCACATAAACATAAAAAGATTTTGCAATTAAAGACTGTTTAAGAATTGTGCGTTAATGATTTACAGAAGTCTCATGGATGTTCACAGACTTCTGGGCTTTGTGTGATTTTTTCTAAATTTAGTCATCAGTTATTCAGTGGAATTGGGTCGTCGGCTTTCAAAACTGTCTGTTTTTTTATCTTGAGGAATTGTGGAATTTTTGGGGAGGAGTTTATTGGAGACGGTGTTGGAAAGTGAGCAGCCATTGTGACCTCTGATGGGAGCTGCAGCAACAACTGTCACCACTGTGGCAGGAGCAGTGATTGGTTTGTGCTTTGCAGAGATTTGGCGTGTCTGTCCCTGAATCTCTGAAAAGTCATCATAACTGTGCTGTGCTTTGTCTTTCATGGGTTCATTTACTCATTAACTTTTCCAACGTTCTCATATAAATCTGTTAATTAGAATTTCAAAGCCGTTTTCCCTCAGTCCCTTTGTTTTAAAGACGACTCTGCAAAAGGGATCTCTAACTGAAATGCAGATAGAAAGCTAAAGTACATTTGGGGCATACGCACTTTTCCACACCCATCCCTGCTCATTCCCAGCTGCCATTAGTGAGTGATGGTCATACGTGTTCAGAGTGGTCTCTCTGTAATGGGCCTTTTAACGCAGGAGAGACCCTGGAAGTAGTGTCTCATTAAAGTTCACATAAAAATCGGTCTAAGTAGTAGATGACAGCTGCTCTTTCAGTCTTTCTGTGGCAGCATCAGAGTCAAAAAACAGACTTGAGAAATGCCAACGCCACGACCATGAGTGGTGATGATGATGGTACAGAGCACAGCATCAGCTAATGTCTTTAACAGCTTCAAATTAAGATAGAGGAGGAAGTAAGAGGAGGAGGTGGAAGGAAAGAAATTCAAGCTCAAAAGGGTGTCTTTCGAAAAAGCAGGGGGTGTGTGTTTGCGTTTTACTCTCCGGGGGATTCCCCTTCATGACAAAGAAAGGGCAGAGGAAGAGACCCCAAATATTCAAGTTCCATGACTCCACTAAGCCCAGTGTTGTGTCATTTTCTAAGTGCATATAAAAGATCTCACGAAGCATTGGAGAAAAGAGAGACTTGGAGGTTTGTCTAACCAGCACTGCATCCGGTGAGCCACATGCAGTTTCCAGCGTGGTTCTGCTCCCTTTGCTAGTCAGACTGGGAATGTCACAGCACTTGTGGAGCTGTGACATTCCTGTCAATCAGTTCACATGTGGGGTTTTATTTTGAAATCCTTCTCCTAAAAATGCCTTTACTTTTTGCTCTCTGTGAACGACTTCCTGTTTGCTCAATTCCATTTTTGAGAGTACGTGACTCAGCCACAGCAGGGCCACTAAGACTGCATCTATCTTTAGTGCAGCAGTGAGTGGAGCTGCATCCCAATTGACCCACAGTGGTGGTGGTGGTGTGTGTGTTTACAGCAAGCTCACGTTACTGTGACTGCAACTGTTTCTGAGTGCCCCCCCCCCACCGGTAATGCATGTTCAACCACCCACTTTCAATGAAAAGTCTACGCCTGTAAATGCGCATTTCAAGTTCCTGCGTTCAAACATCTTGTGTTCATGCATTGCTACGCTAGTTTCTGTGACTGTTTCCGAGCTATGCGTACAAAAACACGCAGCCGTTAAGTGTGCGTTGAGAGTTAACCCACGTTGAACTTTGACCAGTCGGGGACTCGGATTTGGTAGTGATGCCTTTGGATGGCATCCCCTTCAATTCACAGAAGCGTCATCATTTGATAAATGCATGAATGGTTGAAATCTCTGAGCAGCTCACAAATTTGGACCAAGAAGTGCCAAAAATAGGAATTGGAAAAACCTTTTGAGGAAAACGCTGCCTGACTACAAATTTGAGGTGGGGATTATGCATGTTGTGTGACTGACAAATATTTGGTTCTTTCAAAAAAAACCTGCGAATGTTTGAGACATTGTGGAACTTACAGGGCAAAAGTTATTGAAATTGACTATGAAATATCTGAAATGCAAAGCTTGATGTGCACATCAGGGCTGCATGGTAGCACTCTCGCCACACAGCCCTGGTTCAAATCCCGTCCGAAACTGCAGAGTTTGCACGTTCAGCCCGTGCATGCGCGGGTTTTCTATGGGCACTCCAGCTTCCTGCCACAGTCCAAAAACATGTTTCATTAGTGGATGAATTACTTTAGTTACTCTAGTGTCCCAAGATGGGACTGTCTGTGCAACAGACTGGCGACCTACCCAGGGTGACGCCCACCTTTGCCCAACAGTAGCCACGTTAGGCTCTGGCAGCTCTGTGACCCCGAAAGAGATAAATGACTGGACAGATGAATATTTACACAGACTTCTTTAACAAAAAGAATAAATAATAAATTCAGATTTACTGCACAAAGTGGCTCAGTTGATTTGTTGTAGTTTTCTAAGTGATGGAAAAGTCTGATCTGTGATCTGCTTTCTTCGTTGACTCCTTATTTATTGTGTGACTCTAAAAAAGATAAATGGGGTGGTGAGTTTTTTGGAGTGTAATAACACATTCTCATCAGAAATGATGGTTGTTGTTGTTCCTCATTTTGTGCTTCATCTGCTGCAGCAGTAGACAGATCATAACTCGTACGCCTCACCCCGGTCTTTGGTTTGGTCCTCAGTCTGAGGGTTTGGTCAGATAGATGTTCAGGGTAAGCGGTCTATCTGCGGAGCTGATCATTGTTTTCAGTGTTGCATCCTCCCACACATGGCAAAAAAAGACACAAATAAAATGAGAGACTTGTTCTAATCGTGCCATAACAGGCAGTCAGTCTGAGGGGAGAGCTACTGCAGCTCACAGGTTCACCGTCAAAAGCAGGAGCGCAAGGAAGGAGGAGCCAGTGAGGAGAAAAGGGAGAGAAAGAGAAGTTGCACATGTCCTGGTTGGGATTCAATCCTTCACTTGTGGCAAGCACCAGTGAACAGGCAATGGAAACTTCAGCAAATGTAAATACGCTTTGGTTAAAAATATAGCCGTCTAATGCGCACCACATGTGGCTTGCTGGCGGCTCCTGTTCTATTTTGACGGGAAGAAAGACTACGAAAAGGCAATTGGAGGAAAAAAAGGTTCAAAAGTGATAGAGATATTAGGAAGGGAAATTAAAATGCAATAGAGTCTGTCTGAAGAGGGCTGGGTGCAGCTTACCCTGTGCCTTCTCCACAAACACCACCTTGGACTCGGGGAGAAAATTGAGGCCGCTGAGAAGCATCATCTTGCCTCCAGTGGCAGGGTAGCTGTCCAAACCTTGCTTCTCCACCAATGGAAGCTCCTGAGCTGAGCGCTGGGCTGCAAAAGAAAATGGGAGCACGCGCCCGTGTGTCAGTCCTCGTGAACGCACTTGCTGATCTTCATCCAAGCTGAGAAGAACATGGCCACCACACAGCTAGTAAAACGGCGGGTTTTGATTATGGAAACAGGCCTATCAAATTTATTAGGATGATTTCATGACCCCTAGCAAAGAGGTGTTCAGCCAGCAGCTGCTTTTTAAATGAGACCGAAAAAGACCCAGAACCTGAATCAAATATTTTCACAGTCAGAAAACGGAGTGTTATTTTCCATCAGGCAGCCTGCAGCCAGCCACCTGTCTACGTTTTTTATGAAATGATGCAAGCGGGTGACTTTTGACCCCTTAAGGGTGGCTACCGTCTTCATAGCCAATGGAATACAATAAATGTTTACAATCACACTGTTGTGAATTTCATGTCTGGATCTAAACAAACAGGAGCTCAAACTCAGTAATGATGAATCCACTGTGATTAACTTTGACGCAAGGTTCTAAACTACAACAGCGGCTCTGTCTCCCTGCACTGTCTAACTGTAATTGGTTTCCCAGAGTGCAAATAACATCACACCTATACACACATAGGAATGACACAGAAACAGAGGTTTCTTTCAGTGAATAGTAATTGGTTTCTGTGGAACCTGTGCTAATGGGGTATTCTCACCACAATAACTTGTGCATTTAGTCATAAAATGTGAATTTAAAATAGATAACATGTGTGTTTGGCATCATGTACAATGCATCTCTTACCTTAGCAAGTTCTTTTGATGGCTTAAAGCTTATTGGGTGCAGAAGTACTGAATTAGCTCCAGTAGGTAGTAAAAGAGTTGCTCAGTTTATTGGATTATAACAATGGATGCAACCTTCTGCCCAAATGGAAAGCCAGGAGAAAAGGCCAGATTTCTCAGTGGACTCTCATACTTACAACATTCAATGGGGTTGGAAGCCGTCTGTAAGGACACCGTCCTGCCGTTGGGCTGCGCGATGTGCACCCGGAACACCAATCGGACACGAGTGTTTTTGCGCCCGATGTCTGTTTCCCCTTTGCGTAGCTCTATGTCTGAATTACGCAACTTCAGGATTCCAGCACAGTCGATTCTACGACAGACGCAAGGAGGGGCAAATTCAGCATCGTAACCATGACATCGAAGGACAAGGTCAACATTTGGATTGGTTTGTTCAAACAGCTGTCTCTTTTTCCTGAACGAGTACATGATAGACAACCACTTTCTTTTTCTCAGCTTTTCAAAATAAAAATACTGTGAGTTGGAACAAAACCCCCTAATGGTGTTTTAGAACCTCCTGCTGATTCACTGGAGCATTTTACTAATAAAGCTTGTCACTAAAAATGATCTTGACATGAAATACTTTGCATCAAGTCCCAATATTTTGAAGTAAAGCCATATCATGCTTTTCCCAAGCCTTTCAGGGAAAACTATATCCATCTTTATTATAAGAGTTTCATTTTACTACACTAAAGAATGATTTTCTTTAATGGAGTATGAGTTATTTTCACAGTTCATTCTGCTATCCGGAAGTAGGATGACATTTCCTGGCATGTCGCTATGCAGTTCGCCGATGAAAACAAACAACTTTGCCGTGACACACCGGTGAACATTCAAAGATGGATGTGCACAATATGGAGCCTTGCAAAAATGCGAAGCTGACAGCACAAACTCTTCATGGAAGGGGCGGTTCCTCACTCAAGTTGGGAGGGGCGCAGGGTTTTAGAGGAACGGTCAGAAACGACTGAATGGATTGAAATATCACTTTGGGGTTGTGTATAGTGAAGAATTAACATTATAATACGCTTACAGGCTCAAAAAGTCGATTTTTCATGATCTAGGCCTATTAATATTTTTGAGACCAGCACCCTGTAAGCAACACAAGAAAATAGTATTTTATATTTTATGTAAAAAAAAAAAAAAACTACAATTAACCTACATAAAAGTCAGTTGTGTGGACCTACCAAGTTTTGGAATCCTCTAATATGCCAAGATGAAAACTTTCTGCTCCTACATAGAGACTAACTGGACTGGTAAAATATTTCTCACAATAAAAATTCTGGCGTCGGTCTGGTACATTCATCAGCCTGAAGTTAGAAATCAAATGCAAATGTCCAAAAACCCAAACAGGAAATGGCCAATTTTAATGGCATTTCTGTCTAATGTCTTTGCAACATGGTGAACATTCGTTTTTGTACTTTTTAATGTTCCTGTTACAACATTTTTACAACACTTTGACATGAATAAATGAGCAGTTAAAATTTTTTACCACAAAACGCTTCCAACTACCTTTTGCTGGTATCAACTCTGTGATTTAAGCCCAGATTTTTTTACGACGAAGAGTTGTCTCAAACGTGGAAGTTTTGGATTTTCTAGAACCATGCAGCTAACAGATGAGTGTTGAGGAAAATGATGCGTTCTGCATTAGCACAGCAGATGTTTAGAAATCGGATGGAAAAAGCATTTGATTGGATTTTCGTCATCTTCCACTGTTACGGTTGTCAGTGGAGAGATAAGAAAGTTTCGCTTTTGTCTCGCGTGGTCACAAAATAGGTAGGGAAGAAACCACCTCACCAAGGGGGACATTTATAGAATCAGACTCTGTGGGACACTTTGAGTCAATTAACTGAACAGTTTCACAGAATATGTTACCATCTAAAGTATATTGTGGTATTGTTGGAATAAGGCAATATGAATTTTAAAAACATTTATTGATTTCAAATGCTCTTTATGTGTCATAATTATCTAATATTACTTATTTAGGGCTGGGCACATTAGTGCATGACACTTAAATAAATCAAATCAAACAATCAATCAATATTTAGGGACATTTTTAACGAGGTCTTTCAAAATAGAATTTTTCCTTTCGATTCTATAAAAATACAAGTAAGAGTGATAAAACACTTTTAAACAGAGATGCTGAAGGATAACCGCAGGGTATAGAGAGAGGTGCTGACCTTATGTAATATTCAGATGCAGTGGTTTTATCTATAATACAGACTTCTGGGCCTCAGTCCAACAATTGCACTGCTGCCAAGTCTGAATGGAGCCAAAAGAGCGGGGCTGCTGCTTGCATACACTGTAAACTCTAGCCTCTTGGACTAATGTACGTCTGGAGAAAGAATGAAGCCTGTTGCCTGATCAGTCAGAACTTCAGTGTGGACTACTTTAAAAATGACAGACAATCCTTTGTACATAGGGTCTTTTTTTTATCCAATACCTTATTTTTTAAGATTTAACTAGTTTACAATTATTTTTACTTTTTTTGGTTAAATGTATCTTCTGTTTCAGCTGCAACTAGATAGACAAAAAGGAAAACTAGCTTTTTAGCAAGCTAGCATACAGCATAAAGTTGGAGGGGAATTACACAAATTTATAGAAAACAGAAACACATGCATCTGTCTACGAACAAGTCGACTACCACTAAGGGCCTCATTTTGATTTTTCTGGGAAAGCAGATGTGTTGGGCCAATCCAGAAATTAAGATTGTGACATAATAAATCCCTTTACTTAACATGCCTGCCACCTTCATCAAATGTTTCTTAACTTATCACTTTAGTGTGGACTGCTTTAAAGATGACACACAGTCCTTTGAAGATAAGCTCTTTTTGGACAAATACTTTTTTTTTTAAAGATTTAATCTTATTTTTCTTTTTTTGGTTAAAGAATTATCTGTCAAAACATTCAATGAGTAGCTGCAATTAAGACAAATGGGGAAAATAAACTAGCTTGTTAGCTAACTAGTTTATTCTGTGGTTGTGTCCGAATTCCTTCCCTACTGACTATATAGTGCGTTCTACAATCTACAATTCCAAAATCCAGAGCCCCTGAAACTCCCCAGAAGTCTCTGCAAAAACCAGTGTGCATCGATGCTCACTAGATCGGCGAATATAGACCACAATGCATTGAGTCTGAACATTTTTGAATTTATTTTAGTGAACTATTCAAAATGTTTATCTTCAGAAGACAGTAAATTTATAAATAATCATCTTAAAATGCTCATATTAATGAGATTTTAACTCTGTGAAATTGATGACGTCACTTTTAAAAAAGAAAAGTAGTGAGCATATGGTATTGGAATTGCTTTTAATATTCAGGGCCAAAGTGCCAAACTATATAGTTTTTTAGTAGTTAGGGCGGGAATTCGGACACCGATAAAATCTAAAGTTGGGGTTCGCACTTGACCTCGGAAGAGGTCAAGTTTGAGGGAAATTATGTGCTTATTGAACTACGTTACAGATGTTACACAACAGAAACACATGCAGTCTTAATATCAAGTAGAGTATAATTAAGGGCCTCATTTCAATTTACTACAGAAGAAGATGTGTTGCGGTATTCCTGGAAATTAAATTTACTCTGTATGTCTGCCACTTTTAAAAATATTTACTCAGTAATAATTACAGCATCAGTTTCCCAAGTAAAAATGTATCTTTATTGTTATGAGCCTTTTAGGTGCTCACATGTACTGTTCTGTCCATCTGTTTTCTATCAGAAAAGTCAAAGGAGGCTTGAGAAATTAATAAAACAAGGTGTGGTGGTTGGTATTTGTGACATTGATGAACTATATTTTTTAAGAAACCCTTTTTCGGTTAAAGCTGATACCCCATTTGATATTCCCCCTTTTCGGAGTTTGAAAGCAGGCAAGCAATATGTTTCCTTCCCGTCAGGCTTATTCTGTTTGTGCTCTGTTCTATTATTTCCTAGATATTTGCTATTTCAATAGAAATGTCATCATTCATCTTACTGTCTTACATGCACGGGCTGAAGCAAATGTCATAGAACCACATCATACTGGTGGAACAATGTGCTGACTGTTTTGTTTAACCTCAACCATTTAGATACTCTCTCAACCATTCATTCACTCAACCTCAACCATCTTTATACACTCTGGGCCGATTTAGTCAGCCATGAATTGTAATGACAAAGAAAATCATGCATCCCTTAGGGCCTTTTTTGGAATACTCACATAGATCTCATGTTGTTCTCAGGCAGCAGAGGGATCTCCAGGATTTTGGTGTTGGATTGCATAACTTCGTGGCTGGCAGTGGAGACAGTTTTGCCGGTAATGCGATGGACCTGATAGAAGGCATGTGGTCGCAGGAGGCGGTCGTCTGCGGTCCCTATGAACAGCTGCAGGGTGAGCGGCTCGCTTTCCATGTAGCCATAAAGCTGGCGGGAGAACAAAGGCAACCAGGTGAGAGGCAACCTAAGGTTTTAAGAGCCTCATCTAAGCTGTGCTCTCGTTTGGGAAATGCAGATTAAATGTGCTTCAAGAACTGACAGGTACGCTTGTCTTTAATGATAGTTTAAACACCACGCAGTGTGAAAATAAAGTGTTAACTGAGAGATTAATCATGCTGTTCTACTTTTATTTTGGTTTGTTTTTAAAAGACTTCTTAATATCCTTAGTCCGACAAGTAGTTTTTTGAATTACACATTTCATAAAATGCTTTAGTTCTCTTACAGTCTTCAGTTCTCTTAGGCAAAGATAACAAAAAGACTAAACTGAACGTTTTTTTTCCATCATGCCATCATCAAAAATTCACATCAGCATGAAAAAAGGTCCTTTGTGACAGAGGTTAGTCTTAAAACATATTATTTAATTTGTATTGACAGAAGTTCAGTAAGTATCCTTTACTTCCTATCAGTAGTTAAGCCCTTAACCTAACTGATAACTGTTTGAGGTGCCACATGCAGACATGATCCAGCCCTTCTGCCTTCACGACATTTATGAACATACGCTATGATTTCCTCAAGAATGTGTCCAACTGGGATAAAAGAGACTCCTGTATAAGGACCACCACTTCAAACAACTAGAGCTTCTGCAAGAAAGCCTCAATTAGCAACTGCTTGATGAATCTTTTAACAAAAGGGGGAAGAAAAGAGGGTGTCCACGGTCACCTTTGGAGTTAGTTCCTCCTGAAAAACCAACTGTAACGTCGAATTTCTTTGCAGCACCCCTGGTTCATTTTGTCAGTGTTTAGTGCAAATGTATTTAGGATTTAATCAAGACTGCTAGAAATGTGGACAATAGGTTTTGTTGAAAGAGTGGTGAAAGTCAACAAATACTTTTTATGTTTTCTCTGATCCAAATAATATGCCAAATAAATTCTGTAGGAACTGAATGTCAGGCACCTAAACATATCTTATTCTTTTTTCAAATAGTGCGTCATCATATAGTCATAAGGGTGAAATTTATTGTGGGCTTAGGAAATGCAGCCTAATCTATCTGGTACAAAATACCAAAGAGGCAAGACCGCTTAGACTGCAGATCCCTTTGGATCCACTCTGGTGGCTACTTGACCACATGTGACATTTACGGTGAGAGATCATTTACTAAAGACAGGGGGAAACCATGCCACAGTCCCCTGAATATCCCCACAAATTGGCCAATTACCCAAGCACACACCATCATATTGTTTCAGCCCAATTTTCTTTGAGCTCCAGCCGAATGAAAACAGTGGTAACGTCAAACGGAATAAAAGACCCCAGTTGTTTATCTAACAAACTGAGTCATATAACTAAACGCAACCCAGATGTAACCTATGACATAATCTGATTAATGAGTCTATAATTACCTTTGAGACGGCTGCCAAGGATGTGAGGGAAGTGCGATAGTGGACTACTATGCGGGTATGTCATTAAAGGTCTAGTGGAGCAATGTCAAGGACTTGAGACTCAATTTATTTATTGTTAGATAAATTCTGTTTTCTGAATAAACACAGAGATCTGATGTCTTTCTGCATCTACACCCAATAAATCTAGGAATTTACAAGTCCATTGACTTGTTAGCTTTACCCTGAGTAACTAAAATAACACTTAATCAGCTTAAGTAAATATAACATCCCTTTTTATAAGGAGAGTACATCCATATGTCAGAAATATCCAGGAACTGCTGCTAATCTGGCTTCGCCATGTGATTTTGATATCAAAAGAGATCTTGGAGATGCACAAATCCACAGCTGTCAATCACATACAGTTCAAGCCATCAGATTTCTCTCTTCAGCTCATCATAGTGTCTCTAGTAGCCGTCTAGACCTGTGGGCTAGTCACATGTGCTAGTCATCAGTGAGTTAAGCAGAGGTCAGGAGCTTCTTAAAGTCCTGGTATCCCCAGGGGCCACTTCATCTTTGTGGTGATCTCACCGGCAGACCCTGTTCCCCTTGTTATATTTTACTTACAGTGTCACTAGAAGTAATTATCCATAGCCACACATGCTACCAGTTATGAGCGCATTGACTTCTGGGAGGCCAAGGGTGCATGAGGTAAAAATTTTGAACATCGAAGCGTTAAATTGCATGACGTTGACTTTTAATTTAATAAAATCCAGGCCGTACTACAAAGCCGTGTTGCCTGTCACTTGTCTCTCGGTAGGCTTTTTTGGGTTTCCTCGTGACCTCCAACCATTACCTCAGCCGCCACGTGGCTGTAAAGAGGCCCATAAGGAGGCAGGATGGACATGGGGGCCAGTGGTGCCTGAGAGAAGGGGGGGTCTTATCTCCTCACTCATCCTGCGGTGGCGCAAGTTGATGCCGGCGTCTTTGCTCCAAACCTCATGACCTCATTGGGGAGAGGAAGTGATTAATGAGGTCAGGTAGTCCTCTTGGTGACGTTGGTCTACCCAGCTGTAGGAGCCGGTGGTCTCATCTCCCTCGACAACCTCCCTTAATTTCTTTGCCATATGTGCTCCCCTGACCCCTAACCCAACAGTCCTCCCTCTAGGTCTGCTTGACTTCTGTGATTCTCAATCTATTGCTTAACAAACGCAAAAAAAGAGTAAACACACCTTTTAATTTCATTTTTAAATGACTGAATAATAGGAGGGCAGACAAGAGGCTTTACATACACATCTGTGACCTCAACGTACCGTTTGTATCTGATCCTGACTGTGAGGTTGGAACACAGACCACTAATTTTGACCAGATGAGCTTCTTGTGCAGTAGCAGATCTGGAACATGCACATCTGTGTGTTTATTTTGAGATAATCTAAACCTAGTTTAAATTGTATTTAGGTTTGCCTTGGTACCAGCTTCTGTCAAAGGGTCAGCCTAATCCATACACACCTCTGACAGTGATCCTGTGCCTCAAGAGCCGTTACTGAGAGCCAAAACTCAACTCATAAACTATGGATAGGATAGCTAATGTGTTAATGGTGTAATTGTGATCAGATGTATTGTCTGGGTCAGACTGTATAATATGTGGGGCTGGTAATAAAAAGGGAGACTGACAGGAAATAATAATGAATACCTTTCAAATACATACCTTGAGCAACAAAGTTGTCATAACAGATTTAAAACTCAAGTTTCTTGACATTTTAAACGCTGCATGCACCTGGCTTCCACAGTTCAAGTTCAGAAAGCAAACATGCTAACTTTCATAATAGCCTGATGTTAAATTAGATGTGTCTTTTC
Organism: Oryzias latipes; assembly: GCF_053564925.1. Taxonomy (NCBI): domain Eukaryota; kingdom Metazoa; phylum Chordata; class Actinopteri; order Beloniformes; family Adrianichthyidae; genus Oryzias; species Oryzias latipes. The sequence continues at coordinate 4,234,006 of NC_136252.1, read as the reverse complement.
TGGCTGGAAATGATTTTTGAATGCTCTCCACAGGCTTGCAGTGGGCTGACTTCTCTACCTCGGGAGTGATTTCATCACTGCTTGGAAAAATGTCATGACTCGTAGAAGTACACGTGGCGCAGAGATTTGAGGAGAAAGAAAAAAAAAAAGCCTAGAAGCAGAAAAGGAGGGGTAACGTGGGTAAGGCGAGGAGAAAGTACAACAGTGGATTTAGGCTTCTTCTCATTATCACCAGCTGTCACATCCAACTATATCTGTGCCCAATTAAATGTACACTCATCCAAAACGAACTTCTTTCCAGACACTGTGGTTCTCAAGTGTCCCATGTCTATAATGAAAGCAGAAAGCAACAGTCCTTTGTCTCACTGCCTCTCGTTCTACATTTGGAAGCAGCCAAACATTTATACCCATCAAAGTTTGTGTTGAATTGAGTACTTCAGAGTAATGCTTTTGAGGACAGAGCATCAGGCACAAGCCCATGTCTAGACCAGTGCTGGTTTCAATTTCAAATAAAAAGAAAGTCTTTGTTACCACTGCAGCTTGCCATGAGAAATATTATCAAAACCCAAACAGACTTTTAGTCAGATGATGCATGAATGACTGCTGTGCCCCATCCAGCCTCCAGCAAGAAGAATATTCACTTCTGCCTTCCCTCATAAATCTGACGACTGTCTGGTTATCACCTCAAACCAGTGAAAACGACTCACATCTTCCTAAACCTTTTCCATATGTTATTAGCTGCAAATTAGTGGTAGCCCAACACTACACTAACCTTCACAGACCAACAACCACAACTTGAGAGTGGCGTAAATACCCCTCTGGGCAAATGAATAACGGCTAAGTATTAATAGCACTGCAGGGTAAACAATCTTTTTGAATATAAAACGAGAGGCAGCAGTAGGTTCAATGAGAAATTAGCAGCAACAATATAGTTTGCTGTAGATCAGGGCGGTTGTCTTTTGCACAACGTGAAAGCACGCATGTGAAAGACTGAGCATGTGTTGGTGGAGGTTTTTGACGTTCCCATGGTGAAAACAAATGGAAATGGTTTTCATTGCATAGAGCATGCAGAAGATGTGAATTAAGTCACAGACATTTTAATAGAGAAGATTGCTACATCCTGCAAAATTACAGAATGTCTGTTGCTGCCTTAGACTTAATTATAGACTGCACATATGCGTAACGGAGGAAAAGCTATAGGCCAGTGATTATTCTATATAAAGTAAAGCTTTTATTAAAACAACAGTGCTGGTGTTACTAAGGGCAGGACAAATGCCACCAGACTGCGAGAGATATTCAATTTTTTTGTATTTTCTTCAGTGGAATAAAGCTTTACAAGTGAAACAAAGTCACACACCCCGATAAAATATATATCTAATATTTTAAAATAGTAAAAATAATTCAGCTTTTACAACAGTTGCCTCAAAAAATGTCTGAACTTCTTAAGATTTTTCTGTCGACCAGGATCAAAGTTTTTTTTTTTTTTTTTTTCAGGATCAAAGTTTTTAATTCCTAAACATAAGGCCAACCTTTTACTTAGGACATATCCAAGGGCGGAGCTACAGGGGGGCAAGGGGGGCAGGTGCCCCCCAAGCCAAAAGCTTTGCCCCACGCTTGCCCCCCCAAATTGTCACTATTAATATCATTATTGGCAAAGATCAAAAAAGCTTCTTTAAGAATTACAAAAATAACAAAAGCAATTTTTTTTTTATTAAATTAAAAAAAGAAATACAAATAAAACTTTTAGAAATATTTATTTCTGATCCTTTCATTTGTAATGCCCTTCCACTCTGGTGTTTTGCCACCATCCCAAAGGTATCTGCCCCTCTCCCACCCCCTATATAAAATGTTCTAGCAGCGTCCCTGGACATATCTGTGAAAATGTTTTGTTATCTGTACACACTCTGAGCAACATCCATAGCGACAGTTTTTACTTGCTACCACACTAGCACTTGTGCAGGTGTTGCATAGAAGGTTCTTTAGTTTCTAGCAGCCCGTCACATTTTTAACACTGTAAAACATAGAAACCAAAGCGATCCAGGTGGATTTGATGCACTTGCAACCAATCTGTGACTATTTGGGGAGAAAATACATTATTAGACTCAGAATTAATAAGGTTTTAAATGGGTTTAACATTTTAGTGAAACAAAAGTATAGCCTTGCAACTAGTGGAGGGAAATAACGAAATCTTTTGCAATATTGTACTGACTCAATCGTTTGCTGTTTATTCTATACTGTCAGTCCTTACATGTATTCATATTTAGATAAAATTATTCAGGCAGACTTATATAATCAGTGTTGCCTCCCTCGTCTTCTTCTTTTTCAGCTGGCATCACCTTCTAACAAAACGTCATGATCACTCAAAGCTCATGTGTTTGATCATGCACAAGCTAAGAATAACTATCCATCTTTGGATGACTGGGCTTCAAAAAGGGCTGTAGTGTGAGATGACTGGAGGATGAGAGCTTTGCCTGGGCCTCCATGAGTGTGGGCAGAACCTGTGCACAGAAGCAGCATGTGATGGACCCTGGGACCATGACTCCTGTGCGTCTTCTCTACAACGTAACAGGACTCAGATCATCTCCAGGGGACAGAAAAGTCAAGCTCAAGCTGCTCTAGTTGCCTGTGCCCTTCACCTCTCTCCACAAACTCCTGTCTAAACATCACAGATGGACCCTCCCCTAAGCTGCTTCGTACACCCACAGCCTTCCTCCATTATTGACTCCTTCCCCTTGACTACACCTCATCCAGCGCCTGCCGCTCATTACCGCAGAGCACCAGGCACCACGGCAGGCCCCATCCGTGGACATGAAAACATTTCACACACCACCATCAAGGAAAAACCATAAATGAGGGGAGAGAAAAACCTCAGGTTCATCCCAGATTTTTTACTTCAAAGATGCAAAAGGTCTTCCAGATCATCGCCTTTGTGTTCACACGAATGGCCTTATCTGTATAGATTTAACTGTCAGCACGTTTACAAACACTTTCCAGAGTTATAAATCCTTCCCGCTGACTGCATGTGCAGCATTGGAATCACAACTCATTGGGCTTAAAAAAGAAACTAAATTAAATGAAAATAATTCTATTGTGAAGTGTGCACGAAAATGAGGCCTTCAAAAGTTCAAGTTTCAACCAGAGTTCCATGATAAGATAAGAAATTTGACTTTATTTATCCCATGATGGGGGGAATTCTGTAGTCTGCAGCAGCAAAGTGATGTTCAGTGCTGCAGAATCAGTTGAATCAGAGCTAAAACATTGTTCATGGGGGGGCAGGAGGAGGGCAGAAGATTTTGGAAGGGTGGCAAATGACAACGGCAGAGTGGAAGACCATGACAAATGAAAGGATCAAAAATACATTAGAAATATAAAAAATGTCTAATTTGGGGGGGGGTCAAGATGTAATTTAAAAACATGGCTTTTGTTATTGTTGAAACGCTGTCTTAATCTTTGTGAACAAAGATACTAATGTTTGTTTGTTTGTTTGTTTCCCTTTCGGCTTTTCCCATCAGGGGTCGCCACAGCGAACGAGTCGCACGGTAAACAAAGATACTAATATTGACTCAAAAATTCTTTACCCCCACCCCGTCGCTCCGTCCCCGGTTAAAAGGATGATTTATGCGTCCTGATGTACAAATCTTTCTTTCAGAAGAGGCACAGTTACCTGTATTTGGAGAACAAACTTGCAGGCATGTTTATATTCTCTCATAGGCCACTGGCTGACAGGTGCCTCTGACACCGACTGGTTTGATTAAAATGTGCAGACAAAACTTCACCCAACAGTTTCTATGACGACAAGACCATATGGTTAATCACCAGCTGAACTTTTTTCATTTATGATGCAGCGCGTTTTATGTTTTAATTCAGTCTGAAACAAGACTGGTAAACTAAATAAATGCACTTTTATTGAAGTATGGTAGTTAAATTGTCCCTGAACTCAAGAGCATGCACGTGTCACAAAACGCCCTCCCTGTGTAAACCGAGATGTCAGGGCTGTGTAATGACAGTGAAGCAGAGAAAGGAGCTCTGTGCTGAGCTGCTGCACTGACTGACGTGTTCTCTTTAAGTGTTCGCCAAGTACAATAGTGAGAGGCGATGGTCCTCCTCTATACTAATTGAGTCAACAAGCACTTTGGCTGGTCAGAGCGACCTTTTACAGCAGTTCAGTACATTGACTTTGCATTCAGGGGACATTAATAACACGGCAAACAGGCATATGCTGAAATATAAAACCTGCTGTGTGTAAACAGTGTTGCTGTATAACCGTTAAAGAAAGGCTAGTGTTAGAAAGAGACCATAAATCTCAGGTGGCCCAACTTTTCCTTTTAAATTTACACCAGTATGCTAGAAACAAAAACAAAAAAAGAAAGTTTCAGCAGAGTGAGAACAGTTGATGCATCATTACCTGTTTTGACCTGATTTACACGAACGACTTGTGGGCTTTCATTTCTGCCTGCAGCTCTCCAAAGAAAAGCCATGAAAAAGAAGACCTGAACCATCCAAAGCAGTCACAGTTTATCATGAGCATCATGACTCACTCATTCTTGGATCTGCAGACAGCTCAGATGGATCATGGGCAGATGAAGGGTCAGATCATGAAAATGCAGACGGGCTTGTGATTCCACATTTACGCACTTTGGTTTGGTTAAAACAAACTGTGTTCTGTTTGCTTGATTAGTGTGGTTAATCTAAGCTGCTATTTGTCAGTCAGCGTCGTCACCAGACCCTCTGCCAGCCTCCCACTGTACAAAACATTGTTTCTTTTCAAATGTTTTGAAATCTTATTTTACATACTAACCGTTTTTAAACCATATTTTCCCATTTTTTTTGTCTCAGTCACAAGTCTCCAGCCAATTTGAAATAAGCTACTATGAATGCAGCAGTATCATGCCTCCACGCTGGTTTACAAGTTTAAGAAGCTACAATTGCATCTGTAGCTGACAAAAAAACATTTAACATTACTTTAAATAATGCAGGTTGAAATCAAAACCCCTCTTTTCTAAAAACAGGATATTAAACAAAAAAAGTCCTGAATGAACACGCGCTGTCACAAACAGTTACATCCTCATGTCTGTCAGAGACTCTGCTCGATGATGAATCTACTGTTAAACAGAATGTGCTTGTCTGCACCCAAGCAGCCACGACCGCAAACATCACAAACGTGTCACTCTGTCGGTCCTCAAGGTCTGATTAGGTCAACATTTGCTGTTTGATTTTAGACCAAAGTACCTGTATGACAGGGTGTCCTCCAGATAGGGCCTTCACTGCTCCTCTGCTGCCCTCCGTCTCGTAGTGGGCCCTGTGGTGAGATTTGGGTTGCACCTCGATCTGTAGGTTGTACGGGCCAGAGCAGGAGGGCAACTGCCAGTCGAGGGCCGGCAGGGAGGGGCTGGAATTACAAGTGACTGTTATGTGAAAAAGTGACACTGTATGCAAATTAGCAGCCATCCTATTCAGTGTTTGAAATACTGGAAGAGCAAATGAGTCCCGCTGTAAACAAGCCGAGCCGCAACATACATAGATATCTGGCAGCTCGGCAATATACGAGATGATCTTCTAAACGTGCTTTTATTCATGTCACGGTTATTATGAAGCTCCTGTTCACTCATCATTTTAATTTTTAATCCGTGTGGTCAGTACTTTTTTTTTTGTGGAAGAACGGAGCTGGAAGAAGCCAGGACTAAGAGAGGCTAACACGCGCTAACAACATTTAGCCTTTGATGAACATGAAATCCATGCGGAAAATGCTACAATCTGCAATTTGGCTGCACGTAAATATGTGGGAATAACATCGGCCGTTATTTTGTCGGGACACGACTGGAAACTGTCCCAAAGCCGCTGTGTGAGCTGGCGGTCCAAGCTCTGCCCGGACACACACCTTTACTCAGGAGTTCGGTAGCTCCTGAGTTCGGTAGCTCGTTCACCTACAGCTGCGGGACGGATGGCAGTCCTAAATCTCCCACACATAGCGCACACATAACAAAGCATCCTCCCTTCCCCTCAAACACAAAGCTGTAAGTCCGGCTGCTCTGCTCAGAGACACGGTCGCTCGGTCCACCGGTTCACTTGACTAATCAGGTGCAGGAGCAGACTACTTCTTTTCTATTTTGTTTGTTATTTTTTTTTGTTAAAGTCACTTCCCTCAGTTGATACTGGACATAAATATTTCATCGCGGATGAGTCATTAGTTGGGAAATAAAATAAACAAAGTAATAAAGTAAAATAACGAATAATAATTATATAATAATGAAAAATTACAAATACCCCCCCCCCTCGACGATATCATCGTCCATCCCGATGTTTTACTGTAAACATCATCAACTGCCAATTTATGGGACATCGCCCAACCCTAAACTGAAACCTTATTTTAATAAATCATAATCTATAATCCAATAACCAGCAGTCATTGTCTGACATTTGTCATGATAATTCATGTCCATTTCATTTAGAATATTAACGAGTCACAAACGTCAACAAGTTGTGACAGGTAAAGTTACAGTTGGGTTAAAAATCCGTTTGTTCTTTGATACCAACGGAATACTCGCAAAACTGCGTATAAAATATGCAAGAGCTATTGAAGACAATAGTCTGAGTAAAACACAGGGGTTTTCTTGGAATTTGGTATCACTTTCTTGGAACCATTGTTCTCCAGATGGAGAGCTAGTGACTCCTATGTGAACACCGTAAAGATATCTAAACCAAAACAAACGTGCAAGACAATATTTCTCCATGCCGGATGCCTGGCAAATGCAAACCCCTGACCTAAAGGGTGGTTTGACCCAAACCAATCTCCAGCATCTTTGTGGAACTTCTGGGCTGTTTGTTGACCCAAAACAAACTGATTTCCCCCCACAGGGCTTTATCTGCCCAGTCAGAACATGACTTCATGGTAGCTACACAGAGAAAAGATGGGCTGATGGCGCGACCGACCAGAAGAGCAGGCTGGCTGATTAACTCACTGACTGCTTCCCCTTCAGCCAAGCCTGTCACCATTACTTCCTGTTGCTCACTATCTAAATCAAACACTTGATTTCCGACAGGAAAGTGTGTTATTGGCTTGGAAAAATGGTCTGAGAAGCAGCAGAAAGAAATGGCCTTACCTCAAAGCAACAGAACCAAGCGTGTGTTTGCTTTCAAATGTTTTGTTGTTGCAGCAACAGAGGCACATAACCGGAGCAAATCTCCATCTCCAACATTATTTATTGGAGACTGTTGCACTTCAAAGGGAAGAGTATACAACTTCATAAATCTGGCATTTTGAAATGGTTTTGATTTTTGAAGAACCAAAAGGACTTTTCCCGAAGCTAATAGTCAAAACGTGGAGTTAAAGTAGAAACAATGAATAAATTCAGCTGTTTGATCAATTTAAAGTCAAGGATGAGTACATGTTTCTCTCTTTTAAATTGGTTTTATGCTATTTATTCTTTTTTATTTCTGTCTTTACAATGTTTTAATTTACTTTTATACTTTTTTATTTTATTGTATTTATGTCTCTATGATGCTTAATTTGGTTTTATGCTTTTATTTCTTGTACGTTTTGCTCTCTATGTGTGTAACACTGGGCGTCCTTGGCTGGTGGTGGAAGGTGCTTTATAAATAAATAAATGATGATGATGATGATGATGATGATATTGTAAGTCCCTTGTTGCTAATTATAATGCTAAGGAAAATTGGAGAAAATGTATGTTTAATATTTTCTCTCCTATATTAAACAACCATTTCTGTCAATTCATCAAGATGTGCATACTTGTGTTAAATATTTCATTTCAAAATGTCTCGGTTTGTTTTGTTGAAATCACAGTTTCATTTACAGGATTACAAACTCAGTGTACCTGAGGTAGGGCTTGGGTTTAGGCCAAGAGTAGGGGTGCTGGGGCACATCCAGGAAGCCTCCGTGGAAGTTCTCCTTCTTAAGAGCCAGCCGAGAAGGGTACTCCTCATGACAGAGTTCCCCATCAGCCAGCTCCTCGTCACTGGGCTCCACCTTCAGGCTCATGGAAGAGGAGATGTCCAGCATGGTCTTGCGTGTCTTGATTGGGATTCCCTCCGTCATGTCCACCACTCCATCTGTGGTCAAAGCATTAATGGCAGCAACAATGGCAGAGTTGGTGTACTGGTTGGTGTTGGTGAGCCAGCTGTCATCTGTGACACTGACGCGAGGTGAACCATGAGGAGAGGGTGTTGGTGACTGGTTGGGGGATGCCTGGCGGTAGGAGGAGCCATTGAAGCTGTATTTTCTCTTCCCCATAGTGATACTGTTGCCTGCACCACCTCCACTGCAGGAGGGGGAATTTGGCCTGGACCCTCTCGGTTGTGCTGGCCAGCCTTCCTCCGCCACGGCTCCAATCTGGGGGGACGTGGACGGCGAGTGGTGGGGGGAGCCTGCAGGGCCGAGGGCGTGCGGACATGACAGAAGTGAGAATGACCCCCGGGGAGAAACACAGGGCGACTGCCAAGGGGAGTTCTGTGGGGAATTGTCATAGTTGTAGAAGCCAGACTCATATGACGATGCTTCAGAGTTACAGCTGCGTGAGGAGATGCTACTGGCAGGGCTAAGGCAGCTGGGATCTCTGTAACCATCAGCATTGGGCAGCGTCAAGGTGACAATGGAGTTGACCCCTCGTTTGATGACACGGTCCTCGCTGCTGCTCTCCTCTACCTCGTCTTCCGGGTATTGGCTGTAAGCTGTGATCTCAATGCGAGGGCTTTCGAGGGCCGGGGCGCCGTTGGGTCTTAAACTTGGTGGCAGGTAGTAGCCTGATGCTGCATGATTGTCATTTTGCAAACTGTAGCCTGTCTGGTGGCAGGAGGAAACCGAGATAACAGGGCTGGACTGTAAGGTATGGTACTGGGTAGCCAGGCAGGAGTTGGCCACACCTAATGGAAGAGCCAGACTGACATTTGGGGCGTAGCTGTAAGCATCTAAAGAAAAAAACAAACAAAAAGAAATATGATTAAGATATTGGGAACTATTTTCACTAACTGCTTTTTTTCTAATCAGAAAATGCATCAATATTAACCCTTTAACACCTGAGTTGTTGCCAGCAACATCTAAACAGCCCACACTCTTTGACATACCATTCATATTTGACTGATCACTTTAAATCAGCTGATTTTGTCACGGGAAAAACGCAGCTCTGCAACACTTTATGGACATAAAGCAAAGCCAACATCGTAACTTGTTGCATATAAGCCACTATTTTTAAGTGTTGCATGTCCCTGCAAAGCCAGTATGGAAAGCTGCTTTTCTCCCCGACAGAATCAGCTACTTTACATTAATATAGTACCTCACTACTAAAAAGTGCTGCATATCAGCACCAGGCTGCTTTTCTCAGCTTCACAATCCACTGGAACCACGTTATCGCGTAAACGATTGAGGAATTATGGTTGTCAAAGAAATGTAAACACTGGAGCTAAAGCGCCGGCGTAAAAGCACTCGTATGTGCATTGTTTAAGTGCACATAATAGACCTAGCATACAATCAGGATATGCAGGAATTTTGTACCACATAAATGCAAATGGTTGCTAAAAAAGTCAAAACATTGAGTTTGTTAGATCCTGTCTAGCGTGGCCACACCCTGCTGTCATATGCCCTCTACAGGTATTCCTGCTGCAGCGATGATGGATCTTTCATTTGATAGATTGCATCACTCACTGAGTGAATTAGGCCCTCCCCTGTGGAAAACTGACAGCACTCTCACATTGCTCTGAACATGTGATTAAGTCAAGGAGTTTGCTGCAGCGTTCCACACAGAGGCACTGTGGCATATGCACGTAGGGCGTGCACAAGCGTGCACACAAGGAAATCAGAAGCGCTTTGACTAACCAGAGGAAGCACACACACACCCACACACACGAGGGCACGCATGACGTCTTAGTTAACCTTGTACTGGTCCGCTCCTGGTTCTAAAATAAGTCCCTAGTCTGCTTTTTATTGATAGTGTTGATGAGTGTAGTCGTGGTCAGAGGGAGTTTGATTCTGTCTGAAACTCAGTGAAGGGCATTCCCCATCTATGCTGCATGCTATATTTGTAAACCACAACGCTATGCGTCCCGTGAAATGACAAACCCATCACATGCTTCATAATATGTGGGCAGGCAATGTAAAATTAGATCATGAGTCTTAATTGAGAGGTGCTGCTGTGGTGTACAGCACATGTACTCAAGATAACAGAAATAGGTGGATGTTTTTACTAATCCTTTAAATCTAAACTACTGAAAGAGGTACTAACTTTTCCATTAAATAAACAGCCTCCTTCTGGTCTGTTCTGTGTTCCAAAGATGGAATCAAACTTTTGCTCTTAGTGTTAAAAAGTCACTAGTCCCCAGACGGTGGTCATTGTTGAGGCTCAGCTAAGTCTTCTGAAGCTTTTCCCTCTCTCAAACCGATAACCCCCCACCACCCACAATCAAAAGTCAGGCCTGACTGCTCCTTCCTCAGAGGCGCAGATGATATTTGTGCACCTTTTGTTCTGTGTGCATGTGATGGCACGAGAAGCTGCTACATGCTTGACTTCGTCCAGCAGCCACTCTACCCACCGGCCACGTCTGCTGGACGTGCTATTAATTAGGCTGCAGCCATGCAGCCGTTGAAAGAATGACACTTCTCCACGCAACAGGGCCTTCACAGTTGTTTGCAGTAAACTTCAAAGTGTGGTGAAAGCAAGGCTAATTTGCAGAAAACAGACGGTCCCACAAAGTATACTGTGCTTCTTCAGCCCTCGACTATTCTTCTCAATCATGATCAAAACATTCTGTCCACACAACCAAATAAACCCGATTGAAGAAGAAGGGGGGGGGGGGGGGGTAATCCACAGGGATTGTGGCCGAGGCACACCAAAACCATCTGCAGCTTCAGGACTCAGGGAGCGTTGGAGTCCCTTCGTCCACGTGGCCAGCTACAGGCTAAGGCAAAACCCCAGCAGGGTCCCTGGGTTTATGTGACACTTTATGTGCGCCCTTGGCTCACTGTGGCGTGCACTCTGTGGGTGTTAAAGTCAGAGTCCTTGTCAAGCGAGCTGCCCAACATCCCTGAATGCACAGATCACAAACACAGACGCGCACACGTCTGCTACCAATTATGAGGGACTGCAATGAATAATAATTCAGCCTGCACCCATGATGTGCCCGAAACCTCAAAGACTAAATCAAATTCTTGAGATCCACAAAAAGCTAGAGGCCAGTTTTGAAAGAAAGACATCCATTCTCGTGACTCAATCGGTTTCATGTTTTGCTTCGTTTTCTGTTCAGTTTTCAAATAGTCTGCTTGAGAAGCCAATCTATTTCTACACAAACAAAAACATTAAAACACAGAAACTTTGGCTGAGGATACAAAAAACTGTTGAAAAGTTCATTTACATTTCAGTTTATTTAACCTGTATAAAGCAAAAAAGTGGAATGCATCCAAAAGGACAAAAACATGTTAAACTGTTTTCACTTATCTGACTGAAATATTTGTAAAACAGCTAAAATGCACATAACTGAGAGACCTGCAAAGAAAGACTGCGAGTAGCATCCATACAAATTATTTCATTTAATAGAAGACTTTTTCCAGTAAAGCATATAAAAAGAAACTAAATACAAATGTCTATCTGAAGTCCTGTTGGAGCATTTGTGTTTCTAAAGACTTAAAACAAAATCAAATGTTCATAGCACGGAAAGTGACAGAAGGAGACAGGTTTATATTCCAAACTACCTCAGTCCGTCTCTTCTCTCTGGCTGCTTACCTTCCTCTGCACACTTCATGTCGGCGGAGACAGATGTGGGAACTGCTCGCAGGTTGGCGCTCCGAAGCTGACCTTGGACTTCAGCCGGAAGATATCCTGCATTCAACAAGCGATGCGCAACTTTCTCCGGCGGCAGAGCTCCTTCACGCACCGATCGGCCGGATGCCAGCTGCGGCCGCTCTGCGGGGTCGCTGCTCAGGTGATGCGCGCGCGCGCTCTCAGGGGCTCTCCTCGAGTCGATAACGCCGCGCGCTCTGTCATCCGGGCCGGCTCCGGCGCTTTTAAAGGGGGAAAACACCCTCTGCGCTCCCGTCTGTCAGTGCGCCGCCCATGCAGGGATGACCGGCCCCTCCAGCCGCCTGATGATGCCTTCCACCCTGGGATCCCGCCGGGGGCGGAGGGAGGTGTGTGAGGGCTGTGAGGGAGCAAGGCGGAGAAAGACGGAGACCGAAAAAAGTTGCAGTCGTGTCAGCGATGAGCAGCAGACAGGAGGTGCTGCTGCAGTCCTCCTCAGTCTGTCAGTGCTCTGCTGTAAAGACTCGTTGGTTGTTCGTTTCAGTCTCACTTTTGCATGAAAAAGACACATTTACAAGCTTTCATGTGAGTTAGGACTGCAGAGCATCAAGAGGTTCTGAGACCCACTCCAATGAAAAGTGTGTTTTGTTCTTCTGGTGTTTTTTTTTCATGCTGAAATTCATTTAGTGGCGCAAAAGAAGTATTCATTCAGCCACCAATTGTGCAAGTTCTACACCTAAAAAGACGAGAGAGGCCTGTGAATTTCATCATAGATAAACCTCAACTATGTGAAACAACATTCAGAAAAGAATCTATATTTGTAACTAATGGTGGAAATAAGAATTTGGTCAATGACAAAGTTTAACAAAAATACTTTGTTATGTATACTTTGTTGGCAATGACAACATTTTCCGGAAGTCTTCACCAGGTTTTCACTGATATTTTGGCCCATTCCTCCATGCAGATCTCCTCTACAGCAGAGATGTTTTGGAGCTGTCGCTGGGCAACACAGACTTTCACCTCCCTCCAAAGCTTGTTTCTTTGCAGATTTAAAATCAGTAAATTAATTCGAGAAGTGAGATGACTTTGTGGCTGCAGGGTGGTATGTCTGTATGTCTGTGTGGAGTTGATGGGTTCTCCTCGTGCATGTGTGGGTTTTCTCCAGACCCTCTCAATTCATCCCACAGTCCAAAAACATGCTTCGTGGGTTATTTGATGGTTCCAAAATATCTTTAGATGTAAAGGAGGCAAAGTGTGTGATTGTGCCCAACAACAAACTCAGTGATCTTAATGGGTATTTAGGAGGTTTGAAAGATGGATGGATTTGAATTTGACTTGTTTATTTAGTCCTTGATGCTCTGGTGCAATTTAGATCCAGCAACTTCAAAAAAAGATATTTGCCAGGAAACTGTGAAACGGTGAACACATGTGAATGAAGTCTTTACTTTGTTTTTGTCTGTTTTTTTGTCTTTGGCATGCAAGTAAAATTCTCATTTGAGATCAGAATGACTGGAATTGGATGTTGAAAGCATTTGGATTTCTTTAGGAGGTTATTTGGGTTGCACTTTGACTGTCACCAAGGGTGGTGTCTGTTTTGATCTTTCAACTGAATAAACAACATGACAGTTTGTTGCAATAACAGAGACATAGACTATAACTGCTTTTATGTAGGCAGTATTCCACATAATCCCTGCAGTGTGCTGAAGTACTCGAAGAGGTCCACACGGACAGAAAAATGTCTCTGTGTGTTGGGTAACCTTAGCCCAGTTCCCACAACATTTGATTCTTTTCTTAACATGCTCAAAGTACTCTCCGTGAACACAACCCTGCAGACTTGTCCTCCTAATCACTGGGTTGAATTGAATGGCCACTGTAAACTGTTAGTGATTGAAATGTTATACTTACTATTGGAAAGCAAGTACAAAATGTATACAGCATTAGGATTCTCAAATCAAAAGGAGTGCCAGTCATTTATAGCCAAAGTAGTATTTAAAGACAGAAGAAGGCTCAGAACAAGAAGATCATTGTGTTGGTGGCTGCCTTGAGCGCAATTAAGCTACAATGTAGCTTTGACAAGCTACGTTGTAATTTCTTTTGAATTGGATCCAAGTTTTGAGAAAAAGGAGACTCCTTCAGCTCTGAGAAGTTTCTGGCAAGCTGGAGGATGATCGCACATAATCAGAAGCAGACTGCCTTTCAGGGCAGGCAGCCTGTGGGGCAAACTGACTGCACAGGGAAGAGTAATGCTACGCTGTGTTTTCTTTGCCTACAGTAGCTCTCTGGCGGCAGCTGTGGCTTGGCCTGTGAGCAAGTGCAAGCTCAAAGATGAAAAAGGAAGATTACATACTTTAGGAGATGAATTATGATACAAGCCAGCGGTAGGAACAAAGTAGCTGCACAACCGATTGGCGCAGTCAGCTGGATGGGGTTGTTTAAGATGTAAAACCCTGCGGTGGGACACACTTCGGTGGCAGACTGTGGGCTCATCTTGATGGCTTTGTGATACAATGTGGGACCATTAGCCACAGTCTGTCATCAACTGTCTGAGCATTTCAGTCCTTTATCAAAAAAAAAACAACAAAAGGTTTTGAAAAACATCATATACTGAACCACAAAAGGTATACTGTATATTCAATAGGAGGCTATTGAAATACTTTGTGTGTAAACTATAGAAGCTTTAGTCAGTTTTTGGAACTTTCAGGTGTTTCTCCAGGTATATTCAGGCTTAACCCTTGTGCTATCCTAGGCACTTTAACGTTGGTAGTTGGGTCATCTAGACCCACTAGACAGTGCTCTGAACCTTTTTTCTTCAATGATTTGTGATCTTCACTGGTGTCCATGGATTACATGAAATCTTTCCACCTTTATCCACCTTTGTCATGGTAGGGAGAACACATCAATGTAAGGGGGGGGTCATCTAAGATAGCAGAAGGGTTACAGAATGATAATGGTACTCCTAAAAATGGCTAAATGTAAAAATAAATATGTATATCAAAAGGTCATTTCAACCGGAAAACACTTTTGTCTTAAACATGTTGAAGAAAGATAAATAAAGGTCCATTAATAAAATGTAATACCGGTCCGAATCAGTGAAAGCTGATTCGCTGTGGCGACCCCTGACAAGATGTGCCGTTAGGTAAACAACAAAAAATAGAAAATATTTATAGCAATATAAAATAAAAATTTAAAGCAGAAGAAAAAGGTTGAGGTAACTTTGTAGATAAAAAAATGAAGAAAAGTATATACAATGTTTAATTGATTTTTAACACGCTCTTGATTTATTTTATTTGAGTTTATATGTTCAGATCAAACGTTTGTGTATGAATGTATTTATTGTTATACATTTCTTTGTGTAGAAGAATTTGTCAAACCATTTTAAATGTATTTCTCTAATGGTCCAATAAAAAACGGGTTTGTATCTATTTATTTGTTGTTTACATGTTTTATTTAAACACATTTTTCTTCAAAGTTTGTAATATTTTATTCTCTTCTGTCTTAACACTGTGAAAATTACATTTAATATAATGTTTTTTGGACTTGATAAAGATATTTTTCACATTTATTGTGCTTAAATTACTTTCCTGAATGCATTCAGGTAGAAACTTATTACTTTAAGGTACAGAATGTTTAAACGTTTACGATTAAAAATCTAATTCCTAATATTGAAAGACAAGATTTAAGAAATCGTTCAATGAGCAAAAAGGGAACTGCAAGTTAGTTTGAGCTCAATTGAACTTTTGCAAACGTTAAATGTAAGTCTCTTAAAATGTGTTTCTAAACTGATTCTGTTGAACTCTCAAACGGTTCTCCTCCTTTAGTAATTAAAGAGAAAACATCAGTGAGGCCAAGTTCAAAACCTGGAAAAGGAACTTCTAAACTGGTAAAAAACACAAAATCAAAATTAACTAACATAAAAGCACTTAACATCCCTTGATTTATATCTGCAATAATTAATCAAAAATACTAGCACACAAGGTTTTTAATCACAATTTTCTTATAAAGTAAACAGTTTCTTATTTGACACCTAGTGTTAAAAATGACTAATGCTACTTTTACAACAGAGTGAGTTGAGTAAGTATTATTTATGTGAAACAATAAGACAGGGTGGTCGTTGCATTTCTTTGAACCGGTGATAAAATTGCTCCCTATGTCTTTTCTCTATATCTCACAGTGTTGCAGCAATCTGGAGCGGCTCGTTGGGGAAGTTCTAAACAGATTGTAATGGAGGAATCTGTCATCACTTTATGTCCTCTCTGAATATGTCTAGATGTAATTTATGGTCTTACTACATTTGGCACCAAGAGCAGCCACAACAAGTCTGCAGGGAGCGCTGGAGAAGAAAACAAACGAATGTCTTACACTTAGATTTACAAGTGCTCGATTTGTTGAAAATACGGATACAAATCGAGCTCTAGTTGTCTTTCCCTTTTTCTCTTTTTCTGCTGGCATTTGTGTGGTTTGTTACTTTTAAGTGTCATTTTTTTTGTTCTGATGCTAAAAATAAATGACAAGGGTTGTGCAGGATAAGTGCTGCAGTGCCAGAAAATATAATATTTACTACCTGTGGCTAAATTCAGGAGTCAATCCTCATCTTTGGCTCGGTTTTGGTGCATTTCTTGGAATTCTTCACTTCAGATTTACATGTAAAAGACAGAGAAAAGTCATGAAGTCATGAATAATCACATCTAAGCCTTACTGAACATTTGGTTTAATGCTTTCTCATTTGTTTGTCTAGGCATTAGGAATGCTGCCTTTTGGAAAAGTAGATTTTAATACGGACAGCAGCTCTTACAAGTTTGCAAACGTGGAAAAGTAAGGCTCGCTCCTGGAGAGTCTTCTCTAAGCTCAAGCTTTGCCCTCATGGCCGCACCATTAATTATCTCTTTTACAACATATAATTTATGTTTGACATATCCGGGGAAACATGAACACTGGGCATCCAGAGTGCCTTACTTTATTATTAGCTGTCTTCTGAGTTTTTCTCTGAGCCATCAGCTGAACCAAACTACTTTCTATGGAAGTAAACACATTCAAATACACAAACAAATACAATTAAATTCAGCAGAAAACAGTACGGTGTTTATAGTTATTTCTTGATTGTCTGTGATTCATGATGAGGTATAGTATAGTGAGGAAGTGTGCAGTTTATGAATGAGACTACTTCACTACTTATTGTCCCATCTTTGTCTTAGTCATGTCTGGACACTGCTGTATGTTTAGCTACAGGCTTTTTTGGTAGATTCCTCTTCTGATCAGGAAGTAGCAAACATGTCTGGCTGGTAAGCCAAAGAAGCAACAGCTGTCATTGTCACATGGACATTGACTAAGTTTGTGTTCTAAAATCAGGAAATAGACGTTAGAGGGCAGATCTTAGCAACTTCTTTATTTGTTCTTTTATTCACATTTTTAGGACCATTGTTCCTTTTTGCTATAATGAACATGATTAATACGCTTTTTCAAACCACGTAGGATACAGTGAATCATCTTACAGGGGCTTTTTTGCTGAATTAAAATACTGAAGCTGTATTTTTCTTCTACGTACCTATGACTGTTGGTATTTCTTACCTTCTCAATGAGTTACAAGAAGTGTTGTGGCCATGGTGCAGAGGTAGAGCGGTCAACCTCTGATCGGAAGATGACAGGTTTGGTTCCCGCCCTGCCTGCACATGTGTCAAAGTGTCCTTGGGCCAGACACTGAACCCAACTTTGCTCCTGGTAGGTATAGGTTGGCATGATTGTGTGTGTGGCTGAATGGGACTGTGACTGTAAAGCGCTTTGGGCCTTTGAAGAAGGTAGCAGAGCACTACATAAGTATGCGCCGTTTACCACTATGTATCAGCTCAGTGCCTTGTGAGTTCAAATCTAGGCAAAGTCATAGACTTTAAAATGGGATCCAATGCCTTTTCACTCACCACTAAGAGGTTGAGTTGGGGGGTTAAACCACCAAATGGATCATGAGCATGGCTGTGTCGGCAGCTCACCTCTCCCCCAGGGGATGGGTCAAATGCAAAGAACAAATTTAATAAACGTAGGTGCGTGACAACGAATGGGATTTTTGACAAATTGTGGACACTGTCTCTTTACCCACGGGGGGGGGGGGGGGTCCAGACCACTGAAGGTCAGACACATAAATCTGTGAAACAATTTTCCTAAAATTCTAGTAACACAAGTAATTACACATCTGATCAGGACTGTACATAAAGAAGTATAATTTTGGCTGTTTTTATCCATCATCCACCAAAATCTATCCAAGTTTCTTACTATCCCAGTATAACATGGCTGGATTTTAAGCCCCATTTTAGGGATTTATCTTCAAACAAATATGCCATGGCCAATATTCCTACGGAACGTTTGAGCAACACTGGTCCGCATTAAAACCTATTTTACTTACTGTGAGGAACCCAGTAATTCAAAACAGTTACTTCCAAATCTGAAATTCGTTTTGGTAAATCCCAAACCACCATTTGGATGGATAATGTGGCACAGACACCCTCTAGGCCCTCCAGTCCTCTAGTCCTCCATGCAAAAGTACAAAAACAACCAACCTAAAAGGTCGATGAGGCTGACTAAGAAAAGATTTAAACAATTGTTGATATAAAAGAAGAATAACAAGTCAGCACTTAATTCACTTTGGTAATAGAACTTCATGTTCTTTGTGGTATAAAGTTTACTCATCTG
Source organism: Oryzias latipes (assembly GCF_053564925.1). Lineage (NCBI taxonomy): Eukaryota > Metazoa > Chordata > Actinopteri > Beloniformes > Adrianichthyidae > Oryzias > Oryzias latipes. The sequence continues at coordinate 4,215,587 of NC_136252.1, read as the reverse complement.
GACATCTCCCGTTGCAGCGTTTGCGAGCTGGGTTCATCTTGCCTGAAGTTGCTGATATTCCCCCTTCAAATTAGAATGTCACATCTAAAAACGTCAGAGCTAATTAGTTAACCCATTAAAATGTATTTCTCCCAATCAGTTGAGAGACTTGGATTACCTTTAGTTATAAAGCTGAAAACAGAACCAGTTTATGTCAACTGAAACTCGCACTTTCTGAGATCACTTTTCCCGTGTTTGCTGTTAACTTATTTAATGTGCTTCATGTAGGTTTTAACTGAACCTGCGCTGACACTGACAATGACTATTTATTTAAGGTTATACTTTATAGTTACTTTGTAGTTCTATGACACAAAGTTTTCTTCCCATTTCATACTTATGATGATAAAAATAATGCAAAACTTTGCTCCATCTGTACAGGAGAAATCTACTTTTTTGTTTATTTTTTAACTTGTCCTGTCCAACAGCTGAGCAAACAGATGAGAGCTGTAAGCCTCTTGTGTTGGACATATTTTACTTTTACAACAGGGGTTATGAATCTTCTGACAGAGTAGGTGTATATTTGAATTAACCCCTTTTGTAATTTAGGCTAAACTTTATTCATCTTGATTATATTTGTAACAGTTTGCTTTGTTTTGTTGTACTGCACAGAAAAGAAAAGGAGGGAAGGAGAAAGAGGGATGTTAGAGGTAGGGCAGGGGAGGAGGAGGTAGGAGGGTGATTATAGAAGGGGGTGGGGGGTAAAACCACAAAGCAGCATAAAGTAACAAGTTGCTGGATGTTTTTTATATTAATTACGGTCAGGTTTAGAAGTAATACAGAGGGGGCGGGGCCTGTCCACACACACTTAAATGTTACAAACATATCTGTTGGCTCCAAAAATGTTCCCATACAAACATTTTAACATGTGCACAATACAACTACTGTTCACACACGCATACTGATGCCTTCAGACCAACACATGTGAAACAAGACGCTCAAGAAGGGTGGTGTCCTAAAGGAGTGTTCTAGACATGGCCCAACCAGGCTCACCCACAGTTGGAATTTTGGAGAAGGCCGGTGCAAGAGGGCAAGGACCAGAATCCCCACCACAAGGACACGGACACCCTCAGGCTCAGATGTGATGTGATCCCCGGCTCCTGGTCTTGCCAGAGAACTCAGGGATCCCCCTCCCTGCATGGAGAGAGGACTGCCGGGCCCAGGAAGCCAGCACCCAAAGGACACACACGCCGCTGCTGAGGGCCCGGCATCCCCTGAAAGGGATGGGGTAGGGCATTTGTTAGTGTTTGTGCATGTATGGGTGTGATGGAGTGTATATTTTTGAAGGGTGTGTGGACTGAAGGGTGCAGTTAAAATTGGCGGGTAGGGCACTGAGGGGACATCTGCTGATTACTGGCAGTGATGTCCAAACACCCTCCCCACCAAAGGGCCCTAAATGTCTAAGTTGCAATTAAAACCAAGAAGGGCCATTTCTAGATGGCAATCATGGGAGGGGGACCACTGCCAAGTAGCTCCTCCCCCCAAGTTGCATCGTAGGCTGACCCCCCCACTAATAAGTGATTATATCAGGAAGAGGGTATGTCGAGGACAGCTGGTAGGCTGTTTCCCGGTCGTGACACAGCCGTCCCCCAGCCCCCCCAAACATAGGGCCCAGGTTCCCATTCCCTGAAGCGCCGACCCCCCAGGCCCCCCACTCCACACAAAGAGAGAGGAGCCAAGACAGCCAGGGGGCTTGCTCCAGGGAGAACTCTGGTCAGGCCTCAACGGGACTAAGGCAGCCGACCGGCAGGGGCAACCACCGATTGCCTCAGCAGAGACCCCAACCCGCCAAACCTCCAAAGTCCCATACTGATCGCTGGCTTTCCCCCTCTACCAGGCAGCAGAAGAAGACCTGTCCTGGGTGTTCCCCGGGGCCTCCGCCCAGTAGGACATGGCCGGACTAGATGCCCGAGCAACCTCAACTGGCTCCTTTGTGGAGGAGAAGCGGTTCTACTCCGAGCTCTCTGTGGGTGATGGAGCTCCTCCTCCTATCTCTAAGGGAGCGCTTAGTCACCCTACCGAAGAAGCTCATTTCAGCCGCTTGTATTCGAGACCTCTAGCTCATGACCCATAGTTCATGACCATAGGTGAGTATTGGAATGAAGACTGCGTGTCTGCTCAGGTAGTCTGCAGCATGTGGGCTCCACAAGGGACAGTGCTCTCTCCTTTTCTTTTCACACTGTACACATCTGACTTCCACTATGACTCAAACGGCTGCCATATCCAGAAGTTCTCCAATGACAGCCATCGTTGGACGTGTGTCAGAGGGAAATGATCTGGAATATAAAAAGGTGATCAAGGACTTTGTGGACTGATGTGAACTCAATCACCTTCACATCAAAGCCACCAAAACAAATGAGATGGTGGACGACTTCCGGAAAAAGGCTTCTCGGTCTCCTCCAGTGGTCATTCAGGGACTGGACATCGAGAGGGTGGATGTGTACAAGTACCTGGGCGTTCACATCAACAATAAACTGGAATGGTAAGACAACACAAAGGTCCTGCACAAGAAGGGTCGGAGTCGCCTCCACCTCCTGAGGAGACTGAGGTCCTTTGGTGTAGTGTAGGTCACTACTCAAGACCTTCTATGAAACTGTCGTTGCATCAGCAATTTTCTATGCAGTGGTCTGCTGATGTGGAGGAATTACTGACAGGGACAACAAGAAACTGAACTAGCTGGTGAAGAGAGCTAGCTTTGTCCTGGGCTGTCCCCTGGACTCGGTGGACTCGGTAGGTGAGAGGAGGATGCTGACCAAGCTATCCAGCATCCGGAACAACCCCTCTCACCCTCTTTATGTGACGGTGAGGACCATGAGTAGCTCTTATCTTATCTTAAAATCAGTAAATTGGGAGCTCTGCTTTTTGGCTCAACTCTCTCTTCACCGCAATGGACCGAATCAGCGGCTGCATAACTGCGGATGCTGCTTTAATCCATCTGTCAATCTCACGCTCCGATCTTCCCTCAATCGTGAACAAGACCCCAACATATTTAAACTCCTCCACCTGGGGCAGGGACACTCCACCCACCAAGAGATGGCAAGCTACCTTTCTCCAGTTGAGAACCATGGCCTCAGATTTAGCAGTGCTGACCCTCCTCCAGGCCGCTTCACACTCGGCCGCAAACTGCCCCAATGCACGCTGGAGGTCATGGCCCGATGAAGCCAACAGGACAACATCATCTGCAAAGAGCAGGAAGGAAATCCTGTGGTCCCCGAACACGACCTCCTCCGGTCACTGGCTGCGCCTAGAAATTCTGTCCATAAAAACTATGCACAGAATCGGTGATAAAGGGCAGCCCTGCCAGATTCCAACATGCACCGGGAACAAGTCTGACTTACTGCTATGAAAACCAGCACTTCTAGAGCTGGTACACTGTTCCACAACCAGGATGGAAACAGCACTGTTGTTCCTGAATCCGAGGTTTGACTATTGGACAGACTCTCCTATCCAGTACCCTGGCATAGACTTTCCCAGGGAGGCTAAGGAGTGTGACTCCCCAGTAGTTGAATCCCCCCCTCCGGTCCCCCTTCTTAAAAAGGGGAACCACCTCCCCTGTCTGCCAATCCAGTGGCGATACTGTGGAGACGTGTCACCCAAGACACTTCCACAGCATCCAGAGACTTGATGTACTCAGGGCGGACTCCGTCCACTCCCGGAGCCTTGCCACTGAGGAGCTCATTCACTACCTCAGTGACTTCATCTTGGGTGAAAGACAGCCTCACCCCAAAGTCCTCATTCTCTGCTTGCTTCGCCGGACGGTTTGCCAGAATCTCTTCGAGGCCAACAGATAGTCCTTCTCCATGGCCTCCTCCCAGGACCGAGTTAGGCCAAACAGTACTAAAAAAAGGTTTCTTCTAAAAAAATGGAGACTGTTTTTTTAATGAACCCGCTCTGCAGGCTCTAAGGGTCCGAAGGGGGTGTTAACGGGCCCGCAACTCAACTCGCGGTGCACCTTTTATATGTGTCAAAGACTGAAAAATCACCCATAACTGAGGCCGCGCCTTATAATCCAGTGCGCCCTATGGTCGTGAAAATACGGTATTTATTGGAGAAACCGTTAGCTTATATTGCTTCATATTAATTACATCCCACAGTATTTTCAATATTTGCTTTGTTGACACAATATCATGTTGCCAATTTCATAAGCAATACTTTTAGGAACATCCATTAGATGAGAGAGAATGAAAAACCTCGTTTTTAGAAAACCAAGCAATTGCTAAATTTTAACTTTCCAATGTTTTGTCATTTGACTGTTTTTCAAATGAGACTTGCAAATGTTTTCTGTGACACTTGTAGGATTACTTTTTCACTATAAGTTGCTCATCTCAGAAAATTTTTATATTACACATTTCTTCTAAAAATAATGTTTGTGGAAGTACTATCATATCATTTCTCATATTACCAAACCATACAAGTTTCATATTGTCCAATTTTACTAAGGATCTCATAGGTGGTCAGACTGGCTTATGCCTAACTTACAAGTTTCAGATAAAAGAGACAAAAATGATAGAAGATTCATACATATCATTTCCATTTGGGGTACTTTGAAAGTACTGATTTTTTCTCCATTTACAAGTCTTTCATCAGAAGTGATTCGTTTGTCTTTCGATTTGTTGATCATTTTGAAATATTCCTAGTCTTTACTACGATATGAGTTTGGTTTGAAAAAAAGTCATAACATCAATAACAACTTAACATGTGAAGACCATACCAAACAATGTGAGTTAAGTATGTCTTTGTACTGCTGTTTATACTTATGGAGGACTATAAAATGTTGTATTTAACAATAAAGAGAAGGGGCTGCGTGCAGGTTCAGTGCTTTCACCTCACAGTGGGAAGGCCTTGGATTGAATCCTGGCTGGGACAATTCTGTGTGGGGTTTGCATTTTCTCCCCGTGAATGCGTGGGTGTTCTTGGGACACATTTTTGGTTTGAACAGTTTTCGGAATGAAACAGCTTGTTTGAAAAACTTAAAAATGCTTAAATTCCAATGATGCATTTGAGGTTCAAACCGTACATTCATTTTGTATGAAGTGATTGCCAATTGATTTTTTTTTAGTATCCCAAGTCTTGTCATACATTTAGATAGTGCCATTAGGATTTGGTATTTAATTGTTGTTATTTTTGTCAGGTAGCTTTGTAACAGTTGATTCACAAGGATTGAAACTCTAACGCAAACAGATAAACTAAGTCTGTTTTGTTATGCAACTGCATTATTTTCTGTATTTTCAATCATGACAGAACATTGGCCTATATAATCATTTGCGGATTATAAACCAAATATACATACATAAACAGATACACACACATATATATATATATATATATATATATATATATATATATATATATATATATATATATATATATATCTGCTCATGGACACATGGATCTCAGAAAAAGTTCTCTTACAGGAAGGTGTGTTCTATGTTTCTGTATTTACATGTCATAAAATGTCTAAAAATACCTTGGCTGTTTGTCCACAATGTAGGTTAACTAACATTGGCCCGCAATCCCTCTGCTCAAAAGTTGAAAACAAAAGACATTTGATAAAGGGAAGGGTTTCAAGCTACCAGCGAAAGTGCCATCTTCCTCGGTTTTCTGTCTGTTTCCTGTCCCCTGTTCATGTATTTTCCTTTTGTTTGCCCGTCTGATGGGATGCCCCCTTCTGTTTCCTGTTGTTTGAGTGAGTTGCTTGGAAACCATGGCAGCTGTCCAGCTAACAGGAATTTATTTTGATGTTTTTACTGGCATAGCTTCAGGGGTTGCAGGGTTATAGGGTCAGCATATGTGTTGGAATACTCACAGTTTTTTATTTGACATTTTGATGCACAGCTTAAAATAACAAACTGTTCCAGCAAATTTGTTAATTCACCAGTTTTACTTGCAAATAACTTAAAAAGGGCAGTAAAGTGTTAACATTGTTGTAAGAATAATTAGGCTACAATAGGCTGCAATTGACATATTTTAATGTTTTTAATGTTTAAATTCTTCATTCATGGATATAAGACACAATTCAATTGGAATAATAAAGTTGGAAAAATGACACTAGAATTACAAATAGCATCAATCCACATCAACAGTAGTAATGTCATTTTAAATCATTTTTCTACATTTTTACCATACCTTGCCACGTCACCTTTTCAGGTTATTATGAACAAATTCAACAGGTATATTTTACTGACATATTAAACAAATTGTCACCACTGCATCTCTTTTGACCACCAAAGATGTCCAAAACCAACAAAAAAACATTGCAAGCATTGTGGTTTCGGTGTATATTTTGGTAAATTATTTATATTTTTTTAATTTTAATAGTCCAAACATTTTTCCTCTCCTTTTAAGCTACGTTCACCCTGCCCTCTGCAATCACTTCGAATAAAATTGCGCAAAAATTCACATTTCGGGTTTCTAAGTTCAAAACTGTTGCATTCAAGAGTCGCTAGTTTTTAGAACCGTTTTTGGGCTCTACGTACAAAATGCATGTCCATTGAACTTGAGTTGAAAGTTAAACCAGTTGAACTTTGACCAATCAAGGACTCGGATGAGGTAGTGATGTAAAGATGGCATCTCTTTATGGAAGCGACTGTAGCATAATTAAAAATAAAAGTCAATACCAAAATGCTTTTTCATTTTCAAAATGAAGCTGCATTTGTTGACTCAAAATTAAAATGAAAAAGCAAACCTTCAAAATTATTTTTCATTTCTTCTTCAACACCACTTATTCTGTCACTTAATTAAAATGATAAGGAAAATGGTATTTGACAATTCATTTTCAATAGTTATCTGGTAAATATGTAGCAAAATTCATTTAGAAATGTCTAATTTGACAAATAAAATGGATTAACAGAAATGCTTTTTCATTTTCAAAATGTAACTGCATCAAATGACTCGAAATTACAGTAAACCCTTGTTTTTCATGGGGTTTACGTTCCAAAAAGAATTCGTGATAGGCAAAATCCGTGAAGTAGAAACCTTAATTTTTTTTTACAATTATTATACAATTAAATACTCTATTATACATTGAAAAGAAAGAACAAACCATTTTACAGGCTCAAGCATTTGTTTCACAAAGAAAAGTACTTTAGAAACGTTTTTTTCAACAAATAACTTCTGTACTGTACTGTCAAATAATAATTTTACTCATCGATGTGAACAGAAGGCTTCAAATTGCAGAGATTAGCCCCGCCCACCGCGACCCGAGTAATTGGATTAAACGGGAGAAAATTTAAATTGATTATGAAAAAAATACAAAGTACAGTGGGACAAATAGTGACTCAGGTGTATTTCACTGCTATTCATACTGAGCCGCAGCATCCTGACTCCGCTCTGCAGTGCTTTCTTCTTTTGATGTCATGATCAGATCAAGGTGGACCCAGATGCTGCAACCCGGAAGGAAGAGGCAGGTATGTGAAAAGGTAAGTAACTAGTTTTATTTTGAAGGGGCTAGCGGATCCAGTAGGGGAGAGCGGCGTGCAGCTTGACAGCGGCTCGTAGACCAAGGTGAGCACGGAGATCTTACAGCGGCGTGACCGGAGCTCACAGCAGTGGCGTGAATGGAGTCTTTTGACTGCAACGTGGCTGGAGTTCTTGGCGGAGGCGTGGCTGGAGTTCTTGACGGTGGCGTGGCTGGAGTTCTTGAGGAGCGTGAGGGATTCAGCTTCTGCTCGCGTCGGCTGAGGACTCGGGAGACTCTCGTGGGAAAGGCAGACCTGAAGCACAGCAACAGAAGGTAAGCGAGGCAACATGACACACAGAGGGCCAGACAAGGCATGAGGTGAGTTTAGCACCATCAGGTTTAACGATCTGGCGAAGAATGCTTGAGGTGAGTCTCCTTAAGTAGCAGGTGCGTGGATGAGGTGATGAGTCACAGCTGAGAGTCTGGAGCAGAGCTGGGAGGGGGAGGAGTCTGACAGGCCACCATGACAGTACCCCCCCCTCAACGACCACCTCCAGGTGGTCCAGGACGCCGATCCGGGTGTGCACGGTAAAAATCGGCGATGAGGGAAGGGTCGAGGATGAGGGAACGGGAGACCCACGAGCGTTCCTCAGGTCCGTACCCTTCCCAATCCACCAAGTACTGAAAACCCCGGCCACGGCGGCGAATGTCCAAAATCCTGGAGACCGTGAACGCTGGAGCGCCGTCGATGATCCGGGCGGGTGGTGGGGAGACGGAAGGCGGGCACAAAGGGCTGTCCTGAAAGGGCTTAATTTGAGAAACGTGGAACGAAGGATGTACCTTAAGGGCTCCAGGCAGACGGAGGCGAACGCAGGTGGGATTGATTATTTTCTCGATGACGTAGGGCCCGATGTACCGGGGCGACAGTTTGCGGGACGAGGATTGAATGGGGATGTTTTTGGATGATAGCCACACCTTCTGCCCAACCTGGTACACGGGACCCTCCACCCTGTGCCTGTTGGCTATGCGACAATTGGCATCCTTGGTACGTAGGAGCGCCTCTCGGGTTTGGGTCCAAATGCGCTGGCAGCGCTGAAGGTGCTCCTGGACGGAGGGAACGGCAAGGTCGAGCTCCTGTGAGGGAAACAGAGGGGGAGAGTAGCCCAGCGAGGCTTCAAAGGGGGAAATGCCCGTGGCCGTGGAGGGGTGAGTGTTGTGGGCATACTCGATCCAGACTAAGAACTCGGACCAGTCAGATTGGTTCTGGGCAGCGAGACAACGGAGGCCGGCTTCGAGTTCTTGATTGGCACGTTCAGCCTGTCCATTAGACTGCGGGTGGTAACCTGAAGACAGGCTGACGGAAGCACCAAGCGCAGTACAGAAAGCTCTCCATACCTGTGAGATGAATTGTGGTCCTCTGTCGGACACAATGTCGACAGGGATGCCATGATGGCGGAATACATGGTTGACAAGTATCTTGGCAGTCTCAGTGGCCGAGGGAAGCTGAGGAAGGGGGATGAAGTGTACTGCTTTGGAAAATCTGTCGACAACGGTGAGGATAACCGTATTACCCTGAGAAGAGGGTAACCCCGTGACGAAGTCTACAGCAAGGTGGGACCAAGGACGGTGAGGAGTGGGCAAGGGATGGAGGAACCCAGCAGGTGGAGAGTTGCCGGACTTCGACCGAGCGCAGATGGTGCAGGCTCCAATAAACTCCCGAACATCCTTTTCCATTTTAGGCCAAAAGAATCTCCTGCGGAGAAGAGAGAGAGTCCTATGCACTCCCCCGTGGCAGGCGATACGGGAACTGTGCCCCCAGGCAATGACGTCAGACCTGAGGGACGTGGGAACAAAAAGAGTGCCGTCAGGACAGGGGGTGTCACAGGTCTCCTCACCTTGGGCATTTTTGACGCGGGTTTCAATGTCCCAAGTTAGATTGCCAACGATGCAAGTAGCAGGTATGATGGTAACAGGAGGCAAAGCATCATCAGGGCTGAACTTTCTGGAGAGAGCATCGGGCTTGGTATTGCGGCTTCCGGGTCTGTAAGTTATCGTAAAGTTAAAGCGATCAAAAAAGAGACACCACCGGGCTTGACGGGCGTTTAGTCTTTTGGCTGTGCGTAAATAAGCTAAATTCTTATGGTCCGTCCAGACAATGAATGGGTGAGTTGCTCCCTCCAGCCAGTGACGCCACTCCTCCAGTGCCAATTTAATGGCTAGCAGTTCCCGATTTCCCACGTCGTAGTTACGTTCAGCCGGGGATAATTTGCGGGAGAAGTAGGCGCATGGTTTTATTTTGCTGGAGGCTTCCTCACGTTGGGAGAGGACAGCTCCTACCCCAGTGTCTGAGGCATCGACTTCAACGATGAATTGCTTGGTAGCGTCAGGTTGAATGAGAATGGGTGCAGAGATGAACCGAGATTTTAATTGGTCAAAGGCTTCTTGGGCTTGAGAGTTCCAGGTGAAGGGCTTGGAGACGGAGGTGAGCTGAGTGAGGGGAGCGGCTATGGTACTGTAGTTACGGATAAAACGGCGGTAGAAATTAGCGAAACCCAGGAATTGTTGAAGTTTCTTTCGGGTGGTAGGGGGTTCCCACTGGGAAACTGCTTCGAGCTTGGCCGGGTCGGGGCGAATCTGACCGGCTTCAAAAATGTACCCCAAAAACTGAATCGAAGTAGCGTGGAATTGGCATTTCTCTGCCTTAACGTAAAGTTGATTCTCGAGAAGCCTGGATAAGACGAGACGGACGTGATTTTCGTGTTGAATAGGATCGCGGGAGAAAATGAGTATGTCGTCGAGATAGACGAACACGAACCGGTTAAGGAAATCGCGGAGGACATCATTGGCAAGTCTCTGAAAAACGGCGGGGGCGTTAGTAAGGCCGAAGGGCATCACTAGGTATTCGTAGTGGCCAATGGGTGTGTTAAAAGCCGTCTTCCACTCATCGCCCTCCTTGATGCGTACGAGGTGATAGGCGTTTCGAAGGTCTAATTTTGAGAAGACCTGGGCCCCCTGGACCGAGTCAAAAACCGAACTGATGAGGGGAAGAGCGTACTTGTCTTTGATAGTTATCTGGTTGAGTTCACGATAATCAATGCAAGGGCGGAGGGTTTTATCCTTCTTTTCTACAAAGAAGAAACCAGCGCCTACTGGAGACGAAGAGGGGCGAATCTGGCCGGAGGAAAGGGCTTCATGAATATAGGTTTCCATGGCGGTTTTCTCAGGGCCGGAGAGATTGTATAAGTGGCCCTTGGGGAGCTTAGCGCCAGGAAGTAGTTCTATGGCGCAATCATAGGGACGATGTGGTGGTAACGAACCCGCCTTACTTTTACTGAAAACTGCTTTGTATTCGTGGTAGCAAGAGGGAACGGATGATAAATCGATGTCCTCGAGCTGAGGAATAATAGCAGGAGGAACGGGTGGAATAGCTGATTGAAGGCAGTTAGCCAGACAAAACCCACTCCAATTGGAAACGCGTTGCTTGGCCCAGTCAAACTGAGGGTTGTGGACCTTAAGCCACGAATAACCCAGAACAACAGGACTGTGTGGGGATGTGGTGACGAAAAACCGAATATACTCGTGATGGTTACCAGAAGTGATGAGTAACACGGGTCTCGTGCGGTGGGTGATGCATGAGAGATGTTGACCCCCCAAACCGGCGGCGTTGATGGGATTGTCGAGGGGCTCTAAAGGGAGAGAGAGACGGGAAACCAAAGAATGATCAATAAGGCTTTGCTCAGCGCCAGAGTCTATGAGGGCATGAGAATCAGAACACTTAGACTGGAAACATAGCTTGACAGGAACATAACAAAAGTTATTTCGGGTAGAAACAACTGACTTATCCTCCCGTGGCCTGGCTTTTACCGGGGGGGTACGGGGTTTTAAACGAAGAGGACACTGAGAGACTTGGTGACCATGACCCCCACAGTAGAAACATAGCCCTTCTACACGACGTTTGCTACGTTCTTCAGCTGAGAGGCAAGAGAGACCAATCTGCATTGGTTTATCAGGGTTTTTACGTAGAAAACTCGGTGGTGGAGGTTCTAGGGCGGGCGGCGCTGTAGAACTGACCATGGTGGTCTTACGTACAGGATGCGGGCGTTCATGTTGGCGTTCTTTAAGTCTGATGTCAGAGCGTAGGGAGGCGGCCACAAGTTCCTCAAAAGAGGTGGCTTCTGGCTGGGTACATAAATGATCTTTTATGGTTTCATTGAGTGATTGGTAAAAAACACCCCGCAAGGCGGGATCTGTCCAGCCTGCCTCCACCGCCAGAATGCGAAAATCTACAACATGGTCGCTGACTGACCGGTTGCTTTGTTGGAGATTGAGGAGTCGCCTGGTGGCTTCTTCTTGCTTGCGAGGTTGGTCGAACACGAGTCTGAACTCGCAGATGAAGCGTTCGAACGGCAACTGAGCGATGGGGTTGGCGGCGAGGAAGGCTTGAGCCCACTGGAGCGCCTTACCCCTCAGGGAATTAACAATCATCGTAATCTTGCTGTGGTCTGTGAGATAATATCTGGGAGCCTGCTGAAATAATAGTTGACATTGGAGTAAAAAACCCCCAAAATTCTCTACATTACCAAAAAATGGCTCTGGCTGGAGACGGTAGTTTTCTGGGTTGGCGGTGGAAGTGGAAGGTTCCAGGTTGACTGAAGGTGGAGCAGGGGCTGGTGCTGCGGAACCAGAAAATTGTCCAGTTAATTCCAATAAAGTTTGTGACAAACCATCGAGGCGGTGAAAAAGTTCTTGTTGAGCTGAAGCCATTTTGGAAAGGGCGTCGGCTTGGTGTCCCAGCATAATGCCTTGATGATTTACGGCCGAACAGAGTCTTTCCGGGTCAGCTGGGTCGGGGTAATGGCCAGATCGTTCTGTCATGATCAGATCAAGGTGGACCCAGATGCTGCAACCCGGAAGGAAGAGGCAGGTATGTGAAAAGGTAAGTAACTAGTTTTATTTTGAAGGGGCTAGCGGATCCAGTAGGGGAGAGCGGCGTGCAGCTTGACAGCGGCTCGTAGACCAAGGTGAGCACGGAGATCTTACAGCGGCGTGACCGGAGCTCACAGCAGTGGCGTGAATGGAGTCTTTTGACTGCAACGTGGCTGGAGTTCTTGGCGGAGGCGTGGCTGGAGTTCTTGACGGTGGCGTGGCTGGAGTTCTTGAGGAGCGTGAGGGATTCAGCTTCTGCTCGCGTCGGCTGAGGACTCGGGAGACTCTCGTGGGAAAGGCAGACCTGAAGCACAGCAACAGAAGGTAAGCGAGGCAACATGACACACAGAGGGCCAGACAAGGCATGAGGTGAGTTTAGCACCATCAGGTTTAACGATCTGGCGAAGAATGCTTGAGGTGAGTCTCCTTAAGTAGCAGGTGCGTGGATGAGGTGATGAGTCACAGCTGAGAGTCTGGAGCAGAGCTGGGAGGGGGAGGAGTCTGACAGGCCACCATGACATTTGAAGCCCGCGGTGCAGCTGTGTTTGTTCAGGAGAAGAACATAGTGATAGGCAGTTGTCTAGCTCTTTTTTCTATGGGTTTTAGAGAAACTCGAAATTGCAAGATCATTTGCACGTACGTAATGTAAATTTGGCAAGCTGATTTACGTACGTGTACCTATTAAACTGCAATGTTATTGACGCACAGGTAGAGAAGACACAATGCACGATGCAAATCCGTGAAGTAGCGAAACCGTGAAAAGTAAACCGAGTTATAGCGAGGGATCACTGTATAATTAATTGTAAAATTAGACATTTCCATATGAGGTGCCGTGTAGGACATTATTCAGAATTAGCATTCATAAACACATATGAAATCTCACACACACACTAGTGAAATGCTTGTATACATACAACTGAAAATATATTGATTCACATACACATGTGAAATTTCTAATCTACTGAACATGCTCTCACACACACTACTGAAAATGCTCTCACTTAATTTCATGCTCTCACGTCTCATTTCAGTGGAAACGAACCTGTGTCCGACTTCCTACCCTAATCCCTAACTACGAAAACCCTATATAGTGCAGCACTATAGTTCTCTGAATTTTAAAAGCAATTTGGACACCCATGCTCACTACTTTTTTCTTTCGGGTGTTGTTCATAAGGTGCTTGACACGAAAACAAAGTGGCGCATTACCGCCACCACCTGGTCTGGAGGCGAACTACTCCTATTTAACGCAGAGAATGACACCTATTTGTCAGAGTAAAAACACAATAAATATGAACATTTTACAAAGACTATTTACAAATCTGCTGTGTTCTGAACATGGAAAACGTGGCTGATTTATAAATAATTAAATTACAAACACTTTGGTGTTGATTTAATGTATTTGTTCATAAATAAACCCCCAAGTTATTTGTTCATGCCGATATTTTTTTTTTGTTTTTGTGCCGCTGAACGATTAACGGGCTCTTGCGAGGAGGCATTTTTTTCTGTAGTTTTCTTACACCTTACTGAAAATGGCTTTGAATATGAATCTGTCCGTGTTCCTGGCAATAATTCAACCGTTTTTCGTGAGATCTTTTTGTATCGTCTCCCGCCCCGCAGGAAAAAAAACACATATTGGTATTGATATTATTAAAGAGACTCATGTCCCTCCTCCAGCCTCATCTTTTCATGCATTCCTCCTTTGTGTAATGTGCAACTTAATTATTAAATATATTTTCACAAATCCTGTTCGGTTAAAAGTGTGCGTGTGTCCGCGCGCAGACAGACGGCCTGAAGCGCACTGAACCAAATGGTAAACATGCAGGTCAGAGTCATTTGAATTTATGGAGGAAAAAAACATTGTAATGGTTCAACAGAGCTGAAAATCTATGAATTAATTTTTTCCTGACGGGAAAATACTTTTTTTTTTTAGCTTCAGCCTTTTCCAGTTTTTGCTGTTTTGCACCTCAGTGGGGCATCGGCACGCAGATCTGAACACCATGCGTGTCTCACGATGAACCTCGTTGAGGTTCTTTTCTGCTTCATCAACTGACATCATGTCCCTGCCAGGAAACCTGCTCCTTCCTTCCTCATCCAGCGCAGTGTTGCCAGATAGAGTCACAGCTCTTTCATCCTTCTGCTGCCCCGACTATCGTGTCAACCTACGATGACCGTATTTTGCGCGCTCTCTGTAGAATACACTGAGGAGCGCGGGGAAAGACAACTCTCAGCTACAGAGGATGAACAGGTGAACAGGTAGAGAGGAAAAGCAGGTAGAGGGGGGGGGGCTTTGGCTTCAAACTCTGTCAGAGAGATGAAAACACGGGCGTCAGATTCAGACGCAGCTTTCACTTCTCTGGGATGATTTTATGAACTCAAACATGGAAACATGATTACCAAGTAGAACTCTTCAAAATAATAAACCTGATCTCTCCGCATTCTTCGTGTCTAGCATGCATTGATGCACACATCGCTCCATCATGTAGCGATCAGACCATAACCTCTAGCTGGTAGCTCCGCCCACACGCGACCACGGTATCAGGCTTTAAAGAACACAATTTCTAAGAGGCGGGGCGTTGCACACCCCCAACAACAGGTTAGATGACAGTGGCCATTAGGCCCTGGTGCCTTCACAGAGCTTCAGTACATAAGACTCCAACAGCCTAACGTAGTCCGCTAATATATATTCATGAGATATTCATGACAACACTCACTGATTTCCGCAGATACTTTGTTCAATCTGTCTACAAGACCTTTGTTGGGAAGGTGACTCATACTGTTATGTTAGTCAGACATCTTGTTTGATTCCCCCTCATATGGCTTTGATGTGACTGGGGCTTCGATGTTGTGCATGAGAACAAAATGCTGGACGACCCCAACAAGGCCAGACCTTGACCTTCACATGATAGCACTGCTCAACGTCAGGCTTACACCAGGCTGATCTCTGCTTCTTGGACTTCCTACAAGCTCCAACAGCAACCGCTTACACATTTAAAAGCATGTGTTAAATGTCTGGGGCACAGATGCACAGGCCAAAGCAGAATGTGTGTGTCTGGATGAAAAACTCATCAGGTCAGAATGACTCACCGGTGGCTAAATTCCTCAAACTGACATTTTCATACAAACATCAACGCAGGACAGGCAACACTTCTTTTCTTTCTTTTTCCACCTCCACACCATTAAAATACTCTCACCATTAAACCAAGCTTAATAAAATGCTGATCCTCTGAGAGAGGACGTGTTGCCCTGAAGCAGATCCATCTGAAGTCACTTCATTCCACCTTGTAGTCTTAAACCTCTGCCTATTTTCTGGAAATCTGATCTGGTGGTATGTTTTTTCACATAAACGCCACAGTGGTGTTCCTGACCTGAGACACCGATCCCAATCATGAGGAGCACCGTGATCCTGCAGTTTGGACCCCTCCCGCTGAAACCAAATAGCATAATCGTGTAATAAGGGATCCCCTCTCCAGGAAACACAGTCATGGGGGAAAACTGGCTTCTGTCCCTGCTGATAACTTGTATGGTTTGTTATGAAAGCTCAATTTCAGTAAATAATAGTTTCATTTCACAAATTGCCATTTTGTATTCAGTGACTGAAGAGGTCTGGGATTCATTTTTAGTTTCAATGACTGCCAATTTTAGTCATATTTGCTAGCCAGAGCAGGGATCAAGTTTTTCTGTGAAAAAGGCCACATTTCCTTAAAAAACTGAGTCATAGATTGATGATTCACATGGTCCAGCTTTTTCTAATTAAAAAAAGAGAAAAGGTAACATAAAATTGTGTGCAATAATACAGTTAATACAGTTGTTGTTGATTGGAAATTGCAAAGGCTCTATCCATTCATTCACTTACTTTTAGTTTGTAGAAGCAATCTAAGAACAGCCAGACCTCAGTCCCTACAGCCACTTCTATATGACCGTAGACCATAAAGCACCAATGAATCAATCTACCTACAAATAGAGAGCTTTACCTTTTGTCACAGCTTTATTTTAAGCTCAACAGATCTGTACAAGGTTTACTTTGCAGTAGACACTCCACTGATAAATCATTTCAACTCATGCTCCATAATTTCCTTTCTTGAGAAATATTCAATGGCATATCCTTTGCAGCACTTTATGACTTCTTTGAAAGCCCAAAGCGCTTTGGAGTCACAGTTCTATTACCCATTCACACACTGATGTTTAACCCAGAACCACCAGGAGCAATGTGGGCTTCACTGTCTTGCTCTAGGACACTTTGGCAGGCAGGGTTGCATCAGAATTTCTGATCAGAACCCAAACTTACCTGTGATCTAACAGTTGACTAATGTGGAGAGCATTCAACCAAGGACTTTCAACTGCCACATGATTATTGAGAGCAGCAGGTCAATTAGCCCAACAGACTTGGTTTGAAAACCTGAATTCTATAATAGAGAAATTTGCCTTAAAAGTTATTTAAGGAGCAGTTGATGATTGGCAATGCAATGTCTGAATTGAAAAAGCCACATCACGCTGCTAAAAAACGAATTAATCACAAACCTATATTGATTCTCTTCACACCTGCAGCAGTTTGTTTTAAATCATTAGTTGAGTACAGTCATACTGATATCATTTCCTTTCATCTTTTGACTTTAAGTCCTTCTCTATTGAAGCTGCTTTGGGTGAGTCTCTTATCATTAGTTACCTTCATAGTATTAAAAGTGGCGTATTTTTCAAATTGACTTAGAGTTTAGTGAAGGGAAACACTTTCATCTTCAAGCTCTTCCTGAATCAAGACGCAGCTCTAAGCCAACTTTTAGTTGTCATCTGCAAAGAACAAACCTAATTCTAAACCACTGGACTGTTTTTGTTTGAGAAAAAGAAACTGCATCCACTGTTGCAATGGGTAAATATATTTAGGAAAGTACATTGTTATCCATCTCATTCAACACACTCACTGAAAATGAAAAACTGAAAAGCATGTATCCCTACCTTCAAAGTGATATAAAACATCACAAACCCACACAATCTAATGATCCAGTAATATTTTGGGCAATTTAATTGCAGATTTTTCATTTAATGTAGTTTATACGCAATTATTACATAAATCTCAGGCAATTGTATGTGATTTTTGCCAGATGCATACACAAATCTGTGGCTTTTCACGACCGTTCCACATATAACTAATGAACTTTTCACACACGAACCACCGATGAATAACTTCTACATTGCGTTTGGGGTCCACATATCACATGCAAATTATGTAACGATGCACACATTTTGGGGCACTTTTGGCTTTAACGTTGGTTTACATGCTATTCACGCGGTTTATTGTTACTTAATCAGTGGTTTTAACCTGGTTCATTTGGGATACATCTTGATACATTTCACGTCAAGACCACAGCTTTTCTCACTTTTTTCCTTGTGTTTTCACTTATGACCAATTTTCCGTGTAATATTTGCAAAACGTACATAATGGTTGTGTGACAGTTTTTATTCTGCAGGCACCTTTATTGGAACTGTAAGGTGAAAAAAGTCATCAGAGAAGTGGTGAATGCAGTGGTTGAGTGTGGCCGGTCATGCTGGGTTGGTGGACCCTGATGTCCTTCAATTGCTCACCTGAGAGGCCTGGTACTCAAGGGGAGCGGCCTGTGGCTTTGCCCAGGATTAAAGTAATACTAAACTTGTTGATGAAGATAGAACTTATTTTTATTTTTAAAAAGGAGTTTATGCAAATATTCACCCAATTTGCCCAAAAAATTATTTAATAAGAACTTAATTGTATAAAGAAAAATGATGCTTAAAGCTTTGTTCTGTGTCTCAGCCACCATATAGGAAAAAAAAACAAGAAAAATCAGAACAAATGAAAAATAACCAGAATTCTCTCCAACAAATTAAAAAAAAATATTAATAAATAATTATAAATAAATAAATGCATAATTTTTCATACATAATAGCACTTTCTTAGCATTGTTTGAAGTGATAGCGGGTCTGAGCCACTCAAATTTGTTCATAGATTGCATTTGGCCCACAGCCCACATTATGAATAGAGCTGCTATAGGACCAGTAGTGTTTTCTGAAAGGGCGTGACCACTTTGATTAATGGTCCCAACTCTTTAGTGAGGCTAGAACCGGTTTTCATGGGTATGACTGCTTTCTCTGTGAAGATGTGGAGGACGTGAGTTTATATGGTGAAATTACACTTTACGGTAAATGTATGGAGGCTTTGAAATGATGACGCATTTTCACCACTGTCCTTGGGAAATGCTGGATGCCTTTGTGGTCTGTTAGCGGGACAGCCTTGGGGCAGGAGGCAGTGTTACTCAGCAGCTCACATGTGTTGCAATCCAACCACCGTTACAACTAGTAATTCTCAGAAACCATCTGGTTTTGTCTTCATCCTAAAGCAAAAAGGAGATGAAATAAACAAGTGCTGCTTGAGGTGTGCACAGACTCACAAGCAAATCCATGTGTACACAAAGCGATGGGAGCTGTGGTGCACACCTGTGTACACATGTCAAAAGGGGTTTGTCACCAAATATAATGGCTCTCTCTTCTTTAGCAGTTGTGACTGTGTGTGTAAATACATCTGGACATTATAATTTCACACATCATCACTTCCACACACCCAGGCCTCACAATCCTCCATCCCCCTTTGTGTCATAAGAAAACAAGGTGCATGCTGGTCTTGTCAGAGGGAATCCTTGCTTCTCCGACTGAGAACATGCACCTCAATCCAGCCGCTGACATCATTTCCTTCAATCCTTCTGGCCGTCCATCTGAGGTGACTCCGTAGCATGCCGCCTTCTATTTCCCAGAAAGACATACCACACCATGAGTAAGGAGACCCCCAGATGAAATTGATTTCCCCTTTTTCCACTTGGCTTTAAAGGGATCCAGGGTTATGTTTACAATGGTGTAAATCGTTCCCTGTATACCTTTCATCTAAAAATAGAGGTACCGAATGCAAACTGAATATAGAAGTTTGGCACGGGTCACATGGATATAGGACATCTATTGCCCTGTATTTATCAGGTTAGCTTCATCAGCGTATTTGAATCACACATGACCAGGATGTGTGTCCAGCTAATTCGTTTTTATGTAAAATAACATTTCCACAAAGGAAAGTAACAGGAACCCATATTTATATGATCCTAATTAACACCAGATTTACATTGATTGTTTTGTCGATAGATTGCACTTTTAAAATGTGTTAAAAAAAGTCAGACGAAAGAGAAGGAGATGTTGAAGTGTGGTAGGAAAGCAAACGGTTATTTACTGAAGAGGAGCTGTTGAGAGTCAATGGGGTACAGGCATCAACCGCCTCTCCTTTGCAACACAGCAAATTTCCTGCTTGAGTATAAAACAGGCATTTTTGATGGCCAAAAGGCTGTTCTTTTCACCACTTTTCCTGGCGATGCTTATAGCTTGCCACAGCTCGTCTCTTGGGTGTAGGGCTGATGCGCAGGAAACATAGCTTCAGTGCAATGAGCTTCATCCAGTGTTGGTCCTTGTGCAAGACCCTTCACGCTACAGCCTACTACCTATGTAGCCACAAGGAGACCAAAAACTGGATCTCCCTGTGCCGGTCCCAAGCCGGGATAAAATACAGGAAGGGCATCTGGCGTAAGAAAAAATCTCTGTCAAACCACCTCTGTGAATCAGGGAAAGCTGCTTTGCTGTGGCAACCCCAGATGCGATGCGCCAAAAGGTGAACATGACCAAGCACTCAATTTATACGTTTATATATCTTTTTTGTATACAGGTTTCTTAAAAAAAAAAGGAAAGTATATGTGAAACAAGCCTTGCTCATGCAAATTCATCTATTCATCCATTCACTTAACCTTTCTCAATCGCTTTTTGGGGTTACTGGGTTGCTGGAGCCTAACCACTGTTGAATGAAGGAAGGGTAAACCCTGGATGGGTCACTAGTCCATTGCAGTTTAATCCAAAAGTCTAGAGGAAACACCTAAAAAAGTTACACATTTTGATTTGTTTTGCTGCAGGGGTAATGACAAAAATGAGAGATTAGTTCAAAAATACCTTTTTGAAAAGGAAGTTTACTATTGGAGACAGTTGTATCCAGCATGGTACACTGATGCCTCATATAAAAAAAAGAGAATTAGCAAAAGGTGACAGATGTCATAAATCTTCTGTAAATGCTAAGACTAGTTTTACTCACAAGTATCTCCCTGCATCATGTATATAAGCATATTTAACGGTCTAATCCAAGTATTACCCTTTTCCAAAATTTCTGTTTATTATTTTAGTTTATTATTTTAGTCTAATCTGTAATTTCTACTCCTAATCTGTGTCATTCATTGATCCTTAAACAAAAATGAAACCAAATGATACAAAAACAATCAGACATACATGGGCACACAATAACAGTTGTGTAGGCATACTGAGTGTGTGTACACACAGCTGGATAGATGAAGGAAGGCCGGACGCTTGTTCAAAGTGGTTTGTTTGTTACTGCTGCCATCTGCTGTTGCTCAAATGGGTTTCACCACCGCAGCCACTGGAAGGAAGGAAAAGAATGAATGCATTCCAATTCTTTGGTTGTTTTGCTCTTTTTAGTTGTGTTTGTATTTAATTCCTATTTCATCCGTTTTTCTGTGTATTTAAGTGGTTTTTGGGTTAGTACACTGTCAGTTTAAGTCGTCTTTTTTTTTAGTTTGTTCGTGTTTCAGATAATTTATTTTATGTTTTTAAAAGTCTGTTTCACTTTATTTAAATGTTTTGTCAGCCTGCTGTTGTCTCTTAGGTGAGTCCCCCATGACCCACAAACCTCTGACACAATCGGTTCATGCAGGATCTTCCACCATCTAGTGGTCGTTGTAGCAAATGTTGCCCAAGACTTTGCAATGAAGAAGAAGCTCATTCAGTCTGAAATAAGTGACCAAACATTTCATTGTTAGAAAAAATGTTTTTTTCTAAATTTACTGCCAGTGGTTTTCTTCCTTCTTTGCTTATCTTTGTGAAAACGCTTCCATAATATTGATCAGACCGGTGAATTCACAACGGCATCCCACATTCCACACACCAGGGAAATGGGATAGGGACTAAGTTCTCTGGCAGATATTTCCTTCATTGCTTTTTCTATATAACTGCAGGAAAATCCAGTGGGGTAACCAATGCCATTAAGGAATTAAGGATAAAGGAACTGCTCTAAATAATCCTAAAATTGAAGCAGAAGTGAAGTATGCATAGATAGGTAATGTGTGGAGTCTGATTTAAAAATGGAAAACTGAATCATTGAAGAATTCTCATCTTTGAAAAAGTAGAATTGTGAAATATAGCAATCTCCTCTGGTCCCACAAAGTTCTTTTTTTGGTCAGTGAATGCTGCCTTTTAGTTTAAAATGAGCCTTTCCTATTCAAATTCAGTTTATGCTTTAGTCAGGCCTGTTTGTTTCTGAGTGACGACCCTCGCAGGGCAGCAGATTGGTCTCTTGTGAAGCAACACAAACTGGTAATGAGCATCCATGTCCATCAAGCGCTCGTCTGATACATGACTAATAAACACGCAGTGGGCTGTGTGGGTTATTTAAAGGCCCTGGAATGGAGGCACTGCAGAGAAGAGGATCTTTTTCTTGTCATGCTGTCATTCACATCACCAGGATTTATTAGCATGGGTCAGATCAGCGCTCTTAGACGTGTCATGCTGCAGATGTGAGGCAGTGCATCAAAACACACAAAGAAAGTCATGAAATGTCTGGGAGTCCTCACTGTATATAAAATGTGTTACTTTGAAAAAAAGCCCTATATTTGGCTGCCACCATGTTGGAAAGATTCCTACCATTATTACCTGCCTATTGATGCAAAAATGCAACAAACCACTTCAAATGACTTTAATTTAGCATCGACATGAAAGCAAAAACTGAGTAAATTGTAATTATATTCAAAGATATAAATTCAGGCGTCAAGGGGTTAATAATGGCATTAATGTATATTAAATTCTAGATTAACCTAATTATTACAAATGTATATGTTTGTGTGGATACATTAAATTTTCAGGATTTTTTCTCATTTTTTATTAGTAAAAAGGAAATTACAAAAACTTTTTTCAAATATTTGCCGCAGTAACATAGTATACTCTGGTTATGAATCAGAATCATAATATCCTTTATTGCATGAATGTACAAACAACAAAACTTTGATGTTGCCAAGTTTTATGGGGTCAAATAGGATCATCTTAAAGTGAATCAAAAACCAGATTGTAAATTTGAAAAACAAAATTGTAAATTTGAAAGAATACATTGATTTTATTTTAAACTTGAAAGAAAAATAGAAATTTTAAAAAGTAATTATGAATTATAAAAAGAAAAATGTATACTTCAGTCTCTCACCAACTAAAAAAACAGAGTTTATATGTATTTTCAACTTTTTTTCTCTCGTTTTTCCCTCTTTGCTTTCTACGGAGCCCCTGACCTGACATGTTGAAAAAATAAAAAATACGAATTTGTTGCCTCAAAGTAATTATGACCTTTTACACACCCCATATTTTCAACCGGAAATAAATTTAAATGCTCCCAGTTACATCTTTACCGTAAATAAGATAACTGGTTTAAAGCAATAATATACATAAAATATATTTTACATGCCATTATTTATACTCAATTTACATTAGTACAATTTTTTGTTGGAAGATATTTCTTAATCATTTAAAAATATTAAAATGTTTACACAATTACACGTTTCTCATTTTTTGAACAACTCCTGCACAGTTTGACCCTTTCAATACCCACAAGTGTTTGTGTGCATTGTGTGAATTTCTTGTTCAATTCAGATTCTCTACATTGAACTCATGCAGCTTCTAAATACAGAATAATCAATTAGATCATAACAATCTAAACACTGGTAAAGTTGTTGGTTTTTAGCAGAAGTTAGAAAATGTAATAACCTAATGTTTATTTTGAACAGGAAATGAAAAGTGATAGAAAACGAGAGGAAAACTCCAGCGAGTTCACCCAAACAAGTCAGCAGGAATGAAAGGTCAAAGAGAAATAGTTGGAGAACATAATTAACATGTTTAACGTTTTAATTGTGAGTTGCAGTCTTCAGGGTCTCGTTTATCTCTGCATGTATGTGTATTCATTCTTCATTTCTGCACAAAACACATTTATATGTAAATGATGTCTGAGCAACATTTCCAAATTAATTAATCAGAGTTTTCGCAGGTTTAAGGTTTTGGTCGTAATCATCCAAATTAAAGCAAAGCTGAAGCAACATTTAACATTATTTTTTTTATTTTAATACTTTATGTCTGTAGCAAAACTTCCCTTTAAATGAAAATCTCATTCATGAACTGATTGTGTTTCCTTCTTTTTGCCTTTATTTATGTGCAGTGATCACTTTTCATTCATTCCCTTCACGTTGTCAGAACTCAATGGAACAAGCCTTAATAGATTTGATATAATACGCATTATTACACATTAATTTACACCCAGTCCCAACCCACAAAGCCTTTTCACTCATCGTTTGCATCGGTTTTGTAACTATAAAACCATAAGATTTATATTCTTCTCCAGGGAAAGCAGTGCAATCATGCCCTAGTATGATAGTGTAATTAAATCAACATGCCCCGGGCTCATATTGACTCCCTAATATGGCCGATACAATATCACTGTTATGACCTGCTGCTCTCAGACATCCATCTGTACATGTTAGCCCTGCAATAATTGCCTGAGATGAATGAGACGCACGGAGCAGAGCGATAATGATGAAGCAGTGGCTAGGATGCAGTTCGTGTGCACAAACACACACACATGTTGCCAGATATGCAGTAATTAAAAGGGGAAACAGATACATCACCTGTATTCAAGTTGAGGACTGGAGTCTGTAATTACTGTGCCGTTGCTCTCGTTTCATTTCAAATTGAGATGAAGACCAGGACCCTTAGCAGCATGAGTACAGAAATATAACAAAACTCAACAATTCATAGAAAAAGTGAGAATAATAAGAGTCCAAGCTTCTCACATGACCCAAATGTCTGTAAATTATGCCATGAATGCAAAAGGAAACACACTGATCAGCATTGCTTGTCTGGTGACTTTTCCATAGGCGTCATTGCAGGAAACATTGAGGCTCTTTTATCACACAAATACAGTTCAGGCTGTTACGTATGATTGCTGAATCATACGTAACAAAGACAAAAACTCTTTTTTCTGTGGCTTTGTGACTGGAAGTGCTGTGATGGGTCATCTGTAAGCCTCAAGGACTGCAACTCTAGCCTGTTGCTGAAGAAAATGCCTTTGTCATTTTTTTTCATCACCAAAATACGATATAAAGTGTTGAGAATTAAGGAATAAAAAGTGTTGTCACGTCTCTGCAGCATCGCGGGGCAGTCGGGAGCTGAACCACTGGACTGGCAGACGGGGTGGTGGTTCCCTTGTGCTTTCTTAGATGACCCCCCCCTTACATTGACGTGTTCTCCCTACCAAGGCAAAGGTGGATAAAGGTGGAAAGATTTCATGTAATCCATGGACACCAGTGAAGATGACAAATCATTGAAGAAAAAAGGTTCAGAGCAATGTCTGGTGGGTCTAGATGACCCAACTCCCAATGGGAACGTGCCTAGGATAGCACAAGGGTTACGAAGGGGGACTGGAGGGAGATTTTCAGTCTGTGCCTGGGTACTGAGAGGAGAGTCTGTCCAATGCTTTGTCCCTTTCAGGGTCACAGAGTTGCTGGAGCCAATACAGCTAGAGTTGGGCAAAGGCAGGGTACACCTGGACGGGTCAGCAGTCTGTCGCAGGGCCACTACTATGAAGCTGGGACACATGTGTCAAGTGTTTGGACTGTGGGAGGAAACCAGAGTGTCTGAAGAAAACCCACACATGCACAGGGACAACATGCAAACTCCACACAGTCAGGACCCAGCCGGGATTTGAACCCGACCCTTCTAACTGTGAGGCTGGAGGTTTGCTTTGAGGGAAATAGGTTATGATCTAAGCCGGATGGATTTGCTGTTAATTTTTGCTTTAGCTGTAAAAATCTGCACAAATATGAAGGTGAAAGTGCTCACAAATCACAACTGTATGATGAAGACATACTGTATGCCCATCTGGAGAAACAGTGAATTAAAATAAGATTTTCTAGTATGGCATGTATAAAAAGTTATTTTTGTGATCAAAAATGTTTTCAGACAAATGAAAAACGTTTACTTCACCTGAAATTCATGCTGTGACCTTTTGACCTGTTTTGCTTCAGTTTTCTGTGTGAAGCGTCGGGTTTTATACTGAAGTTTATTGTTTTAAAATAAATGAAAAATAATATTCATAACAAGAAAATCGACTAACTCGGTGAAAGTTGTGCTCCAACCAACTTGTATGTTGGTAAAAAGTGGGCTGTGGGAGAAAAACAAAGCCACACACACTCGCAGACACACAGAGGCATCATGGGAAGATATTTCTATCAAGTGTGTGCTGCTCTCAGGCTCTTGTTTTACACAATAGCTCCTCACTGCTGTGTAAGAGCCCCTCTGTGTGGCAAATTCTACAATCTTCGCCCTGAGATTGACTGAGCACATCTGAGTCAGCGTGCATGTGTGTGTGTGTGTGTGTGTGTGTTTGCGTGTGAGAGGCCGGGCATGCAGAAAAGCATCCCTGCTGATCTTCTCGCCCAGCAGCACACAGCACAGCACTGCACTCAGTCCGGATTTGAAAACTCAATCCCCCAAATGATTTAATCTGAGGCATGATTAGCCATGGAGCAATTCAGAAATAATCCACTGGCTTTCAGAAACAACACTACGTTTTTGATCCTTACGGGAAACAAAACTCTGTTAATCCTGACGTCTTTTTTTTCCTCCTTCTTTCACCTTTTTTTTCTTCATCTCAGAGCTCTGTGGGGCTGGACCTCTCAGAGGCCACAGCTGGGGTCAAAGGTCAAACAGCAATTGATGTCACTATGCACACATGGGTATGGCTGATGCATGATTACTTAGATATGTACATTTAGATAATGTGCTTGTCCCCTAATCTATTAGGAGCCGCTCTGCTCTTCGCCCTGGGGCCCTAATGCACTCCAATGTATTTATGGTCAATAATTAAAAGGGAAAAGCATGCATTAAAATCAGTCTCTACTTAACAGATCTTAACTAATGAGATTAGGGTAATGAATAGGCCACTTTACCAGCTTGGCCTGGTACAGTAGCCATTTTGCTGACAGCTGCTGAATATGACAAGGTTAGCATCATAAGCCTTTTCTTGCAGAGAGGGTTTAAGGCATGGATTATTCCACTGAGAACAAGGAAAAGAGGCCGGGTCGTTTGGATTAATCCCAAAGGGGAAAAGAATACTGAACTATGACTCATTTGTTTTTGGATTCCATAATTCTATGAAAAATGAGAGGCTGCTTTGTTATTGGATCATTTTCACCACATGAGAGGCTTGTTAACAATGACATGGGGTGAACTGTGACGTTCAGAAATCACGGCGCGTGCACGTCTGGAACAGCGAGACAGTTGAGGGAACGCAGAAGCACACGTGGGATCCCACTTCCCGGCCTTTTCTCCACAGTGACTGCAGCACATGTGAAAACATCAGCTGTGAATGATCCAGAAACACCAAAGGCTCATTTTCAATGTTCACAGGGTTAACATGACACGCTGACCTGAAAGTGTGTCTGCCCTTTAATACCCTATCATTTCATTTCGGGGTCCCTCTGCGGTTTGAACTCAGGGTAGCTAAATCTGGTGGTGACCATCTGTTGATTATTTAGCTGCAGCCTGGATGTGCTGCCTGACTGCGTTAAGCAAAGAGAGGGGTAGTTGGGGTTCTGCTCTACCTGCCCCTGCTTGGGTCTTTACTGGTCTCTCTGGGCCCATTAAAATCCTGTTAACTTTGATAATCCCTGGCTAGAACTTGGCCTCTGCGGACCACTGAGCAGGAGAGGAATCTTTTAAAGTGCCACTGTTTAAGAAGTTAAAGCGTCTTGTAAAGCTGCATGTGGTAGCTGCTGAGGCTCCATGAAACAGGAGACTGAGGGAAAGTTGTCAAACAGCAAATTTAATTTTCGGTTTTCCTGCACCCCCTAGGTACTTACCATTACCAAGAGAACTAATTCATCCTTTTCAAAAAGTAAAACCTTGACTATTTTTAGAAGAAATGTTTCACATCTGAAGCTTTTTCACTTGTTAGAGTTGTTTTAACATTTAAAGTCAGCTTGCACTTTTTAGTCTTTATCTTTTTAGGAATTCAAATGTGTTTGAATCTTAACTGTCATTTTTTTCCTCTTTAAGGTTTTCCCATCTGAGAGATCATTTCTTATGATGCTATTACCAAATACGTGTATGTCTGCTTTAACCCTTGTGCTATCCTAGGCACTTTCCCATTGGGAGTTGGGTCATCTAGACCCACTAGACCAGGGGTCGGGAACCTTTTTTGCCGAGAGAGCCATAAACGCCACATATTTTTAAATGTAATTTCCAAAGAGCCATACAATAATGTAGTGTCCCTTTCCCACACTGAGGCACGGAGACTTAACCTCTTTTAAGGTTCTTTATTCTGGTTACTGCAGACCACAACAAACGCCGTACAATTAATTCAGCAACTTCTGAATCTCTCCAGCGAGACATGAGCGCTTCTCCCAACTTTATATTCCCCTGCTCCCCCTGCAGCCCTCCCATTTCCCTTATTTGGCCCATAGCTGAACCCCATTGGTCCAAATTACCTAACAACAGGCTGAGCGACAGAACTGAGAGCCAATCAGATCTCTGCATGATGCGTTCCAGAACTCCAGAACTTATAACTCGGCCTAACAGACAAGTTAAACTCAGTCCGCGACAATATGTTTAAAACTAAATATACAAGTGAATGTGTGCATTTGATGTAATTTCAACATTTTTAAAGTACAATAAGTCTGTGGATTATTTTCAATAACATTGTTATGCTGTTGCTAATAAATGATGAGTATTTCTCGTGGTAGTTTTGCTGATGGTCTAGTCCGGTTGATACGTGGTGAGTTTCTGCTTCACGCAGGCGTTGAGACTTTAAACGTCATCGTAGGTCTGAATGTTCTGTAGATGTGACAAAGACTGATCACATGCAGACCTGGAGCCAAACACACACTCACACGCTGCAGTGAGTGACGGGCAGCAGGTTTTACGTTTTTACAATCCCTGCGCGATTCACCTGCTGCCTGTCCCCACAACCCCTCACCCCCACTCTCTGCTTTCTCCCTCACACATCCCGTCCCCACAACTGCGCGCTCTTTCTCAGAGACGGGAGCGTGCAGTTTTAGCCACGGCAATTCACAGGTTTCCAGCTGGTACAAACTCTGTGAAATAATAGATAATAGTAAAGTGAAAGTGCTGGCGCAGATTTCTCTCTCTAAGCACCGCTACTACTGCGCGCCTCTGGCATCGCATCGCGCCGACGACTGGTCTAATGAAAAAAAAAAAAAGTATAATTAAAGATTTGTCTGCGAGCCACATGTGACCATCAAAAGAGCCATATATGGCTCGCGAGCCATAGGTTCCCGACCCCTGCACTAGACCAAGGGTGCTCACACTTTTTTGGCGTGTGAGCTACTTTTGAATCGACAATGTCTTGAAGATATACCTATATATATATATATATATATATATATATATATATATATATGTATGTATATATATATATATATACATATATATATATATATATGAAGTACTATTAGTAAATGTTTATTAGTTACATGTTTATTAGTAACATTATTGTTTATGTACTGATGATTAAGAACTACACAGTAAAGGCCCGTACACACCGGGACGAATATTGGCCAGCGTTTTTCGCCACGTTTTTGTGTGTTCACACCCAGGCGATTTTCGCTGACGATGAGCCGAGCGAACATGCAATTTCATTCCCTGACATTAGATGGCGCTTAATGTAAACAGAAATACTCCTGTACACAAGGTGGCGCTGCGCAACTTTACGATTCTTAAAGTCGCTTTTCACTCAAGTATTTACGCTTGTCAGAATCATACAAAGAAAACATGAATCTTTCAAGCACCAGTAGCTCCAACTGGTGCTTGGTTTGGGGATATTTTAGAATGTCCGTCATTATTTCTTTGCGGCAGTGTAGACGCTACTTGGCGTCTATCTTCTTCGCTGGTATGTGTGCTCAGCAAGGCAGTTTTGTGTTTGAGCGCCCCCAAGTTGTGTTTTACTGTAACTTCAGAAGCTCCAGACACGTGTGCAAAAGCGCCATTCTCATTGTTCGAAAAACGAACCCGAGGCGTTTTTTTTTTGACGCTTTGGCGAGTGGCGTTTTTTCGCGTCGGTGTGCACACTCACATTGGTGCCCTTTGTTTAGTCACGAGGCGTTAAACGTCGGCAAAAAAATCGCCGGCGAAATTCGTCCCGGTGTGAACAGGCCTTTAGATTACACAAAGATACTTTTGTATTAACAGATGAGGCGTTTTAATACAAAGACAGAAAGCAGCAACTATTGTATTTCATGCTCTGCTGTAAACCGTGCAATGGGGGGAGCATCATGGCGTTTCAAAGGCGCTGCTGGCCTCGTACGAAGCGCACGCCAAGTAAAAAACAGCTTCATTATGAGCTCGCATTTATCAGGCGAGAACTGCAGAGCTGATAGCAGGAGGAGACACGCGGGGCAGCTTCAATAAAAACTCAGCTTGCGCGGAGCGGTCTTCTGCCGGGAACTTGACGTGACGCGGGGCAGAGAGCAACTCTCTTATGACAGAGAGTTTGCGCTCAGTGTTTTCAAACACACGTCTGCACGTATGCATCAGAGGATGTCCGATTGGCCGTTCTGCATGTCAATCAAGTCCCGTACTTCTCGGTGAGGATTTTACTTGGCTGGTGGATTTTTCAGAAGTACCTTTTTTTTTTTTCTTTTAATCTTCTCTGTCCCGCGATCTACCCTCATGTCCTTGTCGATCGACTGGTCGATCGCAATTGACGTAATGAACACCCCTGCAATAGACAGTGCGGTGAACTTTTTTCTTCAATGATTTGTGATCTTCACTGGTGTCCATGGATTACATGAAATCTTTCCACCTTTATCCACCTTTGTCATGGTAGGGAGAACACGTCAATGGAAGGGTGGGGTCATCTAAGATAGCACAAGGGTTAGAACAATCTATCTACCCCTTTTCATACATTCTATAAATAATCTACTCATTCATGATTGCAGTTTTTCACTTGTTTTTAGCTAGAATAAATGTCTATTACAATTAAATATTTTTGCTTTAATATTGATTTGGGTATGCCCTTGAAATTAAGAAAATAGGATGTGGACAGGTTAATGTTGACTTTTGAAGAAGTGTGTAGAATATCTGTGACAATCTTTAGTCGATACATTACAGGTCTCTGTGAACTGGTTTAGACATGTTCCAGTGTTCATTTTTAAAGGAACACATTTCTTCCTTAAGTACAAGAAACATTTGTTAACATTGACAGGTGTTGTGAAGATTGTGAGATTATACTCTGACTGGAACAAACAGCCAATATAGCATATATGCAAACCACATGTTAATATTGTCCTAGACTCAAAAATAAAAAGATAAAATGTGTAACATTTCAGAAATAGCCCACAATTTATTACTTTTATTATTTATTACTAATTATTTATTACTATTATTATTTAAGACTAATAGATATATATCTATAGATATTTATCTATCTATAGATTTAGAGAAGTATCTATTGATATCTCTATATCTCTAGATATATATCTAGAGATATACAGATATATCTACAGATAGATACGTAGATATCTAGATATGTATATATAAAATCTGGGTTACACGGTGGCGCTGTGGTTAGCGCTCTTGCCTCACAGCAAGAAGGCCCTCGGTTCAAGTCCCGGTTAGGGGACCTAAATCAGACCTTTCTCTGTGTAGTTGGCATGTTTTTCATGTCCGGGGACTGCGGCTTCCTCCCACTGTCCAAAAACATGCTTCATAGGTTAATTGGTTAAATTGTGTGATTGTGCACACTCTACCCTGCGACAGACTGGCGACCTGTCCAGGGTGCCCCCGCCTTTGCCCACAAGTAGCTGGGATAGGCTCCGGCAGCAGAGGTCTACCACTACCTCTGCACCACGGCCCCCATAAAGGCTGTAGGGTAAGTCTTGTGATGGATTGGTAAACTGTCCAGGGTGTACCCTGCAGTGCCTGCAACCCTATTTCCCCAAATAGGATTAGGTTGGTTTGGAAACGGGCGAATGGATGAATTCTAGATACATTTTAAATCTGTTTGAGGCAAGACCAATTACAGATGAGGCCTTGAACCTGAATTGTCCTGCCTTTTCATGGTCACAAGCTGTGAACTTGAGCTCATAACTTGAGAATTGGGTTGATGATGATTAGGACGATTGTGTCTTACTTTAGATGAAATATTGTTTCTTTATACATTAGATTTTTAAGCTAGAGACTTGGGACTTGACCGGACTTCCATCCAAAAATGTGACTTGGACTAGTAACCGATGGCTTGAGACTTTGATTAGATCTGACCTAGTGACTTGAGACTTGACTTGAGCCATGTAACCAAATTTTGTCATTTGACATGAACTTTAGACTGTTTGAGGTTAGACTCAGACACTTAAACTTTACTTGGCCTTGTAATAAAGTCGTTTAGAATGGTTGAGTTTGGAATCAGAGATGTGGAACTAGACCTACAGTACGTCTACACTGAACACGATTCACACGTAAATTCACTGCTCGATGTTTGTCCAAAACGTGTGTTCATTAACATGATGCTCCAGGCATGTGTGGGAGGAGCTGCTGTCTAAAGTTTTTAGGCCTCATCCCTACATGGAACATTGGCTGAATATCCTATTTAAAATCTGTGGAGGACACAGATGATGTTGAGAGATCAGGTTTATTTAAGTTAAAGAGTTCATCAAAATCGTTGTTAATCCCGTCTCCATGTCTGGGTTCATGAGATCGTTCAGAGACTCTCCCTCCACGGTGAGCTTCACCATCTACTGCAGGAGCTGCTTATGAATGACGGTTATTTTCAGTGGTTCTTCCTGTCTCTCTGTGACCCGGTTTGATGACTTGCTGTTCCACATTAGTCCAAGGAGGGAAAAAGTAAAAATAATAATACAATTATGAGGTTCAGGACGAGAAGTATCTGCTTCTCCTCCATGTTTTGGACTCCACCCACTGATCGCGTCATCAACATGTCACGTGCCAAAGCTGAGTCCCTGATTGATTAACGTGACACATTTTCTTTGCCAAAGTTCAAATATTTGAACTCTCAACGACGCCCAAAACGCTAAAAGCTCAAAACGCATCACATGGCCTCTGACTGCATCTGTACATTGTTTTAACAACTGGATGCCCCTGACACGCAAAGTGGGTTTGGTATGAAAGACACTTTAGACTTGTAACAAAAGACTCCAGACTTGATTTTATGCAAAGACTAAATTTAGACCCTAGATTTGACATTAAACTAAAACTGTACAAATTGTTTTAATGCATCTACCCAAACATATATGCCATCAACAAATCTGTGACATTGTTCTGCCTTTGCTCATTTTTGGAGGCATTTATAATTTGAGCAAGATATGAGTGAGAATTTGAACTCAAGCAATTTCTCACCCAAAGTTTCAGAACTCTTTGGAAACATCCTCCCAAATTCTGTTTGTAATCTGCAGAAAATGGCTGCAGCGCAGTGGGAGAGAGCCTTAAGCAAACTGCCTCCTGGGTTAAAGGTTCTTTGAAAACATTTGCAACCTTTTTGTGACAGAAAAAGCCTAAAAAACACAACATGTGCCGCATTATAAGATACATTTAATGAAGCTGAAAAAAATGAAAATGGTTGAAAGCATTCTTTATTGGTTTGATGCAAAAAGCCAATTAGAAAAACAACAAGGGTTTGATAGTGTCTGTGCTCCTTGAGGAGAGTAATTCATAGTAGTTCATGTGAGCAACAAGAGCAAACATTTAGTTTGGAGGCTGTAGATGCTTTAAACAGGTGTAGTGGGGGCACCTGTGCTAACACAAACAGCTGGTTTGAAGCCCCAGAGACCACAAACTGCACAAAATTATAGCATGTGGACGACAGTCATCTTTTGATTATCATTATGCTGTTCTTAGCCAATCAAAAACATTGTCGTTTTCTAGGGCATAGTTTCTCCATTCTCATTGGAGTGGGTCCTTCAATAGAAGCACCTATGAAAGAATAGCTGTTTCCTTTCTACTCTCCTGACAACATTGAATCACCTTCGTCAAAGCCTCCGGATATTTCAAAGAAGGCTGGGCAGTCCAAGCCAGGAAAAACTCAGTGGCAATAACCCCCCCCCCCTTTATGTATGTAAACGTGGATTCCTCTGCACTCGATGGAAAACAAGAGCCAAAAACCAGCAGCATGTGAGCAGTTTCTTTGCTCCCTTCTGTTGGCGATTACCTAGTGGGCCAAATGGAACGGGAGTGTAATGAGAGCTGAATTGGCACTGCCCTCCATCTAGACAGAGAGCCACAATGGCCTGCAGTCAAAACTATCAGCACCCTTTCAAGATGATCTACTGTAGAGCAGCACTGATAATGCAGTCAGCCACACAGGGATGGTTCATCTTCTCTGAAGCAAGTGAGAGTGTGCGCTGGAACCACAGAGACCCGTTTAACATTCCTTTGTAAACTGGCATCTGAAAGGGGAGAAAAAAACAACCTTATTTTCTGCAACACGTGTTCGTGCCTTTGATCTCCAGAATGAGCGGGGTTCCCGATCGGTATCGAGACGTTTAAAGTCATTTCACCCAAGACGTAGATGTGGATCTCTTACCGCTCCACCGTTCAAACTTTTGTTTGTCAAAAAAAAAAAACAACAGACACTGTTTTGTTGGTATGAAATGCATGGGGTAATTAAAGACGACCCCAGAGTCAAGACAGTAATGACCTATGTCACTGATGACCATTTGCTTGTTCCATGTACATTGACAAAAAGACATGATCAGTTGAATTAGTTGACTAAGCGTTTGTCTCCAGGCAGAACCGGAGCTTGCAATTCCCCATCATGCATGAGGAACTTTTGATTTTGAAAAATGTGATGTCATATTGTGTGCATCAAAGGCTCCAGCCAGATGTACAGAGACGTGATGCAAAATGAACATTCCTCCCTACTTTTACTCTTTTCTGCTCTGCTCTTCAGCAGGAACCCCAGCGCCCCCACTCTCCAGGTGAAAAATGATCCATTGATTGGATTTCTCCGTCATTAAAGGGTATATTCTGTCATATGGGGGACCAAAAGTCACCATGTTGTAAGTAAGGCCTGCCGCTGGAGAGTCCCTTTATGATTCTCCGTGGCCCTGAAAGGTTAACCCCAACCTTTTTGTTATCACCAGGGGTTAACGGTGGTTAACAGTCTCGGCAGGAAGACGATGTGAAAGGGGGGGTGGGGGGGGGGTCAGGGAGATGGAAGAATGGGATGAGACAGGAGACGAGGGAGAGAAAAGGATGAAAGAATGAATCCAATATATGGAGAAAGATTTCCTGAGTGTCACTGCAGACCGGGCTTCCCGCTCCTTCTCTAAGAAAATTAAATATTGATCAATCTCACAGGCCTACTAACAACAAAGGAGATAAAGAAGAGTATTAAAGGAAATAAATAAATATACACTGTGTCACCTGTCCAAGCTGAGAGGGAAGGTATAGGAGGGAAGGTGTGTGTGGTGTGTGTGTGTGGGTGGGGGAGGGGGTGCAATTTCCAAGCCTTGGAAGTGGAGGTTCATTCATCAGATGCTTCCCAAACTTGGCGAAGGCTTGCTGGCGAAAGGTTACAGGTGGGCCGGGGGCTTCTTTTTCCTGCCTGTGCCTGGACAGTGAGCAAACAGTTCTTCACCCCAGAACGGTGTTATCAGTGAACCTTCTGAGGCTTCGCAGCCTTTTAAATAATTAATAAGAAGGAGTACATTTCTATAGCTTTCCTGATGAGGTATCTGCTTGCTTAGCCTCGCTTTTCTCTCAGGAACACAGACCCAAACACCAGACCTTAAAAGGTGTGCGGTGTTAAGGTTCATGTTTCTTGGAATACGGCCCAAAATAAAAACCAGAAACACTTTGAAAATAAGTTCATGCTATAAGCGGCCTTATGTGAGCAAGATTTTTCTGAATGTACACATAGAGGAAATCTATTCTGGTATTTGTACATATTATAATATATTCAAAATAGAATGTATAACGTGTTTTTTGAAGGTTTTACATCATTTTGGGGAGATAAAGACCAAGACAAAGAAAAAGGAAACCACACATTAGCACAAACGTACTCAACTCAGAGTGAGTTTGAAAACAAATATGGTTTCACAATGATTTCAATCTTATTCCGTATAATAAAACAATTAGGAAAAACTGTAGCACAACATTTCTTTTTAATATTCTCAGATAAGCATCATATTCAATTTTTCTTGCCCAGCTCCTTTTTAAATAGTTTTTTCATATTTTAAGAAGGTATTTAAGAAACTAGCAGTGGTTATATTTTATTTTACATAAATCTCTTAGATACTAAGTACATTTTTAAAATGTTCATTGTTATTTAATGATAAACTTTAAACCAATTTCGGTTTTCTTATTTTTATTTTTACTTTTTTTTTGTGTTGAAAATTTTGAGAATAGAACACTTTTAGGGTTTAATGTTTTTATTTTTGTAATGTATTGTTTATTATTTTAAATAAAGGTCTCCCATTTTTTCTATATTTAGTAATCACAGTAAAATTGACACTACCCCAAGTTTCATAAAAGTGAAGATCAAAACCACTTTCTGCCTCAAATATTTCCTTTTTGTGAGCCCTTTTGTCTCTTTTTCTTTTTTGTGAATTTAACACGATAAACAACAGCGATTCCCCCAAACATGCATTTTTCTGTAAAGATTTTTAAAAGCGGTGTGTGCGGAAGCAGCTGTGATTGATCTGAAGAAAGGGCCATTCCGCTCGACTGAATAATGAACAGTTTGCATCTACCCCCTCTCATGCAACGTCGACAGCCCTCAACGCAGGTCCTTAAACAAATTATGACAGGGGATTGTCCTCACCAATCGACCTCTGCTGACCTCTTATATTGCAGATATTTATTACCCCGGCCTTTCTCCAGATAACACTCTGCCTGCGCTGCCTGTTCTGCGTGCATCCGCGTGCTCAGGCCGGGTGGACAGGGTTAGTAAATTCTTTAGTGGAAGCAGCCAGGCAGCTGGTCATAAATGCCAGCTCTATAGGATATCCACATAAAGAAAAGAAGTGCAACAGCCCTGCAGTGCCGGCCCCCCACCCCTGCTGCTGTCCCACTCATGATCCAGGGAGATGTTATCGCTCCATTTAAGAAAGGAACAAACAAGATTATACTGTAAGTTATTCTCGATTATGGCCACAAATCTGGTGCTGGAGCGAAGGCGGTGTGTTGGGGGGGGGTTAGGTTGGGGGCAGTGAGGGGAAGTAAAAGATGATAAAGTAACTGAGTCGCTTTTCTTTTCCCCTTTCTCCGTCTCCTTTTATCCGCACCACAAACTGATTTATGGGATAAAGAAGAAGCTTTTGTAGCGAGTGTCTTTCAAAAACACTTTGGCTTTTTGTTGCAGGAAGAAAGAGTGAGGATGACACCTGCCTGCGGCGGCTCCTGTCCTTTTCTGCTTTATTGCATGCATGTGTCTGACTATGACATAATCCATCGTGCACAGTCATTGCGGCAGTGAGTACATTTTTAAACACAACCAGACTGAAAGGAGGGGGGAAAAAAGATTAAAAATGTCAAGGCCTCAGACTGTAAAGTGAAAGGGGCGATCTGTCAGCTGACGTGCAACATGCTCCCACATCTCAGGCGTCACGCACTTTACATCTGTGCTGCCTGGCTTCTGACAAGAACGACAGAGCAGAAAAGAAAAATACGACACCTAGAAGTCTATTCATGTCATACAGTAGAACGAGGGGGGGGGGGGGTCTCTCTGTCTGTTCTGCTGCTACAACCATCAATTTAGCTCTGTGGTGGCCAGCCAGCCTCTCTCTGTCCCAGCTGTGTTTGACACTATTTATCTGCTCTACTGAAGCAGATCATTTTTGATTATTAACCCCCCCCCCCCCCCCATGAAAACGGAGAAAGAAAAGCGCTCCAGAAAAGGTTCAGACGCAAAATGACAACTTCATGCGATTCCAGCTGTTGCAATCAGAGAGTGTTACAGCTGCAGAGACACTCCATCAAATCTTTCCCACAAAGCAAACGCACACACACACACAGACACACACGCACACACACACACACAAAACAAAACACACACACACACTGTTCAAGTCCTCATCCTTCAATCTGTTTTCACCACAACTCCTTTTCCCTTCTGACTCCCTCTTCATTTCCACTGCTTGTCCCATCTCATGCTATCTTTTCATCTGTCTTTCAATCCAGTCTTTGTCTCCCCCCCATCCCCCCCGTCTCCATCTCTTGTGCGCCTTTCTAAAGTCCATGTGTGCACCCTGCCCATTAAATTACAGTCCTCTCTAATAAAAGGTTGAACTTTCTTTACCCACTCATGTGGATGAGGAATCTGCCAGTTTCCTGCTGTTCCGAATTCCTGCCTCACAATATTGAAGGCGCACAGACACATGCACGCTCAAAATAGAGGGAACAGTAGAAGCTGTCGTTATGCCTCATCATTTATCTGTCTATCTGCGAGAGCGCCAACGCCGGCTCCTCTTATCCCGCTGACTCAAACCTCCATCCCTGACATCTTTATTCGATACACACCGGTGCCATTACGCCTGCCCATCCAATAAATTAAAGCCATTTACTCTTCTGAATTATGTTATGTTTATTGATGCTCGTATAATTTGATTTCACACACATTCCATTAAAGATTATGCTCTCTGTCACAGAGCGGCACTCGCAGGAGAGGGGGATCTAATAGGGTTATAATGGATCTCAGACATGCATTACAGTGGGGATATGCAAACACTCAGGGAGCCAGTGCAAGACCCATGCACACAATTGTCATCTTAATAATGCAAAGTCAAGCAAACAGATCAATGGCAGCTGGGATGATGCTGTCAAACGGCAATAAGTGACAGGAAGCTTTCAGAGCTCATTATCAAAAGAAAGGAATCTCTGGGGAAATGTACTGTCCTGCAGGGAATTACACAGGCCACCTGGCAAAACATGACACAGTGAAAGGAAATATAGTTGTCATTTTTTGTAGTTATTACAATTTTTTATCCCTATGCAATTCTTTGAATGTGTTGTAGCTTCTTATTTTAGTGTGTTATTAGTTTGCTTTATGTCTGTTTACTTCAACGGGATTTCTCGGCTTCTATTGCCACTTTTTTACTTCAGACGATGAAAGTTACAGGAGGAAATATGATTTCAAGTTTTTATTTACTTATGGTAAAAGTTTAGAATTTTAAACAGAAAGTTCTAAAACGTGGTTCAAATAAAGATTTTTAAAGAAAATATTTTGAAAGGACAAACTTATTGTTTTTTTAAAAAAAGATTTCTTAAAGGAGCAAATACAAATTTGACTTCTCCCGTCATAAATGAATGTGGACTTGTGTTGTGCACTGAATATGTTGATGTAATGTGGTTCGGTTCATGAAAGGAACGAGTACCAGAGTACGAGTAGAACAGAACTTGCATACGCTACCTCACTCTGGAAAGCACTAATGCACTGTGTGGCACAGCCATTTCATACTGTGCCACACTAGTTCAGAGAACAACATCACAAATGCGTCTGTTGGTTACAGCCTTGGAAGGCAACTCTGGATACTTTCTGTCCAAAACAGATGTGGTACAGAGCTGACTGCCATCTTCTTTGGCTCTTTCTGCACTTGATGTAGGACCGTTGGCGAGTTGTGAACCTGCGCTCATTTCCCATCATGCCTTTCTTTTCTCTCTCTCCCACTAACCTATTGTCCCTCGCAACCCCAAGCAATGCAACACAAATTCATTGTAGATTGTACGTAACAACTACAAGCTTTTTCATCATCAGAAAAATGCCACAAGAACGTGTTAAAATCGTCTCAACAAAAGTAATACCAGATCAATGCATGTGTGGTTTTACATCTCCACTTGTGTGAGTGAAACATAGGAGACGGACATCAGATGGAGCATCGGTGGTGTTACATCTTCAGAGAGATTTGACTTGAGACTTGAAGTTTGGGACTTCTAAACAATGTTCATCTATTTATTATTGAATTGTTGAAAATTCTGCTATGTGCAAGGTGCACGGTGGTGCAGTGGTTAACACCCTCTTTGCACAGCAAGAACGTCCTGGGACCTTTCTGGGTGGAGTTCGCTTGTTCTCCTCAAGCATTGGTGGGTTTTCTCCAGACTCTTTCTGCCACAGTCCAAAAACATGATTTGTAGGTAAATGAATGTCTCTAAATTGTGTGCTTGTTTGTTTCTGTGCGGCCCTGGGATGGACGTGTGAACTGCCAAGGGTGTACCCTGCCTTTGCCCAACATTGGGTGGGATAGGCTCCAGCAAATGGGATTCAGTGGGTTTGGAAAATGATAGATAGAAGTTTTTGCTATGTGTCTTCCCCTGGTTTCCTGCTTTTTAGTCTTCCACACAAACCCGCTGTGGATTCAGTGGTTTGGTTTTGTTCTTGGTTAGTTTTTGGTTTTCTTTTTGTCAATCACTCCACAGCTATCTTCAGTTCAGTGTCTTGGTTTCTGTTCATCCTTGTCAGGTCATCTGCTCTGTTGTGTCACCAGTTTGGTTCGCTCCATGGTTTTGTCATGTTTCAGTTTGGTTATTAAATATATTACTTTCTGTCACCAAGCCTGGTCTCCTGTTCCTGACACCCTTCATCACTATAACATGTGGCAGATCTTTATTTTGCTTCAGTTTCTGTTTTTTTATTAGTATACATGTATTGTATACTAACATTTATTGTAATTACCAATATGATTGCTCAGTGATTTCCCAAAACAGAAATTGTTTTAATGACATTTAAATTAAAAAATATACAGGTTTTACAATCAAATAAAAATGATTTTTTTTCTGGATAATTGATAGCTTGGCTAATTTGATCCTGTGTGAACATTGATGTTCAAACTAAAGTCAGCTTCTAATCTCCTCTAGGAGAGGTTTTTGAACAAACAACCAGCGTTTTGGGTGTAACATATTTCAAAGCTGCAGCTGTTGAATTGCACAATTATCTTCATGGGGTCATTTTCTGTCAAACATCTATATTTATCTGGGTCTTCAAAATGTCACGTGGCTGTAAATGAGATCGCATATCTGAAGTTTCCCTTTGTGTTTGTTGGAACCTAAAATGCGGGTTTCTCTCTTTGATCGGAGAAGTAACCGCTGATTCATCATGCAACAATTAAAACTGAATAATAACTGCAATTAGGAGCCCGTTTGACAATTGTGACATCCTGGGGCTTCACAACAGGCGCTCCTGAGTCACTGCCCCAAGCCATAATCTTCCAAAACATTTCCCATCTTATCATTTCATGACCATAATCCAGGCAATTCAGAGGACAAAACGTACTGTATGCGAGAATTCTTTTTCTCAGAACTGTACGGAAATGAATGGAACTTGTCTTCTTCTTAAACGTGATGACCTTCAGTCTTTTCTTTTTCTTCTTTTTAGCCTGATCTTTTGGTAGAAATGCCTCATAGACAACAAAGAAAAGAACTCTGGAGTCAGTACAACAGTAGCATATCTTCAGATTGTCCTTGTCTTCTCACCTCCACGTACATTTACCTCAAAAAGAGACAGGCCCTATATATCCCACACTTTCTAATAAGCCATTTGTAAGGCTTGCGGTGGAGTTTATCAAGGGCCTGTAATAAGTGGCATGTAGCCTGGGCCCACTGTGGCTTTGTCTTCATTTACCTGCCTGCACATGTGCTGTACTCAGGATTAATTTACTGCTTTGATGTATTAAACAGAATCAGAGGATTTCCAGTGGCATGCTCCCCAAGGTGGACGTCTTTAAAAGGAGCTTTTTCTTCATTCCAGCACTTAGGTTTATTACAGATCCCCAGACTGTCCAATTTTAAAGAAATATGCCTCCAAAATTGCAGGATAATTGCCCCCCTCCCTCCTCCCCCATCCCTTTTTTGTTTGTTTTCCCATGTGATTACTTCAAAGGAAAATCCAACATTGCAAACAAGTTTGGTTTTATGAGAACTGACCCGAGGCAGTCCGCAAAAACAGTTTTTTCCTTTGGGCATTTTTTGCAGTGTAACTTTGCAGAATCTTAAGTACATTTATATAAAAATATAATCACACTTTACGATCCCAACATAGTCGACGTCATTATCTGACTTTCCACATTGGAATCTCCCACTGTCCTCTCTTTTTCACATAAAAATTGATATTGTCATTATTGCCTGTCCTTATAACAGACGGCAGGATGACTAAATAAGCAGAAATCCAAACATCCACTTATCTGTGTACATCTACCCCCCAAAAAAGTTTACACAATTTAAAAACAAAAACAAGGGCAGTCACATCCATAAACTGAGTGTGATGACACTTTAAACCATTCGCCAAACACGGCTCTTCTGTCATATGCTTCCTGTTGTTTTATTTGTCCACTTCAGAGTTTACAAAAGGCAGACACAATGACTAGGTTGTCTGCCGGACTCAGGACAGGGGAGATTAAATATGAAAAATAAAGTCTCATCCTTTTGTGTGTAGCAGTTTTCCCCGACTCCTTCTTCTTCTTTCTCTTTCGGCTTTTCCCATCAGGGGTCGCCACAGCGAATCATCCTTTTCCACCTCACTCTATCATGGACATCTTCTACCCTAACATTAGCCAACTTCATGTCCTCTGTTAAGACATCCATGTATCTCCTCTTTGGCCGTCCTCTTGCCCTCCTGCCAGGCAGCTCCATCTCCAACATCCTTCTACCAATATATCCACTATCCCTCCTCTGAACATGTCCAAACCATCTCAGTCTGGCTTCTCTGACTTTGTCGCTAACACAGGCAACATGAGCCGTCCCTCTGATGTACTCGTTCCTTATCCTGTCTAACCTGGTCACTCCTAAGGAGAACCTCAACATCTTCATCTCTGCTACCTCCATCTCAGCCTCTTGTCTCTGTCTCACTGCTACCGTCTCTAACCCATAGAGCAGAGCTGGTCTCACCACTGTCTTGTACACCTTTCCTTTGAGTCTTGCTGACACTCTTCTGTCACACAACACTCCTGACACTTTCCTCCACCCGCTCCAACCTGCCTGCACTCGCCTCTTCACCTCTTTTCCACACTCCCCATCACACTGAACTGTTGACCCCAAGTACTTAAACTCCTGCACCTTCTTCACCTCAGCCCCCTGTAACCTAACGCTTCTGCCTTGATCCCTCTCGTTCAGACACATGTATTCTGTCTTACTACGACTGACCTTCATACCTCTTCTTTCCAGAGCAAACCTCCACCTCTCTAGCTGTTCCTCCACCTGCTCTCTACTCTCACTGCAAATTACAATGTCATCCGCAAACATCATTGTCCAGGGAGATTCCTGTCTTACCTCGTCTGTCAGCCTGTCCATCAGCATAGCAAACAAAAAAGGACTCAAAGCTGATCCTTGGTGTAGTCCCACCTCCACCTTGAACTCCTCTGTCTGACCTACAGCACATCTCACCACCGTCATACTTCTTTCATACATGTCCTGAACTACTCTGACATACTTCTCTGCCACTCCAGACGACCTCATACAGTACCACAGCTCCTCCCTCGGCACCCTGTCATACGCCTTCTCTAAATCTACGAACACACAATGCAGCTCCTTCTGACCTTCTCTGTACTTTTCCATCAACATTCTCAAAGCAAAAATGGCATCTGTGGTGCTCTTACGGGGCATGAAACCATACTGCTGCTCACAAATCTCCACCTTCTTCCTAAGCCTGGCTTCCACTACTCTTTCCCACAGCTTCATTGTGTGGCTCATCAACTTTATTCCTCTAAAGGAATAAATGATGTCAAAATAATAGTTGTGTTCATTTTTTTTAAAACTCTATTTAGACTTTTTCCAATTTATTGATACCTGTACTACTAACCCTGGTTCAAGGGGAAAAGACCAAAAGTCATCAGTTTCAATTTGAAAGGAGATGTTTCGTGACTCTGGTGCTAGGAGCATTTAGATGAACATTTCAGAGAGAGAAAAAAACATCACATTTGAGCAATAAAGTGCAGCTGGCTCCATGTTACTTCCATTGTTAGACTATTAAGGTTTAAACAAACACACTTTTTTCCTGTTTTGTCAACACCAAAATTAGATTTTCTAAAACTATCATCGCCAACTACTTTAATTGGCTAATATGAAATCTCACCTAGATTCTGTATGAGAGATTTCGCCTAAAAACATGGGTTTTGGTTTCCTTCCATTGGAGCCTGATACAGTGTTTTCCGCACTGTCAAGTGCACCTAAAAGCCTTAATTTTTCTTTAAA
This sequence comes from Oryzias latipes, assembly GCF_053564925.1. Taxonomy (NCBI): domain Eukaryota; kingdom Metazoa; phylum Chordata; class Actinopteri; order Beloniformes; family Adrianichthyidae; genus Oryzias; species Oryzias latipes. Next base: position 4,171,930 of record NC_136252.1, on the reverse strand, counting down.
AAATGACACTGCACCTTTTAATCTGGAGCGCCTTATATATATGGATTAATTCTGGTTGTGTCAAGGTAGTTTGGAAAGGTGCACGGTGCTCTGTCAAAATGTGTTTTACAAGTTGCAACCAAGGTTAGGTGTTATGGTGAATATGCTGACTAGGAGTGTTAGAAAAAATCGATTGGGCAATACATCGCGAAAGTTCATTTGGCAATACTTGCATCGATTCAAAATGCTGTCAGGATAATATTTATTTAACTATTTCTGAGCGTCCTTCAGCGTCTGACTCTTGTTTTCCACTTCCTCTGACCGCTAGTTAGCAGCAGAGCACACGGAGCCTCTTTGAGCAGCTCTATTAAACAACAGGAAGACCTCAGCTAGAGGCAGCTTGTTTAATTGTTATGAGACATGAACTGCTCAGTTTATACTCGGGGTGGTACCGAACCGAAACTCTGTGACATGTTGCTGCCAGTAACACATAAACATGCGGATTGCGATGCTTTGTAGCTCAGATAAGAATGAGTGAAGCACTGCAGCTGCACAGCACCTAATGCACTTAGCATCAGCTAAAATGCTATCGGCCAAAGTCCTGCAGAACCTCCCAGCAAGAGATTCCAGTTTAGCGACCCGATTGATCAGACTGATGTGTACAACGCTCTGAAAAAAGGCCGACATCGTGGCGATGACCATTACTAGTTAACTTCCCTGTGTGAGAAAGTGGAGCTGCAGAGCAGACTGTCATGGAAATAAAGCATCTCAGCCACATTAAAGCGTCTCCTTCATCCTGTCATGCTGCTGCATCATCACCACACTTTAGCTTCTGCAAAGAATTAGTGTTTTTTCCCACCTTTATTCTTGAAGCACCATTTAGGCTCCTGAACTGTTTCAAAGTATTGGAGAAGCTACATTAAGCAATATCGAAAATAAACAGCACTTTATTGACTTAATCATACTTTTAGAACCTTATTGGTTAAGGCAAGTTCATTATTTTTTTTTCTTATACTGAAAAATCTTTTGCTGTGGAAATCAGACAATGTTGACTGTTCCCTTTCTATAGTTTAAGTTACCAAAATAAGAGCACTGGGAATTTGTTTGGGTAAAGTAACTTCTATGAGATACAGTTGCAGAGCTTAACATTATTAAATAAACGGAATTTGACAATTTTATTATTTTATAAAAAAAAAAAAAGAAAGAACATAAAGAACAATATTGCGAAACGTGTTGTATCGCCAGATTCTTGCCAATACACACCCCTAATGCTGACGGTGCATCTAGCAGTGTTGGATTCTGTCTTTTTACGTTATTGACAACGTTCAGCGTAGTCACAGTAAGGTCTGTTTTAGCTGAATCAGTCTGTTTTTATGTGTTAGCCAACCAGTCGGGTTGGGAGTTAACGTAGTCACAAAGGTTTGTTTTGGCTGTATCAGTCTGTCTTTTTTACATGTTGCAAACAAGGTTGTTGTTTTTTTTTATAAATACGATGAAAGTTTCTTGAAACGATGTCAAAAAAACTAATGACACCAGTAAATCTTTTTTTTTTCAAGATAACCCCTTCAGGGTTTTCACTATGCAAACTACCGTATTTTCCGGACTATAAGTCGCACTTTTTTTCATAGTTTGGCAAGGGGTGCGACCTATACTCCGCAGCGACTTATATTAGAAATAAATTGAAATAAATACATTGTTAACCCTCCTGTTATGTTCATTTGTGAGGAACAGAGATGATGTTCCTGGGTCAATTTGATGTATGAGGTATGTTAAGCGTTAAGAGGATGTTAAGTGACTCGGAGAATCAGCAAACTTTTTTTTACAGTAAGATCTTGAAGGCTAACAACATAATATTCTATTTTCCAATGATTTCATAGATTCAGAAATGCAATAAAAGTGAAAACTGTTTCTACAAATACAGGATGAAAACAGAGTATTAGTTGGCCAATGATGCTTCATGAAAGGAATAAATAAATAAGTTTGAGAAAAAATTACTGTGAAATTATTAGATAAACAGTCTGCTATGATTGTGTCATATAAGGTTGTGAAAGTTAAAATGCGACTTATAGTCCAGTGCGACTTATCTGTGTTTTTTTCTACTTTATAATGCATTTTTGGGCTGGTGCGACTTATACTCCGGTGCGACTTATAGTCCGGAAAATACGATAATTCAGCAGAGCTCTCATTCTAAGTGTATGGCACAGTGGTAGAGAGTTAATTAAAGCTGCATTTACACTGCAGGTCTTGATGCCCAAATCCAATTTTCTGACTACATCCGATTTTTTTTGATGACCCGCTCACATCATCTTTTAAAAGTGACCCGTATCCGATTTTTACATTTACACTATACAGTGCTGAAATTATCAAACGTAGATGTTCTGAGGACTACGTAACGTAGCGGCATTTCCGCCTTCCGGACCTGAGCACTGACGGAACGGATTAAAAAAATTATGTGCGAGCAGGCCCTTAATAATAATCATAACAGTAATAAAAAAACATTCAGAAGATGCATGTTGGTCCAAACGGCAAACGTTTAGCATGGCGAAACCCTCCCCTTTTTGTTGTGTTTCTTTTGTGTAACTGTGGTTGTCATGGAGGCAACGCAGCGACAGAAGGAGGCGTTGCCTTGGGCGCTCCTGAGGTGATGCGCGGGACAGGAAAAAGGAGGGCTGCTTGGCCGAGTTATGTACTTTCTCTGAGTTTTAAATGAGGAAGTGTTTGCAGACGTTGTGCTGTACTAACAGTTTGGTCCAGACAAAGAAATAAGCATCTTCTAGACTGTTCCAGAGCAACAGTGTCCCGCTTGATTAGTTACCGTTTCGTCCGGACCGGAAATAACAGCGGTTTCCGACTACGGTCTGAAGCCTGAGGCTGAAAGGTAACACGCTGATGGGGCTCCAGCTGTCCTCGAACAGCAAAATCAGCCCACAAAAGCACCTTAAAAAGTCATGTGATCTCAGTTGGTGGTGTCCTGAGTTGACGTCACTGACGTACGACTCGCATTTACTGGGGAATATCCAATTTGTCTGCTTACATGGCACACGGAAATGCACATATCCGATTTATTTCCAGATATGAATGAGGCCTGAATCCCATCTGAGAAAATAGGAATCCATGCGCTTTTGTCCTGCTTACACGTTCACTGCTCATATCTGATCTGTGCCACATCAGAGGAAAAAATCGGAATTGGGTCACTTGAACCCTGCAGTGGAAATGCAGCCTATGATAGCTTGTTTGAAAAAAAGATGACGTAGTTTTCTGATTGCTAAAAAGCAATCAGAGTATGTTATCCTATAACTTGAGTATAGAAGGATTTTTGGTGTGCTTCTCCTCCCAGGCGAAAGCAGCTATAAAGATACAATCAAAGGTACTTTGTAGAGAACCATTGAGAGAAGTGTGCTGTTACATTTGGCACCAAAAGCTAGTATAGTTTATTCATAGTTAATATTTTCCTGAAAAATAGTTTGTATAGTGTGACAGAGCTCTTCTTAGCAGTGAAGAAATAAATCTCTCTAAAATAAGAGAACCAAGCCAGCAGACTCCAAATATCAAACAATGGGTTTTATTGTTCACATAACAATAATTAAAGAAAGAATTCAACGGATTCTGGGAGAGCCTGTTGCCACCACTGCAACCTAGACTACTATCCGTCAACTGGGAAAAGTTCACCCAAGACAAAGGCTTAGCGCCTCCCACTGGCCAATCAATCAAACACTTCCTTCAAACAAATTCCTGCCTTGTAACCCTGGAGGATTCATAAACATAACCCCCAAATTACAAATATTTAACAAAAACAAATTGGTAACAAATGAAATACAGAAAAAGGTTTGAAACAAAATCAGTTACACAGAAAGAGAAACAAAGCCAAAAAAATAAACCTAAACAATTCTGACATGTGATGTCACTTCCTGTTTCCCGTGGATATGTATGCTGATGTGTACAATACTCTGGTTTGGCTGTGTGTGGAGGGACATTTAGATGGTGAGTAAGATTCTGTCTAAAACCAAGTGTGCACCTTTAGAATGAAACAAAATATGAAATGTGAAGGATTTGTTTGCATGTGTCCTCTGAAAACTACAAACTGCTGCAGGGCTGGGAGAAAGAGACAACCAAGTGAGGCTGGTGGTCAGGCGCTGTCCTGCAACCTGTGGCACTACTTCGTCACACATACGAAATTAATGAGCCCAAGCGATTACCCAAGATTCCTCAAAACCTTGCGTTAAGTGCCTATTTCAAACGGAACGAGAAGCTTTGATAAAGCTTTGAAAGCTAAGTCCAAAAGAGCTGATACAAGAGTTTTAGGACTTTTAAAGGTAACAAAAGCTTTATTTAAAAAAGGAATTCAGCGGGTTTGGAAAATGGATAGATGGAGGTTTTCAGCTATGTGTCTCCCTCTTCTTCTTATTATCTCTGATTCCTCAAGACTGCTTGTCAAGTGCCTGTTTGCAGTCCTAGTTGGGGTAATTCCCTTATTTAAACTTCATAATTCACTGACCAGTTTTGAACATCTGTACCAACGTCAGGTACAACACTTTTTATTGCTGCTTTGGTACAGAGGGGGTATGCTGCAAGGTGGTTACTGAGGAGATGGATAAGAAGGTACACTGAGTGTTTATGACATATAGATTGACAAGAAAACAGTGTGAGAAGCATTGTGTGTCATGTTAAAAGTTGCTTTAATGAGCCTGCATTCATCTGAACACATTTCAATGAGTTCCTGTGCCTTACTGTTGCTCCGCTACTGTGTTTCCATCCTGTAATGCCCGGCTACCATGGCTGTTTTGGTTCAGTTGTTCCGCTCCGAGCACGAAGCCTATTCAGACGGAAGAATCTTAGAGCGGGCCAAAGCTCAGTCCGATTGGAAATGAACCAAAACCACAGAGAAAGATGGGTCAGAGAGTAGTTTCTAGTTCTGGAAGAGGGACCACTTGGGTGAATTCTGAGTAAATATTTGTTCTGGATTGTTGGGGAAACAAAACTCTGGTTCACTTTAAACAAACCAAGTGTGTCCAGTCTGAATACACCCAAAATTTGTACTTTTTGAACTTTTGGCCGCATAATTTGTTACTGTAGTTGACCCTTTTAACAGCACCTGTTCTGGTTCTGTTTGGGCTCTGGAAATATTTCTAGAGGTAGAATGGAAATGAGAACAATAACCAGCAGAACAAGTCCTTTCAAGCAGCCCAGAAAGGTGCAACAAAGAAGCCTCAGAGGTGGATGTGAATGAAGAGCTTATGACATTACCATTGCAGGCTGTGGAGTGGAAGCCATTTTTTTAGCAACTAGTTTAATTAATTCACAAAACCTTTTGCAGTAATGTAGGCACCTCCTGAAAATCAGCATTGGTGTCTGTGCTGTGCTATCTTCCTATTGTTTCAAATCAAGACATTTTTTTTTTAGAAAAAAATTACTGATCAGAAATTAATAAGGGTTTCCCAAACCTTCGCCGACAAGCTGTTATGGGAACGCGCTACAAACTATCAGGTAAACACAATAAAAGCTAGCCCTTGAGGTGCTTCCGTTTCATGTGGGCAACTCTCAGGTGAAACACTCCTCTGACCTTTCCAACTGGCCATTAATAACCAGCGCATATGTGCATTTAGGTACCATTAGTTCGTCTGTCACAACAGGTCAGTGTCACTACGCCTGGCATGTTCTCAGTTAACAGATGTATCTTGTGGTCTAACATGCCCACATACATTGCTTTATGCTTAACACACCAGTGGACACAGATACGTCACTATGGTAACTTCATTCATCAGCAGATCTCACCAGAAACCAATTGAAGCCCTTCTTCTACCACCTCCACCATTCCAATCAAACCTAATTATACCATATTGCTTTCCTTGTTCAACAATAAGGCAGGTTGCTGGGGGTGGGAGAGAGGGAAAGATTTAATGTAATTATTGAGAATTTCTTTCTCTGCTTGGCGTGGCAACCATGAGATTCACCGTGATGGACGCTGCTTGTCAAAATGCCTATTGATGAAGCGCAAAAACCCAATTTGTAGTCATAAGGCAACTACCTTCCAATTATGTTTGTGCCAGAGCATTCCTCAAGCCCAGCAACTCCAATCCTTCTCTCTTTTCTGAGTGGCTAAACCATTGCCCTTGGCAGACAGGTACCAAATGGGCTGCTCTGTGCATGCTGCCTTTAATGTTTTATTGATTTGCTTAGCATACGCCCCGATTCAGCTCACACTCCTCAACGCCATTGCCCTTTGTACTCAAAGCCTGACCTGCCCCACATGAAAATTACGTTATTGAAATATGTTAAATGTGTCATCCCCCTCTCTGTGAGAAAATATCTCAGCTATTGATGGATCCTTCAGGAGCCCACAGATTGGTAATATTAGATCCCCACCAACTTAATGACTTCTATTACTACAATTCCATTGCTCCCTCAACCAATCAGTCTGATGAACTTGGTAACATATCAAAGCCATGAATAAAATCAAAGGGGGGATTAGGAGATATACAGTACAGTTTAAAAGTCTGGAGTCACTCTATCATTTCTTTATGTTGCTTCAAATTTCAGTGATATTTTAAGGCAGTCAGAGAAATAAAACCTTAAGCTCCCAAAGATCATTGTGAGGATCTCATCAAAACAGCCTTTTTACTCACTTTCAGTTGAGCATTTTTAGACCCGTTTTTAATTTCAGTTTCTATACTTCTATACTTGTTATTCGTTTAAATATTTTTAACTTGCAAAATAGTGAGAATCAGCCATTTCATTGAAAAATACGAGTGAATGCCTGTCACAAAAGCTGTGCATGTGCTTCATTTTATTCCAAATTCAGTTATCTCCAGTGTTGACATTGTTTCAGCCTTTGCAAACGTTAAGTTTGTAACAGCTTATGTCAGTGCAAAACCAATATTAAAGGTCGCTTTTCTCCTCGTCACTGGTCAAGAGTTACAACAAATCATAGAGAGTGTAACGGGGTGGCCAAGGAAGACACCCAGGAGCAGGAAGGACATGACAAAAATCCACAATTTAGCAAGGTTTAATTCCACGAAGAACAGCACCAAATACACTAGGAAGGTTTGAAGACGCTCAGGCGCAGAACACAGAAAAGCAGCTCCTTATAAAGGAGCCTAATTAGCAACGGATTGCAGCTGTGGCTCTCACAGGAGACACAGGCTGCCAGACTAAACAGCAAAATAAGCATTTCTTGACAGAGAGTGTGTTATTTAGGTATCACAGATGACTGTTCTGATGTTAAAGGGTTAAGAAAACATTTTTTTCATTGTTAAATAAAAGAATCTTTATTTTTAATAAATCATAGATGACCCTGCAAAGAACCGGCTAACTGTTCAAGGTGTACTTTGCCTTTGCCCAACAGTAGCCAGGTTAGGCTCTGGCAGCTCTGTGACCCTAAAAAGGACAGCAGGGCAAAACAATGGATGGATGGAGAAAAAAAGTAATCTAAGGATTTATTCAGACTGGAGACACTTGGTTTGCTTAAAGTAAACCAGAGTTCATTTCCCTCAATAATCCAGAACTATTTTTCAGTCTAAATACACCCAAGCCAACCCTGCTCCGGGACCAGGAACCGCTGTCGGTCCCATCTTTCAAGGTGGTCTCGGTTCGTTTCAAATCAGACTGAGCTTTGGTTCGCTTCAAGTTTCCTCGGTCTGACTATGTTCCATACATGGAACGGAACTGAACCAAAACAGCCACCGCAGATGGTCATCATGTGATGAAAGCAGATCAGGAGAGAAGCAACGGATGAGCCATGGACAAATGTAAAGGAACGATCATCGATTTATCAGACAGAAAAAAGGGTCCAATCTGTTAGAACGTTCATTTTAACACCACTGAACACACTTCTTACACGCTTTTCTGTGTCTTGCTACGCGGCGCGTGTCCGGCGCTGCTCTGATGTCATCCTGAAAGTTACCTTGTAGTTCCTCAACAGAATTCTCTTAAAAACAATGCTATAACACTACAACAATGGGACCCAGCAAGACATTGAAATGTGGTCCGATTAATGCAGTTTTCCCAACAATCTATATGTCCAAAACACTTATCAGTGTACCTTAATAGCTGTCTTCTTGCCAGTAACCACAGTAAATACAGACCAAACGCAAGGTTCAGGACTCGATCCAGACCAAATTAAGCAGACTTTGTCTGGACCAGAGGATTTTTCCAGTCTTTTCTTTTTTTTTTTTTTTTTTTTTTCTTTTTTAACTTGTCCTGTCCAACAGCTGGGCAGACAGATGAGAGCTGAGGGCCTCTTGTGTTGGACATATTTTACTTTAACAAGAGGGGTTATTAATCTTCAGACAAACCAAAGGTATGTCTCAATAAACCCCTTTTGTAATTGAGGCCAACCTTTATTAATTTCAATCATGTTTGAAAATCTTTGGTGTTGGACCGGACGGAAAAGGAAAGAGGGGAAGAAGAGAGAGGGACGCTAGAGAGAGGGGGGGTAGGGGGGTGATAATAGGAGGGGAAGGGGGATAAGACCATGAAGCAGCATAAAGCAACAAGTTTACTGGTTGTTAATCATTATGGTAAGGTTCAAATGCAGTACAAAAAGGGCGGGGCCCGTCCACACACACACTCAAATGTTATAAACACACCTGCTAGCTGCAAAAATGTCCACCTGTCGACATGTACACAAAACAGATAGTGTTCATACACGCATACTTATGCCTTAAAACCAACTAGTGTGAAATATTTCAGTCATTCAGTCATGCAAACTGTTAGTGCAAAGGTGAGCTAACACCAGTGCTCAGGTGAGTGTTTATGTTCTTCTAAAATGGATGGTGGAATGTGAAAAGAAGGAGGGAGAGTGCCCAGCCATCCCCACCCCAAGACCCCCACCGCAGCAGCAGCGGCAGCCGGAATCCCCCCAACGCCACACGGGAACCAGCAGGGAACAACCGCCGCCCGGGCGACCAAGCCCGCCACCCGGGCCAGGGCCAGCAGGGCCGCCGCAAGGCCCCCAGAGCCAGAGGCCAGGGAGGCACGGAGGGAAAGAGAGCGCCGCCCCAGCCCAACCAGGAGAGCAGCCCCCCCGCCGCGCCGGGAGAACCCAACGCAGGGCCCCACCGGAGAAGGACGCCCACAGCCCCAAACGAGCACCCCACCACCACCCAGGAGTTCCGGGCATCCCCCCGCCCCAACCCCAGGTACAAGCCAGGACCCCCCAAGGGAGACCCGCTTCGCACTCCAGGCAGCCATCCGCCCGGCCCACGGTTGGTCCAGGGAGGAGCGAGGCAGGGGGCCCGCCGCCCCCGCCCAGGAGGGGGGAACCCCGGGGAAAAAAAGAGGGCCCACAAGGGGTGTTGTAAATATGGCCCGACCAGGCTCGGCCACAGTTGGAAATTTGGCGGGGCCCAGCACTCAGGAGCAAGGACCAGAACCCACCCCCCAGGGACCAGACACCCCGGGCTCAGATGTAATGTGAACCCCCCCACCGCGCGGAGAGAGCACCGCCGGGCCCAGGAAGCCGGCACCCCGGGGACACGGCCGCCGTTGCAAAGAGGCCCGTACCCCCCACCAGGGAAGAGGCAGGGGACAGATGGACCCAGGTCCCACTTCCTTGCAAAATGTGTGTGCGTGTATGTGTGTTTGAGAGGGTGTGTGTGTGCATGTGTGTGTGTTTATGTTGGGATGTATATATTGAGGGGGGAGGGGTGTGTGTACTAAGGGGGGTGCAGTTAAAATTGGCGGGTAGGGCACTAAGGGGACATCTCCTGATTACTCACAGTGACGTCCCCTCACCCTCCCCACCAAGGGGCCCTAAATATCTAAGGTGCGGTTAAAATTGGCGGGTAGGGTGCTAGGAGGACATCCGCTGCTTGCTGGCAGTGATGTCCAAGCACCCCCCCTACCAAGGGCCCTACATGTCTAAGGTGCAAATAAAACCGAAAGAGGGGGGGCCCACTCCATACGGCAACCATAGGAGGGGGGCCACTGCCTAGTAAACCCCCCCCCAAGGCTCATCGCAGGCTAAGTCCCCCACCCCCTCACCCTATTATGAGGTTATATGAGGAAGGGGGTAAGTTGGGGACAGCTGATAGACTGTCCCCCGGTGGTCAAACAGCTGTCCCCCGCCCCCCCAGCAAGGGGGCCAGGCCCACCCAGCCCAGGGGCCCCACCCCCGGAGGCGCCGACACCCCAGGCCCAGCACCACCCCCCCACACAGAGAGAGAGGAGCCAGAAAGCGCTGCCCCCCCCCCCCCCCCCCCCCCCCCGGAGCAAGCCCAGGCCCCCACCCCCAAACGCCGGCCCTAGAAGAGCTCTGGTCAGGCGGGCGGCCGTGGTGCAGCGGTAGGGCGGTCGTCCCATAATCGTAAGGTTGCAGGTTCGATTCCCGCCCTGCACACCCATGAGTCGAAGTGTCCTTGGGCAAGACACTGAACCCCACCTTGCCTCTGGTGGTAGGCGGGCGCCTGTGTTTGGCAGCGGAGCGACCACCAGTGTGTGACTGTGTGTGTGACTGGGTGAATGGGTCTGTGACTGTAAAGCGCTTTGTCCTTGTAGGAAGAAAGGCGCTATATAAGTATACGCCATATACGCCTTGACGGGACCGAGGCAGCCAACCGGCCGGGGAAACCGCCAATTTTTCCAGTCTGAATGCATCCTATGAAAACAAATATAAAAATCAAAAGCTGTAATAAAACTAGTTAAAACACTACCAATTCCCTAAGTAGATTGAACATGTGGAACAGCTTTTGTGAAATACGCCTTGCAAGAAAAAGAAAAAAAAAAGGAAATAAAAAAGTATCAAGAAAAGACTTGTGTTTGGAGATCTTTGCCAAGGGCTACACAGTTCACTTTTACTGTTAGATACATAAATGGAAATGGAAAATGGGTAAGAAGGAAGCACTCAGAGATAATCTGTTTGCCGTGAACAAAGACAATATGCAGCAACGTTTTCAAAAGGGACAGGGCAACTTAATGAGTAAAGAAAATGTCACTTGCACAACAAAGAACATGCAAGTGCATTGAGTCTTCAATTTTCTCATCCCACTTAATAAGAGTGCTCACAATCATCAATCATTTGCCTACAGGGGATCCAATTACTTCCATCTGAAGATGGTATCAGCAAACACTAGAGACGGATAAATATTTCCTTTTAAAACAATTGTAAGAAGAACTATGCTTTTCCTTTGACTCAAGACACATAAGAGATACAACAAGAAACCCAGGATGCATACACTTTACAAAGGATGCATGCATTCATTTAAATGCACATATATAGGTGAACCTGCATCCATGTGTGTGTATATCCAGGCACACGTGATGATGAATACATGTCTTCGGTGTCCTTAGAGTCCCTGAACAGAGGAATGGCCCTCTGATAGAATACACAACAGGGACAGAGACAGCTTATTCCCAGACATATCAATAGCCCAAGGGTAAAATCATTTGTCACCCCGGCGATATCCCTCTAAATGTATACATTTATTATTGTCTTGCTTTAATTGATCGTAAGGCGCTAAGAGAAATACCAAGGGTCTGTAATACTTGCCCGTCTCATTTATAAATTGCACTTTGCGAAGCTTCAAGGACATTCAACACTCTTTTAATAAAAACTAAAAAATGGAGAGAAGGAACATGTTTTGTCCTAACTATCATACTGAAAACCCACCTTCATATTTAATAAATGTTTTTATTGAGGAATATCACCTACTCTTATTGCCAGGCTTTAGACCCAGCCTGAGACTCTACTCTGTTGGTGTGTTTTACTGTTTTTATTGGTTTTCTTTTGTTTTTGTGTTATGGTTTATATCTTTATGACACTTATTTATACTTTTTACCTTTAATTGTTTTAACCTCTCAGTTTTGTTTCTCTTTAAAATTGATTTTTTTGCTGATAAAAAAACATAAAATATGTTATTTTTACATCTTAATTAAATAAATCTAGTACTTTTATAACAGTTTGTCTACAATATATGAACTTTTTCCTAAACCAAATGTACAGTTTCAAACTTACACCTAAAACTCTAGGAATACAATAAAAAAATGTTATTACAGAAATACGTTTGGCTATCAACTTGTCAGCACTGTTGGAAGAATTATATTGAATCAAAATACAGGAGCAAGAACGGACATTTCTTCTTCAAAGGGAAATCCTAATAACGAAATATATTCTGCAGATAACAGTAGCATAAAGAACCTGCTAACAAGTGACCTACACTCTTTTTAAATCTCTTTAAATCACTCAATCCATTCAATTCTTCATCCTCAATCGCTTCAGAAACATTCCGTCAAGGCTTGTGCTTCTTCTGTGTTGCTCTCAGTAGCAAATACTGATACACACACCTACAATGCCCTCTGGTGGTTGTTAGTGGAAGCCGAATAAACACATGAGCTTACTTATTTAAAAAAAAAAAAATCACATAGAAGTCGCATCCACGGTCAAACTGAAAAACCACAACTTATACTCAGAAAAATAAGATTCATCTGAAACAGAGCTTATTTAATTTTAAGAGCTAAAATGGGTCCGCCATAATAAAAGACACTTTAATCGTCTCCCTTTCCCCACATTTCTAACCTGTTCATGCATTTAACAGTTCTTTTGCGTGCACCAGTCATGATCCAGATCTCTCTCTTCTTTCTGGAATTATTGCCCTGTTGAAAACATCTGCAGTTGTCTCTTGTCAGCGCTGAGAACGTCACCATAAAACGCACAACTCCTGACATGCAAAGTGTGTACTGACATCTGTTCATAAGCCGCACGGCGCCCTCTCTGATATTCGCTTCCTATTGTAATCTTTGTCAATTGATTCTTTATGAGTCACTTCAAAGCTAATGGCTTGTGAGCAGCTCGTTGAAGAGAGGACCTTTGGGAGAAGGTATAATGACTGACAGAATCAGAGACGAGTCGCACGCACCGCCACACCAGAGAGATAAAAGCAGAACAAAGTGATCAACAATCTGCTGAGATTTGTGCATAAAAGACCGCAATCACAGAGCTCGTGTCCATGATTATATTCTAAAGTGCCAATTATGTTGTGTCAGAAAACTAAAACGGGTAGCTGACGCTCCACAATGAAGCAAATAATTTCCAGTCGGAGGAACAGAAAAATGTTAATATGAGGGCTGGAATATAGGGTGAGGAGGATCTCAGTAGAAGGAAGTGGCTAATAAGGTTTAATGGTGCATGTCAGGAAGCCACAGTATGTAGGGGAAACACAGCTGGCTTCATTTTATAAACTATTTGATATACACATCACAGTTATCAACCGCTCTCAGGCCGCTTGGGACTGTTTTTAAACTCCAATCAGGAACATTTTCTGTGTCCATCAAACACTTTTGGAGATCTTTAGTGTAAGACTTTGTATCCCCGACATCCCAACCGATACAAAAATAAAACATAACATTAAGTTAAACATTAGCAATTCAATTTAAGTCATTTGTAGAGTGCTAATTCCAATCAAGTTCGTCTTAATTTAATGCAAAAAAGACTTTCTATTATTTAGAATTGATATGAATAAAAACATTGTTTAAACAAAAGGACCACATTAAATCCTTTACTTAGAAATCAACAGTGAACCGTGATCCAGTGCGCCTTTTTTATTATATGAACTCTGGTTATGTTTATTGATCTCCAGTTGATTTTCTCAACAATCAAAAATCTGACAAAATGTTTAAGTACGACTTTTGGTAACTAGAAAGCCGAACTGCTGTTTTTTTGAGCATTACAGCTTCGACACAATGGCCTGAAAAGGTGAGTTACTGTTGTTACTGAATTTTACCTTTTAGTGATTGTGGAGAGGAAATTGAATCCTCATTTAAAAAACAAATATATAATACAGTTACTTGAAGTTTTTACAAACTGAACTTCTTCAAAAGGGTCAGCAGTTGTTAGTCACCAGAAATGTTTCCACTGAGACACAGAAAAAGACAGTGATGAGAAGTCAAGAGAGGCAAAATAAAGCTTAAAGGATACATAAATGAAATTAAATGAATATACTTGTTTTTCTAAAAATCTTCATTTTTAGACAAGTCTACATGATTACTTTTTTCTGTTTTTAGTTTTTCTTTGGTAAAAAATAAAAAAGGAACACATTTACGAATTTCCTGTTCAAATACATGAAAAAGCTGCAGGTGAGGTACCAGCCACCCGAGTCTGGCCTGCACCCGGCCTGTGCTTTACTGTGTCTGTGTTTCTATCATCATAAAAGATGCTTTATTTTTTATTAAAGCATGATTTTGAAATGTCTGATTACATAAGTGCCAGTATGTGACCCATTAAGTCTTTTTTTCCGCTAAAAATGCTTATTAGAAAGACACCAGGCACGCAGTACGCCTGCCTCAAGGCGGATGGCGCTGCTGATCCCAGATGATCTGACACTGCGGCTAAAGAATAATAGAATTAGTGGTAGCAAATCCAGTGCTGCCATCCAGTTATTCTTTAACATTGTTCAGCGTATTTTCTCTTTTTTTTCCCAGCGTCATTTTCTAAATAGAGGATTACGTGTCTAAACTCAAGACTTTGTGGAGACACAAATTCCAGTGATCTCCATGGAGACGGAGAGACTTTTAAAACTGAAGAAAGAAAAGGAAAACTTCTACAAACAGGTTATCCGTGTTTTTCTTCAGAAGAAGCGGCGCATGGACTTTATTTATAAGTAAAAGTAAGTCAATAACAACAAATTTGGTGCTTTTTTTTCCAACGCTACATTTGTAAACAGAAGAAAAATGTTGAACTAAAATTTTAGAACACACTTGAACTGTTGCCAGTCAAATGTTGGATGAGGTTCATGTGTTTGTAAATCTGACGGATGACGCCAGCGCCTCAGCACCGTCACTGGGAGAAGACTTTACTGAAGGGGACAAAGCTGTATTTCCCCAGCTGGAATGATGCACACACCACTGCAACAAGAATAAAAAGCCCCCCTCAATCATTATGATTGCAGCCCTCGACTCCTGAGTTTTTCTTTTCTTTTTTCCAAACCCTTTTTACCCACCGCAGAATGAAAGAAGGCCTCCTGGACTTTAAAAAGGGATGTTGTCTAACAAGGCTCTTGGCTTTGATGGGCTTAAATTAAACTATTATGTTCTTGTGGTTTCCTGATCCTATTATAAATATTTGAAGGGAAGTATTTATCATTGAGATACTGTATATCTGTGGAGATGGATTTCCTGTGCAAGAAAAGGTCAGTGATTTAGAAACATAAACATGTGAATAGGAAATCCTCTTTGCCTTGACCTCAAAATCACAGCAGTAAATTTAAACTTGGGGTGTTGTAATAGTCTCAAACATGAGTGATGCAGTTGGATGAAGTAGACCATAGGTGCTTTTTTTTCTTGGATGGTAAGATTTGGAGAAAAAGGATATTATCTTTCAGCTCTGCTGAAGCCCACTGGCTGAATGCTTTGACTTTCTTTGCCAACTCCTGCTGAGGTGCTGCGGCTGGCCACCAGTAACGTCAAGCATATGTCAAATTGTGCAGGTGACAGTAATTATCAGCGAGTGAGAATGGCAGCCTCCAGTGTGGAGCAGATGGCGAAACAAGAGTCAGGCATGTAAAGCCACAGGAGGAGAGGATAAAGGCGACCAGCACCGAGCTAAAGGAGAAGCTTGATAAAGGCTCAGTGGGGACTTTGAGGAGAGGAAGAGCCCACGACATGGAAGCATCACTTTGAAACTTTGGGAAGCCATGCGAGCAGACACAACAGGCCAATTGGAGCTTAACCTGCAGTGTAAAATTACTTTGTGCTCATCCCAGTTGGGGAAATCAAATTGGCAGCTTCCTGTTGAAGACACGTGTGAGCCGGGAAGTTTTGTTCAGACTGACTCAAAAGCTTGGATTTGATGGGTTACTATCAAGAAACAGGTGACAAAAAGCCCACAAAGCTTTGCAGCAAACCATAGTGCAATACAGGACATGGAGAATGTTATGATCATAGGTGTTAAGTTTTTTTATTATATACGGACTCCACTGCCATTATACCTACTAAATACTGCCAGACAGAACAATAGTTAGGATTCTTTAATCACAAAGGCCCACCGTTACACAAATCTATGGTGCAGAGGTACAGCGGTCAATGTGTGTCAGTGTGTGAATGTGTGTGTGTGGGTGAATGGGACTGGAGCTGTAAAGTGCTTTGGGCCATCCTAAAAAGGTAGAAAAGTGCTACATAAGTGTACGCCAGTGACCATTTCTTCGTCAGATGTAGTACTTTCTAAATATTTATGGTCTACTCATTCCAGCTTGATCTTCTGCCTTGGTCACAACTGCCTTTAAGGGGGGATACTGCGGGCAATAAATGAGCAAATCTTTACGGGGCAAGCAGGCACAGAATTTCAAGATCATTGAGCTCTCGGTGAGCCCATAGAGTAAAAATGTTCATGCACATTTTTCTACAGGCATGCTGCGGGTGACGGGTCATAACAAACTCTGAAACAACATGTAAGGCCAAAAGGGTGAAGTAGGTGAGACGCAGGCGTGTCGTACATATTTAACTTTTTTTTCAACACCCCCCAATCCTGAGCACTGCACAAAACTGCTGTTACAGTGCTTTCAGCCTGACTGTCTGAAGTGAAGTCATTTGGACAATCGTAGTGTAGCATGTGTGGACATCCTACAGGAATACGACGGACACTTATCCTGCACACGCTGTGCGTACAGCATTTGTGTGTGGTCAGTAAGGGACCAGTACACACACCTCAGCCCGCGTTAGGGCTCCGTCAGCTTAAAAAAAAAAGTGAAAGAAAAATAAAATTCTGGTTAAATGAACTTAAAAAAAAAACAAACAAGCTGCTACCCCCTTTTTTTTTTTTAAGAAGACATCACCATAAACATCAGAAGTGTGTGTAACTTACATTATCCTGAGAAATACTTCACGATACCACACACGACAATGGTACGTTCCACTTTCATGATGGGGCTGCACTAGTCTAAAGGAAACTGCAAATCACATCTGTGCTCCCTTTAAGAAGCAGCTGCACCTTTCTACAACCCTCTACAGGCCCGGACAACCCAAAAACTTTCATCACCCACACTAGTCACCCTCACACTAAATTTCCTTTTACCCCATCCATACCCATGTGGCTCAGCCATAAGATTAGATGGACTTTGCAAGCATTTTACCTCTAAGTGGGAGGCTTTCTAATTATTTTAATAGATTCTGGCGTTAAATGTTACAATATAACTTTGAAATGCAATCTACAGCTTAAAGGAATTGTCTTTTTCTTTCAAATGTACTCTCTTTAACTTTCTGCATTCTTGAACTAATTCAGTTTCCGCTGTTCATTTCATGCACTCTATAACTACACAGGAATCCACACCGACTGACCCTCAGTTTTAGTCAACAAGTTTAAGACAAGTTACCATTGCTGCTGCCTCTGTGTTCATTTGTTCCATTCTGTTCTTTTATTTTTAAAAATATGAAATTGTGGACCAATAGGTGTTAAATCACCCGCTTAAAATCCCACAAATTTGACCTGTTTTCCCCATTGCCCGTCTGTTTTTGCCACGCACAGAAGTGTTTCCATGGAGTTGAAAGTTTTTAAATGCCACTCGAAAATCCCCATTAGTTCATTTCCCTTTTGGTTAATTAACATCTGCTGCTGACCTTTCCAATGGATAGGTGCAACTTTATCTTGAAAGTCAAGGTTACAAAACTGCATCAAAGCAGACTGATTACCGATCACTGGAGTGAAAGAGAGAGGCTTTGGCAAACCACTCTGGCTCAAATGACCCAGTGAGGATCAGAGATACATGAGAAGACCAGGGAGAAGGATACAGGCCAGATAACAGACTTTTTCATTATAATTTTAAAGAAGTGTGTGGAAGAGATGAACAGAAATACCTGAAATGCTCAGTGACCATAGTAGGTTGTGTTCATAGTAACCAGATTTTCCTCTAAGCCCTACATGTATGTGAATCAACTGATCAGAAATTGGAAAAATAGATATAGATAGATAAATATATGTATCAGATCATCTCATTTTGAACTTGTTCTCTGCAAACAGAGAATGCAAACTCCTTAGAAATGTCACCTCATGGTGCCTCGTGGTGCCAACCACACACCTGTCCTATCCAGTGTCCGATTTAACAGTTTGGGGGCCCCAGACGAACAATAACATGGCCCCTACAACCCTTCAGTGGTTGTACTATTATTATTATTACAATTATTATTTTAAATCCTTATCTATAGGGTAAAACCTTAAATAATTTCCTTACTGGTCCACTTTCATACAACGTCAGTGTCAAGAATCCAAATGTTTTGAGAAGAATATAAAAACTGATGAGTATTTGTATTTTATTATTATTAATATTATTTCAAGATTTATTTGTAATCAAATCAACATTTATATTAAATGTAAAAATAAGTCTACACACGACTTTGAAAATAGGATTTGAAAGGGGAATGGAAGAAGCTTATGCTTATAAAAATCCAAACCCCCTCTCAACAACACTTGTAATAACAATATTAAACTTATTTGACATAATAACGCTAACATACGAGAAACACCTGACGAAGACAGACAGACACACCAAAATACTCCAACCAACACCAAACATCCTATAAGAAAGGAAGAAGGAATCAAGATGCCTCAGCTGAAAAATTATACAAGAACAAAACAAACTAACATCTTTAGTAATGATCATTCCACAGTCCAGACAAATACACATTCTCATCATTGTTGCATTGCATCTTGGTACTAAGTTATTCATTATGTATCTTTTAAACATACCTTTAAAATCAACACGATTTTTACAATATGTCTATGAAGACTCATTCCTCCCTGTTGATTCCATCATAGTAGTAGGTTTAGGGGCTGTCATCTGGACTTAGGTTTTTATAGTTAGAAGATGTTTTACCTCTCATCCAAGAGGCTTTGTCATTTCTGAATTAGCTTGCAAAAGAGCTAGTATAAATGTGCTCATGGAGGAGGAGTCAGACCTGAAACTGGATGGTATTGTCAACTAGCCTACATGGTTTTGGGTCGTTAAGAGTCCTTTGTCCTCAGCTGGGGGTTGGGGAGCCAGTGACTCCCTCCCCAAACTGGTCATCTCTTTCAGCGGTTAACGACTCAGGTGGAACTGGTTCGGTTTGTTTGGGTTTCAGAACACTGCCGTAGATTGATGGAAGAATAAACCTGAGAGCACCATTCTTATTAAGAGAAGGTTTATCCTTCTTGACAAAGATGGCTTCTTTCACTCCTCCCTCGAAACATCCTTTCTCTCTGGCTAGAATTCGGACTTCACTGTCCTCGAACGAGTGGTTTGTGGCCTTCAGGTGGAGATGCACTGCAGACTCAGGTCCACTTGGGTTGGCTCTGCGATGTTGGTAAAGCCGCTTGTGTGGAGGTTGTTTGGTTTCTCCTATATACTGCTCATTGCAGTTCTCTTTGCAGTGGATAGAGTACACAACATTACTCTGTTTGTAGCTGGGAATTTTGTCCTTTGGATGAACCAGTTTCTGTCTAAGAGTATTAACTGGTTTGAGATGAACTGGGATGTTATGTTGTCTGAAATTCCTTTTTAGTTTTTCAGACAAGCCTGAGGTATAAGGAATTGGAATACTGTTCCCTTTAGGCTCTCGTTCCCTCTTGTCTTGTTTTCTTGTATGTTGGGATCTGCTGAATGCCCAGTTGGGATATCCGCAGGTTCGGAGGGCTTGGCGGATATGTTGCTCTTCTTTCTTCTTTATGTCAGAGCTTGTGGGCACCTCCTGGGCTCTGTGTTGTAATGTCCTGATAACGCCTAGTTTGTGCTGTAAAGGGTGGTTTCAATCGACCTTAACGACCCAAAACCATGTAGGCTAAGTTGACAATACCATCCAGTTTCAGGTCTGACTCCTCCTCCATTAGCGCATATTACCAGCTAATTCAGAATTGACAAAGCCTCTTGGATAAGAGGTGAAATGTTTTCTACCTTTAAAAACTAAGTCCAGATGACAACCCCTAAACCTATTACTATGAAAGATTTTTACAAGTTTTCATGTCATCCGGTAAATTGTTCCAGAGTGTGACACCCTTTACTGAGATCCACATCGATGTTAGGGTTGTCCTTACTTTAGGTTGATAGAATTTTTTGATTCCTCTCAAGTTATATTTATTTAAAACCTCTCTGTTTTGAAACAAAGATTGAATATTAGTTGGCAGAGAATTTATTGATGCATTATACATAATTTGGGTAGTTTTAAAATCTACCAAATCCTGTAATTTTAAAGTAAATGTATTAAGAAAAAGTGGATATTTAACTTTATCAATGATTCTGATAGCTCGCTTTTGGAGTATAACTAAAGGATCCTAATTTGTTTTGTAGCAATTTTCCCACACTTCTATACAATAATTCAAAAATGCCATTATGAAGGAACGATACAAAATAATTAAAGCTGAACGATTAAGCATCAAGCTACACCTTTTCATCAAGCCAACACATTTAGCCACTTTGGAACGCAAATAACGTATATGGGATTTCCAACAAAGCTTTTCTTCGATAATTACACCCAACAACACGTGTTTTTGCAATCTCTCAAGTGGTGTATCATTAATAATAATTTGCACTGGCCCTTCCATACTTCATCTCCTAAATAGCATAAATTTTAGTCTTTTTTTAGTTTCAAAGATAATTTGTTCCTCCTAAAGCAATGTTTTAAGTTGTAAAATTCCTGAGTTATTTCACTTAGAAGTTGCTGTAAGTTCTGCCCTGAACATAAAATGCTGGTATCGTCTGCAAAAAGTATGAATTTCGTAATTTGTGATCATTTGCATGTTTCTTAATCCCTCACTTCCTAGAAGGAACAAATGATGATTTTCTGTCTTTTCTTTGGTTTTTCAGTTTTACTAAAGAAGACTAAAGAAACAGTTTTTTTTCTTATGTTCTTTTTTTCCTGTTTTATATGTTTTCCAGAACATTTAGAAGTTTGGCAACATCAGTGTATGCTTGCCTTTCCCCCTTTCACAGCCCCCTTGATTCACTCTGCTTCATTTGACAACTTTAACAAAAAATGCTTTGAATCATCATTTCATCTCTGCCAGTGTTGCCAGACAGGGTCGTGTTTTCCAGCCTAAAAGTCCTCTAAAGGCCACTAGACCCCAAACTGACCCCCCAAAAATATTAATCAGCGATTAATCAGCAGTAATGAATCATCCATTATTTATTACTTCCTAAATTGATTGAAAGTCCAACTTTTAATTTTCCCGACTTACCCTCTTCCTCATATAATCTCTTATTAGAGTGATGGGGGGGGGGGGGGGGGGGGGGGCAGCCTGCGATGCACCTTGGGGGGAGGAGCTACTTGGCAGTGGTCCCCTTCCCATGGTTGCCGTATAGAAAGCCCCCCTCCCCCCCGGTTTTAATTGCACCTTAGACATGTAGGACCCTCGGTGGGGAGGGGGGGGGGGGTGCTTGGACATCACTGCCAGCAAGCAGCAGATGTCCCCTGAGTGCCCTACCCGCCAATTTTAACTGCACCCCCTTAACTTCACACACCCTTTACCCCTCATAATATACACTCCAACAAAACTCACATACATGCACACAAACATGCATTTCACAAGGAAGGTGGGACCTCAGACCATCTGTCCCCTACCCCATCCCTGGAGGGGGGACTGGGCCCTTGGTAACGGCGGCCATGTCCCTTCGGTGCTTTCCTGGGCCCAGCAGTCCTCTCTTCATGTAGTAAAGGGGATCCCTGATCTCTCTGGCAAGACCAAAAGCCGGGGATCACATCACGTCTGAACCTGCGGGTGTCCGTGCCTCGCCAAATTTCCTACTGTGGGGGAGAGCCTGGTCGGGCCATGTTTACAACACTCCTTGTGGACCCCCTCTTCCCCTGGGTGTCGTCCTCCTGGGCGGGGACGGTTGGTCCCTGCCCTGCTCTCTCCTGGACCAACCGTGGGCCGGGTGGGTGGCTGCCTCGAGCATTGGGTGGGTCTCCCTTGGGGGGGTCCTGACTCGTACCTGGGGTTGGGGCGGGGGGATGCCCAGAACTCCTGGGTGGTGATGAGGTGCTCGTCTGGGGCTGTGGGTGCTCTTCTGGGGCGGGGCCCCGCGTTGGGCCCTCACGGCTGCTCTCCTGGTTGGGCTGGAGCTGCACTCTCTATCCCCCAATGCCTCCGGATCTCTGGCTCTGGGGGCCCCGTGGCCGTCCTGCTGGCCCTGGCCTGGCTGGCGGATGTTCTCTACCTGCTGCCATGTGGCTTTGGGGGGTTCTGGCTGCTGCCGCTGCTGCTGTGGTAGGGGTCGTGGTGTGGGGATGGCTGGGCACTCTCCCTCCTTCTTTTTACATTCCATCATCCATTTAAGAGGAACATGAACACCCACCTGAGCACAGGTGTTAGCTCACCTTTGCACGAATAGTTTGAAATGTTTCACACTAGTTGGTTTGAAGGCATAAGTATGTGTGTGTGAACATTATCTGTATTGTGTACATGTTGACATGTGAACATTTTTGGAGCCAACAGGTATGTTTATAACATGTGAGTGTGTGTGTGGACAGACCCCGCCCTTATAGACCTGCATTACATCGGAACCTCACTGTAATGAGTATAACCATCCAGCAACTTGTTGCTTTATGCTGCTTCATGGTTTTACACCCCCACCCCCAACAATCAACCTCCTATTTCCCCCTCTCTAACATCCCTCTCTCTTCTTCCCTCCTTTTGCTTTTCCCCCTGGTATAAATAAATATGAATAACGTTTGGCCTCGATTACGAAAAGGGTTTATTGAGACACACCTCTGGGTTGTCTGAAGATTAATAGCCCCTGTTGTAACAGTAAACTATGCCCAACACAAGAGGCCTTCAGCTCTCATCTGTTTGCCCAGCTGTTGGACAGGACAAGTTTAAAATAAATAAAGAGAGTCCAACTTTTACACATTTTAATGATGTTACATCCATGTTTGCAGTCAGTCAGAGAAAACCTTGAAATAATGGATTTATGTTGAACTTTACTAACAACCTCGGATGTTTTGCTCAAATATTATGAACAATCTAAAAATGGGATAGTGAAAAAAACACAAAAGATTAAACACTACTTTAACTTAATAGCCTATCATGAACTCTGCCCAATCCGGCACGCGGTTTGTGACAGACGGGGTCTGAGGTAGAGAAGACATGCCACCAAATGCTAAAAAAGAAGGGAAGGGAAATTAAGAGAGAAAAAGAAGTGAAAGGGTCAAAAAAATGGCCCACTGGTATTCTAGAAAAAAGGTGAGTTTGTGGTAGAGAATTTTAGGAATATTAACTTTGTCTCTATAATTTTTCTTTGTCCCTAATTTTCTCACCATGGATTTTTACATTTCAATATTATATTAAATAATCAATCCATTCAAGATAATAGTTCACATCTCCTCCGTCAAAATAACTTTCTGAAAATTCTAAACAGTCAAGTGCACCAGCTTTATCATCATCAGCATCATCATCGTCATCGTCAGTGTCATCGCCACCGCCATCGCCACCAGCACCATCAGTCCGTCAGCCTCCAATGGCTCCTCCCCCTGAACCTGAAGCAGCCTCAGAGCTCCCACACCAGTAAGGAGGTGAGCAACTGTGCCTCAAATCATACTCATAATAACACATTTTACCACAAGTTTAAAACAAAAGGTGAACCTGTCATAAGAATGATTAAGTTAATGAAATAAACCATTTTTAGCTATTTCAAATAGCCCTTTGAAAAATGAGGTCCACAATGTCAGGAAAAACTTTGCAGACTCGCAATGAAAGTCAGTTGGCAACAATGCTGGACTTCAAGTGCTGATGAGAAGGCTCGACATCGGACTTTGGGGGAACAAAGTACCCCCCCCCCCCTTCCATTGACGTGTTCTCCCTACCATGACAAAGGTGGATAAAGGTGGAGAGGATTTCATGTAATCCGTGGACACCAGTGAAGATCACAAATCATTGAAGAAAAAAGAAGGATCTAGACCAGGGGTCGGGAACCTATGGCTCGCGAGCCATATATGGCTCTTTTGATGGTCACATGTGGCTCGCAGACAAATCTATAATTTTACTTTTTTTCATTAGACCAGTCCTTTTCGGGCGCGATGTGATGCCAGAGGCGCGCAGTAGTAGCGGTGCTTGGAGAAAAAACTATCAGTTTACTATTATCTATTTCACAGAGTTTGTACCAGCCGGAAACCTGTGAATTGACGTGCCTAAAACTACGCGCTCCCGTCTCTGAGAAAGAGCGCGCAGTTGCGGGGACGGGAGTGTGAGGAAGAAAGCAGAGAGTGGGGGTGAGGGGTTGTGGGGACCGGCAGCAGGTGAATCGCGCAGGGATTGTAAAAACGTAAAACCCAATGCCTGTCACTCACTGCAGAGTGTGAGTGTGTGTTTGGCTCCCCGTCTGCATGTGAGCAGTCTTTGTCACATCTACAGAACATTCAGACCTACGATCACGTTTAAAGTCTCAACGCCTGCATGAAGCAGAAACTCACCACGTATCAACCAGACTAGACCATCAGCAAAACTACCACGAGAAATACTCATCATTTATCAGCAACAGAATAACAATGTTATTAAAAAGAATCCACAGACTTATTGTACTTTAAAAATGTGGAAATTACATCAAATGCACACATTCACTTATATATATATATATTTAGTTTTAAAAATATTGTCGCGGACTGAGTTTAACTTGGCTGTCGGGCCGCGTTAAAAGTTCTGGGGTTCATTGAAGGCATCAAGCAGAGATCTGATTGGCTCTCAGTTCTGTCGCTCAGCCTGTTGTTAGGTAATTTGGACCAATGGGGTTCAGCTATGGGCCGAATAAGGAAAATGGGAGGGCTGGAGCGGGAGCAGGGGAATATAAAGTTGGGAGAAGCGCTCTCGTCTCAGCGGGAGAGATTCAGGAGTTGATGAATTAGTTGTATGGCGTTTGTTGCGGTCTACAGTAACCAGAATAAAGAACTTTAAAAGAGGTTAAGTCTCCGTGCATCAGTGTGGGAAAGAGACACAACATTATTGTATGGCTCTTTCTAAATTACATTTAAAAATATGTGGCGTTTATGGCTCTCTCGGCCAAAAAGGTTCCCGACCCCTGATCTAGACCCACTAGACACACTAGACAGATCAGTGTTTTTCAACCAGTGTGCCGCGGCACACTAGTGTGCCGTGGGAGATGGTCAAGTGTGCCGTGGAGAAATTGCCCTCATTAACTGATCTAAAAACATTTCCCATCTCCAGGAAATCAGCTCTTTGTTCATCCAAACAGGCCCTGATAAAACACTGAGTAGTTAAGAATATAAAAGATCTTAAAAATTACTTTTTCTTTGTGTTTATTTAATTCTATTAAGGACATTTTGATAAAAATCACGGTACCGCGATTTAGCTGCAGCTATAACTGTGTAAGGAAAAGTCCCGCCCCTTTAACTGTCTCCGCCAATCATTCTTGAAGACTTAATCACATGTCATCAGTCTGACCAATCAGAAGTGGTTAAAGTCTTCACTTCCTTGTTCTTAATTCTGCTGATAAAGTCGCTCAGTTCTAACAAAAATACCAGCTAAAGCTTGTCTTTAGCTGGTGGTTCATCTCTTAGAAAAAAACAGCCGAAACTTCCTGCTTTTTCTGCCACAATTATCACAAAAATCCACGTGAGATTGCGCGCGGGGGGGGGGGGGGGGGGGGGGGGGGGGGGGCTGTCGATCAATACAGACCATGAATTTCTGTTTTTTTTTTTTTTTGGATGCTGGTGTGCCGCGGGATTTTTGTCAGGGTTAAAGTGTGCCGTGGCTCAAAAGAGGTTGAAAAACACTGGTCTAGATCAGTGTTTTTCAACCTTTTCTGAGCCGCGGCACACCAGCATCCAAAAATTTAAAAAAAGAAGGAGAAACTCATAGTCTGTATTGATCTACAGCCCCTCCACAATCTCACATGCATTTTTGAGATAATTGTTGCAGAAAAAGCTGGAAACTGCAGCTGTTTTTTTCTAAAAGATGCAATAAAAGTTAAGTTAGAAGATTTAAAAATAGTTTGATGTGTGTTCGTTGGTTTCAAGACGTCTAACGACAGATCTCCTTGTGCCCTGTCACTCTCACAACCCAATGCATCATGGGAGATGTAGTGCATAAAACGGCCGGAGATCGGTTTTCGGAGCTTCATTGTTTTGTTCACTTGTTCCACGGTCTGATACCGGATTCTGTGGAAAGCTACAGCGCAAAAGACGAGCTTTAGCTGGTATTTTTGTTAGAACTGAGCGACTTTACGAGCTAAATCGGGACAAGGAAGTGAAGACTTTAAGCACTTCTGATTGGTCAGACTGATGACATGTGATTACGCCTTCAAGAATGATTGGTGGAGACAGTCAAAGGGACGGGACTTTTCCCAAATACAGCCGGAGCTGCAGCTGAATCGTGGTACGGTCATTCTTATCAAAATGTCTTTAATAAAATAAAATAAACGCAAAGAAAAAGTATTTTACGATCTTTTATATTCCTAACTCCTCAGTGTTTTATCAGGGCCTGTTTGGATGAACACAGAGCTGAAATCCTGGAGATGGGAAATGTTTTTAGATCAGTTAATGAGGGCAATTTTCCACGGCACACTTGACCATCTCCCACGGCACACTAGTGTGCCGCGGCACACTGGTTGAAAAACACTGGTCTAGATGACCCAACTCCCAATGTTAAAGTGCCTAGGATAGCACTAGGGTAAAAAGGTTGAAAAAAGAGCTTGACCTTCTCACTTGCTATTCATTCATAAGTTACGTTTCTTTTCAATGATCATAAACCATATATGGTCATTTTGTATTTTGATGGTTATTTGTTTTAGCTGAGGTTTTTTTATTTTTTATTTCCAGTGATCCTAATTTTTTTATCAAAAGGTTTATTTCTTATTTAAGAATCAGTTTTGCTGAATATGAAACAAAAGACATTGTAAATTGATAATAATAATAATGGATTGGACTTTATAGCGCTTTTCAAGGTGCTTGATTTAAAAAACAGTACAATGGTAAAAACTGTTTAATGTATTGATTACACTCTGCAATGCAGCTTGGTGAGCTCTGAATCAGAACCATCAGGATAAGATACTCCTCAAAATGAATCAAACATCTCACCTTAATGGATGGAAGAGTTCAAAATACTAAAAAAAGAATTTTGACTTGGAAACCAGGAGAAACCTAGAAAAAAAACAATCGAGCTTCTGTTTTGAACAGCAAACATTGGTTTTGAATGGAATTTAATGTGTTTGCCACATTCTTTGTGATTCATGCTCATACCATCACTAACGTTTGTTAGTTTAAGCAAACAATCATAAATCTATTTTCCAGAGCTTTAGTTATCAAATCAAATTGTTATATCATCTCCTTTTTTTTCAAAATGTTTATTACTCGTGTTTTTGTATCAGTAACCGATGAAAATTTGTGCTAAGAAAAAAACAAGGTTAATAAATAAGAACTAAACTGAGTTATGCTTGAATTTGATTTAATTTAGCCGTCATTGAAATAACATTTCACTTCTGTTTAGGCAGGCAGGGTTCAAAAGCATATGTGCTGAGCTTTTATAGTTTTCCTAAAGAACCAATCATTGTATCTATCTATATCACTAACTGAACCGGTCATCGTCCTGGGCTTTTTTTGAGGACTTCTTCTTTAAGTCCTGGCTGGGGGACATGAAAAACACAACATCAACGGGGGACCTTTCTGTGTGGAGTTTGCATGTTCTCCCCGTGCATGCGAGGATTCTCTCCAGGGTCTCCGGCTTCCTCCCACCATCCAAAAACATGCTTCATAGGTTAATTGGCCAATCTAAATTGTCCCTAGGTGTGAGAGTAAATGGGTGTGTGTTTGTGGACATTCTACCCTGCAACAGACTGGCGACCTGTCCAGGTTGTCCCCTGCCTTTGCCCAAAAGTGGCCGGGATAGGCTCCAGCAGCCCCATGACCCCGAAAGGGAAAAACGGTTAAGTGAATGAATGAATGAATATATACGTATATTATAATTTTACATATCTCTAAAATAAACCTGAAACTGGAGGAAAAACTAAATTCTGAGTTGTAAAATTTACTTTCTCACTCTAATTTGACTGCAAATCTTGAGATGAAAACGTTTTTATGCATTTATAAAATAGATTTAAAAGTGTAAAATACATTGATCTAAAAAATAAAAAGAGCTAAGACAGGGTCAAAACACTGAGAAAAAAAAACAATATAAAAAGAAATTCAGACAAACCTCTCCAATACAAACTGATGATGTTAACAACCATGTAATGTTCAGAGACTACTGAGGGGTTAGGGCCACTATTAATAACTGTAACTTATGTATTAATTCTTATGCTAAGGACATTTATAAAAGAAATGGGGTTTGTAAAGGAAAAAAAAACTACAGTGATGAGCTTTAACATCTGTTCCAAAAAGGTTTCAACATTAAATCTGGGGATGCGAGTGTTTGTCATCAAAGTTTCAGCAAGTGGATCTTGGAGAGATTTACTGTAATTTACTGAGTGCAAAATGGTAAAAATGACCATTTATTAAAATTTCCGGCGTTTCTGGTGAATTTCAGCTAAATTTTCCGAAAGTCTGGATTTTGATATTTTTATTTTTAAATAATTTCAAGTTTTTAATTTGTCTTTCATAATTAAAAAGCACAGAGCAGATTATTGTCTGCCTCTCGGACCCGGAACGGCCCTCCTGTGTGAAACTACCCCTTGAGAATAAACAGTGATGTATGCAGCTCGTGGTGGGACCATTACCCGTAAGAGTTGCTTTAAAGCAGCCCTCTGATCCCTATTCATTACGTCAAAGTGTGGAAGAGACAGTTCTATTACCACACCAGATGTTCAAATCAGCCGTGTTGTTTCAGCGCTTACTGTGCTCAGCCTCCCTGGTCCCTCCGTTTATTTACATAGGGGGGCCTTGGCGGCCATAGGGTAGTCCTGGTTAATTGTGAGCAGCTGTAATATTACAAGGCCATCATTAAGAGGGCAACGCTTTTGCACACACATTCATAAATTGGCCTGAAGTGAAAAAAGCTGAAACATCATTCGACCTGCTACTGAATTACCAGATTGTTGCCGGGACCTAATTTTTCCTCTTTGTTTATTAAACGACCAAACCGCTCAGTGTGATTAGCACCCACAACACTGATCATTCTCCAGGGAAGCAGCCACGAGAGGATGGAGCTCCACCATCAGAGGAAATATGTAAAGAAAGGAAGTGCACTCCAATAGATTACAATATCCTCAGTGCAGGATTCAGCATCTGGAGGAAATAAGTTACCAGTGATGTAGTCAGGAAAAAACATTATTTCCAGAATGAAGCACGAAAAAAAGGAAATTGGTTTAAATTGAAAACTTGACTGGAAAAAAACAACATTTCATATGAAAAAAATGAACTAGAAAGAAATGCACATCAGACCTGAGGACGGGATTGTGAAATGTAGACAAAAAAATGTCAAACCTTGCATGCATTAAGTGTTTACCAGACACTGGCAGAGCGCTTGGAGTGGCCTTTTTGTCATATCTCCTTGCTGTTGATATTCCAGTTTGTCAGTGCATGTCAAGACTCAAGAATGTTTTCATAATCTGGTTTTATTATAAGCAACACTGGCCTGTGTTGAAAAGTAAAGTCAGAAAGACAGCAACTCACCGCCGGGGCCATCCGCCCCACGGCATGGACCCAAGTGGACCACACACAGTCGCTTCGCAAAGCAACGCATGAAGTAGATATTAGAAGACAAGCAAACGGCAAACATCCCCAGCAGCCGCTCACTTTTCTGTGTGTGTGCGGGTTTTGATTTCTCTAAACAACGCCGTCACTGCAATAGCGAGATTGCAGACGCTGCTTTTGAATATGGCTTTTTGGCGATTCATGCAGACAAAAACAAACTGCAGTTTATAGAACACCAGAAGATGCACATCCTGTTATTCACAGCCTGTTTTGGGATTCCTCTTTGTGTTTGTGTGCATGAGGAGAGAAAAGAGACAGTAGAGTTCCAAGATAAAAGGATTCAAGTCAGAGTCTGGCTGTGTATAGGCAGGAGTCTAGTGATACCATAAAGAATCACGATACGATATATGTCCTTATTTATCCCCTGACTGTAACAGAGGCAATGTATCACAATTCTTTTGGAGTGTGACTTTGAAACAACTTTGTCTGGTTATTAATACACCTTTCAAATGAGTAAAATTATAAATTACATTTTATTTGATGCTCAGAACATCAAATATTGCAACTGTACCACATATACAAGCTGCCTTTACCGAAACAAATTCATGGTGCTTTTCTTTTGGTAAATCAAGAAACATTTTTCAAAAATCAACATTATCTGATTTCCAAAACAAAATATTTTTTAGTACAAAAAGAAAAACATTAAATGTACCTTAACCACTAAGATTACATATGTAGCTGAACTGGTACTTTTAAAACGGTTCAGGTGCCTATACGGACGGTGGCCGAGAACTGGCATTGCAGCAACAAAACAAAAAAAAAGAGAAGCAAAAAAAAGCGACAAAAAGAAAACGAAATGCAAATAAAAAATAAACGCTACAAATAATAACCGCTATCACAGCAAAAAAGAAAAAAAAGCGATGCATCTATGAAAACGGCTGCAAATAAAAGGAAAGCATTATAGCGGAAGTGACATCAGCACGGAAGTGACATCAGCACGGAAGTGACGCCACAACAGATCGGGGGTCAGTTGTTGAATGTACAACAGAAGTGAATCGGCTTTTGCTACACACACCGCTGGGGAAGAAGGAGGAAAACAGGAGTACGAATCGGAAACTGAACGAGAAACTGAAATAAGTGAAAATGTTGGTGTTAAATGTTACTGTGTAATTTTGATGTTAGTTGGTTTGGCCAGAGGGAGCCCCAGGTTTTATTCCGGTTATTGTTAGCTTTGGTTAAGGCGCAGACACACCCAGTCCAGTGTACAGAAAGACCACTAATCAACCTGCGTTCACGCCGAACACGATTCGCTGGGCAAATTTTCGTCTACCGCCTCTCCTTTGCCACGTGGCAAAGTCTCTGCTGGCCGTCAGTCTAAACAATGTGTTTCAGAGCTTGTACGTACTAGCTGCACACACATGTGGGAGAACAGATGTTCCACCATGTAGCCTGATGGCTACAGATGTTCCACCATGTAGCCTGATGGCTACAGATGTTCCACCATGTAGCCTGATGGCTACATGGTGGAACATCACTGAAGTTGGCGTCTGATTCACAGCTTTAGCGCTTTGCGAGGGCACTAAAGGAACATTCCACTGCATTTTTTGCACCAAGATCAGCTAAAACCGCGTCCTGTTGAAAAACCACAGGACCTGAACTGATTAAACCTGGATTAAATTATGCATTTGATAATAAAGAATACATTAAACACAGTTTCTGATTTGTGAAACTTTTCTCTGATTTGTGAAAATGTGAAATAGGATTATTTTTATTGCATTTTATGCACTGAGTCGACCTCAGAGCAGGTCCTATTGAAAAACCGCTGCTCAAAGCTGGATTACATTTTGATTTAGATAGTAAAGAATAAATTAAACAGTTTCTGATTTGTGAAAATATGAAATAGTATCGTAAAAGCATAAAACGCGATAAAAATCATCCTATTATTATCCTAAATTTTAATATAGGTGGTTTGTATTGTCAAGTTTTTTCTATCTACTTTTAGAAGATGAAAGTGCCCTGACCTTTGGGGAGGTGTTCATGTTTGCTGCAGGTGTGCCATGTGTGCCTCCTGCTGGTAAGAGTCCTCTGCCACGCCTTCACTTCGTATCTTCCTCAACATCAAGATTCCCAATGGCGAATACCTGTGCCAACATTTGAAAGATTCCTCTTTTGGACTCCTATAGTGCCTGTAAAGCCAACATGGACTTTGGAATCAATCAAGAAATCCAGATTTCCCCTGTCTTTGGGTTCTTTTAGACCAATGAATTTTTCTTTTTGTAAAAGTTAATGTTGCCACACCCAGTCAGTTATATTTCAGGGCTACAATATCTGTTATACTTTCTGTTACACTTTGAAACGTAAGTTGTACTGCAACATTTTTTACATAATGCTTTGTCAGCTTGTTTCTGTAATAAAAGATACTTGACTACAGACATTGTTGTAAAGTTTTTTTCAGGCTTAGAAAACTTTATTAGACACATTAAATGACAGGAGAGAAAGGAAATGACATATAGCTAATACCATACATGAAAAGGTTGTATTAGTTTGGTTCTGGGTGCCCAAATCCAGGTCTTAAGACTCTGCTTCCTGCTGGTTTTGAGATCCCCTGGTTTAGTTACAATGCAAAAACGTCCCTAAAGGTTTTACAGACCAGCCATGTTTTTAGGGTGACAATAGCTGATTCCCACTGCAAAGAAGCTCTTAGGCCATGGGGTGGGCAATTATTTTAACTCACAGGCCACATTGGGTTCTAAAATTGGACAGAAGGGCAGGACCATGAGCAGAAGCGTGGAGTGAGAATGATGTAACCCTTGTGCTATCCTAGGCACTTTAACATTGGGAGTTGGGTCATCTAGACCCACTAGACAGTGCTCTGAACCTTTTTTCTTCAATGATTTGTGATCTTCACTGGTGTCCATGGATTACATGAAATCTTTCCACCTTTTTCCACCTTTGTCATGGTAGGAATAACACGTCAGTGTAAGGGTGGGGTCATCTAAGATAGCACAAGGTATAACATGGAATGTAGATGAAAACATTTGGATTAAAAATGACATACTAAAACAGAATATTCTAGAGTTTCTAGTTTAAAACTTTTGTTTCCATTTTAGATCTCTTTTTTATTGTGAAGCCCTTTGGTACCTTCAAGGAGTTGTAAAGTGACAATTCCCCGTACAATGCATTCTCTGGCTCCCTGGCAACATGAGAAGCTTTGGGAGCATGGATATTTGTGTGAGTTTGCATCTTAGTGTCTTGAATTATTAAGTCCCTTAAATGCTGTTTTATTGCTCTTGGTGTCCAGGTTTCCCTTTTTTTTCATTCCAGGCTCCAGATGAATTTAAAACCTGTTCCTATTCTGAACTAAACTTAGTCAGATATATTCATTTTAAACCCATTTCAAGTTTCTGTTCTTTTTTTTCTTGAATTCGTTTCTCTGCTTCTTAAGTAATGACTTTTACAGTATCTTAATGTAAAAAACTGACTTTTTTGTTAATTTACATTCTTTTGCACAGCCAAAAAAAAAAAACTTGGCATTGAGCAATGCTAATATAAAGTAGGAAAATGTCACAAGAGACAGGAAATACATGTTTTATCATTATAATTCCAGTTAAAGAAGATTTTGCACTTGAATTTTCTGAATGGTCTCATTTCAGATGTAATGCCTCTAACTCAGGGGATAGGCAATGCAGGGCTCGAGGGCCGCATTCCTGTATGTTTTCTAACATACCCCACCCCAGCATGTTCTAATTGGCAGGACACGCCTGAACCAGGTAATCAGTCATGAGTATGGCTTGGATATCTGGAAATCATCCAGACACAGTGGCCTTCAAAGCCTGGAGTTGTCCATCCCTTCTCAAACAAGTCCTGAAAACCTTAAGATGGGGGCATGAACCAGTAAGTAAAGCTGCATTCATACCAAACACGCTTCGCGTGTCAGGACGGCTGGTTTTAAGCCAATGTGCAGAAGAGATCTCAGGTTCTGCGGCCCGATTGGAGCATCAGGCCTCTCAAGAGGTAAAAAATCTGAACTTTGGCAAAAAAAAGACTGAATGCGTCAACCAATCAGGGACTAAGCTTTGACCTGTGACGTGTTGACACAATCAGTGGGTGGGGTCCAAAACAAACAAAGAGGAGAATCTGACTGTTTTCCTCCCAACATGTATGATATTTTTTCTAATTTGTATGGCGACAATAATAAAAACGTCCTCAAATTTTAATCTTTCTTCTATTTTTTTTCCTTCTTGGACAAAAAATGGACAGCAGGTCATCAAACCGGGTTCACAGAGAGGCAGAAGAACCGCTGAAAGCGTCTGTTATCAGATGCAGCTCCTGCAGCAGATGGTGAACCTCAGCGCACTGGCAGATTCTCTGAATGGTGTCATGAATGCAGACCTGCAGATGTGATTACCGATGCTTTTGTAGAGCTCTTCATAATAAATAAACCTGATCTCAACGTCATCTGTGTCCACCAGGAGTTGCTGGCACTGGCAAGATGCTGGTGATGTGGTTAAAGGTTTGGTCAGATGCCAGGAAACCGCAATTGGTCCCATTAAATCTACGAGAACAGAAAAACGTTCATACTGAGCAACACATCAAAAAAGTTTAGCCTTGTTAATTTTTTTAGTTTCATGGTCATTCTAATCAATTCTGTCCGCAGAGTAGCAGGTGGAGTTTAGTTCAGTCTTCTGGTCAGGCCTGCATCTTTTTATCTTCGTTCTAGATTGCAAAGATTGACTGATATGTTGTGTTTTGTTTCAGTAAGTCGACTATTATTTCACAACTATGGCCTTCTGTGAAATATTTTTGGATAAGTCCATCATGTAGGTTCATGATCTGAGGGTTTAAAAGGAGGACACTATTTTAGAGGCTAACTGATGAACTGCATAATATTTTTTACAGAGGTGAATAAATAAGATCGTTTCCATTATCATATTTGATTAACATTATAGTGATTTGAGTTCTTGGGGAATCTAACAATTCAATGTAAAATTAATTAATTGAGAAAGTCTTTTATTTAAGTAAAAGATTACTTTCAAACAAGTATTATAATAGTCGGTAAGGAAATAAATTACTTGAGTAAAAGAGATTTTTTTTTTACAGATATGAGTCTGGGGCAGCTCCAGCAAAAGCTTAGAGGTTTCTGAATGACTGTAAGGAGTAGCTAAATTCGTTTTTCTGTCAAATTATAATTCAAAGAAGGAAAGTAACAGGGATGCATATTCATATGAGTCATATGATTAACAGTAAATAAAAAGTACTTTCATCTTGAAGACTCTTTAGGAACCAGACATTTCTACAGCATGAGCTCGAGTTTACCAGGATACATGGAAGGTTCACCCCACAGAACGGACAAAACATCTGATAAATGACAAAGCAAAGAGAGCAAAGTTTAAAATTCACTGAGGTTCTTTCTCAAAAGTCCCTCTGTGTAAATACATATTTAATAAAAAGGACACACTATAGCAACCCTACCTTTTTATTAAACACCGTAATATTTGGCATAATCAAAAAAGAAAAAAAGAAGAAATTTGCATAAACGTGATTATTTGTCTTATTGTATTTAACAAAATACGATATATATGATAAATACAAATATTTGAAGAAAGCCCCTCCCATAAAAAATATTCCATACATCCATCCATCCATCTTCCTCCGCTTATCCAGGACCGGGTCTCGGGGGCAGCAGTCTAAGCAGAGATGCCCAGACTTCCCTCGCCCCAGCCACTTCCTCCAGCTCCTCTGGGGGGAACCCGAGGCGTTCCCAGGCCAGCCGAGAGATGTAGTCTCTCCAGCGTGTCCTGGGTCTTCCCCGGGGCCTCCGCCCAGTGGGACATGCCCGGAACACCTCTCCAGGGAGGCGTCCAGGAGGCGTCCGGACCAGATGCCCGAGCCACCTCAACTGGCTCCTTTTGATGTGGAGGAGAAGCGGTTCTACTCCGAGCCCTCCGCGGGTGGCCGAGCTTCTCACCCTATCTCTAAGGGAGCGCCCAGCCTCCCTACAGAGGAAGCTCATTTCAGCCGCTTGTATTCGGGACCTCATTCTTTGGGTCATGACCCATAGCTCATGACCATAGGTGAGTATTGGAACAAAGATCGACCGGTAAATTGAGAGCTTTGGTTTTCGGCTCAGCTCTCTTTTCACCACAATGGACCGATACAGCGACCGCATAACTACGGACGCCGCTCCGATCCGCCTGTCAATCTCACGCTCCGGTCTTCCCTCACTCGTGAACAAGACCCCCATATATTTAAACTCCTCCACCTGGGGTAAGGATACTCCACCGACCGAGAGATGGCAAGCTAGCTTTCTCAGGTCAAGAACCATGGCCTCGGATTTCGCGGTGCTGACCCTCATCCAGGCGGCTTCACACTCGGCCGCAAACCGCCCCAATGCACGCTGGAGGTCCTGGCTCGATGAAGCCAACAGGACAACATCATCTGCAAAAAGCAGAGAGGAAATCGCCAAATTTCCAACTGTGGCCGAGCCTGGTCGGGCCATATTTACAACACCCCTTGTGGGCCCTCTTTTTTCCCCGGGGTTCCCCCCTCCTGGGCGGGGGCGGCGGGCCCCTGCCTCGCTCCTCCCTGGACCAACCGTGGGCCGGGCGGATGGCTGCCTGGAGTGCGGATTGGGTCTCCCTTGGGGGGTCCTGGCTCGTACCTGGGGTTGGGGCGGGGGGATGCCCGGAACTCCTGGGTGGTGGTGGGGTGCTCGTCTGGGGCTGTGGGCGTCCTTCTCCGGTGGGGCCCTGCGTTGGGTTCTCCCGGCGCGGCGGGGGGGCTGCTCTCCTGGTTGGGCTGGGGCGGCGCCCTCTTTCCCTCCGTGCCTCCCTGCTCTCTGGCTCTGGGGGCCTTGCGGCGGCCCTGCTGGCCCTGGCCTGGGTGGCGGGCTTGGTCGCCCGGGCGGCGGTTGTTCCCTGCCGGTTCCCGTGTGGCGTTGGGGGGATTCTGGCTGCCGCTGCTGCTGCGGTGGGGGTCTTGGGGTGGGGATGGCGGGGCACTCTCCCTCCTTCTTTACACGTTCCACCATCCATTTTAGAAGAACATAAACACTCACCTGAGCACAGGTGTTAGCTCAACAGACTGAATGACTGAAATATTTCACACTAGTTGGTTTTAAGGCATAAGTATGCATGTGAACACTATCTGTTTTGTGTACATGTCGACAGGTGGACATTTTTGCAACTAACAGGTGTGTTTATAACATTTGAGTGTGTGTGTGGACAGGCTCCGCCCTTTTTTCTTTTTTTTTTTTTTTTTTTTACATTTAAACCTTACCATAATGATTAACAACCAGTAAACTTGTTGCTTTATGCTGCTTCATGGTCTTATCCCCCTTCCCCTCCTATTATCACCCCTTACCCCCCCTCTCTCTAACGTCCCTCTCTCTTCTTCCCCTCTTTCCTTTTCCGTCCGGTCCAACACCAAATATTTTCAGACATGTTTGAAATTAATAAAGTTTGGCCTCAATTACAAAAGGGGTTTATTCAGACATACCTTTGGTTTGTCTGAAGATTAATAACCCCTCTTGTTAAAGTAAAATATGTCCAACCCAAGAGGCCCTCAGCTCTCATCTGTCTGCCTAGCTGTTGGACAGGACAAGTTAAAAAAAAAAAAAAAAAAAAAAAATATACTGTGCCTGTGGAGAACTGCTTTCCCCTCCTGAGGCGCCGGACGGTTTGCCAGAATTTCTTCGAGGCCAACCGATAGTCCTTCTCCATGGCCTCACCAAACTCCTCCCAGACCCGAGTTTTTGCCTCCGCAACGGTCCGGGCCGCAGCTCGCTTAGACTGCCGATACCTGTCAGCTGCCTCTGGAGTCCCGCAAGCCAGCCAGACCTGGTAAGACTCTTTCTTCAGCTTGACGGCATCCCTTACTTCCGGTGTCCACCACCGGGTTCGTGGGTTACCGCCGCGACAGGCACCAGAGACCTTGCGACCACAGCTCCGAGCAGCAGCAGAGACAATGGAAGTGGAAAACATGGTCCACTCTGACTCAATGTCCCCAACCTCCCTCGGTATCTGTTTGAAGTTCTCCCGGATGTGGGAGTTAAAGACTTCCCTAACGGAGGGCTCAGCCAGACGTTCCCAGCAGACCCTCACAGTACGTTTGGGTCTTCCAAGTCTTTCCGGCCTCCTTCCCCGCCAGCGAATCCTACTCACCACCAGGTAGTGATCGGTGGAGACCTCCGCCCCTCTCTTCACCCGAGTGTCCAAGACACAAGGCCGAACGTCGCCTGAAACAACTACAAAGACGATCATCGACATCAGGACACCCTAAGCAGGGTGTCCTGATGCCAGGTGTATTGATGGACACCCTTGTGCTCGTACATGGTGTTCGTTATGGACAAACTGTGATGAGCACAGAAGTCCAAAAACAAAACACCACTCGGGTTCAGATCAGGGGGGGCACCCCTACCAATCACGCCCCTCCAGGTGGCACTGTCATTGCCCACGTGGGCATTGAAGTCCCCCAGGAGGACAATGGAGTCCCCCGTTGGGGCACTTTCCAGTACCCCTTCGAGAGACACCAAGAAGGCCTGGTACTCCAAGCTGCTGTTCAGCCCGTAAGCCGAAACCACAGTTAGAGACCTGTCCCCCACCCGAAGGCGGAGGGACATGACCCTCTCGTCCAACGGGGTGAACTCCAACACTTGGCGGCTAAGCTGGGGGCTCACGAGTAAGCCCACACCAGCCCGCCGCCTCTCACCTTGAGCAACACCAGAGTGGTAGAGAGTCCAACCCCTCTCTAAGGACTGAGTTTCAGAGCCCAGGCCATGTGTGGAGGTGAGCCCGACTATATCTAGACGGTATCTCTCAACCTCTCGCACCAGCTCAGGCTCCTTCCCTCCCAGAGAGGAGGCATTCCATGTCCCAAAATCCAAGTTCCATGACCGGGGTTTGGGCCGCCGAGGCACCCGCCCTCGACTGCCACCCAAACCACAATGCACCGGCCCCTCTTGGGGTCTCCTACAGGTGGTGGGCCCATGGGAGAGTGGTCCCACGTCGCTTTTTCGGGCTGTGGCCGAACGGGGCCCGTGGGAAAAGCCCCGGTCACCAGGCGCTCGCCTGCGAGCCCCAACCCTGGGCCTGGCTCCAGAGTGGGGCCCCGGTGACGCCAATCCGGGCAACGTAATCGGGTCCTTGTTTTTGCTCGTCATCAGGGGGTTCTGAACCGCTCTTTGTCTGGCTCGTCACCCAGGACCTGTCTGCCATGGGTGACCCTACCAGGGGCTTAAGCCCCAGACAGCTTAGCTCCTGGGATCACTCGAGCTCTCAAACTCCCACGTTAAGGTGGCGGTTCACAGGGGAGATAAAAAATATTAACAAATTAAAACTATAACTAGAACACTTCAGTGGTTGACCATTGTGACACCCCATAAACCCGAACTAAGTTATATTTTTCTTATTATCATAGCGACAATTAAAAACACGCAGAACCGGAAGCAGCGGTCAGGCAGCTCTCTGTCTGCCAGCCAGCCTACAGTCCGGGAGCTGATGGAGCTGATGGAGCTGCTGGAGCTGCCTCGCTCATGAACTCTGAATGAATGACGTGATTACCAATGTTTTCATAATAAAGGACCATGATCTCTCAACACCACCTGTGTCTCCTGTATTGTAATCGAGGTATGATAAACACAGACACCGGTTCATTATGTAGCCATCAGGCTAAAAACATTAGCTTAAAGCTTCTCCCACATGTGTGTGCAGCTAGTACGAACAAGCTCTGAAACACATTTTTTAGACTGACGGCCAGCAGAGACTTTGCCGCGTGGCAAAGGAGAGGCGGTAGACGAAAATTTGCCCAGCGAATCGCGTTCGGCGTGAACGCAAGTTGAGTAGTGGTCTTTTTGGTGGACTTTTCTGGAACAAAGCATCAAAGTTCACGTTTTTATACCCGCAGTTCCAATGCAGTGGTATCGATATCGAGGGTAAAACAAAGGGGTCTATGTGTCATTGTGCTCTGTAACAAGTAGGTATCGAGGCTAAAGAGTGAACATCTAACACAAGACGCTTCTCGCTAGATCTGGTTGTTTTGGTGTAAATTAGCGGTTGGGGGTTTCAGTGTAAAACAAAAGTAGCTGAACTACATGTGTGTTCATAAATAATTAATAAAATATTGTTTTGGCAGCGTTTGAGAGCAGTTCAAGAAATATCATCATATTTCACACAAGAAATTTTTTCCTACACCCCAATTTTCTCATGATAACTTAACACAAGTTTGACATTTAAAATACATTGCTCAATAGATTCTGTCTGAAATAAGTTATTTTTGGATGAAGTCTGTCACCCTAATTTAGCTTTTAGTTCTGGATCTGAGTTATTGTCATAAGCGGCCCTCTCCACTTTCTAAAGGAAGAAGCAGATGGGTTTTCTTAACTCTACTTTAAATATAAAGCACACATGTTGGATGACATTATTGGAAAGACGGGGAAAGCCACTAAAACGCTCACAGTGCTTACATTACATTCAAATTAATTTTTTGTTGAAAAAAAAGTCAAACAAGACTGCAGATAACAGTTTGGAGCCATGTGAAACAGAAATGGTGCTTTAGTCCTCCAGACTCTCAAGCAGAGTCTCTGCTTTGGTTCATGGAACCCACACGAATAATCAAGATTTGTGTTATTTTTGATGCAAACAAATAAACGAAGAACGCTTTTACTATCACAGTAATGGTTTCATTATTTACTATCTTGAGTCAATGGGATCTGTTTGATTTTGAAAGAATAGTTGTAGTTTTCCCTCTTAGTTTTTATAAGAATTGTTGAACTTTAGGGTAAAAACCTCTCTTGGTGGGTTTTCTACAGGCAGATCAAGGTCAGGCCGGGAGCGTCAGAAGCGGTGTGAGAGTATGTGTGAGTATGCCGTGTATATGTGTTGGGGCTGGGGGAGGCAGACGGTGAGAGGGATGCCTGAGGACCGTGTCTTCTCCGGTTGCCTGAGCCATGACCGCCAGGGTGGAGAAAGCTAGCCACAGATCGATTGTCGCGGAGCTAGATCCCTGCAATGGAGGAGCGATTGAATGCAGCGTGCTGGGACTGAATGACATAAACCCAGACATCTAAGTGTCCCATTAGCACAACAGTCGTCCATGTCCTGGTACCACCCCCACCCACAGCCCCCACTCCTGAAGCTGGCGTCATAAGAAAACATCTCAGGTGCATGGGGACAACTGCATCAAACCCTCCTCCATATGTAACAACAGCAGTGATACCTGCAGACCCATAGAAGTGG
Organism: Oryzias latipes; assembly: GCF_053564925.1. Taxonomy (NCBI): domain Eukaryota; kingdom Metazoa; phylum Chordata; class Actinopteri; order Beloniformes; family Adrianichthyidae; genus Oryzias; species Oryzias latipes. Next base: position 4,131,188 of record NC_136252.1, on the reverse strand, counting down.
GCGACCCGAGTGAAAATGTTTACATCCACGAGCATCTTTGTGTTTGTGTGTTTGCATGTGTTTACAGCTAAATGAAGTGCACGGTGCAGTGAGGCCACATGTGTCTTTTCTCCACATTAAGCTCACTAAGATGACACTCTGTGGTTAGATTGTTGTGGATGGTTTCTAAACATATAAGAAATGATGACAAAACAACGAGACCACACACAGAGATTGTGCTGTGACATGTTGCATCATTGGCCCAAACACTGAAGCAGAGCCAAGCCGGCCTCCACTGTTGTGGAGGAACAACCTGTATGTTTGGTTAGTCTTCTGTCGCTGATATATTAGTATTGTAAAATATCCTCAACAGAAGCTTTAGTGGGAGGCTATCAATGCAGAAATGCTAGTCAAAGTCTCTGATGAAAACACTAACATTCAGCTTTCAGGGTTTTTCTGCATTACAAAAATGTATTTAAGTGAAGGGTTTCTGTTTCAGCACTCTAGGAAAAGCATGATTGTTACATGGAGCAGTGTCTGTGTGTATCTCATTTACAATGCATGGAGGACCGAGCATGTAAAGAGATCAGTAATGGGTAATCTGCCTCCGTTCTGGACTCTTCTATACGGTGAGCTTCACTCTTGCAACAGGGCATCGTCTGAATGACGGCCGCTTCCCCAGTCTTTCCGTCTCTCTGTGACCCCGTTTGACGGCGTCTTTTTTTAAGGGAGTTTAAATAAAAACAAGAATAAAATTTGAGGACCTTTTTATTATTATCTCAATGAAAATAAGAAAAATCTAATAAAATCAAGGAGACCGAGCAGCTTCCCTCCTGCCTGCTCGCCTCCCGGTGGCTGAATAGCAGCCGCACTCGCCCCAGCTCTAGGGGCCTGCGACCGACGGGTGTACCTCACCTTCACCCAACAGTAGTCAGGACAGGCTCCAGCAACACAGTTGCCACAAGAGGGATACAGCAGGTTAAGAAAAGGAATGGAACTTCGGATCCATTCCCCATATTGGATGTGTATTCTACCCGCTGATTGAGTCGCTGAAAACATGACGTGCCCAAAGCTGAGTCCCTGATTGGCTGACGCAACGCAGCGAACTCTCCAAAGTTCAAATATTTTAACCCCGGCGCCGCCTCCCAAATCGCACCGCACTGCTCAAATCATGCAGCTTCCAGACTGCCGCACCCGTTGCTCAAGTCGTGCCTCAGGACCTCAGATTGCATCCATACCATTGATTACACTGAAACTAGTCACCACTCACATGCAAATTAAGTTCAGTGTGAACATATTCTGATCCAACTTGTTATTTTTAAAACAGTTACCTATGGAAATACCTAAATGTTTCCCTTGGAAAACGCTCACAAAGGCCTCTTAAACGAGGTCCTGACATCTGGAATTCCTTGGTCCATTACGTCTAATTCTTCCACCAGCTTGATTCCATCATTTTACAGTGTTTCATATTTGCGCTGCATACATTTTAAATTTGCAGTACAAGCTTAGTTTAATTATAACATTTCTAAACGGACTAAACTTTTATTGAAAAGAATTTATTGAGGAATAGAGGCACTCTGAAAAGTTTTAGCTCTAAATTATGAAAACAATAATTGGAGAAGATTTATCTGCGCCTTTCCAGACGCTCAAAGCACTTACAATGTGTCCATTATTCATTCACTCCTCATTCAAACTTGGTGATTACAGAAGCGTGGCTGCCAGTTCACACCAAGGTGCCTCTGACCATCACCGGGACATTCATGCACAAGCAAGTGTCTTGCCCAAGGACACGACAGCTGACTGGGGGGAGCGAGGATCAAACCGCCAATCCTTTGATCATTGGACGACCTGCTCAACTGCCTGAGCCACAGCCTGAGCCACTGCTGCCCCAACTTGTTCACTCACCTTTTCTACAGTAATTTTTACTTTACTGTTAATTTAGATATAGATTTAAAGCATAACTTACAGCTGAAAAGCCACTCATTAATTCTTTACATAATGATGTAATTTAAACTATAAAACACTTTTCTTTTTAGGAGGGGGGCCTAGGGGGGGCAGTGTGCTAGTTCCTTAGGGAAGTCAGGGCATGAATGGTGGGGCTGGACCTCCTGCCCCTCGGGGTTGGGCCCCTTCCTCATGACTGTCTCTCTCAGCGCTGGGGCGGCTCTGGCCTTTATCTGCGGCTGGCTTGTCGCCTCCTGACTGCCTAGCCGCCCTGGGAGGGGGGGCACCTACCACGGCTGGCTAGGGGGTCGGTCGCTCGGGGGGAGCCTTCTTCCCCCGGTTGTGCCCATCCGCCTGCTCCTCCCCGCTCCCAACCAAAAAAACGTTGCACACAGGCACATAGGGCCCCGGGAACTGGATGGGTGGGACATGCTGGGGGGCTCACTGGGGGGGTCTCTCTCTGGGTCGCGTCGGCGCCTGCCCTCCATTCCACTTTTACTCACATATTAGACACCCTGATTCATCTAAGGCCTTGTGGGCATGGTCTGGTGGAGGGGGACACGGTGAAACATCCGTGCTCATCTTTCACTGGTCCCCCCCACAATTTTAACTTTCACTTTAGACACACACACTGCATGTTAGCAGCACACACACAGCAAATACACACCACACACAGAGGGACCCGGAGTGGGGGGCTATGCTGCTTGGCAGCGGTGGGGCCCGCCACACTGGAGACCTCCTATGCAGTCCTGCAGTGGTGGTCGGGCGTGCGGCGCTGGGGGGGTTGATCGGCCGGAGGGGGTCTCTGCGTGGCGACGGGGGATGGGGGTCAACCAGAAGATTGTGAGTGCGTGTGCGTGAGTGCATGGGTATGACGGACGCCGGGTTCGCCTATGCCTCTCGGCGCCGGGGGGGCCCTTGTAGGGGGGGCCCCCTCTGCGCCTGGCTGGGTGGGTGGGCGGTCCCCTACTCCCCCCTCCCGGGCTGCTTGGGTCCTGTCGCTGGGGGTGCTCCTGGCTTGGGGTTCTACCCCCCCCCACCCCCTCCTGGTCTGGCTGGTCGAGAATCTGGCTCCTTCGGCAGCGTGCATGTATCTCCACCCCCACGTGCACGTGCACACTGCCACACTGCTCCCTGTCTGCTTCATCCCTCCTTCTAACCCACAGTCTATTGATGGACAGATGTCTTCTGCTTATCTTCGTGTCAGAATTTCACCTTTGATGTAATATTTGTCTTTCCAGCAGATATGGTCTAATTGTCACAGCTAAAAATAATAACTTATTCAAATCAGCGCTTGTATCCCCCACTTTCTCCACCTCTCTTCCAACCCCCCCCCCCTCCCCCCACACACTAAATGTCACAAATAAATAAAAATAAAAAATAAAAAAGGGGTTTATACAAATTTACACTCTGGTTTCACGAAGTTCTATATCCTCTTTTTGTGATGGTAAAACCTGTCCAACACAAAAGGCCTTCAGCTCTAATCTGTTTGCTCAGTTGTGGGACAGAACAAGTTAAAAAAAGAGAAAAAAAACAAAAAGAACTATAAAACACTCACAGAGGAGCAATAGTTTTAATTACACAAATTCTTGTAAGGATATAAAAATATATCTATGCAAACGGGATAGTTATCAAGTTTAAGAAAAATTTTTTTTAATTCAGCTGGCAATTATCCTTGATGTAAAGATTAAACAATTTTTAAAAACCCGCAAGGCCTAATGCTATCTTTATTTTCTGACAAAGTTTAGGAAGTTTTTCAATTTCCTACCTACCTACCCACCTACCCACCTATCCATCCACCCACCTACCTACCTACCTACCTACCTACCTACCTACCTACCTACCTACCTACCTACCTACCTACCTACCTACCTACCTACCTACCTACCTACCTACCTACCTACCTACTTACCTATTCAATATGTATTTCATCTGTAAATGTATTTGGCAAGAACATTGTATAATTTGCATCAACATGAACAAAATGATCAGTTTTTAATCAAAAGAATCTCTTTGATCAATATCAACATCAGTGCTCATTGGAACCAAGGACTGAAGGAAAAAGACAGCACTGGGTTGAGAGACGGAGATCGTTGGTCCTCTTCGCACATCAAGGGTGTAATCTTTTCTTCATCTCACTCACTGTAATTGCAATGCAATGATGTCAGAACGACAGGTGAGACTGACTGCGAGACAGCATTGAATAAGCAGCTGCCACAGTATCAAGAGCAGAAAAACGTATCTGAGACACTCTATGGGGTGTCAATTTAATCATGCTTAAACCAGGTATCACCTTCCTTTAAGATTGTACCATTGACAAAGAATACTGCTGACTATGTTTCACTGAGTAAACCTGGCATCCTGTTTGACACAAAAGTTTGTGTTGCTACTCATATTAAGACGTTGTAAATCTAGCCTTCACTTATAGCTTAGTCCTCAATCTAGTGGAGAGTCCAGAACTGCATTGTGGTCATGCGGACCAATCGTAAGCTCTTCTAAGGCTTATGGGTCTTCAAAAGTTTAGGGATGATGACAAAAGTGATCTGAAAAGTCAACATATTCCATGGCAAATGCAGAAAAAACTTCACAGGCAGTCACTCACAGTTACTGTTGTTGCAAATGTAATGAGCTTCATAGCCATCTGCTATGAATAAAGCTATAATTGTTCATTTTCAAAAACGTATTTCAAAATTCAAACGTTTGTTAAAACAAACAAATTTGCTGATGAAATACCGCAAAGGTAAGACGTGCTTTCAAACTTATGTTGCCCCATGATTCACAACCCCCCTGTCCATCACAGCCCCCACGGTCCTGCAGGCAAAGAAGAAATAATTCATACGGCTTCCCACACAGGAGTGGGTGTCTTGTATCTGCCGGTCCGCTCCACTGCCTGTCTGTTATCACCTGCAATTGAAGTAATCCACCGGGCTATTATACTGCGGCTTATTGTACAGGAGAATATAGCGACTGCACCACCTCCACCACTGCCGGCGCCTCCCCCCGTCACAGACGAATCATACCTCCAGAAAGCTGACACCTGCCAGACTGAGACACTCTCAGCACGCAGTAACGTGTAGTCTGTTTCCTTTAGCTGGACACGGCATGATGCTGGTATCTTATGTACAAAACCGCGTGATGCTCACTGACGCTGACACGTTGTTTTTACACATTCAAAAAAGACTGAAGTTTAATCAACCCAAAATTCAATGGTACATGTTAGTATAAGGACAGCACTGCCTGAAAATGCGGTATGGTTTGGCATTTTCAACATTTAAAGTAAATTTAAAAAAAGGTTTTAATTTTGATTCTTCTTGTCTGAAATCAGTTTTAGGAGAAAAAGCTGACCTGGAGGTCAGTCATCCACCCTTCAGAGATGAAGCCATAATGTCATAAAAATGGCAGTTTGTGTTTCTTCACTGTCCTTTTAAAATACACAAATCAAATGTTGTCTGTAGGAGGCAAAAGTTTACATTTAAATGCAAGTAATTAAAATTTGATTTAGCACAACTATTTAAATATAAAACCAATGTGGTTATGTATTTTCTGAGCTCTGGCACTATTCATGACATCATTAAGTTGTAGTATCACTGAATTTGAAGATGATATTTTTCCATAACTCTCCACATGGAAGCATAAACGTAGAGGTAGGGAGAAGCTGTAGTGCTGGGGGTAATTCTGGTTCGAATTTGGCCTTAGTGGGGCACCGTAAATGTAAACAAGATTGGCCGACTTGAACTCAATTGACTACAGAAGATTTTGATAAAGAACATTTTAAAGAAGTCCAGCCTCATGAATCAAACATGTTGTGTTTTTCTATTTTTATTCCCATCTGCAGATTTTGTCTTCACTGTATAATAAAGTCTTTTTAGCGTCGCTTAACAACACAGTTCACCCAATCATGCAAATCAGTAACATTTGAGAGCCCTAAGTTTGCCGTTAAATGAAGCTAGTGGTGACTTTTCATGAATGAATTCAGCAGATGATGGGATTTTCTATGGAAGCGATTGTGTAGCATAATTAAAAATAAAAGTCAAAACCAGAAATGCTTTTTTATTTTCAAAATGAAAAAGCATTTGTTGACTCAAAATTAAAATAAAAAAGCAATCCACCAAAATGCTTTTTTCTTTTTCAACACTGCTTATTCTGTCACTTATTTAAAATGATAAAGTAAATGGTATTTGACATTTCATTTTTAAAAGGTTCTCTGGAAAATGTGTAGCAAAATTCATTTAGAAATGTCTAATTTGACAACTAAAATGGATTAACAGAAATGCTTTTACATTTCTACTTAAAAACCGCTTATTCTGTGTCATAATTAAAATGAAAATGCAAAGAGGGGATTGCTTTTTTATTTTAACATCCACCCTACGAATAATGTTGCATAATTCAATTCCACTTAGCATTTCCAGAGGGGAGGCTGGGCGATGACGTCGGTGCTATCTCCGTGTGTCCTACTGCTAACAGACACAGACAAGCTAGGAGCAGTGCACCAGGCTTGTAGCTTTGTGTTAGCGGCAGTGATGGTTGTGCTCTCCTTGTACACAGCTTCTCAGGACTATGTACCAGCCTTCCGCGGTCCTCCTTCGGACGCACCCCGGTTCGTCGAAACACCCCCCCCCGGACAAGCTTTGTCTTCAGACCGGCAGCCGCATTCGCATAGCGGACCCCGAAGCCCCGCGATCCGAAGCTCCAGATCGCCGAAGGCGGAAGTGCTGCTACGCAGATCTGAGAATCTCTAAACCAGGGGTGCTAACAGTTTTTTGGCTACTTTTGAATCGACAATGTCTTGAAGATCTACCTATAAAATATGTGTTTTAAGAAGTACTTTTTATTTTTATTTTTTTAAATCTTTTCTGGCCCGCGATCTACCCTCTTGTCCTTGAAGATCGACCGGTCGATCACGATCAACGTAATGAGCACCCCTGCTCTAAACCATCAAATGAATTTGTGTTTCCAGTGGTGTCCAGAACAAAATAAAGGCTGATTTTATTCCCACATATTTACATCCAGGATGCTCATTGGAGCATTACCCGCACAGAGTTTTAAGTACGTCCACGGCTAATATTTTAGCACATATTAGCCTAATGCTAATCCGTCTCTCAGGTCCTTGCAGCAAAGAAAAAAGCACTGACTGCACCGATTTACAGTTTTGATGATGTCACTTGTGCACATCATATAAGCAGTTTCTCACTTCTTTGAACAAGTTGCAATTGCTTTGGTACATCCATGCAAATGATTGTGTACAATTCTCTGCTCTTTGCTACATTATCAATTGTTTATGTCATGTTGATCAAAATGTATAATATAGTTCACTGTGGAATAGTCTTACTCCTCAAAACACCTAGTCATTAGTTCATCGTATAAGTCATCAACTGCAAAATGGTTGACCAAGTTGTCATAATGTGACAAACATATTTCGCTGCATTGCAAGAGAGGATATTCACTGTGATGTGGATAAGAATTTGTGGCCTAACATACAGGAACGACAAGAGGTGTAGGAAGACCACACCAATTCCTACTGCACTGCCTGTACTGTTGTACAGAATGTTCTACTATCATTTTTTCCCTCCGTGTTACTGTTTGCAGTGGGTTTTTTCTATGTTGGTATGACATGGTCTGTCAACAAATTACAATATGAACAATAACAGTGTAAATGTAAATCTTGTCCAGTCTCTTGCAATCAAACAAAAAAGGTGTAACTTACCTTTTTACAATAATTGTCATCCAAACTTTAGCCATAGTTTACATCAGAACCTCCCTCTAAAGTACACAGTTATATTGACAACATGACTAAGTCATTTGACTGTCTTGTTTGTAGACAATGACACAAGGACTTGACATTCTGATGGCACTGACATGTTCAATGACATAAAGACTTAGTTTTGAGAGATGAACTAAAGATTTTGAGCACGTTACAGGCTTTTGCAAGAAATCCATAGTGTTTTGCTGTTTGTACAAATTGTTTTTAGAAATGCACACACGTATTTGCAAACTTCAATTCTGATCTGAGAATTGTACTAAAGCGACTGAGAAAAACTGTAAAAAAATATGAGCGAGCAGGCCCTTGATAATAATCATGACAGTAATAAAAGCACCTTTAGAAGATAGTCTCCTGCTCCTTCCTGCTGAGTCCAACCAGCAAACGTTTAGCATGGTGAAATCTGCTATAGCTGTTGATGGGGCTCCAGCTGTCATTGAACAGCAAAAACAGCGTGAATTTTTCATTTTAATTTTGCAGCTTCATTTTAAAATGAAAAAGCATTTCTGGTATTGACTTTTATTTTTAATTATGCTAAAGTTTCGCTTTCATAATATATACTCTTTATTTCAGTGTAATTCTAATGTTTTCCTTGTGCTGCGTTCACACCAAACGCCATTCGGATGTTAAATTTGTGTTCCTTTTGACCCACATCAAATTCGCTGCTTGACGCCTATCCAAAATTGTGTTCTTAACCCTCGTGCTATCATTTGACCCCAGCCTTACATTGACGTGTTCTCCCTACCATGACAAAGGTGGATAAAGGTTGAAAGATTTCATGTAATCCATGGACACCAGTGAAGATCACAAATCATTGAAGAAAAAAGGTTCAGAGCACTGTCTAGTGGGTCTAGATGACCCAACTCCCAATGTTAAAATACCTAGGATATCACAAGGGTTAAACATGGTGCTCTGGGACGCGTATGGGAGGAGCTACTGTCAAAGGTTTTAGCCTCATGACACCATGGAAGTATTGACTGTTTATCTCATTTACCATGAATGGAAGACACAGATGACGTTGAGATCAGGTTTATTTATTATGAAGAGCTCTACAAAAGCATCGGTAATCACATCTGCAGGTCTGCGTTCATGACACCATTTAGAGAATCTGCCAGTGCGCTGAGGTTCACCATCTGCTGCAGGAGCTGCATCTGATAACAGACGCTTTCAGCGGTTCTCCTGCCTGCTGTAAAAGTAGGCAAAAAAGTATACTGTAAAAGTCATTACTTAAGAAGCAGGGAAACGAATGCAAGAAAAAAAAGAACAGAAACTTGAAATGGGTTTAAAATGAATATATCTGGCTAAGTTTAGTTCAGGATTGGAACAGGTTTTAAAATTATCGGGAGCCTGGAATGAAAAAAAAGAGAAACCTGGACACCAAGAGCAATAAAACAGCATTTAAGGGACTTAATAATTCAAGACACTAAGATGCAAACTCACACAAATATCCATGCTCCCAAAGCTTCTCATGTTGCCAGGGAGCCAGAGAATGCATTGTACGGGGAATTGTCAACATTCCCATGATGAGCCTGCAAGCCCTGTGGTCCAGGGAGGTGTTGAGATGAGGTGGGGGCTAAAATTGATTGTAAATGCTGAATAATTCAACCGAGCCCTCCGCCATTTGAGTGAGTTTCTTCGGTTACGTCCAGAAGAGCTTTCATAGCAGAACAGGAGAAGATTGTCTTGCACAGGCCCCCGTGGAGGCCTCGAACACCTCTCATTAACGAGACAGACACACTGACACAAGTCTACAGGTACACACAGAAATTCTGACAGACAAAGACATAAATGGTCAGAGTTCCACTTACACGCACATGTCAGTGCTGTACACTGGCTTAGATCCAAAACACACAGATTTGCTGCAGAGAGTTATAAGGAAGGTAGGAGAAAGAAACAGCTAAATGATCTCTTTATGGAGCTGTTTCCAAGCACAGCTAAACACTAATCCCCCGGCATATTTAAAGTGCTCATCAAAGTGTTGCTACTTTGATATGCTCTATTCTTCGGGGTGCAACTGAGAAGCAATTGAAAAGCTTATGAATTTTTAAAGAACAAAAACGATTTAAAAAAAAGAAAGGAAGACAGAGATGTTAGCTAATCCTTTTCATTAAGCTGTAAAAGAATCCTAGAAATGTGTCCTTGTCTTGTTAGTTTCTGGATTTAGTTGCAGTCTATTACTGCGTTTTAATATAATAAGACAGTAAAAAAGGCAAACACTTAAGCCGGCTTCAGAGGATTAAATTTGAATATAATCCTAATACCAGTTCATTTTGACCACCCATGAGTTTTACACAAGTAATTAATGAATACGTATTAGGCTTGTGGTGTTCTGGATCCGCAAAAACACTTAAGTCTGACTCCCATTTTGGAAAATGGCAGTGACCTCGTGACCCATAATAAATCCACCTGACCGCATTTGGACCGGAGGGAGCAGGTGAGCGTGTCGGGCGGCTCAACGTGAGGAAAAATGAGAAGTGGCAGGAGATATGACAGCAGAACCGCTTTAACTGTAGCTCAGGGTGGCAGGGCATTCTGCCACAAGCTATCATTTGTTGAGCCGCTGAAATTTTAATTCTCTTATCACATTAAGTGCTTGTCGGTCTGCAGAAGCGTTCTTTGTGGTGTCATCTCTTTGCTAAGTGGGATCCAAAGGTCCTCTGGTGTAGGGATGCTAACTGCATTCTTGATGCCAGTGTCTTACAAAAGCTTGGATTACACCTTTGCATAAGATGATGATGCTGGTGTGTGTGAAATACTTTTCCACTCGATGGAATGAAGCAGTGGGCAGAAAGTCTGAGTTTAGTTTTCTAATAATTACAAATCAGATTGTTAATCTATATCCTCCTGACCCTCCCAAAAAAAAAATACATATATTTAAATCCAACAAAAATGATTATTTCCAGAGCTCCACCTCTTCACATGTGGTGTGTTTGAAACATCTGTAGATAGCAAAAGAGGTTAGATCAGCAGCATACAGAGATGTTCAGTCTTAGAAATGTCCTCTGCAGAGGAACAATTTGGGCGTGTTTGCTGTAGGGGACGGAGTCTCAATTTTAACTTTGTTCTTGCTTCTCAGATTAAGTGCTTTTCTGACCCAGAATCAAATGAGAAACGTGTTTCCTAAAGTCCCACTGCAACCATCTTTTGATCTATTATAAAGGCATTCCCAGTTGTCTTCTAGTTATGATGAAGCCATTTTGAGCCAAAATCCACAAACCTGTCATTTTCTAGGACCTAGTTTCTGCAGCGCGGCAGGAGTTCTTTAGAAATTCACCTATGAGTTTTGGTGAGACTGTTGAATAAGATTGCCCTTATTTCCCATCATTCCTTCTTTTGCACTTTCTCATACTAGCTTACGGTCCCTCACAACCCCAAACTAGCATCAACATTATGGTCTTAAACACGTTCTTGTGCCATGCGTGATGATGAGCTTAAATTAGCATTTATGAGTGTTTCTTTATGAATCAAGAGCAGAAAAAAGACCATTTGAAAAGGTTTATAGCTGTGATGCAGCTGGGCCACAGACTTCCTGCTCCACCCCATTCTGATGCACGTAGGTCTTCATTTTCCTCCTCTGAACTTACATCTGGCTCAAAACTGTACGGCTGGATGGCTCCATTATTACTCACCACTTTTGTTGCACCAGTAATGTTAGGTTGGGCATGTGAGGGGCTGTAAGCTAGAGGGAGAGTGCCTAAACAGACAGGTGATGGGATGTAGTGGTGGGCTTACATGCCAACAGTTCCGCAGCAACTCAGAGGTGAATTCAACTCTGCAGACACTATGTCCTAAAAAACGACACAAGATTTTTCATTTTGCCTATAAACAGAATAATCATAATTAAAGCACTTTGAAAAAAGATCAAAAGATGATCGTAGTGGGACTTAAAGCCATGTGTGAGGTGAGTTGGTATTTTAGTGTAACCCTTGTGCTATCCTAGGCACTTTACCATTGGGAGTTGGGTCATCTAGACCCACTAGACAGTGCGCTGAACCTTTTTTCTTCAATGATTTGTGATCTTCACTGGTGTCCATGGATAACATGAAATCTTTCTACCTTTATCCACCTTTGTCATGGTAGGGAGAACACGTCAATGGAAGGGGGGGGGGGGGGGGGTCATCTAAGACAGCACAAGGGTTAACGCTGCCTGCTTCTCCAGATGGAACCAGAAAAACCCTGCTGAGCAACTTACGGTACCACGGTGCAGGGAAGTCTAGAAATTAAAAGGAAAAAAAACAGGTTACATGAATTGGTTACCTGCTGAGCACCACTCATTTGGTTTGGTAACTGCAATTATTTCCCATCAAAAAGGATATTCCCAATTAGCGTTGATTAAATTTCTACAAAACAACAACATACTGTATTTTTGGCACTTTACGTTATTTGGGCAAATGGAACATTTCTAAATAAATATTTAATTAAATAAATAAATATGGCCTCATGCAAAAACACAATAAACCAATAAATCTCTCATAAATATATAAAAAGATCATGAAATTGTGAAAAACCTGCACACTGATTTTATATAAGCCCTTATATTATTCAATATATTTCATTTTGCTTTAAAAACCTGTTCATTATTTTAAAACAGCATTTTAAAATATTTATTTTTAATCATGTGGAATATTATTATAATTCTGTCTTTTTTCAGAAGCTCGTATTTCAAAATCAATATTTTCCAAAGTAGCTTTTTTATTTTTATTTCATGTTGCTGTTTTCACAATGACTGATTTATTTCATGAAGAGCTTTTTCAGGAGAATGACTCTGTCAATCAGTGAAAGTGGGCGGGATCTAAACGCTCATTGGCTCATCCATGGAAATCGACTCTTATTCCTCGATACCCGCTCAGCGGTGTGCCAGTCAGAGAGATAACATATTTCAGCGATATCTGCACGGCTTTATTGACATTAGAGATCAAATAGAGTCAAACAATCTGTCTGCTGCACCAAACATGGACAACTCTGTTTTTGTAGTCTGAGGGTTTGTGTGGACCAAACCAACGAGGAGCTCCGGTCGTCCACATCTTGAAGTCCCCCGTTGAAACACTCCTCATTCTCACGCCATTCACTCAGAGCTCACATCGTGCCTCACACTGTGTCGGCTCGCGGGAGGCGAGCTGGCGGACCGACAGAGTCAGACCAGGCACCAGCACAAAGCGTTCAAAGTCTGCTCAGGCCTCCTGAACCTTATGATATTTTTTCTATTTTCAATGAGACAATGATTATAATCAGGTCCTCTGATTATATTTTTCCCTCCCAGGAAAATGTTGAACCTTTTCTGCGATGACGTTTCTGACCGTGGTCGGAAAACGCAGCGGAGATCCGGGATTGATTGAGCAATTCTGCAGCCAGGGCTTACTCCAAGAATCAGGCTCTGTACTTTGGAGGAAACATTTTTTTATTATTACTTTTCTGGGGAACTGGGCAACAGACCCTTAACTTGCGCTCACACACTCACTCTCGCGCTGCCTGGGCGCTCTGATTTAGACGTAGTTTGACTGCAGGACCTGAAGCAGAGACTCTCTGGGATGATCTCATGAACTCAAACATGGAAACATTGTTATCATGTGGAACTATTCAAAATAAATAAACATAATCTTTTAACACTCCATGTACATTGTGCATCCATGCAATTTTACTGAGATTAGCACAGGCAACCGCTCCATGTGGCTATCAGGCTAAAGCATTAGCTGGTAGCCCCTCCCACACGCGGCATGGTGTGTTCATGGAACTCCAGTTCATAGAAGCTTAGTGGAACTCCAACAACCACTCAGCCTAACTTAGACCACTACTAGATGTTCATGAGAAGATGAAAATTGCCAAACCGACCACAAAACCAACTGAATTATGCACACTCGCCCAAAGCCACTTTTATCCGCAAATTTAGAACAAAAACTGTCCAATTTCTTGTAACACTGTGGATGTGTTGAGGTGCATACTGCCCCTAGTGTTGAGGAGTGTGCATTGCGCCGTCACGTTTGGTGAAGCATCTTCCATCGATGTAGTCAGGGTGCTGCTGCTCATGTCTGAGTAAAGGAGTAGCCAATCACAAAAGTGTCTCCGCCTTGTCTAGTTTGATTGACAGACAGACACAGTCTCCTGAAAAAGCTCTTCATGAAATAAATCAGTCATTGTGAAAAACAGCAACATGAAATAAAAACAAAGCTACATTGAAAAAATTGATTTTGAAATCCAAGGTTCTGAAAAAAGACGTAGAATTATAATAATATAATAATATTCCACATGAATAAAATAATTATTTTAAAATGCTGTTTTAAAATAATGAACAGGTTTTTAAAGCAAAATGAAATATATTAAATAATATAATGGCTCATTTAAAATCGGTGTGCAGGTTTTTCACAATTTCATGATCTTTTTATATATTTATAAGAGATTTATTGGTTGATTGTGTATTTGAGGTCATATTTATTTGTTTGATTATGAACAGTATAGGACTCCATACATTTCGGACACGTGGTTATTTTTTTAGTTGACCCTTTTTTCTCTGACGTTTGCTTTAACTAGCAATGGTTTTCCAAAAAATTATTAAAAAAACTGAAATTAAGATATTTCAGACAGAAGTATTTTCACAAGATGATGTGATTAGGTGAGATCTTACTGCTTCCTAAACCCCAGAAAAGATTAAACAAGAAATCAAAGATGAATTCATGTGCACGCAGCAGGTTTTGCAGTTCATTGGATTACAAGAGCAGGTCATCCAAACAGTCAAGCCTTTCAACATGTATCTGACCTCATCAGTAATCACAGGTCAAGCATTATGCAGATGACTGTGTGTTCAACTGGGTCAATATTTTTGATGCCTGAAAACTCAAAGTCCTCCTGTTTCTCTTTTTTGCTGTAAAGAGAAAAATTCCCAAAATGCATGAGATTTTCTTTTTTATTGTCTCCCTCCCCAAATAGATTTGGTAATGTAAAAACACACAAACTTGAACAAAGTGGGGAAATATTTCACTTCTAGAAAGCTGAAAAAAGAGGAGGCGAAACTTTTTTCATAATTGTCTTCATCTCCTCCAAGGTTAATAGATCCAAGATTTATTCAGTTTTAACACTCTGGAAAACAAAAAGGTAATATGTTCTTAAAATTGTATAAATAAGAACTTCAGAAAGTAAAGGATAATGGGAAGAGGTTTTGTGCAGTTAAATCTGATCATAAAAAATGTAAAGGGGAGAAAATGTGCTGCAGCTTATATGGTAACTCTCTGATTTGTGTGTAAACCTAGTGTGGAATGCATTTTATGTTCTTTATTTACAAGCTGCCTATGTTCCTTCATGAAATCACAACAGGGAGTCATGTCACACAATAAATCCTAACCATGTATCCGGATTACTGCCAAATCATACAGAGTAAATGGAGAGAATTCATGCATGTCATGCCACTTAAAAATATATATATATATGAATATAACAGTTTTTGCAGCTTTGTATTCTAATAGATTCACTCTAATATTGAGGATAAAAAAATATGAAATAAAAACATTAAAATATAAAAAGGTAAATTTATTGTGAACCTGCTTATTGTTAACACTGAGGCTTCTCAAGAAATATTTGCTTCTTCACTTTCAAATTCAACTTTATTTAATTAAAACACGAGGAAGTCTAAAAACTACTAAAAACATAACCTCGAAAGATGAATTTTAAGTTTGGTGTCCACAGTCAACAAAGCCGTTTCCACATGCGAGGCTGGAATGTGCGTTTTTGTTCTGACCTTTGGGACCACCAGCAGACCTTCACCTGAGGACCCGAGGGCTCCGGGAGGCTCATCCCAAAGTTCTGATCAAAATGAAGGTCCAATTCCATTAAGACATTTATAAACTAACAAAGGAATCCTTAAAATCCTAAAGCTGACTGGTAGCCAGAGCAACAATTTCAAAATTGGAGTAATGTGCAACAAAACATTCAAAGCTTAAAAACGAATTCACTTACATGAAAGACGTGTCTAATTGGATATAATTGGATTCATTCAAAGCCTAGTGTGTAATAAATCACCTAAATTGGAATGAAAACTATGTTAGGTTACAAACCAATAAACATTTGGTGATATTTTTTAGATTGAAGAAGTACCACTTATTTAAAAGTAGACAAAAATTTATTTTTCTTTGTCCAAGGCACGTTTTTATTCTGTCAAATACATGTTCTCATCTTTTTTTCTTTTAAATTTGTGTGTGTGTGCATTTGTGTGAGTGTTTTTGTCTTTGTCCCAGGTGCAGCAGGCGGCCGTGGTGCAGCGGTAGGGCGGTCAACCCATGATCGTAAGATTGCAGGTTCGATTCCTGCCTTGCACGCCCATGTGTCGAAGTGTCCTTGGGCAAGACACTGAACCCCACCTTGCCTCTGGTGGGAGGTTGGCGCCAGTGTTTGGCAGCGGAGCCGCCATCAGTGTGTGAATGTGTGTGTGAATGGGACTGTGACCGTAAAGCGCTTTGGGCCTTCGTAAGAAGGTAGAAAGCGCTATATAAGTATACGCCATTTACCATTTTGTATCATACCATTTTAGTTCACTGGATGTTCCCAGGAATGGGGTGATCTCCGACACTTCGTAGTCCTTAAACCACAGTTAGTTCCTGCAAGCTTGGAAATACAAGGAATACTAGTCCACAAATGATCTGAGAGTGTGTTGTCACTCATTTTATTTGCCTGGTTGACAGTTGCTGCCAAAGAGAGATGCTCCGGTTCATGACATAATTGGCTCCTGACAGGGAATCAGTCAGAAATTGCTTGGAACACATTAACTAGAGTATTTTCAGTTGCTGTAACACATCTTTTCAGAAAATGCTCCTTTATCTGGAACATGATGTGTATGTTAGCGTGGTCATTGAAGACTTTAAAGAGTTGCTTCAAACATGTTCAAAGAGGAGCTAACAGTTAATGCTTTAGTCCCTACTGCCCTTACGGGTGGATGCAGGCTGTCTGCGGGCAAAAAGTGGGCAAATTTGTACATATGGGAGATGCACGTGGCCCACAATAGGTTTAAGATTAAACACTCAGTGAGCCTGTTGGGCAAAACTGTTCACGCAAATCTTTGATATGGGCCTGCTGCGAGCAATAGGTTGTGGTGAACACTTGGCCAACACGTACAGGTGAAGTGGGGAGACAGAGGTGCTAGTCATAGGTGTATCGATACCGCGGTTTTGAAATATAGATTACCCCTACATCACCAATTTTGGTATCGATCACTATTAAAGTATTGATTACTAATGAATTAATGATAAAATAAAAGTGCATGTTTCATTTCGGGATATTTTTGGTTAGTAGGTGAGTTACTCCAGTGTTTTGTGCCGAAACACCCCCTAGCCCACAGCATACAGAACTGCTCCATCAACCGTGTTGCTGTTGGCAACAACACAACGTGGCATACCCAGGTTATTTTAGAAAGAATTGTTTTGTATTTTTAAAGTTGAAAGTTGTTTCCTAGCCAGTTTTTGATGGTATGTGTTTCTAGAACAACAAATAATGGGCTTGAGATAAAATCACCACTGAGAAACTACCTGTGATTAGTTTTGAATATTTTTGGCAAAAATAATTGGTATTGTTTCAAATCTAAAACGTGTGATATCACCCATCACTAGCAGGCCTATTGTCAGGGTTTTTCTTTTTTCAACCCCCCAAACCCTGTGCAAGGAGGTCCATTTGTGCTGTCAAAGTGATCCGTGTACACTGCCTGTGTGCCTGTTGCATGCTCCGCGCTTGCGGATTGGGGATTAGAAATTAGGAAATTAGACAAGAGTGTGATGTTACGGCACCGTATGACATCATCATCCATACATCATAAGTGCATTTAACTTACATTCTCCTTTTTGATACATTTACCACAGACACGACAATGGTATGTTCCATACCATACCTGCGCTCCCTTTAAAACACACCTGTCAACAACTCTCCACAGGCCTAACAACCCAAAAACCTGCAGCACACGTACAGGACAACCCCCCCATATGGGGGTGGCTGTGGTGCAGTGGTAGGGTGGTCGGCTTCCAACCCCAAGATTGCAGGTTCAATTCATGCCTTGCCCGCCAAAGTGTCATTGGCAAGTGTTTGATTGTGTGTGTGTGTGAATGGGACTGTGACTGTAAAGCGCTTTGGGCCTTTGAGGAAGGTAGAAAAGTGCTATATAAGTATATGCCATTTAAATGATGCTATTACCATATAAGAATGTTTTGGAGAAAACACAATTAGACAGACCTCTGTTCAAAGACACAATTCAGTATATGTTAGTTTTACATCTCAATGCAAAAAGTAAAAATGTCCAAAGTGCTTTAAAAGAACATAAAATGAAAGTCTGGGTCTGCTTCTAAACGGTGAGCTTCAGTCAGAACTGTACCTGCAGAGGGATTTTGAGCTTTTTCATAATGACTCTTTTGGTTGTCTTTAAAGGGTGACAGAAATCTGAAGCTAAAGCTTGCAGGGCTTTTGACCTCTCAGTGGTATTATCTGATTACATTGCTGGCAGCTGAACAATACCACAGCACAGAAGAGCCGGGACAGAAGCTAGACATACTGTACACACATTGTCCAGGCTTAGCAGCTGAATGCTTCTTAGGTCAGACACGTGCAGACATCACATACAGAGATCACATACAGTCAGGACCATAAATATTTGGACAGAGACACATTTTTTCTAATTTAGTTTCTGTACATTACCACAGTAAATTTTAAATAAAACAACTCAGATGCCATTGAAGTGCAGACTTTCAGCTTTTATTCCATGGGTTGAACAAAAAGATTGCATAAAAATGTGAAAAACTAAAGTAATTTTTAAACACAATCCCTTCATTTCATGGGCTCATAAGTAATTGGACAAATGAAATAACTGTAAACAAAATGGTCATTCCTAATATTTGGTTGAAAAGCCTTTGTTGGCGATGACAGCCTGAAGTCTTGAACTCGTGGACATCACCAGATGCTGGGTTTTCTCCTTCTGAATGCTCTGCCAGGCCTTTACTGCAGCGGCTTTCAGTTGCTGTTTGTTTGTGGGCCTTTCTGTCAGAAGTTTAGTCTTCAACAAGTGAAATGCTGCTCAATTGGGTTAAGATCAGGTGACTGACTTGTCCATTTTAGAATATTCCACTTCTTTGCTTTAATAAACTCCTGAGTAGCTTTGGCTGTATGTTTTTGGTCGTTGTCCATCTGTATTATGAAACGCCGCCCAATCAGTTTGGCTGCATTCATCGGGATCTGCGCAGACAGTCTGTTTCTGAACACCTCAGGATCCATTGGGCTGCTTCTGTCCTGTGTCACGTCATCAATAAACACTAGTGTCCCAGTGCCACTAGCAGCCATGCACGCCCAGACCATCACACTGCCTCCACCGTGTTTTACTGATGATGTAGTGTGCTTTGGATCATGAGCTTCTCCACACCTTCTCCATACTTTTCTCTTGCCATCATTCTGGTAGAGGTTGATTTTGGTTTCATCTGTCCAAAGAATGTTTTTCCAGAACTGTGCTGGATTTTTTAGGTGCTTTTAACAAAGTCCAATCTAGCCTTCCTATTCTTGAGGCTTATGAGTGGCTTGCATCTTGCAGTGTACCCTCTGGATCTACTTTCATGCATTCTTCTTTTGATGGGTAGACTTGGATATTGATACGCCTGCCTCCTGGAGAGTGTTGTTCATTTGGTTAGCTGTTGTGAACGGGTTCCTCTTCACCATGGAAATGATTCTGCCATCATCCACCACTGTTGTCTTCCGTGGACGTCCAGGTCTTTTGCCGTTGCTGGGTTCACCAGTGTTTTCTTTCTCAGGATGTACCACATTGTTGATTTTGCCACTCCTAATAATGTAGCAATTTCTAGCATGTTTTTTTCTGTTTTCTCAGCTTAATGATGGCTCCTTTCACCTGCATGGAGAGCTCCTTTGACCGCATGTTGTCTGTTCACAGCAAAATCTTCAAAATGCAAGCACGAGTCCTCTAATCAACTCCAGGCCTTTTATCTGCTTCACTCATAATGACATAACAAGGGATTTGCCCACACCTGCCCATGCAATAGCATAGAAGTCAATTGTCCAATTACTTAGGAGCCCATGAAATGAGGTGATTGTGTTTAAAAAATGCTTTAGTTTTTCACATTTTTATGCAATGGTTTTGTTCAACCCATGGAATAAAAGCTGAAAGTCTGCACTTCAATGGCATCTGAGATGTTTTATTTAAAATTCACTGTGGTAATGTACAGAAACAAAATTAGAAAGAATCTCTCTGTCCAAAGGTTTATAGTCCTGACTGTATACAGATATCACACAGAGAAGACATACGGATATCACATACACATTTACCCCCACATAAAGATGAATGAATACATTGATTTATGAAAATAGAAGACATATAAAAGATAAAAGACAATTATAGATTGAAAGAGTTTAAAATCCATCAAGCACAAAATTGTTTTTTTAGTATAAATCAGAAAATTAAAAATAACTTCCTTAACCAACACAACACTTTTTCATCCTTTTAACATCTTTTTTTCCAGAAAAATCTGCGATACATATTTAAGGCTGAGCTTCGTCACTAAAAAGAGGCTTATTAGATCATAAATTCACGTAAATTTCTGTATTAACATATTTAACGTATACATTTTTAAAAAAATGTATTGAAAGAGCAAACATCAAAACTTTAGTTTTGATCCTATCTTGTAGAAAAACTAGATCTGCTTGGAGAGGCTTATCTTAACTGGAGCCTCTCGTGGTCATAACTGACAGATGTTCCTGCTAAAGTGAATGCCATATCTGTGTTTTGCATCTTGAGAATAAGCTAATTGTCACTGAGCTGGCAGCTGAATAGCGTCAGAGGGTTTAATCTGACCACAATGACATGTTTGATTGGTTGGAGCCTGGCTATGTTGGAGAGGGTGGGGGTGAGCCGTCTCTGGTGGCAGCGGAGAACAAACATAAATCTTCTTCAACAATCTATTTTCCATCATACTTATTCACAGGGGACATCTCAAAGTGGTCTTTACCCTTTCTGTCAATGGCTGCCCTCATCCATCAATTTCATAGAGAATTATACCCAGGATCGATGCAGTTCACCGCTGCTGAGCATTTGTCGAGGGGTCGGCAGCGGGGGCGGCGGAGGGGTCCAGGGATGGGAGTGCTTGTTTTCAGTGAACTGACGGCTACTTCATGCTGACCTGCTCACGCTTGGACAATTCTCACCATGCCCGACAACAAAAGCAGTCTTTTTCCTCATTGGTGGTCCCTTTTTTTATCTGTCCAAACAAACAACTGTGTGTGAATATCAAAACATCAACAATATTTTGTTACTGTTAAAGTAAAAGCCAGAAACTATGTGTAGAATTTGAAAAGCACTGTTGTAACTTTTTAAAGACAGACGTGTTGTCAAATCATTTTTTACAAAGTTTAGTGGCAGTTGGTCATTTTTGCATTATGTTAGAATAACCCTCTGGTGACTCAATCCAAATGGTATTTTCCAATATCGATTTAATTCAATTTCCCTCACACAGATGGATCTGTTTGGATCATAGGAATAAATGGATTCATCGTTACATCCCTACTGTCAAGTCATTCTAAATGAAATTCATAAAATGCTGCACCTGTGTTCCTCAGTTTTGTCCTTGTTAGTTCTTGTGAAAAGCAGTCAATCAAACACTGCTGCTTCATTTGAGAAGGGCACTCCATTAGGTGGTGTGAGGGACAATCCTCTGCCTGGCCCTGCCAGAGTATGTAGCAGTACCATTACACAAGCTTTGACAGAGATATTCATGCTCCATAATGGAGCTATGAAGAGCTGTAGCACACAGCATAATTGCTCCCTCTGAAACATTGATGAATTAAATTAGAGTGGGGCCGGGATCAAATTCGTAAATCAAATTACAGTAGCTTTCCTGCTGCAGCCGCTGGCAGCCCAGCGCTCCTGGGAAGTCACTTTCCAGCCAGGAGGAGACAAAAGTAAATGAAGGGGGCATAATTATAAATATTTTCTCACTCCCACATTGTCTTCAATGAATTTTTTACAGCAATAATCATAAGATACAAACCAATTGTGGTTAAGATTCAGCAAAACTGAATTATTGAATCTGTCAGACAATCTCCTGTTGCAGGATATCTGTGTCACTGGCTTATCATAGAGTGGGGCCTCCCCAGCAGCTTGGGTTGTATGATGCATTGATATGTATGTGCATACGGAACAAAAGGTGAGCTCCTGTCACCTTAATTATATAATCCAGTTGGTTTTGTTACAGGTTGGATCTCATGACCTGGCATAAAAGTGCAGAGAATATAAGACACTGACTGTAAAAAGTAATGCCAATTAAAAAAAGGTTTATTATTCTAATTTTTTTTTATAATTTTATCATTAAAATAAGCAACTTTACTTACATTTCCTGGATACGTACGTCCCTATTCCAAACACACCATCACCTACACACACATAAGACATTAAGTCCTCAACCCACGGGCTGCATTTGTGAGGGATATTGGCATGTACAGGAGATTGATGAAAATTACTTCCAGAGCATTTATTTTCTCTAATACCAGTGAAAGAAGAGTGTGCACTCAGGAGATATTTGATCTGAATTAGGGAAACTGATGAAGCAATTGATTAATTGGAATTTAAGCCATCAGTCACTGGAGCCATCAGCAGCATCATTTACATTCCAAACAATCAGCTGATGGCCCAATAGGACGCGGAGTATTAATACGTTGGAGTCAATGCGATACCGCCACGTTGCCACCAACCCTTATTGACAAGCACCATGACACTTTTAATCCCCATTTGATCAAATAGCATATCTTTTGGGTTTTCCACACCTATTCAATATGGCTTATGAATTTTTAATCCTGCAGGAGGAGCAGGGGTTTAAGCAATAGAGATTTATCTTCAGCTGTCTTTGTGTATGAGAAACTGAAGACAGAAGATCAAAACAAATCTATCCTGTTATTATTATTTTTGTTAACATTGAAAGACTTTTTTGACAAGTCGTTAGAGGACCTTGCATAACCTTGCATAACCTCTGCATTGCATGACTAATATTTAAACTACGGAAGAATTTGTCATTTGACCCCTAATAATTGATCTTATAGCTCTGAGACGAGCCTTATTGTTTTCAGTCAAGGCTCAGAGAGAAAATGTGCTCAAGCTTAGTGTGGTAAACATTAAGTTTAGGTTTGCGGTTTGGAGACAGTAGAGAGATGGGCTGCGTGACAATATTGTTACTTTCATCAGTTCTGTCTGCAGCTCCTGTGACACAGCATGCAACTTACTAGACATCTAAAGCTTAAAGCCTGGGAAAAGCCCTGCTGATTTAATTACATATGAATGCATTTGTCTTTATTATTTTTGGTGACTTATTACTAAAATATTGAATGCAGTACTGAGCAACGGCTAACGGCATAGCAACATGCACTAAGCAGTGGGTTTTTGGGTCGTCGGGGCGAACAGACGGACAATTAAAGGGGGTTCCTTTGAGCTGGTGCAGCCACTTCCAGGGAAGTCATGAAAATGGAACCTGCCATTGTCATGTGTGTGGTATCGTGTATCATGTAGCATTTATAAGGCAAATGTAATGCTACGGGTAAGTGTTGTGTGTTCAAGAACCTTTTTGTGGGTTCTTGAACGTGCTTTTATATAGTGTTCACGCTGGACTGTCGCTACCCGATCCTAGCACATGTTCTCACAGTTGGAAGAGGCTTTGTGCAAAATGTTGAAGCGGTGAAAATGTCGTGATTCTTGCTCCAGGCTTTTCCTTTTGCAGCTCTATTCCGACATATAAGACCGGGTGTCACACATTTTGTATGTAAAGTCTGAAAACAGTCGTAAAAACTTGCATAGCGATGCGTGAATGCAAAGGTTTTGAAGCCAAAAACGCGCATTAACGTCTGCTTAGAAAGACTTTTCATTGGAAGCGGTTTTGCCGGGGCCGATGTGACT
Organism: Oryzias latipes; assembly: GCF_053564925.1. Taxonomy (NCBI): domain Eukaryota; kingdom Metazoa; phylum Chordata; class Actinopteri; order Beloniformes; family Adrianichthyidae; genus Oryzias; species Oryzias latipes. Next base: position 4,107,609 of record NC_136252.1, on the reverse strand, counting down.
GTAACACAAGTTACACACACTTATGACGAACATGTGATGTTGAATGGTGCACTTATGGTACTCTAGTCCTTAGTCAGGTACGCTTACTGGCTCCTTACAGACCGTGCACAAATGCTGCACTCACGGGATGTACCAGTGATGCGTAAGTCCCCTTTGGGACCCCTGTAGGATGTCCACAAAAGCTACTCTCTGACTTCTAACAGTCACGCTGAATGCCTGGAGTTCACAACGGCCAAGGATCGAGCACTTATAACTTCAACAGCATTTACGGGCCTCTTGCACAGTGCAAAGGTTTCGGGTGGGTTGAAAAAATGAGAATATTACAACATGCCTGCATCTACTTCATCCTTACCCAAAAGTGCATTAACATGTTTGTTCTACGGGTTCACAGAGTTTTGCTGAAATATGGCATTTTTAAACACATCTCATCATTTAGACATTCACCTTTCAACAAAAACCTTTCGGTTATATCTGTCTGATTGCTGAATGCCTCAGGTGAACTGTTGCAACTATTGAAATCTTTTTTCAAAATTCTTCCGATCTTTGGAACTCTGTGCTTTCTTTATCAGAACATTTCCTCTTTGTTCTGTTCTGGATTCTATTAGACAACCAGCTCCTTTTACACTCACCTCAGCTGCAGATAGAGCCAGTCAGCCGCTTCTAAATCAGCTGTCAGCCAACTCTTTTCCACTTTGGTAAAGGTGAAAAGACTCCTCTGGCAGGAAACTGCCTGAAACTCAGCTGAAATGATACATCAGATTCTTTTCCACCTTAAGGTTACTTTAAACTTCCTGGATAACATTTCTGCCCTTTTATTGTTTCTACACAACCAGCTGTAAAACACTGATGTTAAAAAAAACAAAACAACCAAAAATGTGCTATCTTCTATGCCTGCAGTCTTTACAGCTAGAAATCCAAAGCAGTCACCTTTCTGGAAGCCATGAAAGCGGTGGAAGTCGGTTGCCCATGGAAGTCATTTACGCTTCAGTGTATAAAACAGTTTCTTTATAGGAGCTAAAGAAAAGAAAACAGCAAAAATGTGTCCACATCTGTCAGAGAGTTACCCTCTGAGCTTTAACGGTGACTCAGCTACGGACACCCAGGACAACTTTGTTGTCACAGACTCCACGTGGTTTATGTTCTGGAGCTCTGGCACAAATTTATAGACGCAAACATTAATTACATGTCAGGCTATATGATTCACTGAAAGGAGTGATTGCTCTTTCAAAGTGCACATTACGGAGGCCTATCATTGCAACATCACGTCCTCCTTCCCATTGACAGTGCTGACGTTTTCGCACTTGGCATAAGCCCCCTACTGACAGCAATGCTGGTTACGCCTCCTTCCTCCCCCCTCTGTGTCTGCTGCAGCAGCGCTCACATTGTTACATTTTGCTGAAGAAGTTAGTCATTAGTTGAAACAGCACAGTACAGTAATGAAATCTGCCGGCCACATCAATAGTGTTTACTGTTGCCAGTTTGCTTTGCTCTATGTTTGTGTTTTTTTTTTCTTTAATGAATTCCTTTGGTGAGCAGCAGTGAGCTACAACACCAGTGTAATTATGTTTACCTTTGAAGACCTGAGTCTGAGCAACCTTGGCTTTTTTTTTTATAATTTATTGCATACAAAAGACATACATGCAACCTTTTATAAAACCTAAAGATATTATGGAAAAAACAAACAGAAATGGTGAGCTCTGTTAACTGGTTACTTCTACTATAAGATGTCCTCCTGCAGAAATATCCTTGGACTTTATGGAAAAAGCATTTACAATGATATACTTGTCTAAGATGTCAGTGTATTCACATTTAGCAAACCCTTAAACTGTTACAGCCAGTAGTAGTGTTATAAAAAAATATTTTTTGGTGTTTTAACATGTTGGAAACCTGGGAAATATACTGGGTGGGCCACAAGTTCCCTGCTCTGCAACGGGGAGGGAATCCAACGGTGAATTTCTAATAAACTGCTGCCGCTCTGCAGAAACGTTGTCCTAGAAAACGACAGCTTTTTGATTTTGGCCAATGGCATAATCATAATAAAAAGACCACTAGGAACACTTCTACAACAGATCAAAGATGATTGGAGTGGGACTTAAAAAAGCAAAACTTGGACTTATCTGACTACAAATGTTGTAGAGTAAGTCTATAGCTGTGTACACAGAGGGCATGGATGCGCGTTCAAGAATGTGCGCTTAGCATTTTCATGAACACGCTTTGCATGCTCTGAGTGTACCTGGGCGTTTAGCCCATGGTGTTCACACTGAACAAGCAGGGAGGGGCTTCTTCTTCTTCTTTCTACTGTTTACTGGTGCATGTCTGCAACCCACAGTTGGAAGAGGCTTGTTGCGAAATGTCAATGCGTTGAAAATCTTGTGAACCTTGGTCCAGACTTTTTTTTGCACAGCTCTATTCTAATATATGAAAGACTTGGTGCCATAGAATTCCAGTCGGGAATAAACTGCAATTACTGTGTCTCCTTCATGATCAATTTACAAATGGTTAGCACTACATTTGTTATTGTGATTTGTTAGGAATCATAATAAATCATATTGATATGTCTCTTACTTCCTGTCTTAATCTCACTGTAAACAGCTGGCCCGACACCAGATACACAAATTCCATTTTATCCCTGTGGGGAAATGACAATAAAAGAATCCTGAATACCAAATCCTAAAAATGTAATTCTGCTTCTTATCCTTTTGGCAAACTAGTGGCGACTGTAAAGTTCAGTTAGTTAAGGGCTGGACTGGTACATGGGAATTCAGGGTTTGATTCCCAAGGGGAACATGCTTCATCCAGTGTGGGTCCTTGGGCGACTGCCTAACTAAGTTACCACAAGGGGGCCGAGTTCGTGTGTCAGGAAAGACATCCGGCGTAAAAATCTCTGCCAAACCACCTGTGCGATTCAGTGAAAGCTGACTCACTGTGGCGACCCCTGACTGGATATGATGAAAGGTGAACAACAGCTTTTGGCAAATCAGTGCAACAGACATTGATTTTATTATATTTATTTATTTATTTAGCCTAAAAACCTACTTAAAATACACTTAAGACCTCCATCTTTGTTGCACTTCACAAAATTATTTTCCACTGTGTTATTTGTAATAACAGTAAAGCGATGGGCTATTTAAAACAATCCATCGTTTGTGGTTGGTTTCTGTCACGGCTGATTGACTGGGCGAGGTGCTTCTCCCACTATATATTATTCTCCCCCGTCTTAAGGCTTTAATTAAGTCAGCCAGTTAGCTGGAGTGCTAAGTTACAGAGAAACAGTCAGTGAGAACCACAGTCGTCAGGCTGCGCTGCCACAACATGAGCAGCAACAAGCCAACTGCAGTCCCTTCATCAGATGGGTGTCAGAACACCCCCGGTCTGCCTCCTGTCATGTCCTTCTCACACAAATAGGAAGTGAGCCTCTGAAAGGAAAGATTAAAGTTTTCTGGAGGCACTGCTGGCAGCTGCACATGCCCTAAAGATAAACTTTATCCGTCTGTGTGTGAAAAACTTTGCTGGAGCCATTTGTCATCTTCTGAAGTAATACATTTCCAAGCAGCCTAGATCTTAAAGAAAATGAGCCGGGGCCACTGCAGGGAGCTAGCTGCATGGGTGGAGGACATCAAAATCATGCAAACATTGATCAAGCACAAAAAAAGGAGACGACAAATAAATTACTAATTAATAAATGTGTTCTTTAATTGTCGTGAAGTAATTTTTTATTTTTTGCTCAATTGTTGAAGTTTTAAGTTTATAGAATAAAAATCTTCTTCTGTTTGACTGTTTTTTGTTTTTTGTAATGTTCAATTAGGCAAAAATTATTTATTCCTTTGGTTTAATATTAAATTTGTAGGTAAACATATGATATAAAATGTGAACAAAAAGTAAATACAGATAGTTTTTTTTTTTTGGCCACAATAATGGCTGTTGACTCCATCATTCATACTGCAGGGCTTAATGCTCATTTCCAATTTTTTGAAAAAATCAGATTGTTTTGCAAGGCCGTTCACATTTCCAATTAAATCCAAACTTTTGTGATCTCCTGTGTGACCGTGAAATGACCCAGAATTGACCCGCATGCGCAGAAGAGTACTCAACGGTGAACGACGTCACTCGTTGTTTGCGGAAGTAGCTAACGTTAACAATGGATGTCAACAACAGTGTTGTCAACACCGGAGCTCTTTTTGCATAATTACATTTATTTTCACGAAGGAGACAGCACAATTACAATCTTCTCATTTTAAGAAAGCATTGGAGCCAGGATCGTCTGGACCCACTGTTGTGGAATGGGGATGTGTATGTGCTGGGGCTGCGCGCGTGTGTGTGTAAGAGAGAGGAGAGAGAGCGTACAGCGCCAGAGGGAGTGTGTGTGTGTGTTTATGGGGGGGGGGGGGGGGGGGGGGCAGCGGAAGTGTGTCGGGTGCGCATATTCGTGTTGTGTGTTACGAAGGAAGGAGAACGGTAATAAAAGGTTTCCCCCAGAATAAATGCTATTGACTCTTTATTAACCCGCTCTGGAGAATCTGAGGGTCCGAACAGGGAAGTGAACCCCGGAGGAGGATCCACCTTCTGTCCCCCGCGCTTCTGACCACGGTCGGAAAGGGGGAAAAAAAGTCATCGCGGGGAAGGTTCAACATTTCACATTTCGCTGGAAATGTTTTCAAAAACCGCCCGGTTGCGATAAGAGCCCTTGAGTTTGGCCTGAATAGAGCTGTCACCCCAAATATGAATCAAATCGGTGACCTCGCTTCCCTACCACTGACTGGTCTCAGCAGTATCGTCCGCCATGGTTGATGTTTATGTTTTCGTTCCCACCTACTTCAACGCAGAATTATGACTGTTGTAACTTATCAATGACGCACGGGTCGGATACATGTGGCCTGGCCGTTCAGACGGAGGTCGCATTTCAAAAGATCGATCATCATCATCATCAATATGATGATCATCATCAATATGATCTGTGTCATTCAGACCGTCATGAAAAGATCAGAGACAGGTCGCATAGGGTCAAAAAAATTGGAATTGGGTCATTTCAGCCTGCAGTGTGAACGTAGCCACAGACAATATTTAACGATTATGGCCCTTTATTTGTTCAGAATACAGAACACTTTAGACATACCGGATCGGTCGAGGCCCGGGTTAACAACGACCGCCACCGATGCTGTTAACCTACAGGGTGTCGGTGGAAATTTGACTACTGTTGGTCGAAGAAAGAGGGGAGGCAGAAGGGTCCGTGGCCAGAGAGAGAAGGGAAAAGGCAGGAACATAGGTTTGAGAATAGGGACTCTTAACGTTGGCACAATGACAGGGAAAGGCAGAGAGCTGGCAGACATGATGGAGAGAAGGAAGGTAGATGTACTGTGTGTGCAGGAGACAAGGTGGAAGGGCAGCAAGGCACGTAGTATTGGAGGGGGATACAAACTGTTCTATCATGGTGTCGATAGGAAGAGAAACGGGGTAGGAGTGATTCTGAAGGGGGAGTTTGTAAACAGTGTTCTAGAGGTGAAAAGAGTCTCAGACAGGATGATGAGCTTAAAGTTAGAAATCGAAGGGGTGATGGTGAATGTAGTCAGTGGGTATGCGCCACAGGTTGGCTGTGAGTTAGAAGTGAAGGAGAGATTCTGGAGTGAGTTGGATGAGGTCATACAGAGTTTCCCCAGAGGAGAGAGAGTTGTTATTGGAGCAGACTTTAATGGGCATGTTGGTGAGGGCAACAGAGGTGATGAGGAGGTGATGGGCAGGTTTGGTGTGAAGGAAAGGAATCTGGAGGGACAGATGGTGGTGGACTTTGCGAAGAGGATGGAAATGGCTGTAGTCAACACTTACTTCCAGAAGAGAGAGGAACATAGAGTGACATACAGAAGTGGAGGTAGGAGTACTCAGGTGGACTACATCCTATGTAGACGAGGTCATTTGAGAGAGGTTAATGACTGCAAAGTGGTGGTAGGAGAGAGTGTAGCCAGACAGCACCGCATGGTGGTGTGTAAGATGACTCTGGAGGTCAGGAAGAAGAAGAGAGGGAAAACAGAAAAGAAGACCAAGTGGTGGAAGCTACAGAATGAAGAAACTTGTGAGGAATTTAGGCAGAAGTTGAGACAGGGTCTGGGTGGTCAGGATGAGCTTCCAGATGACTGGGAAACTACAGCAGAGATTATAAGGGAAACAGGTAGGAAGGTGCTAGGTGTGTCATCTGGAAAGAGGAAAGACGGTAAAGAGACTTGGTGGTGGAATGAGGAAGTACAGGAATGCGTCCAGAGGAAGAGGTTGGCTAAAAGGAAGTGGGATGTAGAAAGGACTGAGGAAGGTAGACAGGAGTACAAGGAAGCGCAGCGTAGAGTGAAGAGAGAGGTGGCAAAGGCCAAACAGAAAGCTTACGATGAGCTATATGACAGGTTAGACACAAAGGAAGGAGAGAAGGACTTGTACAGGCTAGCCAGACAGAGAGACAGAGATGGGAAGGACGTGCAACAGATAAGGGTGATTAAGGACAGAGATGGAAAGGTGCTAACAACCCAGGAGAGTGTACAGAAAAGATGGAAGGAGTATTTTGAGGAGCTGATGAACGTGGAAAATGACAGGGAAAGAAGGGAGGAAGATGTGGTTGTTGTAGAGCAGGAAGTAGCAGAGATTGGAAAGGATGAGGTTAGGAAGGCTCTGAAAAGGATGAAGAGCGGAAAGGCCGTTGGTCCTGATGACGTACCTGTGGAGGTATGGAAGTGCTTAGGAGAGACAGCAGTGGAATTTCTAACAAGTTTGTTCAATAGGATTTTAGAGAGTGAGAAGATGCCTGAGGAATGGAGGAGAAGCGTTCTGGTGCCGATCTTTAAGAACAAGGGTGACACGCAGAACTGCAGCAACTATAGAGGAATAAAGTTGATGAGCCACACAATGAAGCTGTGGGAAAGAGTAGTGGAAGCCAGGCTTAGGAAGAAGGTGGAGATTTGTGAGCAGCAGTATGGTTTCATGCCCCGTAAGAGCACCACTGATGCCATTTTTGCTTTGAGAATGTTGATGGAAAAGTACAGAGAAGGTCAGAAGGAGCTGCATTGTGTGTTCGTAGATTTAGAGAAGGCGTATGACAGGGTGCCGAGGGAGGAGCTGTGGTACTGTATGAGGTCGTCTGGAGTGGCAGAGAAGTATGTCAGAGTAGTTCAGGACATGTATGAGAGAAGTATGACGGTGGTGAGATGTGCTGTAGGTCAGACAGAGGAGTTCAAGGTGGAGGTGGGACTACACCAAGGATCAGCTTTGAGTCCTTTTTTGTTTGCTATGCTGATGGACAGGCTGACAGACGAGGTAAGACAGGAATCTCCCTGGACAATGATGTTTGCGGATGACATTGTAATTTGCAGTGAGAGTAGAGAGCAGGTGGAGGAACAGCTAGAGAGGTGGAGGTTTGCTCTGGAAAGAAGAGGCATGAAGGTCAGTCGTAGTAAGACAGAATACATGTGTCTGAACGAGAGGGATCAAGGTAGAAGCGTTAGGTTACAGGGGGCTGAGGTGAAGAAGGTGCAGGAGTTTAAGTACTTGGGGTCAACAGTTCAGTGTGATGGGGAGTGTGGAAAAGAGGTGAAGAGGCGAGTGCAGGCAGGTTGGAGCGGGTGGAGGAAAGTGTCAGGAGTGTTGTGTGACAGAAGAGTGCCAGCAAGACTCAAAGGAAAGGTGTACAAGACAGTGGTGAGACCAGCTCTGCTCTATGGGTTAGAGACGGTAGCAGTGAGACAGAGACAAGAGGCTGAGATGGAGGTAGCGGAGATGAAGATGTTGAGGTTCTCCTTAGGAGTGACCAGGTTAGACAGGATAAGGAACGAGTACATCAGAGGGACGGCTCATGTTGCCTGTGTTAGCGACAAAGTCAGAGAAGCCAGACTGAGATGGTTTGGACATGTTCAGAGGAGGGATAGTGGATATATTGGTAGAAGGATGTTGGAGATGGAGCTGCCTGGCAGGAGGGCAAGAGGACGGCCAAAGAGGAGATACATGGATGTCTTAACAGAGGACATGAAGTTGGCTAATGTTAGGGTAGAAGATGTCCATGACAGAGTGAGGTGGAAAAGGATGATTCGCTGTGGCGACCCCTGATGGGAAAAGCCGAAAGAGAAAGATTTGTTCAGAATGTGTTAAAAACAGACATTAACCCTTTAGCACCAGTGCTTTAGCTCCAGTGTACACATTCTTTTGATTACCGTAACTCTTCAACTGTTTACTCAATCAACGAAAGTCCAACAAACTCCTAAGTGGAGAAAAGCATTTTAGCACTGGTGTGCAACACTTTACAATTGTCAACATAAATCAGCTGATTCTCATTGATCGCGTTAATGGGCAAAGATAGCAATCATATTTACAGTATGTCAAAAAGAGTGTCTGTGTAGTAGCTGATATATTTCTCCAATCATTCTTCACACACACAGCATGAAAACAATAAAAATGAATGAGTTTTTTGACACCAGACAGTGAAAATGTCTAATTTGGAATATAATTTTCCATTTTCCCCAAGTGGTAAAATGAGGAACTGCAATCTCTGGTACTTAATCACACCAAATTTGCGAGTCAAAGCCAAAACATAAAAGGGGTTGTATTGTTGTTGATGTTTTGTTATATTTTATTAATTGTAAATCTTCGGAGTTGATCATAGTGGCTAGAAAGAGATTGCGGTAAAAAAGAAAGTGCTGAAAGTTACCAAAATAAGCTTAAGGTTGAGTTTTTATCTTAAACAACACGTTTTATCAAACACGTTGTTTGAGTTTCTGATTCAGCTTCTGCTTCAAAAAATGCGATAGAGGGGGCTTGACCATTAATCAATTCAAGCCAGTCACTCTAGAAAGTCCATTGTGTCTAAGTCTGCGCATGGATAAAGTTCCAGCCGTCAAAATAAAATGTTATTTCCACCCTCTTAACCCTCATCTGCACAAACACACAGAATGACACCCGCAAATGAACATGCATACACATCCTGCCAGTTAAGGAGTCTGTGCCAGCTAGCCATCTGGTCAAAACATGATCATCATATGCAATCTGCCCACCCAGGCTGGCACAGATTCACCAAGCCAACACTCCAATTACCCTCATCTTGCCAACAGTACAGCAGAAAACCAAACAGTGCACATGCACCACAATGAGACCCACCTGTGCATGGGTGGAGCAGCTGCCAAGAAGTGCTACAGAGAGGTCAGTGTCATGAAAACGAAAAGCTTAAGCAAACAAAGCACAAACACACAGAGCATGGAATGTGTTAGAGGGGATTTCACTCAAAACTTTCGCTAACATCACAACAGTTGTTTGGGTTTGTGATCTTTAAATGCTCAATGCTGCTCATGCGTGCATTAATGGATGGACTTGGTTCAAATTGAAGCATTGCTAAACACGTATTTGATGAGATATTTGGAGCAGCATTTCAAAGAGGACGATTCTTGCCTCATTAGCACTAATTCCGCGACTCATACCTGCTTGTAAGCCCTGCAGCTCAGCGGTGATCCATCTCCCTTTTCCTAATTTTAATATTCCCATTTCTAACCCATGCTAATTCCTCCTCTCTGCTGTATGATCCATGGACCAAAGGCCCCAGCAGTGCAGAGTGCCAGGAAGGGTCACTGTCAATTATATCCATTTAATACCCACTTATGTCTGCAACGACGTCTTCCTCCTGGGGTCATGCAGACTTCGCCCTGCACTTTATCCAATAATCTCACAGAATATAGCCTCGGATATTCCTAAAGATCAATGTCATTAACAGGGAGACTCAGAATGCATTTGATTATGGATGTAATTAGTACAGGCTTCAAGGGGCTTGCTCTTATGCACAAAGAGGCAAAATCTATTTAGTATCAAAATTGCCTTAAAAATGGACACCACTCCGAGATCATTTTTGTAGCTGATGACCACCATAATGCAATCAGCATCACTAATGACAGGGAATTAGGACTCATATACATAATGCTGCAGTCTAAGTTTGACAGATAGAATGGAGCATTAAGTGTGGCTGAAAGCAAGCCACGTCTCAAGTTATGGTGAAATGGTTCGATTGACCAACCCTAGTCACTTCCATTGAGCTCTGATTTGTCACCTTGGTTCCTATTTACCTGTGGAGGAGACAGCACTCCTACCAGAATAAGTGTCTTCAAGGATCTGTGAAAGAAGAAACTTTAGATCTGGTATCAGGGGAATGAGCTTTTAATACTTTTGGGCTTGAGGATACAGGACTGGGCTCACTTTACAGAACACCTAGCCTTTTCTCTCATTGAGAGGCGAGCCTTAAGAAAAACTCTGACCCTGCAGACTTTATCTCTGCGTCATCAGATCACTCTCCCCCGCTCTTCGTCTGTCTTCCTTTTTCGTCTCCAGCGTAGTCTTTGTCAGCTTTTTGACATTACATCCACACACCTCAACGCGTGACTGTCCATCAGTGGTGCACCAGTGTCAGATAACTGGGTCAGGCGTTACCTCAGGTGCACAATAACTTGCTGGTAAATCCAGAGTGGAAGCGTCTTGGCTCTACCCAGAACCAGTGGATGAACCAGTGGATATTATCTGCTTCAAACCGGTTTGGAATGAGAGTTTGTTCAGTGCTTTGTGAAGCAGATGGAGCAGCTTCACACAGCTCCTTTCAGAAACTGGCCTTGGCCTGCAGCTGGAACCCGTTGCGAGGGATACGAAAGGGAACCGGCGAAACGACAGGACCGAGGAGAGTTTCTGTGGCTTGGATTGGGTTGCACTACCCTGAAACTCAAGCCCGTGTGGTAACAGGGTACAGCCACTTAAGATGGCAAGATAACCATGATGATGGACAGTTTAATTTTTTATTTAATATTATCAACAGGTTGTACTTTGAAGACAATGAAAGCAGTCAGCAAATAAAAACAACTCCCCAAAACATAGCAGATTTAAATCATAGTGATACGTTATCTGGGTATTGAATGCCTCCTTCTACCGTAACCCTTAACAGCACATGTGACATAAATGCGATCCTGTAACTCCTAATAATGTGTTAATTATAGGCCCCAACAACTGATAACATGTGCGCTTTGCATGTTAACAAAACCCTCATACTTCATTAAGCATTTCATCATACTCTGTTATAGACCTATGTGTGCTGTGCAGATTAGAGGACCACATTCGACGATGGAAAAAAAGAGAGGAAGACGGCTGCCTAACGTCTAGCTGATCTGACTTTATAGCAGACTACTGAAGAGCTGTAAATGCACACATGCCCAAACCCCTCGCTGTTTTCCATCACACTGCTGTGTAGTGGCTATGTTAAATGCAGGTGGTAAGCTCATATATCTAATTATACAATAGCCAAACATTTTTTGTTAATGAAATGGAAGGAGTGTAATTGAAAACTTCAGCATAATTATTGCCTGGCAAGTGGTGTGCTTCAGAAAATTGCAAGTGTAGAAAGACGCCTCAGTACTTATGAATCTAGACGTGTCCAAAAATGTTTACAGAGGGGCATGTGTGCTACGTTTTCATTATTATCATCATAAACCAGCAGAAATGAACAGCAAAGTCACTCTAGGTTTGAAAACTGTTTAGAAATGTATATGCGATGCAGTAGGATTATGACAGAACTACATGCTTTAGAAGAGAGGACACGCGGTACATCACCTCATAGGTCGCTCTTGAAAGAAACCAGAGCAGTTGAGACACATAAAGCCAGGTCAGGGAGGCTTGGCTGTCCGGCTAACAATGTTTGTCACATCTGCCCTCTTTCCATCTCAAGCTCAAATGAAAGAAGTCAGAGAAATATGGGATTACCATGAGTTATTTATGATGCTGAAACCCAAGAACCCCCTTTATGAAATCATCTCTGCTGATTGGGAAGTTTTTCCTTCACTACGCATCACCTGATATGATTTCAGACGTCAGACGTGAAGGCTTAAAGTATGAGTCATTTTGCACAGGTTTGGTCAAAATAAAGATCTTTATCAACATTATGCTGCTTGACATGAATGGAGTGTTGTGAAACAGATACTGTGGCTGTCATAGTCATTATGGATTTCAGCCTTTAAAGACACAGGATAGAGGGGGTTTGGACCTCAGTGTTTCATTCAGGAAAACCAGCAGATAACACGGAAAAACTCAAAAAAGTCTAAAATCATTTTACTTTCATGCATTTATGGATTCATATTTTAGTTAATAAAGCTTTAGTTAACCTTTTTAGTAAGACGCTTGGAAATGTATTAATTCATTAGTTACAATTTTAGGTGATACAATTGTGGCTCTTACCACATGTTTTATCAAGGACCAAGATCTAAAGAATGCCCCCGCAGTGGCAGTTACAAATGCTCAAAGGGAAACCTACACCTAGGAGAGAAACACACAAGGACATAATCAATGGCAGTTCATAGTTAATGAACTTTCTGACCTTTAGGAAAATGTACTCTGCTTAACCAGATTGAGAGTATTTAATAATTCAAACCGTGAGTAAAAGAGCTGCTTCGAGGAGCATCCTTCACCAGGTATCGTCAAGAATATCATTCTGACCAAGGGAAAGGCTCCAGATTTCATCATAGCTAAGAGGCAATTAAACCATGTAATGAAGCAAAACAAATAAAAAAACATTAGGCCCAATTAGACATTTTTAAAGGCAGAAATGAATCTTTTGCACCAGACTAATGGAAAAATCTATTTAGAAGTCCCTCAATGAAGATCCAGAAGCTTTAATTGCTTGCTTGCCATTGCCGTGCAGATGGAGTTCACTGATGAGAAGTATGATGGCAAAGTCACAGCATGGAGTGAAGAGAAGACACTGCAGTAGCTTGAGCTGCCATTGAGAGCTTCTGAATGGGAGATCGTGGGTGCATTATTGATGAGTCTCAGTTTGAGTTTCAGCTCTAGAGGAAACGATAAGATGTAATGCAATGGTCTACTGTGATCACGGACAGCTCTGTCCTGCATACTGTGTTGCAGACTCCCGAGGTGGCATCACTGTAATCATCATTTTAAAAGTCATTTCGATCAAAAAAAGGTTTAACACTCGGCTTTTATAGACCCACTCCGATAAAAACTGTGTTTTTGCTGTTTTTATCTCTTGTTGCATTTTTCTCATGATGGAAAACGAAAATTAAGTTTAAAATTACATTTCTGAGTTTCTTTGTTCAAACTGTTGTCAATCAGGAGCAGACGAAAAAATTGCTGTTGGAAAAACAATGCAAATGTGATGTAGGTGCTACAATTGGCTGCAAGCTCCCTGCTTTAGTTCAATCTGATGCATCCACCTGCAGACAAATGGCTCCTTGAATGTCTTTGGATCTAAACTGCACGACTGGATAGCTCTGGTATTGCTCACCATTTTTGTTGCACTGGTAATGTTAGGTTGGGGCTTTAAGGGGCTAGAAGCTAGCGAGGTAGAGTGTAAACAAATGGATGACGGGAAGTCCGAACCGGTTAACTCTGTGCCAATGGTCTGGCCCACAACTCAGAGGAGAGTTTCCAATGAACTACTGCTGCTCTGCAGAAACTACGTCCAAGAAAACATCTTTCTTTTTTTTTGCTATAAATGGCATAATCATTATTAAAAGACCACTGGAAATGCTTTTACAATAGATCAAAAGATGTTTAGAGTTGGACTTTACAGATTCATAATGGTGTCTTGGTCCCTAACAGATCCTCAACTGAGTGAGAATGTTTTAAATTGCAAGTAGCCCGTTCAAAGTCAGACATTTGTACATACTCCAGGTGTACCCACAGTTTTATAGCCTTGATGATGCTGGCATAGCAATCCTGACAAAGAAGCAAAGTGACAAACTGGCTGTAGTTGCTTAATATGATATGAAACAGAAAAGCACCTCCAACAAGATAATAAAGGGAAATCTGCTTCTCTAACCAAGCGGCCTGTTATTGCTGTGCTTACGGTGTTTCCTGAGCCGGCACATGTAATCAATACCTCCAGGCAATTTTAGCTGCGATCACTTTGGATGGATTATTGCTTGGCAGCAGGGCTTTTACATTGATCCTCTCATCATGTCAATCACTGACAGTGACAACTCTGAACTCTTCAAATTCCAAACCTCAGCAAGTAGCACTTACAATCAAACTGGATCAAAACCAACAGGACTGCAGATGGGCGGTGCAGGATTTGCTGAGGCTGGGTTTCCTGCTGTTTTTGAATTACACTCTACTTGGAGGATCAGTATATTCTGTGTCCCCTGCATCCGTCTGTCTCGTGTAGTTCTTCATCACCTTTGTTTGTTTCAAGTTTCAAGTCTCATAGAGTTTGATACTATGTAGGATTCTTAGCATGTGTCTTAAAAATGTGAACTGGCTTGTAATTCTGCATGCACTATCGCTATTTCTAACATAATTTCTGAATCTCGAGTAGACTTCAGTTCATCAGTTTTAGCCAAAAGAATATTTTCACATCTGCAGCCAAAACGGGAGCAGAAATCTCGCCTTAAGAACAGCGGAGAACAGCAACTGGTTCAAATCAGTGTTGGGAAACTGGGACTGGCAGATGAAACACCGAGCGAGTTGGAACATCCTCCTTTTCTCTGAGCTGGAGCGGACTAGAAGCATGTAAACGATAGTGTCCGCATGCATATTTTACATCACAGACCAGGTGTATTGTTTCTGCATTCGCTAAGGAATTGAACAGATTGGCAAAGCGGCATGGTGGGTTACATAAAGGAAGGCCCAATGTGGAATGAAATTTGGAACCAAATCTGTTGGATACATTATACTGAGGGTTTGTTTAGATTATTTTCACAAGCTGCTCTTCTTGTTGTACATGTCTGCCACGTTGCTGTTCATATGAAACAGTCTGGATGCAACTCATGAAAGTAAAATTGCTCCTTCACGAGGTTGTGTGGATGTGAAAGTAACTGAGCAGACAAACCTGCATTATGATTAGATTACCAAGGACTTGAAGTGACCCAGAAGAGCAGTTTAGACATAAGGAATCAAGAAAAAGGGGAACTTTGAGTTTCAAACTGAATATATCTGACTTACTCCTTTAACCTTTTTGCCTATTAAAAAAAATAAAACTGTTGCCAAACTTTTGTTTCAGCAAGCAAAAAAAAAAGCAAATATTATCTACATTTTGGTGATGTCATTGTTTATGCCAGAGTCTCACCAACGTCTGACCATCACTGAGAACTTGAAACCAGAGATCCTCCACAGACTGCTGCTTCTGCCCTGCAGTCACTCTAGAAATCACTCTGGTGCCACTGCACAAAGACAGCAGTGCAAATCCAGCATCCTTTGAGTCCAAGTTTTCAGGAGGGACCAACATTTTGGAGTTGTCAGAGATGCTCACAAGTCACACTTTGGAAGTCCATGTCAGGTTTTCAGTCCTTGGTCTCACTGTTGGGTCTGTTCTCAAGACTTTAGTTAACACGGATATCTTTCTATAGATGCTGTTCTCACAAAATGGAACCTTACTACTGAAAAACAACCAGAACTATTTTTCTATTGGTTATGTTTATGTTCATGCAATTCCAACATAACTAGAGTACTACTACTAGAATACAGGATAAAGTCTTTTTTATTAGTTTTATAGAAAAGTGAAATCAATGAGAAAAGAAACAACAACGTAGAAATCCAAAGTTTAAAGATTTTATATGAAAAATCAACATTTTGAGTTTTTAATTTTATTATTATGTTCGTTACTCACAAAAAACAACCCCAAAGTTGTATTTTGATCCGTTCACACATTTCTCAGTATCTGTCTAATAACCTACTCTCTGAACACCAGCCCCTCCTAGTTAAAAAAACAAGTGGGTTCTCCCACTGTGACGTAGCCCAGTGAGGAACAGCTCCATCCGGGAAGAGGCTGCACTCCCAGCACCGCCCCCTGGCTAAAACACGCCCACTTTCTCAGTGATCGGCTGAACACTTTTATTTCATATGCACAGTGTTTGCATCCCTCTTTGCAAAAGTTTGGATGTTGTTTGTTTTCGTGGGCGAAACGCAGACACGCTGCTGAGTAGAGATAAGATTCATGGCTCTGTGGAGGGAGATGAATCTTTTGGATCAGTTCATTTCAAAAGATCTGATCAAAAAGACTGGCTCATTTGGCTCTTTCATTTCTTTATTCACTTTTAAGAAGCCAGTATGGAGTTTATTCATTTTATCCTGGAAATAATCATATGGAGGATGATGGGCTAAGATCTGGATCAGAATAACTCAAATTCAGATTTCCCACCAATAACAGAGTTTGAATCGCTTTACAAATATCAGTTATAGCTTCATTTGACGTGTATACAAGATACTACAGTCTGATGTAGATTCATCGTAAGTATCCTATTACCATATCCCTCTGAGTTACCATTGAGATCAGCATTTACCCTTCGTATAAAGTGAGTATGTGTACTTTGAATTATCTTATAAATGCCACAGCTAAACCACGGACCTGCAACAGTTTGGTCCAGTTTCTTACAGACAAACCGAGTGAGAGCCGCAGAATCACACTATAAAAATGCAATTTATTTATGTTTCTGTGGCCATCGAGCCATTTATTGTAACAAGAGCTTTTAAATATGTCTTTAGAAATGTTTGCTTCTGAAAAGAAGCTAGATCACTGATGTGCAGCAGAAGATAGGAACCGTGCTTTGAACTTTTTAAATAACAAGTAGTTCAGACACTCAGAAACTCATGATTGCAACTCTAGAATGACGGCTTAGTGCCCCCCCCCCCCCCCCCCCCCCTGCAGCTGTTGAATGCACTTTGCTGCGACCCTCAGGACCTCCGTTTTAGTCTTTTTTTTTTCACAAAGGGAACTTGTGTACATCAAGTGTGCACAACTCATATGACATTTGCATCTGAAATAAGAACAAAGAGCTTGTCTGAGTTTTTATGTTAACGTGTCAAACGCAGGGGAGGGAGGGAAAAAAATAAACGTCTCCCAGTCAGTCACAACTCCATTTCCATGGTTCATGTTAATAAGCCGGTCAAAAGGTTCGGTTCGTTCGTGAACGTCACATGCATGAAATTGAAGCACAACAATGTACACATATTTTAGAAGAGTCAAAATGTGACAAAAAAATTCATAAATTATCCATCCTTGGTCACCTGAACATTTGGTCGTGGGTGAAATAAGAATCCAATCTCATAAAATGTGCACTAAATCTATACATGCAGGCCACTTTAGTTCAATGTTTTCCTCACTTATGTGAATAATAAATACACTTCTGCTGACAGGAAATAGGAACAAGAATAGAAACATTGTTAGTCTAACAATAGAGAAATTACATTGCTGAAACAGCCACAAAAATATACTGTGAGGTTCCAGAAGAAGCAGTTTTTCTGCATTTAGCCTTCTCATTAGGAATACTTGTGTGCTCAGTTTATATCCTCAAACAACAGCTGAAAATCTTTAGTGCAAATTCCACCTTCAGTTAGAAAGTGGTGTGAATGTGTGCATTGTTTTAGGAATACACAACACTGAAACAATGTGTTTGCTACAAAATTCCCGTTCACACTAGAATCTATTCGTCGTCATACTTGAGCATTTGGACCTACAGTATGGCAGAGCTAAACTTTCCATCTTTTGGAGTTTTTCATTGAGGTGCTCGGACAAGACCATCAGCAATGACAAGTGGCAGGGATCCTGATTTGCTCCACTCCTGGACAAACATCTACACCACACAAGACTATAACAAATCATATCATATCAAATCAAACTTTATTTAAATAGCCCTTTCACAGTTCAGGTCACTCAAAGTGCTTGGCATAAAAATATAATCACATTTAAAAACAAAAGGACAAGACAAACAGATGTTTTGTTTAAAACTCGCACTATGCCTACCCCCCCACCACCACCACCACCACACACACACACACACACACACCCACACCCACACACACCCACACACACATACATACACACACAAAATGATAAAAAGAATGATGAATGATAAAATGATGCCATGTAGAAACCTGGCTTTGTACTGAAGTGGGGAGACGATGTTTTGGGGACATGTCCCCATCAGTGACCCCCCCACTCTAGTTCTGAGCATACACTACCACAGGACCCCCCAGGTCTAAACAAAGAGGCAGACCTGGGAGATCCCACCGCAGTGACCCCGTTCACTAAGAAGGGTCAGTCACCGATGTGGAGGATCCCTCTGAGGAAAACACTGGAGTTACAACTACAATGGAAAAGGAAGAAAATTAAAATTAAAATAGACAAATAACCAAATAAGTACATAAACAACCCTTAATAGACAGATATAAAATGGTAAATGTGAAAAAAAGTAATAAATAAATAAATGTATACACATACACATACATCTAACTAGTAAAAAGAGAACATAAATAATTCAAATATCAAATGAGTTCCTAATTTTTAACTAAAAGCTAGACTAAAAAGGTCTTAAGCCTTCCTTTAAAAACATGAACAGTCTCTGTGGCCCTGAGGCATGCTGGGAGGCTGTTCCACAGGTGAGGTCCGTAATTACAGAATGAGGCCTCGCCGTATGTTTTAGTTCTAACTAAAGGCCGGTATCAGAGGACCTCAGGATCCGCGAGGGCTCATACTATAAAATCATGTCAGATAAATATGAAGGCCCGAGACCATAAAAACATTAATAAACCAATAAAAGAACTTTAAAATCAATCCTGACGTGCACAGGGAGCCAATGCAGCGATTTTAAAATGGGTGTAATGTGTTCCCGCCCCCTGGTCCTCGTCAACACACGTGCTGCTGAATTTCGCAGCAGTTGAAGGTTCGATATCCTTGTTCTGGGAAGACCAGAGAGCAAGGTATTACAATAATTTAATCTGCTGGAAATAAAAACATGCATTAGCATCTCTGTGCTGGCAAGAGAGAGAAATGTCCCAGTGAAGCATCTCTTCTACATTTACTTCTATAAAATTTCTTCTTCATGTATACTCCCCATTTTGTATGTTTTTCCATACCTGTGTGTCTTTTACAGATTATGTGAATAAAATTCCCATTCTGGAACAGAGCTCATCACTTTCAACTTTTGAAAGTGATCCATTGTGTTGGTACTTTCATTTCTGTGGAATTGTTGATTTCATCAATACTCATTCCTGTTTTTAAAGTAAGGTTCCTTATAAATCCCCTTTGTCACTAATCGAATTTGAGTTCCGATCTGAGCTACTTTTACTAAAGCAAAACTAAGATGAGTGTATTAAGATGCACATAACAACACTGCAATTACTCCATAGGCTCCATACACCAATAACAGAGTTAGACTAGCCGATTGAAGCAGAAATAAGTCCTTATTTATCATTGCGTAACTCAATTGTAAATCTCCATTTACTCATAATGGCCTCTGATAATGAGGAAGCTTTACTTGGTCATGTGACAGAAGTGGAGCCTAATCATTGGATTGTTACAGTAAGTCATGACAGTTTATTGGCATGGAATTCCATAATGCCACAGATCAATAGCAACCCAGGAGGCTTTCTACTCAGCTGAATTTGACGTATTTGAATAAGTGCTGCTGAGAGGAGCAGCCTTCTTCAGGGGACTCGATGCCTCGGTGAGCAATGACACATTAACCAAGCGATATTCATACCTTGAAGGAGCAGACTGGAGCAGAGGGCTTAAAGACGTTTTCTGTTCAGGCCCTGGACACCAAAACTTTTAGAACAAACAAGAGATTTGTGAAATATAAGATACAATCAAATCCATGCCCTTCTCACCTCTCCTCACCTGTCCTCGTCCTTTGAGATATCTGTGTTGGGAATAATATAAGTCTCAAAGGAGCAGGCCGTGAGATAAAAGGCCACATCACAATGATGATCTCCATCGATCGGCAACCTTGGGAACACAGAGGAGGTCCGACATTTGTCACGTCGAAGCTGAACCCAATAGCTGATCCACAACGTATCCTGATGAATTGGGCCTGTTCACCAAGTTTGTTTAATTGATGACATGTTCTCTTTCAGGTGGACCACCACTATGTTCCATGCATTCATTGATTTTTTTAGAGGACCCCCACCTTTCCCTGCACTTCTTTTCCTCCCATTCTGTAGACAACTCACTGCACTACACATAGTCTGCACCAGCTCTGACCAGCATCATAGACAGTCCAGCTGATTCCGATTTCAAAGGTGGTTGAAATGCTTCCCTTACAAATAAGCAGCATTAAACCTTTGTTTGTTTTTTCCTAGCAGCAGGATTGAGTCATCTGTTATTTTTCCTGTGAGGTACATTTCGGTGTGATTGTGATGGAAACTGCTATGGGGTCGGTGTGATTGATGAGGCATGAGCATAAGACCTCCAACATCATGAAAGGTCACTATAACTGCTCTTTTCATGCAGTTTTTTTATGCTCTCCAAAATTTTAAAGGCTTTCATGAAATCTAAAATTGGGCCAATGGGCTTTAAGCTAATGCAACAACAACGGGGTGGCAAGATTTAGTCAAAAAGTTACTTTATCTAGATTTTTCAGCGGCAGTGTTTTTCACAAAGCAGCCTCACATTTTGTCAAAGATTCTGCTGGGTGTTGAGAACAAATGCAAGAAAGCAAACAAGAACAAGCAAGAAGTGAAGGTGACAGCATCTAACCATTAGTAGGGTTTTTGTGTAAGTGTGACAAAGGACATGTTTAAATGTCCTCATACTTTGTGAAAGTGATAAAAGAAATATCTTTCTAGTTCTGCTTATTAATCATAAAAGAGGTGGTGGTGGTGGTGGGGGGGGGGGGGGGTCAGGTCACTTGATCCAGTGGTTTCCATAGACCCTTTAGGAAGTCTGTATTTGAACTGTTACTCGTTTACTTGCTATAGTGTCGCCGAATCTAAATTTCTCCCAGAAAGGGCAGACAGGACATCCAGGCTTTGTTGTTATTAAGACACGCCCAGTCAGGCCATTATCAAACTGAAGATTAAAGGTCAACTGTCAAGCAAAACGCCACACACCAGTCTGTGTAAAGACCCACTCTGAGGAAAATTGTGTTTTGGCCGCTTTTAACATTTTCTTGTAGCATATTTCTGACGATCGAGGACATATATAAAGAAAATGAGGTTTAAAATTACATTTGTAAGTATTTCATTGTAAATCAGACAAAAGAATGCTGTTGAAAAAAGATTGTAGCTGTGAGATACAAGCTACAACCAGCAGGCCACCAATTCTCTGCTTCACTCTGTTCTGATGCATGCACTTGTAGACGACCAGATCCACGAATGTCCTTGTTTTCCTGGTCTGAGCTGGAATCTGGATCAGAACTGGACCTTTGGATAGCTCTGATGTTGCACCGCTAACGTTATGTTGGGGTTGTGAGGGGCTGTAAGCTAGTGAGAGAGATTGTAAACAGATGAATGATGGGAAGTGGGGGAGGGCCTACTCCACACCAACAGTCCCGCCCACAACTCAGAGGGGAATTTCTAATGTCCTGCTGCTCTGCAGAATCTATGTCCTAGAAAGCAAAAGTTTGTCTTTTGTTCTTGGCTTAAAATGGCATAATCATAATTAAAAGTTTTGAAAATGGATGAAAACATGATCAGAGACTTTAAAGAGGCCAATTATAATTTAAAAACATAGTTTGATAAGCACTAAAGTTGGTGTGGAAATTCATTTTAACCAGATGCTGAAAAATGAAAAAAATGTAAACCAAAATGTCACATGATTGTTTCTGTTGGTTGGTTACATAGTTATAGATAGCAATGGCTTGCTTTCATGGTAAGTGGTTACCTGGTCAAATAGTCTTAACTCTGGTCTAAGAAAAAGACTTTTGAACTGGAAGCCAAAGGGTTAACATTTTGTTCTGGTTTGATCAATCTTCAGTTGCAAACAGTTATAGAAAAGCATCAGTTGAGTCATTTAATGATTTCTCTCTTTACTAAGCTGTTAACATTTCTGATGCCCCACAGGCTAAATTACCGCTTCCCACAAACCCCCCACATCCTATTGTGGACATAAAGAAAAAAAATCATAAAGTGCCACTCTGATCATCTTTTGATCTATTTTAAAGCTTTCCCAGTGGTCTTATAATTATGGTTATGGTGTTCCGCCAAAATTTAAAAAACTGTGTCATTTCCTAGGACATAGTTTCTACAGAGCGGCAGTAGTTCATTTGAAATTTGCCTCTGAGTTGTGGGCGGGTCTGCTGGAGCAGAGTGATCCTTCTTTCATTTCCCATCATCCCTTTGTTTTGCACTCTCCCGTTAGCTCACAGGAGAAGAAGAACATGTTTAAAACACGGTTTTCTTTGGAGTGGGTCCTTAAAAGCCTGCAAGAAAATCGACACTTGTTGAAGCAGCCGAGCAGGAAGTGCAGTCCGCTGCAGGCTGGGTTCAGCCAGAAAAGGGAACTTCCAGCTAAAGGGGGCTTTGGAGCTTCCAGTGCCGGATCCTTCCACAGATCACAAAAAAGCACAGATTACTTGAGGAGTGTGATTGTGATCATGCATATAATGGACACACCCACCCCTTTCACACCCTCTCTACTGAAGAGCTCGAGCTTCAAGTGGATGCACATGCTTTAGAGGAGCAAGCAGAGGGTGAGTGAATTTGACAGTGAAATGGGAAAGAGAAAGAATTTGTGGCCTTGTTAAAAGGCTGGCTACTCAAAACATCTTAAAAGGATGGTGAAAAAAAGCACTTCACCGAAAGCTATGAGTTCACTCTATTGCTGAGACGTAAAAGGTGAAAAAACAATAAAAGCAGCATCAACAAAGGTGAAAATTTTCTGGAAAAAAAGGCACACTTTTGGATTTAAAGCACCTATCTCAGATCTCACAGCCTTGCGAATGGGATTGGATTACTGTCGGTTAGATTTACTCCCAAGGCTCTTCGCCACTACATCATCATAGGGCCCTTGCCTCTGGATCAATGGGGATATTTACTGCACCTGTTTCAGGGAGACTTTCACAGTGGGAAAGGTATTAAACAAACAGCCGACAGTCCCGTCCCAATGATGGCCTGTCTTTCTGCGCTGTGCCATGCCCAAATGTCACACAGATTCACTTCAAACAGGTAACACACAAACCCCAGTCAAGTGCAGAGAAAGTCAGAAAAGGCTGAGCTCTATGTGGCAAAAAAACAAACAAAAACTCTGCCACATTTACGAAAAAAAACGAAAAAAGCCAGATTCAACGGGAAGGCATGTAACGTTTATTTAAACAATTAGCCTTGTAACTTACTCTAAAATGAAAGTCGTTAATAGCTCCCTAAATGGACAGCTCAAATACTGCTTTGTCTGCGCTGCCCTGGTTTCCATTAAAGGTTCTTTAACAGTAAAATGAAACTGCATGCACTTCAGGTGTTGAGCATTCCATTATGTTGTGTTGCCTAATGGAAAAAATAATAAAATGGTAAAAATTAGTCTGGATGGCTTTTGTTTTTCTGTGGAAACAACATAGTGTCATGGTTTTCAGCCTTGTGTAACCCCAAGCAGGAAGAGCATCATAGTTGTGGCTGCTTGCAGTAAAGCAACCCTCCCTATGCTAAGCATTTCCCCCAGCAGCAGCCTATTGGATTATATTATAAATTTGAGAAGAATCCCCATTTAGAGTCTCAGACAACAGTCTTCACATGCATGTATCCAGGCTGTCTGCAATAAATGCGAGCACATGAGTGGAAGCATGATTGGAATCTGTGTTGTTTCCACTCAAATATGAGCAAAATGAGCCGTTCACAGAGAAAAACAGTCAGTATGAAATTTCTTCATTACCCCACAATTCCACTGAGCGAGCCTGGCCATCAGCTGACAGCTCAGTGTCAAACAATGGGCTTATGAGCAGCAGAATGCGTTACAGGATCAGTACGACAGAGCTCCTCAGGGCAAAGTTAAGTCCCATCCATCAACAGGAACACTAATATGTGTATAAAAGGGGGGAAAGAATAACATAAAATAAATGCTTGTGGCTTGGTGCTGAAAGCTGATGTAAGCTGGACTTCAGCAGAGCACTCGTCGCTTCGCTGCTTCGGTGAATTCGCTTCCTGCTGCTGGTTTTGCAGCATCCTGCGGCCCTTTCCTTCTTTTTTCAGCTTCTTGTGGTTCATCCCACACTTTCTTACAACATGTATGCTTTAAAGCACATATCACGCAACAAAACCATCTAAATTTATCTGAGAACATGCATGATTTCTGAGAAAAATAGATCTTTGAACGACCTATACTTTTCTTTTTCAGTAAAAGGAGGAATTGTCTAGAGATTCAAAAAATATAGTTCAAAGTTTTGGTAATCTCGCTTCGTATTGTGAGGAATTCAAGAATTGGTTTACTTAAGTTACATTTGCCAGCTCATTTGCCACGGATAAGCAGTAAAACACTCTTTTGTTCTTCACAATTCCGTCTAGACCTAGCTTTCATCCTGCACCTGATGCGGCTGCATGGTGTTCTGCAGGGAGAATATTTGTTCTTTTTTTTCATGAAAAAGAGAGAACATGGGTGTGTTTGGGTGTGAGCTTGTGCAGAAGAGTGTGTGTTTGCACATATGCTGACCATGTGTGTTGCACCGGGAGTGCTGAGATGAAACTGCCGTCAGTTAAACAGTCACATTGTCACACACGCATGCAGGTTCCCACACAAAGGACCCGAGGACCCAGACTCGGTGTTGTCTCGCACACCGCTCTGCCACAGCAGCATCGGGGGGCATTTCACAGCGAGAACTCTGCTGATCAATCCTGGAATAAAAGGATTTGCTTCTAGATCTGAACATGTTTTCCACATTTCTGCATTGTTCCAACCGACATCAGAAGCAATTTCTGTTTCTACTTCATCTTCATGCATGTTACAAAGTTTTGGCACATATTTAGAATTTTTATGTTTTTATTATAAAGATTTAACTAAACTGAGCATATTTCTGTTTTTGCTAATGGTGAATCAAACATTTTCCCTTCTTTCATTTCTCATATCTTTACTTGTTCATTTTTAAAATATATATATAAAACCTACATACAGTTTTACAATAAACTGAATAAGTAATCAAATGTGGTTTTTTGAGGATTTTCCAAACAAGAATATGTATATTTCTCTTTTTATTCTGTCCAAGACATTGATTTTTTAATTGAAAGTAGCATTAAAAACTTTTTTTCAAAGTCTTCTAACTACTTTCTAGATTCTCATTGTTAACATTTAAAAACACACAGAAGAAATAGCAATGGATTTATAGAGAAAAAGAATTGGGTTTATTTTCCACAAATGAATTTATTGATGCTTACATTTTTGTTTTTAATTCAAAGTTACACTGGTGTACTTGAAAGCTTTTTTTTTTATTAAACTAAACTTTGAATGCCCCAAAACAACATAGTTCATATGAAAAAAAATGTTTCTATGTGTAAAACATAGCAATACGTATCAGATGTAAAAAACATTTTTGGTTTCTCACTAAACTTATTTATCTGTACATTTGTTCTTTTTGTAGAATAAAAGCATTCTATTCAATTAATTTTGTATTTTATTTCTTTTCCCTTTATCACTTTTAATAAGAAATTAAAACAAAAATGTACTTGTAGAAATTTTAAATCAGTCAAATGTGTTTTTTTTAATGAATGCAATGTCTGGAGCCTAGAAAAGAGAGTGAGAAACATTTTTTTTTTAGGATTTGACCCTTCTAATTGTGAAACTGTTATGCTTTGGGCTTCTGCAGAAAATCAGCTGTTACCATTTTCAATAAAATGTTTGCATTTTGTAAAAGGCTAAATGTTGCCACAAATGAATCCAACCAGAGGAAGTTGAAAAAGCGATAAGAAGGTCATACAAGCACACAGCTGTTTTCTTGTTTTATTTGAGAAGGTTCTGATTGAGTGATGGGTTTGCACTCTGTTGAGGAGCACATACGCAGAGACAGAGACCACCTCTGTCAGCGGGAGGAGTGGGATGCTGGAAATGATGAGAACAGCACGTGAGAGATAGCTCAGTCAAAAGGTTAACGGCAACTCACAGACAAAACGCCTTGTTTTTAAAAAGTGCATTCACAAACATGACAAGTACTCTCAACTCATGGTACCTATTTTTATGTGATACAAAATATGCATACCTGTTTTAGGTTTGTCTGTACTTCTATACATAGATATTTCTTCAAAAGTTTCACTTCTTTGTTTTTCTTTTTACAAAGGTTAAAAGCAGGGTTGTGGTCATAGCAGCTTTGGAAATCTCCTGCCTTTCTATCGGATAATGAGATACACACAGTCCCAACAGATATCCAAATAAAACCTACAGTTTCTTCTCTGCTGTTCAACTCAAATGACATATTGTCTTCATTGACAAAGATATTTGAAGCCTGCTGTTTAGAAAAACAAAGAATCCATAAAATGCTTGGGCCATTAAATATATTTTTGAATACCCGCTTTTTTTGTCAATATCATAAATACTAAAGACACAGGACAACATTATCAGACAATGCTGAGAGACTAAATGTAAAGATTAAAATAGTTCAAACATCATTTTTTCAAGTTTTCTAGTTCATGAGAAAAAATATATCAGGCGAGCACAGAAACACCACAATTCAGTTTCTTTTCTTCAGTCTTTCCATACTCAGCAACTGAGTTGGGGGCAAAAAGCCAGACTGTCTTTTGTGTTGTAGTCCTGCACTGATAAGACACGTGTCCATCATCACCGAGACGCTAAGATCCCAGCTTTCAAACGAATTCAGAAAAGCAGTCAAACATACCAATAAAAACCAAGAAGTACCATGCAAATCTTGCAAGACGACAGATTTTCAAACAAGAGACAAACTTTGCATGGGTGAAATATCAAGTGAGGAGGGAATGGGTGGAAGGCAAATACTTCTAACCAATACTAAATATTATATTTCCAAAACAAAACAAAATTCTTTCAATCTGTACATTTAGTTCACATAAGTTCAAAGTGGATCAGCAGTTTCGTTCTCCATAACTATACTGTTAGTCTTTGCCACATGCCTACCTTGGAGTTTTAAAGAAAAGTCTTTAATTGATCCCAATCTCTTTATTCTCTTCCAAATATCTAGAGAAAGGACGAGTGGCTGCAACCTCCAGACTAGTCTTCTCCATGCTGGTCATTGGAGGGCTGCTGCCCGTGTGCACACGGTCCATTCCTCCAGGCAAAGCTCCCAACGAAGTGATTCCTGCTCCGCCGAGGCTGACGGGCAGCTGGCCGATGCCTCCATTCTGGATCACTGAGATCTCATTGTTCTTCATAGCCAGGCCGTTGGTGATGGCAGCTGCATACTGGTTCCAGAAGCCTGGGTCGACGTTCATCGCTCGAGCCGCCAAGTCTTTCTGAAACATCTCGCTGAATTTCATGGCGTCTCCACCCAGAAGTGCCATGGGGTTCTCCACGGACAGGCGCCGACCCCGGCGAGCTGGGGCATTGTTCCACATGTGTGTTCCCATGTGAACCTGAAAGTACAGACACAAAAAAGTTCAAACGTCTGAATGATCTGGTCCTTTTTATTCATTCTATTTTGCATGACTTGTTTTTTAAACAACAACAACAACAAAAAGTCAAAGCCTCAAAGTCCAGAGTTTCTGGATAAATAAAGGTTAGTGGCAACAAACACATTTAGGGCCTTTGGACAAACATCTTTGGAAAACTATGAAAAAAATCACATGAGCTGATTCCAGAAAAGGTCTTAATCCAAGTGAAGACATTGACCAATGAATTCCTTTTTGTACCTTTAATATTCAGAATGAGATGTTAAACTGAACTTTACCTTTAGGTTACCCTTTGTGGTGAAAGCTCGTCCACAAATGGAGCAGGCGAACGGTTTCTCCCCTGTGTGTGTGCGCTCATGGATTTGCAGAGCACTGGCTGAAGAAAAGTTCTTCCCGCACGATTGGCAGTTGTGCTGCTTTGGAGTGCGACGGGGAGGTGGGGGCGCCAGCATAGGGTTGATACTGGGGCTCATGGTGGTTGTGGGCGCGGCAGCTGGAACCTGAATGCCCAGATGATGGTTGTCGCTCAGAGACTTGCCGTGTCCATTCATTTCCATTTTGATCATGTTTGATGCGGTGCTGGCCAAATTGGGAGCACTTAGCCCTAAAAACAGAAAAACAAAATCAAATTAGTGTTACAGCATTAATTCATGTGAGAATAAGCCTGCTTGAATGGTTCAGATATTTAGAAAAAATGGAAATGCTTTGTGACACTTCATTTAAATTTCACATGCATAGAATATAATTTATTATTTTGAATTCTATGTTTGTTTCATGTATGTATCTCCTCTTTTGTTGCTTAAACCCACCTCGATCTCTGTTTAGAAAAAGCATGCTGAAGTGGCTCTCCTCCTTGATGTAATGCCTGCTGGGTTGAGTGGCAGTCAGGTCAAGGGCTCCGGTGCCTTCAATCGCAGAAAGTGGAGATGGGGTCTCGGATTTTTCCGACTTTACTGTTGTCAAGCCAGCTGTGTTATTCTCCTGGCCCTCCTCTACTGTCATGCTAGTGCTGTTATTATTATTGAGTGCAGCGGGGGACTTGGATCGCTGACTCTCAGAATGACTGTGAGCTGGGGACAAATGCTGCATGGAGCCAGAGGACTCAGACAAAGCTGGGCTCCCTAAACTCTGACCTTCAGCATCCCCCACAGCAGACAGGGAATCGGTAGTGAAGCAGTCAGCCTCCCCTCCGAAGCTGCTGCCGTTCTGAGCAGGCTTTTGACCAAATGAATGGGTCATGTTTGCAGTAGAGTCAATCATTTTCATCTGGTTCTCCATTGCAGCAATGCTGGAGATCATGGAAGTCGGCGGGGAGCTCCCGGGTGAATATGGTTTGGAAGGGTCTAATTCACCCTCCTTTAGGTCAGATTCCTCATCCATGGCCTGCTCCATCTCATCTAGGAGGTCATCGTCATAATTGCTCATTGCATCTAAGCTCTTCTCATCAAAAGACAGATCTGTTTCCATCTCCTGCAGACTTTCGGGGAGAGGGGTGTTGGGAATCTGCCCTCCCATGTGCATGCGGATGTGCTGCTGCAGCACAACAGCATTGGTGAACTTTTTTTGACATATGGGGCAGGAGTGTTGCACTCGTAGAGGGGGTTTGGACCTGTGGACTCCAAAGTGTGTTTTCAGGTTTCCCTTTGTGGTGAATGCCCGTCCACATATTTTGCACTTGAACGGCCTCTCACCAGTATGGATACGGTAGTGCATCTTCAGAGCACTCTGGCAGCTCAGAACACGGTGGCAGATTACACATTGATTCGGATCAGTCATCTTTTTGTCAATATTCTCAACAAGCTGCTGCAACTTTGACGTCTCTGAGGTTTGCATAGAGTCTAGAAGGCCTCCAAAGGGAAACTTAGCCTTAAACTGTTCAGAAAGCATTGGAAGAACAGGATGGGAAACAGCGTTAGATGCTGAACTGGGGCTGCTGATTGACTCAGAAACCTGTCCGCTGCCTGAGGATGTTGTTGAGGTGTTAGTTGTGGAAAGAAGTACTTGGGTTACTGTAGTTGTGGTGGTTGTGTTCTCTCCTGGCCTAGCCGAGTAATTTGGGGACAACAGAATCCCTTCAGGTTTTAAGAGTGGAGGTCCATCACTCCCAAGGTTGGGGTTTGGGGATGGTGAAGTGGTGGTCCTAGTGGAGTCAGTGGCTACATTTGGTGATAAAGATGCACATTCACTGGAGGGGGGAGAATGCCTCTGAGGGGACCTACTGAGTGGAGTGAGGCTTGGCGACTCAGCAAAGCCTCCAATCATGCTTGGTAGAGTTGGAGGTAGCTGTAGTGCAACAGAGGTGGGAACAGTGGGGAGCACAGGTTTACTGTCAAGCCATGTGGTGACGGGTTTTTCTGGAGGCAACGACATGCCATATGGAATGCCTGAGCTTGTGGGCACATTGTCCAGGTACTCTGGCACCGGGTAAGGATTCATCTGAATGTGCGGGTACTTTTCTTTGTGTCTCTGGAAGTGTACCTTCAGATTCCCCTTGGTGGAGAAACGATTCCCACAAATGTTGCATTTGTAGGGTCTCTCTCCAGTGTGGGAACGCAAGTGAATCTGCAGGGCGCTATCGCTGCCAAACACCTTGGCACAGAACCTGCACTTATGCTTAAAGAAAGGGTCTTCCGAGCTGGGCTTGGTGTCAAACACAGACACATTTGGGGGCTTCCCCTTGCGGTGCTTCATCAGCGCAGAAAGGGGGTCAAGCGCATTGGCTGTGGCTGCAATGCTCGCCAGCGGATTGGGGAAAATGACGGTGCTTGAGGAACTGTGAGGTATAAGGGGTAGACTGGAGGCAGAGCTCAGGAGGCTGCCATGACTGAGGGTTGGAGGGGTGGTGGAGTTTCTGGGAGGGGCTGAGCCGCTGCTAATGCCACCGCCTCCTGCTATACTGATACTAGAACTGGTATTGTTATTTGTGACTGAAGACGAGCAAGTTGGATGTAGAGACGACAGACCAGTGCCAGTCGGAGGGGGGAACACGGACCTGTTTGGGGAGCAGTTTGAAACTGAAGAGTTGGACTGCTGAGAGCCACTTTGTGGTGTTTGAGGGACAGGCCTTTCTAAAGATGACGTCATGGCAGATGGGCCTTGACCAGTAAGAGTGGCTGGCAACCTAACAGGCAGCTGATGGACAGGAGGGGCGACAAAGCTATGCAGTGGAAGCTGGCCGGCAACAGCAGGAACACATGAAGAGGAAGGCCCCTGGTTTCCAGCAACATTACTGTTATGGTGAGAAAGATTGGGCTGCGGAGCAGACTGTCTGTTCATGAGAGCCACCTGACTACGGATCTGTTCTATGAGCTGAAGTTGGTGAATCTGCTGCTGCTGGAGAGCCATCAGCTGGTCCAGGATCATGGGAATAGCCATGGAAGAAATCCCATTTCCCGCTGCTGCTCTCACACTCTGGGAAAACTGGGCAACAGCAACTCGGGTGCCGTGAAGCGTCTCCAAGGTAACATTGGTGCTTGGCATGGTATAGCTTGTAACGACAGAGGGGACAATGTCATTGAGCTGAGGTAGGGAGCCATTAGGCTCCGGAGATGTTATGTCTCTTTCTTCAGAATCCATATTTTTTTCTGGAGAAAGCTCAACCTCCATCTGCTCATCTTCCTTTTCAATCATGTTGACTCTATTCAAGGTTGCTATATCTGGGATGTCATCACAGTCCCCAACAGGACTGTGGCTTCCTTCCCTGGGGTCCTCGCTGTCATCTTGCTCGCTGGGGCAGCTGGGTAAAGGAGAGGGCTCAGATGGGTACTCCTGGGAGGGGTTCAGCGCGTCATCATTCTCATTCACGATCAGCACCAGGGGGTTTTTGGTGCAACTCTTTAAATGTTCACAGAAGTCGGACCACTTGAAGAACTCAGCACAGCACTTTTCACAAACATGAGTCTCCTCGCTGCCGCTGCGGCTCTCATTCCCGCTGTCAGCGTCATCCAGCACGTCACCTTGGGCTGCAGACAGCGGAAAATAATAGGAATGGGGGTGGGGGGGTGGGGGGAGAGAATTAATGAATAAATAATCAATAATGAATCCACACATATTTTACAGAGCAGTGCAGCAAAGGTTTAACCTTTGCCTTTTTTTTTTACTTTTAACATAACCAAAATCAATAAACTTTTTTATTTATTTATTTGTGTTTTTAACTCTGAACAAATTGCCCCAGTTCACCAATTCTCAAGCCCCAGATTTGTGCATTCACACTCTCTCCATTGAAACAGCTAATAATTTTCTTTGTGCAATCCATCAAATTATGAGGGCCTATCAATTGTGGATACTGCCGCTTAATGAAATTCCATAGAAGCCATTGATTTCCAATATTTCATACAATTCACAGCTGCCTCATCTGTTGGGTACAAATCGGGCTTTGATGGCCCCATTAGGATTCCCCTCTGCTATCAAGCTCAGTCATTTCCACTTGAATTTCAGATGCTTAGATCTTTTCTTTTAGATTCCAAAAGGGGCTGTTTTGACCCTGAAAATGTCTCAATAATTTTCTGAAGATGAGTCATTTTCCCCAGTGACATTTTTTATTCTGAATTAGAATTACATTTATTACATTAAGAATAAACAACCAAAGAGTTTTTCTCATAGGAAAAAATAAAGTAAAATGCTAAACGTTGTCTTACAGTTTAGAAATGATCTTTTACTCTCTGTCTGACATAAGCGTCTACAAATACCATACTTGTGCCGTGGCACCAAGGTCTCTGATTAGTTCCACATGTTTAATCACAGTTATACAAAGCCCCTTCCTCTTCCACATGCAACAAACTGGCACAAGTCCGCACCCGATGGAAAACATATCAACATCACCTTCTGAGTTCATTTCGTTTTCCTCTGTCTGTGTGTTTCTATAAACTCTTAACAGTAATGAAGTTTACCTTGGAAATTGACTTTTTTTATCACACCCAAACATTCAAGAAAAATCACTGAGTTTTTGCCCTAATTTTAAATATTTTAACCACTGCAAAAAATTTTTTTACAAATAAGCATTTTTTAATAAAAGTGCAAACATGTGATAAATGAGTATCTTATTTGAATTTTGATTTGTTGAAACTAAGCAAAACAAAAATGAATTAACATAAATAAACACACGAGCTAATAGTATTTTAACGTATAAATTGCTGATTAAAGTTTAAAAGGACATTCACTTTGACTTTTATGTTAAAAAGGAAGCATTTTTCTCAATAATTATTGGGTCTAAAATCCCCAAATAGCCATGATTTATATTCTAATGATTGAACTTTGCATCCCGGACGTCTGTCCAACAGCTCAAGTCCTGCGGTGCTCTGTGAGATTCCCGCAGTGCGCACGCTGAATTGAAAATGAAGCGAGTCAAGCACACATTTGTGCCAATTACAGTGACTCATTATTAAAGAAATTCATCAGAGCTCCTGTAATCTGTGGCCAAAAGCAGGAGAAGGTGGGTGCAACCGCTATCATGGTCTGGTGACTGTGAATTAATTCAGTATCAACAGAACGCTTTCGTACAGCCGGGGTGTTCTCATCCCCACTGGGTGCTAGAACTGACAGAGCGGGTTATTATTTTACCTAATCATGTGTGTAGCCAGGTTAAATCAAACACCTCTGATTGAGCAATTACAGCAAGAAAAAAATGAAATAAAGTCTGCTTTCATTCGGTTTGGTGTTTGGTTTTCATCCATATTTGCAGTATTCCCTAAAGAAACACAGGGACCCAAAACTGAATTCAACTAAAACAATTGGAACAATTAAAAACTCAAAAAAAAAGAAACAGAAATCAAGCAGTTAAAGAAAAACCTGGAGCTTTACAACGTCAGCGACACATGACAGGAGGCTGGAAATCTCCTTAGCTCAGCAGAGGAGAGCAGAACTCATTTCCATAATTGAGGGTTGAAAGGTCAACACAAATGAGTAGGCATTGTGTTGAGCTGATTAGTTATTAGAATGGTATTACTGTCAATCTCTTTCATTCATTCATACAATTACAAGTGGTGGCCTTTGTATACCTCTGACCTCACTCTCACTCACACACACACTCACACCCACACACTCACACACACACACACACACACACACACAACACACACGTCTTGTGGGAAAGAATTAAGGACAATGAACAGATTATAAGCACATGCATGGAAGTACAACAAATAAACCCCAAACAACGCTGTTTTGGTTCTGAAGAAAAAGTGCAACTAGCTGTTTTAAATTTACCCTGAAGTGGAAAATCAATCAATCAATAAAAAATTCATTTACAAAAGTAGGAAAATGGTGATTCCTTATTTTTAAAAGCACAAACGTGTTTTTAAATCCCAGACTTTCTCCTCTTGTTCTTCTTACGGAGATCTATGTAAAGCTAATAACACCACAGCTCAGGAACTGTTTCAAAATCCAAAGAAAAAGGCCAAAATGAGCATATTTTTGTTGTTATGGCCTAAAATGTTACAACAACCTCTCTAAGTTAATTACAGCGATGCAAAGCTTCAAACAGTCAATTATTTTCAACCCCTAATGAAAGATAAAAATGTGTGTGTGTGTGTGTGTGCGTGTTTGTCTTGGGGGGTGTTTTGCCTTATTGATTTTACTGATTTTTCAATAGGATGATAAAAGTAAGGGATGAGAGGGGGAAAATCCAATGGTTCTTCATTCTTTTAAGAGTTTTCATTTAACCAGATGTGTGTTTTGAGACACACACAGGAATCAGAGCGATGACTTCACAGCTAACCTAACTGAAGTCTAGGATCAGTCGAGCTGTTTATGCTTGGACTGTTTCTGAAAAAGAGCAGAAAGAAATGATCTCCCTGACTCTCAACTATTTTCATTTTTTTCCTGACAGACACCGACGACTGAAAAAAAGGCTTGTAATTTCATGGATTTGCTGAAAACCTTTCCAAACAGGTTTTACGTGAGCGTGTTGGAGCGTTCTGCGCTCTCTCTGTTCTCCTTAGCGGAAGCTCAGAGGTGATGATTCACTGGAAGGTTTTGCTTCAATCGGGGCAAAGCAGAGATCTGCTGGGTCAAACCTAGTTTCCTTTTTTTTTGGTAAATTTTCCTTTTTTGCTGTTCATTAATTTAGCATTTGATTTTTTTTTTTTACATTTTATAATCCATGAATATTTTCGCAACAAACCATTTAAAAGAATTAATATTTTATTATTAGTTGATCTAATCCAGACTTTTGTTGAAGCGTAATTTTTCCACTGAAATTGTTTTCTTAGATCCAAAAAAATAAATCAAAGCGCGCCGTGTTCTTTTAAATAAAATTGTTTATTTTATGTTTTCTGCTCTTGAATTTCTAGCAGGCCTCCTCCTCACTGAAGCGCTCCTCATGCATCCTCCTCCTCCTCCTGGAGCTCAGCTCTGAGTGTAGCGCGTGTCATCGGCCTGGTCAGCCCTACTGCAGAGTGGTACAGTCATATCTGCGCAGACACAGAGGCCTTTGTCATCGCCTGCAGATGTGCGGCAGCCAAAACATTAACGATTTGTTTGTGCAAGCGTTTGCGATACAGTACTCGGTGACGGCACTCTGTCCAGAGGTTTGCGCCACCCGTGTGGCTCTGGACTCACAAAGGAGCTTGAGACCCGGAAGGGGGCCTCAGGATCTAACGATGCTCATCCTCTATGTTATGGAAGAGAAGCCTAATGAAGCTGCATTTGTGCTTTTTGCAAATGAAAAGGAATTAATTTTTCCAATCAAAAAGGCTTTCATTTTTCAAACAAATCTATGAAAAATCCCGAAACCAACCAGGCTGATGACCAAATGCAAATCCTCTGTGGGTGACTCTTATTAGTTCTCTCCTAAATCCTGCAGATCTAGCAGAACTCGGCATTGTTGCCTGATGCTAAACTGCCCTTCCGTCTCCTGTCCCGTTCTTCCTCTCAATCAGGATCTTACTTGCTCATATGTGTTTTCAGTGCTGAGTAGTAATTAAGACACAGCCATATTTAAGTGCCTTCTTGAAGATATCCTTAGCACAACAGTGTGGGTGGTCCTCAGACCTGCACCCAATGGTGAGAGGGGATTTAAACAAAAGGCAAGTAAAGCCCCCCAGCAGGGGAAGTGGGCAACTGCCATGTTGTCACTGTAAGCAGGGATGTTTTCACTTTGCTATTTTTTTTCCCTTTGCTTTCAAAACGTCTGTCATTATTTTTATTTTGGCCACTGAGGAAAAATCTATCCGAATATTTTAACTTTCCAGAGTGACATAACGTTAATGTCACTTTAAAGTCCAAAATAAAACCCCCAAAGCCTGGATGTGTTTCTGAAAGATGCTTAGAGTTTGTCATGAAGCCACGATAATGGAAAAATAAAACGCTCTTTTGATTGTTTTAAAAGCCACTCAGGAAAATGTCGCAGTTCTCTTGTGACTGATGCAGTTTGCACACCAACGCCTCACCGTGCGCGCCTTCAAAGCCCTGGCAGTGTGCAGAGGAAGTGGCGGTGCGCTGACAAGCCCGGCGCTGGCCACACTTTCTAGAACACGAGCGAGCCGCGCTGCCAAGGTCAGCGGCACGCGCTCTAATTGCACAAAGAGCTTGACATCTAGCGGCAGGATCTGACTGGTCGGGGCTACACAAAGGTTAAGTCAGCAGGCTTTTCAAGAAACACTCCCAATCAGCCCCCTTCCCTCATCTTCACAGGGATACACTACCCCCTCCGTGCCCCCTGAGGGGAAGTGTCCGGAAGGCCTCGAGGGCAGATGATGTGCCAAACAGGGGTTTGTTGGCACTTGAGTTTTTCATGTTTT
Source organism: Oryzias latipes (assembly GCF_053564925.1). Taxonomy (NCBI): domain Eukaryota; kingdom Metazoa; phylum Chordata; class Actinopteri; order Beloniformes; family Adrianichthyidae; genus Oryzias; species Oryzias latipes. The sequence goes on along the minus strand of NC_136252.1, from coordinate 4,071,607 downwards.
GGAGCAGATTAGAGGCTCATTCGAGCAGCGTGAGCGAACAAAGAAATAAGCGTTGTGCAGGTGGAGTTAAAGAAATCAAACAAAGTGTCTGACATCTTCATCGTATGGACAGCAGGGTATCCAAAGTCTGTGAAAGTTGATGAGTCTGAAATGGAACTTTGGACTTCTTATTTGTGAGTACTGGTGGTGAGTTTGTGGGGCTGGACCGCAGAAAACCAAAGGACACTAACAGTCAGACGTCAGAAGCTTGTCAAAGATTGTAGCTTTGGATTATTGGAGGTTCTGGCTCTCTCTGCTCAACCAATCGACCCTTTTTGTCGCTTCCTCTGTCCTGAAGTCTGTTCAGTGCTCCTATAGGAACAAAAATACCCACACCCATCTTAAGCACTGCAGACTGACGGTAAACAGTGTTTTACCTAGAATGCAGTCCTCTGGTATGTGCATATGTTCCTTTTTTAGGAGGAATGTGTATGAAAATGAAGAAAGAATCTCACTTTTTTCTCATTATTTCTTCTTTTTAATATGAGTAAAAATATATTTTTGGCTAATCCTAATGAATAAAATCATACACAGCAAAAGGGCGATCCTCTTTCTTTTCATTCCTCAATCCAACAGGAGAGAGACCTGATGGATGCTCTGTATCGCAGAGCAGAATCAGAGAGGGGGAGTTATCTGAAACACCAAGGCAGCGTGTTTGGGTTTTTGTCTGTGAAAGGGCCATAAATTACAAAAAGCGAAAAGGGTAAAACTGGACAAAAGGGCAGGGAGTCATCAATGTGATCCCCCCCCACACCTCCTTCTATTCTCAGCGACATTTCAACATGCAAAGACAGCCGCTCCCCAGAGATTACATCACGCATTTCTGCCCCACAGAAGCCCCACAACGTGTGTTTGTGAGTCAACAGGAACTAATGTGGAAAAAATATCCCAAACTTCCAAGACAACCAAACATTTTAGATTAAATTTACAAAATAAAATACAAACAAAAAAACAACTGAGAGGTTTAAATGCAAATTCTCAAAAAGGCAAATAAAAGCCCAAATAAAAATGTTTTGGATGCTGCCCGTTAATTGAGTGACACACTGAGTGTCATTTGAAGATTTTCTTTTGATTGGAAATATTATGTCTACATAAGTAAAAAGTAGAATTTTTGAACCTTCCTTCGACTCTCTAATGGTGTTTTGTGCTGCGAGAGCCTGAATGCAGCTTTAAAGGATAAATAATCCTTCTCTCCATATGGCGAGGACAGGCTCTGTCAAGCGATCTTGTCGACATTGTAGGCGAAAGGGAACAAATCAAGTGTGCCAAATTTATGGGAGGGGGGTAAACAAAAACATTTCCATGACAAAACAAGGGCTCGACCTGCAACAGACTCCGCATTTTGTCCCCTCGCCGAGCCAAGCAGGCGAGGGAAGACAAAGAATCTGAAATTAAAAATTCTAATTAGTAATTAAAGAAAAAAAATCGTTTTCTTACACGATCTAGTCTGCTGACTGTTGAAACTGAAATTTCTCCCATTGTGAGGAGATGTCAAATATTTATCCAACTTATCTTTTTGCGCGTTAGGACGCGTGGAGCCGTGCGCGCGCGCGAAAACAAACTCCACGGGGAAGGACTTCATTTTAAGAGCACAGTTCCGCTGATTCCACGCTTAAAAAACGGCGTTTAATCTCTGCTTTATTTCTCACAGGCCTCTCCGAGAGGCCTTCAGCACCAAAGTGCGAACTGTTCCACGTTTCTGCTCCAACGTGCATGCGTGCCATTAATCCTTAAGGTCATCTGTCAGCTACCAGTCCTCCATGATGCCGCCTGCACGGCGTGCAGGTTTTTTAAAGGTAAAGAAAAGCTGTTTAAATTTAAAAATCTAACCATTTACTGTCTTTGGGGGCTGTTTCAAAAAACATATTTTTGATTGAATAATATTTAATTCCTGCATCTGTATTTTAGAAATAAATCTTGACATGTTATCAAGTTACAAATACTTCCAATCATGAATAAACTACCGAAAGGGGAGCAAAAAAGATCCAACAGAGCTGAGGAGAAGCTGGATCCAGCTGATCCCGTCCACTCACCGCGCTCGGAAATCACCCCGGTTATTGCGGGATCCGGCTCGTCCGACTTGAGGTGCTGCGGCTTGGCTTGCTTGCGTCGGGACATGCTGCTGGCGTCGGGGGCGGCGAGGCTGCGGGGTTGGCGCTCCGAGATGTGCTTGCGTTTGGCAGAAGCATCAGCGGAGAGCTGGGCACTCAGCGCGCAAAAAGTTCGCCAAGAGTCTGGAAGCGCACAGAGGAGAGGGGGGCAAACCTGGAATTAGCCAGTGCTGCTGCTGCTGCTGCCGCTGCTGTGCGTCGGATTGCGCATGTCGGGATGATAATTATGATAGTGAATAATGCCTCGCGATTAATGGCATCGTGTGAAGGTGGGGAGGATTGGCTGGGGTCCAGCGGACGCGCATTGGATATGGTAATGAGGGACGGACTAAGCAATTAGCCGCTTCACTCTCAGACTTTATCCGTCTCTTTTCTCCTTACCTCCCCCAACAACACACTAAATCTGTTGTTTTGCCCAGTTCACAGGGGGTCTCCGTCCGGCTCCCCTTCCCCTCTCCTTCAACTGTGAGCGCAGCAGTTCAAGAGCTCCTCATACAGCATTTATTTGGCCTTTATCACGTTTTTTCTGCTCATAACAGTCCAGCTCTTGGTTCACTTCTCCTCGCACTTTCTTCCTCGCTAACTTTTCCCCCCTCTTCGTCCTCCTTCAAAGGAAACGGGTTAAGTGTTTAGGATGCGGCAGGTCTTGAATGTTTTCTCCGCTTAGGTGGATGTCTGGTGAAATATGCCGGTAGCGGGAGAAATGACGGGATGCGGTGAGTTGTCACCGTTTTCTTCACTAGGCGCTCTCCAAAACTTTTACGCGCGTCTCTTGATGGAGCAGCAGTTCTGCTCTCGGCAAAGAGGGGGGGGACCACAAATCAAATTGGGTCCTGTAGAAAAAAATAAAAATACAAAGTCAGGGCTGCTCAGAGGTCTGGTGGAAGTTCCTCTTGTACTCCTGTCGAGCCTCAGCTCTTGTTTGCGCCCTCGGTTGTGCGCTCCCCCCCACCCACCGAAAGTCTTTCCTTTTGCCCGCACTTGGGTTTCAAACTCCTCTTGTCGGTCAAAAACTCGGTCTTCCCTTTGGGTTTGGATCGCGGGCTCACACCGGAGCCAACTTTCAAACTGTGCAACGCTCGCTGTGTCGCTGTGTCTCCTGGTCGAGCACGGCTCTGTGTGTGAGGGGGGACTGCGCTGTGTGTGAGAGTCAGCCCCCAAGCAAGGGCTCAGCCCATTGCTTGCAGCCACCGCTAGGATGTACCACCACTTTACTGTTCAGTGCGTCGCCCCCAGTCTCCAGTGTTCCCAGTGAACACCCAGATTTCGACCTCCCATCCCATCAGCCGCGACGCATGACGGATGGACAGATGAATGGACAGAGCGTCACCTGAATCCCGAGGAGCCTTTTATAATGAAACGACTCTCAGCATTTTCATCTTTCTTTATGGAGATGATAAAAAGCTGCACAATTTAATAAAAAGTGACTTTGAACAAGGGGGAGGAAAATCGTCACTTTAGGCATTTTGATTTATTTTTGTTTATTATCATTCTCTCTATTTTTTGCGTTTAAATCATTGGATTGAATTGATATTACTTAGTTAAAAAAGGTAGAGTTGCATTTCTGTTACTGTTATATAAACGTGCATTTTATAATCATATTTAAACTCCAAGTTCCACAAACACTTTCCTGTTTTTCCTTAGCTGTATGTGTGTGTGTGATTGTGTGTGTGTGTGTGTGTGTGTGCAGGGGGGACCCCTCCTCCCCCTCACCCCCTTTCTCCCGTCTGTTTGACTCTTCCTCTGCGTCCACATCATATAACAGACAAATCCTTTGACAAGGGCGTCCTGTGAGCAAAGTTGCGCGCTCCTCTTCTTTCCCTCCTTCCTCCTTCCATCACCCTCTTTCAAGTTGTGTCCAAAAGGCTGTTATTATCTGGTATTAATAGATGCAGCCCCAGGAAGACAAAATCAGCTATTGATAATTGCAAGGAGTCCACGGCAGCTACTGTATCGATCGGCGTGTTCTCCACTCCCCTGGCACCGGGAGATAAGGACACACACTCTTTAGAGCAATATAATTTCTTTTGACCTATCTGCTTGCTACAGACTTATGATGAATAGCCACAGTGGCTGAAGTCCTTTATCACCAAAGTTACCCCCTTGATATAATATTGATTCTTTATAACTAGCTCGCCACACAAAAATCAAACTGTCCACTTGGCCATCATCATCATCAATATCATCACAAAGGCGCAGGAATGAGTATCCCATGCGCCCCTGGGGGCCAGCCTGTACAATCGCCTCTGTGGGGCCCAATCTTTATTTTGCTGATGATAAAAGGGAAGAGGAAACGAGGCAAGGTGCCACTTAAGACCAGGTGCGTTTAATCCGCCATGACCCCCCCCCCCCCCCCCCACCACACACACACACACACACACATAACGGGGAGAAATCACGAGCCAAAAGCTGAATCCCTTCGTGTTTTTTTTTTTTTTTTTATATTTTTGTTATTTTTGATTGAGGCTGATTGGATGCCAGACAGGTTCAGCATCCTGAAGAGTCCGTTTGAAAAGCGCCGGTTTTATAGTTCAGCGGGACCGGATGCGCCTCGGAGGCATCCTTTACTCTGAAGGCGCGCAGCGCTCGGCTGACAGGGGAGAGCGCCGCTGCTGGAGGAGCAAAAAGCAACGTGTGGGGAGACGTGGAATCACACAACAAGCAGCCGCCTTCGCCCCACTTGGCCCCCACCGGATCCGCGCTGGAAGGTAAGAACACGCGGGGCAACCCGACCTGGCCCTTCTCTCCTGCGTAAAGCGCACCGGCACACGTGTCTGCTCTTCTCTCAGAGCCCGCAGAAGGCGAGGCTCCGTGCCAGTGAGGATACCACGAGCAGAGGCCGCTGTGACAGGAAGACACCACGAGGTAAAAGAAGTTTAAGAGTATGCCTTGTTTGTATTGATTCCTATTTTCACTTTTAAGTTCATATGACAACGATGTGTTATTTAAGTCATGACTTCCGGAGCTATAAAAAAACGTGACTTTAGCGTCAGCGTCCAATCAGAGACCTTTGCGGCGCCGCAACTTGGTGCCAATGCGCATCAGCACCCGCAGCAGGTAGCAGCCTATGGCGCGCTCCCCAGGGCTTCATCTCCACCAATCGCAAAGCAGCTCTTGCTGTGCGTTTTTTTGTACTATGAACTGGAGAGACTCCTTCAATTGACTTACTTTTTAATGAACGTGCACGTTTGGTTTATTTATTAGATGATTTCTTCGCACATACTGGAGTTACTTAAAGCAACCCGCTGACATGAATGCGTATTGGTCCAAGGCTTTCCAAAAGGGTTTTATTTTGAAGTTACAACTTTATTCTTGCAGCATTTAAGTCATTCTCAATTCTTCACAAAATAATAATTACAGAACAATATTTGAAATGAGTTTGTTTGAGGGAATTTTGAATGCATGAAAGAGCTGATGTTGTAATTTAACATGATCACTCCACTGTTCCTGTTTGTATTTTGCATAATTTCTTTTTAATTTAACATTGATTTTTTTTCCCCTCCAAATGTTGTTTCGTCATAACAGAATATTTAAGACTTTTTCTAAAAAAGAAACCCAATTTAAATTTGTGCATTTAGCAAAAAACATTACAAACATAATCATATTTATTTCCTTTTTCTTTTTTTAAAGTATATTAAAGACATGGGCTGATGATGACTTTCAGCTCTGAAGGTTTGAATCCATCTGACCAAATCCTGGTTTCTTCTTATCATACTGGCGTTTGTTGCTTCCATAGAGTGACGCAGAGGGAAATGTGATGGAGAAGTCACACCTTAGATGAGTAAAATTTGACCTGACTGGCCCGATCGCGCTTAATTGGAATGAATTGAATCAACCCATTTCTTCTGTTACTGTAATTAAATTAGTCACCGAGGCGTAATTGGACATTGAGTTGGCACTTGAGAGGAGATGACAAAATGCTCATTGCTGCCACCAAAGGACTATTTGTCAAATTCAGTGTGAACGGCGGCACACCAAATGCTGCCTGACACACTAACAAGACTGCTGCTTCATGAGAAGCCTCTGCAAAGCAAACACACAGATTATTTGCCAGGCGGCAGCCTCGTGTGAGAGGAAATATGAAGCGGGTAGCATGCTCGTCATTACAGCAAAATGATTGTGATAATAGGCACAAGTACGGCAAACTTTCATAAGAAACCCTGAGGCTTTAGCAAACACTGACAACTCCTAAAGATGCAGAGACGAAGGATGTGGTCTTCAATTAACAGTTTCTCCGTCTGCAGTCATTAAAAAAAGAATATAGTTTATTTCCCGCCTTCTGTATGGATCTCTCGCTTCCTCGTTATTAGATCCTTGATTTGCAGACCTTCATTTAACCATCTGTCATGTAAACTGGGCCCACCACTGTGGAGGGAAGAGGTTTATGGCCCGGCGAGGTTTGCTCGTTTCCAGCTCAAACGCAGTTTCCAAGAACAATGAGCTGAACAGGGCTAAAGCCACACTGATGACACTTAATCTCATTGGAATTCCTTGTCAGGTGTGACCTTGGAAAGATATTAGCCACTCGACAAGTGACTATAGGTCTGTGTGTGAGAGTAGAGGGGGGCCTGAGTGTCTGCAGGGATGTGTTTGAGCCAGCTACTTGTGTGAATGTTATGACTGTGTGTCTATGGTGGGTTTTAAATCCAAAAAGCCCTCAAAGTATTTTAAATTAAGAAATGAATATATCTATTTATGTTTTTTATATATACCTAATTATGTTTATATATATATATATATATATATATATATATATATATATATATATATATATATATATATATATATATATATATATATATATATATATATATATATATATATATATATATATATACATATATATATATATATATATATATATATATATATGTACACACACATATTAGGATCACTTTCTGCCATTCTGGCTCCAAAGCGTGCTGGGAGATGAGCAGCAGCCTGCAGCCAGACCGGTGGGCTTCAGGGATATGCGGCCCCGTGATGTGTGGATATGTGTGCCACACTGTCTGTTCAATAGAGGCCTCTGAATTTTTAAAGAGCATCAGTTACTTCATACTGTTGTTGTTTTGGCACCGTTTGCTATGCTCAATCCTGCTAAGTGCATATGTGCTCTGAGTTGTCCTGCAGAGGTGTGTGTCTCTGCTTGTGTGTGCCAAAGGAAAGGAGGGTGGCTGCATGGACTATCACCATTCAAAGCTGATTAAAGTTACAGCACACGTAAATGTTCGGTAAGCTTTGGTACTGCGAGCTCGAGTGCAGAAATGGGAACACGATCAAAAAAGTAGAATGTTCTGACAGTTTTAGTAAGTTGAAGCCTAATTTTAAAAGTTAATTTATAAGTTAACTCTCTTCAAAAACACGTTAAATCCTACTTTGTGTGTTTGCTTTATTTTCTGATTACAGTTAAATTTAATGTCAGTTTGTGATGAAATTATTTGGTTTAAAAAATACAGCTTAAATATTAGAACTTTTCATTTGTAAAAAAAAAAAAAAAACGAAAACATAAATCTGCCAAAAAGGCAGGTTAAAATGTTCAATTTATTCTATATATTTATTTTTAGAGAAATTCACTTTATCTCACTAAACACTATTAAATTGTACCTGTTTCATTATGTCAGGCCTTATTATTTAATTTCAGTAAATTAGACAAATATATTTGGATGAGTTTATATACAACACATTCTTTTACTTTGCTAAAAATATTTAATTCCTAATTGTTTTACCCAGGAGATGTCTGCTTTTATTCTGAAAACAGATAAATCTAAGGTAAAATATTTAAGGAGTGAAAAAAAAATGCATAGAAACTATACTGTAATGAAACAGTATCCTCACTTTCCTCAAACCGTGATTTTTGGATCACAGTTTGATCTTTGATTTGGGGATAACAGCACGACAAACAAACTATTCTGAAAAATCTTCATTTTTATTTTGCAAATAATAATGAAGAAACCCCTTTCAGTCTGGTGTACTGTAGTAAAACCATAAATAATAAATCCTTCTTAAATTTAGCCCAAAGGTTTGACTCTTTCAACACAGTGGGATGCGGTACAGACGCTGCAGTTCATTCTAGTCTAACATAAGGTTTGGTTTTAAACTGAGAATTGCGACATCCCCAACTTGATAAATTTGAACGATTCATCCACAAAATGTTGGATTTAGATCAATCAAAAAGTAATTATTTGGACTACAGAGCATCTCACCTTTAGCCAAATGTTCTTTTAACTTTTGCAGTAGTTAAAATGTCTGTCCGATCTTTGGTGAAACTGAGAATGTAAAAGGTTTCTCCCATGCCTCAAACTTTACCTGAAAGTTTTTCTTACATGACGGAAGGTCATGTAAGAAAAACTCTGGAGACAAGAGAAAGGGATTCCTGGAATGCTGCAGGGGAGATGCCACACTCTTGACTTTCCAGTTCTGGACTGGATGCAGCTCTGTGTCAGCAAACATTCAGCCTTCCATCTCCACGGAGAGATCGTCCCCGCCATCTCTGTCCCAGACGGATTTATTTATGGCGCTGTGCTAATGAGCTATATGGTCTTTTGTGGTGAGAGACAGCATGTGTAAACATTTAGATTCTTCCTCTCGACTACAAGGAAGAATCCACCGAATTAAAAGGCGCAAAGTGAAATTAAATCGCAGCGAAACATAACACCCGATCAAACACGAGCTTGTGTTTTGCCATGTTAATGCCCTGTGTTGCTATCAGTCTGCCGTGTGTTTTGGAGGACTGCCAGCCGGTGGAGGAAGAGCACCTATTTGGTAGAGAAGTAATTGCTACACAGTAGCTTCTGATTGCCAGAATCTTTCACTGGGAACATCCAGGGCTCCCTTTTCACTCCCACCAAACAGCCTGATTACAAATCATCGTATTGATTTGATGAGTGCAAGATGTTTGCTAATAACTGTTCTCATACCATCTGTTAATCTTTGTTGTGATTAAAGAGGTAATCCCAGCAGCCATTATTCCCAATGACAGGAGCAGGGATCCTTCTCCTGCAGCGGCTTTAGTCCCTCTCTGACCGGGCAGGGCTGAAAGGGAGGCTCAGGGGGAAAGGAGGGGGGGGGGAGGGGGGGCAGGATATCAGTAATCTCCGAATGCAATTGAGAAATCCACTCCATCCTTAACATACCAAACAAACACACACACACAAAAAGAGTTACACCCGCGCTAAAAATCCATTACTTGGTATAATTACGCAAAATGATTTTTCTTAAATATGATAATAAATCACCGGCTGGATCAATTGCCTGCAGACCATCTGCTTTACCCTGATAAGGTATCAATCAATATTTAGTATTTGGATTTTAATTAATACCTCGGCGGGGTTTGAAACCTTCGAACACGGAGAGAAATATGGTGTGTGATAAAAATAAAGAAACTGATAAAAGTGGCGTGTTAGGGGTTGCCGGTTCCTGTCATTGATCAGTCACTTGCTGAGCTGTGATTAAGGACCCTTCAAAATCTAGCTTTGTGTGTCTTTTATTTGAGACTATCAGTGTGTGTGCGTGTGTGTGTGTGTGTGCGTGCATCACAACGAACATCACAACAAGCGTATTGATCAACGCATACGGTTTATTTCAAAAGCAGTTCCTGTTTGTTTTAGCTCAACATGACATGTCAGGCCGTGTCTGTCAAAAAGAAATGCGGTAATCCTAATCCTCATCGTGGCGCTCACTGATTGCTAGCATGCGCCGACTCTGAGTGGTTTAAAAGCCACTTCCTTGAACTGGTCTGTGGCATACAGTAAGGCCCGGCAATAAATTGACTGCAACTCCTAAAAGAAACACAAATACTTTCAGACTGATGCACTCCAACATCTCCTTTATGCAGCTCAGTGGCTCTTTGTTGGAAAACGTGAAAGCCCGCTTTTTTTTAAACGGCCGTAGCGTTTGGATGGTTTTTTTCATCATAAAGAGATTAAAGCAGATAAATAAAGAAGCAGAAGGCCAGAGTTTGACCACGAGGATCTGCATGGCTAATCTAATAATAAGACACATTGATAAATAGGATTCAGAGTTAATCGGCTGAACTTGTGTATTGGACTTGTAATCTGTTGACGTGTGTCTTGCGACGCCCTCTACTAAAATTAGCTTTTAATTACGGGTAAATAAAAAACAACAAAAATAATCTCTGAAGAAATCTTAAAAAAAAAAAAAATTCCGTTTCTTTGCAACAGCTTGAGGTTGCTTTAATATATATATTTTTTCAATTAGGAAATGAGCATGAATATGATTTCTTTAGTAAAACTGTTTTTTAAAGGCATCTTTTGTGGAGTTTGTATGTGTGTCTGCTCATTGCATGTGTGCAATGAGCAGTGTCTGAAGACTGGCTGCTGTCTAACTCGGGTCAACAGGATATTAGGTCACGGGAAGTGGCGGTCCAGGAGGACGTTGTCTCTTTGAGGCCGGTTCCAGTCGCGCACATACAGCCCCTCATTGGTTCACACCGTCTGGCGTGGACAAAATCCTGCAGGGAGGGGCAGTTTAATCAACCCTGGTGTCAATTGTCATGATTGTTGTCAATAGATTTTAAATAAAGCAATTAAAATGATTTTTCAGGTGAATATTTATCAGAACATCAACAAATCATTTTAGTTTTTGCAGCATTAATTTCTGTTAAAACGTCGCTGTTTTCATCCAAACAAATGGGGATGTGTTGAGTTTAGCTCTGTGACAAAGCTCACACCACATGAGTTCAAACTGGATTGGCCAATTCCTATTAATCCCTTCTTACTGTTAGGTGGACAGGGTGCCAAGGGGGCCGCGTGGGGGCTGGGGTGGCGTAAGCAGTGTGAGTCAGCTCCTGCAGGAATTACTGTAATTGAATAAGAGTATGTTTGGCTGCACATATTTCTAGTTCTAAGGAGTGGGAAAGTTGACGTTTCGCCCTCTTTTATTTCAGGTTTTTAGATCTTTACATGCACATGTTTTCTGGTGCTACCCTTTAAGTCAAAAAACTTCACCTGTCTGAACAAATTTGGCCCATTTATGATCCGATAGATCCATTTCTGATGAGAATAAATAACAAAAACACTAAACTTTCTTTTGTTTGAATTGTTTTTGTCCTTCTAAAGAGACTTCTATCCACGAAGGTCTTTAAGACCCCCGATTTAGGCAAAACTGTTAATAATTCTGCCCGCTTAGGTTTTTTTCCTGATAATTTAATTGAGCCCACAACTTTGTTAGCATGGCTCCAAAAACCATAGGAAATCATAAAAAACAGCTGATAACAACAGATAATAAAAAGCACAAAAAGCCTGTTCATAATATTAACAGAAATTACATAAAAATGGGTGACTTAGTAATTTTAACTTTGTTTGACCAAACTTCCTGCAGTAGAAGTCATTATATTTTTTTATAGCACACACACTGTGGCCGATATGCAGAAATGTACATTTATTTTCAACAGGATCATAATTACTCCAACAGTCTCCTTCTTCCACCGCCGCTTCACTATTATTCAACTGTTTGGACATTTTTCTACCTTTATCTCAAAGCCAGAACTCACTGTTCACTGAAATTTTTAGATACTTCTTTTTATATATTCTATTTTGTAAAGCTTTGTCCTGACAACTTCACATTTTTATTTGAAAATGACACTTTTTACTTTAACATTATGAATTATGAATTTTTGCTTCTGCCGTGTTTTTTGTCTTTGACAGATGACTTATTTTGATGACTTATTATTCATTGAGGAATGTTGGACTCTTCACAACTATAAGTATGTTTTCTTTTAATACATATAAATAACTAACTTTAAGATGAACATCGACTCACACTTGAACTTTTGCCAATCCTTAATCTCCTTATGGTCGGCTAACCGTTTGACCTTAATGTTTTTTCAGGATTACTTCTTAAGTCATTTCCAGGGTTTTAAATGACAGGAGCAGAAAGACGGCTGTCATTCAGATGACTAATAACACAGACATGTTTTATGATCTTCTGTTACATTTATGTAGTGTGTGGATCTCACTCTGATTGTCCAAAAGAGCAAAATATTGCTAGACTTTTTTAAATGGATAAAGAACCAGTAAGTGACAAAAAAAATTGAAAAAAACAATTAAACAGGTAAAAAGGTTTTGTATTATTACAATTCTTAAATCTTATCACATCATTAATTTCAAATAAAAAAAAATCAGCAACATTTAATCAGTATAAATGTATGAATACAAAATAAAACAGAACTAAAGCTAAAAGAGGAGAGTAGGTAAAGGGTTCTCACACGAAACCGTTTTAAAAAGAGATGTAAAAAAACAAAAAGTACTAAATGTTGAAAGTGCTTCTTCTGTTTGCTTACGTAGGTAAATATCCACAATTGTTGGGCATTTTAATATAAAAGAAAAACCCAAAGAGCAGAAATGCCCTGAAAACCAGTGAAGCAGAAAGATTGAAATAACACTAAAGAATGGAGATGGTGGGTGGAGGGGATGACGGACAGTTGTGGAGACAGGGTTGTTAGTTTATGTAGGCTGCGGGCTGAGTCGACTGGAAAATTTTGATCACTTTAATCTACTATATCCAGCGTTGCTTCTCCCCCTGTCCCGCACTTTTATCAAGCCCTGTGAGCCCGTATTGATTTTTTTATTTTCTGCTCAGGATAAGAAGACAGAGAGTTAGGGAGTTCTGGTGAATGGAGAACTTTCTTCAGATTGCTGCTATTCTCCAGCTTATTGCATCCTGTCGTTTGTAGTTTCAGATGATGTCCAGTACGCCACGGCTGCTCCAGCCAATAAACTAGGTGACTAACAATGGAAGAGGGCCAGAAATGAAGAGAGGGAGACAACCCACCACGCAGATAGAATACAAAGGCACATAAAGGCATTTAGCAGTCAGACGCTGCCATGTTTTACATTGATAAGCTTATCATCTTTCAAAATAAATCGTTTTCTCTAAAGGGAATTTTTGCTTCTTTTACGACTTTTAGTTTAAGTTTGGAGGGAAAGTCTCATCTTCTTTTTTAATATGAAAAAGCAGCTCTTTGTCTTTCAGTGATGTTTTGTTCCAAATGTCTTTCCTTTCATAGAGAAAACTGCTTTTAATTTAAAATTGTGGACTAAAGGCAAGAGTGCTGTTTAACATTTTTGTATATTTTTCTCTCTGGCTCACGTTAGTCTCCCTGAGCAAAATTAATTATCACCTTTGCCCCAAAGAAAAAGGCGATTAAAAAGTAGAGGTAATGTTTTTTTTTTTTTGTCTCTCTGCAAGAAAATGAACAAATCTTCATTCCTCTGTTAATTTTTTTTGTTCATATTATCTGTATCTGAAAAAGTCTGTTTTTCTTGTGGCTGTAATTTGCATGTTTGAATGTTGGGATGGTGTGTGTGGGGGTGTGTGTGTGCGCATGTGTGTGTGTGTGCATGTGTGTGTGTAGATGTGTGTTTCATTTTGACTTTAAGAAATCCATTAAAATCGATGGAATTCTTTTAGTCGTTTACCTTCAATAATAGATTAGATTTAAATGGACTTTTATGTCTTTCACAAAACATTTATAATATCATTGTTTTCTATTTTATCCATATTTTAAACATGTATGTTTTAGAGACTGTAACCCAGCTAAAAAGTAACGTTGCAGGTGGTTTTAGGTTAAAAAAGTGTGATCCTTGTTGTGGTTCTGAGGAAATGCCCCTCCGGTCCTCCAGTTGCCCTGGTGTTGCATCATTTCTCTGGGTTTCATCCTCTGCCTTTGCTCTTCAACAACTCCAGCAGGTTTGTGAGGACGAGCGGAAAACCGTTCTTGAGATGTGACCTGTGTTGTGGCTGCAGCGGCACTTTCACTTCCTGCTGTCTGGACGAGCTGCCATGTGACCTTAAGTTAGCAGAAAACACCACACACACACACACACACCCACACACACACACACACACACATAGAGTCGTAAAAACTAATGCAGAGTCGATTTTTAATAAATGGATTTGGTACAATATGGTGTCAGTACTGAGATATATTAATGGATGAGTTGTGGGTTTTTTTGTGTTTTCGTCACATTCTGGCATCACTTATTGTAAGTCTTTTGCTGTTTTTTAGTAAAGGGCTTCAATTTTAGCAGATATGTTGCTTTGCAAACAAAGTCCAAGTCTGTTTGAAATAATCCATTCATAAAATTTTGTTTAACTCTACAGAATACTAACAATTTTTTTTAAATTCAAATTTTAAAGTTTTCCTTTATTATTTAGTTTTTTTGTAAAGAAAACACTTAACAGTGTTATACTTGATTGTTTTCCATTAAATGATATTTGATTTCACATTAGAAAAAACTAATGACAGAACTTGTTAAACCAGAGTATAGAAAGTTTTTAATGACAAAAACCTCCAACACTGAATGTTACCCAGAGCTCACACATTCAATCATTTTTCCTCGGCTGCCTCTTGGAAACGCAGAGGAAACTGGTGCGGCTTAAGCTGCGTTTACTCATATGATTTGGTCAGTTTAGTGCGCGGCTAAAGCCACGGCTTTGAGTCATTTTACTGTATATATTTGTTGTTATCCATTCCCAGAACACCAGCTGAATCATTCAGCAAAAAAACAAGCAGCAGCTTAGAGAGCTGCAGGTCATGAGCCATTAAAAAAAGTCTCCAGTGCGTGGGTTTGCTTTCCTTTAACCATGACCAAGATGCCTTTTATGAACCTCTTCTGCTCAGTGTTTGCTACAAAACTTCCCAGAAGAATTCTTTTGGTGTAAAATGTATTTTCTTGTTATCATCGGGGAGTCAGATAACGAGGATCGTGCTTTGACAATTGTTTCATCTCTCGGAGTAACGGTCCCATATGTTAAACGTTTGCTTACTTCAAACTGGGATCAATAGCGGCTGTGATCCGCATGTCAGAGTATAGACGCTGGTATTGATGCCCAGTGTATCGCGTTATTAAATGAACGACGGAGGAGCATGTCGACAAAATCAGGGAGTCTTAAAGGCTCAATGAACAGAGGGAGCATTTATTTCAGATGTTTTTTTTTCATCAGTCTGATATATATTGATGATTTGGATTAGATTGTTGGTGTTAAATATTCTCAATAAAATGATCATTTTTGTTGTCATATAGGAGTAATCTTGATTTAGGCAGATTCTGCAGACGTTTTTTTGAGATTTATATGTTTTCTATTAGAAAACCGACTACGTGTGTGAATCTGTGTGTGAATTAGAGCAAAGTAAGCTTCAACCTTTTTGGAGGCGTGCTCTCTTTAACTTGTTTCCTCTCCTGATGAAATCGTTTTTATAGATACTAGATTCTTTTACTCCTCTTATTGAGTTTCTAAACTCAGGATGAGGCTTCAATTTGGCCCACAGATGTCATCCTGACATCATCCAGTCTGCCTCATGACAACTTGTGTCAGACCCACAACTTCTGCTGTAAAATGATGTCTAGAGTGATAGAGGAGCGCTCTCATTCAGCCGAAGCTTGAAGTAGCCTGATGAAGACCAGGAGGAGGAGGAGGAAGAGGAGGAGGAATGGTATGGGTTGGAAGGGAAACTTGGGCCAAGGTCAAGACAGCTAATTTGTTTCCTGCGTCCCCCTGCCGTCATTCAGAGGCAGACCACACACTGCCCACACTTACCCTTTAATGCGGTCAGGGGTGCATAACATGGACCCGAGGCCACCAGCTGCTAAGTCTAGTCAAGAAGTAATTATTGCACATCTTTATGATTTCACAAATTATAAAAAAAGAAACGTTTTAATACTCCACAGCTTAAAAAATAACAGAAGAGCCAAACAAAAAAATAAAAGCATAAGCAAGTTCACTTTCATTAAATCTTCAGATCTCAACACACTTAGTTATTAAAATGTTTTATTTGGACTGAAAAAAAAAACGAAGAAACTTTTTTTTTTCACCTATAAAGAAAGCTGAAGACCAAAAGTCAACTTGTTTGTAAATGCCTCAATGTTAATACTTTAATTAATTAAGTTCAGTTTCAACTGACTAAAATAGTATATCATAACAGCCCAAACTATATTTTAGTGAAACTATATAAATATGAAGGTAACAAAGATGGAAATGTAACATCCACAGACACAAGCAACATTTTTTTATTTTACACATTCAAAACCTTTTGTAGTTTGCTGAACGTTTGTCACCATTCATATCAGTTTCAGGTAGAAAGTTTGCTTTAAAGAAACATATATATTAATAACCAACAATGACTACATCCAGGGCGGTGAAAATAATGTGATTGTTAGACGTATGAATATACATATACGCGTTATTTGTTTAAACAGGATCAAACTGTTTAGATCCCATCCATCCATACACTGTTTATTTTTGAATGCAGGGTTCATTTCCTGAAATCAGTATGACTCTTTCAAAGTAAAGTTTGAACCAGGTTTTTGTCTTATTTGAGAGTTTTAGAGGGTCATATCTATTTGCTCATTTATTAAGTAAAGTAAAGAACAATAAAAATGTTTTTCTCCACAGCAGCAACTTTTTCTTGTAACAGCTGAAGAGGAAATAAATGTTTTCGCCACCTCAAGGGTGCACGTGTTTACTCTGTTGATCCTGTAAAGCAGCAGTTAATCAGCGTCTGTGTGAGGATTTAGCCTTCGGTGGGGAAACGGGATCAGCCTCCAAGAGGCAAAGCTGACTAAATCCAAAGCGAATCATCCCTGGAGATAATGTTTGGAAGGCGTGGGGAGGCATTCCTTCATTAAAAAAAACCCAAAACATTGCTAGAAAATCTGCATCATGATTTGACTTCAGAACCAGCCAACAGCCAGGGAAAGGTTTGCCTGGGTTGTAATGGATGAACACATAGACTGATGGGTCTAAAGTTATCCAAAGAGACCAGTTTCTCTTTTCTATTTAATTAGCACCTGTGAGTTGTTTTCCATTAACACTGGCCACATTAAAAATCCCCCTGCTTTCTCTAATTAAGTAAAGTGGGAACAGATTAGATGGCTTCTTTGAACAAAGGTCAGTGATTGCACCTTGTTTCACCTTCCCGTTGTTTGCTTGTTCGGCCGCCAACTGAAGAGGCTGTGCCACCTCTTACCAGCATGACGGCTTCTTTCTTTAGCTTCTTTTTCTTCTTTAACATATGATCAGAAGGCGACGTGAGGCCTCGGACCAGTCAGAGTCTGAGGTTTGTCGGTGTGTCTGGGGAGAGGGCATCCAAACATGTTCCTCTCCACAGGTGGGAATTCCATTTATCATAGATTTTTCTCTGATATGATTATGAAGGACATGGACTGTCAGATTAAAGCTGAATTGATGAAAGATAAGCATCAAACGGCAACACCTCTTTCTGGGCTGCAAGACATGACATGGTTGTCAAGAAGTCGGAATATAGTGACTCATCCGCCCTAATCTCTTTCCCGACCAATTGATCTGACTTTCATGTCCATCAGCCGGGCTGTCAGGTGGGCGACCACGCTGCAAGCATACTTCACGTCTTCTACGGCTTTAGGACTGAAAGAAAAGACACAAATTCAGTAGATGTCATTTTAACATTTCTACTAAAGTCCCACTCCAATCATCTTTTGCTCTATTTTAGAATTATTCCCAGTGGTCTTTTAAATATGATTGTGTCGTTTACTTGGACGTAGTTTCTGCAGTTCGTCTGAAATTCACCTTTGAGTTGTGGGCGGGACTGTTGACATGGAGTAAGCCCGCCCCCTTTCCCTCCCGCCACCGGTGCAACAAAAACGGCAAGCAATATTGGAGCTTTCCAGCCGGACAGTTGAGCCGAAGGCCAGCTCGGAAGAGGAAAACTAAAGACCTACACAATCTAGTTGCCTACCAGCGGGTGCATCAGAATGGAGCGGAGCAGGGAGCTTTTGGCCCCGCCCACCTTATTTTCTGTTTCACAAATACTCTATTTTTCAAACGGCGTTTTTTCATCTGCCCCTGATTGACAATATTTTGAATAAAGAAATATTTAAAAGGGAAGCTTAATTTCTGTAAATATGTGAAATCATGAGAAAAATGCCACAGAGCATATGCTAAAAAACACCAAATACAGCACATTCCTCAGAGTGGGTATTCAACCCACGAGAATGATCTGACATTGAAAATGATGTGATCATAGAAATGTTCATGTTTCTACCCAGATGAGAAACTAAAATTCTGAAGGTTTTAACTTCCAAACAATGGCTATAAGCTGAACTTTTATTTCTTCTGTCCTCATTTCAGGTCAAGATTAATAGAAAGAACTTGTAGCTGCAGACTCAGACTCTCACATCTGACATTCTCAGGAGGAAACCAAACAGCGCGGCCAACACCACTTAGAAAAATGACGCACTTCTAACAGCTGCTCACTTGGGCGCAGAATTGCCCAAAGCCAGCTCTTACCAGGACAGGAAGACAAAAAAACCCTGGCTAGTCCCACTAGTACTGCATAAATCATTATTACACCTTCCAATACTCTAGCTTTACCCACAAGACCTTTTCCAACATCTCTTTCGGATTTTTGCTGTTTTCTTTCCATTCTTGAAAAAACGTGATTTTAGTGAAGCAAGACCTTCTTAACTCTCAAGCAATCCTGGTTGCTTGTTCGATCCACACCAGAGTTCAATTCTTCTCCAACACTTGCCAAAGGAAGCGAACTGTCTGTGAGAGCAAACTGGTGCAGATGAAATGGGAAGGTTTTGCATAAGCCACAGGCACAGTGGATGCCCGCATGTGTTTTGTGATGTAGCATGTGGAACTCATCCTTAACCCTTTAATACCTGTTAAGGTCGCTGGCAACGTCATTTTAAATGACCAAAGCGGAGAAAAGCGATTTTGTGCGGCGTCAGAATCAGTCAGTTGAAGTGAATTGCATGAGCTCTTTCCTACTGTAAAATGTTGCACAGCAGCGCAGAACTGTTTTTCTCTGCTTCAGAATCGGTTGGCTGGTTGCGCAATCAGTTGAAGAATTATGGTAATTCAAGGAACGTCAACACTGGAGCTAAAACACTCATGTTAAAGGGTTAAAATTGCAATCATGATTTACTTTGAGCTTTTGACTACAGTTAATGCTAATCAGTGGCACAAGACACCTTAGTGGGTGTGTCTGCAGCTGACCGCTCCCCCAGAGGACGGATCATATGCGGAGAACAACTGTCAGGAAGCTGCTTGTTAGCCTGACAGCAGGAGGAAAACAGTCATGGCACGGGTGGGACGTTAGGAAACAAACTTGCACCGCTTGGCATTTGCCATAAACCACGGAGCCCAGCAGTTTAAAACCACCACATTTATTTGACAGCTTCAGCCTGCATTCCTGACAACATTAGTTTCATTCATCGCTGTTGTTTTATGTAGAAACAGGACGTTTCTGGACGCTAAACAGTGCCCCCCCCCCTCCATTGGTGATCTGTGCATGACAGGTTCATGACGTAAGGTTCTGGTTTTGTGAATGAAAAGGAGAATAAAGTAGCAGTCCTGAGCTTTTGTTTTGTGGAGACTGAATTATTCTTATTTTGTCCAAACTTTATTTTGACTTTAATCTCGCCATTTTGACTTTTTTCCTGTAAGTGAGGAGGGAAAAAAATTATCCTCCGGAATTTTTCTCTCACCGAGACTCTAAAACTCTTTTTTTTATACCACGGTCCGGGTAAATACTGGATGCTGATTGGCTGCTGGGTGTGCATTAAAAAGTGATAACGCACGCCTAAAAAAGAAGTTCCGGTCATATAGCTTAACTCTTGTGTATCTTCATCATCTGGACATAAACGAGCGGTTAGAGGTGAACTTTCTCTCTGATCTGATACTTTATTGAACACATAGTAAGCATCAGCATAAATATATCACTTTCGTTTGCCGCTGCAGTCCAGGTCAGAGGAATAAAGTACTAACAAGAACAAAGTATTAAAACTGATGGAATATTCATTAATTTTGTACTGACCGTAGTATTAGCGGGTAAATGACCTTTGAAGTGAGCATATCAGAAATGAACGCCAATTCTGATGTGCTCACTTCATCTGCCATTATCCGTGACATAACAATCAAAAACCATGAAAAAAGACAAAACAACAGAAATGTTGCATCAGCTGGCAAAAGAGGGAAGATAGACATGCAGAATGTATTAAAGTTTTACTTTAGCAGATTTTGCAAGCAGTGAACACAGATTCTGCTTTACAACTTTTACTCCCTTAACCCCCCCCCCCCCCTTCCTTTTATCTGTCTGCAGTCACAGAGGATAGCTGAACACAGAGGGAGATGTTCGCTCTGGTTTTATGTGAATGTTGACCAAGGATGGCCACCATCTGTGCAAACTGTCTAAATATATGAGTTTCCTGCCACCATAAATATCAAACAGAGCTCCACTTTACAGATAATGCGCACATTGCAGTGTGTTTTCTCTGCTCTCATTGGGCCTAGTTTGGGGTTGAAGTTAGCATTCATCCACAAACATTTTGTTTTTCTCTCCCTTCTGTGTTTACAATTGCTTTTGTTTTCTTATTTCTTCGGTTTTCTCCAAAGCCAGCATATACTTATCTTTGGCTAGGTCCCCCCCCCCCCCCCCCCTTTTCACTAAGCTCAAACACACAGAAGATGGCAGTAATGTGGTAGATGACATTGTTTTCAGTGATATGGATGCACAGCTTAAGGATAAAAGTGCCGGTTGACTCTTTTTATGCCAATAAGCTATCATTTGCGCCACTAACAATAAGTTAATGGTTCCCCGGCAGGAATACATGTATGAATGGTGAAGTGTCTTCTGCAGCCCAGCGGGAGTTCACATTAAAACAGAGCATGAACAAAATAATTGTGATCTGCTGATACAATCCACTTCAGAATGGAATTCCGACTGAGAAATTGTTGAGAGAGCTGTAATTTTCCACTAAAACATGACAAACACTCACAGGGGCATCGCTAATCAACTTTAGTGTGTGTGTCTGCATATGCATGCGTTTGTCTGTTTTAGTTATGCAGCGCTGTACAATCAACACGAAAGAAGGTTTTCATTTTTTACATTAAGCTGATGATGTTGATGTTGTGACACTAATATGATATTATTCCTCTCTGTTTTGACCCATTCTACTGTTGTGGAGACGCTTTAGCAGTTTAAAGAAAGTCTAGAATAAAATAAAGTCGTACGCTAAAATGTTGCAGAATTTAAATGTACTTTTTTGAATTTACTCCCCTTAAATAATAAAAAATGAAATAATTTACAAGGGTCCACTGTACATGCCACACCTGCACACACTGTACGGTGGCTGGCCATGGTCAGAACGGGACAGAGGATGGAAATTAGACTAGGCTACAATCCTGCATATTTACAGTGTCTCATTACTTTTAGAGTACTCTACACAGTTTGTTGGATGCATTGTCCCTTAAATAAATAAATACAAATACAATATATATATATATATATATATATATATATATATATATATATATATATATATATATATATCTATATATATATATATATATATATATATATATATATATATATATATATATAGAAAGGGTCATATTGTTTATTGGAATGTTTGAACTATGCAGCTCGAATGTTTTTTAGGACATGTGACATTTTCTTGAAAAGTACTTAACAACATGTTACTTAATTTGGTGCAAAAAATTTTATTGCAGAAAAACTGTTTCTCCCTCTAATCTTTTGTTAAAACAACAAAATCCATGTTTTTTTGGGGGAAGTTTTGCAAAAAATCTAATCACTCCTTCAACCCCTAAGCAGAAAAACAAAGTGAGGTTTGTCTATTTGATAGTTCTTTTTTTAAAATAATTCCCCAGACCAGACATTGATTTCCAAATGTCATTTCTTTTTGGTAAAATAAATTGAGGAATTTTCTACATTTAAGTAATTTGCCATTTTCTGATTATATTTAATGTTTTTATTTTAGGATTTTTTTATTTAGTATCAAATTTTATAATACCAGTCTGACGAGATCTACTTAAAAAAAAGAATATCATTTACCCTAAAAAAACAGTGAAACATCAAGTATATCCAGCAAAGTGTCGTTTTCTAAAAACAAGTAATTTTATCTCAGTAAATAATTACCTGGAATTCTATGAGTATTTTGGTAAATTGGTATTGGAAATTCAATCAGACCCTTTTCTTCATGAAGCTGTGACAGTCGTCAGCTCTGCTAATATAAAACTTAAAATATGGAGTATTTCAATTAGCAGCAATGGGAGCTTTACGTATCACATCCTGATTTCCTGACTTCTATTTGCTTTTACAAATGAGCAGATTCTAAACTATTAAATCTGATAAAAGAGGATGGCTGTGAGAATACATCACCTTTTCTTCATGTTTTCTTTTATCCTAAGATACAATCATTGCTGTTTAAATGGTAAAACAAAAATCAGACAATGATCACAAAAATGCCACTAAACAAACTCATTTGGTCTCATAGATAGTAACAGGTTTTAGAAAATAATCACAAATAACTCTTTTTTTGGTGTGAAGACTCAGCTATGCAATAATTTTGTCAAATCACGCCATTGCTAAAGATTTATCATGCAGGATTCAGTTCAGTTAGCTAATATGCAACTATCAAGAATCTGTAAATGGATTAAAACCGACTGTCTGCTTAGTTCTTTGGAATCATTTTAATAGTAAGTGCTTTTTTTGTTTGTTTGTGCTAACAGTTTTTTCTGACTATTTTAAGCTTTGTTGCCCTAGCCCTTATAATTTTTTTACATTTTTACTCCTATTTGAGCGGCACAAAAGCATTCTGTTTAAAGGAAACCACGGTATAGAAGAAATTATTTTACAACTTATAATGTTGGTTGACATCTTCACTGCAGGTTGAAAAATAACCAGCTGCCCTGTTCACATGTGCATTAAAGTGACATCATGGGCTTGTTTAAGATAATTATTAATACTTCCTTAAATTAACTAAATATTACTGTAGTTTTTCAAAAATAGAAAAACATTATTTTCAACAGTAAAAGAAATGTATGCTTTTCTAGCAGAGTTTGTGATTTTTTTTTTTTCAAGTAAACAAAGATCAGGACCATGACATGAAAGCGCTTTTCCAAATAATTACTTAGAAATTAACTAACAAGAAACCCGAGCTCAATAAACATTTTTACGAAGTCTAATGATCTTCTCTGTGTGTAGATTCCCTAGAATGAATATTTAGCGAGTAAAATATTATCTATATACTTTTTTTGAGTGTAGTTTTTATGAATGAAACCATTCATAGCATTTACAAGTTAAAAAGTGCAACAGAAAAAAAAAGAAGGAAAAAAAGCCGACATAACGTGGAGTCAGCTAACTTTCACTTTGTTCAAAGCCTTTTTAACAATTAGTGTCCATTTGCTTCGGTGTTTCCTCAGCTGTCACCAACAATGTTTTTACAAGACACAGGTCACTGCAGTTCCGTTAGACGTATATTTTCAGAGAAGCCAGTTGGTTTTAAAACCAATTCATCTTGATCTAGATCTTCTCTCAACTTTTTGGCTGTGAGACTTGAGAACTTCCAGAATGTCATTTCCATATTTTATCCAGATCCAGCTTTAATGGCCACTTTGAAATGTTTTTGGCAAAAGTCTGTTGATATTACTTATTTTTCTCAAATTATCTGATTTGGTTGTTTTGTTTCATAAAAGTCGATTTCTGAGATTATTGGATTTCTTGCATATAAGCAAAAAAACGTGTATTATTGAGGTTGAGCTCAACCAGAATAGTTACTAGGTCTTTAGTTTAATTTATGCAGTTAATGTTAATTTATAACCTAGAACGGTGTGTAACATTTATAATGTTATTTATTATTCATTTATTATGAACTGTTGGCTGTTACCTTCACCTCATGACTATGATGTGTAAATCACACCAACAAATCACTCGACAAAAGCATTTTAAAGGTCATGGCAATTAAAAAAAGCAAAAAAAACGTTAACAAATCAAAATAAAAATAAGTAAAAATGAAGCAAAATACAACTGAGGCGTTTTAGAAAAAGAAAAGAAATTTCTAGAAATGAAACTGAACCCGATAAGAAACAGGAAAGGTAGGAATTATGGGATATCACTGATTGGATGACGTTTGATTTTGACGTTTTTTTACCGTCTGCATAAAGGTTTTATGATTAGCACAGAGCATTTCCAAAATCGCCTCCTGCTCCATAACCTTGGCTTGAAATGATGGATAAACAGCTTCATCCAATCAGCGATGACCCATAGTTTCTTTTCTGGATTCTTTCATTTTGATGTCTGCAAATTACTTTGGTTTTCCGAAAGGTTTTGTCATTTCTTTTGTACTTTGATGGCGTGATTTGCACTTCAGGGCTCCAGCCCAGCAGCTGGAACTCCATGTGTAACCTGCACGGACTGTAACTGGATGCCAGGTATCACAAAACATCAGAGCAAATATTGATCCGTTCAACTCTCACTGAATATAGATGGATATTATTTTGAACATTAGTAAAGTATTTCAGAGTGTCTTCGACCTGGAAGCTGACACTCGTTCACCTTCCTTTCAACTGGGCCTGAAAGATGTTAATTGGCCAGAGCATCTGCTGGCTATAAATGAAGGGGGTGGGAGAGATTCTCTGGTGCTTTGGCCGAGTAATAAAATGTCTAGACACCTACTAACATGAGGTCCCCTGAAGAATCCGTGACATCGGCGAGAAAGCCCTGCCCTGCTCTGGGGTGCAGTTTGAAATACTGCCTCTGAAATCAATGCTAACCTCTCCTTCCTCCTCCAAGTCAACTTTAAAGCATCCTTTTGGGTCCCTTTGTAAGAAAGTTACACTTTGGCTCAAATCGAACTAATATTAAAGCTAATTTGGAAATAACGGGAACTCCAAAGCTTCAGCACCTGGTCCACTTCTCTGCAGAAATGTGAGCTTTAGCATCTGCTTGGATGTAACGTAGAATGAAATCCATCCAGAGACTGCTGGAGACTAATTACTGGAAGAGAATGTTGATGCCTCATAAATGGAAAGGGGCTCAGAAGGAAAATCTGCTCCCAGTGCGGCAGCTACAAGTAGCGGCAGAGACACGTGAAGTGATTTAGATGATGGCGCTTTTTATTTATTTTACTTTTAACAATTGGCACTTTGGGGAAAAGTCTGTGTGAATTGTCTGCATCTATCATGCCGGCTGTGTTTCCACTGCAGCGTTATTGACACAGTAAATTAAAGGAGGCTCACTTCAGGTACTTGACAGATCTGAGGCATCAACAGCAAACTTAACGTTGGAAACGGTGACGGTGAGCGAGTTTCTCTTTCTCTCCCCTTTATTCTATCACAACACACAATTATTTGGGTGGAAAATTTTGTTTTATGTAGATCCTAAAAGGAAGATGCACAGGTCGCTTTTTAACTGGAGTTAAAACATTTCGTTGTTCAAAAACAGACAAAATATTCTACATTTTCACCCTTTTTTTTAGTGAGTTTTGTTTTTTTAATTTTTGAATAACAAAAGATAATGTATCTCAGTCACCAAATTGTTATTTTGTGTTAATATATAAAATTTCTAAACTTTTAACACTTAAGGTGTTCCATCCAGGCAAATAATAGTATTCAAATTACGAGTAATATTTATTATTAGTTATCTTTGAAAGAGAATTGTCATGTTTCCTTTTCAGTGACATTTGCATTAGTGCTGCTTGGTTTACTTCCGATATTTTCTGACATTTGGGGTGACTTTAAATAAAAAAATAACACTTTTTTGATGTAAAAATGTAATAAACTAAAAAGTAATTTTGATGTAAAAAAGGACTCCACAATTCAACATTTATTACTGACCTGGTTGCCGTGGCAATGGGGGAGGGGGGGTCATTAATCGTTAGGATTTAAGTTTCCTTCACTTATTATAAAAGGACGCATCCCTCTTTAAAAATAATTTATGGCGTCAATACCTCTGTGGGAAAGGATTTACCAGACAGTCTCCGATAAAGAGATAACTTTAACTGTATGACATCAAGCCGTGTGGAAAAAAGCAACGTTTACAGCGAAGAACACAATGTTTTAAAGACCTGCACGCCTTCTATGAACCATTTCTCAAAGTGCGTTCTTGACTATGCACAGATAAATTTCATCAATGACAGAAGGCTGATGAGAAAGAGATCATGCATGGAGACATCTCACTCCTTCTCTGTTGTAATCTTTTTCCTCTTTGTCGCTGGAAAAAAACTGGAGATTGATGAAGGTGACAGAGTGACAGTGCATTCTGGGAACCTGGGACTATGCCTATAAATTCAACTTTACAACAGTTTAAGCATCAAAGCGGAGAGCAGGGAGAATTTGACAAACATGCTTTGTTGGGAACATAAAACAGGTGAAATGTAGGCACCAAAGGTAACTTTTGAACGATTAAAACATTGAAATAATGGTATATAGACCAAAGTTTGATGGGAGATTAAATCCAATTCCCACAGTCTTTAGATGCTGTCATTCTTTTAAGCATCTTTTAAATCTGCTGCATTAGAAAGCAAATAAAACGCTCGGACAAACAAACAGTCCAAATTCCTCTCTGACCTCAAAGAAGCAGCTGTGTTATGAGTTCAGCTCAGCTTGGCTCCATTCACCCCCCAGTACTGCAGTGTTTAGAACAAGTGCTGGTGTTTGTGTGCGTGCCTGCATTTGAGTGTGTGTTTTATGATATGTCATTACTTTTTAATTCAAATGGATCCAAATAAATGATGCTGCCACACATTATTTATATTTTCTGTCAAAACTTTTCAGTCAAATCTACAAACAGTTATTGAGAAGATAAAGGACTTAAAGGGACTATATGCACAGAAATGCAGTTTTCAGCAGATTAAGTTATTTTAAAAACAAGCACATTTGTAAATCATTTTGGATTTGGCTGTAAAAACAGACGAATTATTGCTTTTTCATAAGCTGAAGAGAATAGTTATGAAATATATGCATGTAATCGGTGTTAATCGGATATAAATGTTAGGAAAAAGACGTATTTTACGTATTTTTGGGTACATCTGATCTTGGAACAAAAGATCTGAAATATATCAGATGAAACTGGATAATAAGTCTGTTTAAATGAGCCTTAAAGGTCTTTAAACTTGACTGTTTAGTTAAGTCCAACCAAATTTGAGATTACTTTTTAAGGAGTTCTTTAGAAACAGCAAACAAACTATTAACAATAATTCAAAACTGCAAACAGACAATAAGAAGATTTTGCCATCAACTTGTGATTTTTTTTTTGTACGTATTTCTAATTTAAAAGTTTGACAGAATTTCTTTCAAAATTCTATAAAAATTAAACTGTTTTTTTTCTTTCTCAAAACTACTGAATAAAATGAAAAGTATTTGGAGCACCAATGTCATCAGAGCCACAAGCTTCAAAGAATAGAGGCGGGACAGATTATGAGTTGTTGTTGGTGCATCTGTGTGAAGCCGCTGGCTATAAATACCACCTCTGCTGATACTTAATGCCCATTCCCCTTCATGAATAATAAAGAATTGGCACAATCATCAAGTGGAAAATATTTGGACACCACAGAGACTGTGGGTAACTTTGGCTCGGTTAATGGGATTCCTAGCTCGCCGTGTTCTTCTGCAAGCTAAGTGGAACTGGAAGCTGCTGTACTGTACCTCCTGTGTGATCTGACCTGCAGCACTTGTCATCTCCCTGGTGGCGACTTAGATTCTGCAATTTTAGGCTAATTAATCAAAAATGATTTCTTTTCTCATTAGCCATGCGCTTGGTTTGCAATCTGCAAAATCAATGTTTTACAGATGTTTCCTGGGGTTTTGTTTTTCAAGACGGTGCTGATTTTTATTGGGTATAGATTTAAGAGGGTGCTGAGGGATCATGAGTTAACTCACCTCACAAGCTCAAACACACACGCATGCAGCCACAAACACACCTAATGCACATTGTAAGCAGTCACGTGCCCAGCCAAGCGCCACCACACACAAATATGTTTACTTCATAGGAGGAATATTAGGTGCAGTGTGGAAAGCTATCTGTTCATCTAGCAAACAGCAGTTTTCCTCTTTCACCATTCTTCACCATTCAAACCCAGGGGGTTGAGCCACACACACTCTCTCTGGGTAGCGCTCTTTAATCACGTAACAGCTTCTGGTTCTAGTTCCTGTTGGTTGTAAACAAATGTAATCTTGCATTTCCTGTAGTCTAGACATAACAACAAACCTGGCAGAATAGAAGAGGGCAGCAGCTGTGGTGAAGGGGTGGCTGGCACAGATCACCAAAATGAAGAACAGGGCATTGGGCTGGTGAGCTTTTAGAGTTATGTTAAATTGCAGTCTGCCCTGATTAAGGTAAAGCCAAAGTATTGGTAAAGTATTACCATTATAGCCTTTTATTTGTTTATATATATATATATATATATATATATATATATATATATATATATATATATATATATATATATATATATATATATATATATATATATATATATATATATAATATGTGTGTGTTGCGAATCTTCTGGGTTTTTCCCCTAAAACGTAACCTACTATCAATAATTTGCTGACATAAAAATCCAACATGTCCCCGTCTGATTGATGTCTTGACAGAAACATTCCTGGTCTCTGGAATGTGCCGATGGTGCCATCTGTAACCCAGTTGTTCTGCTCTGTGTAGTATGGGTACACGTTTGCTCCATGCAGCATCTGTGCACACCAGTCCCCACCCACCGTTTTGCTCAACCACACAGGAAAAAGAGGATAAAGCGGAGGAGCAAAAGAGTCCAAACAGAAATTATTATTGATTTAATCACATAATCAGCTGCAAACACTTCAGGCCAAGATAGCAAATCCATAACAGCCTCCCCGCATAACCACCCCACAAATTTACCATCAAAGCTCGCCGCGCACACACTGCAAATACAGGAACTAGGGGTCACCTTCAGTCGCTGGCAAAATATTGACTTTCCTACTGCTTCTATGTGTTTTTGAGTTAAGCGTTATCAATCAGCGATAAAGGCTTGATGTCTGTAAAACAGAACTCAGAAGGCGGGGGATTACAGCAGCGCTCTTCTTGTCATAATATAAGCATATCTGCTCAGACAAAAGGACAAGATTGGAAAATCAATGTTGTCGGAGGCAGATATTTCCCACTGTGGATCGCCGAGTCTATCTTTAGATGCGGTAGAATCAAGGCTCTCATGAGAAGGAGGGATTGTCTCTGCGAGAAGGTAAGAAAAAGATCATTATATTGAACAAGGGATCAAAAATGTCACAGTTCTTGAATTTGCATTTCATTATCTCTTTCTCAACAATAAGCAAAGCCAAAACAAATACTTTCAATAAAGATTAATAATAACTGTATCCAGCTAAAGACTAAGTAGAGAAAACAATACGGCATCTACAAAAGCCTTTGTGGCGTTTTTGTTGTTCTTAATTGCATATTATTCGAAAGGCTTTTTTTTATTCAAAAGATGTGATGTTTGCATTGACAAAGACTTATAGTGAAATTGCTAGCAATGGACTGTGTTTTCAAAATTTCTTTTCACATTTCTTTTATTATTTATTATCAAAGTTAGTGAAGCTCTTTAAAAGTGGACATGTTACCTTGACAACATCTGCCTAATCAAAAATACTAGTTGATGTGAAACTTTGCTCTCCAATTTTCAATTTTGCAGACTACTTTCTGATGGGAGAGCACCTCCTTTAACATCTAAAATAAAGACACCTCCTTTTTGCCAGATTGCCCTGTTGACCTACACAATCTTCCACTAAGGACTGTAATCTATCATTGGGGTTTAGATTTGAGAACTTAATTAAAAATCTGTTGATATTCTTTTCATGCCCTGTGACAGAGTTTAACAGGAAACCCAGACTAAGTCACGAGAATTGTCAGTGCCGATGTCCATTTGGTCTTGGCCAGTGTGACGGGTGGATCTAGCTGCAGATGAGTGAAGGCAGAGTTCACCCTGGACAGTTCTCCAGTCCACCGTAGAGCCACACAAGCTGCGTTTCCATGGACTATAAAATCAAGCAAATTGGATTTGCGATAATAAATCTGCCTAAATAAAACACAACATTTAAAAAAAAAAACGGGTTTTAGGGCAAAATTGACATATTTTGCAAAAATGGAATGGAAACACTTTTTGAATGAAATGAGTCACGTGACCCACTCTGCACAGGTAGCCAGTGTGTAGATAGGGATGGCAATGCGCTTCTTGGTAGGAGCTGACTGCTTTAGGCGGAAATGTTGGATCCACGGCTCCTCTGTGAAATCAACAACCACCATTTCCTAGAATGGCTTCATCCATAGCCCCTCCCACGTGTAAGGAGCTCGCCGCTCCTACTTTGATAGGTGATGATGAGCGCTGTGGCAGAAATGTGAATGTATGTGCTGTCAATCAAAGCATTGTTCACATCCTGTGAGGAAACTGGAGATTCTAAACAGGACTGTAAAATAGGTAAATTAGGTTGGTTCGTTCCCTTTCAGTTTCCTGCACACAGAAATGAATGAATAATGACTCAGAGACAAAAACTTATCTTTAGTGGTAGTTTTACTCCGCACAAGAAGCACAAATTTGTACGAAGGCTTACAGACAGATGAACAGGTTGCTGCATCAAAGTCCGAACAAAGAAAGCAGGAAAATGGGCTTGGTATATAAACCCTGCATTTGCATATTCAGAAGATCATCCGATGGACACTGATGTGAAAATCACACCCACAGGTTGTTGCAGGCTAGAGGCTCCAAGATCAGAGAGCTTCAAATGTCAGATCTCTCTGAGGTTATCACAGACATTTACCAGAGCACAGGCACCAGCACACACAAAGATGGAAAAGGGAGTATGCTGAAGGAATGTGACCAGACAATAGTCTTGGTTGTGCTTTCTTCAAATGTAATATAATTTTGAGATGATAATACATAGTGAATCAAGTTTAAACCATTAGTGTAATAAAAAGTAAAAGTTAGTGTAATAAAAGTAAAAGGGGGTTTCTAACTATTCTGTTTCTGATTATTCCTAACACACCCATCATCATGTTTCTGAAGGACTTATCGCTTGAGTTGGTTTTTGTTTATTCACACTTATGATTGAATGGAAACAGTGTAATTGCAATATTGTGCTTTTCGATGTCTCTAGAATTTTGATAAAGTTTTGTACATGTGTAACGGAAATGCAGCTATAGAGACAACCACCTGCACACACCCACATCGTCATTAAATGCTCTACTTTCAAAATGATGTCATATATAAGGCGCAAATAACTATAAGCCACATAAAGTGAGACAAAAGAGTCAGAGATAAGTCCGTCAGTCAGTCAGACTTTATTCACTCCCTTTAGTTATTTCTAGAACTTATTAGCCAGGTTAGAACCGTTTGCCAGGTTAGCATGTTCACAATACCTGTAAATTCCAACCTTGTTTGCAGCACGAAAAATAACAGACTGCTACCATTCTTCAAAAATGTGTCAACTCCTGACCTTGTATTACATTAGCCTCGTTAGTGTATTTGCAATAAAACCCAATCAAACATTTTGATTGACATTAAGGCTTTTGAGAGTGCCTTATAGTGCAGAAAAAATAAGGAAAAACTCAAGTAATCTTAGAGGCTATAGAAAACATGCGATTTTTTTAATTATAAAACATTTGATAACAACATTTTGGGACGTCTGATGACTATGATGCTTTAACCTTTTTTTTGGTCCTGGTGAATTTTCGATTCTGATTGGCTGCTGGGTGTGGATGAAAAAGTGATATACCACAGTGATAAGGAACGCCTAAAAAAGTAGTTCTGGTCACATAGCCTAAATGTTCTGTATCACTGCACTGTTTCTTTAAAACAAACTTTATCTTCATCATCTGGACAAAAACAAGCGGTTAGAGGAGAACTTTCTCTCTGAACTGATGCTTTATGTAACCATCGTGATCATCAGCATAGATATATGGCTCTCCTTTGCTTTTTATGAAAAAGTGATCTAAACCAAAAAAAAAAAACTAGAATAAAGGACTAAAAAACCTGCGACAGTCTGGCGACCTGTCCCGGATGTCCCAGCCTTTCCCCACAAGTGGCCATGTTAGGCTCCTCCCTGTGACCCCGAAAGGGAACTAACGGATTAGAAGATGAATGAATGAATAAAGTACTAAAAACTGATTGAATTTTTATTTCTTTTGTAAGTGACTATGATATATGCGGGTTAATGGCATGATTAGAAATGAATGCTCTTCACAGAAGCAACCGTCCTCCACTTCAGGCTTCCACGGCGTGCTTTAATATCTGATAATGCACACTTCATGTGCAACTATCCCTCACACAGATTTAAGAGTTTTGGGGGCTTTTGGGTTTTTATGTGCTGCTTTTAGGCTATTACGTTAATGACCTCATTAATGATGATACTCTGTTGTAGTGTGAGCACTGTTGGTCATTCAGGGATGAATGTGTTTCAAGCATATAATGACTTTGAAAGTCTTGTTCTATGTGCTCAGAGCCATCCTGGATGAAGACTGCAGTGAAACAGCGTGCTGTGTTGTGCAAAAACCGTATACAGTTTTTAAAAGATTTTCAGTTCAATATATAAACAACAACATAAACAGTTCCAAAGTTTAACATTTTTGAAAATGTTTGCTCTGGTCTTAAATTGACCCAAAGTGCACAGTGAATGTATAAAATTCCAACTGTGTAAAGCGGGTAAAAGGTTACCCAAGAAATATTCAATTCATAACGGAATATGAGAAATATGTTTAGTCTAATTTTGTAAAGAAGCATACCAATAAATCTAATTTAGGTTTTCACAGTCCCTCAACATCCATCTGTTGTATCCTTTCACTTTCCTATCCCTGTCCATCTACCCTGAGGCTATGGAAGCCTAATTGTTTACCAAAGGGTTGCGGCTCATTTGCTCCTGGAGATTGGGCCTAATTAACACTAACTTGTCTGAGCACGGAGGAGCGCTGTCCACTCCACTTTAATCTAATCTGTACTCTTTCAAAAAATAATGAGATCATTTACACCTCATTAACAAGCAATGTAATGTCTGGGCATTAATCATAATGATTGCTTATCATTTCACTTTGCAATATTATCTCCTCTAATGAAACTGTTCACACAACTGCCAAGAGGGCCTTAATTGGTCGTGTAAAATCACAGAGCACCCAGCAGCTTGCTGCAACGTGTGTGAAGTTTTAATTTGCATGGCGGGGGGAGGGGTATGTGGCGGAGGAGGGTGGGCACAAGGGGACGGTATCGCACACACTCGTACGAGCAAACACAACTTAAGGTGTAAATAATGGAGGCGTTTGATTATTTCACTAATAGACTTGAGGCATGAACTTCTACAAGTACTTTTCCAATGTTTCCTTGAATCCTAAAGTATGCTGGTGACTTCCTGTCTCTGGCATAGGATTCATGCCAGTGGTGGATGTGATTGCCCAGGTGACATCCAGAGCGCTCCCAGCTTTGTGCCACTATCTCTGAGCCAGCCAAGACAAGAAAAACCAATATCCAATATCCCAGTTTTTGCTTTGCAGCCTCCCACCCTACTGTATTTTCACCCAGCTTCCTGATATTCCAATACCAGTTGAAATAAATCATCCATAGTGGGTGGACTTCCAAAGTGGCCATGCTTGACTAGAAGGGGGAGAGGCTCCTCTGTGCCCTGGCTACCCAGGCTTAGAAGAGCTTAAGAGTGGATGCCATTTACTTTTCTCCCTGGTCAGAATGGCTAGCCACTAATTGCTGCCCCTGGTCTGTGAGTTGAGCTTGTGTAGCTGAAGAGAAAAGGCTTGCCTAAATTGAAATCTCGGCAGCGTGTCTGGGAATTGGCGCAGCTTCCAGTCCATGCAGTTTAAGACATGCTCATATTTCCTTCAGGCCAAATCTTGTCGCCTATGCAAACATCATTTTTTTCTGTCCATTGAACCAACATCTATCATCCCTAAAACCTGTTTTTATTGCATTTCTCGCTTTTACCAAATATGTCACGGTAGACTTTGTAAAGTCCTGAAGGAGTTTAAAAAAACAGACAGTGTCGGTTAAAAGGAGGCCACGTTGTTTAGTTTGTCCTGATGCAGCATGTTCATGTTTTTAGGCTTTGTGTGGAGTTTGGCCGTTTAGGTGCTATAAATGTGTTAGAAAAAACACAAACAATCAGATGTGTGGGACCTTTTTCCACATGTTTCCATGCATTCACTGCAGACTCCAACAAAACATTGTTTGAGAACAACTGCACCGTAAGACAATGTGTTCTCTCCATCCATTCAGTCAATAAAAGAATGCATACAATTTTGAAAGCGTTAAAACTTGAGCGTTTTTTTCTTCTTTTGACTAAAAATACATCCTCTGTTTGAAAAAAACTGAATAGTCAATACGCCAAGTTGGTTGTGTGAAAATATTTTTCCTTAATGATTGAGTGCAGATCTGTACTTTTAGTCCAGTTTTTTGCTTGTTTTAGGTTTTTAAGGTCGTGTTTCCACCACTGCCACTTATATGATTCTCTCTGTTTTTAATTTTCTACCTATTTATTCATTTTATATTCAATTCTTTAAATTTGTCATCCAGCCTCTGGTTTGTCTGCGGCTACAATTCCCTTTAATGACATATAGTACAGTCCACGTAAAGCCACATGTTCAAGAGCCAGAAATGACATAAACAATGTAAACTAGGTGCAGTTTGTTTTGGGTCAAAACTTATTTCAAGAATGAAC
Source organism: Oryzias latipes (assembly GCF_053564925.1). Classification (NCBI taxonomy): domain Eukaryota; kingdom Metazoa; phylum Chordata; class Actinopteri; order Beloniformes; family Adrianichthyidae; genus Oryzias; species Oryzias latipes. Next base: position 4,036,973 of record NC_136252.1, on the reverse strand, counting down.
CATTCTTCTTTTTGTTTTGATAGAAGCAAATAGGCTGTTACAGTTTAAAAAGAAAGAGATTGAAATATTTTTGAAACTCAGGAATAGGACAAAGATCAGGATGAACGACAAAATAGGGATTAGGAATGTAATGACACTTACTGTACAAGCACATTATTTTCACCATATTGATAGGTCATTGATTAAAATAAAAACACAATTCTGATTTTTACTTCTATCTTTCATCATGAATGGATTAAGATTTACTTCAAACAAGCGACCCCTCCCACTTCACATTCCAAACAGGAAGTATCCGCTGGTTCCAAGCAGCTAAAATCCCACAGACGTCTATAGAGAAATAAACAGTTCTTACTCAGTCATTCTATTGGTCAGAATGAACATTCTTGCTCTGACAGCTGTTTTTAACATGTTGCTCATCCTCTTTTTTTCATTATTCTTTCTTTACTCTAGTTATAAACGTACCAATCAGATGCCTCAATAAAAGCATGTGATGCCTGCTGGCCCCAACGTCAAAGGTTTGAGACATTTGGTTGACAGATTTTGTGTAGCCCAATTTCAGTGGTAGGGGTGTGGACTTCCAACAAGCTCACTCCTGATTGGCAAGAGTGGTTGCCTTAAAAAAGTTGATTCAGACTGACTTGGACCAATCACTGCTTACTTACGTCGTCTGGCTCCAACACGGCGATGTATGTATCGTGAAGAAGTGGGGACTGAATTGACTTCATTTTGTTGGAGCAAGAATTAAACCATTTTCTACTGTTGACACACCACAGCCAATGATTAGAACTGAGTTTGCCAAACTTCTATCGTCTGAAAGTGACTTAAGGCATCATTAAGAGAAGCAGTAAGCATGAAAGGCAGAATGCAGAAGAAAAAAAAACCTATTCTGTTGATTTTAAAGGACCTCTATCATGCAAAATGCACATTTTGAGCTTTAAAGTGTATTATATATATATTTTTTAAGTGAATTACAATGTCAATTCCTCTCTTTTAACAACCCCAAAGTGGTTTTTTGATCCATTCATGCATTTTTAAACATCTCTAAAAACCTGTTCTCTGAGCACTAGCCCCTCCCAATCTATGTCACATTGTGACATCGATAAGTGAGGAACCGCCCCTTCAAGGAAGAGTCTGCGCTGCCAGCTCCGCCCCCAAGCTAACACACACTCCCATAATCTGCACATCTGTCTTTGCAAAAGTTCGGCTGTTGTTTGTTTTTGTGGGTGAAACGCAGACACGTTGCAGAGGCCGACTCTAGGATGACGTCATGAAATGGGCGGCACCCACAAGGAGAGAAAGGCGGAGCGTCGTCAAACTCCGGGGGTAGGAAACTCCGGGGTAGGAAATAAACTGTGAAAATAACTCATATTTTATAAAAAAAATTCTGTAGTGTACCAAAGGTAATTTTTTATCATAAATATGGATGTAGTTTACTCTAAAAGGCTAAAGAAAAGCACGATGTAGGCCCCTTAACAAAACAAAATATTAAAAGAAATATTTCTGCCTGCAGGGCCTCCTTTTCTCTGTGAACTCTGACATCACCTCAACACAGTTCCTGATTGAGCTGGTCTAAAAGGACCACCTCCATGTCGTCAGCGGCTCCTGTCTTTGCCACTCATCCTCTGTGTAACTGTCAGCTCCTCTCAGGATTATTAAAGGCTCCGGTTAACCGCTGCATCGCGGAGTCAAACGACCGGGCTGCCATAACCACGCGCTGATATGATTTATTCTCTCCCAGAGGAGTCTTCTAATGAACAGAGATGTATGCTCAGCAGCCCCGTACAAGTAACCTCCATGTGCTCAGAGGACAGCCGAGCTGTAATATGATAAGTACCATGTCGATAGGCTGTATGATATGCTAATCATACTAAAACACGCTGCCGCGGGCTCTGCCCGTGTTTATTTATGAAGGCTTGACCTGAGGGAGAGCAATAATCGGATTTTCTCTGAACTCTGTAACCCTGGGAGCCCAGGGAACCGCCAATCACACACATTGAGTCCTATAATTCCCCCACCTCTCACTCTCCCCTCGCTACCCTTCCTCAGAAAGGCTAGATTTATGCAAACAGCACTGCGTGTGCATTTTGCTGAACGTCCCAGCCGCATGTCAAGCACACGAATCATTAAACTAATTATTAATTGGGAGTGACATAAACAACCTGTCATCGGCTTGCCAACCAGCACATAAAACACATTGATCCAATGCAGCACCAGTTATTTACACATTGTTTACTTTGTGTGTGGAGACATATTTCATGTTACGTTATTGTCAATTTAAATGAGCATTTACAGTAAAGGCTGAAGTCATTTTTGGGAGTGACACACAGAGCAACACTTTCAGTGCTTTAAAGTAACAAACCTGATTCCAAATGCTGAGAGCCGTTGATGGGTTTGGTTTTTTTTTTGTCTTTGACTTTGCTTGTCTCGGCATGGTTTGGTGTTTGTCAGGAGCACAGCTCTCCAGCGACTGCAAACACTCCTATTGCACAAATATTTAGAGGAAAAAGAGTGACCGCTTTGAAAGACAAGTGGGTCTTTTTGGCTGCAACAAACTCGAGGGATTTTCTTTTGCATTATTTCTTCTACCCTTAAATGACATTAGTTGTGCTAATTTCCAACTGAAAGTATTAAAGCTCCGCTCATCCTTTGATCCATGGTTAAAGCGTTCCTAGTAGGGTTGTGCCGTGATGGGTGACTGACATCACGATGGAGAGACACCATCGTGATGCCACGCCCCCGCCACGCAGCGAGTCGATACCATAAGACATGTGCAAAATATCTTGATAAGGATTATTGGTCAGATTAGAATCCAATGTATATGGGCCCAGAAAACTTTTTCAGATTATAAAAAACATTCACATGGGTTACACTTTCAGTCGGAATAAATCATTCGCACATGCGCAGTAGTGTTTTTAAAAAACGGACCAGAAACTTAGTTCCGCCGAGCGGCTACATACATAGATACGTCAGCTCGGTATTATACAAGATGATCTCCTAAACGTGCTTTTATTAATGTTACGGTTATTATGAAGCGCCTGTTCGCTCGTCATTTTAATTTTAATGCGTGTGGTCAGTGCTTTTTCTGTTGAAAAACGGAGCCGGAAGCCAGGATTAGCAGTATGCTAACACGGGCTAACAACATTAGCACGAACATAAAATCCATGCGTGAAACGCTGCAATCTGCATATTGGCTGAACGTAAATATGTGGGACTAACATCAGCCTTTATTTTGTCGCGACACGACTGGAAACACAAATGTTCGAACGGTTTCTAGGGACTGAGCGGCCTTTCTGCTTCGAAGCTTACACACTGCATTAGCTAGCGCTCCGAGCTCTGCCCCGACACACACTTTTACCGGGAGACCCGGTTCTCCTAAATTCCGGTTGCTCGTTCGCGTAGAGCTGCGGGACGGATCACAGTCCTAAGTCTCCCACACGTAACAAAGCATCCTTACTTCCCCTAAAACACAAAACTGTAAGTCCGTCTGCTCTGCTAGAGACACGGTCGCTCGCACCACCGGTCTTATCAAACGCAGGGCGGACCACTTCTTTTCTATTTTGTTTATTTTCTTTTTTTAAAAGTCACTTCCCTCAGTTTAGACTGGATCATCGCGGATGAGTCATTATTTGGGAAATAAAATAAATAAAGTAATAAAGTAAAATAACGAATAGCAATTATATAAGAACGAAAAATTAAAAATACCCCCCCCCCCGACGATATAATCGTCCATCCCGATGGTTGACAGCAAACATCGTCAACTGCCAATTTAGGGGACATCGCCCAACCCTTGTTCCTAGTGGTCTTTTCATTATGGTTATGCCAATTTTGAGCTAAAATATCAAAAAGTCATTAGAATTTCTATGTCATTAGAAATTCACCTCTGAGTTGTGGGCGGGACTGTTGACACAGAGCCCGCCCCCTTCCCATTATCCATCTGTTGACGCTCTCTCCCGGTAGCTTACAGCCCCTCACACCCCAACCCAGCAGGAAAACCTGGCTGCAAACAGAAACGTCCAGAACCACGAGTCCTTAAATGGAACAGGAAGTCGCCCCTATTTCACTTGAAAAAAACTTTATTTTAACATGCGACCTTAACGGTACGCTTCGTCCCATTTAAGCATCGATAAGAGTTTTATTTACAATTCTTAACACTTTTGGCTTAGGGTCAGAATTAAGGTTAGCGCAAGTTGTGTCATTTCCGCTACCAGCCAATACTGTCAGGCGCCATCTCGTCTGCAGCCAGATGCATCTCCAGCCTGACACTAGCGGTGAGCAACATTGGAGCTATCCAGTAGTACCGTTTTGAGCCAGATGCCCGCTTGGAAGAGGAAAACAAAGACGAACAGGAATCTAGAGAGGATGCAGCGGGATAGAGCGGAGCAGAAAGCTGCCGATTTGACCTTCAATGTTTTTCCAACTCCCTCTTTTGTCTGCTCCTGCCTGACTCATTTGAATAAAAAAAAACTTCAAAATTGAATTTTAAGAAGAAAAGTCTTTATATATGTCATCAGAAAATTGCTATAAGAACATGTTAGAAACACTGTTGTCAACGCCATGGAAATGAGAGTGTGGATGTGTTGTGGGTCTGTGCATGGATCAGTGCTGCAGGCCTGCATCTGTGAGGGAGGAAACAAAGGTTTGTTTGTGTGCCTCAATCACTCTTGCTCATGAAAGCAGACACTTAAAAAAAAATCTCTCTCCCTCACTCTTTTCTCTCCCTCCTTTTTTTTTTTAAGGGAAACACTCTAAACCAACATCCTGGGTATAAATTTGCAAAATGCAATACAGGCCCGATTGTGTGTGAAGTGGATGTGGGGTGCATACAAATAGACTCTGTACCCCTACTTTTCTCCTCCTCCAAATTGTTGCCCCCCCCCTGCACTAATGCAAATCCAACTCTGAAATTTTGAAGGACAGAAAAACCAAAAGCCACTTTTTGTCACTTTTTTGTGATTGTGTAGAAAAGATGATGAAGAATGTTGCTTTACGTTGAGACTAAAATGCTAAGCGAATTGCACATAACTGTACTTCTGAACACCTGCTATGAATCTTTCAAAAGAAACTTTATCAAATGACTTGAAATAAAAACACTTGCCTGAGTCCACCAGCATTTACTCTGCCGCTTGTTGAGCATAAGCGTACAGTGTACAGTGAGACGCCGCTGCAGCGGCCGGGACGCTTTAATTGGGAAGGTTGGGAACAAGCGAAGCCTTGGCACTGTCAGCAGGTCAGCCCGGACCCCCCCCCAGCCCAGCCCTCTGCACCAGGTGCTTGCCTGCATTTAAATGATACTCTTATTCATCGACTGCCCCAACCAGAGTATTAAAACTCAGAATTTGCAACTGAATGCTGATATAATCCTGGAAATATATGTCTCTATTAAAAAGTGTCCTATTTAAAGGAACAAAGGAGGTTTTGTGTGGGGGCTTTATGTATATTTATCAATGTGCTAAAAGGGAACATTGGCTGGAGGGTTAAGAAGAAGGGGCTGGGGGTGGCAGCAACAGACTTTCCAACTGTTTACATGTTAATTTCAAACTTAACAGCCCTTGTCCTGGAACCATTTCTACATGGAATGCTAATCAATTTCTTTTCCTTTTGTCCCTGTCTTTTTGGCAGACACTTGACTGCTGATGGAAAAATGTTAATTCATGTGTGTATGGAAAGTTTTCTGACGGGATTATTCTGCTGGATGGTGGTGACATGTCACTTTTCAGTGAAAGCCTTTTTTCTAGTTTAAACCCAACAGGTGTTGGTTGGTTAACCCTTCCCATTCTGGAGAGATTTCTGGGAAATGCTGGTCCACGACATTCCACTGACAACTGAAGCCCCATCCATTTCACTAAATCCCTATTTTAGCTGCTGATTATCTGAGGTAGAACCACAACAAACATATAATGAATGTTAACTGTAAGGTCCTCTCTAAAGTCGAAGAACTAATCTGATTATGCACAACAAAAAGTTCTTATGCAAATGATAATTCTCTTTTAAAAAAAACCTTATAATGTAATTCCATTTCCTCTCATATTCCCTGTACTCTCTCATCCTGATAACAATGATATTTCCCACAATTTGACAGAAAGGTCTTTTTCTTCCGGATGTCTTATGTCGAATTTTACACCTCAGCTGATCACCTGTTGAAATTACCACTAGTGTATTTATGCTGCAAACTATATTCTTTGAGGTTTTTAAAAATGCAGTGCAAAATGATGATGTTATTGTCATATAATATAATAAGACTGCCTCTTGTGTTCAGCTAAAAGACTTGAATTTTAAAATATCATTTTGAGGCCTGCAGGATTCTACTTTGAGTGATGAGCTGCTTGATCGGCTTCTGTTGATTTTAATGGGGAAATTAACAAAAAAGATTAACAGTTTTATGTGCAAACACATCACACTAGAGAGGAGGAACAAAATCTAAATAAAAAAATACACCAACAATTCCCAAACAAATTTAAATGTGTTGAACAGCCTTTATAGGAACAAAGTGAACACAGCTTTTGCTATTTTGTGAAAATGTTGGCTTGCTGTCATAATAAGAGACAAATGATGACATTAGAAAATGAACCACATTTAATGAACAGTCTATATGTATTCTATTGTAAAAGCTATTGAATTATCACTAAACTGACTATGTGTTAGTGTGTATTTGCACACACTTATTCAAAAAAATAACCCAATTTCTGCAGATTCAAATGAAATAATAATATAGTGTATCTATTACTGAAAATCAGATCACTTTAAAAATAATATGTGAAACAAACAACATAATCTTACTTTGATAATTCTCAAACGTGTTGCCTGCTTTTATACTTTCTCAGAAGAAATCTGATTAACTTCAGTGTATAAGTGATCATCTTTATGGAAAGCTTCCCAAATAAAATACATATTTGTTTTTTAGATGGTAGTTTTTATTGAGATCATGATTTATTTTAGCTCTTGAAAGTCACAGAGGCCGTGGTGCGATCGCAGCACAAATGACAGAAGAGCAGGCAGCAGCAGCAGAGGTTGATATGAAATGTGGCCAGCTGAAAATGCCATGGCAACTGGTCAAGAGTCCACAGAGAAGGAATGTGTCTAATGAAATGTAACAATGACACCCACCACCCCTGTTCCCCCCGCCCCTCTGTGAATGAGTGAGCAGGTTTTACGGTTGGACTTCCATGGTTGCAGAGCAGTTTCACTTTTTTGGGGAGGGAAAAAGATTGCGCCACTTTAGATTTCAAATGTTCTTATTTTCACAAACATAGTAATGTATCAGTCAAAACTCTATTTTATAAGTCTTGAGAGTTGTTTTTGCCATAAAAAGTCAAAACATTGAACCCCTTTTCAATCAAATGCACCTTTTATGGAATTTGGTGTGTTTAATTCCAATTGTTGGTCAAGTTAGGAGGGAAATGTTTTCAAAATCCGGACTGTCAGTTTCATCCACACGCATCCTGAATAAATCAGCCACGCTGCTGTCTTTCTTTCTGTCTGATTATGATGCTTATATCACCCACTAAAACAAAAGGAGCAATCCCAGTGACAGATAAGAGAGAAATAATGATTTCCTTTACAAAAGATGGCAAGTACCGCCTCATTATGCAGGCTATGAAACTGCAGAGGTGATGTGATCACCTGAAAAAAGCCCAATCCTTTTTGTACAGATATCATAAATTGTTGCATGAACCTCCCACCAACTAAAACACAGGCCAAATTATTATTTATGTGGCTGCAGAGACAATCGGTCATATTCGGATGCCGAAATTAATTGAGAGGGAAGCGGGAGATAAAGGCAGAGAACAAAGACGGCTTTTTGTTGCTCCTCTCCATCTGACAGTGATAATTAGACATATGAAATTGAAATTCCTCTCCGGGGGGTCCTGTTGACAAGACTATTTTCTGTTGCGTTCCTCGCTCTTTTCTCTTTTGTGTCCCTCTTTATGCTAATTTGGACCCAGTGTTTTTCCCTGACCACTAAAAGCTGCATCCTTTGCAGCCTCTGACTCAATTCACTGTAGACAAAGAGCCACTTGTCAGGCTGTTCCTGCCCCCCCCCCTACCTGAACACAAGCATTTAAAGAGGAAAATACTCCAATGATTTGGGAATGTAGATTTAAAGACATTTTACGATTAGATTAGAATTTAAAGCAGTGAAAAGATGGTAAATATCTCTTATTTTTTAGGACTTTTTTTTCCTTTAGGTTAACCAAAGCCAAATTCTTCTACATGCCCCCCCCCCCCCCCATTTTCCTTTCTGCTCACAGTACAATAAGGCCAGAAAGTATCAAACTTTTGAATTAAGGTTACCTTTATGCAACCAGGAAATGTCTTTTAAGATGAAGTGATCAGATGATGTGCAGGAGGCCTCATTTTTATAAAATACTTCATAAAATACTTAAATCGTTTTGCCCTGCAGTACAGCTCGGACAATTTGCTCCTTTTTGCCTTGAGAGAATTAGATTACAGCAAATTTGTGTGATGTGTTATAAATTGGATGAGAGGGATCTTCAATAAATAATTTAATTTTTGCTTGGTTTTGATGTTTAAATAGCATTTGTCAAACTAAATGATTTAATTTCATGCTCAATTAGGAGACTAAACTGAAAAAAAAAATGTAATACTCTTTTTAATTTAGACACTACTTTGAAAATAATATTTGCCCCTTAAAACAGATGAAATGGTTCTCGGGACGATTAGAACAGCCTGACAATAAAAAATAAAAAAAAAGGCTGAACTTTAAATTTGTAAATGAAACCAAAAGGAAAATGTGCTGCAAAGCAGAGTTCCTGTAGAAAAATTGGCTGATCTGGACTAGAAAAAAAAAACAAAACAAAAATAATTCATATATCTATGAATAAAAGGAACAAAAAGAAGATGAAGAAAGACAAAGAGCAAAATAATACCCATAAAACTCAGAAAAGACAAAAAACAAGAAGTTATGTATTTAGAGATCAAGAAGACATAAATCTGATTACAATAAATTACAATATTGCTCAGAACATGAGCTTTAAAAAGAAATAAATAGAAAAAACCGAAATCCACCTCTTCAAATTAAAAGTCTGTTCCCACCATTCAACCTATAGTTTTATTAGGCTTTGCCATTTTAGTCCTGCAGGGTTTTATCATTTGCGAGGGGGTTGTGGCATGTGAATCAGACACAGGAATGCTGGATAAAAGATTGTGGTTTGAATGGAATTATGGGTTATGTCACCTTTCACTGCGAAGACTGCAAGGGGCCGCTCAGATTTTCTTCCCTACATGAGAAACAAGTGTGGTTCTCACAACACACACACACACCACACACAGACGGTTGAAATCATGAACGCAGACGGGTGTTTACATAAAAGACAGACGTTTGGGAATAATTACAATAAAGGTTCACTCTTCTTTTTCTATCTTCTCGTATCATTATCAATAAAAATGTTTGCGTTGCAAAAGCAAAACATGCAAATGTTCAGAATGGTTTCCCAGTTTATCTCCAAGCATGTCTTACTCTGCCTTTAGGTTTAGACACAAGCCTGACAAAAAACGAGTCATTCAAGGGTGGAAAAACACCAACAAGAGACAAAGAGGGCAAAAGAACAGAAAAAAATGAGGATGGAGTGTAGCTGTTAGAGGGGGAAGCAAGGCAGGATGGAGATATGAATTGAACCGGAAAAACTCTTGTGTCTAATGCTTGCCACATTCGCTCTTGAATGAAGGTCTAATTACCCATTGGTATTTGGTGCCAGCGTTCCCAGGTCCCAGAAGCCCCTGGGCCCGTGCAGGCAATGAGCGTCCAGAGCCAGCTGCCTTCCAAACACTTGCAGGTACCCAGGACAGGCTAATAGTCCTACCACAAGGGAGGCAGATGAAAGAGCAGGAAACTGCTGCCAGAAGCCCCAAAAGGTTTTTTTTATGATAACAGGAGAGAGATGCAGGCATGTAGTAGCAGCTGACCTCCACCTAAACCTGCCCACCTGTCTATGTTTACAGAGAGGAAGGACTGCATGAAAATGATGACGCTCACTGTTTCAATGTTGAGCTTTACGTAACCCTTGTGCTGTCCTAGGCTCTTTAACGTTGGGAGTTGGGTCATCTAGACCCACTAGACAGTGATCTGAACCTTTTTTTTCTTCAATGATTTATGATCTTCACTGGTGTCCATAGATTACATGAAATCTTTCCACCGTTATCCACCTTTGTCATGGTAGGGAGAACACGTCAATGTAAGGGTGGGGTCATCTAAGATAGCACAAGGGTTAAACAATACTTGCATTTTTGGAATTCCCATTTGTCGTTTTTTCAATTGCACTTTAACTTTTTAAAGTTTTGACAAAAGACAAAGTTTAATGAATGGATGTTAGCCTGAAAGTTGTTAATGACAACAAATGTGTTTTTGTCTCATTACCAAATTGATTAATTGGATAACTTTAATAATATTTTTACATGGGAAAGTTGCAGGATGCAAAGGATCATTTACATATGTGATACTTTGAAAGGTGAAATTGTTTCCTTCTGACCCCAGGCGACATCTAAATAACACACATTCTATGCCATACCATACATCTTTAAGGGTTTACACAACATGAATACTCCTTTCAGAATTGGCTGGAATTACTTAAACCAGGCATGTCCAAAGTCCGGCCTGTGGGCCAAATTCAAATTTCTACCGGCCAATGATGTCAATGATGAGCCCCCCAGAACTTTCTGAAAACGGTGTATGTGTAGGTGTAGGTGACACTCACCTGTAAACAAAACAAACAGAGTTGCTCTGATCCAACCCACAGTGCTTTGTACGTCTGAACATGATCACTATTTGGGTCATTTTCTTTGTTTACTTTTTTTTTTTTTTTTTAACAAGTTAAAACACAAATTTACATAAAATAAAACAAAATAAGTCTTACAAACACACAAAGAAAAACAAAAATAAGACATGACCGCAGCCCATCCTGAAGTGTAAGCAGTAAAATAAGTTTGACCATGCAATGACCAGAGAGTCCATTTATCCCATTTTTCCTTGAATTTGCCTTTTCTCAATCTCAAAACGAATTTATCTTTTCTATGATGTACATCTCCTCCATTATTTAAGATAAGATAAGAATTGATAAGATAAAGATACTTTATTGATCCCAGCTTGGGAAATTGGGTTGTTGCAGCGTCCGCATGAGGTTTAAAGATACAAACACACAAACAATGGGTGACAATCAGAAAAAAAACAATCGGTTCACATAGCAGCTCTGGAAAAACAGACGGACCTTAAATGCCTTTATCTACTGCAAATGATGAGTTCTAGAGTGGGATGGAGTGAGGTAGGAATTCCTTTATACATTTCAGTCCAGTCTGTGATGGTTGGTGGTTCTGGCTTTAGCCATCGTCAAGTTATTGCCTTTTTTGCTGCAGTTAACAATGTTTTCAGCAGATACTGATCTTCAACCAAGACCGTTTCAGACAGTTTACCCAGATTTAATACTAACTGAGTGAGCACAGAATATTTGATCAAACAAGATGGATGGAAGGCCAAAGTGACCCTATTTGTGAACAGCTCCAGAAAATATGGGAATGATTTGCACGTGTCACATTGTCTCTAACACTTCTGATTAGTGTTGTTTTCATGTTACGTGGTTTACATTTAGACGTTTGCAGTGAGCATTTCATAATGAATAATATGTAACATTACATAAGAATCCAGATTTATTGTTGGAATTGACTTCATTTTATTTCTGGTTGTCGAATACAACATTCACAGTAATATTGATACAAATACATGCATTCCTGTTTAATGTGAAGAACTTAAAAGCATCCAATATAAAAAACAAATAAATACATAAATCATGAAATACTTGAGTTGCAGTTAATGTTAATTAAAAGGTCAAATTGCACCTCACCAAATCTGGACATGGAGTAGTTGAAAGACTGTAAACACTGCAGACAAAACTCCCATGAAAATTCCCCAAAGTGCCACAATTTTTCATTTGGGAACCATTTTCTACAGATTGAGATGTGTCTTAAGAGCGTTTGTTGTTGTTCTTGGAAGAAAGGGTCAGGATTAAACAGAAACTGTTGGTTTTGAATGAGGCTCTCCTGTCAGGGTGTGTGATGCGGGTCAGTGCAGGCTTCAGCAGAAACACTGTGAAAGTATTGGTACCCCGGCTGTGTAGGGATGATTGTGTATTTCATACAGATTCATGCATTTCAGGTATCACTGTGAAAAAGTGTGTTAGTTAGTTTGTTAGTTTTTTTAAATGACTCCAGCAGCCATCTCTGCTCAGTCAGGTCACAGAAAAGTGAGTGTGGGATGTGAATCCCATAAAAGAGGCAGGCAGGGTGGGACGGGAACATCTCCAAATGTGACGACTCCAGAATCATCCTGAAGAACAGGAATTCCCACAAGCTGGATAAACACAGTGTGGAAGAGGAAAGACACGCATGATAGCCTTTCTCTCATCTTTGAACGCTTACAAACACTGCATATTCTTTCATCTCTCAGCAAAAATACCAAATCAATTGAGGTCATCCTTCACTCTTAAGTTGGTTTGCTGAGATTGTCCTGGTTTGGAAATGTGCCACTTTAGCAACTCCATCTATCCTGGTGACAGTGAAGGATTGAGACCCAGAAAGGAAGACCTTTCTACATTATTTCTGATTGCTCCTCTGTGAAAAAGTCTCCAGGTTTTTCTTACATTCATGTAAGAATGTCTCAGAAATGCAAAATTACATTTTTTAAATGAATTTAGAGATGGACAGTGATTGCCCGAGGGTTTCCTCTGAGGAGCTGCATGTTTCTAGCTCATGTATTATTTCTGCTCTTTAAAAAGAGTTTTCTTAACATTTATGCCTGTAACCTAATGAGCATGGAATATACACACACATCCATTTGTGTTACTGCGTGACAGCTGTGAATCAGCTCTTTGTTCATGGCTCCAGTCATAAAACAGGAAAGAAAGAGCATCGTTATGCTCATGGGGCACCTGACTCAAACGCTTCAGTGACAGAAAATGAAAAGCTGTAATTCCTCCTGAGAAGTGGAGCCTGACTTGTCGGAGTAAAGCACTTCCTATCCTTTTGTTCGGATCTCAAAGGGAATTATAGAGGGGAGAGTTAGATATGGCTGTTAATAAGACCACAGAGCCCTGACCAGATGAACGTCAAAGTGATTTAGACCATGACAGTTGTGTTAAACTAATGAAACCAGATGACTCCAACCTGTTTCATCCAACACATGTTTTCAAGTCAACCGGCAGAATGTGACGTCTTTAACGTGTCAAAATACATGGTTTTCATGGAAGCTCGCTGTCTCTCATATTGATGAGCCAAAAAGGAAAGTGACGGCTGGGGCTGAGTTAGGTGTGTGTGTGGATGAGGATGCTGCTGGTGGGGGTGGGGGGTTGTTTGGAGATCAATGAGCTAATAAAACAAATCGATGGCATGAAACCAAAGAAAAAGTGAAGTCATTAATTTGCAGAGACAGGATGATCCCACCAACCAGATGCATTGATTAGAAATGAGGCCTGTGGAGAACCTTCGGGGGGTATCATATTAGAGGAGGGAAGCAGCGGGCAGGGAGGGGTTGGTCGGCTCGGCTGCTGGACTGATGCAGGAGAACAGGTTAACCCGTGGATCAATGGCCTCTCTGGGATAACTGGGAGCAGAAACCGACTCTGGGTTTGCGCTGTCAACACAAAGCCTGCAGGTGTGATGTTTTCTGTCTGCGTGGAAGCAGCAGCCCCCTCCATGGGCGAGCTTCCAGCCAAGTGAACTCAGGCATGCTTATGATATTGAATACGTTGTAGAGCACAAAGAGGTCTTCACAAAGGCCAGAGGTCAGGGGTAATGCTAAATTTTATCAATAGTATTATTGTTAATCATGACTTAAGTCAATATTATTGGATGGATTTATACGCAGTAAAGTTCAGACTGGATGATTTATAAAGTTGGAAGCAATGGATCAAAAAAATGTTTTTGCCAGATGTCTGTCTGTAAAAACCGGAATCAGACAGTCATGACATCATCTCCATTTCATTTTCGTGTCAGATTGTGAACAGCTGGAATATTTTGTCTTCCAGTGGTCAGCGTGTGTCTGATCTGCCGACGCAGCATGGCTTTTCTGCTGCCGTTTGGCCGAAAGAGAGAAAAGAAAAGCAGGTGATGGGAGATTGACGACTTAAATACTTCATCAATCAATGCTGCAGCCAATGTGTTGTTTGGTGATTGGTAGAGAATTCAGGCAATCCATCTTTCCTACCAGCCACTGCCCTTCAAGATTCTCCTCAGGTTCTCCATGCATTGCTTTTTTTTATTTTTTATTTTCAGGGTTAACCTAGGATGGAGATGTTTAAATAGGTGTACTTAGAGGGGGCAAGTGTCCCCTCTTCCTTTTCACTTGTTCCTTGAGTTTGCCCTAAAATGACAATCAAAAAGGCAGGAAGAAACAAACAAGTATTTTACAGTAATCAAATCAAACACATTTTCAAAAAAGGTCAAATCAGATGACTTGATTTTTCCGCTGTACTCTCGTTCTCTTAGATAAACATTTATTTATATATATATATATATATATAATATAATTTTTTATTTATTTATTTATTTTTAAGAAAAGACAGTGTGTCTTGTAATCAAAAGTGTTTTATGGATGAATTCAGGTTGTATCTAGTGATGTTGAAGTGATTTTGAGACGCGCTCTGTCTAAATGTCAGTCTTTTGTTTTTATGAATTGCAAACAAGCTTGGTAGTTACAGGTGATGTAAATCTGTTAAGGTGGCTACTGCTTCCAAAGTGGCTAATGTGTAGCGGTGTCAGACTGTGTTTTTTAGGTGTTATTAATAAGTTGGGGAGTCAGTGTATTCACGGTTATGTGCGTCTTAGCAGTAAGAGTCTGTTTTTCTACGTGTTGCAAACAAAGTTGGCTGGTTTTATAAAAACCGCGAATGCAGCTAACCTGTAGCATTGTTTGACCGGTTGTGTCCGAATTCCCACCCTAACCACTACATATAGTGCTTTCGCCTTTTTCTGTATTGCTGTCTCAATCTACAATTCCAAAATCCAGTGCCCATGAAATTTCCCAGAAGTCTCTGCGAAAACCAGTGTGCATCAATGCTCACTAGGGTTGTGTCCAAATTCCTGCCCTAACTACTAAAAAACTATGTAGTGCTGCACTATGTAATGCCGTTAATTGATTTGAAATGGTTTATTTCAAGCAATCAAATAAGAATACACAAAAAACAATACAATCATCAGTTATACATTCGTACAGTAACTAATCAAACTTTAGATAATTAGACATATTAATAAATATTGCTTGAGAGGGAGTGGAAAGAAGCAAACTTATATAATCCCACCCCGTTATACTATAACCATTTTATTACATGATTTATCAATATCCGGTTCCTATCTTTAGATAGGATTAAGTTAGAATTAAGAATCTTGAAATATCAATAAAGCACATGACAAAGAGGAATTGCTTAAATTGTTTTGTAAAAAAATAAGAATAACTTTTAGAAATCAACATGGCAATGAAGTATCCAAAATATATGCAGATTATGTTACTAATAAAAGTCATTGATATGATTAAAAAATAATACTGTATCAGTAAAATAGACATAACACCGTTTCAGGAATTTTCATAGCAAAATTTGATCAAGAATCAAAAGTTAAAAACGTGCAAAATTATGTTACATTAGGAAAGATTTTTGAATCAATTTATCAGTTTCTTTTTTTGGAGCAAGAGAAGTAATATAATTAAAAGTCAATCAATTTAACCATTTTCAATAATTGATTAATCATTTGTTTTATTATTTTTTGTATTTTTATTTATTTATCTTTTATTTTTTTATTTTTTTATGATAAAGTCATACTGTGAAGTAAAATAAAAAAGGGTCCATATTTTGTCGAATGACCAAGGTTGGCATTTCTTCTTCTGCTGATAAACAGCCGTTCTTCTGGCTTTAAACAGTTTCTAGTTCTCTTCGATGTTGTGTCTGCAGACATTAAATAGAGCAGTGTTTTTCAACCAGTGTGCCGCGGCACACTGGTGTGCCGTGGTAGATGGTCAATTGTGCCGTGGAAAATTGTCCTCATTATCTGATCTAAAAACATTTCCCATCTCCAGGATTTCAGCTCTGTGTTCATCCAAACAGGCCATGATAAAACACTGAGGAGTTAGGAATATAAAAGATCCTAAAATACTTTTTCTTTGCGTTTATTTTATTTTATTAAAGACATTTTGATAAGAATGACCGTACCGCGATTCAGCTGCAGCTCCGGCTGTATTTGGGAAAAGTCCCGTCCCTTTAACTGTCTCCACCAATCATTCTTGAAGGCTTAATCACATGTCATCAGTCTGACCAATCAGAAGTGGTTAAAGTATTCACTTCCTTGTCCCGATTTAGCTCGTAAAGTCGCTCAGTTCTAACAAAAATACCAGCTAAAGCTCGTCTTTTGCGCTGTAGCTTTCCACAGAATCCGGTATCAGACCGTGGAACAAGTGAACAAAACAATGAAGCTCCGTAAACCGATCTCCGGCCGTTTTATGCACTACATCTCCCATGATGCATTGGGTTGTGAGAGTGACAGGGCACAAGGAGATCTGTCGTTAAACGTCTTGAAACCAACGAACACACATCAAACTATTTTTAAATCTTCTAACTTAACTTTTATTGAATCTTTTAGAAAAAAACAGCTGCAGTTTCCAGCTTTTTCTGCAACAATTATCTCAAAAATGCATGTGAGATTGTGGAGGGGCTGTAGATCAATACAGACTATGAGTTTCTCCTTCTTTTTTTAAATTTTTGGATGCTGGTGTGCCGCGGGATTTCTTTTAAGGTTAAAGTGTGCTGTGGCTCAGAAAAGGTTGAAAAACACTGAAATAGAGGTCCATATCCTTCTTCAGCTGATATCAGCGGCGCCTAAGAGTTGAGGTCAAGTTGTCTGCAGGTCAGAACTCTCCGCTGAGTAATCAGGTCACTTCAGACTTTTGGAGAAAGTGATGAATCCACGTGTCATATTTCTTGAAATTATTTGGCTCTTTGATTTATTACTGCATGTTGTTTCAGACGTCCGTGATCAAACACTTCTCAAAGTCCTTCATGGTGTTAACAACCAGAACCTTGGACCGGTTCGGTGGACCGAGTGGTTTGACGTAAATCCTACAGCCTTTAACCCAAGTGTTCTCAATCTGCTTACGCTTCCTGAGAAGTTAATTTAAAAGCAATTCGGACACCATGATCACTACTTTTTTTTTTTTTTTTTTTAATGGCGGATATGATGTCATCGATTCCACGAAGTTAAAATCTAATTAAAGTGAGCGTTTTGCGTCGATTATTTATGAAGATAAAATCGTTGATGGTTTATTAAAAACATTTAAGTACATTTTTGCATTTGCATTGTGGTCTATATTCGCCGATCTATTGACCACCGATGCACACTGGCTTGTCACAGAGACTTCTGGGAAATTTCTTGGGCACTGGATTTTGGAATTGAAGATTTGGACAGGACTACAAAATGGTGAACACACTATATGTAGTGCTTTGGGTGGGAATTCGGACATTCCCTAGATCTACAAATATAGACCACAATGCATTGCGTCGGAACAGTTTTTGCTAAAAAATGTATTTATTTATGTGTATTCTTTTAACAAACCATCAACGTTTTTATCTTCAGAAGACAGTGAAGTCATAAATAATTGTCACAAAACGATCATATCAATGAGATTTTAACTTCGGGGACGTCTTATGATGCCGTTTAAAAAAATATAGTGAGCATGGTGTCTGAATTGTTTTTAAAATCCTGGGCTCTACTTAGTGCTGCACTACATAGTTTTTTTAGTAGTTAGGTGGGGGAATTTGGACACAACCTGTGTCTTTTTACGTCGCACAAACAAGGTTTTAGAGTTAGCGTAGTCATTGTGATGTTTGCTCCACTGCAATCTCTAGGTTTTTTACTGCGTTCCAAACAAGGCTGCAGTTATAGGTGTTGTGAAAAGGATAATTCGGCTAACGCTTCTACTGTGGGTAACATGTAGCCAGTTGCAAACTAGTTCTTGAGTTACTGTGAACCCAGTTAATAAAGTCTGACTGACTGATGGACTTTTCTCCGACTGTTTGTCTCTCTTAACCCTTGTGCTATCTTAGATGACCCCACCCTTACATTGACGTGTTCTCCCTACCATGACAAAGGTGGATAAAGGTGGAAAGATTTCATGTAATCCATGGACACCAGTGAAGATCACAAATCATTGAAGAAAAAAGGTTCAGCGCACTGTCTAGTGGGGTCTAGATGACCCAACTCCCAATGTTAAAGTGCCTAGGATAGCACAAGGGTTAATGCGCCTTATATTTCGGTGCTCCGTATGTATGGCATAGGTTTGAAAATATGGTGCGCTTTACAATTAGGTGCAACATATAGTGTGGACAGAGGATGTTTTTTTTTTATTATTATTATAAATAATATTTCATTTACTTCTTGGATTATATATAACAAAGACGCAAATAGTGTTTTCTCTTTAAAACATGGAGGGTTTTTTTACTTCAACATGAGAGGTTTTGCATTAATGGCTCAGTTTTCATTAATGAGACGTTGAGTTTTATAGCAATCAGCAGTTATTAATAGTTAGAAAGGAGTCAAGTCAACCTTTTTATCATTTTCCTGTTGTTTCTGTTGGACGGGGACAGAAAATATCAGTAGCACTAACATATCGTGCTGCATTTCTTTTCCTTCATATTCTGCATGCATCTGCAGAGTTCCTAAGTCCATCCTAATTAAAATGCATCCTTCTTTTCTGAATCAGGCAAGAGAATAACTACGCATCAGGGTGAGCTGTTTTCATTTTCTACAGGAGTCAGTCTTGGTTGTATCAGGCTGTTCTTCTCAGCTGAATCAACAACTTGATACTGAGGGAGATGAAAAAGAGGAGAGGAGAAAATTGAGGGTGGCCTGCTGGACTGGTGGATCCCTGCATCGCGTAAACCCCTGACTTTTCACACTGAGCGGCATTTTCACACTAAGCTTCCAGCTTGAAGTGAAATCCTCTCACTTATCCTTAAATCCAAGATGAAACAGTGTCAGATGTACTCTGATCTGGGTGTTTGCTGGGACTCTGACAGGGGAGCAAAAAGGCGTATGACCGGTTCAGAGGCATGGGAGTGAGTGCATGCTGCAAAACCAGCAAAAAAAAACAAACATGCAAGTTTGATGTCCGACAACAAAATAGAGAGCGGGCAACAAAATAAAGTACTGTTCTTGCAAAATGTCACGGGCCACACAAGTTTTGGAGAGCTGTTTTTTAGGTTTACCTCAAAAATTCTCTGTGTTTTATTCAGGAAGGGTTTACAGAGCAAAAATGTGCATCCAATTTATTGGAACTTTAGGAGCTTTGTGTGCTTGGAGTCAGCTGTATGTGGGATATAGGCGGTGATGGTTGAAAAAGTGTATAAGTCGCTCATCTCTGCATAGCTCAAAGGCACAAGCAGGAAATAGAGTCCTGGCATTTTGTTTTGCATCAGTGCTCTTCTTTATTAGGGAGGAACAGAATCAGCATAGAATAATAATTGGAAAATTGTAACGATTCTCTCATTATAATTAGTGAGATCACAGAATGCAATAATCCAATTATTTTACTTAAAAGCAAGTTCCCTCATCACTCTCCGGGGGGCTGACATACGTGTTGGCACCTGCCAATCGGCCATAGCGCTGAAATGGCAAAAAATGTGCGTCTCTTCCCTGCTGACGTGTAAACGCCAGCACGCTTGGGTGTGCTCCGACAGCTGAACACGGACCGCCACACGAGTGCCATTTAGGGCCACCAGACGTGCACCTAAACACACACACACACGCCTCAACAACATACAAATAATTGAGTAAGATTTGCTGGTACATTAAGTTTAATGTGTTTGACATTCAGGCAGTAGGAAATGGAAGGCAAGACGGGGAGTAGCCGTGCAGCGTCTTTCTTCAATCAGGGCACCGCGGGGCGCCCCTTTTTACAACCGGCATGCAAAGCCAGAGCCGTCAGAGGTAATTAGCGCTGTAGCAAATGGACGCAGGTCACGGCTCTCAGCAGATTGGTCCTCACATGGGTCAGCAGGGGTCAAACATCCAGTATGAAATGATATAAACAATCATCTATAGACCACAAACCAATCGATCCCTTTTAACACTGTTCGCTTCCTGGTTGGTTGCTCCAATAGGTCAAGGGTCAAAGTGGAAAAGACAAATACGCAAGCAGCTTTAATAGAAAAAAAATCAAAATCATGACTAAGTCCATGTTTTGGTAAAAACATATATGGTTAAAGCTCAGAACATTTGTGTGCTATTTTTGTTAAACTTATCTAACTTCCTGTTTCTCATTTTTTAAAGATAACTTTAAAAAGACAAAAATGTTATTATAAAGTGAAAAAAGCATAAAGATAGAGTAAAACCGCACTGAAACGAGTGTTGACACACATTCAGAAAGCTGCATTAGCGTTAGCATGCAGTTCCGCAATTAAAAAAAAAGAGAAGAGAAAAGCTGGGGGGGGGGGGTCAGATAGAAACCAATGCTTCAAGAATTGAATTACAGAAGCTTTTTCTCATTATCATTTAGCCGTCTTTTATGGCTCAACAGTTCGAGATGATGTTCCCATGACCCCACACATCACACAGACATATTATTCAATCCTGCCTCGATGAAATTCCTCCAAATAAAACCTTTGTGCCAGGCAACAGCTAATTATTTGACAGATTGGCCCCCTTCTGGCTCAGGTTACAGTGTAAAGTGGCCGTTTCTTAGCTGCCCCCCTCCCTCACCCTCCAACACAGCCCCACCAGCCTTGTCCTCCAGCTTCAGTGCAGAGAGGGGCCGCTTTGAGAAAATCCCAGAGGGCCTCATTCTTTTCAAGAGATTATATATTTTGTACCCCCCTTTTCCCTTCTCCTTCTTCTCTTCCCAAACATCTATCCATCCCCAACCAGGCAAGTGTGGTGTGTGTGGGCATCTGTTAATGTGGGGGCAAAGTGGGGGTTGTGTGTGTCAGTCATTTCAAATACAGAAATATTTAATCTTACGATCAAAAATTAAAAATATAATGACTTTGTGGGAAATTGAAATCTAATTAAAAACACACTAAACTATGTCAAGTACTTGTTTTGTTACATGTATTTATTTATTATATTTTGGGTCATTTCTAATCAGATAGTAGGAAACATGAAAAGATGACTGTTTTCTATTTGGGAGGGGGGTGGGGGTCATGCCATTGACTTTAAGTCAGTCCACTAAAATAAGAGTTTGTCATTAGTGCTGGACATGGACCACCAGGATAAATGCCAACACATGTTTAAATTATCTGGAGAGGAATGGCATTTTCCTTCAGCTTCTCGCTTCCCATAAAGATCCGCTGTTGACTCCACTGAGCTGACATTTTCACTTATCAGCGCCGCTTTAATCTGCTGCTCATTTTCAACCCATACAGATGGCAGAATTCAACAGAAAAAGAGGTTCAAACTAACCGACAACACGTCCGGATAATAAACCATAAGAGCAAAGGGGCTCTCCTCAGAGAACACACACACCTTATAGCAAAAGAGAAACAAATCTAAACTTTTCAATGGTTTTTTAAAGTGTTCTACTGTAACTAAAGAAATATTACATTCTGTACAAACTATTAGCAAAGATTGAAAACCTTATTTTTTAGACATGAATTACATTCTTTTGTCTTTGCTCTACAACTTTCTAGGCTTTTCTTAAAATCAGCTCAGTTGAGACTTTTTTTGGATCTACAAATAAGAAAATTATTATGAAAATTCTATGAAAAATCAAAATCCTTTTGCTCCAAACTCTTATAGAAAAACTTGATTCAAGACTCAACTGGGATTCACTGGCATTCACTGTCTTTATTTTGGAAATCAAAATTTAGATTTTTGTTCTAAGAAGGGATTTTTTAGGTTGGATCTACAAAGATAATGTGAACAAAAGTCCCATTTTGCTCTAAAATAAGTCATTTCCACCTTTTACACTAGTTTTTGTATATAAAATTATATTAGTATGTTATTATAGGTATATAAAAACGCAAAAATACAAATAATTTGCTTAGAACTATAAACAGACTTATTGTTGGGCTGTGTACCATTCAACTAACTCAATAGAACGTTTTTACCTGTTTAAACCTGTTTAAAAGCATGTGTGGAACTCTTTGTTTCTAGATTTTAAAGAGGATTTCTTCCAAATGAAAGGGACTTTCTGTTTGAACAAATCATCTGATAACTTTTTAGTGATTTCCTTCTTCAGATTTGTGTCCTTTCCTTATTTTTAGGCTTTCTGCAGTGTACTCAGTTTGGTTTTGATTCCTTTTTTTTTAAAGTACGAAAAGCTAAAATAGAAACAAAACATTTCTGAGAGCAGGTTTTTAGCTGCAACCAGAAGCAGAAATGTGCATGGGTTAGAGATATCATGCTTTAGGAAAAACAGCCAATGATTCAGTCAGACGACCAGCTGTCCTACAGAAAACCTCAAAGATTTAGGCTCATCGCTTAATTAAAATCACTTAACTTTAAGGTTGAGACAGACTTTTTTCTCCCTCCAATCTAAAAAGTTAACACATCTCATCTTTCATGCTTTCCTTCTTTAACACCATCGGTTTTGGGATCCAGTTCCAAAAGTGGGATGCTTCTCTTCTGTGTTTGCCTGGCATGAACCCAAGTGAGGCGAGCCTGGAGTATTCATTGTTCAACCTAGGTGAAGGTCAAATGTACCGGCGGTTCCCTGTTCCTCTCCCCGCTGAGCAAACATATGGTGACGGACCACCTTGAACATGTTTGGGTGACCAAAACTACTTGACCTGAGTTACCAAAGAGAAAATAGGACTGGAAAAGATTCCCAACTTCCTAAAGTGAGAGCAAGGGTAAGGAGGAAGGGAGAAGCTGTGGAGAACATCACATAGACTGTTTGCTCCCACACTTTTACCCTGGCGTCACGCGGCCCTCGCAGGAGAAGACGTGGAATGATGCAGATTCTTGCTCACTTCCCCTCTCCTCTCCTGTTTCTGCTGATATAAATGCCTGTAATCATAAGGTACAATATTATCACCCCGTTGTTCAAACAGCCAAGCCTCATCTAATCGCTTCCATGTTTCCTCCGTGTTAAGCTCATTAGTGGGTGACCTAAAGGCATTTAGAAAAAAGAGACAGGCAGGAGAGACAAAAAGAAGAAAAAAAGCTCTGGATAATGGATGCTTGCTGTTTTAAGACGGTAAAAATAAACAGGTCTGCGGCTTTGATAATAAATATGCTGCAAACATCGGGCCAAAGTGTGAGTTTATCACATGTTAATAACCCAACTTGTCCGTACGCACGCGCTCTTTACCATACGGTGTGCGTCCTCACGCAAGCTCCAGGGTCCGCACTCCACCGCACGGATATTTATCTTCAGGCCAGCTGAGGGTGAGGAGGGGGAAGGGATGTGAAGATGATGAGTCGCCGTTAGACTTTGTGAATGGGGATGTGAGAGCGTCTCTGGTGTCTGGACGTCCGGCCCAGGTGGCGACTGGAGGGCCGACTTCATTAGGCCTAAAGAGGAAACAAAGGAAGATGCATCGAGAGAAAAAAAGGGGAAGAAAAAAGTGCCATCCCTCATCTGCGAGGCCACTGCCTGACACATTAGTAATCTGTATGCTCAATTAAGCACTGGCAGGCTCATTTTTCCTCTCCCCCCACTCTCCCTGTCCCTCCATCTTGATCAAACGGAGCATGCTCAGTGCTGGACTGAAGCAAGACTTCATACAAAGAATGATTATGACATAGGAAGATCTTTAAATGTGGGGGATTGTGCATCAAATGTGAGGAGCTGAAGAAAATGAGTTCAAGTCAACAAATTTTACAAACAGAATGGATGGATTGAAGCAAAATAAGCATCTGCAAACACTTTTTTCTGTCCTTACAGAGCAAAGAAGAAATTCTTCTCTGAAAAAATAAGAACAATAGGTCACTCGCTTTGTCTTACCTGCAAATCTGATTAGATTCCAAAAATGTCTTGTTTTATATCTGCAAAATACAGTGTCACATAACTGTTAAAAACTCCTAAATTACTAAATTGATATAATTACATTGTAAAGTATGACTATAATGAAGTGAAAAACACCCAAACATCAGTTCAGAGATTTTGGGTTAACATGCATTTATCCGTTTGTTGGCCTTCAGTCATGCCGTCCCAAAGCTGTCTAATTTTCAACACAGCGGCTTCACATTTGCAGTGGAGAAACAGAGTTTAAATGTTTTTTGCTCTTTTTGCTGCAGTAAAGCTAATTCCAAAGCTAAATGGATGAAAAGTGAAGCGGATTTACTCTAGAAACAGAATCTTCAGAAAGTCAAAAGACCTTTGTTTCAAGAAAAGAATGTCTTATTTTCTGTCGTGGAAAAAAAACAATCTTATCGAGAACGTTTTTCAACGGCAAAATAATCTTTAAGAGCAGCACAGTTTATACTACTTTAGAGATATCACCCCCCCAAAAAAACTAATGCTGCATCACATTTTAATTATTTTTTTTAAAAGCTATGTGTTTTAATACATAGTTTCTTTTTGTAAGTAAGGTTTCACACATTGGTCATTTTGTGCACAGAAATAGAGGTGGTGAAGCTTTTTAATTGCTTTTGAGCAGTGCATTACTTCAACAAGGTAAACGGTTGAATACAGTTGTTTCTTATGTTAAATTATTCATCAGAGTCTAAAGTACATGTATAATAACAGCATACACATGAAGCTGTATAAGATGGGCAC
This sequence comes from Oryzias latipes, assembly GCF_053564925.1. Classification (NCBI taxonomy): domain Eukaryota; kingdom Metazoa; phylum Chordata; class Actinopteri; order Beloniformes; family Adrianichthyidae; genus Oryzias; species Oryzias latipes. The sequence goes on along the minus strand of NC_136252.1, from coordinate 4,012,267 downwards.
AAGCCCATCCAGACAACTGTTAGTGACTTTGGGACGTGGAAATCAACTGTCAAGACAAATCCAAATCTCAAGAAAGACTCCTGGTTTTGTCTGGGAGTAGCAGCTTCCTCCAGATCCTCAATGGCTCCTTCCAAAGACGTTGGGCTTTGATTGACTTTGTTAGCAACTTTGGGGCATTTAATTTAGCAGTCGGGGCAGCCGCTTTAAGAAGGTAGCAAATATTTTTACGACACTTGACCAGGTGAACGACTTGTACACAGAACATGTGGGTTCTGTTGCCACTGTAGATAACTCTGATGAGCTGGGGCCCTGTGACTATGAAATAAAACATCAAACTAGAGCTCAGGTCTCAAGAGGATAAGCTTTAAGATGAATTTACACTTTTGTGAGTCCCAAAGTACCAAATGACATTGTTGTTTGTTGGTTCATGCAGGTTAGTGGTCAACTCTTTACCTAGTTATGGTACATTTTTGGATTTGAACCAATTTTCCAGCAAAATAATGATAAAGTGTCATCTGGTTGCAAACCTTGAGTGAGAACTCTGGAATTACCACTGCAAACTTCCCCATGCATTGATGGCTAGACCTAGCTTCTGCAAACTACATAGACCCACATAGGCCTAGCTTCTGCAAACACGTTGAAAAACACAAAACAATCTACTCTTCAATGTTTTTCTTGTTTCAACCTTTTTGATTCACAACAACAGTGGTAAGCGCTGTTATATACGACAAACAAAACAAAAAGATTAGCACAAAGATGCTTACTCTGCAGCAGCACTTAAAGGTTTCATTCAGGTATTTGAAAGTTATTTCTATTTTTGTGCAGACAGATCCTTAATGTGCTGGAAATTACAGACGCACCCAGATGACTGACTTTAGTATGACGTGAAACTTTCTGTTGTTTTCCAGAATCACATTGAAGTAATGCATCGCAAATCAAATAATTCTGTAAAATATCTACTAAATTGGGAGCATTCACCTCTCAAGGCCACATCTAGACTCTGCTGCAACATTTTTCCTTTTTTTTTCTCAAACTGGCAACGAGAGGATCTTTATCTGCAGATAAAGCTGCTATGCTGAAAAATGATAAATGTCATGGCACTAAGGGGGTGTATTTAGTGTGTGGGGGGTGTCACCATGATACCGATCAGCCTTTGATTAACGAGCAGAGCTGAACGCTCTTTAAAATTCACAGGGGTCATGACTTAGGACGGCGCTACAAGACACTTCACAACACTTGACACGACCAACTTCTTTTTTTTCAGTGATCAGACCCACCCGTTTTTCGTTCCCGCCTTTCTTATGTCCCCTCGCTCCGCATCTCCCCCCTCGCTACCTCTCTTTTAAGGTCTATCAGAGAGATGAAAAATGGCGAGCAGCTGGCTGAGTGCTTCCTTCCTCTTGTCGGGGTCAACAGTTCGCTGAGCTGATAGAGATCCTCACACCACCTTCTTTTCAGAGAGCAATGATGAATTCTCACAGGTTGTTTTGCTGCATCACTGGACAACCATCAGCACCACCTTTATCCCGGCTCTGCCAACCTTGTTTTGAGTTTGCTTCTGGTATAAAGAACTGGTCTGTTCATACCCTATTTTTGAAAGCAGCTGGTTATTGAAAATAATTTCTTTGTATCTTTAAAGGTGAAACGTCAGCAGCAAACCTGTACTTAAGTAAAGAAGCAAATACCTTTATGTGCAAACATTGTTCTAACAAAAGAACTTGGAAAAACACAGACCATGATATGAACAAAAAAGACAGTGGTCCTTCGTTTTGGGAGTTACATCCTAAAATAGCTGTGATATGTGAAATAGGATTGTGTTTTAAGGCAGTAATACCCCTCACTACATATTTTCACACTTTTCTCTCCTTTTTAAGCTCTCAAAGTTCAAATCTTCATAGCAAAATAAGTCCAATATTACAGAATGAAAAAAAAAATCCGACAGCAGCGAAGGGTTTATGTAAATGTGGCAAACTGAAAGCAGTCTGCACAAGAGACCCGGACGGAGGTGAACTGCCAATCAGGGTCCAGAGCACAGAGCACTGTGAAAAAAGTTACTCTTCTATTTCTAAAACATGCAAAATTTCACTGAAAAACATCAGCAAAACAGCAAAAGGTGAACTAGAATGTAGCGAGGGAACAATAATGCATTTTGTGAAATAAAAAAATGATTCCTCACATGTATAATGCAAAGCCAAGAACTGAAGAAGCATAAGGAAGTGGCTAGTCTTTTCATGATAAAGTGACTTTATTTCTTGAATCACTTCTTTTAAGAAGAAAATTGTGAACTCATATAAAAACCTTTGAAAATGACAGTTATTTCATTATCTGAGACAACACAGCAATTTTTCAAGAAACTTTGCAAATGTAGATAGTTTTGCTTGAAATCACTCAAACTAACTTTACATGACCGTGTTACCAGAGGCGGTCCTGGCTGAAACACTGGATGGGAACCTGCCCCCACCCTCACCCTCCTTTCCAGCCCTGCCCCAGCCTGCACACAGACAAACTCAAAACAAAAGATATCATTTAGTTCACTTTATTAATCACATTTGTAAAATATACTTGTATAATTAAATTCAAAATTAAGATGTACGTTATTTCACACTTAACATGCATTTGTGTTTACTTTTAAAAGGCTGGCTGGCTATCTCTGCTAAAATTGCCACATTTTTTATTTTTTTATTTTTCTTGATCTGAAAACAACCCTGACATGAATTATGAATGAATTAAACTCTGGTCATTTCTGTTGGCTTCATGAATGAACGTCAATGGAAACCAAAGGACATAGTCTTCTGTTTTTATGCTTAAGTGTCGCATAAAATGAAACAGAAAAAGACATGATTGTGTTCATTGCATCTGAAGCATTGACTGTAAATGAGAAAAGCAGAGAAGCTTCGATGAAATCCACCAATAAGACAATTAACAAGACTAGTCTAATGAAGTGCAAACATTCATTAGCCATGTGGCAAATGTTACTCAAAAATGTGCTCCTCCAACAGTAAATGTGGTCGTATTTGGTGCCTAGCAAGTGTTATAATTGGACACCGCCTGCATTCCTTTATCCTCAGAGAGTTTTTCTTCCTCTTCTTCTCGTTTGTTTCTAAAGTGGACACCTGATGTTTCCTTTGATCTTTTGTCCATTTTCCACAACCTTGAATAGACGTTTCCATCTGTCAAACACCAGAGTTAAGATGAGTGAGATGATGGAAACAAATTCACTTTGATGCAGACTCCTTTTTTTTCTTTCCTTTCACTTTTGAAAAAGTCTAGTTAACCCAATAAAATATATTGAGTTTATGAATGACAACTATTTATTTATGTATTTATTAGGAAGCAGCAGTTAGTTTGCTGTGGGGTCCTCTCTACATGCTTGTCCTCTACCAGTTCACATCCTCTGCAGCTAGGAGATTGCGTCCTGGGTGACCGCCCACATTGCCCTTAGGAAAAACCGCTGTTACACCCAAACCCCCAACTTCCATTTCTGAGTTAGAATTTAAGCAAACCCAGTAGAACCAAAATGTTGCAGCAATTTTCAATGCTTACTTCCTTATTTTAGATTCACTGCAGCGATAGTAGAGATGTTTTAAACCAATTGTTTTGAATTTATTGTTGCGATTGTTACTAATTGGGTGGGTGCCATGAAATGCATTCAGTGTGTCCATCCGGATTTCTCTTAGTTGTTCTGAAGCGCGTTGTTGACTATAGAGATGACTGTCTAGTGCAGGGGTGCTTATTACGTCTATCTCGACCGACCGGTTGATCTTCAAGGACACGAGGGTAGATCGCAGGCCAATAAAGATAATAAAATATATATACATATATATGTATTTCTTAAAAATCTGACAAAGAATCAAAATCCTCACTGAGAAATACGGGACTTGATTGACATGCATAACGTCCAATCAAACATCAAAATAAAAGATTTTTATAAATAAAAGATAGTTCTGACCAATAATAAAATGTGTACAATATTGAATATTTTTTCAGCGGACCGCCTTCTTCCATTCATTTTATTAACCCGCTCTATCCCCGCTATAACCTGCGTCCGGCTCTTTCATCCTTGTGCTTCGCTGGAGCGACCCGACTATCGTATTTAGCGCTCTCTGTGTAGGACACACTGAGGAGCGCGGGGGAAACAACTCTCAGCTGCAGAGGATGTGAACAGGTGAACAGGTAGAGAGGAAAAGCAGGTAGAGAGGCGGAGGAGGGGCTTTGGCTTCAAACTCTGTGAGAGAGATGGAAACACGGGCGTCAGATTCAGACGCAGCTTTCCCTGCGGGAGTGTAAGCAGAGACTTTCTCGGATGATTTTATGAACTCACACATGGAAACATGATTACCAAGTAGAACTCTTCAAAATAATAATACTGATCTCTCCACATTCACAGTGTCTATCATGCATTGATAAACACATCGCTCCATGCAGCGATCAGACCAGAACCAGTAACTCCACCCACACGCGGCCGCGGTATCATACTTTAAAGAACACAATGTGCATTTGCAGCGACGTATGCTTCAGACGATGTCCAATTGCTCAATCTACATGTCAATCAAGTCCCGTACTTCTCAGTGAGAATTTTGATTGGCTGGTGGATTTTAAAGAAGTACTTTTTTTAAAAATCTTTTCTGGCCCGCGATCTACACTCATGTCCTTGAAGATCAACGTAATGAGCACCCTTGATATAATATATACATGCATAATATATATAATGATGTCAAAACTGGTTGTGGCTCCGAGTGCTTTCTTTTTTATTAGGGGCGGTCCCAAATGGCTCTTTGAGTAAAAAAGGTTGCCGACCCCTGCACTAGACAGAGCTCTGAACCTTTTTTCTTCAATGATTTGTGATCTTCACTGGTGTCCATGGATTACATGAAATCTTTCCACCTTTATCCACCTTTGTCATGGTAGGGAGAACACGTCAGTTTAAGGGTGGGGTCATCTAAGATAGCACAAGGGTTTAATAAACTAAGCGCAAATTCTGTCTTTCATCAGAAAGTCGTTACTTGCCCCGTGGCACATCAAGTCCCCGGCAGAAGAGCACTCCGGCCCACTGGGGTGTTTATTGAGGCACCGGATCGCCCCGCGTGCCTCCGCGGTTGCGGCCCGATGGATCTGAACTCACTGAGGCAGCAGTGTAGCACGCGCTTCTGGGGCACCGCTCACGGAGCCTTTCATGCTTTAGAAATGCCATGCTGCCCCCATTGGATGGTTTACAGCAGAGTATGACACATGATAGTCACTGCTTTCTGATTTGTAATAAAGCGCCTCATCTGTTAATACTAAATATCTACTCATAAAGATTTGTGTACTGTGTAGTTGTTGAATTATCAGTACATAAACAATGTTGTACTAAAAGTTCATAATACTATGTTTATCACAAAAAAAAATGCCCCTCTCGCCCTTTCGCGGGTGGTTTCTCCTCCAAGCTCGGGTCCTCTACCAGAGGCCTGGGAGCTTGAGGGTCCTGCAGTATCTTAGCTGTTCCTAGCACTGCGCTTTTCTGGACTGGGAGGTCTGAGGTCTTTCCAGGTATCTGTTGTAGCCACTCCTCCAGCTTGGGGGTTACTGCCACACGGGGGTTATTACCACACGCACCACTGTCACCTTCACTTTCCATGCTTTCTCCAGTTCTTCTCTGAGTCCCTGGTATTTCTCCAGTTTCTCATGTTCCTTCTTCCTGATGTTCCCATCACTCGGCACTGCCACATCCACCACAACGGCTTTCCTCTGTTCTTTATCCACCACTACAATGTCTGGTTGGTTCTCCATTACCATCCTATCAGTCTGGATCTGGAAGTCCCACAGGATCTTTGCCCTCTCATTCTCTACCACCTTCGGAGGTGTTTCCCATTTTGACCTTGAGGTTTCCAGTTCATATTCTGCACACATGTTCCTGTATATTATTCCAGCCACTTGATTGTGGCGCTCCATGTATGCTTTACCTGCCAGCATCTTACACCCTGCAGTTATGTGCTGGATTGTTTCAGGCGCCTCTTTGCACAGCCTACACCTTGGGTCTTATCTGGTGTAGTAGATCTGAGCCTCTATGACTCTGGTCCAGGATGAGTGCTGTTAAAGTCTCTCTCTCTCTTTCTCTCTCTCTCTCTCTCTCTATACATATAGGTAGATCTTTTGGACAATGTCGTTTCAAAGTTGCTCACATGCCAAAAAAGTGTGGACGCCCCTGGTCTAGTGTATATACATCTATGGTTACATCACATTGAAATTAGAGCACAGATTCACATGGACCATGTAGACGTGTTGAATGACAACAGATGTGACTCTGGTGTTGTATGAACTTGTATGTTGTGAGTGTGTAGGAGTGTTTGGAATGTGTGTTTTATTCGGTATATGCACAAATGCTGCCTTTACCTCTTTTTGACTTTCAGGTTTGCAGTTGGGAATGTCTATAGCTAAACAAGTAAATTCCAGAGGTGTAATAAAACCCATTTCTTTTCTAAGGCTTGTGCAGCACAGAGCAATAGCTGAATACAATAAACTCAACACAATGAGCGGTGTCAAGAATCTGGACAACAGCAGCAAAAAAGGCATTTTCTTTGGTTTTTATGTTCTCTCTGGCAGAGACGTGTCTCTTCCTTCTTCTCTTCTTCTTAAACATGCATTAAGAATCTCACCAACTAGCAGCCCTGCTGCTTTTGTTCTGTATGCTGTGATTGCCTGCCAATTTGCTTTAATTCCAATTCAATCTCAGCTATTCTGATTTTGCCCTCAACCTTTAACAATGTTGACCCTCCTTCAAATGATTGACAGTAAACTGAGAATCATTTGAGATGGTTTCAAAATATGTCAGAGATAGGGATGTAACGATTAACCAACTTAATTGATAAATCAATTTATGTTCATACGATCCAAACAGATCGATCTGTCCGAGCCAAACTGTTAACCTATAGAAGTAGAAAATAGTTTCAAAATTACATAAATTGATTAAAGCGATATTGAAAATACCATTGGGATTGAGACATGGCAAGTCTATCTAACGTAAAAACGACCAAGTGCATCAGCGGACAACACACATGTGATGTCATTAACAGGGATCAGTCCATCATTTCAGTCCAATGTGTGGACAGACTTTGAATAAAGTCATGTGACCATCCAGTGCCTAGAATGTTCCCTTTGGATTCTTTGGATGTGGAAAAACAACAGTGGTGAACTTTAGGAAACAAACATGTGAATGGATTTGACATTCATTCTAGTTTACTTGTTTGTTTGGACACAGATTTCATTTACATTTGATGATCTGGAAGAAATCCAAGAATCTGGAAAACTTCACTGGAATTTCTGTCTGAGTCTCTCTGCTGGAAGTTTGGATGAAGATGATCTGGATCCACTTTAGCTCAGAGAATCAGATCATTCAAAATGAACAAATATGAGTCGGATCAGCGACCACAGATTATAAATATGAATCAAATCCTTTTTAAAATGAATCAATACATCCTTAGTTTGAGGTGCTGAAGACAAACCTGGCTGGATTTTTGAATAACACCTGTCTCTCAAGCTTCTTGTTCTAAATTCCATCGTGTTGGTATCAACGCACTGCAACTCGTGTGATGTTTTGGAGATTCTATGTACAGCTGGTAGCTGTCATAAGTCATCCTAAATGGGTGGGATCGAAACTTAATATGCTTCTGAGATGAGAACATGGCACAGGAGTGGCACGAAAAAAGAACCAAGAACAAGTTAGTTCCAACTCAAAATAAAAACAAATATAAGAAAGAACAAAGACAGTTTATAATAATTTGTTCTCTGTGCTGCATTGACAGTGCAGAGAAGACCTCAGAGCAAAGGCCAGCACCTTCAGATTGTGAGTGCACTCTACAGAAGTGCTAATCATAATGCTGAGCAAGCCTAGTTAAACTGCTAATTACTGCCATTATGAAGACGTAGGGTCCTGATCAGAGGTGCCTCACTGTTCAGATGTGTATTTACGTGCACATGCATTTGTGCGCACTGGCCTGCACCAATTATGTGAAGGATTAGTCGTCTGTCCTGATGAAGGAAGCAAGTTGGGGTACCAGGATAAAAAAGGGGGAGGTGGAAACAGTAGAGGTAGATAGGCTTCGTCTCTCCTCTCCTGGCCTGACCTTCTCATTTCATCCTCATTAGTATCTAATGTCAACAGAGCAACCACTCCTTAATCATCAGCTATCATCCCAAATCTGTGGTCTCTCAAGCTTGAGCACACACACCAAACAGAAATAAGCAAAAAAATATTTGTAGACCTACCATTAAAATGTCAAATGTTTGGAATAATAATTTCTGAAACATTGCCAAACTACTTCAAATCCTGCCGTGGCCTCATTGTTGGAAATGATTTGTTTTCCTGGATTCTTTTGTTGTCCTCTTGTCTTGGCCTTGTTGTGCGATCTGGCTGTGCACAGCAGCCTGGCAGTGTGGCACAGAGTGGGCTTGTCTGTGTGTGTCTGCCCCCATGCCACAGAGGCCCCCTTTGGGGTCGGGGGAAGCAAGGGCTCTGGGTGCCAGCACAAATGAGCTCCATTCATTTCCCCACTTCAACATATGGTGGCCCATTGTCCTCAGCCACAGAGGCAGAAGTGATGCAATTTGTTGGCATGTCCTGTCATTTTCACAAACTGTCCAACCCACTGAGACCGGGGAAAGAACAGCACGAAGGGCGTCCGTCACACCGTATACAAGTGGCACGCATGTTGTGTGAGTGTTTGTGTCCATCTTAAATCCAGAGCTGGTGGCCAAACTCCAAAACAACATGAAAACTAAGACAAGGACTTCTTAACAAATATTTTGATGAAGGAGCTGCTAAAGACGTCAGAACAACAGGATCAGTCATCATAAATCTTTCTTGAGATTATATTCTACTGTAAGTGTGTCAATCCCTGTTGTTTCCATGTTCTAACAATACTTTATCCTTGTTTACAAGAAAGAAAGATTTAATCTGATCAAAGCCTTCTTATTTGTATCAAGATTTGCAAATGCATAAGCTCTGATAAAGCTACTGGAAGAAGAGATAACAAACAGCTCTGATTCAATAAAACATAGTATTAAAGAAATGACTTCTTTGACTAATAAGTGAAAGTAAAGCCCTAAGTCCTGGTTAGTTCCTGGTTTTCTTGCTGTGCAGTTGCTGGATGACAGAAAAGGGGAAGAAGTCTTGTTTAACTTCCTGAAAAAGGTAAACTTTTGACATGAGGTAAACAATAAAGGCAGTGCAACATTAGAACAAGTGTCTAGACATGACTATATTTGGGTCAGATGGAGGAAAACATATGATCTTGCCTTCATGCACAGAAGGATGGGAGTGTGTGGTGTGAACAGACACTTTGAAGGCCAGGTCAAATGTTACTGAACCCATTTCACGCTAGTGTTGGTGCGTGTGGGCAGAGCATCATAGCTTTACGATTTGGTCTCCGTCCACGTTGGAGGTTTTCCTCTTGTCATCAAAACATGCAACATGGTTTGGGGTTGAAAATAAAGCTGGCTTTCTTTTGAGGTCAGGGGAAGAACCATTGAAGGGCACCTTTAAACACTGAAGATTGATGACTTTGGTGTCTGTTGCAGTCGGTGGAAGAAGCAAGTGGTCCTCGGAGACTCATTACACCTCAGCAAGAGTTGGAGAATGGAGTGACAGTGGGCCTGCTTACCACATCCATCATTTCTATTGAATCGTAATGTTTCACAAATGTCAGCTGGAAAACTGTACCCAACAATACCAACATGCGTTTTTGTTTTACCGTGCAAAAAATGAGAGACTTGGGATTTGTGACGCAATACACCGATGCTATTTGCCACACAGAAGACAGGCGTAAACACTCAGATAATCCAACGGTGCCCCCAGTGCACGAATGGGGCTCATCTCATTTCCCAGTCACACATGCCTGACCTCAATCCGGCCCACACCTCACGCCATCCACCCCCTCCCCCCGTTGTTCTTCCAGACGCCATGCTGCAGCGACCAAAACCCTTTTCCCGTCCTACCCTTAACCCCATTTATACCTTCCCCCCCTGCCTGTCCTCCCAACCTGTCAGGGGCTGGCTTCCCATGTCCATCACTGAGTGATGGATGAGGTGGAAGGTCGTCACCCCACTCTGCAGAGTTCAATGATCCCATCAGCCATGCAGACACCACCACACCACAGGAGCCAAATGCTACAGAAATCATACATTTGTTGAGTTCAAATGGAAACATTTGGCAAATAAACGGGTTATTGGTGAGAACTAGAATGTATTGGAGTTGAATGGAATGGAACTAACAAGGAATTTCTTAAACAGATCAGTGTATCCTGGTCCTCCAGGAAAGCATGTATGCTGACTGTTATGAGAAGTTGGACAAAAAAACCCATTTTTTCCAATAACACGTATAATTCTCAGTAAACGGATATCAAACCCTCTTAAGAAGAACAGAAATTGTTTGTATGAAGCGTTTTCCGATAAAATGCAATGGAATTTGATTGCAGCCTGGTTTGAGTCGGTGAGGAGTTTCACCCCTCACTGACCTTAAATTGCCTTTTGATGCCTTTGGCACAGTAGGAAAACTGTTGCCCTATTGGTTCATTTCACATGTGTCCCCGTAAACAAAACGACAGGATATGATGGGGGGGGGGCAGCTGCTGGAGAAACCAAAGAAGGTAAATTAAGATTCTGGAGAAGTTTTTTTATCCGTGACATAGAGCACAGCAGCAAGGTAAAGCAGGGTTTGCTCTCACTTATTCAGTCAGTGGAAGATTGATACACAAGAACCACACTAGCAAGAAAAAAACAATGCACAACAGAGTCAAGCATGGCCATGACAGCAGCATAGATCAATGTTATTTCCCGCTTTTGCACAAATACCTAATTCCTCTTATTTAATCAAGCGTCTCCTTGTTCCGGCGCTTTCGCCTGATTTACTGCAGCTGCCGGCTTTATGAGTACCTGCTTCATTTTCTTGTCTCTGCTCTGACATCTAAAGTGATAAGAATTTTATGCTTTTGATAACAATATGAGTTTCACTTTGGCCCAGAATTCATGGCCCTGTCAACAGTCAATAAATAAAAGCAACATGATGAAAACATTCACAACATCCACCCAAAAGGATTTACCTCTAGATGGAGGGAGCGGGGTTGGGGGAGGACCTGGTGAGCCAGCGGGAAAAAGGTCAAGTCAATGAGAGCCCAAGTCCAAGTTTTATTATTTTCTTTCTCGGTGCTTGTGTCACCAACAGTGTGATAATGTATTTTGGTCCGAATCGAGTCCTGAACATTGCATTTGGTCTGTTTTCAGACTGATGTCAGGCAGACTTTTCTGCTTTGAAATAAAGCTTATAAACAAAACCATGTGACTTAAGATCTCTTCAGTCATTGGCCAAGAATTACAAAGGTGGGCAAAGCAACTACAATCAGAAATTATGGAAGTCCTGTGCTTTGCAGTCCTTCTTGGGATAGTTTATTTATTTAAACTTTATATCTTGATGACCAGTTTTGAACGTGTGCATCAAGGCCTTTTACTCGCTGTGTGTCGCGTTAAAAGTTGTTTTAATGAGCCTGCATTCTTCTGACTACATTTCCATGAGTTGCTCTGTCTCATCGTTGTGGTGTCATGGAGTTGTTTTAGGAGTATTCCGGTAAGGTAGCTTTTAGGCTGCCGTGTTAAAATGAACGTTCTAACAGATAAACACTTGGACCCTTTTTTTCTGTCTGATTCAACGACAATCGTTCCTTTACATTTGTCCATGGCTCATCCGTTGCTTCTTTCCTAAACTGTTTACATCACATGACGACCGGCTACAGCGGTCATTTTGGCTCAGTTGTTTCGCTCAGGGCAGAGAACATATTCAGACTGAGGAATCTTAGAGTGAATTGAAGCTCAGTCCGATTGGAAACGAACTGAGACCACCTCCAAAGATGGGTCTCAGAGCGGTTCCTGGTCCCAGAGGAGGGTCTGTTTGGGTGAGTTCAGACTGAAATTTAGTTCTGGATCATTGAGGGAAATGAACTCTGGTGTACTTTTAGCGAACCAAATGCGTCCAGTCTGAATACAACCTAAGAATTGCGGTTTGTGCCCAGTCGGAGTTATATGACACCAATTCTTTCGTTTTTCGAAATAGAGCTGTGAAAGAAAAAACCTGGATAAAAATTTGCGAGATTTGTACCGCTTTGACATTTTTTACCAAGCCTTTTCCAACTAGAGGTGGTGCACATGTGCGAGTACTCAGTAGAAACAGAAGAAGCATCCCTTCTCTGCTTGTCTTGTCAGGTGTCGAGGCCGTCCCCGCACACCTGCCGCTGGTTCCCGCACCTGTTCTACATCTGATTAGTCGGCCTTTATAAGTCCTTCTCTTCCTCCGGCCATCGTCGGTTCGTCTGTTCTCCTCTATGGAAAAGACCACTGATCCCCGCTGGTTGAAGCAAGAGCTAAGCAAAGCCAAGTTGAGCAGCTCAAGACTAAGCCACGCCACGCCAAGCCACGCCACGCCACGCCACGCCAAGCAGCTCAAGACCCAACCAAGCTGAGCCAAGCAGCCCCGAACCAAGCAAGGTCCAGCCAAGTTAAGCTGCAATACACCAAGTCAAGCCTAGCCAAGCCGAACCAAAGCAAACCAAACCAAGCAGCTCAAACACGAGCCAAGCCCACCACTTTTCAGCCTCGCCTTCTGGATCTTCTGCCAGTTAACTCTCTCAAAGACTCACTCCTCTTCTCAATAAATCTGTTTCCTGTCTGCATTTGGGTCCAGCTTATTCAAAACCTGACATGTCTACTGTGAAGACTATGGGCTATACTTGCGTTCTTCAACATGCGTCGCATGGCTGGTGTGTTTGTAGCCTTGTTCTCCAATTTGTAGCCAAAAAGTACCAATTAAAAAAAATCCGAAGCCACCAGAAAAATCCAACATTTGTCTGTCTGTTCTCTGCTGATGAGGAAAAAAAGGCATATAAAGGTTTAAGAACGAAAAAGCCGATGCATTCTTATTGGCACTTTTTTTTTTTACCAAAGTGGAAAGTGCTTGTTTATTTATTAATTTACTTTTTAAAAAGTTTCTACCAATTAAAGAAAAAGACTTTGCGGAGATTCCAAAGTGATTATAAAGTTCAACTGTAAAACTTTGTCTCCTGTCAACCTTCCACTAATAACTCGCATTCTTCCTCAACAAAACCATTTCCCTGGTGCCACCATTCTCTTCTTCAGCCACATTTCCATTTGTCTCACTCCTCTAATAGAGTGTGAGAAAGCAATGCTCCCAAAAGTCTCATATGCATATGAAATATTAGCTCCTGAATGAAGCTTAGGGGGATCAGATAGATTTATATTGACACTTCAGACATTCCATTGACAAATTGGCCGTTTCTACGCTGTTGCTAAAAACTTGTTGGTCACCTAGGTGATGACATTAAAGTGAGAGAAAACACCTCTTTACGTGTGATAAACTCAAACAAAGATGACGCACTGTACCCGCCGACTATATCTAATGAAAAGAAACTAAAATGTCAAGCATTTCAAAAGAAAGCTGCTGTAAAGCGTGGTTATGGAGACGATAATGAATCATTGCCCGGACCCAACGGTTCCTTTGTTCCAGTCCCAGCTGGTCCTCACTGAGAGATTATTATGGGTCTAAGTGAAAAGAGGGAAGGAGACTGAGGTGTTTTCTGTGTATTGCTACTCAAGTCTTGTGTTTGTTTGGCACAGGGGCCTCAGAGGAGAGGAAAAAGAAGAAAAGACAGGGTTACCATAAGTATTTGAGGGCTATAGGGCCTTGAACTGGCACAGGCTCCTGGCATGGACATAATTCATGGGAGCACGGCAAAGTCCAACAGACACAGAACCCGCTTGGGGCCGTACCAGCGTCTCAGGCAGGGGGCCACAGAGCAAGAGAGCAAGGGAGACAAGATCAGAAGCAGAGGGGAAAATTGAGACAGATTTTCTATTGGGGTGAAGATAATGGATGAACAAAAGATGTCATTGTTGGAGAATCTCATGAAGGAATTGAGTCAAACAGGCGTCAGAACTCTGTAAAAACAAATCTGCCAAATCTTCATATCTAAATATCCAGATTAGATCAGAGTGAAACTGAGGCAGACTCAGTGAAGCAGCAGTGTTGTAAGATAAGACATACTATTTTATTCAATAACATCAGATCATTGATTTCATTTTTAGGATGCTGTTTGGACAAGTGGAAAGATGACAACAACGGAGTAAAATGTTCTGGTAATTTATCATTATGGCTATAAGAGAGTTATCCTAAGAAAAATCATGAATGACAATGCATGGCATCTACATTTAATTCATTCAACTCAGACTGATAATTGTAACCCAAACTGATCCTCTGAACTCTGGCCATGAACTCAGTCTTTCATAATTCCATGTCAAGCATAGAAAAGATCAGGAGTGTTGGCCTGATGAGGTCCACACTTTGTAAAAACCAGGCAATGAAAACTGGTCCCTCAGATGTGAGGATAGAATTTCTGCAACGTTTTGAGAATGAATGGGGAGGTATATTCTCAATTAAATGGACAATGAAATGAATCACCTTCTAAGTGAAAAAAGAAGGAGGAAGTCTTTACATTTATATTTTTATTAGCACATTTTCAAAATGAAGGATTTGTTAAAACAAGAACGTTGACGTGTTTTTTGTGTTTGAATGACAGACACAACTAAAAAGCTAAACTTGGAAAGGGTTTTTTCTAAAAATCTGCTAAACTTGAGGATTTTCCAGGAAAGTGTGGGCCTAAAAGTGGGCAAAATCTAGAAATAGACCATTATGAGGTCAATAATAAAACCTAGTTAAGGTTAAAGGGGCAATTACTAAAACTGTAAATTAACCTTGATATGATACCTTGGCATTGACTTTCAAGAGCTGTATAAAACGGTCTGTCACACACTAATCTGTCAAATGTTAGGTCCCTACCAAACTCATTCAGAGCCAAATCCTACACAAATGAAACAATAATGCCTCAGTTCACATTTGATATTTCATGTTGGTCGCAAAAGCAAATATGACAACCAAGCCTCTGGAATTCGTGTGCAAACAAGCACTTACGATTCCTGATAGAAAATCACGACATCTTCATCATTACAAAATATTAACCAAACATCAATTATCCAAACTGTTGTTTCAGATTACAAATAATATGGCTCCTCCAAAGGTTTGCTATGTTGACATCAGAACAAATAAGCAGAACAAAATGGTCCACATCCAACGGTCAGTGTAACACACCTAAAAAAAGGAAATCAACATTTTCTTCTGAACCAATAACCTTCCCAAAAATTGGTTTAGAATTGAAAAAACATTTTTAACAAAACAGACATGTCAACATTGTTAAATATGTAGTGTGTTTTATAGCTTGTTATTCGTCTAGTCCTGCATTTGTAATGGTGCCTGCAGATGGAAATGAGCTCTTAGAGCTGTAGTTTGGTACAAAGCCTCTATTCTTGGATTAATGCTCCTGTTTACGGTCCCTGTCTAATAAACTAAAGAAATAAGGAATAATAATCAACAACATTATGTGTGCACATGCGTAAATGACGCTTTTTGTTATGTTGAGCATTTATAGTTGAATGTATAGGATAAAAAATACTGAGAGGTTTAGAATTTTTGATTCCTAAAATGTGATTTGATTCCTGCCAGTTGACCGGTTTGAAATCAAATTTGTTAACATGATTTGCAGAATTTAAATTCATTATTTTTAACCCTTGTGCTATCTTAGATGACCCCCCCTTACTTTGACGTGTTCTCCCTACCATGACAAAAGTGGAAAGATTTCATGTAATCCATGGACACCAGTGAAGATCACAAATCATTGAAGAAAAAAGGTTCAGAGCACTGTCTAGTGGGTCTAGATGACCCAACTCCCAATGTTAAAGTGCCTAGGATAGCACAAGGGTTAATGAGACCTTTTCCTGTTACAGGACCTCAGAGTGCTTAACATAAAATAAACAAATAGTTAAAGTAGTAATTATAATACCCCCCCAACACACATCCAGATTGTACAAAAACAAACAGGGAAAAACAGTCTATAATGTCCCACTAAAATTTGTAAAAAGGTTTGAAAAGCTGAGTTTTACGTTTGTTTGTTTTAAGAAGCCTCCAAAGTGGATGAAGCCCACACATCATCAGGCAGGCCGTTCCCCAGATAAGGCCCACAGGGTACCAGGGCTTGGTCACTGCACAAAAAAGTAAGAAAATAAAAGAAGGAATCGTAAAAAAATAAAATATATATCAATAAAAAACATTAGGTCTTTACTTCACAGGTTTAGTGGAAGGGCTGCACCAGTGTATGCTTACAAGCTTATTCATCAGCCTTTGGAGCAACATCCTTGTGTCCGTCCCTCTTTTTGACCCACTGCATCCCTTTTGGGGTCACGGGGTTGCTGGAGCCTGTCCCAGATATTGTTGGGCGAAGGTGGGGTACACCCTGGACAGGTTGCCAGTCAGTCGCAGGACACACAATCCCTCCCACTCACACCCACACCCACACGTGCACTTTGGGGCAACACCATCACACGTTTGACAACACTTCTGCATTTCTGTGTCTGTTTTGATTCTAGGTGTGCAGTTCCATATCCTCACAGTTCTATGATTCTGATGAACACCCAGGTGTTGGACTGTCCTTGTGCATTATGGGCCAGACCAGGAATATTTGCCAAATGGGCACAATTGCCTTTAAACAAAGGTACTTGAATGCATCATTAAAGCACATATGATGTGTAATTTTTCAGTAGAGGTGCAGCTTCATGTCCCATTTAGAAGTGATGAAAGAATATATAAGTTAGTATGTCAATGCTAACATACTTTAATGAAATAAATTGATTACACTTAAAAAAAGAACACAATGATATTCTAAGAATATTTTGTCCCAGGATAACTTGAATCTGCCATCATTATTACTAATTCTTTACTAATGTTTTACCGGTTTATTAAAATACTTTTTCATTGCTTATTTATATATTTTTTACCTCTTCATAACCCATTCTACAATGTTGAAATTTGACACTGCTTTAATTGAGCTGTTTAAATAAAATATAAAAGAAATGTGAGTGAATCTCGCCATGTCCTTTAGAAGTTTCTGAAAAAGGCTTTAGGGAGCACAGCCTTCACAGCCTTCACTACTTTACCAATCAGGGTTAAGCAGGGAGCACCAGGCCAGTGTTTCCTAACCCCAGTCCTCAGGGAACACTGTCCTGCATGTTTTCAGTCCAACCCTGCTCAAACACACCTGCCTTTCATGACTGTCACTGTCGCAGAACCTGATGATGAGCTGATCAGGTGAGCATTAGCAGGGCAATGTGGAAAACACGCAGCACACTGTGTCTAGGCGGCCCATTTGACATAAACCACAGCATCTAATAAAGAATGAGCCAAATGCTTTCTGAAAACGACGTTTTGAAAGTGATAAAATGTCTGTACAGAGGGACGACAGGACTGCTGGCATCCGACCAAATCTGAGCTTTTGTTTACCTAACAAACTCAGACAGCAGCTAGAAATGCTATCCGTAGTGAAATAATAGACATCAACAATAGAAATCAAACAATAACAAAGCTATAACAAGAAATATAGAGCAAGTTAGGAATCAGAGACACAACTGTATCTTTGAATTCCATGTAAACACCACATGCAGGTCATGGGAGCAGATTAACATGAGTTTAATGAACTTTATTGTACTTTCTGGGGAAAATCAGTGGTTAATCATATTTATCTGTGGTTTTATTCTGTGTTTATTCATCTGACTGCTTCTTTGTCCCCTCCTGCAGGTTGAACCAAACCACTACAGTACAAACTTGCTGCTCACACATAACTCGCTTAATGCTGCATACACGTTTAGCAAAAAACTGTCTTCCATAAGGAGGCAGAAGCCCATCTACACTCATTGTAATCAACACGCTCCGCTTTAAATTATTCAGAAACACAGCTCAACCCTATCCATACTCTATAGTGAGAGGAGCATACAGATATATTTGGAACATCACACTTTTAAGAGCGTGAGCTTCAACTCCCCTGGGTCATTTTCTGCTTTGGTCTTAATTGAGAGTGTTCTGGAAAAATCATTACTATATTAATGATTTAACACAAAGTAACTACCTGCTTTTTTCCAGGAGGAAGGGGAGATTTGCTTCAAATCAATACCCATGCACGCTCATTATAAGGGGGGTAAAGTTATAGTAATTAGGCAGACACCAATAACTTTTAATGATCTTTGTTTTTAATTGCATATTATCGGGTTGCACGGCGTGTGTGTGTTTATAACCAAATATAAGATAATGGTGGAAAAAAAAGAGAAAATGAAAGAGAGGAGGCACCTGCAACAACAGCCCAGATAGCCGTCTGTGCAGAACGAAGCAACCATCCCTCCTGCATCGCTTTACAGACATGAGTCTGCAGAAAGCAGACGGGGTTTTGAAATATTTGTAAAACTGAACTTCCTTTTCCTCCGTGAAACGACAACAGAATGGATGTTAAAATGACACTTCCTTTCTTTCATGGCTGATGGGAAGTTGGTGAGCAATTTGAGTTTCCATACGAGTCAGTAAAGGAGTGAAATGTTGATCAAAGGGCCACAAATAAGAATTAGAGTGCAACTTTCATGAAGTCCCATCTTGAAGGTGGATTGCAATGGAGGGAAGTGAAAAACAGAGGAAACTGCATCAAAAGAGAGCATTTTCTCTCGGCCGTCCTCAGCCGTTTGTTGCGGCCCCCCCGCTCCCCGAAACGCTGCGGCAGATTGTCAACTGAACGACGCCCCCCGTCAGGTGATTATCCCGGAGCTTTAATGTAATCTTCCCCTCACACGTTCCATATTTCAGTTACGACCGCCGTTGTGAAACAAGCCGCGCGGTGAATGCAGCAGTCACTCCGCCTCAACAATGTCAACTGTAAAAGAACGCCAGCTGAAGGCAATTACGCCTGTTTTCAGAGCCAATTATGATGGCTCTCACGGCGGCATTTATGCCACAAGCAAGGGAGCGTTTGGAAATTTTTAATTTAATGACAATATGCTCGTGGTAGGATTCAGCAGGCTGCTTCCACTTCCCAGCCTGCCCCTTCTGAATCCACAGAGGGAAACATTAGGCAGACAGGAGAAGATTATGGTCTCTCTCAAGGGCCGCACTGGGAGGGTCTCAGCAGTGCGCGGTAGATGGCATCCACTCATCCTCTCTGCAGGAGCACAGCTGGCAGGTCCAAAGCGGAGAGACAGGCGGGTTCTTGCAGCCTGGCCTGCGCCTACACGGAGAAAATAAACCAGCAAAGCGCAGGCTGACAGACACCACAATGAGGATCAGCATCTGCTCTGCAGGGTTTCCACCCTGACTTGAAGCGCAGGCTTGAAGCGGATGGAAGATCCTGGTCGTAGAGGACGGCTTAAATGTGTTTGCCACAAGCTGTGAATATCTGTTTAAAACTGCACACACAGCAAAAGAGGAAAATGTGGTAAAAAGAAACAAAACAAGATCTCATAAGTAGAGGCTCTTTTCTCAGGGTTATGTTTAGGCCAGGGGTTCTGCAGCCTGAAGCTATTTTAGTCCTCCATTGTGGCTCTCTGGAAAAAATTGGACAATTTGAATAAATAAAAAGTTTGTTAGTCAATTTTGCTATTTATTTTATTCTATTGTTAAACTGAGGTGATGTTACAGGATTTTTTTTCTTTTTTAAACCACTGCTGACATTACATTAAATCAAGAAGCACTAAGAGTTTTAGCAGTCCTCCGTTGTGCAAACGTGTCCGATAACTGAGCAAACGGACGATGACGGGGTGGATCTATTGTCAGAGCGGTCTAGTATTAGAAAAAACTCATTTTCCTATTTTAAATCTTGTTGTCTTGAGCCAGCGTTCTGAAGTATAATTGCAAATCTACATCAGCAAGATCTTATTTATCATCTGATGTATTTTATTTTGAAAGGAACTTGTATGTGCTGCTGCCAAAAGTAATATAAGAGAAATGTTACGCTGATGTCATTAGATTTTTTAAATGTTTAAAAGCTACACTTTAGAAATGCTTGGTTTAATGGCCACAAAATCATAAACAGAGTTTCTTTTTGTAAAATAAACCGTCTCTCGCTGGTTTTTGGTCAGTAGGAAACTGGACTGAATGGCTTTTTTAGTTGCAGGTTGCAGATGTTGCAGGTTTAGGCCTTTGGCTTGAGCCACAGCTTGCATGAAACTCCTGCATTGTTTATTTAAGAACAAACCAAAATCAAATATGTGTTGGATCTGAGCCCCCTCCCTCTGCTACCGGAATGTTTGTATGAAAGCCAGTCAGTTCTCAGGGGTAGAGGTTGACGGAAGAAGACATCGCCTCCGTCCCTGAGAGATTGGTGTGCACAACACATATATTAATGCATTAAATGTGTTGACTGTGTTCAGCCCAGGGATGTAGGAGTGGGAGAGAGAAAAAAGGGTTAGGGAGAGGGGGGTGGGAGCTCTTGTAATGTGTGGTGTTGTCTTGTGCAGCGTGTCTAGCAGCAGGGGGAAGGAGCTGGTGGTGCTGGTGGGAGGGGTGTCGGAGTAATGTCGGCCAGATTATAAGGCCTGTGGTGAGAGATGAGGGATGGCCGACTTGTAAACAAGTGACAAGCGTCCTGGATGACAATTCCTAATCCATCATAGCGCTGTCAGCAGTGACCGGTGGGGTGACGGACAGGACCCAGGAGGGGGGACAGCTGCTGCACGTCAATCCACATCATAATTTGAAAAGATTTTCCTCTAGGAACAGAAAAAGGGGAAAAAAAAGACTCGATCAGCCACAGTCTCTGTCTCCGTTGTGTCCCTCACTTTACTACCTGCCTTAAGTGTTTGCTGCTTCAAAAGCCTGAAACAACACAAATGATTTGATTGGAAAAACTAAATGTATATAACTTGGAGCAGTGCTCCCCAACCTTTTTCAGGCCACGGACAGTATTTTTAACAGACTGGCCTGTACGAGGCTGAAGTGGGTGTCCGATTTTATAATTAGCTTCCAGTTTCTCTTAACTTTTGAAGGTCAAGTTTATCTTCATCCTCTATAAAGTTGCTGCTGCTTTAAACTTTATTTGAACACTAGATTTTATGCAGGGATCATTAAACTATGATATAGATCTTCTCTTCACCCATAACTGTCAAAGTGGAAGCTTAAAAAATCAAACCCCAACTTCAACCTCTTCCAACTTTTAAGGTGCGATGCATAAATAAAAAATAAAAAGGTCACTGAAACTGGTATTTTCTAATCAATAATATGAATCTCTGGTTGAACAACTTTATTAGCAGCATCCTCGTAACATTAGACAGCCGGTTGCTGAATATTCGGCATTAATAATATGGTCTGCAAACCAACTGTCCCAATTAACCCATATTTGGAGTAAAGACTCCTGGGTTCTGTCTATTAAATGCTGATTTCTTTTATTTTGAAGACAGAGGATCTTCTTTTTGTTTTCTCTCTGGGCCCTTTCTGCTAATAAACACTTTCCAAATACATTTATTTTTTGTTAATTTTGCTTGCTTGGGGGCTCCAATGTAGTGGTTGGTGCCATCATTTTATGAAGGTAGCAGATGGATTTTTGACATGTGACCGAGCGACTTGACATGCGTCAAGAATGAGTGGAATGTGGTGCAGAGAATCCAGTAGTTTTCCCAAACAAAACTTCCTTCAGAATAAGATTAAGAATAACATGGAAAAAATGTAGGTTGTTGTTTTTTCTTTTCCCTGCGGCCCAGTACCAAATGTCCAATGGGGCGAGGTTGGGGACCACTGACTTAGATGCATTGACTGTATACAGAGAACTGGATTGGCGACAGTAGTTGCCACAGAAACGTGACTCAGACCGACTCGGACCAATCGCTGTTGACTGGCTCCAACATGGCAACTGAATTGGCTTCATTTCGCTGGAGCCGGAGCCAGTAACGCATTTTCTACGGGTCACGTCACACTCGCTCAGTCCAGTTCAGTCAATGATTAGATAATAAAGTATTCTCTTTAAGATAACTTATTTCAGTCTTTCTTCATTTTTTCTACTGAATAAAGCTTGCAGCTCACCGCTCCCCCAGGGGATGGGTCAATCGGGAGAGGAATTTCCCCATTAAGGGATAAATAAAGTATACGAAAAAAAAAAAAAAAAAAAACCTCAGGTAAACTCATGTATAGTTGAGTAGGTTTTTTTTGACATTTTAAGCCCAAAAGTTTTCTTTCTGCACAGAACTTTGTAAACTGTTTAGATGTTGATAAATTGTATATTATTTAGTATTTAATATACTACTCAGCCTAAACAAACAATCTCAACAATAAATCAGATGTTATGTTTACTCAGTACTTGCGTCGTTTCAGTTTTTTACTTCTACTTAAGTACAACTGTTACTTTTAAGTAAAACATTAGGCTACTATTACTCTCTTCTCCATCTGTCATCAGCTGACTGAATGTTTGTTTGTATTCACACCAAAGTTTTATATTCAATTGAGATGAAGTGAGTTTTAACCCTGGTAAAAGAAAAGCTTTAACTTGGATGTGACGTGTCCTTTGAGGCAGCCCTCTGTTAGAGAAGAGTACCCTGCATCAGTAGATGCTCACTGAATGGCATATGTTGACATTACCATTCATCTGCCTGCTGACAATTGCAAGCACTGAGAACCGTGTTATGTTATAATGTTTTGAAGAAGAAAACATTTTTGGTTTAGTTTCTTTGCAAACTCAAAACACATGCAAGAGTTACAGAAGCTGAAGCCAACACCTAACTCTTAGGACATCCCTCCATCTTCAGAACCCACTGAATATTGTTGGACGAAGATGCAACACAACTACACACAGTCACACTTAGGGACAATTAAGAATCATCAATTAACCTATGGAGCATGTTTTTGGATGGTGGGAGGAAACCAGAGTCCCCAAAGAAAAGCCAGGCATGCACGGGGAGAACATGCAAACTCCACACTGAAAGGACCCAGCTGGGATTTGGACCAGGGTCTTCTCGCTGTGAGGTTAACCGCTACACCACCATGCAGCCTAACTTTTAGACCATAATAATAAAGAAGATTAGAGATCCCTTTGTTAACACCAAATGTCTATAGGCTATAGAGATCTTGACTATGGCTAAGTTAAATGAACATAATAGATAAACGGTCATTTTAGACTTTATTTTTTGTTTGTGAATCCATTCTCAGTTGACTTGTGGCTTGTTCCTGAACAGGTGTACACAGTCCTCATGAGTATTAATCTTCCTTGTGGCTGTTGGTGAGCTGATTTAGCTGCTGAAATCAGGTCAAGGCTGCCATTCTTTACTTAAAGACCTCGCTTCCCTGCCAAACCAGGATTTCCGGTTGAGGAGCCTCAATAACAACTTTGATGTGAGGCGCATCTTGGAGGGTAAAGTGAGAGGGCAGAGGGAGGAGGGCCGCACAAAGGCCCGACCTTCCCACTGCATCTGCACAGACCGCACTCTAAATGGCCACATTGATGCTCCTGCTTAGCTCTCTGCTGGGAGTCCTGATGGAGCCAACACTGGGGAGGCCTGGGCACCTGCCAACAGCCAGGGACAGATTGATTGAGATAAAGCCAGCTCTTATTGCATTATTCCCATGCACTTTTCCAGTTAAACCAATATTGAAGCTAATTACAAAGGAAAGCTGAAACTGTTGTTCAAACTTTTTCTGTGTGTCGCTTCCTTTGTCCCTCTTCTCAATTGTTTAACTGTTTCTGCTCTACGTTGGTTTTAGCTATTCAATGACATCCTGCTGATAATACTTGAGTTCTTCAATGGCGGCTTTCAGTATAGTTGGCTCAGCTTGCAGAAATTCTTGTGATTAAACACAAAATATGGAGAGAGTCCTTCTACGTACGTAAAGCAATGTCAATTGCAACGATGAAGGTGAAACTTAAACCCCTCCAAACCACTTTTTCATTTTTGCTCATGGAAATGAATTATTTTAGAGCTGAAATGATTTTGAAACTTTTATCGTGCCAAGTGGGATTCAAGGACAAGAAAAATCTGTTTATTGGAAACACAAAAGAAAAAAAAATGTTTTGTGTCGAACTTTCTGATGAGGTTGGATGATTTCTACAGAGGTGCATTTTGTTTTTGCTTTTTCTTCTTTTCTTCTTTGCTGCCTCACACATGGATTTGTTTCTGTCTTAGGGTCACCACCAAGACAAGAGTGGGAAAACTCGTGGAGCAAAAGGCAAAATGGTTTGTGTCGATTTCAGTAAGAGGGTAATAAGAGGGGGGCCAGAAATCAATACCAACATAAAATTGATTTACTGCGTGTCATAAAACATAAGTAAGTGCTGCGAGATGGAGAAAACCGGAGTCTCAATTTAATCTGCACAAAAGCTGCACTGTACAGATGAAGTTATATCAAGAGAGGGGTGATAGGAACTGAAAAAAGAGGGGTGGGGGAAATGAAGGGGAAAGAAAGAGGGGGGAGGGCAGAGTCGTCTGCAAGAGGGAAAGATACAATAAAATCTAAAAGACAGACACTTAATTGTCATATTAAAGACTCTCTCCAGTGCTTGGCTTAGTGGAAGGTTAGCCACCATTCATCATCTGGCTAACAGCCACTCGAATGAATTCACAATTAAAATCTGCTCAATTTTGTCCCTGGGACATTTTGGGAGCATTAATTTTTTCCCATTGATTCTGTAGCCCCCATAAATCAGAAATGTTGCCGTGTATATAATGGTTTATAGAGAAGGGATTACAGCGTTATGAAGCTAATGCAGCAGAACCGCCTCATTTACACACAGCCTCCCCGGCCAGTTTACAGGGGACTGACTTATTACACTGTTACACAGCGCAGCACAAACACCACACGCTCACTGCTTTAAAGCCACACCTGATGGGAAAATACTGCAGATTTATTCGTTTTTGTATGTTAAATGATACCAAAAAATCACCAAAGTGCCATAAATATTATATATCATAAAATATATATTTATTTTTAAATCAAGAATTAAAATGGAAAAGAAAGACAAACAAGTAGATGTCTTTACCTCAAATATTTAAATAAAAATAACTGTTTACATATATATACACATATATATATCCCTCACTGGGTAATCAAGGCGCACTGTCACTGAATAGTCTATTTACAAACTCATGTCATGTCGGCTATTAGGCACTGATCTATAAGGAGAAAATAAGCAAGACAAAGGAGTCAGAGATAAGTCCATCAGTCAGTCAGACTTTAATAAATGCGTTCACAGTAATTCTAGAACTTGTTTGAAACATGGCTTGTAGCATGCTACACATTACCAACATTAGAAGCGTTAGCCCTGTTAGTGTCTTCACCTGTAACTCCCAACCATTTTTTGCAAGACATAAAAACAGACTTTGTAACTACACCAACTCCCAACCTTGTTAGTAACATGTAAAAAAAAACACAGTGAGAAAACGCTACATGATAGCCACATATTTACAATAACACCCAAACAGACTGACGTTTTGACGTCGTGTAGCTCTGAAAATAACTTTTTTATCAGTAAGCACTTCCAGAACTATTCCATGTTTAAGATGCTCAAACTTAAGGCTCATTGTCCTTTTTTGGAGAAAATAAAAAGAAAGTGAAAAAAATATGGTGTATTACATCCATTTTTTTTTTCCCCCAAATCTACATATTGCTAACTGGATCCTTTATGAATCACCACAAAAACTGGAGTAGGTTTGGACAGAAAATCTAAAGTTTGGAATTCTAAGTCAAAAATCATTTTTACGTTTTTAAAGATACGTAGTTATTGGTGAATTTTTTATGCAAAGTATCATTATGATGCAGTGTCTTTCACTTGACACTGAGTAAACTAATGCACCATTATTTTTATTACATAATAATTTGATTACATAATATTTTGTTTATCCTTTCTGAGATTGTGTTTGTAGAGTCAGAGGTTCTGGTTTGTCAAATTGTTCCAAAAATGGTTTACAGTGTTTCAGAAAATAAGGGTACATGGTTACTTTCTTTTAATATGAAACAGGAATTCTTGTGAAACGACCCAATGTTTTCAACAAAAATTATAAAATCAAACATGTGGATAAATTCTACTTTTCTTTACCAAGGTCACTGTAGATGTGTCTTTTACAGGATTTTAGTAGTTTTTTGTCTATGGAATACAGTGAGAGTTTTCAGCAGTGTTTTCTGGGATTTTATTTTGAAAGGAACATAAATGTGAACAAAGAGCCAGCCTTACCAATGTTCTTCTAAGTGACACATTGTTGTAGTGGGTGTCTGATGGCTGCATCCCAGCAGCTCACTGATCCCAGAGATTCCAGCTCTTACTATATAGCTCAATCTGAGCCAGTGAGAACAAGACCCAGTGCCCAAGCATCAAATCATCATCACGTAAACTGGTCCTGACAACAGCTAAAAAGGTTGATGGATCATGTGGTTTTGTTCAGCTGAAGAAGTTTGTCCCCTGATAGAGCCCTTAACTCAAACGTGCACTCACTTCTTCACCACCAGACATCCCTGTGTTGCACACGCATTTGCACACACACGCACACACACACGCACACACATGCAAGCCACTCTCAGTGAGCGATCCAACCAAGACCAAATGACTACATTCTCCTCCCGGGTCAAGCACACCCCTTGACTGAACATGTCCTTGTTTGTTGATTTTCCCTTGAAATCTTAACAACAAAAGACGTGAATGTACAAGTAAGATGACAACAACCCTTCCACTGAATTTCAATATGAAGATGAAAAGCTGTAAGTCTTGGTGACAGCTCTTATGGCTCTGGGGGACCACATGTAAAAATGATGAATGTAAAGAGAAATATACATAAGTGCAATGGCCGGCTGTTATTGCCCTGCATGGCTTTTACAGACTGGCGACAGAGAAGGCACAACAGGCGCTAAGGTAAATGACAGCTTTACAATGCACGTAAAACCTCTGCATAGATATACATAACGGTACCTGTATTGCCTGCTTCTCCTAGTCTTAAGAAATTCACATGAGGAAGCTTCTAGAAGTCAGGCAAACAGGAAATGATCATTGCAAAATAACACAACCTATATGGACCTTTAACTGGGATAAAATGTTAGCTTTAAACTTCATTTTGACAAAATGCAGTAAATAAACGACCACAATTAAATAAAATTAAAAAGGCGATCAAGAATAATCATAACATTTAATAGAATTGAGACAGATGGTCATTAAAAATGCTCCACCTATCATGAATGACAGTTAAATAAAAATAAAAAAAACACCTATACATGGATTTTCCTACATTTTAGCTTTGATGTAAAGTTAAAGGCAGGGGAGTTGATAGGATAGTCTTGTTTTCTTAAAACAAGCCCACACTGGTCATTTAAAGTACTGCAACATCTGATACTTTTGGTTTGGCTGAAACAGAACATGAAACCTTCAATCAAAAATGTTTAAAAATCACATTCAGCAAACAAAAATGTTGTTTCATTGCACAATATTAAAAAAATAAAGTTACAAAGTATCCAATGCTGTTTTTTTGTTTTTTTCTTGTCTACGGTTCGGTTTCTTTGCATTACGTCCTCTGTAAGAATAATTGAAAGAGCTGGTCAAGCTACGCTCACTGAGGCTGGACCACACAAGACAAGCTTGATTCTCTGTGGGTTGCATTTTTTTCTGCTTCCATGTTTAATAGAACCCAACTTTCATAACATGTACTGTTTAATTGTCAGCAAACACAACAGCTGAAGCATTTTAATATTGAGACAAACGACCCTGCTGTAGGTTGTACTGCCCACATTTGGTCTGCCTCTTTTTACAGTCAAAGATGCCCTGATATCAGGAGTTCAGAATGGGTAGTGCTGTCAAAAAGTATTTTTTTACATGTGAATAACAAGGTTAGGAGTCAGCATGGTCACAGGAACATTTGTTTTAGGGGTATCAGTCTGTTTTTTTACACGTTGCAAACAAGGTTAGAGGTAAGAGGTGTTGTGAATACGCTAACGCTTCCATCAAACTAATGTTATATGTTATGTGTTGTTTTTTTTTACATGTGACTAACCCAATTTTAAAATCCCTGCATTGGCTCCCCATATGCTTCAGGATTGATTTAAGATACTTTTAACAGTTTTTAAATGTCTTAACGGTCTTGCGCCTTCTTATTTATCAGATCTTTTAGTAAAGTATGAACCCTTGTGGACCCTGAGATCCTCTGGCTGGTCTGTTAACCATTCCGATTGTAAAAAACAAAACCTATGGAGAGGCATCTATTCAACACTACGCCCCCCGTTTATGGAACAGTCTGCCAGAGGACCTGAGAGCCGCAGAGAGCATTAATGCTTTTAAGAAAAGGCTAAAGACCCATCTTTTTAACCTGGCTTTTAGCTATTTTTTTACTACCACTATTTATTTATTTATTTGGTTATTTATTTATTTATATTTATCCATTTGATCTTGTTTTATGAAGTTACACTAGATTTTAATGTGTTAATTTAATTTTAATTTAACTTGTTTAAATGTTTTATTGTTTATTGCTTTTATCAATATTTTTACTGTTTCATTCTCTTTGATATTTTTCATTCTCTTTTATATTTTTTTATTTTTTTCTGGTGCTTCCTCAGTTGGGACCTCTCCCTCTGGGTCGGATGCTGTTCAGCCACTGTGGCTCTGGATGGGGCCTGCATCACCACTAAGCTGTGGTGGAGCGGTCCCCGCCTGTGATGCTTCATTTGGCTGGTCATGCAACTGTTCACAGACAGGGAGGTTCCAATTATCAGCGTTTTATTATTTTTTATTCCTAATTGTCTTTCCCCATCAATTAGGGGGTGGGGGATGTGTAAGAAGTGTAGGGTTGTGTAGGTACGGGGAAGGGGGCCCTATTTTTATTTTTATCTATTTTTTGTGCTTGTTTATTCTAATCTCCATGCTTGTTTTGATATTTTTCGTTTTGTTTTAATTTAAAGCACTTTGTGTTATTCTTTTATATGAAAAGTGCTTTATAAATAAAGTTTGATTGATTGATTGAACAAGGCTGGGAATTAGCGCAGACTCAGTAATGTTTGTTTTAGTGTTATCATTCTGTTTTTTTATGTGTTGCAAACAAGGTTAGGAGTTACAGGTTTTGTGAATATGCTAACAGGGCTAATGCTTATTATGTGGCTAACATGTAGCGTGTTTCAAACAAGTTCTAGAGTTACTGTGAACACAGTTAAGAAAGTCTGACTGACTGATGGACGTATCTCTGACTGTTTTATCTCGCTCAATGCGCCTTATAGTTTGGTGTACTTTCATTTTATTTTTTATTTTTTTAACTTGTCCCTTCCAACAGCTAAGCAGACAGATGAGAGCTGAAGGCCTCTTGTGTTGGACATATTTTACTGTTACAGTAGGGGTTATGAAACTTTGACACAGCAGATGCATATTTGAATAAACCCCTTTTGTAATTCATACTAACATTTCTTCATCTGAACCATATTTGTAACAATTTTTTGCTGGACCGGACAGAGAGGAAAAGGAGGGAAAAAGAGAGGGATGTTAGAGGCGGGGGGTAGGAGGGTGATTATAGAAGGGGGGGCGGGGACCATGAAGCAGCATAAAGCAACAAGTTGCTGGATGTTTATAATTATTACAGTCAGATTTATAAGTAACAAATCTAGAGGGGGCGGGGCCTGTCCACACACACTCATACGTTATAACCATACCTGTTGGCTCCAAAAATGTTCACTAAACATGTTAAGATGTACGCAATACAACTAATGTTCATATCCACATACTTATGCATTCAGACCAACACATGTGAAACATTTCATTCAGTCACACAAACCACCTGTGCAAAGCTGAGCTAACAGCTGTGATAAAGTGAGTGTTTATGTTCTTCTGACGTGGATGATGGAATGTAAAAAGAAGGAGGGAGAGTACCCAGTCCACCACCACCCAGGAGTTCTGAGCATCCCCCCACCCCCACCCCAGACAGCCACCCACCCACCCACCCAACCCATAGTTGGTCCAGGAGAGAGCGAGACAGGGGCCAGCCATCCCCGCCCAGGAGGAAAACGCCCAAGTGAAGTGGGGGTGCACAAGAGGTAATCACCAGGCTCGCCCACAGTTGAAAATTTGGCGAGGCCCAGCGCTTAGGGGCAAGGACCAGAACCCCCACCACAGGGACACGGACACCCCCCGGCTCAGATGTGATGTTATCCCCGGCTCATGGTCTTGCCAAAGAACTCAGGGATCCCCCTCCCTGCATGGAGAGAGGACTGCCGGGCCCAGGAAGCCAGCACCCAAGGGACACGGCCGCCGTCGCCGAGGGCCCAGTACCCCCTACTACGAATGGGGTATGGGACAGATGGTCTGAGGTCCCACCTTCCCTGTGAAATGCATGTGTGTGTTTGTGAGCGTGTGTGTGCATGTATGTGTGTGTGTGTTGGAGTGTATATCTTTGAGGGGTAAAGGGTGTGTGTACTAAAGGGGTGCAGTTAAAATTGGGGGGTAGGGTACTGAGAGGAGATCTCCTGATTACTCACAGTGATATCAAATCACCTCCCCACCAAGGGTCCCTAAATGTGGGTGCGCCTTTTGAGTGACATAAATTCATATTTAGACCATTCATTGAAGGTGCGCCTTATAATCCAGGACGTCCTATAGTGTGGAAAATGCAGAAGGCCTATGTGAGTTTCAATGCTTTTCTTTGAAGTAAATAATGCAAAGTTTTGTATAAAAACTATGATAGTGATGTTTTACTTGATGATTCTGAATTCAGCATCGCTTAAAGATGCTGAATTGATTCATAAATATTCAACAAAAAAAATTTGCCATGAGTTTAAATTAGAACTATTTTTTTTTCAATGTTGTGGTTTATTTTACTACGCTTTGTTCCCATTTTTAGGGAGGTAATTATCCCTTTTTACTTCCACTTTGATTCTTTCACTTGGGGCAGCATAAGACACCTAAATAAAAGGAAGTAGAAAATGTACCATTATCAAATGTGTGAATTATTCACATAAAATGATCATGAATAATGTTTTTTAAATGACAGTAAATTGGCTCTTGAAAGAAAGAGCAGGGATTTACAGCGTCTGTGGGGACAAATATGCTGTGAAATAAATGTATGATAAAGAAGGCCCCATAATTCTACTTTCAGCCTAGATCTTTACAGTGCAGATGGGGCTTTCACTGTAGACTGGAGCCTGTCATAGAGCTCGGCATCTTTGAGATAAATTTTCCAGACAGTCTGCAAAATGCTCCCGAAACCAGTGACACGAGATGATTTCCCGCCTCTGACAAGCCTCAGTATTGAGTATGATAACACTTACTTTGTCTTCATCCTTGGCTGGAGTATAATATCAATCCGTTTGATGATCCAGCAAAGCGAGTTGAGCACTTGTGTATCAATCTTCATACATGGCTGCCTGGTGTCTAACAAAAAGCCCCGAATGGGATCATTCAATCACTCTGGGCTGTGCTGTGCTTGGCCATCTCTACGGCTCAAGTGTGTGACTATGAAAGCACACGGCCTATTTTTCATCCCTGTCTTTTCCCCATATCCATTCCTTTCACTTGCTGGGGATGAAGACACAAATTACAGATGATTCTATCACTCTGTGCTCGTCATAACTAAATGTTACATGATCAAATAGGCTTCAGTGTCATTCCTCAACTTCTCATCTCTAACCAGCCTTTCTCACAAACAAGAAGGCATTCCTTTTGTGTTTCCAGTGCATGAACCCCTGTAGCTGGACGTCAACACAACATCCTGCACATGGACATGCATGTTTCCTATAACTGTAGAAATTCTAAACAATTTGTGTCTTTTATAAAAAATAAAAAATAAACAAATCTTACTTAAATGGTTGACAGCAGTGTCGGGGTGAATAATAATTCATTTTATTTAAAAACATGTATGTTGGAGTGCCTCAGGGGTCCATACAGGGACCCTTGCTTTATACTTTTATCCCATCTGTCTGTAAAAACTATGCTGATAGTGAAGACCTTTATACTGGAGTATTAAAAATAGTTACAACATTCGTAAAGACCTTTAGTATTTTTTTTGCCATTTGGTACAAACATAACTAATTCTCAAAAAACATCCAAATAGAAACAAATGTAGATGTTTGAGTGTTACATTTAACTTAAATTTGACCTTTTACAAAGGTTAGCAATGCATAAAAACATGGATTTGCTAACTTTAATTTGCTTGGTAAAGTTTTAAAGTTGTCCAAATGTGCCTGGGTTACATCTGTGACATACTGAGTACAAACCTGGTCCAGGGCTAAGTGCATGGGATTCTTCTTTGTAACCACAACATGTCATTACTCCTTATTTTTTGACAAGCTGGAGAACATGTTTACATTTTCTTTTGTCATTTCTTAAAAAAAGAGTTTCTGACAATAGCAGTCTCTATGAATATGCTTTTACAAGTTTTGACAGCAAAAGAAGCCAGCACATAGTACATCTTATGGTAGTTTATCTATCTATCCATCTATTTTCTCAACCTCTGTATCCCTTTCGGGGTCACGGGGTCGTCCCAACTTTGGTTGGGGAAAGGCGGGGTACAGCCTGGACAGTCTGTCACAGGCCCTTCATGTAGTTTAATGGAATGTACATATTTAGATCATATTTTGTATCCCTTTTTAACCAACTCAACTTTTTCTCCATTAAGGCAACATTTGGGGTGCAGTTTAAAAGAATTTGTTACAATTTTCTGGTTAAATGAATTGATCCACGATGCGAAATGAGTAATGGCTAGCTGGTTCAATACAATGTCTAATTTAGTGTCAGTGCAGCAGGGTTTACTGCACTGTAAAAGCAAGCATGAGGTGTGTTCTCCTAGTGAGGTATGGTCCAATCAGCCGACACTCAGCAACCAACTTTTACTTGTCAGTTTGGATATATCCAATCATAGCTTAGGGTTGTTTTGTGATGTCTAATGTTCTGTGAAGATTGGCTTTTCATATTCTTTATTGTTTCTTGGTTTTTTGCCCCCATCAAAACAAAAAAATGTGGTTTCACTTTGTGAAATAAACCTCTGAGGGGGAGAGTAGCAGGGTCAGACGGAGAAAACAATGAAATTTAACCCATTTAAAACTGTATCACTTTCTGACCCTACCTCAGGGCACTGGGTGTTTATCGGCGGGACTTGAGAGGCAGAGATCACCGGACTGGTAATTGTTTCCTCTAAATCTGCTGAGCTCTGAGGAACACCAGTTTTTCATCAGACAGAGAATGAGAGGGTAAAAGGACAGCACTAAGAAAAGCAAAAATGTTCCAACCCATCATGTTGGTTTATATCACTTCATCTAACAAGTTGGAAAAGGCAATAAGCCTTCCTCACACCAAAATCACACACCCAGCTTTTGTATTTTGAAAAACATTTGTCTTTTTTTTTTTTTACTAACAAAACAAAACAATTTCTTTGTATTAGAGCACCAGAAAGAAAAGGTGCAATGAACTGCATATGTATTTAGAATTTGATGGGAACAGAAAGCCAACAGAGGTGTGCTGAGAAGCCATCAACACTAACTTGATTTGACATTTTCCTATTGAGTCAAAGCTCAGAAATAGGCCTGGTATCTCATTTAGCTGTAAAGTGATGTGCTCTCCTTGCAGCCACAAAAAAGACATCAGAAAAGCAAAGTACCGCCACACTCCACTCTGACCAATTTGTCTCCATCACTCCATTCATATAAACACTGAATGATTTAGCTAAAACTGTGCTGAGATTCTTATGGGAATTTTTTTTGCTCCACTTTATTTTCATTATACTTGCGAGTATGTCAGAGGTTTCAATTCTATGCATGCATTTGGCTTTGAAAGTCTCAGATTTAGCGCTGTGGTATTGGCTCATTTTTCATATCCATTGTTGGCTTGTCAGGGTGTCATAGCTGTTCCTCAGAGCTGTTAGATCAGTCCAAATGTATAAATCATCCAGGATCTGACACACTCATTTAATTTGGGTGGCCTTGGTGCAGCAGCGGGGCTATTAATGAAAAATCCCTGCCCTGTTTACTGAGAGGGAACAGTCACCCTATTTTATTTTATTTTTTATTAACCTGAATATTCTGTATGATTTCCCTCAGAGGGCGGTGGCTACCAGCCCAGCACTTCGTCATTTGTCATCATAAGTTGTGTGTGTCAATCCGCTGAAGTCCTTCAGTCACTTGTACTTATGAAGATCACTTTGTATAATAAGAAAAAAGGGGCAAACTCTGAGGGTGCTAGGTGAGCCTAACCTAGCACAGCAGTGGTTCCAACCCCAGAGCTTGTGTT
The DNA here is from genome assembly GCF_053564925.1 of Oryzias latipes. NCBI lineage: Eukaryota > Metazoa > Chordata > Actinopteri > Beloniformes > Adrianichthyidae > Oryzias > Oryzias latipes. The sequence goes on along the minus strand of NC_136252.1, from coordinate 3,978,155 downwards.
ATTGTTTTCCATCTGTGAAATAAAGTAACAGGTACTTAATGTAGCAAAAACAATTTGTACAGCAGCTCTTTTCCCCCATTGAAAGTGTGCACGGCTCGCTGAGGACTCCCCTTATCTCAGCGAGCCTAATCCATTTTCACACCGCACTCCGGCGCTCTCATTTTACAGCTGAGGAGCTCTCTGGCTCCATGCTGGGCCCGAAATGGGACCCCAGTCACTGTGGCCCCATAGTGTTTGCGTAGGTAAGTGTGCAGAACAAATGCTAAAAAGTCTTTAGAAAGTTGAAAGCCACTAGTTTGGCTTGTGCCTCTCCCTCCTGAGTTCCACCTGATCACCTATGTTTGTTGTGGCATTCCACACTGGGGGCTTTGGTGCTGGGGAACGGAGGAACGGCTCAGAATGGAAGTGCAAATACATAAAAAACACTGCAAAGCTGTAGCTTTGCACTAAACAAATACATTAATTTTGTTTCTAGCAAATATTCCTTGTATTTTATCTTTGAAAAAGGGATTTATCAACTAGTTTACAATATTTGGTATTCATGGTTTAATAGATTGTAATGGGTTCTGTACATTTTATGTGTATTTTGGCTGACAGGAAACTCCTACATTTCCACTCTGATCATATTTTGATCTATTTTCAAAGCATTCCCAGTCGTCTTTTATATATGATTCTGCCGTTTTTAGCCAGAATCTAGAAACCTGTGTCCTTTTATGGGACATAGTGTTGGCAGAGCAGCCGCAGTTGACCAGAAATTACCTCTGAGTTGTGGGCAGGACTGTTAGTAAAGAGTCAGCCTCACCGCACTTCCCATCATCCATTTGTTTACACACTCTCCTGCTAACTACAGCCCTTCACACCCCCCAACCGAACATAACCAGTTCAACAAAAATAGCGAACCACATCCGATCTATCCAGCCGTCCTGATTCCAGCTCGGAAACAAAGACGTTCATGGACCTATTTACCTGGAAGTGGATGCATCAGAATGGAGCGGAGCAGGGAGCTTGTGGCTCCGCCCACGTCACAGCTAAAATCTTTTTAAACTATATTTTTTCGTCTGCTCCTGATTCACAGGAGTAACGAGAACATGTTAAAAACAACAAGAACACAATTTTCATCAGAGTAGGTTTTTTTAAAATACTAAAAACAAGCAATAAAAAAAATGTTTACTCATATCAATATTGATTCTTCCTGGACATATTTAAAAAACAATCATTAGTACCAAACCTGCAGGTTGCCTTATGAGATGGTATTCAGTGGGAAAATGAATATTTTCCAAAATACTTCCGAATTCCAGCTTCACTGGGACAAAACATGCTTTATAAAATATATCAAAACATTATTTTGATCAAATGATATCAGATGAGCGCAAAAATCTGTGTTGCTCAATGTAAATGTAAAAAAAACCTGATGGTGTATTTACGCCAGGTGTGATGGGTACAAATGTCCATCAGGTCTAGTAACCCTTCTTTTTCATCTATTAGTATGAAAAAGAAAGATAACAAAAACATGATTCTTTATCTAAAAAAAAAAAAACGTTTCTCTAACATATGACTCTTATGTGGCTTTATTTTCTTCACCTACTTTTTTGTTTCCTCAGTTCCTTGTCAAATACAGCACACGCTCACATTTCACTGAAAAACTGTTTTGATTTACTTGCGAATCGTGCCTCTAACCCTTTGCCATCCCATCATGCCAAGTCATTTAAGGCATCTGTGGCCTCTGTGGCCCAGCCTCTGCAGCCCCATCAACCCCCTGCTGCGGCCCTCAACAGCGCATGCCCGCTCTGCTGGTCCAGCCGGTAGGGCAGCCGGGCCAGGACTCCCAGGACTCCCAAGCATCTAAAGCAGCTGGAAGATCCATCTTTCCCTACTGTTTCTCAACAAAACAATCACAACAAAGAAAAGCCATCATAAATCAGACACTATCCGTAACAAGAGAAAAACACTGTTGGAAAACTGAAAGACTTTGCTGCCAAGACGATTCATGGACAAATGGGATAAAAGCTTTGAAATGCGGTATTTTTCAGAGTATAAATCTGGATTTTTGCATAGCTTGGCCGGAGGATGATCACTCAGGTGCATGTCCAGCTTCCCGTTCAAAACTCATGTTGCTACTCAAGTCGTGAAGTCTGTTTATGGACTCTAAAACGCGCGGCCACTGAGCGCACGTTGGACGGTAACCCTTGTGCTATCTTAGATGACCCCCCCCTTCCATTGATGTGTTCTCCCTACCATGACAAAGGTGCATAAAGGTGGAAAGATTTCATGTAATCCATGGACACCAGTGAAGATCACAAATCATTGAGGAAAAAAGGTTCAGAGCACTGTCTAGTGGGTCTAGATGACCCAACTCCCAATGTTAAAGTGCCTAGGATAACACAAGGGTTAAACTAGTCGAACTTTGACCAATCAGGGACTTGGATTTGTTAGGGACGTTTGGATGGCTTCCCTTTTATTTCATGAATGTGCAAACTGTTTGAAAATTGACCATGGAGGGTCAAATGTGGGTCAGAATTCAATGACACCAAGCCTTTCAGATATTGGAACAGAGCTGTGAAAGAAACTAGCTAGACTAAGATTCGTGAGATTTGCTTTGACATGTCGCACTCAGCCCTCTCCAGCTGTGGGTACACAAGCTGGTTTTGGGTGACGACAGACCAGTGTGAACACCGCATACCAAAAACGCATTGAAGAAGTCGCATTCGTCGCGTTCTTAAAAACACGACACATAAACCAGTCTGAATGTAGCATAATGTGATTTTATTTTAAAGAAACAGCAACAGCAGCTAGTGGGCAGTGTAAGTGTGTGTATCAGTATTTACTATTGACAGCAGCGAAGAAGAAGTGCCACTCCGTCTAATGCCTATTGTTCCACTGCAACACAGAAGAGCAAGAATTCCACAATTCCACAAGTGATAAAAACCGACTTGCTGATTTGCCTTTCAAGATTAAGTGTCTACTCTAACTTCTGTATTTTGTTCAATACATTTTTACCAAACATCGTACTTAAATACGATTTTTTTGTTCTTTATTGTGCTTTTTTGGCTGCTGCAAACTATACTCTACTTTTCTAAATTCCTTTAGCTTGGTAAATGTCGATTGACTGCAGTAAAGTAAAACCTTTCATGAACAAGAGCTGCTCCCATTTTTCTACAAACACACGTCACAATAAGCAAATGGAGCTTGATGCATTAGAGCCCTGCTAACTTTATTACGTCTTGGTTGGACGTTTGCACTTGTGCATGAGTGCATGTGCGACTCTGCTGATGTGCTTCACAGCTCAAACTTACTTAGCCTCATTGAGTTAACCCCATAACCTAAACAACCCTAATGGAGAGCATGAACCCCCCTCCTTTTTCTCTTTTACCCACTTCTCACACCCTCCATGCGCACACACACACACACACACACACACACACACACACGTTAGCCTGACCACCCAAAAGCTAATGCAGTTCAGTCAGAGGGTCATCTGCAGTTCAGTAAAGACAAGAACACATCCTCTCCTTTTTGGTGTACCTGTCTTAAAGAAACAGTAAAACAAAGGGGGCCGTGAATGCAGGTCTACTAACAAGCAGAAGACTATTTGATCCAGGTGCTTTAATCTGTGCTACAAGTAAAATCAGATTACAGGGTTTTCTCCAACAGACCTTCCCTGATGGAGCGTCTATTTCGGTGAGCTGAACTCTGAGCCCGGTTGTTTACATCAAGACGATTCTCTCTCAGACGCACACGCATGAAGTGATCTGAGGTGCCTTTTCTCATCAATGTAACCAATCCAGGGCGAGGTCAAGCTAGAATGAATCTGAATGGACCTCAGAGCGGCAGGAGGAAGAGATTCATAATCAGAGGCGAGATGACAGGTGGATCAAATTTCTAAACTTTTTCTGTGAGAGTGCCGACAGGCGATCAGTCAGCGAGCAAAGACGGTGTTTTCTTAACCCCAGAGTTGCATTAAGCTGACATCCTGCCGTAGCGGAACTAGGTGACATATTGATGGGGAGGAAATATAACAGGCAGGAAGCTTTAAGACTGAAGGACTTGGCTAAAAAAGAAAAAAAAAATTGCAAGCCAGGGGCATTGTGGGTTTTTTATGGGTAACAGTCAAACAAAGCGACTATCTTCATGACCTGTCTGTGAATATGCCTGCTTCAGCTCCTTTCAGGGCAAACAAAGCAGTGAGATAAACAAAATCTACCATGCAAAAGATAAAAAAAAGAAACCGTTGCAGATTATTTCCTTCTGCCAAAAAAGCAAATGGAACATTTTATTGATTAATGGACAGTAAACACCAAACGGACACGCAGCAGGAATTTTTCAATTTATGACTTGAATAGTGATGCCCACTAAAACCCACGCATCATCAGCATGACGACACACCGCTCTCATGTATCTAAGCGTGGACGTTTATGTTCACTTACTTTGTCACAAATTACTGCATAGCTTCCCTTCAAATCCGTCATTTCAGGATTACAGCCACTTGCCGTCACATCACAAGCCTGTCAGCTGCTCAGTGAGGGCAATAATTGCTATAAAAGACCATTATGGACAGCTGAAAGATGACTGTTTGAGTGGCAGGAAAGTGACTAGGAGGATTTCTGCAATGCTCCCTAAAACATTTGCCGCCCCATGTCTTGTGTTAGCGTGGACACTGAACAGTCCTGCAGGCACCTGGGATCAATTCTTTTTCTTTCTAAGCTTCTGATTGAGTTCATTTGAGAGTTAAACCTCTCACTCTTTCTAACTGCAGGTGATGCAGAAAAATTGTACTCAAACATAAAATTTTCTATTATAAACATTCACATCTGAAGTATTTAAAGCAAAAAAGGCCAGAGGAGAGGACAGAGAGCAGCCGTGATGAATGGTAACAAACTGCTCGTCTGCACACAGACAACAGAAATGAAGATCTGAACAAGACAAAACTAATCACTTCTGATGACAACAAGGTTGAAAAAAGCGGGATGGAGTGCTACTCCCATGGAGTGATGCATACAGCTGATCTGAAACGTTAAACTACATTTTATGAAAGTCCTACTCAACATTCGCAGGAATCTTTAATTATGGTTATGCCGCTTTTAGGCAAAAATTAGGACAGTTTCTGCAGAGCAGCAGTAATTCATCAGAGGTTCGATTCTGTGTCCATCTGTTTAGACTCCTCCCCGCTAGCTAACTGCAACACAAATGTGATCAATATCAGAGCTGTCCAGCCGTACAGTTTGGACGCCAGCTCGGACCAGGTAAACAGAGACGTTCGTGGATCTGGTCGTCCAGTAGACTCATCAGAAGGGAGCTTGGAGCCTGTCACTGGTTCTCTGCATCACACCTTCAGGATTTTCCAGTTGCATTTTTCCATCTGTTCCTGATTTGACACATTTGAATAAAGAAATGCTCAGAAACACAATTTTTAAGCCACGTTTTCCTAAAAAAAAAGTGTTCTCCATCATCAGATAAATAAGACAGGGAAACAATGTTAAAAACTCCAAAAACACCATTTTCCTCAAAGTGGGTCTTTGGTCAGGTTGTATAGCACCCCAAACAGGACTCGTCTGCTGTCTAAAGCTTCATCAAAACATGGAAACAGAGATCCAATAGCCACATTTTGAATTTGTCAGGAGTGGTTGGCGACAAACAAAAGGAAAGGAATAATGCATTGACCAAGCTTCAGATCACCCATGGTTATTTGTGCCGTAATGCAGCAGCTGGTGTTAGTCTGCTCTTCTCTATGGCTTATCATTCGAAAAGCCAGAGGAGCTGTCCGGTCTCATTCTCTCATTGGAGAGCACATGTCAGGACCTATTTGCCACTGGTTACTTTGAGAGTGACATCAGTGATGACCCCCTGACCTCTTCTGACGGAGAAATGCTTCTGCAATAGTTTTCCATTACAGAGGCAGGAGAACGTGGACAGATATGTGGAAATGGGAAAATAGGAAAACTGGAAAAGGCATTTAGACCTGTATTTGACCTATCATGTTTCAGTTTTCTGCTGGAGGCTTTTATGAAATGAGTATTTGACCCATGAACAAAGCCTTTGTCATCTCCCTCTTGTGATTTCCATTCACAGACTTTCCCCTAAAGGCCATTTCTGGGGGTAAAACAAAGGGTCATTACAGAAAACACCGGCCGTCGGGTCATTTTCTGATTCTGTCCTTCTTCACGTGATGATGTGGCCTGACCTGTCAGTCAGGCTGTACGTGGATGAGCCTTGCATGTTGTCTGTGTTGGTGTTTTGAATTACCGTACAAATTGTTGTCACTGAGCTTTAGACATGCTTCCTCAACAGGTAGGAAAACCAAGCTTCATATAGATCTGAGGCGAGCCAAGTCGATGTCAGTATTTGTTCGCCCTCAAGCTCAAAACTTGGGAAATACATTGAAATTTTCCAGCAAAATACCTAATTCAACAGTGAGGATCTTTATGTTTTGATGAACAGAACCGCTCTGCTGCTGTGAAATATATTTAATGAGATTAAGACCAAAAAGAGGAAAAGTGGATGGAAAAAATGATTGTTAATGTTGACAACCAATTTAGGATTAACCAAAATGTCATATTTAGTAGAATAACTAATGCAATGTATTCAAAGCTATAATAACTTTTGAAACAAATGATCCATTCTATTTTTAAAAAAAGCTTTGAAATGCATTGAAATGTCATAAACAAAAGGAAACAGATTAACAATGAATACATATTTACAGAAACAATACCTACAATTATAGCTTCTCATAATTAGGCTGCAAAATGTGATGTAAAATGACATAAAAGCTGACATGCAGGTTGTTTAACAGTGTATACTGACTTTAGTCACCATTTGAATTATGCTTAATGTGTAAAGATATGCACACAAGCAATAAAATTGCATTATATTGACCTTAAATGTATGCATGAACAAATGTCGTCCCAGCATTTACTGCATCATTTATAACAAAGTGTCAAAAATGTCACACAATCTCCACATACAAAAACAGCAAAAAACAAACCAAAACATCTTATGTCATTTAGGATTATTTAATTCATATTTTATGAATTTTGGAAAATGAGTGGAGAAAGTTACAGAAATTAAAAAATAAAATTGTGGTAAAAAAAAAAGTTTGCAGTAAGAAAACATTTTCAAGTCAAGCACTGCAAAAACTTTAAGATATTTGAAAAACTGTTGTGCTTTGACAAAAGTTACTGTCAGATATGATTTATCATGTGCAGTATTTATTCAGTGGAGATTAAAAAATAAATGTGGTTATGTTATTGTTAATTAAGCCTTATGTTGTGTTTAAGCATGATATACAGTTCAAACATGCAACAGTTTGATTGGGTCGTCTTGACTTCTGTTTTGGGATTAAAAGTAGTAAATGGCCTAAGCCTTCTAGCTGCTTTTGTCATGCTTTTTATTATTGGCAGCATTTTAAGCAAAATTGAAGAACAATGTGGTGAAAAATTATGATTTTTCTTTCACTTTAATGTGAATCTGGCACAACAATGAAAGAATTGAATTAATAATCTATGTTTGAATCGAGTTGAGTTGAACACTTAGCCCATTTTAAGACAGCTCAAAAAACATATTTGAATGTACAGAATAAATGAGGAAGAAAATTGTTGCATTAAGAAGTTATTCCCAGTTTTTTAAATATATGTCACTATGGGAACACACCGCTGTGCGCTGTCCCTGAGGCCTTTTTCCATAACAATGGTCTTGACTGTCAGAAATGTGATCCATAGTGTAACTGAATTATAAAAGAATTCATTAACAATGAATGTAGTATTCTTTCAAAAAAAAAAGATGAACGACAGATAAAAATATTATCATCATAAAGTTTTAAAAATTAACTAAACTTTACTCGCCAAAAGTGTCATTGAGATTTCATGGAGGTCATTTTGAATTGAGTAGGAAAAGTCCTTCTACTGCCCCTAATGGAATAGCAGTGAACTACAGGACAGAACACATGGACCAAATTATACACAATGGGTTTTAAAAGAAAGTTTGGACCAATGCTAATGAGATGTGGAAAATTTATGATTAAAATATACAATTGTTTATATGAGGTAAAGGTTAAAATATATAAGTATCTGAATGACTGAAAGGACCAACACTCAAAGAAATATATATGTATATATATGTATGTATATGTATATCTATATCAAATGAATCAATGACTTGGTTAGGGTAGGATGTGGTTGACATGGTAAGTAACCTGCAGATGACATTACACTCATCACAATGAGTCCTGTTGAATGCTGAAAGCAGATTTTTTGCAATGTGTTCCTTGCTTTCCTGTTATAGTGACCTCCCCAGATCTTCTAATATCCAAACTTCTGTTTCCTCAGACCAGGTAGACCCAAAAGATTTAGAAAGCAGCTAACTGCTGGGCTGTTATGGGCCCTCCTGTGGGCCACTATCTCACTCTCAGCATGGAGGTGGTACTTTTGATTTTCCTTTAACTCGCTGCTTCAAACAGAGCTATGAAATTTGATATAACTCCAGCCTCTTACACTGCACACTCAAGGTGATAAAGCCAGAAAGCAGTAAGAAAGTCTTTTTTTTCTCTTTTTATCTGCAGGAGATTGTGAAAGTTGGAGCGAGCATTTCCTCACACATTCATAAATTCATTAGCTCAAACTTTTCAGAGTATCAGATACATTAAGCCTCATTAACTTCTTTTTTCCTCCTTTATATCGGCTAATTAGCTCAGGGGTGGCCACAAATTAATTACCAACTTCTACAGCCTCACGCAATTGCATTGTGTTTATTTAGTCTCTCCTATTAACTTTTAATCTTTTTCCAACTCGTAAAAACAGGCAATTAACATTTTTTGATAAACAAAAAATGATGCTAGCTCAGGGATAATCAGCCGCTCTGCATGTCGCCCGAACAAGATTACCCAGTCAGCTAATTTGACCTCTCAAAACATCTTCACTCCACACAGCTCCTTGGTTATCATAGTCTGTTGAGTGTAGTTGGAAAAATACGATGTTTTGGCCTTTGCTGAAACTTTTGCTCTTTTCTTTTCCGCTTTTTTTCTCAGGTTTAGTTCGGTTTGCAGGATGGATGTAACTGCAGTTTTTGACATTCTTCCTTCTCTGCTGTGCATGACTGTCAGGTAATATGACAGCGGAGCACTCAGCTTCATCGCTGCAGAAGTCTTCAATTGTTCTCAATGTATTTCAATAAACCAACACAATGGCTGCTTCATTAGCTCATTGATTCATTAATGCAGCCATCATTCTTCCTCATATTCACAGAGCACAAACACTGATGATACAAAAGGTAACAGTAATGATAACTCCAGCCACGGTCGAATTCCTGTTAAGGCACCAGGCAGCTATCTGCTTTGATGAAGAGGCCCATTTATACGCTGTCTTCCAGCTCAGGGTCATCCTTCTCCATATTCTGTGTATTGACCCGGTTTGTTCCTTTTATTACAAGCAGGTTTTTTATTGAAGGATGATTACATTGAATGATGTCAAGTGAGGGGCGAAAGGATCGACCAGAATAATGACGTTCCAGAGAGGGGGGGAGGCGTTAGGGGTGGGCGGAGGGGGTCGATCCCGACACTTGCCCAGTCTTTTTTGTGCAGCTTCACAAATTGAGTCGCATCCTTGCTCATCCATTATTTAAGGATGATCGGACTCTCTTGGCAACTATGGATTTGATAATCATTCCCATGTCCATATTAAATATGTGACATAAATATCTCAGTGGGGGCCTGTCAATAAGAGAGCAGCAGCGTGAAGCTGAGGTGGAACAGAGGAACTAATATATGGGGTAGAAAGCAGATGAGAAGCTTTTGCTGATAGATCAGTGCTCCTGAAGCAAAATGGCATCAAACATATTGAAATATCCTTGCTTATTAAAGTCCCACTGATCATCTTATGATTTATTCAAAAAGCCCTCCAAGCGCTCTTTTAATCATGTTTTTAGACAAAATCCAAAAACCTGTGTCGTTGTTTAGGACAGTTCCTGCAGAGCAGCAGGACTTCATCACAAATTCCCCTCTGAGTTGTGGGCGGGACTGTTAGTGCTGGCTAGGACTGTCCACACTTCCTGTCATCCATCTTTTAACACTCTCTCCTGCTAGCTTACAGCCCCTCCTCAGCAGAATTGGAGCTATGCAGCAAACAGTTTAAATCAAGATTCCTGCTTGGACGAGGAAAACAAAGTCGTTCATGGATCTACATGTAGATGCGTCAGAATGGAGCGGAGCAGAGGGCTTGTGCCACAGCGTGCGTTCTACATCACTTTTTTAACATTGTTTATCTTGTCTCCTCCTGATTCATGATATAAATAAAAAGGTTACACAGGAATGGACTAGAAACTTGCTTTCTTTTTGATCCAAGCGGTCCCATCTTTGGAGGGGGTCTCGGTTCGTCTCCAATCGCTTCGGTTTGCTCTGAGATTCCTTGGTCTGAATGCGATCTGTTCCCACGGCGGGGAAACAGAGCTAAAATGGCCACCGTAAACAGAGTAGGAATGTAGCAACGTATTTTTCTTACATGCTTTTCTGTGTCTCGACACGCGACATGCGCCCGACAGACACTTCCTAGAAGCTACCTGGTAGGTCCTTAACGGAACTCTCTTAAACCAATGCTATAACACCACAACGTTGAGACACAGCAACTCATTGAAATGTGGTGGGATGAATTCAGACTTTTCAATGTGACACACAGTGCTTTTCATAAACACTCAGTGTGCCTTCATACCTGTCTCCTCATCCCTGCAGTTTGTAGCATCCTCTGAGTTAAAGCACACGGCACGTCTCCTGTACAGTGACCACTTTGCCGCATGAACCGCTGTACCAAAGTAACAAGGGTTCTTCCCGCTGTTCAAAACTGGTCATTGAAATATAAAGTTTTGACAAGTTAACTGTCCTGATAAAGCGCAGCACGTCCGTCTGTCTTTCTTTGTTTTGACCCGCACTCTTAGTTCCTGACCAATGACTGAAGAGATCTTTAGTCACATGGTTTTGTTTACAAGCTTTGGTTTGTAACAGAATGGGCCGCGTGATGCCAGTCTGAATACACACCAAACGCAAGGACTCAATCCGGAACAAATTAAGCAGACTCGATTCGAAACAAAGGATTTTTCCAGTCTGAATACACCCTAAAATTTTAAAATTCTGTTTCATTTTTAGCAAAAAGATGAATATTTTTGCTGCATTCAAGGATAACTATCGTAAAAGTGCTGTTGGAAGACCTCACTAAAGTACCAGACATCACACTAAAGGTGGGAATACAAGCCTTCAGAAGGGAAAGCAAACTGTGTTTTTTGTTTCAATAAAACGGATCAGGAATGGTAAGGATGACATTAAATTCATGCTGGGAGACAGCAGGGCGTTTAACAATATATGAATACAAAAGTTATAAAAAGTAGGGTTATCAAAGAGCGGATGAAATGTTATGAAGTAATGCATGTTTAAATTTGAGCCTAAAAAGGTTTTACTACTTACAGAGACGGTTTCAGAGATTTATGCTACGTCTCGTGGTAAAACTGATGAAGAACCAGCATCTGCCAGACAAGCAGACGTCGGTTCTGTCCACAGTGGACTCTCTGTGATTATCTTCAGCTATACATTCTGTCCTTTACACTCCAGATGAATTATTTTCTTCAGGCTACCCAATATTTTCTCTCCTGATAACTGAAGACAAAGTAAATTAGGAAGGGCAAAAAATATTTAGAGATGTTTATCAGAATATTTTTTGACAAAAAGTTTGAGTATTTTTGAATTTGCGTCTCTCATTTGAGTTAAAAGAAGGAGCCCGTGCAACTGCAGCACACAACCATCGATTGGCGGGCCGATTTCTCATATTCAGTCTCCTTTTTCAGAGTGTATGGACACTTGAAACGGTTTCAGGCATTTTGGAATGACATTCTTTCCATGGATAACATGAGGCTTCTATTTCTGTCACCTCCCCCTCTTGTAGTTTCACCGTGACAAAGTGAAGACTCCTGTGAGACCCGCCCTCAGCACTCTCAAGGATGACAGTGATGCAGCGGTGCCTGGTGAACATGGCGCCGTCATCCTTTTCTTCCAAATCGTTCATCTCCAATCACACAACAAATGTACTCTTACAGCAATGAAGGTGACACTATTTGAAAATGTCTCTACTCCTTAGAACATAATCTGACGAGTGTTTTCTTTTTTCAAATGCATTGGAATCATTACATTTCTATTTGTGATTTTCACAACAAGTGTTTTCAACTTTCACTGAGGTTTTTCAAATTAACAGGGTTGAAAAAAGTTTTCAAAATGAATCTTTCTTTTTCTTATCAGGAATTTACCAAATACAAAGCTTTTTTCTGTTCTACAAGATTCTCAAACGCTTCTTTGATGCTAGAACATCTTTAAACAGTCGGATTCAAAAAATCCCTTTTGGATAGGAGATGCTTGAATGATTAAAAAGTCAAAACTCTCTCAAAAAATATCCTGTAAATTTCCATACCATCCTATAAATGAAAAATTCAAAAGTAAAATTGTTATAAATTGTATGTTTTGGGAATTGCTGCCTTCACAAGAAACAACATTTCTCATTGTTTAAGAAGCAAATCATCACCTCAATAACCTGGCATTTAACGTATGAGGCAGAGTATTTATTATTTGACCATTTTAGATCAGTTTATTAGTGGCTGACGAAAATGTCCCTCAATGCAGAACTAAGACCAGTGAACATCTTAAAGAAGACGTGTGTTTCTTTACCATATTATTGATAGCTAAGGATTCTTAATTCTGTCTGATAAAGTTATGAATAATGATAATGATAAATCATGTAATAAAATGGTTACGGTAGAACAGGGGTGGGATTATATAAGGTCGCTTCCTTCCACTCCCTTTCAAGCAATATTTATTAAAATGTCTATTTATCTTAAGTTTGATACGTTTCTGTATGAATGTGTAACTGCTGATTGTATTGTTTTTGTGTACTATTCTTATTTTATTGCTTGAAATAAACCATTTCAAATCAAATCAAATCAAAAAATTTGCAGATCATTTCATACATTGTTTGGACAAGACACATTTAGTTATTTCAATGAACCAAAAGTCATTTTTTGTTTTTCTGATTCCTTATTCTCCATATTCAATATTCTGCTAATTTTGCTAACGCATTGAGTTGTGTATTTAGTCTTTTTTGTAAAACGTTGTCACTTAAAGATGTGTTTAGGACCAAAACAAAAGCTGTGACAACAGTTAACCGCTCTTTTGCTTTAAACAAACAGCACACCATGTTTCCAGATTTATGATGTTCCTGTGAAATTTATAAAAGTAAGACACTAAACACAACAAATGATGCCTAACAGGTTTAGACAAGTGATAATTTGCCATGTGAACAGTAAACCATTCTCTGCAGCCACGCTGTCTGCCTTAATGGAAGCTCTGGGTGTCATTGTTGCATGGGGTTGAGGTAAGTGTCAGTGAAGCAGAGAAAACAAATTCAATAATAATTAACTTGGGTCATCTACTCATCTGCTATGGCTCATAAACTCTAGAGGAAAGAAAATCCCCCAGAACTTTCCCAAAGCTTTTAACTCTCACCAGTAAAACACCGACTTCAGCTAGCTGTCTTCAGTCGGTCTCCCACTTTGGCCATGCCGGATCGCCTATGAGACTTTTGGGTGGGGCTTCCGTAGATTAGGAGTGATTTTTATACTGTAAGGATGGCATCTGATCAGCTTAGAGGCTGGGTGTCGGGCTGGCAGAACTCTTCCCACCACCAATGGAAAACCGTTGAGCGTCAGCAGTGTTGACTGAGAGGTGTTTGCTAAGGTGGTAGCCCATAGATGTTACGGTCAACAGTTTACTGGTAAACTGAATCCAAATGGTGACACTTTGTGCACGACTCCGCCTCCATTGATGGATTTGAATGAGAAGACTTGCTATCAAAACTGCATTTGGGCAGCAGTTTAGCTCAGGCGGTAGAGCAGGTCGTCCAACACTCGAAGGGTTGGCGCATCGATCCCCCCAGCCAGCTGTTGCCCCCCCGAGTGCGGCTAGCCTGCAGCTCACCGCTCCCCCCAGGAGATGGGTCAAGTGCGGAGAAAGAATTTACCCATTGTGGGATAAATAAAGTACTTTTTTTTTCTTCTTTTTTTTATATATCAGCAGCGATTTTCAGAATTTTACATTTGTCACATTTTCTTTTAAGACAACTCAATATTTGCTGATTTGTGGCCAAATGTTTTCTATGAAAAGACAGCACTATGTACTTTACAAGAGTCGCAATAGCTTAGTAGTTTAGCTCCAGCAGAACACCATGCAATTTTAAATTTCTCCCTCTCTGATCTGCACTGAGCCGTACACACAGAGTGTGGCCCATCTGCGCACCAGCTCTGTGGTGTGTCGTATAAGTTGCCCTCTATGCCGGCTGTCAGCTGGCTGTAGAGCTAATATCAGGGCTGCCTCTCAGGCTGGCAGACCCAATCAGACTCTGGAAGCTGGGCTGATTGGACTGACATACTCCATCAAACCCAGCATCAAACCGCCTCTGACCATACACTGGGGTCTGACTGCCTCGGCCATCAAGGAGAGGGCCGGCGCAGGCCTTTTTAAACAATCCTAATAAAGATCACCAGTTTCTTTCTCCCCGTAGGAGATCCAGGAGGATTTTCAGCAAGTGGGCATCATCCAGCCGAATCGTGTGATTCAGCCTTTAGTCAACACAGTCTTTTAAACACCTCAACCATCGTTTTGCCACTTTAATTGTACATGCAGCGTTTACTGTCCTGTTTTGACGCAATAGTTTCCATTTTGTGTGAGCTTCAAAGCATGCTGTCAGATGGTTCAGACTTTTCTGTTCTTTTATTTTAATATCAAAACATGTGGCATTGAGACTCACACACTTTGAACTGTATTTAATCCGAACATCTCAACTAACCATACCGCACTTCCTGAATAAAAGTGTAACAAGTTTAACATAATGAAGTATTTCATATAACCGGTCTGACTTTAATCATGTTTAACCGCACAAAAATATTCTAAAATTGAAATGTTTACAGGACTGCTGGCTTCTTGTGGAAATGATTAGAACCTTTAAAGCTTTGGACAAACATGTTGAACCTTTTAATTATCTGGTATAGTTAAAGAAGTACACTCAGCTCATGTGGGTGCGCGCTTCATTCATTTCCGTCTGGCAGGGAGAGTAAAACGTTTTGTAAATTTGCCAGAATGTGCCAGAGCAGCTTTACTATGTCAACAGGGTTGTGAGTGTTTTTAAGAGAGCGGCTTTTAAGAAGCCAATCGAGACTTGAAGTTCCTAAATTCTCCACTGACTGCGTTTAAACATTATTTGCTTTTCCATCGACTCTTAATTGTAGCAGTTGTATTATCAACATCATAGTCTGCTCCTAGTAAACAAAATGAAATAGGAATTTTGACACTGTGTATGGAAGTAAGCCAGTGTTGTTGCATGGGCACATTTTGTTGTGAGACACAGCCTGACTCTCCGGTCCTAAAGAAGCTTAGACACACAGGTGGCCCCAAAATGGTAAGATCATAGACTGCCGCTCAGAGAGCCTGTAGTGTGAGACGTTAATGCACATTTTTCTACGAGCATGCCGAAGCGGATACTTCAGAACTTTAGAACACACTAAATGGGCATTCTTGAATGCGTTTTTAGCACACATATCTCACATTTGACTGTTGCTATTCGATACTAGCGCATGTACTTATAGTTGGAGGAGGCTTGGTGCAAAATGTAGAAGCAGTGCAAATCTCATGGATCTTGCTCCACGTTTTTATTTCACAGCTGTATTCCGATATATGAACGACTTGATGTCATATCATTTTCAATTCAATTTTATTTGTATAGCCCAAATTCACAACAAAAGTCGTCTTGATGGGCTTCATATCGGTAATTGAAAAAGTAAAACATAAAATCAAAAGGATCATGAATACATATAATTCAATAGGAAAATACTAAATTGAACTAACAAACTGACTAAGCTAAACTGGACATCCCTGCCCTTAGACCCTATTTCGCGGTAAGGAAAACAGATTCCGGACAAAACGAAGAAACCTCAGGGGTGTCCACATGAAAGAGGGATCCTCCCCCAGGACGGACAGGCGATTTACCAGAATTCATAGAGAAAAATTACCTTATCTAACTCTACAACTACATATTTAAAGTTCAGCAGATGAGCTTTATCCAGTTGGAGTTGGGGGGACAGTCGGGGGCGTGAGTCGAACCGGAAACAGAAACCACAGCCAGGTGTAGGAGAAGGAGCAGAGATGAGCCAGAGCCTAGGTACACGGTTAGGTACAGGGGCACAGATGAGCCAACTGGAATCTGGAAGCACTCGCCCTCACCCGGAGGGGAGTTGGAAAGAGGGACAGTACATGAATCGCACTGCACCAAACAGAGGGAACTAAATGATCAAGAATTGAGGAGAGAAGGAGGAGAGAAGTAGATGAGAAAAGAGGACAGAACCCCAGTGCACCATAGTTACCCCAGCTTCAACTTCTAGCAGCCTTTTAAAACAAATAGTTATTGTTATTAAGTTTAATTTAAACATATTAACATTAAGTTAAATAATCTCTGAATACTAGCTAGTCTGACAATAAGCCTGTCCAAAGAGGAACGTTTTCAGTCTAACTTTGAATGTAGAAACTGAGTCGGCCTCTCTTACATGAGCTGGGAGTTTATTCCATAAGACAGGGGCTTGGTGGCTAAACGCTCTACCTCCAACCGTACTTTTACTAATTCTAGGAACCACAAGCAGTCCTGCATTTTGCGAGCGAAGTGTCCTGTTTGGATGGTAAGAGACTATGAGGTCCTTAATATAGGACGGGGCCAGTCCATGTAAGGCCTTATAGGTTAACAGGAGGATCTTGAACTTAATTCTAGAATCAACTGGGAGCCAATGGAGGGAAACCAACACAGGAGTGATGTGATCTCTTCTGCTAGTTCCTGCTAACAATCTAGCTGCTGCGTTCTGAACAAGCTGGAGACTTCTTAAGGAACTCTTAGGACACGCTGCTAACAAGGAGTTACAGTAATCCAGCCTCGACGTAACAAATGCATGGATGAGTTTTTCAACATCACTCTTAGAAAGTATATTTCTGATCTTAGCAATATTCCGCAGGTGAAAAAAGGCAGTTCTACACGCCTGAGATATGTGAGCCTTAAATAATAAATCCTGGTCAAATAAAACCCCAAGGTTTCCAACTGTGGAATTAGGGGCTATACTTACACCATCCAGGGAGACTATCTGAGCAGACAGAGCATCTCTGAGGTTTTTAGGAACTAGTATAATGACCTCAGTTTTTCTGGGTTCAAGAGGAGGTAATTAATTGTCATCCAGTTCTTGATGTCTCTGATGCAGGCATTCAGTTTCTCTATATTGTCATTCTGGTCAGGTTTCATGGATACATACAACTGCGTATCGTCAGCATAACAATGAAAATTAATGTTGTGTTTCCTGATTATGTTTCCTAGGGGTAGCATATAAAGCATAAACAGGATGGGTCCTAAAACTGAGCCCTGTGGGACTCCATAATTAACTCGAGTGCACTGAAAGGACTGTCCATTTACATTAACAAACTGGTACCTATCGGACAAATAAGATTCAAACCACTGGAGGCAGATCCTCTGATCCCTATGTCATGCTCTAATCCAGGGGTCGGGAACCTATGGCTCGCGAGCCATATATGGCTCTTTTGATGGTCACATGTGGCTCGCAGACAAATCTTTAATTATAGTTTTTTTTTTTTCATTAGACCAGTCCTTCTCGGGCGCGATGCGATGCCAGAGGCGCGCAGTAGTAGCAGTGCTTAGAGAGAGAAATCTCCGCCAGCGCTATCAGTTACTATTATCTATTATTTCACAGAGTTTGTACCAGCTGGAAACCTGTGAATTGACGTGCCTAAAACTGCGCGCTCCCGTCTCTGAGAAAGAGCGCGCAGATGCGGGGACGGGATGTGTGAGGGAGAAAGCAGAGGGTGGGGCTGAGGTGTTGTGGGGACAGGCAGCAGGTGAATCTCGCAGGGATTGTAAAAACGTAAAACCCGCTTCCCGTCACTCACTGCGGCGTGTGAGTGTGTGTTTGGCTCCCCGTCTGCATGTGATCAGTCTTTGTCACATCTACAGAACATTCAGACCTACGATCACGTTTAAAGTCTCAACGCCTGAACGAAGCAGAAACTCACCACGTATCAACCAGACTAGACCATCAGCAGAACTACCACGAGAAATACTCATCATTTATCAGCAACAGCATAACAATGTTATTAAAAAGAATCCACAGACTTATTGTACTTTAAAAATGTTGAAATTAAATCAAATGCACACATTCATTTGTATATTCAGTTTTAAACAAATTGTCGCGGACTGAGTTGGATGGCTGTTGGGCCGCGTTAATAGTTCTGGAGTTTATTGAACACGTCAAGCAGAGATCTGATTGGTCCTCAGTTCTGTCGCTCAGCCTGTTGTTAGGTAGTTTGGACCAATGGGGTTCAGCTATGGGCCGAATAAGGGAAATGGGAGGGCTACAGCGGGAGCAGGGGAATATAAAGTTGGGAGAAGCGAGATTCAGGAGTTGCTGAATTAATTGAAGGGCGTTTGTTGCGGTCTGCAGTAATCGGAATAAAGAACTTTAAAAGAGGTTAAGTCTCCGTGCCTCAGTGTGGGGAAGGGACACTACATTATTGTATGGCTCTTTCGAAATTACATTTCAAAATATGTGGCATTTATGGCTCTCTTGGCCAAAAAGGTTCCCGACCCCTGCTCTAATCTATGGAGTAAAATACTGTGGTCGATAGTGTCAAAGGCTGCACTGAGGTCTAACAGGACCAGAATACAGAGTATTCCCTTTTCTGAGGCCAGTAACAAGTCATTAGGGACTCTAACTAGTGCAGTTTCAGTATTGTGGTAAGGTGTAAACCCTGACTGTCGTGGTTTGGGTTTATTTTGTATTGGTTTTTCCTTTATATCTTGTTCTGTCATGTTTGAGTTCTGTTTCCTGTTTTATTTTGAAAGGTTTCCTGTTTTGTCATGTTCTTGAGTTTTACTTCCTGTGTCCCAATCTGCCCTGATCATGTTCACCTTTGTCTTGTCATTCCTGTCTGTATTTAAGTCTTGTCTCTGCCTTCCTCATGTGCTGGTCCATTAATGTCTTAACGTCCTTAATGTCATCTAACGTCTTTATAGGCTCTTCCGTCATGTCATGTTTTCATGCTATGCAATAGTAAGTTTAGTTTTTGTTTTGTTACCCAGCTCTACAGCGCCTTTTGTTAAGATTAAACCCCTTGCCCTGGAACCGTGTGCTCCAGTCTCTGCATTCTGGGTCCTTCACGCTACCACAGCCCCCCCAACCTGACACTGACTGAAAGTCTTCAAAGTGGCTGTTGTCCTGTAGGTGGCAGTAAAGCTGCTTAACTTCAACTCTTTCTAGGATTTTAGAAATAAAGAGGAGGCTTGATATTAGTCTATAGTTGGCCAGATTGCTAGGATCTAAACTGGGCTTTTTCCGAAGCGGTTTAACAACTGCATATTTAAAAGATCGTGGCATGTAACTTGTTTCCAGAGACGTATTTATTATGGTTATATGGAATCATTAATTAGGTGGAAGGTTTCTTTAAAAAGTCTAGTGGGAATTGAGTCTAACACAGAAGTTGAGGATTTGGAGGACGACATAACTGACAATATATCCGCTTGATCCACAGCAGTGAAGAAGTCCAATGTTAGAGATTTCTATGAATGCCTTCACTTCTACCACTTCAGCCTTCTCTGGGCCGATAGTAGGAATAACTGGATTCAACTTATGTCCAAAATTTGAGATTTAACTGTTGAAAATGTAGGAAAATCATCAGAGCTGAGAGAAACAGGAATATGTGGTTCTACTGAGCTCTGACTGCGAGTTAATCTAGCAATAGTACTAAAAAGAAATCTTGGATTATTTCCATTTTCTGATATTAAGGTGGAATAGAACTGGGTTCTAGCTCTATGCAGATCTTTTTTATAATTTAATAGCCTATGTTTCCAGGTATTCAGAGACTGCTCTGAACCGGTGCGGCACCATTCTCTTTCCAACTTACGGGTTACTTGTTTAAGAGAACGTGTTTCAGCGTTAAACCACGGTGCTACTCGGTTTTGTCTGACGAGCTTAGGTTTCAGGGGGGCAACAACATCGAGTGTACTCCTAAGGGCTTGTAAGGCATCATTAACAAACAGATCATTTGTACTGGGACTGATACTATGGGAGCTGGTCTCAGAGTATTTGCTCAGAATGTTACTAAGTATTGGTTGAACTGTGAGTTTAAACTCAGACACAGAACGGTCAGATAAGGTTCTTCTAAGTTGTGTCTTATTCACTGGGGCAGTAGCATGTTCTAATGTAAACTGGAAGGTAATCAGAAAGTGAACAGAAATGATGGGGTTATGAGGAAGGACACTCATTTGGCCAATCTCTATACCATGGGTGTAGAGATTTTAACCCATGGTACCATTGGTTAAAGCAAGGTCCAGGGTGTGCTTGTGACAGTGAGTGGGTTCATTTACATTTTGGGGAAAACCAACATGATCTAATAAAGCTGCAAAGGCAATTCCTAAACAGTCACTGGGGTCATCAACATGGATATTAAAATCCCCTAATATTATAATTTCATCAGAATCTAAAATAGTAATCGATAGGAAGTCGGAAAACTCAGTTAAAAATTCTGAATTTTGAAACTGCAGGTATTAATTTTTTCTTTTCCTTCATTCCTTCATCTTCTTAAGCTGTTTTTCCGCCCACTGTTGTTTTTCCACGTCCAAAGAATCCAAAGGGAACATACTGGTGACCTGTCCAGGATGTCTCCTGGCTTCACTCACGGGTGGTCGGGATAATTTCTTCTTTATAACCAATTTTCAAACGGTTAACACTTCCGTGTGTTGTAAAGGTCGTTACCCATACATCACTACCAAAGCGGAGTCCCCAGGTTGTATGGATATTTGATTTTTTCCAACCCTTGAAAGGAGCACATTAGTGCTGTTCAAGTGGTGAGTGTCTGGTCCTTGTGTGCCCTTACGTGCTTCATTCAGGCAGCCTGACTGTTAGAAATGCTACAAATTTAGCAAAAGACATAGAAACTCAAGGAAATTAGAACAAAAGTCAAAAAGGGGTCACTAGGTGGATGAAATAAAAATACTTTCAGTGGTCCAAAAGAAAGAAAAAAAAAACAAGACATTAGTTAATTATAGATTATATTATTATACATTAATTGTATTGTGAGATCACAATGGTATAAGGAAGGTATAAAAACTGCCAAAGTTATCCCATTTCATAAAACAGGCAACAAACATTTCTTTAACAACTACAGACAACCATCACTGCTTTCTTCATTTTTTTTAATAATAGAAAAGTTACTTGTTCAGAGTCTAGTTATTAAGTTATTAAATGTCAAAATGGTAAATGGTGTATACTTATACAGCGCTTTTCTACCTACTAGGACAAAGCGCTTTTACAGTCACCGACCCATTCACCCAGTCACACACACATTCACACACACATTCACACACTGGTGGCCGCTGGTGGACGTGGAAATGGCTTTCCGTCAAACGTTCAGCTGCATTGGCAATTATTACAGTAACAAAAGACATTTCAACAACAATTGATGAAAATAAATACACAATGGGACTGTTTATAAATTAAAAAAAGGGAATTTGATACTGTTAATCATTCTATTTCAATGTCAAAGTTTTACTTGCTTGGGGTTAGAGGACTTTCCCTTAACTTACTGCTTTACCAGCCAATTTGTACAGTTAGGTCATTCCTCAAAAAGCATGAATATTGAATGTGGAGTCCCACGAGGCTCCATATCGGGTCCTCTTCTTTTTCTTGTATATAAAGATGACATCTGTGACGTCTCAAATGTATGGAAACTTGTACTTGCTTCTTATGATGCAACAGATTTTTTTTTCAGGAAAAAAAATTGTAACAGTTGATAGAAGATACTGAAACTGAAATGGTTGAACTCAAATTGGTTTAATAATTATAAGCTTTCATTTATTTGGAAAAGACTGACTGAGCTTATGGTTTCTACTAATAAAAAACAGGAAAAAAAGTAAAGCGGTTAGAAATGTTTTGTTTTGAAAAACATTAAGCACTATATGTCCTGTAATGTGTTAAAAATGTTTTATTGTTCAATTTTATGGCCTTATATTACATAAAAAACTAATTTATTTACATTACAACAGAAACGAGTTAATGGAACAATTTATAAATTTGGAACAAACAAATTCTTTATTTACTAAGTCAAGATTATTGACATTTAAAGGAAAATTATTTAGTAAGGCAAGGCAAGGCAAGTTTATTTGTATAGCACAATTCGTACACAAAGTAATTCAATGTGCTTCACAAAACAGAAAAATGCATTAAAATCACAATACATCATAGAAATAATCAACGTAATATTTAAAACAGCAAACGTTATTAGAGATGCTTTAAGTTAAAAATAGAGAGATGACAGTGAGCTTTCAAATGTTATTTGTTTTTACCTCAGAAGATGAAAATCCCAGGAGAACATATGAATTTAAGTTTCAAGTTGCTATCACTGCCGTAACCCTTGTGCTATCCTAGGCACTTTAACATTGGGAGTTGGGTCATCTAGACCCACTAGACAGAGCGCTGAACCTTTTTTCTTCAATGATTTGTGATCTTCACTGGTGTCCATGGATTACATGAAATCTTTCCACCTTTATCCACCTTTGTCATGGTAGGGAGAACACGTCAATGGAAGGGTGGGGTCATCTCGACCCCGTAGAATAGCACAAGGGTTAAGGCAGACATGTTTTTCTTTTGTTGATGTTAAAGTTTCGAATGCTCAATAGGATATCATGAAAACTTGTACAAATAAACTATCATTTTCAAAAATATATTTGTAAATAAGAAATTTGAGGAATATGTTATGTGTAGTTTAGTGTTTAGTGGCAGGCGGTAAATGTCATCTGGACTCTCATTTTTTTCCTTTTTTTAAGATGTGATCCAGAGGCAGAAATAAAATAAGTTGTATTGTTCTCACTGATCATTTCCAGTCATGAAGATGCTTGGACCTTCTGTATGTGGAGTACTGAACATGTTCATGCAATGTGGTTCTCTTCAGGAAGGGAACAAATAACGAAAGAAAGGATGATAGCAAACCCTGCAAGACCACACAAAAGAGAGACAAAGCCAATATAAAGGAATTATAACCATATAATCTTTTCAAGTGAACAAAGTCCATCTCGCTGGTGGCTACTTGATCTACGGACTTGATCAAGTTCTGCTTTCAAACACCGACCACATGGAGTCTGACCCAAGAATGGGGAATCACTATTTGCATCTGTACTAAAGTTAATTTACTCCAGTAAGTAAAGCTGGACAGGAAATGCCTCACTGTGTTGCATGCAGAGAAACACGTTGTTGAGTAGAGATAACAGATAAAAATGATAATGATAGCTGCAATAATTAAAACAAAGGGAAACATTAAAATGAACATTCTGTGAATTTCATGTGGGAAATTGTAAACAAATTACTAAAGTAAAGCAAAGAAAGGCACAATTTAACAATTAATTGAAAGAAAAGTATCGCTGCATGAAAGCAATTTGAATTCATTGCTGTTACTAAAAGAAATATACAGTGTCTGCAATTCTAAAGATGCCGTTATCTCCTCTTTAAGAGTTTTTTTTTTTCATATTTAACAGGGTCCTTGATTACCTGCTGCGTTGCTTTTTGTAATTTCCAACAATGCGTGAAACTGAGCAGGCCGAGAAGACAATTATGTTTTCGTTCCTGAAGGCAGGGTAGGGCTGATGATACATTTATTCATTATCAATTTAATATGGCCACAATACACAATCAGCTGCAATACAGAGAGACAGGGCTGAGAAAACAAATTAGCAAAAAGCCTAAGGAATATTTGTTGGCCTCTGTTCTGCATCCTCATGGCATATGGGCATCTATTTGCAACAAGAGTTCATTTGCAGATATATAAAGAAATCAGTGCAGGGACAAATAAAATGATCTCATAAAACTCAACCAAGAAGAAATATCGCCTGGGAAGCATATGGCACTGTCAAAAAATATCACTTGAGACACAAAACACAAATACTGGCGAGTACAATTGTGACACGTTCCAGCCTAAATGAATAAATTCATTTCATTACAGAGTAGAAAGGTAGGAGTTATAATCGCCTCAATTAGAGCGAAGCCATAAAGCAGAGATAATGTATATGTAATTTCTTTTCATTTAGCTACCATCTGTTAGTTGCAATTGAACGCACTGTAATATTTAGCTTTTCATTAGTTTGTTTTTCTCTGTGTGAGGTAGGTTATTGTGCGTGAGTGTGAGACTTTTTGGAGTTCATAAATCCAGGATGATGGATTTAATTCCAGCTGAAATTAATGCCGGCAAAACTATTACGATTCTTAATGAATGGGGATGGAGAAAAAGCCTTAGTGTGTAATTGATGCACTTAAAAAAGATAAAAATAGAAATGAGTAATTATTGTATGAAGCGACATAAACACTCAGGGTTACGGAGCTCTTCTCATCTGGTTCAACTGCTAAAACTCTCTCAATAGTCCTCCAAAAGCCTCTCAAACATATGTCCCTTCGTCTGTTTATCTTGGCAAACACTTGGCTGAGCAGAGGAGAGACGAATGCAGGAAAGGAAGAGTTGAGTCCTTCCCTTGATGGTCTCCCTGGCTCCACTGCTTCACACAGAGCCAATGCTCTCCCAACCTGCCATATGGGAGCCATAGCGCTTTTCTTTATCATCTCCTTTTTTTATTCCTCATGGTTGTGCAGCGGCCTTTGTTGTTCAGGCATAATCAAATGTTGATAGCATAGTTCAAATGGACCATTAAGTATGTGAGAATGCTCTATGGAGATTGAACAGATAAGAGACCAGGAGCCAGGCAGTCTGCCATGTTCAATAGCCAGCATAGTGTTGATGTTAATTTGATTATAATATAGTCATCTCAGAAGATTAGAGCTATTCAATTAAATATTCTAATTAACCTGAAGTATTAGGCAAATGATGCTAATTACAAATATCCTCCAGAGAGCCTGCTGGATGAAAGGCGCCACTGGTACTTCAGACCACTGTCTCGTAACAGCATGTCCTATATCATAGACTTGACAAATATTAAATTCCTGGCTAATTTGCCTCAACCCCATTTGTTTAATAGCATCTGCATTTTGTTTGAAATTGTAATAAACATGTGTACACAGCTCTTAACTTCACAGAAAAGTGCACTCTTGGGGTAGCTTAGGATTTCTGTTTACACAGCTCCCCAGAACATTTTCTCTCCGTCTCACAAACACATGCACACTCAAACACACACAAACTCACACATAGAGCTTGGCCCATTAAACTCAAACTGCTAGCGCTGACTTCAGTGAAACAACATTATTTTCAGGCCCTGTGCACAGCAAAAGAGCCTTCTCACAAACTGTCTGTTTCTAATCATTAGGAGTATATATTTTAAATGCCTGTAAAAACATTCGCACATATTCAGGTCAAATCGGCCTATACCAATGAAAAGAACTTCATAAAGAAATCAATCCATCAAATCGATATTGGAAAATACCACTTGAATTGAGCCACATTAGGTTTATTTTACATGAAAACGACCAAGTGCATCACACATGTAATGTCTTTAACACGGATAAGTCCATCCTTCCAGTCTTTAACACCGATCAGTCCATCCTTCCAGTCCAATGTGTGGACAGACTTTGAATAAAGTCATGTGACCATCCAGTGTCTAGAATGTTCTAAGAATGTTCCCTTTGGATTCTTTGGATGTGGAAAAACAACAGTGGTGAACTTTAGGAAACAAACATGTGAATGAATTTGACATTTATTCTAGTGTTCTTGTTTGTTTGGACACAGATTTCATTTAGATTTGATGATCTGGAAGAAATCCAAGAATCTGGAAAACTTCACTGTTCAGTAGCAGGAATTTAGTGAGGTATTTATTTAGGTACCTTGATATTCTTGGCTAAAAATATCCAGGATTGATCTTAGGACAGTCGATTGAATTGTTCCAAAATAACCGATGTCTGCTTAGATTGTATGGTCAACCACAAATGATGATATGAATTCACTAGAGTGAATCGTTCTCCCCTAGTTTTACTATGAATTCACTAGAGTGAATCGTTCTCCCCTAGTTTTACTATGAATTCACTAGAGTGAATCGTTCTCCCCTAGTTTTACTATGAATTCACTAGAGTGAATCGTTCTCCCCTAGTTTTACTATGAATTCACTAGAGTGAATCGTTCTCCCCTAGTTTTACTATGAATTCACTAGAGTGAATCGTTCTCCCCTAGTTTTACTATGAATTCACTAGAGTGAATCGTTCTCCCCTAGTTTTACTATGAATTCACTAGAGTGAATCGTTCTCCCCTAGTTTTTGCTGGTCAGTCTTAGCTAAATCCTGCAGAGGGTTAAAAAACTCACCTTGCAGCAGTCAGCTCAGTACCAATTGGTTTTTTTAAGTCATGAAATCATCATATTTGACAAAGGTGTAAGCAAAAGCAACGCTATCGCGGTACAGAAACATGTGGGTGCTGTCACTGATTACTTTATATTCATGGTTTTTCCACTCCAAGGTCGCAAATATGTCATGTGCATAATGTTGGCCCTCAGTGTGGCATTATAGTCACTCCGAGCAACGTGTTTCAATAAGGCAATTTTCTCGCTGCCGAGGAACATCAGCGAGGCCGCATTCTCAACAAAGACAGAGTATGACATGTTATCCAAGCATACATCTGCAGGACAGAACTATACTTTATTAAAGGAAAATAGGATTTCACAAATGTTTGGAGAAGCAAAGGGAGTAGAGGGTGGGATGCTGGGGGGGTTGTTGACTTCTGCTATGGGAGAAATGTTTGTGTCAAATGTCCAGGTACAGAAAAGTTATTGGAAACAAAAAGCTAAAAGTTTTATATACCTTGTCAGAATATCCCTAATGATCCCAAATGGGTCATTTCAGGGATTCAGCTTAACAGCTGTATCATAAGCAACTGTGTACAAAACATAAATACATAAATGTGCATTTTTAAATTAGTTTTAACCCTTTTACATCAGAGATGTTGCCAGGACACCTAAATAACACTCGCTTTGCCGTATCGTAACTCTTTGATCCTTCACATGATCAACGTGAATCCGCTGATTCTGACACAAACAAAGGGGACGTTTCATTTTGGCTTTGCACCGCAAAATTAATTTGGGTAATTGATGCGTAAATAGCTTCAACAGTCAAAAGAACTAAAGCTGAAACTGCAGTGTTAAAGGGTTACAATTTTTTAATTTTCACTAGATTAAAGAAAAAGGAAACAAAAAAGCTTAATAAGCAATAGATTAACAAACTTTATTCAATTTATTAATGCATGAAAATAAGTGCTTAAGGCATACGCAATGAAAATGGTATTCTTGGTGTTTTTAACATGTTCATTATCATGACAGAGGACATATTAGAAGTAAATTAAGCTCAAAATTGTGTTTTCTGAAGTTTTCTTCCTTTCCTCGTCTGAGCTGGAATCTGGATCTAAACTGAACAGCTGGAAAACTCCAATATTTCTCACCATTTGTGTTGCTATGCCAATGTTAGCTTGGGGTTGTGAGGGGCTGTGGGAAACAGTAAAAACAAAGGGATGATGGGAAATCAGAGCAAGCTTGTTCTGCGCCAACAGTCTTACCCACAACTCAGAGGTGAATTTCTAATAAATTCCTGCCGCTCTACAGAAACTATGTCCTAGAAAATGACAGTTTTTTATTTTGGCAAAAAATGGCAAATTGTATTTTAAGAAAACCACTGGAAACACTTTTACAAAAGATGATCAGAGAGGAGCTTTAAGCACAGCATATAATTATAGGAACACCTTGGTGTTTTACCACACATTTCCTTTTTTTTAGCTTGTTTCCTAAAATAGCTTTTCATTATAAATATATAATATAAGACAGATTTGCATTTTAGGTTTATACATTTTGTTGAACATATTTTCCTTTTTTTTTTCTCTAAGTAAACCCCTTTTACTTTGCTTAATAATGCTATTTCAGCACACATATGCGATAAATGCAGGAAAATGATTATGCATAACAAATGTCTATTTATTACTATGAATATAGCTCAATATATCGGATTATAAAGAATCTGATTCTTTGTTACTCCTTGATCCTGTCCAAAAGATGAACCATAAATATATATTTTGTCAACCTGAAGTTTAAAAGCTTTTCCTCATTTTCTGTGAAGAACATAATTCTGTACACCCACCCTACACTTTTATATTACACACAGGGATTTTGGTACCATTGGACCCGGGGCTAAAAAAAGGTAATGATGACTGATTTTCTTTCCTTTTATGTTTAATTTTAAAAAGCGAGCTGCACATTCATGCATAAATGTGATCTGAAAAAGGTTAAGGACAAATATTAACCATTGCAATTGAGAAGAAGTAAACATCTGTCAACATAAAATTGTCCAAAACTCTAGCACAGGCGTGTTAAATAAACGGCCCGCGGCCCGTGTCCGGCCCGCCAGGTGGTTCAATCTGGCCCAGTCGTAAAGAGTAAAAATTATAAGGATGTTTAAAAAGAAAGCATTTTCTAGTCCAGAGTTATGATTTTTTAAAGAAACAACCGAAATGCGCAATTCCGCCACTAGGGAGAGCAAAGGAAAAGCAAAACAGGTGAAACAGCATATCTCTGCACGTGCCAAACCTATCAGCTCTGCATCTGGGTAAGATGTACTTTGGTTCCCCACAAGTCTCACCACTGTTACATTGCTATAAGAATGATCAGTAGTGACACAATAATGACCAAAATGTTGTTCATTCATTCATTCATTCTCTATTCCGTTTAGTCCCTTTTTGGGTCACGGGGCTACCAGAGTCTATCCATTTGTGGGCGAAGGCAAGGGACACCCTGGACAGGTCACCAGTCTGTTGCAGGGTAGAATGTCCTCAATCACACACCCATTCACTCTCACACTTACACCTATGGACAATTTAGAGTTGCCAATTAACCTATGAAGCATGTTTTTGGATAGTGGGAAGAAACTGGAGATCCCGGAGAGAACCCATGCATGCACGGGGAGAACATGCAAACTCCACACAGAAAGATCCCCCATTGATGTTGTGTTTTTCATGTCCCCCAGCCAGGACTTGAACCAGGGGCCTTCTTGCTGTGAGGCAAGAGCACTAACCACTGCGCCACCGTGCAGCCCCCAAAATGTTGTCAAAAAGAAAAAAGGCACTCCACGACACTTGGCACTCGGCTCGGAACTTATTTGTTCACGGAGCTGAATGCAAAACCTGCATGCTTGGTATGTTATTAACAGGTCGCAGTTCTCAACGAATATAAGATTCAACACCCCTATGAGACTCACCATAAAGAAAAGTTTCACCATTTGCAAGGGGAGTTGAGAAAAGAGAAGATTTACCAACTATTAGCTGGACTGACAAAATAACCATCTGCATTTACTGCAGCCGTGACGTCAGTGATGGAGCAGTGACAGTTGACAGACACAACAACAGCTGATGACATAGTCAGCTCTCTAGTTACTGTGCTAGACTATGTTGGAGTGTACTGGTCACGTAAAGTAAGTCTGGTCACTGTTGGCGCCCCATCAAAGCTCAGGAAGAAGGCAGGTGTTGCCACAAAATTTAGGCAGCAAACCAGGAAAATATTCTTGGACATTTCTTTGTGTTTTGGACACGTAAATGACAGTAAATGTGTTTCTGCACAGAATCCTAATCCTGATCCTGATGGCCGGGTGAAGTTTCAGGAAAGAAAGGGAGGTTAATTCCAAATTATTGTGTTCACAGATGTTTGCAAGTTTCATTTAGTTTAATTTTTCATTGATTTGCACATTTACATTTTAGGCAGGTGTTTAATTTTTCTCGGATGTAAAATATTCGGTCTTTATACTAATGTCCGGGTGAATACTCGATTCTGATTGGCTGCCAGGTGTGCATTAAAAAGTGGTATACCACAGGATAACCGCACGATGAAACAAGAAGTTCCGGTCACCTAGCTTAAATGTTTTGTATCACTGCCCCGGCTTCTTTGAAACAACCTTTAGCTTCATCATTCGGAAAAAAACAAGTGGTAAGAGGTGAACTTTCTCTCTGAACTGATGCTTTATTTAACCCATCGGAAAGATCTGCATATATATATATCACTTTATATCGCCGAATCTTGACTGCAGCGGTTGTGCGGCGCGGCGCGGACTATTTGTTGCACCGCACCACGAAACAAATAGTCCGCTTTTTGTGGGAAAAGCGATCGAAATTGGGAAAAAAACAAGAATTAAGGACTAAAAACTGGTAACTATTTATTTCTTTTGTAAGTGACCATGGTATAAGCAGGTTAATGGCCTAGAGTATGCGTTATCACTTTTTAACGTACTTCGAGGAAGCAACCTGAAATATAGCGTTGGACAATTCAGGCTTCCACGGCGTGCATAAAAAAGTGTTTATGCACACTTCGTCGGCCTTTAACCCTTACATAGTAAGGGATTAGGCTACCATGTTGGTTGAGGCATTTTTTCCAACTTTTCCAACTTGTGCTTTTATGTTACTGGTCCGGCCCACTTGGGATCAGACGGGTTGAATGTGACCCCTGAACCAAAATGAGTTTGACACCCCTGCTCTAGTGGGTCCACTAGACCCATGACCACTGGCTGAATAACAAAACCACCATAAACAGCGCAGCTCACCTCTGAGCCTCCTGCTGTCTGCTTTAGAGTGGATAAAAACAACTGTATTTAGCACTGGAGGCATGATATGAGTCCAGCTAAGCCAGGAGGGATGATATCAGCTTTTGTTGAGCCTCCCCTACGTGAAGAGACAGTCGTAAGTACTGTACACCTGTCTCATTAGGAGCACCATGCTGCTGACCCAGTGTATTAGCCTAGGCCTAATCCTGGCAGATCTGAACAGGCCTCTCTAAGCCTCTCATATGGATAAGTCTTCCCCTGAGCCGCCATGACAACGCTGCAGCACAATGGAATACTGAGCCATGCTCACACATCTTTATGCTCTCTGAAAAAGATACAGATTATCAAACCGGGTGTTGTTTGTGCATTGGCAGCATTACAGTCAAATTATAGCTTTTACTGGCAGGCACTGCAAAAGGCAATTCACACAGAAGGCCTGAACATATGCACACTGTTATATGAGTATCATGAACACAGAAACAGCACACACACTCAGAAATGAATCACAGTTTCTCAGATGCTCGTTTTTAAGATGCACAGCATGGATGAAAAAAGCGTAAATGGAGGATTTCAATAAAAGGTTCAATGTCTGAGCTTTAAAAGTCATTTTGTCAAGCAGTCTATTATTCTCTGGAAGCACTGAGCAAAACACTTTTCTTTTTCTGCATTCTCATTAAACCTTTCCACAGGAAAAGTATAACTTAACTTACCAGCATTGCTCAAATTAAAGATAAGAATCCCAACAAACTAGAGTCACTGCCAGATGTGAACAGCACATGTGCAAGCGTTTTGTTTCGGGTCAGTGGAACTTACACTCGGAGGATCTGTAAAAGTAAGATAAGAGTAGCAATTATTTTTTCTTTAAGCTCCAATGTGACAACAATTTAGAATGAAAGACAAGTTATTTATGAAAAGAGGTTGTTTATTATACGTATATGTTTGCATTTCAAATAATTTCAGGATGAAGTTACGTTTAGATCATCAGAAAAAGTTTTAGTGAGGGAAATCTGTCTTAGTTTTATAAGTAGAAGACATTTTGCCTCCTATCCTAGAGGAACCTGGATGAATAAAATGATCACATCCACGAAAGGTTGGATGTGCAGACAGACTGTCCGTGGACTTCCTCTGGGTCTCCCTCTGCTGTTATTAGGTTAAAAAGTTCCTGAAAAACTGTCAGATTTGAATCAGAAAAAAGAAATAATATCTTTCTATTCAGAACCTGTCTGGATAGAAACTGTAAATTTGATCTCCCAAACTTTGTGGTGAACAACCGCCATCACTAAATTGTTTAGATCGGGTTTTGAGTAGATTTTATCACATCACCTGGGCGGATGAGGTATTAATGTTTGAGCTACTTGGAAGGGCGGCTCTGTGGCCCAGTGGCTTGCCATCTGACTTCACAGCGAGAAGGCCCTGGTTCAAATCCCAACTGGATCCTTTCTGTGTGGAGTTGGAGTTTGCCTGTTCTCCCTGAGCATGTGTGGGTTTTCTCTGACAATCCGGCTTCCTCCCACAGCCCAAAAACATGCTTCATGGGTTCATTGATGATTCTTGTTGATCCCTGGATGTGAGTGTGTGTGATTGTGTGGCCATGACCCACTCGTGAGGGTCTTTTGGGGTCACAGTGCTATGACCCCAAAAGAGTTTCAACTGGTCTTGAAGATGGATAGATGGCCACTTGTACGCCTTTCAGCTTTATACAAATGCTTGTTTTGATAAAAAGTTGAGGTTTTTTTTTGGTGGGTTAAAAATCACAAATATAGTATTGTGTGACCATAATAACAGTAAAAAGCAGAATTTCATCAAACGTCTAAAGAGCCATTTTGTCCCCGACAGGCTAAATGAACATTTATGATGAACGACAAGAGTTATTTCTGGTAACCGTTTCTATATCTTGGAGACCCACTCTGATCATCTTTAAATGTATTTTCAAATGTTCCCAGTGGCCTTTTAATCATAATTTTTATGTTTTAGCGAAAAAGAAAAAAAAATCTGTATCGTTTTCTAGGACAGTTTCTACAAAGTGGCAGTGGTTCATTAGAATTTTCCTTCTGTAAAGTAAGCTTCCCCACAATTCCCGTCATCCGTCTGTTCACGCTCCCACTAGCTTACAGCCCCTCTACCCCCATTCTAACATCATTGGTGCAGCAAAAATAGACCAGCAATATTGGAGCTATCCATCTGTACAGTTTTGATGCAGATACCAACTCAGTTATGGAAAACTAAGACGGACATAAATCTATTTGTCTAAAAATCCGAATGGAGCGGAGCAGGGAGCTTATGGCCCACCCAACATATTTTATATAAAACATGTTTTACAAACACGTTTTTGCTCTGCTTCTGATTCACAGCTTTCTTTCTCTTTCGGCTTTTCCCATCAGGGGTCGCCACAGCGAATCATCCTTTTCCACCTCACTCTATCATGGACATCTTCTACCCTAACATTAGCCAACTTCATGTCCTCTGTTAAGACATCCATGTATCTCCTCTTTGGCCATCCTCTTGCCCTCCTGCCAGGCAGCTCCATCTCCAACATCCTTCTACCAATATATCCACTATCCCTCCTCTGAACATGTCCAAACCATCTCAGTCTGGCTTCTCTGACTTTGTCGCTAACACAGGCAACATGAGCCGTCCCTCTGATGTACTCGTTCCTTATCCTGTCTAACCTGGTCACTCCTAAGGAGAACCTCAACATCTTCATCTCTGCTACCTCCATCTCAGCCTCTTGTCTCTGTCTCACTGCTACCGTCTCTAACCCATAGAGCAGAGCTGGTCTCACCACTGTCTTGTACACCTTTCCTTTGAGTCTTGCTGACACTCTTCTGTCACACAACACTCCTGCCACTTTCCTCCACCCGCTCCAACCTGCCTGCACTCGCCTCTTCACCTCTTTTCCACACTCCCCATCACACTGAACTGTTGACCCCAAGTACTTAAACTCCTGCACCTTCTTCACCTCAGCCCCCTGTAACCTAACGCTTCTACCTTGATCCCTCTCGTTCAGACACATGTATTCTGTCTTACTACGACTGACCTTCATGCCTCTTCTTTCCAGAGCAAACCTCCACCTCTCTAGCTGTTCCTCCACCTGCTCTCTACTCTCACTGCAAATTACAATGTCATCCGCAAACATCATTGTCCAGGGAGATTCCAGTCTTATATCGTCTGTCAGCCTGTCCATCAGCATAGCAAACAAAAAAGGACTCAAAGCTGATCCTTGGTGTAGTCCCACCTCCACCTTGAACTCCTCTGTCTGACCTACAGCACATCTCACCACCGTCATACTTCTCTCATACATGTCCTGAACTACTCTGACATACTTCTCTGCCACTCCAGACGACCTCATACAGTACCACAGCTCCTCCCTCGGCACCCTGTCATACGCCTTCTCTAAATCTACGAACACACAATGCAGCTCCTTCTGACCTTCTCTGTACTTTTCCATCAACATTCTCAAAGCAAAAATGGCATCAGTGGTGCTCTTATGGGGCATGAAACCATACTGCTGCTCACAAATCTCCACCTTCTTCCTAAGCCTGGCTTCCACTACTCTTTCCCACAGCTTCATTGTGTGGCTCATCAACTTTATTCCTCTATAGTTGCTGCAGTTCTGCGTGTCACCCTTGTTCTTAAAGATCGGAACCAGAACGCTTCTCCTCCATTCCTCGGGCATCTTCTCACTCTCTAAAATCCTATTGAACAAACTCGTTAGAAATTCCACTGCTGTCTTTCCTAAGCACTTCCATACCTCCACAGGTACGTCATCAGGACCAACGGCCTTTCCGCTCTTCATCCTTTTCAGAGCCTTCCTAACCTCATCCTTTCCAATCTCTGCTACTTCCTGCTCCACAACAACCACATCTTCCTCCCTTCTTTCCCTGTCATTTCCCTCGTTCATCAGCTCCTCAAAATACTCCTTCCATCTTTTCTGTACACTCTCCTGAGTTGTTAGCACCTTTCCATCTCTGTCCTTAATCACCCTTATCTGTTGCACGTCCTTCCCATCTCTGTCTCTCTGTCTGGCTAGCCTGTACAAGTCCTTTTCTCCTTCCTTTGTGTCTAACCTGTCATATAGCTCATCGTAAGCTTTCTGTTTGGCCTTTGCCACCTTTCTTTTCACTCTACGCTGCGCTTCCTTGTACTCCTGTCTACCTTCCTCAGTCCTTTCTACATCCCACTTCCTTTAAGCCAACCTCTTCCTCTGGACGCAGTCCTGTACTTCCTCATTCCACCACCAAGTGTCTTTACCGTCTTTCCTCTTTCCAGATGACACACCTAGCACCTTCCTACCTGTTTCCCTGATCATTTCTGCTGTAGTTTCCCAGTCATCTGGAAGCTCATCCTGACCACCCAGGACCTGTCTCAACTTCTGCCTTCTGATTCACAGCAATTTGAATTAAAAAAAAGAAGTTCAATTTTAATCTTAATTTCTGTATATGTCTTCCATCATGATAAAAATGCCACAAGAACATGTAAAAAACACCAAAGACACCATTTTCAGAGTAGTGGGTCTTTAAGATTTGAATCAGAAAGCAAGTAAAGGAATGTGTTTTTTGTTTGTGTCTAGTTTGTGTGGTGTTTGTGTAGCCTACCTAGTATTTACCAAGTCTCCTGTCATCAATGTCATATTGGGCATGAAAAAAGACAGGGATGGAGGCAATAATGTCTGCTTTGGACTGGAGGTAGAAATCAAAGCTAATCACAAAGCTCCTTCTCCACTTATTGACTCTTTTTGTAAACATCAAGATGGGCAGATTGATTATTGAGAGAAGTTTAAGCAGTGTTGACTGCTTCTTTAAACATGTCCTTGTCATTTCTTTTTTGTTATCTTGTCTCACACAGGTATTTGTTAAAATAGGTTTTCTTTTGCTCCCTGACTCCTTACATCCTAAATGCTTGCTAGTCGTGCATAAACTCATTGCTGCAGCTTTTTGATGGTTAAACAGGTCTTTCTCTGCAAAAGGCAGCACTCCTGTGGAGTAATATACTCAAACTCATCATGGCCAATCTGTTGAGGACGAGAGCTGGTCAGTGAACAAAGTATTTGTTGGAAGGAAGCTGTCCAACCCCTGAGAGCCGTCCTCGTCGCCGCTTCTCCTGGCAAAATGCAAATGTCAAGTGACTCTCGACGAGTCTGTGATTAAGATTTAATAGAGAAAAATGTGAGGCGAGGATATGAGTCTAACTAAGACACATCAGCTGCCTCTCTCCAGGATTCCTTTTATCAACAGCAGGAAACAAGTATGTCCAGAGGAAAAAAATAAAAGCCTGCTGCACGCAGCAAATCAAAATAAGATTCTGTGTTCCAGGGTTTATTAGAAAGTGTACCACTGAGTATAGGCGCCACCATAAAAGAAACAATACATTGACATGCAAGAATAAAGTCAAGAAATATGAGGAAAAATGCATTGCATTATAATACCAAACATTATAACTCAACTGAAAAGTTGTTTTTATAGCCAAGCTTTTGGTCACACATGAGATTATTCTCTGCTTTTGACCTTCAAGTTTTTCCACGTTTTTATTCATTTATTTATGAAATGGTTTTTAACCGTTTTTATTAAGTTAAGCTTTTAATTTACAGCGCTTTGTTCAATATTTAAATTGTTTAAAAAAAAAAATTAAAAGAATAAGATCATAAAATTAATTTTACAAGGAAAAAGCCATATCTTTTGGAAAATAAGTTGGTGGTGTAAGCCTCCATTCACATTACATGCTGACTGAATCCATCAATGCATCCATTTATGGTGATGCCATAAGCTTTTAGTTCATCATGGGAATCCATGAGCCATTACATGTTTGGACCTCTGCAACTAAACTGCTAAGAAATCCAGTCCTTGTGGGTCTAGAACAGGGGTCGGGAACCTTTTTGGCCAAGAGAGCCATAAACGCCACATATTTTGAAATGTAATTTCGAAAGAGCCATACAATAATGTGGTGTCCTTTTCCCACACTGAGACTTAACCTCTTTTAAGGTTCTTTATTCTGGTTAATGCTGGCTGTAACAAATGCCGTAAATTAATTCAGCAACTCCTGGATCTCTCCCGCCGAGACGAGAGCGCTTCTCCTAACTTTATATTCTCCTGCTCCCGCTCCAGCCCTCCCATTTCCCTTATTCGGCCCATAGATGAACCCCATTGGTCCAAACTACCTAACAACAGGCTGAGCGACAGAACTGGGGGCCAATCAGATCTCTGCATGATGCGTTCATTGAACTCCAGAACTTATAACACGGCCCAACAGCCACCCAGTTAAACTCAGTCCGCGACAATATGTTTAAAACTAAATATACAAATGAATGTGTGCATTTGGTGTAATTTCAACATTTTTAAAGTACAATAAGTCTGTGGATTCTTTTTAATAACATCGTTATGCTGTTGCTAATAAATGATGAGTATTTCTCGTGGTAGTTTTGCTGATGGTTTAGTCTGGTTGATACGTGGTGAGTTTCTGCTTCATGCAGGCGTTGAGACTTTAAATGTGATCGTAGGTCTGAATGTTCTGTAGATGTAACGGACTGATCACATGCAGACGGGGAGCCAAACACACACTCACACGCTGCAGTGAGTGACGGGCAGCAGGTTTTACGTTTTTACAATCCCTGCGCGATTCACCTTACTGACCGAGCCCACAACCCCACCCTCACCCTCTGCTTTCTCCCTCACACATCCCGTCCCCGCTACTGCGCGCTCTTTCTCAGAGACGGGAGCGCGCAGTTTTAGGCACGGCAATTCACAGGTTTCCGGCTGGTACAAACTCCGTGAAATAATAGATAATAGTAAAGTGATAATGCTGGCGCAGATCCTTCTCTCCAAGCACCGCTACTACTGCGCGCCTCTGGCATCGCATCGCGCCCGAGAAGGACTGGTCTGATGAAAGAAAAAAAAATTGAAGATTTGTCTGCGAGCCACATGTGACCATCAAAAGAGCCATATATGGCTCGCGAGCCATAGGTTCCCGACCCCTGGTCTAGAACCTTCCTCTACAGAGACCCAGTTTCCTGTAAATTCTTGTCAATGTCCTTATACTTGGAATAAATTAATGTAGACTCACTAAAAGACTTTCCTTAGTGATGAAACCGATGCAACCGCTAAAAATGTGCTACACATCTCCACTGAAACACAATGTTATTTTTTTCTATTTTTCTTAGTAAACAGCCTTTTGCCTCAAAAATGTATTACTTTAATCTAGTAAATTCTCAGTTAATAACTTATAAATATTCTAACTTTAATCTAGTAAAATAAACTTTTTTACTCATAATTTTTCACATTTATTCTCATAAAATGTTGACTTTTCTCATACTTTTAGGACTTTATTTTCACAATTTTTGATGTTATCCTCATACTAACGCCCCTCTCACCCTCCACGGGTGGTTTCTTACACAAGCTTGGGTCCTCTGCCAGAGTCCTGCGAGCTTGAGGGTCCTGCAGTATCTGCAGTATCATACTAGCAACATTACAACAATACAATCTGGATTCTGGATTTTTCACCTGAAACTGCACAGCAGTCAGACAAGCAGGGTGGTGGTGGTGGTGGTGGTGGGGGGGTGGGGTGGGACTCCCATGAGCATGCTCACAGACAACGGTCAGTGCTGCACCACTCCACACCACCGTCACCAACCAATCTCACTGTGGCAAATCTCCTCTGAAAAGTAAAAAATGTAATTTGTCAACATGTTTCTATCATATGCTTCATCACTGTCCACGCCAGTGGCAAGGGCCAGGGGCCCATGAGCTGGGGGAGAAGGTGCTGAAGAGGGGGAGGTGACATGCAGTTGGGCCAAGGCAGCTGCTCTCAGATGGGAAGACGGCACCGTGATTAGGGCCTCACGCTGGTTGGAATTGTCCTGGACAGCCTAGAAATCAGATTATTAACTCTGATACCAGACACTCTGTCTCCTGACTGGGATTAGCATGAAAATTTTTATATGGATCGATAAGCAATCTTTCCCTGTCTTCACAATCTCCCAAGGATTCATTAATCTGTGTGTATGTTTATGTCAAGGAATTAAGACATCCCTGTTAGGCCGTCATCCTTCCCCCCCCTCACACAGACGGACACGCTTACAATCCTCCTGCACATGCCAGGTCTGCTTTTCAAGGTGCTAGAAAGGAGCATCTCATAGCCATTTATTAAATCAAGTACTGATTCTACTCACTTTGGAGCAAATTGCTTCCTCTTCCTCTGATCTTCATCCCTGGTCTCCACATCACAGGCAAAAGATCATCTGAAAAAGTGCTGGCACGTAGCAGTTTTTTTTTTTTTATGTGGAAAAGCTAAAAAAATCTGGTTAAAATCAAACAGATTTTGTGGCTCTTTGTGCATTAACACCTAATCAGCAATTCGAAAAAACGGAAAACGCTTTTATGTTAGTTCCAGGGAACATTTATTATGGTATGTATGTTCACACCAGCCTCACCAATGAAAAGTCTGTGTAAACACATGTAAATGCGTTTCGGACTTACGCATTCAAAACTCTCGTGATCACAAGTTACGCAAACTTTTAAGATCGTTTTCATGCAAAAAACAATTGCTGAAAATATTCACCAACCTAAAGACCAGCAGAAAAGAAAATGTTGCATATTTGATGATTACAGATATTTTCAACATTCCTAGGATTATTGAAAAATTTATATAACTGAAATCAAAGTTTTCTTTCTTTTTTTTTTTTTTAAGTTTTCTTTCTTTTGAATTACACCACACAGGCTTTTATAATTGTATGAAAGATTCAACAAAATGTAATATATATATATATATATATATATATATATATATATATATATATATATATATATATATATATATATATATATATATATATATGCAATGTTGGGCAACCTGGATTATAATGCATCAATAAAAGGTCTACTTTCAATCTTATGTCATTAATGAGGTGCATTGAACTATAAGGCACATTCAGTGAGACAGAAGAGTCAGATAAGAGTCAGTCAGACTTTTTAACTGTGTTCACAGTAACTCAAAACTTGTTTGAAACATGCTCTGTAACACGCTACATGTTAGAAGCGTTAGCCACGTCAGGGTAAACTTGTTTGCATCACGTAGAAATACACTGATACCACTAAATTAGACGTTATTGTGACTATGCTAACTCCTAACCCTGTTAGAAACAAAAAAAAAAAAACAGTCCAACACCACTACAAGTTAGCCACCTAACCAAACAAACACTTCGACAAAGCGCTTTGCACCTTTTAAAATCACTTTGACATCTGTAAACACAACATATCTAAGGCTTTCTGGATTATAAGGTGCACTGTTGTTGTTTTTTTGGTCAAAGCTTTTACGTCTGCCTCAAAGTGCAGACAGTGCGATATTTTGATTAATATTGAGTTTTGATGTTAAAGGTCTATCTGCTCAGAGAACTCAAAGCAATAGATTAGACTGATCTAACATGCCGTGTAACTTTCCAAACGTCTCACATTAAGGAATGAATATGTAACTGTAAATAAATAAGCCACCCAAGGACAGGAATATGTGAACATTTTGATGGATTATCTGAAACTCAAGGCATACTCAGAAAGTGCCCAAGAACGGCAAGCGGAAAGGATCAGTGCTCGTATAATTATGACCCATACATAGAGAATAATTAATCTCCCCTGCATCATTAGGAAACACGAGTACAGCCATGTCATTAAAGTGCTTTTAGTGGTCCTACTGTCCTCCCTTTGCCCCGGCGCACTCAGTTTTATCAGCCCACTGCTGGTCATTTACAGAAAAAGCACTCATCTATGGGGCGGCATGACTCCTCACATATTGTCTTTATGTCCAATCATGGTTAGTAATGAAGAGCTTTGGAAGAATGGACATGAATGCGTGAAAGTCTGAGGACGAAAATGTTGCTGCAAGTTTGACAGTGATGGAGTATTTCCAAGTTGGCTTAACTTGAACTATTTTATGATTTGATGAACTGAATCGGTTGGAAATTTGATTAAAAGTCTTCTGAAAATGAAAAAGCTTATTTTCATTAAAGCTGCTGCATATTCTACAAAAATCCAGCAAAATAAAAAGAGCTCCTGGTTGATTGATGTTCTTTAAATACAAGAAAATGCTAATATGTAAAAAAAATTAAAAAA
The DNA here is from genome assembly GCF_053564925.1 of Oryzias latipes. NCBI lineage: Eukaryota > Metazoa > Chordata > Actinopteri > Beloniformes > Adrianichthyidae > Oryzias > Oryzias latipes. The sequence continues at coordinate 3,937,401 of NC_136252.1, read as the reverse complement.
AAGCACAGTGTCTTTAATGACCCTATTAGCAGAGTCATATTAGTTACTGAAGTGCAAATGCTATTCTCCCATGTCCATTCACAAAGTGAGGTATGTGTGTAGGTAAGTGGATCCAATTGTCTGAGAGCTTGTGGTTTCACCAAAGAGAGCTTTTAAGCCTGCACACTCCAAAGTATTGGACTAAGGGTCAGGTTCAAATTAATTAAAGGCTTATAAATGAAAGAGGCCACTAATGACTGCAATCCAACCTAGCCAATATTTAATATTTCATCATTAAACAGTAAAATGACCCAATATGATCCTAATACAGTCCCAATTATGCAGCATTGATCAAAGTGACCTTTTCATACAAGCAAGTAGAAAAAAGGGAAAAACAATCAATCCTGCACCTCCTTCTCTTGCTTTCCATTCTTATTTTCTGCTTTCTAAAGTTTCACTGTCTGTGGGGGCAGCCTCTGCATATGCCTGAATAAAACATGTAAAATGCTGTTTGTCAATTCAGGTGACCCAAACTCTGAAAGCAATCCCCCATATGTCTAATTCTTTTGTTCACAAGCATGTTGTGTGCATCTTGGTATGTGTAAGTTTGTTTTTGCCCCCACCACACAAACGCACCCTGGAGCCTCGCCTCGTCGGCTGCTAGACACCCTGCTATGTTAAGTCCCAGAAGAGGAGACAGGTGACGAAAACGGTGCCAGACTTCCCTGGCTGATGAGCGGGGCTGGGAGCCATCATAATGGCTAATTCCTCCACCCCCCCCCCCCCCGGTCCAAGGCGCAGGAAAAGAAGCGAGACGGGAAAAGTGAAATCGGTACAATGCCTAAACACATTTGGCTGCAGGATCCGTCTTGATTCGGTGTACAGCTTGACAGTCTCCATTTTCTGTTTGACTGGTAACTGCTGATGTGCTTTTCCCCCGTCAACTCCCCATGAAACAAGTTCAGTGTATTTCTAAGGATTTCCAAGTTTGGCGGCTGTTAAGCTGAAGAACAATGGAGCGCATCAACTTGATTAAAGTTTACTTGGTGGACATTCTTCAAACGGGATTAAAAAAAACAGTAAGGTTAGTAGAAGGCTGTAGATGGAAAAAAAATGTGATAAGCAAATCCAAATGACTGTAAAATGTGATAATGACAATTTATTTAAAATTCATATACATTTTAATTATTATCATCAAAAAAATAGTATTACCTTCTATCAGTTAATGGCCAATAATATAAACATAAATTCAAATAAAATGTAAAATATTATAAATCATTACAGTGGAGCGTCATTTTAAATTTCATTTATTTCTCTAACGTTTATGTTAACTATGATAATGATGTACAATAATTCTCTTTTTGACTTGAATTATTGTAATTATGGGAATGTTTTATCTTGTCAGTTTTGGCTTCACATAAGGTTTAGACCAGGGGTGCTGGTCTGCTCCTAAAGGTCTACATAATGCATAGATATTAGGCATATTTGCAGCTACATCCAGGGTTAGGAGCCTGACCCTCACACCTTTCAGTTTCACTTCCTGGGTCAAAGGACCCGACTTCTGGGTTTGGTAGGCTTTTGTAGGGCCTGACCAAAAATCAATCATTAACCTCGAATGGAAGCACCTGGCCCGGGGAGGGGCCATGTCTTATAAAAGAGTGTGAATTTTGGTTCATGAGAGAGAGGAGTTTGTGTTTCAGAGCATGTATTGACATTGCTGCTGGTTACATGCTGTAAAATAAAATAACAGCCATTTTTCCCATTCACTAAAACCTCTTGAGTGGTTTTTATTGTTTTTGCCTTGGACCTGTCGGTCTCACTCCGAGCGGAGCGTGACACACACACACAACTTCATATTGCAATTGCTTGTCTGTTGTATTGTGATTTTGTTTTTTCTGGTTCACATGTAAAGCAAAATTTCAAGATTATGTATGTAAAACTATTGTATTTTGTTATTCTTTCAAAAGTAATACAGTAATACAGTTGTGAAAAAAAAAAGTTTGAACATGTATATTAAAAACGAGTGAATTATCTAAACCCTCAGCCTATTCAAGTGTCTTGGTTTCTGTTCATCCTTGTCAGGTCATCTGCTCTGTTGTGTCACAGTTTTGTTTCTCCCCATACAGAGTTTAGTCATGTTTCAGTTTGTTAATTAAATGTTTTATTTCCTGCCAACAATCCTAGTCTCCTGCATTTTGGGCCTTCCACCACCAGTTCATGACAGTTATAGTAAATAAATAATGAGTTATTTAACATTAAAGAGTAGTTACTTTTTTTCCCTAACATTTAGTTACATGTATAAGTTAAATCTTACGGTGGCCCAGAAGGGAACACAACACATTAACTTACCACACAACACAATAACTTACCTCACAACACATTAAGTCACAACACAATAACTCACAACACATTAACTCATAACACAACACAATAACTCACAACACATTAACTTACCACACAACACAATAACTTACCTCACAACACATTAACTTACCACACAACACAATAACTTACCTCACAACACATTAAGTCACAACACAACACAATAACTCACAACACATTAACTCATAACACAACACAATAACTCACAACACATTAACTCATAACACAACACAATAACTCACAACTTATTAACTTACCACACAACACAATAACTTACCTCACAACACATTAACTTACCACACAACACAATAACTTACCTCACAACACATTAAGTCACAACACAATAACTCACAACACATTAACTCATAACACAACACAATAACTCACAACACATTAACTTACCACACAACACAATAACTTACCTCACAACACATTAACTTACCACACAACACAATAACTTACCTCACAACACATTAACTCATAACACAACACAATAACTCACAACACATTAAGTCACAACACAACACAATAACTCAAAACACAACAACTCATAACACAACACAATAACTCACAACACATTAAGTCACAACACAACACAATAACTCACAACACAACACCATAACTCAGAACACAATAACTCACAACGGAAGTAAAGCTGCAATTGAAGTGCTTTTATTCTGAAATTTCCACTGGGCTGAGCGGCTAACTACATAACAAACTAATGTCACAGTGAGCTGTGGAGGGAGCACGTTTTTTCTACAAGAGAAGTTAGCAGCAGTGTTGCCAGATTGGGCAGTTTTGGTTCTAAATTTGCAGGTAAAAATGGCTTTGGGCGGGTTTGCATAATTTGGGCGGTTTTAGGGTCGCTATGCGGATGTGGCCCTTGGTGAAAAGGAGTTTGACACGCCTGCTCTAAGGTGTTCCTGGGCATGCATGTGAGTGTGTGTAGGAGGGATTGTGTGCCCTGTGGCAGACGGGGGACCTGTCCAGGGTGTACCCTGCCTTCGCTCAACAGTAGTTTGGACCCTGAAAGGGTTTAGAGAATGGATGGACAGAAAAAGTGCATATCTGCTAGCGGAGCATGGCGCTCATTGTTGTTAAAGCTACATGCACAGTGACTTATGTATCAAAGGATGTTCATTCTGCATGTCACCCAAGCAACGAGGATTGACAGCATTTTTTTTAAATAAGTGCATGTTTACTTCCCTTGTGATCGATGGTGATCAACATATTGGGCATTCCTGGCTTAGATTCATGCAATTATAAGAATAAAAATATAATGAAATTCTATTTGGTTTTCTGGTTGTTGTTTTTTTTTGTTTTACTGACAACAACTAAACGACAAGGTTTTACTAATGTTTGTCAGTATAAATTGTAGGTCACTCGTAGCCCTAAGTATACAGCACAGCGGGTTAAAACTGTGTCAGACAGTGAATGATTATATTTATAGTTTATGACCTGCCTGAAAACAGCAGCAAATAATCTACCAAACAAGTCTTAAACTATGTACCTACTCCACCATGGTGTGGCCTGCAAGCAGCCAAACACAACATGATGGATATAATCTGGGTAAAACCTCTCTGCCTGGAGCAGATTAATTATGATCTCTGTAAGTCATAAACACATCCTGTTAATTATTGATGGCTCTGCCATTTGAAATGAAACTGAAATTAAATCTGTCTGATTTACAGAGGAGCTGGCTCATTCAGTTGCTTTATAGAGACCAAAGAGGTAAGTCAGCACTTGCATAACACATTTCATTGGCTAAATGGAGAAGTATCATGTGCTCACAAGAGAATTAGTCGCTTTTCTCTGGCAGGAGTCCTGGGCTTTCAAGGTGAGCAGGTTGATGGGGGGCGTGTTTTTATTTGTGTACACAGGGGAGGGACTCATGCTCTGCCATGACAGCTTGCCTTGAATCAAGTTTGGCACTCTCATATGAGTGAAAATAATGGAATTCTATATGTCTTTGAGCATGTCAGCTTTCCACAACAGCTCCAAATGGAAAGTGACGACTGGATGTCGCTGACGCGGGAGACAGGGTTGCCAAAATGGGAATTGGGTGACCACGAGGCTATCCCTAAGGCTGACTTGCAATCAGACGGCAGCAGATCTCACTGTCATCCAACATCAACCTGATAAACACTACATCCTATTATTGTCACATCTCTGTGCTTTGTTTACCTGCCTGTTTGGTTAGATGCATGCAAAAAGGCTCTTGTGCGACTACACAACGACATTTAAGTATAGTTTTGCATTTGCACTAAAACAAAAAGGATCATCGGGATTGATGTTGTTTAGTTTTCTTTTCAAAGAGACAAAATCAACAATGTTGCTGACACTTTTGAAATGAATAGTTTAAGTTTTGCAGATGGAATCAGCGACGCTGCTTGTTAGATAATTGCTTTGAAACTAGCAGGCAGGACACAGTGTGGGTTTCTGTGTTGTCATTACGTTGTACTGTTTAAGTCATGTACATAGTTTAGGTTTGGACTGGTGACGTGTTGCGGCCAGTACTGTAAGGCAGGGAGCACGGTAGACTCAAGTGCTATCGTTGTTATTTACCAGCTTCTGCTCCTTTGAACTTCATAATTGGTTTATATATTTTATTCTTCTAGCCACTTGGAGTCAAGTGGTGTGAGATTTGGATTTGGAATTGGTTTATTTCAAGCAATCTTAACAAAATAAAACTAAACAAGACAAACAACTGAAATATATAGAGACATATCAAACTTCAGATAATTAATCATGAATTGATTAGAAAATACATGGCATATATACAAATCCAAATTTTTCAATTAAAGTTATTCTAACTTATTAATAGAGGTATTAGCTCATATGCATAGAGTATATGACACAATAAATGTTAAGTTTGTCAAATGGAATTTAATTTATTGCTGTTTTTCTTTACTAACTTTTTATTTTTTACATATTTTTTTAGTTGATTGATTTATTTTAAGCATTTTAGTCTAAGCAATAAAGAATTTACATATATTTATCAAACTCAGTACAGAAATGATGAAATGAGTAGATTTGATAGAAGATTTCAGTAAACAGCAACGGTAACCGATTTGTAAAAATCATTGATTATCATTAGAACAGATGATTACAATGAACCATTAATTGTTGCTACACATTGAAGATCAAGTGAAGAAAATCAATAGATTACTGGTTGTAATTCAAACCTTTTATTAATCATTATTGCACATAACAATCTAATACCCATCGTTGTAATTAAAAGAGCTTTGATTATTTCATCACAATCAAATTCAAACATGTATTTGGAATTATTTAATCACCTGTTGATCCTTAAATCCTCTTATCTTCATATCCTGAAATGAGAGTTTCTTTATACATTTTCTTGAATATTTAAATATTTGAACATTGTTTGAGCTCATTACTTAATCCGTTCCAAAGTTTAGTGCCACACACCGACACACAGAAAACTTTCTTTGTGGTTCTTATCAATTTGATCTTGAAGTTCCTACATCCCCTCAGTCTGTAGCCTCCTTCATTTTCAAAGAATTGTTTTTGGATATTGAATGGAAACGATTTCCCACTGACTCTGTATAGAAGTTGTGCGGTGTAAAAATCAACAAGGTCATACGGTTTTAAAAGTCTTAATTGATAAAATAGATTGTTTGTATGATTAAGATATCCGGCTTTATGTACAATTCTGACGGCTCGTTTTTGAAGTAAAAAGAGAGGATGTAGTGAGCTCTTGTCATTATCCCCCCAAATTTCTATACAGTCGGTGAAATATGGTAGTATTAAGGAGCAGTACAATCAAAGGAGCAGTACAATCAATATCTACTGTTGTATCCTAATATATGTTTAGATTTATTTACGATTGAAATACGTTTTGAAACTTTAGTTTGTATGTGTCTGATGTGTGGCTTCCAATTTAGTTTGTCATCGATAAAAACCCTAAAAATTTGATTTCTGTAACACTTTCAATTCAAATATTGTTTATTTCAATTGACAGCTCTTTATTTGTGTTGTAGTTACCAAAATACATCACTTTGGTTTTATCTAGGTTCAAGGATAATTTGTTGTAATCCATCCATAGTTTTACTTTGGTTTAACTCTGTGTTTACCACATTGATAAGTTTCCTCTGATTGTCTGTAGAATAGAATATATTTGTGTCATCAGCAAATAATATGAGTTTCATAAGCTTTGAAACATTGAATATATCATTTATGTCAATAATGAATGGCAGCGGGCCCAGAATTGATCCTTGTGGGACACCACAACTTATCTCTTTGGTTTCTGATGTAAATTCATCAATCTTGATAAATTGTTTTATTCCCGTTAAATAGCTTTTGACCCAAGTTAGCGCTATTCCTCTTATCCCTTACACTTCCAGTTTGTCAAGTAGGATGTCATGATTGAGAGTATCAAATGCTTTTTTTAAGTCAATGAAAACTCCAGCTGCATATTTCTTTTTGTCCAGAGCGTTTGTGATTTCCTCCACAGCATCAATGATAGCCAATGAGGTTGATCTGTTTTCTCTAAAACCATATTGGTTTTCATGTATAATGTTGTGTTCATCAATAAATAAAACTAATTTATCATTGAATATTTTTTCTAAAATTTTTGAGAGTTTTGGAAGGAGAGAAACAGGTCTATAGTTTGTAAATTGGTGTTTGTCTCCACTCTTATAGATAGGAATCACTTTAGCAATTTTCATTTGGTTTAGGAATCTCCCAGCTCGTAATGATAAGTTACATATGTATGTTAGAGGCTTAGAGATACTATTAATGACCTTTTTCACCACCGTCATATCTACATCCTCACAATCTTTTGAGTTTTCAACTCTTGAATGTATTTACAATTGATATCAGCTCATTTTCGTTCACATCAGAGAGGAAGATTGAGTGTGGGATCCTTTCGATGGAAGGATTATTGTCTTTGCTGGTTTCATCCCTTTTTTATACTTTAAGATCTTTCTCATGTTTTTGATATATGTAGAGTTTGCTCAACTCTACCTGTCGGTATTTGCTTGTCTTGTTGTCTTTTGAGGAGCGCCTTGAAAACGAGATGACACATCTCAAGGGGCTTATCCTCCAATCAAATAAATGTGAAATCTAAATATGAAATCATTTTAACATATCACAGATCAAGTATCAAAAATAAGTTCATATTGTACAATATTGCATATTGTTTTATCCTATTTTTGCTGGCATGCACAAATAGTACATACAATAGCACATGTACATGTAGTACAGTGGCTAACTGGCAAAACTGTATCTCTATAAGTGTTGCAATCTTATAGAATTAAATGTGCATGTCACACATGTAATGTGAAAGTTATGCATGCAAAGTCGTATGTGTGATTTTCCACACAGATGCTGAATCGCATACATGCATTTGAAAATAATCACACACATGTATTCTTATTCAAAGACACGAAGCAAACAGCTTAAAAACTCACACAAATCAAAGTACTTACATGTGAGAAAACGGGTCACAACAACAAAGAAGGGGGAGTTCTTTGCTTTTTGATCAGTGACTTGTAATGTGAATTGCTGTCCATAGGTTGCATGGTGGGGGCCGTGCCAGCCCCTGGTGGGGGTGTCTATGCTCAAGGCTGGTGTCCTGGCAGTGGTGGTGGAACTGGCTCCTCCTTGATCCGTTGCTGCTCAGGACCCACCTGTTTGACTCGTGTTTCCTGGTGAGAAGACAGTGATGCCTTTCACGTGTTGCAGCATCTGCACCTCTCCATTGGGCATCTTTTGATTTGATTTGATTTTGATTTGATTTTTGATTTGAAATGGTTTATTTCAAGCAATTAAGTAGAAATAATACACAACAGCAATGTAAACATCAGTTCTACAGTCATACAGTAACTAATCATACTTAGGATAATTAGACATATTAATAAATATTGCTTGAAAGGGAGTGGAAGGAAGCGACCTTATATAATCCCACCCCGTTATACTATAACCATTTTATTACATGATTTATCAATATCCGGTTCCCGGTTTTTATCAGACAGAATTAAAAATCATAAGATATCGATAAAGCACATGACAAAGATGAATTACTTAAGTATTACGTCAAAAATAACTATTTTAGAAATCAACATGGCAAATGCAGATCAGTCATCTGAAATATATGCAAATTATGTTACTTATAAAAGCCATTCATATGAATAAAACATAGTACTATATCAGTAAAATAGACATAACACTGTTTCAGGAATTTTCATAGCAAAATTTCATCAAGTATCAAAAGATAAAAACATGTGCAAAATTATGCTACATTAGGAAAGATTTTTGAATCAATTTATCGATTTTTGGAGAAAGTGAAGTAATATCATTAAAAGTCAATCAATTTAACAATTTTCAATAAGTGATTAATCATTTGTTTTACTTTTTTCAAATATTTTTTTGGTATTATTATTTTTTTTATAATAAAGTAATGCTGTAGGGGAAAAGTAAAAAGGGTCCATAACTGTTGATTGTCCAAGGTTGGTATTTCTTCTTTTACTGATAACAGCCGTTCTTCTGGGTTCAAAACAGAGTTAATAGTTCTCTTCGATGTTATGACTGCAGACATTAGATTCAGGTCCATATCCTTCTTCTGCTGATATCAGCGACGGTGAAAGTTGAAGTCAAGTTGTCTGCAGGTCAGAACTCTGCTGTTATTCAGGTTACGTCAGACATACAGAGAAAGGGAAGAATCCACGTGTCATATTTCTTGAAATTATTTGGCTCTTTGGTTTATTACTCCATGTTGTTTCAGACGACCGTGATCAAACACTTTTCAAAGTCTTTCATTGTGTTCACCACCAGAACCTTGGACCGGTCCTCTGGACCGAGCGGTTTGACGTAAATCCTGCAGCCTTTAACCCAAGTGTTCTCAATCTGCTCACGCTTCCTGAGAAGCCGTGCATGTTTTGAGATTTCAGCATTCCTTCTGGTCAGATGGTCGTTCAGATAAGCAGCAGATCCCTTCAGATTCTTCCTTTGATTCATCAGAGCTAGCTTGTGTTTGTGATTCACAAACCTGATGAGGATCGCTGGTTTATCCGTCTCCTTCCTCCTGGGGAGCAGGTGGCAGGTCTCGATGGTATTGAGATCCAGGGAAATCCCTTTAGATGTGAGAAATGAATGTATTTGCTGTTCCAAAGACACTGCACCGATCTCCGTATTAGCACTGCCAGCTACGCTAGCGCTAGCATTAGCAGTGCTTGCTCCTGCTGCATTCAGCTTCGCTTGAGGCTTGATCGGTAATCCAGTGAGAATGACATTATTCATGATTACTTGCTGATCCACATCGTCCAGTCTTTTCTCCAGAATCTCGACCCGGTTTTCTCGCTGCTCGTTTTGAGCCCGAAATCTTCGGAACTCTTCCATCATTTCCCAAAGTGGCGTTAGCTTAGCTGACACTTGTTCCATAAAACTTTTCAGCGTTTCTTGAATAATGTCAAGAGTCTTTTTGAGGTCTTCGTATTCCTGGGGTTTCTTCGGGGGCATTGTCAGCTCTCTTTTTTGGGGAAAATCAACCTTTTAAGTAATTTGAAGATAGTTGTATACGCAGAGAGGCACGCCACGCGTCCTGCTGTGTAACCCGGAACCGGAAAAAATCTGAAACCTAATCTGATTTTAGCTTGCCAGTCTTATGGGGCGGGGTTCGGCCTTGCCTCAGCCCCGTGCCAGGCCTCTGGCACGGGGCTGAGGCATGTGGGGTTTGGGTATTTTTTGTCGTTTATTTCTTTTAAAGTATTTCTCCAAATGTATTATTATCTTCATTTTTGTGCTTTGCTCTTGTTTTTAAAATGTTTTACAAAGAAGTAAAAATAATCAAAATCAAGTTCTCAATTTTGCAGCCAAACTAATGGGATCTGGACTCACAACACGGAGGGATTTCCTCCGCCTGCGGCTGCAGGTGCCTCAGAGTGCACACAGAGACTATAAAACACCGGTTCTCAACGTTTTGGGAGTGGAGGGCCCGTTTAGGAACGTAGCGTAGGAAGGGGCCACAATGCTGATGAAAAGCTTTTTTTTTCTCTGGGCAAACAATGTCAGCCATTTTCAAAATTCATTGTCACTAAATGGCGTGCACTGCCTGGCTATTTCTTGAAAAACCTAAACGCTAGCTTCTGTCACAGCTTTACAAGATTTGGACACATATATGAACATTGTCTACTTTACAATATTTTATTATAAATTAGTTGCTCAAGTTTATTGGTGCGCTCCTCACTGATTTATAACATAATGGCGATTTGTGTTAACCTGCTTGCAGATCACGCACACAACTTTATCCGCCCCAGGAGGTACAACAAAGTGTAAGCCTGAAAGCTTAAAAACTGTTTTTCTCCTCGCAAACACACCGTTTTCTTCTCAAAGGCACCAGCCTGGACTTCTGCTCTGACTCCATTTTCAACGCCACGTTCCTTCTTTTCTTCCCAAGAGCAGTGGGATGTCATCTGCCCCCCAGTGGTGACAGGATAGCACTGCACCGTTAACCTCTGGGAGTAATGTCTGCTTGTTCCCATAGATGTTACCAAGAAACCACAAAAGCGAGATCATTTTTTTTCAAGCAAAGTACAGTTGAATTAATAAAATAATCGATTCTTATGTATTGTGGGCCATCAAAAACACTCCTGCGAGCTGTCATTGGCCCACGAGCCGCACTTTGCTGTAAAATGTGCCAAAAGTAGGAAATGTGCTGGGAACATGGCGTAACCCAACAGCAAGTCCATTTCTGGTCTGTCAGCTTCTTTTACACAGTTTATGGTCTTCCCTGTGTGGGATACGGTCTGCTGCTGTGAAGCAAAGGTGCTGCAGATGTAATGTCACTCTCCAACTCAGTGGCCAAGGTGTATAGTGTATATTGTTAGATTCCGAACAGCATAACTTTAATAATGTGATTAAATTCTTTCATGGTGGGAGGAGCTACCAATCACCTTTTTTTTTTAGCTCATTGCTATATAAAGGAGTATATAAGTTGAGAAAGTGCGTGGAATATTTATTCTGGATAGATCCACAAAAGTACCAACACTGTTATCCTTAATTCAGATTTTGGTCAAACTAACAAGAAACCTTTTCATTTGTACATTTCACTATTTTTGTTTGTCTTTAAAGGTCCTTTTTTCAACAAAATAACATATTCATCTCTTTTCGCAGAATATCTTGAAATCTTACAAGGAATGAAAATAAAAAACCCAAAGTTCAAATGTAAGAAGACATTTTTTGGCCTGGAAATTTCCTAAAATTGTGCCTGAATAACAAGGACAGATGTATAACCTGGAAGCATTTAGAACAGACTTTGTCCTTTTTCTCCTCTACCAACAATTACAGTGCAACGCTCTGAAACAAGCATAAAAAGAAAACAACACTTCCTGTACACAGAAGTTTGAGTTATTAATGTCATCCCCCAACAAACTGCTGCAGAACTGAGCCGATATTCTTCCCCACCACCCATCGTAATCAAAGATGAGAAAGCTTTATTAATAAGAAAAGACTCCTTTGGGAAGATGGGAGCTAAATGATTGCTTAAATGTGGCCAAATTGAGGCAGATCTGACTGGGCATCTGGACTGGGCGGAGCCAACAGGAAACATTTACATCTGGAAGCTGTTTACTCTGCAGAAATTAAGAGACGCACCATGCACAGATACCACCCGCAGCCTAACTTGGGTCTGTGTGTGCCTGCTTAAAAGACAAGAGAGTTTTTCCTGCCTATATTGTCTTTTGTTGTTTTAGCTAATCAGACTGTTTTCTATTTCCAAGAACTAATAAATCTTAATCCTGACACAAAATCATTTTGTGGCATCCAGGTGCAGCACAGACAAATTTAAGACTTAAGAACACCACCGCCTTAAAAAACAATTTTGAAACGGGTTAGATGAATTGAAGTGTAAAATCGACAGAGAACGGACCTGCATTTTTGTTGTTTGTCTTTCCTCTGGTTGCTGTGGTGAGGCGGGAACGTCACATTAGTCTGTGATTATGTCTATGAGGTCTGCATTCGGTTTCCTCTAACTTGAGTAATTGCATTTTTCGTCTTCCTCCTTCTTCTTTTTTCCCCCTTTTTTAATCAAACTCACAAACAATAAGCGGGCAGGCACTGACAGAAAGTCAATGGGCTTCGGACAGCCGTTTGGTGTGAGAAGAAGGCCCGACAGCAACGTCTTTTATGCTCGGGATGACGAGGCCAAGTGGGCCCCATCACATGGCCGCCAGGTTAAACAAAAAGCCTCTGAGCGATCGGCCTCAGAGGACTGAGGCGAAATCCAGTGCAGTGGTGCAGACAGCCACCACTGTGCAATTCTACTCATCTGACAAAAGACTGATGCTATCTAATAAAGAAGGCTGCATCAATCTCAAGCACACAAACATCACAGACAACACAGAGAGGCAGAAAGAGGAAGAGAATAGGAGTGTTTTGTTGACTCTTGAGCGCCGTAAATAGTAGTGGTCCTCTGTCAATAAGAAATGAGGAAATACATGAAGACTAGGTAGCAGGAGAGCAGATGCAGACTGGCAACACCAGGTCGTTTTCAGAGATGAGAGCTCAAGACAGGAACTTTTCTATGTAATTACTGTTATTTAGGAGTTTAAGGGATCACATTTTCATAACTGGTCACTTAATATTGTTTCCTTTAACAGCCAAAAGATTTCAGATTGTGTTTGACCAGTTTTTTTTTTTTTTTATGTGAAACTGAGACAATAGTTGGAGCCAGGGCGAAGCTACGGGGACCAAAAAAAACAAAAAACATTGCACTTATCTCCAATTTTTTAAGCCAGTATTAGTATCATTATTGACAAAGATTAAGAAAATATCAATTCAAGCTTCTTTAAGCAGTGCAAAAATAACAAAAGCAATATCTTTAAATGAAATCTTGAGGCCCTCAAATGTTTTGCTGCATGGCTGTATTGACTGTCAGCCGATCTGGGCTGTAAGCCCCCTGGCCAAACTGCCAAACTCCACGCTGTGTCGTTCTGACAACAAGAGGAAATTCTTTATTTTGGAGTATAAGAACTTATTGAAAAATAAAGCTGCTGAAAAGCGGAAATCTGTTTTTTTGATCCTTTGATTTGTAATGCTTTCCACTTGGATGTTCTCATTTGCCACCCAAAAAGTCTTAGGCCCTCCCCCAAAAAATGTTTCAGCCGTGCCAAAGGACTGTTGTTACTGTTAATTTTATTTTAGCTCATGTACTGACTTTAAGGCCCGGTGCTTAAACATTTGACTGCAGTGACATGCGGACTACATTTTGGATAGAAGTGCTGAATGTGTTTTCATGTGCAGCAGCAATGCTGGGTGGCAGCATGACTCAGTGCAGTCCGTGCTTTTAACCATCATTCAAGACGATAAACATCATCGTGAAACTTCTGGAATTACAAATTATTGACAAAAGTGACTCATAACAATGAAATATCACCATTTAATCCAGATTAACAAGAACGATTTGAACAGAAATCTGCAGAATTCAAAAGTTCTTGCTGGAGTTCAACTAACATTGTAGTCAAATACTTCACTTCATGTTGCTCCTTGTTGTTTAATATGATTCTACTTTAAGCCAACTTTGGTTTGGTGTCTCGTGTCATTAGGAACAAAATGGCAAATAGCTAAAAGTCTATTTTTTTTAAGATTAACACAAAAAAACATAAAAATCCCTCATGAAAAGTCAAAATTGAGACAAGTGTAAGCCTGTAATAGCAAAATTGAAATCCATCTCTACAGTGATCTGAACTTGCCTGTATTTCATTTTTGCAGACAGATTAGAGCTGAAAAGGTGTGAACAAAACTGGAGTAAAATGGGACATGACTGCTGTTAAAGTGGAATACTCTGTGAGATTGCGCTTTCATGGAAAAACGAGGCTTGTGTCACGCTGCGTGAGATCACCGCTAACATATGCATGACAGCCGCCGTGCTGAGGTGTTTGCTAATTTCCCCCCATTTTTTAAATTCCATTTTATTTGTACTCATTGATTTTGTGCGAGAATGGGAATAGCTGGCCATCAGAGCTGCGGGAATAAAATGCTGGCACTGACCTGTGCATAGATAATTCACCATGAAAGACAATCAATAAATAACAAACACTCCCTAATCAGCCAAGAAGCTGACAGAATGACATTCCATTATCCCCATCTGGCCCACTACACTCCAAACAGCCAAATCTCAGAGGACCAGGTTTCCCCAACACTCGCTTTCTTACCAAAGCCTGTCCAGTCCCCCACGTTACATCACCACACACACATTGTGATAATATCCAAACTTTGCAAACAAAATCCAATTTTAAATCTAAAAGCTTTGAATTTTTACTGTCTATGGGTTAGAGAAAGCTGATTTATGTGACAATTGAATATCACAAATATGTCCTGGATAAACACATGAAAGGGGTTCAATTTGAAAGCTATTGGACTCCAGTGAAATTGGTTTTAGGTCAAGTTCTAAAGTAAAAAAAAAACCTGGTTTGTTAGTTGTGGTCTGATAACGCTCACATATCTGGGTTAAAAGTACGGTGGCCCTGACTGAACCCAAAACATGATAAAGATCAAAATGACAATTAAAAAAGCAAAGAAAAAAAAACAAACAAACATGACATTTTGCAAATCAAAACCAAATTCCAGAAACCTAAAGACGGTTCCAAAAAAAATGAAACGTTTTGGAAAATTAAAGTAATTTTTTAGAAATCACAATGAAATGATAAAAAAAGTAAACTAAAGAAGAAAACAAAAACGGTAATATGGGACACCACTGATTAGATGATGATGACTATCCAGTTCTGCAATCATCATCATCCAATCAGTGATGTCCCATAGTACCTACCGTTTTTGGTTTCTTCTCTGTTTCTGTTTTTACATTTTGTTTAGATGGAAAAGGCAGATATTATGCGTTATTATGATTGGATGGTGATGTTTGTCCGTCTTTTTTGGCATGAAGCGACACTGCATACTAACCATAAAACTTTTATAAGTATGAGGACATTAAAGATGCATTTGAAAAACTCACATGTCAAAAGTCAAACACCATCATCATCCATCAGTGATGTCTGATTGGACCTCCCTTTTCCTGTTTCCTATTGTGATTTTTTTGAATTTCTTTTTGTTTTCCAAAATGTTTCATTTTTATTTTGTTTCATTTGTTGGTTTTTGTAATGATTTTTTCAGACGTGATGTTATTTTATGTTTTTTTTTTTGTTTTGTTTTGCTTGGTTAATTATTGTTGAGATGTTTAATATGTTTTTGTATTAAACAAACATTTAATATGTTTTTTTACCATTTGTTCCTAAATAAACATGGACAGAAATTTGACACCGATATCTCTGTTTCTTCAAAACCAAAAGACTCGGCTCTCAGATAATATCCACTAACTTTTATAGTAATTGGATTCGGTCTCTATGGGTTCTTAGGTGACAAGATTCTGAACTGAAAGCGCTCCTTGACTGACCAATAATTTGAAGCATCACTTCAAAGATTGCATTGACTGTGACAAAGCAGGAAATCATCAGCACTAGGGTCAATTTTAGAAGGCTGAGCATGACCATTTCCTTTATCTGATTTACTCTTAAAAAATGTTACTCTTGAAAGCGTTGTATTGTGTTACCCTTTATTTTGGCTGCATTTCTGTCCACACATATGGACATTGGGTCATAGGAGGTTTATTTTGTTTAGTTATAATTATAAAAACTGTTTTGACATCTTGGGAGACCCTAGGCTGTGTGTGCATTGCAGTGTTTTTGATGCAATTACTAATTATTATAGTTATAACTCTCAGTTGGCTCTTGGAGTGATGGACTGCAGTGGTCTGGCTGTAACCAGGGGTGCACCACGCCTTCGCCTGTCAGTAGCTGGGTCAGCTCCAGCGACACCCTGACCCCAAACGGAAATTTGGCAGCTTTAGAAAACGGATGGCTCTATTAGCACTCATGTTTATGCAGGATGTGGTAGTTTTCCATAAGCAGGTGGGTGGAGCCATAGGTGGGATGAACAAAGCTCTCACTTTTCTTTGACATTTCCAATTTTGTAACGTTATTGATTCGAGCAGAGTCGACACTGATGCTGCTGGATGGGTTTTCTTTGTTAAGAATCCTGAAAGTAACATCAGAGATTATCAGAGGTGAACTACTGCCACTCTGCAGACACTAAGTCCTAGAAAACAACACAGTTTTTTTTTTTTGCTAGAAAAGGCAAAACCTTAATTAAAGACCACTGGGAATACTTTTTCAATTGATCAAAAGTAGCTGGGGTGGGACCCTGAAGTTTTGCAGATAAATTTCTCAACAGTTTGAATTGGTTATGTTTTAAAATGTGGTTCTAAAACAAAAAGGTAAGGGGAAAAAACAAACATCAGCTTTTAAATGTCAATGGCTAGTCTCCATTTGGTGGATGAAGCTCCAAGGACTCTGGAGCTCTAAGCGCCTTACATTTCACCACGCCGGGCTGTAGCCGTGCATGGGGCTGGAGCATGACCACATTGTTGAAAATGGGCATGTATTTGCACTGACAAGCTAGCAGTCTAGTCAAAAGGATTAAACTGCCATAAAATGACTCCCATTCACAACAAGAAAAGCAGTATGACACACAAGGAACAAACAACATGGTCGGCTTTGTAGATGAAGGAATTTACCTGCATACACAAAGCCACACAACACAATGGTACAATGGCGCTTAAATAATAGTCATATAGTTCATTACGTGTGTGCGTCATTCACTCATTTTTCAGATTTTGTTCACTTGGAGTGCATCTGAAAATCGGACTCCTCGGTGGATTCTGGTTACTAACCTCATAATTCATGTTCCACAACAAGGACAGCTAGTTTTCATAATGTGCCAATGAGCTCTATGCACGGAAAAGGAGTGTGGTATCGCATTGCGTTTGTGATTGCCAAGCCATTAAGCAGAGTTTTGTTTTTTTATGCAAAGATAAGACGGAAATGGTGAGCTGTGAGTCAGTCTCCTGCTTCGTTTTAGAAATTAAACATTGGTAATTCATGTAATGGAGCTAATGCGGTGATACTTCCTGCCTTGGGATGCTGTGTCTGAAATCTTTCCGTAACTTGAGATCTACGTCAGAAAGCGAGAGGTACTGGAGGGAAAGAGAGTATAGACTACATGTCAATTGTCTGTTTATTTAGCTTTTGATTATTATGTTAAATTCCTTTGCTTTAGCAACGTGCCTGAAGTCTCCCCCTGTTGTCTGAGGGGAAGAGGGTTTATGACAGAGTGGGGTCTTGATTTCAACCTAGAAACTGTCACACTTTGAGTGTAGAACAGCCATAACTGGGAAGACGTTAGGTTTATAGGAAGACAATCTGACATCACAATTCAGCGGACATTACAGTAATTATTACTTAATCTGGCACAGAAAACCACAAATAGCTCTCTTACCTTCCCAGTAGGATAGTGTTGGCTGACAGCTCAAAGTTCTCCAATGAGTACTTTAGAGAGTTTCAATTGAATTATTCAAATGGCTCAATAATAACCCTTTAGAGTTTTTTGGGGGAGCTATTTCTGCCATCTCTCAATTCTCTTCAACTGCATGTCACAAATCTTCTCCTAGCACTCAGGGCCAAAATGAGTTTCAGTCAATGATCATGGCAAGTAATGAAATAATCCCAAAATGACACGGTGAAATTGCTAGATGGGAGACGGTGCCGCTTGTCAAGCAGCTGATTCCATTCCCCCCATCTATGTGTGATCTGTTGAAGTCACACACTATCAAGGAGAATGGCCGCTGCTGTATATATTTGTTTCAGACGTGGTGACAGGGGGTGAAATCAGCCGTGTTGGAGCGATCGGATGTTCCAGTTTGTGCCACCATAAAATTGACATGAGACCCCCCCCCCCCCCCCCCATGCCTCAACTAACTCTCATCTCCAAAGGCGGCAGATGGTTAAAGGTGGGGAGTTGAAAGAGCAAACAAGAAGGCAATGACCACTCACTGACTTAACCTCTGTCATCGGAGTGCTCCGGTGTCAGAGTGTGAATCAAATCAAGATGAATGGGGCCTATCCCGGCCACCGGAGGCTCGCCTCATTGGGCCCAATTTCATCTGCGCCAATAACTGTTCATATAGAAAGATTAATAGAGCGTCTGACCATGCCGCTGTGGAGGGAGGAAACTCAGGCGCATACAAATAGGTTCCTGGTGGACAGGAGAGGGGGAGTTATTAGGGTGGTGCACGACAGGAAGAATAGGTGGAAGCACCTCAGAGGGGGCCTCCACTGTGAAGGCTAATTGATAAGGCTCTACAGAGTGACATGTTCATTTGTAGGACTTTATTGTTTTAATTGTGTTACACTTTGTCACTGAACTGCTGTCCGCTGTTTCTCCTCACAGAGTTTTTGTGTGTCACGGACTACCGGAGGGGTTAGGAATGTCTGCATTGAGGCATAAATAAAACTGAAAAATGTTCCAGGTAAACATTCACATAAATGTCATGGACTGGAGTTTCTGATTTTGCTGTAGTATAAAAAATCCTAGCGTTTTAATTTGAAGTAAGATCAGAAAGCTGCATGCATCAACGGTCCAAACAGAGAGCCAAAGCAGCCAGATCAGGTCTCACAACTAGCCTTCCCCCTCCAGCTATTATCTTGCTGCAGCCATGTTGACAAGCTTACATTTATGCTGGGACAATATCTCGTTATGGTTCAGGATGTAATCTTGTTAGTGGCAAAAGCTCTTCTGTTTTCTGTTGTGTCTCTATTGTCTCTGAGCATTTAGCCCAGTGAGTGAGAGTGTCCTCATTCTCTACCTTTTCATAGGTAAATTCATTTGAGCCCATGTGAATTGGTTCCAGGTTTAAATATTAGGAGGAAAAGGCCAGCTTACTGAAAAGGCCAAATGTGCTGAAGTTATGGACACAAACAACTAGGGATGAAGCAATAAGAAAAGCCACAAATACCAGCCTCTGAGAACAAAAACATGTTACCCAGAGGAAGCCCTGCTTTGTGTTGGAATAGAATTGGACACCATGAATCACAACTAGAATCTACAACAAAATGAAGATTTTTCACGATAAATCCTTTCTTCAACTACCGTAATTCTTCAAACGTTTACGGGAATAACGTCATTCCAGCAGATTCTGGAGCGGAGAAAAGCAACTGGGGCTGATGTGCAACACTGGACAGCAGTGACGTGCTCACGCAATCAACGTCAATCAGCTGATTCTGCCATGGAGAAAAGCGGCTTTGCGCTGTTATGCAACCCTTTATGTCAGTAATGCCTTCGCACCTGTTCTTACGGGATTCAGACTGACTGCAGGTGAAAAATGGTCGAATCTGTACAGAGGGTCCCGCATTTCAAATGTGAACCAGTGGAGCACAGATGTTCAAGCACATTTCTCTATGACCATGCTGCAGGCAACAGGTATTGAATGATTAAGCAACACCTGAGGGTTTGAAGTATGTGAGACACAAGCACGATGAAGACGTTTTTAATTTTTCAACCCACCCTACCCTGTGCACTGCACTGCGCTGTGGTGAAAGGTGTATCCTGACATACTTCTGGGTCGTTGTGACATCACAACAGCTCATTCATTCAAACTGAGCAAACTGTCATGTTTCAAAACTTTGTTAAAAGACATTCATGCATTTCACACCACCATCATTTTAATTCTTATTCCTTAAATAAAGTTGTATATAATGATTTTTAAACTGTTCGTTGTCTTTTGGTTACAATTAAGGTCTGTTGTGATCTAATATTATTTATCGAACCAACTATACTCTATTCAAGTCGTAAAATATATTCAATTACTTTTTAACTGGACATGTATAAAGTTTTTTGCACATGCACAATGTTTGGGATTTTATATTAGTGGAATCGTTTAATGGTTTTGATGAATGATCAAAATCTCACATATTGTATTTTTTTCAATTGTTTTAATACATTTAAACATTGTTGCTATTTAAAAGCACTGAAATATTCAAAGCTTAAATGATCAGTGTGCCTGTCTGAGAATCCTGTTTCTAACCAGAAAACAAAAGGACCTGGTTCAAAAGTTGCACATTTAACTTGTTACTTCCTCAAACAGTTAATGTAAAACATATTTATTTATTTATTTTTTATATTTTAAATTATTCTGTCCAAATACTGAGCAAACAGATGAGAGTTGAATGCCTTTTGTGTTGGACAGGTTTTACTATTACAAAAAGAGGTTACGTATCTTCGGATAACAAGGGTATATATTTGTATAAACCCCTTTTTGTTGTTGTTTTTATAGTTAATTTTTATTCATTTGTTACATTTTTTGTTAGATGTAAAACATATTTATTTATTTATTTTTTATATTTTAAATTATTCTGTCCAAATACTGAGCAAACAGATGAGAGTTGAATGCCTTTTGTGTTGGACAGGTTTTACTATTACAAAAAGAGGTACGTATCTTCGGATAACAAGGGTATATATTTGTATAAACCCCTTTTTGTTGTTGTTTTTATAGTTAATTTTTATTCATTTGTTACATTTTTTGTTAGATGTAAAACATATTTAAAAGAATTAAAGAGGTTTTTCTTTACTTTTCTTATGAGGATTCTACCTTGTTTTTACCCTGTGAAGTCCCACAGTCTCCTAAACATGTAAAGTATCAGGTTCATATTTCTGTTTATGACCCGACTGCCTTGTTTTTTACAGCTTTTATGTCTTTTTATCACTCTTTCCCTCTTCTCTGCACCGCTGGCATCACTCTCGTCCCGAGGCCTGCATTAATGAATTCAATAAATAAAGTGCCACACCAACTCATCCATTATGTGCATTCGCTTCAGAACAAAACATTAATCAATTCAACTGTATGTACTAATGCAACCGTCGCGATCAATCCCAGCTTCTTATGACAATTAACAAAGCTTTAGAGGCCGCTCTGCAGCATGCTGACCCATCAATTACAGCGTCTATCAAAGCGGCTGCCACTAATGGCATCTCTCTTCTGACCAAAGTCGTTTGTGAGCACAGACACACACAGCAGCTGAGGGTTTGAGGACGGAGGAAGAAAATCAATGCATATTAATTATACATGCCTTTCATAATGTGTTAATTCACCTCTTTGATCACCTGTCCTGCAGCTTCTGCTAAACTTTTCCAACATCTTATCCCTCAGTTTGAGCGTCTTTCTTTGCATTTAAGAGACTAAATTTACAATTGATTAAACTATGGGTGATCTAGTAAGTGACATTAAAGGCCCACTTTGATGAAAATTGCGTTTTTGATGATTTTAACGTGTGACATTTTTTCTGATGACGGAGGACGTGTGCAGCAAAAACTGTACTCAAATTTTCATTTCTGAGTATTTCTTTGTTCAAATTGTTGCGAAAGTGGAAAAAGTGATGTTAGGTGCCACAGTTGGCGGGCAGCAGTGTCCCTGCTCTGCTCCATTCTGATGCATCGCCTGCAGACAAGTAGATCTGTGGACGTCTTTGGTCTCCTCGTCTGATCTGGAATCTGGATCCAAACCATTCGCCATTGTTGTTGCACCGATAATGATGTTGGGTTGGGGGTGTGAGGGGCTGTAAGACAGCAGTAGAGTGTGTAAACAGAGAGCTCTCAGCAATGGGAAGGGAAGGAGGGGTGGGGCTTCACCACCTCCACAATCCTGCAATCCCACATCTCATGTCCTGGTGATGACATCGTTTTTTGGGATTTTGGCTAAATACAATATAATCATGACAAAAAGACGACTGAGAACATTTTACAACAGATCAGGGAGTGGAACTGTGGGTCAAATGTTTTTGAAATTAGAATCTGATTATTCGTTTAACTTCATTCCAAGTAGGATTTAATGCTGTTCAGGTTTTCCTCTTCATGTTCAGCTTCCTCTCCTCCAGTGTTTTCAGCCTCCCCATTTCCCTGCAGGCCTTGCGGCCCCGGGGCCTTGATCCCATGTCGAAGGCAGCATGTTGGTACCAGAGTTCACCCCCGAGCACGTCTCCCTGCATAATTAGAGAAGTGAATCCAAGCACGCCGTTCTGTAGAACAAGTGAAGCCCTGTTCCCCCCCTTCCTCTGCGAGGGGCTGCTTGCTGTACACAGCTTAACGCGAGCGTGTCATGCCTATAACAAAGGTGAGGGGAAGATGGTAATTAAAAATTAAAGTGGACACGGGGCGGCTGCGGATACACCTCTTTTAACAGCAGACAATCAGTGTAGGAAAAAAAAAAGCTGAAGGCAAACCCAATGAGTCTACTTTTTGGTCCAGCTGCTCAGGCGCCGGTACGTCTGTCTGCTGTGAGTCACAACCAACTGTGGCTCTTAAAGACCTACGCACTGACAACTGGGGTTTGGGGTTTTTAACAAGTACTTGTGACATGTACGAAGAAGATCAAACTTGAAATTGTATTTCTTTATTTAAATCAATGTGAATCAAGAGCAGATGAAAAAATGCAGTTTGAAAATGGTTTTAGCTGTAAACCACCAGCTCTCTGCTCCGCTTCATTCTGATCATCCACTAGCAGTCAAATAGAACCATGTGGGTCTTTGCTTTCCTTGTCCATGTGGCTCAAAACTGTACAGGTGGACAGCCTCTAATGCAAGGTTGGGGTTGTGGGGGGCTGTAAGCTAAGAGTGTAAACAGATGGATGATGGGAAGTTGGGCAGGCTTACTCTGCGGCAACAGTCCCGCCCACATCCCAGAGGTGATTTTCTAAGGAACTCCTTCTCCTCCTTATGTCTTTGAAAATGAGCTGTGTGCTCATTTGGGCTGAAAACAGCATCATCATCATTTCAAAACTACTGGGAAGGCTTTGAAAACACCTCAGAGATGATCAGAGGGGGTCTTTATTCAGCCGTGCAGTCTGTGAAATGCACTTTCAGAAATTAGACGCCACATTTTGTGAAGCTGATATTTTACAACTGATCGGGTTGTTGTTGTTTTTTGGACTCTTGGAATCCTAATATAAAAAAAGGCAAAAATATTCATGATTCCTAGTTTTATGCAGTGATCTGACAAAATAACGGTCACAGACAACAAGTTTGTCGTAAGATTCCTATCTGAAAAAACAAAGACGTTTACAGTTTCACATAGTATATAAGCAATACAGAGTCCTATTGATCCCCCAGATGATAAACTGATAATGCGAAGGAAAGAACTGCAGTGTTGCTTGTAAAGTCAGTGGAGGAATGGGGTGAGGAAGGGCTGGGCATGCTGCAAAGCCAGCACACTGGAGTCTATTAAAGTGATCTCTGCAAGTAGTCCTAAATCATTCAAATGATGTAAACACTTTGTTGTTATTTGCTCCCACCGTTTGGCCACCAGTGCAGTGTTTTAAAGAATTACCTCAACCATTTACATAGCATTGGGTCACAGTCGGACTATTGGATTTTATGTGGCCTAAATATAATTTAGGCCTCCAAAGCCCAAAAAGGCTGCACGCTGTTTCAGGAGTGATAACAACCTCATGCATTTACATATACATTTACTTTGTGTCTTGTCACAACGTCTTAAACTCTCTGTCCCTGTTCCAGCCTTAAATGAACCTGTCTGGGATGCCTTTCCCGCCCTCCCTGAGCACACAAACACACACTTCTTTGCCTCTCATTCTCTTCTTTCTCCTCTTCTCGTCCTCCTAAATTGCAACCCTATATTTCTGGACCTCTGATGCAATTATGCCACCGCGATTGCCTTGACATGGAAGCGGGATGGGAGAGCGGAGAGTACACACACACGCACAAAATCCGCACACAAAGCCAGCCTTTTGTGTATCAAGAAAATAAAGGCTTGAAATTGCCTCAGACCAGCGCTCTGTATCTCTTATTCTCTCCTTCCCCTCTCATAGAAGCAAACACAGTCTAAAGCTCTTGTCTCAGTCAGACGCGCAAACACATACGCCAGACAGCTCGGCTTCGCTCAGGCTGGACAGGATAAAAGTCGACACTTTCTATTTTCAATAACAAGATAAAATACTGAGGTCTTTTATCTCTTAAAATGTAAATTTATACAAGGCTCCGTACCTCCACGCTGTAAATATCTAACATCTCTTAAGACCACAGAACTAGACTTGAAATTGATTTCTCTCCCCTCCTCATGGCTGCAGCCATCTGCAAAATCTCCAAGTCTGGCATAATATCAATGATAAAATTAAAAATCTTCCATTTGCCTAAACCATGAGGGAGATCACCCCGCTTCAAGCCATTTACTCTTTAAATTATATGATTGATTTCCTTTAAAAGTATTTGTTTATTTCACTGTTCATATCTGCTTCATCTAAATCATTTCTTAAGTTTATTTTATTGATTTTGTGGGGACACTGGCCTTTGTTTCTCTGGCTTTTCTTTACCATATCAGTTACCCTCAAAGCTCATTTGCATGGAAAATGCATCGATTTCCTCCTCTACATTTTGGCGCCCAATCCCTTGTAATTTATGATGAATGAGTCAAGCGCTTCACGCTCCTAACTCGCAAAAATAACCTCCTGAATGACCTGCAGGAATTCCTCATGTTCTGCAGCTGAGTGACTTGGAGGAGCAGTTAATAATTGTTTCATTTCATTCACACAAGGTGCATTTTTTACCTTTGTGAACCAGTTTCTTTGTATTTTTACCTTTTTTTGACAACATTTTAAAATCCTCTTTAAAGATGTTGTTTACAATTTTGCCTAACTGAGCTTAATCATACAGATTTTACGTTGTGTGGACAGATTAGAAAGTTTCATGCCTTAAACAGTCTCAACACAAACAAAAATGACTCCTTTGTTTATGAATTTACTTTGCCTGTTTTTTGTAAGGCAGCAATAATCATTATATAAAACAAAGTTATATTAAAAAACATCCTTAAAAATAGTTTAAAAAAATAGATAACACGATGATTTTCTCTTGTAATAGATGCAAAACTCAATAGAACCAGAAGAATTTGTCTTAGTAAGATTTCTTTACAATAAATGGTGATGTTCAGCCCTTCTAAGACAGAATTTAATCTTGAAATTTGCTGTAATTACTCACATTTAGATACACTGCTCTAGTCATAAAAATATAATGCGTCAAAATAAAGGTTTATATTTTAAAGTGGGTGCATAGACATATTCGCCTACTTTTCCCCAAAAAAAAAATCATATTTTAAATGCAAAAACAGTCCTTCTTGGTTAATTAAAATAGAATTACACATTTGATGTAAATTCTATTTCAACTATAGTTATATATGAACGGAAAAAAAATAGTTTCTTTAAGAATTATTGCTTAAAATAAGATGTTTTTAAGATTAAAATAACTCACCTTGTCTTTTCTCAAGAGTAAAAAGGTATTTAAACTAGATATTGATAATAGATCATATCGTGCGTTTTTGCAGTGTTTTTATGGAACAGAATAACACAAGCACAAAACCATATTGGGACTTATAATTGCAGCTAAAATTCAGTTGACATTTTTGCGTTACACAATGCTTGAATATTCACTTATTTTGTGCTAATAAAAGTGTTTTTATTGTTTTATTTATTACTGATTTTCTTTCCCTGTTTCCATAACTTGATTTACCGGGGTAAAATTGGGTAGTGAAACATTTGAATGAATTTCAGTTTGTATGCAAAACCTGCGTAAGATAAGAAAGATTTATTTATCTTTTTTTGGTCTGAACGTTGAACGTTTTTGTCAGACGTTTGGAACCTCCTCAACTTTTGAGTTTGTTTTACTCCACACTTCACCTGATAAAACACCTCAGTAGTTGAAGAACAACACAAAGCTCCACCAACCGTGCAGGCAAATCCACAAACACAAACCCTAAACGCCACTTGTAATGTGTTCAGTTCTAACAGCCACGATTTATGCAACAACACAGAAAGCCCCAGAATATCATGTCAGATTTCCCCATATAACCAGTGACCCAAGAACTGGGCCAATCAAACTCCACCGTGTTTATGTCCCTTTGCTTTTTTTTTTAAGTCCTGCCGTTGATCCCGTTGCAGCTTTTAGATAATGCTAATAGATCACAAGCCAACGGGACGGAGCAGGATAATGGAGAAAGCTTTCATTGCAGCCTGATTAACTTGGCTGTAGGGTTCCACCTCAACCCCTTTCGGCATGATGGGCCTAATTAATAACGATTGCGCCCCAAAATGTGCAAATGGAACGATAAACGAAGGAACAACTAATTAACTGCAACCATTTCTACTAATCATTAGTTAACATCCCGTTTTGTCATCATTACACTGATGTGTGTGCTAGGACAGATAAAACAGGCCAGCCCTTTTTCTGCCCCCATAAACTCAAACAGCCATATTTCCTTTACCCTGTGAAAGAGTAACAGGTAATTAAAGTCATGGACCAAGTAGGATTTGAAAAGTTGAAGCAGTGTAAGTTTCACTGTATTTTTACCACAAAGTCTGCTGAAATCCTCCTCTGTGTCAGCGGAGTGAAAGCACAGCAAAAATAGGAGAAAATGACTCGGTCAGTGTCTGTCAGCACTCAGCTTTTCCTCTTCTGCACAGCGTTCCAAGTCATTTGTTTCCGTGATTTTTTTTTCTCTGTTTTGCCAGCGAGGAAATGGACGTCAGGGAAACTGCTGTTTTTCTTTATGGCAGTGTGATGCAGCTCTTTCAGAGGATGCTGAGACGCACTGTTCATACTCAGACCTTTGAATTTATGTGCTGTTTCCAGATGCTGAGGAATCGACAGGCCTCAATGATGAACAGGCAGCGTCAGCCGCACTGCCAATCAAAAAGTTAATAGTCTGTCTGTCGAGAAAGGGAAATGACCCCCTGGGCTTTGGCTTGCACATCTCTTTGGTGTGCAGCATTTTGTCTGCATGCATCCAGGAGGCCGGCTCCCAGCCTCCGCCTGCTCTCATTCACTCATCGAACTCCTGTCCGTACCCTCAAATAAATTATTTGGAGAGCTGATGCGGCCATCTTTGATACTTAACAGCTAGAATACACATCTAATGGAGTTAGATGAAAAGATGCAGAGAATGAGCGTGTCTTCCCTCCTCAGCTCTCTGGCCTCCAGCAACATGTCTGCTGGTTTTCCACCCCTTCATATGTGCATTTCTCAGTGAAAGCTTAAGGCAGCCTTTGTCAGTGGTAAATTGGAAAGTAATCCTGTTATAACCTCACAGAGGTTAGTCCGGGTGATTAAAGTTACCTCCAAATATTCCAAAGGAGTCATTATTTATTGGTGCATGAAAGACACAAAAGAGAAATTGGCTCTCTTCTTGCAAAGACTCAAAAACACTTCAGAGAATGCCATAAAAGATCTTCAAAAAGCTGTCAATAGTCCTTTCAGATGGGCTGATTTAGTCAAACTTTTATGAGAACAGTAAATTTCCTGTCTTATTTTCTTCATCCTTGCAAAGAGAGAACATGAGGAAATCAATAACTCTCCTGCCTGGCGCTGAATTTTGCCAACCTCTAATTATTATCTGGCTCGTGGCGATGATCAGCGAGTAATTGCGACCACTGGGCTTCTGATGCCAGCGACAGCTCCAATATCAAGTGTCTACATGCAAAGCACTAACCGGGCTTAGTTAAATCTATAGATGGCAGTCCCAATCCCTGCAGAGATTAAGCCTGAAAGTGATGCTTTAACAGTCTGGATTCACACCCACGCCCCTCCCAACTGTTTAGGTTAATGCATTTTTAGACCATATTGCCTATTCTGCATTTGTACACAGAGCGTTTATGTCCAGTGTGTCCTTTGCTAATGGCCTTTGTGCTCATTGGATTTGATGCAGCTCATTTACGACCAAACAAAGGAACTGTTTGCAAAAAAATAAAAATAAATAAGTGCAATTCCATGCAGAATTATTGATATTTCACCGGCCGCGTCATAAAGCTCAATAATGTCCTCTGACAGTAGAGTTAAGTGAAAGAATTCATGTGAGTGCGCCTAAATTAATCATAAACAAAAGGCATTTGACATTTGGGAACTTTCAAGGGGACTGCTGAATGTCAGAATGCAATTATAAGCATCGACCTGAAATTAATTTGTGTTTTGACTAAAACAAATGAGTCCAAAACACAAAAGTTCAACTTTGCAGATTCAACTATTTTTTCCTTTTACTTTTTGCAAAAGTTTGTCCACTAAATGATTTAATAAAACACTATTACAGTTCAGAAATATCTGCAGTTTTGGATGACAGCTGAAAGCATCGGTAGACTGCTGCAGTCATGAAGTACAGATGAGATGGTCCACATTCTACTATTGACCAGCCGTTCGTGAACTCTGAGTCTATTCCTGATTCAGCTCTTTTTTTATGGAAAAATGATTTTTTACTTTTTAATATATATGTTTCATCATCTGTTACTGGTCCAAGCAGTCTTTAGTGCTTCATTTATTTTTTTGCAAACTTAAACTTCAGAAGAGTGTAAGTTTCCCACAGATCAAAACCCAGCAAGAGCCACAAAGTCCCATTTAAA